>NC_133421.1:82127500-84527500 GCF_049350105.2 Macaca mulatta | reverse complement strand
GGCCCCGGTGCCAGCCGGCAGTGCCTTGGGCTTTTGTGGTGGCAGGGGGTGGAGAGGAGCATTCCCACCCTCAGGGCTCCGACCAGGTGGTGTTTCCCAGTCCTCTTGGGTCCCCGGCGTAAGATCTCAGGACACTGGCTCTCGACCCTCATCGTGCTCTTAGGAAATACAGACGCCTGGCTTTGCACCTCTGGAATTCAGATTCAGTTGGTCTGGGGCAGCGCTTCTCAGTCTAGCGGGCTCAAGGGTCCACTGAAGGGCTTGTTAGAATACAGATGCCAGGCGCCATACCCAGCGACTCCGATCCGGTCGGTGTGGGGTGCGACCTGAGAATCTGCATTTCTGACAAACTCCCCGGTGGTGCTGATGCTGCGGGTCTGAGGGCCAGCGTGGTGGGCTGGGGGCCGGGCATGACCATGCTAATGGGCAGCGGGGAACCACGTTGGGGCGCGAGGGAGGCGCAGGCCAGGGGACTCCCGGAATGCGGAGCATCCACCCGCGCAAGGGCGCCTGGGAGCGGATGGAGGGGTCGAGGTCGGGGAAGGGGCGCGAGGCGGGGCTCAGCCTGCCCCGCCCCGGCTCAGGCCCCGCCCCGCCCCCAGGAGCCGGGCTCCGCCTTCCTGCAGCTGGGCGTGTCCCTGGAGCAGCAGCTGCAGGTGTTGTTCAAGGTGCTGGAAGAGTACGACTGGAGCGCCTTCGCGGTCATCACCAGCCTGCACCCGGGCCACGCGCTCTTCCTGGAGGGCGTGCGCGCTGTCGCCGACGCCAGTCACCTGAGCTGGCGGCTGCTGGACGTGGTCACGCTAGAGCTGGGCCCGGGAGGGCCGCGCGCGCGCACCCAGCGCCTGCTGCGCCAGCTCGACGCGCCCGTGTTCGTGGCCTACTGCTCGAGCGAGGAGGCCGAGGTACTCTTCGCCGAGGCGGCGCAGGCCGGCCTGGTGGGGCCCGGCCACGTGTGGCTGGTGCCCAACCTGGCGCTGGGCAGCACCGATGCGCCCCCTGCCACCTTTCCTGTGGGCCTCATCAGCGTCGTCACCGAGAGCTGGCGCCTCAGCCTGCGCCAGAAGGTCCGCGACGGCGTGGCCATTCTGGCCCTGGGCGCCCACGGCTACCGGCGCCAGCACGGAACCCTGCCAGCCCCAGCCGGGGACTGCCGCGCTCACCCTGGGCCCGTCAGCCCTGCCCGGGAGGCCTTCTACAGGTGGGCACCTGCCCGGGGCATAGGGGTAGGGAGGTGGGGAGCACTTCGGGGGACCTGGGTGGCAGTGAACTTGGGCTGGCCAGCTACACCTCTCACTAGCTGCGTGCCTGGGGCCACATTACCCCACCTGTCTGTGCCTTAGTGTCCTCATCTGAAAAAACAGCAGGTGTCAGGGTGTGGCAAGGATCGTGGGGCCAATATAGGGAAGCACTTTGAACAATAAACACAATCAAGGCCACCTGCTGTCGGTGGTGGCAGTGAGGCAGAGGCAGGGGGTGCCTGGTCCTTGGCAGGGCTGCAGGCATCTCTCCCCTCTGGCAGGCACCTACTGAATGTCACCTGGGAGGGCCGAGACTTCTCCTTCAGCCCTGGTGGGTACCTGGTCCAGCCCACCATGGTGGTGATCGCCCTCAACCGGCACCGCCTCTGGGAGATGGTGAGAAGGGGGTGAGCCCAGGGGCCCTCAGTGTCCTCTCATTTTGTCCCCGCCTCCTCTTGTGCCCACAGCTGACTAGAGAGTCCCTCTGTCCCTTATCCAACCCCTCATCTTCCAGGTCTCAGCTGAAACAAACATCTCCTCCATTGGGAAGCCTCCAGGTGCCCCGGGGTGGGTGAGGTGCCCTGCTCTGGGCTCCCATAACACCCCAGCTTCCCTCCACTATAGAACATTTCAAGTGCTCCTATCTCCTGGTCCTGCCCCTGCAGGAGTAACCCATGACCATGCTGGCCAGACAGGCTTGTAAACAATATGGAGAGATCAGTGCTTGAGTAGACGTGTGCAAAAGATTGTGGGATTGGAGATGAGGAACAGGAATTAGTTCTGCCTTCAAAGGAAGAAACTGGGGAAGAGGTCACAGAAGATGGGATATTTGAGCTGGGCTGTGGAGGTTTGAGTAGGAGCCCACCAGGAAGAGGTGTTAGCCTGGAAGAGACAGAGAGGCAGAAGGGTTTGGGGCATTTTTAAGTGATGCAGGGGTGTGTTTGGGGGTGTGCAGACTGAGGAGGTAGGAGTGATGGGGGGGACACTGGACCTGAGCATGAAGGGCCTTGAGTGCTCAGCTAAGGACTTTCTGTCAAAGTCAGGGGGGACCAGTACAGTGAGTGAGACAGGGTCAGGTCTGGGCTTTAGGAAGACGCTGTGGGTCAGTGTGGAGCTGGATTGGAGAACACAGGGACCCGAGGCTGGGGGAGGCTGCCAGGAGCAGCCCTACTCTGACCTACACCAGCGTCCCCAGGTGAGAGAGGGGGATTCTTGGCCCTGGCAGGCTCCACCTAGAGGGTGGGGGCTGTAGGGCTGGAGGCCCCAGGCTGAGACTGTCACCCTCCACAGGTGGGGCGCTGGGAGCATGGCGTCCTATACATGAAGTACCCTGTGTGGCCTCGCTACAGTGCCTCTCTGCAGCCCGTGGTGGACAGTCGGCACCTGACGGTGGCCACGCTGGAAGAGAGGCCCTTTGTCATCGTGGAGAGCCCCGACCCTGGCACAGGAGGCTGCGTCCCCAACACCGTGCCCTGCCGCAGGCAGAGCAACCACACCTTCAGGTCTGCGGAGTGCCCTGGGAGGCTGGTGTGAGCTGGGTGCTGCTGTGTGATGGTCAGGTGTTGTGTATGTCTCATGCTTGGGTGTGGGGCAGGGGTCCACGTGCCAGGCTGGGAGGAGCGGCTGGGGAGGGGCTGGGCCACGATGTGCTCTAACTCCCGGTGGTCTCATGGTGGCATGACTGCAGCAGCGGGGACGTGGCCCCCTACACCAAGCTCTGTTGTAAGGGATTCTGCATCGACATCCTCAAGAAGCTGGCCAGGGTGGTCAAATTCTCCTACGACCTGTACCTTGTGACCAACGGCAAGCATGGCAAGCGGGTGCGCGGCGTATGGAACGGCATGATTGGGGAGGTAGGCCCCACCCCACTCCCTCCTCACCTGCCCCGCCTGTCTGCCTGCTGCCCAGGCCCCATGCAGCTCTCAGATGCCCTCTAGAGGGGGGCATGGGCTGTCACCAGGGATGACTCCTGGGATGGTCAGTACTGAAAGCTGAGCTCTGAGGGCCCCAGAGGGAACGACTGATTCAGCCGGTGGGTGTTAGAAGGGGTGCCTGGAGGTGCCTGTGAAGTGTGTCTACCCCTCGGGAGCCCTTTTTCCAAACCTCCGTGGCGTCTGGCCCCCAGGTGTACTACAAGCGGGCAGACATGGCCATCGGCTCCCTCACCATCAATGAGGAGCGCTCCGAGATCGTAGACTTCTCTGTGCCCTTCGTGGAGACGGGCATCAGTGTGATGGTGGCTCGCAGCAATGGCACCGTCTCCCCCTCGGCCTTCCTGGGTGAGGCCCAGGGTGGGCAGAGATGGCTTCGGGGCCAGAGGGGCCCACAAGGAGGGTGTGTACAGCTTGGGTGGAGATGGGGAGTTGGGTGGGCTCTCAGAGGCCAAGCACAGCAGCCTTGGGTCTTGGAGGTTGGCTGGAGGTGAGTGGAAAGGAGACAAGAGAAGTGAGGTCGGTGTTCGGTTCTAGGTATGGCTGCCAGGCGAGGGTGGGGTTGGGGGTGTGGGATGGGTCATGGTGCCCCTGTGAGTGACAGGAAAGCTTGGCAGGCAGGCTGGCCTCAGGATGGGCCATGGGCCAGGACCGTGGAACAAGTGGGGGAGGCCCGTGGGGAGCCGAGGAGTGAGTGTAGTGTGGGAAGAGGTGTGTTGCTTCCTGGGTGAGGAGTCCAGCATTGGTTGGGCAGCCAGGTCCCATGCTGGGTGCTGGGGCTACAGCCATAATCCTTGCCTTCCCACAGTGCCCAGTCAGAGGTCACGTGGGACATGCAGTATGAGGTGGCAGAGAGCTGTGAGCACAGGCAAGGGGCAGGGAAGAGCTGAGGCTGGCCAAACAGGAGTGAAAACCTCGGCTCTGTCCTGTCCTACTGTGCGGCCTTGGGCAAGTCACAGAACCTCTCTGAGCAGGCTCCTCAGCCACGGAAGAGAGAAAACAAAACCCACTTCATAGCATAGCAAAGGCTCATGGCAGGAGTGATTTCCCTTCCTCCCTCCCTCCCTCTCTCCTTCCCTCTCTTCCTTTCTTCTTTCCTTTTTTTTTTTTTTTTTTTTTAAGATAGGGTCTTCCTCTGTCACCCAGGCTGGAGTGCAGTGGTGCCATCTCGGCTCACTACAGCCTGGACTTCCTGGGCTCAAGTGATCCTCCCACCTCAGCCTCTTGAGTAGCTGGGACCACAGGTGCATGCCGCCACACCTGGCTAATTTTTGTATTTTGTATAGAGACAGGTTTTCACTATGTTGCCCAGGCTGGTCTCCAAACTCCTGGACTCAAGCAGTCCACCTGCCTCAGCCTCCCAAAATGCTGGGATTACAGGTGTGAGCCACTGCACCTGGCCAACACTAGTGATTTCTTTTCTTTTTTTTTGTGACTGAGTCTCGCTCTGTTGCCCAGGCTGGAGTGCAGTGGTGCGATCTCAGCTCACTGCAACTGACGCCTCCCGGGTTCAAGTGATTCTCCTGCCTCAGCCTCCTGAGTAGCTGGGACTACAGGCGTGTGTCATCATGCCTGGCTAATTTTTGTATTTTTAGTAGAGACGGGGTTTCACCATGTTGGCCAGGCTGGTCTTGAACTCCTGATCTCAGGTGATCTGCCCACCTCGTCCTCCCCAAGTGCTGGGATTACAGGTGAGAGCCACCAAGCCCAGCCAGCAGTAGTGATTTCTTACTCTAGGAGATAGAAACAGTCTTGTCCGGGGCCTGGGGTGGGTGTCTCCAGTTCCCTGGGCACGGGTTTCCATGTTGGTAGGATGAGGAGTAAGACTTGGCCTCAGGGGCCCTGATTCCAGGCGGAACCACCAGATCATCCACTTGGGGACAGGCAGGGGTTGTGAAGTCAAAAGAACGTTTCTTGGGGTGGGTGACTTGTACCTGTCCCAGGGAAGTGGGGGGCAGGGGGAGACTAAGGATGCTGGAGATCCTGACCTCTTTTGGGGGCCTCTCCCTGGGGCTCTGCTGCTTTGAGTCAGGGGCCCCCTTGGCTGGGTCCGCAGAGCTGGTGGGCCCCTACTTTGACCACGTGGACCCCACCTGTCTCCACCCAGTGCTTCCGGGCTGGGGGCAGGGACAGGGAACATGCCGAGGCCTCTGAACTGCCTCCCTCTGTCCCCAGAGCCATATAGCCCTGCGGTATGGGTGATGATGTTTGTCATGTGCCTCACCGTGGTGGCCATCACCGTCTTCATGTTCGAGTACTTCAGCCCCGTCAGCTACAACCAGAACCTCACTAGAGGCAAGAGTAAGCCTCGCCTGGACCTGGCACGAGGGGTGGGCCTGGGCACCCTGAGGGTTGGGCTCAGGGGCAACGGGTCCTCCAGAGAATACCTTTGGGAAGTCCCTTGCCTTTGGATGACACATGCTGGGGGCCAGTCAGATCACACACACACACACACACACACACACACACACACACACACACACACGGGCGAGCTCACTTGACCTGGTGAGGGAATGGCCAGGGACGGATGCCCCCCAAGGCCAGGCTGAGCCCTGAGCCCTTTCATGGTGGGCAGGAGGAGCCCCAGCATCCCCCTCTTGCCCCCAGAGTCCGGGGGCCCATCTTTCACCATTGGCAAGTCCGTGTGGCTGCTGTGGGCGCTGGTCTTCAACAACTCGGTGCCGATCGAGAACCCGCGGGGCACCACCAGCAAGATCATGGTTCTGGTCTGGGCCTTCTTTGCTGTCATCTTCCTTGCCAGCTACACGGCCAACCTGGCCGCCTTCATGATCCAGGAGCAATACATCGACACTGTGTCGGGCCTCAGTGACAAGAAGGTTGTGGGGCCACAGCGTGGGGGGACACTGAGGGTGGGGACAGGCCGTGAGTGGGCAGACGCAGGACAGTCAGAGTCTGGGGAATTTGAGCTGGAAGCTGGGGCAGGAAGAAGCTTCAGGGCCTGCTGAGGAGGGGGTGGGGGCTGGGGCAAGAGATGGCTCAGGGTCACCGACTGAGAGGCCTTGGGTAAGTCTCTCCCTGTCTTGGGCCTCAGAGTCTCCATTTGGAAAACACAGGAGTGGCCTGGACAGCCTTTAAGACCTTCTGCTCTGACTATGCAAGTCCACACTGTGGGGCTGGGCTCTGGGGTGGGTTTGGGGCTTTGGTGCCTGGAAGGCTGGAGGAAGGGTTGTGACTGGCTGCTGCCCTCCACCTGCAGTTTCAGCGGCCTCAAGATCAGTACCCACCTTTCCGCTTTGGCACGGTGCCCAACGGCAGCACAGAGCGGAACATCCGCAGTAACTACCGTGACATGCACACCCACATGGTCAAGTTCAACCAGCGCTCGGTGGAGGACGCGCTCAGCAGCCTCAAGATGGGGTGCGTCCCCAGCCCTGCACCTGCTGTCTCCATCCATGTGTCTCCCCAGTGACCAGCCTTAGCTCTCAATGTAGGGACAGTGGGACTGAGCTGCCCTGCAGGACTCCTGGGGGGTGGAGGGAGGAGGTCTTGGGGCAGAGTGGAGCTTGAGGCAAAAATGGAAGGCCACCATGTGTCTCAGAACACAGCTGTGGTGCCGACCGAAGTTCAGCCTCAGCCTGAGGTGGTGGCTGGGACATCCTCTGAGCCTTAGGAGCATGGAGGGGGTGGGCAGAAAGGGTGGTGTCTTCTGGGAACAGAGAGTCCCCTGGCCACTCTGCGGAGGAGGGTGGGAGGGGTCCTCACTGCATCCAGGACCCAAGACAACCAGACAAGCCTCTGCCCATTGGTCCCTCCCGGGGGTGCCCAGCAAGCTCATGTGGTTTAGACCCCTGTCACGCCCCAGTTTCGGTGTCCCCTACCCTCCCATATGGTCCCTAGCTCTGAGGCTCAGCCTGTCCCCAGGAAGCTGGATGCCTTCATCTATGATGCTGCTGTCCTCAACTACATGGCAGGCAAGGACGAGGGCTGCAAGCTGGTCACCATTGGGTCTGGCAAGGTCTTTGCCACCACTGGCTACGGCATCGCCATGCAGAAGGACTCCCACTGGAAGCGGGCCATAGACCTGGCACTCTTGCAGTTCCTGGGGGACGGTGGGTACTGCCACTGCTGGGATGCCCAGGGTGGGCTGTGGAGCCCAAGGTTGTCAGCATTTCCACCACCACTCAAGTTCCCAAGGCCTGTGGGCAGGGAGAGGTCTCTGGGGGGTGAGAGGTTGGGGCAGTTGAGGGGGGCAGGTATAGGAGCAACTGGAGAGAGACTTGAGGAAGGGATAGGTGTGCAGGGAGGGAGCAGGAACTGGGCTAGAGACTCCCTCAAAGGCAGGAAGACAGGAAGGGGCTCAGGCCTCACGGTGAGGGTGGGGATGGGTGGAGTGGCTGAACTCCTTTCTTCTTCCCTAAGCCCCCTCCCATGATCTCTCCCAGATGAGCACCTCCTTTGCTTGGTATAGTATCTCCATGGCCATCTTGAGATTATGGATCTGCTTAGTCCCACATGTGTGCGTGGTCCAGCCCAGCCTGCCCCCAAACCCAGAGAGAGCTTTGCGTTTAGAGGAGTTCCATTCTTGTTAGATAAGACATGGTCTAGACTGGGTGTGGTGGCTCATGGCTATAACCCCAGCACTTTGGGAGGCTGAGGTGGGAGGATCACTTGAAGTCAAGAGTTTGAGATCAGCCTGGGCAACACAGCAAGATCCTGTCTCTATAAATAAAATTTAAAAAAAATTAGGCACATACCTATAATCCCAGCTACTTGGGAGGCTGAGGCAGGAGGACCCCTTCAGTCCAGGAGTTTGAGGCTGCAGTGAGCCATGATTGTGCCACTGTACTCCAGCCTGGGCGACAGAGTGAGACCCTGTCTCAAAAAAAAAAAAAAAATCTGATTTTTCAAACCATATAATAATGAGAGTGGCCAGGTGAGGTGGCCCATACCTGTAATCCCAGCACTTTGGGAGGCCAAGGTGTGAGGACTGCTTAAGTCTAGGAGATCGAGATCAGCCTGGACAACATGGGGATACCCTCTCTCTACAAAAGATACAAAAATTAGCCAGGTGTGGAGGTGCGCCTGTAGTCCCAGCTACTCAGGGGGCTGAGGCGGAAGGATCACTTGAACTAGGAGATCCAGGCTGCAGTGAGCCATGATCACACCACTGCACTCCAGCCTGGGTGACAGAGAGCATGACTGTCTCAATAATAATAATAATAAGAGCGATCACAATGCGTTCTCTTAGGAGCCTAGGCCTTTTGTCTCTGTGTGCCCAGCTCCATGAGTGGCATGTAGATGGTTAATAAGTATATGAAGATGAGTGAATGAATGAATGTTAACATTTACCCAATCAACAAGCCTTTACTGGGGGTGCACAGGGGGAGGACCCAAAGGCCAGCATTGCCCACTCCAGTCTGCACCCTGCTTTCCTATTTCCTTGCTCACTGACCCTCCAACTCCCCGCCCCACCACCCTGCCCCGGCCAGGCTAGATCCCCATGTGGTCTGCTTGAGGAAGAAGTGGGTGGCACCCTGGCCCCAGATCCATTCTTACTCCAGGCTTGTGTTGAGCTTTGTAAGGGGGTTGCTTATAGGGGGGTTTCCTGAGCCAGATGTGTATCCCCGCTCAACTCCAGGAGAGACACAGAAACTGGAGACAGTGTGGCTCTCGGGGATCTGCCAGAATGAGAAGAACGAGGTGATGAGCAGCAAGCTGGACATCGACAACATGGCAGGTGTCTTCTACATGCTGCTGGTGGCCATGGGGCTGGCCCTGCTGGTCTTCGCCTGGGAGCACCTGGTCTACTGGAAGCTGCGCCACTCGGTGCCCAACACATCCCAGCTGGACTTCCTGCTGGCTTTCAGCAGGGTGGGTGCCCATCCCTCCCCACACAAGCCAAAGCTTTAAGGGCACCTACCCAGATAAGTCCAGGCTGGCCATGGCCCATTTCCAGAGGTAAAACCAAGGTTCTGGCCGGGCTCGTGGCTCATGCCTGTAATCTCAACACTTTGAGAGGCTTAGGCCAGTGGATCCCGTGAGTCCAGAAGTTCGAGACCAGCCTGGGCAACATGGCAAAACCCCATCTCTACAGAAAATAAAAGAATGAGCTGGGCGTGGTGGTGCGCGCCTGCAGTCCCAGCTACTCAGGAGGCTGAGTTGGGAGGATCACTTGAGCCCAGGAGGCAGAGGTTGCAGTGAGCCGAGATGGCGCCACTGCACTCTGGCCTGGGCAGCAGAGTGAGACCCTGTGTCTAAACAAAAAACAAACCCAAAGTCCTGAGAGGTGGCATGGCTCACCAGGGTGGCAGGGTTGAAGAGGGGCAGAGCCCTCCCCCCACAGGTGTGCCCAGGTTGGAACCTTCATGTGCCAGGTGCTAACTAGAGTGATTAGGAGAATGAGTCACCCTGGGCACTCAGACCACTCATTCATCTGCAAAGCACAGTGCCTGGCACATGGGAGCTGCTTCCCAGTTAGCTGCTTCCTGAGACTTAAGAGAAGGCTGATGATGCCTTGGGACCAGGCGGGGACAATCGTGGCGGGTCCCTGAGCAGAGGGCGCTGCTCACGGCCTGTCGTCTCCCTACTGCCCAGGGCATCTACAGCTGCTTCAGCGGGGTGCAGAGCCTGGCCAGCCCACCGCGGCAGCCCAGCCCGGACCTCACGGCCAGCTCGGCCCAGGCCAGCGTGCTCAAGATGCTGCAGGCGGCCCGCGACATGGTGACCACGGCGGGCGTGAGCAGCTCCCTGGACCGCGCCACTCGCACCATCGAGAACTGGGGTGGCGGCCGCCGTGCGCCCCCACCGCCCCCCTGCCCGACCCCGCGGTCTGGCCCCAGCCCATGCCTGCCCACCCCCGGCTCGGCCCCAGAGCCGAGCCCCAGGGGCTGGAGACCGCCAGGCGGGGGTCGCGCGGCGCTTGTGCGCAGGGCTCCGCAGCCCCCGGGCCGTCCCCCGACGCCGGGGCCGCCCCTGCCCGACGTCTCCCGAGTGTCGCGCCGCCCAGCCTGGGAGGCGCGGTGGCCGGTGCGGGCCGGGCACTGCGGGAGGCACCTCTCGGCCTCCGAGCGGCGCGCGCTCCCAGAGCGGCCCCTGTCGCCCGCGCGCTGTCACTACAGCTCCTTTCCTCGAGCCGACCGATCCGGCCGCCCCTTCCTCCCGCTCTTCCCCGAGCCCCCGGAGCCGGAGGACCTGCCGCTGCTCGGGCTGGAGCAGCTGGCCCGGCGGGAGGCCCTGCTGCACGCAGCTTGGGCCCGGGGCTCGCGCCCGCGCCACGCTTCCCTGCCCAGCTCCCTGGCCGAGGCCTTCGCTCGGCCCAGCTCGCTGCCCGCTGGGTGCACCTGCCTCACCTGCGCCCGCCCCGACGGCCACTCGGCCTGCAGGCGCTTGGCGCAGGCGCAGTCGATGTGCCTGCCGACTTACCGGGAGGCCTGCCAGGAGGGCGAGCAGGCAGGGGCCCCCACCTGGCAGCACAGACAGCATGTCTGCCTGCACGCCCACGCCCACCTGCCGTTTTGCTGGGGGGCTGTCTGTCCTCACCTTCCACCCTGTGCCAGCCAGGGCTCCTGGCTCTCTGGGGCCTGGGGGCCTCTGGGGCACAGGGGCAGAACTCTGGGGCTGGGCACAGGCTACAGGGACAGTGGGGGACTGGACGAGGTCAGTAGGGTAGCCTGTGGGACGCAAGGCTTCCCGGGACCCTGCACCTGGAGGCGGATCTCCAGTCTGGAGTCAGAAGTGTGAGTTATCAGCCACTCGGGCTTTGAGCCAGCTGGATTCTCTGCCTGGCACTGTCAGGATTAAGCGGCAGGCAGGATTGGGCTTTTCTCGCTTCTACCATGAAATCCTGGCCATGGGACCCCAGTGACAGATGATATCTTCCATGGTCATCAGTGACCTCAGTAGCCTCAAATCGTGGTGAGGGTTGGGCTTCTGCTGTCCTCTTATCATGCAGAGTTCTGCCAGGAGGGTGTGCTGTGAGGGTCAGACCCCTGAGGCTCTCCCTGCCCTGGGGCTAGCCAGTTACTGGTCATGGCTGCTGTGGGCATGGAGACTGGAACTTGTGGTTGAGGCAGGGTCATCCTGATCCTTGCTCTACCTGGCTGGAGTTTCTTCTCATCAGAGCACTGGGACATTAAACCAACCTTTTACAACACACTGGTCCTGGTTGCTTCATTCTGCATTCTGGAAGGGGCACAGCACAGGCCGCAGACAACAGGGGCATCATGGGAGTATCCCAGGTGGGGTGTTTGCCTAAAGCAGGTGGGCAGCTCCCTCTCAGGGAGGCGGAGCCTTGGGAGCGTCTGGGAGGGATGTGGGAAGGAGGTGAGGCTGAGAGGGGGCTCTGGACAGCAGAAGCCACTTGGTATTCAGGGCCAGCTCCCACCCATCCTGGCACCGGATGTAACATGTGTGCTCAGCACAGGGGCTCTGGTGATGATGGATGGCATTCATCCCTCAGTCTCCTTGAAAAGGGAGGCTTGTGCCAGGGGTGGTGGCTGCCCCGCCCTGCCAGGGACGCCCTGGGGAGCCTGACAGTGCCATGGTGGCAGAGGCAGAGAAAGGTAGGGAGCTTGTAGGTTTGCTAAACCCTGGCTGGCCACGTTGTCTCTGACACGCGAGGCTTGGAACTGCCTGGGCTCTGGATTCCTGGTGCAGGTGGCTGCCAGGGTCAGGCACAGCTTGGCCTCGCTGGTGCCAGGACTCCTGTGGTGGGAGAATCTGCCTGAGGTCTCATCCTGTCCTCCCTCTAGGGCTTCTAGCCCCACTTCCTTTTTCTATCACACATCTTTGCCTCTGGCCCATCTGAAAAGATGGCTTTTGCTTACCATTTTCAATGTTTTCACATCTGCAATTACACTTATCCCCCCTACAATGACTGTGGAGCAAGCAGGCTTTCATGCTTCTATCCGTTCCACAAACAGTGGAACTATTGATTCTGTCAGACCCTTTTCTAACGGCTGAGGATGTAAAGGCCAAGCCCTGGCTGTCCTGACAAGTTTCGTGGAGGCAGACCAGAGGCTAATTCCACGTGACAGAGAGGAAGCCCGAGGGGCGGTGCTGGCTGTCTCTGCCAGTGCCCTCCCCCAGAGCTCTTTGCTGGTTCCCAGGAAGCCGGATGGCCTCTTTAGTCTCTGAAGACCCCATTACTTGGGTTGGGGCCATAAGAACTGGACTTTTTTGGGGGGTTTTAGGGGTGAAGGCAGCTGAAATGGTAGGGTGGGATACACCTCTATTCTTGGTAGGAGAGTACCCCAAGAGTGGGTGGCCCTGTCCATTACAATTTCATGCTCTCTACCCTATGGGTTTTCATGGGCTGGATCCAGGTTCAGGACAGCAGGCCGGGAGTTTGTCTAGGTGAGTGTTGGAGGCCAGCACTCTGGAAGGGAGCTTGACCTTGGTCGCAGCCACTAGTGGTGCGAGGGTTAACTGTTGGCCACCAGCCCCTGGAACCGAGCCCCTCCTCCCGGAGTCAGGGTCTGCCTTCGGCCCTGGGAGGAAGGCTGTGGCAGGTGAGGCAGCCCGGAGGAGCTGTGAGATCAGGGCTGCTCCACTCTCTGCCCAAGATCATTAATAACCAAGAACTGGAAAGATCATTAAGAGCTGAGCCTCCAATGTGGAACTGAGCCTGCTGCTGGCTCTGAGGGCCGCTCTTGCTCCTGGGCCAGGCGCTGGCTGCCTTGTTCCTTCTCTAGGAATATATCTGGGGGCGGGGGCAGGAGGCTATGAATCCTGGGGGACAGGTAGCAGGAAGGATGCATCCTGAGTTCAGAACTAGCTTGGCCTGGCTTCCTGCACCACCAAAGGAAGGGAAGAAAGCGTGGCAGGGGAGAGGAGAGTAAGTAAGGCCACAGATGTGAAAGCGTCATAAACAAGGGCCTGGTGACCCACATGCTCAAATAACACTTTTTTTCTTTGGGTGAGATACAGAGAGAGGCCCTTGTGGCTGGCCTCAGAGCAGGAAAATCTTACTAACTGGGGTCCCTTCTGTTGCTGCTGTAGCTGTTTTTCCTTGTGTCTGGCTGAGCGGCTTGTGGTCCAAGCCAGCTTTTTGCAGGGAGCCAGGTGTGTGGAGGGGAGGAGGGCAGAGCTTGCAAAAGGGCAGGCTGATGTCTTCAGTCAGGACCCTCCAGCCTAGCCTGTCCTGCTCTTTGAAAGGGAAGGACTGTCCTCAAGTTTCCTAGGGGACTGGGGAACGAGAGACAACCCCTACCCCCAAAGCCCTCTAGACTCCAGATAATTCAGACCAATCTTCTGTTTCCGAATCGCAATCCAGTGACAACTCATTAGGAGGCTATGAAACCAAGTAGGTGTCAGGAGTCCTAATGAGTTGGGGGTCCCTGGCTACAAGTAGTTAGTCTGGCGAGTGATGTGGGAAACAGGTGTCACTGAATAGCTTTATTGAGCATTTTGTGCTGGGCACTAAGCTCAGCACTTTAATCCCCACAACTGGCCAGTGACGTAGCTGCTGTTACCCCACTTTACAAATGAGGAAGGACAGACCATGGAGGCTCGCTGCCTGCAAATGGCAGGCCCAGCTGCCTGGTCCACACAGAAAGTACCCAATGCCATGCCTGGCATATAATGACATTCAGCGGAGGTTACCCCTCCAGTCTGCAATCAACACCATCGGCCCCAGGTGGAAGAGATCCCAAGCTCTCTCCAACTTTCCAGTGGCCCTTAACCATGGGTCACCCTTGCTTGGGAATATGGCCCCACACAGGACGCTTCCACTTCCCCCAGGCCTGGCACTGCCAGCCACTGCCCCTCCGCAGTGGCTTTCCAGGAGCGGGGCAGCAGCCCCTGTCCTCCCCACCACTCTGACTCCAGCCTCTGCCTGTTGCCGAGGCTGCTCCTGGCCCCAGGGTGAGGACGGCTGTGTGGCTAAGGGCCCATCATGGTGCCACTGCCCACCTCCACCACCCAGCAGTACCTCCCAGTCTGTCACCTGCTATCCGCCCCATCTATAAGCCAGCAGCTGCTGCTCTAGCCTCAGGTGAGGAACAGCCAGGAGCTGCTGGCACGAGGCTCTGGGGCTCAGGTGGGTCTGGTGCTTCTGCGGGGAGGGAGGCAAAGAAAGTTTACTACCACCTTGACCTGGTCTGCCCTGGGGGCATCTGGGGCCATGCAGGTGGCAGATGTTGGGTAGACGCTGCTGAGTTTAAGCTTTCCTCCACAGCGACACCTGCTCCTGGGCCAGGCTGGGCTGGCATCCTCTTCTGCTCTCCCCACCACTGACCTCGGGGGCCCATCTGCAATATGGAAACCACAAGCTGAACTTGCCTACTTTGCCAAGTTGATGATGGCTCCAGTGAAATGTGCCTGATGCACGTGGAGAGCCAGCATCACCCGGGGCTGTCTTGCTGTTGGGGTTCTCTGCCCCTGGCCCCAAGCCCCACTGGCCGTCAGCGGCAGAAGCCTGGCATCGATGGAGAGGAAGGTGACCTCATCTGACTTACAGCAGGAGGACACTGAGGAGCAAAGCAGCTAGACAACGGCAGTGGTGAGGGTCCCCACTTGGCAGCAGCGATGTGGTCACTGTGGGCCAGTTCCCTCCAGGGCCGGGGCTGCCCCAGCTCAGAGGTGGCGGGGAACATGGCCACTGACTCCATGGCTGGGCGGTTCCAGACTGTCACATAAATTAACCTGGGCTTTATGAAGCTCATGAATTTGCGTCCAAGATTTGGTTTGGAGTCTGGGGTGGCAGGATGATTTAATCAACTTTGTCTTTAAGCAAGAGGGAACATAACTGGAGAAGGGTAATTCCAGATGTTTTGAGTTTTCAGCCACAGGGGTGCAGCCAGGTCTTCCTTGCTCTTGGCCTGACCACTGCAGGCCCCTGCTCTACCTATCCTGAGGGGTCTCCTGGGAGGAAGCTGCAATGGCAGATGGAGAAGGGACATTTTTTTTTTTTCCCGTGGATGGAAAATGACATGTGGGGACAAGCTGTGAGAATCGCCGAGGTGCGTCGGCAGAGAGAAAGCAGGCTGAGGCCAATTACACCGCACAGGGACTCCCAGGCTTCAGCTGCCAGGGCAGAGGTGGCGCAGCCTGTGGACTCCCCGCGTTCCCTGCAAATCCCACATCCCCCTGACCCTGAGACCCTTTGGCCCCAGGAGACCCTACATCGTCGCTCTGTCAGAGGTCTGAAGACGCTGAGATACAGGGGAGGCGCTGAGCAAGGCACTGAACTCAAAAGAGGGAGGGGTCGGGCCTGAGACCCACCCCAGAGAGGCGGCTCCAGGACAGGCGGGACCAGGCCCAGGGCTGGGGGCAAGCCAGTGAGGGTCAGGGGGACCCCCAGGTCCTGAAGCAGTAGAAGGCACGTTGAAAATACAGAGTTCATTCGAGTCACCTGTGTTTCCTAGGAGGCCAGCCCAGCAAGTGCGTGCATGGCTGAGTGGGAGGTGGCTAGGAACCTGGCCTCCTTCCATGGGAATGGCAGTGGGGGCCCCATCCAACCCCACATTGCCCAAGGGACATAGCGTGAACACTGAGCACCCACGCCCAGCCCCTAAGGGAGCTGCCTTTAGCGTTGGAATGGGAGCACGGGCAGCCTGACCACTGTCAGGGTGGGAACCTCAGAGCCCTCCCACTGCCATGTCACCGCCAAGCCACTGAGGTGCCAGGTGGGGATGGCTGCCCTCTAGTAGGACCACCCGCACTGCGAGAGGCCCTGAGGGCGCCAATGGGGCAGCGAGGGCAGTAGACAGTCCCTTTCAGGGACAAGCTCCAGACTTTAGGCCCAGCTGGCAGGCGGCTGTGTCCCTATAGAAGGGACACTCCATCCAGCCTGCTACTCTGGAGCTTGCGCCCACAGCGAGAGCCCTCGCAGCTCTATCTGGGGACTCTGGTACCAGTTAGCACTTCTTGTTCTTGTCATGGGGCCAGCCAGGCCCTCTCTGAGGTGGCACCTAGCGCCTCCCAGGCCTGGTGGGAGGGTGGGCCCTGCTGTCACAGGCAGGCCTGGCTAGGATGCTTCCAGCCTGGGATTCGCCTCTGAAGAGGCAGCAGTTGCTAGTGAAGGTTTCTTAGACAAGGACGCAGGACAGGGCTGGAGAGGGGAGGGGCATGGGTCTGGGACAAATGATGGCAGTGCCAGCACTGCATCCCCCACCGTGCAGGGAGGAGCCCGCTGTGGAGGTGGGGTGGGGGGTGAACATGTTGGAAGATGTAGGAGAGGGGTGTGATTCCAGTAATGAGTCCTAGAACTTGGGAGCAGCCATGTGTCACCCAGGCAGGAGGACCTGGTGGGAGAGCCGCCTGGGGGAGTGAGGACAGGTGCGGACTGGGTGGAAGGTGGGGTGGGGAGAAGACCCCCAGCTGGACAGGGAGTTTCCCCTAGAGCCGCAGTCCCACCTGCCCCATGAAGACCTGGGAGCAACTAAATCTGGGCTCTGCGGGCGAGGGGTGGGGCTGGGGCCCCTCTGCCTCCCGTCACTAGACCTGCCTGTCCTGCCATCAGAGCTTGGTCTCGCTGAGGACGATATTGGCCGTGACAAAGATGAAGCAGGAGAAAGCCCAGAGCAGCACGAAGCCCACCCAGAAGGTGTGGCGGAAAGGGGACCTGTGCTTGTTGCTGACCCCACAGCCAAAGGCCAGCTGGGTGTCCCTGCGGCAGTGGTACACCAGGAAGGCGGGGATGACGTACTGGATGCCGGTGCCCGCATAGGCCCCTGTGATGCCCACCAGCGACTCCAGGTCGTGGGTGCAGAAGGCCACCAGCACAGGCGGCACCAGGGTGATGGTGGGAAACACGACGCGGTCCACCACCCACGGGTACGTGCCGCCCTCGCGGTGGAAGAGCGTCTTCCAGTTGTTGCGCAGGGTCACGGCAATGATGGGGAAGTTGGTGCTAATGGTGAAGACGGGGAAGAGGCCCAGGAAGAAGCGCACAGCGGCCAGGCGCACGACGTCACAGCGTGCGAAGTTGAGGGTGTACATGTCCATGAGGCTGTCGCCGCGGAAGCAGAAGATGGCGGTGAAAGAGAGGAGGCCGTAGAAGGCCAGGATCAGCACGTAGTCCAGGAACACCAGCCTTGTGAGGTGGCGCTTGGAGGAGACTGGGGTAATGAGGGACGGCAGGGAGTGCTGGCACATGAAGGAGTAGACGCACACCCCAAACAGGTTCCGGACCCCCGAGAAGTCGGCCAGGGGCGGGTGCCCCTCCCCTTGTCCATGCCCGATGCGGACCAGGGCCAGCACAATCATGACGGCGAAAGCTGGGAAACAAGAGAGGGGAGTCAGCCAGTGCGGACAGGCACAGCCCTACCCTGAGTTTCTGGTCTGGGGGGCACCTTTGCAGGGCCTATAGCTCCATGAGAAAGAGTCATTAAATGCACATTCAGGCAGCCCTATTCTTGGGTGGCTCAACAGTGGCTGCTCATCAGAGGAAGGTCCCGCATCTCTCTCTGTCCTGTTCTCCCCTCTCCCTGCTGAGCAAGGGGCCTGGGTTGCAGTGGGGCCAGGGGCAGGGTGGTCCGGCTTTGCAGAGGTAGCAACTCTGTCTTCTTAGAGGAGGGCGAATCCTGGGGCAGGCACTGCCTGGCTCCCTCATCGGCCCCCCAGGGCTCTCAGGGGCTCTGCCAGCTTCCTGGCAGGGAGCAGGCTGGGTCAGGACACAGGGTCACACTCTCTCCCTTGGTTTGAGAATGATGCCCAGTGTGAGGCTGGGGAGCTGGGGGGTAGATGCAGAGGGGCATGGAGTGTTTGGGAGGAGGTGTCCTCCTGGGCCGAGGGCATCTGCTAGACACAGCCGAAGCCAATAGGCAGGAGTGCTGGGAGCCCTGGGCAGACAGGTGGGTACCTAGGGGCCGAGGGCAGGCAGGAAGTTGCCAGTGGTCATGCCAGGGCACAAACAGCACCAAGGACCAAGGCTGCGGACTGCCAAGTCCTGGGCTGCTGACACCGAGACTGGAGGCAGGTGGCATGTGGCTCTGTTTTCCTGGGCCTGGCAGCACAGCTAGGGGACAGGGGACTCTGTGGAAGTGGAAGGGGGCCCATGACCCTATCTGTCCAGAGCAAACAGCTTGCATTGCTGATGGAGACCAGGCTGGCTTCACTTCGCAGCCTTTTATGGTGGCCCTCCTTCTGGGCTGCCACTGGAGACAGGCTCACAGCACACCCCCCAGGCTGAGCTCCGCAGAGGCAGCCTGTGCACCCCAGGCACAAGGGGCTGCGTTCCCAGCGCTCTGAGGAGATGGCACTCTTAGATCTGTCTGTCTCTGGCTTCTGCTCTCCGGGCTACCCAGAACCACAGTTAGCTACTCACACACGGAGACCACCGGTGTCCGTGTCTGTTCTGAAGCTGACCAAGCCCTGCTCTCTCTGTTCAGAACATATCTGACAGCCTCTAGCCTGTGCCCTCACCCCTCAGGTGAAGCCCACGGGGACACGTGACATTTCTTGGTGAGCAGCACAGGCAAGTGTGAAGGGGCAGTGGCCACAGAGGCCAGATCGCAGCTCGGTGACTCCTGTCTGGGGGCCTCCACAGAGCCCCAGGGCTCTTCTCCAAGTGGGAAGCTGGGGACCTCATGGTCCCCTTTGGTCCAGGCCCACTCCCTGACTCCTGGAAGGAAGAGGTGGCTCTGATGGGACCCACAGGAAATCAGGCAATGTCTTCCCACAATGACACTTGGGAGTGGGATGGAATCTTCATCTATTACTTTTAATCAGAACTGCCTAACACTGTCGGGGACAGGAGGGGAGGAAGGGAGCGTTGAAACCAGCCTGAGAACATTGCCAGCAAAGAAGATGATTTGTTTCTGCCTCTCACCACCCGCTCCAGTCCCCGCCACTCCTGACTCTGAGGGCCTGGGGACTCCTCCCCCGGTATCACAAATCGTTCCAACCCTGGTCAGTCAAGGGGAAGTGGCGGCCTACTTCCTCCTTCCAGTCTCAGCCCAGGGAGTTGCCTCCAGCTTTACCCACTGCGGATGGATGGCACAGGACAGCTGTGGGACAGCCCAGGACCCCGAGTAATCTGCTCGCCCCAGAGATTTCTGAGGCTGGGTAGAGGGGGGTGTGCCCAGCAGTGCTATGCGAGAGATGCACCCCACAGGAGGTGTGCCAGGGCAGGATGTGTGGGCGGGTACCGGGGAGAGAGCAGACACGCTGGAGGTGGAGTCCCTGTGAGCCAGAAAGGGCTACAGAGCAGAGCTGAGCAGGATGGGGTGGGGGTACAGAGGCCAGACTGGGCCCAGGGGCACCTGGTGATTTATTATTCAGGAGGCTGCAGCAGACTGTTTTGCCACCATAAGTGGGGCATGAGGGTCAGGGCAACGGGGGCAGCTGCTGTAGGGCAAGATTCAAATCCTGCACTGCCACTGCCATCTCGAGGCACCACCTTGAGACCTGGCACTTGGCCCTGGCCAAGGCTGGCATGAACTTAGAAAAAGGCAAGTGGAGAATTCCTCCAGCTGTCTGTCACTCGGCCCTGGGCCCTTGGTCTGGTGAGCAAGCAGGCAAGAAGGCAGGAAGAGGTCAGCTGTCTGTACATGAGCATCCCTGCCACTGCTTCCTCCTGCCCTGAACACAGCCCATGCTTCTCTGCTCCTCTAACTCCCCAGCCTCACATCTCCAAAGAAGGGCAGCTCTCCTTACAGCCCTGCCTGTGAGATTTCCTCACGGTAAATAAACCAATTTACAAAGTAGGTTTCCAAAGAAATGAGACGGTTGTACACACACACGCATCCCCCGAAATGTACACCTTCTAATTGGTGTCCTCCAGAGCAGCTGTCTTGGGAAGAGGTGCCTTTGACACCAACAGTGATGTGGAACAACTTCTAGAACCTTAAGCTAGAACAAAACCACGGCAGCTGGGTGCGGTGGCTCACACCTGTAATCCCAGCACCTTGGGAGGCCGAGGCAGGCGGATCACCTGAGGTCAGGAGTTTGAGACCAGCCTGGCCAACACGGTGAAACCCTGTCTCTACTAAAAATTAGATGGGTTTGGTGGTGTGCACCTATAATCCCAGCTACTCGGAAGGCTGAGGCAGAAGAATTGCTTGAACCCGGGAGGCAGAGGTTGCAGTGAGCCAAGATTGTGCCACTGCACTCCAGCCTGGGTGACAGAGTGAGACTCCACCATCAAAAAACAAAACAAAACAAAACAAAACAAAGCAAACAAACAAACAAAAAGAACAAATTCATGGCTATGGGTAATTAAAAAAATGATTTCACGATCTTCTAGCCATAATTATGTTCACCTCCTAATGCCACTACCTAGATTACCTAGATTAGTCACCCATTTGGTTCTTTTGATTGTCTTAAACAAGTCTATTTGCAAAAACCAAGTCTCCCTTCGTGGGCTGGATGTTTGCTGCCGCCTGGGAGTCAGAAGCAGATGCTAGAAGCTCTTGGGAGGTGATTCCAGAGTGTTAGAAAATGGGATAAACACCTGATGGGGCAGGTGCAGCTGCAGGGCCGTGCGGGCCTTCGTGAGCTCCCCTTGGTCACACCCTGCACTGCTGTCAAAAGCTCACCCAGCTGTGTGGCAGCTTGGCTGCATGGAGACGCCAGCAGCTCTGGGGCTGAGCAGACCGAGTGCACACTCAGCAGAGGTGGGTCATTCACCCATGAATCCCGACCTGCACTCAGGGTGTTCACACACCAGGAAAGGGAGAGGCTGCCATGGTGAGGAGCACATCTGGGAAGGGCAGGTGGCTCTAGAAGAGCCATGCCCCCAAAACAGGGGTGAGGACCAGCTTCCCAGTGCAAATGGCCCCAGTCGGGGCAGAAGGTAAACCCAGCTACCTGGGGAGGGGGCAGGGCCCTCTGGTTCCCCACCACCATGAGGATATGAAGGCGGGGGCTGGGATCTGTCCCCTGGGAGTGGAGAGTGAAGGGAACTGCTCCAGCCTGGTCTCCAAACCAGCAAATTCAAAAGAAACTAGCACCATCTAGAACCTCTAGTTCCCCTGGGAGATGGAGGAAAGGGAGGGAAGGGAGAAAAGAAGGAAAGGAGGGAGGAAGGGAGGAAGGGAGGAAGGGGAGGTCAGGGCCCTGACCTTGCTGGGACTATGGCACGAGGCTTAACCCCCAATGTGCACCTGGCCAGGCCCCTGTGACCCGCCCCTTTGTCTGGCCCCAACCTGCCTCCTCTGGCTGCGGGAGGAGCAGAGTTCAATAGCCATCTCCTAGATTGATCGCCGCATCCTTGGGAGACAGCTGCTCCAAAAACTCATTAGGTCTGATCATAAATCAAGATGAAACAAGGATGACAGGTGGTGGAGACCCTGCCAGGATGCGCGGTGGGGAACAGGGCTCCGAGAGCCACACTGACGCCCAGGGCTCGGCCACAGCCGCGGAGACAGCCTGCGCCCACCTCGTGGAGCCTGCGTGGGAGGGCAGACGGGCGCGGAGGCGGGACAGAGCAGAAAGTGCTCCCCAGGCACGCTAAGGGCCAGACACCCAGGACTTCACAGTCAGATGTGTGGGGGGTCGGCCCCCAGCAGGGCCTGCAGTTCCCCAAGAGCCTATCACAGGCAGTGCCCAGAACATTCGCGTCCACATCCACCCACAATTCTACACCAGGAGTCCTGCTTAGTGGTGCAGAGCAGCAGTGAGAAGCTGGGAGGAGGCAGAGGGGAGGACAGAGGAGGAGGCTGACATAGGTCACACGTGCGGCTGCTGGGCCTCGGAAGGCTCAGCTACAAAATGACAAGGGGTGGCAGGAGACTTCTCTCTTAATATATGAGTAAAAGCCAATGCAAAAGCCACCGCATTTGTCTTGTGTCACCCATGGGCCCAACTGGACTGTTCATTCCTTCAACAACAAGGGACTGAGTGTTCCCTGGTACTATGCTGGCTGTCTGGGACAGCACACTGAGACAGGGGCCCTGTCCTTCTGGAGCCCAGAGTCCGGAGGACCAGAGTCCAGGTGGAAAGTACAGGGGACAAATTACAACCAAAGAACAGGCTGGTTATCAGGCACACTAGCTGTGGGGTACATGATGAGATCCCCGTCGCAGCAGGCAGCCAAGCCTGAGGGTAGGAGGCCACGTGGTGGGGGTCCCAAAAGGGAAGCAGGTGTCAGACGGGACAGGGAGGACCTGTCGGGGCCGTTCCAACCCTATAGGTCTATGGCTGCTGTGACTCCTCACGGTTTAGGAGGAGCAGCTCAATGTGGGGTGGAGATGAGGAGGGGGGCCCCCAAGGACATCCATAGGCAGAGCCTCATTAAGGCCCTGCGAGGTCGCCTGCCATGGCTGCTGGCTGCTCACAAGGCTTGTCCTGATAGTGGATCTCAGCTCCACATGCGGGCCTCGCCACATGGAATCACCTGGGCCACAGCCGCTCCCCTCCCTTGCACACTGACACCTGGGGCGGGAGTGAGGAAGACAGAGCGAAGGCACACAAGTCACTGTCTTGGAGCTGAGATAAAACAGGCACGAGTCCTGAGCTGCCACAGGCCAGTCAGAGAAGTCGCCTCCCTTCCCTTTCTGAGGAGGCTAGAAGTAAAATTTACATAAGGACTGAGCTGCTAGGAGGCACATCCACTGTATGGGCATCTGGACAAGCCAAGGTTCATGTTAATATCGGCTTTGCAGCAACATCAAGTGTGGCAGTCAAGGTGCAATTTCACATCAAGATATGTTCTTACAACATCTGAGTCCTCAGGCTCCTAAAGCAGTCAGAAGAGAAGCGAACAGAAGCAGCCTTTCCCTAGATAGCCTCAGCCTGGCAAGAGCCAGATAAGAAGTCCCTGCAGGCACTGCCTCCACATCTGTCCTCACGGCCTCTCTCCTTGGCAGGGAGGACAGGTGAGCCCACCCACTCTGAACACCTGCCAAATGGCAAAGGTAGCACTGGTTTATAAGGGGATGAAAGTCAACAAACACCCGCATCTCTCCCAAATCCGTCCCTTCCGGAATATCCCTGCCCTCCTGAACCTCACCCTGGGGGGCTGGGGGAAGAAGGGGGCCTTATTGGCGGGATGAAGCCATGACTGGGCCAAGCCCTTGTAGCAGTTGAAGGTGACTTATTCTTGGGGCCAGACAGGGATGAGTAGGTGTCTGGAGCCCAGGGCCCTGATGCTCACATTCCGGTAGTCCTACCAGCAACCCCAGTTCACCTCTCTTGGGTCTCTGTGGGCAGGGACAGAAAGATCAGAGTGGTCAGCAGTCAGCTCCTTCCTTCCTGCGTTGAACACACACCCTTGAGCGTCAACATAAGGGCTGGCTGAGCTGGAGGTGTGGAGAGAGATGAGCTCCCTCCAGGTCCTCCCAGGCAGCGCTGCCTTGGTCTCTGAGCCATGTGAGGCCTGGGCAGGACTCTGCCTTCCTTACAGAATGCTGGGGTCTGTGTGGGGCTGGAGAGAGTTGGGTGACCTTTCTAGGCACCACTGGAGTGGGGGCACAGAGGCCAGAGCTCTCCAGGCCTGGGTGGGGAGAGGGGGGGAGCAGAAAGAGCCCTCCCAGGAGCCCCCACCTCCACTCTGGGGGCACACATGAAGGTCCCCCATGAGCATGAGATGCTGAGGCACTGAGTCCATCTTGGTGGCTTTCCTGTTTTCCTCATCCCCATCGCCGGCTCTGGAATTAAGCAAGGGCTACTTCTGGGCAGCCTGAATGCTGCCCATGCTCTCCCTGAAGGTGGCAACAAACCCACCGGGCTCTGACGGAGAAGCACCGAGAAGCATTTAGAGCTGTGCTGACCACCAGGGCCACACAAGGCCGAGGCTACTGAGCACTGGAACGTGGCTGGCTCAAACTGAGGTAAAATACACCGGGTTTCAAAGACTTGGTGTGTGGCCCAGTGCTGAGGTGGGCGGATTACTTGAGGCCAGGAGTTTGAGATCAGCCTGGCCAACATGGCAAAACCCCGTCCTTACTAAAAATACAAAAATTAGCTGGACGTGGTGGCACGCGCCTGTAGTCCCAGCTACTAGGGAGGCTGAGGCAGGAGAATCGCTTGAACCCAGGAGGCGGAAGTTGCAGTGAGCTGAGATTGCACCACTGCATTCCAGCCTGGGTGACAGAGTGAGACTCTGTCTCGGAAAAAAAAAAAAAAGAGATTAGCATGGAAAAGGAATGTAAGGTATCCCACTTGTCATTTTTTTTCATGATTACATGTTGAAAGATATTTTTGATACGTTAAGTATTTTATGAAAATGAATTGAACTTCAAGATGTCGCTAAAAATTAAAAGTTTCCCCAGGTGGCTGGCATTGTATTTCTATGGGCGTCTCAGTGGGGGTTTCCTGTGCTGGGGGTCTGTGGGCTGTGCACACCTGGGAAGCACCTGAAATACTGAGGATTTGAAAGATTTCCCCCTTCTGCCACCAACTTCGGTCCAGGACTCCTCACTCTAACCCTGTCACCTGCCCTGACTTGCATGGGGACACTGAAGACCTAGGGTGGAGCTGCGACGCTGCACCAATCCTTCTGGAAAAGCCCAAGGACAAATGGGCTCTGAGTGCCCTCGGGCTGTGACCCCCAGGGCAGCCTGACCTGGCGAGGGAGGCACTGGCTGGGTCTGGAGTGCTATGGAACTGGCCTGTGGTCCTGGGCCACCATCAGAGGGACATCTCCATAAGGGCATGAGTTGGAACAGAGGCTCTCAGGAACCATGGAGGGCCCTGCCCAATGGTCCCTGCCTAGAAGCCCCCACCCCCAGCCCATTCATCCCCTTCTACAGGGCCTGGAAGGGATGAGGAGTATGGGGACACGCATCCACTAGGGGCAGACTGCACGCGGCACACTCCTCCTCCCTAATCCCTTTGGGTGCCCACGTACTGAGTTGTGCACACATACTCAGAGCCATGACCCTGAGGGCCAAGGGTGAAGGGTCTTCCCCCAGGGATAGCCCCCAGGCCTTTCCCATGTGCCAGTGCTGAGCTGTGCCTTGGCAGGGCTGCTTCCTGGAGAGCTGCCCCCGCAACTCTCTAACCTCTGAACCTGGCTCCAGATGTCCCCGAGGCCAGGGCGCCCCAAGCTCCATGCCATTCCCTGCTCCCCATGTGTGGCTCTGGCTCTGACACTGGGAGGTGGAGGCCATCCGTCACGGTGGCTGTCTGGGAGTGACACTCTTTTCCAAGCAAAGAATCAACATGCCAGGACTAATGATAACGAATGGCCAGTTGTGTGCCCATCACCAGCTCAGGCACCGGCACTCCAGGCGGGGAACAGGACTAGGGGAGGACTTGGCGCCAGCTCCCTCCTTCACCAACGCTTAGCCCTCTGAGGGCGCCGGGCTGCAGGGGTCTCTGGCTTTAGCTGGGCCGTCGGAAGGGGTGGGTGAGCAACACCAGCCTGAGCAGAGAACCACTGGAGACCAGCCTCTTGGCCCTAAAACAGGGGGAGGTGGCTGGGTATTTGTTCCTTAAATAACCAGACCAACCATGGCAAAAGGAGACCCACATTTGCAGGCTGGAGGTGGAAGAGCCCAAAGATCCTGCAGCCTAGAGGTGTGAGCGACACCAGGACACAGTCCTGGCTTGGAAATGGCCAAGTTACACTGGACACAGCTCCTGAATCTGCCACTCAACTGTGTAATTTTGGGGCAAACTGTTCCATCACCTTTAAAAATACAGATAAGGCCGGGCATGGTGGTTGATGCCTGTAATTCCAGCACTTTGGGAGGCCGAGGTGGGTGGATCACCTGAGGTCAGAAGTTTGAGACCAGCCTGGCCAACATGGAGAAAACCCATCTCTACCAAAAATACAAAAATTAGCTGGGCGTGGTGGCCCATGCCTGTAATCCCAGCTACTCGGAAAGCTGAGGAAGGAGAATCACTTGAGCCTAGGAGGCAGAGGTTGCAGTGAGCCGAGACTGTGCCACTGCACTCCAGCCTGGATGACAGAGCAAGACTGTCTTAAAAAAAAAAAAAGAGATGATTGTAGGAAGGCTGAAGGGTTGGAGTGAGATAGGGCAGTGCTGCGTTGGTAAAGCCTGGCTCGCACCAGTCACTCAGGAAGCTGCACGTGCCGTCTATCATTGCAGAAACCCATTGCCCCTGCTGAAAGCCCAGTTCCCAGGCAAGCAGGAAAAACTGTGTCAGTGCTGAGTTCTCATCTAGCTCCCCTTGTGCTCTGAGGAGGGGGACTGGATGATACTAGTGACCCCGCCTTCCTGGCCAGGTCAAGCTGCTGTCAGAACAGTTCCCAGGAATACCCCATCACTGGCCTCAGCTAACCTTTGGGGCTCTGGGGATCAGGGATGGGGAGGGGGGCAAGGAGGACCCCAACAGGCTGCTCACCCCTGCTCTGCCAACCAGAGCGACCCTCAGTTCCTCCTCTTACGCCCCTGTCCACCCCCACCACCGCCAGCATCTTTAAGGCCCCTCAAGGCCAAGCAATCCCCACCACCCCACCTCTGGGGCCTCCAGGTGTGTGCCCTCTCCGGGAGGGGCTAAAGGACACAGGGTCTTTGGAGCCTGAGCTGGCCCATCCTTCCTGGGGTGGCATCTACCTGTGCTTGGGCTGTGGTGCGGATGAGGGCTTTGTCTGGGAGGAGCTCCCTTTGGGGACTATGGGAAGCCCCCACACGGATATGCCAGGCACCAAAAGCATCTCGGCCCTGGGTCTGGTTTTCATTTCAGACCTGCAGGGCATTCAGCATATGCCAGCTTTGCCTAGCAACTCACCCACCACTCACTTGGGTTTCTGCTGAAAGGAGGGAATCTAAAGCCAGCTGGTCTTCCCATGTGGGCCAGCTCCTGTGTTTTCTGGAGGATTCTAGCTTTGTTCACTCCTTACCCTGGGAGAAGAGAGAAGCGCTGAAACAACCAGCTTTATAGGACTAGGTTCTATCCTGCGGCTAAATTATTTAGCCCAAAGGACTGACAGCAGAGTCCCCCTCTCCCCAGGGTGGCAGGAGGCGGCGGCAGCATGGTGAAGGGCAAATGTCTGGGCCTCTGGAGCAATCAAGCCTTCTGTCGGAAATCACGGGCTCTGGCCTTTCATCCTTCCACTTCCCCACACCCTCAGAGCCTGGCAGGTGGTGCCTGGGAGGGCAGGGTCTCAATTTTTCATTCTTAAGTTGTCAGAGCAAGCTCAGTGTGCAATCATTGGGAAGGCAGGGCCTCTGGCTGCTGGCTGACTAATCTCCTTCCTGGAGATTGGAAACAGAAAATTTCAGGCGCTGCCACCTTTCCTGCAGGCTGCTCAGCCCTTTCCTCTCCAGCAGCCAGCTAGATGCCAAGAGAGACAGGAAGGAGAGAGTGAGGAAGAAGAGGAGAGGCGGTACCGAGCAAGGATGGGTGGCCCCTCCTGGGTCTGAACGTAACTCTGGAGCGCCAGGGTTGCCGTGGGCCGTGTCAGCCCTGCAGATGTATATGACGGCCCGACTTGCTGCAAGGTTAAGACTCACCCTCCCACATGAAGCCCAGTTCTGCACAGAGGCCATGCCCGTCACCATCATTGGGTCAGACTCGACCTATGGCCACGAGTGATCTGGGACTTAGTTTCCTTGCCTTGTCAGTGGCGGACAGCTGGGCCACCAACCTCCTGGGCATTGCAGGATTCTTTGTCTGATAGCTGGAGCTGCCCATCTCGGCCGTACAAGGATCAGAGCTGATAACAAAGGCTGCTTAGAGGAGAGGTAGGGACGAAAGGGCAACAACCTTTGCTTGGGGCCAAGTGAACTCTCAGGTCAGTTCTGACTGATGCTAACGAAGGGAGTAATTTGGCGGCACATGGCTGGCTGTTCACCAGTAAGTGTTCATTAGTTGCCTACTTTACCTTAAAACAAACACTGGGTTCCTCTCCTATAAATGGGCCTCTGTGCATTTGCAAAAAGAACTTCTAGAAAACCAAGAATAAAATTAAGACCAAAATGAAACATATACAAAAGGTTTTTCAAGATTCCCTGCACTGGGAGTGTAACCAGTCATGGCTGGACACGGAACAGCCTAGGAGAGCCCTGGACAGTGGCCCAGTTGGAAGGTGGGCAGGGCTGCCGCAGAGACCCGGGCCATGCAGGGCTGCTGACAGCGGGGTGGCGTGGTGCTGGCACATGAGGCTGTCTGGATGGATGCACAGGGGGCATTTTGGGGGGTCCTTCTGGGGCCTCTGAGAGGCACTAGTTGAGTGGCTGTGGAGGAATTCCAATGCCAACCTGGCAGCAGTGGGCACCAGATGGCCCAGACACAAGACCCCTGGCTGCCGGTGGTGACGGATCAGCGCGGGAGGCAGTCTGCAGGGATCAGTCATGGGTTTGGGGACAGGTAAACACCAGAAGGCCTCATGTCCCCAGGTGATGACTTCCTCTTAGGGGCCTCACCTGCCACCACCACCACGTCCCACCTCTCCCTGTCAGCTTGGAAAACAAATCTGGGGCAGTTGCTGAGGGAGGTGGAGAGAGTGGGGCCGAGAACTTCATGAGGCAGGCTCAAGTTCATCCACAAACGCCTGGAGAGGACGGTGTCTGACCCACTTTGGGGGGAACACAGATGCAAAAAGAGAGTGTGTGGCGTCTGCTCTGCATACACAATCAGAGGGAAGGGAACCCTGCGGTCCTCGGCAGCCCAGGCCCGAGGAGGGCTGTGGCGCTCCAGAGCAGCCTTTATTAGAAAGGATCGGGTTTTTAACAACCCCAAATGGGGCGCCCTGTGCCGAGCCAGCTGTTCATGGGAGACGCCTGCAGGCATCTGCCGGGGAAAGTTGGTAATGGAACTGAAGTAATGAAGCTGCCATGGCCCCTTCCAGCCCGAGAGCTCCATGCGGTGAGGCGGGGGCAGCCTCTAGCCATCGGCTTAGGTGCTCAGGCTTGGGCTCTGAAGTCCCTGCGCTGGGCCTGTGAGCACAAAGAACATCCTCTGTGCTGCGTCTCCCCTCAGCATCCCTGGTCTACCTGTGGCTGGCAGAGGCTAGAGCCCCTGCCCCTCTGTGAGATGGGCCTGCCTTTCATTCTCCCAGCTCAGAGCTTCTTCAAAGTGCGTGCGAGTAGATGCTGGGGGCGGCGGAGCAGAGAGGGCTCCTCTCCAGGCACCACAGCTGGGATGTGGCACAGGGGAGGCTGCCCAGAGCCAACCTGGATGCTTCTAGATCTCACTGTGAAACCCATGTGGACACCGAGTGCCATGCTCTCTTGAGGTAGCTGAGGTCATGTCCCCGGTCTTATGGCCAGCCCTCAGAGAGGCTCATCTTGAGGCCACTCTTGGGATGTGATGGCTGACCAAGATGCTGCTGAAGACGTCGCGCTCACTGTGGCTCCCCTCTGCACACTGCGCAGGTGCTGTGCTAACAACAACGTCCCAATCGAGGCCTCGCTGCCACTGCACAGACAACGAACCTGGCGGAGAAGCCTCGATCCATCTGCGCACATTGGGAGTAAACGCCAAGTGTCCCACACGGTGGGGGAACAAGGCAAGGAGGTCCAGCGTCACCTCCAGTAGGTGCGCCACCTGGCGCAGAGCAGCCACCGGAGACCTGATTGCTCAGGAATCTGCAGTGGCCACCTGGGGGTGAGCCAGCCAGGTCTGCCAGGGCCAGAACAACAGCCTCACTGCTGGGCACAGCACACCAAGACCCTCCTTCCTCATGTGGATTCAGAAGTATCTGCCACCCAGGCATCCCACACTGACCAATCCCGTCTCCCCAGAACTTACTTGGGGAGCACAAGAAATGAACAGACACTATCACATGTCATCCACGCTTTGAGTTTTCCTGGACAAGTGGTTATTTACAAAGGCCATTTAACCCTTTCAGTGCCATTCTGGCAGAATGAGGGGGCTTCCGAGGCTACTAAGGGGGAGGAGGGCAGAGCAGAGCCCCTCAGAGGAGCTGGCCCGAAGGCTCCTCAGCACAGCTCCGGGGCCTGCAGTCTCCTCCGGCCTCGTTTCAACAGATGGCAGAACTAATTCCTAATTAAGCCCAAGAAAGTTTCCGGCTCAGCACATTTATTTATGATTTTCCGGTCCCTTTGGTGCTCATTCTTCCCCTTTGTCTTCCTGGAACCCAAGCCAGCTTATTTCCAACCCGAGCTCCCCACTTGGTTACTGGGAAAGCATGGCCTCATCTGGGGAGAGAGGAGGGAAAGGGGTGCGGCGGGAGTGTGGGAAGGAGGGAGGGGTGTGTGGGAAGGAGGGAGGGGTGTGTGGGAAGGAGGGAGGGGTGTGTGGGACTCGGTCACACAGCTGCTTTTAAGACAGAATGAAAAGGGAGTTTGTGGCGAACTGACAACTTGGCACAGACTTGAGAGGACAAATAGGCCTTTGAGGTCACTGCCTTTAGGGTGGTTCTCGAAAAACTGCCTGGGGTGAGCTTGGCCCAGAGGTGAGAAACCCTCGTGGGGTCCCTCCCCCATGGAGGGGCTGCCAGTTTTGCTTTGTTTGGTGGCTCCAGGGAGACCTCCATCCCCTTCCTCCCCTCCCGAGTCCCGCTGCGGCCCGGGGCTGAGAGGGGAACACCCCTTGCCTAGGAAGAAACGCTAGGAAGAAAATGCCCCACTGGCTCCAGTGCTGGCTGCTGGGGATGGAACCCCAGACCCAGCTGTGCTTCCGAGTTTACCTAACTGGGCAATTTTTCTTCTGGCAAGAGGGCTGTGTCACAGAAAGGTTCGCTTGTTAAGCCCAGAGGTCTGAGTCTCTCATGGAGAAAAATCACTGCCTCTGCGGTCGCCCCCAGCAGCACTCTGGAGAAAAGGTTTGCCTGAGAGGCTCCTGACATTTGATTATCTCTTGGATCAAAGGGAAAAGAGAGGCAGATGACTTGCTAAGACAACAATGTCAAGACAACAATGTCACCACCAAAAAAACAAGTGCTGTCGACCTTCACGAGCTGGTCTCCACCTCGAGCTCCTGAGGCTGCCAAGAGCCTCTCGAGGCCACTGTCACCTGCTCCACAGCACTGCAGGGCCCCAGGAGCCTCTGGGTGGGAGACCTGGGGGTGGGAAGGGGCTGGGGGAAACAGGAGTTGATTTTCTAAAGCAACTGCCAAGTCTACTGTGAGCCTGACTCTGGGGAAGTAGCGTCTCCAACAGCAGAATGGCAAGGGGCCCGGGCTGTCCCCAGCCGCCTTCCAGGACCCCGGGGCCCTGCTGGCCACAGAACTCAGCTCCTCCTCCGACTGATGCAGGGGTACAGCTGGTCTCCTGCTCTGAGACAATCGCTCTTTATGTGCCCTCAGCCGCCTCTTCTCCTTTTCATAGTCTTCTCCCTTTCAACAAATGTATTGCTCCCCAGACACGGGGAGGAATCTGTCACCCTAAACAAGTGCAGGGGTCTTCGGAAGCCATTAACTGTCACTATCCTGGGTGTCATCCCCTCTTGGGCTGTCATGCTGGCTAAAGCAGGAGTGTCTCCTCCACCTCTCCCCACCCTGCTCCTGTCCTCCTGGACGAGGGGAAGGAGACAGAAATCAGCCCAGTTTTCTCCATGCCAGCGCCCAAGGGGCCCTTTCCCCGTCCCCAGTGCTGAGGGGCAGGTCAAGTGCAGCCAGTCCCACGTAGGGTAGGGACCAGACCTTGGGGCTACAGATGTGGCTGCTGGGAGCCACAGGAGCTGGAGCACCAGACTTAGGCCAGGAAGGCAAGGGGGAGAACAGTTTTCTCCAAATCCTGCTTTACTGAGAAAACGCGTTCTTCTGAGACCACCAGGTTTTACCCACTCGGCCTTACCCAGAACTCTCAAAATACTTCATATAAGCCGAGAAAAAGGAAGGGTGGACAGTTGAGCCCTGGTGTTTCTGATCCCTGCTGACTCTAACTTCTGGACACAATCCCTCCTGGCACCCAGGGAGGCTCCATTCTAAATCCGTCCTTGGAGCTGGTGGGATCCCCAGGTTCTAAGTAACAATTCCCATCTTCCCCCAGGTAGTCATGTTAATTTAACCTGGGGCTTGGAACTTGTGAGTGCAATTTGGGAACAGCACTCACTGGTGAGTACGTGACCAGACAGACTGAATGGAGCAGATGCAGACTTCCGCCCTGTCCAGGGATGGACAGGTGTCCTCCCGCTCCCTCGTGTCAGCTGGATAGCCAAGGACGGGCTCGGCCCAGATGATGTGCCCCTGTGGGGGCCTCACAACTCATCTCCATCCTGCTCTCATCTCCTTGCAAGGACAAACCAAGAGAGCAAAAAAGCTACAGGCTGGTGAGCGTGGCTCAAGACAAGGAAAACCTTCCCAGCACTGACATACACCCCTCAGAGCGGAGTGTGAGCCTCATGCAGTCATGAGCTCTGGGCCCCGAAGGCCACCCTGTGCTCTGTGCTGTACAGCCTGCTCCCAGAGGGGCGAGGCCTGGCTACCTGACTGCTGTGGCCCCTTCCAACTAAAGATGCCAAGACTGCTGTGTACGGAGGTTCCTTACACTGACATCTTGTAATCCCCTAAGTCTGGGGAACCAGGGGAATTGCAGATGTCAAGCTGCTGGAAGTCATTTAGACCAGAAAGTGTCCTCGGCGACCATGACCCACTGCTGAGTCCTGGCATGGAATCAGGATCAGCGTCCACCCCCAGAGTCTGGATGAGGGTAGAATGGGCAAGCGCAGCGGGAAAGGGGGCTGGGGAAGGTGGTCAGGAAGGAGGAGCCCCAACCTTGGCTCCTCTAGAGCCAAGTGCCTCTGTGCTGAGAGGCAGGCGAGCTCCTGGAGCCTGGACACACCCACTCTGTCCAGGCCCCTCTATCAGAACAGCAACAGCCTTCTTAGCTTTTGGATTGAACAGAAGAGGGGTCCAATGGACGCCCAAAGCCGTGCTGGCCACAGAGGCCCCACCTGCTCCTGTCCTCCGTCCAGGTGGATCGGCAGCCAGCCCTTTCCCTGAGGTGGCTGGCAGGATGGTGTGGCAGAAGTGGACCAGCCCCCAACCACCAACCTGTCTGGGGGAACAGACTCCCCAGACCGCAGCTGAGGACAATGGCGCTCATGCTCAGCAGGGTGTCCGTCGGTTAGAAGATGCTGTGGAGGGGGTGTCTTTTCACGCCCTGGTGGCCAGAGACCCAGGGGCAGAGAGTGGCTGCTGCCACAGCCCGCTGGCTTTTATGGTTACGCCGCATAGCACACTCACGAGAATGCAGAGCCGCGCTGCTCCCGTACCCTGCAGGGCACAGCCCAACCCAGGCTTTTGGGAGCCCCCCCGCACGCCTGTGGGTCAGTGGGCACCCAGCATGGTTGTATGAGAGAGAAGCTGGTCCTAGAATCAACAATCCTGGCTCTAGCCCCAGCTCCATCCACACTATGTGACCTCGAAAAAATCATCTTTTTTTGGTGCTAAATTTCCCCAGCAGTAAAAGGCAAGCTGAGTATCTGCCCCTCCTTGTCCTTTGGAAAGGTGGGAGGCCCAGACAGGCCTGAGTCAATGGAAACCACAACCACTTTCCAGCTACGGCTGGGGGCTCTGCACGGCCTCTCGCGAAAGGAGAGGGAAGGGACGAGAGGAGAAAGCGCAGAGACTCGAGCTGTTTCTCAGACTCACCGATCCATCTCATCAGAGAGGTCAGGATCTGCAGGTACTTGGTCTTCTGGACGTCAAAGAAGGTGAATGGTCCGAGGAGGAGAGTGAAGATTGCCTGGGGGATGGAAACAAGAGTAAGGGGGATGCAGGCTGCACCCGCAGACCGTCTGCACGGGGAAGACGCTGCTGCTCATGTGGCCTCTGCCCGCAGCTAAGGCCGGGCCTGACTGGGCACACCTGGACTGGCAGAGGCTCCCTGGGGTCACCTTGGGTAAGTGCCAGCGCCAGGGGTGGAACAAGAGCTCCAGAGGCATGCTTCCCTGCTGCTGCTCACATGGACTGTGCTGACAATGCTGTGCCTCCTCGGCAAGGCCCAGGTGTTGTTCCAGGGATGGAACATCCTGCTCTCTTCAGCAAACACAGATTGATGATCCACAACGTGCCCACCCTCGAACTGCCCATGAGCATGGGCTAGAGACGGAATGGCAAGAAGGATCCAAAAGAAGCACCAGCCACGTCTCTGGCTCTCGGTTTACTGGGAAGAAAGGACACAGTGGGGAGGGGCCCCAGGAGCCCTGACGAAGCCTCGCAGGAGAGGACACTTCTTCTGAAGCGCTTGGAGAGGAGTGATCGGGATGTGCATGGGCCATGTTTTTGGCTTCGAGAGGAGAAGCCCGGAGAACGAGAGCCCCTGGCTTTCAGGGCAGGCCCCTTGGAAGTACCCAGGATGACCAAAGAAGGGAGGTGCATCTAGGAAAACCAGGGCAAAGAAGTCCTGGGCTGAGAACGGGACCCAGGCAGAGAAGGGGGTGCTGATCGGCACGGATCCTCTCGTTTCTCTTTGGAGAACAGGGGAAAGTGTTGACTTAAAAAATGAAAGTCAAACTCTGTCTCAGAAAACTGGTCTGTGGGAAATGGGAACCTTCTTTGCAAAGGAAAATGGGGGTAGACGTGACAGAGCAGAAACTGGGGTGTGGGGAAGGTTAGGATTTCCATGCCAAATTGGTTGCTCAGGGAGTAGAGGAATTAAGAGCTGCTCATTGCAGTTAAGATGATGGTACCATTTCCAATCTGCCACTCGGAAGCAGTGTGAGGCATCAGACCTTATTAACATTTACACAGTGCCATTTTATCACGTTAATGCTAATGACGCTCACCAGAGATGCGGCAGGCGGCTCGGAACCCTGAATGAATGTGGGGAGAGGGCCCACTCAGGGAGTCGGGCTCTGGCCTGTCATCCGGGTGAATCCATCACAGCTGCTCAGCCCTAGGCCAGCCCCTGTGGCTGGCAGGCGGGAACCCCGTAGAAGGGGAACTGAGCCCGCCCTGCACCGCCCCCAGCAACCTCTGGCCATAAGGAAGGCAGGATGTGGGAGAAGCTGTGACCCCTTATCCAAGTCCATTATCACTGAGAGGATGAGTGACACGGAGGAGTGAAGTGCCGCTTAAGGAAAGGCTCTAATTAGCTGGGCTGGAGAAGGCGACCTGGCAGTCACCAGGCGCGAAGGACTTTGGAAAGAAGAGCTTTCTGCTGGGGGCCTCAGAACTGGCCCTGCTTGCACTCAGAAGAGGGGAAAGAAGTCTTTCTATTAGGCTTGGGGAGCGGGGTGGGGCAGGGGAAGGCAGAGGAAAGGGCTCTCCTTGCAAAAGCAATGGAGAGCCTCCGCTGTCCCCTCAGCCCAGGGAGAGGAGCTGGGGACACGGTAACGCATGCAGAACGTTAACTCTGGCAGAGCAGGTCTGTGCGCAGCACCATCAGTAAGTCATTTAGGAAAATTACCACTTCAGGGAAACTTTCCACTGATGAATTTCTCTTTTGAAGGATGAAGAGGGAGATGTCAGGTAGAAGAACGCATAAACACAGAGCCACCTGCCACAAATGTTTCCAAGTAACTGTGGTCTGCCGGAAACTGGACTCCTGGTGTGCCTGGGTGTTTGGACAGTTCGCCTCTGACTTCCCACTGAAATCACGGTCCTCCAGCTGTGGGGGCTGGAGATCTTGGGGGTGGCTTACGTGGGAGGTCAAATCTCATCTCAGAAACCTAAAGACTGGTTTTTAGAAGGTTCTACACCATAAAAATAGAGGGGCAGCAGAACCACCCCCAAAGGCAGGCAGAGAATGCTCCTGCAGGCTGCCTGGGTCCTGTCCTCCAGGGGCCCTGTCCATGTCTGTCCTTGTCCTCGGCAGATGCTTGTCAAGATCCTAGGACACAAAAGGTCTCATTCTGTAAAACCCTGTATGGATGAATCTCAGCCCGCTGAGAGCATCCCTCTATTTAATCAGACGCACCTCTGAAAGGTATTGTAAGTGGTATATGTGAGGTGCCACTTGAGTGACCAGGAATATGAATCTAGAGGAGTCGAAATGAAGGTTCACACCTGCTTAGTGTTCTCAGACACAGTCCTGAGGACATCAGGTCTGTCCTCAGCATGGGAACTAGCAGTGAAGGACTCTTATGGAAGATCTGGCCAATGGCTGCAACGTCCATAGATGGATGATGGTTGGAATGTGGCTTCTTTTTCTTTTAATGCTCAGGAGTACAGACCAACCATAACACTTGGGAAGGCTCAGGGCCCACTTAGTCACAGCAAACATGCACAGACTGCCAAACAGCAGCCCTTCCATGGGCCTGCGAGCTCACGCATCAGAGAGCACCCAGATGAAGACACAGACTGCGAGCTGGGGCTAATTAAGGAACAGGTGTCCTCTGCAAATTACTTAGAGCCAGAATTCAGCAACTGCAGGAGCAGGCATCTGGAGTGACAAAGGATGAGGACAGAGGCAGTGGCACACGCTGCCACGCCACGGTGTGGCCGCTGAGGTCTTGCGGAGGGAGGGGGGCGGGAGAAGGCATAGCCCCTGTCTCCAGATGGTCTAGCCGGGGCAGTGTCCATCTCTGAATGCACAACAGCCAAGCGTGGTACTTCGTGTTTTCTTTCCTTTTTGAAAAAGGAGACATAAAAAGCCAAAGAGACAGCCTACTCTCTTGGGTCTTCCAGTCTAGCCCATATGACATTATAAATTAGCTGGCTCCCGAGCAATTTTCCAACCCCCAAATGCCATTGATCAGTTCAAACTCAGTCTCTGCTCAAGGACTCTTGTAGCCCAACTCATTACAGGAGGCAGAGACACGAGTCGCTGCAGCCAAGCACATTTCTAAAAAAAAAAGAAAAAGAAAAAGAAAAAAGAAAAGAAAAGAAAAAAGAAAACTCTGATTTCTAATAAAATCTTCAAACTGGTCATGGGAAATAAAGTCCGGATGGACCCAGGAGGGTACAAATGGGTCCGTTCAGATCCTCTTTCTTTTTGGGTCAGTGAGTTTAGATGACACCAGAGGCCCCACAGCAGCCTTGCTGAAGTCTTGATGGAGACAAGGAGGCTCACATTCCCAGGGCAATGCAGGCAATGCTCAGCCACAGCTCTTTCAGAACATTCTGGAGTCTACAGCTCAACAGGGCTGCCTGTCCTCCTGTGTCCCGTACATGCACTGCCCACCTCCAGTTGCCCAGGCTCCAGAGTTCCAGCAATTTCTGACTCCTTCCTTGCTTTCTACATTAGGTTCCTGGGGCTGCTATTACAGATGACCACAAACTGGGGGACTTCAAACCACAGATACGTGTTCTCTCCCAGGCCAGAGGTGCCCTCTTGCAAGGCAAGGCTCCCAATAGCACCCCCCACAGGACAGAGACCAGCTCTAAATACGCATTAAAGATGGGGCTGACAGGGAGGAGCCGTTTCTCCAGATGCCACCAGAAATGAGATTTAAGCACAAAGCAGGGAGTAAAGAGAGCACCTAATCTCAACCCCAGCCTTCTGTCCCCTGGACAGAATCAGTGACTCAAAGATGTAGGGAAGGGACCCTGCAGCCTCACGGGGACCTGTTGTGGGCTCTGCCTGGAGATTCCCTGGACAGGACGTGGCTTTGCTGAGGACCCGGAAGTACAGACACTTGTGCCTGATTGAGCAGCCTGGCATCTGGGTACCAAAGGTTCAGTCACTAACCGGAGCCTCCACTTTCCTCTTGGAGTTGTTTGGAACAGACTGAAGAGTCAGCTGCCCAGCTACGGAATGGGAGAAACAAATGCTGTGCTACTTCTGAGAATGGATCTTTACATCAAGAACGCTCAACTCACACCTGCTGAGGCTGAGCCGTGTCCACCACCTGCCTCCCTCCTCTCCAGTTCTAACCCTACAGCACACGACACTTACAGAAGAAGGGCTCCGACTCAGCCTGCTTCTGTGTCATATACAAAAGGAGCGCGGGACTGGGCAACGTGTTATGCCCTTTGTTTAACTGCACCACACAGAAGCGTGTGAGCGAGGGTGTCAGCATCAGAGCGCAGAAGCAAAGCGGGTAGACACCTACCTCCCCATCCCCAAATTTCTCTGCCTATTTAGCTGGTCAGAGAAACAAAATGAAATTTTAAACTTGGTGCCAATCTCAAATTAAACACCCTGTTTAACACGCTGTACCATCTCTGGGTCCTACCCTCTGCCTGCAGATCTGTCAGAGCCAATCCCAAGGCCGCATCTTCCCAGCCACTGGTCCTTTGATCGGCCCTGCCCTGTGCTATCAAAGCTGCCCTGTGATAACACTGCTACCCAAGCTGCAGCCCCTCCACACTCTGCCAAGTGCTAACACACACGGTTTCATTTCATGCTCATGACCCCCTGCAAGGTCACTGGTGCAGGTGACGATGCCCTCATCTTACTGATGAGGAAACTGTGGGGGCTGGAGAGGTTCAATGGCACAGCCAGAAAGCGCCAGAGGGAGAAGGGAAGGTCCCCCTCTCTGGCACCCCGTTCCCACATTTTCAACCTCATGCCTTCACCCTCCTGCTGGCAAAGAATCTTCCCCTTTGACCTTCCTCACTCCTACCCGCTTCTGAGCCCTGTTCAAGTGCCAATCTCCTCTGCAAGCTATTTTAATCGTCCCTGGGGGCTCTTGACTGAATTACCAACACACAGTTGATACCACCTGACTTCATTCTGGTGGGCTCTGAACTGCTGCTTTCTCTTGGGTTGATTTGTGTCCCCAGCAGAGTGTAAGCCCTTTGAGGGCAAGGACTGCATTCTAGTTTGTCGCAGCACCTAGGAAGGCTCTCAAACATGGGATACTCACAAAAACTTTGTAAAATGTACTGCATTTGGTAGGGGGAGTGCCTGGTAGAGTGGGTGAAGAGGCAGCCCCAGTCTTGCCAACCTGCCTTGTACACGTTTTCCATGCCTCCTGCGGGGGGCAGTGCCTGACCCGGCAAAGCCAGCAGCACGTGGGCAAGAGTCATCTGCTCCGCCTGAAAATGGCACACAGCCAGGGAATAACTCTTCCCAACACAGCTGAGGAATCGACATGTTAGGATTTTAGGAAACACACACCAAACCAAAACAGCATGGCTCTGAGTTTACCCACTGGCTTCAAGGAGAATGATATCCATCCCTCCATGAAGGAGAGAGTGCACCCGAGAAGAGCCTGGGGTGCCCAGCTCCCCACCATCACCAGCATCTCCAATATCTCCACAGGAAGGTGGTCTGGGGTATCTGGCTTCCCACGATCACCAGCATCTCCAAGATCCCCACAGGAAGGGGATCAGACCCCGGTGAACTGTGACCACTCTCGGTCTGCTTGGCTCCCAGAGGGGTGGTGTCTTAGAAGACATTTTCACCTAAAGTGAAGAAGCTCAAGTTCTTCAAAGGAGTGATCCTTTCCAGCCCTGCTTTCTGGAGACAGTGGAGTCAGTGTCCCTAATAGTCACCCACTGCCGCCCACCAAAATGCTTACAAGACGAAACTAACACCCCAAGTGCTGCTGGTCATCATCTTCCCTCTGGCTGGAAGGAGATGGAGTGGGCTGCAGATTCCAACTGGAACTTAGACTTTGATGAAATTCAACAACACTCACAGTTCCATCTCAGTTCCCTCAAAAAAGGGGAAAGAAGACAGAGGGGCTGCTTCCCTGGTAGAAAGGGGAGACAGGAGGCCGGGCATGGTAGCTCACACCTGTAATCCCAGCACTTTGGGAGGCCAAGGCGGGCAGATCACCTGAGGTCAGGAGTTCAAGACCAGCCTGGCCAACATGGCCAAACCCCGTCTCTACTAAAAATACAAAAATGAGGCAGGCGTGGTGGTGTGCACCTGTAATCCCAGCTACTCAGGAGGTTGAGGCAGGAGAATGGCTTGAACACAGGAGGCAGAGGTTGTAGTGAGGTTGTGGTAAGCTGAGATTGCGCCATTGCATTCCAGCCTGGGTGACCGAGCGAGATCCTGTCTCAACAAAACAAAACAAAACAAAACAAAACACCCACAAGAAAAGGGAGACAGGAGAAGGAGGGGCTGAAGAGGGCTGCAACAAAGGACAAATGTCCTAAGAACTTTCTGAGCAACGCCACACCAAAACTAACCCATGGGACAGAGAGTGATGCGCAGTTGCCCTCGGCACCAAGTGACAGAGAAAGCACCTGGAAGGGCAGCCGTCAGCCGACTGCTGATTCCCAGGAGAGGGCCCCTCCCAGCCCTGCCTCCTGAGTGAGACTTGAAAAGTGGGCAGTGTCCCATGGAGACAAATGCCAGTGGCCGAAGCAGCCAGCAGTGACCAGGGAAGCACGCAGGCGATGCTTTTGTTCTCATCCTGGAGCAGCAAGGCGGCTTGGAACCGAAGTGGGGCGGGGCAGGGGAGTGACACTGTGACCCGCTGGCTTCCATGAACACTACTGAGGCAGTGGACTAGTTGGTTACTACGTGGGCAGTTCTCTAAATGTGTGCTTATTTCTTTCCCTCTAAAAATATGAGGCTTTTTTGGTTTTGGCTTCCACGGTGTAGTGAGATGGAGTTTCTAGAGCCAAGAATTCGGGCACCGGCAGCTTTCTCTTCACTCCAGCTGTCAGCTCCCAGAGTTTCAACATGGGAGGCCAGCAGGTCCACCCTGAGCCTTCTCACTCCAGGGCTGGGGGCTGACGGGGATTTCTGTTAAGGTAGCAGGGCACTTCTCACACAGCAGCACTTCTCACACAGCAGCAAGCCTTGAAAGGTTGAAAAGGGCTACGCTAAACGCACAGGGACCTGTGGGGGCTGACCACGGAGCATTCGGGCTTGGAGTGAGGAGGGCACAGGGGGGCTCATCTGGGCGGAGGTGGAGCACACAAACCGCACAGCCGAGCTCCCTAATCCTGGAGGTTATTTCAAGCGATAGAAGAAAGGATCCCCCAGACTCCAGGGCTGCTCTTGGTGGGTACAAGGGGTTAAGAGTTAATTGGGGTTAATGGTAACTCAGCATGAACCCATCCCTAAATGGGAAGTGAACTTTCAACACGTCCTTGAAGTGTAGTGAAGAAATGTTCAAGGATTCTATTTTTATTTCTCAAGTGGCTGTGAACGTTTTGGTTTGGAAGTTTTTATTTTCTCAACTTGAATTACAGTATCTGGGGATTTACCCACAGGAAGGTGAGTTCTGAGGCAGTGTGGGTCAGCGGAAGGACCACAGGCTTCAGGGTCATGTGGCTAGGGTGGGATTTGCGTCCTGATGTCCCTGCTACCTGTGAGACCCTTCAAGTTCCTGAACCCCTCAAAGCATGAAGCGTGTGCACAGAAGACATTCAACAGACATGAGCGCAGCTTCCTGACCCCCTGTGTCAGCACACACCAGATCATCACTCCCGTCCAAACACCTCGGTGGGGAACGCAGCACTCCTGAAGCCAAGCAAGGAGCTCCATCCAAAGAAAGTAAGAATGTTGTCAATACTATTCTTCGTTGTTTTTTTTTTGTTTGTTTGTTTTTGAGGCACTGTCACACAGGCTGGAGTGCAGTGGTGCGATCATAGCTCATTGCAGCCCTGAACTCCTTGGCTCAAGCGATCTGCCCGCCTAAGCCTCTGGAGTAGCTAGGACTACAGATGCATGCCACCACATCCTGCTAATTTTTTTTTTTTTTCAGAGATGGGGGTCTCATTATATTGCCCAGGCTCGTCTCCAACTGCTGGCCTCAAGTGATCATCTTGCCTCGACGTCCCAAAATGCTAGGATTACAGACGTGAGCCACCATGCCTAGCCCCAATACTATTCTTTTCCTTTTTCTTTTTTTGAGGTAGTCTCACTCTGCCGCCCAGGCTGAAGCGCAGTGGTGTGATCTTGGCTCGCAGCAACCTCCACCTCCCAGGCTCAAGCGATTGTCCTGCCTCAGCCACGTGTGCCACCACGCTTTGCTAATTTTTGTATTTTTAGTAGAGACAAGATTTCACCCATGTTGGCCAGGCTAGCCATGAACTCCTGACCTCAAGTGATCTGCCTGCCTCGGCCTCCCAAAATGCTGGGATTACAGGCCTGAGCCACCATGCCTGGCCCCCGATACTATTCTACTATTCTTATTTGACTTCCATGAGGTCCACCCAAGTTCAACTATGGTCCAAATGCGTTTTTTTGTTTGTTTGTTTGTTTTTTGAGACAAGGTCTCGCTCTGTTGCCCAAGCTGGAGTGCAGTGGCGTGATCATGACTCACTGTAGCCTTGACCTCCTAGGCTCAAGCAATCCTCCCACCTCAGCCTTTTGAATAGCTGAGACTACAGGCATGTGCCACCAGGCCTGGCTAATTTTTGTATTTTTTGTAGAGACAGGGTCTCACCATGTTTCCCAGGCTGGTTTCAAACTCCTGAGCTCAAGCAATCTGCCTTCCTTGGCCTCCCAAAGTGCTAGGATTCCAGGCTTAAGCCATGGTGCCCGGCCCTAGTACTATTCTCATTTGATTTCCATGACCTCCGCCCAAGTTCAACTACAGTACAAATGCTCATTACGACAGTCCAAGTTCTTCCAACCAAACACAAAGGATCATTCACCGTGCAGAAGATGTCTGCCAGAGAAAGAGAGCAGAAGCCATGTCAGAAACCATGTCGGCAGCCTGTGTGTACCAAATCCCACGAACCACTGTCACGGCTTATTTGCCAAAACTCTGTGACGAGAGGCACCATGCCATCTAGAGGAGGTCATCCGAATTCTGCAGATGACTGCACTTTCACAAGGAACTATATAAGGATGAGCTTCCTAAAATGTTCTCAACAGGGCAGGGGGTGAGCAGCGCCCCTCCTGAAGACCAGCCCAAGAATGGGCTGATCCAGAGCCTGGGAGGGGATGGGATTTGTGCCAGGACAGGCTGTTGGGTTCTAGACACCAACCCAAGCATGACAGACAGTGCCAATCTTTCCCCCGCTAGTTCTCAGATACTGTGTACCTGATGCAGAGTAAGTAATGAGGACAGGCGGAGGCCGGCTGCCTCCCTCAGCGCACGTCCCTCTCTGCAGCAGTGATTAGTGTCAGCCCAACATCTGCCATAAGGCACTGTTTGAACAAGTTACCATGGTCCCTTGTCCCTGGCTCCCCCGATCTTCCCAAACCCTTCAACTAGAAGGTCCTTGGGATATGCCTGCTGAATAGACTCCAAGTTTGAAAGATTCAGGTGATGACTGAAGATAGAATTGATGGCTGATGCCCAGATGACTTGGAAGAAGTAGGTGCCCCTTGTGCATTAGAGGTCAGCTCTATGCATCTTGTCATTGGGTCACCACCTTCTTCAGTAGAAAACCATGGCTGCTCACGCCAAGCTGGTAGCCTCATTCTGAATGAGTGAGTGGAGAGATGGAAGATCTATAGCTCTTCCCAAAGGTGGGAGGACACTGAGCCTCCAGGCAGAGTCAATCATGAGCCAAAAATGAAGGTCCCAGCAGGGTGTTCTAAAGCGGCCACCAAGCTACAAAGCAGAGAAAAGAAACCAAATCCACGCAGCAGGAGCTCAGCAACCAGGGGCTGCTCGGGAGGAAAGACCCGTCTCTCTGTCCGGCTAGCGCAGATAAGAATGAACTCTGGGCACCCTCTTGGTACAGGTACAGACTGGCCAACAGTGGGGCGCCTATGCTACCTCTGCTCAGATACTTGTGCAAATGTTATTTGACTCTGATGCTGGGGAGCCTGGAAGAATGATTTCAGGGAGAAATAAACCAGGGGAAAGGTGGATGGATGGTCTCTTTTATGCAATGTTCCCCCCTTGGACCTGGGGGGCCAGGGTTCTCAAGCAGCTCTGGTGCACCGCCTGCCCGAGCTGTTGCAGGTCCAGAACACCACCTCCCAGGATGCAATGTTAGCCTGTTTGTGGCTGGGAAGGAGGCAGCATGAAGGGGATGTGTGAGAGCTTCCCGCACAGAACTGAAGCAGCACCCGCTCTGGGAGCCTGGCCATCCCATGGCAGCTGTGACGCAGGCTGCATGGGATGAGAGCTCCTTGGACTCCCCTGTGCTGGCTCCGAGAAAGACAGGGAGAGCTGGACAGCTCGGGACAGTCCAGAGCCACTGGGGCATCGCTCACGACTCCTGAGGAGCCTGGGGGAGTCTGCTCTGAGGCTCAGCCCTGTCAGCAAGGAGACAACCAGAGGCATCTGGAAGGCAGTTCTTGAATGTTTGACAGCTGAAAACCTTCCCAGGTCCCTTCCTCAAACCTCTGCTTCCCCCTTTTTAAGGCAAGTGGAAACAGAGCCAAGAAAAACCCACATCACTTCCTTTTCTGAACCACCTCCTCTGAACACTCCGTACCCCTACTTAAATGACATGCCGAATTTCTTAGTTAGAGACCTGAGGTTTGTAACCTATCTTTACTGGAGCTCTGGGAGGCAACAAAATGAGCATCTTCTCTCTAACCCCTTGATGGTAAAAAAGGAACATCAGGAAGCTTCCTATCAGGCGGAGTGTGGCTCATAGGGGCCCGTGTGTGGGAGGCATGTGGGGGAAGGCGCCACCCGGGAGGGAGACTACTGCCATGACCCACTAGGGGCTCCTGCCGCATTGGGTGGGCAGCCTGGCTGTGACTTGCCAGGAAACTGTGGCCGCTGCAGGAATGAGCCTGTGTCTGCCCAGAACACATGCTGTGGCCCCCAGGCAGCAGACTCCACCCAACTTTGGAACCAGGAGGAGTCCACACACCTGGTAATACCCTGCCTATTATCTCCAAGCTTCCAGCTGGGAGCTGGTATTAGGCTCACACTGAGGGGATGCTGGTGGCAAGAGCCCAGCCCCTGAACGTGATACCTTTCTCTACCTTCCCAAGCTCTCCAAGCTTCCCAAGACACTTGAGACTGATGTCTGTCATTCTAGAGAAGGCTCTGCCCCGGGGCAGGGAAGACTAGGCTCCGAACCAGCAAGTGGACTGGCACTGCCAGGCACGACCAGAGTGCCCAGGCAGGATGGCATCTTCCAAGGCGAGCTCCTCCCTGCAGACACCTGTGCCTTGGTGACTGTTTCCACTTTAGAAAACTGAGGTTGAGAGGGATTCATTTGTCCCAAACCTCACACTACTTGGATGCAGCAGGGATTTGAACCAGGCTATCTTTAGTCAAAGCCTGGTCCCTCTTGAGAGCATTCAACTGCCTCCTTTGCTTACACCCTGATGGAAGGGCTGTCTCCTCTGCCATCTATTCTGTGGCTCCCTCAAGGCTGGCCTCAAGGCTGGCGCCTTCAGGGCAGGAGGACTGGGCTGGCCCAGTGGCCTTGCCTGGCCTGGCTGGTGCTTCCCTCACCCTCTCACTGGAGGACAAGTTGCCTGCCTGTGTGGGCTCTTTCTCAGCTGAAAAACCAGATGGTACCCGATGGTGGGCAGAGTTCCAAGTATTTGATGCCAGAGCTGCAACCTTTGTGGTTTGGGGGGGAGGGGAAGATAAATATTGTGGAAAACCCACACAGTCATTTGCCTAATCATTATGAGCCATCAGGGTTTATAGAGGACAGCCCGGCTCCTCACAAGCCTGACGGAAGGCCACGGAATCCAGCACCTGCACATCCAGGTGAAAAGACCATGGGTTCTGACCTTGACCTAGGAGAGCTTCACAGATGTTACGTGAGGAGCTGGGGTGGGGCAGAGGGTGCATGTGCGCGAGGCTGTGGGACGTGAGGAACAGACCTGTCTCTGGAGCTGGCGCCTACTCTAATCTGTCACTGTCCAAATTTCAGATGCAAATTGGTGGTGGTAGAGAAAGAGATGGGTGGCGAGCCGTCTGTGACTTCATGGCAGTGGACGGATTCCAGCTGCTCCCTTCTACTTCTGCCCCCCAAAGATGGGGTGTCCTGGCCCTTGCGGAGGGGAAGCTTGTCCTGGCAGCGAGGACCAGAGGATGATCCGCCCGCTGGGAAAGGAGGGGCTGGCTGTGCGTGGAGTCTGTCTCACCGGAGCAGCAGCCACTAGCTGTGGTGGGCTCTGGCCATCAGCAGGCCAAGGCCCAGGGGAGGGATGTGTGCCAATGCCCCACCACAGGCCCAGCAGTGGTGTCCACCTGTAAGCAGTTTCCCTTATTCCAACCTTCGGGGAGCAACCGCACTGTGACGGGCCACGCTGGCTCTAGACGGAAAGGTGAACGAAATGCAGCCCGTGCCCTAGAGGAGCTCACAATGAGGTCAAGGAATGGAATAATCATAAAAGCCCAAATAACGCCATGGTAAGGGGTGGGGGAAGAGGGGCCCTGAGCTCAGTGTGGACTAGGGGAACGCTTCTCTGACTCCAAAGCAAGGCACAGGCATGTGGTAGGCCAGAACATGAAAGCACTCGATGTCTGGGGATGACACTGGTGGCGGGGTGGGGGGTGTCTGGGGGAGAGAGAAGGCTCCAGAATGAGACTGGGGCAGACCATGCCATGTGAGGGAGTTTAGACTTTGCTTTCTGGAGAGGAGCTTCTACAGGGTTTTAAGCAGGGAGACGGCAATCAGACTGACCTAGAATCAGGGTTGACACAGGAAACCTTCATGAGCCTGGGGCAGTTCTGCTGTGAGGGGCTGGGTCTGCACACCAGGGTGGGGGCTGTGACGGGCTGTCCCTTGTCATGGAGCCCTGGGGCCGGACACCCCTCCTAACATGATGAGGTTTTCAAAAGGGACTTTGATCCTTTGAACTAGGAGCATAGACAGGGATAGGCGGAGATCAGGGAAGTTCATTCCCATCCTATTGGGACAGAGGAGTGAAAAGGCCATCCTAGGCCCTCCCAGGGAACCTGATGGGAGACAGAGCAAGGGATGCCCACTTTTCAGGGCAGGCTCTAGAGAAGCCTTTCTTCCTCATGGCAGGAGGAAAATGGGAACTGTGAGGAAAGACAGGGCTCTTCTAGAGGGTTTGGCAGTTCTGAAGAGCATGATAATGTCTCTTCCGGGCTCTCCTTGGCTGAGTTAACAGATGCAAGGACCAAAACTTCTCTGGGCGCTACGGGTGTGGTTTACCGGCTATCATGTTTTAGCTTTTGAGATCTCTCGACAAAAACAGCTCTTTTAGTATTTATGCTGGACGTCAAGGAGGAGGGAGGGGATGGGTACACGGCGTTCTTCTCCCTGGCGGCTGTGCCTGGAGAGGCTGGGCCTGGGTTAGCCTGGGTCACAGTATACCACTATCTTATACCAGTGAGAAGGCTGGGGCAATCCTTGCCTGGCCACATAACTGCTGGGGGCTGGGCTACCACTGCTGGGGCCAGGCTAGGGGTCAACTTGGTCCTCACAGGTCCTAAGAACAAGAGGGCGTGAGAGGAACAGGTGGGCTGTGCCGTGAGTGACAGAGGATGGGGGACCCTCCGGGCCATCAATCTAGCCCCTCAGCTCCCTTGGGAAAAAACACCCACACCTCCAACCACCTGATTCTGTCAGGAATTGAACTGCTCAGAACATTCAATGGTGGCGATGCATGTGCCCACAGGCCTTGGAACCCAAGGCCGCTTGCATCTCCAGTAACCAGCTGGCATCTGATGGCTTTTGGTGCCCAGAGGCTTGCTGTCAATCCCCCGCCCTGCCCTGGGAACAGGAGGAGGCAGTGCCGTCGCCCTCTGCTGCCCGGAGCTTGTGCGTCACTCAAGGAGAGGTGCCAGGTGATCGCTTGAGATGCTCTCGGCATCTTCCCTTCCTCGGTCCATGCTCTTGGTGCAGGAAGAGCAATGGCAGTGGGAACGCTCCAGCAGGAGCTGGAGGAAGCGAGGGAGGGAAGGAAGTCAGGTGCCCAGAACACGGGTGCCCTGCAGAGAGGGCTGCACAGGCCCAGCTGGCTCCACCCCTTCTCTGCTGACGTCTGGCCTCGAAATAGACCAGGAACTGAGTAACCTTGGAGGCGGGACGGAGGGGAGACGGCACATCAAGCTGGCTGATTAACAAGCTGTGTTGAAATGGATTTGAGAAGTGACATCAGCAAGCCCCCAGCTTCCTCCCTAGTCGGGGGTCAGAGTGAGACGTCCTCTCCGGGGAGCTGGCATGCTGTGGGGTACAGAGCCCCCAACCAGCAGCTTCAGAGGAAGCTACAGGGGAAGCCTAGAGCATCACCCACTAGGGACATGGGAGGTACCCATCAGCCGCAGGTGACAAAGCAGCCCCGAGGCAGTGGGCGTGCAGAGCCCCTCTTCTCTCTAGCAGCGCCTTAGGTGTGGACTCCAGGATGTGGCAGCACCAGGCCAGAGACCTGTGGATGGCCCAGCCCCTCTCCTTTCCCTGCAAGAGGCTGGCACGGGAAGACCCTGACAGCTGTCTCCACCAGCTGTGGGAAGCAGTTCTTGAAGGAAGACCAGAGTGGGCCTCTCCCTGGGAAACCTTTTATCACTTCGAGAGGTCTGCACCAGCAGGATTTCTCAAAGGGAAGAGCACACAGAATTCTCCTCAGAACTGGTTGGAAATGCAGATTCCTGGGCCCCATGGCCTTCGAAAATGCTGCATCAGGCCTGGCGCAGGACCCAAGGATCTCCATTTTTATTAAGAGCCCAAAGGCATTCTTGCGCCAGTGGTCGGGCAACCAGATCTTGAGAAACACTTTCCCGATCCAGGGGAAGGGGACCAGCTGGGAAGTGTTCCCAGAGACCGTTCACCTGCCTCTCAGGTGAAGCACAGCCTCCCTGCAGAAGTGTGGGAGAAGGTGCCACAACTGCTTGGACATCACAGACTGCAGAGGCCTCCCGGCCTCAGCCAGCACCCAATACCCGATACAGGGCCCTGCATTCTCTTCCCATCAAGGTGTTCAGAAAATATCTCAATCCATGGTTGAAGGAAGTTCTTGCCACAGCCAAACTACACATGCCCCGCGGAGGCTCATGACCGTTCTAGAGTCACACTCACATGGGGTATCTGCTGCCGCAACCCCAGTGCCTCCTTTGTGCCTGAGGCTTATGAAAATGTTCCTTGGTCCACTGTCATCGAATCCACAAGACATCTGGGCTTATGCTAATTCATCCGATATCATCATTAACGTGCACCCTAACCGTTCAGCTCTGTGTAAGGGCCGTCCCAGCTGAGTCCCTTGCACCTCTCTGCTGGCTGTAAACCCTCTGGGGTTCTGTGGCTCCTCTCCTCAAGGCCAGGGTGCACTGCAGAGCGCACACTCAGCTATTTCTTCTCTGCACACAGGTGCTGCTTTTGAGCCAGTGTGCAGGGCCAGCACTGCTGGCTGCGACACCGGCCACACGGAGGATCATGGCTATTACTTTAGAGTGAGTGCTTTATTTAATTAAACAATTACTGCTAGGGCCCTGGAGTGCTATTTAGAAAGACATCAGGTTCTGCTTATGATATGCCCCCTGTAACAGAGCAAGCATCGTTCAGGGAATAGCACAGCCTCACAAAACTTGGCAGGGCCACCACAAATGCCACAGACTGATCTACAGGATAAAAGGAGTAGACAGACACGGAGCAGAAGAAAAACAGTGTGGTATATACAGTTTTCATTTTAGTTAGCACAAAATATTTAAGAACATTCCACGTTACTCTCAAAATACTGGGAGGTTGCTAGATTCCACAGACTATGGAGGTTTTTTGGCACATTTTTTTGTGAAATGAAGAAAAAAATAAAAAATAAAAAAAGGTGGCAGGGAGAGATCTGAAATCAACAACTGGGATGTACCCTTAACAAATATAATAAAATTACTTTTAGTTGTTTGCCCAGAAATGGGAGTTCTGGAAGCAGAGGGGGTGCAGAGTGTGGGACGGACTGGGCCGTTGAGCTTTGGGAGTCTGCCCAGGGCTCAGTTTCTCCAGGGGAATGACGGGAAATGCGTGTGCACACACGGGTCAGTGGCCAGGATCAGCCCAGGTAGCCTGGGAAGCGAGGCACACCGGGTTTTTATCCCTGACTGCACCACTCACAAACAAGGAGGGCTCAAGCCTTGAGCTCAGGGTCTGACTGGGATCAGTATGAGACCTGCAAAGAAACAGTCCTGAAAAAGCTCAGCACAGAAGGTCCCCAGCAGGAATGGATACTCCCCCACGGAGCCCTACTTGGAAGCTTCCCAACCAAATTGGCCTGTGCACAGGTGTGGGGCTCGGGTATACACTTATCAGGCTCCACGGAGCTCTCCCAGCTCAGGGATGTGGATGGGGAGAGGGGAAGGGGCATCACTGGTTACTTCTTTCAGGTGGGCTGCCTATGATATCCACCCTAAGCCCTGTCTGCCTGTTTCTCCAGCAACATGAACTGGGCTTTGGGGTTCTGCACCTTTGCATATGAATACACGGATACCTCCCTTTACACAAGAGAAGGGATCCTAAAATTGTTTTATAAATGCTTAATTTTCACAGAATAACATTTTAAATACACTAGGGAAACTAACTACTTAAGAGAAATCTGAAGCAAATCCTTCTGTAAAGTAAGGAATCACTTTGTAACAAGTAACTACCCTCCCAATTTATTTTATACCTTTGGATTTTCATATAATGGGGTTCCTAGGAGTTAAGAATGGTGGGTGTGTGGGGGTCAAGGTCATGGCAACAGATCATTTCCCATCTCCATTCACTTCCTGGGTAAACTGGTGAATGGGGGTGGGGTGAGGGATGAGCAACCAGGTAAGTTACACTGCCGTTTTCCCCACATGCCTGGGAGTAAAACTGGGTTGCTGTGGGCAGGTGGTCTTTGCAAGGCTATACTCATTATTTTACAGACAATGGAGATGGGGTAAAGAAATATGGTTTAGGCTGGGCGTGGTGGCTCACACCTGTAATCCTAGCACTTTGGGAGGCCGAGGTGGGTGGATCACGAGGTCAGGAGATCTAGACCATCCTGGCTAACATGGTGAAACCCCGTCTCTACTAAAAATACAAAAAAAATAAGCTGGGTGTGGTGGCAGGTGCCTGTAGTCCCAGCTACTCGGGAGGCTGAGGCAGGAGAATGGCGAGAACCCGGGAGGCGGAGCTTGCAGTGAGCCAAGATTGTGCCACTGCACTCCAGCCTGGGCGACAGAGCGAGACTCTGTTTCAAAAAAAAAAAAAAAAAAAAAAGAAAGAAATATGGTTTAGGCTAAGCACCCCAAATCCAAAAATCCAACATCTGAAATGCTCCAAAATCTGAAACTTTTTGAGCACTGACACGATCCTCAAAGGAAATGCTCATTGGAACATTTTGGAATTTTGGATTTGAGATGCTCTACTGTAAGTATAATGCAGACATTCTAAAATCTGAAGAAAATCTGAAATCAGAAACACTTCTGGTTCCAAATATTTTGGGGAAGGGATACCCAACCTGCACATTCTACCAGGGCCAGAGACACCCCACTGACATCCTGTGAAGGGGCTATGTCAGTCGCCAACTCAGAAGCAAGAACGTAAGATCCCATCACCCCTCAGGACCTTGACGGAGGCCCACGAGCAGCTTCTGAGCTGGGGAAGGGAGTGGTAGGGGAAGAAGCCAATGCCTGCTGTCTTGTGACCCTGAGTCCCCCAGTCTGGCACCTGTACTGAGACCATGGAGGCAGTGGCACAGGGGACTAGGCATCGTCCTCTCAACTGGCGCACAGGTATTGGCCAAGATGGGGACAGGTCATGGGGCGTGATGGATGGTGGGCATAATGCCAGTCAACCGAACCCACGTCCCTGAGAGTGACATTAAAAACAGTTAGCCGGGCGAGGTGGCGGGCGCCTGTAGTCCTAGCTACTCGGAAGGCTGAGGCAGGAGAATGGCATAAACCCGGGAGGCGGAGCTTGCAGTGAGCTGAGATCCAGCCACTGCACCCCAGCCTGGGCGACAGAGCAAGACTCCATCTCAAAAAAAAAAACAAAAACAGCAACCCTCTCACTGAGCAGGAGGAGAAAGCATGGGCACTGGGGTGAGGGTGAAGGAGGCAGCCACAGAGTAACTCAGGGAGGCGTCACCCAGGTGTCCTCAGCAAGGTGAGGGGATGGGCTGGGGCAACTCGGGGAAGAAAGGAGGGACGGGGGTCTTGCTCAGACAGGAGCAGCAGTGGTGGAGGAATGGGTGGGGTGGTGGGGGCTCACGCTGTCCCTGGCTAGGAGTTAAGAGAGACAAGCTGCAATGTGGGAGTGAGTGACAGGCAACCTGAATTTCATTTAGGGAGGGCTGGGGTAGGGGGATGGAAAGCACATGGAAGGACAAGAAGCCATTCCTGGTCTAAGATATATAGACAGCTCCTCAGGAAAAAAAGCAAGCAAGCAAGAACAACACAGGCCTGTCCCTGTATTATTGATTTCCTTGAAAAAGAAAGAGACAAGCTAATCCTCTGAGGTCACCATTTCAGTCTGAGCACGGTCACTGCCTGAAGTTAAGAGTTCACCCAGCATTAGACTCCCAGCTCTGCTTGGGTAGCGGGTATGGGCATGTACATTTCTGGGGTGTGGGGAAGAAATGCATTCTTCCTTGAAACCCAGTCTCATGGGATGACTGCAGAAAGCTCAGCATGTACGGGACACACAGGACCCGGGACACGCATCTTAGGGGCTCACAACCCCACACCAAAGCTGGCTGAAGAAATCTTGAAGGCTCACCGAGTCCAGCTCCTGGCGGTGGTGGGCATGGGTTAGAACGACTGCACTCAGCGCACATGCGGTGCCACCAGGTGTGACGGGCATCTCTCCACAGGCGAGAGGGGAGGAAAGAGTGAAAGGCAAAACAAACCCGACCTTTCTAGTCTCCAGAACTGAATGAGGAGGAACTGACAAGAGGTGCGTTGGGAGGGAGAAGAAAGAAAAGGAAAGGAAAGAAGATGGACTTCGCAGGTCACCCCAGTGAGCCCCGACATGGTCACCATCCTATTAAGGAGGCACCTGGATGTCCCTGACCCTGGAAACAACACCCTTACCCCTCCAGGTATCCTGGAGTCTCCTCCTGACTCGTCTTGGTTTGGTGTGAGGCTGAGTCCTAACTCACATGAACCAGACGAGAGGGTGGATGTCGCCCAGGAAGGGACACTCTTGACAGGCTGTCTGCTTTCTGGACTGAGGGTCCTGCATTCCGTTTCTAGATGGGCCAACCCACTAGACTCCTCCCAGAGACAGCTCGCTTATCCTGTCTACGTTTTTGCCGGGCCCTACCCGGGTCACCTTTGCTGTCTGACTGCGCTTCACTCCAATCCCGTCAACGCTGCACAAACCTGGGGGCAGTGTTCACCTGTGTTCTACTGGAGTTGTGCTCTGGGGGCACCCTCATGTTGAAAGCAACAGGAGTGGTGCCTGGGAGGCAGGCGGCACAGTGTCCCCAGAGTCTCCAAGTCCGGTGAAGTCCCTGCTGCTCCTAAACCTTGTTGCTTCACTAATTTTCCTTCCTCACTGGTCCTGAAGGCCTCAAAGCCACCTCCTGCCCCAGCACTGGTAAGAATAAATATTCAAGTGAAGGCAGCATTGACCCACTTATTAGCAGATGCCACAGCCCCAGGGCACAGTGGCTGACGCTAGAAGAACAGAGACCATGGCAGGGGAAGGAAGTGTCCTTGGGAAGAGGCACTTAATTCCAACACTACTTGAGTGCCCCGGAAAAGCTGGCCTTGCTATCTAGGAGTGGGGGCACCAAGGCAGACGGGGCATCAATCAAGTCGGTGACAATGATGGGCAGACGTGCAAAGGTGCTCACTCACCAGGGAACATGCTCAGCTGTGTCACCCCAACTGCCTGAAAACGTCAGGCTCCCAGGGCTGATAACAGGTGCCCTGTGCCCCGGCCTGCACATGGCAGTGGGGGCCACCCCCAAAGCGGAGCCTATGGAACTGAGTCTTGGGCAAGTGGAGCAAGCCTGTGTCACCAGGGCAGGACAGAGCTGAGAGGCCAAAGAGCTGAGCTGCTGTCTGTCTGCTTCAGCTCCGGGATCCCAGGAAGCTCCCGTCTGAGTCAGTTTCCCCTCTGTGAAATGGGATGACACTGTGTACTTTACTGTGTGGCTGGGGGTCAAAAGTCACTGGTATGCGCTACACCGATGCAAGGTAAACCGTGGGAGGGCGGGGCACTCATGGCACGCATGGCACTGCCAGGCGGGCACATCACTCCCTCTCCACCCTCACGAAAAGGATATTTTCTCCTTGAGTGGTACTATTTTAGGAGGAAGCCATTTGGTTTTGAAATGGGGACTGCACACCATTTTAAGTGTTGCAAACGGACAAAGGCCAGTGTTGCCATGGGAGAGGGAGCCAAGATGGAATCGTGGCAGAGCGAGAGAAAACAGGGCTGTAGCGAAGGCCTGGAAGGACCCTTGACCCTTCCGGTGTCAACGTGAGCCTGAATCTGAGGCTGATCTCACCCTCTAGGAAGAGAGGCTAGCAGACAGAAATCCCCCTGGCCCTCCACTTCTTCAGGAGGGTGTCTGGAGGGAGCTTGGGAAGACTCTCTCTGTCACAAGGGGTGGCAGGTACTGGCCAGGCACTTGCAGGCTGTATCCCTCTCCTGAGTCACCTGTGCCCTGGAGGCGGATCTCACAGCTCCTGTGTTCAAGGCAGGATAGCAGGCCAGGGTGACCTTGTCCTGTCCCAGGGCAGCCAACGAGGGGCCCCCTGCTCAACACGGCCAGTTTGCGGCCGGGTCTCCAGCCAGGCATCAGCTCCACTCTGCCATCTGCGCTCCCGGCTCTGTTCGGCCGGGGCCTGCCGGGCCACCTGCGACCCAGCAGCATCTGTCCACCTGTGAGCGGTGGATGCTGCTTACAGCGTTCTTCCTAACGGTGAGAGGCTTTCAGCACCTGGGAGTCCCCACTGTCCCCTCTGACACTGCTTCCCTCCGACTCTCTATAGGAGGGATGGGTCCAGGCAGGGGACAGGAATATCGGCTGGGAGGTGATGCAGGAATGAGGAAGTGCAACAAAGGCGCTGGGCAGTGCCCTTGATCCCAGGGGAGAGTGACACACGCCTGCGTCCCAGACACTTGGGACAGTCTGAGTCCCAAACAGAACTGGTTCATACGCAATCCTATCACCTTGCCAGGGGCCCCTGGCCCCTTCATGCTGTAGAGGAAGGAATGAAATGCCAACTTCTGACTGTGTTGCCTACCAAAGCCGGAGAAACTGCAGAAAGAATCCTGAGATGTTCCCTAGCCTGGAGGCAAGGTTACCCGTTTGAAAGAGCTGGAGCATCTCTCACATTCCCATTTGATTTTTCAAAAGAGCAGGAGGGTTGGGTGGGTGGGGGCCTGAGAATCCAAGGTCAGCTGACAGTGGATCCTGATGATCATCTCCATGGGCTCTAATAACAGGGCCGAGGTCACCGCTGGCTCCAGCTGCAGTGGCCTGCTGGGACACCCCAGAGAGCCCACTGAAGCAGCCAGTAATTCAGGGGACCTGCGCCCCATGACACCCTGCTCTGTGGCTCCTCCAGGGAAGGAGAGGGAGAAAGTGACTCCTATCAGCTGTAACGGGAAGCACAGGATACGGACAAGGGTCGTCAGGCGCAAGGAGGGGGGTTGGAATTTTCCACTGGTGAAGGTCAAGGGCTTTGGGAGGTCACTGGGAGCTGCTGGTAGAAGCATCTCCCTTTTTGTAAGTAATCACAATGCTACACACAGGCCAGCCCTGGAGACAGTTACTACAGCAAGGATTCTCACTGTGCGTGTACATCTCAGGAGCATTCCTGGGAAGACACAGAAGAATCGCTTCCAGACGACTTTCTGAAAGTTAGACCACAATATAAAAGTCTGTATCTCTGTCCCCCAGAACCACTGTTGTAGAACAGCAATGAAGAAGAGGTTATTAGTAGGCCCTTTTAAAAATGCAGGCTGGGTAGGGGCTTCATGTACCTGAGACAAACAAGATCTGCGTGCAGAGTAGGGAGGAGTTTTCAATCTTCCCCTGACCTACTCGTTGCCTTGCTGAACACTTTGAGTGAAGTCTGGCTGGCAGCAAAATCAGAAACAGTTGGTGGTAAAAGGCAGCGTGGCGTCCCTAGAAGGGATGGACAATCTTCTGAAACAGAATGACCAGGGGGCAGCGGGTAAGGACAGCCTTCCTCCTCTGGGGCCCAAGGGGCCAGTTGATGGAATCTAACTCCCCTGACCTTTACAAAGACACGCAGGGATAAGCCCTGCAGGTCAGACTTGGGAGGGGAAGATGCCATCATCACTTGCAGGAGAGCTCAGGACTGAGGGAGGACACCCACATCTTTGCCAACCTCTTCCGCCAGTCACTCTGCCCCTTCCAACTCACTGAGGGAGGGGAAGGGCCTGCAGAGCAAAGAAAGCACCAGAGTTTGGGGTCAGGGGAACAGCAGGCTACTGTTCTGCAGAACCTCACACCCTGGGAGCCACATGCAAAACTGTGAAGTGACTTCTGAGACAATGCCAAGGCCCATCTGCCTTGATTTCTCCAAACTGGGTAGAAGAGCCCATGCAAACCAAAAGCCTCTGAGCAAACAGAAGCCCCCAGCAGGGGACTGGGCTATGGGGGAAGGATACTGTCACTGGCCCAGAAAAAAAAAGGCTCTCGTGGGCAGTCAGGGTCTCCACTCCTGTTCTGCGGCCTCTGCTTCCTGTTTTCGTGGCTTTTGCAGGCTCTGATGACAATTAGCTCTATGAGTTATAAGTGCAATATCTGGGAGACGAAGGCAGTAATTAATGCCCGTCTGTTTTCCTGAAGGGTTCCTCCTGTTCGGTCAGAGAGTTACTGAGATCCAGGGAGGGAGGCTTCCATCATGTGGAAAGTTTATAGGAATAAGTGAGGGAACCATTTAACAAGGCAAGAATAATGCTTCTAAATAATTTATCAGGCAAATAGCAGCAGCCAATATTCCCAGCGCGTAGTATCCGTTTTGCTGGTGGGCGGGGAGTTTGCCTGGCACGGTCTTTAGATTCCAGCAGCCTCCCTAGCAAAGACCCACCAGACTGGCTCTGCTGTGGCTGCTCTGCCCTGAACATCGGCCACCGTGTCTGTCTGAGCCACTCAAACCCCATCCTCCATCCCCTCCTTCTGCCCATCCACCCTGCTAGAGATCCAGACGGGGCCTTTCACTTACTAATACCTCTGCTAATTTTATCAATCATGGTTTGTTGAGTGCGAAGAGGCTAACGAGCCTCAGCTGTGCTACTAGTGCCTGGGCTCACCCCTCCGGCTGCCATGCTGGTGCCTTTTCCCGCCCCAAGGCTGGGGGAGGTAGAGAAGGGTGCCAGACAATTAACCTGCTACCAAATTCCCACCAGACCTGCAACGGAGGAATCAGGGACGCAGCTCTACAAAAAGACAAACTGCCAGCCACAGATGAATGTGCAGAAGAAACACCGACCATCAGCTGACTGCTCCAGAGATGCAGAGAGGAAAAGCAACCTCTCCACAGCCCAGGCCATAGGGCTCCTGCAGCACGGCTGTAGAGTGGGACTAGGAGGGCAAGAAAAACCATTCAGTGTACCCTTGGGGTTAACAAATCCAACCCCAAAGAGCCTGCAGGGCCTGTGGAAACCTTTCCTCAGATAGGGATAATGAAGTCGGGAGGCCAGCTCCCTGAAAAGCTTGGCTGTCTCTTGGTCCCTGCCTCCCTGCTCCAGATCAGCCAAGTGGCCACGTGTCACACTGTGTGTCACCTAGCACACCTAAATTTATGTCAGGGCTGAGGAGGACCAAGAGGAAGCAGAGAATATTAACAGATACTGCAACAGTTGAAGAAAAACATTTCTGAGTCCCGCCCCCAAAGTAGGCAGAGATAAATAACTGTCTCTGGTTTTGTATCTTATTATCCAGGACCTGTCTGGCATATTATTCAGCTCCCTGCCCCCCGCCAACAGCACAAAGCAATCAAGAACGAGCCTGGAGATTCATCGTCTTCTCTTGTCCGCTGGGAGGATGAGAGGAGGGAAGATAGGAAGAGAGTGGGCTGACCCTTCCCTATCTGGAGAGGATGTTTATGGCCAGACCCAGCATCGAACCATACGCTCTTGAGCTGGCCAGGAGTAAGGTCAAAATATGGAAAGTTTCTGGAAAAAATGAGATGTGGCACTCCTGGAGAACTCTGCTGAGGGTGGTCCTAGAGCCTGAGCTCAGTTTACAACAGTCACGGTCCTGAATCTGGCTATGACCTGAGTGCCTACTCCAAACCACGCTTGACTTTGAGGCCTGCTGCCAGGAACCTTGGGGGCTAGACTCTTAGTGACGCGATCCATTTCTGCTTGGGGCCAAGGCCCCGGTGCTTAGCCAGAGTGTGGAGAAGGGTAGACCCTCCTCTCTGGGGAAGCGATTCTACCTGGAAGTAAAGGCACTTCAGATGCCCTCAGCTGCCCAGGCCGGGCTGGGGCAGGGGCCACAGAGGCACAGACACTCACCAAGTAGATGCGGTAGGCGTCCACTCGGCGCAGGGGCCCCCAGCACCGGTCGGTGTCATTGTATTTGGTGTCTGCTTCCACACCGCAGGAGTCGTTGCCAGCGGCGCTGCTGATAAAAAGAATGACAGCAAGCCCAGGCTCAGCGAGGCCGCCTGGCTGGGCTGGGGGAGACAGAAGCCACTCCCTGCACAGCTGCCTGAGCATCAACAATCAGACTTTTCACAAAGCACTTTGCGGGATGCATCTCTGAGGACGCGCCCTCCTTGTTCCTGCAGCACCACTTCCCAATGACTCAGGAGCCCTTGGTGGGAACCTAGTGGGGCAGGGAAGGGGACAGTGACATGAGCTAAGGACAGACAGCATGGCTGGCTGTGGTCTGTGCAGAAAAGGGCCTGGGCATCTGCATTCCCTAGATGCAATGAACTCACTTGGCATGGTGCTTCTCCCCTGGACGCTCTGCTCTGACTGGCCGAGGAAGCCCCTTTGGCTACTGCCAGCCTGGGGATCAGGAGGGTACTCACCAGGTCACCTGCATGAGGGAGAAGGGCACGGCAGCAGCATAGATGGCAAGGTCCCCATACAGGTAAACGATGATGCAGAAATAGAACAAGTTGACCCCCACTGAAAGAACACAGCCATCAGTCAGGCAGCTACAAAGAGATGTCTGCATGTTTGTTTTTTTTTTTTTTTTTTTTTGACTAAATCTCTACCTCTTTCATAGCTTTCAGTTCTCTGAGCTGTTAACTTTCTACAAAAAGTGGAAAAATGACCCCAAAGTCCTATTTCTTTTTCTGGCTGGCTACACTGTGATGCTGACAAGAGACAGATCGGCTCATGACTCTCACCTGAGAGGACTCAACAAGGCTGGGAGGCTCAGAGAGATTTTGAAGCCAGATAGGTGCACGATGAGTGTGAGGCTTGGCATGGCCAGGGAGTGAGGAGGGAGGAGAGATGCCCCGAGTCAGGAGCCTGACCCCCGGGGTGCATCAGGGCTGGTGGCCCCCTCTGGTGTCAGCCAACACCGGGCTCTAAGACAAGAGATTGCTACTAAAAGAGTTGAAGCAAAGAGAAGTTGACAGAAAATAGCCCAGCTCTCTGAAGCTGGGATCCAAAGGGCAAAAAGCCCTGGATTTCCAAAGGCCAAGTGCCTCATTCTGAATCTGACTGATCCCAAGCACGTGGTGGTCTGGTGTGCTGGGGAGATGGTGCTCAAGACAGGCCCATTTCCTTCTTACGGGAAGCACTCCCAAGGGACAGCAGTGATAGTGCGTGACACTGACACACCCACTGCAGAGGCGACATTTGTCCCCTCCCACTCCTGCAGGAGGCTGAACGAGAAGCTGGGAACACAGGGCTCTAGTCCTAATCCCATCAGACTTGTTTCAGGACCCCGGCAAGTCCATGAACGTCTCCTAACTTGTGAGGATAAGAATCCCACCTGGGCCATCTTCCATAAATGATTCCAGATAGAAAAGCCAGGTGCAATGGCTCTGAAAAGAGTGGCAGGGCCCTACGACCTAAGGGTTACTGCCCAGACAACCAGTCTCCACCCTTGCTCAGACTGAGGCTCACGTTTTTGATGTCACTGGTCTCAAGCTGCTGGTTTCTCTGAGAACATAAAGAAAAATGAAGTGACAGTTCCTTTTTAATCCTGGTGGCTCAGAAAAGCCTGCAGGGTCCCCAAGGGAAAGCCTAGGACATGTTACTCCTGGGCCATGTGAGGTCAGCTCTGTTCCTAGGAGTCTGGCGGGGAAAAGACTAAGAAAACGTGATCCTCAAGGGGACCCAGGAGGCCTCAGCACCCACTTCTTGAATATGGCATGTCCTTCCCTGACATGTCAGATAGCCTGATGTCCAAGCTTAGTGGCCTCTGGGGTTAGCCTGTCACTCAGGCCCGGGCTCCAGGTACAGCCTGCACTCCAGCTTGCTTTCTGCTCTGAGGGGACACATTGTCCCCCACCCCACTCCCAGCCTTTCCTCCACCTGCCAATGGACTCTGGCTCTGTTTACAAACTGCCATTGGCCCTCCCTGGTCAATAAACTTCATTACTAGACACAAAATAAGGGATCAATGAACTTCCTGAGAAGACATCAATGGCCAGGCCCGCATTTCTGATGACAAGAAATGAGCTGGGACTCTAAGGGAGCCTCCTATAGAGGAGGCAGCCCCACCAAGGGAGAAGATGACAATCTGGCAGCCTGTGACTCAGGAACGGAGCAGAGCGGAGGTTTTCAGCTGGGGTGATTTTGCCTCCCAGACCCTACTGGGAACATGTGACAATGTCTGAGGACAGTTTTGACTGTCATAAGTAGGAGGTGCTACTGGCAACTAGCAGGCAGAGGCCAGGGATGCTGCTCAGCACCCTACCACGCACAGAACAGGCCCACAGCGAGGCATTCCCCAGCCCAAACATCAACAGGACTGAGCTGGAGAAACTCTGGGGTAGAGAAGGAGACTCCCTCTAAGTGTGAGGCTGGTCTCAGACAAACGTCTTTATTTTCCATTAGATTTGGGCAAATTAAGAGTCTAGTCTGTGGTGGGGGGAAAAAAGGCAAAACTGCTGGTTCCCAGAATTCTTACAGAAATCAGGGCAGATTGCAGAACCCGAAAATGAGAAAGGAGGTTTAAAAGGCATGCGTCTTCCTTCCAATGTGCACTTTATTTTAAAGCTTGCATTTGGAAGGGGACTTTGCGTGGCTGCCAGGAGGAAACGCTTATGCTTGCTCAGGCTGGTGAGACGGGAGGGATAGAAATGGAACAAAGGAGAAGCACAGATGTGGGCTGAACCTGACCAGTTGGTTTTGCTGAATTCTGAAAACCCTCTGTGAGGCCGGTCCAGCAGGGAGGGTGAACCAGGCCCTAGGGCTGCCTTTGGCTGATAATCACATTGCTTCGCCAATGACAAACTAAATGCTTAATGTCCTAAAAGCAGTCAAGGAGATTCTAGTTCCTACAGTCCCCCCCGGCTCTAAGTTAAGTGCAGTCACATTTAAGACTAGAAAGAACTGGTAGGGCAGCCCACTCGACAAATGGGGCTTTGACAAAGGGGCAGAAAATCTTCCAAGACAGTTGCAAGGGGAAGGATGAACTGAGAATGTGACTCTCAATGAAATGGAAATAAACAGGTCTGGGCATTGAAAACTAAACTCTTTTTTCTTTTCTTTTCTTTTTTTTTTTTTTTTGAGACAAGGTCTTACGCTGCAGCCCAGGCTGGAGTGCAGTGGTGTGATCTTGGCTCACTGCCACCTCCGCCTCCCGGGTTCAAGTGATTCTTGTGCCTCAGCCTCCGGCATGGCTGGGACCACAGGTGTGCACCACCACGCCCAGCTAACTTTCATATTTTCACTTGAGATGGGGTTTCACCATGTTGGCCAGACTGGTCTCCAACTCCTGGTCTCAAGTGATCCGCCCGCCTCCCAAAGTGCTGGGATTATAGGCATAAGCCACCGTGCCCGGCCACTAAACTCTTAAATAGCTCATATTCCAAAAGAACCAGATTTGCCATGAGACATAAGATGTCGCTGGAACACCCAACAACTCAACCCCAGAGTTGGGTGGCTCCCTTATGGTTGTAGCCAGATCCCAGGAAGGAGCAGATTCACCAGCACACTTTAGGGCTCCGGTCTCACTTGGCAAGCCTGGGTGTGGGCTCCTGGCGCCCTCTGCCGGCCACTGGGAAACCAGACCCAGGCGTGCGTGTAGCAGATCCCATCGCTGTCAGAAGGTGTTATTCTAGACAGAATCGGCCAGAAGAGGGCAAGGTCAGAGGCAATCAAGCAGGAGGTGCAAAACCATCAGTGGCCTCCATCAGCTTCCTTTGCAGGAAAAGGAAAAAGCTTCTTTTGTAGCTGCCTCAGGTTCCTGACCTCCACTGGAGCAGCTGCCTGGGGCTCCTGACCTCCGCTGGAGCAGCTGCCTGGGGCTCCTGACCTCCGCTGGAGCAGCTGCCTGGGGCTCCTGACCTCCGCTGGAGTAGCTGCCTGGGGCTCCTGACCTCCGCTGGAGTAGCTGCCTGGGGTTCCTGACCTCCGCTGGAGTAGCTTCCTTGGGTTCTTGACTTCCACTAAAGAAGCTGCCTCTTTGTTTTTAATGCCCACAGAGAGGGAGGAATCGAGGAAAACAGGTCAGCAAGGTGGCTTCCAGGTGCTGAGGGAGCAGCTCTACCACCTGCTCTGCCCCATGGTCTGGCTGTCAGGGTGGAGCCCTCATTACAAGGGCGCAGGTCTGCAGGGAAGCACCAGCTCCCCATTTCCCCACACCCCACCCCCAAAAGAACTTCTACCTTTATTGAAGAACATGGAGGCCATTTGTCCCATTTCCACCCGGTCTGTGATTTCAAATGGGTTGGGAGATCCACGTTTCTCTGTGGAGCCAAAAGAACAACAAAGAGGAAGTGGTTCTTCACGGGGAGAGCTTCGGAGGGTGGTGTGGACCTCACTGAATTATTTAAACCGTGAAATCCCCAAGTGTCCAAACTCGAGAAAACTTTTCCTAATGTTTCCTGCTTGACATGGTTTAACAGTCTTTTTTTTTTTTTTTAAAGGGAATTCAGAGATGCTCCTGCTGGGGTGAAAGGGAGGGCAGGCATTGGAGCCCAACCCAGCCGACCAGGAAGGAGGCAGCAAGGCAGGGGCATATATGAACATGAGGGCACAGGGCAGGAGGAGGAAGCGATGCCACAGAACGACATTTACTCAAGCTTCCAGGGTGCACCAGGCAAGGAACCAGGCATTTAATCATCTCAGCAACAGGAAGGGGGGTGGGGGGAAACTGAGGTGCAGAGGTCAAGGAACTCACCAAGCAGCAAATCTGAGTAATGGCTAAGCCAGCAGGGGCCAGGCCTGTGCCCAGGACTGAAACCCTGTGATCTTTTGAGTCTACCACAGGGCCTGCATCAGAAACCAGGGGCAGGAAATGCCAGAGTCTGCGGGGAGACTCCCCAGGGCCTCTCCACGAAGAAAGGGAACCCTGTGGCCCAGAGGGAAGTGCGGACCCGTGAGGACCCCAAGACTTACGCACAGACAGGATGGGCCGTTTCTCTGCCCGCTCGTAGTTGTCCCGGATGAGAACATCGCTGTCTGAGGCTGTGGAGGAGTCGTCATCTTCCTCCTCCTGGGAGGCGGTAGGATGGATGAGGAGGAGGGAGAAAAACAAAGGAAAACAAAAGAGCACATCAAAAAAATACAAAATGTTAGCCAGGTGTGGTGTCATGTGCCTGTAGTCCCAGCTACCTGGGAGGCTGAGATGGGAGGATCACCTGAGCCTATGAGATCGAGGCTGCAGTGAGCCGTGATTGCAACACTGCACTCCAGGCTGGGTGACAGAGTGAATACCCTGTCTCAAAAGAAAAAAAAGAAAGAGAAAAAGAAAAAAAAAGAGCACGGAACTCTACAGAAAAGCCCTGGGACAATGGTGAACCTGCTTCATTTGTTTTTATTTTTTTTTTCTTTTGAGATGAAGTTTTGCTCTTGTCGCCCAGGCTGGAGTGCAATGGCACGATCTCAACTCACTGCAACCTCTGCCTCCCAGGTTCAAGTGGTTCTCCAGCCTTAGACTCCCGAGTAGCTAGGATTACAAGCACTTGCCACCACGGCCAGCTAATTTTTGTATTTTTAGTAGAGATGGGGTTTCACCATGTTGGTCAGGCTGGTCTTGAATTCCTGACCTTGGGTGATCCACCTACCTCGGCCTCCCAAAGTGCTGGGATTATAGGCATGAGCCACTGTGCCTTTTTTCTTTTTGAGACACTTGCCACTCCATACCGTCTCACTCTGTCGCCCAGGATGGAGTGCAGTGGCACAATCTCAGCTCACTGCAACCTTCATCTCCCAATTCATGCAATTCTTGTGCCTCAGCCTCCTGAGTAGCTGGGATTACAGGCACACATCATCACGCCTGGCTAACTTTTTTTTTTTTTTTTTTTTTTTTTTTTTTGAGACGGAGTCTCGCTTTGTCGCCCAGGCTGGAGTGCAGTGGCCGGATCTCAGCTCACTGCAAGCTCCGCCTCCCGGGTTTACGCCATTCTCCTGCCTCAGCCTCCCGAGTAGCTGGGACTACAGGCGCCCACCACCTCGCCCGGCTAGTTTTTTGTATTTTTTTTTAGTAGAGACGGGGTTTCACCATATTAGCCAGGATGGTCTCGATCTCCTGACCTCGTGATCCGCCCGTCTCGGCCTCCCAAAGTGCTGGGATTACAGGCTTGAGCCACCGCGCCCGGCCTAACTTTTGTATTTTTAGTAGAGATGAGGTTTCACCATGTTGGCCAGGCTGATCTTGAACTCCTGACTTCAAGTGATCCGTCTGCCTCGGCCTCCCAAAGTGCTGGGATTACAGGTGTGAGCCACCGCACTGGCCCCCGTGTTCTTTCTGCAGGGTATCTGTATCTGATTAGGAAGCTCTCAGCACAGCTATGCTGCCCCATTAGAGGTGGTGGAGACTCACTCCGGAAGAAGAAACAGCACAGTTCCTGGGTACAAAGCTTTCAAACAGCTGAGCTGGGTGCGGGTGGGGGTAGGAGGGCCTGAGGCTGAGACGGGAAAGTGGCAGAGGCTCCATCTGTGCTTTAAGCTTTAGGTGGCTATTAAGCTTCAGCTCTGGGACTGGGGTCCGGGAGCAGTGCTGTGGACAGAGCCCGCCGTGCACTGAGAGGAAAAGAATGGGCTGCTGAGACCGCCTGTTGGGTAGCTGGTGGAACAGAGGCATAGCCCAGAGACACACACACCTTGAGGTTCTCCATCCTCTTCCAGCGGAGCTGCGCGTTGGCTGCGGCCATGGCCTCTATCACAAAGGTGGTGGTCACGAAGCTGAGGGGTCCAAGTGCCCAGCACCAAAGGCAGACAGGAGGTTGGAGGAGACAGAGAGAAGGGAGACACCATTGTAAGACCAGACCCACCAGCCCGGACCATTTTCTTTCCTGAGAGCTGTTCCCTAGAGATGGGCTTTACCTGGTAAAAAGGTGTGCGTGCTTTGATGTTGCTGTCTAAGGTGAGAACGTATTTCCGGTGCACGAGAGAGAGGGGCGTGAGCTGAGTGATGGGAGGGAAACTACCCAAAGGAGAGAGGGAGCTGGGGGCAGAAGCAACGCTGGGACAAGCTGTGCTGCACACCCAGGAGGGGCTGTGGGGGACAGATGCCAAAGGATGCTCTCAGTGAGGGGAGGCTGCCTCACAAAGGGTCCCCCCAGCTTCTGGAAGGACAGCAGGCAGCTTTCACCTCACCTTGCAAGGACACAGGCAAATGGTCACCTCCCAATTACATACACTAATGGAAGGAGCACAGGCATGGATAATTGGAAATGGGCACTCGGCTCCGGAATCCATCCCTTTTTTCTTTGGCAGTACTTTTTACTTTCCAAATAATCTGGCTAATATTAAAATAAGCTTGCACTTCTACGGACCAATTCGAAAGGGAGATTGGGAGGTGGCATCAGATGCTTGCCGAGAAGTCAGACTAGATTGGAAAAATCATCTTTTCTTTTCCTCTTAAAGAAACTTGAGACCTAGATGACAGCTGGAATGCATGAATGCTTTTGTTAACGGAGAATACAGAAGTGGGCTGCCTTCCTGCTAATAAAACCTGAGGTATGGATCCATCTCTGCCATGGAACAGCGTGGGACGAACACTCATCTCCTGCTTTCTTGAGGCCAGGACAGCTCTGCCATCAGACTCACCCCTGCCCCTCCCTGAGTATTGACAAGGGATGGGGGGCTGACTGCTCGCCCCGAGGTCAGGTGGCAGGAGGCAGAGGAGTCGCTTGGCCCCACATCAGTTAAACCCACACTCACTCCCACTCTCGGGGAGCAGCCAGCTTTGAAACCCCCATTCCAACTGCCTCAGCATCTCCAAGAAAGGTTTCTCATTATCTTGCCTAAGTGACCATTTTAAGGGCTTTGGATTTACCCTTCTTTTTGGAAGTGAAATTAAAATCAATCTTAATTAAGGCATAAAGAGACTTCTCATGGTTGCGGAAGGCCAACTCATTGATCACGTTCAAACACAAATGGGTTGAGCAAGGAGCGGGGTGTGGCGCCCCCTGCCTGGGAGCCCCTAATGAACACTTCCCATTCGATGGCTGCCTGTGCTGAAGGTCCTTTAAAGGGGACAGCAGAGTCATGTAAGGACAAAGACTTCTAGAGCTCTTGGCTGCCAGGGCTCACAGTAGATAATGAACCAATACTGCCCCAAGATTCACTCTTTTTTTTTTTATTTTTTTATTTTTTTATTTTTATTTTTTTTTATTTTTTTTTTTTTATTTATTTTTTTTATTTTATTTTATTTTTTTTTTTGAGACGGAGTCTCGCTCTGTCGCCCAGGCTGGAGTGCAGTGGCGCAATCTCGGCTCACTGCAAGCTCCGCCTCCCGGGTTTACGCCATTCTCCGGCCTCAGCCTCCCGAGTAGCTGGGACTACAGGCGCCCGCCACTGCGCCCGGCTAATTTTTTTTTCTATTTTTAGTAGAGACGGGGTTTCACCATGGTCTCGATCTCCTGACCTTGTGATCCGCCCGCCTCGGCCTTCCAAAGTGCTGGGATTACAGGCGTGAGCCACCGCGCCCGGCCAAGATTCACTCTTAAAAACTCCCCAAAAGAAATGCATGAAGAAACTGAAAACCATGGGTGCTTTCCTATCCCATTCAGCTTCTTGTACGTCTTAGTTTGCTCCAACTACTAAGCTCCGTCTCATCCTTCCACCAGCACCCACCCCCTCCCCATTCAGATCCTCACTTAGATGCAGCCCTCCCTAACCCTGCTTCACCCGGCATCTTAGTCCCCTTGCCCTGCTATGCCTTCCTCTTTCCACAGCACTCACTGCCTTCCAGCTCACTCTTCAATTTACCCATTTATCATCCTCACTGCTCACTGTCTGTCTCCCCACAAAATAAAGTCAAGTCTGCACAGGCAGAGATTGTTGTTGGTGAGGCTCCCTCAGTACCCCGAAGGGTGCTTGGTGCACAGATCGGGGGTCGCTTCTCTCAGGGGAGGTATTTCCAGGTGCTCCTTCCCATCTCTTTTTTGCAGCTTGTGGATTCCTACCTGGTTGAGGATGGAAGTGCCTAGTCCTAAATCCCTTCCTGGCCTGGGGCACTTGCTGACGACTTCAGACCCGTCCCGTCCCCACGTGTGTGGGAATCCTGAGAAGAGCCACAGGTGGAACCCACCCTCCCTGAAGCACCGGCTGGTGAGGCCCACACACCTGGCTCAAGGAGTAGGCGTCCCTAAAGACCTGGGGAGGTACACGACAGGCGAGTGCCATGCTTGATCATGCACCCAGGCGTGTGTTTATCACCTAATTTGTGAATTACCTTAAGTAAATTCTAAATTCCAAACTGATTTCCCATATCACCTTAAATGTTTGTTAGATTCTTTTTCTGTGGCTGGGTGGTATTTTCTCAGATGGCAAAACTTGATGGTAATGTTAATAAAGCATACATTTAATAGCAGGGGAGGTAAATCTGCCAGGGAAGAAATAGGCCAGCATCATATGAAACATTCCAAAGCCTAGTGGACGTCCAGGTTTTTATCTGACCAGGGCTGTGTAACCGCTCCACTAACACAAGCCACCAGGAGGCCTCTGTGACTACTGTCTCCTCTCTGACTACCCTGGCAGGGACTCACTGAGCTAGAGACGGGGTAGACAGGTCTTCCCACCCCTCAGTGCCCTCATGTTCGGGCTTCCTGGGCCGACTGCCTCCTGCTCCACTCCTGGCCCCTGTGGGAAAGCCCCCACTGCCTCTCACCTCATGAAGCCCAGGAACACCAGCAGGACGAGGCTGACGAGCCACCCGGCGGTGGCGAAGGCCTTGGGCATGGTGAGTGCACCCGTGCCCACGATGAGGTTAAACATGTACACCAGCCCAACCTGGAACCGACAGAGGCGACATTCAAGCCCAGAACTTAATCAACATCTCCCCTTAACAGTTCCCAAGGAACAACCCTAGTGATGGCACCGCTGTGGAGGCCAGAAGGCCAGACTTTAGACAGGGAAGGAGGCAGGACAGGAGAATTACACCCGGGGTCTAAGGAGCCAGGCCTTGCAACCATAGAGCCTGTTAACCAAACATGAATACGTGGATGACTCAAGCCCTGGGGTTCAGTTTCATCTCTATTCCTACTGTCATCACTGCCGTCCCCTCCTAAAGCTGCATCGCAGATGCTAGCACTCTGCTCAACCAGGCTGTAGGCTTCCTGGGGTCAGAGCACGACAGGCGGGGTACCTGGCATGAAGGTGAGCGCATAATGCTGACCTCGAAGAAACACCCACTTTTCCAAGACCACTGAGCATGTGGGCTCAAGGTCCTTGCCATTGTCCTTTGGGACATGGATATTCATGCTTCCCTTTCTCCACCCCCTCCCCGTATCAACTTCAGGTTTTCTTTAATAAATTTGAGATATAATTCACATACCATAAAATCCACCCATTTAAAGTACATACATCAGTGGGTTTTAGTAACATTCACAAGGTTGTGTGACCAGCACCACCAGCTAATTCCATTTTATCACCCCCCAAAAAAACCCATTTCCATTAGCAGCCACTCCCCATTCTTCCCTCCCTGCTTGCCCACCCAACTTCAGGGTGATTTCTCAGGTCACTGACTTCAGGTTTTTAAACCAACCCACAGTTTACAATGATTCTCTTTCCAAGATCTGAACCGTGAACTTCCTGTCTGACCCAAGCCCCTACCCTTCTGTGACGCTCTCCAATCCCCCAGCCTCCTCCCCTGCCAATCCTCCCTCCCAGAAGCCCACCCTTATTTTGGCATCATCTGCTTCCTTTACTGGTGCAATCAGCAGGCTCCACCAAGCACACGCCTCCTTTCCTCGTGTATTTCTCTTAGTATCAACCTTTCTGCAGACCTCAAGTCCAGCTGCCTGCTAGTCACCTACACCTAGACACCCCATTAGTAGCCCCATCCTCCTTCCTTCCCCCCCAGATCGCAGTCCTAGTGACTTTATTTCTGGAACTTCTTTGGTGGCTAACTCTGGCTCCTATCCTTATTTACAATTCAAATGAGTCTTTCTGGCCTGGACTGGTGCAGTAGACTCCTGACTGGTCTTCCTGTACTCTGCTAAATTGGGCGACTTACCGTATGCTTTACCACCTGTTTCTGATCATTAAAAAAGACAAACACCCCATCTCTGGGAATGCTCACTCGTTTCTCATTTTCTCCTCCTGTTCTTAGAAAGATGCGCTTTTCTTTATTTTAAAAGTTTTCTGAGATAGCCACATGCTGAATTTGTGATCAGAAACACACAAATTGCTGCCCATTCTCCCAGACTCGGTCAATTATGTTTTTTTTTAAAGCATGAAGAGGACGGGTGCAGTGGCTCACTCCTGTAATCCCAGCACTTTGGGAGGCTGAGGCGGGTGGATCACAAGGTCAGGAGTTTGAGACCAGCCTATCCAACATGGTGAAACCCTGTCTCTACTGAAAATACAAAAATTAGCCGGGCCGTGGTGTGTGCCTGTAATCCCAGCTACTCAGGAGGCTGAAGCAGGAGAATTGCTTGAACCTGGGAGGTGGAGGTTGCAGTGAGCCAAGATCGCGCCGCTGCACTCCAGACTGGGTGACGACAGAGCGAGATTCTATCTCAAAAAAAAAAAAAAAAAAAAAAAAAGCATGAAGAAATAGAGATGGCCAACTCCCGCCTTGGGGCTATTGGCTGGGGGAAGGAGGGGCTGGGCAGTGGTTAGAAAAGACAGGCTTAGCCGGGCGCGGTGGCTCAAGCCTGTAATCCCAGCACTCTGGGAGGCTGAGACGGGCGGATCACAAGGTCAGGAGATCGAGACCATCCTGGCTAACACGGTGAAACCCCGTCTCTACTAAAAAATACAAAAAAAGCTAGCTGGGCGAGGTGGCGGGCGCCTGTAGTCCCAGCTACTCAGGAGGCTGAGGCAGGAGAATGGCGTGAACCCGGGAGGCGGAGCTTGCAGTGAGCTGAGATCCGGCCACTGCACTCCAGCCCGGGTGACAGAGCGAGACTCCGTCTCAAAAAAAAAAAAGAAAAGAAAAGACAGGCTTCCCAGCAGGTGCTAACTGGACATTTGAGAGCAGGACATAAGGGAGGCCACCCTGTGGAGAGGAAAGCTCTCTGCCTGCAGTACGTGAATACCTGGCACAGGACCAAAGCCCTCTCGTGCCATCTCCCCAGCCCCTCAACTCCTACCCAGCCTTCAGGGCCCATTCCAATGCAACTTCTTTTTTTTTTTTTTTTTTTTTTTTTTGAGACTCCTGGAGTGCAGTGGCTGGATCTCAGCTCACTGCAAGCTCCGCCTCCCGGGTTTACGCCATTCTCCTGCCTCAGCCTCCCGAATAGCTGGAACTACAGGCGCCCGCCACCTCGCCCGGCTAGTTTTTTGTATTTTTTTAGTAGAGACGGAGTTTCACCGTGTTAGCCAGGATGGTCTTGATCTCCTGACCTCGTGATCCGCCCGCCTCGGCCTCCCAGAGTGCTGGGATTACAGGCTTGAGCCACCGTGCCCGGCCTTTTTTTTTTTTTTTGAGACTGAGTCTCGCTCTGTCGCCCAGGCTGGAGTGCTCACTGCAAGCTCCGCCTCCCGGGTTCACGCCATTCTCCTGCCTCAGCCTCCCGAGTAGCTGGGACTACAGGCGCCCGCCACCACGCCCGGCTAATTTTTTGTATTTTTAGTAGAGACGGGGTTTCACTGTGTTAGCCAGGATGGTCTCGATCTCCTGACCTCATGATCCGCCCGCCTCGGCTTCCCAAAGTGCTGGGATTACAGGCGTGAGCCACCGCGCCCGGCCTCTAATGCAACTTCTACCACAAAGTCCTTCCCAGGCTCCCAAAGTTGTCCTGCCTCCCGCCTTTGAATCCTTGTGGCAATAACACTTCTTTTGCCCTCTCTTGGGTTTCAGATATTGGCATATTTCTCTTTTCCGTGTTACTAAACATGAAGCTCACTGTGACTGTGGGCTGTGTCTCACTTCTTTCTGCATTTCTCAGGGTGCCTGGCACACAGGCTGGAGATGGGAACACCCAGCTGATTGCATTGGACCCTGCTTGGGTTATCTCTGACGTGAGGCTGAGAGTCTTCATCATCCAGTTTTGGACATCACAATCTCAATTTTTATTTTTTGAGACGGAGTCTTGCTCTGCTGCCCAGGTTGGAGTGCAGTGGTGTGATCTTGGCTCACTGCAACCTCCGCCTCCCAGATTCAAGCGATTCTCCTGCCTCAGCCTCTGGAATAGCTGGGATTACAGGCACCCACCACCATGTCTGGCTAAGTTTTGTAATTTTAGTAGAGACAGCATTTCGCCATGTTGGCCGGGCTGGTCTCTAACCCCTGACCTCAGGTGATCCACCCGCCTCGGCTTCCCAAAGTGCTGGGATTACAGGAGTGAGCCACTGCGCCCAGTCCGCAACCTCAATTTGATCCCACAGACAAATCCCAGAAGGATGAAAACAAGTTTGAATCATCTTCCTACTGCCTTGCTTGGGTCACATCATCATCATGATATGATTCCCCTCTGGGAGTCCTGGCTCAGAGTGGTGCTGCTAGAATAATTTTGAGGGCAGAAGCTGGGCGAGACAGGGAACACACAGCCCACTGCTGGTCTTCTGAATGGGAAGTTCTGGCTTTTCACAGTAACTGTGAATGTCTATAACTAACTCATGTTTACTTTTGCTGAGGTTAGTTTCAATCACTGGCACTTTCATGCTCGTGTGTACAAGGGTGGGAATGGGTCATCTAGCTAGTTCAGTTCTGTTCATTTATTCAACAACCAACAAGAGCCTTCTACAGACTGGGCCCTGTGCTTGGAACTGAGGATGATAATAAACCAGATAGATATGGCCCTTGAACTCATGGGGCTACATTCTAAGGAGGAGACAGACAACAAGAAAACAACTACAGGCCAGGTGCGGTGGCTCACACCTGTGATCCTAGCACTTTGAGGTGGGCATATTGCCTCAGCTGAGGAGTTCGAGACTAGCCTGGGCAACATGGCAAAACTCCATCTCTACTAAAATACAAAAAATTAGCCGGGCATGATGGTGCACGCCTGTAATCCCAGCTACTCAGGAGGCTGAGGCATGAGAATCACTTGAACCCGGGAGGCAGAGGTTGTAGTGAGCTGAGATCATGCCACTGCACTCCAGCCTGGGAAGAAAACAACTACGGTTTCAGCTTGAGAGAGGCGTTATGAAGCAAAGAATCAGGGCGCTGTGAGAAGACACAGTGGGAAAGCACTGGAAACAGTGGATACCCCAGGAAGGGAGATGGAGGATGAGAAGGTGCTGCCCAGGCAACAGACGAGGGAGAGACTTCCCAGTCCAGAGGCCTACAGTGGGAAAGAGGCAGGTAGGCTGGAGGAGCTTTCAGAAGGCCTGTGTGGCTGAAGCACAGTAAGCTGGGCAGGGGCAGGGCTGGAAGAGGCTGCAGTCAGACTGCGCAGAGCCCTTTGGGATGGGACGGGGGTTGGATGTTTTGGAGCATTTGGAGCAGGGCACTAACAGAACAGACCCCAGCAGACAACCTAACATCTGCCCTCCCTGCAGCTCTGTGCTCTGCTTATCACTTCTGTAAGCAGTAATACTTACAAAGGGATAAAAACCTTATTTCTTTATGGAGAAAGATTTCCCATAATGGAAGCAAAGAGAAAGCAAAGAGGCATAAGAAAGTGATAGTTCTAGGCTAGGTATGGTGGCTCATGCCTGTGATCCCAGCACTCCTGAGTTGGGAGGATGGCTTGAGTCCAGCAGTTTGAGACCAGCCTAGGAAATGTAGCAAGACTCTGCCTCTACAAAAAATAAGAAATATTAGCCAGGGATGGTGGCAAGCGCCTGTAGTCCCAGCTACTTGGAAGACTGAGATGGGAAAATCGCCTGAGCCCAGAAGTCAAGGCTGCAGTGAGCTGTAATTGCTCACTGGGTGACAGAGTGAGACCCTGTCTTAAGAAAAACAAAGAAAGTAATGGTTCTTGGGCAAAAGTTTTATGGGGAAACTAAACAGTAGAAGAGGCATTTGTAAATTCAGGGAAGCTTAAAGGTCTTGGGATGTAAAAGTCAAAGGTCTCTTGTGGATCAGGGTTTCTCAGCTTGGGCCCTGTGGAAATTTGGGGGCCAGGTCTTTTTTCATGATAGGGGCCTGTCCTGTGCATTGTAGGATGTTTAGTAACATCCCTGGCCTTTGTCCACTAGGTGCCAGTAACAACCTCTCTCCAACCATTAATGTCCTGACAATCAAAAATGCCTCTAGACACTGCCTACTGTCCTCTGAGGGGCAGAATCACCACTAGTTGACAACCACTGCTGTAGAGGTACAACGAAATAAGCATGCTCCCAAAAGAAACTTATGGACCTTTAAGAACTTTACAAAGAAATGAATGAAGAGAGAAACTACAGCTGAGAGCAGAAATGGGTAACTGCAGTTGTCTTGCTTTGTTGCAATTTTTTCAGTTCCAAAGCAAGCCCTGTATGTTTAGTGGGCGCTCAGGGAATCCTACAGGGTAATGTAGGACTTCTCTGCTTTCTCAGGACTGCGGCAGTCCTGGTAAGCATTCAATCCTCTTTACCTTCTGTAAAGGTAATCAGTGAGGGCCAATCACAAGGAGCAGACATAGAGGCAGGAAGCAAATCTGGGCTGAGCCACTGGCTGGGTCAGGAGGGGTTGTGGGGAAGGAAAAGAAGGGAGACCTTCTCTTCTGTTGGTCGTGGGACGGTTCTGTGGGCCAGACTCTGGGAAGTAGTGGCAGAAAGCTGAGGAACAGGCTCTACTGCAGTCTCGATCATGAAGACCAATACATGTGTCCTAAACTGAGTTACCTCCAATTCTCACCTCTTCCTCTGTGGCTGCACTGGAGGAGGCACAGGCACCGCTCCTTGGGACTGCTGGCCTGCTCTCCTATGCTCTAGAGAGCTCAGTGCAGCATCCCACATGCCTCACCTCCACCCAGCAGCCTCACTCATGACCTGCATGGGGCAGATGTCACCAGTATCTTTCAACAGCTTCCCCTCTGACAGTTGTCAAAGGAAACAGAAGGCAGCAAAGATGCGGAAGCAATGACTAGGATTTCAGGGTGTGAAACAAGCACTCTCTCCTTCGAAAGCAACCACAACAATCTTGAGCAGGAACCAGCAGGCAGAGGCACCCTCAGTGGCTGACCCTTCTGTCGGGCGTGACCTACGGCATCCTGTATTTTGATCACACGACAACCACTTCAGTTCTGTGTCACTCCTGGTCCTCATAAATGGAGAAACAGACATGCCTGTCCTGAGATCCCTTACGGGGACATGTACCTGTCTGAACCATGTTCTTGTGTTCAGCACTATCCTTGAGAGAGTGGGACATCTGAGCCACCTAGGTGGCTCATCTACTTGTTACAAATATTTTAGGCAGAATAATTCAAGCTAAAGCGAACATCCTTGGAACTCCTGAAGGGGAAAAGAACTCAAAATGAATGGGCAATAAAGAACTAAGGAGAGGCTTTGTCTTGTAAATGACCATGGGCTGAAGCACATGTATGAATTACATGCCCCGTTTCTTGGTTTCCCAAGGCAGCCAGAGCAGAGTTCTGTTCACATTGTCTTGAGCTGGGGCTTGCAGGGGTAGTCAGAGCAGCATCAGCAGCAAGTTAGTTCCACAGCTTATCTGAGCTCAGTGACAACAAACTCTTCTGGTCTTACAGAGGACCAAGAATTGTTCCAGGATGGGGGAGTGAAGGAACCCTTAGGAAGCAGGCGTCTTCTCCCCTCAGAACACTGACCACTATACCTCCTGTTTGATGCCACATCATCCCCACCCCACCCCACCTCCTCCCTACATCTCTCTTCACCAGCAGGATAAAAGAACACAAGCACTTGTTTATGGCCAATGCCCAGAGCTGGCCCTCTGGGCAACAAAGACCCTGAACGAAATAAAACACATAGGAGATGGAGAATAAAAAGGGGCAGAGGGCACTGAAGCTTGCGGGCCTAACTTCCTGATTTCCTGTGGGCACGTGACCTGTGAAAGGACCCCTTAAACAACTGGACATACAAGAAATGGGGACATATCAAAGTGTTTTCCTTACAAAACTTAGTTACAGGGATGACTCATTTCCTTATCTTTAAGTTTACAGATGTTGTAAGAAAAAGCAGGAACTGTGGTGACTTTTATATTAATAGACAGCATGGAGATTTCATCCCTGACAGCAGGAGGCTGAGAGCTGTTACATAATTCCACAAATGAGAGGGACACTATTCATTCCATTCCAGGGTTCATGAAAGACTTCCCCTGAGAGGCTGGGTGCAGTGGCACACAGCTGTAATCCTAGCACTTTGGGAGGACAAGGCAGGTGGATCACCTGAGGTCAGGAATTCAAGACCAGCATGACCAACATGGTGAAACCCTGTCTCTACTAAATACAAAAAGTTAGCCAGGCGTGGTGGTGCAAGCCTGTAGTCCCAGCTACTTGAGAGGCTGGGGCAGGAGAATCGCTTGAACCCAGGAGGCGGAGGCAGTGAGCCGAGATTGCGCCATTGCACTCTAGCCTGGGCAACCAGAGTGAAACTCTGTCTTTAAAAAAAAAAAAAAAGGCCGGGCGCGGTGGCTCAAGCCTGTAATCCCAGCACTTTGGGAGGCCGAAACGGGTGGATCACGAGGTCAGGAGATAGAGACCATCCTGGCTAACACGGTGAAACCCCGTCTCTACTAAAAATACAAAAAAACTAGCCGGGCGTGGTGGCGGTGCCTGTAGTCCCAGCTACTCGGGAGGCTGAGGCAGGAGAATGGCGTGAACCCGGGAGGCGGAGCTTGCAGTGAGCCGAGATCGCGCCACTGCACTCCAGCCTGGGCGACAGAGCGAGACTCTGTCTCAAAAAAAAAAAACAAAAAACAAAAAAACAAAACAAAAAAACACTTCCCCTGAGAAATTACAGAGGTGAAGGGTGAAGAAGGTTCCTTTACTGCCACACATGAATGGCACAGGCCCAATAGGAAGACTCTGGAATCAGGAAGGCTTTCTTCCAGCTGTGAAGGAAGTATCTCTAAGACACTTCCTTGTGGAGACACTTCCTTGTCCATCATACCACAATGCTAGTCTGTGAAGCTAGCAGAAAAAGACCAGGGATCCCCAGGCTAGGAAGCTATGTACAAGGCAGGGCAGCTGTTGAAGGCAGGTCAAGTTCTAGAAAGAAGACTCTTGCTACTTAGGGCAGTGCTGCTTTTGCCTGGGATAGTTGGTAACAACCTGAGTCAACCATCTGATTATTCCAACCCTCTGGCTACTTATCCAGACAAGATGGCCCTGTGATGTAACAACTATGACCAATTATACGTTACATAGAGAAGAGAAATTGAGTATGTGTTGGGGGCAGCGAGAGGCAACACAGACCTAAGACAGTGAAATCAATCATGCTAGCTGTTCTAATTGCAGAGTCCACCAAACTGTAATTAGAAGTCTTTGTATGCTGGGCCGGGCGCGGTGGCTCACGCCTGTAATCCCAGCACTTTGGGAGGCCGAGGCTGGCGGATCACAAGGTCAGGAGATCGAGACCATGGTGAAACCCTGTCACTACTAAAAATAGAAAAAATTAGCCGGGCGCAGTGGCGGGCGCCTGTAGTCCCAGCTACTCGGGAGGCTGAGGCAGGAGAATGGCGTGAACCCGGGAGGCGGAGCTTGCAGTGAGCCGAGATTGCGCCACTGCACTCCAGCTTGGGCGACAGAGTGAGACTCCGTCTCAAAAAAAAAAAAAAAAAAAAAAAAAAAAGAAGTCTTTGTATGCTTTCGCTGCTTCTTACGCCATCCAAGACTATAAAAGTTGTGCAATTTAAAATTCAGTAAAGATCAAAGTGGTTTCCAACTACTGAGATGAGCAAAACCCAGAGTCAACAGCTGTCAATCACTGTTCATCTGAAGGGCAGCACTGCAGGCAAGTGGTAGCCTGGAGATGAACATTATTTATTTATTTTTGAGACGGAGTTTCGCTCCTTTTGCCCAGGCTGGAGTGCAATGGCTCGATCTCAGCTCACTGCAACCTCCGCCTCCCGAGTTCACGTGATTCTCCTGCCTCAGCCTCCCGAGTAGCTGGGATTACAGGCACATGCCACTATGCCTGGCTAATTTTGTATTTTTAGTAGAGACAGGGTTTTACCATGTTGGCCAGGCTGGTCTTGAACTCCAGACCTCAGGACATCTGCCCACCTGGGCCTCAAAAAGTGCTGGGATTACAGGTGTGAGCCACCGCGCGCACCTCGCCCAGGATTAACATTACAAACAGCACGGCGATTTTATTTGGTTTGACCACTCTGACAAACACCTTAAAAAGAGAATAAATCTGACTTACATTCTGAGCCACCAGAGTAGCCATGTAGCCGCTGCCCCATAGAACTCCCCCATCCTGCTTCCACCACTGTTTGCTCAAGCAGCAGCACTCACTAGTCCCATCCCCAGGAAGCAGTGTGCTTTTCTAGAAGCCAGGAACACTTCAGTGAGCAAAAGGTTCTATAAGTCACACTTACGTAGGAAGAATAGAGTTCCCCGGTCTCTGTAATTTCACCCGCCATTTCCAAAAGTGAGGAAGGGCTGGCAGCCGAGGTTCCTTAGGTGCAGGGGCGGCGGCTGCTGCAGCTCCTTAAAACAAAAGAGCGGAGTTCACCTGTCGGATGGACTGAGATAGGGGTGGGAGGAGGCTTGTAGACTTCCCCCACCACCTCTGGTTCTTTTATCACAGACACTTAGGGCCTCAGTATCTGTCACAAGACTCAACCCCGAGGGAGGGGTCACCCCGGATGACAGAAATCTGGACGATTTCTTCTAACTTTTCCCTTGCTGTGCATGGCACTGCTCTGTGCCCAGCACGGATGTTTTCAATGCTGCTCGGAGTGCAAGTGATTGAAGGGGCCTCTAAAGCCACTAAGTCTCACTCACCACAAGAGCCCCCTTTCCACGCTCTGGGGTGGTTATCCCCATTTAATTCCAGGAACCAGGAGCTCGCTACCACACAGGGGAGCCCAAGGAACTGTCTGCCGCCTCTGCCTAGGGCAGGGAGCTGGGGGCTTTCCTACATTACCCCTCCAACCCCACTCAAGGCCCTAAGGCCTTCTTTTCTTAACGGGACCTCCACTCCCTGGCCCAACCTAATCTCTTAGGGTTCCCCACCCTCAAAGCTCCCTCTTTTCTCAAGAGCCCCACTCCCAGCCTCTCCCTCTCTCTGCCTCCTGGAGGAGTCCCGAGTCTGATGCAGCCCCGCCCCGCCCCAACCTATCCCATCCCGTCCAGTCCTCTCTCGCCCGTCCCGACCCGACCCGACCCGACCCGACCCGACCCGACACCTGCAGCACAGCCAGCTCCGAAGCCACCACCTCCCGCCGGTAGGCTGCTGCCGGCGCCAGCTGTCCCGCACCAGCGTCCGCAGCGCGCATGCGCCCGCCCCGCAGCCCACCTTCTTCGGGCGCGCTGATTGGGCGTCTCGCGGGGGCGGGACCGGGATTGGGGCAAGGCGGCTGCCGTCAGCATGGCGGAAGTGGGCGGGGCGCGCTGTCACGCGCATGCGGGAGGGGCGGCAGCCGGTCGGGCCTGGGAGAGTGGCTGGTTGGAGGAGGTGGATCACCCCTTCTGCAGTGGACGACTTCGTCGGTGGTGGGTGGGTGTGAGCTTGGCAGTACCCGGGTCCGCGTGGTTGGAGGGTCGAGGAGAGTGGTCTAGAACGCCACTTAAAGGGGAGGGCCTGAGACTAAGCCCGCCTTACCCTGAAGTGGTCGGGGGCGGGGAGGAGGGAGTGGGCAGAGCCCCGTGGGGTGGTCGCCACGGTGAGGTTGGAAGCAGGTTTAAGGCAGGGCTGAAAGCTGACTCTGGGTTGGAATCCCTGGACTGGGGCAAGTAATGGGAGCTCTGGAGATAAGGCTTGGTACTTGGTGCTTGGGTTTGAGGAATCGAAGTTCTGGGGAGTGGACGGAAGGAACCGGCAGAAACGGAGCCCAGGCTTGGCCCCCTGGGGTGGAAGTCAAAGATTGTTTAATTATCCTTAACCAGCCCGGTTCTCTTTCTTGCAAGAATTTTTGGAGTCTATTCTCTGGAGTGTCTGGAAGGAAAGAATGACGTAAGTCAACTTAGCCCCAGCAGGAACGCCGGAGCGCCCACCCAAAGTTGGAGGAAATTCAGGGTCCTGAAGTCTTTGCTCTCCCTCTCTGCATGCAGGCTGCTACCATGAGGTTGAATCAGAACACCATGCTGCTGGGGAAGAAGGTGGTACTTGTACCCTACACCTCGGAGCATGTGCCCAGGTATCTTTCCTGCTTGACATAGGGCGCGTAGCAGCATCCAGAGCTATGTAAGGTACAGCCCCAGTCTCAGGGCTATTTCCCCTAAGAAGAAACATTGGTTGTGAGAAATGACTACATATGAGGGGGGAAAAAAAAGGCTGGGTGCCGTGGCTCACGCCTGTAATCCTAGGACTTTGGGAGGCTGTGGCAGGAGGATGGCTTGAGCCCAGGAGTTCGAGACCAGCTTGGGTAACATAGCGAGACCTCGTCTCTACAAAAAATATAAAAATTAGTCAGGCATGGTGGTGCACAGCTGTAGTCCCAGCTACTAGGGAGGCTGAGGTGGGAGGATTGCCTGAGCCTAGGAGCTGAAGACTGCGGTGAGCTGTGATTGCACCACTGTACTCCAGCCTGAGTGACAGAGCAAGAACCTGTCTCAAAAAAAAAAAAGCCGGCACAGTGGCTGGCACCTGTAACCCCAGCACTTTGGGAGGCTGAGGCGGGCGGATTATGAGGCCAGGAGTTCGAGACCAGCCTGGTCAACATGATGAAACGCCGTCTCTATTAAAAATACAAAAAATTAGCAAGACTTGGTGGCAGGCACCTGTAATCCCAGCTACTCGGGAGGCTGAGGCAGGAGAAATCGCTTGAACCAGGGAGTCGGAGGTTGCAGTGAGCCAAGATCACACTGCTGCACTCCAGTCTGGGCAACAGAGCGAGACTCCGTCTCAAAAAAAAAAAAAAAAAAAAAGGCCGGGTGTCTCACTCCTGTAATCTCAGCACTTTGGGAGGCTGAGGCAGTTGGATCACGAGGTCAGGAGTTCGAGATCAGCCTGGCCAACATGATGAAACCCTGTCTTTAAGAAAACTCAAAAAACTTAGCTGGGCTTGGTAGCAGGCACCTGTAATCCCAGCTGCTTGGGAGGGTGAGGCAGGAGAATCGCTTGTACCGGGGAGGGGGAAGTTGCGGTGAGCCGAGATCACACCACTGCACTCCAGCCTGGATAACAGAGCAAGACTCTGTCTCAAAAAAAAAAAAAAAAAAAAAAAGAAAGAAAAGAAAAAAGGCTGGGCGCAGTGGCTCAGGCCTGTAATCCCAGCACGAGAGGCTGAGGTGGGCAGATCACAAGGTCAGGAGATTGAGACCATCCTGGCTAATACGGTGAAACCACGTCTCTACTAAAAATATTAAAAAATTAGCTGGGCATGGTGGCGGGCACCTGTAGTCCCTAATACTTGGGAGGCTGAGGCAGGAGAATGGCATGAACCCAGGAGGCGGAGCTTGCAGTGAGCCAAGATCGCGCCACTGCACTCCAGCCTGGGTGATGGAGACTCCATCTCAGAAAAAAAAAAAAAAAAGAGACCAGCCTGACCAACATGGAGAAACCCCGTCTCTACTAAAAATACAAAAACATTAGCTGGGTGTGGTGGCACATGCCTGTGATCCCTGGGCAACAAGAGTGAAACTCAAAAAAAAAAAAATAGCAGAAGCTGGGGACTGTGACTTCCTTGGAAGGAGCTGCCCATCCTCTTCCCTTTCTTTCTCTCAGCTTTCTTTTTGGCCTTTCAGCAAGGAATTGCTTTATGTAAACTAAAATGTGTAAGAAAAAGAAATTGTCTTTTCACCTTATCATAAATTAGTGATGTTTCCCTGGTGCCAGGGATTATGTTCAGTTCTTGGAGACTTAATGTTAGCTTGTCCTTAAACTCTGAGCTGATGAGTTGTGATATCTACCATTCGAAAGGCCAGGACTGAGTCCTGATGGGATTCCTGTGGGGGCAGTTGGCACATGGCTGGTAGATTGGGATAGGGGTGCTGTAGCTGGGTATTCTCTACTTATAGTGTTCGGTTTGAGGGTTCCTGGTGCCCTAACTTTGTGGGGATCTGTCCAGCCGCCTTTGTTGAGGTCTGCTTGCCATATACTTCCCCTTCTGGAATTTGAAGAATGTTTGGTTTCAGACTGCTCCTCCGCACTGATCCGAGACAGGATAGGAAGTTGGACAGATAGAACTGACTCCTCCTGCTGTTCTCGTGTAAGACTAGCTTGCTTCTGGGTCTTGTGCCTGTGGCCCCTGCCTTAGGAGCAGTCATAACCCTTTGGGTCTTCTTTGAGCCCTATGTTAGCCCTGTGGGGTTCTGGACCCTCACATTATAAGGTGTCAGATATATGCCTCTGAATGAGTCCTCCGTGTCTAAGGTCACCCCTCTGTCCCAGCAGGTATCACGAGTGGATGAAATCAGAGGAGCTGCAGCGTTTGACAGCCTCAGAGCCGCTGACCCTGGAGCAGGAGTATGCCATGCAGCGCAGCTGGCGGGAAGATGCAGACAGTGAGGAGTGCCCCCCACTCCCCCTAGCCCTGGTACTGGGAGGGCTGATCCACAGTCAGTCTCCAGGTTCCCTCCCTTTCCCAGTCCCGGCTACAGAAGTTTTGTGAAAAGCCTGAAAGGTGCTGGAACTCCTGTATTCTCATGCCCCTGAAGCCAGTCCCTGTGGCTGACCCTTCTGTCCTCTTCCCCACGCACTGCGTTGGGCTTGGAAGGATTTAGAGAAAGTAGAGCATCTGGGGCTCTGGCTGTAAATTTCCACCCTGCCCCTCACATCCCTCACCACAGCCTAGTGTGGTGACCGTGCTCCTCTGTCTTCCCTGCTGTCTTAGAATTTGGTTGCTGGTTGGAGAGGCTTTTTCTTTAGGAGGCAGATTTGGAGTTTTGTAATGAGCTGAAGGAAGCTCTGGGACCCCCTCTTCTCCTGGCAGACTCAGAGATGCTGGTCTGCAGTGCTCTGGTTTGGGTAGGAATACCATCCTCTCTTCTCTCCTCTGGGAAGTGTGTGTGATAGCCCTGTCACCTCCTCCTCAGAGTGTACCTTCATTGTGCTGGATGCCGAGAAGTGGCAGGCCCAGCCAGGCGCCACCGAAGAGAGTTGCATGGTGGGAGATGTGAACCTCTTCCTCACAGATCTAGAAGACCCCACCTTGGGGGAGATCGAGGTCATGATTGCAGGTTTGTTTCACCTAGCCCTGCCTTCCCCCAACTCTTGGCTGTCAGATATGCTGACCCTGAGCCTGCAGAGGCCGCATAGGGTGGGCACTCACAGGGCTCACTGGGAGGCTCCATGTTGGTGAGCCCAGGGCCTGGCTGGGCAGCCTGCCCACCTAGCCCCCCTCAGCCTGGTGGTACACCCCCAGGCACATCACTTTACTCCTTGTACTTAGGCGTGAACTTAACCCTTGGTATGGGGTAGATTCAAGGATGGTCAGTCCCATACTTGGGGTGGGCTTGGGGACCCTCAGAAAATAAATGGTCTTCTCTGGAGCATCTTATCATATTACAGGGGGAGGCCCTCCTGTTTCTGCTCCTTCTTGGTCCTCAGTTTCCCCCAGGTGGCTACTGACTATCCCCGTGAGGCAGCATACTGACTCCATGAGGTAAAGGAGTCAGCTTTGAAGTCAAATTGCTGGGTTGCAAGCTGTGAGGCCTTTCACACTTCTCTGTGCTTGTTTCCTCGTCTGCAGAATGGTAATGATAGTAGCAACTTCAGAGTTGTTGAGAATTAGATGGTGTCTGTCAAGTGCCCACACTGGAGCCTGGCACATAGCATCAGTGCCACTCCTGTTGTTTCTCCTAGAGCCCAGCTGCAGGGGTAAGGGCCTTGGCACTGAGGCCGTTCTCGCGATGCTGTCTTATGGTAAGAAAGTGTGAGCAGACAATGCGGGAAGTGGCCAGGCCCCACGTGAACCTTGTTCAGGTCTGAGGGTTGGGGGCAGGTGAAGGTTCCTCCTCTGCAGCTTGGGACAGGAGGGGTGGGGATAGGCGCCTCCTTACTTGCCCCTCTCTCATCTCTGTGAGGAATGACCACACTGGGTCTGACCAAGTTTGAGGCTAAAATTGGGCAAGAAAATGAACCAAGCATCCGGATGTTCCAGAAACTTCACTTTGAGCAGGTAAGGATGTCCTTGGGCGGAGTGGGGCCTAGACCTGGGTGGTGGGCCTGGTGGTGTTAATACTGTAACTTAGCAGGCTTTGTTCTCTCTGGCTCACGTAGGTAGCTGCGAGCAGCGTTTTTCAGGAAGTGACCCTCCGACTGACAGTGAGTGAGTCCGAGCATCAGTGGCTTCTGGAGCAGACCAGCCACGTGGAAGAGAAGCCTTACAGAGATGGGTCGGCAGAGCCCTGCTGATGGCTGGGCCTTGTGGGCAGCCACCCTTTGTGAGCAGGGTGTTGGGCCCACGCACTCCAAAGACCAGAGCCCTGCACTGGGAGAGTGCTCCTGGCCCAGCCCCAGGCTGGGAATCACCTTTCGGGGCCCTTCAGACTGTGGCAGGGCTTGCTGTGGCCTCCCTCCAGCTGGTGGTGTGGCTGAGCAGACTCCAGGGCCAGGGCCAGGGCCAGTTCTCTTCTCCCCTCCTGGCCAAAGCCAGACCCAGACTCTAGGAAACTGGCATGGAGGGCAGGAATCCATGGGAGATGTTGGGATGAAGGTGGGAGCTGGAGGTGCAGGGGTACCTGGAGCATGGATGGGAGTGGAGAGACCTTTCTCCTTGGAGGCCAGAGGTGCTGCCCTGGCTGGGAGTGAAGCTCCAAGCATGGCCAGCTTTCCTAGTTTTCCCATTTAGTCTGTATCAAGAGCTACCAGGAGGCCCAGCCTCCGTGTCTACTCAAGGGCAGCTTGGTCCTCTTGTCCTGCAGAAGCAGGCTGCTGTGACCCTGGGAGCTTGACCCGGGAACAGCAGGTGGTCCAGAGAGAGTGTGGCCTGGCCCCTCAACCTAGCGTCCCTCCTCCTGTCTCCTGGAGCCAGTCTTGAGTTTAAAGGCATTAGTATTGGATACAGCTCCTTGTGGCCGGAGAACACCCCTCTGTTGATGAAGCTCAGGGTACACTGAGGAAGCAGAGGCCCCTCGGGGTGCCCTCCTGAAGACAGCGTCAGGCCATCAGCTATGTCCTTCTGGTGCTCTCACATCTGCTCTTCACCCTGCACCTCTAGGAGCAGCTGCACCTGACTGGCCACATGGGGGCAGTGGAGGCACAAGCTCAGGGTGGCCGGGCTACCTGGCACCCACGGCTTACAAAGTAGAGCTGGCCCAGTCTCCCTCCACCTGAAGGGGGCACTCTGACTCCTAACAGTCTTCCATGCCCTGCCATCATCTGGGGTGGCTGTCAAGAAAGGCCGGGCATGCTTTCAAAACACAACCACAGGAGGCTTGCAGGGTATTTTCCAGGCGGGGAAACAGTCTTAAATAAGTAAGGTGACTTGCCTAAGGCCTCCGAACCCCCTTGATCCTGGAGTCTCACACCAGACTGCATGTGAAAAACTGAAACTGAAAACATGCCTCAGTATAAAACGAACATCATAAAATGAACGTGTTGTTTGCTGTGGCTCCCTTCGTTCCACGTGTACCTCAGCAATGGGAGTTCCCTCCAGGCCACCCATTCCTTCCACCAGTCTTCAGGTTAATGAAGAGTCAAAGGTCCCCCAGGGCTTCCCCATCTGGCAGATGAGGTAGGGAGGGGCCCCTCCACAACCCCTGTCAGGGGGAATCTGTCAGGGGTCAAAGGGTAGAAGCAAGGGTGGGGTGGGGACAGGTCAGCTGAACAGGGTGCTGTTGTGATAAGGGTTTTGGATGGTTCCTCTAACAAGGAACAGATGGCCAGATAGTGACTGGTCTGCGGACACGGCCCACTCCCTGATTCCAGATCTTCCTGCTTTACTCACTCCCCTCTGCCAAGAGCCTGTCTTCTGAGAAGTGTCCTTTGGGTTGGGTGGAGACTAGCCTGGGGGCACCTTCCTTCTGAGCACCTGCCTGGAACTTCTCCGCCCTGCAGCCTAGCTCTTGCAGGCCACCTTCCCAGACCTCCACATCAGGCTTCAGGTGCCAAAGGTATCAGGGACCTGGGTCTTTTGTTGGGGATAGGGCATTTCGCCCTTGAAAAGTCCCTTCCACCCCACCTAGCCACACAGCATGTCCCAGGGCTCAGTGGACCGGTTTGTTTTCCCCTGGCACTGGACACTTGCCCTCCAATCAGGTCACAATGGCCAGATAAGATAGAGGATCTGGCACCAGCCCAGCCTGCCCCTGGGAATCCTGCACCCACTGGCTGTAGGCAGAAAGAGTAAAGCCAAGTCCTTACATTCCAAACCCAGCTCCATCCTGGGACACACTTTCCACGCTTCTGGAATTACAGGAACCTCCCAGAGTCCTCTGAGCATGTCTGAGCTCCCACTTCCTCTGGTAAATGTCCCTATTAGTCAAGGGGTCCCTAGCCCACATCAGTGCTTACAGCCTGGGACACAGGCACGCTCAACACCCGGCTTGGGTACATGCATCCTCCTTCCCACAGGACTTCCGCAGCTAGGCCCTCTAGCTAAAGCTACTCAGGCTTGGGGTCACACAGAGCCCTAGATGGCCCTCCCTCCAGTGTACGCCACCCTCCCAGCCAAAGACCACCCTGGCTTACCATTTCTCACTTTCTACCTATAAGGGGTCCAAGGCCAGAGGACGAAACTCCCAAGGAAGACACAGAGGCTGGAGGGTTTGGAGGAACCAGCTGAATTTCTGAAGTGTTTCCTTACAATGGTGGTACCTGGCTCAGGGATGGGCAGGGGTAGCCAAACCCTCCCCGTGCTGCCCAGTTCTCTGAGGGTGGGAGTAGGAACAAAAGTTTAAGGCTGAGGCCACTGCCATGCCCTGGATGCAACAACCAGGAAAATCATGTTAATCAAGGAAACAAAAATTCCTCTAGACTCTGCAATACTGCACTCTTAACAACAAAAATCAAATGAAAGCAAGATGTGTCTGCCACAGCTCTCAGGATAACGGATGCCCTGTCCACTGAGAGTGGCAGTTCTGCAGTCAATGATCAGCCCTGGACCCAGTTATCACACGGGGGAGGAAGGAAAGGTGCCCTCTCGCCTGGTCCCACGATCCTGGCATGGTGCAGGTCCCAGCGATATCCCAGGCAGAGTGGCAAAGGGACACCTGGTAGGATGAGGCACTCAGTGAGGAGGAGGGAGGCAGAGTCTCCTTTCTAATTGCAGGATGACGGGAACACATTCACCTTCCCTAAGGTAAGGGAAGAACATAGTTCTCTAGAAAAATCATTTGTCAAGAAAGGGCATGTGGGTGCTGATTTGTACGTTGATTCAGGGGAGTAACTGGGGAGAAGGAAAAAGGTGGGGTGGAAGGCTGGCTCGGCCCTGCCAGTCACCGGGTGGCTGGCAGCAGGGCGCTCAGAGGTTGCTGAAGAGTTCGTTTTTCTTGCTCCAGTCCATCTGCGGGGCCCGTTTGCTGCTGCGCTTCTGGTGGGCCCTCTCTTTGGCCATGGCCAGGGAGATGTTGAAGTCCAGGATGGGGTCGGAGGAGGAGGTAGACGAGGGCGCTGTGGAGTCCTGTTTTGGGGGGCTGTCTTGGGAATTCAGCTGTAAAGAGAAATGGGGGCAGGAAGTTGGGAGTCAGTCCCTCATTAGGCTCCCTGGTCCTCAGCCTCAGTGAGGTGGCTCCCTTGGGGCTGTGCCCAGGGAAGCCAGGTCACAAGAACAGAATGCGGCTCAGCATGTGACCTCAAAGGCAGGCTGGTGTGCCAGGAACAAGTGGGGCCTGGGAATCGGCTTCCTGTAACCTAGTTGCTACCCCCTGCATGGCTGGCCTACCTCCTCGCTGGTGTCACTGGAGGCGGATCTCACCAGGGTTGGCCTGGGGCTCTCTGAGGCTGCCTCTGCCAAGGCTTCACGACTGTTCTCCTGGCAGAGAGAAGAGGGGTGTGGGTAGTCACAGGATGGGGTGAGGGAGTCCTGAGGCAGGAGGGAACTCCTGGGGAAGTAGGGGCCCCAGACTGAGAAGAGGTAGCGCTGATGCCCTGGCCACCCACCCCGGGTTCCCACTGCCTGAGCCTGCTGGGGCTCCTTTTTACATTCCTTCGAGGATCAGAGGGCAGGCTGGTTCTGCTCAGGCTGGAGGGATGGGAGGGGTACAGATATCATGGGATTAGCGCTCCCTCCCCCTGGGCTGCTCCAATGTGGCTTTTAGATACTGACTTGCCTTTTGAGCCAGTGACCAGGGAGGGGCTTCTTGGAATGTGGGGACACTGGAGGCCTCTTTGCTTGGCATGGGGAACCCATGTGGTGCTCCCTGAATCTCCTGTGGTCCACCTGACTGTTTGCCTGGATTTGACCCCAGGAATCCTGAAACCCTAACCCTGAAGCAGCAAAGGAGGGCCTTGAAGGAAGAAAGTAGATGGAACGTTCTAGATCCAAAGATGAGGTGACAGAAGGTTTAGGCCTGGGTCCAAGGACCCTCCCCCTTGTCAAGTACCCTGGCAGGAGCTCCTAGGGAAGGGGAACCTTTGAGCAGACCCTGCAGAAAGTTCCTACTCTGTGGCCTGACTGAGTCGGCCTGTCCCAGAGTGAAGGCTTTGGCTGGGGCATCAGCTTGGCACCCAGCCCCTTCCTGGGTTCTTCCATGGCTTCAGCTGGCGCCCAGCCCCACCATCTCTTCCCCAGCCTCACCCCCTTTCCCTTCTGCCCAGGGAAGGGGGGAGGAGGGGCTTTGTTCTTCCAACCCAGACTGGAAGTAGCAGGGGCCCGGCTGCCCGTGGCCAGACACTGAAGCTCTGTTCTTGGGGGGAAGAATGGCCCCTTCTGTATGGTGGGGAGTTGGAGGCGGGGGCTTGTCACCCAGGATGGCGGGCTGCAGAGGGGCCCAGCCAGCCCTCTCCCTCCCAACAGCTTTGGCCCCAGGCAGAGGCCAAGAGGGTTCTGGCAGTTCTATAGCTTGGAGCCAAAGAAGGAGCTGGAACTGGGGACCCTGAGGTTTTGGCCTTAGCCAGATGGCTATCCCACCAACCATAGCACCTTCTGACCTGTCTCCCGCACCCCCAGGATTGAAATCCAGAGAAACAGGGGACCCGCCCTTACCTTCTGTATCTCACCATTGGTGAAGGGCTCAGGCAGGGGACCTAGGCGAAGGAGAGAGCAGAGGTGAGTCCGGAATGGGGATGGAATAGAGCGTGGAGAGGAGGCGGGAGTTGGGGTTGGGCAGATCATTAGATCTTGTTCCCTGGGTCAACATCTCAAACTTTTCTGATGTCCACCCACCATGAGTACATTTGCCTTGTTATTTATTAAAAAAATTTTTTTTATAGAGATGGGGCCTTGCCATGTTGTGCAGGCTGGTCTCAAACTCCTAGCCTCAAGCAATCCTCTCACCTCGGCCTCCCGAAGTATTGAGATTACAGGTGTGAGCAAATGTCTGGCCTATGTTTGCATTTTGATGACTCAGCACACACAAAAATTTTGTGTAACAAAAGTTTCACAAAGCAATACCCTTACTACAGTGTTCTTTGATATTTTTAATTTCATGTCATTAAAAAAACCAAAAAAGTTTCTGGGCCAGGTGTAGTTGCTCACACCAGCAATTTGGGAGGCCGAGGCAGCTGGATCACTTGAGGTCAGGAGTTCGAGACCAGCCTGGCCAACATGGTGAAACCCTGTCTCTACTAAAAAAGACAAAAAGAAAATTAGCTGGGCATGGTGGCACACGCCTGTAATCCTAGCTACTTGGGAGGCTGAAGCAGGAGAATCGTTTGAACCCAGAAGGTGGAGGTTGCAGTGAACCAAGATCGTGCCACTACACTCCAACCTGGGCAACATAGCAAGACTCCGGCAAAACAAACAAACAAACAAACAAACAAACAAACAAACAAACAAACCCTGCTGGTCTCTATCTACCAAAATGATCTTATGAGGCACTGGTGGGTCACAAGGTGTTTAAAAAATGCATCGTCCCAGATGGAGATGAAATTACAGGATGGCTGCCTAATTCCTATCTGGGAACTCCTACATGGGAAGCTTGTTAAAGTATAGATTCCTGGACCTTGGCAGCACAGATTCTGGTTTAGTGGGCAGGCCTAGGAATCAGCATTTTCCAAACACTTCCCAGGTGATGATGATGACACCGAAATTGGAACCACACCCCAGACTACAGTTAGTATCTGCCTCAACTGAAAGAGAAAATAGTCCGGGCTCGGTGGCTCATGCCTGTCATCCCAGCACTTTGGGAGGCCGAGGCAGGTGGATCACCTGAAGTCAGGAGTTCGAGACCAGCTTGGCCAACATGGTGAAACCCTATCCCTACTAACAATACAAAAATTAGCCGGGTGTGGTGGCGTGCGCCTGTAATCCCAGCTACTCAGGAGGTTGAGGCAGGAGAATTGCTTGAACCCAGTAGGCGGAGGTTGCAGTGAGCCGAGATCGTGCCACCGCAATCCAGCCTGGGCGACGGAGTGAGACTGTGTCTGAAAGAAGAAAAAAAAAAAAAGGCCAGGCAAAGTGGCTCACACCTATAATCCCAGCACTTTGGGAGGCCGAGGTGGGTGGATCGCAAGGTCAAGAAATCGAGACCATCCTGGCCATATAGTGAAACCCCATCTCTACTAAAAATATAAAAATTTGCTGGGCATGGTGCCGCGTGCCTGTAGTCCCAGCTACTCAGGAGACTGAGGCAGGAGAATGACTTGAACCTAGGAGGCAGACGTTGCAGTCAGCTGAGATTGCACCACCGCACTCCAGCCTGGGTGACAGAGCAAGACTCTGTCTCCAAACAAAAGAAAAAAAAAAGAGAAAATAATTCCAACTCCTATTTGCCAATCAGGAAATGAGGGGGGACAAGAAGGCTCAAGGGGTGTGTCCTGGGTATCCCCTCCCCAAGCCAGTGGGAAACCTGGAGGGGTCAGAGGGAGAGAAGACAGGTCTGGGGTCACCTTCACTGGGCTCACTCAGGGTAGGGGTCCCACATGGCTTCAGGGGTGGCTGTGCCATCTCCAGGGACTGGTCAGCGTAGGCAGGCTTCTTCTGAACTCTTAGCTTAAAATTCCTGGTCATCTTTTCCCTGTCCCCAGTCCAGGACACAGCCAGAGATACCTGACTCTCATCTTCTCCTCCCCTCTGACACCCACAGCCTTGCTGGGACACCAGGGACACTCACTGTCCCCTCCCCATCAGCTCACAGTGGTCAGAGTGAAACCCTGGCTGCCGGACAGGGGGGCATTCCTCTCTATGGAAAGAGTGAGGATGCCATCCTGGAGGGACTCCGGGGAGGAGACTGTCCCCAGGCCTCTCCCTCTTCAGGTCCTTTGGCCAGAGGCTGCAGCCCCTCTAGCCCGAGAGACAGGCAGAAGAGGCAGGAATGTCTGAGGGAGCCAATTACCTGCAGGGCGAAGGGGTGGGGGAAGCAGGGGACTATCCCAGGAGCTGAGTGGAATCCAGATTCCAGCTGTGTCTTCCTCATATCAGATCCCTAGGAGGAAGGCTGGGACTTATCTGGGCCTTAGTCTCCCCATCAGTGGAGAAGGGGATTATCTGAGTTACCTGGTTTCCATGAACTTGGGAGATAAGGGTAAGGTGGTACCCTATCTCCCATGCCCAGAGCCAGCTAGGGACTTCCAGGGGCCATCCTCTTTTCTAGGAGCCTCCAGGCCTTGGATTGCGCCAGAAGGGGACAGGGCCTCCCCAGTTGTCCCTTCCAACTGGGGATGGGAGTCTGCAGCAAGACCTTTGTGTGAATCCCCTTTTACACATACAACCTTGAGTCTCCAGGAGGCCCCACCCACTGCAAAGTCCCAAGAGGTTCCACCCTCAGTATGGCCCAGTGAGCACCCCTGCCCGCTCCAGGGAGCCATCTTCCCAGGGAGAAAGTCCAGACCAAGGAGCAGAGCACTGCTTAACCCCTCCCTGCCCCATGCAGCAGCCCTGCCCTGTTTGGCTCGGGCCTGGGCAGGGGGAGGCGCCAGGCTTGGCAGGGTGATGCTGGGGGATGGGGAGGGCAGGGGCCCAGGGCTTGAAGGAGGACCCACTACTCTCTAGAGCCAGCAAGGCTGAGTTTCCAAGACAACCTGAGCGGAGGGAGGGGAGGCACTGGGCCCTGCCACTGGACTCTGATCTGACCAAGCAAAGGCTGGAGGCCTCCCCGGAGTTAACCCTTTCCTCACGTCGACACTGCCCTGAAAGTTTGCTGGTGGGGACAGGACTGGGGGCTCAGGCCTCCTTTGGGGCTGCAGCTTTGGCCGGGAGTCAGAAGATCTGTCCATTTCTCTCAGCGACCTCATGCCAGCTGACCCCATCACAAGCCGTCCTCGGAAACCCACTGCCACTCCCTACACTAGGCCCCCACTCCCCCAGCCCACACCTCTGGGCCTCCCATGAAGGAGAAGGAGGGAGCACCCACGCCGGAAAGCTGCCCACCCCTCGCCTGGGACCCAGCAAAGTCTTAGCCCTGGCTCACATTCCTGACTTGGGGGCCTCCAGCCCCAGGACGGCCAGCGGCCCCACCCGGCTTACCATTCAGGTGCTCCTGAGATGGGGTCACTTTGCATTTCTTGAAGAACTCGTCAGTTTCCCTGTCCACCACAAGCAGCTTGGTCTCGTCCCCGCCAGCCCTGATGGCGGACACCACGTCCCCATGCTGCTTCCCCTCCATGCAGACCCCGTTCACCTGCAGGGCGGGGTTGGGGAGGCGTTACGGGCACAGGCCTTGGTTCTGGGGCAGGTAGGTGGAGGAGGGCTGGGGGTGGGGGCGGCCACCTTGGTTCTCAGCCAGTTTGCAGTTCACAACTTGGGGATACTGACCCCCATTTCTGCAGAGTCCTGAACTAGGCCAGGGGTCCTCCCGTGGACAGTCAGCTGGGGAGGCAGGATACATGGGAAGGGCCAACGAAAATATCCAGACGAGACTAAACAAACACAGCTGGGAGAGATGGGATGGGAGCGAGCTGGGAGGCCGGGGTGGGGCCCAGCCTGGGTAAGGACTTGCTGTCCGACTTCCCTCTCTGGACCTTGGTTTTCTCACGTGTAAAATGAGAAGTCTTGGGAGAGCTGATCTCTAGCTCTAAGGTTCTAAGACTGTGATTCTGGGACCTGCCTGAGCATTTGGTTCACGTTTCACCTCCCAGGAGCGTACACCAGAGCCAGGGCACCGAATGAGCGAGTCTAAAAGCTTAACTCGGGGCTGGGCGAGGTGGCTCCCGCCTGGAATCCCAGCACTTTGGGAGGCTGAGGCAGGAGGATCACTTGAGGTCAGGAGTTTGAGACCGGCCTGGCCAACTGTAATCCCAGCTACTCAGGAGGTTGAGGCAGGAGAATCGCTTGAACCCGGGGGGCAGAGGTTGTAGTGAGCTGAGATTGTGCCACTGCACTCCAGCCCAGCCTGGGCAACAAAGCGAGACTCCGTCTCAAAAAAAAAAAAAAAAAAAATATATATATATATATATATATATATATATATATAAAATAAAAGGCTAACTCAGGAGAGGGGTTTTGTTACTGCCACCCGCCTCTGTGTGCCTGGCAGCAGGGAAGCTCTGGAGATGTCCCCAGACATCTGCCTGATCGATGGGTGAATCACAGGCTGCCCAGTATATCTGCTTGGCAAGGAGGAGTTCAGGGGAGAGTAGAGGTAAGAAAGGAATCCGTCAGTCAGTTCATCTATCTTTCCATCTATCCATCACCACCCTTCCCTGTCTCCCTCCCATCCACCCATCCATCCAGCCGCTCCAGGCTGGCTATGCCCATGGGCTAATCAAGCCCAGGAAGGTATGATGGTTGCCCCAGGTGCTGCTGATCTGCAGGGAGCGGGGCAGTCAGATAGGAAGAGGGCAAGAAGCATCACCTCCACAATGCGATCCTGGGCCCGGAGACCTGAAGCTTCAGCTGGGGAGTCTGGGTCCACTGACCGGATGAACTGGCCTGGCTTGGACTTGTCGCTGTGCAGGTTGAAGCCATAGCCACTGGGGCCCTTCTTCATGGTACAGAGCCGAGGCCGAAGCTTGCGCTGCGGAGACAGGGGAGGGTCCATGGCTATTCCACAATGCCCTAGGTTCTGCCTTCCCTGTCCTCTGCCTGGCCCCATCTCCCCAAACAAGGAAGGTTTGGGAGGACGCAAATTTGCGTAGATCCCTACACAGCAATTTGAGAGGGTTCTGGCCCAGGACTCAAATTGTGTGGATACCCAGCACCGCAGCAACCTGCTTAGGTGATGTGGGTAAAACACTGCTCTGTCCAAGCCTCAGTTTCCTCTTCTGGGAAATGAGGGGTGGGACCAGGTTAGCTCTCACATGCCTGTCCCTTCTGACAGTCTAAGGTGAATCGCATGCGGTGTTGATCGGGCCCCTATCCCTCCCTATTGGTGGCTCAGTCTGGCCCTCCTGGAGAGGGGGCAGAGTGTGGCACCCCTGTCAGCCTGGCTGGGGACCTGGGGCATACGGCTGAGGACCCCCAGCCCCTTTGTACCCTGTTCTCTGCATCAGGGGAGGAAGAGGCAGGTGTTTACTGAAAGCTGACCCGTGTGTTTACAGTAAAGCCTTCCTCCATATACTCGAACTCTCTCTCACCCCCACCAAGCCAAATGGCCCAGCCAAAAGGGAGCCAGAAGGAGCAGATAACCAAAAACCTATTGTGCGGCACAGCAAGGGACCTGGATAAGACAGGGGGCCATCCTCAGGCGTTCCAGGACCTCCTCCCCCTACACCAATGCCTGAGGGTAGAGGTGGCAACGGAAGCACAGAGACCCCAGAAACCAAGGAGCCTGAATGGGGAGGGGACTGGACTGGGAAAAGCAGGGCTGGGCTAAAGGGAGCCCAGTGTGGCTGTGGCCTGGAGGGTGTGACCTACTAAAAGGGCACACGCAGATTTCTTTTGAGTGCTCGGACTCAGCTGAAAACGGTTTCCAACGTGCTTGGTCCAAAGTAAGCAGCTCAGCTTAGAAGCTGCAGGCCTGGACACACAGTATGATGGAGGGAATATGGGTGTGGGTGGCTGAAGCCTGTGCCCAAGGACTACGCCTGAGTCCCTGTCCCTCTCCCCTCCTCCAGGCCTGGTGCAGAGCCACTGGCTGCTGTCCAACCTGCTGGCCCTGCGTTATCACTCAGCACATCAGGCAATGAGCAGTGGATAGTCAAGGCTCCGAGCCAGGTTCCAGCTCCCCTGTTTAGGAGCTGTGTGACCTGGGGCAGGTCATTTATGGATCATTCGGACTGCCATCTGCCTCCCAGGGTGGCTGAGGCCCAGTGAGGTCATTGCCTTAAACACTTTCTAACTGTAAAAAATCCCTGTGCACACCCAGACTTTCCCATTGTTGTGAATACTAATGAAGAGTCATAGGAAGCTGGGAGTGAGATTCTGGTGGGGTGGGGGTGTGTGTGCCAGGCTGCTCTGAAACCCAAATCCCCAGCTGGGAGTGGAGAGGGCCGAGAGGAGTGGGAAGGCGTGCCCAGGAGGGTGTATGGGCCTCTGTCCCAACTTGCCAGCCCCGGGAGGCTGCCACCATCTGCAGCAGACTCAATCCCCAGCCTTTCGGTCTCTGGGGGTGGCTAGAGGATGACTTTGCATTCCTTTAAAGGCTCGAGCAGGTCTTTCTTCCTGTGTTTCATGCCCAAATCCAGGCTTGAAGGCCCCTCACCCCAACAACAAAGACGGTTAAGTGAGTGGTAAAACAGTGAGGGGCTCACAAAGGCTTAGGAACCCTGAATGAAGCCTCTCGCCTTGTTCTCCCTGGCCCATCCCCTGCCTCACTGCAGGGCCCACTCCCCGCTTGTTCAGCTGTCACCTGCCCCAGGCTCACCCCCGGCACTCCCACAGCCCTACGGGATCTTGTTCCGGGAGTAAGTGAGGCTCTTCTCCCCTAGAGCTAATCCCTCCACAAAGCTCCCAGCCAGGCCCTCCCCCAGGCCCTAGGTGAGTAGAAACAAGTCTGACCAGTTGCCGTCACCAGGACAGGCGCAGCTTTCTGCTTCAGCCAGACCGAGCTGCAGGACCTGGCCGACACCCTGAGAAAGTGGGGAGGGTGAAATCTCAGGACAGGCAGGGGGCAGCTCTAGTGACCTCCTCCAACCTCTCTCCACAGTCCCTGCGCTCCCAAAAACCTTCCCATAACCTGGCTGGGGCTTGTCAGCTGTTTTTGAGACGGGGAAACTGAGGCTCAGAGATGTTGAGCCCACGGCCTGACATCACACACCCAGAACTCCAACCCTGGTCTCTGACTTGGAACCTGTCCTCCTTCCACCACACTGCAGCGTGCTCCTTAAGGATCCAAGTCCAGAATGGGGCAATCCACTGGGAGGTGAGGTCCCAACAGGAGTCAGGCAGTGGCGGGCAGGCAGTGGCGGGCAGACAGCAGCTCTCTCCAGGGCATAGGCTGCAGCCTCTGCTGGAGGTGGGCTGGGAGCTGAAGAAACCACAGCCTTCCTTCCAGGTGCTCAGGGCCTCTCGTAGCTGGAGCTACGGCCTGAGCTGGGGGATGAAGCCTGGCGTGGGTGATGGGACAGGGGCATGGCTGGAGTGGGGGCAGGTGGCTCTGGGCGCTCCCCCGGCTGGCAGGGCAGGGCTGTGCTCGCTGCCTTTGGGATGCCCGTCCTCTGGCCCTGGTCTCTGTGCTGTGGGCTTCCCTCACTGATCTTCACCCCAGTGCCCCTCGCCTAGTGACATATGGTGCCAAAGCTCCAGGGCCTCCTTTGAGCCTTGCTCCGCTCTGCCAGCACCAAGTCATGCAGTTCAAGGGGAAACGGGGGACCCAGACTGAGGGGCTCAGGTGCCCTCTGTTCCCTTCCTCTGCACTGGGACTGCTCCACTGTTCTGTCTAGACGTGGCTCTGTGGTGGCTCTAGGACCTGAGGGGGTGGCTGGACAAGGAGATAGGAAGCCCCAGGTAGGCCCCACCGGCATTTAAATAGCTCCAACGCACCTGTAGAGCCTCCTCCCCAAGTCCCTAGAGACTGCCTCCCCTCACACGGGAAGGGGGTTCCCACTCTCCAAGGGAGACCAGCCTTGTTCCTCCTCACCCCTCCCCCAGCAGGAGCCTCCCAGCTGTCTCCAGGAGGTGTCAGTGCCAGCTGCTGAGTCAGCCCATCAAGCCAGCCCATCCCAGCCTGGGTGGAGGCTGGGGCTGGCAGGGGGAGTCCCTTGGGCAGCCCCCCTGGGGATCCGTGGGGCCTGGCCTGTGGTCTCCAGGCCCAGCACTGAGAGAAGATGGGGAGGTGTGGGGTACTTGGCCGAGCTCAGCCACCATTGCTCTTGGACCCTCACCCTCAAGCTGGGGCAGGGTTGGGTTCTGGGGAAGGGGGCAAATGGAAGTGACGTCCAGGCATGCTGGGCTTGGTGTGTGGCCCCCAGGAGCTTAGGAGGAGCCAGCTACAGAGGGGCCCAAAGCATGGTGGGAGGAGGAACCTAAAAAGGAACATAGCCCCAGTGAGTTCCAGAGGGCAAAGTGGATCTCCAGTGACGACGACAGCCCGGGAGACCCAAGTTCAAGACAAAATCAGGATCTGCTCAGAGAGGAGACTGGCAGAGAGCCAGAATTGACAGGAGGGAACATGAGGCCACGCAGCCGATGGGCAGCGCAGCTGGGCCAGGGTGACCCAGGGTTGGACAGGCTGGAGACTCTCACTTTCACACAATGCTGGCTGGCTTTCCAGAAAAGACCCTGCCGGGAGAGCTGACCCCACACCCTTCTCCCAGGACCTCCTCCACCCTCAGGCTGCCTCCCTTCATCTGTCCTTTCCCCCAGGGAGCTTCACCCCACCCCAAGTGGCCGCCCCATCACCTCCACCCACCCCATCACCTCCACCCACGCAATCCAGGGAGCGGATGGCGGGCACGGAATTCAATAGGCGCCACCAGCAGTCACCTGGAAAGCCGGGGAAAGTCGATACCCTAATCCCAGTGACCGTCTCTGGGGAGCAGGCCCAGGGCCGCTCCCTGCTCCTCCTTCCTCCCTTCGGGGAAGGCTGTGGGAGCCTGAGGCCAACGCCCCATTGGGCCCAGCCCCTCCCTGGCTGATGCCATAGTGATGGGCCCTACAGAAATAGCCAGCCCGCTTCCTTCGAGCCAGCCAGCTCAGGACCCCAGAGGAAAGCGGCTGGAGGAGTAGGAAGACCACTTGCGGGTCCAGGGGAACAACAGAGGTAACCCCACTTCTCAAGACTGCACCTCCCCCGGCCCAGGGCTCTTGTTTATGCAAAGAAGACCAGTGTCACGATGCCCAATACAGGAAAATCAGACCCAACAAGAGGATGGAAGGGGGCAGGAGGGAGCCCTGGCTGTTCTCGGGGGGCTGGGGTGTGTGTGTCAAGAGTATGTTGGGGGTAAGGGCCATGTTTGCTCTGGGAGGCAGCTCAGTTTGTTCCCCAGATTCTGGAGACAGGCCTGGGTCTCTGGTGCTGGCATTTCAAGGAAGCCAGGATGGAGACAGCTGGCCTTGCCTGGAGAGCTGTGTGACAGGCAGCCTGGGGGCACTGGGAAGTGACCAGGGACTCCGGACACTCAGCCAGTGTCCACACCTCTAGGCAGAAGGTGTCTTCTCCTTACCCTAGGTGAGGTACAGGGGGCTTGGCTGTCACTGGCCCTGCCGAGTGGCCCTGATGTCACCTCATTTTACCCTACAGGACCTCCTTCCACCCTCCATATCCCTCCAGGTCTGTGCAGGCGGCGGGGAATGTTGGATGCCTCCATTTGCAAAAAAAGGTCACTCACTGCTCCTAGCCCTTGATCTCCTCCCTCCTGTTTCTCAGTGGGAAGAGCTTTCCCTGGAGTCTGGTAGGGTGGGAACCAGGAGGGAGTCATACACTAAAGTGAGGGCTGCTGGTCTGACAGATACCCCCAGGACTCAGAGGTGTGAACCAGGTTCTCCTTCTGGCTAGTAACCTCTTCTTCCCACGGGGGCGGGAGGGGGCAGAGTCTGGCTCAGGTCTCCCCAGGGCTGGGCAAGCCTGGGATGGAGCAGGCTGGTACCTGGGCTGCAGCCCGGCTGGACACTATCCAGGGCTGGCCGCCCTGTGCCTTCCCTTCTGCCTCCCTCCTCATCCCTCACCCTCCTCCCAGAAGTCTCTGGATTTAACCCCCAGGGGCTGTCCCAAGGGGCTATTAAGAACCTTCAAGGAGCTTGTGAAATTGAGGCTCAACACTGAAGTAACAAATAGGAGCCGCTGGTTACTGAACACCTACTATATGTTAGGCACCGAGCTCTTTACGTGTATTTTCTTAGGAGCCAATTATAGTCCTACAAGGAAAGTATTATTGCAAATATTTCACAGAAAAGGAAACTCAGCTTCAAAAAGCTGGAGTCAATTGCTCAAGTACACATGGCTGATGGGCGAAGGCAGGATTTCAGCTCGGATCCAGAGGAGCACTGTCCAGTAGATATATAATGCCAGCCATGTGTGGAACATAAGTCCAGCTGTGGCTCAGAATATGATGGGCAGAAACACCTGGCAGAGTCAGGCATCAAGCACAGACTACTCGTGTGGCCAAATGGCTGTGCAGGCACTGGAGTCAGAGGGCTGGGTTCCCAGACACACCCCTGCGCTGTGTGGGAGGAGTTGCTAGCTGAGAGTCCTGGGACCCACCATGGCCACCTTAACTGATCAAGTCTCAGCCTCCATAGGCAGAGAATGGGGCCAATATCTGCCTCACTGGTGGTCATGTGGATTAAATGAGACAGGGAGGGTTAGTACTTAGTACACTGCTAACACAAATAGTAGCTACTATGTATTGAACACTTACTGTCAACCTACAAAATGGAGAAAACAATAGCTAATTTGTCTGGGGGACAATGAAATGCATATCGGCTGGGCGCGGTGGCTCACGCCTATAATCCCAGCACTTTGGGAGCCAAGGCAGGTAGATTACCTGAGGTTAGGAGTTTGAAACCAGCTGGCCAACGTGGTGAAACCCCGTCTCTACTAAAAATACAAAAATTAGCAGGGTGTGGTGGCAGGTGCCACCCAACCTGGCCAATGTAGTGAAACCCTGTCTCTACTAAAAATACAAAAATTAGCACAGTGTGGTGGCAGGTGCCTGTAATCCCGGCTACATGGGAGGCTGAGGCAGGAGAATTGCTTGAACCTGGGAGACGGAGGTTGCAGTGAGCTGAGACCACACCACTGCACTCCAGCCTGGGTGACAGAACAAGCCTCTGTCTCAGGGAAAAAAAAGAAAGAAAGAAAGAAAGAAATGCATATCAACATCTTTATGTCATAGGTAGAGCGCCTAAAGGCACATTACAAACCTAAGTTTCCTTCCAGGTAGGGCCACTCTATCTTAGAGCAACGAAAGCAGAGGAACACTTGTTATTGGAGTCTAGAGCTCTGGTTTCTCCTTATAAAGAGCGCTGCAGCATCAACAAGACCTCGGCTGAATTTCGTCTTATTTTTGGAGACGAGTCCCACTCTGTCACCCAGGGTGGAGTGCAGTGGCGCGATGTCAACTCACTGCAACCTCCACCTTCCAGGTTCAAGCCATTCTCCTGCCTCAGTCTCCCAAGTAGCTGGGACTACAGGAGCCTGTCACCACGCCTGGCTAATTTTGTATTTTAGTAGAGATGGGGTTTTACCATGTTGGTCAGGCTGATCGTGAACTCCTGACCTCAACTGATTTGCCCACCTCAGCCTCCCAAAGTGCTGGGATTACGGGCATGAGCCACCGTGCCCAGCCTGAGTTTCTTATTTAATTCCCCACCCTACTTTCCCAGGGACCACTGAGATGGGACATCTGGGAAAGGGGAGAAGGACCTCATCTAGACATACGGAGTTCCTTGAGAAGGAAGCCCCCATTCACCCCCGCCCCTCTTTTTTTTTTTTGGTAGAGATGAGGTCTCACTGTGCTGCCCAGGCTGGTCTCAAACTCCTGGGCTCAAGCAATCCTCCTGCCTCAGCCTCCCGAAGTGCTGCGATTACAGGCACAAGTCACTGCATCCAGCCAAGAAGCCCCCCTCTATCTCCAAGAGAATCATCTCCAGAATTACTGAGTTAACAGGAGCCTGAAGGTAAGAACCAGGGCTACACTGTTTTGCCAGCAAAGATCCAAACACACAATCACATACCCTGTCCATCTGAAATCCAAACACCCAGCAGCTCGAACTCTGTTCTGCCCCTACCAGAGCTCCAACTTGGTTGGTGTAAAATGGCCTGCCCACCCTGGCAAAGAGGTTGATGGTCCTCCAGCTAACTGTGCCCCACCACCCATCTTGCTCCCTGGGGTGCCTGCACTCTCTGCCTCTGGGATCAGGGTCAGGGCTGGCCGGAAACACCCCAAGCTGGGCACTTTCATTTACACACCTGTCATGTCACCAAATCTTCCCAATAACCCTGCGGGCAGTGCCCTTCACAGAGGTGGAGGCTGAGGGTTGCAGGGAAAAATGAACTCCCAGGATCCCAGAGCCAGCACACAGCAGAGCTGGGATTCAACATTGATCTGGCTGACCCCAAAGCCTGGACTTTTGGCTTTCTAGTTTTCAAATGGAAGCTGCTAGCAGGCAAGAAAGAGGAGTTGGTAGGTTCTATCTGGAATTCCAATCTCTGGGTGGGGCGGGATGAGCTAAATGAGGACAAAGGTCCCTGACTGTTGTTATATATTCATTCATTAATTCAAAAACTGTTTTTGAGAGCCTCCCTGCCGTGTGCCAAGGACTGGCTGGGGATAGAAACACAAATAGGCCACAGTTGATGCCCTTGGGCTTACCATGTAGTGGAGAAAAAGGTCACAAACAGATGATTAAAATATTGTGTGTTCAGAGCGATAAAAGATGTGAGGACAAAGAGGAGGTGGAGGCCGAGGCGGGCAGATCGCCTGAGCCCAGAAGTTCAAGACCAGCCTGGGCAATATGGCGAAACCCCAGCTCTACAAAGAATTTTAAAATTAGCTGGGCGTAGTGGTGCATGCCTGTAGTCCCAGCTACTAGGGAGAATGAGGTGGGAGGATCGCTTGAGCCCTGGAGGTCGAGGCTGCAGTGAGGCGAGGTTGTGACACCACTCCAGCCTGGGTGGAATCTGTCTCAAAAAAAAAAAAAAATGAAGGAAAGGAAATGCTAACTCTGCCTACTGGATTAAGGACAGGCTCCCTGGAAAGGGACAGAACGGTCAGGGTATGAAGGCTCAGAGGCTAGAGACGAATTCGGACCCTGGGTGTGGTTTTGGGGATAGGGAGGTAGTGGTGAGAACAGGATGACAGATGGAGAAGGGCCATGGAACAGCATATCACTCTTTAAAAAAAAAAAAAACAAAAATTTAATAGAGACAGGATCTTGTCATGTTGCCCAGGCTGGTCTCGAACTCCTGGGCTCAGGCGATCCTATCCTCCCACTTTGGCCTCCCAAAGTGCTGGGATTACAGGTGTGAGCCACCACACCTGGCCACAACATATCATTCTTAACCCACAGTGACCATTGATCGGGCACTGACTGGGTGCCAGGCTTGGCCACAGTGGCACTTGCCCAACTAGGCAGAGGCTGACCCAGTGCTAGCTGCCCCATGATAGATGTGCAATGATCACTGTGAAATATGTATTCATTCCAATACCAACTGCAAAGGCTGGATGAGCCTGGACTCAGTGCCAGGCACTGAGCTACCTGCTTTACACACAGCCTCGTGCAATTCCGAGGTAGCTGCCATCACCCCCAACAACTTACACAAGAGGAAATGGAGGCTTACAGAGGTGAAGTAACTTGGCTCCGCACAGCCTGGCTAGTACAGCTGAGCTGGCTCAGCTCTGCGCAGCCGGCACTCTGAACCCAGACTCAAGGGTTTAGGCCTCATCCTGTGACTGGTGGTGAATCGGGGGAGGAGGGTTTTAAGCAGGGGAGCAGCAGGGCGGGTGCTGCTGCCCCTCTGTCCCCATGGGGGATGAGGGGAAGGCCATCCACAAAGCAAAGCCGGTGGGCAGAGCTGGAGAGCCACTTCTACCTCCTTAGGCCTAGACATCCCAGCGGGGACGGCCAGTGTTACAGGCACCCATCAGCCTCTGCCATGAGTGGTTCTGGACACGGCTGGTCTTCCCAGCCAGAGGCCACCCAGTTAACCACTCTCTGTGCCACACTTTTCCACTGAGATCCTCACTTAGTAAGTGGAGGGCTAATGAAGATAAGGAAACAGCCCCACTTTGCACACAAATTCAGACTAAAGCGAACTGGCAAACCTCCATTTGATGCTTTAGTAGTAAAGGGGTGTGTTTTAGAAAAAAGAACTCTTACAATGTCTGTTAACATTTTTTTGCAATAACCGCCCGGGCCATCTGTATGCTCAACACACGGGGTTGCGGGGATTTTCTGCTAGAGGGACTCAATGGTGTTGACTAGGAGTCAGTTTAAGGATCTGGGGTTCAAACGCCGGGCATGAAGGAGTGCGGTTCAGCATTTAAAACTTTAATAAGAGGCTCAGGTACTTCATGTCATTTCTACAATTCTAGAGAAGGCAGGCATCACATCGCCCAATGCCTCCATCTCACAGATGGGAGAACCAAAGCTCAGAAGTCCTCGAACTTGGCTGGTGATGGTGTCCCCAGGATTTGCTAGTGGCTCTTCTCTCATCTCTTGGCCTAACAAAGTACACACAAATGTAGGTGTCCCTCCAAAACATGCAGGAATCTGATTCTGTGCTTACCCAGGAAGCTCAAAGCTGCTGCCTTTGGGCACATGTGCTATGCCAGGCCTCCACATTAGCCTCCCAGGCCCTCTGGCACCCAGCAGCATAACCAAAAGGGCAAAGGGAGGAGCTGAATGAGACTGTAACTTGTGGGGGGTGGGGGTGGGTGAGTATTTGTGTGGGTTCCAAAGTCCAAAAAAAAAAAAAAAGAATGTCAAATCGATCGATGGACTCAGCATAAAGTTCACACTGGATTTCTGCCTGGGACTGGAGATCATCAGCCCCAACTCCCTGGTGTCAACCCCCTTGCTACGGGTGCTCAGGTCCCTTCCCCCTCCCCTTGCCAATGCCAGGTTGGCAGGGGCAGGAAGTGGGAGCCTGGTGGCCCTGGCATTCCCAGCACCCACCTCTGGCTGGACAGGGCTTCTGGTGACCTCACTTCCACCAAACCAGTTGATCCTCTAGGGCTTTGCCTTCTCCCTTAATGCCAAACTGTACCCTTTCTCTGTCCAGAAGGATCCTCCTGGTCCCCATGGACACTCCCATCAGACACTGCCACCAGGGCGAGCTGGTGCAAACTGAAGGGGCCCTGGGAGGCTCACGCCCTGCCCTACACAGTACACCACTCCACTCTCTGGGGACAGGAGGCTCAGCACAACTCCTGTTTTGCCAGCTGCCCCTCCTGCAGCTGATCCAAACTGGGATCCTATGGGCAAACACCAAACATGGGCAAAAAGCAACCGGCCTGCTGGCTGTGTGGGCACCAGAGTGACCGTGGCAAGGCCAGGGCAAGACCACCGGCTCACCGTGAGCTCCGCTGGCGCACACAGGGCCGTGAGCCTCAGGAGCTCTCTCCCCTCCCCCTAGCCATCTTTCTCTTCTTCTAAGGTCTTCCCCCTCCCCTCCCAGATACAGCTCTAGGCGCTTACTCCTCACATTCCTGAGAATCGTAAATCCTCTGAGGTGGCAGAACCACCACTCCGAGATGCCTTGGCTCCTCCTCCCCGCCAGGCAACCCCCACACCGCCCTGAGATGGTGGGGCTTCCTCTCCCTTAGAAGTCCCGGGAGGATGAAGTCCTGCAGGACTGAAGTTCAGGACACACACCGGCGGGCTGCGGGGAGGGCCTCCTTGCGCCGGGGCTCCACACAGGAGTAATGCTATTTCTCTAGCTTTTGACGTAGGAGTGGCGGGGGAAGCTGGCACCTCTGGGGAGGAGAGCCCTTCCTCCCTGGCCCATCTGCGGACTGGGGTGAACGAGGAGAGGGCGCCAGGGGACGGGCAGGATTGGGGGATTCCGAGGAAGGGGAGCAGACACCCGCAGACCCGAGGGAAGGGGGGCTGGGTTCCCCTGCGCCGCCCTCCCAAAGGCCAGGGAACAAGAGGTGCAGGCGGCAAAGGCTCTCAGGCTCCCAGCACAGCCTGGGAAGGAGAGGAGGTCGCGGGACGCAGCCCCAGGCCTGCCTAGGATGTGCCAGAGCGCCTGGTAGGCGGGCGGAAGCGGTCTCCCCCTCGCAGCTCGAGTTTCAGAAAAACGACGGCCGGCGCGGGGCTGGACGGCCGGGGCACCTGGGTCTCTCTAGATCCCCCTCCCACTCCATTCTAGCCTGCGCGGCCGGGGCCGAGCTTACCTGCTCCGGGTGGCTCTTGTCGGCCTCGCGAGGCTCATTTTCATTGCCAGCCCCCTGCGCCTCGGCGGCGGCCGCCGGCTCGGCCTGCCCCGGCGTTTCCTGGGCGCGCAGCAGCTCCTCTCGGACCTGGACGCCAAGCTTCTGCAGCTGCTCGTCCGTCTCGGGGTCGACCACCAGCAGGCGCACGGCGTTGAGTGCTGCGCGGATGCGGCTCACCACCTGCTGGTGGGTCTCCTTCTCCACATTTTCGCCGTTCACCTCCACCAGCCGGTCCCCCGCCAGCAGCCCCGCCTTCTCGGCCGGCGAGCCGGGCTCCACCAGCCGGATGTACTGGCCCAACTTGCCCTTCTCCCCGTGCAGGTGGAAGCCGTAGCCGTTCGGACCCTTCTCCAGGCAGCAGAGCCGGGGCAGGGGCGCCCCAGCCGCCGCGTCCGCGCTCATCTCGCCCTGCGACGGGTCAGCGGCGCGACTTGGGGTTCCGTTGGGGATGGGACGGGACGGCCCAGCCCTTCTTCCTGTCCGGCAAACCGGGAGCGCAGCGGGGAAGCCCTGAGCCGCCGGACGGGCGAAGCGAGCAGGTGTCCCAGGAACCGCCGGCCGCCGCGGGCCGCGAGGAGCCGAAAGAACTGCACGGACCAATCCCCGCCCCGCGCGGCGTCTGAGCGTCCCAGAGCCCGCCCCAGCTCCTTACCCCGGGGGCGGGGCCGCACTGAGGGTGGGGACCTCCGCGGGCCAATAGGGGGCTGCGGGCCGGGGCGCTCCGTCCGGGTGAACGGCGCCGGCCAATGGGAGCGCGCGGGGCGGGGCCTGTGCTCGGCACTGCGCCCCGCAGCGGGCGAAGACAGTGCGCTCAGGAAGTGGAAGTGTTTGTTACCGAGCGGCCGGCGCTGGGGTGGCAGGGGCGTGGCCCGCCGAGTTCCCGGTTCTGGGCGGTGGGGCCCGCTGGCTCAGGCCTGGTTTCCCCTACCTGTGGCGGGGAGTGAGGAGAGCTGGCCCTCGGATAAAGGGCTCTAACTTTTTTTTTGTTTTTGAGACGGAGTCTCGCTCTGTCGCCCAGGCTAGAGTACGGTGGCGCGATCTCGGATCATTGCAACCTCCGCCTCCTGGGTTCAAGCGATTCTCCTGCCTCAGCCTCCCGAGTAGCTGGGATTACAGGCGCGCACCACCACGCCGGGCTAATTTTTGTATTTTTAGTAGAGACGGAATTTCGCCATGTTGGCCAGGATGGTTTCAAACTTCTGACTTCAGATGATCCGCCCTGGGATTACAGGCGTGAGCCACCGCACCTGGCCAACGTTTTAACAGCCTTTAGCCAAAGCCTGGGTGCAGCTCCAATTGAGAGGGAGAGGCTGTTGCCGTGGCAACCACTCCCGCGCTCGGGGCAGTGAGGGCCTAGCGGTCTCAAGAATTAAGACGGAGGGCCTCCTGGGAACCTACAGAGTTGTTTGAATAACATTTTTCCGTTTGTGGGAACCCTAACCCTAATCCACTTTGTGCTGTCCCAGGACTTGCATAGAGGAGTGCAGGTTCTGATCCCTGCTGGGAAGATGAGGGCTCAGCGAAGGAGAGCCTGGGACCCCGAGGGGCAGCCCACTGAAGACAGGCCATCTAGGCCAATGGCGTGGGCTTTGGCGCAGCGTTTGACTAGGGAGGTGGGGTGGGGAGAGGCAGGACAGACTCAGGTAATCAACCTCTGGGTACGCTCCACAGGGAAAGGCCTTGGTTTTTTTTTTTTCAACAGAGAAAAATGATTAGGACCGTAAAGCCTTCTAGCTCACTCTTGCCAAAGAGAGGGTGGTCACAGAGGCGGGGAGACAATCTCTTAGGAGGGTAGCTGGCCATCTGAGGACAGACACTGAGGAAGGAGGATGGAATGATTTTGGCAGTGAATGACAATTCCTTCAACAGGACCCCCCTGCCACGCTTACTTCAAACAGTGGACAGGATGTGCTTTCCAAAATACTGCAGTTTAATTCTGAAAAACTCAAATGCAAGAGGCCCAGAGCTGTCTACGGGATTGGAGCTCCTGCAACCTGCCTTGGGCCCCAGAAGAGACTGGCAATGTCAGCCTCCTCCCTGCTCTGCCTGGGAGAGGCCACGGAGAGCTTCCTCATCGGGCCCAAACTGGAGCCGCTGACTGCTCAGAGCAAGATTTCTGCCTTGAAAGCAAATGCTGTAGGCTCAGAAATGTGCAGTGCATACTTCTTCCTCCCCCCCATCCCCACCCAGGCCTGCAGAGCTGCAGTAAAGGTGCCTGCAGGTCATGACCTCATGTCTCCTGTCCAGTTCCAATGGCAGGGGTCAGAGCTTTGGGAGACATGTGACCAAAGAGGCCACATGAACTTGCTACCCCTCTCTCTACCCCCGACATACCCACATGACCTTGTTTTACTCACATTGCATTGGTTTAATTCAGAGATGGGTGACCTCCCACCCCCTAACCTGACAGAGTAGGTGGGGAGGTAAAGCAGTTTAGGCCCTGGTATCTATTTGAGAAGTTAAAGGAAAGGGCATGGGTGGTCAGGGAGGAGGCAGAGCTTGGGGTCAAAGGGATACACGTGGGGGGAGGTTTGCTTAATCTTGTCTCCCACCAGCTCCAGGAGCCAGGGATTTCTTTTTCACAACACATTCCAAACCTAGGAAAGGGATTTCTCCTTATCTGGCTCTTAACCCGGGAGAGCTAAACACTTCAGCTGCTTGAAGAAATTGCCTGTGGAGCTGCATGCCTGCCAAAGGATTGGGATAAGACACATCTCGGCTGGGCGTGGTGCCTCCTGCCTGTAATCCCAGTACTTTGGGAGGCCGAGGCCGGCAGGTCGCTTGAGCTCAGGAGTTTAAGACCAGCCTGGGTAACATGGCGAAACCCTGTGTCTACAAAAAATACAAAAATTAGCCAGGTGTGGTGGTGCACACCTGTAGTCCCAGCTACTTGGGGGGGCTGAGGTGGGAGGATCGCTTGAGCCCCAGGGGATGGAGGTTGCAGTAAGCGGAGATTGCACCACTGCACCCCAGCCTGGGCAACAGAGCGAGACTCCATCTCAAAAAAATAAAAAACAAAACTATTTTCCTGGTTCTGACCTGAGGTTTTTAGGTGCACAGGCAGGAAGGTAGCTAAGCCAGGGATTCCATGGGGAGGGTCTCCCCCAGGATCTGAGGTCCAGAGAACAGGAGCCGGGAACCAATATTTCCAGGTGCCCCAGTGTGCTTGTGTGCTGGAGAAAAGGGGCATGCCTCCAAGGGGGTGTTAGTAAGGCCAGAGGTAGCCAGCCCGACCCTACTCTCTGCCCTGTGTCCTCCACCTCCCATCTCCTTATCTCTTATCTTCCCTGAGGCTTTGGTCTCCCTCACAGCACAAGGGCCCACTTATTTGGGGGATGGGGTGAAGATAAGCTCCTGGAGAGCAGAAGACAGTGAAGGCTGGGGTCAGCTCAGCCTCTCTCCAGCTGAACTGAGGGTGCGATGGAGTCATTACCTGCCCTCACCCCCAAAGTGCATCTGTGTCCCCTGGGGCTGAGCTGGAGCAACACCACCTTTGTTATGCTTAGGAGGGAAGGCCAGCCCCCCAAGTCCTAGAAAGCAAAAGGGTTACTAGGGCCCAGCCTCGGTTTTTTGGGCATCCAGGTGCCTTTTTTTTTGGTATTAAATTATGTACTATTCAAATAAAAGCTAAGTGTTTTACCCTCCCCGTGGATGCGGGGAGACCGCAGGAACTCAAGTAGGAGCTGGAGTACAGCTCCCTAGTAGGAAGAGGCTGTGCACTGGGTCCTCCATCTTTCTCCCCATTGGCTCAGCTGCTTGGAATAAGCCAGGCCTGGGGGGAACGGCTGCATCCCGTGGGCCTCCAGAGCCTCCTCTCTGCCCCTTGGGATTCACATGAAGGAGCAGCAGCTGGAGCGCTTCTTCTGGGACTCCACATAGTCTCGGATCTGGAAGCTGGGCTCATTCGCCTGCTGCCCGGCCCGGTATTTCAGCTCCCTTGAAGAAGAGGCAATGGGCTGGGCTGGGGTGGGCTGGGGTGAGGAGCTGAGCAGTCCCCTCCCACCTCCCAGTGGCCCAGAGCAAATGGACCTCAGCCTGCAGAATGCAGGTGTGTCCAGGGGCTGGGCCAGGGGCCGGGCCCTACTGGATTCCTGGAGGGTGCCGCCCCGCCCCGCACACTTCCCTTCCCTGTCCAGCTCTCACTTGGCGATGGCCAGAAAGGCTAACTCCACATTCATGCCTGTCTTGGCGCTGGTCTCCAGGAAGGGAACGCCGTACTCCTGTCCGGGAGAGAGTGTCCTCAGGGCCAGCCTCGGGCTGCCCCCACCCTTCACCCTGTCCCACAGAAATCACTTACCCTGGCCAGGGTCTCTCCGTCTTCGGAACGGATCACTCTTTCGCTGCTCATATCCGCCTGTCAAGCCCAAAAGGGTCACTCTGGGGAAGGAGGCCTCCGCCCCAGCGGGCCCATATTTTGCCCCAGAAGCAGGCACTGCCTGCCCTCTGCTGGTGGCCCAAGGGACTGCAAGCAGGTGTGATTGGCCTGGGGCCAGGATTTTTGCCCAGTGTAGCTCCTAATCCTGGGATCTCACCTTTGGTAAAGGGTGTGATGACTCAGTCTTGGAAGGGGACAGCAGTTGGGGCTAACCCTTTGCAGTCTTAGCCCCTGACCTGAGACCCTGTTCACTCTGTTCTAATGGGGGCTGAGCACTGGGCAGCCCTTGATTTCTCAGGCAACAGCTTGGATTTTTCCTTGGAAGGGGCACGTGGGATAGGCAGAAGCCTCCAGATACGTCTGACTCCTGAGCTGGAGCCTGCAGAGTCCTTTTCAGGAAGGATGCCTAGATAACTGTTCTTGGGTGGTTATGGGGCTGGCTAGGGCTGAGGAAGTGCAGGGCTGGGCTGACCCTGCCCCGGAGCCACTCACCTTGTTGCCTAGCAGCATGATCACCACGTCCCTCTGGGCATACTCATGAATCTCAGTGAGCCAGGCCTGTGGGAAAGGGTGTGCTGAGACTGGCATTCTCCTCCTCCCGCTGCCCCTTTCTTCTTCTGCTCGGTTTGACTGTCCTCAGCTATTCACTACCTTGAATACAATGCCCTGTGCATTCTCTTATCTGTACCTTTGTTCTGGCCAATCCAGGCCTGGGTGGCCTTCCTTGGTGGCTCGAACCACAGTGGCCCCACCCTCCCCATTTTATGCTGTTCAACTATCAGTTCTATGGAAGATCCAGATGCATGGAGACCTTATCTCACAAATCAGTTGGTTGTCACCAGTGATTTCTTGGAGTGCCCTGTTGAAGATTCTAAGACCACATAAGGGTTTCAGTGATCAAAAGTACTGTGACTGATTAGTGATGTCTGCCATGAGCATGGGGTAGGAGGTGGGAGTATGAGTGCCATGGATTTTCCATATTTTTTCTATATAAATGTTTTATTCTCCTACTTTGCTTGTCAGCAAACTGTCCTTGAGGTCAGGGAATTCATGAAACCTATACAATGTCGTGCACAGAACTGGTGCTTGAATTTATCAAATTTTTGTCTCCATAATAGTTTTGTTGTGAGGATACAGCCACTCACTCTGTCTGACTGAGTCACTTTCTTGCAACTTGCCCTGGATGTATGTGTGGACTTTTCTGGTTGTGTTTTTCCCTTGGTCTCTGTGGATAATTATCTAGGGTGGAGTGGGGGCCATTCTGAACACTTTGTCACAAAACACACTCATGAATCACAGTGAGAGCTAAGAAGGTGGCACGGGGTCACAACAGTCTGCTTGGCCTTCATGCCCACGTGGCCACCAAATACAAGGCAGAAGATATGACTTCTGAGTCACAAGTAGGTGTTTTTCAGAAGGCAGCAGGATTCCACGCTCCACCCCCTTTCCACAGGACAGGAAGCAACCTCAGCCTGCACAGACCTTACCTTGGCTGCTTATGGGTAGCGGCCAGGGGAAGGGAGGACCTACCCTGATGCTGTCAAAAGAAGATTTGCTGGTGATGTCGTACAGCAGAAGCAAGGCTGGAGGGGGAGAGGATCACAGAGGGAACTTAGGCAGCAGCATGGGAGCTACCAAGGGGCTGGGGTAGGGACTGGAGGGTGCGAGGGACTTACCCTGGGCGTCTCTGTAATAAGCATGGGTGACGCTTCGGAACCGTTCCTGCCCAGCGGTGTCCCAGATCTGGGAGGGGATGGGATGGAGAAATGGTCAGAAGGAGGCAGGTGCAAGGAATGTACTGGTTGGAGAGGGCCTGCTTTGTGGTATGAGATATCTGTGGGAAGGTGGGGCTGTTTCCTTCTTTAAATTCTCATGAGCTCTTGAGCATATAATGACCTGGACAGTAGCAGTTACTGAGTTCTCAAGCTCCTTCAGAATCATCTCCTCAGCCAAGCGTGGCGGCTCACACCAGTAATCCCAGCACTGTGGGAGGCCGAGGCGGGCGGATCACGAGATCAGGAGATCGAGACCATCCTGGCTAACATGGTGAAAACCCATCTCTACTAAAAATACAAAAAATTAGCCAGGCGTGGTGGTGGGCCCCTGTTCCCTGTAGTCCCAGCTACTCAGGAGGCTGAGGCAGGAGAACGGCGTGAACCCAGGAGGCAGAGTTTGCAGTGAGCCAAGATTGCGCCACTGTACTCCAGCCTGGGCGACAGAGTGAGACTCCATCTCAAAAAAAAAAAAAAAAAGGGAATCTTCTCCTCTCCCCTAGCCCAGGGGTTGGGGATGTCCAATCTCCTAAGAGCAGATAAAGCCCAGGCAGCTGGGGAGGAGATGGTTGGAGGCTAAGCTTGTCTGAAGGCATTTGGAGCTACCTTTCACAGATGAGAGGGTGCCTGGGAACTGCTTTTTCTGCAGACATCAAATAAACAAAAGCCATTTCCTCTCATGGGCCCCACAGGAAATTGCCCCAGGCAGAGGGCAGGGCTGCAGGCCTCCTGTGGTTCAGGGTGAGAAGGAAGGGCAGGTCCTCCATCCTCCCTCCCCAACTCCAGCCTCTGGTCTCACCTGCAGCTTCACTCTCATGCCATCCACGGTCACCACCTTGTTCTGAAACAGAAAAAGGCAGAGGATGGGAGGGTGGGAGTCGCGTGGCTCCTCAGCTCTGCAGACATCCTGTCTTCGTCCCTCTCCAGGCCTAGAGTGGGTGCAGCGAGCCCCAGAACTGTCTCCAGCCACATCATACCATCAGGGCAGCAGGAATGCCATCTGCAGACACCTCCACTGTGGAGTCGTCTCTTCTGGGGACTGTATCTGCCCTTCTCACAACAGCAGGCTAAGAGGAGCCTGAGAAGCTTCCTGGCTCTCTCCAGGGATCAGGCAGCCCAGGGCTGGAGGGCTGGGTGCTACTGGAGGCCCTGCCTTTTCCCCACTTCAGTCTCCATCTCCTGGAGCCTGGTCCTGGGATTATGACCAAGCCCCTGGAGATGGGGTGCTTGCCTGCATCCTGGGGACCTGAGGCTACATCTGCAGCAGCATCTTTTTTTTTTTTTTTTTTTGAGACGGAGTCTCACTCTGTCGCCGGGGCTGGAGTACAGTGGCCGGATCTCAGCTCACTGCAAGCTCCGCCTCCCGGGTTTACGTCATTCTCCTACCTCAGCCTCCCGAGTAGCTGGGACTACAGGCGCCCGCCACCTCGCCCGGCTAGTTTTTTGTATTTTTTTAGTAGAGACGGGGTTTCACTGTGTTAGCCAGGATGGTCTCCATCTCCTGACCTCGTGATCCGCCCGTCTCGGCCTCCCAAAGTGCTGGGATTACAGGCTTGAGCCACCGCGCCCTGCCAGCAGCATCTTTTCTTTAGCTGCCCACTAATTATCTGGTGAAGGAAGCATTCGCTTTCTGCCTGTTTGGAGCTGTAGAGCCCCGCCTGCCAGGGTGAGACCTTTCCTCTGTTGAACACTTTGGGTGTGCAGCGCCCAGCATCCCTGACGCGGATTTGTGAGATGGAGCCGTCAAGGTGAGAGGGAGGGTCCCTGGTGAGCTGCTGTCTCCCCACATGGCCAGCCCAGCTCTTTTTTTTTTTTTTTTTTTTGAGACAGAGTTTCTGCTCTTGTTGCCCAGGCTGGAGTGCAGTGGCACGATCTCGACTCACTGCAACCTCTGCCTCCCAGGTTCAAGAGATTCTCCTGCCTCAGCCTCCCCAGTAGCTGGGATTACAGGTATGCGCCATCACGCCTGGCAAATTTTTTTGTATTTTTGGTAGAGACAGGGTTTCACCATGTTGACCAGGCTGGTCTCGAACTCCTGAGCTCAGGTGATCCTCCTGCTTCGACCTCCCGAAGTGTTTGGATTACAGGTGTGAGCCACTGTGCCTGATCAAGCCCAGCTTTTTTTTTCTTCTTTTCTTTTATTTTTGAGATGGAGTCTCGCTCTGTCACCCAGGCTGGAGTGCAGTGGCACGATCTCAGCTCACTGCAACCTCCACCACCTGGGTTCAAATGATTCTCCTGCCTCAGCCTCCCGAGTAGCTGGGACTACAGAAGCGTGCCACTACACCCGGCTAATTTTTGTATTTTTAGTAGAGATGGGGTTTCACCATGTTGGCCAGGCTGGTCTTGAACTCCTGACCTTGTGATCCGCCCGCCTTGGCCTCCCAAAGTGCTTGGATTACAGGCGTGAGCCACCGCACCCGGCCCAAGCCCAGCTCTTAAACCCAGTGCAGGGCTATGCTTCCTGGGAACTCCAGAAAGGCTAATTGACTTTTGAGGTCTTGCCAAAGGGGCCCAGGTAGGAGGGCAATGAGCAGGGCCTCTGTGGGCCAAGACATTCAGCTTATGCCATGCCTGCGGCTGCCTTGCTTGGGAGAAGTTCCCCAGGAATGGAGGTGGAAACGAAGACTCAGTCTAATTTTTTGCATCCTATAGGTGGGCAAGGAGCCAACCTTGCCCAGTCTACTTTGACCCAGCCACCTCTGTGGTCCTGGCGGAGCGAGTTGTGTGCCCTTCAGGCATGAGCCTCGGGAGTCCCTGGGAGCCAGGGTGAGCAAGGGAGGGGGGACAACCGCCCTGTGCCTGAGCCACAGCCCTGGCTCGCTGCTGGAAGCAGGCTCCTGCAACCACCTCACCCTGAAGTCTATGCCGACGGTGGCTATGAAGGCTCCGGACAGGAAGGCCCCGTCTTTGAATCGGATCAGGAAACATGTTTTGCCGACGCCTGAGTCTCCCAGAAGCATCACCTAGGGGGTAGGGGCAGAGGCAGTTAATGGGGAGTCAGGGGTAGCTTCTGGCATTTCAGGAGAGACACATGGAGAGGATCAGAGAAGAAGAGGGGGCTGGCATGAATGCTGACCGCACCAAGGGGCACCTGCTTCCAGAAAGCCTGCCAGCGCCTTCACCCTGCCTCTCCTCTCTGTGCTCCTTGGCTCAGCCTCCTAGGCTCTCCCTCTAGACCCTCCTGTCCTCACTCAAGTTCCTAGAGGCCCGAATTATGACCTCACCATGAACAGGTCCCCAAGTGTGCTCTGTGGCCCCAGAGAACCATCACATTTGCACAATCTAGACACTGGCCACATTTGCTCATAGCCACACCATGCAGGGATTCCGTCCCTCTGTGTACTCGTGTCATCCCTTGTCCACTCATGAGTACACGCATAGGCTGGGCTACACTGACAGGAGAGGGAAGTGTCAATATCTTGGACAAGGAATCCCACCCAAAGGAGTCTATCAAAATCTACTGGGGGTGGGGCATGGTCATTTGCATACTCTATAATGACTACTGTTTGGGGTTTTTTTGGGGGGGGATCACAAAATTTCTTTCCTTCGTCCCTTCCTCCCTTCCTTCGTTTTGCTCTTGTTGCCCAAGCTGGAGTGCAATGGCGAGATCTTGGCTCACCACAACCTCTGCCTCCCAGGTTCAAACGATTTTCCTGCCTCAGCCTCCTGAGTAGCTGGGATTAGAGGTGTGTGCCACTCGCCTTGCTAATTTTGTATTTTTAGTAGAGACGGGGTTTCTCCATGTTGGTTAGGCTGGTCTTGAACTCCCGACCTCAGCTGATCCCCCTGCCTCAGCCTCCCAAAGTGCTGGGATTACAGGCATGAGCCACCCCGCCCAACCGGAAGTTTCTAATGACATTTTATGTTTATTAAAAGGTTGCATAAGGCCGGGCGTGGTGGCTCATGTGTGTAATTCCAGCACTTCGGGAGCCCAAGGTAGGAGGATCACCTGAGGTCGGGAGTTTGAGACCAGCCTGGCCAACATGGAGAAATCCCATCTCTACTAAAAATACAAAAAACCAGCTGGGAGTGGGGGCACACACCTGTATCCCAGTTACTCGGGAGGCTGAGACAGGAGAGTAGCTTGAACCCAGGAGCTGAGATTGTGTCACTGCACTCCAGCCTGGGTGACAGAGCGAGACTCTGTCTCAAAAAAAAAAAAAAAAAAAAAAAAAGGTTGCATGAATTAGGGAAGGTTGAAATTTATACTAAAGTGGGGAGATGTAGTCGGAAGTTCTTTCAGCAGAAACCTCCCACATGGGAGGCGTGGCTGCAGATTGGCATCCTGGGGTTGCTGTGGGTAGCAGGAGTACCAAGGAGGGAACCTATGAAGGGGGTGTGGCCCTCTCCTTTACAGTCTGGCTCTGCTCTGCTCTGCTCATCTTTCCCAGGGACACTCAGGAATGGTGGAGAGGAGCGCTTTGTCCCGTCTTCTCCAGTCTTGGAGAACAGGGGTCTAGATCCAATGCTGGAATTTTCCCAACTGCTGGTTAGATGGCCTAATGGGTTGAGTGGGGACTAGGTTTTAATTATTTTGAGGTTCTGAACTTGACAGTGGAGCCCAAAGGCATTCCTGCTGTGGTATGGGGTACTGGGATTGGTTAACTCTGGTGGAGAGGCAGGGTTGGCTGAGCAGAAGGGTATGAAGGATGGGTCTTGGTTTGTCAATGGCCTACTGTGTGACTTTAGGAAGATTCCTTAACCTTTCTGTGGCATGGTTTCCATAGTGGGTAGAAGGAGGAGGGATACTTTCTTTGAGGTCTTTCTAGAGTCTGTTAATGGCTAGGGCCAATCATCGTGGTGAATCACCTAAGACCCAGGGAAGAGTGGCCCAGGGGTGGGAACTGTCCGCCTGTGGGCCCCGTTACCCCTAGTCTGGTCCAAGGAGTTCCTGCCAGGCTTTCTCAGAGGGTCCTGGACTCAGTCCCCTGGGACAGGCCCGGGGAGGCTGGGGACCAACTCTCCTGCCAATGTTGCTTGGCCAGGGAACACATGAAGGGGTGGGGGATAGGAGGTCTCTGGAGCCTGCACTCCTCCCTGGCTCCTGGGTCCCAGCCCCAGAGTAGGAAGGAGGGAGACAGGGCCAGTCTTTGTGTACTTTACAGATCACAGCTGCCTTGAGCAAACGATGCCAGCTACCCACCCAGCTCGGTGATTCCACCAAACACAAACAGCTGCCTAGCCTGGCCACCTCCTAGGCAAACAACCCAGCTGGTTTGCAGGGCAACAAGGTCAGGCAGTCCCCCTCAGCCTGGGGCCTGGCCAACAGCAGCTCCCCCTCTCCGAGGGTGCAGGGGCCCATTTCCTGCCGCAAGCCCACACAGGACGCCTATCTCAACGGCTCTGGGCGGATGACTTGCAGGGTGGCTCCCCCGAAACACGGGGGTGGAGGCTGAGGCTCCCAGCATGGGTGAGCCCTGGTGTCGGGGAGGAAACCGAGGCCCAGAAAGAGGCAGGTCTCCTTCAAGGCCATGCAGCGGAATGCAGGACAGCCCTCATTCCATTCCCAACCCTGCAGAGGAAGAATGGAAGCTCTAGGCTCCCTCAGCAATTCTTTCGGTTTCTGGTACCCGCTCACTCCAAGCACACAGATGGAAGGCGACAGACCAGTCCACTGCTGCCTCTACCTGTTTCCATACAGGACACCCCCTGTAGAGGGAGCAAGCCCCAGAGAGCAGCCTTGGATTTCTCTCAAGTGCGGGATGCGAAAGACCAACCACTGAGATCTTTCTCAGGTTCGAAAAATTCCCAGGTGGCCTGCAGGCCAGTTCGCAACATCCTTCTGGGAGGAGGGGCTTCCGACTGCAGGGAGGAAAGTGGGAGGCAGTGCCTCCCAGCTGCCACTGGGAGGGGAGCAGCTGGGGGACCTCAGGCCTTAAACCGGGATGTCAGATCTCAACTGAGAGCTTAGCTCGGAAAATGGCATTAACACCAGTTTCTCCGCCAGCAGAGGACGTCCTCTCCGAGTCTCCGGGCGGTCCCCATCTCCCAGCACTTCCCAGCCTGAGTCCCCAGAGTTGCGCGCTTAACCCTCACCAAGAAGCATGGGCTCCCGGGGACTTATATTTGCCACAGTGTGGCAGAAGAGAACTGAGTTGGGGCCGGCGGGGGGATGACTCAGTCTTTGCGATCTTCTGCGACCCGCCCACACCGAGCCAGCAGAGACCCCTGGAGCTTGGGACGGCCCCAGGGGCTGTGTCCTGACCCTCTCTCCCTCCCTCCTCTGGGAGACCCAGCTGCCTGAGGGAAAGGGCTGAGTCCAACCCAGACGCAGCCAGGAAGGGGCTAGCGCCGAGGAGGGCGGGGGTCTCACGGAAGAGGCCCACCCACCTTGCCCGTGAGGTCGAAGCTCGGACTGCAGGGCGGGGAGCGCTCGGGGGCCTCGCCATCCCGGGTGGCAGCGGCGCCTGGCGTGCCCGTCATGTCCCTGGACGAGAGGTGAGCACTGCCGGCCCGCAGGCAAAGGAGAGCTCAGGAACCGACCCGCCCCGGCCCCGCCCACTCCCCCCTCCCTCGACCCGGACCCCGCAGGCTCCTCCCTCCGTCCCGCCGCCCCCTCGACGACACCGGCTCGGAGCTTGCTGTTCCCTGAGGGCGCGCACAGCCGCAGAGTCCGCACCAACGGGCGGGCAGCCTCCCTGAGCAACCCCGGCCCGGCTCCGTGCGCTTAGGGCGTGGGCCACATCCAGCCCCGGGACTGGTCCCCTGTGGTCGCTTAGTTGCCCCCGGGGGAGCAGGCTGCGGAGACCCCGTCTGCTGCGGAAAAGTTCCCGTAATCGCTGCGCGGCGCGACAGCAGGCGGCGCCCGAGTCCCGGGCCGTGGGCGGTCCCCAGGTGGCGAGGCGGAGAGCTGAGGACCCCTGGGCTGCGCCTCCGCGGATGGCGCCGAGACAGTTCCGCTTCTGCTAAGGCACCCGGCCCGAGCTCATCTGAATATAGTTTTGTTTACCAACCCATACTCGCCTTGCAGCACATGTGCGCTGCGGTGTTTTGGGACCTCTGTCTGGTGCTGGGACTTTGACCCTTTAGTATGGATCACCTCTCGTTTCCCCCTGCCTGTTGGGCTGTGCCCAGAATGTCCCGCCAGGGTAGAGCTTTCGCAAGAGGGCTGCACAGCACACATCTCCTAGTGGACCGCTCCTGAAGGCGGGGCCGGCCTTATTTACCCATGACACTCACTCCTGGCCCCGAGGAGGAGCCAAATAAATTCATGAAGTCGTGGATCATTTTGAGCAGAGCTGCCAGGATATCCCAGGCGCCCGGCAGCTCCTGGTGACAGAAGGTGGAGAGTGCAGCTGGGATTGCCCGTAGCAGAGCTTAGGGACTCTGTGGCCTGGGCCGACCTTTCAATTACCCCCATCTCCACATTCTATAAGCAGCTTCAGGTTACCAAGGAATAGGACGGGTGATTTACAGAGGGACTGTTTGAGGGGTGTGTAGCGAGGGGAGAGCTGGAGAGGGGTACCTGGAGACGGGTACCCGCACCTTTTTTCTTTCTTTTTTTTTTTTTTTGAGACAAAGTCTTACTCTGTCGCCCAGTCTGGAGTGCAGTGGTGCGATCTTGCCTCACTGCAACCTTTGCTTCCCGGGTTCAAGCGATACTCCTGCCTCAGTCTCCCGGAGTAATTGGGATTACAGGTGCGCGACACTACGCCCGGCTATTTTTTCTTTTTGTATTTTTAATAGACATGGGGTTTCCCCATGCTGGCCAAGTTGGTCTCAATTTCCTGACCTCAGGCGATCCGCCCGCCTCGGCCTCCCAAAGTGCTGGGATTACAGGCTAGAGCCACTGCGCCCGGCCTGCAATTCTTAATTTAGGTGTGGAGGTCTAGGGCAGGGGGAGACATGGCTTATGGGCCACCATTGGCCTGTGGGGACTGACTTTGTACGCCAGCCTCCAGTCCTGTATTTTTTGATATTAGCTGGAGGTATTTTCTGTCAGCTGGGAGAAGCGCTCAGAGTGGGGACAGAGGTGATCTCCAGTAGAGTAAAGAGCTTGGGTTACCTCTTCTGGAGGTGAGCGTGCTATAACCTCAGCTGGGCATAGGGTGGGACTCAAACAGGGAGCCACAGATTGGAGAGTGGAGGCTGTGCAGCACACTACAGAGGTGTGGTGTTGGTTGCTATTTGGATGCCAGAGGCTCTTGCTTCAAATAGTGCCGAGGTCTGCTCAATGCCGTGGGCTCCTGGAGACGAAGTCTCACTTTGTCGCCCAGGCTGGAGTGCAGTGGTGGGATCTCAGCTCATTGCAGCCTCTGCCTCCCAGGTTCAAGCAATTCTCCTGCCTCAGCCTCTGGAGCAGCTGGGACTACAGGTGCATGCCATCATGCCTGGCTAATTTTTGTATTCTTAGTAGAGATGAAGCTTCACCACGTTGGACACTCTGGTCTTGAACTGCTGACCTCAGGCGATCCGCCTGGCTTAGCCTCCCAAAGTGTTGGGATTACAGATGTGAGCCACTTTGCCCAGCCAGGATGCGGGTTTTCATTGCAGGAGGGAAATGGTGGAGGAAGAATGAGAGACGGGAAGGGGCATGCCTCATGCTCACCTTCTATCTAAACCATGCTGTTATGGATTGAATTGTGTCCTCCCAAAGAAAGGTTGAGGTCTGAGCCACCAGTACCTCAGATCGTGCCCTTACTTGGAAATGTGGTCATTGCAGATATCACTATTAAGATGAGGTTACACTGGCATAGGGCAGGCCATTAATTCAGTAGGACTGGTGTCATAAGAAGAAAGAGACAGGGAAAAGACAACCAGGTGACGACAGAGGTGAGATGGGAACAGTGCGGCTGCAAGCCAAGGAATGCCAAGGTCTCCTGGGAGCCACCAGGGCCATGGAAGAGAAGGAATGACCCTTCCCTGGGGCCTTCAGAGGGAGTGTGGCCCTGCTGGTACCCTGAGTTCAGATTTCTAGCCTCCAGCTGTGGTTTGTGTTGTTGGCTCCAAGGCCCTCTTTGTCCTGTGGTGGGTTTGGAATACAGAAGGTTGAACATTAGCTCAAATCATCCAGAAGGAGCAGTGACCTGAAGCACTTCCTTGCTGCGTTGCTGCGCTAGACTGGATGGAGGAATCTGACCTAGGGAAGAAGTCTTTGAACACGGGGAGAGGGGCTCTGGGCTCTCCTCCAGGCGGTCCCTGTCTGGCCTGCTGGGTTTGCGGTATATGGGTAATGTTATGCTTGGAGGGTGTGTACACTGTCCCCAGGGCCACTGTAATGTCCTGTAGGGTGTTCAAGGGCAGCCTTGGGTGAGTCAGAAGCAGGTTGGGGTCAAGAATGTTCAGAACAAGGGCTGTGCAGAACAAGCACTCACTAAGGGATCCGTGTGGTCTCTGGGGAGGAAATCTGGGCCTCCTAACGTTCACTCTGAGGCTGTGCATGTGCTGTGGTAGCCTGTGTCTCTCCCCAGACACACACCACAGACACTCACACGTGTACACCCACCCCACAACACACCACAGACACACACCTCACCACACACACACACATCTCAGACCACACACACCTCACCCCTCAAATCACACCATACACCTCACCACACACACCTCAGATCACACCACACACCTCAAACCACACACACCTCAAATCACACCACACACTTCACACCTCAAATCTCACCACACACCTCATCAACATACCTCAAATTACACCACACACCTCACACCGCACACACCCCCAAATCACACCACACACCTCACCACACACACCTCAAATCACACCACACACATCTCACACCACATACACACACACATCAAATCACACCACATACACCTCACACCACACACACCCCCTCAAATCACACCAGACACACACCTCACACCACACACACACACCACACACACACCCTCAAATCACACTACAGACACATATACCTCACCACATGCACACACACACCTCACACTACACACACCTCATCCCTCAAATCACACCACACACCTCACCACCCACACCTCAAATCACACCACACACCTCATACCACACACACACCTTAAATCACAAAATCACACCACACATGCCCTACACACACACCTCATACCACAACTCACACACACACCCTCAAATCACACCACAAATATATACACACACACCCTACATCAGGCCACACACATCTGCCTCGCATCGTACCATAAATACACATGCCTCACACCCTATATTATACCACAAACACACACTTCATAACATGCCCCACACACAACTTTATATTATGCCTCAAACTACCTCATACTACAAACAAACACACGTACTATCATACCACACACCTACAACATATCTTACATGACCCCCAAACACACATACCTCATTTTACTCCAAACACATAATGCAACTCCAGGCACAGTTTATTTCACCTGTGCATAATGCAACTCCTGTCACCATAATGCAACTCCAGGCACAGTTTATTTCACACCATCGACGCCTATGCCACATCACTCTGCAAGCACCTGCGTCTCCAATGGACCCCATGCCTCACACCATCACCTAATGTGTATATCAGCCTGTAAATTACGGCCAACACCTCTTACTGCCTCCAGATCTGAAACGCACACCCCCACAATACCCCCAAATAGATACCCCTGCCCTCCTTTTCACAGATCACACCCTCATAGTCATGCAGCCCTGCTGATAGTGGAGGTACCAAGTGTCAGTGAGACAGGCCCTCGTGCTTGTTGAGAGACGGGGGGCTCTTGTGTGCAGCCCTGGAGCTCTGGGGGGCAGGGGCAAGGGCCTCCCTGCTACTGAGGTGGATGGCAGAAAACTCCAGAGCTGGAGAACAGCACAGCCAAAGAGCACAGGGTCGGGATGTGGGAAGGAGACCCGGGCAGAGACTAGAGGGACAAGGCCTCAGCTCATGTTTTGCAAAACATGGCGCAAGCTCTGACCCCCCTGGGTCAGAGCCCCCAGATTCTGGGCCCCCCACGTGGTTTTACTAAAGCAGCATGTCTATGAGGGAGCTTGGAATTTGCCTTTCAGATGAACTTCTCCCTGGAGGCTTTTATGCACGCTGAAGGAGTGTTTGAAAACCACTGGTCTAAACTGTGCAACAGTTTGACCAGCAGATGAGAGATTCAGACTTTATTTGGAAGGCAATAGTGAACCATGAATGTTCAGGTGGGGGATGAGCAGAGTGAGGTTTTGTTGTAGTTGTTGTTGTTTTGAGATGGAGTCTCACTCTGTTGCCCAGACTGGAGTGCAATGGTGTGATCTTGGCTCACTGCAACCTCTGCCTCCCAGGTTCAAGTGATCCTCTTGCCTCAGCCTCCCAAGTAGCTGGGATTACAGACGTGTGCCACCACGCCTGGCAATTTTTTTTGTATTTTTAGTAGAGATGGGGTTTTGCCTTGTTGGCCAGGCCGGTCTTGAACTCCTGGCCTCCAGTGATCCGCCTGCCTCAGCCTCCCAAAGTGCTGGGATTACAGGTGTGAGCCACCACGGCTGGCCTGAGTAAGGGTTTTGAAAGAGGAATTTTGCATCAGTATTTAGGCAAGACTAGGGAATTTGGGGGAAACTGAGGAGAGAGGTAACAAGGAGGACCTGAACTGTGGTGGGAGGGGCTGACTGGAAAGACCGCTGTGTGAACCCCATCGGTGTCAGTACCCCATAACCCCATCAGCAGGACCCCCGCAGCCAGTTTGATGAAGCTGGTGGTGGAGAATTTAGGGAAGGTCTTGACTGAGAGGCATCTACACAGGACCTGGGCAGGTCCCACTTCCAGAAGGCAATGGGCCTGGTAGTTTATGGGTGAAGGCACGCCGGGGGTAGTCACCCTGCTCACCTCTGGCTCCTCCAAAGTGGGAGACCAGGGGCTCCGTCCCTCCCCTGCCACCTGGGCGGCACTCAGCCTCCTGAGTGGAGCCAGTGGGAGCTTCTGCCTCCCTTCCCATCACACAGGAGTTCCAGGCTACAGCCAGGCCAGCGGCAGGGCCCTTATCCATGTCATATCTCCAACCTCAGTGTGAAGGACAGATGGGTGAACAAGTGTCTGGTAACCTGGCTCTCCGGGGACCCCCAGACCGCTGATATCTGGAGGAGACCCCGATGTCCTCCAGTTCTTTGCTCAGGTGTCCCCAGGCTGAGTTTCTGGCCAGGGGCTCAGACCCTCACTCAGCGTAAGCAACCAACAGGTTTGTCCTGAGATGCACCAGGACATTGGGTGCTGGCTGGTGCCAAGCAGGCAGCCCAGGCTCTAGGAGGCCCACCCTAGCCTGAGGTCAGTGCGAAAGTCCAGCTTGTCCCATCTCAGGCAGCTTTGAGCACACAGTTTGACCACGCACTTTCTTTTTCCTTCACAGGAAATTGGCCCCAATTTTCTTGCCAAACTAGCAGCAAAATTCAGAGATCTCACCTCTGTGGTCTGGAATGTGAATCAGACGTTGCATGTCCACAGCCACATCCACCCCACTCTCTTTCCTTCCTCACCAGACAGGCAGAAGGGTGGGTGAAGAGATGTGGGTGTGACCCTGAGGGCAGGGTGTGCCCTGGCTGCTGAGGGCAGACTGGGCCTGGGCTGAGGTGGGTGACGCCTGGCACCAGGTCATCCTGGTTTGCTTCATGGCAGCCTGGTCCAAGACCTCGGGGATTGCCAGGCAGCCTTGGCCTCCTGGGTCTCAGCCCTGCCCTATTTAGCACTACTAGAGCCCAGCTGGTCCCATCGCGGGGGAGAGCCCTGGGCACTGGTGTTTCAGGGTCGATTCTAGGCCCGAGAACACACCCGAGTCAGGCACTCACTTCCGCTTTGCCTCCTGGAAGGTCACCCAGAAGCCATGTCCGTTCTGAACCCCTGACTTCCTGGCTGTGACCCAGTGGGAAAGCCCATTTTTCTGAGTTTTCCTCTGTCTGTTCCCATCAGCGTGGCACTGCTGCGTACTGACCTTGAATGTGACCTTGCAGGCCCTGTGCTCCGGTCCCAGAGGCTCCCAAACATCCGTGTTATCCAAGAAGAGATGTTTGTTCTTCCCCATCTCAAGATGCTACGATTCTGGGGTCCCAAGGGAGGGCCCTGCTCCTCCTGCCACAGTCCAAGAGAGGAGTGGAACCCTCTCCCAAGATCTTCCCAGGAATTCAAGGGCAGCTGCAGCCGCAGGCACGGGGCAATGCGGGGAGATGGGATGTATGGTAGAGAGGAGGGATCTCTTGTCCCGCAGAGGGGCTGTGGGCAGAAAAAGCTGCTGGGATTCCTAAAAAAAGGGTGCTGGGATTCCTTAACCCAAGCTGCCCTTTTACCATTTTACTGAGGGGTAAACACGGAACTGTAACCTTGGCCTGCCAGCTCCCTGAGACCCATGTGACAATGCTAAGTTTGGACTGTGCTGAAAACTTTGTCGTCCCTCTGTCCCTCCAGATTCTTCTTGCCTTGGAGGGCTGACCTGAGCTATCCCATATTAAAATATTTTTTGCTTTCTGGTTTCCACTTGCGTTCATCCAGTGTGGAGCCCCAGAAGGAGATGGGGAGCAGGAGGAGAGCAAGGTGGGACAGGGGATTGTTCTCCTGGCTGCCTCCCTCGGGGGCTCCCATGGGCTGCTGTGTCCCTCCACTGTAGGTCCCACACAGCTCCTGCCAGGCAGCTCACCCAGCAGCCCGCTTTGTCCCTGGGTTCTGGTGAGGGTGCCTTCCCTTCCCGCTTGAGGTTAAAGGTGGGTGGAGTTCCTGGACTACCCAGGGGCAGTGCACGCTCCCTCCTGGTCACCCAACACCCTCCTACACCTTGGGGAACAGTCTTCTCCTTAATCCTCCTTGAATGGTCCAGTGTGAGTGTCCACCTGTTTCCTGCTGGCGCTCAGCAAAAACACGCTGGAGTCCTGAGCCCAGGCCCAAAGCTGGCAGTGTCGGCCAGTGCTTACCGTGAATCCAATGCCCACAGTGGCCGAGAAGGAGCCGGGGATGAACTTGCCCTGATCGAACTGAACCAGCAGAGACGTCTTTCCCACACCACTGTCGCCCACCAGGATGGTCTAGAAGGGAGCAATAGAGAGAGGGGTGAGGGCCTGCGATGTGAGTTGGCCTCAGATGTGTCCTTGTGGCTGTGGGAGTGGGTTCTTTCTAAGCACGAATGTGCACAACATGCATACACACACAAACACACATGCACAAGACACTGACACACACATACAGACACAGAAAAACATGTACACACATACACAGAACACACATGCACACACATATATGCACACACAAGTACACGCATGCACACAGAAACACATGCATACAGAAGCACAAACATATACAAGTACAACACATACACACAGAACACACATGACACAGAAACATACATGCAAAGACACATACAGATACAGAAAAACATGGACACACATACAGAACACACATGCACACAAACATATGCACACACATGCACATGCATACACAGAAGCACAGAAACACAAGACCCACATACAGATGCAGACAGAAAAACACATGTACACACATACACAGAACACACATGCACACACAAACATATGCACACACATGCACACACATACAGAAACACACATGCACCAGACACACATACAGAAAACACATGTACACATAGAACACACAAACATATTTGTACTCAGAGCACACACAAACACATGCATACAGAAGCACACACATACACATGCACACATGTACAACACACACACACAGAACACACATGACACAGAAACATACATGCACACACAAACACATGCACACACAGAGAAACACACATGTGTGCACACACAGGCAGAAAAACACGTGTACACACAGAAATACACGCACACATCCACATCCACAGGCACAGACACACTTGTACAACACATACACACAGAACATACATGCACACACATAGAGAGAACTCACACATGCACACAGATACACATACACAGACACACAAAAACACATCTACACACAGAAACACACATACACGCAATACACATAAACACACATGTACACACAAACACACATGTACCTACACAGAGAACGCACACATGCACACAGACACATGTGGAAACACATGTACACCAACATGTGCATTCATATACAGACACAAGCACACATGCAAACACACAGTAACACAGAAACACACATTCACACAGAAATGCATATACACAGACATAGACACATGTGCACACACACATGCACACAGAAACACATACACAGACATGCACAGAGACACAGACACACATGCACACATGAACTCAGAAACACACAGACATGCATACACAGACATGCACACACAGAGACATGTATAACACAAACACATATACACATACATATGCACTTACACACATACACACAGACACATATGCACAGGCACCAATACACAGACACACACATTCACAGACATGTAGCATACACACAAATATGCACACACGCACAAATATACACACAAACATAAACACAAACACAGATACGCACATACAAACACATACACATGCACACAGACACGCACACATACACTTAGACACACAAACACACTAAAGTCTCAATTTTCTATTGAAGTCACTGAAAGGGGTGTGAAGGCACAGAGGAGATCTCCCTCCAACCCAAGTTAATAAGCATCTGAAGTGACCATGTGAATGTGTCTCTCAGACTTCCAACCACAGGCGCATCAATGACTGAGGGTCCCCACTGCCGTGCTTTGAAAGCCGTCATCGTGTTTGCACTGAGGTCATGCTTCCTACGGGCAATTACCAGCCAAAGGTGGAGCACGGCAGGCCTGTTCCTGGGAGACACAGGACCCTCTAATAGTTGAGTTAGCTCAAGGACTCCCTCATGGCCTTGCACAACCCTCCAGATACTGCAACATGGTCTGGGATGCTTCCATACAACCTTTCTGCCCTCTTTCCTTCACGGGGATCCAGCCTGCATCATGGTCTGAAGGCTCCCCTGGCCTCGCTGGTGCCTACTCTATTTCTCTCATAGGCATTTCCCCCAGTAAAACCCTTGCACATTTAATTCCCTTTTCACATCTCCTCTTTGGAAGACCAGGACTAACACGATGTCCATAGATCTCCTGTGTGGAGAGCCCCAAAAAACCAGTCTACAGAATAAAACAAAATCAGATGGCTGGAATGTGCTTTGCACACTTGGCCTTAGAACAAGGAGCAGACAACATTTCAAAGAGAAGCAGATTCTGGGAAAAGAGGGAGAAGGCCGCCTTCCTCTGGGAGGTCTGAACTGGGAGGGAGTAGGGGTGATAATTAGCTTGGAAGTTCAGATGAAATGTTTGAAAGAAAATCATAAACAAAAGAGAAGAACTCTACATGCACCCAGAGGCTGGTACCCTCAATGAATGGATGAATGAATTGGTGAGTGGATGTGGACAGTGGCCTCCTTTCAATGACAAGAATCAAGGCTGTTTGAAAGGACTAGGAGGTGCAAACTTTAGCTGGACTTGTAAAAACATAAAGACATTAAAACAACAAAACCATAAAAGCATAGAGATTGGCTGGGCCTCCTTGAGTCGGGACCAGTGACTGTTCAACTCTGGCAATGGCATGGAAGGGAATGCATATCAGTGTTTGTCCATGGCATTGACTTTGGATGTCCCCTGACTGTGCCCCCACCCACCTCTTGAACCTCTCCAGCTTTTATTTCCTCCTGGGTTAGAGAACTCATTTGTTTGTTATATGCAGTGGTTTTAACAATTTACATCTAGAATCTAACTTCCTCAGGCTTTAAGAAGTGTTTCCTAGAAAGAATATTCCAGAATGTGAGGGGTAGTCCATCTACGTTCCCCTCATTCGCGTCCTAAAGAACATGACAGATTCTAATTATTTTCACTTTTATCCTTTTCCTTTCCAGGGTGAGGAGTTTCCATCAATTTTCATCACAGGAAATAGTCCTGTCTTCTCAGGACCTTTTCTGGCTCACCGAGGTCTAGGGGTGCATACAGGTTCATCATAGGAAACAGTCCTGTCTTCTTGGGACCTTTTCCAGCTCACCGAGGTCAGATTCAGCTGAACCTTGGCTCGGGGCGGGGCAGGATGATCCTCTCATATCGGTCATGGTCTTTGTTTTTTTTTGTTTTTTGTTTTTTGTTTTGAGACAAGAGTTGCGCTCTGTTGCCCAGGCTGGAATGCAGTGGCACAGTCTCGGCTCAAAACAACCTCTGCCTCCCGGGTTCAAGCTATTCTTCTGCCTCAGCATCCCAAGTAGCTGGGACTACAGGCGCCCGCCACCACACCTGGCTAATTTTTGTATTTTTAGTAGAGACGGGGTTTCACCGTGTTAGCCAGGATGGTCTCGATCTCCTAACCTTGTGATCCACCAGTCTCGGCCTCCCAAAGTGCTGGGATTACAGGTGTGAGCCACCATGCCCTGCCAGGTCTTTTTATCAGCTTCAGAAATCTATTGACAATGGCTGGGCATGGTCGCTCAAGCCTGTAATCCCAGCACTTTGGGAGGCCAAGATGGGCAGATCACCTGAGGTCGGGAATTTGAGGTCAGCCTGGCCAACATGGTGAAACCCCGTCTCTACTAAAAATACAAAAGTGAGTCAGGCATGATCGCGGTCATCTGTAATCCCAGCTACTTGGGAGGCTGAGGCAGGAGAATCACTTGAAACCTGGGAGATGGAGGTTGTGGTGAGCCACGATCGTGCCACTACACTCCAGCCTGGGTGACAGAGCAAAACTCCATCTCAACAACAACAACAACAAAAAGCTACTGATAGTGACTCTAAGAGCTTTTTACGTAGGCCATGATGGAGAGCTCAGCGCTGGTCTATTTACAAGCATTGTTGAATTATCTCTTCCTAAACCTAGGCCCTCCCTTAGGCCTGCTCATCCTCTGTGCTCCTCCCCATGAAGTGAGGTGTCCACATGGCCAAAGGCTCCTGTTCCACCTGTAGACTAACTGCACTTTGCCCCAAGGTCACTGTTACTGTGACATCCCTAGGTCTGTGGCATGGTCAAGGGGTGAGCGTTTGCAGGGGCTGTGGACAGAGCTTGGATGTGGAGCCTCGTGCATTCTTCTGAGAGCCTTTGGGGTTGGGTGTGCAATGGTGGGAGGAGAAGGAGAGGAGCTTGTGGGTGGGGGCTGGGGACGGGAGGTTGGTTGTCCCTAGGCTGCCACATTTTAGTGTGGAACTTCTGAGAATCCTACATGCTAACCTGGCTTCCAGGTTGGTAAGAAGGTATTTTGTTCAGGAGGGAAGATTAGACACACTTGATTTGTTGGCTTTTTGAGCTTGCTTTAGAATGTTAAGAAACTGAGACACACGGTCTGTGGGCCTCCATTTGTATTCTAGCCCTGGCCCCTGAATGTTAGGAATGGAGCTGCCTAAATCCATTACGTTAGATATTGTCAGGCCTCTGAGCCCAAGCTAAGCCATCATATCCCTTGTGACCTGCTTGTATACATCCAGATGGCCTGAAGCAACTGAAGATCCACAAAAGCAGTGAAAATAGCCTTAACTGATGACATTCCACCATTGTGATTTCTGCCCCACCCTAACTGATCAATGTACCTTGCAATCTCCCCCACCCTTAAGAAGGTTCTTTGTGATTCTCCCCACCCTTGAGAATGTACTTTGTGAGATCCACCCCCTGCCCGCAAAACATTGCTCCTAACTCCATCGCCTATCCCAAAACCTATAAGAACTAATGATAATCCCACCGCCCTTTGCTGATTGTCTTTTTGGACTCAGCCCGCCTGCACTCAGGTGAAATAAACAGCCTTGTTGCTCACACAAAGCCTGTTTGGTGGTCTCTTCACATGGACACGTGAGACAGATATGTGAAAGGAAAATATCTTAGGCCCCCAGAATCACTAAGGAAAGCTCAAGCTGGAAACTGCTTAGGGCAAACCTACCTCCCATCTATTCAAAGTCACCCATCTGCTCACTGAGATAGATGCATATCTGATTGCCTCCTTTGGAAAGGCTCATTAAAAACTCAAAAGAATGCAACTATCTGTGACCTGGAAGCTCTCTCTGTGTTTCTAGTCTTCTGCCTTTGCTTCTGAGTTGTCCCACCTTTCCAGAACAAACCAATGCACTTCTTACATATTTTGATCGATGTCTCATGTCTCCCTAAAATGTATAAAGCCTAGCTGTGCCCTGACCACCTTGGGCACATATCATCAGGACTTCCTAAGGCTGTGTCATGGGCATGTCCTCAACCTTGGCAAAATAAACTTTCTAAATTAACTGAGACCTGTCTCAGATTTTCTGATTTCACAGATAATACAGCAGAGCTTCTCTCGCCACTCAACAGTTGCCGAAAATTCCTTAAATTTCTCCAGGTTGGTTCCCAGTTTCACTGCTTGGAGAAGCTGAATATCAACTTTGGGTTCAGATTTTTCACCATGCCTTCCCTCTTTGTGCTTCTCTTAGCATTTATGAAAATGTTATGGCTGGGTGCAGTGGCTGATGCCTATAATCCCAGCACTTTGGGAGGCAAAGGCAAGTGGATCATGAGGTCAGGAGTTCGAGACCAGCCGGGCCAACATAGTGAAACCCCGACTCTACTAAAAATACAAAAATTAGCCAGGCATTGTGGCGCGTGCCTGTAGTCCCAGTTACTCGGGAAGCTGAGGCAGGAGAATCACTTGAATCCGGGAGGCGGAGGTTGTGGTGAGCTGAGGCCATGCCACTGCACTCCAGCCTGGGCGACAGAGCGAGACTCCCTCTCAAAAAAAAAAGTTAATTGATTGTGGTTCAGACAGAAACCTCTGGGTCAAGTTTGCCACCATTCAGACAAGTGTCTTCGTTCTCTCTTCTTGAGTCATTTTGTTTATATCTGTATTTGCGCCTCATTCACTTCCAATGGGGATAGGTGGTTTCAAACAAACCCACAAGTATGAGAAGGCAGTTCAAGAAAGTGTCTCAAAAAATATACAAAGAATAGGGGTGTGTGTATAGGGGTGGGGTGGGTTGGGTCTAATCTTCCACCCCAGAGTGAGGTTGGGTTGTTACTGCGTTTGAGCATTGTGTTTGGTTCTAGGTTTCCCGACAGTCAAGGCAAAGTGGAAAACCAGGTGGGGTGTATGGTACTTGTCTGACATTGTATGCCTGAGTCCTTTCCATTGAGTGTTTTCTCCTGGTGTACACTGCTATAAGGAATCTGTTAAGTGGATTCTTCTGCAAGGGGCCCTGAATAACAAAATGGGCAATTGCAATTTTGCGGAAGATGCAAAGCTTTTTCTAAAGCCACCGTATCGACTGTTGATAAACCCAGGGCATGACGTTAAATCATACTTTATCCAGGCCTCTTGATGGGAGCCAGGCTAATGCTGTCTAAGTACACTATTGCTGCTTTTTTGTGACTTTATTATTCAGGGACAGCTTTTAGAAAACCTGATAAGTGGGGTGGTTACCATGGCTCCTAAAGTGGCTCTGAGTGACCTTCTTAACAAGACAGGAAATTCAGATGCCATAAAGAAAAGATCAATAGATTTGCTTCAATAAAAATGTTTTGGTTGACAGAAGATTCCAGAAACAAAGTCGAATGAGAAATGGTACAGGGAAGATATTTTCAAGACATATGACAAATGGTAATATCCCTCATATAAGGAGAGTTCTCAGAAGACAACTTCAATAGAAAAGTGAACAAAGGATGTGAATAGGTTGATGTATTTTTTTGTGTACCTATGGTTAGTTTTATGTGTCAGCTTGGCTGCACTATAGTCCTACTTATTCAATTAAACACGAATCTAGATGTGGCTGTGAAGGAACTTTGTTGATGTGGTCAACATCTCCAAGCAGCTGACTTTAAGTTTTCAGTAATTTGGGTGAGTGTCCCCTGATTAATTGAAAGACTTTAAGAGCAACACTGAGGTTTCCCTGAGGAAGCAGAAATTCTGCCTCGTGTTTGTAGCAGCAACTCTTGCCTGAAAATTTGCAGCCTTTGAGCCAGCCCTACAGATTTTGGACTTGCCAGCCCCCACAGTCATGTAAGCCAATTTCTTGGACACATCTCTCTTTCTCTCTATATATATAGCCTGCTGTTTCTGTTTCTCTGGGGAACCCTAACCGATACAATGACAATATAATGTATAGTGGCTTGATAAAAGTTTGGTAATGGTCAGTACTGGTTTAGATTTGGGGAAACAGGCACTCATACATACACTATTAGTGGGAGTATACATTGAGCAACCATTTTGCAGAGCAATTGACAATATCTATCAGGGTTTCAAGTACAAACTCCTTTGACTCAGCAACTCTATGGCTTTCCTTGCAAAAGTAAACCAAGAAGGCCAGGCTTGGTGGCTCACGCCTGTAATCCCAGCACTTTGGGAGGCTGAGGCAGATCACTTGAGGTTGGGAGTTTGAGACCAGCCTGGCCAACATAGGGAAATCCTGTCTCTACTGAAAATACAAAAATAGCAGGGCATGATGACGTATACCTGTGATGCCAGCTACTCAGGAAGCTGAGGCAGGAGAATCACTTGAACCCGGGGGGTAGAGGTTACAGTGAGCCAAGATCATACCATTGTAGTACAGCCTGGGTGACAGAACAAGACTCCATCCAAAAAAAAAAGTAAACCAAGATATGTGTGTAAGGATGCTCATTGTAGTGTTTGCAAAAACAAATAATTCAGCAGTAGAGACTGGTGAAGTAAACTCTAGAATATACATACAGTGCAGTACTGTGAAAACAGTAAAAGGATGAGGAAGATATGTATGTACTGTTGATACAGACAGGCGGCAGGGAGATACTGGGTAAAAGAGGGCGAGGTCCTGGCGATGGCTCCACCTTCAAGCCTGGACCTACGGCCCTAAATGAGAACATGCATTCCTGTTTTCCTGCCTGAATGTTGCCTTTTCCAAAACCACCCTGGCCCACCATGTCCCCAGCCCTGTACCCATAAAAAGCCCAAGCTCCACTGGCAGAGGACCAGAGAGGTGTGGCTGAGAAGGAGAGAAGAGACAAGCAGCTGAACGTCGAGAGAAGAAGCAACTGAGCATCGAGCATATGGATAGACACGGCTTAACTTCAGATGGCACGACTTCAGAGAGGAGCCCGGTTATCTCTGGCCAGGCTTCAGGGAAAGATCACCTTCTTCCCACACCATCCCCTTCCCAGCTCCTCTACCATTGAGAGCCACTTCCTCTGCTTAATAAAATCTCTGCATTCACCATCCTTCAAGTCTATGTGACCTGATTCTTCCCGGACACCCAACAAGAACCCGGGTGCCAAGAGAGCAGGGTGTAAATGGCTGTCACCCTGACTCTCCACTGAGCTGGTTAACACTTAACTCTGTACCAAGAGGGCAGGGTGTGAAAAGACTGTCACTTTGACTCTCCGCTGAGCTGGTTAAAACTTAGCTGTCTGTGGATGGCAGCTGCTAAAAGAGCATTAATTGCGTTTTTCTTTTCTTTTCTCTTCTCTTCTCTTCTCTTCTCTTCTCTTCTCTTCTCTTTCTCTTCTCTTCTCTTCTCCTTTCTTTCTTCCTTCCTTCCTTCCTTCCCTCCCTCCCTCCCTCCCTCCCTCTCTCTCTCTCTCTCTCTCTTTCTTTCTTTCTTTCTTTTTGACAGAGGCTCACTCTGTCACACAGGCTGGAGTGTAATGGCGGGATCTTGGCTCACTGCAACCTCCGCCTCCTGGGTTCAAGCAATTCTCCTGCTTCAGCCTCCCAAGTAGCTGGGATTACAGGCACCTGCCACCACACCCTGCTAACTTTTTTTTTTTTTTTTTTTTTTTTTGAGACGGAGTCTCGCTCAGGCTGGAGTGCAGTGGCGCGATCTCGGCTCACTGCAAGCTCCGCCTCCCGGGTTCACGCCATTCTCCTGCCTCAGCCTCCCAAGTAGCTGGGACCACAGGCGCCCACCACCTCGCCCGGCTAGTTTTTTTTTTGTATTTTTTAGTAGAGACGGGGTTTCACCATGTTGGCCAGGTTGGTCTTGAACTCTTGGCCTCAGGTGATCCACCCACCTCGGCCTCCCAAAGTGCTGGGATTACAGGTGTGAGCCACCGTGCCTGGCCTAAAAGAACCTTAATTGTAACACACCCCTCCATGCTGCTGTGGGGCCAGAGCCCAAAAGTACTTGTCCCAGCCCCAGCACCCACTTGCCTGTGTGCTCCCTCTCATGATGGGCTGAACCCAGTGGGTTCCAGCAAGTAAAGTTCATCCCTGCTGGTGCCTAAGTGGCCGACTGGACCCAGAGCTGGTGCCTTCCAGTTCCTACCTGCAAAAGGGTCAAGGGAACTCTCCTGTCTCACTGTTTGGGAGAAAGTTCATTATTAAGCAAAAGCAAGGGGCAGAGTGATGTATATAGTATGATGAGTGTGTGTATGTTACTTAGGTTTATCTGCTGGAGTATGATTAACTTTTCTCAGGGAGGCAATAGAGGCCAACAGGATTGCCTTTGAGGTTCAGGGGCTGGTAGGTGGGAAATGGAGATAAGACTTTTACTTTTCATTTAATCTTTTTCTATGTTTAAAAAAAAATTATTTAAATAATTTGCTTGGCCAGGTCCAGTGGCTCACGCTTGTAATCCCAGTGCTTGAGGAGGCCCAAGGCAGGAGGATCACTTGAGCCCAGGAGTTCGAGATCAGCCTGAAAACATAGGAAGACCCTATCTCTACAATAAATAAAACAATAAGCTGGGCGTGGTGGTGCATGCCTGTATTCCTAGCTACTGGGGAGGCTGAGGCAGGTGGATCACTTGAGCCCAGGAGTTTTTCCAGAATTACAGCTGCAGTGAACTGTAGTTGCACCACTGCACTCTAGCCTTGGTGACACAGTGAGAACCGATCTCTCTTTTTTTTTTTTTTGAGACGGAGTCTTGCTCTGTCACCCAGGCTGGGGTGCAGTGGCCGGATCTCAGCTCACTGCAAGCTCCGCCTCCTGGGTTCACGCCATTCTCCTGCCTCAGCCTCCCGAGTAGCTGGGACTACAGGCGCCCGCCACCTCGCCCTGCTAGTTTTTTGTATTTTTTAGTAGAGACGGGGTTTCACCGTGTTAGCCAGGATGGTCTCGATCTCCTGACCTCGTGATCCGCCCGTCTCGGCCTCCTAAAGTGCTGGGATTACAGGCTTGAGCCACCACGCCCGGCCGAGAACCGATCTCAAAAGAAAAAGAAAAAGAAAAAGAAAAGCAATTGTGAGCAAATTATTTTATTTTATTTTATTTTATTTTAAGATGAGTTTGTGCTATGTTGCCCAGTCTGGAGTGCTGTGGCTCACGATGATGGCTCACTGCAGCCTCGACCTCTCTGGGCTCGGGTAATTCTTCCACCTCAGCCTCCCAAGTAACTGGGACTACAGGCATATGCCACTGTACCCAGTTAATTTTTTGTATTTTTTGTAGAGATGGGGTTTCACCATGTTTCCCAGGCTGGTCTCGAACTCTTGGGCTCAAGTAATCTACCCACCTTGGCCTCTCAAAGTGCTGAGATTACAGGTGTGAGCCACCACACTTGGCCTGCATTTTACCTTTTTAAAGAAAGTACTGACTGGAGGTATTTCAGAGCTGGCGTTATTGGCCATGTCTCTCTTTTTTAAAAAGTAGGATTTAATTTTTAGAGAATTTCTAAGTTCACATTAACCTTGGGCAGAAGATACAGGGATTTCCCACAGACCCTTTTTCCCCATGCATGTATAACCTTCCCCATTATCAACACCCTCCACTGCCATGCTTTGTTTTTATATTTTTCCTGTATTAAAATGCCCTAATAAAGGTAGTAGTCCAGTTGGTAAACTCACACATGAGTAAGACTGTGTCTCAAAACAAACAACAACAACCAAAGAAACCCCCCAAAACAACCTTGTCTGTATTTCACAATTTATTTTCCTAAAATGAACACATGTCGCTTTTGTAAGTCAGACAAACATTATTATTATTATTTTTGAGACAGAGACTCTCTGCGTCACACAGGCTAGAGTGTGTGGCGCGATCTCGTCTCACTGCAACCTCTGCCTTCCAGGCTCAAGCAATTCTTCTGCCTCAGCCTCCCACGTAGCTGCGATTACAGGCATGCACCACCATGCCCAGCTAATTTTTGTATTTTTAGTAGAGGTGGGGTTTTACCGTATTGGCCAGGCTGGTCTCGAACTCCCGATCTCAAGGGATCTGCCTCCCACAGTGCTGAGATCACAGGTGTGAGCCACCGCACCTGGCCCATACTTGTTATTTTCAATCACAAGCTGCAAATGGCTCTCTAGGTCCAAGGCCTGCTATGATCTGACAGCATCAGAGGGAGCCACCTGTGAGGATGGGGGCTGGAGCAGGACAGGCAGGACAGGCCATCGTGAAGAGCTTCGAGGGACAGACGGAAGGGAGTGGAAGCCACCTGGCAGTCACCGCTGTGCAGAGTGGAGGGTGAAGCAGCTGCCCTGGGTTGGGTCTAGGTTTTGTGAGTTTTTCTTTTCATTTTCTATCACCGTAATAATGCTACCCAAAGCCCGGTGGCACACAACATTGTGGGTCAGCAGTTTAGTCTGGGTGACCATTCTGGTCTCAGCTGGGCCCCCTTTTGCGTCTGGGATCCGCTGGCCATGGGCTGGGCAGCTTGACTGTGTCCCATGTCTCTGGCTTCTCTCCAGCAGGCCAGCCTGGGTGGCAGAAGTGGAGGTATGAGAGAGAGAGGAAACGCAGGAGACCCTGCAGCTGGGGTTTGGACTGGCACATCATCACTTCTGCTATATTTTATTGAGCAAACCAGGTCATCGGTCAGGCCCAGACTCAAGGGGATTAGGTAATAGACTCGTCTCTGTAGCAAGAAGAACTGTGAGGTCAGTTGGGCATCGTGGCTCATGCCTGTAATCCTAGCACTTTGGGAGGCCGAGGTGGGCGGATCACCTGAGGTCAGGAGTTCGAGACTAGCCTGGCCAACATGGTGAAATCCCATCTCTACTAAAAATACAAAATTAGCCGGGTGTGGTGGTGCATGCTTGTATTCCCAGCAACCCGGGAGGCTGAGGCAGGAGAATCGCTGGAACCCAGGAGAGGGAGGTTGCAGTGAACTGAGATCACACCACTGCACTCCACTGGACTACAGAGCGAGACTCTGTTTCAAGAGGGAAAAAAAAAAAGAACTCTGAGGTCAAGCGGTGTGTATGCAAGGAGGCACCCTGCATTCACCCACCATAGCCCGAAGCTTATGCAATCCTGGAGGTCCTTATGAAGAAAAAGGATGTCTAAATTAGAAGTACAAAATGGGTATAAGGTCTTGAAAGGAGCCTGATGAAGTTGGGGATTCAGACGGTTAGCCTCCATTGGCTTCCTGGCAATCCCTACAAGCCCCTCTGAGTGGAACTGAGAAGAGGAGCACAGCCCAGCCACAATCATTCCAGTGGCAGAGCCCCTCAGTCATGCCTCTCTGGCCCTGCGGTCTGAGCCACTTTCTGCTTGGGTCCCTATGAAGTCTGGCTGAATGCTGTTTCTTGTTGCTTTTCTTTCTCTTTCTCTTTTTTTTTTTGAGATGGAATTTCGCTCTTGTTGCCCACGCTGAAGTGCAATGGCGTGATCTCAGTTCACTGTAATTTCTGCCTCCCGGGTTCAAGTGATTCTCCTGCCTCAGCCTCCCAAGTAACTGGGATTACAGGTACCCACCACCATGCCTGGCTAATTTTTGTATTTTTAGTAGAGACAGGGTTTCACCATGTTGGCCAGGTTGGTCTTGAACTACTGACCTCAGGTGATCCACCAGCCTCAGCCTCCCAAAGTGCTGGGAGTACAGGCGTGAGCCTCCAGTTACTTCCTCTACTGAGAGGCTTAGTTCTCTGGACTTTTTTAGTTCTGCCTGGTTCAGACATTTGGTTTTTCAAATTCTCAAGTGGGCCTTGCAACAAACGTCTTGTGAACTTCTGTTGCAGAGTAGGAGAGACCCAGCGGAACTGACCCTTGCAACCCAGGAGCTCTTCCACCTGGACAGGGTGGGTTCCGAAAAGATCGTCTACAGTTTTCAAGTCCAAAGTGACCAAGAGAAGTTGCATCAGCACATTTCTGTCTTTGTAACTGGGAGAACCCAATGAAGGCATCAAGACGCACACACGTACACACATGGACTGCAGCGTGCAAATATACACATGCCCACACAACACACGTTCACACACACCCCAGTAGCACACACATGTGCAATGAACACATGTATACACACAACTCCCCCTCACAAACATGAGCATCCATAACACACGTGTACATACATGCATGTACATGCACAACCATTCACGTACATACATGCACACACACACACACATACATACCTAGGTGCTTTAGAGCAGGGAGAATCTCAGATGACCTGTCTAATCCCTTCTTTCACATATGGGGACAGGGAAGCCCAGGGAGATAACTGGCTTGTGTATAGGTCAATGACCAAACCAGGATTACGGGCTCAAATGAGTTTTTGAGGACACAAGGCCTCCGAAAGAGCCGATTCTCCTGTATTCCCCATAGGCACTTGGTTAGAGGAGCAGCTACTCAGAACCGCTTGGCGAATTCTCTGCTTTTTCTTTTTGAAACAGAGTCTTGCTCAGTCACCCAGGCTGGAGGAGTGCAGTGCTGTGATCTCAGCTCACTGCAACCTCCGCCTCTTGGGTTCAAGCAATTCTCTTGCCTCAGCCTCCTCGGTAGCTGGAATTACAGGCATCCACCACCATGCCTGGCTAATTTTTCGTATTTTTTAGTAGAGATGGGGTTTTGACATGTTGGCCAGGCTGGTCCTGAACTCCTGACCTCAGGTGATCCTCCTGCCTCCCAAAGAGTTAGGATTGGGATTACAGGTGTAAGCCACTGTGCCTGGCCTGAATTCTCTGTTCTTGATTCAAAGGGGAATCCTCCTTGGGGAGGCCAGGTCTGGGAGAGGCCAGGATCAGAGGGTCTGGCCACAGGCAGTTCTAACAGACAGTGCTGTTCCCTCCTTGTTGCCCATGCCCAAGAGAGGAAAGCTTACCCCACGACCCTCGATACATCTGCCCCTTGCTTTTCAGGGCTTCCCCCATTCTGCTTAATTCCTGGTCTTTTTTCCTGGAAGCCAATGGCTTCCCTACTGCGGAAGGCTGATTGCTCTCTGTGTGTCTGCATGGTGCCCCAGGCAGAGGACCTATTGACATGCAGTAGGGACCAAAGTGCTGGCTGAGCCCTCACCCCAAATTCTTGACCTACTTTATGGTCTGCAGATATGTAAAGCGAGAGGCCATCTCTGGCCACGTCCTGGAAAAGTCATGGTTTATCAGCTGCTGTGGTTTTCTGTGCAAATAACCCTCCTGTACACCCACTCATTCCTGATTAGGGTGTGAGGGGGTTGCGTCCCTCTTTGAGACTCACTCCCTTGTCAAGATGTCACAGGGTGTATGTGACACACGGCAAAAGTGGCTTCAGGTGCAGAAGGTGAGAAAGGTCTAATCCTTTTATTTATTTTTATTTATTTCTTTATTTTGAGACGGACTTTCACTCTTGTTGCCCAGGCTGTAGGGCAGTGGCACGATCCCAGCTCACTGCAGCTTCTACCTCCTGTGTTCAGTGATTCTCCTGCTTCAGCCTCCTGAGTAGCTGGGATTACAGGTACCCACCACCACGCCCGGCTAATTTTTGTATTTTTAGTAGAGACGGAGTTTCGCCATGTTGGCTGATCTCAAACTCCTGACCTCAGGTGATCCACCTGCCTCGGCCTCCTAAAGTGCTGGGATTACAAGTGTGAGCCACTGAGCCTGGCCCTTCCTAATCCTTTTATATCCCCAGTCCCCACCCTAGTGACCTGCTGGGATCTTGTTGGGAAAGGAGAGATGGGGGATGGGCATGATTGTCAGAAGGAGGAGAGTGAGGCACAAAACTGGTCCTTCCTTCCTTCCTTCCTTCCTTCCTTCCTTCCTTCCTTCCTTCCTTCCTTCCTTCCTTCAACAAATAGTTATAAGGTGGGGGGTAGAGCGAGGGGGTAATAGTCCTGAGCAATGAACTGGTTTCCTCAGGTAGACCCCCTGGTACAATGGACAGGTTTCTGGGAGATTCCAGCAGATGCAGGTATCCCTGGCCCAGGCTGGAGTACAGTACAGTGGCTCAATCATAGCTCACTGCAGCTTCGACCTCTTGGGCTCAAGTGATCCTCAGGCCTTAGCCTCCCAGACTGCTTGGACTACAGGCGTATGTTACTATGCAGAACTAATTATTATTATTATTATTATTATTATTATTATTATTGAGACAGAGTCTTGCTCTGTTGCCTAGGCTGGAGTGCAGTGGTGTGATCTTGGTTCACTGCAATCTCTGCCTCCTGGGTTCTAGTGATTCTCCTGCCTCAGCTTCCCGAGTCACTGGGATTACAGGTGTGTCCCACCATGCCCAGCTAATTGTATTTTTTAGTAGAGATGGGGTTTCACCATGTTAGCCAGGCTGGTCTCTAACTCCTAACTTGGAGTGATCTGCCTACCTTGGCCTCTCAAAGTGTTGGGATTACAGGCATGAGCCACCACACCTGGCCATTTGTGTGTGTGTGTGTGTGTGTGTGTGTGTGTGTGTGTAGATGAAGCCTTGCCACGTTGGCCAGGCTGGTCTTGAACTCCCAGCCTCAAGTGATCTTTCTGTCTCAGCCTCCTAAAGTGCAGAGATTACAGATGTGAGCCACCACACCTGGCCTTGTAGTCTAGGGTTGGATACCCAATCAGTCTCCTCATACCTGCCTTCCAACCTTTGGTCTGGAATCTCTCCTCTGGCTTTCTGACTTTGGCCCCAAGTGCCCCTCAATCCTCTTGAACTTCTGGCCTTCTGGGCTCCCAAGCATCTGGCTACACTTGAAGCTCCAGGTTTAGGACATTGTATCTATCAGCCGTGGCTCTCTGGTAGAGCCACGTGCCCCTGCCCCCAGCCAACCCACCAGGTTTGGAGGATTGGATAAGGGCTGGCCAGACCCAGTGGTCTATGTCTGCAGGTTTCCACGTGACAGAGGAGCCACCAAATTCTCTTCTTAGAGAACCCATGGGGCTGTGGACAGAGAGGTATTTCTCAGAAGCTTATGATCGCTATGACACCTTGCATTGCTAACTGTCTCGAAATTTCACAGTTTCCACCTCCTTCCTCTTTTTTTTTTTTTTTTGAGACAGAGTCTTGCTCTGTCGCCCAGGCTGGAGTGCAGTGACGTGGTCTTGGCTCACTGCAACCTCCATCTCCCAGGTTCAAGCGATTCTTCTGCCTCAGCCTCCTGAGTAGCTGGGACTACAGGTGTGTGCCACCACACCTGGCTAATTTTTGTAGTTTTAGTAGAGTTGGGATTTCACTATGTTGACCAGGCTGATCTTGAATTCCTTACCTTGTGATCCGCCCCCCTTGGCCTCCCAAAGTGCTGGGATTACAGGCCTGAGCCACCGTGCCCGACCAACCACCTCCTTCCTCTTTTAGTCTCATTTACCCATGGGAAGTGACTGAAGGAGGAAGTTCAAGGGCGAGAGTGAACGCCAGCAGAAGGCTGGGAGATGGAACACAGTCTGTAGCTTGTTCCTGCTGCCAGGCTCCACCGAGGGGAAGGGGGACCCATCTGAAGAGAAGATGCCCCTGCTGATGCTCTACCCCCTCCTTTTCTGGCTCTCAGGTGAGTGGGCCTGGGTCTGTCCTCTTGTGAGAAGCTTAGCCAGCAGGAGGAGGTGGCTGATAGAGGGAAGAAGGGACCCGGCCAGAAGGTGTTCTTAATGGCATGAGCCTTGTGCGTCTCCTCCACGTACCCACTCACCCAGCGTTTCTGTTGCCAAGGCAGGAATACAGGGCATTTCCTTCATAATGAAGCCAGTGTAAGGCAGAATTCCTGACCCCCAGGGGCTGATGGTGTGAAATGGACAGACCGTAGGCCCTGCTGGCCAGGGAAAAGCAGAGGAGGAACACAGGCTGCTCAGGAGAGCAGGCAAGTGCCTGATCCTGGACTGGGTGGTCCGTCACCTGCGTGGAGGTGTTCTGAGCAAGGGCAGGCGTCAAGGAAGAGGTGAGGCTGGAGGGCTCTGAAAGGAGGGAAGAGGGAGTTTGCTGGGCAGAGAGGGAGTGGTGGTTCTAGGCATTTGGGGCAGAAGGAAATAGTAGAAGTTGCTGAGGGACGGGAAAGGTTGAGAGGAGATAAGCCAGGCAGGGAAGTAGAGGAGAGGAGGGACAGAGATGTGGGCAGAGCCAGAGGGTGGGAGATACCTGAAGTTGGTGTGTAGAATTTTGATTAAAAATGAAAGGAGGCCAGGCAAGGAGGCTCATACCTGTAATCCCAGCACTTTGGGAGGCTGATTGCTTGAGCTCAGGGATTCTAGACCTGCTTGGGTAACACGGCGAAACTCTGTCTCTACAAAAAGTACAAAAGTTAGTCGGGCATGGTGGCATGCGCCTGTGGTCCCAGCTACTTGGGAGGCCGGAGGCTGGGGCATGAGGATCACTTGAGCCCAGGAGTTGGAGGCTGCAGTGAGCTGTAATCACACCACTGCCTTCCAGCCTGGGTGACAAAGCGAGACTCTGTCTCAAAAAAAGAAAGAAAGAAAGAAAGAAAACAAAAAAATAATTTCAAGAAGTGAGAAGTGATAAGTACTGTGAGGAAAACAGAACAAGATGATTTGTTACAGTGGGACCCAGGTGGGGGGATCTTTAAGTCAGGTGGGCTGAAACAACCCCCCTGAAGAGGGTCCCAGATGTCTGTCCGAGCCGAGACCTTGGAAAAAGAAGGAGGAGAAGGATCAGACACAGGATCGGGACCAGTTTTCCAGGCACAGGGAACAGCAGATACGAGGGCTCTTGTGTGGGAATGAGCTTGGCCTGGGCATGTCTGAGGAAGAGGGAGGTCAGCATGGCTTGGCCACATGCTTCGGAAGAGCCTGGTGGGGCAGATTGGAGAAAAGGTCTTGGGGAAGAAAGTGACTTGTCCAGGACAGCTAGACTGGTAAAGGCAGAGCAGGGAGTGGCTCATCGACACTTGACCCCAAGTCTCAGCGTGTAAGTGGAGAAGGCAGACTTTGGGTAAGATGTTATGAAATGCATTGGCACAGTGACCAGGACAGGTGTGGCTGCTTTTTTTCTGACATCTGGAAATGGGAGAATTTGGTAGCGAGCAGATGTGAGAGTCGTGTTGGGGGCAGGAGTGGTTTGGGACCTGTCTGAAGTGGGCAAAAAAGCCAGCAGACTGAGCTGTGGGCGCCAACACGGAGCCCAGATACCGCTCTGAGCCTTCGTGCATCAGCTCTTGCCAGCCTCTCCCGCAGAACTTCCACCTACAATTAGCAAGTGCGCTTACCCTGCTTACCTCTTCTAAATAATTCGTTGTTTTAAAACACCCAAGAAAAAAAATACCCATCAGGAAGTTCGTTTTCTGTGAGAAAAGAAGGTTTGTTTTTGTTTTTGTTTTTTTGAGTTGCGGTCTCAGTCTGTTGCCTATGCTGGAGTACGGTGGCATGATCATAGCTCACTGCAGCCTCAACTCCTGGGCTCAAGTGATCCTCCTGCCTCGGCCTCATGAGTTGCTCGGATTAAAGGCATAGGCCACCATACCTGGCAAGGAAGAGATTTTTTTTTTTTTTTGAGACAGACTCTCGCTCTGTCACCCAGGCTGGAGTGCAGTGGCGTGATCGCGGCTCACTGCAACTTCTGCCTCCTGGATTCAAGTGATTCTTCTGCCTCAGTCTCCCAGGTAGCTGGGATTACAGGTGTACCACCATGCCTGGCTAATTTTTTTTTTTTTTTTTTGTATTTTTAGTAGAGATGGGGTTTTACCATGTTGATCAGGCTGGTCTCGAACTCCTGACCTCAAGTGATCCACCCACCTTGGCCTCCCAAAGTGTCGGGATTACAGACATGAGCCACCGCACCTGGCCTCATTGTGCTTTTTTCCTACAAGTCTTTATTGTTTCTGTTAAAGTTATTCCTAGGAATTTAATACACTTTTATTGCTAATGTAAATGAGCACTTTTCTACTTTATTTTCCAATTATTTCTTACTGGTTTATAGGAAAGCCATTGATTTTTACATGTTTATAGTTTATTTAGCCACTGCATTAAATTCAATTATGAGTTACAATACTTTTTCATTTAAAATTTAAAAATTTTCTCTAACTTTTCATTTCCCTTTTGATAATTATAAATTTTATGTTTTTCCTTATCTTCCTATATTGATTAGAACTTCCTTGCCGGGCGCGGTGGCTCAAGCCTGTAATCCCAGCACTTTGGGAGGCTGAGACGGGTGGATCACGAGGTCAGGAGATCGAGACCATCCTGGCTAACACGGTGAAACCCCGTCTCTAATAAAAAATACAAAAAACTAGCCGGGCGAGGTGGTGGGCGCCTGTAGTCCCAGCTACTCGGGAGGCTGAGGCAGGAGAATGGCGTGAACCCGGGAGGCGGAGCTTGCAGTGAGCTGAGATCCGGCCACTGCACTCCAGCCTGGGCGACAGAGCAAGATTCCGTCTCAAAAAAAAAAAAAAAAAAAAAAAAGAACTTCCAGGCAGGGCGTGGTGGTTTACGCCTGTAATCCCAGCACTTTGGGAGGCTGAGGCAGGTGGATCACAAGGTCAGGAGATTGAACCATCCTGGCTATGGTGAAACCCCGTCTCTACCAAAAGTACAAAAAATTAGCCAGGCGTGGTGGCAGGTGCCTGTAGTCCCAGCTACTCAGGAGGCTGAGGCAGGAGAATGGCATGAACCCAGGAGGTGGAGCTTGCAGTGAGCTGAGATTGCACTACTGCACTCCAGCCTGGGCGACAGAGCGAGACTCCATCTCAAAAAAACAAACAAACAAAAAAGAACTTCTGGAATCATGTTATTATATATATTGGGAATTCATGTTTTGTTTATGATTTCAATAGGAATGCCTATAGTATTTCACTGTTAAGAATAATTTGGCTGGTGGTGCATGATGGTTCAAGCCTGTAATCCCAGCACTTTGTGAGTCTGAGGCAGGTGGAACGGTTGAGTCCAGGAGTTTGAGACCAGCCTGGACAACAAAGTGAGACCTTGTCTCTCCAAAAAAAAAAAGTAACCTGGTATGGTGGTGCATGCCTGTGGTCCCGTCGTCCCAGCTACAGAAGAGGTTATGGCAAGAGGATCACTTGAGCCCAGGAGGTTGAGGCTGCAGTGACCCATGTTCGTACCACTGCACTCCAGCCTGGGTGATGGGTGACAAAGCAAGACTCCATCTCAAAAAAAAAAAAAAAAAAAGAATAATTTGGCTCTTGGTTTATGGTGACCTAAAAGTCTTTTTAATTGTAGAAAATCAAATGTACAAAAAAGTGCATAAAACATCAATACCCATGTTAACAAATTATTATAAAGTACATATGAATGTCTCGCACTAAGTGTGGTGCTTGCTGAGGTTTTTGATAGACAATCTTTATCAGATAAAGGTAGTTCTCTCAGTTTGCTAAGAGTTTTTTGGCCGGGCGCGGTGGCTCAAGCCTGTAATCCCAGCACTTTGGGAGGCCGAGACGGGCGGATCGCGAGGTCAGGAGATCGAGACCATCCTGGCTAACACGGTGAAACCCCGTCTCTACTGAAAAATACGAAAAACTAGCCGGGCGAGGTGGCGGGCGCCTGTAGTCCCAGCTACTCGGGAGGCTGAGGCAGGAGAATGGCGTGAACCCGGGAGGCGGAGCTTGCAGTGAGCTGAGATCCAGTCACTGCACTCCAGCCTGGGCGGCAGAGCGAGACTCCGTCTCAAAAAAAAAAAAGAGTTTTTAAAAAATCATGAATGAGTGTCAATTCCTATCAGGTACTTCTCTGCATCTACTAAGATGATCACACGATTTTTCTCCTTGACTCTGTTAATACGGCGTATTACCCTTATTGATTTTTTTCTTTCTTTCTTTTTTTTTTTTATTTGAGACGGAGTCTTGCTCTGTCTCCAGGCTGGAGTGCAGTGGTGTGATCTTGGTTCACTGCAACCTCTGCCTCCTGGGTTCAAGCGATTCTCTTGCCTCACTCAGCCTCCCAAGTAGCTAGGACTACAGGGGCATGACACTACGCCCAGCTAATTTTACGTATTTTTAGTAGAGACGGGGTTTCACCATGTTAGCCAGGATGGTCTTGATCTCTTGGCCTCGTGATCTGCCCTCCTCAGACTCCCAAAGTGCTGGGATTGCAGGCGTGAGCCACCGTGCCTAGCCTCCTTATTGATTTTCTTTTTTCTTTTCTTTTCTTTTTTTTTTTGAGATGGAGTCTCTCTCTGTTGCCCAGGCTGGAGTGCAGTGGCACGATCTCAGCTCACCGCAAGCTCTACCTCCTGGGTTCACGCCATTCTCCTGCCTCAGCCTCCCGAGTAGCTGGGACTACAGGCACCTGCCACCAGGCCGGGCTAATTTTTTTTGTATTTTTAGTAGAGACGGCGTTTCACCGTGTTAGCCAGGATGGTCTGGATCTCCTGACCTATGATCTGCCCACCTCGGCTTCCCAAAGTGCTGGGATTACAGGCATGAGCCACCACGCCTGTCTCCTTATTGATTTTCTAATGTTAAAAACCATTTTGGGTGTTTGGCATAAACCCAACTTGGTGATAATGTTTCATCCTGTTTATGTATCACCAGATTCCGTATGCTGATTTTTTGTTTCAGGCTTTTGCATTTATGTTAATGAGTGATATTTGCCTACGATACTTTCTTGCTCTGCCCTTGTCAGGTTTGGCATCAAGATTATGTTAGTCTCGTGAAATGGATTTGGGATTTCGTCTTCTTTTTCTATGCTCTGCAAAATTATCTATAAAATTGACATTATTTCTTCCTTACGTGTTTGGTAAATATTTCCATTGAAGCTGTATAGGTCTGGAGTTTTATTTTGGCAGAAGTTTTAAACAAGGGATTTGACTTATTTAAATATAATAGCTGTGGAATTATTCAGGTTTTCTATTTCTTTTGTGCTGATTTTAGCATATGGTATTTTTTTTTCTTTTCTTTCTTTCTCTTTTTTCTTTTTTTTGAGATGGAGTCTTGTTCTGTTGCTCAGGCTGGAGTGCAGTGGTGCGATCTTGGCTCACTGCAACCTCCACCTCCTGGGTTCAAGCAATTCTCCTGCCTCAGCCTCCCAAGTATCTGGGGCTACAGGTGTGTGCCACCACGCCAGGCTAATTTTTGTATTTTTAGTAGAGACAGAGTTTCACCATGTTGGCCAGGCTGGTCTTGAACTCCTGACTTCAGTTGATCCACCTGCCTTGGCCTCTCACAGTGCCTGGCCTGTATAATTTTTTTCTAGGAATTTGTTTATTCCATCTAAAATTGTAAATTTATTGGCATAACATTGTTTAAATATCCTTTTATTATTATATCCTTTTATCTTATTCATGGTTTATTAACTTTTTAATAAGTGCAGGATATACAGTCACATACCCTTTTTAATTCTTTTTTTTTTCTTTTTCTGAGATGGAGTCTCGCTCTGTTGCCCAGGCTGGAGTGCAGTGGCACGATCTTGGCTCACTGCAACCTCTGCCTCCCAGGTTCAGGTGATTCTCAGGTGATTCTCCCGCCTCAGCCTCCCGAGTAGCTGGGATTACAGGTGCACGCCACCACGCCTGGTTAATTTTTGTATTTTTAGTAGAGACAGCATTTCACCATGTTGCCTAGGCTGGTCTCAAACTCCTGACTTCAGATGATCCACCCACCTTGGCCTCCCAAAGTGCTGGAATTACAGGTGTGAGTACTGTGCCTGACCCTCTTTTGGTTTTAGTTTGTATTTTTCTGGTGATTAGAGATGCTGAGTATTTAAAAATAGATCTGTTGCCCATTTATAGCTCTTCTTTTGAGAAATATCTGGTCAGATTCCTTGCCCAGTTTTTAATTAGATTATTTGTTTTCTTGTTATTGATTTGAGTTCCTTATGTATTTTGGATATTGGCTCTTCATCAGATGTATGTTTTGCAAATATTTTCTCTCGGTCTGTAGGCTGTTGCTTCATTCTCTTGATTGTTTCCTTTGCTGTGCAGAAGCTCTTTGGTTTTGTGAATCCCATTTGTCTAGTTTTGCTTTTGTTGCCCGTGCTTTTGGCGTCCTCTCCAAGACATCATTGCCCAGACCAATGTTGTGGAGCTTTTCCCTTAGGTTTTTTTCTGAGAGCTTTAAGTTTCAGGTCTTACATTTATGTCTTCTCTATTGTGAGTTGATTTTTGTATATGTTGTGAGATAAAGGTCCGGCTTCATTCTTCTGCATGTGGATCTCCAGTTTTCCCAGAACCATTTATTGAAGAGACTGTCCTTTCCCCATTGTGTGTTCTTGTCACAGAGCCCACTTCTTTCCCCAGGACCCAGGCTGGAGTGGAAGGAGGGCTGTGCCTTCCCATGGATCCTCTGCTCTCCAGTCCAGGCTGCCGTGGTCCTCACCCCTTCCCAGGGTCTCTCTGACACTGAGGCCCTATGTCTGCGGCATTTGTTGTTGTGCTTGAAGTGCTGGGTTTTTGTTTAGTTTAGTTTTGTTTAGTTTTATTTATTTATTATTTTTTTGAGACAGAGTTTTGCTCTTGTTGCCCAGGCTGGAATGCAATGGCGCCATCTTGGCTCACTACAACTTCCACCTCCTGGGTTCAAGCAATTCTCTTGCCTCAGCCTCCCGAGTAGCTGGGATTACAGGCATGCGCCACCCACGCTTGGCTAATTTTTGTATGTTTAGTAGAGACGGCGTTTCTCCATGTTGGTCAGGCTGGTCTCGAACTCCCAATCTCAGGTAATCTGCCTGCTTTCCAAAGTGCAGGGATTACAGGTGTGAGCCACCCAGCCGGGCCTTTTTTTTTTTTTTTAAGTAAAGAAATATTTCCCTGTATCTGGAATCTTTCAAAGGTGAGGATATGAGAGAAAGAACAAAAAGAACATATATATATATATATATATTTTTTTTTTTTTTCCTTTAAAAAATTTTTAAATTTTAGGTTCAAGGGGTATCTGTGCAGGTTTGGATATATTGCATGATGCTGAGGTTTGAGCCTCAATCAAACCTGTCACCCAGATAGTGAACACAGTACCCAATCGGTAGTTTTTTTCCAGTGCTTGCTCCCTTCCCTCCTCTGTTTTGTTCTTGCCTGCTTCCCTCCTCTGTCTGTTGTTCCCATCTTTATGTCCATGTGTAACCAATGTTTTGCTCCCACTTCTAAGTGAGGACATGTGATATTTGGTTTTCTGTTTCTGCGTTAATTCACTTAGGATAATGGCCTCCAGCCACATCCATGTTGCTGCAAAGGACATGATTTTGAAGGAAAACATATATTTTAAGAAAATGCAGGCCAGGTATTGTGGCTCCTGCCTGTAATCCCAGCACTTTGTGAGGCTAAGGTGGGTGGATCGCTTGAGCCCAGGAGTTCGAGACCAGCCTGGACAACATGGCAAAATCCTGTTTCTACTAAAACTACAAAAATTAGCCAGGCGTGGAGCCATGTGTCTGTAGTCCCAGCTACTCGGGAGGCTGAAGTGGGAGGATCAATTAAGCCTGGGAGGTGAAGGCTTCAGTGAGCCATAATTGAGCCATGACTGTGCCACTGCACTCCAGCCCGGGCGATACAGTGAGAGCCTGTCTCAAAAAAAAAAAAAAAAAAGAAAGAAAGCAAACACTGCTTTACTGTCTATAATACTTGCCTTTCTACAAGGTGATAGTAATCAGGAGAGTGTAGGATTGACAGAAAGGTAGGCAAATAGATCAGTGGAACAGAATGGGAAATCCATAAATTTGCAATTTGACAAAGGGGTCAAAGCAATTCATTGAAGAAAGTGGGATCTGTGTTGTATGGATCCCATAGCACATGGAGACCAGTTGCCGTTGCTGTTTTGGTCAACTTAAAAGGCATTCATCCAGGTTGGTTTATTCCAAAACCACTAGAAATCATTAGGACCACCGGGATAGCCTCTCCACAGCCATCTGATGTGGCTGCCTCAGCTCCACCTCATGAGGGTCATCAGTGCTAAGAGTCAAGGTAAGACCCTGTGGAAATGGGTTTTCTGGTATTTCCTCTCCACCAGACTGGTCTAACACAAAGATGGCTGCAAAAGGATATTCCTTGAAATATACAGATTACCTTGGCTGTAGGGTGGAGAGAGGGGTGAACTGCAGGAAGCTATTATTGCTTAGTGCCAATATTTTAATTTTTTGGGGGATCTGTTGTTGTGCTATTCAGTGATTTTCCTGGTGACTTTGACCCAGTGGAAAACTGAAGGACAAAAGTTTTGTCTGTGGAAGGTGTATTTCTTCCTTGACTGTTATTTAACCTGTGAAACTTTGGATTTGGGAACTATTCCCTAAACAGAAAGCTGTGGCCCTGCCCTTGGGGTAGAGGTGACAGCACATGAATTTGTGTTTTCCAGGCTACTCCATTGCCACTGACATCAGTGGTCCAATGACAGTGAATGGCCCGGAGCGGGGCTCGTTGATGGTGCAGTGTGTTTACAACTCAGGCTGGGAGACCTACTTGAAGTGGTGGTGTCGAGGAGCTACTTGGTATGGCTGCAAGATCCTTGTTAAAACCACTGGATCGGAGCAGGAGGTGAAGAGGGACCGGGTGTCCATCAAGGACAATCAGAAAAACCACACATTCACTGTGACCATGGAGGATCTCATGCAAACTGATGCTGACACTTACTGGTGTGGAATTGAGAGAACTGGAACTGACCTTGGGGTCACAGTTCAAGTGATCATTGACCCAGGTAAGAGGGAGTGTATATCTGTGTGTGTGTCTCTCAGGGCCTGCTCTGTCCCGGTCTCTGAGGTCCTACTCAAGTGACTTAATTGTCACTGAGTGATCTATCATTTGAGTCCTGATTCTCATAGAACCCTAACTGACCACCTGGGATTGGGGGAGCAGGGCCTCTTTTCAATGCCCCCATGGCTCCCAGGGCTCCCTCCACGATGGGAATTAAGACTTTCTTTCTTTTCTTTTTTTTTTTTTTTTGAGACGGAGTCTCGCTCTGTTCCCCAGGCTGGAGTGCAGTGGCCTGATCTCTGCTCACTGCAAGCTCCGCCTCCCGGGTTCACGCCATTCTCCTGCCTCAGTCTCCCAAATAGCTGGGACTACAGGCGCCCGCCACCTCGCCCGGCTAATTTTTTTTTTGTATTTTCAGTAGAGACGGGGTTTCACCGTGTTAGCCAGGATGGTCTCGATCTCCTGACCTCGTGATCCGCCCGCCTCAGCCTCCCAAAGTGCTGGGATTACAGGCGTGAGCCACCGCGCCCGGCCGGGAATCAAGACTTTCTAGGCACATTTTTTCACCTCTGCCCAGCTCAGTGCCTGAGGACAAGGTGATGGTCCCAGTTTCAGCCCATGGGCCAAAGGGATGCCTTCCCATGGTACCCAGTGACCCCAATCCTTGCCATTGCTTTTTGGAGACCTCTGGTGCCCAGGTGTGTCCTGCTTTTGGTGGAGTTCTGGGCTGGGGCTTCACAGCTGCTGTTGCCACCTCCCATTCCACATTTAACTTGGGGGAAAAAGAGGCTCAGCATAGTTGGGGTGCTGGCGTCTATTTCCCAAGTCCAGAAAGGTCTTCACAGTCAAACAGCTGCATTTCTGGTCCCTGACATCTCACCATGAGCCATTTGTGCATGTAGACTTAATGATGTTCTCTTCCTATTTCCTTCTAGAATGCAGACACTCCTGGGAGGGTCGGCTCAGGGTTCCCAGTGCCTTGGTTTGCATGCGTTTATTTGTTGGGCTTATTCTGCTGTCCCTCAGAAGATGAGCAGCACCAGCTCGAGGGCCCTTGTGGCATGGAGGGAGCACCACAGTCCTCAGGGCCCCATGCTGCACCTGGAGCCTCTGGGGCATGTTTTAGTTTGCAAAGTGCTGAACGTGCATTGTCTCAATGAGTCCTAACAATACCCCTCAGAAGGGGGCATCGCCATCACTGAAGCTTTGTAACTTGCCCAAAGTCAAGGTTCTTCCTGAATATTATGATTTCTTTCAGGGCTGGTCCTGATCTTTGATGTCACAAATCTAGGGTCACTGTGCAAGTTCCCACTCTGCTCCTGTTGTTGATGGATAAACAGGGCTGGGGTGGAGATTGGCCAAGGCGCTGTCCTAAGCAGCAGGGTTGCTCAAGTTCAGCTGATCTCCAGCTGCCCTTAGGCTCTTCCCAACCCCCTCTAACCCTCCCAGGGCCTGCTCAGCATCCTCCCTGGACCCTGCCCAGCCCCAGGAGCCTCTGGAGTCTCCTAGAAGCCAGGGAGACATGAGCAGTCCAGGCTGCAGCCCCTTCCCATAGTAGCAGTCCAGACCCCCGCCCAGGCTCAGAGCCGCGTGCAGGGCTGTGGGTGGGCTCATGGGCAGGGTCTTCTGTGATCTGGTCTATACACCAAGCATCACCTACAGCGTCAACTGCTGCCCCCACCACGTCTATCTCCACTACATTCACAGCACCAGTCACCCCGGAAGAAACCAGCAACTCCCCAACTCTGACTGGCCACCACTTGGACAAGAGGTAAACCAACTCTGGTTCCCCTGTGGACTACTTGGCCCAAACTCCTCCAATGGAGAACTCTTCGAAGTCCCAGTTTCCAGCCTGAGCTTTGTCTGGGACCTGCATGCTCCTTGGTGAGGATGAGGAAGCTGGGAGCCCTTCCCACTTGCTGTCAGACCACACGGTGTCCTTTCAGTCTCCACACATCCTTCATTCTGCAGCTCAGTGCTGTTTGTAGGTTCATTCATTCACCCCACTTTTACTGTGTTATAATAACTTCGACCTGGCTGCACCGTGCTGAGCTCAGGGGACCCAGACATGGACGGTCCCTGTGGAGCGCAGAGCTTAGTGTGGGCGACGGATGAGTTGGCAGTCAGTGAGGACGGTGTGGCTCATGTGAGTGGGCCATGGGGTCATGGAGCTGCAGGGATGGCTCTTGGGTCCAACTTCTGGGAGGACAAGGAAAGCAGGGCTTGGGGAAGTCCTGTTTCCCTTAATTTTCCTGTGATTACTGTTATGGCAAGAACAGTGATGCCGATAGTTTCTCACATCTCTGGAGCACCTGGCAGTTCACAAAAGGCTTTCCTGTGCCTTATTTTGTTTTCTTTGACCTTTCCTACCCACCTCATGTGGAAGAAGGGGCAGATATAAATGTTCCCATTCTACAGAAGAAGGAACCGAGCCTCAGTCCCTTCCTCAGTGACGAGTGGCACTGGCGCTTGGATGGAAGTCTCTGGGCTCTACACCATAGCTCGGGTCACGCCTCTTAGTGCCCTGGCCAACCACTTGCAGTCAGCTGGGCTTTCTAGAAGTGGAACGTCCCCTTTCATTTCCTCCTTTCACTTTCCCTGGCCCTCTTGACTTTGTTTTTAGGTCCACCAAGTGTCAAGGTCTCCTATTGCTGGGACCTTGCCACAAAATCCCTGTGTGAGGTCCCTGGTATTCTGACCACCCGAGATCCTTCTACTCCCCCTCTCCCATTGCCTTCTGTTTTTTTTCTTTTTTTTTTTTTAATTAAACTTTTTAAGGTTTTCTTTTTCTTTTTTCTTTTTAGACAGAGTCTTGCTTTGTAGCTCAGATGAGTGCATGGTGCCATCTTGGCTCACTGCAACCTCTGCCTCTCATATTCAAGCGATTCTCATGCCTCAGTCTCCTGAGTAACTCGGAGACTACAGTTGCCTGCCACCTCGCCCAGCTAATTGGTTTTTTTTAAGACTGATTCTCACTCTGTTGCCGAGGCTGGAATGCAGTAGTATGATCTCAGCTCACTGCAACCTCTGCCTCCCGGGTTCATGTGATTCTTGTGCCTCAGCTTCCCGAGTAGCTGGGACTACAGGTGTGAGCCACCATGCCCAGCCAATTTTTAGTAGCGATAGGGTTTTGCTATGTTGGCCAAGCTGGTCTCCAACTCCTGTCCTCAAGTGATATGCCCACCTTAGCCTCCCAAAGTGCTGAGATTACAAGCATGAGCCACCTCGCTTTGTCCCTATTTTTCTTTTTCCTAAGCAAATCAATACAGGATGCTCTCTGATTTGAAAGTTTATTTTCTATCAAACTGCTTCAAATAAGTAATAGTTAAGATTTTTTAAAAAATTATTTTATGAATTGAAGCCATATGTAAGTACCCAATTAGGGCCTTTGATTAGCATGACATGGTTTATTCACTCATTTATTGAACACATAACTCTTGAGCACTCACTCTAGCCTGTCACTGTTTAAGGGAATTAAAAATGGTACAAGAATGGACCAAATAATCAAAATGCCTGCCCTCGAGGTACTTACAATCTAGAGCTAATTAGTGTAACCACATAGGGTTGACACAATTAATTGATTGATGAATTTCTTCTTCAAATTTCTGCACATCCAGTGATGAATGAGACAGTCCTTGTATTAGTTTGCTTGGGTTGCCCCTAACAAAATACCACAGAATGGGGGCTTAAATCACAAACATTTATTTTCTCACAATTCTGGAGGCTAAAAGTCTGAGATCAAGGTGTCCACGAGGTTGGTTTCTTCTGAGCCCTCTCAGCTTGTAGATGGCTGTCTTCTTCCGATGTCTTCACATGATCGTCCCTCTGCGCGTGTCTGTGTCCTGATCTCTTCTAATGACACCAGTCATAATGGATTAGGGCCCACCTCAGTGACCTCATTTAACCTCAATCACCTCTTTAAGGATCCTGTTTTCAAATACAATCACATTCTGAGATACTAGAGGGTGGGACTTCAACATATGGATTGGGGTTGGGGGTGGTGGTGTACAATCCAGCCCAGCCCACAACAGTTTTCTTTTGTCGTTGTTTGTTTGTTTTGAGATGGAGTCTCACTTTGTCACCCATGCTGGAGTGCAGTGTCAGGATCTCGGCTCACTGCAACCTCTGCCTCCTGGGTTCAAGCGATTCTCCTGCCTCAGCCTCCCAAGCAGCTGGGAGTAGCTGGGATTATAGATGCGCACCACCATGCCCGGCTAATATTTTGTATTATTAGTAGAGACGGGGTTTTGCCATGTTGGCCAGGCTGGTCTCGAACTCCCGGCCTCATGTGATCTGCCCGCCTCGGCCTCCCAAAGTGCTGGGAATACAGGTGTGAGCCACTGCACGTGGTCGAGAGAGTGATTCTTGAGCAAAGACTGGAAGAGGTGAGAGAGTGAGCCAAGCAGAGCTCTAGAGGGAGTATGTTCCTGGAGAAAAATGCTACTGGAATAAGGTCCTTAAGGTGGGGGTGTGCCTGGAGTATTTGAGGAGCAGCAGGAAGTGAGGCTGGAGCGAAGCAGGCAGGGGTGAGACGTAGGCAGGAGTGGAGGCCATTGTCAGCCCTGGCCATTTTCATGGACTGAAATGGGGCTGTTACTGGATTTATTTATTTAATTTAATTTAATTTATTTATTTGTTTATTTGTTTTTTGAGACACGGTCTTGCTCTGTCGACCAGGCTGGAGTGCAGTGGCATGATCTCAGCTCACTGCAACCTCCGCCTCCTGGGTTCAAGCAATTCTCCCACCTCAGCCTCCCAAGTAGCTGGGACTACAGACGCATGCCACCCCACCCGGATAATTTTTGTATTTTTTGGTAGAGACGGAGTTTCACTATGTTGGTCAGGCTGGTCTCGAACTCCTGACCTCAAGTGATCTGCCTACTTCAGCCTTCTAAGGTGCTGGGATTACAGGTATGAGCCACCGTGCCTGGCCTGTTGCAGAATTTTGAGCAAGGGAGGGGCGTGTGCTGACATTGGGTTCACAGGCTCCTCCGGCTGCTGTGGCGATGATCCACTACAGTAGGGCCTGTCAGTGTCCTGTGGCTGCCGTTACGAGTGGCTCAAAGCAAAATAAATACGTTCTCACAGCTAAGGAGGCCAGGAATTGGAAATTAAGGTGTCGCCAGGGTCATTTCCGCCCTGGGGCTCAAAGGGAGCGTCTGTCTTATGCCTCTGTTCCAGCTGCTGGTGGGCGCCTGCGATCCTCCGGGCTTGTGGTGGCATCACTCTGATCCCTGTCTCTGTCATCTCATGGTCTTCTTCCTGTGTGTTTATGTGTCCAAATTTCCCTCTTGTAAGGACACCAGTCGCTGGATCAGGGCCCATGCTAATCAAGTATGACCTCATCTTAACTTGATTACATCCACAAATAGGTCACATTCACGGGTCTGAGTGGATGTGAATTTGGAGGGGAAGAGGACGCTATTCAACCCAGTAGAGAGGGCAGGTGTAGAAGCAGGAGGTGTTTCAGGAGTCTGCTGCCCTACACTTTCTGTTAGGCTTCTAGACACATTAAAACCACTCATGGAACCCCTTTCTCTTTTTAAAAACTATCTTTTGTTAAGGCCGGACGCCACGGCTCACGGCTGTAATTCCAGCACTTTGGGAGGCCGAGGCGGGTGGATCACTTGAGGTCAGGAGTTCGAGACCAGCCTGGTCTACATGGTGAAATCCTGTCTCTACTAACAATACAAAAATTAGCTAGGCATGGTGGTGGGCACCTGTAATCCCAGCTTCTTGGGAGGCTGAGGCAGGAGAATCTCTTGAACCTGGGAGGTGGAAGTTGCAGTGAGCTGAGATCGTGCCACTGCACTTCAGCCTGGGTGACAGAGTGAGACTCTGTCTCAAAAACAAACAAAAAATAAAAACAACTATCTTTTGCTAAAATTCTTAAATTTTTAAACTTTTGTTTTAGCTTTAGGGGTACATGTACAGGTTTGTTATATAGATAAACTGCATGTCACTGGGATTTTGTGTACAGGTTTGTTATGTAGGTAAACTGCATGTCACTGGGATTTTGTGTATAGATTATTTTGTCACCCAGGTAATAGGTATAGTATCCAACAGGTAGTTTGTAGTTTTTTGATTCTCTCCTTCCTCTCATCTTCCATCCTCAAGTAGGCCCTGGTGTCTCTTGTTCCGTTCCCTTCTTTGTGTCTGTGTGTACTCATTGTAAACCCATCTTTGAGGGTCCCCAGGAGTGAGGGTTCCTGGGCTGCAAACTACAGGCCTGCAGCTCATCAGGTGTGCGGCCCTCCCCTGCTACTGGGTGGGAGGGATTGGGCTGAGTGGCAGACAGTGAGCCTGGGGTGCAGGGGACACTTGCCATTGTTTCTAGGCACAACCTCCTGAAGCTCAGCGTCCTCCTGCCCCTCATCTTCACCATATTGCTGCTGCTTTTGGTGGCTGCCTCGCTCTTGGCTTGGAGGATAATGAAGTGCCAGCAGAAAGGTGAGAGGACCTGGGTGAGGCTGGGCTGAGACTGGGCCGGGTGGCTGGGGGTGTGGCCAATGGCCAGCATTGGCATCTGGGAGCTATCTGGTCCAAGCGAATTACCCGCACAATCTGGAAAGGGTGCTGTCCCAAAGGCCCTCGGCAGCTGGCAGTGCGAGGCGGCTGGGGGGCACTCTGGAGCTTGTAGGGGAGCCCCAGGAGGTTTTGGCATTTGCCGCCTGCCCTGCATCTCTGTCCTTCCCCTTCTCTTCTCTCTGATCCACCTCCCTCTCTCTTTCCTGGATTGGCTCTTGGTGGCAGAAGTGTCGATGGTCTTAGGTGGGTGGTCCAGTCTGGGGTGTCTAGACTAGATGCTAGAGTTGGGTCTGTGTGGTTGTCAAGGAGGTACTGAGCTGACATGGAATGGGGAGGGAGAAACAGACACAAACACACCAGTGCATGCACACACACATGCCCGATCACGGGCACGCACACTGCATGGATCCCACAGTGCGTGTGCACTCCTCACATTACATGCGCGCGCACACACACACTGCCCTCCAAGTCTGATCAGGAAATTGGAATGGCCTTTCCTCCTGTCCCTCCCCTGCCCACTGGACTTTCCCAGTGTGAACTTGCCCTGTGTGCACTTGCCCTTCAGGGAGGAACCTCTTGGCGCAGGAGCCTGCACTCACAGATCATGAGGCCTGGCCTCAGCTAAACCCTTTTGTGTCTGGCTTCACTTCCACATTCTCACACAATTGTACCTCTTTCCCTTCTAGAACAGCTGGGTCCTGGCTCTCATGGGGTTCTCTCCAACACTTCTCCCTCCCCACAGCCTGGGAAATCTTTCGCCTGGGAAGAGGGGAGCCTGACTCTCTGTTAGTTAGTTTGTTTTCTGTGACACTTTTTAAAAATTAGAGCCTGACTCTTATTCATCACTTTTTCTCCCATGACCTAAGGTCTAAGTGCTTTCTGTGTTCTTCAGCATCTAGACTTTTGAAACCAGGGGAAAACCCCCCACTTCTTTGTTGTCCCTAGAGCAGGGATGTGGGGGCGGTGGCCCAGGAGGGGAGAAAGAAGACAGTGACCAGCAACCACTTGAAAATCGATCCCAGTGGAAAAACAATCCAATCCAATCGCCGGATGCAGTGGCTCAGGCCTATAATCTCAGCACTTAGGGAGGCCGAGGCGGGTGGATCACTTGAGATCAGGAGTTAGAGACCAGCCTGGCCAACGTGGTGAAACTCCTTCTCTACTAAAAATACAAAAAATTGGCCAGATGTGGTGGCATGCGCCTGTAGTTCCAGCTACTCGTGAGGCTCAGGCAGGAGAATCACTTGAACCCAGAAGGTGGAGGTTGCAGTGAGCCAAGATCGTGCCATTGCACTCCAGCATGGGCGACAAGAGAGAAACTCCATCTCAAAACCAAACCACACCAAACCAAACCAAACCAAACCAAACCAAACCAAACCAAACCAAACAAAATCCGTCCCTACTGTGCAGACCCAGCTCATACATTCTACTTGGGGGTTGGGGGGCAGCTTGGTGCAAGCCTGTCTCTGCAGACAACTTTTACTGATGGAACACCACCTGCCCAGCACAGCCAAGCACCCAGGTTGTAAGGAAGGGACAGGCCCGGCCATCCTGCAGCTTACAGCCCACCTGAGGACTAACTAGAATTCAGTGGGATAAAGATGATGAGACAGACATAAAGCACATGCCTCCTCGGGGGCCCGGGAGGGGGATTAGACAGCCTGGGTAGCTGCGGAAGGCAGGCATGACTTTGAATTGACCCCTGAAGGATGAATCGGGTAGAGAGACATGGTGGAATTCCAGGCCAAGTCGGGATTCTGCAGAAGCAAACTCACTCCCTGGGGACCGATGACTGGCAGGGCCACCTGATCAGCTGAGTGCACAGTTCTATGATGTGGGGAGCAGGGGGCTGGGATGTCCTTCTTTTTCAGGTGGAGAAGGGAAAGGTCAGAGAGGTGACGTGACCAGTGTCACAGAGTGTGTCATCTGAGGAGTCAGAATTAGAACCAGGTCCCTGTCTTTGAGCCTGGACCTTATTCACCTCTTTTCTTCCATATTTCTCTTGGCTAGACCTGGGGGTTCTTGTGAGTCTGGGGAATGGGCTTTCTAATTGTTCATTGTTGTTTGTCTTTTAGCGGCTGGGATGTCCCCAGAGCAGGTAAGATACTCCCCAAGGTTGGACCAGAGAGACCAGGCAGCTTCTTTCCCCTTCCTCATTTTCCATCTCCCAGAAGGTCCAAAATATCAGATAAGTCCTGTGCCAAAGTATCCCGTCCTCATGGCCCCCTGCAGGGTCTGGGGGCTGAGGGCCTGGAAGCAGCCAGGGGGACGAGGGCTGAGGGGTACGGGAGCCTGAGAAGTGGGGACACAGAAGGAACTGGGAGAGGGGCACCCAGGGAAGTAGAGAGCCTCTTGTCCCACCACGGAAAAGGAACCTGTGTCCACAGAGAGATCTTGTGACTCCCCAGCCTGTGTTCCCTGTCCCAGGTACCGCAGCCCCTGGAGGGCGACCTCTGCTATGCAGACCTGACCCAGCAGCTGACCAGAACCTCCCCACAAAAGGCTACCACGAAGCTCTCCTTCTCTGCCCAGGCTGACCAGGTGGAAGTGGAATATGTCGCCATGGTGCGTCCTCCGTGGGGGCTGCTGTGAGGCTGGGGTAGGGGGGCACAGGCCTGCTGTTGTGCCCCATTGGAGGGTGGGCTTTCTCCCGCTCACGTGGGCATAGAAGAGGTGGGTGTGGGGCAAAGACATAGTCACTGCAGGACTCGCCTAGGAGCTCCCCCAGGCAAGTCGGCCCCAGGGACCCAGGGACTGGCTAAACGTGGTCCCCACGCTGGGCAGCAGAGTCCCAGACAGGCCGAATGACTTGGGATTCCACAGGAAATGTGCTGCCCTGGTGCAGCATTAGGGGACAATCTGTTCTGTTGTGGTTGAAGCTCAGGGTGCTTGGCAGAGTCGGGGGGAAGCTGGAGGGCTTGAGAGGGATCAGAAGCCCTGAAAGGTCCACCCCCACTAGCCTCCTCCAACGGCTCCTCTGCCCCGTGACTGTCACTTCCTGCTGTCCTCTCTGACCTGGCGCCCACCTTTGCTGCAGGCTCCCTTCCCGAAGGAGGACATTTCCTATGCATCTCTGACCTTGGCTGCTGAGGATCAGGAGCCAACCTACTGCAACATGGGCCCCCTCAGTAGCCACATCCCCAGTGGAGGCCCTGAGGATCCCACGGAATACAGCATCATTAGGAGGCCTTAGCCTGCACTCCAGGATCCTTCTTGGACCCCAGGCTGTGAGCACACTCCTGCCTCATCGACCATCTGTGCCCTGCTCCCCTCATCAGGACCAACCCCGGGGACTTGTGCCTCGCCTGATCAGCCAGCATTGCCCCCAGCTCTGGCCTGGACTTGGGGCCAAGTCTCAGGGGGTTTCTAGGAGTTGGGGTTCTCTAAACATCCCCTCCTCTCCTACATAACTGAGGAGGGGACTAGGGATATGCTCTGGGGCTTTCATGGGAATGATAAAGATGATAATGATAAAAATATTATCATTATTTTATCATTATTATTGTAAAGTATCATTATCATAATACAATGAACCTTTATTTATTGCCTACCACATGTCATGGGCTGAATAATGGCCCCCAAAGATATCTGTGTCCTAATCCTTAGAACCTGTGACTGCTACCTTCTGTGGCAGAAAGGGACAGTGCAGATGTATGTAAGTTAAAGACTTTGAGATAGGAAGGTTATTCTTGCTGATTCGGGTGGGCCCAAAATATCACCACAAGGGTCCTCATAAGAAGGAGGCCAGAAGGTCAAAGAGGAAGAGACAATGTGATGACGGAAGTGGACGTGGGTGTGATGTGAGCAGGGGCTACGAATGCTGCAGCCTTCAGAAAAGGCAAGGAACGGATTCCCCCGCCTGGAGCCTCCAAAAGAAACCAGCCCTGCCCATGCCTTGACTTGAGCCCAGTGAAACCGATCTTGAGCTTCTGGCCTCCAGAATTGCAGGAGAATAAATTTGTGTTGTTTTTAATAAGCCACGAAATTGGTGCTAATTTGTTACAGCAGCAACAGGAAACTCATACAGTACATGGCAGGTGCCCTTCCCTAGATGCTTCCCATGTAGTAACTAATTTAATCCTCACAACAACCATGAGGCACTTCTATTATTGTCCCCTTTTTACAGATGAGGAACCCTAGGGATGGAGAGGTTTAGTGACTTGAACCAAGTTTAATGGCAAGTAAGCAGGTGAGTTGGAATTTGAGCACATTTGACACCAGAGCCTGGAGTCTGCACTGTTTGTATAAGAAGGATAGTGTATATGTGCACGTGTGTGTGTGTGTGTGTGTGTGTGTGTGTGTGTGTACATGGGATCATGAGCATTTACAGATGCTGGACTTACTATCTTCTTTTTTTTTTTTTGAGATGGAGTCTCACTCTGTCCCCCAGGCTGGAGTGCAGTGGTGAGATCTCAGCTCACTGCAACCTCCACTTCCTAGGTTCAAGCAATTCTCCTGCTTCAGTCTCTCAAGTAGCTGAAACTACAGGCACCTGCCATTATGCCTGGCTAATCTTCGTGTTTTTAGTAGAGATGAGGTTTCACCATGTTGGCCAGGCTGGTCTCGAACTCCTGGCCTCAAGTGATCTGCCTATCTCGACCTCCCAAAGTGCTGGGATTACAGGTGTGAGCCACCACACCTGGCTGGACTTACTATCTTTATTCTAGCAACCTGACAGTCTTCCTTCCAGAAAGTACCCTGAACCCCACTATGTCTCATCATTTCTGTGGTTACCAGCCTAGCCCAAGCAACCATTCCCTGCCTGGTCTTCCTCTTTCATTCTCTGCAGTGGAGTCCATTCTCCTCCCAGCAACCAGAGTGATCTTTTCCAAACACAGATGTGATTACTCCCTGCTTATAGCCTTCTGGTGGTTTCTCTCCTAGCCTGCAAGTTCTCAGGGGATCCATGGGCTGCTGGCTGCCCCTTCACCCCCATCTCCATCCACCCTGTCTCTCACAGGCTCTGCTCCATGCACACCGGCTTTTATTCTGTCCTTCTAACAAGATAAGGCTTGCTCCCTTCTTAGGGCCTTGGCACTTGCTATTCCTCCTTTCCAGAATGCTCTTCCCGCAGATTGGCGAATAGTTAGCTCCTTTTTATCATCACATCTCAGCTTAAATGTTACCTCTTAGAAGAGGCCTTCCTTGGCCACTTAAGGGGCAGTGGTCCCTGCAGCCCACCTCCAATTTCTCTCTGTCTCGTTGCTCTGCTTTATTTCCTTGGGTGAAGTGACTTACTTAGTGGGGTCTATGTTTATCATTTTCCCCATCTCCACTAGGCAGTGTGCTGCCTTAAGTGGGGACTTTGTCTCATTCACTCTTGTATCCCCCATGCCTAGTTACTGTCTGGCACATGGTGGGTTCTCAAATGTTTGTTGGTTGACTCAATGAATAAGCAGTGCATTTGGAGCAGAAGGCAAGCTCTCAGAGCAAAGGCAGCGGTGTTCACCATTCTGGGAGGGAAGTCCTGGGCCAAACAGCCTAAGGAATTTCAGGATTGACTGCCCAGAAGCGTGAAGTGGAAAGACTCCTTTTTCCCCTCCTGAGAACTGGGGAGACATAAGGGACTACGATGTTCCCTGGCTGGAGGACAAATGTCTATTGCTTCACCTCGGTTGATTTTGTTGGACAGGTGGATTGTAGGGAGGGGTTGGGGATAAAGTGTCAGGGAAAGGCATCATGGCTTGGGAAGAGACGACGAGCTGTGCCTGAGCACCACAGGCTGGTGACCCAGCGGGTAGGAGGCTGTGGGCATGTTTAGCAGTCCATATCAATGTGTCCTGGGGTTTGCCTGACTTCTCATAGCTATGGACACCTCATAGCTATGCACATATCTGGCATTGGTGACCTTGGTGGAGAGATCCTGCTCCCATGACCTCAAAAATGATTCCCTGGAATCTCCAGGGCTTTTCTGTCCTGGGGGACTTCACAGAGCCCAAGCAAGCTTAACTATTCTTGAGCTAGTCGTCTAAGCTGGTCAGGTCAGAGTGAGACTGTTTTTGACATAGACTGTTTTAAATTTACAGAGCAAGAAGCGCCCACAGAGAGATCTTAAAATGGAAAAGCTCAAAACAGAGCCAAATTAGAGTAAGTCAAGGTATAAGAATAAAAGTGATAATATAAGACCTTGGGGCCAAAGCATCACTGTGCCATTTCAACGATCGTGCATGAAGTGGACTTATTTCAGAGTTTATTTCAAGCAGCCAGCACTACCCAGAACGTATAAGTACATGCTTATGTTGGATAGAAAGGAATTCATCTTTTCTGGTAATATACAATCATAGATCCCAGCCAAGATTATTGCCATGAAACTTCTGACATTAGGCTAGACACACAGGGAAGACTAGAATTTAGCTCAATTTGGCTTGGTTGGAGGAATTGGGCTGCTTCTACCTTCATCTGGATGGTGGACATGGGCTGGGAGGAAGGTTGTGACCTGGCTGAGCTGAAGAGTTTTGAAACAGCATGGGAAGACCGATCCATTCTGATCCATTTTAGTTGCCTTAGTCAAACTTTGGAAAAAGGTGTCTACAGGTTGGGCATGGTGGCTCACGTCTATAATCCCAGTGCTTTGAAAGGCCAAGGCAGGTGATTGATTGAGCCCAGGAGTTCGAGAGCAGCCTGGGCAACATAGGGAGACATACAATAATTAATTAATTAGCTGGGTGTGGTGGCGCATGCCTGTAGTCCCAGCTACTCGAGAGGCTGAGGTGGGAGGATTGCTTGAGGATTTCTGTCTCTACAAAAAAACAAAACAAAACAAAAATTAGCCAGGCGCCTGTGGTCCCAGTTACTTGGGAGGCTGAGGCAGGTGGATCAGTTGAGCCCAGGAGTTCCAGGCGGCAGTGAGCTGTGATCATGCCACTGTACTTCAGCTTGGGTGACAGAACAAGACCCTGTCTCAAAAAAACAAGGAAGTTTCTACAAGAGAGAATAGATTACTGGATATACTGTTTTTTTTTTGTTTGTTTGTTTGTTTTTTGTTTTTTTTTTTGAGACGGAGTCTCGCTCTGTTGCCGAGGCTGGAGTGCAGTGGCCGGATCTCAGCTCACTGCAAGCTCCGCCTCCCGGGTTCACGCCATTCTCCTGCCTCAGCCTCCCGAGTAGCTAGGACTGCAGGCGCCCGCCACCTCGCCCGGCTAGTTTTTTGTATTTTTTAGTAGAGATGGGGTTTCACCGTGTTCGCCAGGATGGTCTCGATCTCCTGACCTCGTGATCCACCCGTCTCGGCCTCCCAAAGTGCTGGGATTACAGGCTTGAGCCACTGCGCCCGGCCCTGGATATACTGTTTTTATCTAAAGTTTTAGCCCTCTGAATTGGTGGCAGTCTGAAAGGGACCTTTTCATATTCTCAGAAATGGGTTGATAGTCATGAGCCAGTCCAGTCAATTCCAGAGTTGGACAGAGCAGATCTCTGCCTTATGGTCCTGATAGGAAGTGTCTGGGTTCTCTCTGTGCGGTGCTATGACTGTAGGAGTCAGCTGCTAATCCAGCCCGGTTTGCTCAAGCCTGAGCTAGAGTTTAGCGCACTAGAGAAGTAGCTGGGGCAAGAGGAGGGAGGCAGATATACACAAGAGTCAGGAAAGGAAATTGCTTCATAATGTCTACAGATTTGTATCTGGGTGTAGTCTCCGTCGTATTCCTGCGCCCCATCATGACTTTGCTAAGGCAGAGTTTGGGTGGCTGGCTAGCACGTTTATTGCAAAAGAGAGAACTTAAATATGGTTCCTCAGGTCTGAGTGAGGGTAGCATTTACTATCTTGCTGTATGATTTCCAGGAAAGCACATTCTGTTAAAACAAACTCCAAGATTTCTAAGCACTCAATCCTGATTGAATGCCTAATTATTTATAGCCGTCTAAAGTTGCTGGGGCTTCCCTTCCTGGTTTTTGAATTATTAATATTTAAAGATTCCAGGCCAGGCATTGTGGCTCACGCTTCTAATCTCAGCACTTTGGGAGGCCAAGGTGGGTGATAGATTGAGCCCAGGAGTTTGAGACCAGCCTGAGCAACATAGGGAGGCCTGCAGAAAGGATATCTCCATCAAAAATAAAAAAATCAGCTGGGCGTGGTTGTGCATGGCTGTGGTCCCAGCTACTCCAGAGGCTGAGGGGTAGGATCGCTTGAACATAGGAAGGTGAGGCTGCAAGTGAGCGGAGATCATACCGCTGCACGCCAGCCTCGGGGACAGAGTGAGGCCTTGTCTCAAAAAAGATTCCTCTTGATAAGCCTGTAAGGTTTGGACAGCCTCCTTTTGAGAACTATGTGCATATCATTGGCTTTCAGAAGACAGCACTGTTTGAGAGTCAATTGAGGGAGAAAAAAAAACACTGAGTTGGCAACCTCTAAAATCCATCAGTAAGATAAATTTGCACTGAAGTGAAGTGAAAGGCTACCTTTGCTTGACATCTTAAAAAATAGAGCTCACAACTGCTTAGCCTTGGAAAGCGCAGACTGCTGGAATTGGTTGATTTCATGTACCAATAAATTTTTAGATTGGCAAGGACAGATACAGTGATCAGCCTTTTATTCTACCAAGTAGGCACATTTTTATTTTTTATTTTTTGCTTTTTAGTTTTCTTTGCCAAAGTCAAATATGTCTGAACCAAGTAGGTAAATTCTTATTCAATTTTACTTCACTGGAATTGGTAATTGACCAGTTCATTGAAAAAGTTTGTTAAACCAGGAACTCATAAAAGAGATATACTGTATGTTTTCTTTTCTTTTTTTTTTCCAGACACAGTCTTGCTCTGTTATCCCAGCTAGAGTGCAGTGGCACAATCTTGGCTCATCACAACCTCTGCCTCCCGGCTTCAAGCGTTTCTCTTGCCTCAGCCTCCCAAGTAGCTGGAATTACAGGCATGTGCTACCATGCCTGGCTAATTTTTGTATTTTTAGTAGAGATGGGGTTTCACTATGTTGGTCAGGCTGGTCTTGGGCTTCTGACCTCAGGTGATCTGCCCGCCTCGGCCTCCCAAAGTGCTAGGATTACAGATGTGAGTCAGCCACCATGCTCGGCCCACACCTGGCTAATTTTGTATTTTTAGTAGAGACAGGATTTCACCATGTTGACCAGGCTGGCCTTGAACTGACCTCAAGTGATCCACCTGCCCCAGCCTCCTAAAGTGCCGGGATTACAGGTGTGAGCCACTGTGCCCAGCCTATTTTTCCTCTACATGTTTTATTTTGACTTAAAATATCTAAATGTGTAGTTATTAGCAAGTATTTTGATGTAGACCTAAAGCCTTTGCTTTGCTTACAAGTCTGCTGAAAAGTGGGGCCCATTGCCTTTCTTGCACAAACCACACACTCATGGTCCTGGGGTTTCAGTTCCAGTTTCTTTAAAATGAAGCAATAAATTCTAGAAACTTAGGAAGCCACCTGACTGCAAAATCTTTCTTCATTTTTATGCATTTCTTTCCAATATTTTATAGTTCTCTCATTCATTCCTAATTTGATAGCATTTTAAAAAGTGACAGGCTTTTACAGTCTTTCCAAAGCACTCAGTTTAGTTTTTGTAGAGATAACAGTTCTCTTTTTTTTTTAACTCTTATTTTATTGGTCAATAGTCTTTCTGTTTAAATTCCTTTGTTTTTTCTTTTCCTTTTATTTTTTATTTTATTTATTTATTTATTTTTTGAGGTATAGTCTCACTCTGTCACCCAGGCTGGAGTACAATGGCGCGATCTTAGCTCACTGCAACCTCAGCCTCCCAGGTTCAAGCAATTCTCCTGCCTTAGCCTCCCAAGTAACTGGGATTACAGGCACCTGCCACCATGTTCGGCTAATTTTTTTGTATTTTTAGTAGAGATGGGATTTCACCATGATGGCCAGGCTGGTCTCGAACTCCTGACCTCAGGTAATCCCCCTGCTTTGGCCTCCCAAAGTGCTGGGATTACAGGCATGAGCCACCATGCCTGGCCAATTCATTTGTTTATGGGTGAATTGATTCAAGTACATCATTCTAGTTAACACATACGACCAGCATAAGCAAGTATGGGCCCAAACGCATTCTTGTTAACCAGGTACCGCAACCATCAGAGCAGAGAAGAGCCCGCCAGCTGTGCGCACTCAGTCTCAGGCTTAATCAGTGTGCTCCAGTAAGAGATTGAAGGTATTGGTTGACCTAATAAGTTGGTTAAGTGAGGGGTTGCTTAAAGTTTCTACTCAACAATCCATTGTCACCATAACTTCATAAAAGAAAGGATCTTTGAGCACCCCAAGTCTCGAGATGATCGTATTTCCTAAGAAAGGACAGTTGGTAACATCTACTGGTGTGTGTGTATCATTTCCTACACATCAATTGGTACTTGGTCAGGGGCTGGTACTTAGGTATGGACTCAGAATTGGCAGCCATGGATCTGGTTCACACTGTTCTCCAGGCATGGATCCTCTCCACCATGTCTCTGTCCGCTGGTGTAGTGAGTCTTCCCCTGAGGGCCTCTAGTGACCCTCTTTGTTTGGAGGCTGATGAAGGTTGTCACTCATGAGGGCTGTAGAGCTCTTCATTAGTTGTGAAAGGGCCCCTTGAAGCAATCAGATTCCTCCTGCCCCAGCATAAGCCCCTTCCCCAAAGTAGTCCACTGTGACCACATCCTCACATGGTCCTGTCCTGAGGGTCTGCAACTCTTGCATCAAGAAAGGGTGTGTTGGCTGGGTGTGATGGCTCACGCCTGTAATTCCAGCACTTCGGGAGGCCGAGGCAGGCGGATCGCCTGAGGTCAGTAGTTCGAGACCAGCCTGGCCAACATGGCGAAACCCCATCTCTACTAAAAATACAAAAATTAGCCAGGTGTGGTGGCGCATGCCTGTAATCCCAACTACTTGGGAGGCTGAGGCAGGAGAATCACTTGAACCTGGGGGATGAAGGTTGCAGTGAGCCAAGATTGCACTACTGCACTCCAACCTGGGAGACAGAGCAAGAGTCCATCTCAAAATAAATAAATAAATAAATAAATAAATAAAATAAACAAACAAATAAAATAAACTCATTTGTTTTCCCGGAGATACCTCTGAGGAGGGGCTCAGAATTAAGGGAGGGGAAAGACTGTCCCCCAAGGTCAGAAATACAGAAGAGACATTCTGCACCCTTGCATAGTAGAAATCTGCTATGAGCAGAGCAGAGCACTGGCACTTGTTGGCGTTTACATGCAGAATGCTGCCCTCTATCAATGACATGGAGGGTTTCCATGACAGAGAAGCAACAGGTCACAGACCCTGATCTCAGCTATACTTCCCAGTGCCTGCCCTCAGTTCAGTGGAAAGAGTTGCGAAATTCAGACGGTGCACTCATTTCAAAACCTCTCACAGCCTGTGCAAAATTAATAATAAGCAAAGAAGGACTGCTCCCCAGAGATCTTGCATCCTTGCACTGTAACATCCAGCTGTCTGGCAGGTGGCAAGGGAAAGAACCAGTGGAGATGTAGGTACAGTATGTCAGTTTAAAATACAATAAGAGGCTGGTTGTGTGGCTCATGCCTGTAATCCCAGCACTTTGGGAGGCCTAGGTGGGTGGGTCATTTGAGGTCAGGAGTTAGAGACCAGCCTGGCTAACATGGCAAAACCTCATCTCTACTAAAAAAAAAAAAAATACAAAAATTAGCTAGGTGTAGTGGTGCTTGCCTGTAGTTCCAGCTACTCGGGAGGCTGAGGCAGGAGAATCACTTGAACCTGGGAGGTGGAGGTTGCAGTGAGCTGAGATGGTGCCACTGTACTCCAGCCTGGGCAACAGAGTGAGACTCTGTCTCAAAAATAATAATAATAGGCTGGATGTGGTGTCCCACATCTGTAATCGCAGCACTTTAGGAGGCTGAGGTGTGTGGGTTGTCTGAGCTCAGGAGTTCAAGACCAGCCTGGCCAACATGGTGAAACCCCATCTCTACTAAAAATACAAAAAATTAGCCAGGCTTGGTGGCATGTGCCTGTAATCCCAGCTACCCGAAATGCTGAGGTAGGAGAATTGCTTGAACCTGGAAGCAGAGGTTGCGGTGAGCCGAAATGGTGCTACTGCACTCCAGCCTGGGTGACAGAGTGAGACTTTGCCTCAAGAAAAAAAAAAAAAAATAATAAGATATGAGGGTAGATGGGAGAGTACGTGGAGGACGTGGAGGTAGAGTGAAGAAGAGTCCATCCAGGAGCAGTGCTGGTGCTCGCAAGGCTTGGCTTGCCTTCCTGGGCTTCTTACCCTGCAGTTGGGTTGATGGAGGCAAATCCCCAGGGGATGCTGTTATTTGGCTCTTCCACACCTAAGACCCAATTAACAGTGACTAACTGCATTTGGGCCTGCTTCATCTGAGCACCTCTGCCTGCAGGGTCTTGAATCCACTTTGTGAATGAATGTCTGCCATTGGCATTGATTTTGCTTTGGTGTTTATCCTGGGCCAGGCTGAGATTGTCACCTGGGCTTCACTAGCATTTCTGGAGGTCAGTGATAAAGGGGTTTGAGGGAGCTCCCAGTCCAAGCCTTCCCTTGCCTAAGGACCCTGGGAATCTAGGAAGGGATAAGCAGAAGTTGAAGCTTGGGTTGGGGTTTCTCTTTTATTCCCTGCCGAGTGCCCTTGAACAACCACTGAATATCCTTCAGATCTCTTTTCTCTTCTACAAAATGAAGTATAACTAAAAAAGTGCCACAGACCCACCAGGCTGTGATTTCAAAGTAGCCAAACTAGGGCAGGGCACAGTGGCTCAAACCTGTAATCTCAAAACTGTGGGAGGCCGAGGCAGGCTGATCACTTGAGGTCAGGAGATCGAGACCAGCCTGGTCAACATGGTGAAACCCAGTCTCTACTAAAAACACAAAAAAATTAGCTGGTTGTGGTGGTGCACACTTGTAATCCCAGCTACTTAGGATGCTGAGGTGGGAGAATCGCTTGAACCCGGGAGGCGGAGGTTGCTGTGAGCTGAGATCGTGCCACTGCACTCTAGCCTGGGCAACAGAGCAAGACTCCATATCAAAAGAAAAACAAGGCCGGGCGCGGTGGCTCAAGCCTGTAATCCCAGCACTTTGGGAGGCCGAGGCGGGCGGATCACGAGGTCAGGAGATCGAGACCATCCTGGCTAACACGGTGAAACCCCGTCTCTACTAAAAATACAAAAAGAAATTAGCCGGGCGTGGTGGCGGACGCCTGTAGTCCCAGCTACTCCGGAGGCTGAGGCAGGAGAATGGCGTGAACCCGGGAGGCGGAGCTTGCAGTGAGCCGAGATCACGCCACTGCACTCCAGTCTGGGCGACAGAGTGAGACTCCGTCTCAAAAAAAAAAAAAAAAAAAAAAAAAGAAAAACAAAGTAACCAAATTAACCTTCTGTCCCATGGCTATCTCGCAAAGTGGATCCCAGCTACCTGTAGGAGGCTCCTTTGTTTTTTATTGTTTTTGAGGCAAAATGTTAGCATTTAGTAAATGTAGATGGTAGGTACATGTGTCATTTTCTTTTTGTTCTTCTAGTCTTCGTACCTTTCTATGAAGTTTCAAAATTTCACAACAAACCATGAATTTTCATTTATCTATACAATGGAATGCTATGTAGTGATGAAAAAGAATGAAGGTAAGAATGTGTGTAACAAAATTCCTATGATGGATCTATCTGTCTGTCTATCTATCTATCTATCTATCTATCTATCTATCTATCTATCTGTCTCACACGTATGTATAAATAAACACATATATATTTTTTTACACAGCAATTTCATTTTCTTTTTTTCTGAGACAGAATCTTGCTCTGTCACCCAGGCCCGAGTGCAGTGGCAAAATCTTGGCTCACTGCAACCTCTGCCTCCCAGGTTCAAGTGATTCTCCTTCCTCAGCCTCCTGAGTAGTTGGGGTTACAGGCACCCACCACCATGCCCGACTAACTTTTTAGTATTTTTAGTAGAGATGGGGTTTCATCATGTTGGTCAGGCTGTTCTCAAACTCCTGACCTCAAGTGATCCACCCACCTCGGCCTCCGAAAGTGCTGGGATTATAGGTGTGAGCCACCATGCCCAGCCCATCTTTATTTTTAAGATATGTATTTTGAAACAGTGGCATTCTCAGGAAATTTTTTCTTTGTTTTTCACGTTTTTAATTTTGCAATTAAAGATATTAATAATAATGACTCTCTTGGCTGGGTGTGGTGGCTCACGCCTATAATCCTAGCACTTTGGGAGGCTGAGGCAGGTGGATCACTTGAGGTCAGGAGTTCATGACCAGCCTGGCCAATACCATCTCTACTAAAAATACAAAAAAAAAGAAAAAGAAAAAGAAAAAATTTAGCAGGGCTTCATGGCACACACCTGTGATCCTAGCTACTTGGAAGGCTGAAGTGGGAGGATCCCTTGAACCTGGGAGGAAGAGGTTGCAGTGAGGAGGCAGAGGAGGCAGAGTGCATGCCACTGCACTCCAGGGTGACAGAGACACGTCTCAATAAATAAATAAATAAATAAATAAATAAATAAATAAATAAAATAATGACTCTCATTATTCACTAACAGCCACCAATACAACCTTATTGTTTGTTCAGCACAATGCTCAGATCACAAACATGACCCCTGTCTGCTTCTTCCCCTGCCTCTATCACAGCCACTTACCCCCGAGGACTTGCCCGCCCATCCACCCTGCGACTGTCTGATCTGCCTTCCAGGACACACTTCCTGCTGCTTGTGACCCTCGCAGATGCTGTCCTGGGGATGCAGCCACCCCTCGACAGTGAATGCCACTGTGGTGCTGCCTACTCCTTTGCCATCTGACCCAAAGCATAAGATGACTCTTCCCTGGTGACTCGGGGCACATCCAAAACCAGGCGTGGTGTGAGGCCATCAGAAGGCAGAGATGCCCCAGGGAATAGCTCAAAACTACCGCACAGAGCCAGGCTCAGACGTTGCAGCAGGGGTTTTTATCTGACAGCAAGAATGGCTACATAAAATAAAAATACAGGGATCGTTGTACAAATATTATTAAGACTTTAAAGATGGCGAATGCAAAGTGTTAAGCCAAATGCAGGGTCCTTCTAAGTGCAGGGCCTTATGTGACTTTGTAGGTGGCATACCCATAAAGCTGGCCTTGTTTGATGCTTTTCTGCCTCACTTCTCATCTGTGTTCATGTAGCCTTGGGCTGACACGCTCTACCCAGCAATGGAAAAAGTCAGGCATCTCCATAGCAGCTAACCACGGTCCTTAAGAGAGGTGGAAGAACTTCCCCTCATTCCTGTCTGAGCTCCGCTTCCTGAATCCTCATTCCCTTCTCCAATCAACCTCTTCCCAGGATGGTCCACTGCTGGATCATCTATTTCCTTCAGAGAAAATTCTAGTCCCACCCATAGAGGGATGTCTGGCTCTGCAGCCCCAATAAGCCGATCGCTTCATAGGGTGACAGCAGTTTATTTCCCAAGTCCAGTCATTAATAATCCAAATCCAGTTATTCAGTCTTAAATGACACTACGTGGGAGGCAGCGAGAGCCCAGTTCAGGTGGGACTGTGACAAGTCCAGTTCATTTCTTTTCAGTCACTTCTCATTAAAGATTTAAAAATGCTGGGACCCAGCCTTGCCCGGGATTACCATGGGACATCTGTTGTTTTTGCATGGCTAGCCTCCAGATGACACCATCCCATTTTCCCTGGAAACTATTTTCTTCCACGGTTTTTTTTTTTTTTTCCCGAGACGGAGTTTCGCTCTTGTTGCCCAGGCTGGAGTGCAATGGCGCGATCTAGGCTCACCACAACCTCCGCCTCCCGGCTTCAAGTGTTCTCCTGCCTCAGCTTCCCAAGTAGCTGGGATTATAGGCATGTGCCACCACACCTGGCTAATTCTGTATTTTTAGTAGAGAAAGGGTTTCCCCATGTTGGTCAGGCTGGTCTCGAACTCCTGACCTCAGGTGATCAACCCACCTTGACCTCCCAAAGTGCTGGGATTATAGGCGTGATCCACCACGACTGGCCCACTTTATTCCACTCTTGATCCACAGGATTGGGTGGGATTGACTCCATCTTCGGGGTGGACATGTGACCTGGGCTTAAGCTGTCCATCGTATTCTACCCTCTGGCTATATTATTGGTTCAGGGGTGGGCATGTGGCAATTTCAGTCTCCTGTAAGTGTTGGATCTAGGACTTTGGCTGGAACTGGGAGCTGTGAGGATGTGATCCTGGGGCTGCTGTCAATGATGGGGCCTCACGAGGAGAAGCCTGCCAGTGAATGGAGCCAAGCCAGAGAGAAAAATGAGAGAGAGAGAGAGAGACAGAGAGTGAGGCTGAAGTCACTGAGAGTCCCTGGATCCAGCTGAGCTCGATGTCAGCTGCACTTTCCAGGTTTCTCTGGTACAGGAATCAGTGAATTCTCTTTTCGGCTTAAGCCGATTTGAGTTGGGTTTTGTCACTGGAAATCAAGAGTCCTGATCATAAGATTTCCCCTTTTGCAGTCAAGAATAACGCCTGTTCTCTTTACACACAGTGCTGGGGAAATCAACTGGGATGATTTATGTGCAAGTTTTCTGCAAGTTGGAAAGTGCTGTTGGAATGGAATGACCTAGGATGCAGAGTTAGCTAACAGCAGGGACAGGGCTCAAGCTTGGTTCTTTGGTACTGAAAGCCCAGTTCTCTTTCTCTGCTAATGAGCTGCCTCCTACTCTAAGAAAATCAGTGAGCAGGGCAGAAGGTGGTCAGGACAGGTGGTGGACAGGGCCAGTGGTGAACAGGATGAGGGTGAAGAGGGAAGGCAGTAGACAGCACAGGTGGTGGACAGAACAAGTGATGGATGGGGCACGTCAGGTGGTGGATGGAACCAGTGGTGAACAGGACAGGTGGTAGACAGCACAGGTGGTGGTCAGGACAGATGATGGCCAGGGCCTATGCTCTCCTGGTTCTCATGTGTCTGCCGTCCGGAGGATACCTGGTTTCAGGGAAAGGAGAGTGTGGGTCCTGGAGGACATGCCTGCAGAGCTCACCTGGCTTCTCCCTCTGTCTTTCCCAAGCCTCTCTTTGTGTGCCACGCTGCCATCCCAAGGGCTAGGATCCTGGTGTTTTGGGTGTAGTTGAGTGCTTTTCAGCTTCTGTCTTTGGAGATGTTCATGGAAGGGATCCAGCTTTGTTTCTATGTGTTGGACTCTGCCATGCTTGGACAGGGATCTTTGCACTGGGCACTTCTCAGAAGTGCACCAGGAGTCTCTTCCTTTCTTGGACATGGGCTTGAAGGGATCCCTGTGTTGGGGGCTCAGAGCCCTCTGACCTTCAGAGGTGAGACCCCATCCTGTGACTTTGGGCTTTACAGCCCCTCAGATCAGTCAATCAGCCAGGAGCCAGAAGTTGGCAGCCTTTAGAGCAGCAAGCATTTGACCTGGTCCCCAAGGGCCCAGCTTCCCACCATATGAGACTAGAGGTCTTTGACCTTCATGGGCACCAAGGTCCATGTGGCACATTGGGCTGTAGTCAGATGTGGCCTTAGCTATCTCTCTCTGTGCCATCCCTCTGATCCACCCAGCCTGCTGGACTCAGCTCCTTGGGGAATGAAGAATGGGTTTTGTTCCTGGGGACTGGCATGTGGTGCCCAGTAAATGTTTGGTGAATTGATCCTCAGGATTCTCGGGCAGAAATATCAGATTTCAAGGGGAGCACGTGGACATGGGTGGTGGTGGGATATAAGGAAATGACCCCAATCACCTTTCTACTCTTTCATGGTTCTTGCCCCTGAAACCCAAGTCCATAAGGCTCTGACACAGGCCTTGAGTGAGATGCAGGAAGAAGTATGAAATGACAACTTCTGGCGATGACTGACAGAGGTTTCTGAAGATGGAACATCCCTTCCTTTTCCCTCATCATAACCAGGTCAAGTCCAGGGAATTCTCAAGCTCAAAGGCAAGGGGTTCTTAAAGGATTGCAGGAAATACAGACCTGGAGAGAACAGAATGACTGCCCAGCCCAAGGCAGTTAAATATATACAGCTGAGGGAGGCAGAGATGGGGTCGGGGGGAGGACCTAAGGGTAGAAGGGGCTGGTGGGGTTGTAGATTGAGGCTGTCCCTATAGTGTAGCCAGCTACCAAATCATGTCAGCCTGATAGAATTAAACATTTGAATCCTCCAAGTTCCATTTTCCCCCCTGGATTTCATGCTTAGCAAACAATCTCCTGATTATAATGTGGCTTGGCATCTAGGGCAATACATGTCTTGTGAGTCTGATTAACATCAGCCTGACTGGAGAGATGCAGCCACTCTTGGGTGAGTGAGCAAAACCAGCTCTACATAGCTGAAGGCCACACAATGGACTGCGGTCAATGCCCTAAAGTAGTGACCGTCTGTGACCCTCTTGGTGAAGCCGCTTGTCCTCTCCTGACTCTATCCCTCTGCCTGTCTACCTTGCTTGGATTCGACTATAGGCAAATTTCTTAATGGCTCTGTGCCTCAGTTTACTCATCTGTAAAATGAGATTAAAATAGGATTGTTGTAGGATTAAGTGAGTTAAGAGATGTTAAGTGCTTAGAATATTACTTGGCATGCAAGTGCTGTCTAAGGATCTGCTGTAATGATTCCGGCTTCCACAATGCTGGCTGTGACCTTGAGCAAGTCATTTTTTTTCTTTCTTTCTTTTGTTTTTTTTTTTTTTTTGAGACAGAGTCTTGCTGTGTCGCCCAGGCTGGAGTGCAGTGTCGAAATCTCAGCTCACTGCAACCTCCGCCTCCGGGGTTCAAGCAATTCTCCTGCCTCAGCCTCCTGAGTAGCTGGGATTACAGGCATGTGCCACCACACCTGGCTAGTTTTTGTATTTTTAGTAGAGACAGGGTTTCAACATGTTGGCCAGGCTGGTCTCAAACTACTGACCTCGTGGTCTGCCCGTCTCAGCCTCCCAAAGTGCTGGGATTGCAGGTGTGAGCCACCATGCCTGGCCATCTGGCCTTTGTTTCCCCGTCCTATTAATATGGAATTAACAGTAACATCTGGAAAAAAGCATATGTTAAGTACAAAATATCTTGGCATATATTAAAGTGTTTTGTAAATGGTAAAATGCTGCACAAATAAACCATATGCTTATTTGGATAATGTATTGGGAACAATTATTAGTCTTACTGGGTCCCTGTAGATTATAGTGCAGAGATGATTTTTAATATTTCTCACCTGATGACTGAATGAAACCCGAGGTGGGACCCAGAGAAGGAAGAAGGATCTGGGTAAAGGCAAGGGGGAGGTGAGGAGGGAGATTCCAGGGGCTGAAAGGGAGTGTCTGCCTCATGTGGACTGGGTACCAGGCTTTATTCTTTTCCAAAGCTTACACTGCTTCTTAACATGAGCTTGGGGAAGGTGTTACCAGTTCCTGACTCTCTCCTACGGCTATTGTTCTAATAAACGACAGTTCCGATTTTTAATAAACAGAGTTGCTGGGAGATGGTATGAATGCAAAAATCAAACAGGAGAGGGAGGAAGAAGAGGAGGAGAAATGTTTGCTTTGTCTTTTTTTTGAGACAGAGTCTTGCTTTGTTGCCCTGGCTGGAGTGCAGTCACGCAACCTCGGCTCACTGCAACCTCACTGCAACCTCATCCTCCTGGGTTCAAGAGATTCTCCTGCCTCAGCCTTCCAAGTAGCTGGGGTTACAGGCTCCCGCCACCATGCCCAGGTAATTTTTGTATTTTTACTAGAGACAGAGTTTCCCCATGCTGGCCAGGCTGATCTCGAACCCCTGACCTCAGGTGATCTGCCTGCCTTGGCCTCCCAAAGTGCCGGGATTACAGGCCTGAGCCACTGCGCCCAGCCTGCTTTGCCTTTAAAAGGCTCATAACAAAAGATAAGGGGAGACAGAGAACAAAAACGGATGATCACTGGCCCTGCCCGCAGCTCATGAGAGGAAGGGTGCATATGTGTGCATGTGTGTGTGTGCCTGTGTGTGTGTGTGTGTGTGTGTGTGTGTGTGGTGGCGGCCAGGGGCAGAAGGCTAGCAAGCAAGAGAAAATTTGAACTTAAACACAGCTTGGTTTAAGATACCTACAAGCATGTGCGTTTGCAGAAGCACAAATGATTAAAGAACATCCTCATGTTGATGGGTAGAAACTGTCTGCTAATAAGCAAATGAGAAGGTGCTAATAAGCAAATGAGAAGGGAGGGAGTTGACTTTGGCATCAAGGTCAGGAACCATGTGCTAGGGGAATTCTTGAACCCTGCATGTCTCAAGTTATTTTCACTGTACCACTCAAGGCCTTGCTCCCTTTAGGAGCAGGGTGAGGGCTGGTGTCATCAGTTAGGGGTTAAGATTTTCCAGATCTGTTTGCTTGGAGCTGTCTCTCTTGGCCCCAGAAAAACCTCCTCTGGTTAAGGGATGGGAGGATGTCCAGGGCCACTCCCAGCTGGGAACTGCATTGCCTGAGTGAGTTAACAAGGAGCTGTGATCTCCATTCCCACTCGCAGTCTCTAGAGACTGTTTCTCTTGCCTGAGAAGAGGAGGAAGGAAGCAAGAAGCGTTATTGGGATAAGTTTAGATCCACTTCAAATGCCCAGTTCAGCAATTCTCCAGCCTGGTGCTCACCTCTGGCTGTTTACTTCTACCCAGCCAGGCGGAGTTTCCTGCCCTGAAACTGAAGGAAGTCCCTCCCCAGAACAGCTTATGAGAGAAAACATTAGGGCAGCAACATGAGTGAGTCTTAGACATTTTCTCACAAAAGGCCCCAGGGACCACAAATTAAAGGGAAGGATGTTTAGGAGAGGAAAGCCTGAAGAGTTTGGAAAACGACTTTGAGGCATTGAACTGAATCACCATCATTTCCTGCTGAGGTTATCCTAAGAGAACTAGCAGGCACCACTCCCCACACCAGCTGCCTGCTCTGGGATCTGGGCAGGACCGACCTATTAGCCAAAGGAGTCCCAGACTGTCCCAGATTGCCAGTGATGTAATATACACTTCATTTGTTTATCTGTAAGCCTTCAGAGCAAGCAAGAGAGGAAAACAAGCCAGTGGAAATATTATACAGGGAGCAGCTAGCTTTTCTTGGCTTTCTTGTTTGTTCCTGAGCTGACAATAGAAATCTTTCGAGAACAGGAGCTAGTGCACTTTGAAAACAAAATGTCTTCACTTACAGGGCATGGATTTTTCTGTGGATTTGGATTCTTCGAGGACAAATTTGCATACCATTATCATTATTTCATTGGAAAAAAAAAAAGAGGCACCTGTGGGATAGAGAATGGGAGAGGAGCACAGAATGGCGAGTATGGTCTTTCGTTGTTTTATTTGTCTTTCCCTTGTACAATTTTCTGGCAGGGAAGGACAATGCTGTTGTATCCAGACCTTTCCCTAGGATTAATAGATGACAGTCCCATGGGGAGGGAGCTAGTTCGTTTGTGGAACTCTGTATCTCCTGGATGTTAACTTATTTTTCATTTTTTAATTTTAATTATTTTTTGTGGGGGCGGACAGAGTCTTGCTCTGTCGCCCAGGCTGGAGTGCAATGGTGTGATCTCGGCTTACTGCAACCTCTGCTTCCCGGGTTCAAGCGATTCTCCTGTCTCAGCCTCCTGAGTGACTGGGATTACAGGTGTGCACCACCACGCCTGACTAATTTTTGTATTTTTAGTAGAGACAGGGTTTCACCATGTTGGCCAAGCTGGTCTCGAATTCCTGACCTCATGATCCACCCACCTCAGCATCCCAAAGTGCTGGGATTACAGGTGTGAGCCACCACGCCAAGCCTGGATGTTAACTTTAATCAGAAGCCATAAATAAGAGAGGACATTTCAAATGGAGTCAGACATGACCTTTGCTTCCTGGGTCATTCTCCTGCAGGTACCCGTATCTATCTTAGGACACTTCTGGGATTATATAGAAGTATAGCCATTTGTGTGCATGCCTTCTAGGCCGTAAGCTTAGTGAAGATGGGAATCATATGCATCTATGTTCTCGATAATGACCAGCCTAGTTCTTTACGCTTTGGAAATGTCCAATGCATGTTTGCTGAATGAATCGATGAGGCATGCGGACTTTTGAGGGACACAGAAATGATGAGATGGGTAGTAGAAGGAAGTGAAGAACAAGTGCAAGAGATGGGGGAGAGTGGCAGATATTACCTGCTTGCCTTTCCTTTCACCCAGAAGAGGTGTTAGAGCGGTCGGAGGAAATGGAAATACTTTGGAAGACAGAGACCTGGTAATCCCTTTTCACCCAACGAGAACCAAGCCCTGGATGAATGGATGAGCAGCTCTCGTTTTTCTGCCCCCTGCCCCCGGTCTTTCTGAGACTGACTTTGTCCTAGGAACTGTTTGTCCCTCTGGAAGTTAGACTGGTATGTGGGTGTTCCTTAGAGCCCTGGTGATGGGGAATTAGGAAGTAAGTGCTTGAACTGAAGCCCTTTTGTCCTAATTCACTGGTATCTGGGGCAAAAGCTTGCCCTCTCTGTGAAAATGAAATGAAAATCTTTTCATTTTCCCAGAACTCAAGGTCAGACCCTGGCACAGTAGGGCCGCTACCCCGTACCATTGCCCTGGATGGCTCTTGAAGCTGGTGGCAAAAGAGAACTGAGAGTTCTCTGAGGAAAAGAGCAACCAGGTTGCTCATTTGTTTTAAATTATTTAGTCGCATCAAATATTCAGATTTGTGGCAACAACTCTATTTAAAAACTCCAGGCACATGATGGATGAGCTCAATGTTTTCAGTCAGTTCCCAGTTTCCAGCCCACCCTCCGGGAATCTTCTAAGAGTTACCTGGGCTTGCCTGGGTTAGCCTCCAACTACCGGGACCAGCTAAAGTGCAAGAGCTACACAATGCCTGTGATGATATTTGGCGTACGTTTTTCATATAAATGAATTTCATCATGTCCCATACATTGCCTTCAAGAGAAAAAAGATATTCAACTTAGGAAGTCAGAACTGGGATGTTTGCATAGAAGTCACGCTTTTTGTATAGGCGGGTTGTGTGAGTTTGTTTCCATGGACTTCAGACTTCTGCCTGTGAAATATGTGGTGTGTGTGTTTCTGAGGTTCTCTGTGTATGAAGCTGCTGCTCTTCTCACAAAGCTCATCATTTTAGGTGAGACTGAATGTGACACCCATTGAAGCCGCTTTGGAGCCCAAGATGCATGCCCTAATACTTTTTTCTTTTTTTTTAAATTTAAGACAGAGTCTCACTCTGTCACCAGGCTGGAGTGCAGTGGTGTGATCTTGGTTCACTGCAACCTCTGCTTCCCGGGTTCAAGCGATTCTCCTGCCTTAGCCTCCCGAGTAGCTGTAGCTGGGACTACAGGTGTGTGCCACCACACCCACTAATTTTTGTATTTTTAGTAGAAACGGGGTTTCACCATGTTGGCCAGGATGGTCTCGATCTCCTGACCTCATGATTCTCCCTCCTCGGCCTCCCAAAGTGCTGGGAGCCACCGTGCCCAGCTAGTACAACCACTTTTACTGAATGCTTCCTATATTCCAGATATTTTATATATATGCTTTACATTATATTATCTAACATCCTTGCTCAAAAATAATAAGGCAGGTATTATCATTCCTATTTTATAGCTAAGAAAAGTAAGACTCACAGATGTTGCTCAAAGTCACATCAAGGTTTGGCTTATTCCAAGCCTGGAGTTTCGTTTCATCATACAACAATGTCTCCTCTCTGGCAAGTTTCTAGGACTACCCTACATAACATCTGCTGCGCTGTCACAGTGCAAGATGATACTTCTTCCTCTATAATGATAATCTCTGGGGAGGGCGTGTGGCAAACGGAATGTGGGAGGGGGGCTCTTGGGAAGCTGACAAGGCTCTATTTGTTTCTCTTGATAGTGGTTACACAGGTATGTTCACTTTGTGATGATTCACCAAGGTAGACACATAAGATTCAGGATTGCTTGGTGTTTGTCATTTTTCTTTTCTTTTTTTTGTTTCTGTTTTTGTTTTTGTTTTTTGAGATGGAGTCTTGCTCTGTCGCTGAAGCTGGAGTGCAGTGGCATGATCTTGGCTCACTGCAGTCTCCACCTCCTGGGTTCAAGTGATTCTCCTGTCTCAGCCTCCCTAGTAGCTGAGATTACAGGAGTGTGTTACCACACCTGGCTGATTTTTGTATTTATAGTAGAGACAAAGTTTCACCATGTTGGCCAGGCTGGTCTTGAACTCCTGAACTCAGGTGATCTGCCTGACTCAGCTTCCCAAAGTGGTGTTTGTTATGTGTCAATAACAAGTCTATTTAAAAAATCATTTCTCCATACTGGGCATGGTGGCTCATACCCATAATGCCAGCACTTTGGGAGGCTGAGTGAGTGGATCTCTTGAGGCCAGGAGTTCAAGACCAGCCTGACCAACATCATGAAACTCTCTCTACAAAACAATAACAACCAAAAAATTAGCCAGGCATGGTGGTACATGCCTGCAGTTCCAGCTACTGAGGAGGCTGAGGTGGGAGGATCACTTGAGCCTGGGAGGCAGAGGTTGCAGTGAGCTGAGATCACACCACTGCATTCCAGCCTGGGAGACAGAGTGAGACCCCACTTCAAAAAAAAATTTATCCTAGCAATTAATGTTGGAGGGGAGCCCTGCTTCTCATGGACAATAGACACTAATTAATCAGTGGGAACTCCTTGGACTCTACTACATAGTAATTTTTAAAATAATACAAATAAGTTGATGCCCTGCCCCTTTACAAAAAGCGTTTTAAGTGGATCACAATAAAACATCATGCACAAAAGCCGGGCGCGGTGGCTCAAGCCTGTAATCCCAGCACTTTGGGAGGCCGAGACGGGTGGATCACGAGGTCAGGAGATCGAGACCATCCTGGCTAACACCGTGAAACCCCGTCTCTACTAAAAATACAAAAAACTAGCCGGGCGAGGTGGCGGGCGCCTGTAGTCCCAGCTACTCCGGAGGCTGAGGCAGGAGAATGGCATAAACCCGGGAGGCGGAGCTTGCAGTGAGCTGAGATCCGGCCACTGTACTCCAGCCCGGGCTACAGAGCAAGACTCCGTCTCAAAAAAAAACAAAACAAAAACAAAACAAAAAAAAAACATCATGCACAATCATAAAGTGGTATTAGGAGGAGGTTGTCAGCACTATATAGGAAGGAAAACTTTCCTTACATACATATGTCACTCTGCTGGGCACCACAGAAGGCTTAAGGCTGGCTTCCACTCTCAGGGTGCTCACACAGCCAAGCTGATGACACTGAGCCTTTACTAGTAGTAAATAGACACTTGCCTCTAAATATATTGGAACTCGTTGGAATGGGTTCCCACTCTCAATTTGGTGATCAATAAACTCAAAGGAAGTAAAAGTTTTCATGAACTACATCCTACATCTCATGTGTGGGCAATTGAAATGGAAAATACCACATCTGATCAATATTTTGAATAATCTGAGCTCCCAATCTTAAAGCTTTCAAAATGAATATTTATACGTTTATAGGATGGTATAAACTTGGAGAGACTCACTTATCTAGTTGCCAGGACAATTTTGTAATTGATTTGTAATTATGTTCCTCTGCTTGCATAAACATTTTTTTTTTTTTTTTTGAGACAAAGTCTTGCTTTGTTGCCCAGGCTAGAGTGGAGTGCAGGGGCATGATTTTGGCTCACTGCAGCCTCTGCCTCCCAGGCTCAAGCAATTCTCCTGCCTTAGCCTCCTGAGTAGCTGGGATCAGATGTGCATACCACCATGCCCAGCTAATTTTTGTATTTTTAGGAGAGATGGGTTTCACCATGTTGGCCAGGCTGGTCTCGAACCCTTGACCTCAAGTGATCCAAAGTGAGCCTCAACCTCCCAAAGTTCTGAGATTACAGGTGTGAGCCTCCATGCCCGGCCTCGCATGCACTTTTTACTGGGCTAACTTTACAACATCAAATAGCACAGAACTTCTAGTTTACTTCAAACTGTGATGACTTTAAAATTTCTAGACTGGGGTAGTGGTTATACATTTTTTTCTCCTTCCCTATATCCTAGTAATTTAGAGACCTGGAGGGAGAAGATACATGGACTGTCAGATCTACAGACCTGCTTCCTTCAGTAGCTGATTTTCTTTCATTTGTGTCAGAAACAGGCAGCATGGCACAGAGCCATGCACCTAAAACTTTATTGTGCATATTTATTCCTAGAGATCTTGTTAAAATGCAGATTCAGATTCAGCCACTCTAGGGTCAGGGCTGAGATTCTGCTTTCTATTGTAATAAGTTCCCAGGTAATGCCAATGCTGCTGGTCCATGGACTGAATACTTTGATGAGAAGTTTAGTAAGGATATAGAGGAAAGAATACTACATGTGGAGTAGTAATTTCTGGCTTTTAGTATCAGCTCTGCCATTTACCAACTTGCTTTCTTGGACAAGTCATTTTTCCTCTCTGGGTTTTAATTTCCTCAAATAAAAGCTGTGTGATAGAGGAGGAGGTTGGGTTAGGTTATTTCAAAGCTTGCATTCATAGACTCTTCAAAGTGATGTTTTGATTAAAAAACTCCACCTACAGGATCACATACAGCCTTTCAAGGGACTAACAGGTGAACTGGTGTTATCAAAGCAGAAATTATAAGGGCTGGAGTAGGAGGGCATGGGAAAGTCAGAGAAAGGGAAGGTGAGCCATAACTTATTATGGCAAATATAAGGCTTTGATTCTTTCAGAGTGATGGATTTTGAATTAAAACTGTTATCCTGAGAGAGGCTACTATTTTCCCCTCCAACTGTCTTAGGGGGAGACCTGCTTTACTGAAAACTGAGTTGCATAAGAAACTTGAATGAAGGAAGCAATGGATGTGTTAGTGCTTTGAAATAAGCAAATGCTTACAGGGGCTGTGAGTGAGTCATGGCTGGAGGGAAGCTTTCTGGAGCCATGAGGGAGTCTGGTTTGAAAACGGCAGTTCATCTCTGCTGCAGACCATTTCTCTAATTTCAGACAAATTGGCCAGAAATTCAGGTGTTTGGCCACTGCTAGCAGACGTAACAGGGACAAATGCAGTCTCCTACAAGGGTTAGGAGAGCAAAGGTGCCAGGGGGCATACAGGGGCATAAGTAGGCAAGGAGAAGGAGGGGTGAAAAAGGAACACAGATGATTTAAGTGAATGAATGAAGCTTCTGACCATCTGAGCCTCTGGAGGCAGCCCTTCCCCAAGAGCTCACCCATCTCTATTTTGAGCAGGAAACAGGATCAGACAGAAAGGGCTCCCCAGACTCATAGATACAAGCTAGTTTCTCATTAAGTCCCAAAGCAAAGTCAGGGGAGTGGAGAAAACTCCTGGTGCTGGCGCCTGTTCCAACGGTTAGGTTGGGAAATACAGGAGATATTTACCTTATGTAGGACGTGCTCGTTGAAGTCAGGGCCAGCTCCTCCCTGGTAGGAATCGGGTCTCTGCAGGTCCATGCCCGACTTGGAGCTCGCCACTCCGACTCTCCCTGCGCTCTGCGTCAGTGCTTCCAGGAGCTCGGTCCGAGTTCCGCTGGGTGCGGCAGGCTCGGGTCTGAGCCCTGCGGGCCGGGCCGCATCCGTTTTCAGCACTGGACAGTTCCCCGCAGCGGCCGCGGCGCGGTACCAGGCGGGCAGGCGGCCACGCTCTTCCAGGACAGAGTGTTTCAGCACCAGGAACAGCGACTCCGCCGTTGTGCGCCTGGGACCAGAGTTCTGAGATCCTGTCAGCTCCAATCCCTGCCTCTTAGGACTCCAGGATGCTGGCAGGGACGCAAGATTTGGGTCCGGCTGGTGATCCCTGCGTATTTCATTCAGCTACCGGACTCCGGAGGCTCAGCGACCCGGCTGCGTTCTCAGGGCATTGCAGTCCTGGGAGCTCACCGTTCCTGATTCCGAGAGAACGGGCATCTCCGTCACCACGCAGCTTAGCGCAGCGCAGCTCTCCTCACACGTTTGCAGGGGCGAAGTCCTGCGGCGCTGGCGGCGCTTCTGTTTTTGTCCCTGGACGATTCTCTCCAGGATGTATGAGATAAATAGAGATTCTAAGCCTGAGGTCGACAGACGATGGGTCTTAGGTGTCCCCAAAGTCCCTGAAATATGCTAAATTCTGCTTACCTGCATTTTCCTAGGGAGAAGGTCCAGGGCTTTAATCACATTCTCTCCAGTATACTTGACCCCAAGAAGTTAAGAACAATGGGCCCAGGAGAGGCAGATGGTGGTTTGGTTAGGAGCACAGGCTCCAGGATTCAAATCTTGACTCTGAAAATTATTAGTTGTGTAACCTCGGGCAAATTAATCTCTCCTAAGTGTCCACAAAATGGAGATAATATTATAATAGTACCTGCCTCATGGTTTTGTTCTGAGGATTTAATGAGTTAATTCATGTAAAAAGCCTAGAACAGTGCCCGGCATGTACTAAGAACTCAATAAATGTGAGCTATTACGCTCTCCGGAAAGGGGATGAAGAGCTCTGGCTACTTCCCCTAAACATTAGGGGAGTCCTGCTGCTGTGACCATTGATTGGCAAAATTGCATCATCACCTGTAATATGAGAGCGTGAGGCTGACCACCATGGGAACTGGAGGCTGAGACTGTGGCCCCTGGGATTATTATCAGATTACTAAGGACAAGTCCTAGTACCACCCACCGGACCTTGGAGTCAGTATCAACATGAAAGGAAAGAGCCAGGCTTAGGGTTAAAAGAGTACATTTTACTCCTGGGTTTCACTCCTTTTTGGCTGAGTTGCGTGAGCCAGATCACTCGTGTTCCCTGGGATTACTTATGTTTTCTCATTTGCAAAATAGGTAGAGTAATCTATGCCCACTTTATTGGGTTTGGGGGAAGAGTGAGACAATGCATATGAAAAGTCTTTATTTTCTTTTAAATTGTAAAGCAAATTTCATTTATAAAGCTTTATTGCTGGAATCACTATACTGTAGATAGTCAATGATTAAATGAACAAAGCTAGGGAAACAATGTGCTTGTTTTATGAGATTCTCACTGGGCTGATTTTTTTTTCAGCCTGTGACAAATACATACCATCCGATGGTTGGAGTTCTTAATGTGAGGTGAATAAATGGATGAATGTATGTTAGGGGAACTTTGCAACATTGATAACGTTACACAAAGTTTTGCTTCTGTGCCTTTTTCTGGGGGAGGAGAAATCTCCAGAAGAAGAAATGAATCCCATAGATTTTATTAAGTTCTCAAAGTTGTTTATACTCAAAAAAAGTACAGAATGAATAGCTTAGACTTGCTCATCTTAACTTTCTCCTGAGCTTCCTCAACAACACTGACTACTATAGATAAGAAGATTCTAGAGGCTTTGTCTGGAACCTCACATTCCTTGGAAGGTTCACTTCTCAGGGTCTTGTTTGGAGTTCTGAAGGTTCAGAAACATTATTCTGTTTGTTCAGGTTTATAGAGCAAATAGCAGAGGATCTGAACCAATCCAGAATTGATGATGGAAGACTTTCATGAGAAATGATGTTTAAGCTGAGATCTGAAGGAAAAGTGGTCATTAGTCGAAGAGGGTGGTGGTGGTGGGGTGGTTCCAGGCAAAGCAATCAGTATATGCAAAGGTTTTAAGGTATGAAGAGCTGAGAAAAGACCAGTGTGGCTAGAGTCCTGAGAAAGACAGGAGAAGGGTAATGGGAGACCAATCTAGAGATAGATAAGGACCAGATCATGTGGATCTTGTTAAGGCTTTTGAACTTCATTCTAAGATCAATGTGAAACCATTGAAGGACTTCAAGTAGGGAAATGGCATGGCTAGATTTGGGTTTTAAAGACACTACTTTAAAGTAAGTTAAGTCAAGAATGAATGTGCTCTTTTATTGATTTATAAAATTGATTTTTATATTATGGGCATTAATCCTTTATGTCATAAATATTGCATTATTTTCCATAGATTTCTTTTCTTTTTTTTCTTGCTTTTTTTGAGACATGGTTTCACTCTGTCACCCGGGCTAGAGTGCAGTGGCTCAATTAAAGCTCACTGCAGTCTCAACCTCCCAGGCTCAAGCAATCCTCCTGCCTGAACCCTCTGACTAGCTGGGACAACAGGTGTGTGCCACCATGCCTTGCTAATTTTTGTATCTTTTTAGAGACAGGGTTTTGCCACATTGCCCAGGCTTGAACTCCTGGGCTTAAACAATCTGCCTGCCTCAGCCTCCCAAATTGGTGGGATTACAGGCGTGAGCCACTGCACCTGGCTGTAGATTACTTTTCAATGATTAACTTTGTTTATGCTTTTATTATACTGTATTAAAGATTTTAATCTTTAAGTTTGGGCTGAGTATTAGCAGGCATTAGCTAGGCAGAAGAGATCATCAGAAGGCATATTGTTGTGTGTGAACCCTAAATATCTGAGACAGTGCTCAGTCAATTTAGGAAGCTTATTTTGCCAAAGTTAGGGACACACACCATGACACAGCCTCAGGAGGTCCTGATGGCATGCTCAAAGTGGTTTGGGGGCAGCTTGGTTTTATATATTTTAGGGAGACATGAGACATCAATCAATATATGTAAGCTGTACACTGGTTTGGTCCAGAAAGGCAGGGCAACTCGAAGTGGGGAGGGGGCTTTTTGGTCAAAGGTAGATAAGAGAAAAATGTTTGCATTCTTTTGAGTTTCTGGTTAGTCTTTCCAAATGAAGCAATCAGATATGTATCTATCTCAGTGAGCAGAGGGATGACTTTGAATAGAATGGGAGGCAGGTTTGCCCTAAGCAGTTCCCAGCTTGACTTTTCCCTTTAGCTTAGTGGTTTTGGGGTCCCAAGATTCATTTTTCCTTTCACATGAGCAAACAATAAAAGTGAAGGAAAGTAGATATTCTTTAGAGAATGTGTCCGTTATGTAACAATACTATTAATTTAGAATTACATATGTTGTGTGTTCTTATTCTTTTAAATTTGTTAAGATGTGTTTTGAGGTCTTATCTTGGTGAGCATTCTAGGTGAGGTTGAGAAGAATGTGTATTTGTTATTATGGGGTAGAGTATTCTATAAATGCCAATCAGATCGAGTTGATTGATAGTGTTCTTCAAATCAACTATATCCTTTATGTATTGTATTCCTGCTAGATCTATCAGTTACTGACAGAGGGTTTTGAATTCTCCATCTCTACAGTGGATTTGTCTTTTTCTCTTTTTATTTCTATTTGTTTTTGCCTCATGTATTTTGACACTGTGTTATCAGGTGCATGTACATTTCTTGGAGAACTAATTCCCTTTGTCATTAGGTAGCGTTCCTGTTTATTCCTAACAATTTTCCCTGTTCTAAGTCTTCTTTGTCTGGAATTAACATCGCTACTCCAGTTTTCTTTTGATCAGTGCATTGTATAACTTCTTCCATCCCTTTATTTTTAAACTTTGGAGTCTTTATATTTAAAGTATATTTCTGGTAGGCAGCATATAATTGGATCTTCTTCTTTTATCCCTTCTGACAATCTCTGTCCTTTAATTAGTGTATTAAGCCATTCATATTTAAAGTGATTGTTACTATATTTGGATTAATATTGACCATGTTTGTAACTGCTTTTTATTCACTTACAGATGCTACTGCTTCTGCACTCTGAGCAATTTATATGATTTTTAAAAATTCTATCTTCTCTCAGAATATCAGTAAAAAATTCTTCTTAAAAAATTTTAGGCTAGGCACCTGTAATCCTAGCACTTTGGGAGGCCAAGGTGGGTAGATCACCTGAGGTCACGAGTTTGAGACCAGCCTGGCCAACATAGTGAAACCCTGTCTCTACTAAAAAAAAAAAAAAAAAAAAAATTAACTGGGTGTGGTGGTGCGTGCCTATAATCCCAGCTACTCAGGAGGCTGAGGCAGGAGAATCACTTGAACCCGGGAGGCAGAGGTTGCAGTGAGCCAAGATTGCTTCATTGCACTCCAGCCTGGGCAACAAGAGTGAAACTTCATCTGAAAAAAAAAATTTAAGCAGTTCTCTTTAGAGTTTACAGGATATTCTCAAAACTAAACTAAATCTACCTTCAAATAACACTATTTCTGCTTCATGTGTAGTGCAGGTGCCTTAAAAACAGTATTCCTGAGTCCTCCCTTCCAGCCTTCTGACATTGCTATCATTTATGTCATTTATCGACATGCTATAATCATTAAATACTGACTACTATTGTTACTTTAAACAGTTATCTTTTAGATCAATTAAGAATAGGAAAAATATGATTTTTATTTGACCTTCATTTATACCTTCTCTGACACCCTTCTTTGCTTCATATAGATCCAAGTTTCTGATATGTGTTACTGTCCTGCTTGAAAAAATTTTTTTTAACGTTTCTTGTAAGGGAAGTCAGCTGATGACAAATTCCTCAGTTGTTTGTCTTATAGTATCTATTTCTTCTTCATTTTTTTTAAGAGATGGTATCTTGCTATGTTGTCCAGGCTGGAGTGAAGTGGCTATTCACAGGTAGGATTATAGTACACTGCAACCCCCAATTCCTGAGCTCATGTGATCCTTCTGCCTCAGCTTCTCAAGTAGCTGGGACTACCAGTGCATAGTACCATACCTGGATAATGTTTTAAGTTTTTCATAGACATGAGCTCTTGCTATGTTGCCTAAGCTCGTCTCGAACTTCTGGCTTCAAAGGATCCTCCTACCTCAGCTTCCCAAAGGGCTAACACTACAGGCACACACTACCATGCCCAGTGCTTCTTCATTTTTGAAGGATAATTTCCCTGGATATAGAATCCTAGGTTGATGGTTTTTCCCGCTAACACTTTAAATATTTTATACTACTGTGTTTTTGCTTGCATACTTTCTTTTTTAAATTATTTTTCTCTAATTTAAAATTTTTATGGATACATACTAGTTGCACGTATTCATGGGGTACATGCTATATTTTTATGTAAGTGTACAATGTGAATGAGCAAATCAGAGTAGCTGGGCTATCCATCACCTTAAACATTTATGATTTCTTTGTGTTAGGAACATTCCAATTTCACTCCTGTAGTTATTTTGAAATATAAACTCAATTATTGTTAACTATAGTCATCCTGTTTTGCTACCAATGCTTGCATACTTTCTGAGGAGAAGTTTACTATAATTTTTTTTTAATTTGAGACGGAGTTTCGTTCTTGTTTCCCAGGATGGAGTGCAATGGTGCAATCTCGGCTCACTGCAACCTTGTCTCCCAGGTTCAAGTGATTCTCCTCCTCAGCCTCCTGAGTAGCTGGGATTACAGGCATGTGCCACCACACCTGGCTAACTTTGTATTTTTAGTAGGGATGGGATTTCTCCATGTTGGTCAGGCTGGTCTCGAACTCCCGACCTCAGGTGATCCACCCGCCTCGGCTTCTCAAAGTGCTGGGATTACAGGCGTGAGCCACCGCGCCTAGCAGTTTACTATAATTTTCATTCTAGCCCCTCTACAGGAAGACTGCTTTTTCCTCCTTAGGGTTCTTTCAAGATTTTTCTCTGTCTTTGATTTTCCTAGTCATCACCATGAGAACCTGGTGGGGTTCCTGGAGATAAAGTCCATGAAAATGTGGGTATCCACCTAAGACTGACCCCCAGGAATTTCTCACTTTCAAATTAGTCCACATTCAGCCTCCAACAGTTCCTCAAAATTACCGTATAAGTGTTCCTACCAGCTCATGGTTCCAGTAGCTTCTGCTCCAGGTAAGTAGATCTCAGCTGTGACTTTCTGGATGTACCTGTCTCTCCAGATTTCAGAGGAGCAGGTTTCCCTGCAAACTCAGTTCTCTGATGGTCCAAGAAAAGTAATTGATTTTGAGCTTGTTCAGCTTTTTCCTATTGTAAGGAGTGGGGGTGATGACCTCTAGCTCTTCACCTGTCAAAGCTAAAACTAAAAGTCCTTCATTCGGATTAGAGTATTATCTTTCCTGGGAAAAAATACCAAAATTTTTTCAAACTCTAATCATTTTTTTTTTTTTTTTTTGCTTCATGTCCTTTGGACCTTTTTTTTGTGACATTCTAAATTAACACAATAATTTTAAAATTCAAGTTATTCTCATAGTAATTACATTTTGGATTGGTATCTTTCTGAGATCTGGGGCCATTCAAGTGTCATTGGTAAGTACATTTGCAGACCATCTCTCAGGATGCGTGGCTCATTCTGCAGGGCTTCTGATCTAAAAGCTTTAGAAGTGACATTTTCTAATCCTGTCTCCATGTGCTAGGGAGGTCATTTGTATGGATAAGGACTGTCTCATGCATGTTCCCCCAAACAGGGAGGGGCAGCTTTCTTGCCAGCTGTTAACTCCCCTCTCCTGTAGCTGCCTCTTGCCTCAGCTCCCTCTGCCTGGGAGATGTTTCTGCATATGGAGTCCTAAGGTGTGTCTCTAAGTTTCCTCTTCCAGTCCTAGTTATCAGGGTGTGAATATTGACTTTCCTGTGTTCAGTTCCTCTTCTTTGTTTGTTTGTTTTTTGAGACAGAGCCTCACACTGTCTCCTGGGCTGGAGTGCAGTGGCATGATCTTGGCTCACTGCAACCTCTGCCTCCTGGGTTTAAGCGATTCTCCTGCCTCAACCTCCCGAGTAGCTGGTATTACAGGTGCTCGCCACCATGCCCAGCTACTTTTTTGTATTTTTAGTAGAGACGGGGTTTCACCATGTTGGCCAGGCCGGTCTCAAACTCCTGACCTCGTGATTCGCCCGCCTCGGCCTCCCAAAATGCTGGGATTACAGGTGTGAACCACCACACCTGGCCTCCCCTTCTTTGTTTGTATGCTCCATTCCTGCATAACTGCAGCCCAGGGATCAGCAGTTTGGAGTTACATGGTTCAGTTGACAGTTTCCTTCTTACGTCTGTGGTTTATAGTCCACATTTCCATTTTAATAGTAGTTTTTGCCCTCCCTGATAAATTAGTCTCTATCAGTATCTCCCTGATATGTGAGATTCTCAATAGTGCTCCCTTTTTCTTTTCTTTTCTTTTCCTTTCTTTCTTTTTCTTTCTTTCTTTTTTTTTTGAGATGGAGTTTCATTATTTTTGCCCAGGTTGCAGTGCAATGGTGCAATCTCGACTCAGCAACCTCCGCCTCCTGGTTCAAGTGATTCTCCTGCCTCAGCCTCCTGAGTTGCTGGGACTCTAGGCATGTGCCACTATGCTCAGCTAGTTTTTGTACTTTTAGTCGAGACAGGGGTTTCACCATGTTGGCCAGGCTAGTCTTGAACTCCTGACCTCAGGTGATCCAAAGTGCTGGGATTACGGGCATGTGCTACTGTGCCTGCCAAGAGTGCTCCTTTACATGTTAATACAGAAAGTTTCAGCCCTTTGAGAATCATCATCGCTATGATGGATTCTGTTTCCATATCTGTCATGATGTAAACTGGATAGGTAAATTTTTTTGTTTGTTTCATTTTGAAAATTTTAATCAAAGTAACAAATGCATATTGTCAAAAATTTAAATGGTGTGGAAGGTCTTAGACATCTCTCTTATCCCTACCCCCAGTCCTTCTCCTCCAAGGAAACTTCCCCCTGCCCCTGCTCCTTTTTTTTTTTTTTTTTTTTTTTTTTTTAGCTTTGTCTGTTTTTGTTCCTATAACACCATTTTTTTTGTCTACCAGTTACAAACATTGTTGACTAGTACCCTTATGTTTCCTCTGCACATTCTTTTCAATATAGTTATGCCATCATTTTCTGTTCTTCCACCAGTCGACTCTGCAATTTCACACAACAGACTCCAACCTCCATTCCTTGCTTTGTGAACCGTAGATTGTATTTTTGGAGTTGCCAAGGTCTAAGATGAAGCATTAGCATTCCTATCCTTCTTTTCACTTCTTTACCCTGTCATTTCCCAACCTCTTTCAGATATACTTTTTTAAAAAACCAAGTTTTATTAAATTTAATTAATTAATTAATTAATTAATTTTTGACACAATGTCTCACTCTTGTCACCCAGGCTGGAGTGCAGTGGCACGATCTCAGCTCACTGCCACCTCCACCTCCCGGGTTCAAACGATTCTCCTGCCTCAGCCTCCCGAGTAGCTGGGATTATAGGCACCCACTGCCATACCTCGCTAATTTTTGTATTTTTAGTAGAGACAGGGTTTCACCATGTTGGCCAGGCTGGTCTTGAACTCCTGAACTCAGGTATCCGCCCATCTCGGCTTCCCAGGGTGCTGGGATTACAGGCGTGAGCCACCGTGCCTGACTTTTTAATTTTTTTTTTTTAATTTGAGAATTATTTTGTTGGTAGAAGAGTTGCAAAGTTAGTACAGAGAGCTCCTGTGTATCCCACACCCAGTTTCTCCTGCTAGGAACATCTTACATTATTATGGTGTCTTTGTCACAGCTATGAACCAATACTGATACACTATTACGGAAGTCTATTTTTCCCTTGCCTTTCCTTAGTTTTTACCCAATTTCCTAATTCTGATCCAGGATCTAATTTAAGGTATCACATTACACTCACTCTTTTTTAATAATACATCCATTGCTCAAAATCATGGCATCGTTTTAATCTGCACTTTTTTTTTATATATACTTACTGTTTTCTCTTAAGTTTATGATTGCCTCTCTTTTTGCTTGTTGAGAAAGAAAATGCATGTCTTCTTTATTGTGTTCCTCATATCTTCCAGCTTTCCACTCTTTGGTATGCATTCCATTATTTTCTTGAATCTCAGTGACTTCATGTTCTGATATGGATTGGCTTCTTTGTATTTAGATAATGACTTTGTTTTACTTCTTCCCCCTGAGTTTCTAATTTACTTTTCAAATTTTTTATTTTTGTTTTTATTTTTTGAGACAGGGTCTCACCTTGTCATCAAGGCTGGAGTACAATGGTGCGAACATGGCTTACTGCACCTTTGACCTCCCAGGCTCAAGAGATTCTCCGACCTCAGCCTCCTGAATACCTGGGACCACAGACATGAGCCACCACGCCCAGCTAATTTTTTTGTAGAAATGGAGTTTCACCATGTTGCCCAGGCTGGTTTGAACTCTTGAGCTCAAACAATCATCTTCCTTTGGCCTCCCAAAGTGCTGAGATTACAGGCATGAGCCACTGTTCCTGGCTCTAATTTGTTTTTAAACATTGAATTCAGGGCCTTCAACAGATGCTCAAGGCTCGTTTTCTAAGCTCTCATCTACATCATCTCACAAACCTCTCTGACACAGTGTTCTATCTGTTTATTCTGAGAACTGGTTGTTTTCCGGGCCTGCTGCGTAGCTATAGCTCTGACATTTTCCTTTAGTTCTATTCTTACACAGATTCAGTATTTCTGTGGCTCATTTATTCTGCTTTATTGGTCTACTCTCTCATGAACTTGGTTTACTTTTCTTGCTTTATTCCTCATGAATAAGTATTCAAAGAAGTGACTTAAGAATTTACGTAAATAATTGCTTAAGAAAGGGAGCATGGGAGGTGAACTTCCTGACTCTTTACATATCTGAAAATGTGTTTGCTCTGCTCCTACTCAATTTTGGCTGGATTTGGAATTCCAGGTTGAAAGCTCCTTCTCGAGGGTTTGAAGACATCACTGCATTGTCTTCCTGGGTACTCTTAGGAGCTAACATTGCTGATTGAAGTGCTGCTCACAGAAAGTCTTTTGCCAGATTAATTCCTCTGCCTTTGGGGATGGTCTATTTTAGTATTTATTTTTTTGTTTTGGAAGCTTTGCTTTTCTATTCTTTTTGCTTCGCTTTGCTTCGCTTCGCTTCTCTTCTTTCTTTCTTTCTTTCTTTCTTTCTTTCTTTCTTTCTTTCTTTCTTTCTTTCTTTCTCTCTTTCCTCTGTCTCTTCTTTCTCTCTCCTCTTTCTTTCTTTCTTTTCTTTCTTTCTTTTTTTCTTTCTCTTTCTCTCTCTTCCTTCATTTCCTTCCTTCCTTCCTTCCTTCCTTCCTTCCTTCCTTCCTTCCTTCCTTCCTTCCTTCCTTCCTTCTTTCCTCCCTCCCTCCCTCCCTCTCTCTCTCTTTCTCTCTTTTTCTTTCTTTCCTGCTTCTCTCTTTTTGCCGGAGCGCAGTAGTATGACCTCGGCTCACTGCAACCTTCGCCTTCCAGGTTCAAGCGATTCTCCTGCCTCAGCCTCCCAAGTAGTAGTTGGGATTACAGACGCATGCCACTATGCCTGGCTAATTTTTGTATTTTTAGTAGAGATGGGGTTTCACCATGTTAGCCAGGATGGTCTTTAACTCCTGACCTCAGGTGATCCCCTCGCCTCAGCCTCCCAAAGTTCTCATATTACAGGCATGAGCCACTGCTCCTGGCCTCTAAAATCTTTTCTTAATCTATGGTTTTCTGATATTCTGCATGAATTTATATAACCATACGCCTATTTACATCTATTGTGCTGGGTACTCAGTCTACCCTTTCAATTTGAAGATGTGTGTCTCCTTTCCTCTCTGGGAAATTCTCTTCCTTTAATTTTTTTCTCCCCTTAATTGTTACTACTATTTTCTGAAGTTCCCAAGTAGTCAGATATTATCATTTTCCATCTCTTTGTCTTTTTTGCACTATGAACTAGGATATTTCCTTACTCTCATCTTTAAAATCCTTACAATGCATTACTTTTTAGCAAAATTCTTTTCAGTTTCCAAGAATTATATTTTTGTTTCCCAGGTGCGGTGGCTCATGCCTAATCCCAGCACTTTGGGAGGCTGAGGTGGGCAGATCACTTGAGGTCAGGAGTTCCAGACCAGCCTGGCCAACATGGTGAAACCCTGTCCCTACTAAAAATACAAAAATTAACCAAGTGTGGTGGAGTGTGCCTGTAATTGTAACTACTTGGGAGGCTGGGGCAGGAAAATCGCTTGAACCTGGGAGGTGGAGGTTGCAGTGAGCCGAGATCACGCCACTGCACTCCAGCCTGGGAGACAGAGTGAGACTCTGTCTCAGAAAAAAAAAAAACCCCCAAAACACACACACACACACACACACACACACACACACACACACACACACATATATATATATTTGTTCTCATTTACATTTTAAAAAATTGTGGTAAAATATACGTAATATAAAATATACCATTTTAACCATTTTAAAGTCTACAGTTCAGTAGTGTTAAGTGCATTTACATTGTTTTACAACTCATCTCCAGAATTCTTTTTGTTTTGTGAAACTAACGCTCTATACCCATTAAACAACATCTCCTTATTCCCCTTCCAACCAGCCTCTGGCAACCACTATTCTACTCTCAGTGTCTATATGCATTTGGCTAATCTAGGTATCTCATAGGAGTGGAATATCATAGGAAATATAGGTATCTTATACGAGTGGAATCACACAGCATTTTTCTTCTTGTAACTACCTAATTTCACTTAGCATAATGTTCTCAAGGTTCATCCATGTTGTAGCATGTGTCAGAATTTCATTTATTTCTAAGGCTGAACTATATTATATTTGAGAAAACTATATTATATATTAATATATAATATTACATAGGATGGCTTCTTTGTATTTAGATAACTTTCTTTTTCTTATAGTATAGTATATAATATTTTTTCCTAAATACAATATATTAAATACAATATGTTATATTGTAATCTTAGAAAGAATACAATACAATACAATACAATACAATACAATACAATACAATACAATACTATTGTAGTCTTTCTTTTTTCTTTTTTTGAGACAGAGTCTTGCTCGGTTGCCCGTGTAGTGGCGCAATCTCAGCTCAAAGCAACATTTCTCCCATGATTATGCTCTGGGGTGTTGGAATGGGTGAGGGGTGCACTGCAGGGGAGGCAGCCTCCATATGCAGCCACCTGTCCCCTCCCCCTCTGGCATGCTTGGATGGGGATGGAGGTTTTGAGTTGTATTGACCTAGGAGGAACAATGGTGCTGTCTCCTTCCTTGGGGCTTTGGAGAAGATCTGTTCATTTATTCTTCATTCATTCATTCATTCATTGATCCATTCATTCATTCTTAGCCAGGTACTGTGCTAGGCACTCAGGATAAATAGACAAAAGAGCTACAGTTCCTGACTCTAAACAACTGACAGTCTACCACTTGTGGCTAACGGGTGCAGAAAGATCATATCATGGGATAAGGGTCATGATGGTGCATGAGGGAGGCAGTGCAGTGCAGTGGCTGAAAGCTCAAGCTCGGATCCAGCAGACTCGGGTTGCATCCTGACTCCACTGCGTGCCATGTGTGCAGCTTTGTTTATTATTTCATGTTGCTAATGTTCACTTTCCTCTTTCAAAGTGTCATTATGAGGATTAAATGAAAGAATGCGGCTGGGCCCGATGGCTTAAGTCTGTAATCCCAGCCCTTTGGGAGGCTGAGGCAGGTGGATCACCTGAGGTCCAGAGTTCGAGACCAGCCTGGCCAACATGATAAACCTCATCTCTACCAAAAATACAAAAATGAGCCGGACGTGGTGGTGTGCGTTTGTAATCCCAGCTACTTGGGTGGCTGTGGCATGATAATCGCTTAAACCCTGGAGTCAGGGGCTTCAGTGAACCGAGACTGCTCTACTGCACTTCAGTCTGGGTGACAGAGCGAGACCCTGTCTCTAAAAAAAGAAAAAAAAAAAAAAAGAGTGCACGGTAAGTGCCTGGTATATACTGAGTGCTCAATATAGGAGCTGTCATTGTGAATAATATGGGCTGAGCGTGCCAGAAGTCTGGAGGAGAGGATGACCACTTGCTCTGCCTGGAGGTGAGGAGGAAGGTGGGACTTGGGGAGGGCTTCACCCAGGAAGTGGCCGCTAGGCACCAACATTTCCTTCCCTAGAAAAGTCCCCCAGTGATACCTTCTCCTGTCCCAGCACCCCAAGGAGCCACATTTTTGACCATTGAAAAGCAGCCTCTAATAAGAGAGAGCCTCTGTAAGGCTGCCCAGGCCCTGCCCATGATGCCAGTTTTCTGCTGCCATGTTGTTTGCACCATTGGGTGCTTTCTGGGAGATACAAGGATGCATGACGAACAAGTGAACCTTTATTGTGACATCAATGTGTCACATGATGTCATAGACTCTTTTGCAAGCATTATCTACTTAATCTTATCCAATTCTCCCCTGGAGGAGGCTCTAATTCTTCCCATTTTATAGATCATGAAAGCGAGCCTCTGGGACAGTAAGTTAATCACCAAGATCCTGCAGATGGCAGACAGAGCCAAGATTCAGTCCCTAGTGGTCTGGCCCCATGTTGATACACTTTCCGCCATCCTGCAGCTGCCTTCTGCTGGTAGAATCATCAGCCGAGAGCTGTGGCTCGGGAGGGGACTGTGGAGGTTTGTTTGGTGCTTTTAGCTCCATAGTTGGAAAAACTCTTTGGCACACAGACATTCGTAGACACTAAGTTCCAGCCTATCCTGCCACTCAGTCAGGATCAAGAGGAGGAGACGCCAAGGGGATCTGTCTCTCCAGAAGTGTACAGAAAGTGCTCGGTGACATCGCCATATCTGCCCCAACACCGTAATTCCTGGGACATACAATAGCCACTCTTACCTGGAACCTGTGGCATTAAGACCACCCCCATGGGGCCGGTCGCGGTGACTCATGCCTGTAATCCCAGCACTTTGGGAGGCTGAGGTGGGCAGATCACCTGAGGTCAAGAGTTCGAGACCAGCCTGGCCATCATGGTGAAACCCCGTCTCTACTAAAAATACAAAAAATTAGCCGGGCATAGTGGTGGGCACCTGTAATTCCAGCTACTCTGGAGGCTGAGGCAGGAGAATCGCTTGAGCCTGGGAGGTGGAGGTTGCAGTGAGCTGAGATCAAGCCACTGCACTCCAGCCTGAGTGACAGAGCAAGACTCAATCTCAAAAAAAAAAAAAAAAAAAAAGAAAAAGAAAAAGAGAGAGAGAGACTGTCCCCATGGACTAGACTCCAGGAGCTTGTGGTCCTTCTTGGTTTTGGTTTTTGTGTTTTTGAGATTGAGTCTGTCTCTGTTGCTCAGGCTGGTGTGCAGTGGAGTGATCACAGCTCACTGCAGCCTCGACATCTTAGACTCAAGCGATCCTCCCACCTTAGCCTTCCAAGTAGCTGGGATTTCAGCCTGTGGTCCTTTGGTCATCAGCGTGGTAGTGCTCTCCTGTAGCACAGAGCACAGCAGCTACAGGCTGTGGGGGAAGCTGCGCGTCCAGGAAGGCTCCTTCACTGAGTGCCAGGCTCTTTGCAGCTCGCTGCCTCCTCCTTGTGGACATTTGTCTCCAGCAGGGTCTCAGAACTTGGTGACTGTGTCATGGGAGAATGGATAAACTCAACATCCCCAGGGAGGAGGAACTTCTACTGCCCAGTCTTCAGAGGGAGCCAGTAGAAATTATAAAAAGCCAGCAAAATTTACCTGGACTTCTCTCAGCCACTCTTTCTGCTCTGTTTCTTCTCTCTCATGTGGTATAGCCCTCTTTCCATGTGAGAAATATACTTCTAGGAGAGAAGATACGTCATTGACATCATACTGTGATTTTAAATGCACATGTCACCTTTGGGGAAGCATTTGCGTTTCAGGTTTTCTCCTGGACTGTGGGTGTTACAGGTGTTTTTTTTTTTTTTTTTTTTTTTTTCCATAGCAGCAGCAGGTGTGTGTGCATGCATGCATGTGTACTCTCTGTGTGGGAGGCATCATAGTTTTGAGAGCCTTTGCTGAAGTCACACTTCACTTGGCCATGGAATCCCCTCTTAACTAACCTGCCCTGCTTGCAGTGATCAGTGGGTTCAAGTTCATGTATTCTCTCTGGGTTCCTTTGTGCTGTCATTTGTGATTGTTTTCTTCAAGGCACACAGCTGAGGATCAAAACTGGGAAGATAATTCAATCCCTCCTTCCAAGAGCTGATAATGCATCATGCCACATCATTTCTTCATCTGTTAACCTAGCTTTTCTTTAAATTGGACCTCAGGATGCACAGAATTGGGTTAATCATCATAATGGAATTCTGACACACTCATCATTCACCCACGGACAGTCCACTTTCATTCATTCGTTTATTCCAATGTAATAAGGCCCTGTAAACTCAAAGCAAAAGCTAGGGCCTTGGCAATAACTTACGTTTAACCATATCCTCCTCCCACCCCACTCCCCAAATTGGGAATCATTCTGATTCCTCTGTCCATCAATCCTTTGTTTTCATTTTTAGGTAGTTTTATTGCATCTATATGCATTCCTAAAGATGCATTTTTAAAATTTTAGTTTTTTCTTTTTTTTTTTTTTTTTCAGATGGAGTCTCTCTGTGTTGCCCAGGCTGGAGTACAGTGGCGCGATCTTAGCTCACTGCAACCTCTGCCACCCGGGTTCAAGCGATGCTTCTGCCTCAGCCTCCTAAGAAGCTGGGACTGCAGGCATGTGCCACCATGCCTGGCTAATTTTTATATTTTTAGTAGAGATGAGGTTTCACCATGTTGGCCAGGCTGGTCTTGAACTCCTGACCTCAGGTAATCCACCTTCCTTGGCCTCCCAAAGTGTTAGGATTACGGGTGTGAGCCACTGCACCAGGCCTTTTCTTTCTTTTTGTAGAGATGGGATCTTGCTATGTTGCCCAGGATGGTCTTGAACTCCTGGGCTTAAGCCATCCTCCTGCCTCTGCCTCCCTAAATGCTGGGATTACAGGTGTGAGCCAATGTGCCTGGCTGGTTGCTTTTTTGATTTAAGATTACATTGCTTAGATTCTTCTGTATTGTGTGGCATGTTTGTTGTTTTGACTGCTGCATAATGTTCTGCGGAGTGAATAGCCCACATTTCTTTAATCTGTTCTTCCACTGAAGGGCATGTGGGCTGTGCCGGGTTTTTATCTGCTGTGACCAGCACTGCAGGGAACTTTCACGTACATGTCTCTTGTCGTCTGTGTGCAAGAGTTTCTCTCCATTTTCCCATGTGAGAAGTGTTAGTTAATTTATTTATTTAGAGACAGAGTCTCGCTCTGTTGCCCAGGCTGGAGTGCAGTGGTGTGATCTCAGCTCACTGCAACCACCACCACCTCCCAGGTTCAAGCAGTCTTCCCACCTCAGCCTCCCAAGTAGCTAGGACTACAGGTGTGCACCACCATCCCCAGCCAATTTTTTTGTATTTTTAGTATAGTCGGGGTTTTTTCACGTTGCCCAGGCTGGTCTCAACCTCCTGAGCTCAGGCAGTCCGCTTGCCTCTGCCTCCCGTAGTGCTAGGATACAGGTGTGAGCCACCGCATCCAGCCAGAAGCATTTACTTAAGGTCAGCTGCATGTGTTGCCTATGCTCAGGTCACACATGCCTGGGTGGTGGGGCTGCGGGGCTCTGCAGGAAAACCATGTGAGTTATGGAGAAGAACCTGGGATTTTGGCTTAGACAAATGTGTTTCAAGGTCTACCTGAGCTACTTTTAAGTTATTTGACTTGGACCACTTTCTTGACTCCTTTGAGTTGCAGTTTTCATATTTTAAAAATGGAGTCCGGGCATGGTGGCTCATGCCTGTAATCTCAACGTTTTGGGAGGCCGAGACAGGCAGATCACCTGAGGTCAGGAGTTCAAGACTAGCCTGGCCACCATGGTAAAACCCTGTCTCTACTAAAAATACAAAAATTAGCCAGGAGTGGTGGCACGCACCTGGAGTCCCAGCTACTGGGGAGGCTGAGGCAGGAGAATCGCTTCAGCTTGGGAGGTGGAGGTTGAAGTGAGCTGAGATTGCAAAACTGCACCCCAGCCTGGTAGACAGAGTGAGACTTTGTCGGAAAAATAAAAAAGAATAAGGTACAAGAAACAAGGAGAAGTCAAAGCACAGCTGGGAGGAGCCACTGCAGCCCAGGAGCAGGCCTGCACAGCAGGTAAGCATGTCTACTTTAAAGTCAGCACACCAGGCTCACATGCACCAGAGCACTTCACTTACTAGCTTATGACCTGAGGCACACACTTAACGTTTGGAGTCTGTTTCCCTCTGGTCGGTGGTAATTGCACTGAGCTCTGAGGGCTTTTGGGTGGCTTTGATGAGATCATCCATCCATCCTTGTTCTGGTGCCTGGGATACTTAGTCAATGTGAGCTGCTGTTGCAGACCTGGGACTAGCATGCACTCCGTACAGACTGAGTGTCACCAGGGTGGGACACTGCAGAGGAGATTCAATATCAGATTCAGCATATTAATATTATTTAACATAATAAGGAACATACTACTATTTCCCTTTACAGACTTCAAATATCAGGTATCAAAAATACAGATTTCCACAGACTTTCTTTTTTTCTTTGAGACAGAGTCTTGCTCTGTCACCAGGCTGGAGTGCAGTGGCGCCATCTCGGCTCACTGCAACCTCCACCTCCCAGGTTCACGCCATCCTCCTGTCTCAGCCTCCTGAGTAGCTGGGACTATAGGTGCCCGCCACCACACCCAACTAAGTTTTTGTATTTTTAGTAGAGATGGGGTTTCACTGTGTAGTCCAGGATGGTCTCGATCTCTTGACCTCAAGTGATCCACCTGCCTTGGCCTCCCAAAGTGCTGGAATTACAGGTGTGAGCCACTGTGCCTGGCCCAGACTTTCTTATTCAGAATATCCTGGGGTGAGGCTTGGGGGTTTGCATTGTTATAAGGTTCTAAGAGTGACTCTGACATGAAGACAAGTTCAGGAACTCCTGAACTGATGACATCAACCAATGTGCCCTGGAAAACCATTCAGAAAGGGCTTTAGTTTCCCAAGAGAGATGAAGAAGAACTTTAGTTGAGCGGGAGAAGAGCAGTGGACAGAATTAAGAAGAGAACCTAGACTTATTAGGGGAGAAGGAAGGACATGACCTAGACCGCCACATTGCACGTTCGTGTAGAAGACGGTGTTAATGACCCCAGTGTCATCTGCAGAGCACAGCATGGTGCCGTCTGAAATGGGGTCTCCTAAAACTGTGCAACATATTCCAGTGTCAACACCAGGAACAACATCTATTTATATTGTTTACAGTGTTTCCCTCTAGAGCCAGACTGCTTAGGTTTGAATCTAGATTCATCCCTTACTGACTCTGTCACTACAACTTCTGTTTGTGTCAATTACCTCATCTGTAAAATAGGGATAATAATAATGTATATCTCAGGTTGTTTTAAGGGTAAAGTGGGTTAATATGGAGGGCTTAATAAAAAGGCTTCGAATAGTGTCCACACTTAGACAGTGATATGTAGGTGTTGACTATTGCCTTCATCTTTGTCTTTGTCTTCATCGTCATCATCATTGTCACTATTCTGCCACAAATTCCACTTATTATAGAAGTGCATCTAAATGCGCTTCATCTAAAATGCAAGCAGCACTATTAAGAAAAAGAATAGGAGAGGGATAACTATTGTTTTCCTATCCCTAATATTTCAAGTAAGAAAAGATGCAATTTCTCAGTACAATAAAAACATGGAAAATATTGCTGGTTATCCTCCAACTCTCCCCTGTTCAGTAATGGAAGTTTTGGCTGGGCACAAAATTTAAAAACATTTCTCAGCCTCCTTTGCAGGGAAGTGTGGTGACATAACTGAATTCTGGCCAATGGGATGTGAGAGCAGAAGTCAAGCCCAGAGAGATATTGGAGCACAGCCTCCTCTTCCTCTCTTCCCTTCCTCTGGGTGGGATGTAGGAGTGGTGGTGGGTGCTGGAGCAGCCATCCGACACTGAGATGGAAGCCTGGTGCTGGATGGTAGAGCCATGGGCTGGAAGAAACCTGAGGCTGTGGAACTGCCATATCAGCCTTGGACTGCTTACCCCTGAATGTTGGAGGGAAAATAAATAGATTCCTATCTTGTGTATGCCCTACATAAGTAGGCTTTCAATACAGTAGATGAATGAGTATTCTAGATAATAGAGTTGTTACATGTATAAGGAATAAATGTTCTACCAGGTGGCCAAAAGAGCAAAGGAATAGGGAGAGATGGAAGACAAATCCTTATTTGAATGATGTAAAGTAAGAGACATAGGGAAGGAGGGAACAGGGCTGATCTAGGGTGAGGTGATGGAGGTGTCTACGGACAGTCACTCTCAGGGTCATGCCTGCACCTAGGGAAGCCTCCTTAGATTTTGTGCCCTAGGTGCCTCTCTTGCCTTGCTGTGGTCTGGACCACGGAAAGGAGAGAAGATGGGCAGTAGAGGGATAGGAACTGAAGAAGAGGGATAGGGGTAATGTGAAGAGAGAGGAGAGGATGGGGATGGATTTCAGGAAAGAGGAATCAAAGAAGAAAGGAAGAGGGGAAAGGGGAAAGAAAAAAGTAAAAAGTAACCTTCAAGTTAGTGGTTCAACGTGGTAAGTTTTTAATTCAGAGAGACTATTTCTTTACACCTAATATTTTAGAAGTGGGAACAGATGGAAGATCTTATTTTCATCTTCCTGCCCTAAAAATTAGGCCATAGGCAGGGGAAAAATATTGCACTCAACAGGAAGAATGTGACAAAGTACAGTGCCTTGTGATAGTCAGGTGTGTGTCAGCAGCGCCAGTGCAGCACAGCCGGGTTTGAAGTGAGGTCACTAGCAGTGGATGTGGCTGAACCAGAGGGGAACCTACTTTTAAGACAAGTTATGAGAATGGGCCTTTGGTCCCATTTCCAGAAGGCCACATCGCGGGTGTCCTAGCTGCCCTGTGCTGCTCTATCAGCTATGGCATCAGGATCTGCCTGGTAATTAGTGGCTGTGAGACACACTAAATACAGCCAGCCTCAAATAGTCTCCCAGAGTCTAGCACTGTCTGCCCTTTACACACCCAGCCATTTCATAACCTCATTGTCAGTCCTGCAGTTTGCTACAGCATGAAGCAGAGAAGGGGAGATTTGGACTCCAGAGAGGGACCATCATAGGCAGCAGACACCCTGAATGTTGCAATTATCTAGAATTGCTGTTTGGTCCAAAACAGCAATGGTTATACCTGTAAACTTAACTGAGATAGGGCTTTATTTCCTTCAGAGAGCTGGGAGAGAGTGTTGGTAGAATGGAGGTAGGTGATTGGTAGAAATAGAAGGAGAGAGCACTCATTTTTCTTAGGGGAAGGCTGTAAGTCTGGGAGGAGCTGACCTCTGTTGCTCTATCATCTCCCTCTGGATAAATTACTCCATTACTGGCCAGGCGCGGTGGCTCACGCTTGTAATCCCAGCCCTTTGGGAGGTTGAGGCTGGCAGATCACAAGGTCAGGAGTTCGAGACCAGCCTGGCCAAGAGACAAGCCTGACCAATATGGTGAAACCCTATCTCTACTAAAAATACAAAAGTTAGCTGGGCATGGTGGCAGGTGCCTGTAATTCCAGCTACTTGGGAGGGGTGAGACAGGAGAATTGCTTGAACTCGGAAGGCGGAAGTTGCAGCGAGTTGAAGATCGTGCCATTGCACTCTAGCCTGGGCGACAGAGCGAGACTCCGACTCAAAAAAAAAAAAAAAAGTGTACTCCTTTACTTTAGCGGACCAGTGGGGAAGGAGCAGAAAGAATGGGTGAGAACGTGAGCTTGAGTCAGGCCTGTGTGATACATTGTAAGTATTAGCTATTATTATTAGAAATAGTTTCTTATAGTGTATAGCATGGACATTTAATGTGACATTGGATTAAGTAACAGGGGATTGCATGTAAAGGGTTTAATGTCAAGGGAGGTCTGATCTATAAACCTGTGTGGTTAAGGTGGAAGGGACTGTCCCCTTTGCCTCTCCTGCTTCCTCTTCTACCACTGTCCCACCCTCCCTAACTACTTTCTTCAAGAACTACCCTCAGGTTGCATTTGCTGGTCTTCACCGGGCTTCCACTTCTACCCTCCACGGAAATGGCATTTGCAGAGACCACCATTGCCCCTCCTGCTTCCAGACCCCTGGGCTATTCTCCTTTGCATGTTTTCCTGGACTTCGATGCTGGTGGGTACTCCCTCCTCCTCCAAACTCCAGCCTTCTTGGCTCCCACGGCTCTGCGCTCTTTGGATTTTCCACCTGTATGATTTTTAGCCATTTCCTCTTTTCTTCCTGGATTCCTTGTCTTCTTTTCATTCTTTAAATTATGTTTACACCCAGCGTTCTGCCCTGCTTTCTTCTTTTCCTTCTATACACTCACCGGGTGGTTGCAGCCACTTTCGTGATTTCAATTCCTGCTTAGGATCAGTGACTGCTCTTAGGCTCAGATATCCCCCAACGGCATGGCTGCAATGCAGGGGGTGTGCTGCCACTTTCACTGACCCTGGACACAATGGAATGGTCCAGGCACTTGATGAAAGTCAGGCCAGTCTCAGTTCTTCCCAGGCAGGATTTCTTTTTTCTTTTAACTGAGGCTAAGGAAGGGAGTAAGGCTTTCTCTGGGAATAAAACTCCTAAGATGGAAAACGTGAGAGATGTCAGCGGCCATATTTCCCTCCTCTTGGAGAAAGCTGTCTCCAGGGTGAGAGAATAGAGCCCAGAGAGGACAAGGAAGAGAGAATCTAGGGGCTGTTTGATTGCCTGGTTCCAGTTGACCCTGACACCTAACAGGATCCTTGCCTTTCCCATGGATTTTCTTTGAATGATGGGCGATAGCCTTGTATTCCTCTAACGTATGTTCCCTTTTGCCTAAGTGTGTTCTAGGTAGGTTCATAGATCCGTGCCTTGTCCTCTGGATAAATGGTGACTGAACAGGCACAGTGATGAGACACAAGCACTCAGAGTGTGCTGAGAATCTACCATAGGCCCCGGTGCTTGGCCTGGAGCTGCAGAGAAGCCTTCTAAGGTATTTTTTTTAAAATCCCGAAAGCACTGGCTTTCATTTTCCTTCTTATCTCCAGAGATGCCTCATGCTTTAAGCCTCATGAGACACAAACATCAATCAACATTAATCCTGAGATACCGCCCTGGGCCAGATACGACGGGATGCATTTTATCAACCTCTTAATTTAGTGTATGTTTTAGGTAGAAGCCAGACAGGACAGATTTTCCCCAATCTATCAATTCCTGCTACTGCTTCTTTTTGGAAAATCAACTCTGAATCCCACCCCCACAAAAAATCCGGGGGTTTTTAACCTGAAATCTTGGAGGTGAAAGGGTGCCAAGAAATTAGCTGATTCAAGGAAGATGGCCATGATGGAAAAAAGGGGACAATTTGCATAAGAGGATCTCAATTTCAGAAAAAAGATACATACCCAGGATAAATAGTTTTCTTGAATGAATGAATGAATGAATGAACAAATACCCAAAAAACAAAAGCGCGAACACACACAATCTGTTAAGTCTGCCTGGGAAGCCCAGTCTTCCCTGCTCTCTTGAGGCTCTGCAAGAAGCAGTTATGCAACATCCACTCCGTGCCCAGCACCTTCTAGGCACAATATTAAAGAAGTGCAGGGGCCAGGCATGGTGGCTCATACCTGTAATCCCAGCACTTTGGGAGGCCGAGTTGGGTGGATCACAAGGTCAGGAGTTTGAGACCAGCCTGGCCAATATGGTGAAACCCTGTCTCTACTAAAAATACAAAAATTAGCTGGGCATGGTGGAGGACACTTGTAGTCCCAGCTACTCAGGAGGCTGAGGCAGGAGAATCGCATGAACCCAGGAGGTGGCAGTTGCAGTGAGCTGAGATCACACCACTGCACTCCAGCCTGGGTGACAGAGAGAGACTCCGTCAAAAAAGGAAGAAGAAGAGCAGGGCAGTGTGACATTTGCCACCCAGGTTCAGTCCAGGGTCTGCCAGCCATGGCCAGAGACATAATAATTGCTAACAATTACTAAGTTTACTTTGTTTCAGAGACTACTTTAGATGCTTTCTGTTATTACTTTACTTAAATCTCATGCAAGTCAAATAAAGTATGTATTATTATTATCCAGATGCATAAACTATGTGGCACAATCATACATTTCTGGTACCTCCTAGGAGGGCCACCACACTCTGAAACTCCTTTCTTTTCTATTTTTCGGAGATGGAGTCTCACTCTGTCACCCAGGCTGGAGTATAGTGGTGCAATCTCAGCTCACTACGATCTCCACCTCCCAGGTTCAAGCAGTTCTCCTGCCTCAGCCTCCCAAGTAGCTGGGATTACAGGTGCCCACAACCATGCCCAGTTGATTTTTTTTTTTTTTAGTATTTTTAGTAGAGAGGTAGTTTCGCCATGTTGGCCAGGCTGGTCTCGAACTCCTGATCTCAAGTGATTAGCCTGCCTTGGACTCCCAAACTGCTAGGATTACAGGCATGAGCCACTGCACTTGGCCTGGAACTCCTTTCCAAACCTAAGTTTAGATTTCCAATGCCACTGAAATCTCACCTAAATTCAGGGCAATCAGTGGGAGAAGCTTCTACACACCCCAAATCTCAGGCTATCTCTCCATCTCCTTCCCTTGGCCAAGTGGCAGCCTCCCAAGGACAGCCACAAGGTACCCAGAGTCCAGCTACAGAGTCCACTGGCTCTGTGTGAGTCCTGGAGATAAAGGACACCACCGTTCCCTCTTAGATGCCCCAGGCTAAATGGACCCAGCAAAGCCTGGCCCAGCAGCTCAAACTGCTGTCTGTAGGGAAGCTGGCTGAAAGAGTTCCGGGGCAGGATCCGTATCTTATCTGTCCTGCAAATCCAGAGCTGTGGGTGCCAGGAGCCAAAGCCTCATTTCTGAGCCTGCTTTGTGCCCTGGCTTAGCCCAGATCCTAAAAGTCAGGAGATGAAGCAATGGCCATCATTCTTCTTGACTCAACTGCATGTTTGAGAACTAAGATGCCAGGACTCGCAGTGACAGAAGAGGCAGCATGCAGTCACCCAGTGCACAGCAGCTGCACCCTGAGGCTGGTGTGTCTGAGAGCTGCAGACCCTACAGATCCCACAGGGAAGGAGGGGGAGGGGGGGTAGGGGAGGTTAGCAGTTGAGGAGGGCTCCCACTGCCTCACTGAAGCCCGAAACCCAGCATCCAGTGGGTGATAGCACCTGGCACGTTGCATTTCCCAGAGATGGAAAAATCTACTTTTTTCCCCTCCAATCACTTGGAGGTGCACCTGGAAAAGTGAGTTGAGAAGGGTGGGGGCTGAGCCTGGGCTTCCTGGGCTATTGCAGCCACTGAGTACTGAGTGAACAGTGACGGCTGATGAGAGAGGGAAGCGAGGGTTGGGGTGCGTGCACCAGGCTTTCACCGCTCCAGAGCTGAGCTGCTCCAGAGCTTGTCTCGATAGAAACAGAATAACTTCATCCACAGGACTCTGCCTGCTGAGAATCAGAAACAAGTTCCCCCTTCCTGGCCAGCCATGCCAAGAGCCCTCAACTAGACCCGGCAGGGTTCCAGGTCCCTAAGGGGCACGGAGCCTCCACGGACTGTCCTGTTTGTGGTTTTAGCCTCTGGGAACAGTCGGCTCCCATCTGACCCAGCAGCAGCCAGAAAACGTCACCACGCTTGATCCAAGAACCCACCCTTGCAGCCACCCGGCAACCAAGCCCTCTCTCCTCACTTCTCCATCACCCCCTTCCTCCCCTTTCCTGCCATTCGCCATCTACCAAAACAAAAACTCAAATTTTAAGCACGAATCCTAGAAAATGAGCGAATACAGAACCTCGGGGAAGAGAAATGTAGCATTAGTTTTATCCCTGAGGCTTTGAGCATTGATGAGTTTAAAGAGGGAAAAATCAAGAAGGAAACGTGAGTGAAGAGAGGCAATGAAAGGGGGAGAAGCTGGGCAAGATGTTAGAAGGACCGGATTCTGGTCCCAGCTCACCACTCACCTGGGACCTGAGTGTTCCCACCTGCAGAAGGCCACGCCAGACATCACTGTTCTCACCTGAGGTCCTGGTTGTGCATAGGGTTGTCTCCAGGTGTTGGAGGGGCGAGCCAGGGAGCCAGCCCCCAGGACCACCCCCGCATCACTTAATGCAACTTCCAGATTACATTTTATTTTTAGCAGAGATGGGGCTTCGCCACATTGACCAGGCTAGTTTTGAACTCCTGGCTTCAAGTGAAACACACGCCTTGGCCTCCCAAAGTGCTGGGATTACAGGCGTGAGCAACTGTGCCAGGCCTCCAGATTACATTTTATTTCAACAAGAGGTTCTGCAACCAAAAAACTAGAGTACTAAATATTTTCTACAAAGAGTATATACAATCTATAAACAAGTTATAAAGAATAATAAAATGCACACCTATGTGCCCCCGCCCAGCTTAAGAAAGAGAATAACTTTAATTAGTTAATTTATTTTTTTGTTTCCTGATTTAAATGTAACATACATTGACTATAGAAATTTTGCAAGATCTGGAAGAGAGAAAACAGGTATCGCCACAACTTCATTATCTTATTGCGAATATTGTTGTGACAATACTTTCCTATTTCACCATATTTGTGCCTGGAAGGTGCTTGGGCACGGAGTGGACGTTGCATAACTGCTTCTTGCAGAGCCTCAAGAGATCAGGGAAGGCTGGGCTTCCCAGGCAGACTTAACAGATTGTGTGTGTTCGTGCTTTTGTTTTTTGGATATTTGTTCATTCATTCATTCATTCATTTATTGATTCATTCATTCAAGAAAACTATATAGAGCATATATTATGGGGACTGGAAGTTGGAAATGCAACGGTGAGCAAAGAAAATCCATTTCTTGCCTTCTTGAGGCTTATAGCCCAGTAGGGGGAGACAGACATTAATCAAATGTGCACCAATAAGTGTCCCATTACAACCACCGTAGAAGAAGGAAGTGCTCTGGGAACTTCCATCAGGGGTATTGACTCATCTGGGCTCCAGCTATGTCTCACCCCATCCACGTCCCCCACCTGGCCTAGCCCACCATCGTCTCACACTTGGAAGGCTGCAATTGCTTCTTCATAGTCTCCCAGTTTCCTGCCTTACCTCTGTCTATTGTTTTTTCCTCACAGCAGCCAGTGTGATCCTTTTAAAGTAAGCCAGATCATGTCATTCTCCAATGGCTCCCTGCATCATTGAGAGTAAAATCCAACTCCCTGTTAAGGCCTATGGGCCCTTAAATGATGACTGTTTCCTCTCTGATCTCATTTCATTCCACTCTTGCCCTCATTCCCTCTCCCTGAGCCGTGCTGGCCTCTCTGCTCCCACCCCAGGACTTTTGAACAGCAGCCCTCTCTACCTTGCACTTTTTACCCACAGTTGGTAGTGTGGTTCCCTCCCTTCTTTCTGGTCTCTGTTAAAATAACACCTTATCATAGATACCTTCCTTAAAGATATTAATATAATAGCATTTGCCTCCCCTCACTCCCTCTACCCTTTTTGTCTTTGGGACACTTATGACCACTTGGTACATTTTATATTTGTTTATTTTCTCCTCTCCCCCTCCCGCTAGGAGAATGTAAGCTTTTTGAGGATAGGAGCTTGATTTATTTGTTGCTACATTCCAGCACCTAGCACAGTATTTGGCATGTAGTAGGTGTTCAGTAAATATTTGTTGAGTTGAATGAATGATAATTTATTTGAGATTTGGAGGAAGAGTATGAGTTAACCAAGCAAAGAGAGGAAGAGAGGGAGCATTTTAGGCCCAGGAAACAGTGTGTGAAAAGTCACTATAATCAGGGGAATGTGTTCTGTCTGAGGAACCAAATCTTTGTGGTTGCCGCTTGGGGATTAAGTGGGAGCTTATTATGGGCTGAGGCTTTGGAGGTCAGCAGGGGCCAAACTGAGGTCCAGTAGAGGAGTTGTAAGAGCCCTGGGAGGCTGTTGAATGTTTCTTACAGGGGAGTGACAAGATCAGATTTGTTTGCAAAAAGACCATTCTGGCTGCATGGTGGCCAAAAACTAACAGTTAACATGGGCAGACCAACTGGGAGGCTGTTGACAGATGATGGTAGCTTGGGCTAGGTTGGCAGAGAAGGAGATAGAGAGATGGACAAATCTGAAAGCTTTAACAGGAGGCAACATTGAATGGGCTCCAGGCAGGACAGAGTGTGGGAATGAAGCGACAGAGGGGTCAGGAATGAAGACTAGGAAACAGTGTAAGGTGATGGGACTCCTTTCTAGAGGGCATAATTGTGAGTTTACTTTGGACTTGTTAAGTTGGACGCATCTTTGAGATGGCCCAAGTGCAGATATCGAGACGAATGGCAAAGAGTTCTGAGGTTAGAAGGATGCTTGGACTGGAGATTGAGTTTTCCAGGAATCTGCTCAAAATTGTTTTTAGACCCAGGCTCTGACTGACTTTGAGGATAGTTATCTTTGGGATCTGTAGGTTTATGTCTTGCTGAAACTGGGAAAATTTTAGCCATTATGTTTTCAGATACCTTTTTTCAACTCCACTTTTTTTTCTCCTTCTGGAACTTCAGTGACATGAATGTTTGCTCTTTTATTACAGTCCCACAGCTCCCTAAGGCTCTGTTCATCTTTTAAAGTCTATTTTCTCTCTTTTGTTCAGATTGGACAATTTCTATTGTTCTGTGTTCAAGTTCACCGATTCTTTCCTCTGTCCTCTCCCTCCTGATGTTGAGCCCATCAGCTGAATGTTAAAAATTTAGTTATCATATTTTTCATTTGTAAAATGTCCACTTGCTGCTTCTTTGTGTCTATTTCTTTGCTGAGATTTTCTATCTTTTCATTTATTTCAAGCATGTTAAGGAGATTGCCATAGCATTGTGTTCCAACACTTGCTTGTCAAGTAGTTGCTGCTTATCATCTCTGTTTCTTCCTTAAAAGAAAAAAAAAAGCAGTAGAATAAACAAAGATTGCAGGTGTGAACGGAGACCACCATAAGGAGAGATGGGGAGACACCAAAGCAGAAGGCAGAGCATGCAGCCCTTGCTCTCTGCAGCATGGTCAGCCCAAAGTCTAGGAGGACTGGGCTATATGGAGGGGAGAAAGGAGCTCAGTAGGCAGAACCATGAAGCTGCTTTTCACCACCTTCCTTCTATCTCTTCTAGTTGCCTGGATATGTGCTTAGTACAGGAGTTGAGAAAATCATGTGCGTTATTCCAGAGATTGTTAATTCCAACCCTTCTTACCTGCATATAGCATCAAAAACTCCTCTTGTATTTTGAAATAATTTTAGATAATTTAGTATCTTATAGTTTGCAAGAAACTTTTCTTTCTTTCTTTCTTTCTTTCTTTCTTTCTTTCTTTCTTTCTTTCTTTCTTTCTTTCTTTCTTTCTTTCTTTCTCTTTCTTTCTTTCCTTCCTTCCTTCCTTCCTTCCTTCCTTCCTTCCTTCCTTCCTTCCTTCCTTCCTTCCTTCCTTCCTTCCTTCCTTCTTTTTTGTTGAGACAGAGTCTTGCTCTGTCACCCAGGTTGGAGTGCAGTGGCACAATCTTGGCTTACTGCAACCTCTGTCTCCTGGGTTCAAGCCTCTCAAGTAGCTGGGATTACAGGCACGCACGACCACACCTGGCTAATTTTTGTATTTTTAGTAGAGACAGGGTTTCACCATATTGGCTAGGCTGGTCTCAAACTCCTGGTCTCAAGTGATCACCCGCCTTGGCCTCCCAAAGTGTTAGGATTACAGATGTGAGCCACCGCACCTGGCTGCAAGGAACTTTCTTTCTTCTTATTTTTATTTATTTATTTATTTTTTTGAGATGGAGACTTGCTCTGTTGCCCAGGCTGGAGTGCAGTGGCACGATCTCGGCTCACTGCAACCTCCGCCTCCCAGGTTCAAGTGATTCTTCTGCCTCAGCCTCCCGAGTAGCTGGGACTATAGGTATGCATCACCACGCCTGGCTAATTTTTGTGTTTTTAGTAGAGACGGGGTTTCTGCCTGCCTCGGCCTCCCAAAGTGCTGGGATTACAGGCATGAGCCCCCTCTCCTGGCCTGTAAGGAATTTTCTATTCATCAACTCATTTAACTTGCACAGCAACTCTGTGGAGGTAAGGCAAAGTAGACATTTTTTGGGCCTATTTCTGTAGATGAGAAAACTGAGGTTCAGTGGTTATCTGACCTGCTCAAGGTCATCTAAAAAGTGATCAGCAGAGCTGAGACTAGAGTTCAGGGGCCCTGACTTCCAGTTCACTGCTCTTCCCAACTGTCTGAGGCCGGGGGCAATTGAGGGAAGCCAAGGCACCAGGGTGGAGGTTAGCGGGTGGTGAGGAAGCATCTCTGAGGAGCATGCACAGAGAAGGGTGCTCAGTGGTAGCAGATCATGGCCAAGAATGGTCACCTCTTTGGGGCTGGGCTTGGTGGGTGGTTTCAGTTCAGTGGGCGTTACTATACCTCAGAGTGGAAGTTGGCTTTGAGGGTTGAGAACTCAACTGTGTTTTCCATTTCAGCAAACATTTACCTCCCCAAGTCTCAGGTCCTGTACTAGAGAAAAGGGAGAAAAATTTACTTTTTTTTTTTTTGAGACAGAGTCTTGCTCTGTCGCCTAGGCTGGAGTGCAATGGCGTGATCTTGGCTCATCACAACTTCCGCCTCCTAGGTTCAAGCGATTCTCCTGCCTCAGCCTCCCAAATAGGTGGGACTATAGGCGCATGCTGCCACTCCTGGCTAATTTTTTGTATTTTTTAGTAGAGATAGGGTTTCACCATGTTGCCCAAACTGATCTCAAACTCCTGAACCTCGGCCTCCCAAAGTGCTAGGATTATAGGCATGAGCCGCCTTGCCTGGCCCGTAAAATTTACTTTCACAACCAGAGTAGTTCATTGTCACCCCATCCAAATTATCCAAGACAAATTTATAAACCAGATTTCCAACTTGTTGGTTTGCAATAAGAGATATTCCTGGCATGATAATTAGTTATTTTCACCTACCAGGTGGAAGATCTGTTCAGGAGACTAAATGCTCATTCTGAACATCACTTGGGAAAAAAAAAAAAGAACTAGTCGCCAGGAATAGATCCTGTCCAGGGTTGCCTGGATTGAGCTAATTTAGTCTTCTGTGTATTTCATTGTGTGTTACGTGTGCCTCAATAACAGGCTGTCACTTTCTGCTTGAGAAACACGAACACTCGTTACTCCCAGTTATTTCTTGAGTCTTTCCTGGTAGTTAGACATGCCCGTCCTGCCATCTTCAGCCTCAGATGCCATCTTCAGGCCCAGATATAGTGCCTGTGGGTGGGACTCCTAAAGGTTCTGGAATCTGGTGGTCCAGCATGTGAGTCCTGACCCTGCCACTCCTTGTAACACATGCAAAACCATGTAACTTACAATTCTTCTTCTATAACTGGGACTGAGGCTATTCCCAAGGAAATTCGTGGAGTGGGCTTGCCTACGGCTACACAGGGCGATGAGTACATGGATCACCCCAACATGGATTGGGTTGGAAACCCATCAGAAATTGTATGAATGGGGAAAGGACTGATAAAATGTGGGGTCTGGAAATGGTGAAAAAGTCCATAGCAATCAGAGGAAGGACTTTCAGCTTCTTGGGAGGATCTCAGAACTTTGCTGTTCAGTTGAACCAAGAACCTGGATGGGATGCTGATTGATTTGAATTTTATGTAAAATAAATATGCAAGAGTGGGTATTTCTAAGGGGGAAAAGAACGGGATTGGGGTTAGGGGAAGAGAAGATAAACAAACAAAGTAAAAATAAAAAAGCAAAAGAGGATTTATGTGTGGTGCTAAAAGTCACAAGCTGAGGTTTATGACTAATTCAATTCTATGCATCTGAAGTCCAGTGTAAGGAGATTAAGTAAAAGGAGGATAACATCATAGGGCTGAGATTACAAACAAACAAACAAACAAACAAACAAAAAACCCAGGACAGTCCTCGTGCAGGGGTTCAGTCAACATTACAGCCATTCCTTCTTTCTTCGTCTTTCTCCAAGTTATATCTGCTTTATGCTAGTTACTTACTGATCGTATTTCAGGAGCCAACTGAACTTCATAAACCGTGAACAAATCATGGCCTGGGATCATGAGTTGTGGGCTCCATTTCTTGGGTGGGGGTTCCTTTTGTCATTAGTTTTACATAAAAGTAGGAGGTCACAGGACAAGATTCTTACAGTAATGAGGTAAGAATCCCCCAACTTTTCAGACAAGGCCATGGAGGCCTATATGGGTAAATAACTTGGCTGAATTGGGAAGCTGGTCCGTGGAAGATCATGGCCTTGGTCATGTATTAAACATTCTTGGAGTACTTGCTACTGTGAGGCACCCCACTGGGTGCTGGAGATATAGAGGTGAGTAAAACGTAATCAGGGCCCTCCAAAGGTTTGAGTCTACTGGGGAGACAGAATAGAAAACTCAACAAGTACAAAATGCCTCCAAGTGTTACAATGGAGGTTAAGAAAGTGTGTACTGGGTGCTATTAAGGCCCAGCAACCACACCCCTAATTCACCCAAGGGGTCAAGGGAACTCCATTGAGGAGGTGACACTTGAGATGATCTTGCAGCTTGAGAAGAAAGGGCTTGGGAAGGAGTGTGCACCAGGCAGTGGAAAATGCATGGGCAAAGGCACAGAGGTTGCCCTTTTAGAAGCTGTAGGTGGTTTAGCGTGGTTGAGAAGGTTTACACTGATACATGGTGGAATGCAAGGAGAGACAGGAACTGGCTTGTGAACCTGGAAGCTTGTTATCTAGGTGCATGGTTCCCAAACTGTTGGGTGCATAAGAACCCCCTGGGGCTAGGATGACTGTATAGTTTACTGCATAGTCCAGTCGGTGAACTGTATAGTAGAACACACACACGTTTTCTTAAAAGTGAAAAGGGAACTTAAAAGCATGACTCTGGGGCAATATGCTCAAACAAGGACTGTCCTGGTTAACTGACACATTAATTAATCGACCACATTTATGTGAATCTATTTCTGGACTCTCTGTACAATTCCATTGGTCTTTGCTTAATTTTGCCCATAGATTTAGGGGAAGACGATTTAGGGGAACAATGAGCTCTTCAACTCAAAACTTCCTAACCAGAGGCCACAGAAAGTCTGGGGCTGCCCTGGTGGCTGCATCTGAGCATGAACTTCCATCCCATGACCCACCCCTTCCCCATCTCGAGCATACATGAGCTCACACTGAAACGTCTGTGGGATCGAAACTGCAGGCTGGCTTTAGAAGGAACTGTGGGATCGAAACTGCAGGCTGGCTTTAGGAGGAACTGTGCAAGTTTGGGCCGTTCCTATGAGTGACCGCAGTACAGTTCTTTGTGGTTCCTAAATTAGAAGCTTGTTTTCTGTTGTTCTGTTGTGGACCAGCTGAGTGTGTGTGTGTGAACGAATGTGCGGAAGGTCTTTGTGTTTGATGGTGAGCATTTGTATATGCTCGTCTATGGGGTTCACCAACTAGGAAATTGGCATCTGCAGGTAGGTCTTGCACACTTGCCTGGAGATACGCAGAACCCCTTTGTGGTCTTCTGAGTCTTATCTCCGATGCGTTCTGGAATTTCCAGGAAGGAGGAGAATGCACAGGGGACTTGTTGAAAGAACTTTCAGAGCACAGAAAGAAAGCATGGGGAGGGAGAAAGTCTGTTCTTTTATCTTTTTATTATTATTATTATTATTATTATTATTATTATTATACTTTGAGTTCTAGGGTACATGTGCATAACGTGCAAGTTTGTTACATATGTATATTTGTGCCATGTTGGTGTGCTGCAACCATCAACTCGTCAGCACCCATCAACTCGTCATTTACATCAGGTATAACTCCCAGTGCAATCCCTCCCCCCTCCCCCCTCCCCAGTCTGTTCTTTTATCTTCATGGGCCTCATTCGACCAATAGAATCAGAGAGTAAACTGCTTAAAAGCAGGGTGTTTGGGAGCAAAATGATTGGAGCTTGAACTCTGATTTTGCCACTTGCTAGTTTTTTGGTCTCAGATAAGTTACTTGTCTTCTCTAAGCCTTAGTTTCCTCATCTGCAAAACTGGGATAATAATTGTGCCTTTCGGCTGAGCAGAGTGGCTCGTGCCTAATCCCAGCACTTTGGGAGGCAGAGGCAGGTGGATCACCTGAGGTCAGGAGGTCGAGACCAGCCTGGCCAACATGGTGAAACCCTGTCTCTGCTAAAAATACAAAAATTAGCCTGGCAGGAGCAGTGAGGCTCCTCCATATTTCATTTTTGGCACTAGGCTTCCATCCCCGTTAAGGCTCACTCAGTCCTCTTCGGATGGTGAGCACAGCCTTGGCTGAGTTCTGCTCCCGCTCAGGCCTGCTTGCCAGTGCCCACTGTCCTCGAAGTTGCCTGAGTGAACCCCACGGCCGTGGCTGCTGGGATGCCCAAACATCTGTCTGTGCCGGGGGTGTGATCTCCAAGCGAGCCCGGGTCCCTGAGGTCCAGAGGGGCCACACTGTGTCCTTCCTCCCCTCTGGAATTATGTTTTGTCCCTGGGCCTTGAGGCTGGGTTGCTTGTGCCTCTAGAACGAGAGAGAGAGAGAGAGCTGGTGAGGATGGCTCTGTCTAGGCTGAAGAAACTCTACCTTAGTTGCTAATCCAGCATGGTCGCTTCTGATCAGCTCCACTTCAGGGATGCCTCTGAGATTTCCAGTTTGTCTATTGTTTCTTGAGTAAGAGTCCTGCCCTTAGGGCAAATTCCTATCCATTCCCTCTGAAGCTGGAGTCTGAAGGGTAATGGTGCAAGAATTCACTGTCTTGTCTCACCACCGCCAAAGACACAGACATGGCTTCTGTTTGTAAGTCCCTATTGTAACCATCCAACAGGTTCACGTTGCCCGCTGCCTAGATGGAGCCCATATATCTAGACAAGAGAATTGCAATAGAGAAAGAGTAATTTACAAAGAGCCGGCTGTGTGGGAAACCGGAGTTTTATTGTTACTCAATCAGTTTCCCATTTAGGGATCAGAGTTTTTAAGAATCATTTGGTGGGTGGGGAACAGCCAGTGAGTCGGGAGTGTTGGCTGGTTGGGTCAGAGATGAAATCATAGGTAGTTGAAGCTGTCTTGCATTGAGTCAGTTCGTAGGTGGGGGCCACAAGCTCAGATGAACCAGTTTATGGATCTGGGTGATGCCAGCTGATTCACTGAGTGCAGGGTCTGCAAAATGTCTCTAGCACTGATCTTTGGTTTACAATAGTGATGTTATCTCCAGGATCAATTCCGGGAGGATCAGAAACTTGTAAACCATGAATCTCTTGTAAACCGGAATCTCCTAAACCGTAATTTCTAATCTTTTGGCTAATTTGTTAGTCCTACGAAGGCAGCCCAGCCCTCAGGCAAGAAGGGGGTTTGTTTTGGGAAAGGCCTATTATCATCTTTGTTCTAAGCTATAAATTAAGTTCCTCCCAAAGTTAGTTCAGCCTATGCCCAGGAATGAACATGGACAGCTTGGAGGTTAGAAGCAAGGTGGAGCTGGTTAGGTCAGCACTCTTTCACTGTTCCAGTTATGATTTCGCAATGGCAGTTTTGTTACTGGAAAGGGGTCCCGATCCAGACCCCAAGAGAGGGTTATTGGATCCTGTGCAAGAAAGACTTCAGAGTGAGTCTATAGAGTAAAGTGAAAGAAAGTTTGTTAAGAAAGTAGAGGCATAGGCCAGGTGCAGTGACTCACGCCTGTTATCACAGCACTTTGGAAGACTGAGGCAGGTGGATCACCTGAGGTTGGGAGTTTAAGACCAGCCAGCCTGGCCAACATGGTAAAACCCCGTCTCTACTAACAATACAAAAATTAGCTAGGCGTGGTGGCGCACCTGTAATTCCAGCTACTTGGGAGGCTGAGGCACAAGAATTGCTTGAACCTGGGAGACAGAGGTTGCAGTGAACCGAGATTGCACCACTGCACTCCAGCCTGGGTAAGAGAGTGAGGCTCGAAGACTCTAAGCACAATTAGGAATGCTTCTGTTCTCAAGGACTTGACTCCAAGTCTGGGTCACTTCAGTAAACGTTATCAATCTGTTCTCTTAACCGTAAACATCTGGAGGCTAGGAATACCTTTCTTTCCAGGAATGCAGCGTAGCAAGTCCTGGCCTCATTTTGCTAGCCCTCACCCAAGGTGGAGTTGCTCTGGTTTCAACACCTCTGACAGTTTCACTATTAAATGTTTCTTTCTAAGGAACAGGGTATGTTGGCTTTCTTTGGCCTTTCAGCTTCCTCAGACTTTGGGATAGATTTGCACAGACCTGCCCACTGTGAAACAGGCTCTATCAGCTGCTGCCTGTAGCCATCTTTCCTCTGGCTCAGGCCCTATCCGGGGAGCAGGAACTTTGACCTCTGGTGGCTTCCAGGCTCCTTTTCCCCAGTGTAAATGGACACTTGGAGTTGGCCTGCTTCCTGATTCATCAGACATGACTGGGCATGTATGAACCCCAGCCCTGGACAGTCTGAGCTGGGATCTCTGGTACTTTTGTATTAAGTGGTGGTCCAGGGACGAATGTCAGAACCACCTATTACTGTAGCACAACTAGTGTCTCGACCTAGTTCCATGGGCATGCCTGGGGGCTGCTACACCATCTCACAAGCTTTTGGAAGGTCATTATCAGCTGAATGCTGATCCCTGCCTCTGGTTGCCAAGTGGACGGACATTCGCTCATTCGTCTCTTCACATAGCCCGCATTTACTGAGCACCTGCTCTGAGCCGGTCACTGTACTCACTGCTGGGATATGAAGATGAGTCAGACACTGCGCCTGCTCTGGAGTGGGGTTTCTGCTCTTGTTGGAGAGGGGAACATAGATAACCTCACTCTGGCTTCTGGTTGGGCTCAGGTTGTCAATGGAGGAAAATGACTGAGGCAAGTCTCAATCATTTTAGAAGGTTTATTTGCCAAAGTTAAGGAAACATGCCTGGGAGACAGGTCCATACCTTTCTCTGAAGATGATTTTGGGGGCTTCAATATTTAAAGGGGAAAGGGCGGGATATTGAGAAACACACAATTTTCTTGTGAGAGGGGAATTCGGGAAAATAGCCATTCATGCCTTTGTCTGGCTCAGTGAATCTGCATTTTTACCTAAGATCACGTAAACAACAGGGCAGAGGAAACAGTCAGATACGCGTTTGTCTCAGATGGGCAGAGGGATGACTTTGAGTTCTGTCCTGTGTCTCGCACCTGCGAAGATAAGCTCTCAGTTTACATTGACATGGTGAAAGTTAACAGTAACGCTTTAGGGTAAAGATCACAATGTGAGGGAGGTTGGTAGCCTGTCATCCTTGTCACCATCTCATTTAGGAACCAACATGGGAGGTAGGTTTGCATGACTCAGTTCCCCGCTTGATTTTTTTCCTTTGGCTTAGTGAGTTTGGGGTCCCAGGATTTATTTTCCTTTCAAGGAATGGCAATGGGCAGCACCAACAGGAGAAAGGAAGGCAGGAAGAAAGAAAGGTGAGCGTTTCTCCTGCCCAGGTGCCACCCTGCTGGGCTGGAATGTCTGTTTTCCTCCTTTGAGGGCCACAGGCCCTGTGGCATGGTCCTGTCCTACAGTTCCTGTGGGTTCTGGTTATTCTTGACGCCTCTCCCTGCCTTAGACTTAGAGGTGTAGTGGCTCCGCTGCTGTTGCTAGTCCTGTGTTTTTCTCTATCTCTTGTTGATTTCACTTAACTCTTTCCTTCTCTTTGTAAATTTCCCCTGCATTGGATTATCCTGTTATACCAACTGAGCCTGCCATTGGTCCACTCCCAGGATCCTGATGGAATCATGAGCTCTCCTCTGTATACACGGCCGCCTTTACTTAGTAGACGCCCAGTAAATGACTGTCCAATTAATAATAATGTAACATGTTAGGGGCTGTGTCAGCAATTTTTGGGTAAGATTTGCCCTCCGAACATCCAACTTCCGGTTCTGATGTCAGATAAATCTGCTGGATCAGTATATTTGAAGACACAATGATACATAAAAATGCGACTTGTCTGTTTTTGGAAGTTGTAGTCTCTTGAGAAACTGGGTGCCCTGTGACGCTAATTATTATGAGAATTAAAGCCACAAAGTTTCTGTTGTTATTAGCAATTTTCCTGTCTCCAGTTTCTGCTTTTTTCTGAACAGCTCTATATTTAAACGTTGATGCAATGGGAAAACAAACAAAACTGAGGTATAGAAAAGAGAGACGCAAGGGAGTAGTAAGAAACATGAAAGCTGGTTTCAGTCCAGCTGACAGAAGCTCCCCAAATGTTGGCAGATGAGGCAGAGAGAGCAAACAGACACAGTGACACTTCTGCCCCTCCTGACATCCTGGGTCTGGGGAAGGGGGCAGCCGGGGGGTGGCGCTGGTGGGAGCATGACGAGCAGCAGGCCTGGTGGCGGCGGAAGGGGAGGTGGGTGGGGCTGGGGGGCACTGGGGAGAGGACGAGGGAATCAGAGGGATGACTAGAGTTTCAGGCTCCAGCCTCAGATGGGTGGTCTCTGCTGATAACAACCAGAGGCCCAAGGAAAGCCACCAAGCCAGGCCTGGTAGTCCAGAAGGCACAGAGGCAACCTAGGGTGTAGTGGGGAACCCCTCCAGGGCCAGGCGAAGTCTTGCTCAGCATGAGGTCTGCAGCTGGAAACACAAAGTAGGTCTCACACTTAACAGGGCCTCCGTATGTGGCAGCAGGCTGCACAAATGGATTCGAGTTGCTCTGAACATCAGAGAAGCCAAGTGCGGAAAGGAATGCAGGGGCTGGGTCAGGTGCGGTGGCTCACGCCTGTAATCCCAGTGCTTTGGGAGGCTGAGGTGGGTGGAACACCTGAGGTCAGGAGAGGAGCGCCGTGCACCATCAAGACAGTCCTGGCACATGCTTTTTCACACTGACCACAGAGAACGCCAGCAAGGAAGATGTGGCTGTGTGCTGGTGTGCAAAGAGAGACGTTTTCAAGCACTCACGGGACATGAGATGATTGCTGTTTTGTCATGTGGGAGTGTCCTGTAACCCCCACCCGCCTTCCCAAAGAGCACATACTGTGTCTGAGAGCTGGTGTGTGTGTGCACACGTTCTGCAGGCTCCTCCTCTATTCTAGTATCAGAGTCATATCTCTCTCATCTGTTTCTTTTTTTTTCTTTTTTTTTGAGGTGGAGTTTTGCTCCTGTCGCCCAGGCTGGAGTGCAATGGCACAATCTCAGCTCACTGCAACCTCCTCCTCCCGGGTTCAAGCGATTCTCCTGCCTCAGCCTCCCGAGTAGCTGGGATTACAGGTGCCCACCACCACACTCAGCTAATTTTTGTATTTTTGGTAGAGACAGGGTTTCACCATGTTGACTAGGCTGGTCTCCAACTCTTGGCCTCATGTGATCCACCCGCCTCGGCCTCTCGAAGTGCTGGGATTACAGGGGTGAGCCACCGCGCCCAGCCAGGGTGGGGGTTCTTCACCAGGAATACATAGAAGGATTCTGGAGCTTCCTTTAATGTAGATGCGAAACTCAGAGTGTGTGTGTTTTCCTGCCGCATGGGTCTATAGCTTTTGTTACAATCTCAAGGGTATCCATGACCTCAACTCCCCAAAGCTGAGAACACAGGGGCCTCTCTCTCGCCTTGAATCCCCCAGAATTCGCTCACCAGCCCTGTCTGGTGTGGATATGAAGGTGAAGGAGAGGCCCCAGAGGCTTGGGGCCGGACCTATGGGCTCCTAACAGTGGCATTGCTCATCTCTAACATTCCAGGTCTTTTCTGGAGAGCCCTCTCTCCTGTTCTAGGCTTTGCTTAGCACCGTCAGCATTGTATCCCTTAGTAGCCTGAAATAAAGGGGAGAGAAGCAAATGAAAAAGGAGACCCATGGGGAAGTTATTTGCAGGGACAAAGGCAAGCGAGTCAGCTGCCCAGGGTGGGTCGCGGAGGAAGATGCAGGAGTCACGGGCGTGGTGAGGTGGGTGGCACTGAGGCTCGAAGCCCAGTGGTCGTTCACTTTGGGGCTTTCATCCCTCTGCACAGGTGCTTCCAATGCTGCAGTTCCTGATGCCAGCACTCCTTTCTCAGCCTGCTCTCTGCTCAAATTGAGAATTAAAAAAAGAAATAAAAACCACAAATGGGCTGATGTGAGCAGATGGTTTCGGTCATAACCACCAAAACCTTCTTGTTTCACGTTCCTGAGAGACACTGCTCTTGCATAATGCCAAGTCCATTACACTGATGAAGAAAATGCTGGTATTATCTGCCTGTTCCAGGGGTGATGGACTGAAAGTTTGTGTCCCCCTTCTTCCCCCACCAAAGATTCATCTGTTGAAATCCTGACCATGAAGCTGATGGTATTGGGGGTTTGGGAAGTGATTAGGTCTTGAAACTGGACCCCTCATAAATGGGATGAGTGCCCTTATAAAAGAGACCCCAGAGAGCTTTGCAGACCTCTCTCTCTGCCATGTGAAGATGGAAAGAGAAGGCAGTCGTCTGCAACCCAGAAGAGGACTTCGCCAGAGCCTGACCTGGCTGACACCCTGATCTTCGATGTCCAGCGTCTATAACTGTGAGAAATAAATGACTGCTTAAGCTGCCCAGTTTGTAGTATTTTAGTTACAGCAGGCTGAATGGACCAAGACATAGGGTGGGCTATTGCAGGGCCCCCTCCTTTTTCTGGACCAGAATGTGCTCGATGGAGATTCTGGGCACCAAGAGACGGAGGGTGGTGGGAGAGTTTCCTTGTTCTTTATTCCCGATTGAAGTAAAATGCTCACACGTAACTGATGTCATGAATTTTTTTTTTTTTTTTTTTTTTTTTTTTGAGACAGAGTCTGGCTCTGTCGCCCGGGCTGGAGTGCAGTGGCCGGATCTCAGCTCACTGCAAGCTCCGCCCCCCGGGTTTACGCCATTCTCCTGCCTCAGCCTCCCGAGTAGCTGGGACTACAGGCGCCCGCCGCCTCGCCCGGCTAGTTTTTTGTATTTTTTAGTAGAGACGGGGTTTCACCGTGTTCGCCAGGATGGGTCTCGATCTCCTGACCTAGTGATCCGCCCGTCTCGGCCTCCCAAAGTGCTGGGATTACAGGCTTGAGCCACCGCGCCCGGCCGAATTTTTTTTTTTTAAGTCAATGTCTCACTCTGTCACCCAGGCTGGAGTATGGTAGCGTGTTCTCGGCTCACTGCAACCTCCACCTCCCGGGTTCTAGTGACTCTTGTGCTTCAGCCTCCCGAATAGCTGGGATTACAGGCACCTGCCACCACGCCCTGCTAATTTTGTATTTATAGTAGAGATGGGGTTTCACCACGTTAGCTAGGCTGGTCTCGAACTCCTGACTTCAGGTGATCCAACCCCTTGGCCTCCCAAAGTGCTGGGATTACAGGCGTGAGCCACCTCACTTAGCCCATGGTCAAAAATACTAATACTTTTAGTATTTTTTGACCATGACTCACAGTAAGAAATTTAGTTACATTGCAATACTTGTATGCACATGCAGAAAAAAAATAAAAGGCTCAGTGTTTATCATTATGACCTGAGATGTGCTCTGATTGGTCCTGACACACCCTGTTATAGACCAAAACATGACTGAGGCAGGTCTCAATGCATTAGAGGTTTGTTTAGCCAAGGCTGTCCAGGAAAAAACACAGATCACAGATGCTCTTGTGATCACAGATGCTTTTTCCAAAGGAGGTTTTAGGAACTTTGTTTTGAGATGGAGTCCTGCTCTGTCACCCAGGCTGGAGTGCAATGGTGCGATCTTGGTTCACTGCAACCTCCACCTCCCGGGTTCAAGCCATTCTCTTGCCTCAGCTTGGGGGTAGCTGGGATTAAGGCACATACCACCATGCCCGGCTAATGTTTTTGTATTTTTAGTAGAGACGGGGTTTCACCATGTTGGCCAGGCTGGTCTCGAACTCCTGACATCAGGTGATCTGCCCGCCTCAGCCTCCCAAGGTGCTGGGATTACAAGTGTGAGCCAGTGCCCAACCGACTGGGAACTTCGGTCTTTGAAGGGAAAAGAGAAAGCAGGAGGGGAAAAAAGGGAGGGAGGGGAGGCAGGGAAGCAAATTTTTACATTCTTGTGAGGCTCTGATTAGCTTTGGTAAAACTACATTTTACACCTGGAAAGAGGAAGTGGAGGGAAAAGTCAATGATATCTTGTGCACAGCTCAGTAAATCTGCATCTGACTTAAGATAAAGTAAACATGTGAAGAGCGGAAAAAGAGGCCATGGCCCAGGGTTGTGCCCTTGTAGCCATCTGTTTGGGAACAAAAGGAAAACAGCATTGGTGACCCAGTTCCCAAGCTTCTCTTTCCCTTTGGCATAGTGAATTTGGGAATCTGAGATTCCATTGGTCTCTCACACTATTTGCAAGGAAAAAATCTGCTTAAGACCCACAACCAGGTTGCAACCCTCAGTTTGGACAACACAGGTCTCATCATTTTTGCTGCCTGCCAGAAAGAGCAAATCTTCTGTGATAACAGTGTCTGAAACTCCAGAACGGGTCACGCTCCCCTGGCGGCTGAGAGTGGGACAGGAATGACAGAGGATTTCTGCCTTCAGCCTGTCTCAGAGCCTTGATCCAGCAGGGGAAAGGAGCATTCTGACCTTTCTCCTTTTTTTACATTAATCTTTTTTTTTTTTTTTTTGGTGCAGGGAATCATAGGACTCAAACGCAATTTCCACCCATGGGGAGGTCTAATGATAACTTGGTCTCATCTCACAAGGAGGCAAGTTTCTCTCATCTAATTGTGGAGGAAGGGCTGTCCAACAAAAGCAAGTCAGCAGGAATTCCTAATTCAGGGACTTTACGCTGGGGCCTGCACGGGTACTTCCTCTCTGTCAGCATAGACTGTGGTGTCTCACAGGACACTTGAGGTGACCTAGGTCTTCCCTGCTTAAGACCAGTGGCTGCCAGTTTGGGTGTGGTGGCTCAGGCCTATAATCTCAGCACTTTGGGAGGCCGAGGCGGGTGGATCACCTGAGGTCAGGAGTTCAAGACCAGCCTGGCCAACATGGTGAAACCCTGTCTCTACTAAAAATATGAAATAAATTAGCTGGGCTAAGTTTTTAGCTGGTGGTGGGTGCCTGTAATCCCAGTTACTCGGGAGGCTGAGGCAGGAGAATTGTTTGAACCTGGGAGTCTGAGGTTGCGGTAAGCAGAGGCAGAGATCGCACTACTGTACTTCAGGCTGGGTGACAGAGCGAGACTCCATATAAAAAAATCCCCAAAAAACAAAACAAAACGAAAGACCAGTGGCTGCCATCTAAGTCCCGTCTGTGTTTGGAGGAGGCACTACTCCATTTGGCTGTAGTTGGCAGGTCAGTCCCAGCTTGGGATTTTCCAAGTGTCCCTATCCCTTGGCCTCATTGGAAGCACCACATCTGCTGTCACTTGCCCACTCCCCCGTTGATGGCATGCAGCGATTTAGTTTTCCTGTTCTTGTTTCCTGAGAGCAAGGCAATGGGGGCGGGGGGTGGGTCTCAGATTTCTTTGAATAAATGTGAGGTGTTGTGTAAGAAACGCAGCCACGTATACATAGATTTTATTATTTTATTTTATTTTATTTTTAAGACGAAGTCTCACTCTGTTGCCCAGGTTGGAGTGTAGTGGCGCGATCTCACCTCACTACAACCTCTGCCTCCCAGGTTCAAGTGATTTTCCTGCCTCAACCTCTTGAGTAGCTGGGACCACACCCGGCTCATTTTTTTTTTTTTTAGTAGAGACGGGGTTTTGCCATGTTGGCCAGGCTGGTCTCAAACTCCTGACCTCAAGTGATCCACCTGCCTTGGCCTCCCAAAGTGCTGGGATTACAGGTGTGAGCCACTGCGCCCGGCCTGATCTTTTTACCATTTCCAGGCTGTTCTCCCCCTACCCTTTCAGAACATGCTCAAAAAGCCCCCCTAAGCAGTGGGTACTGGAGACAGCAGAGTGAACAAGGCACAGTTCTGCTGGGTGCAGTGTGGGTCGCAGACAAGGATGTTGGTGATTACAATAACCCGGTCTCCTGGTGGAAATGTACAGGGGACCGTGGGAATGCATAGAAGGGTGGCATAGCCCAGCATTGAGATGGGCTTGCAAGCAGGACTTCGTGGACCCCAGTGGGTGAGGATGTGAATTCCAGCTTCTACTGTGCCTCCACTGATGTGCCCCTGGCCAGGAGAGGGCAAAAGACCTACAGAAGAAACTGAGGCACAAGGCCGGGCGCGGTGGCTCAAGCCTGTAATCCCAGCACTTTGGGAGGCCGAGACGGGCGGATCACGAGGTCAGGAGATCGAGACCATCCTGGCTAACACAGTGAAACCCCGTCTCTACTAAAAATACAAGAAAATTAGCCGGGCGAGGTAGCGGGCGCCTGTAGTCCCAGCTACTCGGGAGGCTGAGGCAGGAGAATGGCGTGAACCCGTGGGGGCGGAGCTTGCAGTGAGCCGAGATCGTGCCACTGCACTCCAGCCTGGGGCACAGAGCAAGACTCCGTCTCAAAAAAAAAAAAAAAAAAAAAAAAAGAAACTGAGGCACAAAATACAATTTTAAAGAGTTAACTTGAGTTGAAGTGAGAACAGCTGTCGGAAACACACTTCCAGGTTGCCTTTGGGAGCGGTCTGCTTGGCCTTTGTTACAAGCAGGGTTTTTGTTCTGTTTTGTTTTGTTTTGTTTTGTTTTTTTGAGACAGAGTCTTGCTCTCTCACCCAGGCTGGAGTCCAGTGGTGTGAACTCGGCTCACTGCAACCTCTGCCTCCCAAGTTCAAGTGATTCTCCTGCCTCAGCCTCCCGAGTAGCTGGGATTACAGGTGTGCACCACCGCGCCTGGCTAATTATTGTATTTTTGGTAAAGATGGGGTTTCACCATGTTGGCCAGGCTGGTCTTGAATTCTTGCCCTCAAATGATTGCCCACCTCAGCCTCCCAAAGTGCTGGGATTACAGGCGTGAGCCACCACACCCAGCCTACTAGCAAATTTTGAAAGGCAAAAGGGAGCTAGGAGGGGCTGACATGGAGTTGTCTGATGGGAATTCTTACTAGTTTACAGAAATCACATCTGTTGGTGACTGTGCATTGTTGAGCTCGGGTATGAGTTGTGGCATCCAGTGCGCGGTGTTCACGGTGTTCGGGGCTATGTGGTGTCTGTTCGTCTAGGGCCTGCGTCGAAGGTGGCTTCAAGAGATAATTATTTCGCTCAAGCAGGGAGTGAGAGGTAACTGCTGTCACATCTGAATGCCTCTCTGAGTCTACTCATTTAAAGGGGCTTGCATTCCTCAGATAAAAGGTCCCTTTGCTTTCTCATTACTCCCCATGTGGCCTGGCTGAGGCCACCCCCTCGTGAGGGAGTTGTGCTTCTCACTGCTGAGTGGGGGTGGAAGTCCAGATTCCCTACCCAGCCTTCCCTGACAGCAGCTGGCAGGGGATTGGGTGCCTGGTTACAGCTGGGTGGAGGTGGACGTCTAAGCTCCCACTCTGCCTTTGCTGGCCTGAGTGGTGGGGCCATCATTTTTTTCTGGGGTGTTCTGTAGGGTGGAGAACTCATTGTCTAAGTCTTCTGTCTTGCTAGGCTGCTCCTTCCCTGTTTTTTAATTTATTATTTATTTATTTTTTTTTCTAGAGAGAGAGGTATGGCTTTCGTTATTGTTTTTCTGTGCCTGTTATTGTTTCTGCATTGTGGCCTCTCCATCGGGGCTGTCTCCAAATCTGGGATACATGAAGAAAGAGAAAACCCAGATAACTCATTGCTACATCGTTCCGTGGACCCTACTGTCTGTCCACCTTTCAGTCCCTTCTCATGCTTGTTTTATTTTTATTTTTTATTTTTCGAGACAGAGTGTCACTCTGTCACCCAGGCTGGAGTGCAGTGGTGCGATCTTGGCTCACTGCAACCTCCGACTCCCAGATTCTAGTGATTCTTCTGCCTCAGCAGAAGAGCTGGGATTACAGGTGCCTGCCACCAAGCATACCTGGCTAATTTTTTGTATTTTTAGTAGAGACGGGGTTTTGCCATATTGACCAGGCTGGTCTCAAACTCCTGACCTCAGGTGATCCACCTGCCTTGGCCTCCCAAAGTGCTGGGATTACAGGTGTGAGTCACCATGCCTGGCCCTCATGCTTGTTTTATACCCAAGATCAGGGCTTAGTTCTACTTGGTGGGAAGGATAGGGAAAAGTCTGGCTACTTCACCTTCCCGGAAATGTTAAGTGTATGGGATGGTTTTAAGGGCCAGGCATACAAGCAGCTCACATTGTTTCTGTGACATCCCACCAGAGAGCCTCAGTGTCCTGGTTCTCCTGGATGTGGTGGAAGTCTGGTACCCCACTCTGGGCCTGGCCTTAGACACCTGTGCAATTTCTTACATGCTCCATGGTGACCATAGAAACCAGCATGAAGGTGATGATGCTGATGGAAGAGTCCAGGTCCTCCAGTTGCCACCTAGAGATCTGCCTGACTTTCCTTTGTCTCTGATCTGACTGAGAAATACACCTTTATCATGTTAAGCCACTGAGATGTTAGGGTTGCTTGTCACAGCACTATCTATCCAGACCCTAGATCGTTTAAGATCTCTTCTTTTCTTTTCTTTTTTTTTTTTGAGACAGAGTCTCACTCTGGGCCCAGGCTGGAGTGCAGTGGCACGATCTTGACTCACTGCAACCTCCGCCTCCTGAGTTCAAGCGATTCTCACACCTCAGCCTCCTGAGTAGCCGGGACTACAGGTGCATCACCACACCCGGCTAATTTTTGTATTTTTAGTAGAGATGGGGTTTCATCATGCTGGCCAGGGTGATCTCGAACTCCTGACCTCAGGAGATCCACCCTCCTCGGCCTCCCAAAGTGCTGGGATTACAGGCATGAACCATCGCGCCCAGCCACAAAACACTTTAAGTGAAGAGCACAGCTGGTCCTTCAAAGGAGCTATTGTAGGAAGAAGCCTGGGGTCTGAATTGGGGGTGGCTGGGAGTCCTCAGGGCCTGTCCCCCTCCACAACCATTGGTGTTGTGTTTGCAGCAAGAAGTCATTGCTGGCCATGCAGTGGAATGTGGGGAAGATGGCTCCAGCTCTTGCTGTAGGGTCAAACAGAGGATCCTGGCTTGGCCTTAAGCTGGACTCGAGGATCTAGACCGGGGGCTCTCAGGAAGACCCGAGGACTTACTGCATTTTCAGCTGACCGAACAAACTCATGCCAGGATCAAAGGGAGGTTGCACTTTGGGAGCAGTCTGCGAAAAGTCTGCTCTATTTTATGAAACAGGTTCTGTTTGTAGGCCCTGGTCAGGAAAGAACGCTCACAAGCCAAGCGTGGCCTGTTTGGAGAGAAATCTGTCAGGCTAAGTGTGTGTTTACTTTGGGACCCAGCAATCCTGCTCAGGCAGGCAGAGCCCAGGAAAACTCTCATGCAGGCTCACAGAGGCCGGGCTAGAGCATGCTCAGTGCTGTGCTGTTTGGGAAGCAGGGAGCTGGGGGCAGCCCAGGTGTGCAACATGGGGGAGGAGCTGACAAGTAAACCTGGCACCTCCTGTAGTGTACAAGCTCCAGTTCTAGTCAACAAACTCTGTGGCCCCATGGCAACATGGAGGGGGCTTAAAAACCCAGTGCTGAGGCCTGGCACAGTGGCTCACACCTGTTATCCCAGCACTTTGGGAGGCCGAGGCAGATTGAACACCTGAGGTCAGAAGTTCGAGACCAGACTTACTAATATGGTGAAACCTCATCTCTACTAAAATACAAAAATTGACTGGGCATAGTGGTGTGCACTTGTAGTCCCGGCTACTCAGGGGGCTGAGACAGGAGAATTGCTTGAATCTGGGAGGCGGAGGCTGCAGTGAACTGAGATCACGCCATTGCACTCCAGCCTGGGTGATAGGGTGAGATTCTGTCTCAAAAAAAAAAAAAATAATTAAAAAAATAAAAATAATCCAGTACTGAGTGAAAAAGCTAAAGCCAGAATGAGATCGACGGCATAAAGCCAGTTATATAAATTCTTTTTGCCCAGGCTGAAACGCAGTGGTGTAATCATAGCACACTACATCCTCAAACTCCTGGGTCTAGGCAATCCTCCTGCCTCAGCCTCCTGAGTAGCTGGGACCATGGGCGTGTGCCACCATGCCTGTCTAAGTTTTAAATTTTTTTGTAGAGATCGGGTCTCAGTATGCTGCCTAGGTTGGTCTTGAACTCCCGGCATCAAGGGATCCTCCCACCTCAGCCTCTGTGAGCCACTGTGCCCAGTCAGTTATGTAAACTTACACACACTCCTACAAAGCCAGCATGTACACCTGACAATCACACAAGCGTACGGATGTGCACTTTTAAGCATTAGAATGGTTGCCTTTGGGGTAGGGGAGTGGAAATGAGAAATGAGATAGAAAGGTCTAAATAGAGAAATGATACGGGACAGGACTTTGCTTGGACTCATTAACTCAACCTGTGGTGCCCTACACAAAGCAACAGTGGAGGCAGATTCACCCGGAAAAGAATGTTGGGGCGGGCTTAAGACAGAATGATGCAACCCAGGTACTGTGCCGCACAGAGGCAGCGCATCGACTCTGCCAGAGCCGGCTTCGCGGGGAAGCTTTACCGGCATCTTGAAGGATATGTAGAGGCTTCAGGTACCAGGGAAGGTGGGTGGGAAGCTGAAAGGGCTTTGACCAAACATCATATATGCAGGCGTGGTGGCTCGAGGGAGCAGCTGCTATTTGGGAAATCAGAAATACTGTGCTTTGGAATGGCTAGAGCAAAAGTGTGAGCCGGGAGGATGGAGGAGACTGGGTCCTGCAGGGCTGTGTGAATCATGCTGGAGTCTGGACTTGATCACAGCTAAGAGGAGACAGCAGGAAGCCACTGAATCATGTTTCAAAGCTTCCTCATTTTCTTTCAGCCGTACCACCAACTTCTGCAATCTCCCCACACGAGTGCCTGGATGTCAGACATGGCTGAGGGCATCATCTCTCTTAGTTTCTGTTTCTCTGGCAGTTGCTCCTTAAAGCTTGCTTGTGTTTTTTCAAGAGCTACCCTGGACTTGGGAAAATTCTCTCCTGAGTCATCACGTTCTCAAAGATTTCACTCACGTTATTCTTCATCTCTAATGTTTTAGTCAAATCCCACGTATTTCTCTCATTTTTGATTGTTTCTCAAGAGGGTTTTTTTGTTTGTTTGTTTTTTGTTTTTTCCTTTTCTTTTGGTAGAGTCTCACTGTGTCTTCCAGGCTGGAGTGCAGTGGCACGATCTCAGCTCACTGAAACCTCCATTTCCTGGATTCCAGCGATCCTCCTGCCTCAGCCTCCCAAGTAGCTGAGAGGACAGGTGCCTGCCACCATGCCAGGCTGATTTTTGTATTTTTAGTAGAGATGGGGTTTTGCCGTGTTGACCAGGCTGGTCTCGAACTCCTGGTCCCAAGCGACCCGCCCACTTTGGCCTCCCAAAGTGGAGGGATTATAGGTGTGAGCCACTGCGCCTAGCCCAATAGTTATATAGTTTCCTTTTGTTGGATAATTAGGGTCTTTTACATTTTTCACTACTATATGTTCACATTTTCATTTTTTTTTCTTAGAATAGAATATGAAAAGTGGAATTACTGGGCGAAGAGAAAGGCCATTTTTAGAGTTCTTCTAACTTGCTGCTAAGTTGCTTTGCAGAATTAGAGCACTACGTCACCTACAGACAGCATACGGATTCCACCAGGCTGTTGCCTGCCTTTGCTGAGCATTACCTTAGAAAACCTCTTGGCTAATCTGGGAAAATTTATAATTTTATTGTTTTAGTATATCCATGTGCTTGATTTTCAGTGAGATTAAGTGCCTTTTCTTCTGAATGTCAGTCATCTGTATTTCTTCTGTTGAGAATTGTGGGTTGATGGTGTTTGCCAATTTTTCTCTTAGTTTGAGTATTTTTCATTTTGATCTGTATAAGCTCTTGATGTTTTTGATAATTTTGTTTCAGTTTTTTCAGTTTTGTTGTCTTTTTTTTTTTACACCCGAATAATTTTAGTTTGTTGTAATTAACTCCATCTTTGTGCTTGGATTTCAAGTTCTGTGAGCACCACAATGATGTCCCGGTGACATCCGCCCGTCAACCAGGACAGGTTTTCCAGAAGATCTGCCCACTCACCTCTCAGCATACTGGAGGATTTTGATTAAAAAACACTCCCCTTTTTCTCCAGCCCTCTCCAGCTGTTGTTTCCTTTCTCTCCACTTTCCTTCTCAGAGCTTCTTGTAAAGAAATATCTGTACTTTCTTTTTCTTTCTTTCCTTCCTTTCTTTCTTTCTTTCTTTCTTTCTTTCTTTCTTTCTTTCTTTCTTTCTTTCTTTCTTTCTTGCTTTCTTTCCTTCTTTCTTTCCTTCCTTCCTTCCTTTCCTTCCTTCCTTTCCCTTCCTTCCTTCTTTTCTTTCTTTCTCTATTTCCCTTCCTTCCTTCCTTCCTTCCTTCCTTCCTTCCTTCCTTCCTTCCTTCCTTCCTTCCTTCTCTCCTTTCTTCTTTCTTCTTTCTTTTTTAATGTAGGGTTTCACTCTGTCACCCAGACTGGAGTAAAGTGGTGTGATCTTGGCTCACTGCAACCTCCACCTCCCAGGCTCGAGTGATTCTCCTCCTCAGTCTCCTGAGTAGTTGAGATTACAGGTGTGCACCACTACCACCTGGGCAATTTTTGTATTTTTAGTAGAGACGGGGTTTCACCATGTTGGCCAGGCTGGTCTCGAACTCCTGACCTCAAATGATTCATCTGTCTTGGCCTCCCAAAGTGCTGGGATTCCAGGCATGAGCCACCGCGCCCAGCCAGTGTCTGCATTTTCTGACTCTGTTTCATCTGTCATATACTCTGCAGTCACGCCCACCTGTCTTCTCTGCTCACCACTCTACAGACATGCCCTTGACAAGGAACCAACAACCTTACCGTCAGTCAAATCCAAATGCATCTTCTCTTTCTGCATCTTACTTGACCTCAGCAGCCTTTGACTCAGCTGAGCACTTCGTCCTCCCTTCTTTCTCCTTTCTTTGCTTTCAGATTACCTCAGTCAGCTCAGGCTGCTGTAACAAAGATACGGTAAATTGGGTGGCTCATGCAAAATAAATTCATTTCTCCCAGTTCTGGTGGCTGGAAGTTCAAGATCAAGATGCTGGCTGAATCAGTTCCTGGTAAGGGCTGTCTTCCTGGCTTTTAGATGACTGCCTTCTTTCTTTATCTATCTACACATGGTAGAGAAAGGGAGAGAGAAAGCAAGCTCTCTTGTATCTCTTCTATGATTCTATGATTTCTTTTTAATTAAAAAAAAATTAAGAGACAGGCTTCACTATGCTGCCCAGGCTGGAGCGTGGTGATTATTAACAGGTACTATCATAGTACACCGCAGCCTCGAACACCTGGCCTCTAGTGATCCTCCCCGCTCAGTCTCCTGAGTAGCTGAGACTACAGGCTTGCACCACTGTACCTGGCTTGTGTCTCTTCTTATAAGGGCACTAATTGTATTCATGTAAGCCCCACCCTCATGGCCTAATCATATCCCAAAGGCCCCAACTCCAAATACCACCACCTTGGGGATTAGGGTTTCAGCATATGACCCTGGAGGGACATAAGCATTCAGTCTACAGCCCAGACTCTCCTGGTTTCCTCCTGCATCACTAGGTGCTCCCAATTTCACTCTCCTATTACTACCCTTCCCCTCCTCCTCCTCCCATCCCTCCTCCCCCTCCCCCTGGCCCTCCCCCTGCCCTCCCCCTCCCCTTCTTCCTCTTCTTCTTCTTCTTCTTCTTCTTCTTCTTCTTCTTCTTCTTCTTCTTCTTCTTCTTCTTCTCCTCCTCCTCCTCCTCCTCCTTCTCTTCTTCTTCCTCATCCTCTTCCTCTTCCTCTCCTCCTCCTTCTTCTTCCCTTCTTCTTCAACAGAGTCTCACTCTGTCGCCCAGGCTGGAGTACAGTGGTGTGATCTTGGCTCACTGCAACCTTGGCCTCCCAGGTGCAAGCACTTTTCCTGCTTCAGCCTCCCTAGTAGCTGGGATTGGCACACAGGCGTGTGCCACCACCAGGCTAATTTTTATATTTTTAGTAGAGATGGGGTTTCACCATGTTGGCCAGGCTGATCTAGAACTCCTAACCTCAGGTGATCTGCCTGCCTCAGCCTCCCAAAGTGCTGGGATTACAGGCAGAAGTCACCGTGCCTGGCCTTGCCTCCTCTTCTTTTGCATCTGGTGCACTCTTCTGAATGCCAGCGCAGTCTCATTCTGAGCATCACCTTCTCAGAGTATTCTCAGACCATCCTGGGTGGTTCTTGGTCTATGACTCTGTTTAATTCTCTCGGAGCAACCATCATGACCTCTTGTGCCTTGTTTCTGCATTAATTTACTACAAGCAGCTGGGTAGTGGGAGATAAGGGCACAGATCCTGGAGCCAGGCAACCTGGGCCCTCCAATCCTAGCTTCATATGAACGCAATCATATAGCGCCTCACCACTAATGGGTCATAAGGCCTTCAGCAGGTTGATTGGCCTCTCTGTGCCTCAGTTTCCCCCCCCTGAAACTGGGGATAAGAGAAGTTCTCCCTCACAGGGTTGTTTAGAGGATTAGAATTGCATGAGTATGTGTTTAAAAATTAACTGCTAAAAAGGTTCCTGAAGGGTGCAGCCTCCTCCAGCTTATGTCTTTGAGAAACAGGATACTTTTCCCATTCTTGGCAGAAATATACTCTAAGTCTTTATAAATTGATTAATTTAGGAGCATCTTTTCTATATACATTAATATGGCACATCGCTGCCCTCTTTATGAACTTCTCCCTTTTATAATTCTCTACTATTCTAATTATATCAGAAGTAACCTTAAAGCTGGTAAGAATCGTCTTTTAACTTGCTCACTTCACTTTTCTATGGAGGAGGGAATTTCCTGAGCTCTGTGCAGTTCCAGGGGCAGCAGCTTTAGTGACAGCCTGAAGAGCAGGAGGTGAAAGCTCTGGGCTGGGGCAGTCCGGGGAGTTAAGGAAGAAAAGCACGTTGCTGTTGTTGTTCTAGTAGTTGTTGGAGAGGTCAGCGAGAGAGAAGGGTTAGATGTCCATCGTGTTGAGTTTGAGGTGTCGGTGGAGTCAGGGTGGAGGTAGGATTAAAGCTGGGACAGGGAATGGAATTGTCCTGTAGGAAATCCCATGTGTGGCTGGAGGAGCTGGTAAGAGCTTCTGCTTAGGGGGCCAGGGGACGTCCTTAGGGGAAAGCTACCTGCTTCTTCTGGGAACCTGTGGGGCTGCACCAAGTGGAAGGCAGGAGAGTGCCAACTTGTCAGGCTGCCAAATGAGGCAGATGGGGCCAGGCGAGAGCATCTGTATCTTCACCAGGGCTAAGCTAGACTCTACCTGGACCCTCCCTCTGGCCTAAGATCACTCTCTAGGTTGTCTCTGCCCTGGTAAATCCTCATGTCACCTAAAGTAGCTTCTATAACCCTCAAGAAGACTAGCCCAAGAGTGCTCTGCTTTCAGGATTCTGCTTCCAATTACCAGTGGGAAAGACTGCTAGTTGCAAGTGGGGAGGGGTCCATCGTCAACGCCAGAGGATGGCAAACTCTTTTTGCCAGGGCCAGCTATTACAGATTTTAGGTTTTGTGGGCTCTGTGGTCTCTGTCACAACTAGTCAACTTGGAATTGTTCCTATAAATTTTATAAAATTAATCAGGGAAGAAGGGAAGGAGAGAAATGAAAATAAATCAAGCTTGCAGCACATTTGGCATTAATCATGAGGTCAGCCTGCTCTCTTACCTGCTTCCTCATATTTGCTGCCTATTCCCCCAGAATCACACAGACCCTGTAGTAAGACTATAGTTCCCCTTAATTGCACTATAGGTAACATCTTAAGCATTGTGAGACATTAAGTTTTCCATTTGAGATATTCTTATCAGGTCTTGCATACCAGTGAAACTACTGATGCCAGCTGGTCTAGAGGAACCCAAGAGAAGCTGATTCACCAAAGAAGGCTGTTTCCAGATCATGATGATTTCATCCATCCTACCTTGACCAATAATGATCCTAATTTTCCAGTTACTTGCCCTCTACCATCCCCTTAAAAGCCCCAGCCCAGAACTTCTCAGGGAGATGGATTTGAGGGTCCCTCCCATCTCCTTGCTTGGTTACCCTGTGACCATTAAACTCTTTCTTTGCTGCAAACCCTGCTGTCTTGGTGTATTGGTTTGTTCCAGTGCAGCGGGCATATGAACTTGTTGGTCCTGTAACAAACTCTGCTGTTGTAGCTTGAAAACTGCCATAGATAATACATAAATGAACATGTGTAGCTGTATTCCAGTAAAACTTATTTGTGCACACTGAAATTTTAGTTTCAGACAATTTTCATGTGTCATGAATTAAAAAAAAAAAATTTCCCACCATTACCAATGTGTAAATGATCATTAGCTCAAGGGGTGTACAAAACCACAAGGTGAACTGAAGGTGTGGTTTTGGTTTGTGTTCATCTCTTCCATGGCCCTACAAGTCTCATCATTTGCCAACCTGTTTTATATTGACGTCTTTGTCTAGCACTCCCACAGGATGGGAAGTTGTGACTTTGGATCTCACACCCCTATGTAGTGCAACTTAGGTGCTTGTTCTCATGGAACGCTCTAACTCCTTACAACTATAGGAAGCTGAGATGCCTTGATGTTCCCATGAGCCCATCAATGGGGTTTCCCCTCACCCTGTTCCCTGAGCGTAATGACCCTTCATGGATCCTAGCTTTTGGCAGGGGACTCTGCTCCCCCTCCCTGTCTTGTATAGACCTGAGACATTGTCTTCTGCCCCTGAGTGGCTATTTAAACAGCAGCCCCTTTCCTCCGAAGGCCCAAATTCATTTTGACTGGTCCCCATTAGCCTCTTGGTATCAGATCCTGCTCACAGACCTGGCTTTTAGCTCCCTTTACATTTCTAATACCTGGAATTTCCTTTTATTGGATTTGACTCCAGTTTGGCACCAGATGATAGCTTCTATATCGACTCTGTCTTACCAGGTAGTCTGGAGTTTGGATTTTCTAACTGGATTATAGTGATATGTGCCTATATTAGACATGGGGAGTTTATATTTTTTCAACCATCAGCACATGCCTTTGCTTATTCCCATTTCTTTTATTTTATGAACAACTCTAGAGATAATATATTTTTTAAAGGAACCAGAAGAAAACATTATAAAAGCAGAACCAAGAAGGCTGAAGATTTGTTTGATCCTCTTGGTGGAGAGAACTGAAGCCTCCAACTGTTGTCTCTGCTGAATAAATGGCACGAGGGTTGCTGTGGTTTGAATGTTCCCTCGGAAACTCATGTTGAAACTTAACTGTCAATGTAATGGTATTGGGATGTGAAGTCTTTAAGAGGTGATTAGGTCTTGAGAGCTCAGTCCTCATGAGTGGATTAATGCTGTTATCTCCGGAGTGGGTTAGTTATTGTGAGAGTGGTTTCCTCATAGGATGAGTTCAGCCCCCTTTTTCTCTCTGTCTAGCAGGCTTGCCTGCTGTCTTGTCTTCTGCCATGGTATGACCTTTGTCAGATGCCACTACCATACTCTTGGACTTCTCATCTTCAGAAAGCTGGGAAGGTGAACAAATTTGTTCTTTTTATTATTGTTATTTGAGAGAGAGTCTCTCTCTGTCGCCCAGGTTGGAATGCAGTGGCGTCTGCAATCTTTGTCTCCTGGGTTCAAGCAATTCTCCCACCTCAGCCTCCTGAGTGGCTGGGACTACAGGCTCATGCCACCATGCCGGGCTAATTTCTGTATTTTTATTAGAGATGGGGTTTTGCTATGTTGGCCAGGCTGGTCTCAAACTCCTGACCTCAAGTGATCCACCTGTCTCGGCCTCCCAAAGTGCGAGGATTACAGGCATGAGCCACTGCACCTGCGAACTTTCCTTCTTTATAAATTACTCAGCCTGTAGTATTCTGTTATAGTAGAAGAAAATGGACTAAGACACAATGTTGTAGCTACTGTCAGCTCTGCTCATTCTGGGTCCATCAAGTGTGTGGCTTGTGTCACACATGGGACCAGGATCCTGGTGTTTTATTGTCCCATCCAGGGCTCTATACTAGATATAATATTTCTTTCTTTCTTTTATTATTATTATTTTTTGGAGATGGAGTCTCGCTCTGTCGCCAGGCTGGAGTGCAATGGCGCAATCTTGGCTCATTGCAATCTCCACCTCCTGGGTTCAAGTGATTCTCCTGCCTCAGCCTCCCAAGTAGCTGGGATTACAGGCATGTGCCACCATGCCTGGCTATATAATATTTCATCAGATATAGTGGTACATAAAAGATAAGAAGTTGTGCTCTTACAACAAAATTTGAAATATCAGATGATCCAGTAGAGTTCTAAAAGATAGTAAAGATTAGAGGCTGTGGGTATCAAGGATGGGTATCTCTGGGGGAAGAGAAGGAAAGAAATTATAGTTTCAGATACCTGTCTTAAAGAAGAGTATCTTCTGATGTGCAAGTTGGATTAGAGAGAATGTATAGCTAGTGGAGGGACCAGATGAGAAGCTGGTCCAGGACTATTCTAAAGGTGTTTAACGTTAACTGCGCAGTTACTATGTTCCAGGTACTGTACCAAACACTTTACTTACATTAACTCATTTATTTCCCGTGGCAACCCTACGAGAAAGAATCGTCCTGAGTTCTCTATTTTACAGATGAGGAGACTGAGGATGAGAGTGATATAGCAACATGCCCAAGGTCAGATGATTAATGAATGATGGAGATGAGATTTGAGTTTGTGTGACTTCAGAATCTGTGGTGTGGACCATGACCCACATACTGAACTAGGTTAGTAGTGTATAAGCAGGTGAAGCTTCCCTACAGGAAGTTAGAAAGTAGGATCTGGCGCCCGGGAGGGATATTGGGATATTGGGTTAGAGGAAGAGGTGTGAAGTCATCCGCATGGAGATAACGGTTGAGAAATACATGGGGAGTGCTCACTACAGCTCCTTAAGCAGAGGGTGTTTTATGATTCAAAAGTAGGCAGCCATAGAGAAGGGAAGCTACTTAGATCGATAAAGTAATCCCAGATTGGAAGAAGAGTGAAAGAGGCAGAGAACAGAGTCTCCTCTGCTGGAGAGGTTTCGTAAACTGGGATTGACTTTCATGAAGTCCTGAGTCATGAAATCTCAGGGGGTGACCCAACCATTATATTCACATTAAAGGAAGGTCAACAGATTTTCTTCTTTGTGCTTAGTCCATTCTCAGAAGCGTCTCTTGCCACCCTTCCCCTTCTGCTAAGTAAGGCTTAAAATTAGGAAGCATCCTTTAAAAGGCAAAAAAGGAAACAGAAGACAGAGAACACAAAGGAGACTTGGACAAGTAGAAAGTGGATGATCCAGGCTCTGTTACACATACTTGGATTCCAACTGGGACCTAGATTTGCTGAGGACGGCAGCCAGGGAGACAGGACCATGTGGCTGCTCCCAGCTCTACTCCTTCTCTGCTTCTCAGGTGAGTGGGGCTGTGGCTTTGGGGACTTGGTTTTGCAGAGGGCAGTACAGTAAGTAGAAGAGCTATCCTGGGTTTAAGCCAGAGGTAAAGTGTCCACAGAAAAGGGAAAGATACATCCATTCATTCACCTGTGCATCCTTCTGTACATTCAATCATTTATCCATGGATCCTACAAACACTTACTAAGCACCAGATATGTGCCAGGACTGTTCTGGGTGCTGTAATTAAGAGTAATTTCTGAATTGAGGGAATCAACTAACTACAATACAATGTGGAAGTTACTGTTGTAGAGACTTATTCATGTGGTGATGAGAGTATGCAACAGGGACCCCTCACTTTGCTCTTTGAAGGGTGGGAGATGTCACTGAGGCTTCACTGGAAGTTCATCCTGAAGGATGAATGAGTTGGCTGAGTGAGAAAGGAGTATCTTATGGACAAGTGTGAGGATATTAAGGACCATGGAGAGTTCAAGAATTAACAATAGTTCTGTTTTGACAAAGCTTAGTGTAAAGGGGTTGGAATGGTTTGTGAGAAAGAATTAATGGGCCAGATGCAGTGGCTCACACTTGTAATCCCAGCACTTTGGGAGGCCAAGGCAGGTGGATCACCTGAGGTCAGGAGTTCGAGAACAGCCTGGCCAACAAGGTGAAACCCTGTCTCTACTAAAAATACAAAAATTAGCTGGGTGTGGTGATGTATGCATGTAGTCCCAGCTACTTGGGAGGCTGAGGCAGGAGGGTCGCTTGAACCTGGGAGGCGGAGGTTGCAGTGAGCTGAGATTGCACCACTGCACTCCAGCCTGGGTGACACGTGAGACCCTGTCTCAAAAAAAGAAAAAAAAAAAAGAATTAACCAAGTGTCTAAAATGCCACCCTCAACATCTACCTTAAATCCTTCCTGGAACAAGGTGTGGTGTAAACAAGTAAATGAAACTGTCCTGCAAAGGTTGGACTTTCAGAAGAGAAACTCTTATTAATAGACATTCAAAATGCAAAATGCAGGAAAACACATTTGTCTGTGGAAATAAGTTTAGGCTAAAAATTAGAGGACATTCTTCATGTTTGCAGAATGAATTTTATGGTTGATTTCCCTCATAAAACATAGAAACCTCCCAATGTAATGACAAGGTTCTTTCTAGAAGGGTGAGTGAAAATGACAGAGATTTAAGGGAAGAAGACCAGGTAGATGACACTGACTCAAACTCCTGGGCTCAAGCAGTTCTCCTCCCTTTACCTCCCAAAGTGATGGGATTACAGGCATGGGACACTACACTCAACCAATGTTTGCTCATTTTGTATTTGAATTTGCTTCCTTTTTCTTTGCCCTTTCCATCTCTCTTTCCACTCCTATTTCATTCCCCATCCTCAGGCTCACAAGTGACCTTCACAGGTCCCGCTGAAAATCTTAACTGGGAAAGAGAGATGGAAAGGGGCAATTCTAGCATGGATGATAAATGACAAAGAGGAAGGAAGCAAATTCAAATACAAAATAAGCAAACGTTGGTTGAGTGTGGTGGCTCATACCTGTAATCCCAGTGCTTTGGGAGGTCAAGGTAGGAGGAATGCTTGAGCCTAGGAGTCTGAGATCAGCCTGGGCAACATAGCAAGGCCCCGTCTCTACAAAATAGTAAAAAATAAAGAAAGAGCAAAACTAGAATTCTATTTATTATGCATTTTTATAGCCTACAAACACTTCCAAACAGATGATAGAATTTAACCCTCTGAGCAATTTTGTGACCTAGGCAGGGCAAATAGCATTGACTCCACTTTATAAGTAAGTTGATGATGGGATATCTGATGACATAAGAACTAAATAGACAAGCTGGAAATGAAGTCCAGATCTGTGTCCTCCACAGAGCTCTTTCCATTGGCCATAGAGGTGTCAAGAATAAGGCTAACCGAGTAATAGTCACGAAATAGCTGATTTCTCTGCAACATCATCTGGTATTTCCATTCTGAACTGATTGCTGTCCAATATTTACTAGCTCCCATTAACCTCAAGCAACCAGCAAGCACATGTTTCAAAAAAGGCACAGACGCATTTTTATAATTCCATCAATCATTTCCAGGAACATGCTGGATTTCCTTGAGACCTGCTAATCTTGCATTCAGGTAACACTCTAGCAGGACAGAGGAAAGTATCTTGGAATTAGCATAACCTTCTTTTTCCTTAACTTCAGGTGCCCAGGATTAGATCATGGGTCATGGAACACTCTCTTATCACTGGTCCATTCAAGACCCTCTTTTATTTTAATTATATGTAACTTAAACATCTGTGAACTCACTGGCCAATCCGTGAACTAGAATGTTATCAACAACAAAGATCTCCCCACTCCTTCCCAATCCAATCCTGGTTCTTCTTTCAAACAACAGTAATTTGGTGTCATTTGCCAATACTTTGCATGAAAAGTTGCTTTCATTATATTTTTATATTAAGTAGAAAATTGGGCTAAGCAACTAGAAGCCACGATCTACATCTGAGGGTCTGTGATTTAATCAGCCACACCCCTCATCTCATCCTTTTTTTCCTCTTCTTCTTCTTCTTCTTTTTTTTTTTTTTGAGAAGGAGTCTGGCTCTGTCACCCAGGCTGGAGTGCAGCGGGGTGATCTTGGCTCACTGCAACCTCCGCTGATCAGGTTCAAGCAATTCTCATGCCTCGGTCTCCTGAGTAGCTGGGATTACAGGCATGTGGCACCACACCTGGCTCAGTTTTGTATTTTTGGTAGAGACAAGGTTTCACCATGTTGGCCAGGCTGGTCTCACCTCCAGTGATCTGCCTGCCTTGGACTTTATCTTTTTCTTTAAGCTCACCTATCCAGGCTCTCCCCTCTGCAAGTTGCCTTGCTTTACCTCCATTTTGGAGGTGGCTTTGCTTACTGGGCTTTAGATAGTACCCTTATCCACACTCCTGTCGTGCCTCTGAAATATAAGTCTTTACGAGTGACTTCCACTTTTTTTTTTTTTTTTTTTGAGCTGGAGTCTTGCTTTGTTGCCAGGCTGGAGTGCAATGGCACGATCTTGGCTCACTGAAACCTCTGCCTCCCAGGTTCAAGCGATTCTCCTGCCTCAGACTCCTGAGTAGCTGGGACTACAGGTGCACACCACCACGCCTGGCTAATTTTTGCATTATTATTATTTTTTTAAATGGAGCCTCACTCTGTCGCCCAGCCTAGAGTGCATGGCATGATCTAGGCTCACTGCAACCTCCGCCTCCCAGGTTCAAGTGATTCTCCCCTTCAGCCTCCCAAGTAGCTGGGATTACAGGCGCCTGCCAGTATGCCTGGCTAATTTTTGTATTTTTAATAGAGACAGCATTTTACCATGTTAGCCAGGCTGGTTTCAAACTCCTTACCTCTGGTGATCTGCCCGCCTTGGCCTCCCAAAGTGCTGGGATTACAGGCTGGAGCCACTGCGCCTGGCCAATTTTTGTGTTTTTAGTAGAGAAGAGATTTCACCACGTTGGCCAGGATGGTCTCGATCTCTTGACTTTGTGATCCGCCCGCCTCAGCCTCCCAAAGTGCTGGGATTACAGGCGTGAGCCACAGCACCCAGCCGTGACTTCCACATTTTAAGAATCATCTTTTGTCTTTTCAGAAGATTCATTTGCATTTGTTTCATTTCAATGAGAAGGTTGCCTACTGGAGAGAATAGCCATCATGAATGCAGAAGGCCCTTTCTTTTCTAGGGTGACCTTCCAGATTTGCTAGGTTTGGGGTTCCCCATAGCACTTTTAGGCTTTTCAGGATGAGATTCTGACTCTGCAAAGGGACTGCTATTTGCTTGACTTAGAATGGCTTGAAAAGTTGTAAAGTTTGTGAGCCAGAAAGACCCCTAAACCTGGAGGTTTACCTAACAGAGACCTGGGAAAGGAAACAGTTCAGTCCAGAGGAGCTAAAAGTAAGTGGCTCTGGGCGCTGGAAGGGACGAAATGGTCCCATGGTTTCCTCTCTCAGCTGTGCTCTCCCCAGTGTGTGTGTGTGTGTGTGTGTGACTGAGAGGAAGGTGAAACATTTGCTTCCTAGCAGGGCTGAAAGAGTCCAGGTTGTAATCAGGAATGTGGAGGACAGATTCCAGAGGAGAAAGCCTCTTTCCAGAGGCCAGGGGCAGAAGGCCAGGGCAGTTCTTATGTAATTGAGGAATTAAAGACTTTTTGGGCTGGAAGGAACCTGGAAAGCTCTCTTGAGTCTGACTTCCCATCTGAAGCTGGCATCTTATTGATTGGAGTGGCAGGAATTCTAGGACACATTCAGCTCTGAAGGGGCTGGCTCTGATCCTGGCAGAAGAAGAACCCCAAGCTCTCCAGGAATGATCCCTTTCGGAAGCAGCACAAGCAGGCCTCGGTTCCACCACCAGACTCTTGGCTGTGATGAGCCCTTTGTACCCTGTCAAACTCCCACTGTGGGAAATGCAGTCCTGAGCTCTGTCCAGAACCTGGAAGGAGGTGCTGCTGGGATGTGCCACCTCTAGGAGGGGGCTGGGGGCAGGTGGAAGGGAGGAGGTGAGGACCGGCTCTGCAATCTCAGGAGGGGTGTGCAGCTGTGGGCAACATGTTCTTGGGGGAGAACGTAGGTGGGGAGCAGGGATTTGGGAATGGGAAGATTCCTGAAGGTGTACAGCATCCAGGGCAAGGAAGGTTCTTACGAGAATTAGGACAACAGAGAAATAGGAAGCTCTCAGAAGATGTGGGGTCAGGAGCAACTTTGCTGTGGTCAAGGGAGCACAGAGCGGGAGAACACAGGTTTGGAGCAGGGTTTGGGGTAGGGACTGGGAAGGGGTCAGGGTGGGGGTGACAGGTGCTACTGAGTGTGGGAGGGACCAGGAGGGTGGGAAGAGATAGTGACAGTGAGATTGTCTCAGACCAAGCATGGCTGGTGGGGTGAGGAAGGTGTGCATGGTGGCGGCTCACACATCTGCCAAGGCATATGACAGACAGAGCCAGCTGGGGACAGAGTGGGGAGGAAAGGCAGGTGGTGGGAGGAGGGGAGAGAAATGAATGAAGCCAGAAGTCAGGGACTCCTCCGTCCTCAGTCACCTCGGATCTAGATGTAATTAGCTCAGGAGCCCAGATGGTCGTAGGACTCGCAGATACCAGGGGTCGTTTCACACTTTCTGCTCATTCCAACAGCTTAAGCTTCCGTGGCCCCTGTGTGTGTTCATCCTCTTATTGTTAACTCAGGTTACTTTGGGGGATGCAAAGCTCAGCCTTGTGACTGTCTTTCTCTCCCCCTCTCACACCCACACACACGTGCACGTGCACATGCACTCAAGTTCAGTCAAAGCCTCTTGTAAGTTTGTCAGCACTCGCTCAAGATATTGGGGCCTCTGCTGAGCATTACATCCCATAATGCCTGAACTTCTGCCTACCTACAGCCTTTCTTTTTTTTTTTTTTTTTTTTTTGAGACGGAGTCTCACGCTGTTGCCCAGGCTGGAGTGCAGTGGCACGATCTCGGCTCACTGCAAGCTCCGCCTCCCGGGTTCCCGCCATTCTCCTGCCTCAGCCTCCTGAGTAGCTGGGACTACAGGGCGCCCGCCACTGCGCCCAGCTAATTTTTTGTATTTTTAGTAGAGACGGGGTTTCACTGTGGTCTCGATCTCCTGACCTTGTGATCCGCCCGCCTCGGCCTCCCAAAGTGCTGGGATTACAGGCTTGAGCCACCGCGCCCGGCCCTACAGCCTTTCTTTTCCCTTCTCTTTCCTTCCGTATCAACTTCTCGCACTTTGCCTCCCAGATTCTAAGCCCCACTTTCCCCCCAGGACCCAAAGCACCTCACTCGGTTACAGAGAGCAGCTTCCCTCTTTCCTCTGAATGCGTGGTGACCTCTGACACCCAAGACCTGGGGACTATTATCGGGGAGGCTGATCTTGTGTCCCAAATTCATGTAAAGAAGCTTATCAGGGCTTCCTTTGGACACAACCCCTCTTCCCAGGGTCATCTCGATTCTTCCCAGAGAGTGGTTAAGATCAGAGCAGGAGAGTTATTTTCCCTCCCACAAGAACACTCTGAGAGTGGAGGAAACCACACGTTGTGCTTTTAAAGAATAAGCCTGAGTTGCAGAAGACCCCAGAATACATGGGTCTCACTCCGAAGGGAAGTGATCTTGTGTATGACCAAATCTCATGCCTGGCAGAGGCTGCAGAGGCTGCAGGGCCCGGGACAAGGCGGGACAGCTCCTCTCTGCTCCTACCTCCAGCTTTGGTTTCCAAGTGCTAGGGCCCCTGCGCTGTGACTTGGTGTCTCTGATCTCACAGGGGACAGGTTTCTTCTCTCACAGGGATTCTTTGGCTTAGGTCCTAAGCTCAGGTATTCCTCCAGGTCCCCATCCCAGGAAACACCCAGGTCTCCCTGGCAACCTTCCCCTCAAGCTTCAGACAGACGGCTGCTGATAGGGCCATCTGGATGGAGACCTGGGACTCGGGCTTGTGTTTTCCAGGCTGTTTGTCTCTGACGGGCCCCGACTCTGTGACTGGCACCGTGGGGGGCTCTCTGAGAGTGTGGTGTCAGTATGAGAGCACGTACAAGGGATATAACAAATACTGGTGCCGAGGACAGTATGACACATCATGTGAGAGCATTGTGGAGACCAAGGGAGAAGAGAAGGTGGAGAGGAATGGCCGCGTGTCCATCAGAGACCATCCGGAGGCTCTCGCCTTCACTGTGACCATGCAGAACCTCAATGAAGATGATGCTGGATCTTACTGGTGCAAAATTCAGACAGTGTGGATCCTGGATTCATGGTCACGCGATCCCTCGGCCCTGGTTAGGGTGTATGTTTCCCCAGGTAAGAGCTCCCCTCACTTCGGCAGCAGGGCTTTAGGGTGTGACAGGACAAGGGAACAAGGGTGGGTGGCATACTGAAGTGTGCCTCCAAGTCTTGTCTTGTCCTCAGTCACAGTGGTGTTGGGAGGAGCCCATAGCATGGGCACGGAGAGAGGCGGCTGATCCTTCAGCCTTAGGTGGACTGGGGGGTGCACAGCTCAGGTGCCGTCACTCCCATGGGGCCCGGGCCTCACCCCATTACCCAGCATGGAGGAAGCCCCTCCATACTGAGCCAAAGCTGTTTCCACCGTGCCCTTTGGGAAGCCTGTACCAAAGAAGAAACACTCCTGTACATTTGCAGCCTCCTCACAGAACATCCTCCTACCATGCTGTTTTGAAATATGTCTTGCTTGGGAAGAGCTTCCTGTTTAGTAGCTTCTTGAGTGGAAGCTGCTCTTTCTCTTACTCCCCATATGCTAGAGGGCCGTGGAGCCATGCCTCAATTCTTCCTGTCCCCATCACAACTTCTGCCCTGTGACTTTCCACCTGCTTCCTTTAAATGTTGCGCCAGATGGCCACACACACCTTCTACCTGTGCTCGACAAGGCTGTCCATCAGCTTCCAGGCTGCTCCCCCTCATTCAGCAGGGACCTGCCAGTGCCTCCACTTCAACCTCTGCCATTATCTTGGCAGGTTTTAATGCATAACTTGGCAATCTTGCCTTGGGTTCCTTAACATTCTCAACCTTGGTGTCCTTTATTTTCCACTCTCTTCAGAATCGCACCCCAAGAAAACATCTCAGAGCTTGTCATCACCCAACCTGGTCGCTGCTCAGAGTCTTACACTCATACATTCTATTTTTTGACAACTTTTCATCAATAAGCTCTCCCCCATCCTCATGCCACTGTCCCTATTCTCAACCTTGTAGTGACCTTCTGTCTTCTGATCCTTCCCTCCATTTCCCCCAATTTATTGTCCCCGTCACTCCTGTTCTGACCTCACTTCCTTCCTAGGCCACTTTGAGCCCCTGAAATATATCACATTTTCTTTTTTTCTCTCCTTTTTGAGACATGGCCTCACTCTGTTGCTCAGGCTGGAATGCCATGGAGTGATCTCGGCTCACTGCAACCTCTGCCTCCTGGGCTCAAGTGATCCTCCCAGCCTGAGTAGCTGGGACTACAGGTGTGTACTACCATGCCTGGCTAATTTTGTGATTTTTAGTAGAGACAGGGTCTTGCCATGTTGCCTAGACATGTCTCAGACTCCTGGCCTCAAGCCATCCACCTGCCTCGGCCTCCCAAAGTGCTGGGACTATAGGCGTGAGATCATGACCAACCTGACATTTTCTTCTCTTAGTAGCACCCATAATTCCTATATTGTATTTCCTTATCTACCTGACAAAACCCTCATCCCTGGATCAATCCTAAAATTAAGGCCACTAACCATCCCAGTTTGCCCATGACTAAGGGGTTTCCTGAATGTGGGATTTTCAGTGCTAAGGCTAGAAAAGTCCTGGGAAAGTTGGCCACCCTGTCTAAAATCCACCTGCTCTAGCGCTGCTGGGGGAAACAAAGTAAGAAAAGGGTGCCTGTGGCTGCCAGTAGAAGTTCAGAGTTTCCAGCGTTATCTCCTGTACATCTACCTTCCTGAGAACACACAGGACATCAGTTTCTTTCCTTCCCCACTTGCAAACTTCCATGCAATCTACATTCATTCTTCCCCCTTCCCTTTCAGGTTGAGGACAGGCTTCCCCATCCTGTCCAAGGGTGATCCTCCTGCGGCTGGCTCCTTGTCCTGTGGTTCTCTGCCTCCCCATCCCTCTTCAACCAAATTCCCCTGCCCCCTGCCCCTTAGCCATCCACACCATCTCCTGTCCTCAGACTCAGACTCTATCACCACGCTCACGTCTCTCACTTTCCAAAAGCAACCCATGGTCCGGCATTTGCCTCTGCTAGGTGCTGCCCATGTTTCCCTCCTTCCTGCTGGCCTGGGAGTGGATCAAGCTCCTCCCCTGTGCTCCTGTTGCACCTGCTGGGGCTCCTTCCCAGGGCTGCTTCCGGCTGAAGTGAGTCCATCTGTTTATGTGTCTCTGCCCCTCCAACGGGGTGGGGCTCAGGTCACATCCATCAGCGAATCTCCAGCAACAGAGCGGTCGAAGGCTGCTTATCGGATCACACCAAGCCTATGTCGGGCCCTTGGTGAAGGGCTGAGCCTCCAGGACAACTGCTTTAGGGAGATCATGAGCTGGGGGTCCAGTGGCAATGAGGGAGTAGACTATGTCAATAGTCTGGTGGTCACCTGAAGTCCCCAGGAGGAGCCGAGTGACAACCTATCCCCTCTCTAGGGGCGGCCTACAGTGGCCTTTCCACATGGGCCGGGCACGGTGGCTCACGCTTGTAATCCCAGCAATTTGGGAGGCCAAGGCAGGCAGATCACCTGAGGTCAGGAGTTGGAGACCAGCCTGATCAGCATGGAGAAACCCCGTCTCTACTAAAAACACAAAATTAGCCAAGCGTGGTGGCATATGCCTGTAATCCCAGCTACTTGGGAGGCTGAGGCAGGAGAATCGCTTGAACCTGGGAGGCGAAGGTTGCAGTGAGCTGAGATCGCGCCATTACACTCCAGCCTGGGCAACAAGAGTGAAACTCCGTCACAAAAAAAAAAAAAAAAAAGAGCGTCCACCTGAAGGGTGCTCGGGGCCCCCCTCTCATGGTCTCTACAAGGCTTCTTGGGCCACAGGCTGAGCCATCTTCCTTTAGACTCCTCCTACCCCTCCTCCTCCTGGAACTCCACATCAGGCTGCAGAAGCCCAGGCAGAGCGGGATGAAGGCAGAGTGGGCAGAATGGTAAGAGTCTTTCTCTGAGATGCGGAGAGAGACCTGGCACTTGTTGGAGGGAACTCTCATGGCTGGTTCTGGTAAGGGCTCCTTTTGTCCCTGGGGGGTTTCACCTAGGAGGTGCCCTGGATCTGGCTTCAGAGGTCTCTCCAGGCTCTTCTGTGAGTAGGTGATTCTGTGTGACTTCCTTACTGGTGCTTCTTGCATGGCCGGGAGCCCAGGCACGGCCCGATGCATCATTTTCATCTCTAACAGCAACAAGGACCACACGTCCAGCCACAACTCCCATCTTCCTGGTGGTGAACACTGGGCGAAACCTCAGCACCGGGGAGGTGTTGACCAAAAATTCGGGGTAAGCGCCTAGGGCCTGGAGGCCATGGAGGGAGCAGCTCTGGGGTGGAAGCCGGTGGTGGTGGTGCACCATGACCTGAGATCATCACTGGCTGCTGTTTCTCTCCATCTCTGGTCCTGATTCTCATACTCTCTGAGTCTGCATGTGGATGCTGAGTGAGAAATGTCACTTGTGCTGTGAACACCTTTCCCTACAGGGCAACTAGTGGGACTCAGGTCGAAGGTTGAGTTCAGGTGCATGTGCAGCCCTCGTCCCCTCCCCATCCCTTTCTGTCTCCTTCCCCATCCAGCTCTGGACTTGGGGTCCCGGTTCTGTGGCCCCTTTCAAAGGTCTTTGCTCAGCTGGGGATTTTGCCGCCAGGAGCTGTCTGTTGGGTCTGTGGGGAGATGGGCCTGCTTCAGGCTGTGGTTTGAGTCTGTTCTCCTTCCTCTCCCAAAGATACCCAGAAAGGGCTGTGATATTGCGGCCAGACCCTGAGGGGAGGGAACAAGGAGTGGAGCGAAACAGTGAGCGTGGTGGCCAGGTGCAGTGGCTCACGCCTGCAATCCTAACACTTTGGGAGGCCGAGGAGGGTGGATCACTTGAGTCCAGGAGATTGAGACCAGCCTGGGCAACATGGTGAAACCCCGTCTCTACTAAAAAACACAAAATTAGCCAGGCGTGGTGGCGCGCCTGTAGTCCCAGCTACTCAGGAGGCTGAGGTGGGAGAATCATTGGAGCCCAGGAAGTCAAGGCTGCAGTGAGCCATGATTGCACCACTGCACTCCAGCCTGGGTGACAGAGTGAGACCCTGTCTCAGAAAATAAAAAAAGTGAGAGATGGGACTGGTTTTAAGAAGTCAGTTGATAAAGTGGAGGCTGCGAGTGGACAGGGACAGAGAGGGTGCTGTGGCGTGTGCGCCTGGAAGTGGGTCCTTCTTCTCTCTTCACTCCATCACCTCTCCTTGATGAGAGCCCCCGGGCAGTCCCTGATGGAGGGACAAGGAGGGATGGGGGCCACAGAAGGGGCTGCCCTGGTGTAGGTCCTTTCCCTGGCTGCTCCTGGGTTATTTGGCCTCCAGAGTCAGAGCCCAGGAAGAGGTGAAGAGAGAAGGGTCCTGGGGGTTCTGCCGGGGAAGTGACTCATTTTCACCGTGTCCCCCGCAGGTTCCGGCTCAGCAGCCCTCACTTCCTGCTCGTGGTCCTTCTGAAGCTGCCCCTGCTCCTGAGCATGCTGGGTGCCGTCTTCTGGGTGAACAGGCCTCAGCGGGCTCCTGCTGGGAGATAGAGCCAGGCTGACCTGAAGCCCTGCAGAGCCCTGTCCCCAGGAATGCCCTCCCTGCGCAGGGAGTCAACCTTTCAGACTGGATGCAAGAGACCTGTGGACTCTGGAGGGATTTATTGTTCCTGTGCCTCAAAGGAGGGTCCTGGCTCTTAGAGGACACTCCTTTGGAGGCCTCAGTGTGGAGCTTGGGGGTCCTCCTTTCTCCTCCTCAGTTCCCTGCCTCCCTGCCCTCATGCCCACTTCCCAAGGGCAAGAATTCCCTGGAAGTTGGCCGGGCACCATAATGAGTGCCTGTAATCCCAGCTCAGGAGGCTGAGGCAGGGGGATCGCTTGAACCCAAGAGTTCCAGGCCAGCCTGGGCAACATAGAGAGACCCTGTCTCAAAGAGAGAGAGAGAGAGAGAGTAAAGGAGGGAGGAAGGAAGGGAAAAAATTTTCTGGAGGAGTCTGGCCCTTCATTCTTCTCCTTGGCATAAATGCTTCCCAGGCCAGTTTCCCCCAGGGCAGTAACTACCTCCTTCCTGCAGACAGGAGGCTCCCTGAGGACACGTCCTCACAGTCCCAGCCTTTGGGCTCACAGGGCTCCATTCTTTCTCTGGAACAACCCCCAGGGAGCTTGGTCCCGGCAGAGCTTGCTCATGCAGTTACCCAGTGTCCTACATGCTCAGGGCTCCTCTCTTCTTCTGTCACCCCTTGGGTCTCCCTGGCTTTAAGGCTCCTTCTCTCCCTGTAACCAGGCAGTGTATGGCTGGGCTCAGAACATCTCTGCCTGGGTGAGCCATGGATCAGCAGCTCCAGGTTAAAGTTCTGGGACAAGTTGAAACAGTAATGGGAGAAAGAACTGGTGGGTGCCCCTGATATCACTCCTGGAATTCCCCTACCTGGGGGTGTCCTGTGCACAGGGTCAACAGAGTCAGCTCTGTCCACTTTAGAAGTCTGGCTGAGACCACCTGTTAGCAATTAACCTTTTCCACAGGCGGAGCAGACATCGTTTTTCAAAGACAGGATGGAGGACGCAGAGGTGAAGGATACTTGTCCACACTTGAAGTGCACAGTGTCATCATCACTACTGGGGACCCCTGGCTCAGAAACGAGCTCAGTTGGTTTTTTGAATGTTTGTCAATTACTCCATCTCCCTAAAGTTTGTGGGGAGGACTCCCACAATCTGCCACAAGCAAGCATCACCATCTCCACTTGCTACCTGCATCTGGACCAGTGCTCTCCCTCTGCCCCCAGGCCCGACCTCATCCTCAGCTAGTGATGCCAGTGTCCAGAGCACATGGAGCGCCCCTATGACTGCCGAGTGCTCAGGCAGAGCTGCCGTGCTCTGAACTTGATCTCTGGGGGGCTCCCAGCTCCATCATGCATGGTGACTCAGAGAAAGGTGGGGCTGGCCCAGGACTCGTGCTGAAAGAGAAATTCAATCGAACAAGGCCCATATTAATTATATTAACCCAGGAAATATCATGATGAGCAAGAAAGGAGCTTATGATTCATTTTATGAGAAGGATAAGCTCCCAAGTCATTACAGCATAGGAAGAATTCTAGAGCCACAGAAGATGCTTCCTGATGTCAGGAGGTTGGTGAGGAGAATATCATGTTAAATTGGCCAGGTCAGAGAAAGAAGGTGATATTCGTGTGTGATGTTGAAGGAGGTATAGGGTTCCAGTGGGGCATGGTTGGAGCAATAGAGAGAGAGAGAGGACAGAGAAACAGCGTAAGTGAAAGCAGAGAGGCAGGAAATAATCTTTGTAACAAGAGTCACTCATAGAAGACCTATCAGCAAATGGACTGTACTGTTCACATACAGATGCTCATGGGAGGATGTGTCTAAGATTCCAATGGAGTGAAGTTTTTCTGTGCCAGGCCAGATGGAACTAACCTGGAAGAACTCAGGTGGTGGCAGGTTCAGGAGGCTTAGGACTCAACTCTTACTTAAACTTTGATTAGCTACGGTGGGATGGATTTGAGCAGAACAAGATGGGATTGCAGATGTGTTTTAGGAGGACTTACCTAGCAGATGTAGCAAAATCTGAAAGGAAGAATCTGGGAGTCCGGAGTCTCAAGCCTGGAAAACCAGAGGAATGGGGCATCATTGACAGAAGTAGGAAAGTCAAGAGCAGGTTTGGTTGATGCAGAGCTTAGTTTTCTGTGTGTTTGGAATTATCTGGCAGAGAGGTCTAGCAGATAGCTAGAGATCTGGGTTAGCAGAGTGTGGAGCGCTGGAGAGGAATGTGTGTAGAAAGATTAATTGGAGGCCAGGAAAAAGTGAAAGCATGGAGGGAAGAGGTCAGAACCAAGGACAGAGCCCTCGGGGCACCTACATTTAAAGACAAAGGGTAGGAGGAAGAGACATTGAACAAGGAGCTGGAGCAGAAACAAACAGGTGGAAGATGAGAAGTCAAGAGCCATGAATGTTTCAAGGAGGAAAGCAGAGCTGGAGAGGTGGAGGAGGACCGCGATTGAGAGGCGGCTATTGAACTTATCATTCACAAGGTCACTAACGAAGCTCAGAAGAGCATATCAACAGAGCAATGTGAGCAGAAGCCAGAAGGGAAGAGTTTAGAAAGAGTAGACAGATGGCAGACAGCAGGTGCAGGAGAAAGAAACAGTGGCTTCTCCATGCTTTGAATTTTCCATTCTTCCTTACTCCCTTTTTTTCCTCTATTCTTCCATTCTTTTTTCCCTTTATTTACTCATTCATTCAATAAACTTTTATTGTGTGTCTATGGTGCATTGTTCTGGGCGTTACAGATAAGGACTTAAACTATGCAGAGTCCCTACTCCTTTAGAAGGGAAGATTAAGATGTAGACTAACAATAGCGATGCAGTGTGTTAGAATTTGTGTCAGGGGTCTGCACAGTGCTCTGCGTGGACACAGAAGTGAGGCGGAGAAGGAAAATTGAGGGCTTGATTTATAAAAATAAGGCAGAAGACTGGGGGATGATTGTCCCAGACAATGGTAGGGGAGAGTCGTAGAGCATGCTGGAAACCAGGACCTTCAGGAGCCACATTACCATTACCATGTGTGCAGAGTGCACGCGAGGGAGAAGTGAGATATGGGGCTGGAGCCTCGTTATGAAAGGGCTTCATGGCAGACCAAGGAGTTTGAATTGAGTTCTGGAGACCACAGGGAGCCCCTGGAGGTTTTAATTTTTGAAATTTTTATTTTGAAAAAATTATAGGCTTAACATTGCAAATATAACATAGAGACCTGTGAATCCTTCATCCAGTGTCCTTCAATGGTGACATATTATATAACTGTAGGACAATACCCAAACCAGGAAACTGGCATTGTTACAATACTGTTAACTGGACTGCAGACTTTATTCAGTTTTCACCATTTTTAACATACATTGGTTTATGGATGTGTTTCTGTAGAGCTCCACGCAATTTTATAGATCCAGGTAACTACCACCCCAGTCAAAATATAGAAACCATACATCATCACAAGGATCTCCCTCATGCTGTCCCATGTATTTGCACACCTATCCCATTCCTGTCCCCTGGAAACCACTAATCTGTTCTCCATGTCTACAGTGTTGTCCTTTTGAGGACAAATGAAATTATGTAGTATGTAATATTTTGAGATTGACTTTTTTATTCACTGAGCCTTGAGATTCATACAAGTTGTTGCACTTACCACAATCAATAGTTGATTCCTTCCTATTGCTCAGCTGGATTCCACTGCGTGAGTGTACAATAATTTGTTTAATCATTCACCCACTGAACCCAAGCAAGACATGTCTGTGCAAGTAATGGCTGCTGGACTGTGACCTTTGAGTAAAGGATACGTGTTTCAGAGCCTCATTTTTATGCTTGGGACCATATGGTGCCCCCAGCAGGCTTGGGAAGTGACCTTCTAAAGCGCACAGATGGGCCTGCAGGGATGCTGTGTGGGCCAGCTCCAGGCTGCCATTCAGAGGCAGAACCAACTCTGCTCTCTGGCCTTGTGACTGGGGACCAGGTGGCTTCACCCCTTCAGGTCCTGCTATTCTTATATGTGACATGAAGGCACTAAATTATGATTCTTCCACGAGACAGTTTAAAAACATGGCTGCAAATTTCTTGACACTACTTCCATTAAGAGTTGGGGCTTATGTCCCTTCCCCTTGGGTCTGAGTGAGTTGTGACTGTTTCAACCAGTGGACTAGAACAGTGTTTCTCAACATTTTTTTTCATCGTTATCCTACGATAACAATGAATATCCCTTAAAAAAAATCCCTAAAAAGGAATATCCCTAAATATCTCCCCTCATGAAATGTTAATACCAAAGACGTATTGTACATCTATCTATCCATCCATCCATCCATCCATTCATCCATCTATCCATCCATCCATCCATCTATATCTGCGTTTTATATCTAAAAAGAGTAAAAATACTTTTTCACCCTGCAAGAACCAATATTTGCCCCTATGGGGAATGCATGCAAGAGGGCCTCTGTATGGCTTCCAAGGCTAAGTCAGAAGAAACTCTGCAGCTCCCTCCTCAGTCTCTTGAAATGCTTGCCCTCTGGATGGTCTGTGGATATTCCCTCTTAGAACCCAGCTGTCACAGAAAGGCCACATGTAGGGCCTCTGGGCAACAGTCCCAGCAGAGCTGTCTTGGATCACCCCAGCCCATGCTCCAGACTTGTGAGTGAAGAAGCCTCCAGATGACAATAGCAACCAGCCTGTGTGGCCAGGGTTCACACATTGCTACAACACAAGCTGTTCTCCCATGCTTAGCAGCACGCAGGCTGCTGGAGCCTGAGGTCTTGCCCTTTCTCAACACATGAACCATATGGACACAGTCAGTCAAGATGTGGCAAGTGGTGAGTGTTCCCGAAAACAAACTTTCCACTGTGTCAATAGCCCTCCATGCTCTGCCCTCCACGCTCTGCCCTCCACTCTCTGCCCTCCATGCTCTGCCCTCCATGCTCTGCCTTCATGCCCTACCCTCCATGCTCTGCCCTCCATGCTCTGCCCTCCATGGTTCTGCCCTCCTTGCTCTGCCCTCCACGCTTTGCCCTCCATGCTGTGCCCTCCATGCTCTGCCCTCCACGCTTTGCCCTCCACGGTCTGCCCTCCACGCTCTGCCCTCCATGGCTCCTGACACTACTCTTGGCAAATCTTCAACCTCATTCAAAGAAAAGTTATAAAGCGAACCAGCAGCAGTTTACAGCTGATGAGGTCAAGGAGAAGAAATGAACACTAGCAAATGGTAGTTGAAGAATCCATCTCAGGAGAGGAAGTGCTCAAGGCAATAGAGGAAGAATTCAGATGGAAAATTCCCCTCCTTAGAGAAATTACAGACAACAAGATCTCTCCAAAAAAAGGAGCTAAGAAAAGAAATATAGTAATTAAAAAAGTATTTAAAGTAAAATATGGAGGAAAAAATGAGCAGACAGAGCTCAGGAAGAATGTAAGCGGAAGAGAATAATAATCCTAACAACTTTATTGAGAGGAAATATATATACGTTTGAAAGTTAGAAAAAGAAGTGTGTTGTTATTTAATTATGAGTGAATTGGGGGGACTGAAATATGAGGGTTGAGCATCCTGCATTTGCTGTCGTACAGCTCGAGAGGTGGAAGGGGCCAAGCTTGGGTTGAATCAGGAGTGAGTGGTGGTGGCTGTGCCAGTTCTGAGCCAGGTTGAGGATGGAGAGTGTCATAGGCACAAAGGGGTTAGAGCCAAGCCCCTCTTGGGATGGAAAAGTCCAGACGGGCCCTGGGGCCTCTGCAACTGAATGATAGTCCATTATCTCTGACAGGGTCATCCTGGAGCCACAAGGAAAGGAGGCCTGAGGGAGGATCCGTGAAGGTGAGAGGCAGATGCCTCCAAGGAATCAGTGTGTAAGAGGGGTTGTCCTTTCTTTTATCTGCTCCTGAGGCAGAGGTGGCGGAAGGCAGAGAGGCCCCCTCGGCATCCCTGTGCTGTGTAGCACCGGCCGGGAGTGGGATTGCATTCCTGAGGCCAGGATGAGGGATGCTTCCTCTCTGCAGGGACCCTTGTCTCCTGGGGAACTGTAATTGCTGCTTATTACCCGATAGGAGGCCAGAGGTTCTACTTGTTTCCTCCAAGGGTGTCGATGGTGTGGGAGCTGCGGTTCCCCGGTTCCCCGGCTCAGGCTGTGACATTGTTTCCCCCCGGAGGCCCCTTAGCATTACTCACTCGCAGCGCAGTGCGGAGCAGGTCCAGGAGCAGCAGCCCCTTCAGGGAGATCGGGAGCAGGAAGTGGATGTTGCAGAGCAGGATCCTGGACAAAGCGGTCAAGATGCCAAGAGTGAGCCGCCTCTTCCCCAACCAACACCTGCCACCCTGCTCAGCTGCCTGGTCCCCAAACAGGGAAGCCCCTTGCAAGGGGCAAAGTCATGCCACCCGGAGACTGAGCCTCCAGGGGCCTCCCCACAGGCTCAGTTTGAGGCCCGGCCCCTTCGCTGCCCTTGGCTGTGACTGCCCTGCCTTTAAATGTATTTGCAGAGATGGTGTCTCGCTATATCCCCCAGGCTGGTTTTGAACTGCTGAGCTCAAGCCATCCTCCTGCCTTGGCCTCCCAAAGTGCCAAGATGACAGGCGTGGACCACTGCATCCAGCCAGGTCTGCCTTTGGTCTTCTATCCCACAGTCCCCGCTGCTCACCTGTGTCCCGCCAAGCTTGAGGGTCTGCTGTGTCCTGTCTTCCTGCTTCTGTTCCTCTCTCTGCCTTGTGTCTCCCTTTGTCACTTCTGCCCATCTTTCAAGCTCAAATCTAGTTATTATTACCCCTTTGAAGCAGAGGAAGATATTCCCCGACTTCCATCAACCTGGCTATTTATCTACTTGGTTCTCCCGTGAGGCGTTTCTTCCTGCTTGGGGACCCACTTTATGACCGCAGATCTGAGACCTGCTGCCTCATATCGCCCACATGTTTAATACTTGGTCTAGCTAAATCAGTGGGTTCTGGGGAGTCCCCATCAGTGTTTAAGAGTCTGATTTCCCAATCTTATTCCTCATCCACTCCCCCACACCCAGTGCCAGGGCCCCTCCCCGCAGGCCACCCCTGTTCTCTCCCTGAAGCTGGCCTCCAGCCCAGGCAGGGAAGCAGTGATGAGTCATGTGAATTTCGCTCAGGGTTTTCTTGAGCGAGAGCAGGCCTGCCATATTGCACATCCTAAAAATACCCTTTAAACCACTGTGCTCTTCTTGTAAGTTCCACTCCCCGTGGTCTTGCAAGTTCCACTGCACCCTTGGTCTCTCCCTGCCAAGTTTCCCCTTGTGCCTCTCCTGTCTCGCTAGAAGTCCTGGCACTGCCATCTCCGCTCAGCAGAACAACTGCTCTGCAAACAGTGGAGCGGGATGAAAGCCAGGTCAGGAAGCATCCCCAGCGCCTCGCCTCTTCCGGACTCCTAGGGAACACAGGCTCCGTGCTGGCAGGCTCCAGGGAATGAGACCCTTTGAAAGGAAGGGAGTTGGACTGGAGAAGGGAAGGGAGCCAGTGGAGCACGGAAGGCAGGATCCAGGGAGAGAATGGGCCTTGACCCTGGACTTTGAGGGATCTTGAAGCACCAGGGCTGTGATGGGGTTAAACAGGGGCAGCTGCGTTTGCGCTGTGACCAGACATCCTATTGATCCCTCGAAGGGAGATGGGCTTCGGGTTGGTGTCCATATCCCTCCACCATGCTGGGAATGTGAAAGAAAAGCAAGGGGCCCAGCTTCCTGCTCTCCCACCCTGCCCTTCCCTAGCCTTGGCTGGGGAGTTGCAGCGATGGGCACACCCCTGCCTGTGACTGTGGTAGGCAGAATAGTGAACACCACCAACGATGTCCTAACCCCAGAGCCTGTTAATATATTTGATTACATGCAAGGGGGAGTTAAGGCAGTGGGTGGATTTGAGACTGCTCGTCAGCTGACCCAGGGTGGATTATCCTGGATCATCTGGCTGAGCCCAGTGGAATCACCAGCATCCTTATAAATGAAAGAAGGAGGCAGGAGAGTCAGTGGAGCGATGCACTGTGGGAGGCTCCACTGACCTTTGTTGGCTTTCAGCAGGAAGGGGCCATGAGCCAAGGAATGCGGGTGGCCTCTAGAAGCTGGAAAAGGCAAGGGAACAGGTCCTCCCCTGGAGCCTCTAGAAGGAATGAGCCCTCTTAACACCTTGATTTCAGCCCGATGAGACCCATTTCAGACTTCTGGTCTCCACAGCTGTATGATCATGAGATTGTGTTGTTTTAAGCCACCAAGTTTGTAATGATCAGTTACAGCAGCCACAGGAAAACCACACAGAGAGCCGCCCTTCCAGAACACCCAAAGCTTCAACTCGCTTTTGCCTCCTGGGGCTTGAGGGACTTGGCGGAGCATGGAGCCCAGAGCCTGCTCTCTGGAGCTCAGCCTGTTGCAGCTCCTTGAGGAGAATCTCCTGCAGTGCTCAGGTATAGACGGGGAGGGGAAGGCCCACTACACACTTCACTGTCTCTCGCCTGACCAGTGCCACATGAGGGTCTCTGGCGAGAGCCCCTGAAGGAGTGGTCGTGGGGTAGCCTAGGGAAAGGTCTGTGGGAGCCCAGCTCTGCTCACCTGGTGAGGGGCTGGTAAGAGCCGTGGGCTGGGTGCTGTTGGTGCTCTGGGTGAGAGAAGGCCAGGAGGCCAGAACTGTTGGAGTGGTTGTTCTCAGAGTTTCTGCTGTGTCTGCTGTCCCAGGTGAAGCTGTGTCTGCTGTCCCAGGTGAAGCTGTGTTCCTTTTCCCAGGCACAGCTGTTTCTGCTTTTCTAGGTAACGCTGTGTCCATTGTCCCAGACCCAGCTGTGTCTTCTGTCCCAGGTGCAGCTGTGTCTTCTGTCCCAGGTGCAGCTACGTCTGTTGTCGTAGGTTCAGATGATTTTCTTGGATTTGCTGCTGGACACACGAAGGATAGTTTTGAGGGTGACCTAGGAGGCTTCCCCATGGCTCACGTCACCCCTTACCCCTCCAAGGACTGTGAAGCATTTAGTCTTAGCACTACAGGTCAGACACAGTTGTTTTGTTTTGTATCTTTTTGGTATCTTATCTAAAATGTAACATTATTTCATTTATAAACACACACCACTGTACCACCCATGAAGGACTTGTGGTGAGAGGCTACGTACGTAGGCAATTGACAAATACTCAGCTTAGGCAATTGACAAATACTCAGCTTAGTCCCAGAGTCCTGCGTTGCACAGCTGAGCATTGAGAATCACACTCTGTTTTCTTGAAGTTCTACATCAGAGCCAAACAGATCTTCTCTTGAGTCTCATCCTAGGTTCAAGCAGGCTCTTTGTTGCCTGCTGTGTAGCGAAGTGACCCTAAGAGCCGGCTGCCCCTCCCTGGGCCCTGCATGGGAACTCAGGACTCCTACCCCCTGCAGCTGGGCAGAGCATCTGTTTCCAGCTGAGGTTTTCCTGCCTCCCAAAAGCTTCCTTATTTCACTAGGCTTGGAGGGACTCTCCCCCAGCTCTTCCTTTCCTTCCACTCATGCCTTTGTTCTCTTTTTAAGTCAATTTCTGAAACATTCTAAAACCAGCACACTTCCCCACTGCACACGCACACAGGCACACCACATCTGCATATACTAAGCTGAAAATGACTTTTCCCTGCTTTGTAAATGGGCCCACAGGTAACAGATATATGATTGAGCTATAGCATCTGTGTGTGTGCATGGGGAGCTGACAGTTTCCCTGGTGCCTGTGGTGGAGATGACACTGATGGCTCTGGGGGCTGGGCTGTGGAGTGAGGGTGACAGCCTGACTCTCTTTCTGGGAGCCCCCCGTTCTGAGTTCTCAGGCTCCTCAAAGACTCGGGGCAGCCAGAGGAGGCCCGTGGGAAGGCTCTGCACTATGCTGGGCTCTGTTTTTCCCTCTTTCAGGAATGAGTCAGAGTCTCCCATGCCCTCGTTTGTCCATATGCCACCAGAGGAGGGAGAGGAAGAGAGAGAGGTGGCTCCAAGGAGAGGGTCACCAATGGGCTCTTGGTCACTACATGCTTGTCCTGCGGCTGAGACCTCTGGGATTGAGATTTTCTTGCATTCCCCTCCCTGTACACCTGACAAGTCCTCCCATCAGGCTGGGGCTGCTCTGAGGGGGCACGGGTTGCCCCAAGTGACTTGCAGAAGAGAACCTGCCTTCTTTCTCAGCCTGCACTGAGCCTGCCCAAGCTGAGACGGTTCTGCTTGGCTCCCTCTGATAACAGCAGATAGAGACGTACAAAGACGCTGAGGCTTGCTCTGTCTTCCAGTCTCTCCAGAATCTTGGTGTAACCCCTCCCCCCAACACACACACGTGCACGTGCACACACAGGCACAGGCACACAGGCAAACACAGACATGTGCACACGGACACACACTGGCCCATTTGTACACATGCATCTATGCACAGCACACACATAGACACAGGCAAGCTTAGGCACACATACACAGGCACACACAGGCACGCACAGGCACGTGCACACAGGTGTCCCAGGGCGATGTCAAGACAGCATCACCGAATCCTCCTGGGTCAGCACCAGAGCTCAGTACAGGAGGGAGCCGCTCCTACCTGGGTAAACAGTCATTGCAACTTGGACCCCAAGGTCAGTGCCTGTCCTCTCGATCCCACACCAGTAGGTGTCAGTGTCAGACCTCCGGAGCATCTTCATGATTATGGTGAACACACGGTGTTTCCGATTGTCCCTGATGGACCCTCGGTCTCTCCCCGCTGTTTGCTCTGATCCTGTGATTGTAACGAGGATTTTGTTTCCGCGGCACCACCACTTGCTGTAGGTTTCCCAGCCTTGGTCATAATCACACTGCACTGTCAGTGAGTCCCATTCTGTGCCCCACACAGCTTCAGGACCATCGATCGAGAAACGCCCTGGAAGATAGAACGCAACGTCCAGATCTTCCCTCCCTGGGCACCGCCAAGGGCTTCCGGCACCTCCCTGGGGACTGACCAAGAGCTTTTATCCTCGGCCCCTAAATTGTGAAATTCTCACATCCATTTGTTCCTTAATTCCGCGGCAGTATTTCGTTTGTTGTCACCCCTCTGACAAAGTTCTCCTGAGGGCTCCAACTGCCCAACACAGTGGCCTGTTCATGCACCATACTAGTGACCACTGAATGCCCTCTCATTTTGGAAACCTTCCCTCCTTTGCCCTGAGGTGACACTCACTTCCCCACCAATCCCTGGCTCTCATTGCAGCCACCAGCTTATTATTTTTATTTATTTATTTATTTATTTGGAGACAGAGTTTTGTTCTTGTTGCCCAGGCTGGAGTGCAATGGTACAATCTCGGTTCACTGCAACCTCCACCTCCTGGGTTCAAGCGATTCTCCTGCCTCAGCCTCCCAAGTAGCTGGGATTACAGGCAAGTGCCACCACGCCTGGCTAATTTTGTATTTTTAGTAGAGACAGGGTTTCTCCATGTTGGTCAGGCTGATCTTGAACTCCCGACCTCAGGTGATCCGTCTGCCTCGGCCTCCCAAAGTGCTGGGATTACAGGTGTGAGCCACCACGCCTGGCCAGCCACCGATTTACTTTAAAATCCCAGAGCTGAACAGGTAGACATCCTGGCTTCCCCCAACTCCTCTGCCCACTGGCACTGCACCCCACACACCTAAAACCCTCTCCTGTGAGTCTGTACATGTGATAAAGTTTCATGGAACCAAACATACCCACACACACCCACACACGCACCCAACACTCACACACTCGTGCACACATGGAGTGCATGGTTGTTTTTCTTTGCCTAAGCACCATGCTATTTTTGTCTCTATACCTTTGCACAAGTTGCTCCCTTTGCCCAGGAAATTTTCTCTTCCTTGCCTGATGGACTCAAACTTTTATTCCCCTCCCCGAAGGGCTGGTTCAGCCCCTCCCTGGTGCCATCGGACCACTTTGTACCTGTCTCAGTTGTTGCGCTTACAACATTGAACAATGGTTTTGGTCTTTGGCTTGTCCAGAGCAGAAGCTCAAGCAGGCTGATGTGTGGGGTTTACTTACACTCCAGAGAGCGATGACATCCTTGTCTCATTGCCTGTCTTCCTCCTGTAACTCTGAGCTGCTCCATTTTAGCCACAAGTCAAGACAAGCTGTGGAGGCTTCTAAACTAACCAGATGTCTGAACCCCGCCATGACTGAGTGGGTCTGAGCTGGAACCTGAGTGTCTGTGCTCCTTTAAGGTTCCTCAGGGATTCATGCATTTAAGTTTGTGTATATGTGTATATATGCATGTATGTATGTATGTATCTACCTATTTATCTGTCCTTTCATCTATCTGTCCACCTGTCTGTGCATCTATCTGTCTCTCATCTATCATCTCTCCGTTTGCTTCTCTCTTTATCTATCTATCTATCTATCTATCTATCTATCTATCTATCTATTATCTATTATCTATCTTTCATCTGTCTATCTATCATCTATTATCTATCTATCATCTGTCTATCATCTATTATCTATCTATCTACCTATCTGTCTGTCTGTCTGTCTGCCTGCCTGCCTGCCTATCTATCTATCTATCTTCTATCTATCTATCTATCTATCTATCTATCTATCTATCTATCTATCTATCTATCTATCTATCATCTGCCAGGGTTGAGAAGAATCAGAATCCTAGAAAGCAGATATCATTTATGTTATTTTTTATTTCCCCAACACCTAACCTAGTAACTGTCAGATAACAAAACATTCCTTCCTTTTTTTCTTTCTCTTTTCCTTCCTTCCTTCCTTCTTTATTATTTTTATTTTTATTTTTATTTTTTTTATTTGAGACGGAGTCTCGCTCTGTCACCCAGAGGCAAACTGCTATCTATTTGTCTAAATCATTTTTTTGTTGTTGTTGTTTTCTCAACTGCTTCCTTTTTTTTTTTTCTTTAGTTACTTCCTAAATTCATGAATTAAGAGAAACGTGGTGCTGTCCTTTGGGATTGTGTGTGGTGTTACGATACGTCTTCAATGAACTGGGGAAGCAAAGAGTCCAGGCCTGGCCTGGGCTCCGTCTGCAGCTGTCTGTGATTTAGGAGCATCTTCCAGCAACACAGGGAAGAGAGTACAGTGAGGCTCAGAGCGTGGACGGAAGGGATTGATGGAGGCGCGCTGGCTTTGCCTCAGAGCGTGGAGGGAAGGGATTGATGGAGGCGCCCTGGCTTTGTCTCAGAGCGTGGACGGAAGGGATTGATGGAGGTGCTCTGGCTTTGCACTTTGGGAAGAACACAGCACAACGCTCCCACCCAGCCTCGCTGGAGAAACAGCCCGTGCCCCAGGCTCTTTCCAGGCAACCCCAGGCTCTTTCCAGGCAGCCCCACAGCAGGTCATCTCAAACCACTGGGCTGTTGTCTCTTCTGGAGCCTGACTCAGTGCTCCTGCCTCGGAAAGCTTCCTCTGGGGTCCCAAGTCACTCCAAATTGGAGGCTCCCAGTAGGGAGTTGGGGAAGGGGAAGTTGCCTTTCTTCTCTAGCCCCACTTTGCCCTGGTTTCTTCCTCCCTATCTCTGCACATTTTCCCTGTGGTTGGTTGTTGGCCAGTCTCACTGCACCAAAACTGCTTACTCTATTGATCCCCAAAGTGACTTTCCCAGACTCTCCCATCCTCCTTCAGATGGTCGCCTCCCTCCTCTGTCGCCTGCTCCCTCTTCCTCTCCTCTTTCTTCTTTGCTGAAGCCCTTCCTTGCTCTCACTGCCTAATCCATTCCTGACCCTGCCACCCTGCGTCTCCAGGAGCCTGTCCCTGTGCTCTCCTCTGGTGCCCTTCTCTCCAGGGAGTGTCCTCACCTGCACTCTAAAGTCACCTCTATGTGCAAGACTGTCAAAAGCAGTTTGTCACCTGATTTCCTGCCTCAGTGCTTGGCTGTCACTTCCAGTGCCTAATGGTTGTTTCATAGAGACAGCCACCTTGTTAACAGCTCAGATGTGCTCAGAATTAAATTCCATGTCCTCTTCACTCTAAAATTGGTCTGTCACTGTGCCTGGTTCACAGCCCTGGGGCTTCCCGACTCCCTGCTGCATTCCCCACTCAACCCCGTGTCAGTTTAGACTTCCTAAGACAAAGCCCATCATATCTTCACCTGCAAAGGGCTTTGCAGGGGTGGGGGATTAGAGGCAGAGGAACAGAAGGCTTTGCCAGTGGGAGCAGAGGAGGGCGTGGGGAGTCAGTTCTTGGGGAGGAAGTGCTGAAGGAGGCCCCTGAGCAGTCTCTGTTTATGTTTGTTTGTTTGTTTATTTTTGAGACAGAGTCTTGCTCCATCACCCAGTCTGGAGTGCAGTGGCGTGATCTCAGCTCACTGTAATCTCCGCCTCCTGGGTTCAAGTGATTCTCCTCCCTCAGTCTCCCGAGTAGCTGGGACTACAGGTGTGTGCCACCACACGAGGCTAATTTTTGTATGTTTAGTAGAGACGGGGTTTTGCCATGTTGGCCAGGCTGGTCTTGAACTCCTGGACTCAAGTGGTCTGCCTGCCTCGGCCTCCCAAAGTGCTGGGATTACAGGCGTGATCCTGGCCTTCTCTTTATGTTTGAGGCTGCACCTTCTCTCAGGATCTTAGTGTCTCAGTGAGCCCTGGTGCTTCTGCCTAGAGCCAAGAACTCATGGGAGGCGGCAGGACTTCAGGGAGCACAGACTTCCTTCCTTCCTTCCTTCCTTCCTTCCTTGCTTCTTTCTTTCCTTCCTTCCTTCCTTCCTTCCTTCCTTCCTTCCTTCCTTCCTTCCTTCCTTCCTTCCTTCCTTCCTTCTTCCTTCCTTCTTCCTTCCTTCCCCTTCCTTCTTTCCTTCTCTCCTTCCTTCTTTCCTTCCTTCCCAGTTTTATTAAGGTATAATTGGGATAAAATAAACTGCATGTATTTAAAGTGCACGATTTGAAACATTTTTCTTGTTGTTTTTGTGATTTTTTTCAAATGTGCTATTTATGGGCATTCAGCTAGTTTCAAGTTCGGGGCCATGATGCATAGTGTGCTGTGAACATTTTAGACCATGCCTTTGGTGGGCATCTGGTATCCTCCTTAGCAGCTTTTGAAAGGATCCCCGTTTCCTTTATCTGGAGAAAAACATGTGCTGTAGATCAGGCTGATATGGTTTGCCTGTGTTCTCATCCAAATCTCATTTGAATTGTAGCTCCCATAATTCCCACCAGGAGGGACCCAGTGGGAGGTAATTGAATAATGGGGGGAGGGTTTCCATACTGTTCTTGTGACAGTGAATAAGTCTCATGAGATCTGATGGTTTTATAAAGGGGAGTTCCCCTGCACAAGCTCTCTTGCCTGCCGCCATTTAAGACGTGACTTTGCTCCTCATTTGCTTCCACCATGATTGTGAGGCCTCCCCAGCCATGTGGAACTGTGAGTCCATTAAACCTCTTTCATTTATAAATTATCCAGTCTCGGGTATGTCTCTTTCAGCAGCATAAGAATGGGCTAATACACAGGCCCAGACCCAAGTTTAAAAGTGAAACTTCAGTGAAAACTCAACCCTTAGCCTTAACAAGTCAGGCCCCTGCAGGAAAAAGTAGGAACCTGAGGACGGAACATTTGACAATTCACCTGAGCCCGTGAGCCTCCCACTGCAGAGCAGCCAGGTGCACTTGTTAGAAGGTAACAGCTCCCCTGTTGAAGAGGATGCTGAGGTCTCCAATGAAGCAGATGCCTCACCAGACATTGCTGCCCCCTAAGGATCAACTTGAGGAATTTGCCCTCATTTCTGTTTCTGACCCATAACTAAGGTTGAGTGTCGGCCTGACCCACCTAGGAACACGCTGCTAAGGGAACAGGAGAACTAATATACACTGGCATGAACCAGTTAGAAGAGTGTGTGTGAGAGTGGATCCCAGGGCAGTGGACTATAGTGCTGAGCCAGGAAGGGTTTTTCAACATAGAGGTACTCATCCATGCAATGTAGGAGGACTCACCACCTGCAAAGCTGGGAGAGTGGTCCTAGTGCACTGCTGGGATGGCCCTGAGAAGCTTGGAAGCAACAAAACCCCACACTCAATGATGTAAAGACATCGTGGCAGGGTGTGGAAGAAGGGATCAAAAGGCTCAAGGAAGCACAGAGGATCTTCAGGGCAGTGAACCTACTCTATAGGATGCTCTCATCATCCATTTGTCCAAACCCATAGAATATGCAACACTAAGAGTGAGCCCCAACGCAAACTTGGACTTCAAATGGTCACAGGTATCAATATGGATTCGCCAGTTGTAACAGATGTCCCACTCTGGTTGGGGATGTTGATAATGGGGGAGGCTGTGCCTGTGTGAGGGTAGGAGGCATGTGGGAAATCTCTGTACTTCCTGCTCAATTTTGCTGGGAGCCTAAAATTGCTATAAAAAAGCAAGGTTGTTTTTAAAAAGACTCACATGAAATTATTTGATTGTGTTTTCAGGTAAAATATGCTAGTTTCACTTTAGCATACTAAATTAAATTAGTATTTAATGAGTATTATCCTTGGGATGCCCTGGAGGATACTCCAATTACCAGGGAAATGAGAACTATGCTGGTGATGGGGCATTTGCATTATGGAGAGGCTCAGCAGTGACTGTCTCTGTAGGCCAGACTCACGGGAGGAGATGCCATTACATAACTGAACTCCACAGGAGCAACGGGGCTGAGAGAATTCCAGAAGGGAAGAGGGCAGGTGGAGTCACTGGGTGGTCTGAGACAAGCTGAGCACTTGGACCAGGCAGCAAGTCCTGATTAAAACCGGAGGCAAAATCAAGATCCTAGAGATAAGAGAGGCGGCCCAGTGGTTCTTGCCCCGATTTTTAGAAATGATAGAAGTGGATACACTTAGCAACTGGTGCGTATGAATACTGACTCTCTGGTCTGTGCAGTAAAAGTGATCAGACTGGGGAAGGCCAAGTGGAAGCCTTCAAGGCTGTCCCTCTGCTGCGGCCAAGATAGTAAATCTCAAACAATGTCACATTCTGCCAGGAACACAGAGATCAGTGCCACCCTCCAAGACAAAGAAAACAAGGCTGTGGTCCCACCAGATCTGCCTTTAATTTACCAAGGTCAATGGGCTAGTGAAAACTAAACCAAGAGGCTGGGCGTGGTGGCTCACACCTATAATCCCAGCACTTTGGGAAGCTAAGGCAGGAGGATCACTTGAGCCCAGGAGATTGAGACTAGCCTGGGCAACAGAGCAAGATCCTTTCTTTACAGAAAAGTGTTTTAAAAAAATTAGCCAGTGCAATGTTGCACGACTGTACTGTCAGCTACTCAGGAGGCTGAGGTAAGAGGATCACTGAAGCTCAGGAGGTGGAGCCTGCGGTTAGCTATGATTGTGTCACTGCACTCCAGCTTGGGCAACAGAGTGAGACCCTGTCTCCAAAACAAAACAGCAACAAACTCACCACCATATTAAAGCAATAGCCAAATTTCCAGCTTCTGTGCCAACAGTGACAGGTTTACTAGAATAGATGAACATAACCTGGTGTGTTGTGTGTGACTGTTGATCTGGCAAAAGCACGCTTTCCACCACCATCAGGAAGGAGGAACAGAGGCAGGTACATTCACTCGGCATGGACAACAGTATACTTTGATAGTCTTGTTCCAGGACTGTGTTAATTTTCTTCTTCTCATAGTATTCTAAGAAACCTGAATCGTCCAGCCATTGCCCAGAACATAAAGGTAGTCCCCCGCGTTTATGACATCATGCGAATTGGACCTGATAACAAGAAGAGGCTAGCAACTGGATGTGCTCCAGAGACTGGGAGATAAACCCTACACTGGTTTAGGGACGTGCCGTGTCAAAAGTTTAGGGTTATGTTGGTCTGGGGCATATTGGGTGTACCCTCAGAATAAAGGGCAGATAAAATAAATTGCATTTTGCAACTCCTGCTTCTAATTGACCCACCTGATAAAACTCACGGGAGGCTTTGAACTCAGAACCAGCAGGTATGATGCAGAGTGTGGGTCAGAAGTGGGAATGGAGACTGGGGACCCAATTGGAGCTTTGTTCATGGAGCAGTTCCACAAACACATTTTTGTTCTGTTTTGTTTTGTTTTTGAGATGGAGTCTCACTCTGTCACCCCAGCTGAAGTGCAATGGTGTGATCTCGGCTCACTGCAACATCTGCCTCCTGGGTTCTTGTGTTCTCCTGCCTCAGCCTCCCAAGTTGCTGGGATTACAGGCATGCGCCACCATGCTGGGCTAATTTTTGTATTTTTATTAGAGATGGGGTTTCACTATGTTGGCCAGGCTGGTCTTGAACTCCTGACCTCAGGTGATCCACCCACCTCAGCCTCCCAAAGTGCTGGGATTATAGATGCGAGCCACTGTGCCCGGCCAAAAATGTGCATCTTTGCATATACCCCAAATACCTGAGGCAGGCAGTGACCCCCAAGCAAAAGAGCAGGAGTTATTTAGTTTAATATAATATCTGGGGAAACCACGGCAGTGAGAATGCTGGAGCTCAACTTCAATCTTCTTCATTCTAGAATTTAGAAGGCCCCTCTCTGCCCACACACCTTAAAATGTAGCTTGTAAGTCAAGAAAGAATCAAGGGTTCAAATAATTTGGCATGATAAATTAGAACTATTCATTTTCTTTTTCTTTTTTATATTTTATTTCAATAGTTTTTGGGGAGCAGGTGGCTTTTGGTTACAAGGATAAGTTCTTTAGCAGTGATTTCTGAGATTTTGGTGCACCTGTCACTGAAGCAGTGTACACTGTACCCAGCATATAGTCTTTTTTCCCTCATTCCCCCCATCCTTTCCCCTAAGTCCCCAAAATTCGTTGTATCATTCTTGTGCCTTTGCATCCTCATAGCTCAGCTCCCACTTATAAGTGAGGACATACAATATTTGGTTTTCCGTTTCTGAGTTACTTCACTTAAAATAATGATCTTCAACTCCATCCAAGTTGCTGTGAATGCCATTATTTTGTTCCTTTTTATGGCTGAATACTATTCCATGGTGTATATGTACACCACATTGTCTTTATCCACTCATGGCTTGATGGGCATTTAGGCTGGTTCCTTATGTTTTCAGTTGTAAATTGTGCTGCTGTAAACATGCGTGTACAAGTGTCTTTTTTGGAACTACTTTTTCGCCTAGGCTGGAGAGCAGTGGTGAAATCTCGGCTCACTGCAACCTCCACCTCCTGGGTTCAAGTGATTCTCATGTCTCAGCCTCCTGAGTAGCTGGGATTACAGGCGTGTGCCACTGCCCAGCTAATTTTTGTATTTTTAGTAGAGATGGGATTTCTCCATGTTGGCCAGGCTGGTCTCGAACTCCTGACCTCAGGTGATCTGCCCACCTTGGCCTCCCAAAGTCCTGGGATTACAGGCGTGAGCCACCAGAGCTATTTTATATATTATTTACTCCTATATACTCTGAAGTCTCAGTTAGCTACACTTTAGCTCGTTCTTGACTATGACTGGATAACGAAGAATTAGCAGACATTTGAGGACGGCTCATCATAAAGAAGCACCAAACAAAACCAAACAACAAAACAAAGACATGACCACAGAGTGGTGGGATACAGTTCAAGGAACAGAAGAGAGTTTGAAAAACATTAGCAATCAAAGAACCAAAAAAACTTTTTGAAATAAAAATCCAGTCTCTAAAATAAATATTTGATCCAAGAATTGGAAGAGAAAGTAAAATCATGAAATAAACAATATAAAAAGCTCCCCAGATGTAGAACAAAGCCCACAGATATGGAAAATATAAAACAGGAGAGACAAAATGAATCAATTCAGGAAGGAAAGGGAGAGGGAGAAGGTGACAGAGAAAGAGGGAAGGGACCGTCTGAAGAAAGTGGGGAGAGACTGGGAAAGTCCGTCTGGGCGTCAGCAGAACAAGTAATTTCCAACAGCAGCCAGGGGAAAGTGTGCAGGGATGGAGAGGATGAAATCAGGGTAAGAGGAAGCTAATGAGAAAAGGCAACTTCTCCATTCCTGACCTTCCCCACTGAGCCCGTCCTTGGCTTCACAGTGGCTTCAGAGTGACTCACGACCCCAGAGGAAGCGGTCCTGGGGGTAGGGGCAGTGGGTCAGACAGCCCAGAGCAGGAAGAGGCAATGAGATGTCTTACAGTGGGGCTGCCTGGAAGGAGCCTGGGGCATGGGCTTTCTCCAGCAAGGCTGGGTGTGAGTGCTGTGCACTGTGGGCTTCCCAAACTGCTTGTCTCCCTGCACTCCTCATGGCCAGCCTTGTCTGTCCTCTCCTCCTGGCAGTAGATCCCACAGCTCCTCAATGCCTGGGTTCCTCCTGGCTCCTCCTGCTCCTTGGCTCCCACATGCACTGCCGTGCAAACCTGAGCAGGCCTGGACCCATTTTCTTTCCTACATGCACAAAAGTTTGGACACACCTTGCAACACACACTGTACCATAGCAAAGAATGACACTTCTTTTCTCCTAATATGTAAAATAGAGAAGTAGCTACAGACATAATAGGAAGTGAGCAAGAAACTTGAAGGAGATTCAAGTAGGTTTGCGGCATTGACTTCCGAGCTTGGATTCAAGTGTCTGAAGGGCGCCAGACACCTGTGATCACCCAGGAGAGGAGAGGAGACAGTACCATGTGGCTGTCCCAGGCTCTGCTGCTTCTCATCCTCGCAGGTGAGTGTGGCTGGAGCTTTAAGGTGCTGGAATGACAGAGGCTGGGCTGGAGACAGAGATGCTCTGTTCTTAGGAAGGAGACACGTCAGGGAAAATGACAGCGCCAATTCATCCATCCCTGCCCATATTCATTAAATAGCAGTCAAGTTTTTGTTATCTGACAGGTTCTGTGTTAGATGCTGCAGAAACAAAGACAAAACAAAACAAGAATAGCTTCTTGTTGGAACTTTCATAGCGCGGTTTTGTGTGGAGATATGTTTTCAGTTCTTTTGGGTATATATCTAAGGGTATAATTACTGAATCCTATGTTAACTCTATGTTTAACTTTTTGAGGAATCATCAAACATTTTTTTCCAAAGATTTATATTTGAGTACAGCTTTGGCTGTCATGTCAACAAATTTTGATATGCAGTGTTTTCATTTCTGTTAAAATGTAACAAATCTATGTGCTTCTCATATGATCTATACTCAGATCAAGCTTTGTAAGAAAATGTTTCCTTCCAATCTCAAATTTATTTCCTTTTAAAGTTGATTATTATTACTATTACTATTTGTAGAGATGAGGACTCACTTTAATGAACCTTAGGGTTCTCAACCCTGACCCTTCTATATAAACAGATGAATGAACAGATATGAATGAAGGAAGGAACTAATGAATGAGTCCATTCTTGAAGAACTTTTAAAGAGCACGGATACTCGGGTTCTGGCTCAGACCCACTCAGTCAGTCATGGCGGGCTCAAGCATCTGGATGGTTTAGACGCCTACATACATGGTCTTGACTGGTTCTTAGCTACCGCTGAGAGACTTCCTCTAAAGAGCTCAGAGTATAAAGAGGAAGACAGGCAGCTAGACAGTGCGTAATCGTTATCTGAGAAGGAGTCTTGCTCTGTTGCACAGGCTGGAGTGCGGTGGCACAATATCGGCTCACTGCAACCTCTGCCTCCCAGGTTCAAGCAATTCTCCTGCCTCAGCCTCCCAAGTAGCTGGGATTACAGGTGTGCACCACCATGCCCGGCTAACTTTTTTGTATTTTTAGTAGAGACGGGGTTTCACCATGTTGGCCTGCCTGGTCTTGGCTCCTTGACCTCGTAATCCGCCCACCTTGGCCTCCCAAAGTACTGGGATTACATGTGTGAGCCACTGTGCCTGGCCAGATTTCCATTTTTTAATGCTCTGGAATTAGATCATAAAGGATTTTTTTCCCTTAGAATCTTGCAAAATTTCCTATAAGGCTATCTGACAACAGAGCCTTGATCTAGGGTAAATTCTTTGAATAGTTTGGATTCCCCCCCACCCCCACCATGATTATTATCTATTCAGGGTTTTTTTTGCTTGTTTTTGAATAAATTATATCATTTCCACCCCCCCTCCACCAAGAAAGCTAACAATATTATTAAGTATATATTAGCATAAAGTTCTGTAGTTATAAAGCATCCTTTTATAATTTAAAATTTTAATACGTGTTGTAATATACAGTCAGCCCTACATATATATCCATGGGTTCCTCATCTGTCAATTTAACCAACTACAGGTGGAAAATATTTGGAAAAGAAAACCCTCTACTTGCGCTGAACATGTACAGACTTTTTCTTTTCATTATTCCCTGAACAGTACAGTCTAACAACTATGTGTGACGTAGCAATTACATTGCATTAGAATTATAAATAATCTAGAGAGATTTAAAGTGTATGGGAGGATGTGTGTAGGTTATATGTAAATATCATGGCATTTTATATCAAGGACTTGAGCATCTGTAGATTTTCATAGCCACAGGGTCCTGGAACCAATTCCCTCTGGATATCGAGGAATGACGGTGCTCATTTTGATTACATGTGCCACAAGATTTTCCACGTTATTGTTGCTTCTCCTTTTCCCGCATTCTCTTTTCTCCTACATTGAACTAGTCAGTTTTGAGATCTGGTTGGTTAATGTTAACTGATTTTATTATCTAATTATTCATTTCTTATAGATGTAATTTCTTCTTATTTCCTTGGGATTAGCACTTGTTATCTTTAATAAATGAAATATTGTGATTATTTTTCTTTCTAAATTAATTAAATTATGTTAAGACTAAGAATTTAGTTTTGTCCAATTGAGATATAATTCATACACCATAAAATTTACTCACAGTGTATAACTCGGTGGCTTTTGGTACATTCACAAAGTTGTACAAAGATCACCTCTATCTAATTCCAGAACATTTTCCTCACCTCAAAAAGAAACCCCATACACATTAGCAGTTAACCCCTTCCCCAGCCCTTGGCATCCACTAATCTACTTTCTTGTCTCTAGGAATCTGCCTGTTCTGGACATTCCATATGAATGGAATCATATAACATGTGACATTCCATGTCTGGCTTCTTTCACTTAGCATGATGTTTCAAGGTTCCTCAGTGTTGTAGCACAAATCAGAGCTTCATTCTTTTTCATGGCTGCATAATATTTCACAGTGGATATACCACATTTGGTTTCTCCAGTCATTTGTTAATGAACCTTAGGGTTGTTTCCACCTTTTAAACATTGTTAGGAATAATGTTATGAGCTTTCATAGCATGGTTTTGTGTGGAGATATGTTTTCAGTTCTTTTGGGTATGTATCTAGGGGTATAATTGCTGAATCCTATGTTAACTCTATGTTTAAGTTTTTGAGGAATCATCAAACATTTTTTTCCAAGGATTTATATTTGAGTACAGCTTTGGCTGTCATGTCAACAAATTTTGATATGCAGTGTTTTCATTTCTGCTAAAATGTAACAAATCTATGTACTTCTTATATTATCTACACTCAGATCAAGCTTTGTAAGAAAATTTTTCCTTCCAATCTCGAATTTATTTTCTTTTAAAGTCGATGATGATGATGATGATGATTATTATTATTATTATTATTATTATTTTGTAGAGATGAGGACTCACTTTAATGCCCAGGCTGGTCTCAAACTCCTGGGCTCAAGTGATCCTCCCACTTTGGCCTCCCAAAGTGTGGGGATTATAGGTGTGAGCCACCATGCCTGGCTTCAAATTTATTTTCTGTAAAAAATTTTCAGATGTATTCTGCTTCCTTTCCTTCCTTCTGAGACAGGGTTTGCTCTGTCACCCAGTCTGGAGTACAGTGCTGGGATCAGGGTTCATTGCAGCCTTGACCTCCCAGGCTCAAGCCATCCTCCTACCTTAACCTTCTAAGTAAGTAGCTAGGACTACAGGCATACAGTGCAACACCCAGCTAATATTTATTTATTTATTTATTTAGTCTCGCTATGTTTCCAGGCCTGCTTTCAAGCTCCAGGGCTCAAGTGATTCTCCTGCCTCAGCCTCCCAAAGTGCTGAAATTACAGGTGTGAGCTCCCACACCCAGCTCTTATTTCCTATATAACTTCCAGATGTATTTTTTCTTTAAATATTTACCTTAATTGTTGTTTTTCCATTCTGATGCAGAACTTTTTTCAGAGTGAACAAATGAAGCCCCCAAATCCATCTTTCCCTAGGAGGTCGTGTGCAGTTTCTTAGTTCCCTTCGGATGCCATAGAAAGCAGATTTGGGCATAGAGTCCAATTTCTGTTCCAGGAATTCCTCGGGTTGTGCAGCTCTGCCTGTTTGTGGTGAAACTGTCTTCCACTCCTACCATGGTGAACCCTGGTTTTTCAAGACATTCCAATGAAGTCTAAAGTTTTCATTGTTCCAGGGGTAATAATAATAATAACAAACATAATACAGTAACATAGAGGTAGATGCCATTATTATTCCCACTTATAGGAAACGAAGGCACAGTGTGTTAGTCCATTTTCACGCTGTTGATAAAGACATACCCGAGGTTGGGTAAATTATAAAGAAAAAGAGGTTTAATGGACTCACAGTTCCACTTGACTGGGGAGGCTTCACAGTCATGGTGGAAGGTGAAAGGCACGTCTTACATGGCAGCAGGCAAGAGAGAGAATAAGAGCCAAGCAAAAGGGGTTTCCCTTTATATAACCATCAGATCTCGTGAGATGTATTCACTACCATGAGAACAGTGTGGGGAAAACCACCCCATGATTCAATTATCTCCCACCGGGTCCCCCCAGCAACACGTGGGAATTATGGAAGCTACAATTCAAGATGAGATTTGGGTGAGGACATAGCCAAACCATATCACACAGAGAGGTTAATTTGCCCAGGTTCACAAAACTTGTAAGTGGTAGAGCCAGGATTCAAACCCAAGCCCTCTGGCACAGCCTGAGCTCTTAACCATGACCTTGGGTGTCTCTTGGAGTTTCAGAGACAACTTCTCTCCTTCCATGGGAATTGCTCCCAGGGCTTCTTCAAGTGCTCCAATGTGCTTCTAGTTCGATCTCAAGTTTATGCTGCAGTAATCACAGCTACGCTTTATTACCGGTGCACAAATAATCAAAATCAATCGTTTCTTTAGCTGGGTCTCCCTTTAGGTCAGTTGAATTTAAAGATTTTCTGACAAAGGTCTCACTTAAGGTATTTCCACTGTTTTGAATTGTTTTCAAGTGAAAGATTAGGCTGACAAGTTCATGCAGACTAGTCTTGTCCTGGAGCAAATTGTTTGAAAAGTGGAGCTAATTAGGTATGCCCCATCCCTCACCCTTTAGCTGACTTGAATCATGTCCATTATGTTTAGAGAAGAACTTATAAGATGCAGGAGAGTGTGGAATGGGTGCCGCTCTGTTTATACCTAACCTTTACTTGCGTTTATCTAAGTTAGCTTTTCCTAGGAATTTTGGAACTGGAATTTATAACAATGTATGGCGAAATGGAGATCTGTGTGATGTGGATCCCATAGCACATAGAGATCAGTTGGTATCACTATTTGGTCAATTTCAAAGGGATTCATTCAGGGTGATTAACTACAGCAGAGCCACCAGAAACCATCAGAATCACCAGGAATAGCCAATCGTCAAGGCAGCAATCATTCTCCTGGAAAAGGGTCTTCTGCAATTTCCTCCCCATCAGACCAGTATAACAGAAAGATGGTTGCAAAAGAGCGTTCCTTGGAATATAATGATTTGTTGGCCATAGGGAGAGGGAGAGGGGTGAACTGCAGGAAGCTACTATTGCTCAGTGTCAACATTTGTGTTTCGTTGGGGATCTGCAATTGTGCTCTTCAGTGATTTTCCTGGTGACTTTGACCCAGTGGAATTTTGAAGGACAAAGATTTGTCTTGTGGAAAATGTATTCCTTCCTTGACTGTTATGAGGCAGTTGGATTTGGCCACTACTCCCAATGCAGGAGGCTGTGGCCCTGCCCTTGGGGTGGGAGGTGACAGCACATGAATTTGTGTTTTCCAGGCTACTCCATTGCCACTGAAATCACTGGTCCAACAACAGTGAATGGCTTGGAGTGGGGCTCGTTGACTGTGCAGTGTGCTTACGGCTCAGGCTGGGAAACTTACTTGAAGTGGTGGTGTCGAGGAGCTGATTGGAATGGCTGTAACATCCTTGTTAGAACAAATGGATCAGAGCAGGAGGTGAAGAAGAATCGGGTGTCCATCAGGGACAATCAGAAAAACCGCATATTCACCGTGACCATGGAGAATCTTAAAAGAGATGATGCTGACAGTTATTGGTGTGGGATTGAGAAAACTGGAATTGATCTTGGGGTCAACGTTCAAGTGACCATTAAGCCAGGTAAGAGGAAGTGTATATATGTGTGTGTCTCTCAGGTCCTGCTCTGTCCTGGTCCCTGAGGTCCCACTTGAGTAAATTAACTGTCACTCAGAGTCACCTATGACAGAGGGTGGCTGAGTCCTGAGGTCTTGCTATGGTTTGAATATTTGTCCCCCCAAAAACTCGTGTTGAAACTTAATCCCCAATGTGGCAGTATTGATAGACGAGGCCTTTAAAAGGTGACTGGGTCATGGGGGTAGAGTTCCCATGAATGAATTAATCCATTCGTGGATTAAAGAATGAATGAGATATCATGGGAATGGAACTGGTGGCTTTATAAGAAAAGGCAGACAGACCTGACCTAGCACACTCAGTTCCATCACCACGAGATGCCTTGAACCACCTTGGGACTCTGCAGAGTCCCTACCATCAAGAAGGCCCTCCCAAGATGTGGCTCCTCAACCTCGGCCATCTTAGCCTTCATAACTGTAAGAAACAAATTCCTTTTCTTTATAAATTACTCAATTCCAGATATTCTGTTATAACCAAGAAAAAGTAGACTAAGACAGGTCTCATAGGACCCTGAAGGACCGCTTGGGATTGAGGGGATCTCTTCAATGCCCCCATGGCTCCCAGGGCTCCCTCCAGGATGGGATTAAGCCTTTCTAGGCACATTTTGTTTTTCTCTGAACAGCTCAGTGTCCGAGTCTGTTGCCCACAGATGACAGGGTGATGGTTCCAGTTTCAGCCCATGGGCCAAAGGGACCCCTTTCCCTGGTAACCAGAGACCCCAGTCCTTGCCAGTGCCTTCTTGGAACTTCTTTATAGCACTAAGTGCCTGTGTCAGAAAAGGAGAAGGGCCTCAAGTCAATGGCCTTAGCTTAAGAAACAAGGGAAAAAAAAAGATTAAGGTAAACTCAAAGCAAAGACCAGAACACAGATAATATTAAGACCACAGTGAAAAATTAATGAAATCGCAAACAAAAGTAATGGGGAAAAAATGAAATGAGATACATCTCACACATTGTGAGAACATCAAAAACACTGTTAAACTTCTAGCTTGACTGATCAGGAAAAACAAGAGAGAAGACGTCAATTATTAACATCAGAAATGAGAGAGGTAGCATTACAACAGATTTTACAGCTACTAAAAGAATAATAAAGGAATATGTGTCATAAACAACTTTTATGTCAATATATTCAACAAGTTAAATGAAATGGAAAAACATCCTTGAAAGGTGCAAACTACCAGTCACAAGAAGAAATAGATAACTAGAATAGCTCTGTATCTATTAATGAAATAGAATTTGTCATTTGCAGTCTTTTCACAAAGAAAATGTCAGGCTCAGATGGCCCTTTGGTGAGTTCAGGACCAGATAATATCAATTCTTTTTTTTTTTTTTTTGAGATGGAGTTTCGCTCTTGTTGCCCAGGCTGCAGGCTGGAGCGCAATGGCAAGATCTCGGCTCACCACAACTTCCACCTCCTGGGTTCAAGAGATTCTCTTGCCTCAGCCTCCTGAGTACCTGGGATTATAGGCATGCACTACCACGCCTGGCTAATTTTGTATTGTTAGTAGAGATGGTGTTTCTCCATGTTGGACAGGCTGGTCTCGAACTCCCGACCTCCATGGAGAAGGGTGTAACTTGCAGGAAATAAGCAGTAGCTGAGCAATACATTCTCCAGGTTCAAAACCCCAAAGATCTTGTGACATTACCGCTACTTGAATTTCTCCTCCATAACTCCTGAGACTATAGTAATGCCCTGTAAATTAAGACAGCTTTTACCCAAAATTAATCCCATATATCCTGTTGGCAAAGGTCCCCAAATACCAGTGGGAAGGTTGGTGGGTTTGTCTCCTCCCACTAACGTTACCTGTTCTCTGACTGGGAGATCGAATCCTGCGCTTCAGGGTGTTCCTGGGGAGTGGGAATCAATGTGCCTCTGGCATCCCATCCCTGAGACGGGGCTGTGGGCTGGATGGGGAATGCCTCCATTGTTTGTGGGGCCCGGGTCCAGGTCTCCTTCTCGTTTCCCCACAAGGGGTGCCATTCTGATGAAATTTTGAGTGGCATTGACTAGCCCAATGATTTCCTTTATTGCAGTGATAGCAAAATCCTCGTGTTTTTTTCTGTTGGGGGGTGCAGGGAACTGTATTATAAGATCCCTTCTGCCCCGTCTCTACTAAAAATACAAAAAATTAGCCGGGCGTGGTGGCGGCGCCTGTAGTCCCAGTTGCTCGGGAGGCTGAGGCAGGAGAATGGCGGGAACCCGGGAGGCGGGGCTTGCGGTGAGCCGAGATCACTCCACTGCACTCCAGCCTGGGCGGCAGAGCGAGACTCCGTTTCCAAAAAAAAAAAAAAAAAAGATCCCTTCTGCCCAGAGGTCTGACGGTGTTCTTTTTTGAAGTGTCCGATTTTTCCACAATTATAACATTTTTCCATTTTAGGATTCGCCCCTTGGCCCTTTTTAGATTTGTCCACTACTAAATTAGCCGTTGCTTGAGCCAACATTGTAGAGCAATAAGGCTCAGTTCCCACATCTCGACAAGCTTTGAGAAAATTTCCCAAGTTTTTTGTACATCTCACAGGTGCCAGTGCACATCTACAATCTGCATTTGCATTCTCAAAAGCTAGAGTTAAGGTTAGCATTTCTGCAGCCACAGTATGAGGAATCTGATGCTTCACTGCCTCTTGCAAGAAAATATGCATAAGCCACCCTTGCATGATATGTAAAAAAGATTGTACTGGGTGGGACCCCTTCCTCAGGAATTGTGGCCCAGGCACGTTTAGCAGCCAAGGCACACCGCTTGTAAGCAGCGTCTGGGAGTGCCGTTTGATGTTCCAGATCTTAATAAGGACCGTTATCTAATAGCATATCCTCTGTAATGTCTCTGTGTCCATCAGCACGATTCTGTCTAGCCTGGTGTGCACACAGTTCTTGCCAATTTAAATTCCATGTCAGGTATGCACTAGCAGACAAACGAGTGCGAGCCAAATGCTTTACATCAAAGGGTGGAAGGTGCATAGCGTCAAATATAGATTCTAGCAATCCTAAAGTAAATGGGCTTTGTACTCCATTATTTATTTATTTATTTATTTATTTATTTTGAGACGGAGTCTCGCTCTGTCACCCAGGCTGGAGTGCAGTGGCCGGATCTCAGCTCACTGCAAGCTCCGCCTCCCGGGTTCACGCCATTCTCCTGCCTCAGCCTCCCCAGTAGCTGGGACTACAGGCGCCTGCCACCTCGCCCGGCTAAGTTTTTTTTTTTTTGTATTTTTAGTAGAGACGGGGTTTCACTGTGTTAGCCAGGATGGTCTCGATCTCCTGACCTCGTGATCCGCCCGTCTCGGCCTCCCAAAGTGCTGGGATTACAGGCTTGAGCCACCGCGCCCGGCTGTACTCCATTATTAACTACACTAGCTTTCAATTCCTTCAGCAACTTAAACTGTAGTGGGGTGTGTTCATGAATAAACTGCTGCGGATTATTTGGATCGGGCCTTATGGAAATAGGAAAAGTGCAGGGTCCTAAGGGCTCTCCAACTATAGCAGCAGAGCATAAAATTCTTTGTACTGGGGTCTCTATTTCTGCTACTGAAGGAGGTGGTACAGATATTTCTGCTACTGGAGGGGGCGACACAGGCCAATTTTCATCCTCCTGCTGTTTATTATTTTTAATTGGTACTGTGGGTGAGACAAAAGATTCTTTCAGATTTTTAGACTCAGAAAATGACTTCTGCTGTCTAGCAGAATAAGAAGGAGATAATGGCAGGAGGACTGTATGGATAAAACTCCAAGCAGAAAAAACAGAAAGATCAACTTTAAGACCTTTTTGGTGAGCCCGTTTTAATCCTTCTCCTACTCTGTCCCAGATTTCTACATTGAGACTGCCTGTCTGTGGAAACCATGGGTTATGTGTAGCGACCTTCTTCAGCATCTTAGTAAACGTTTGAGAACTAACCTGAGCACCAGATTATTTAAGTAAAACTTTAAGCAAATGCACATAATGTTGCACCTCAATAGACAAATTCTGCCCCATGTTACCCTGATTCAGAAAACTTCCCATTCCCAGTACCTCTCTAGGCCACTGACCTTATATTGGCTGCTGGCTGACTTGTGCCGGGGTTTCTCATTCGTCTTGTCAGTTTCTCTTTCTCTGCTCCAGCAGAACTTCTTTGCTCACGTTCCTGTCCCGGCCACCACTTGTCGCTGATGGTTGCTACAGGATTGAACAAAGGGGGATGAATGCAGAAATGAAGACAAAGACAAAGAGATCTGTTTTGAAGAAGGGGTCAGGGAGCTCCTTGCTTCTAGTGAACGAGGGCCCTGAGCTTCTACAGCCCTTTGTATTTATTAGGTAGAAAGAGCAGGGAGGGAGAGGTAATGGTTGGTCAGCTGCTTGATTTATCACAGGTTCACATAATTGCTTTCTTTGTACAACAGTTTTCAGGTGTTCATATAGATAATCACAAGGAACACTGCACTTTGGGTGTGACTGCCCTCAGCGCCCCGTCTGGCAACAGACACAGTTGCCGTTTTCCAACATCCTGCTTTCAAAAGAATAGTTTTCTGTTCGCTCACATAGCCTCCAGTGATATAATGAGTTGGTCATGACTTATTCTTTCAGCCTGTAACAAAAGTTAACATTAGTGACCTTGACACCAAGTGTTGGAGACACTCTAGAGCACCTGGAGCCTCACACCCTGCAGGTGGGAATGCACATGATACAACCACCTGGGAAAAGAGTTTGCAGTTTCTTCAGACATGGAACGTATGCCTGCCAGAGATGATCCAGCCCCTCAGTTCTTCCATATTGAGTCAAAATGATAATAAAGTTTTATGTTCACACAGAGGCTTGTATGTGAACATTCATAGCAGCTTTATTTGTAATAGCAAAAAACTGGAAACAATTCAAGTGAGTGGAATTTTTTTTAAAAATGTGACATATGGGCTGGGCATGGCAGCTCACATCTGTAATCCCAGCACTTTGGGAGGCCGAGGCAGGTGGATCGCTTGAGGCCAGGAGTTTGAGATCAGCCTGGACAACATGACAAAACCCTGTCTCTACTAAAAATTAAAATGAAACTAGCTGGCTGTGATGGCACTCACCTGTAGTCCCAGCTACTTGGGAGGCTGAGGCAGAGAATTGCTTGAACCTGGGAGGTGGAGGTTGCAGTGAGCCAAGGTCATGCCACTGCACTGCAGCCTGAGAGACAGAGAGAGACTCTGTCTCAAAACAAAACAACAACAAAACAAACAACAACAAAAAAAGTGAACTACCCATACAATAGAATACAACTTGCGATAAAAGGGAATATTCTACTGATATACCAAAGATAACATAGTTATGCTGAATGAAAGAAACCAGCTCAAAAACTTGATTTACACTGTAGGATTCCATTTATATTAGATTCTGCAAAATGCAAACTCATTGATAGTAAGAGAAAATGGATCAGTGCTATCATCCCTTAGCTAAGGCTGTCACAACAAAATACCACAGACTGGGTGGCATAAACAACAGAAATGTATTTCTCATAGTTCTGGAGGCTGGAAGTCCAAGAGCAAGATGCTGGCAGGTTCAGTTGAGCCTGAAGCCTCCCTCCCTGGCTTGCAGGTGGCTGCCTTCTTGCTACCCCTTCCTGAGGTTGCCCCTCTGTGCTCGCACGCCCTGGTGTCTCCCCACATGTTCTCATCTCCTCTTCAGAGAAGGACACCAGTCAGATGGCATTAGGACTTACCCTAACAGACTCATTTTAATTGCCTCTTGAAAGGTTTTAGCTCCAAATACAGTGACATTTTGAGGTACTGGAGACTAGGGTATCAACATATAATTTTTAGGGGACCACAGTTCAATCCCTAACACCTGGGGACAGAGTAAGGAGGAGGGCGGTCTTGGGGATTATGAATATGCTCACAGTCCTGACCACGGTGGTGGTGTTACCAGGTATACACATACATCAGTTTAACATATCGTTCTCTTTAAATATTTACAGTTTATTATGTGTGAGTTATACCTTGATTTAATCACAGGAAAATGATATTAAAAAAAGACAAATATGATGCTATGATCTCTTATTTTTAGACTGCTATAGAAGCAAACTTTGAATATCAAAACTCACTACACACACTGTCAGCGTGAGTAGGGTGTGGTGCAGCAGGAACTGGCACACAGCGGAGGCTGGGATGCATCTAATATAGCCAGACTTCAACGGGGATAGGGAGGGTGAGATCTCAAAGCTGCTGCAAGACAGGAAAGGGCCAGAGAGGGAAGAGCGGAGGTGGAGGGCGCTGGGCCTGGCTGCAGAGAGCCAGGAATCCCGGGATCCCCAGAGGTGGCTCAGCGAGAGGGCCACAAGCCCAGCAGCCGAATCACTACAGAACAGGCCGTAAGGAGTTCACCTCGGCTGTGGCTGAGACTCAGAAAAGAGCTAGCCTAGCCCTAGGAGAGCAGAGCGCTGTCGAGTGTGCTAAGCTGTGCCATGCAACTGGTGATTGCAAATTCCCTCCTTAGTCTGCTCCTCAGAATTTCTCACATGGTAATACTTCAGTAACTTCTCTTTAGAAAATAATTCATGTAATATTTTGGATACTGACCAGAGAGTCTTGGACCCCAAGGCAGAGGCTCCTTAATTCCTAGGTGGAGAAGTCTTAGGGCCACAGCCAGAGCTGGGCCATCCATGGAAGGGGTGAACCGTGTTCTGCTTTGTATGTTTAGACACACAAACTCCAGTCCTGGAATGGACAACTGCAACAGCAAGCCTGGCTTTCACACCTGCAGCCACCCAGAAGACCAGCAGCCCCCTCACCAGGTAGGTGGAGCCAGGTCCCACCACTTTCCCACAGGTCTGGCCCCATGGCCTCTCCTCTAACAGGGTTTGCCAGATACAACAACAGCAGGCCCAGTTAAACTGCAAGTTCAGACAAACAACAAAACATTTTTTAGCATAAGTATATCCCAACTATTTCATGGGCTATACTTATACTAAAAAAGCATATGTTGTTTATCTGAACTTCAAATTTAACTAAACATTCTATGCTTTTATTTGTTAACTCTGATAACCCTGTCTTCTGGGGGTACTCAGGCTGAAACCCCCATAGGCCCCCACTGTTGCATCTTTGTATCAGTAAAGTCACTGCAAACCTCAGGTGGGCTGCCCCAACCACAGTTTACCTTTGAGGAAAATAAGATTTCCCATGTAAGTGTTGGCAACATGAAGGCAAACTCTGCAACACAGGTATGAGCCACCACACGACTAAGGGTGGCAGGAGACGGGCCTGAACATGCCCTACCCACCTCCTGGGGTCAAGAGGGCATATCGAGGTTTGATCTCTAGTGGGTTAGGAGAGACACCTCTGTCATCTGCTCCTAGTTTCTGCCCAAGAACAAATATTGTTCCAGCCTCCCTCTCCCCAGGCACCAGAGTAGGGGAGTGGAAAATGCTAGAGGGAAAGGGGGAAGCTGGAAGTTCAGTGTTCTCGCCCTCCCAAGCTGGAAGAGGGGTCTGGAGGATTAGTCTGATGCTCACCAACCTTGGAGGTGTCCAGAGGAGTCCCCAGAGGTTGGCACCTGTGAGCTAGCTATTGGGTTCCATCACGGCCTGCTATGGTCAAGTCCCCCAGGTCAAGGCTGAAGCCCAAACCACAGACCCTCCTGCTCCTGCTAGAGCGCAGCGCAGAGGCCTGTGTCTCTGGCTCAGTCCTCCTGGAACTCAAGGCCTGCCAGTTCCCTCTGCAGTTCAACTCTGGTTTTTTTTTTTTTTTTTCGTTCACTCGATCTTGAGTTCTGCGAATGTGTCTGCAGAGCTCCACCCGCGGAGCTGGCTTTAGGACTCCTTGACTGTTTCTTTTTTGTTTTTTTCCTCCTCCATGCTTTTGTGCAAACTGATGGGATTTTAGCTGTCAGGGGACAGAGGACAAGGGACTCCAGAGGTGTAGTGGGAGAGCCCCAAGATTGAAGAAGCTGGGAAGGACCTTTGGGGGCATTTTGACCTGTGGCCTGCTGTGTAGTCCCTCCTCCATCTCCCCCAAATACCCTCAGTCCCATCTGAGGGCTCATCCAGCATTCTGGGGTAGGATATAATTTTGATTTTTCTCTTTCTTTCCTTCTTTCTTTCTTTCTTTCTTCCTTCCTTCCTTCCTTCCTTCCTTCCTTCCTTCCTTCCTTCCTTCCTTCCTTTCTTTCCTTCCTTCCTTCTTTCTTCTTCCTTCTTCCTTCTTTCTCCTTCCTTCCTTCCTTCCTTCCTTCCTTCCTTCCTTCCTTCCTTCCTTCCTTCCTTCCTTCCTTCCTTCCTTCCCTCCTTCCCTCCTTCCCTCCTTCCCTCCTTCCCTCCTTCCCTTCTTTCTTTCTTTTCTTTCTCTTTTTTTTTTTTTCAGAGATGAGGCCTCACTAGGTTGCCCAGGCTGGTCCTGAACTCTTGGGTTCAAGCAATCCGCCTGCTTTGGCCTCCCAAAGTGCTGGGATTACAAGTGCGAGCCACCACTCCTGGTCTGATTTTTAAAATTTATCCGTGAGCTGAGAGTGGCCTCAAGTTGTGCTGAGGTGAAAGAAACAAGTTGGGAGGTCAAGACCCTGGGAAGTGGGTGGAGGATGGTGAGGGGGTGGAATTGATGGTCAATAAGGTTCCGGGCCTTACACACCCATAGAAAGTAACAGGGAACATAAGGAACCCCAGGGTCAGGTGCTGGTCCACAGGCAGAGAGTCAGAGCAAGGTCAACCTCCAAGGCCTTCAAGGATAAGACGTCAGATCTGACACCTGAAAGGTGGGTAGCATTTGCACAGGTAGCGATGAGGGTGGGGAGGCCCTCTGGGTGCAGAATGCAGCAGAAGCCGAGGTAAGAAGAGACAGGGAATGCTAAACCCCTTTAAGATAGGTGAGGAGGAGTTATGGGAGACCAGCCAAAAAGGCTGGATGGGAGTTGGCAGACAGGACCTTGAATGCCAGGCTGAGTTGACTGGGGGTGTAGGGAGGACTGGAGGCCTCGCTGGTGAGCAGCATGACTGTACACTGCCAAGGGGGCTGTCCTGGCTGGGGTTCCAGGCTTGCCCTCACATAGACATTGGAAGCTAGGATCTGGGCATAGAGTTAAGAAGACCTGAGACCTCTGACCCAGGACGCAGCTCATTTCCTGTCACCATGTTCCCACAGGTCCCTACTCAGCAGCACCCACTTCCTGTTCCTGTTACTCCTGGAGCTGCCTCTGCTCCTGGGCATGCTGGGAGCCGTTCTCTGGGTGAACAGGCCACAAAGAAGGTCTTGAGGGAGGAAGAATCAGCCCGATGATGAGAGTCCCGATGCCCACTGACATCCTGTCCAGGGAGAAGGGCCCTCCCACAGAAGAAAGAACCCTTTCTTTCCTTTCTTTTCTTTTCTCTCTTCTCTTCTCTTCTTTTCTTTTCTTTCTTTTTTTAAAATTTCTTTTTTTATTTTCTTTCTAGAGATGGGGTCTTGCTCCATCACCCAGGCTGGAGCGCAATGGTGTGATCTCTGTTTACTGCAACTTTCCCCTCCAGGCTCAAGCGATCCTCCTGCCTCAGCCTCCAGAGTAGCTGGGGTTACAGGCACATGCTGCCACGCCCAGCTAATTAAAAATTTTTTTTTGTAGAGACAGGCTTCCACCATGTTGCCCAGGCTGGTCTCGAACTCCTGACCTCAAGAGATCTGCCTGCTTCCCAAAGTGCTGGGATTACAGGTATGAGCCACCACACCTGGCAGATAAACAACATTTCTTTGGAGAAGTGACTGGTTCTAGAGGCAGTGCTGGCCCCAGCTTCAGGGAACAGCCCCCTAGTCCCTTATCTCCTGCAGCCGTGCCACCTGGGGCTATTCCCTTCTCTGCACAGTCCCTAGGGCCTGACAGAGCCCTTCTTCCTTCTGAGGCCTCCAACACAGAAGAAAACACAAGAAGAATGCGTTTTCCCCTGAGGCGCCTGTGCCACAGTGGATGTTCGTGATCTCAAGTCTGTGAGCCACCTGCAATGTTAACGGACCTGTCTTTGCATTCCGTGGGGTTCAAGGCTCCAGTCAATAATGGGTTTCAAAATCCTAAACCCATGAAAACAGAAAAACGGAACCAAACTCTGGTAATGGGCCAACTCAAGGAAAGACGAGTACAGAAGAGAGCAGAGGTTTCCAGGCTGCTGTGCCCGCTGCTCTCCTGCCACTTGTGGGGAAGGGAAGTCGGGAGCTTCCTGGACGAGCATGACTGAAGATGTTGGGACATCACAGCCACCTTTCGTCACTGTAACACTTTCTATTTGTGTCGATTGTTACGTTTTCTTACCTCTTTTAAGAGCATTGCAGTTGGCTGCTACTCTCAATTTGAGGTATATGGGGAGATCGCCCATACATTTTGGGGACTGTGACATAATCCACAAACTAGATGCCAGAGCTAGAACTGTGAGCTGGGGTTGGCAGGTTCTTCAGTACTGCCTGCCTGGGTCCCTGGGGTGGTGCTCAGTCTTGGACTCTAATTACTGAGCCCCCTGCCCAGAGGGACCATCTGGTGGTTAGGACAGAGGTTAAATAACAGAAATTCCCTTCTGGGAACATGAACCAGGATCACCCAGCTGCCCTCTGTCAGGTCAATCTCTGTACCCAAGTGAGACTCTTATTCGCTCCCCACCGTCATTCATTCGAAAAGGCCGGGCGCGGTGGCTCACTCCTGTAATCCAGCACTTTGGGAGGCCGAGGTAGGTGGATCACTTGAGGCCAGGAGTTCGAGACCAACCTGGCCAACATGGTGAAACCCCATCTCTACTAAAAGTACAAAAATTAGCTGGGTATGGTGGTGCACACCTATAATCCCAGCTACTTGGGAGGCTGAGACATGAGAATCTCTTGAGCCTGGGAGGTGGAGGTTGCAGTGAGTCGAGATTGCACCACTGCACTCCAGCTTGGGTGACAGAGGGAGACTCTGTCTTAAAAATATGTATAAATAAAAATAAAAAATAAACAAAAACATGTATTGAACATCCACTAAGTACTAGGCACTGTTCAAGTATGGGTATCACCGAAATAAAGAAAAAGACCTTGGTAAATGCCGTGAAGGCGCTCTACAGGCTCAAAGATAAAGGATCACTTGGCTAGAAAATGATGAAATCACGGTTATTTTCCAGACTCCCCCACCCCCAACCTCACCCTTCATGAGCTCTGCCATTCCTCTCTGGGCTGACCCATGTCCTGTCTGCTGCCCAGGCTCTGACCAGCGCTGCCCCCAGTCCCCACGCAGCGTGGACATCCCACCAACTCGTAACACTCTCTGAGCGTCCATGTTTGCATCTCGTTTTCAACAACATATTGAATCTTTCTATTGACTCTCTGCACAAAATATGAGGAATTCTGTATCTTCCTCTTTTCCCACCATCCACTTACCCGTACTAATATTGTCGGTATGGTGGTGTTTGTATTGATATTTGAGTTTTTTTGTTTGTTTGTTTTTGAGATGGAGCCTTGTTTCGTCGTCCAGGTGGGAGTGCAGTGGCACAATCTCGGCTCACTGTAACCTCCGCATCCCAGCTTCAAGCAATTCTCCTGCTTCAGCTTCCCGAGTAGCTGGGACTACAGGCACATGCCACCATGCCCAGTTAATTTTTGTATTTTTAGCAGAGACAGGGTTTCAACATATTTGGTCAGGCTAGTCTTGAACTCCTGACCTCAGGTGATCCACCCGCCCCACCTCTGGTAACTGTTTTTAAAAGTGCAGTCTAGCCAAAGTGAACAGGGACAAGAGTCAGACTGGGGAGCTCTTGTCCCTGTTCAAGAGGGAAGGCCCTGTGGTAATCAGGGAGAAAGAGGGGGGTGGGAGGGCAATGGAGAAAAGTGGACAGATCTGAGGGTCTTGGGGTAACACAATGGCTGGAGCGTGAGCAAAAGGATGAGCCAAGGATGTTGCCCAGGTGACTGGAGTTTGGCCTGAGAAAAAGGGGACCATGGGTGTAATTTACTGTGATGAGAAGAGGATCAGGCTGGGAGTTTGCAGGAGGTCAAATCAAGAGTTTCCTTTTGGGGGCCGGGCGTAGTGGCTCACACCTGTAATCCCAGCACTTTGGGAGGCCAAAGTGGGCGGATCACGAGGTCAGGAGATCAAGACCATCCTGGCTAACACGTGAAAACCCGTCTCTGCTAAAAGTACCAAAAAAAAAAAAAAAAAAAAAATCAGCTAGGGGTGGTGGCAGGCACTTGTAGTCCCAGCTACTCCGGAGGCTGAGGCAGGAGAATGGCGTGAACCCGGGAGGTGGAGCTTGCAGTGAGCCGAGATGGCGCCACTGCCCTCCAGCCTGGGCGACAGAGTGAGACTCTGTCTCAAAACAAACAAACAAAAACAGAGACATAATCTTTGCCCTTAGAGAATCACAGTTTGGCAGATACACGTGTTCTCCCTCCACTCAAGGTGATTCTACCCCCCAGGATGAAGGCACAAGCAGCAAGCGCCTAGATTACTTCAAACTCCCTTCCCAGAGCACCAGGAGAGAAAGCATCTGCTTTATCCCAGTCTCAGGTTCCTGGTTTCTGGTGTCTCCTTTCAAGCAGCAAGGCCTAAGCAGCTGCGCAAGACAATCAGGACATTTAGCCTCATGACTTCTCAGCTTCAGACTCCAATCATAGTCGCCGGGGAGCCATAGGTCACCAAAACCAGCAGCTCAACGTGACTGTGCTTTACTTGTCTTATTCTTGCCCTTCACGATCTGAATCTTTGTCTTTCCAATTTCTCCCAAGACCTGCTAGCAAGAGGAAGTTAACCAGATCAACATCCTCATTCTTATGGTTGAAAGAATGCAAATCGATTCTCATTCTGCCATTTTCCTTTCTTGTTTTGTCGAATCTCCCAGGGTTTCTCTTTCCTGTCAAGACTAGCTTATTTGCACAATTGTATCTAAATTTACTGATTTAATTCTTTCTATAAGCTAACTTTTCTGTTCCTGCTACCCATATAAGAGATTCTTTCTTTCTCTAATCAATACTCAATAATCAATAACATTCATAGACAAGTAGTGGGAATGTATTTGAATAAACACTGTGGTATTGATGGATAAAGGGTCTAGTGTAGCAGAAACTAATTACAAAAATGATAGCAAACAAATAAAGCAAAATCGAATATCCATGACAATTCCAAAAACAATTTCCTTGGAAAGATGTTGGCAAGTCTAATGAAGTGAAAGATATATGATGTTGACCTCTATAACTGAATTAACTTGGTCATCTTCTCAACAAGATCACTATTTGAGTAGAATTTCTTTTTTCTTTTCTTTTCCTTCCTTCCTTCCTTTCTTTCTTTCTTTCTTTCCTTCTTTCTTTCTTTCTTTCTTTCTTTCTTTCTTTCTTTCTTTCTTTCTTTCTTTCTTTCTTTCTTTCTTTCTTTCTCTCTCCTTCCTTCCTTCCCTCCCTCCCTCCCTCCCTCCTTTCTTTCTTTCTTTCTTTCTTTCTTTCTTTCTTTCTTTCTTTCTTTCTTTCTTTCTTTCTTTCTTTCTTTCTTTCTTTCTCTCTCCTTCCTTCCTTCCCTCCCTCCCTCCCTCCCTCCCTCCCTCCTTTCTTTCTTTCTTTCTTTCTTTCTTTCTTTCCCTTCCTTCCTACCTTCCATCCTTCCTTCCTTCCTTTCTTTTCTTTCTTTCTTTCTTTCTTTCTTTCTTTCTTTCTTTCTTTCTTTCTTTCTTTCTTTCTTTCTTTCTTTCTTTCTTTCTTTCTTTCTTTCTTTCCTTCTTTCCTTCCTTCCTTCCTTCCTTCCTTCCTTCCTTCCTTCCTTCCTTCCTTCCTTCCTTCCTTCCTTCTTTCTTTCTTTCTTTCTTTCTTTCTTTCTTTCTTTTCTTTTCTTTTCTTTCTTTCTTAGATGGAGTCTCACTGTCACCCAGACTGGAGTGTAGTGGCGCGATCTCGGCTCATTGCAACCTCCGCTTCCCGGGTTCAAGTGATTCTCCTGCCTCAGCCCCCCAAATAGCTGGGATTACAGATGTGCGCCACCACGCTTGACTAATTTTTTGTATTTTTAGTAGAGACTGGGTTTCATCATGTTGGCAAGGCTAGTCTCGAACTCCTGACCTCAGGTGATTGGTCCGCCTTGGCTTCCCAAAGTGCAATGATTACAGGCATGAGCCACTGTGCCTGGCCACTATTTGAGTAGAATTTCTCACCTCATTTGCCATGCTCCTTCCTATACCTGTGGGACCTAGTACTCCCAGGTAAACACTCTTTTTCATTGGAAGCTAGCTTGATGGTACCTTATCCTACTTCCCTATCATCACAACAGCTGGCTCTCCCCTCTGTTACCATATTGTGCTAAAATTCAGTCAAACTTTCCATCTCTTGTTGGGGGTACCCAAGACCACTCCCAGGTTTAATGATTCACAAGCATAACCATGAAAAGGAGGTCTAGAATAACTAACTCCATTTTGCTCCTGACCATACCCCTAAAGTGCAATGTCTTTTAGCATATAACCCAAACTAACTGTGGGAGGAATTTAGTGTCTAGTTTAACTTTTTTTTTTTTTTTTTTTTTTTTGAGACAGAGTCTTACTCTGTTGCTCAGGCTGGAATGCAGTGGCGTGATCTCGGCTCACTGCAACTTCTGCCTCCTGAGTTCAAGCAATTCTCCTGCCTCAGTCTCCTGACTAGCTGGGAAAACAGGTGCCCACTACCACATCTGGCTAACTTTTGTATTTTTAGTAGAGTCGGGGTTTCACCATGTTGGCCAGGCTGGTCTTGAACTCCTGACCTCAGGTGATCTGCCTGCCTTGGCCTCCCAAAGTGCTGGGATTACAGGCATGAGCCACTGCTCCTCGCTATAGTTTAACTTTAAAACAAGGATAATAATAGTCCCTTTGCAACACCCCTGAAGCAATAAGGCAGACATACACGCAGTTACAGTGTTATGCTAAAGATTTATAGGAGCATCATGACCTGACCAAGGACAAAGAAGGTAATGCAACCTCCTCAGCTGAGGCCCAGATGTCTGTTGTCACCTGTCATTTCCTGGCTCAACCTCCTCTTTGTTCTGCCTTCCCCAATATAAAAAGAAGCTTGAGATTCATGCCTTTTAAGACTGTTCTTTAGGACATGAGTCCACCATCTCCTTGGTTTGCTGGCTTGTAAAGCCATCTTCCTTGCTCCAATAGCTTGTCTATCGACTTACTGGCTGTTGCTTGGCAAGCAGTCTGAGCTTTGGACTCGGCTACACTAGAAGGACTCAGAACTCAGAAAAGCTGTTATGCTCATGATTATGGTTTATTACACTGAAAGGATATGGATTAAAACCAGCAAAGGTAAAAAGTGCATGGTGCAAGCTGCCAGCTGTCCTCTCCCAGTGGGATTTTGCAGACAGTGTTTAATTCTCGCATCCTAGCAACAATGTGTCACAACACACACGAAGTGCTCCAACCAGGGATGCTCACCCAAGCCTTGGTATCCAGAGAGTTCACTGGGGTTAACTCACCCAAGCCTTGGTATCCAGAGAGTTCATTGGGGTCAGTCATATAGTTATGGAACACTGTAGAACTGACCTCGGTGCCTAAGTCTCCAGAGATGAAACGAAAACTACATAGCTCAGAGTTCCGCCACCCACCCAGGAATTACATTGACGGCATCAACCATCTAGCATGGCTAGAAGCCCCTGCCGTAATCACATTGTTAACATGAGCTATCCAGCATGGCGTCAAAGCTCCCAGATAAACAAAGACACTCTAACCAGGCAGGATGTTCCAAGGGTTTAGAGCTTATCTCCCAGGAGCAAAGCAAGGGCTAAGCCTTTTTTGGGAAGATGCAGAGTTTGGACAACCTAAGCCTGCTGAGTTAACATTTCTCCTGCATGCATCCCTGCACTTGTAGCAGAACTGAGTTTCAAGCAAATGAGTTTCAAGGAATGACCAAAATGCAGCAGTGTTCTACCATTGACTATAATGCATTGCTGCTGGATTTTGGTCATTATTGAGACCCACAGCCATTGATTATTATTGAGAATCACAGCCCTTATGGAGTAACACAGAGCTCCTTTGATTTCCTGGTCCATCTATTAAAAAGAAAACTGTGTTGAAGTGTTCACCCTGATCACATTGGAACCAGAGCTTCTAGTACCCATCAGGAACCTGCAAGGCGTCAGTCTTGTTCACTAGTGTGTCTCCTCGTATAGCAGTGTCTGGCACAAGTCACCTGCTGGATGGAATGAGAACACATGGCATGAGGTTGTAAGATGACCCTCCTGCCTGCCCGCTCTCCCTTGACCCAGAGACAGGAGGAGCTGTATAATGTGGGTTTCCTTTATCTTAGTTAATAACAGCCTTATTGCTGGGATTGGATCTTTCCAAGAGTATGTATCTACTCAGGTCTAGTGCCCACTCTAGGTATTTTGAGCTGGAAGGTACTCAGGGAATTAGGTGCTTATAATATTGTGGAAAGGGCTGAAGAAGCCGCTCCTAAGCTTGTCCCCCCCTCCTCCCTCACACCCAGAACAGCCTACTTTTGAGGCCCCTAGGGTCACACAGGGAGCATGAAGTCTTGGTATCTGCCAAGCAACTGCCTTCCACATCCAGGAAACTAGAGAATAATTTTATGAAGCTGCAATCCAAGGAATCTCCCTAATGGAAGTCAGATGAAGAAGTTGTCACTGCTCTCACTGCCTCTTATCACCCAGGAAGCTAGAAAACATACCCTGGAACTCTGCTTCATGAAAGTCTCCTGTTTCTTCTAATCCTTGTTTGCCAACAGCAATGGCCAAGAACCATGGAGGATAACCTCTGTCTAACTGGGCCTTTCAAATGGCCTCAGAGACACCTTAGTTGGTGGAATCCAATCGTCATCCAAATCCCTGATTCCCAAATGAGGAAAGTGACAAGAAGCCTCACTGTTTCTGCAAAGGTCTTGCCCCAGACAGGGCTCCTCCAGGGAGAAGGAGCCCAGGAGACTCATGCTGAAAAGCCAGAACAGTGAAGCATTGGGACAGACACCAGGACGTTGTCTCAGTCAGCTCAGGCTGCTGTAATAAAATACCGTAAACCGAGTGGTTTATAAACAAGGGACCTTTATTTATTATAGTTCTGGAGGTTGAAAAGTCAAGATCAAGATGTTGGTAGATTTGGTGTCTGGTGAGGACTCTCTTCCGGACTTGCAGATGGCTGCCATCTTTCTATATCCTCGTATGGCAGAGAGAGTGCTATGGTCTGAGTGTTTGCATTTCTCCAGGATTCATGTGTTGAAGCCTATCCCCAGTGTGATGGTATTAGGAGGTGGATCCTTGGGGATAATTCAGTTGTGGGAATGGAGCCCTTATGATTAGGATTAGTGCCCTTATAAAAGAGACCCCAGAGAGCTGTCTCGCCCCTTCCACCGTGTGAAGACACAGCAAAAAAAAATACTGTTTATGAACCAGAAGGTGAGCCCTCAACAGACACTGAATCTGCTAGCACTTTGATCTTGGACTTTCCAGCCTCCAGAATTGTGAGTAATACATTTCTGTTGTTCATAACCCACCCAGTCTGTGGTATTTTAAAATAACAGCCTAAATGGACTAAGAAAGAGAGTGAGATCTTTCTTCCTCTTCTGATAAGGGCACTAATCCCATGACGAGGGCCTGATCCTCATGACCTCATCTAACCCTAATTACCTTCCATAGGCTCATGTCCTAAGTATCACCACATTATGAGGTAGGGCTTCAACATATGAATTTTGGGGGAGCTCATCAATCCATAGCAGACACCCAGAAGCAGCCTTTGTTGTGTTGTTAACTTCCCCTGAAGATACTTCCTGCTGTTCTGCAAATAGATATTGAATGAAATAAGACTTAGAGGGAGGCCTCTTCCACTTGCCATCTCTCCACCCATCTCACCCCTGCCTGAGTGTTGCAATCCCTACCTTGCATCATGAAAGTCAGAGGTGGGACCCCACTGAAGACCTGGGTTCAACTCCTGACCTCCCCACTTCCCATCACGACAGTTTAGTTTGTCTTTCCAGCTCCAGGCATCTTATTTAAAAGTGACCTGGCAGGGGTGTTGGGATGGGTGCGCAGGATTTAAATATACAGACTGCATGGTATGTAGAAGATCAAAAGAGGAAGGTTTCTCAGAGGGATGCCACCACCTTCAAATGCCTCTGCTCAACTCCTGGTACTCAGCAGGGTGAGTATTTTTATTCCTGTTTCGCAGATGAGGAGACTGATGCTAAGAGACTTTTGCTGATTTGCCTGAAGTCATATAACTAGTGAATAGCAGACCCTAAATTCTGAGCCAGGGCTCCCAGCTCATGGCCAGAACCTTCCTCACTGTGCTACATGGCCCACATCATCAGAGTCAGGTAGAGACCCTCTCTGAGCCAGGCTCCCTATAGTGCCCCAGCCCCCATGTTGGGAAGACCCTCCCCACACCCTGCTCCCTAGAGAGCCCTGTATTTGTAACAAGATCCCAAAGAGGCATCCCATGCCCAGAGCTGGTCGGGAGGCTGCCTTCTTGGTGACGTCTTCCTTGAGTGCCAGTGGGGAGGGAGGAAAGCGGGCAGTGGGGTCCACCACCCTTGGGCATTTGCCCATTCTCACCATGATGCACAGGATACTGAGAACCACTCCCCAAATGGATAGAGGTGAGAGAAGAGAGGCCCAATGCTTTCATACATTCCCGATCCCCTTTCCTGGAAAATATGGAAGGATCAGAGCTCTCACCCTCCAATTCAGCTCACAAGGCTGGCGCCGAGCTCCATCTGCATCTCTGGGTGCCCAGATCGGTCCTGCCTTTGTGCCTTACCTGAAAATGGATGCCGTGCAACAGGACAATGACAACACAGGGACATGAGATTAAATACAGAAATAAGCATTGCAGGCAACAAGGACCCCAGAGGGAGGGGTCTGGAAGGCCTGGAGCAGTCAGGGATGCCTTCCAGGAGAGATGTGGCCTGAGCTCATCCTGGGAGAATGAGAAGGGAGGATGACGGTCTTCGAGGAAGCAGAAAGACAAGCACAGCCTTGAAAGGCAGGGATAACAGGGATAAGTGTGTGGGCTGCTCACACTGTCCTACACATCACATGCCCAGAGTTTGCCCTAAGAATGCACCCCTCCCAGATGAGATCTGAATTTTCTGGAAGCCCCAAGAGCTGTCCCCCCAGGGCAGCGATGGTGGGCGTCTCAGTGTGGTGCAGTGCCAGGCAGGGCCCCAGGCTCCCCGCCCTTCGGTGCCGCACGGCCAGTGTTCATTATTCTCAGTCCTCCCCTAGCTCTGCCCTCCTGGAGAGGAGAGCATTTTCCAGGACAGGTTTCAGAGACAGAAGGACAAGGGCCTCCTAGGGAGGGGACAGTGGCTCCAGATGCTGGCCTTGACATGGAAAAAGCCTGGGAGTCCCAGATGTGGGCCATCTCTTCAAGGAATTTGTCATCTCCTGGGGGACTCCAGGGCCCAGAGCACAGCTGCTTCAAAGGCGGGTTCCCTGTGGCATTGCCATGTCCTTTGCATTTGGCAAAGTGTCTGGTCCTAGCTAAAAAAAATGGAACACACACCGGCTGTGGCTGCTGCAAGAGGAGACATCTATATCACTCCCAGCTCCTGCTTCCTCTCCACACACATGCACACACCACCCCACACACCACACACACACCCCACATGTACACACACACCCACACCCCCACACCCCCACACATGCACACACCACCCCACACACCACACACACACACCACATGTACACACACACCCACACACCCACACACCCACACACCCACACACCACCCCACACACCACACACACATACATGTACACACACACACCCACACACCCACACATGCACACACCACCCCACACACCACACACACACACCACATGTACACACACACACCCCACACACCCTCACACCCACACATGCACACACCACCCCACACACCACACACACACACCACATGTACACACACATACCCACACCCCCCCACACCCACACATGCACACACCACCCCACACACCACACACACACATGTACACACACACACCCACACACCACACACACACCACATGTACACACACATACCCACACACCCCCACACCCACACATGCACACACCACCCCACACACGACACACACACCACATGTACACACACACACCCACACATCCCCACACACCCGCACATGCACACACCACCCCACACACCACACACACACACCACATGTACACACACACACCCCACACACCCTCACACCCACACATGCACACACCACCCCACACACCACACACACACACCACATGTACATACACATACCCACACACCCCCACACCCACACATGCACACACCACCCCACACACCACACACACACACCACATGTACACACACATACCCACACACCCCCACACCCACACATGCACACACCACCCCACACACCACACACACACCACATGTACACACACACACCCACACACCCCCACACACCCACACATGCACACACCACCCCACACACCACACACACACCACATGTACACACACACACCCCACACACCCCCACAACCACACATTCACACACATACACAAACTACACACACCACCCCACACACCACATACATACACAATGCACAGACACACACACACCACACCACACACAGCACACCCCTACACATGCACACATAGACACACACTACACACACCACCCCACACACCACACACATACATCACTCATGGACACACACACACCACACACACTCCCACCCCCACACATGCACACACACACACTACACACACCACCTCACACACCACACACATACACCATGCATGGACACACACCCCACACACCCCACACCCACACATGCACACACATACACACACTACACACACAATGCATGAACACACACACACACCACAGACACGACACCCCCACATGTGCACACATATACACACGCTACACACATCACCTCACACACCACACACATACACCACTCATGGACACACACACACCACACACACTCCCACCCCCACACATGCACACATATACATACACTACACACACCACCCCACACACCATACACACCACATGTACACACATACACATTACACACATCTCACACACACCATGCACTCTACACACATCCTACCCCACATACCGTACATATGCACCACATGTACACACATCTCACACCACACACATGCACATACACACACTACACACACACCACCTGTGCACACACACCACACATGCAAACATACACACTACACGCACCCCACCCCACACATCACACACATACACCACATGTACACACATACACACTACACACATCCCACACACACCAGTCACACACACACACACCACTCACATCACACACACACTACACACACACCACCCCCCCCACATGCACACCCATACACTACACACACGACCCCAAACACCACACACATATACACACACTACACACATCTCACACACACCACTCACACCTCACACACCACACACACCACTCACACACTACTCACACCACACACACCACACACACCACACACACTACACACACCACTCACACCACGCACACCACACACACTACACACACCACACACACCACTCACACACACACACCACTCACACCACACACACCACACACACTACACACACCACTCACACCACGCACACCACACACACTACACACACCACACACACCACTCACACACACACACCACTCACACCACACACAACACACACACCATCCCCCCACACATGCACACACATACACTACACACCTGACCCCAAACACCACACACATATACACACACTATACACATCTCACACACACCACACACCACACATACACACACTACACACACACCATCCCACACACCATGCACATACATCACATGTACCTACATACACACATAGCACACATACTACACACACTACACACACCACACACACTACACACATATCCCACATACCACACACATATACACACACGTGCACACACACAGAAATATGAGGACTCCGAATGCAGAAAAAAAATGAACAAGCAGGAAATACATTTACTGAAACACCAAAGTAAGAGGAGACGTTTGATAACAGAATGCCAGGGTTTTAGAGTTTCCTAGTTCCAGGAATCTAAGTCCCCGGATGAGGCATTCTGAGGCTGTGCTTGCATTTATAAATCCTCCACAGCCATTCTGTGTATATCGGGCACACTTCTGGCCAGGTTCCCGGAGTTAGCTCTTGATATATTGGAACTGTTATATGTGGTCATCTTGGGCGACAAAAAGAGCCACGCAGGTCAAAAGCAAGGCTTATAGATGGTCCACCAAGCTCTGCGTGGTGCCAGGTCTGTGGAAACGGTCAGGCATTTGACCAAGACAAGGACCTCTGGGGTCTGCTGAGGTCAGAGCAAGACCAAGGGGTTAAGAGGTCAGAGGCTCTGAGGTTGCACCCAGCCTATCTGTACCACCAAGGATCAGAGATAGACCAGCGGGCATTGTGGGTGTGCCCCTATCCCGTGCAGTCTCACAGGCCCCGCTCTTAGAAGGGTCCCACGTTTAATGCTTGGTTGTCACCATCTTGAAATTCTTAATAATTTTGGAACCCTACGTTTCATTTTACACTAGGCTCTGCAAATAGCTGGTCTCATCCGGTGAATGCTGAGCCATACCCTGGGGCGGCTCATGCTGGCCACAGAAAACTGGCCATTCACAGAGGGGAGGACCTGCCCAGAAAATCCAGATGGCAGCTGGCCCAGTCTCACTGGTCCTGGGCCGTGCTGTGATTTGGAGAAGGGCAGGCCTGTCAGCTGTGGGTAGTGGGAGGGACGCGTTGTCTTTACTGGGAACAGAAAGGGGAACAGCAAATGCAAACATATTGTATTAAGAAGAACTTCGTCCAAGTTCTCGAAACTGTTTCACCTAACCACATAGCGCCCCGTGGCCCCAGCTTCCTCCATCCTGGCACCAGCTCTGAGAACCAAACCCAGAAGAGGCCGGAGAAGGAAACAAAGAGGCCGGAGAAGGAAAGGAGAAGTGTCCAGAGCAGCAGAAGAGGGGACAGAAGAGTGGACAGACGAGGGGACAGACGAGCTGACCTTCTGCGACTGGGCTCCAGCCTCAGACCCTGCTGCCACGAGGGACGTCCATGCTGGTGAGATGACCCAGAGGGCTGGGGCTGCCCTGCTGCCGTCAGCTCTGCTCCTTCTCTGTGTCCCAGGTGAGCAGGGCAGGTCCTGGGTGCAGGGGGGTCTGCTCTGGCGGGTCAGGGTGAGGCGGGCATGAGAAAAGGCTGGCAAGGGGCAAGAGGAAGAAATGATATCAAGAAAGAGGGAGTGGGGTGTGCATAGAAGCTTCTCAAATCTTCTCATCGGGATAGGGTGGGGATTAAACGGTAAACTGCTTCCCACACAGTAAGCCCTAAGTAGATTTGGCAACTTTAATCATTATTACCGTCATTATTAAGATCAGGAATGCCTCCACGATCCATCAAAAAGAAGGGGAAATAGGGGGCAGAAAACCAGTACTTACTAGTCTAATCACTGTAATACATGTCTTGTTTCCCATTACCTAATTTAATTCTCATTGCAGTCCTGATGAAAACAGGAGACTGAGGCTCGCTTATAGAGGTGCAAATAATTTAGATTAAACAGTTTATAAAAGGCACAGTCAAGGTCCAAACCTACATACTTTTATTTCCAAGATCATTGTTCCTTCTATAATTCAATGTCAGTTCCTGCTGCGCCTCCTTGTAAAGCTTCACTTACTTATCTGGAGGCACTGCTGCATCCCTGTGTGGGAACCCTGGGTGTCCCCACAGGTCTGGGCTGGCCCCAGGGCTGCTACATAATGGGCCCCCAGAAGGGTGAGACAGCTGGGAACTTGTGGTCAGCCCTGGTCCAAGAATTTCCGTAAATGATGGTGGAGGGAGAAAGTGAGTTTCTTTGCAGGGCTGGGTAGGCGGGGAGTTTGCTGGGTGGCAGCGGGGTCGGGGTGGAGGTGGAGGGGGCTGCCCATGTTGGCTCAGGGTCAGGGTCTGGACTGAATATCCAAGGGGAGGGAGACTCTGTGGTGGGATTCAGTGTGTGCCCCACAGTGTTTTTCCTCCCAGATCTGTGGAATCAGTCCCAAATCATCAAGAGAGAAATTTAAGGACCTGAAAGAGCAGGCTAACAGCGCCCCCAGAGCCTGAGCTGAGAGCAGCAGCAATAGCAGGAGAGGACAGGGGGTGCCCACCCCTTCCTTGCCCCCAAGCCTGTGCCTAGGAGGCAGTTAGCTCCCTGGGAAAGGCTCCTGGACCTCAACACTGTGGACATTTGGGGCTGCATTATTCTGTGTGTTGGGGGCTGTCCTGTGCATTGTAGGATGTTTAGCAGCATCCCTGGCCTCTACCCACCAGATGCCAGCAGCAATTCCCCACTCTAAGTTGGGACAACCAAAAATATCTGTAGTCATTGCCAAATGTTCCCGCCGCCCTCCAACCCAGGTGAGAATCACTGCTTCAGAGAGGCAGACAGCGTTCTAATGCAGAATAGGTCAGTGGGCCACCTGAGCCTGCTTTCTGGGAAATACGGTGAGAAAACGTGAGACAAGAAAATGAAGATGCAAAAGATACAGTTTTTCTGCTTTTTTTCCTTCCTTCCTTCCCTCCCTCCCTCCTTCCTTCCTTCCTTCCTTCCTTCCTTCCTTCCTTCCTTCCTTCCTTCCTTCCTTCCTTCTTTCTTTCTTTCCTTCTTTCCTTCTTTCTTTCTTCTTTTTGACAATCTCATTCTGTCGCCCAGGCTGGAGTGCAGTGGTGCGATCTTGGCTCACTGCAACCTCCACCTCCTGGGTTCAAGTGATTCTCCTGCCTCAGCCTCCTGAGTAGCTGGATTACAGGCGCCCACCACCACATCCAGCTAATTTGTTTGTCTTTTCAGTAGAGACAGGGTTTCATTGTGTTGGTCAGGCTGGTCTCAAACCCCTGACCTCAGGTGATCCACCCGCCTCGGCCTCCCAAAGTGCTATGATTATAGGTGTGAGTCACCACTCCGGCCAGATTTTTCTTTTAATTCACAATAAAACATAGCAAAGCCTCGCTATCACTGGATGGCAATATATTACCTAGATGGATGGGTGGGTAGATGAAAGATGGATGGATGGATGGATGGATATATAGATGATAGGCAGACAGATTACATCCACAATTCCTTTTCAGGAGCTTGGTATTTTGCCAAAACCATTTCTCAATAGCGTTTTGCCCTTTGTTAACCACCTCCCTGTTAAGAGCAGATGAGACAGCAGCTGTTTAGGACTGGTGAGGCCCCTGAGGCAGGAAGCAGAGAGTTTATGGGGCTGGGTCCTAATCATTTGGACCCAGAGCCTGCAGAGTGGGTGGACAAATGAAAGAGGGGACTGGAAGAGGGGGAGTAATGTCAAAATATTGGAGGGGGCAGAGGATCTGGAGAAGAGGCCCAGGACATGCCAAGGCGGGTGGGTGCTGCAGAGAAGTGGGGATGGGAAGGAAGCTCTGACGGGTGTCAGCGTGGAGCTGAGCTCTACAGATGTCAGGCAATGGCTAGTGTCGCCACAGGATTCTGTCCCGGGGGAAAAATCCAGGCGTAAATGTCCTTGAATCACAAGAACAACCCCTTTCTACATGGTTCCTTGATATCCCCACGGGCAGCCCCCATATTCTTTGTGATCCAGACCTGGAAACAGGAGGTCTAATCTATATGGGCAGGGACTGCAAGTATAAGGCCCACAGATGATTTGGGAAGGAGACAGAGCCAGAAGCCCCAGGTTTCCTCTTTGCCCTCCGTACTGGGCTGCTTCTGGTTTTTCCTGGTTCTCAATATTATTTCCTTTCCTATTTCATCCATCCATCCATCCATCCGTCTGTCCATCCATCCATCCATCCATCCATCCATCCATCCATCCATCCATCTATCCATCCATCCGTCCGTCCATCCGTCCATCCATCCATCCATTCATCTCTCCATCCATCCACCCATCCATCCATCCATCTCTCCAACATCCATTTATTCGGAGTGTACTTAGTGGCTTCATTCAATCTTTGGTGTTCAATGAAGACAGGTGTTTCTTCTCAGGACTGACACTTCTGGGGGACCCAGAACCTGCCTGAGGCCATCGAGGTTAAGCCTCTCCCCTCTCTAAGATGGCTGAGCCCACCCAGGCTGGGCATGGCCTCTGGAGTCTCAGCATCCCACACCGGGCATCTCCTTGGGTGTCCCCCTGCAAATAGCCCATAGCTCCCTGGTTCCTGACTGCTCCCTCCTCCAGCCTCAGGCAACACTGGGTGTGCAAAGGACCTAACACTCAAGGTTCCACTGGTCCAGGCTCTTCCAGGTGAAGATGGGGAAACGGACTTGTGTTTTCCAGGCTGTCTGACTGTGAGTGGCCCCAGCACTGTGATGGGCACCGTGGGGGAGTCCCTGAGCGTTCAGTGTCAGTATGAAGAGAAATACAAGACATTTAACAAATACTGGTGCAGACAACCATGCTTGCCAATTTGGCATGAAATGGTGGAGACCAGAGGGTCCGAGGGAATGGTGAGGAGTGACCGAGTGGTCATCACAGACCATCCTGGGGACCTCACCTTCACCGTGACATTGGAGAACCTCACGGCAGACGATGCAGGAAAATACCGATGTGGGATTGCAACAATACTGCAGGAAGATGGCCTGTCTGGCTTCCTGCCTGATCCCTTCTTCCAGGTTCAAGTGCTGGTCTCCTCGGGTAAGAGCCTCTTTTCTCAGGCGTCTGAGGCCATCTCTGCAGAGCAGCCACGGAAATTTTGGCTCAGGAGAGAAGAACTGGGCCTCGTGTGGGGGCCTAGTGTGGTGCATCAGAGCAGGACAGAGTGTGTTGTGTGAATGTGTGTGGGAAATACGTGTGTGAGTGAGTGAGAGAGTGTGTGTTTAAGTGTGTGAATGTGAGTGGTGTGCAAACATGTAAGAGTGAGTGCAGGTGTGAAGGTATGTGTGTGAGCAGGTGTGTGAGCGTGTGTGCAAGACCAGGTGTGTGTGAGTGTGTGTGAGAGTGTGTGAGAGCAGGTGTGTGTGAGTGAGTGAGAGCAGGTGTGTGTGCAAGAGCAGGTGTGTGAGAGCAGGTGTGTGTGTGTGACAGGTGTGTGTGTGTGTGAGAGTGTGTGCAAGACCAGGTGTGTGTGTGCAAGAGCAGGTGTGTGAGAGCAGGTGTGTGTGTGTGACAGGTGTGTGTGTGTGTGAGAGTGTGTGCAAGACCAGGTGTGTGTGTGCAAGAGCAGGTGTGTGAGTGAGTGTGCGAGAGTGTGTGCGAGAGCAGGTGTGTGTGAGTGAGTGTGTGTGAGAGCAGGTGTGTGTGTGCAAGAGCAGGTGTGTGAGTGTGTGAGAGTGTGTGAGAGCAGGTGTATGTGAGAGTGTGTGTGAGTGTGTGCAGGAGTAGGTGTGTGTGAGTGTGTGAGAGCAGGTGTGTGTGAGAGTGTGAGAGCAGGTGTGTGTGTGAGTGAGAGTGTGTGTGACAGCAGGTGTGTGTGAATGTGTGTGAGAGCAGATCTTTGTGAGTGCGTGAGAGTGTGTGAGAGAGCAGGTGTGAGTGAGTGTGTGAGAGAGCAGGTGTGTGTGAGTGTGTGCGAGAGCAGGTGTATGAGTAAGTGTGTGAGAGTGTGTGAGAGCAGCTCTCATGCAATGAGAGCACATTGCGTGAGTGCACATGTGAGAGTGTGTGTGCAGGTGTGAGAATGTGTGTGTGAGAGACAGTGTGCACTGGAGGGTAGTGGTGGTGTGTGGATACACTGGCAAGGATGGGGGGTTTTGGAACCTAAGCCTAACTGACCTTCAGCACGTCGATTTTCAACGAGATGGGGGACGCCAACATGGGAGAAGTTGGTCATCCTCTGGTCTGAGTTTATAAAATGCCCACCTGGCCCCAGAGCGGGGCAAGGCATCCACTGGGACGGGGTTGGAGGGGATGCTCTGTGACTCTAGCCGGGCTTCGGTCTGCCTATGGGGAGATGATGGTCCTAGAACATCTGTCCAGCTGCCTCCTTGAGCGTCCTATGCTTTATGAAGTCAGAACCATGCAGGCGGCAGGTACTCAGCTGGGAAGAGTCAGGCATAGGACACTGAGCCTCTGTTCTTTATCTTCAGCCTCCAGTACTGAGAACTCTGTGAAGACACCTGGATCTCCCACCAGGCCCAGCCAATGCGAAGGGTAAAATGCACGTGTCCCATTGTCTTTTGCCATGTGTGTAGCTTCTTTCGTAGGGTGGTGCTTCCTAGACACAGGTTTCCTTGATTATTCACCCACTCAACAGGTATTTATTTGTTATGTGCCAGAAACTGGTGGAGATTCTGGAGATGCAGCAGTGAATAAAGGGGCAAGATTGTGCTCTTGAGGAAATTGCAAATAGGTAGATTCAGACAGTGGCCAGATAGATAAATAGATAGATAGATAGACAGGCAGACAGACAGACGGACGGACGGACAGATAGATAAACAGACAGACAGACGGACAGACAGGCAGACAGATAGATAGGCAGATGATAGAGATAGAGATATGATATGACAGATGATAGAGATGGCTGACTGGCTGGCTGAATAGACAGATGGAGATGATCGCTGGTAGAGAGAGATATGTAATAGAGACAGATAGATAGATGATAGATCAAGGAAATATGTCAACTAATGATAATAACTATGGAGGAAAATAAAGCAGATGTAAAGAGATAGGGTGCCAGGGTGTGTGGGAAGCTGGTGGGGCATGATTTGGGCTATCAAGGAAATACAAGATGTTCCACAGAAACGAAGAACAAAGGGACTGTCTTAGTTTGGGTTTCCTCCAAATCAGGTCCTGAGACAGGGACTTAGGAGCAATTTGTTTATTGAGAGGTAATCTCAGGAAGTACATTGAGAGAGCAGAAAATGAGACCAGGAAAGGGAAAGGGAAATGAAATGCACTGTAATGAAGGGGTTAACACTGTAGTAACTGGACACACTGGAGCTTAGTCCCTCTGGGCACCCTCTGAGAGATTGTGTAGAAAGTTCCTCAGAACTGGAGACAGAATATTCCAGGCAGAAGGCACTCCTGGGGGCATGAATTCTGTGGCCCATCTGGCCTGCTCTGCACAGGAAAATGTGTGCACTCCTGTAGATAACCTCAGGCAGAGAAGGGGAGCCTGAACTGGGAAATCTTTGGTGGGGCCAAGACTGCCTGCAGCTGCCAGGAGCTCAAGTGGGCAAAGGGGATATGGGGCAGGGCGCCAACAGGGTTTGTTACAGGGGCTTGTCTTAGAGAGGATCAGGGAGGGCGTCAGACAAGTCCTACAGGTGGAGGGCTGGGAAGGTGGAGAGATGGCACAACGGCCCGTTTTGGGGAGAAAATGCAGCATTTGAGAAGTTGGAATGGGGGCAGTGTAGTGGGACCCAAGGGATGGGAGGATTGGCCATGGGCTGAGCTCGGAGAGGTCACTCCTTGAGGTTGAGATGGTTAAGCAGTTTAAGCGAAAGAGCTGTTCTTGTGATCATATTTAATTTGAGTGAAGGTGGTTGTAAAGCAATATTTCATCCTTGAGGTTGTTCCCAGCAAGAGCAGAGATCCTGCAGGCGTCAGTGGCTGAGGGATCTGTTCTGGAAGTTGTTTCTGGGAGCCAGTTCCTGCCTGGGTTCCCATATCTCTCTTCTGCTCTATCCCTCACCTTCCGGCATCTGTTGGGTCCTAACACTCAAGGTTAATTCTGAGCTGAATGAAGGTCAGGAGCCTGTGACCCTCAGCATGGAGCTGCCTGACCCTGGTACCCACCAGGCTTGATGCTGACATTGGGTTTGAGGGCATAGGACCAGACGTCGAGGGAAGGAGGGGTGAGGCAGAGCCTGGGACTCCCCAGAGGAGGCAGCTTACTACTGGTCACTCTCTCCGTCTCACAGGTCCCTGCCCAGCTGCGCCTACTTCCTGCTTCTCCCACTCCTGAAGGTGCCTCTGCTCCTGAGCATACTCGGTGCTATCCTCTGGGTGAACAGGCCTTGGAGGACTCCTTAGACAGAGTCCATGAACAGGAGAACTTGCCACACCCCATGCCCACTGGAACCCTGTCCAGAGACACAGCCCTTCTGACTGCAAAAAGGACTTCTGACCCTGACCCTATCGCTGGATACTCTTTAAAAGTTAAAAAAAATGTAGGCCAGGTGCGGTGGCTTACACCTGTAATCCCGGCACTTTGGGAGGACACTTAACATGAGATCGACGTGATCTCTTAACAAATTTTAAGTGTACAATACAGCGTTGTTGACTACAGGGACGGTAGTCAAGGGGCCAGGAACCAGGGCCCAAGGTGCAACCTGGGTGTGGAGACCTGTGGGGAGTTCTGAGCAGAGCAAGTTTCATCCCTAAAGACAAGTGCCCAGGTCAGGGGGTGGAACCAGGCAGGAGAAAGGAGGACACATTGGATCCTGGTCCATGGCTTCTGCTGTGTTGAGAAGCAGCACACACACTGCACGTTGAACTTCTTAGTTTTGGGAGAGAAAGAGACACCCAGTGTCCCTACTGAACATGTTCACCTAGACTGGAACTTGGTTTGGTGACAATCTTCAATGCTTCTTATTTGTGAACAAGGGAAGCAGTCTTTGAAGCACTAACTATAATCAGTGCCAGGAAAAGTCTGAGGGAAGGCAGCTGTGGGGATAAGAAACAAGGAGAAAGGGGTACAGGGGCAGGAAGTGGGTGGAGTGGCTGGGTCTATCGTGCAGGGTGGGGAAGCTCCCTAGGGTCGTTTGGCCCTGGCTTAGCATCTCCTAACATGATGGGCTTAGGATCACTTTCCCCTGGAAAAGGCAGGAAGGTAGGACCAGGGACTACTTCATGTCTCTCTTGGATGTGCCACAGTTTCCCAACCTTGCCATGCACAAACTTGGTCTATTGACTTTCCCCCACATCTTTGTCTCTGTCCCACAAATCTGTTATTTTTCCACGCTTTCTTTCCATGATAGTTGCTGCAACCCAAGTCCTTTAATCTCTTATTGCTCTCTCCTTTATCTCTCGTCAATCCTTATATAAATCTCTCCAATATTCCCATTCCCTCGCTTTCCCTGATGCCACCATAGTCCTCTATCCTCTCAATACTACGGTGACTTCCCACTTTCTTCCCAATCCCTCTTGCCACCTTTTCTCTTTCTTCTACATAATGCAACAAGAGAGCACCTTGACACGGTTCTGCAATAGTCATGTCACCTCTTGTTCCATGTTCTTCAAATGAAACCCACTGTATTAGTCTGTTCTCATGCTGCTAATAAAGACATACGTGAGGCTGAGCGTGGTGGCTCACGTCTGTAATCCCAGTACTTTGGGAGGCTGAGGCAGTCGGATCACCTGAGATCAGGAGTTCGAGACCAGCCTGGCCAACGTGGTGAAACCGCCTCTACTAAAAGTACAAAAATCAGCCAGACGTGATGGCAGGTGCCTGTAATCCCAGCTACTCAGGAGGCTGAGGCAGGAGAATTACTTAAACCTGGGGGTTGCAGCGAGCTGAGATCGTGCTACTACACACCAGCCTGGGTGACAAGAGCAAGACTCCGTCCCCACTCCACCAAAAAAAGACATAACTGAGACTGCGTAATTTATAAAGGAAAGAAGTGTAATTGACCACAGTTCTACGTGACTGGGGAGGCCTCACAATCATGGTGGAAGGCAAAGGAGGAGCAAAGGAGGAGCAAAGTCATGTCTTACATGGTGGCAAGCAAGAGAGAGCATGTGCAGGGCGGGGGACCTCCCCTTTGTAAAACCATCAGATCTTGTGAGACTTATTCACTATCATGAGAACAACATAAGACCTGCCCCCATGACTTATTTACCTCCCACCAGGTCCCTCCCACGACACGTGGGAACTATGAGAGCTGTAATTTGAGATTGGAGGGAGGACACAGCCAAATCATAGCACCCACTCTCATTGGTTGGCCTACTTGATCTGAGGGGACCCAGCCACTGGTTGGTTCTTCCATTTCATCTTGTTGCCCTGTCCCCATGTGGTCTTTATGTTCTAGCCACAGTGTGCATCCCTCCCCAGAGCCTTAGCACCTGCTGTTCCTCCCCTTGAATCCCTTCCCCCAGATCTTCTTACCTCTGGTTCTTTCTTATCCTTTTGGTTTCACCTCTGACGTTGCCTCCTCTGAAAGGCCTCTGTGATCATCCTTCGAGGGATCACCCCGATTGTCTTGATTATGGGTCCCTGTTTATTTCCTCCACAGTTTGCCAAATGCTGTTAATGTGTTTCCTTTGGGTGGTTTCTATCCATCTCCCTTTACATCACAGCAGCATTTGGGCCAGCTTCGTTCACCATGAATGCCCCAGCGTCCAGCTACAGAGTATGGTGACGTAATGGTTGGCATAAAAAAAAAATACTTGCTGAGTGAGTAAACGAATAAGGATTGGATGTGGCTGCAGAGGTTGGCCCTGGGCAAATGTGGCCCAACTATATTAGATATCTGTTGATGCATAACAAATTCCCCCATGACTTCACGGCCAAAAACAGCAAATGTTCATTATCTCATGGTTTTGAGAGTCATGAATCTGGGAGTTGCTTAGGTGGGTGGTGCTGGCTCAAGATCTGTCTTTCATTAAGTTCTAGTCAAGATGTTGGCCGGGGCTGCAGCCATCTGAAGACTGGACTGCGGCTGGAGGATCTGCTTCCAACGTCATGCATTCACGTGGCTGGTGGTGGGAGGCCTCAGCTCCTTGCTCAAAAGAGCTGCTTGTGTGTCTTCTAGACACAGCCACCAGCTTTCCCCAGAGAAAGTGATCCAAGAGAGAGCAAGGCACAGCACCTTTGGCTTATCCTTAGTGAGGACAGAGAGAAAGACCCTCTCATATTGCTTTATATTGTTTTATACTCAGTACCTGTTTTAAGAAAAAAACAAGACAGGCAGCCCGGTACCCAAAACCAGACCTTGGCCTGTCTGACCTAAACCCGGTAGTTAAAAATCAACCCATAACGTAGAAACTGATATTATTCATAGATTCCAGGCATTGTATAAAAGAACGTAGTGAAACTCCCAGCCCTGTTTTGTTTCTCTCTGACCACCGGTGCATGCAGCCCCTGTCATGTACCCACTGCTTGCTCAAATCAATCACAACGCTTTCATGTGAAATCTTTAGTGTTGTGAGCCCTTAAAAGGGACAGAAATTGTGCACTCTGGGAGCCCGGATTTTAAGGCAGTAGCTTGCCGATGCTCCCAGCTGAATAAAGCCCTTCCTTCTACAACTCGGTGTCTGAGAGGTTTTGTCTGCAGCTCCTCCTGCTGCATTAGAAGTCATAGCCCATGGCCCATATCTATGGATCACAGAAGCCCGCCCAATACCATACGGAAGGAGACTCGACAAGGGCGTGGGTGTCTGATCTGGGTGGCTGTTAGGCAAGGATAGTCATTTCCTCAAATTTTGCTGAACTGTACATCTATGATTTGCATTATTTTGTTTGTATGTTATACTTCCATCAGAGAATTTAAAAACCCAAACCTGAAATTATACCTCTGAAAGTTTGCTTGACTTTCTTTTTTGGTTATAGTTTATTGATATTTTTTCTACCTAATGAAAAGTTTACATATATTAATCTCTCCTCCTTCCAGCTGCCTCACCAACAGCTCTGAGAGAGTAAAGAATCTGACCAAAAGCATACAGTATAAGTGATGGTGTCAGCATTTCTCTGGCACTGATGCCCTAGAGTCTCTTCACTGGACCAGGACACTGAAGAGGACAGAGTGGCCCAGGGATGGCAAAAGGGAAAAGCAGAATCCTCAGACCCAGGAAACAGAACGAGAAGGGTGTGTTAGGCAGAGGGGGCCAAGGTGACCGAAACTGAGAAACTCCAGGGAGTCACTGTTTTCGAAGTCCTTCCACCCTTCACTCTCCCTCCCTCCCCTCTCACTTCCCCAGTGCCTTTTGCTTTTCAGAAAACACTTCACAATTGAAAGCAGCCTGTGCTGGTCCCTGGCTGTACTGACAGATTGAAATTTGCATCAGGGAACCAGTGCAAAGGCAATGGTGATTTGAGAGTGCACATTTGGCTTTAGGTTTGAGTATGTGTGTATGTGACCCTGTGGGAATTTCATTCTTTTCTTTTTTTCTTTCTTTTTTTTGAGACAGACTCTTGTTCTGTCTCCCAGGCTGGAGTGCAGTGGCTCGATCTTGGCTCACTGCAACCTCTGCCTCCCGGGTTCGAGCAATTCTTATGCCTCAACTACAGGCCCATGCCACCATGCCAGCTAATTTTTGTATTTTTTGGTAGAGACAGGGTTTTGCCGCGTTGGCCAGGCTGGTCTCGAATTTCTGGCCTCAAGTGATCCACCCTTTTCAGCCTTACAGTACTTTGTAATCCTAGTTTTTGTTTTTTTAGTAGAAATAGAGTTTCACAATGTTGGCCAGGCTGGTCTCAAACTTCTGGCCTCAAGTGATCTGCCTGCCTCAGCCTCCCAAAATGCTGGGATTACAGGCGTGAGCCACCGTGCCCTGTGGGAATTTCTTTCTTTGACTCTCAAGCCTGTACATGAGGACCTGATTCAGGAAGATCCACACAGAAACTCAGGAAGACTCTGGCCAGGGAGGCTCTCCTCTCACCTGCAGAGTGACTTCCCCGCAGACATTGCCTGGCGTTGATAAACTGTTTGGGTTTCAAGGCCTGCCATAGAGAGACTTAGAGCACAACGCCTAAGGAGTCAACAAGCTGCACATTTAATATCATAGAGCCATCCACTGAGGAAATTGAGTCCCTTTCTTTTTTGCAAAGGAAAAAATAATTAAGCAAAGATAAAAGTTAAAGCCCAAAGTTACTGTCTTTCCTCGGGCTGGAATCAGAAGCATCTACTTTATTCCTCTCTGGCTTTCAGGGCCTCCCTAAGGTCCAGAGAGGCCTGGGCCACTTCTATTTTTGAGAGAGAGAGATATGAAAAAAACAAGGTTACAAAAATTGTGGTATATTTTCAATGAGGGAAGTTCACAGATCAATTTCTTGGTACACAAAAAGCAATAAAGTATCATTAATTGAGCTATAAAAAAGAAGATTGTGGCTGGATGCAGTGACTCATACCTATAATCTCAACAGTTTGGGAGGCTGAGGTGGGAAGATTGCTTGAGTCCAGGAGTTTGAGGTTGCAGGGAGCTATGACTGTGCCACTGAACTCCAGCGTGGGCAGCAAAGCAAGACGCTGTCTGCTGCAGTGGGGGGAAAAAAGGACACGTACAAATGTGTGGGTTCAGCACTTCTGCCAACCAGCCCTGCAGTTTGTGAAAGGAAAATAAATCTCCAGACCCCAAAACCGCCAAGTCAAAGAGAAAAGCCAAGCTGGGAACTGTTTAGAACAAACCTGCCTCCCGTTCTATTGCTAAAAAGATAGCTACTAAGATTAAAAAAAAAAAAAAAAAAAAGCTATATACCTGTCATGCGTGTCCGTGTGAAGAGACCACCAAACAGGCTTTGTGTGAGCAATAAAGCTTTTTAATCACCTGGGTGCAGGGGGGCTGAGTCTGAAAAGAGAGTCAGCGAAGGGAGATAAGGGTGGGGCCGTTTTATAGGATTTGGGTAGGTAAAGGAAAATTACAGTCAAAGGGGGGTTGTTCTCTGGCGGGCAGGAGTGGGGGTCACAAGGTGCTCAGTGGGGGAGCTTTTTGAGCCAGGATGAGCCAGGAAAAGGACTTTCACAAGGTAATGTCATCACTTAAGGCAAGGACTGGCCATTTTCACTCCTTTTGTGGTGGAATGTCATCAGTTAAGACAGGCAGGGCATTTTCACTTCTTTTGTGATTCTTCAGTTACTTCAGGGCATCTGGGCATATACGTGCAAGTCACAGGGGATGCGATGGCTTGGCTTGGGCTCAGAGGCCTGACAATACCTCTCTCACCGTTTGTTCACAAGGAAATTCCTTGCGGACAAAGGACAGATGTAATTCAATGTCATCCCTTTACTCTCTGAGATAAATGTATATCTGATTGCTTCCTTTGGAAAGGCTAATCAGAAACTCAAAAAAATGCAACTGTTTGTCCTTATCTACCTGTGACCTGGAAGCCGCCTCCCACTTTGAGTTGTTTTGCCTTTCTAGACCGAACCAATGTACATCTTACATATTAGGTTGGTGCAAAAGTAGTTGCGGTTTTTGCCATTAAAAGTAATGTTGCCCAGGCTGGAGTGCATTAAAAGTAATGAAAAAACTGCAATTATTTTTGCACCAACCTAATATACTGATTGATGTCTTATGTCTCCCTAAAATGTATAAAGCTAAGCTGTGCCCTGACCACCTTGGGCACATGTTGTGAGGCCCTCCTGAGGCTGTGTCATGGATGTGCCCTTAACCTTGGCAAAATCAACTTCCAAAATTAATTGAGACTTGTCTCAGATACTCTTGGGTTTACAGGTTGTATAATTTAATTTAGGTCTGGCACTGGTTACAGTTAGTGCTTCAAAGACTGCTTCCCCTGTTCACAAATAAGAAGCATTGAAGATTGTCAGCAAATCAAGTTCCAGCCTAGGTGAACATGTTCAGTAGGGACACTGGGTGTCTCTTCCTCTCCCAGAAGTGAGAAGTTCGACATGCAGTGTGTGCGCTGCTTCTCAGTACAGAGGAAGCCATGGGCCGGAATCAGATGTGTCCTCCTCTTTCGCGCCTGGTTCCACCCCCTGCCCTGGGCACTTGTCTTTAGGGATGAACCTTGCTCTGGTCGGAACTGCCCATTGGGCTTCAGACCCAGGTTGCACCTTGGCCCCTGGTCCCCGGCCCTTTGAGTCTGGGGGTGCCTGCACCGGCCCAGGGAGCTTCTCTCCTGAGCTTTCTGCAATCTCCCATCTCCAGCCTCAGACTTGAGACAGAGCTGGACGAGGAAGCAGAGAGGGGAAGAAAGCAGAAGTGGGGCTCAGGCCCTGGGAGAGGGGACTCCACCTTGTCCTACCAGAGCCTGGTGCAGCGACAAGTGACATCTGAGAAATGACCACCAGGGATCGGGCTGCTCGGATACTGGCAGCTCCGTTCCTCCTGAATGTCTCAGATGGGTGGGTACGCTCTGGACATGGAAGTAGGGACATGGAGAGAGGGCAGGAGGACCGAAGAGCACCCAGGAGCTATCAGCGGCTGCCTCGCCAGCTGAGCGCCAGGCTCCAGGGCACAGCGCAGGTGAGTCATGTCCTGCTGCATCCTCGACAGAGGAGGCCCTGGGTGAGAGATGCCTGTGATTGTCATTGCCACAGTTATCCAATCCGAAATGCCATCTTGATGCACCACACATACAATCATAGATGCATGCACATGTACACACATGCATGCACACACACAGTGTTTTCCCAGTCCATGCCCTTCCTGTCTCCACGGAAACGCCCCTCCCCATTCCCACCTCTGCAGGGAGGGAGCTACTCACCCCTCAGTTCAGATTCCTGGATGGACAAGGGCTGTCTGCCTGCCACTGTCTCCTCTACAACCCCAGGGTCCGAGAGGCCCTGATCCCAGAGCATCCCTGACCCAGGCCCATCTGAGGAGAAGCTGGGCCTTGGGCTTGTGTTTTCCAGGCTGTTTTGCTGTGGGCGGCCCCAGCACCATGACAGACACTGAGGTGGGGATCCCCGAATGTGCAGTGTCAGTATGAGGAGGAATACAAGACTTTCAACAAACACTGGTGTGGACAACCACTTTTTCTACTATGTAACAAGACTGTAAAGGCCGGAGAGTCAGAGGAAGTGAGGAATGGCTGAGTGTCCATCAGGGACCATCCTGCAAACCTCAGCTTCACAGTGACCCTGGAGAGCCTCACAGAGGAGGATGCCGGTGGATACTGGTGTCAGGTCAATAGACTGTTGCTCTAAGAATTTCAAGATCTCGTCTCCCAAGACCTCGTCTTCCAAGACCTCATCTTCCAGGTGGAGGTGTCGGTGTTCCCAGGTGAGCCCCCCTTCACTCAGCACCAGGCCTGTCTGAGTCTAGGGCTGGTTATTCTGTCCCTGAAGAGAGAAATGGGAAGAAGTGTGTGAGGTTGTAGGTCAGTGACTTAGGACATAGTGTGTGTGCGTGTATGTGTTTACGGTGTGTGCGTGTGCATGCACAGGTGTGTGTGTGCGTGTGCACAGGTATGAGGTGTATTTGCAGTGCGTGTGTGTGTGCATGCACAGGTGTGGTGTGTGTGCGTGTGCATGCACAGATGTGTGGTGTGTTTGTGTGTGTGCACCCGTGTGTGTGTGTGTGCTGACATGCACAAAAGCACATTTGCATCTGTTGTTCGAGACTCCTCTGTGTGCCCCACCCTGAAAGTGTCTGGCCTTGTGGGGTCCATCGGCCTGGCTGACATTTGGGGTTGAGTGGACTCAGGTCCCATCATTCAGGGAGGACCTCACTGACTGCCTGTCCTTAATCCTAGCCTCACTCCAGCCACTGCCATGCCCAGGGCCCGGGCTCCACAGTCACTCTGGGTCATGCTTCACAGAGTAAATGTCACCCCTCCCTCCTTGGCTAGGGTGGGGTCTGCAGACAGGTCTTCTTTCCACAGACTCTCATGTTCCCCTAGAGAGCAGGTCGACTCTCGCACCTGAAAGTGCTCACCTGGCTATGAAGTACGTGGGGATAAGGCTAGGAGGGGTTCAGGGCCCTGGTCTGGCCTGGGTGTGGCCATGGAACATGTTGGACTCAGGGCATCTGTCCAGCATGTCCTGAGTGATTGTGTCTGTGGAAATCAGAGCTGAACAGGTGAGGATGAGTGGGAGACTCAAGTGAGGTCACCAAGACTGACCTGTGATGTCCTTGCAGCCCTGACTGAAGCCTCCGGTCCCAGAGCTCCACGGGCTCCTCGGGTCCTCCTGTTACCTCCCAGCATGCACCTGGCCCAGCTCAACCAGACAGGACAGCCCTGATCCCAGGCTGTCCTGGGTAAGGTTCATGCCCCCAGGACTGCCACGTGGGCAGCCTTTCCTGTAGGCTGGGGAGAGATGCAACAGTTGTGTCTCCCTCCCTCTGGTCCCTTCTTTGCTCACGCCTCCCACAGCTAATGTGAAGGTCCTACTAAGTGCCAGCGCTCCTGTCGGGATAGGGTCACAGCAGGGAACCACCCAGCCACTGTCCTGCTCTGGTGAAAGTTGGGTTCTACCAGGTGGATTCACACAGTGAACAGATCAGCACAGAGGCCGACAGACAAATACAGCAAAGTCTGATGACTGCTGGGAAGAGGTATTTGTGCCTCGGGTTTGGGTAGCATGTGGGTGGGTGTTGGAGTCTCTATTTCATTGACAATGATCAGAAGAGGGTTTGTGGATTAGAGGACATGAGCGTGGAGACCTGCAGGGTTTGGGAGCAGGGCACTCTGGGGTCTGGAGGAAGAGGGGTCCAGGCGGAGGGAGGAGCGAGGCAAATGTCCTGCAAGGGAGTCTTGGGATCCGGCCAGGCCAGGGCAGGGGGCAGAAGCTCTGGGGTCCGGTGACCCTGGCCCTCTCCTCTGCCTCCCTTGCAGCCCTGGCCAGAGTCTCATCCTGTTTGATGAGCCCAATTATCTGAGGAGCTGAGAGCTGAGCTGACAACAACCATGAATTTTACAGGCTGATGTTTGCAACCAGAGGGCAGGTGCCAGTTACTTGTGAATAACATGAATAGTCCTGACCTTCCTGGGAAATGATGGCCATACGGACATCAAACTACATGACTGATTCCATGCGCCAGTGAATAACCCTAGGATGTAGAGATCTTGTGGGCGTGGTTCTCACCTGATCCCTCCCTGTCCCCATGCACCATTCTCACAGCCATGTGCTTCCTTATAGGCAGTCCTGAGACTCCAGGGACTCTCCAGCTGAAGGTCAGGGACTAACGGCTCCTTTAGAGGAGTTGTCATATATAGAGCTTGTCCTTACAAGAGTTTGTGCAGCCACAGGACCTGGGTTCACAGACAGGCAGAAGGTGGAGGGCCCCGAGTCTCCCCCGGAGAGGTGACTCACTACCCTTCCCCATGTCCCCACAGTTCCCTGTTCAGCAGCCCCTATGTCCTGCTCCTGGTCCTCCTGGAGCTGCCCCTGCTCCTGAGCATGCTGGGTGCCATCATCTGGGTGAACAGACCTCAGAGAAACTCTAGAAGCAGGCAGAGTTGGCCCGAGGGTGAGAACCAATAGCATCTGCTGTCCATCAAGGCCCTGCACTGCAACAGGGCCCCTCTGCGGGACTGGAATGACCTCCTGACCGCTCCCTCCCGGGCTGCTCTCCCCACATCTCCCGGAATCCTCTGTGAGCCTCCTTCAGCCTTTTCCCTGTGCCCGATCCTCATGTGTCACACATGAACCTGATGGACACAGATGCCCTGAGCTCCATGTCTCACGTGCACGCCCTGGACAGCTAAGCCTCGGGCGGTCAGCAACAACTCTGAGTGCCTGACGCCCTCCCTGCACCCTTCCATTTCTCCAGGAGCCTGGCATTGCTTCCGCCACTGTTTTTACAGGGAGAGGCAGGGAGAGGCAGGTCCAGGACTGCCCTGCACCTTTGCCACCATAATGGCCCACACTCCCCGGGTCCAGGAGTGCAGAATATGCGGCAGCTTCCATTTGCTGAGTGTGTCGATTCCATGATGCTTTTGAACTTTAAGAAATGACAATACATGGATTCTGGACCTATCATGCCCACTAAGTCAGACCTGGGTGAACACTCCATTGTTCCCTGGTCTCCACAGGCCTTTGCTCAGAATAGTGGACCAAGCCTCATGCTGGGCCTCTCGGGATTGGGGTCCCTGCAGAAGAGGATCCAGGATTCCCCCCAAAATCTGACAATTCCCTTCCTTATGTGGACACGTCCTGGCCAGTGTCTTCTGGTCCCTCTGGGAGGGCTGGTAGGAGATTCTCAGGGTGAATCGTGGCATGGTAGCCAGACCTTTTCTTCCTCCTTCCTCAAGGGGACCTGACCTACCCTTCATTCCAGGGCTGTGGCTTTTAACTGACTCAAGTATGGAAATGGATTGAGGACCGTGACTCCTTGATGTGGTAGTTAACTGAATCTTTTGCTCACTAGTGTAGACCATGTCTGCTTATACAGACAAAGGAAGACGTCATCAGCCGACCATCGTTTAGGTTCCAGGGATGCCACACCCAAGACCCCTATGAGGCAGCTGGTTCCCATGAGTCCTCCTGGTCAAGGAGGGCCACGCCGAGGAGTCCTCACCTACTTTTCCATTCAGCAGATACTTATGGGAGCTTCTGGTGTATCAGACACTGACCTGGCATTGGAGTCCAGCTGTGAACACCAGGCGAGGAGCTCTGTTTACATTGAGCCCATATTCCAGGTGGGGGATAGAAAAGAAAAACAAATGCACAAATACATGAATAAGTTCCAGAAGAAATATAAGAGTCAGAGATGAAAAGAGTCACAGAATAAAATAAGAGAAGTGGGGTGACTGCTTTGCAGGAGCTGAGGGGTCTGTTATGAAGCCCCTCTAATAGGCGCTAAGCAAGCAGGGATCAGGAGAAAGGAGGGGTGAGCACCAGGGTCCCTGGAAGAGGACTCCCTTTTAGGGGTGACTCCCTGAGGCAGAGAGAGGAGCAGGTGCACATGTCCTGCCAGGGGCAGACACCTCCCTGGGTCAGGTGGCTCCAGGGCCTCCAGACAGCATTTCCTGTCTCCTCCCCAGCCTAGGCAGGAAATCATGCACCAACTTTGGATGACTAAGTCCTCTGAGGCAGTGGGACATCAGGACACCATGCCTCCATTCACCCATTCATCCGTTCAACAGCCAGTTTGTTAAATTGCATTTGGCAGACCCTGGAATAATAGCGGGCGCAGCAGTGAATGAGACAAGAGGCTGCCCCTGCTCTCAAGGGGTGGCCGGTCTAGATGGGAGCAGACATTGACCCGCCAACAGAAAGACTGAGGAAGACAAGAGGGAAGTGTGAAATGGGTCATGAGGACCCCTAAAAGGGGAGCCACCATAACCCAGGAAGGTCAAGGAACACGCAGGCAAACCTGTCAGCTGGAGCCAGGCAGAGGAGTGGGAGGTTGAGGGTCTGGACAAAGGTCCGAGTCGGGAGGACGGCAGCACCACGGTGAACCGGGATCCAGGAGGCTGGAGACACCTACCAGGCGCTGGGGGCTGCCAGGACCTGTGTGCTGAGGTCAGGTCAGGTGGGTGCCATCCTGTGACAGCAGGAGCCATTGGGAATTGAGTAGCACCTCCCCAGGGCCATGTGTGTGTGTGTGTGTGTGTGTGTGTGTGTGTGTCAGGGATCACACTGCTGATTCTGGGGAGAACGGAAGGGCTGGGCATGAGCAGAAGGGGAGACCAGGTCAGCTCATGGCGGAGCCGGGATACTTCAAAGCCAGGCCCAGGCCAGATCTGAACACTGGGCGAATTGGAAGCCCTGGGATTGCACTGGGCTGACGACAGTCCCGTGATGTGAGTCTGGGGGCATCAGCACCAATGACCCCAGTGCACACTGTGTCCCTGAGAGTGTAATTGGAGGGAGGACAGGGCAGGTCGAGGGTTCAGGGACCCCTTCATGGTGCCAGGTACACCCAGACTCCCCTGTCACTCTCCACTCAGCCTTATGGCTGTGTGCACATACTGGTGCTATTGACTCCGATAGGAAGGAAGGAACGGAAATCTGTAGGAGGGTTGGGAGAGTCAAGGAATATGCTTAAAGCATGAGAAGGTGTAGAAGGGGTGATGCCCTCCAGGACAAACAGGAGGCAAACTCTGCACCTGACCTGCCTTTCTGCCCTTTCCAGGGTAGACACCCTAAGTCCATCATGTCAGGAGAACCAGCCATGCTGAGTGTGGACAGACCTGGGTCTCCGCCTCCTGGGAAGGCCTGTCCCCCATGTCTGCTCCCTGGGGAGGCCCCTGGCCGTCACGGTAGACCCAGGATAGACACCAGCAGCCGCTGCTCATGACAAGCTGTCCTCTCAGTCACCAAACCGCCCTCTGTGTGCCCTGGGGTGTGTGCTGGCTCAGTCGCAGCCTCATATTGACCACAAAGTCCCACTTCAGCATCTTCACGCGTCTGAACTCTCTGTCTCTCTCTTCTCAGTTCTCTGCCCTGATTCTCACTGGGGCGTGGATTTCGGCAAGAAGACAAGATGGAAAAGGAGAGTCTCGGGTGGGTGATGCCGCTCTGTGTCTAGGTCTGGGGGCAGGAGCACAAGAAGAAAACTCCCCAAGCCTATGGGATTTTAACCTACTTGGGGACTCAGCACCAAAAAGGGACATGCAGATGGTGTCTGGGTTCATAGTGCTAACTTCTGAGGCCAGAAGAAGAGCTGGGGGTCTTAGGGGCAGAGCTCTCGGCGGGGACCTAGCTGAAGATTAAGGGACACAACCTCTCTCTGGTCACCTCCAAGACTAAAGAAGATGGCAGATTTAGCTTCCAACCACAAGATTGTCCATCCTGACCAGGAAGTGACATGTCACGGAGGGTGGAGCAGCCCCTGTGGTAGGAAATGGCCCGGCTTGGCTCTGCCTTCTGCTGTGTGAGTAACACACTGAAGCCAGAAGCTGTGGGCTGTGGGGAAGTGGCTGCATTTCCATCCAAGGGACCCTGAACTTTGCCAGACTTCGGGGTTGAGAGGAGCCACCAGCACCATCCCAGAGCTGTCAGCACCGGCCTCAGCCCAGGCGGCCCTCTCCCTGAGCTTCCTGCACCCTGACCCTCTCCAGCCTCAGACCTGAGACAGGGCTGGGCAAGGAAGCAGAGAGCAGAAGAAAAGCAGAAGCAAAGCTCAGATCTGCTGGGAGGAGGCTCCATTTTTTCCCCTCCTGGGGTCTTGCACAGTGGCAGGTGACATCCGTGTTACAGGAATGACTGCCAGGGCCTGGGCCTCGTGGAGGCCTTCAGCTCTGCTCCTCCTGCTTGTCCCAGGTGAGTGGGCCGGCTCTGGACTCGGGGAGCTCTGTCCTGAGTGGGAGAGGGCAGGGCGGGGTGCAGGCAGTGGAGTAGCGGTCACAGAGGGGAGCAGGGGCGGGGAGAGGGGAGGAGGGCAGAGGAGCACCCAAGAGCAGTCAGCAGCTGCCTCCCCAGGGGACAGCAGGCCGCAGGGCACAGCGCGGGGGAAGCCTGTTTCTCTGTGCCTGAGACAGGATGCCCTGGTGGGAGGTGACGCTGTGACTGTCATTGCCAAAGTTATCAAATCACAAATTTTATCCGGGACGATCACACATGCAGTCGCACTCACACATACAGTCACACACACACACAGTCACACACACATGCAGTCACACTCACACAGCCACACTCACATGCACACACAGCCACACTCACATGCACACACAACCACACACACACAGTCACACTCACATGCACACACAGCCACACACACACAGTCACACTCACATGCACACACAGGCCTGCACACATCCAGTGTTTCCCTAGCCTAGCCTTTCCAGTCTCCATGGAAACTTCCTACGCCCTTCCCACCTCTGCACAGAGGGAGCCTCTGACCCTCAGTCCCTGCTCCTGGGTGGACAAAGCCTGCCTGCCTGCCATTGGCTTCTCCACACTCCCAGGGTCCATGAGGGTCTGACACTGGGCACCCCGGACCAGGCCCCTCTGGTAAGGAGACGGGACTCTCTGGCTTGTGTTTTTCAGGCTGTTTTGCTCTGAGAGGTTTTGCTCTGAGAGGCCCCAGCACCGTGGACGGCCCCGTGGGGGGATCCCTGAGCGTGCAGTGTTGGTATGAGGAGGAACACAAGACTCTCAACAAATACTGGTGCAGACCACCACGGGTTCTCCGATGTGACAAGATTGTGGAGACCAAAGGGCCAGCAGGAGAAATGAATGGCCGAGTGTCCATCAGGGACAGTCCTGAAAACCTCAGCTTCACAGTGACCTTGGAGAACCTCACAGAGGAGGACGCAGGCACATACTGGTGTGGGGTGGATACACCGTGGCACCAAGACCTTTATGATCCCTATGCCCAGGTTGAGGTGTCCGTGTTCCCAGGTGAGCCCCTCCTTCCCTCAGCGTCTAAACAGGCTCAGGTTGGAATTGTTGGGGCAGGAATCAGATCAGAGACGTGAAGCCGACTGTGTGTGTGTGTGTGTGTGTATGTGTGTGTGTGTGTAAGAGAGAGAGAGGTGGGGCCCAGGGGAACACAGTCAGGGCGTCTCTCCTGGAGCAGCTGACATGTCTGCCCAGTTTTGAAGAAGGGGAGGGTCCGGTGACGGGGGGCTGAGAGAGCGTTGCCTGTGAAGGAGCCAGGAGCGCACCTGTGGCTCAGCCCCACGGAAGTGCAGCTGTGTGGGGGAAGGGTGGGGCTGCACAGAGAGGCTGGGGGGCCAGATGGGAAGCTGCTGCCCTCAGGGGGAGCCTTAGCACAAGACAAGTCAGATTTGCAGTGTAGACAGACTCCTCTGCAGCAGGGAGGCTTGCAGGAGACCTGGACCCTCATCAGCAGGATGGAAAATCAGGACCATTGGGAGTGGCACCTGCGTCCTGTTCAGAAATGCCCAGTTGGCCCAGAAGGGTCATAGTCCAGGTTGAGGTGTCCGTGTTCCCAGGTGAGCCCCTCCTTTTCTTAGCACCAGGCCTGCCTGAGTCTAGGGCTGGTCATTCCGTCCCTGAGGAAAGAAGTGGAACAGGAGTGTGTGAGCCTGGGGGTCAGTGACTCAGGACACTGTGTGCCGCTGTGTGTGGATGAGTGAGAGTGTGTCTTTGTGTGTGGGTGTCTGCATAGGAGTGTGGTGTGGTTTGTGTGTGTGTGTGTGTGCACTTGCATGTGTGTATTGGGAGGGTGGGCACCCACAAAAGCCCCCTGGCCCTGTGGCTGGAGACCTCCCCGCTGTGTGCCCTCCCTCACAGCCTCAGGCCTGAAACTTTCCTGGGTGAGGTCTGTGAGGCCAGCCCTGACTCTGGGGTCCTTGCTATCTCCCTGTGTTGACAAGGGCCGGGTCCACACTGAAGGGCGCCCACTGTCCCGCCTGGGTCTGACTTGCTCTTCCCCATGCAGAATGGAACCCCCTGATCACTGGCTCCCCTCACTCAAGGCTGCCCCTGCCCTGGGGACTGCATGGATGCCGCCCTGTCTGGAGGGTCCTGAGGCCGCAGCCTCACAACCCTGTTCTGGGAGCTCCTGCAGCAGCCACTGGAGGACACAGGAAGGGGCCCCAGAGCCCTGGGTGGGGTTCCCATGCTCCTGGGAACCGCATCCTGCCCCGCAGCTGACCTGTGTGTCCCCCTTATTCTCTGACACCTTTTACCACAGGAGGGAACCCAGGGAAACCCCAGAAATTGCCGCCTCAGGCAGAGGGACCTGCGGATGGAAATGAGCTCTGAGGCTGGCAGGGACCTGAGGGCCCCTCCCCGTGCCGCAGACCATTCTTCCCTCAAAGCCCCGCTCCTGTCTCACGAGACACAAGCCCAGTGGCCTCAGTGTGGTTGCTTTTCCATCGTTTTCTTCTCACAATGTCCCAGGTTCCTCTGAGCATCTTCTTGTTCTCCATTTCCTGGGGGGGACATGTCCCTCCTGCACCCTTTGTGCCTTCCCATCTAGGAGTGAGGAACTAAGAGCTACGTGAGGGCACCGGGGGCGGGAGGAAAAGGCCCTTATCCAGCTGTCTTCACCGCAGGCCACTGCCCAGGCTCCACCGGGTGTCCCCTCTCCAGATCTTTCTTCCTGGGCATCCCTCCCCCTAAGAGGATGGTCCAATGGCCTTGTGGGGCCGCGGCGTGGCTGCCATTTGGGGCTGAGTGGACTTGGGTCCCGTCGTTCAGGGAGGACCCTGCTGACTTCCTGTCCTCACTTCCAGCCTCGCCGCAGTCACTCTGGGTCACCCTTCGCAGAATAAACATCACCCCATTCCCCCAGGTCACCCTGTCCTTTCCTGGCTGGGGAGGAACCTGGAGCCCCGTGCCTTTGCCACAGACCCTTCCTTCCCGCTGGTGAGCCGGGCAGCTCTCACATCTGAAACGGCGTCCTGGCTCTGCAGCACCTAGGGATGGGGCAACGAGAGGCCCAGGACCCTGGTCAGGCCTGGGTGTGGCCGTGGGGCATGTTGGACGCAGAGCGTCTGTCCAGCACATCATTGGTGACCTTGTTTGTGAAAATCGGAGCGAGAACAGGTGAGAGTAAGTGGGAGACCCATGTGATGTCATCAAGGCTGACCCGTGTTTCACCCACAGCCTCCAGCTCCCAGAGCTCCATGGGCACCTCAGGTCCTCCCCCGAAGCTACCAGTGCACACCTGGCCCAGCGTGACCAGAAAGGACAGCCCCGAACCCAGCCCACACCCTGGGTAAGGTGCCTGTGCGCAGGACTGGGCCTCGCGGGCAGCCTCTCCACTGCGTGTGATGTTTAGGGGACTTGGGTCTCCCTTCGCCCAGTCCCTTCTTAGTTCACACCTCCCACACCTAATGTGAAGGTTCTCTGAAGTGTCGGGCTCTTCTTTTGGGATTGAGTCACAGCAGGGAACCACACAGCCACTGTCCTGCCCTCGTGGAAGTTGAGTTCTACTGCGTGAATTCACGCATTGACCAAGTCACTACAGAGGCTGATGTACAAATACAGCAAAGGGTGATGAATGCTGGGATGAGATGTTTGTCTCTTGGGTTTGGGGAGAGCGTGTGTAGGTGTTGGGGTTGCTATTTCACGGACAATGGTCAGAAGAGGGTTTGAGGATTTGAGGACGTGAGCATGGAGACCTGAAGGGTTGGGGGCTGGGCACTCTGGGGTCTGGAGGAAGAGGGGTCCAGGCAGAGGGAGGAGCGAGGCAAATGTCCTGCGAGGAGCCTCGGGACCTGGCCAGGCTAGGGCAGGGGACAGATGCTTTGGGGTCCGGTGGTCCCAGTCCCCTCCTCTGCCTCCCTTGCAGCCCTGGTCAGAGTTTCATCCTGTTTGATAAGCCCAGTCCTCTGAGGAGCTGAGAGCTGAGCTGTCCATTCATTCATTCCTTCAGCAAGCACTGAAGTTGTAGGGCAGATTATTGGAGACTCAGGATAGGCACCAGGTACTCACTGCGAATGAAACAAATGGTCCCTGCCCTCCTGGAAACGCTGTGTACAGGAGAGTTGACACCAAACAAATAACCCTTTGTGAATTCTGGGACCCCAGCTGGGTAACCCTCCATGAGGAACACAGAGGTAGACAGCTGCGTCCTGGATGCAGACCCTCCCTGGATCCCTGGCGTGACCTCACATCCTCTCACGGTCCTGCCCTTCCTGTGTCACAGTCCTCAGGTCAAGAGCAAATCTGAGGCTGAGCGTTAGGGGCCATGATGCTGAGATGGGATGGACTGTCCAGTGGGGTTGCTTATGTGGTTGGCTGTGGTCACAGGATTGGGACACAAGGGTCAGGGGATGGTGGAGGACACCTGGGCCTCCCCTGGGGAGGTGACTCTGCCCATCACCGTCTCCCCACAGCTCCCTGTTCAGCAACGTCCGCTTCCTGCTCCTGGTCCTCCTGGAGCTGCCCCTGCTCCTGAGCATGCTGGGTGCCATCCTCTGGGTGAACAGACCTCAGAGAAGCTCTAGAAGCAGGCAGAGTTGGCCCGAGGGTGAGAACCAGTAGCATCTGCTGTCCATCAAGGCCCTGCGCTGCGACAGAGCCCTGCTGCGGGACTGGAATGACCTCCTGACCGCTCCCTCCCGGGCTGCTCTCCCCACATCTCCTGGAATCCTCTGTGAGCCTCCTTCAGCCTTTTCCCTGTGCCCGATCCTCATGTGTCACACTGAACCTGATGGACATGGACACCCTGAGCTGTGACTCCACGTCTCACGTACACGCCCTGGACAGCTAAGCCTCAAGCTGTCAGCAACACATTTGAGTGCCCGTATGCCCTCCCTGCATCCTTCCTTTTTCTCCAGGAGCCTGGCATTGCTTCCTCCACCGTTTTTACAGGGAGAGGCAGGTCCAGGACTCCCTTGCACTTTTGCCACCATAATCGCCCACACTCCCTGGGTCCAGGAGTGCAGAATATGTGGCTGCTTCCATTTACTGAGTGTGTCGATTCCATGATGCCTTCAAACTTTAAGAAATGACAATGTGTAGGTTTGGGATGTATCAGGCCTACTAAGTCAGACCTGAGTGAGAAATCCATTGTTCCCTGATCTCCACAGGCCTTTGCTGAGAATAGTGGACCAAGCCCCATGTTAGGCCTCTCAGAATGGGGAGTCCCTGCAGAAAAGGATCCAGGATTTCCCCCAAAGCCTGACTATTCCCTCCTTCAGGTAGATGCATCCTGGCCAGTGTCTCTAGGTCCCTCTGGGAGAGCTGGTGGAAGATTCTCCGTGTGAACTCTGGTAGCATAGCCAGGCCTACCCTTTCTCCTTCTTCAAGGGGACCTGTCCTCTCCTTCATTCCAGGCTGTGGGTTTTAACTGGTGCAAATTTGGAAATGGACTGAGGGCTGCGACTCCTTGCTGTGGTAGTTAACTGAGTCTTTTGCTCAGTAGTGTAGACCATGTCTGCCTATACAGATGAAAGAAGATGTTATCATTTGCCCACCATTTCTGTTCCAGGGTTGCCATGATGACCTGGCCAACACCTGTGAGGCAGGTGGTTCCCATGAGTCCTCCTGGTCAAGGAGGGCCTCGCCGGGAGTTCTTACCTTTTTTTCCGTTCAGCAGGTACTTATGGGAGCTTCTGGTGTTTCAGACCATGATACACCAGGCAAAGAACTCCGTTTACATTGAGCCCATATTCCAGGTGGGGGATAGAAATGATAAACACACGCAAAAATACACGAATAAGTTCCAGAGGTAAATGTAAAAGACAGAGGTGAGAAGAGCCACGGAGTAAAATAAGAGAAGTGGGGTGACTGCTTTGCAGGAGCAGAGGGGTCCGTTATGAAGCCCCTCTAATAGGCGATGAGCAAGCAGGGATCAGGAGAAAGGAGGGGGTGAGCGCCAGGATCCCTGGAGGAGGAGCCCTGAGGCAGAGAGAGCAGCAGGTGCACGTGTCCTGCCAGGGGACATCTTAGACCTGGATCTGGAAAACACAAGAGGCAGATCCCTCTCTGGATCCAGCGGCTGCAGGGCCTGCAGATAGCATTCTCTGTCTCCTCCCCAGCCTGAGTCGGATATGGCACACCAGCATCAGACAATTACGTTTTCTGAAGGCAGTAAGACTCAGGAGTCATGCATGCATTCATTCAACAGGCAGTTTGTTGACTTGCCTTTGGCAGACCCTAGGATGATAGCAAGTCACAGCTGTGACCAAGACAAGATACTGCCCTGGTTCTCCATGAGCTACCAGTCCAGATGAAACCCACGAACAGAGCAGTGATGAACACAAGAGGGAAGTGTGAAATGGGTCATGAGGACCCCTAAAAAGGGAGCCACCATAACCCAGGAAGGTCAAGGAACACGCAGGCAAACCTGTCAGCTGGAGCCAGGCAGAGTGGGAGGTTGAGGGTCTGGACAAAGGCCCGAGTGGAGAGGGCGGCAGCACCGAGGTGAACCTGGAGCCAGGAGGTGGGAGCCACTTGCCGGGCACTGGGGGCTGCCAGGACCTGTGTGCCGAGGCCAGGTCAGGTGGGTGCCATCCTGTGACAGCAGGAGCCATTGGGAGTTGAGCAGCGCCTCCCCAGGGCCACGTGTGTGTGTCAGGGATCACGCTGCTGATTCTGGGGAGAATGGAATGAGCAGAAGAGGAGACCAGGTCAGGTCCTCATGGCAGGGCTGGCTACTGCCAAGCTGAGCCAAAGCCAGACCTGAACACTGGGCAGGTGGGAGGGCCTGGGATTGCACTGGGCTGACGACAATCCCATGATGTGAGTCTGGGGGCATCAGCACCAATGACCCTAGTGCACGCTGTGTCCCTGAGAGTGTAAATGGAGGGAGGACAGGGCAGGACAAGGGTGCAGTCACCCCTTCATGGTGCCAGCTCCACCCAGATTCCCCTGTCACTCTCCACTCGGCTTCATGGCTGTGTGCACATACTGGTGCTATTGGGCATGATAGGAAGAAAGGAACAGAAATCTGCAGGAGGGTTGGGAGAGTCGAGGAATATGCTTAAGGCATAAGAATGTGGAGAAGGGGTGATGCCCTCCAGGACAAACAGGAGGCAAACCCTGCACCTGACTAGCCTCCTTGCCCTTTCCAGGGTAAAGACACCCTGAGCCCATCATGTCAGGAGAACCAGCCATGCTAAGTGTGGACAGACCTGGGTCCCCGCCTCCTGGGAAGGCCTGTCCACCATGTCTGCTCCCTGGGGAGGCACGTGACCATCACAGTGGACCCAGGACAGACACTAGTAGCCACTGCTCAACAACCACGAATTTTACAGACTGATGTTTGCAGCCACAGGGCAGGTGCCAGTTTCTCTGTGAAGAGGACAAGACAGGGCTCCTGCCTTTGTGGGAAATGCCATCTGGAGAGGAGCAGGCATTCAACAGATATCCGGGTTATTGATTTCTGCACCTCTGAAGGGTGTGCTCCTGCACACGAAGGGCTTTGGTAGAGATTCTTGTGGATTCAGGTCCTACCAGGTCCCTGAGTGTCCCCTCAGATTGCTGCCATGGCCCTGCCCTGCCTCAGCCCACAGCCCTGAGTCTCAAGGCAATTCTTAGGGTGATAATTAAAGGGCATTGGTCTTATGTGTCTGGCTGCTATGTCCAGGTTAGTTCTTGATTTTTGTGGCCACAGTACTTTGGCACTGGGGATAGGGGCAAGGTGGAGGACACCAGGGCCTCCCCTGTGGAGGTGACTCACTGCCTGTCACTGTGTCCCCACAAGTCCCTGCTCAGCAGCCTCCACATCCTGCTCCTGACCCTCCTGGAGCTGCCCCTGCTCCTAAACATGATGGGGGCTGTCCTGTGGGTGAACGGGGCTCAGAGGAGCTCGGTAGGGAGGCAGAGTCAGCTGGATTGTGAGAAACAGTAACTCTGATGCCCATCAATACCCTGCCAAGCAACATACTCCCTCTTACGTATGGGAATGGCCTTCTGACCAACAAATCCATGTTTCTATCAGAAGATTTGGAAACTTTTTTCTTGTGATGTGTCAGACACACAAAAGAATACATGCACTTTCAACCAAGAATACTCTTTAACCCGTGTGTGCCCCCGATCCAGTTTAAGTCATAGAACATCATTCATACTCATGAAGCCCCAAACCGCTTTCTGATCTTATGCAATTTCTTTTCTATCCTCCTCTCAGAAAACCACATCCTACATTTTATTTTATTATTATTTTTTATAAAGATGGGTCTTACTATGTTACCCAGGCTGGATTTGAACTCCTGGGCTCCAGCAATGGTCCCGTCTCAGCCTCTGGAGAGCTGGGACTACAGGCATGCACCGCAGCACCCGGCTCACATTCCGATTTTTATGTTCATCATCATCTTGTTTTAAGGGATTTGCCTTATATATGCATGTGGATTTCCAAAGAGTATATTGTTTAGCTTTATTTTTGAACTTTCTGTGAATAGTATTAGGCATTTTTATTTCTAAGCAATCGGATTTTATCATTCAACTTTTTTTTTTTTTTTTTTTTTTTTTTTTTTTTTTTTTTTTATAGAGTCTCGCTCTTTCACCCAGGTTGGAGTGCAGTGGTTAGATCTCGGCTCACTGCAACCTCTGCCTCCCAGGTTCAAGTGATTCTCCTGCCTCTGCCTCCTGAGTAGCTGGGACTACAGGTGTGTGCCACCATACCTGGCTCATTTTTTGTATTTTTAGTAGAGACGGGTTTCACCGTCTCTGGACCTCGTGATCCACCTGCCTCGGCCTCCCAAAGTGCTGGGATTACAGGCGTGAGCCACAGTGCCTGGACCAGTCAACACTTTACTTTTGAGATTCATCCATGTTGATGTGTTGATGCATTGATGTGTCACTTCTTTGTACTGGTCTACATTCTGTTGTACGAACATACCACAACTCGCACATCCTCTTGCTTGAACGAGTGTTTAGCTTGTTTCTTTTCTTTCTCTTTTTTATGCTCTTCTTGTTTTCCTCCTTCTCTTTCTCCATCCTTTCTCTGTCCTCTTCTCCTTCCTCTTCCTCCTCCTCTTCTCCCTCCTCTTTCTCCTCCTCCTACTCTTTTCTGCCTCCTCTTCCTGCCTACTTCTCCTCCTCCTCCTTTTCTTCTTTTCCTCCTTTTCTTCCTCCTCTTCCTCCTGCTCTTCCTCCTCTTCTTTTTTCTCTTCCTCCTCCTCCTTTTCTTCCTTCTCTTCTTTTTTTGTTGCCGTTACTTAGAATGTTATTGTGAACATATATCCTATTTTATCTGTCCAAAAGTGTCTCCTAGAGTAGAGTTCTCAGCAAATAATTGCTAGGTTTTGCTGCATGTGTGTAATCAGCTCTACTAGGCAATTGCAAATTATTTTCCAAAGTAACTACACCAACTTTTGCACCTCATCAGCAGTGCTCCTGCTTGAATCTTAGACTTTCTAAGTTTCTTCAAGTTAATGGATATGAAATGATATCTCATTGTTTTAATTTGAATTTATCTGATTACTAATATTAAACTCATTCTCATGTGTTTTTTGGTTATTTTAATTTTGTCTTTTGAGAAAAGCCTCTTCTAATCTTCATCTACTTTCTGTTGTTTGTGTTCTTTTTTTTTTTTTTGAGACAGAGTCTCACTCTGTCACCCAGGCTGGAGTGCAGTGGCGTGATCTTGGCTCACTGCAACCTCTGCCTCCTGGGTTGATGCCATTCTCCTGCCTCAGCCTCCCAAGTAGCTGGGACTACAGGCGCCCACCACAGCCCGGCTAATTTTTTGTATTTTTAGTAGAGATGGGGTTTCACCATGTTAGCCAGGATGGTCTCGATCTCCTGATCTCGTAACCCGATTGGTAGAAGTTCTTTGCAAGTCTTTTGTTAGTTACCGTGCTCCACATATCCTTTCCTGGTTTATTGGCTTTATGATATCTTTTGAGAAACAGGATTTTCAATTTAATGTACAAAGTCTTCATTTTCCTTAATGGTTTATACTTTCATCTTGTTTAACCAATTATGGATACTCCCAAATTAAAAAAAAAATCTCCTATATTTTCTTCTAAAAATTTTTAAATATTCCCTTTCACAGGTAAGTCCTTGACCCATTTCTAAATGATTTTGTTTCTAGGCTGAGATAATAATCCATTTTTCTGTCTTCCATTTGGATAAACATTATCCACATTTCCCCAGCAATCTGCAAAGAAACCCCTGGCATGTATTTATTTCTATATATGCTTGGACCTTTTTCTAACCACTCTATTATGTTGAATTTGCCTAACTGCCTATTTTGGAACCCAGACAACATTGTTTTAATTACTATAGAATGTCTTGTTATCTGGTAAGGCATGTCACTATACATTGTTCTTTGATATCAGGAATGTCTTTGCAAATATTGGTCATTTCCTCTTCTGCAGAAATTTTAGAATTAACCAATGTTCTAAAAAAGAAAAAAAAAAACTCTGTTGAGACTTTAAATGTAAATGTATAAAATTTATCTCTATGATAATTTCTCTATGAACATGGCATGTAATTCTAATTATTTATGAGCTTTTAAAATGTCTTTTAATAGCATTCTATTTTTTTTCACATCTGCAACAGATTTTTTAAAGGAATGGATTTTGAGAGAAAACAACATGGGCAGAAGCATGGAATAGAAAATAATTACAAATGTAGGCTATTCTGCTAATTGTTTTATAACCACAACAAACTAGTACAGAGAATGCCCTGTACAAAACACAACAAAGGTTCAAACATTGAGGTGTTCCCTTAGCAAGGCTGAAAATTTCAGTCTTTGGTATTTGGAATTTAGGCTGCAGTCCTATGAGGACTCATACAGGTATGAGGAGGTGGCTCATACCTGTAATTCTAGCACTTTGGGAGGCCGAGGTGGGTGGATCACCTGAAATCAGGAGTTCGAGACCAGCCTGGCCAACATGGTGAAACCCTGTCTCTACTAAAAATACAAAAATTAGCTACACATGATAGCGGGCGCCTGTAATTCCAGCAACTTGGGAGGATGAGGCAGGAGAATCACTTGAACCCGGGAGGTAGAGGTTGCAGTAAGTTGAGATCGTACCACTGCACTCCAGCCTGGGTGACAAGAGCAAGACTCCATCTCAAAAAAAAAAAAAAGAAAAAAGAAAAACTACATAATTGGGCAAGGCCTCTTTAAGGGAAGGCGCATGCTCGATTGAACTTTATATCTTGCTATTATTATGGCCTGTGCTAAAGAATTTACCCTTAGAGGCCGGGCGCGGTGGCTCAAGCCTGTAATCCCAGCACTTTGGGAGGCCGAGGCGGGTGGATCACGAGGTCAGGAGATCGAGACTATCCTGGCTAACATGGTGAAACCCCGTCTCTACTAAAAATACAAAAAAAAAAAAAAAAAAAAAAACTAGCCGGGCGTGGTGGTGGGCACCTGTAGTCTCAGCTACTTGGGAGACTGAGGCGGGAGAATGGCGTGAATCCGGGAGGCGGAGCTTGCAGTGAGCCGAGATCACGCCACTGCACTCCAGCCTGGGAGACACAGCAAGACTCCGTCTCAAAAAAAAAAAAAAAATATATTTACCCTTAGAAAAATGGTTCTGGTTAACTTCTAGACTTAAAAACCCCCTTACTAATTAAGTACCATCTTAATCAGAAACAGAATAGGTGATTTAAAGGAATGTAGGAACCGAATGGCCATTTTTCTGCCAGTGGGACAATTCTGAGACTAAAATTTGGCTATGGAAGACATCTTAACTCCTAAAAGCTAAAGGCAGAACTTTCAGAAGAGGCCTAGAGCCTGATTTCTTTTCTTTCTTTTTTTTTTTTTTTTTTTTTTTTTTTGGTGACGGAGTGTCGCTCTTGTTGCCCAGGCTGGAGTGCAGTGGCATGATCTCGGCTCACTGCAAGCTCCGCCTCCCGGGTTCAAGCGATTCTCCTGCCTCAGCCTCCTGAGTAGCTGGGACTACAGGCCCCCGCCACCACGCCCGGCTAATTGTTTGTATTTTTAGTAGAGACGGACGGGGTTTCACTGTTTTAGCCAGGATGGTCTCGATTTCCTGACCTCATGATCTGCCCGCCTCGGCCTCCCAAAGTGCTGGGATTACAGGCGTGAGCCACTGCGCCCGGCCCAGCCTGATCTCTAATCATGCAAAAAGAAGCTGCGGTTTGCCATGAAAAAAAATATGCTTTATGTAGAGGATTTCTATTTCTACCAGGTGGCACTGTTGACTTAGAAATACTATGTGCCCAACAGAGACGTGGTAGGGAGAAAGGGGAGAACTCTGTTCCTAGAAGATTGCAACCGCATCTTCCTGATTTTTGCCTAACAGGATTACTTTCCTAGGCTGTAAAAATCGCTACACATTTCACACAGAGAAAGTGAAAGAGACCGCAGATAGAGAAGGAAGGAGAGTTTTGTGACAAGATTGAGGATTCTTTGCCAACACCCAGAATGGGCCACCAGAGGCTGGGTCCAGTCCAGGGGCGTTTGATTCATGCCAGGGTGTGCTCTGCCCAGAAATTCTTAGTTGCCTTAGAACTTTTCCCAGCCTTGCACAATGGCGAGGTCTTCCTGTGAAAAGAAGCTGATTTGAAACATGGCCAACATTCCCAATGACCCAGGGGTATTGGTGGGTTCTCCGTGTTCTCACCAGCAAGCCTCACATTCAAGTCTTTAGTATGGCAGCCAACACTAAGTGTATGTACCCGGCTGACGGATGCCCACTGACTTATTTTATTTTATTTTATTTTATTTTAAAATAGAGGCTAAGAGTGCCTTGGAATGACAGAACAGCTTTTAAGCTCACTCCCATACTTACCACTCCGATGAATGCTGGATTTCCGGCCAATGCACCAAAATGATATGGCTCTGATGACTGGAGGAACACCAGGTTCCTTGGTCTCCTGCTGTTTTTAATAAAACAACATGCACACATGTGGAGTGGTTTTAAGGAGTGGAGAATTTAATAGACAAGAAAGAAGGAAGGAAGAGGCTCCCCCTGTACAGAGACTGAAGGAGGCGGGCTCCAAGCTGAAACAGGGAACCTCGAGTGTGGTGCAAAACAGCCAGTTATATGAGGAGGCTGGAGGAGGCGGTACCTGATTTGCATAGGGCCCAGGGGATTGGTTTGACCAGGTATGTCATTCAAGTAGCCCACGAAAAAACTAGCCCTGCTACCGTAGCCTTTTAATATGCAAATACAGGCGCCATGATGTTCTACACACATGGGGATTTGTAGGGGCGGCCATGTTGCCAGGCACATGTGGGGACAAGAAGAAGACTGCAGGAGTCTCCCTGTTTGGGTGGACCCAGTTTCTGATGGCCTGTATTTGCATATCAAAGCTTGCCTGCCCAGCTGTAAGAGCCAGGGCTTTTCTGCTAGACAAGAAACATTTACGGAGCTGCTTTAAAAGAAAAAAAAAATCTTCCCAAGGACCCCTTTTCCTCTCTATCTACTTAAAATAATTTCTCAATAACTCCTATAACAACAACAAACATTATGAGCTCAATTAATAGATGCAATAACTGAGGCACAGAGATGTTGATTGCGTTATCCACAGTCACACAGCTTGTAGGTGGTGCTCGTGGGGTTAGAGCCAGGTCTGTCTGAGCCAACAGTCTGCGTGTTTATGCACTTGGCTGTTACACCTGAACAAACGAATCTTCAGGTGTGTCCAGCATGGCCCACCTGACATCTGAGTTGGGTGTTCCTTGCTGCTGGGACCCGTCACTGTGGTGTAGAACAGTTCTGAAATTGACTCCCAGAGTGTTATACCCCTTGGACCCAAGGCCTGCTAGGCCAGATGCCCCCCCACCCCACCCCTTTTCCCCCTCCCCTCCTGACCCTGCACAGTCCTCTCCCTCCTCTTTTTTACATAGTGACAGTGCTCAATCCCTGTGGCCCAGTCCTGCCTCTTTCATTGAATAATTAAAAGCAGGAACTACCCACTCTATAAAAGGAAGTGAATGATTAAGAAAGTCAAAGGCGGTCTAGATGCACAGAAGGTGCAAGACTGAGCTCAGGCAGAACTTCCAGAGTGCATCTGGGATCCGCATTTGCCACTGGTTGCAGATCAGGTGGACGAGGAGCCGAGAAGGCAGAGCCATGTGGCTGTCCCCCGCTCTGCTCCTTCTCAGCCTCTCAGGTGAGTGGGGCTGGGGCCTTGGGCCCTTGGTATGACAAGGCCAGGGCAGGAGGCAGAGGGCATTTGTCCTTCCACATCCAGGGAAATGAGAGGTGGCTTTGTGAAGTCATTCAACAAAGGTGCACTGGGGACTGACATTGTGTGCTTCGGGGCCTGAGGACATCAAGAAAAAAGAGGAGGAGAACTGGCCATTAAAGAAGACTCCAAGCTTGAGGCCGTGGCTCATACCTGTAATCCTAACACTTTGGGAGGCCAAGGTGGGAGGATTGCTTGAGTCCAGGCATTTAAGACCAGCTTGGGCAACATAGTGAGACCTCGTCTCTAAAGAAAATGAACAAAAATTAGCTGAGCGTAGTGACACATGCCTGTAGTCCCAGCTACTTGGGAGGCTGAAGCTGGAGGATCCCTTGAGCTCAGGTATTCAATTCTGCAGAGTTGTGATCGCACCACTGCACTCCAGCCTGCGTGACAGAGTGAGACCTTGTCTCAAAAAAAAAAAAAAAAAAAAAAGAAAAGTAAAAAGACTCCAGCTGGCTTAGTGGGTGAGACATACACATAAACAATGAGCAATTGCAGGACACAATAAGGCATTGGTTGGAGGTGTGTGCGGAGGATGAAGCAGTTCTCTCTGGTGACTAAAGAAAGATGAAGCTGTGCACTTGATGTGCCCTGTAGAACGAAGGTCAGACACTCTAGAGAGTTGGGTGTGTATGTGGCTGTGTGTGTTGGGGGACCTGTGCAGAGAGATGGAGGCTTAGAAAGAATGGTGGATACATGCAGAGGGAGCTATCAGTGTGCAGGACATCTTGTGGGTGGCGAGTTGGATATGAGATTGGAAACACAAAAGACAAGATTATGAAGGCCTTCCACGCCATGCTCAGGAGCTGAGACTTTCAAAGAAAAAACTTCTCAAGAACCCAGGTGGAAAGTGGGAAGGGCTAGATGATCTTCTCCATGGCAAACCTTGGTGGATACCTAGAGGGCATTAGGGGACAATCCAGAATTTTACACATGGTATACAGTATGTGTGGGCCACACAGTTCTCTCCTGGAGCCTCGGGACTGACCATCTGGCACAGATAGAGCAGTCCACAGAGGTACAACAGGAAAGAGCACAGCTGGAGAGTTCTGAGACCCAACTCCAGTCCTGGCTGGACTTCAGCCCTTCGACCAGTTCAACAGGGCTCTGCTCCAAGCTGACGGCTGCCCTGTCATTTCCATCCCTATCGTTCCTCATACCAACTCTTGACAACACATAGAAGCCTGATTAATAGTTCCAGCCATCGTATTCTGTGGTTAGAGAAACCCCCACATATATTTTTAAATGGGCCTAATTACATTGTGAGCCCTTTACAGTTTGAATGACTGAAGCTAGGATTCATGACACTTTGTTCAAGGCAGCAGCATCTCTTTTCTGCTGTTAGTGATTGCTGACAAATCCAATTTATGTTTTTGGGTATATTGTTATTGTTTTTGTTTTTTGTTTTTGAGACGGAGTTTCACTCTGTTGCCCAGGTTGGAGTGCAGTGGCACAATCTTGGCTCACTGCAACCTCTGCCTTCCGGGTTCAAGTGATTCTCCTGCCTCAGCCTCCCAAGAAGCTGGGATTAAGGCACCTGCCACCATGCCTGGCTAATTTTTGTATTTTTAGTAGAGACAGAATTTCGCCATGTTGGCCAGGTTGGTCTCAAACTCCTGACCTCAAATGATCCACCCACCTTAGCCTCTTAAAGTGCTGGGATTACAGGCATGAGCCACCGTGCCTGGCCTCTAAAAGATTTTTAGATGCTCAGGGCAAGTGCAGCTGACGATGAGGAGGAGACAGTGTCAGTACCCAACTCAGGCAGTGGTATGGAGAGGAGAGCAGAGGGAGCTGTTAGTGTGCAGGACAGCTTGGGGGTGGCGATTTGGATATGAGATTGGAAACACAAAAGACAAGAGTATGAAGGCCATAATCCTCAGGAGGGGAGAGTTGGGGAGGATGCTGCTGGGACTGGGAAGACCTCTCCAGATGCCACCGCCATGATCTAGGCACAGATGAGGTCCTGACCTGTTGATGAGCTGTCACTGATGGAGCAAACCCCAAATGTCTGGTATTGGACTATATCCAAGTCTTCTTTTAAATTTAAAAGTAAATAATTTTTGAAGACAATGCCTCACTGTCACCCAAGCTGAAGTGCAGTGGTGGGTGATTGTAACTCACTGCAGCCTTAAACTCTCAGGCTCAAGCGATTCTCCTACCTCAGCCCCCCAAGCAGCTGGGACCACAGGCATGCACCATCACTCCCAGCTAATCTTTTACTTTTGCAGACACAGGGTTTCACCATGTTGCCCGGGTTAGTCTGGAACTCCTGGGCTCAAGCGATCCTCCTGCCTCAGCCTCCCACAGCTTTGCAATTACAGGCGTAAGCCACCTTGCCCAGCCTACACACATCCAAGTCCTATTACCACCTTCAAAGTAGAGTGTAGCGTGACTGTCTTATGAATAAGGAAGCAAGACTTGCAGAGGTTAAGCAACTCTGCCAGGGTTTCCCAACTAGTTCAGCATCAAGTCTTTCTGCATTTAAAGCTCACAGTTGCCCTGCTGCCATGCTGTCCTGGGGGCTGTGATGACAGAGACTGAAAGATGAAAAAAACCTGAGGAGCATCTCTAGGATAGAGCTAACTAAACTGGCTACCAATCAGCTCTTGGGGCTGAAGGAGAGGACAGCATGAAAGAAGATGCCAAGCTCTTCTGGAAGGCTGGGTGGTGGAGCTGCTGGTTTGAAGAGAATCAAGTTGGTTCTGCTGATTGAATGCTATGTTAATTTCCAGTGGCTGCTGTAACAAATTAACATGAACTCTATGGCTTAGAACTGCACAATTTCATCATCTCATTGATGCTTCTGAAGACCAGAGCCTGGCATGGTCTTACTGGTTAAAATTGAGGTGCAGGTAGGGTTGGGTTTCTTTAGAGCAGTGGTCCCCAACCTTTTTGGCATCAGGATCTAGTTTCATGGAAGACAATTTTTCCACACCAGGAGTGGGGTGAGGATGGTTTGGGATGATTCAAACACATTGCACTTATTGTATACTTTATATTATCATTATATTGTAATATATAATGAAATAATTATACACTGCACCATAATGTAGCATCTGTGGGAGCCCTGAGCTTGTTTACCTGCAACTAGACGGTCCCATCTGGGAGTAATGGGAGGCAGTGACAGATCATCAGGCATTACATTCTCATAAAGTGTGCAGTCTAGATCCCTCACATGTGCAGTTCACAATAGGGTTCGCACTTCTATAGGACTCTAATGCCGCCGCTGATCTGACGGGAGGCGGAGGACAGGTGGTAATTTGGACAACGGGGAGTGGCTGTAAACACAGATGAAGCTTCACTTGGTTGCCCACTGCTCACCTCCTGCTGTAAGGCTCAGTTCCTAACAGGCCATGGGCTGTTACCCATCTGTGGTCCCGGGGTTGGGAACCCTCTTCTAGAGGCTCTTAGGGGGAATCTGTTTCCCTGCATTTTCCAGCTTCTAGAAGCCATCTGCTTTTCTTGCCGGTGGCCTCTTCCTCCACTTCAAAGCCAGCAACAGAGCATCTTCCAATCGGACTCTCCCTCAACCCTGTTTCACTTAGAATATCCGTGGAGATTATTCAGGATACTCTTCTTGTCTCAAGGTCCCTAACTTCATCACATCTGCAGAGTCCCTCTGGCCACGTCAGGGGACATATTCACAGGTTCTGTGTATGAGGATGCCAACACCTATGGGGGACATTATTCTACCAACCACAAATGCAAAGTTCAAGAAAACTAAAACAGCTTCAGGGAGAAGGCCCAAGCTGTGAGGATGTGGCACCTGCCTGGGAAATAGACCCGGCTCTCTCCACCCTGCAGAGACCTCCGGCCTGGGCCTGAAGCTCTGAGGCCACGAGACAGTCAAGGGAGGCTACCTTTGTGATTCTCTGCCCCTTTATCCACTTCTGAGTGATCAAGAAACCCGTGTCATTGCCAAGGAAAGAGCCTATCTGCACACAGCCTAACTGGAGTCAATCAGTGGAGGCACAGGCAGCCATTTGATGATGCTCACCTCTAATCTGCTTAGCTTTCACCAGGCCTTTGTTACTCTGTCACATCCAAAGCCTCACTAGAAAAAAATACCAAAGGAGAGTAGTTCAGGATGGGAGAGGAAGTGCATTCCATTCTGCAACATACGAATTTGGTGTGGAGACATCCAGCGTGTGTTTGTAAATGGTGGACTTACTAAGGGGAGTCTGAGCTGCAAATATGGATTTGAGAACCATCAGGAAACAGGTAATCATTAAAGCCATGGAAATGGAGAGACTCCCTCCATGGAGGCTTGTCAGGGGAGACAAGACGAAGGCTGGAGAGGAAACCCTGGGTACCCCCACAGGGTGCTGGGTCTGGCTCACAGGAGCTGGCTTGGGACACCTTTTCCCAGTTCTGTGTCCAGTGACATCACATGGATTACCTGACATTTGCCACTGTGGGAGTAGTTACACTACGGAATTTGGCAAATATTAAAACCAGAGATTTTTTTCTTTTCTTTTCTTTTTTTCCTAGACAAGAGTCTCACTCTGTTGTCCAGGCTGGAGTGCAGTGGTATGATCTCAGCTCACTGCAACCTCTGCCTCCCGGGTTCAAGCGATTCTCGTGCTTCAGCCTCCCACGTAGCTGAGACTATAGGTGATTGCCAGCACGCTCAGCTAATTTTTGTATTTTTAGTAGAGACCGGGTTTCACCATGTTGGCCATGCTGGTCTGGAACTCCTGACCTCAGGTGATCTGCCCACCTTGGCTTCCCAAAGTGCTGGGATTACAGGTGTGAGCCACCGTGCCCAGCTCCTAAACCAGAGATTTTTTTCTCCCAGAGGGCTGGTAGTTAAATATTTGGCTCCGATGAGAACAGCATTGAGAGGACAAGGAAAGAAGGTGGTAGGAGACCATGGTGTCACATGCTAAGCAGGTGTAGAAGCTGGTGGGGGGCTGGACTGAGGGGGAGATGGGGATGAGGAATTGGGTGTGCTAGAGACACACTCGGGACTCTTAAACACCAAACTGGCTCAGGCAACAGGAGTTGTATCTTGGGATTCTGTTTTGCAGGCTGTTTCTCCATCCGAGGTCCAGTGTCCGTGAGAGGTCCAGAGAAGGGGTCCGTGAAGGTGCAGTGCCACTATAAGCGAGGATGGGAGACCCACGTCAAGTGGTGGTGCCGAGGGGCGCGCTGGGTCTCATGCGAGATCCTCATTCAAACCAGAGGGTCGGAGCAAGAAGAGAAGAAGGACCTTGTGTCCATCAAGGACAGTCATACAGACTGCACATTCACTGTGACCATGGAGGGGCTCAGGCAAAATGACTCAAACATTTACTGGTGTGGGATTCAGAGACGAGGACCTGACCTTGGGACTCAAGTGCAACTGACTGTTGACCCAGGTAAGAACTTTCTCATCTACACAACGAGGCCCTGGAGCTCAGGGCTGGGAAAGTCAATGCTCTGACCTGCTCCTCCCCAAGGCTGAAGGGGAATGACGGTGAGCCTAAGAGAGACAGCGAGAGAGAGAGACAGACAGACAGACGGACTGGGAGGGAGGTGAGAGAAACTAAGGGAGAGTGGCGGCCAGCATTGCTCTGCCATCTCAGTCCCTGAGGTCTCTCCAAGGAATCCAGGTGGGGCTTGGGATGGGGGTGAGAATGGGGACTTCAGTTTTGGTGACTGGTGGCCCAGCCCTGCTCATGACATGGCAGAGAGGGAACCTAGAGCGGCCCAGGGAGTCCTAGTGTTGAGTCCCAGTAACTGCACCAACCCAGAGTAGCTCTGGGCATCTTACAGTACCCTCCTTTCTAGGTCCCCAGCCACCTGCTCTGCTACTTTATCTGGCTGTGTAAGATGAGCACAGGGTAAGAAAGTCCCAGGGAGATGCATGGGTGACAGTGGACGCTTTAAAGTGAAAGGATGGCTTCAATCACGGGCAATGTCAGGGACCTCTCTGGTTGCCCTGGCATCTCCTCCATGCCTTGGACTCCACTGACAGACTCTGGGGTCATCCTGCTGCTGTTGCTGGAGTCTGGGAAGCAGCCCCCAACCTCCACTTCCACCCACACACCCGTACTCAGTACTTCATCAGCTCAGTGTCCACTTGGATCCATTTGGTGGTGATGTGGAAATAGACAATGCCGGCCCTAGAACAAGCCTGTATACTGTTGGGGTTGGTACCAAAGAGGCACATGGACACAGTGGCTACAGCTGGGTAAAGAGGAGTCCAGAAAGGGTCAAGCAAGACTTCCCCAGGGCTGCCAAGTAGGGGAAGCCCAGAATATCTATGGGGGCAGAGAGGGGATTGAGCAAGACATGCAGGTGGTACAAAGAGACAAAAAGCCATGGCCAGTGTGGCGCTTTAGGGAGAGAGATGTTCTGGAGTGTTGGGTGGGGGACCTACAGGGGTACCAGCCTGTAAGACGATCAGGGGCTTCATAGGAACTGTTGTGACTAGAGTTACCTGCAGCTTAGACAGGAGCCTACCTAGCGTGGCCCCAGCCTGGGCCTTTTTTGTTTGATTTTGTTTTGTTTTTTGAGATAGGGTTTCTCTCTGTAGCCCAGGCTGGAGTGCAGTGGGGCGACCTTGACTCACTGCAGCCTCGACCTCTTGGGCTCAATTGATCCTTCCACTTCAGCTTCCTGAGTAGCTGGGACTATAGGGGCACATGACCACACCTGGTTCATTTTGTATTTTTTTGTAGAGACAGGGTTTCACCATGTTGCCCAGGCTGTTTTCGAACTCCTGGGCTCAAGCGATCTGCCTCCCTTGGTCTTCCAAAGTGCTGGGATTACAGGCGTGAACCACTGCCCCTGACAGCCTGGGACCATTGAGAAGAATTTGCTGGGGCCGAGGACTGAAATAAAAGATCACTGTTGGGTCATGGATACTCAGTGCCGGGCTGGGCTCAGGGGCCCCCCCACCAGACTGCCCCCAACAAATTGCCTGTATAGTTGCTCCTAAAAATGTTCCGTTCCTCATAGTCAGTGTTCTCTATTTAACTGGAGTGTGCCCTTTTCTTCATGAGCCTTCTGGAGCCCCCTTTCCCTTTTTCTGGACTACCCCAATTTCTGGACAGCCCATTTTCAGCATCTTATCTCCTTAAGCCCTGCTCAGGCATCACTCCAGAGGAAAAGACCAGAAATTTATTTCCCCATCCAATAGTCCCACTTACAAGATAGGTGGAAAGAAAGTATGAAAAAACCTCTCTCTCCCCCATAATAGACTACAGTGCTTACTCCTATTTATTTTTTAATTTTTCTTGCCACACCTGAAAATGATGGGAAAAAATGTCTGTGTGTTGAGATTGAGGTGACTCAGTAGAAGCACGAGGGGCTGTAGCAGGAGAGAAAAATCCTCCTACTCCAGGGGAAAGGGTCTTCTGGTGAGGGCTGGCAGGGTTGGGTGGCTTTGTGACCCATGCACGAGCTCCCACCTGTGCTAATAACCTATGGCTGACTTTGCCTGTGTCTAGAGGGAGCAGCTTCCGCACCAGCAAACTCATCTGTCAACAGCAATATCAGGGTGTCCATCAGCACCCACAAGAGGTGAGTCATGTGGTTCTTTCTCCTGCCCCTACCTGGGGTCCCTCCTAAGGGGAAGCCAAGCCTGAGAACTCCTGCCTGTCACCAAACACCAACACCTGTTCTAGCCAGAGTCGAGGCCCCAAGCCCACCCTCCATCACTCTCCTGCCCCCATCACTGCAATCCACCATCTCCCCACTCTAGCTCTCACCAGAAAACCACTCTGCAGAACTCTTCTCAGTGAGCATCATCCGCCCAGTCAATCGGTCAACCTTGTATTGGTGGCCTCATGGGTGTCAGGGGGAGATAAGATACCACCCTCTGTGGTGCAAGACATCAAGGAACACAGAGCAGGAAGGGTGATTTACCAGCCTGGAGCTGGCATTAGCAGGAACAGAGGCAGGAAACACAACCTGTATTTGGTGACCTCTGGTGCTTCTGTTGAGCCGAGATGTACTTTGAGCAAAGAGGGTCCCAGAAGGTAACGTTAGAAAGGAAGACGGGCCCCGTGCAAAACCAGCTAAGGTGACTGTTGGAGGAGCCCTTGAGGTTGAACCAAGGAGGAGGTTTACAGGGATCTTCAGAGTGGGGTTGCCCAGCCCAGGGTCATAGGCTTTGACTGATGGCTCACAGGGTTAGGGGATGGGAGTGACATGGCCTGGGGGTGCCCAGGGCTCTGAGCACTGTGTCCCCTTCCCCAGGAACCACTACATGCTCCTGGTATTTGTGAAGGTGCCCATCTTGCTCATCTTGGTCGGTGCCATCCTCTGGTTGAAGGGGTTTCAGAGGGTCCCCGAGGAGCCAGGGGACCAGCCTATCTACATGAACTTCTCTGAACTTCTGACTAAAGACATGGCCGCTTAGAGAGATGGATCTGCAGAGCCTTCCTGCCTTGGACCACGTTTTCAGAAGAGACTTGGGCTGTGGAAGGAACATCTCTGAGTCCTCTGGATGCGGCAACTGAGATAGGGGCCCTGGCCTCTGCCCTGGCCTTGGAGCTGGTGGGCACCTCCCTGCCCACCAGGGCCGGGGCCTCTCCCAAGCCACTATCACCTCCTGGGGTGCCAGCACCTGTTCTCTTGGTCAGGAGCTGCAGAGATGGAGCTCAAGCCTGGATGACTGTGTCCCCACTGCTGGAATAACTCTGGCACAGAGCATGGGACCAATGTACAGAGAGAAGTTGGGGGAGACCCCCCAGCTCTAGACTTCTATCATCCCGGAGACCAACTCAACACTGTCTTTGCCTTAGAGCCTGATATATCCATTTTTTAAAAATATTTTTTTCTGGCAAAGTTGGGTTTTAATAACTTGTGTTCATAAGAAACCTATCTGATCCCACACACAAGGAGAGTGATTCTGGGATGAGTTCCTGATTCTAGGGCATGAGGGGCTGGATGGACCCTTTCCCCAGGGAGGACATGGCTCTGAGTCCATAGGGTTGAGGAGGAACCTCCCCCTCCCACCTCCTCCTCCTCCTCGATCCCCAAGCTCCCTGCCCACTCCCCCACCTCTGGGGGGCTGCAGCTTGGGAGCCTCCTCAGTGTGACAGCTCAGGTCTCCTCCCCAAAAGAGCCTGTTGGGCCTCAAGAACCACCTCCAGGTGGGGAGGGCAATAACAAAAACCATCGCAGGAAATGGCACCCTCCCTTTTCAGTAATGTTGAAATCATGTTACTCATGAAAACTGTCCTAGGGAAGTGCTGCTGTCTCCTCACATGCCTCACCAACGGCGATGAGGCCCTTAAATGTGGTCACTTTGTGCTGTATAGGTGAGGGACCTCACACCAAAGGGACCTTCACTTCTTGTGAGGAGAACCAGCCCCATGTGAGACACTCTCCCTCCCCAACCTGCACACGCAAACACACCACACATGTTCAGCATGTTGCCCTTTGAGCACCCATGAGGACGCCTCCCTCCTGCTCTTGGTTCTAACAGGGAGCTCTGACTGTCAGCAGTGGATAAAGGAGAGGGGGCCCTCTGGTCCCTAACATGGCAACCGGAGCCTCCCCTTCCCACTGTGACTCTTTAACCCCCTCTTGTTGTCCTTCAGCCAAAGAGAAACTTTCTCTGACTTTCATCTGAATTTAGGGCTCTGGCCAATGATGGGCCTGAAAATTCCAAAATGGCCAGAAAGGAGAGTTCGAGCCGGGCTAACACCCCCTGAGTCATTCTGTGGGGGACCAAGACCCACAGTCCACCACCCCCAGGGCCCTGCTTCCTGGAATGCTTTCCTGGATCCAGCCTCCCAAAGATCTTGCCAGACCCAGGGAGGACCGCACTGCTCCACGAGAGGGAAAACCAAAGCACGATGCTTCGCCAGCTGGACTCAAAGGGGCGAGGGGCCACTGGCGCTTGTCAAGGTGATGTCATTCTTTTCCCACCGGTTCTTCCTGTTGATATTCAATGAATCCCTCAATCTCTCTGGAGCTAGTGTGGCTGGGTTGTTATTCTTGTGGCTCCATCGAGGAGAATCCACCAGAGTAAAGTAGGCATCTATTGTCTGTCTGCCCACCCAGCACACACGCCCTTACACCACTACCCACGTACACATTTCTAGGAAATACCCCTTGGGATTCCAACGCAAGCTGACAAGCAAAGCCTGCCTAATACACCCATTCTCTGGGATAGAGAGAAAGACGGAAAGTCAATAAATGAGCCAGTAGTGCTGGCATTGCATTTTACAGCAAATGTGTTTCAACTGGGAGCTTGGAGCCAAAGCCCTCATGCCCTTTAATAGCCACAGACCATGAGGATTTGTCATAAACTGATTTTCACCCTTAATGGAACCAAAAGTTAGTGACGTGCTGGGCATGGTGGCTCCCACCTGTAATGCCAGACCTTTGGCAGGCTGAGGCAGGTGGATCACCTGAGGTCAGGAGTTCAAGCCCAGCCTGGCCAACATGACGAAACTGCTGTGTCTACTAAAAATACAACAATTAGCTGGGTGTGGTGGTGTACACCTGTAGTCCCAGCTACTCGGGAGGCTGAGGCAGGAGGATATCTTGAACCCGGGAAGTGGAGGTTGCAGTGAGCCGAGATTGTGCCATTGTGCCATTTGTGTCTGGGCGACAGAGGACACAGCAAAACTCTGTCAAAAAAAAAAAAAAAAAAAAAAAAAAGGTGGGCAGGTATGGCTCTTACTCTTTTTTTTTTTTTTTTTGAGACGGAGTCATGCTCTGTCGCCCAGGCTGGAGTACAGTGGCCGGATCTCAGCTCACTGCAAGCTCCGCCTCCCGGGTACACGCCATTCTCCTGCCTCAGCCTCCCAAGTAGCTGGGACTACAGGCGCCCGCCACCTCGCCCGGCTAGTTTTTTGTATTTTTTAGTAGAGACGGGGTTTCACCGTGTTCGCCAGGATGGTCTCGATCTCCTGACCTCATGATCCGCCCGTCTCGGCCTCCCAAAGTGCTGGGATTACAGGCTTGAGCCACCGCGCCCGGCCGGCTCTTACTCTTTTAAGAGAAAAGCACAACTTCTCCTTCCCACAGGCTTTTACTTCTGAACAACTGCACAACCACAGAGGAAGTTCAGAGCTGAAGGCAGCTGGCCAGGGGCAGTAAAGAGACAGCAGTGGGAAGGGCCCTCACCAGGGCGGGGGGCATGGGTTCCTTCTTCCCCTTTTTAAAAATTGTGGTAACAAATGAACAAACAAAAAACACCTAACACGAAATCTGCCCTCTTAACAAACTCTTAGGTGTGCAGTACACTATTCTTAATTATATGCACATTGCTCTACAGCAGAGTTCTAGAACTTTTTCACCTTGCATGACTGTATCACGCCCATTGAATAGCAACTTCCCCTCTCCACTCCTCCACCAGCCCCTGGCTGCCACTGTTTTACTTTTTGCTTCTATGAGTGTGACTAGTTTAGCTACCTCATGTAAGCAGAACCATGCAGGCTTTAACCTTCTGTGACTGTCTTATTTTAGTTAGCATAATGTCCTCAAGATCCATCCATGCTGTTGAATATGGTAGGATTTCCTTCTTTGTTAAGGCTGAATAAAATTATATTCCATCGTAAGATAAAGAATATGTAGCATATATACATAATGGAATACTGTTTAGACATAAGAAAGAACAAAATTTGACTGGGTGTGGTGGCTCATGCCTGTAATCCCAGCACTTTTGGAGGCCGCGACAGGCGGATCACTAGGTCAAAAGATCGAGACTATCCTGGCCAACATGGTGAAACCCCGTCTCTACTAAAAATACAAAAATTAGCTGGGCATGGTAGTGTGTGCCTGTGGTCCCAGCTACTCGGGAGGCTGAGGCAGGAGAATTGCTTGAATCCAGGAGGTGGAGGTTGCAGTGAGCCAAGATTGTGCCACTGCACTCCAGCCTGGAGACAGAGCAAGACTCCGTTTCAAAAAAAAAATTCTATAGCTTGTGGTAACATGGGTGAGCTTGGACGGCGTTATGTGAATGAAATAAGTCAGGCACGAAAGAGAAATACTGTTCTCAAGTTGATCTCAAGACATAGAAAGTAGAACAAGACGGCCGGGCGCGGTGGCTCACGCCTGTAATCCCCGCACTTTGGGAGGCCGAGGCGGGCGGATCACGAGGTCAGGAGATCGAGACCATCCTGGCTAACACGGTGAAACCCCGTCTCTACTAAAATACAAAAAATTAGCCGGGCGCGGTGGCGGGCGCCTGTAGTCCCAGCTACTCGGGTGGCTGAGGCAGGAGAATGGCGCGAACCTGGGAGGCGGAGCTTGCAGTGAGCCGAGATGGTGCCACTGCACTCCAGCCTGGGCGACAGAGTGAAGACTCCGCCTCAAAAAAAAAAAAAAAAAGAACAAGACATAGAAAGTAGAACAGTGGTTATTAAAGGTGGGGAAGTGTGTTGGGAGTTAGGGGATAACCAGAGATTTATTAACAGATACAAAAGTACAGCTGGATAGGCGGATAGCACTAGAGGGTGTCTATAATTGTCAACAATTTATTGTATATTTTCAAATAACTAGAAGAGTAGATTTTGAATGTTTCCAACACAAAGAAAAGTGAGGTGAGTGATATGTGAATTACCCTTACTTGATCATTACACATTATATGTACATATCAAAATATCACGATGTGCCCCATAAATATGTCTGATTGTGTATCAATTAAAAATAGTAATAATTTTTAAAAATAAAAGAAATAGAAGAATAAACCATGTTCTCAACCTACTTTCAAGCACACTATAAAATATTTTTCTCTCATCTCCTGCTAAAATATGATTCCATTGTGTATTAGCTTGTTTTTATGCTGCTGATAAAGACATACCTGAGACATGGCAATTTACAAAAGAAAGAGGATTATTGCACTTACAGTTCCACATGGCTGGAGAGGTCTTACAATCATGGTGAAAGGCAAGGAGGAGCAAGTCACATCTTACATGGATGGCAGCAGGCAAAGAGAGAGCGTCTGCAGGGAGACTCCCGTTTATAAAACCATCAGATCTCGTGAGACCCATTCACTATCACCAGAACAGCATGGAAAAGCCCCGCCCCCATGATTCAATCATCTCCCACCAGGTTCCTCCGACAACATGTGGGAATTATGGGAGCTACAAGATGAGATTTGAGTGGGGACACAGAGCCAAACCATATTACATTGTATGTACATATCACACTTTCTTTATCCATTCATCCACTGATGGACATTTAGGTTGTTTCCATCTCTTGGTTATTGTGAATAATGCTGTTTCCAATGAACATGGGCATGCAGATATCACTTTGTGATCCTGTTTTCAGTTCTCCTGGATAAATACCCAGAAGTGGGACTTCTGAATCATTTGATAGTTCTATTTTTAGTTTTTTGAGTAACCTCTATACTATTTTCCATAACAGCAGTTGCACCATTTTACCTCCCCATCAATAATGTACACGGGTTCTAGTGTCTCCACATTCTCCCCAGCATTTGTTGTTTTCTGTTGTTTCATACATGTTGTTTTATACATGTTGTTTTATACATATATATACACATTCTCACTAACATTTGCTGTTTTCTGTTGTTTTATACATGCTGTTTTATACATATATATACACATTCTCCCTAGCATTTTTTGTTTTCTGTTTTATACATGTTGTTTTACACATATATATACACATTCTCACTAGCATTTGTTGTTTTCTGTTGTTTTATATATGTTGTTTTTATACATATATATGTATATATAGACACGTACACACACACACAATGACTATTCTAACAAGTATGAAGTGATATCCCATTGTGGCTTTAATTTGCATTTTCCTGATAATGAGTGGTGTTAAGCATCTTTTCATGTATTTATGGCCATTTGTAGATTTCTTTTGGAGAAATGTCAAGTCCTTTGTCCATTTATTCAGGCTTTTTTTTTTTTTTTTGTAGAGTTTTAGGAGTTCTCTCTATAGTTGGGATATAATTATTTATCAGATATGTAATTTGCAAATGTTTTATCCCATTGTGTGAGTTGCCTTTTTATTCTGTTGATATTGTCATTTGGTGCACAAATCTTGAAATTTTAGCCAGGCATGGTGGTTTGCACCTGTAATCCTGGCTACTCAGGAGGAAGAGGTGAGAGGATCACTTGGACTCAGGAGTTCGAGACTGCGGTGCACCATGATCATGCCTGTAAATAGCCACTGCATTTCAGCCTGGGCAGCATAGCAAGATCCCCATCTCTAAAAAAAAAAAAAAAGAGATATGAGTCAAAAATACGTAATTTAAATTTTCATGAAGTTCTATTTGTCTGTTTTGTTGTTGTTGCCTGTGCCCTCAGCATCATGTCTATGAAATCACTGGCAAATCCAGTGCTGTGAAACTTTTGCCTTGTGTTTTCTTCTAAGAGTTTTGTGGTTTTAGGTCTTACATTTAGGTCTTTGATCCATTTGAGTTAATTTTTGTCTGTGGTATTAGGGAAGGTTCCAACGTCATTCTTTTGCATATGAATTTCCAGTTTCTCAATTATTACTATTTTTTAAAAAATCATTTCCCTTACTCACAAGTAGGTAGTTTCTATTCCAAGATTTTATCTGGGAGGTAGTGCCTTTGAGTATTCTGATTGTTAAGTGGAGTCTCCGACACAGCGCCCATTTTGGGTGGTCTAAGCCTATTGCTCCCCTAAGCCCTGCAGTTCATCCCCTAAATACTAGCCTCTCTCTAAGGTCAGCCACTGATCAGGGCAGCCACTGCTTCCTCTCTGGTTTCACTGTCAGTTACTCATTTGGGGCTTTTGGTTATTTGTTTGGCCTTGTTGGTGTCCTTGGGATCGGTTGATGCAAGTTCCTTCTCGCTCTCTGGTCACGGCCTCAGCGCTGTCTTCATTCTAAGGCCGGTTATCTTCCTGGCTCTCAAGAAGTAGGCAGCAGAGAGAGTTCAACCCTGACACCAGACACAAGGACTTCTGAGGCAAAAACCAGACCACTGCTCCCAGAAGTTTCCCAGAGCCCCCATCCCCATTACATCCCCTCGACGTCTCATTGGTTGCTTCAGACTCCGGTGACCAGCCTTAGCTTAATCACTGACAAGGTGATTGGGACCACTTTCCAGCTGGGACTATCCTCCCCTGGGTCACATGTGGAAGGGTGGATGGCCAGACCTGGTGATGGCTCCATCCTGCAGTGGAGTTGGGTAGAAGGTGACCAAAACACCTGCTGCAGAAGTCTTGCTGGACCCCCGCTCTGTTCTGAGCCTCCCTCCGGGTCTTTCTGGACGCCTGTGCCTCCGTCTTTGTGAACACGACAAGCTCCTGCCCTCACACCCTCTCCTGAGGCAGGTTGGAGGAGTCCCTGAGGGGTGCAGCATCAGGAACTTGACCCTTTCTCCCCCTCCTCAGCTTCTCAGCTCCATCTCCTCCAGGGCCACGGCAACTTTCTTTCTGCAAACAGAAGGCTCTGTGAGGGCACAGGCTCCTCACAGCTGAAGTCCTGTGCAAGCCAGCATCCCTCACCATCATGCTTTTGTCTTGGGACAAACCTAGGCAACTGTGCCACTGGTCAAAAAAAAAAAAAAAACTTTGATGGTTAATACTGAGTATCAACTTGATCAGATTGAAGGATGTAAAGTATTGTTACTGGGTGTGTCTGTGAGGGTGTTGCCAAAGGAGATTAACGTTTTAGTCAGTGAACTGGGAAAGGCAGACCCACCCTCAATCTGAGTGAGCACCATCCAATCGGCTGCCAGCGGGGCCAGAACAAAAGCAGGCAGAAGAACATGGAAAGACTAGACTGGCTGAGTCTTCTGGCCTCCATCTTTCTCCTGTGCTGGATGCTTCCCGCCCTTGAACATCGGACTCCAGGTTCTTCAGCTTCTGGTCTCTTACATCGATGGACTTACATCGGTGATTTGCCAGGGGTTCTTGGGCCTTCAGCCACATACTGAAGGTTGCTCTGCCAGCTTCCCTACTTTTGAGGTTTTAGTACTCTGACTGGCTTCCTGGCTCCTCAGCTTGCAGATGGCCTATTGTGGGACTTTACCTTGTGATTTTGTGAGTTCATTTTCCTAATAAACTCCCCTTCATATATATATATATATATAAAATATGCTATTAGTTCTGTCCCTCTAGAGAACCCTGACTAATACAAGTACTAAACTTTATTTAGCTGCCAATTTCTGTTCTAAATCTATGTTTGTCAGGGAACAACTGGCCCGCAAATGCTAATGACTTTACCTTGGCTCTCCTCCCTTACTTACTCAGAAGCAGGTCGTTTCTGGTCCACCATTTTACCTGGGAGGTAGTGCCTTTGAGTATTCGGGCCCTAAGTAGAGTCTCAGACACAGCTCCACACTTTGGGTGGCCTCAAGAACACAGCCAAGGAGGGAGTGTTCTAACCTCAGGACATCCTCGGGGGCATCAATCAAAGACAGATGGGGCCACAAGCCTGAGAGCAGGAAGCTGCAGAATTCTCCAAGGCACTGCTCAGAGTCCTCAGTCAGGAGGTTCCCAGTGTGTGGGTGTAGAATCTAGTGTGACCCTTTAACAGAGATGCCTCGTTGAGCCTTTGTGTCAGAGACACCGCTTTTCATTCATTAATGATTGGCCTTTTATCATGATGCAAGAGGAGGCAGAGAAAAGAGGGGGTTCCAGCAAGGTCAGAGCAGCCAGAGATGGTGAACGATGTCACCCAACATCTGGCTCCCAAGTTTATGCAGGAAGAAGGGGATGTTTTGTGTCTTACGGGGTCTCCTTTGGTGATGTGTCCTTGTGGTGGCCCTTGGTGTGCTATGATAAGCCACCTGCAGCAGTCAGCACTAGGAAGCCCCAGTAGAGATTGTGTTACCAGCATGGCAGAGAACTGACAGCTTCTCCCCTATTTGGTGAACAGTTGTTCCCCCTGGAATCATGACATTGATCACCCATCACATGATCACCCATCATGTGACAGCACCCATAACATGACATCACCCATCACATGACATCACCCATCACATGACATCACCTATCACATGATCACCTGTCACATGACATCACCCATCACATGACATCACCCAACACATGACATCACCATCACATGACATCCCTCATCACATGACCACCCATCACATGGCACCACCCATTACATGATCACCTGTCACATGATATCACCCATCACATGACATCACCTGTCACATGATCACCTGTCATATGACATCACTCATCACATGACATAACCCATCACATGACCACCCATCACATGATACCACCCATCACATGACATCACCCATCACATGACATCACCCATCACATGCCATCACCTGTCACATGACATCACCCATCACATGACATCGTCCATCACATGACATCACCCATCACATGACATCATCCATCACATGACATTGTCCATCACATGACATCGTCCATCACATGACATCACCCATCACATGACATCATCCATCACATGACATTGCCCATCACATGACATCCATCACATGACATCACCCATCACATGACATCACCCATCACATGATGTCAATGTCCCAAAGATAAGCAGAGCACTAAATTGATTCTGTAGAGTGAATATGGGAAGGAAAAAATCCAACTTTTATCATACCCTACTCACCAAGCAGGAAAGACATGCATAAGCTTCTCCTGAAAGTCTTATTTTAGGGCATTGTCCTGACCATGAAGAGAAAAAACAAGGGCCTTGGAGAGGACGGGCAGCTGGCCAGAGGCAGGAGGGAGCTGTGGCCCGGAGTCGGGAGCAATGGTGGGACATACAGGGGGAGAAGGGGGACATTCTGTGGTTTATACGTGTATTCTGCCAATTATGGAATCAAGATAGAGCTCACAGTCCTATCCCCATCACTCAGCCAGACTCTAAACATTTTCTGCCACCATTACCTCTCCTAATACTTGAAATTAAGACCTAGTGGGAGAGGTGAGGGGAAAAGGTAGACAAAAGAGAACAACAAAGGAGACCCAGGCTGGAGATAGAAGGGCTTCGTCACAAGCATCCAGACTGAGGTGGTGGCCACAAGCCACATGTGGCTCTTGAGTGCCTGAACACATGGCTAGCCTGTGTCAAGATGTGCTGTAAGTGTCAAATACACACTAGGTTTTGAAGACATTATCAAAAAAATAAGTTAATTTAAAATATCTCCATCATCATTGAAAGGATATTATTTTGAATGCTTTGGGTTAAATCAAATCTACAATGGAAATTCATGTGGCTACTAGAAAATTTAAAATTACACACATGGCTGGTATTATATTTCCATTGGACTATGCTGGGCCATAGACCACGTGGCATCAGGATTTTGCAGGAGCTGGAGGGAGATTCACGAGGCTGCCCCCAATCCTACTCCCTTCCAGCCTCCTGGAACTGGATGGTGAGGGTGGAAGGGTGGTGGGTTCTGTTCCCAAGTGGGAACATTTGGAAAGAAATGACAGTGACACAGCGACTCATGGCTGAGCACAGGCAGACTGGATATCCACTGTGTGCTAGACACTGAGCTGTGCTCTGGGGGCAAAACATCATTCCCACACTCAAAAAGCCCACACCACAAGTCATCCTCTTTCAAGGGACAAGTGCCCTAAGCGTGTAATGCACAGGATGCCCCGAGGTGGTTGCCGAGAGGTGACAGCCATCTGATTCCATGGTGACCAACAGAGACTTCAGAGGGCAGAACATGTCACCAGGGCGTGGAAGGATAAGCAGGAGACCCCCTGGTGGAGAAGAAGGAAGAGGCTTTCCAGACAGGGGGGTATGTACACCTCGCAAGGACAAGACAGAGCTTCGAGAAAGGGGTGACTTCTCAGGATGGCAGGAGGTGGCGACGTAGGGCTAGATGAACAGGTTGGGTCCAGTCAAAAGCATCAGATGCCATCCCAAGAAAAAGACCAAGAGCTTCTGAGAATAAAATCAGGAGGGGTGCTGGAGCATCTTCTAGTCTTTTCTCTCCTGGGCAACTCTTTTGAGTCCTTTTGGGCTTCAAAATAATTGTGGTTTTTTGTTTGTTTGTTTGTTTTTGTTTTTTTTTTTTTGAGGTAGAGTCTTGCTCTGCTACCCAGGCCGGAGTGCACTGGCACAATCTCTGCTCACTGCAACCTCCACCTCCCGGGTTCAAGTGATTCTTGCTCCTCAGCCTCCCAAGTAGCTGGGATTACAGTCACCCACCACCACACCTGGCTAATTTTTGTATTTTTAGTAGAGACGGGGTTTCACCATGTTGGCCAGGCTGGCCTTGAACTCCTGACCTCAGGTGATCCTCCCACCTCAGCCTCCCAAAGTACTGGGATTATAGGCGTGAGCCACCACGCCTGGCCTAAAAAAAAAAAACTTTTAACGACTTCTAAATTGTTTACAAAATGAAATTGAAGCCTGTCAGTGAAGCTGATGTTCTGTGAGCTGGCCTTTCCCTCCGCCTCATTTCCCACCACTCAGGCCTCCCCTTTCTGCTCCAACAGGAAGGAGTGGCCAGCTCTTCCTCCCCAGGCCCTGCCTCATGCAAACCTCTTGCCACGCACTTTCCTTTAGAGGCACCTGCCTTGCTTATCTTGTAAGACTCCATCCACCATCCAAGAACCATTTTCAGGAAGCCACACAGGTGCCTACTTGCCCTCCACCACAGTGGGATGTGCCTGTCCTGCCTGCTCCCAGCACTCCTTGACTTTCTCTATCATTGCAGTTCAGGACATTTTGTAGTAACATTTTGACACTTAATGTTATCAGGCTCCCCAGCTGGTATCCGAGCTCCTTCTAGACTGTGTCCCCATATAGTAAAAACATCATACATATTCGTTACTGGATGGATGGATGGATGGATGGATGACTTAGTTCTTCTAACCACTATTCCTGGTCCTGGCTTCCTGATAGTGACCACATGATTAGTTGGGTCCTCCCAACTCTGGTTCAAAATGTCTAAATAGGTTATTTACTCATAAGCTTTTAAAAAATCAGAATGGGCCGGGTGCAGTGGCTCATGCCTGTAATCCCAGCACTTTGGGAGGCCGAAGAGGGCAGATCATGAGGTGAGGAGATTGAGGAGACCATCCTGGCTAACACGGTGAAACCCTATCTCTACTAAAAATACAAAAAAATTAGCAGGGCGTGGTGGCGGGCACCTGTAGTCCCAGCTACTCGGGAGGCTGAGGCAGGAGAATGGCGTGAACCCAGGAGGCAGAGTGTACAGTGAGCCGAGATCACGCCACTGCACTCCAGCCTGGGCGACAGAGCAAGACTCCGTCTCAAAATAAATAAATAAAATAAAATAAAATAAAATAAAATAAAAAATCAGAATGGGGTCAGGTGCAGTGACTCACACCCGTAATCCCAGCAATTTGGGAGGCTGAGGTGGGAGGATTGCTTAAACCCAAGGGATCAAGACTAGCCTGGGCAACATAGTGAGATCCTGTCTGTACAAAAAACAAACAAACAAACAAAAACCACATACACACACACAACAAAAGCAAAAAAATTAGCTGGGCATGGTGGTACGTGCCTGTAGTCCCAGCTACTTGGGAGGCTGAGGTGGGAGAATTGCTTGAGCCCGGGAGGTTGAGGTCGCAGGAGCTATGATTGCACCACTGCACTCACGCTTGAGTAACAGAGTAAAAATCTGTCTCAAAAAATAAAAAATTTAAAGTTGAAGAAAATCAGAATGGGAATTAGTTGAGAAGATTCAAAGCAACACTCTACATAAATTCCATGTAAGACTGCCAAATAAAGAGGCAGACATTAGGTTCTCCTAAGGGAAATGGTAAATCCAGAGGCTAAGGAGAAAGTTCCAGTCGTCACCGTGTTGATTATGGAGTTTCAGCTCTCTCGTCGTGAAGCTCCCCCTCCTCCCCGCACACTGCAAGGTTTTCCTGAGGCTCTGAGAGGCCAGCTACAGTCTCAGTGGGGACCAAGCTGCTTCTACTTCATGTGGTGAGTGAAAATGGCCCAAAAGTCCCATTTCCCAGAGCTCTTTGTCAGACACTTGTAGAGAATCTTATGCAGAACTTTCTCCTGACCCCGTGTCAGCTGATGGCCCGTGAGACTGATAATCTAACAAGTTTGGACATTCGTGACACTCCTGCTAACCCAGGTATGCAAAGCTCAGACAGGCAGTCTTCCGATTCTGTTCTGCTTCTGTGGAAGGCAGAGCAGCTTAGCCCATTGATGTTCTGCAGGTGACTTTGATCTTGAATTCAGTTCACTGAGTGTCAGGTGATTATCCACCCCTATCAGTCAAAGCTCCCTGCTCCTTCCTCACAACTCATCATCCCTTTTGTTCCCTGGCATTCCAGATTCTTCCACTGCACACATTAACTCACAGACAGATGCCAGCATCACGCTTCACTTTTTTTTTTTTTTTTTTTTTTTTTTTTTGGTGAGATAGAGTCTCACTCTGTCGCCCAGGCTGGAGTTCAGTGGTGCAATCTCGGCTCACTAAAACCCCCACCTCCCAGGTTCAGGCGATTCTCCTGCCTCATCCTCCCAAGTAGCTGGGATTACAAGTGCTCACCACCACACCCAGCTAATTTTTGTATCTTCAGTAGAGACAGGGTTTCGCATCTTGGCCGGGCTGGTCTCGAACTCATGACCTCAGGTGATCCCACCCGCCTCGGCCTCCCAAAGTGCTGGGATTACAGGCATGAGCCACTGTGTCTGGTTGGTACGGCTGCCACCCTTACAGATTGTTCTATTATGTTTCTACTAAACATTTGCCCCCACAGCTCACACAGGCAACTGAGGTCACTCATCATCTGCGATCAGCCACATCTGCTGTTGGGTTTTACTAGGAAAAGAGTGGCTAGTTACGCTTTAATAGTTTATTAAGAAGGTCATTGTGCTTTATAGAATGGCTTAACAATTACTGAGAAGAGAGAAAGAAAGAAGGCAAGAAACAAAGAGGAAAGGAGGAAGAGAGGGAGGTAATTCATATGCAGAGAGAACATTTTGGGATCAAGGACTCTACTCAGTGCTTTCCCGTAACTCTCAACACTCCTGGAAGGTAGAGCCTGCTGTTCCCATTTCCCACTTTCCTTCCCAGACACATGGGAACCCAGGGCTTGCCCTCAGCCTGGGCTTCAGGATTAGGTCACGGGCTGCAATGCACCATGTGGCCCAGATTTGCAGAATGTAGGTCAAAGGGAAGAGTCCAAAGGTCAAATTCAAAGGACCTGAGAATAGCAGCAAAGGAAAGAATTGACAGCAAAGAAATTTTGGACAGTGAGGATGCAGGTCAGGGGTGCTTAGAAAGAGTCCCAGAGGTGACGAAACAGCATAGGGGGCCCAGGGAGAGAGTGGCAGGGCCTTTTGTTAAAAGCTTGCCTCAGCTGCATATGGTGGGTCACACTGCAGTCCCAGCCAGTCAGGAGGCTGAGACAGGAGCCTTTCTTGAGCCCAGGAGGTTAAGCCCAACTGGGACCACATAGTGAGACACCATTTGTATAAATAAATAAGAGTGGCCAGGCGTGGTGGCTTACATCTGTAATCCCAGCACTTTGGGATGCCCAGGTGAGCGAATCACCTGAGGTCAGGGGTTCGAGACCAGCCTGGGTAACATGGTGAAACCCTATCTCTACTAAAACACAAAAATTAACCTGTTGTGGTGGCAGGCGCCTGTAATCCCACCTACTTGGGAGCCTGAGGCAGGAGAATCACATGAACCCAGGAGGTGGAGGTTGTGGTGAGCCTAGATTACACCACTGCACTCCAACCTGGGTGACAGAGTGAGACTCCCTCTGAAAACAGAAATAAATAAATGAGAGCTTGCTTCAGAGCCTGGTGAGGGTGAACGCACTGGAGGGGCACTGGATCATTGCTGGAACAAATGAGGAAACTGAGACCCAGAGGGCCTTGAATGGCAGCCCCAGACCATGTAGGTCACAAGGGCAGAGGTGGGATTTAAGGCCTGTTCTATCTGACCCCAAACCCAAGACACCAACCACAGGTGGGGTGGCTGCCCTTGCCTTTGACACACTGCAGTTGGGGTGGGAAAATCTAGGAACTGGGAAGGGGCAATTGCACATGAAATAAAGAAACTCAAGGTTAGAGAGGAGTTGAGTTTTCTTGTTTTTGTTTTGTTTCTTCTTTTCTTTTTCTTTCTTTCTTTCTTTTTTTTTTTTTTTTTTTGAGATGGAGTCTCACTCTGTCGCCCAAGCTGAGGTGCAATGGCACAATCTCTGCTCACTGCAACCTCCGCCTCCCAAATTCAAGCGATTCTCCTGCCTCAGCCTCCCAAGTAGCTGGGGTTACAGGCGCCTGCCACCACACCCGGCTAATTTTTCTATTTTTAGTAGAGATGGGGTTTCGCCATGTTGGCCAGGCTGTTCTTGAACTCCTGGCCTCAAGTGATCCACCTGCTTCAGCCTCCTAAAGTGCTAGAATTACAGACGTGAGGCACCGTGCCCGGCCAAAGAGTTGAGTTTTCTTTCAGCACAAAACATCCAAGGACTGGGCATGTAGAGAGGCTGAAAAGCCATGAAGGAGTTTTCTGTCTGTTCCCCTGTTTCAAGCCCTCCCCCTTCTCAGCTGCTGTGACCCAGAAAGTACAGAATTCCTTTGGCGTTGACAAACACCAACGAATTCAGCAGGCTTGGGATCCAGGGATGTGTGATTCCCCGCAGGGCCACAGGGTGGAGCTACGTGGCTATCAAATCTCTATGTTTTGGTTCCCAGGCAGAGTCAGGTCTAACAAACCAGGGCTGATGTTTGACCAAACAGTAAACTTTAGAAACAAAGAAACATAATCGTGAGGTCATTTTCTAAACCATGGATAATTCAGCCCTAAAAGGCTTGGGCTAATTAAAAAATGTCTTTCACCTCCTTGGACCAATATGTGCACATATTGATGATTAACTTAACATTATTTAATTCTCCAAATATCTATCATGTTGGCATTCTGTGCCAAGCAAGGTGCTGTATTTTGAAGGCAAACCTGGACTGTAAAACAAAGACAAGGCACAACTACGGGAGGGCTTTACCAGCTACTTTCAGAAAACACTGCAGTGGCACCTTTGTGTACCCGGCTCATGCAAACAGAAACAGTGTCAGCAACCTGTTCTCAGATGGTTCTGGGGAAAAATGCTTAGATAGAAACACAGTAACAAAAAAGTGGCAAATTAAAAAAAAAAAAAAGATAAATCTGGGAAAATGACATATGGGAGTTCTTTGTACCTTTCCACAATTTTTCTTTAAGTTTGAAAATATTTTGTTTCAAAATACAAGAGTTTTTGTTGCTGCTGCTGTTGTTGTTGTTGTTTTTAATGCTACGATCCAGAAGTCCTGGATTCAAGGTTCAGATTTTATTACCCAATGGAGTGGCATTTGCCATTTCGGGTAGCCTCTCTGGTCCGTGGCTCTTCTGTAAAATAAAGAAGGTGGCCAGACGTGGTGACTCATGCCTGTAATCCCAGCACTTTGGGAGATCGAGGCAAGAGGATCACTTGAGGCCAGAAGTTCGATACCAGCCTAGCCAACATGATGAAACCCTGTCTCTACTAAAAGTACAAAAAAATTAGCCAAGCGTGGTGGCATGTGCCTGTAATCCCAGTTACTGGAGAGGCTGAGGCAGAAGAATCACTTGAACCCAAGAAGCAAAGGTTGTAGTGAGCCAAGATCATACCACTGGACTCCAGCCTGGGCGACAGAGCAATACCCTGTCTCGAATAAAATAAAATAAAATTAAATTAAATTAAATTAAATTAAAAAGGTAATCTGTTGTCACTGCTGTAAAGCATTCTGTTGTGTGAATAAACCCCTCAGCAAACCCATTCCCTGAAAAAAACAAAAAGAATCAAGTGGAATGTTCTCTCTGCATATGAATTACCTCCCTCTCTTCCTCTGTTTTTCTTTCTTTCCTTCTTTCTTTCTCTCTTCTCAGTAATTGTTAAGCCGTTCTATAAAGCACTGTGACCTTTTAAATAAATTATACAAGGAGGCTGGGCACAGTGGCTCATGCCTGTAATCCCAGCACTTTGCAAGGCTGAGGCGAGTGGATCACCTGAGTCAGGAGTTTGAGACCAACATGGTGAAACCCCATCTCTACTAAAAATACAAAAATTAGTTGGGCATGGAGGCACGTGCCTATAATTTCAGCTATTCGGGAGGCTGAGATGGGAGAATCGCTAGAACCCAGGAGGCAGAAGCTGCAGTGAGCCAAGATCGCGTCATTGCACTCCAACCTGGGCAGCAGAGCGAGACTCCATCTCAAAAAGAAAAAAATTAAAATTAAAAAAGAGGAGCGTAATTAGTCACTCTTTTCCTGGTAAAACCCAACAGCACATGTGGCTGATTACAGAATGATAAGGTGACCGAGTGACCTCAGCTGCCTATGCAAGTTGCCATAGCAAGTGTTCAGTAATAACGTATTAGAACCATCTGTAAGGGTGGTGGCTGTACCAACCAGACTCATAGCTGTTTAATAGGTAAAGCACGATGTTGGCATCTGTCTGTTAATGTGTGTGGTGGATGAGTCTAGAATGCCAGTGAATAGAAGGGAACAGGGAGCTTGGATTTACAGGGGTCCATAATCTAATGCTCAATTAACTGAATTCAAGATCAAAGTCACCTCTGATATTTGAATAATCAATAATCAATTTGATTAAACATCACATAATCAATTTGGATAACTGATATTTGAAATAATATTTTTTTAATTTACTCTAATATTTATTTCCCCCCAAAATATTATCAGGCTGGGTGCAGTGGCTCACACCTGTAATCTTTAACCTTTTGGGAGGCCGACGGGGGAGGATGGCTTGAGCCCAGTAGTTTGAGGCCATTGTGGGCAACAAAGTGAGATTCCATCGCTACAAAAAATCAAAAAAATTAGCCAGGCATGGTGGCACATGCCTGTGGTCCCAGCTACTCGGGAGGCTGAGGCAGGAGGATCACTTGAGTCTAGGAGTTCAAAGGGTCAGTGAGCCATGACCATGCTGCTGCACTCCATCCTGGGACTCTGTCTCAAAAAAAAGCATTATGTATACACACACACACACACACACACACACACACACACACACACACACACATCGGTCCATCAGTCCAACAGGTACTCATTGTGTTAAGTTATCAATGAGATATTTGACATCCTGTCATTTGCAGTAAGTCTTAGACTCAAAGCCCATCTCAGTTTGGACCGGCAGGTCCCGAGGGCTCCATGCTCGCCTGTGGCTGCTGTGCTGGGCAGCACTGTCTCCTGCAGGTTCTCTTGGCAACTCTAGGTCCGCCCAGCCCTGGGTCCCACCAGCTCGCGCTCTCTCCCCTCCCCATCTCTGCTTCAGGCCACTCCCATCCCTTTTCTAGTCTGAGACTGGACAGTTTCCTCTGGCTCCTCGTCATTTCCTCAAATCTATGGCCTATGCACACTCCTACCTCTTTCAACAAAGACTTGAAAGTTTTGAAACTACCCGGTCTCCTCTGCTTTCTGCTGTCTCATCCTTTCCTGGAATCAGTGGAGGGGTGGAGTAGATCAGAAGGAACCACGGGAACTACAGAAATGCATCAGCTAAGCTGGGCGCAGTGGCTCATGCTTGTAATCCCAGCACTTTGGGAGGCCAAGGCAGGTGGATCACCTGAGGTCAGGAGTTTGAGACCAGCCTGGCCAATATGGCAAAACCCTGCCTCTACTAAACATACAACAAATTAGCTGGTCATGGTAGCGAGCATCTGTAGTCCCAGCTACTCAGGAGGCTGAGGCAGAAGAATTGCTTGAAACTGGGAGGTGGAGGCTGCAGTAAGCCGAGATTGCACCACTGTACTCCAGCCTGGGTGACAGAGCAAGACTCTGTCTCAAACAAACAAACAAACAAACAAAAAGAAGGAAACGCATCAGCTAGCATTTCAAAACTATTTTCCCACCGTAAAGGGTTTTAAAAAAAATTTTGCTGTGTGTGTGCGTGATGGGGTGGGGAAGAGAAGTGCTGGGGAGCTCACTAATGGAGAAAGGACACCCCCAACCCCTACATCCCCCCGTAGGCAAGAATCCGGGGCTGGCTGATTCCTTTCTTCAGGTGAGGACTCAGATTATGCAACGTCTTCCTCTTCAGTGCTTTAGTGTAAGAGCAGTGAGCAGAGGCCAGCTCAGGAGATGGCGGTTTTGATAGGAGGACAGAGGAGTAAAGGGCAACAGGGAAACAGGCTGTGCCTTCTCGGTGGGCAGGGGTTGAATTTTATAACAACTATGTTCATTCTTGTGTTATGTACTTGTAGTACTTTGCTATGATTTTATCCTCACCACAAACATAGAAAGAATTAGAGAGTTATTTTTCCATTTTGTAGAAAGAAAAAAAAAAACCTAAAGGTCAGGTAACCTGTGACTAGCTCTGTTTCCTTTCATTCATAAAAAGCAGAAAATCAAAGTCAGGCGTTGTGGCTTACACCTGTAATCCCAACATTTTGGGAGGCTGAGGCGGGAGGATTGCTTGAGCCCAGGACTTTGAGACCAGCCAGCCTGGGCAACATGGTGAAACCCAGTCTCTACAAAAAATACAAAACTTAGCCAGGTGTGGTGGCGCACATCTATAGTCCCAGCTCCTTAGGAGGCTGAGATGGAAGGATCTACTGAGCCTGGGAGGCAGAGGTTGCAATGAGCTGAGATTGCATGACTGCACTCCAGCCTGGGCAACAGAGCGAGATCCCAAAAGTGCCTCCCGAGAAACCAAGGAAAAGGCTTCTGCTCACATTGCAAAGAAACTGCGTGCAGGTGGGACTGATCCCAACTGTCCTGAAATCCCCAGTCCCACCTCCCACAGCGCCTGGCCTGTGGCTTCCTGCATTTAAGAATTTAAAGTAAGAAAATGAAATCCTGTTTACATGTTCTCATATGTCTTTTTTCTTGTGTGTATGTGTTTTTATGTATGTACACACACCCCCACACACACACGCACAAACAGAGCAAGTTTTTAGAAAATGACAACGTGCCAAGTGGAGCCACTTCATAAAATCTTATTTATTTCGTATGCTCGTTTTTGTGAACTGACATTGTGCACATAACGTGTCTTTTTTTTAGTCCTCTGCCTCTAAGTCACAGATCTTTTCCTTTTTTTCTTTTTTCTTTCTGAAGCAGACTCTCGCTCTGTTGCCCAGGCTGGAGTGCAGTGGCATGATCTTGGCTCACCACAACCTCCGCCTCCCGGGTTCAAGTGATTCTCCTGCCTCAGCCTCCCAAGTAGCTCAGATTACAAGCACGCATCACCACTCCCGGCTAATTTTTTTTTTTTTTTTTGTATTTTTAGTAGAGATAGGGTTTCACCATGTTGGCCAGGCTGGTCTCAAACTCTTGACCTCAAATCTGCCCACCTCAGCCTCCCACAGTGCTGGGATTACAGGTGTGAGCCACCACGTCCGGCTGACACAGATCATTTTGTGTTTCACATCTAAGTCTTTAATCCACTAGAATCTACCTCTATATACGCAGTTAGGTAGAGATTCAGGTTGTTTTTCTGCACAGAGGAAGCTGGTTTTCCCAGCTTCATCCACTAAGCAATCTATCCTCTCTCTGATGACCTGTGGGATTACCTTTATTATTATACTTTACGTTCCCATATATGACCTAAATGAAATGCAGTTCGTATATGGTATTATCAGTGGCATGTGAACCAGAACAACTCCATCTTAAATAGGATCTGGATAAAATGAGGCTAAAACCTACTGGGCTGCGTTCCCAGACAGTTAAGGCATTCTAAGTCACAGGATGAAATAGGAGGTCGGCACAAAACACAGGCCATAAAGACCTTGCTAATAAAACATGTTGTAGTAAAGGAGCTGGCCAAGACCCACCAAAACTAAAATGGTGACGAGAGTGACCTCTGGTTGTCCTCACTGCTACACTCCCACCAGCGCCATGACAGTTTACAAATGCCATGGCAATGTCAGGCAGTTACCCTATATGGTCTAAACAGGGGAGGCTTGAATAATCCATCCCTTGTTTAGCATATCATCAAGAAATAACCATAAAAATGGGCAACCAGCAGCCCTCGGGGCTGCTCTGTCTCCGGAGTAGCCATTCTTTTATTCCTTTACTTCCTTTTTTTTGGAGACAGAGTCTCCCTCTGTCGCCCAGGCTGGAGTACAGTGGCACAATCTCGGCTCACTGCAAGCTCCGCCTCCCAGATTCACGCCATTCTCCTGCATCAGCCTCCCAAGTAGCTGGGACTACAGGTGCCTGCCACCGCACCCGGCTTTTTTTTTTTTTTTTTTAATTAGAGATGGGGTTTCACCATGTTAGCCAGGATGGTCTCGAACTCCTGACCTCGTGATCCACCCGCCTTGACCTCCCAAAGTGCTGAGATTACAGGCATGAGCCACCATGCCCGGCCTATTCCTTTACTTTCTTAATAAACTTGCTTTCACTTTGCACTGTGGACTCACCCCGAATTTTCTTGTGCAAGATCCAAGAACCCTCTCTTGGGGTCTGGATTGGGACCCCTTTCCTGTAACATATTTCTCTGACCTGTAACAGCATGAACCGTATGGTTTGCTCATACACTGGTTGAACTAAATGGAATGCAATGATCTGTCCTTGATCTTTCTGTTTGCCACTGATCTGTCTGTTTGATCTCGTGCCAGTGATACCACATCGTTTTTATTCCTACGTCTTTGTCCTTGTGGTGTGTCTTAGCATCTAGCAGGACAATTTCCTTCTTTTTAACTGTTTTGAAAGGTTGAATTAACTATTTGTAGACCTTTATTCCACTGAATGCATTTTAAAATAAGTTTATTATGTTCCTCAAAAAAATTTCAGCTGGACTTTTTATTGGGAGTGTATTGAATGTACTGATTAATTTGGGAAGACTCGACATCTTTGTGTCATTAAGTCACCTGAAGTAAGAGCCTAAAAGACCTCTCCATTTATTCAGATCATATTCTGTAACCCTTATTGGAATTTTATTGTTCTCTCCATAAGGTCTCATATAGTCTCGGTGATATGGTTTGGCTCTGTGTCCCCACCCAAATCTCAACTTGTAGCTCCCATAATTCCCACGTGTTGTGGGAGGGACCTGGTGGGAGATGATTGAATCATGGGGGTGGGTCTTTCCTGTGCTGTTCCTGCGATGGTGAATGGGTCTCATGAGATCTGATGGTTTTAAAAATGGGAGTTTCTCTGCACAAGCTCTCTCTTTGCCCGCTGCCATCCACGCAAGACATGACTTGCTCCTCCTTTGCCTTCTGCCATGATTGTGGGGCCTCCCCAGCCAGGTGGAACTGTAAGTCTGTTAAAACTCTTTCTTTTGTAAATTGCCTGGTCTCAGGTATGTATTTATCAGCATCGTGAAAATGAACCAATACAGTAAATTGGTACCAGTAGAGTGGGGCGCTGCTGTAGATATCCGAAAATGTGGAAGTGACTTTGGAATTGGGCCACAGGCAGGGGTTGGAACAGTTTGGAGGGCTCAGAAGGAGACTGGAAAATGTGGGTAAGTTTGGAACTTCCTAGAGACTTGTTGAATGGCTTTGACCAAAATGCTGATAATGATATGGGCAATAAAATCAGGCTGAGGTGGTCTCAGACTGAGATGAAGAGCTTGTTGGGAACTGTAGTAAAGGTGACCGTTGTTATGTTTTAGCAGAGACTGGCGGCCTTTTGTCCCTGCCCTAGAGATTCATGGAGCTTTGAACTTGAGAGAGATGATTTAGGGTATCTGGCGGAAGAAATTTCTAAGCAGCAAAGCATTCAAGAGGTGACTTGGGTGCTGTTAAAGGCATTTGGTTTTATAAGGGAAGCAGAGCATAAAAGTTTAGAAAATTTGCAGCCTGACAATGTGATAGAAAAGAAAATCCCATTTTCTGAGGAGAAATTCAAGCTGGCTGCAGATATTTGTGTAAGTAACAAGGAGCCAAATGTTAATCCCCAAGACAATGGGGAAAATGTCTCCAGGGCATGTCAGAGGTCTTCACGGCAGTCCCTCCCATCACAGGCTCAGAGACCCAGGAGGAAAAAGTGGTTTCGTGGGCCAGGCCCAGGGTTCCCCTGCTCTGTGCAGCCTAGGGACTTAGTGCTCTGCATCCCAGCCACTCCAGCCATGGCTGAAAGGGGCCAATGTAGAGCTCGGGCCATGGCTTCAGAGGGTGCCAGCCCCAAACTTTGGCAGCTTCCTTGTGGCAGCTTCCTTGTGAGGCTGAGGCAGGAGAATGGTGTGAACCTGGGAGGCGGAACTTGCAGTGAGCCAAGATCGTGCCACTGCACTCCAGCCTGGGCAACAGAGTGAGACTCTGTCTCAAAAAAAAAAAAAAAAAAAAAAGTACACAGTACAAGTACACAGAAGTCAAGATTTGGGGTTTGGGAACCTCCACCTAGATTTCAGAGGATGTATGGAAACACCTGGATGTCCAGGCAGAAGCTTGCTGCAGCAGCAGGGCCCTCATGGAGAACCTCTGCTAGGGCAGTGTGGAAGGGAAACATGGGGTTAGAGCTCCCACACAGAGTCCTTACTGAGGCACTGCCTAGTAGAGCTGTGAGTAGAGGGCCACTGTCCTCCAGACCCCAGAATGGTAAATCCACTGACAGCTTGCACCGTGCACCTGGAAAAGCTGCAGACACTCAACGCTAGCCCGTGAAAGCAGCTGGGAGGGAGGCTGTACCCTGAAAAGCCACAGGGGCAGAGCCGTCCAAGACCATGGGAACCCACCTGTTGCATCAACGTGACCGGGATGTGAGACATGGAGTCAAAGGAGATCATTTTGGAAATTTAAGATTTGACTGCCCTGCTGGATTTTAGACTTCCACGGGACCTGTAGCCCCTTTGTTTTGGCCAATTTATCCCATTTGGAATGGCTGTATTTACCTAATGCCTATACCCCCATTGTATCTAGGAAGTAACTAAACTTCTTTTGATTTTACAGGCTCATAGGTGAAAGGGACTTGCCTAGTCTCAGAAGAGATGTTGGACTGTGGACTTTTGAGTTAATACTGAAATGAGTTAAGGCTTTGGGCAACTGTTGGGAAGGTATGATTGGTTTTGAAATGTGAAGATATGAGATTTGGGAGAGGTCAGGGGTGAAATGATATGGTTTGGCTCTGTGTCCCCACCCATATCTCATCTTATAGCTCAAAATTCCTATGTGTTGTGGGAGGGACCTGGTGGGAGATGATTGAATCACAGGGGCGGGTCTTTCCCTTGCTGTTCTTATGATAGTGAATGGGTCTCATGAGATCTCATGATTTTAAAAATGGAAGTTTCTCTGCAGAAGCTCTCTCTTTGCCTGCCACCATTGATGTAAGATGTGACTTGCTCCTTCTTGTCTTCTGCCATGATTGTGAGGCCTCCCCAGCCATGTGGAACTGTGAGTCCAATTAAACATCTTTCTTTTGTAAATTGCCCAGTCTTGGGTATGTCTTTATCAGCAGCGTGAAAACAGACTAATACACTTGGTAAAAATTAATATGTCAGTTTTGGGTGTAGAGGGATGGTAAGGTGGAAATTAAAGATTGCTATTTCAAGCTGGACTTGGTAGCTCACACCTGTAATCCCCACACTTTGGGAGGCTGAGGCAGGAGGATCACTTGAGCCCAGGAGTTCAAGACCAAACAGGCAACCTAGTGAGACCTCATCTCTACAAAAAAATAAACAAAGTTAGCCAGTCATGGTGGCGTGAGCCTGTAGTCCTAGCTGCTCCAGAGGCTGAGGTGGGAGAATTGCTTGAGTCTAGGAGGTGGAGGCTACAGTGAGCCATATCCAAGCCACTGCACTCTGTCAGTGTACTCTGCCTGAGTGACAGAGCAAGATCTGTCTCAAAAAATAAATACATAAATAAAATGATTGCTATTTTTTTTCTTTTTCTTTTTCTTTCTTTTTTCTTTTTTTTTCTTTTTCTTTTTCTTTTTTTTTTTTTTTGAGACGGAGTCTTGCTCTGTTGCCCAGGCTGGAGTACAATGGCATGATCTCGGCTCACCACTACCTCCACCTCACAGGTTCAAGCAATTCTCCTGCTTCAGCCTCCCGAGTACCTGAGATTACAGGTGCATGCCACTGCACCCAGCTAATTTTTGTGTTTTTAGTAGAGATGGGGTTTCACCATGTTGGCCAGGCTGGTCTCGAACTCTTGACCTCGAATGACCCACCTGCCTCGGCCTCCCAAAGTGCTGGGATTACAGGTGTGAGCCACCATGCCCGGCCAAAGATTGCCATTTAAAGATGCCGTACACTTGGCAATATCTATCAAAATTGCAAGTGCACAGACTTTGAATTTCTCCAACTTTACCCTTCAGCTCTCTATGAAAATGTGCAAAATGGCATGCATATGTCATAGCACAAACAATGGAATGTTATGGGATGTTCTGCAGCATTTACAGAAGAAGGTAAAATAATCTCCAAGATAGTTGTGACATGAAAATACTACTGTGCAGGAATGGTGGGAATGGGGAGGATATCCCCATATATGGGAATGGGGATGAGCATATACATGTAGGCTGTATATACATGTATATATGTGCAAGATGATTAACTATCTCAGGGGAGAAACATAAGAAACTATTAACCTTATTTATCTCTGGATTCCTGGTGACAGAAATAATAAAGGGACTGACTTTTCACTGTATATTCTCCGTAAATTTTGAGTTTGGCCAGGGCATGGTAGCTCATGCCTAGAATCCCAGCACTTTGGGAGGCTGAAGTAGGTGGACTGCTAGAGCTCAGGAGTTCAAGAGCAGCCTGGGTCACATGATGAAATCCCGTCTCTACAAAAAAGTTAGCTGGGTGTGGTGGCGCACGCCTGTAGTTCCAGCTACTCAGGAAGCTGAGGCAGGAGAACTGCAGTGAGCCATAATTGTGCCATTGCACTCTAGCCTGGACAACAGAGGAAGACCCTGTCTCTGGTTTGACAAAGATGGTCCTTCCCAGTATCCTTTGGTATGCAGAGCTTCCTGGAAGGGAGTTGGCCAGTAAGACTTCTGGAAGACTACTTCGAGCCAGTCCACTCCCTCCTGCTATGAGGCCTCCTTGGAGAATGGGGGTGGTACCAACTGAGACTCTCTGGCAGGAGGACTATGAAGGACTCCCAAGGGGCTGCCACCTTCCAAAAGGCAAGTGGTTTATACCAGGGAACTTATTCCTCCACCAAGCCTTAGAGATTGACGGGGCAGGGGGCTGGGGCCAATGTGTGGCTGTGGCTGCAATACCCTCCTGTCCCAGCCTCCCCTGGCCACTCCACTCAGTTTTATTGTGGAGGTCGTGGTTGTTATAGCAGCTGGCATTGATAACCAACTGATAACCTAGACATTTGCATTTTACAGAGGACTTACTTCTAATTGATAGAAATTCAGACAGAATTAAAGAGAAAATACTATTTCAGAGAATTGAAGTTCACTCCCACTGAGGAGAAGGGGTCCTTCAAACAACGCCTTGAGTCTTAGAGTGAGTCTGGTGCCCCGTGCCTTTGTGTTTTAAACCACCCTGCAGAACTCTGTCTCTGCAAACAGGACCCCAAGAAGGGTTACTGCAGGTCGGGACTGGAAGGTGACTGGGCTCAATTCAAGCGAAGTCAACAACTATTTCTGAGTTCCCCTCCGTACCGGGTGCATGTCTAAGCCTCAACCCACATTATAGGCTTCATGGCAGCCTCACCTTTCAGATCCAGGAGTCCACGTTGCACAACTCCAGGAGTTCAAGGCTGAGCAACACAGTGAGACCCTGCCTCTAAAAAAGAAAAATTAAAATGAAAAAATAAAAACATAAAGCTGTTGGCAGCTGCCACAGACTCAAGACAGCCTGGACAACTCTGCATCAAATTTCAAATCTCCCAACAAGAAAACTGCTGTGTTTTCCAGCATGGAAACTGCCCGGCATGGTGGCTCATGCTGTAAACCCAGCACTCAGGGAGGCCAAGGCAAAAGGATCGCTTGAGCCCAAGAGTTCAAGACCAGCCTGGGCAACATGGCAAGACCCCATCTTTACAAAAAATAAAAAAGTCAGGCATGGCGGCACATGTTTGTAATCCCAGCTACTCAGGAGGCTGAGACAGGAGGATCACTTGAGCCCAAGAGTTCCAGGCTGCAGTGAGCTGTGATCGTACCACTGCACTCCAGGCTGGGGGACAGAGCGAGGCCCCGTCTCAAAAAACAAACAAGCAAACAAACAGACATCATGGTGAGAAGCAGCTGTGACCCACCTTCTCCCACTCAGTGAGGACTTCTCTCAGGATGTCCCCAACCCACTGCACCCACAAGGCTTCTCTGCACTCATCTGGTATCAAAGCTGGGAGCTTTCTTTTTTTTTTTTTTTTTTTGAGACTGAGTCTTGCTCTGTCACCCAGGCTGGGGCGCAGTGGCCGGATCTCAGCTCACTGCAAGCTCCGCCTCCCAGGTTTACGCCATTCTCCTGCCTCAGCCTCCCGAGTATCTGGGACTACAGGCGCTCGCCACCTCGCCTGGCTAGTTTTTTGTATTTTTTAGTAGAGATGGGGTTTCACCGTGTTAGCCAGGATGGTCTCGATCTCCTGACCTCGTGATCCGCCCGTCTTGGCCTCCCAAAGTGCTGGGACTACAGGCTTGAGCCACCGCATCCGGCCTACTGGGAGCTTTCTTTAGCAGAGGATTGCAGACACATAGCAGGCATTGTTTAAATAACTTTTTACTTCTCCCTTAATAAGATATTTGAAACTGTTTTTATATCTCATATTAAAAATAAATCTAGGAGTCCAGAGAAACTTGCCACCAGTCCTGGAGCCATCAGCTATTCTCTCCTCCCTCTGGCCTCAGTTTCCTTGTCTATGAGGTGGGGAGGATCTTTGATCTTGATCTTTAGTGGGTCCCCCCGCCATGGCCCCCATGTGAATAGATCTCCGCTTTGGCACTCTCTTGGCTCTTCTTGACAGTTCTCCCCAGCTCCCAAGCAATTCCAGACATTCCTGTGGGACTGTGATTGACAAAGCTATTGGCAGGTGCCGCCTACGTGAGCCACATCTTTTCCTGGAGCCACGCGAAGCATCTTTGTCCTCCACACACAGAGCCGGGATGAAGCAGGGGCAAAGGAGAAAGGGGCGACAGGTGCTGGTGACTGGGAGTGCTTCCTGCCGCTCCCCGGAGTCCCCAGCCCTGCTGGCCCTCAGGGAAGCCAGTCGAGCTGATGGCAACAGAGGGACAGCCTGGGAAACCCAGCTGCCTGTCTGTTGGTCACTGTCGTCGAGAGCAGGCTGAGGAGGACGTGGGCCAGGGATAAGGGAGCCATCCCTGGACTTCCTGGGACCCATGAGACCTCCGGACAGTGAGGCAGGACAAAGGCCTATGTCTTCTTTATCACACTGTAATGTGAATCTGGTTCCTTCTCCCGGGGCCTCTGAGCAGCTATCCTGTTGGTGTTAGAATCAAACACCACCGAGGCATAGTGAAGTTCTTCCCTGGGGGCGCCCTGCAGAGAGAAACCGAGAAACCGGAGGCTCGGGAGAAGCAGGGGAAGGAAGGACCCCCAGCATAGGACAGAGGAGGGAGCACACCTGAGGGGCCTTGGGGAGGCCTCACTGCAGAGGCTCTACTGTCCTGGCCTCTTTCTCTTTATGATCCTGTCCACCCAGCTGCTCCTCCCCACCTGCGCAAGCCACACCACAACATCCCCAGCATCAGAGGCAGGAGGCTCCCTGGACTCCTTGGGGCTGACCCAGCCTGGTCCATTCTACAGAGAAGAAACTGAGGCCCTGAGAGTTGGCTGGGCTCCCCTGAGACACCTCTGTGCTTCTCTTAATGAAATATTCTTGCGGCCAGGCGCGGTGGCTCACGCCTCTAATCCCAGCACTGTGGGAGGCCAAGCGGGTGGATCACTTGAAGTCAGGAGTTTGAGACCAGCCTGGCAACATAGTGAAACCCAGTCTCTACTAAAAATACAAAAATTAGCTGGGCGTGGTGGTGGGCACCTGTAATCCGTGCTACTTGGGAGGCTGAGGCAGGAGAATCACTTAAACCGGAGAGGCAGAGGTTGCAATAGCCAAGATTGGACCACTGCACTCCAGCCTGGTGACAGAGTAAGACTCTGTATCAAAAAAAAAAAAAAAAAAAAAAAGAAAAGAACAGAACAGAACAGAAAAGTTCTCACAATGAAGCAGCCATGGGTCCCTTTCTGGGGTCCCTTTCTGCAGAGGACCCCTAGTTCTCTAGGTAGAGGTGAAGCCAGTACAGGGGTACCACATTGGCCCTGCAGCTCTGATTAACTTGCTGTGCTGTGGGCATGAGTCCCAACTTGTACCATGGGGGCTGGGAGAAGAGTAAGACCATGCCCCATCCACTTTAGATCATGGGACAACAAGTTAGAACAACAAGATGTTGCTGGTTCCAGGCCATGCAGCTTTGTGGACACAAGATCATGTCACGCAAGGAAGGAGTCAGGCTTGACCATCGCAGGGGCGCTCAGAAACTTGGCCAGGAGCTAGCCGAGTGTGGTGTCTCAATCCTGTAATCCCAGCACTTTAAGAAGCCAGGGCGGGTGGATCACTTGAGGTCAGGAGTCTGAGACCAGCCCAGGGCAGGCGGATCACTTGAGGTCAGGAGTCTACGACCAGCCTGGCCAACATGGTGAAACCCTGTCTCTACTAAAAATACAAAAATCGGCCAGTGCAACGGCATGTGCCTGTAGTCCCAGCTACTCTGGAGGCTGAGGCTGAGGCAAGAGAATTGCTTGAACCTGGGAGGCAGAGACTGCAGTGAGCCAAGACTGTGCCACTGCATTCTAGCCTGGGGGACACAGCAAGATTCTGCCTTAAAAAAAAAAAAAGAAAGAAAGAAAGTTGGCCAGGAGCCATCCAGGACCCTGGGTCCCCAGACCATCCTTATCCTCATTCTGACAGGTGGCGGGAGGTTGGGGAGGGGTGTGGCTATCAGAGGAACCAGAAGTTGCAGGACTGGATCCCCTCTTCCCCTGTCCAGTGCAAAACGGCGGCCTGGGGAGAATGGTACCAGGCTGGAGATATCCCAGGGAGTTGGGCCACTTTTCTAGGCAGACCAGCAACAGTGTCCCCTGTCACCCTGGTGCCAGCCCTCCATGGCACCACACAGCATGTCTGAGGGGCCCCTTCAGCTCCCAGGCCTGGGGGATTCTTTACGCATCCCTGTCTGATGCTTACATCTCTCCCGATCCTCTCTGCCAAGTGACCCGCAGCTTCTGCTTGAACTCTCCCACTAGTAGGTGAGTCATGACCCAGGGAGGCAGCCCCCATCCTGTTATTCCAGTTGAAGGTGGCTGCGCCCAAGGGTTGACCCACAGCGGGTCACAGACAAAAACCTGGAAAGCAGAGTTGATGCCAAAGAGATGATGAGACCAAAACAGTGAGAAGTCTCAGTTTCTCACCTTGGTGCATGATACACAGCAGGTGCTTAACCCATGCTGGACTTCACGGACTCTCAGAGCCATAGCTGCTGGCCACCCTCCTAACTGCCCAGCCGCAATGACACCAAGCCCTTCTAAGGACCTCTACTCTGGCAAAATCAACACTTGTTCCATCTCCGTGTGTCCCCATCCCTGACAGGCACAAGATCACCAAGCTCACCCCTTCCTTCCCCTTCTGCCCACTCCCCTAGGGGTGCCCTGGCACAGCCCAGGGGCCGCATGCCCAGAAGCCGGGCTCCTGCACTTACCACGGTGCTGTATTCCACCTGCACCTCTCTTGGTGGTGCTGGCTCTTCCTGCAGAGGCCACGACAGTAGCTCCAGATTCGCGTAGTGCAGCTCACTCTGCTCGGCAGCCTGGGTGGGCGGGAGGTCCCAGGTGGGTGTCCACGGAGCTCTGCAGCCTCTGTTCCTGCATCTCTGCACGTGTCTCCCCCTCCTCTATGCTCTGAGTGCCTCAGCCCCCACTTCCCCTTCCTGCCTCCACCCCACTCCATCCAGTAGTTGAATGTTCCCCAGGTCAGCTCCGCTGGGAGGGCCTCCCTTCATTCCATTTGCCCCGTTTGGGAGGGGACAGGCTGGCCAGGACTCAGAACAAGACCCAGTGACCACATCTCCCAGCATCGTTCGTCCTGCTCTGGGCGAGCTCCCCAGTCCATGCATCCACCATCCATCCTCCATTGGCCGATGGGACTGTCCAACTCCCCAGCATCCTCTGTACCCTCCACCCAGACACCTGATACACCTCCTGCTGAAGCCCCCTTACCTGCTTGGGGTTCTGGGACAGCTCCGAATGCTCACCAGCTAGAGATAAGAGGACAGGAAGGAGGTTGAATCCTGGAGCAAGGGCCAGGATGGAAGGTCCTACAAGCCTTCTGGGAAAAGGCCTTTCCCTAGAGACCTCAGCCCTGGGGACCTATCCCTTCAGGCCTGAAGCATGGTAGGAACTCAAGAGTTTGTTGAGTGAGACTCTGTCTCAAAATTAAAAAAAAAGAGAAAAAGAAAACAAGAAATCATAGATGAATTTATAAAGGCATAGAAAAAAGACTGGAAGGACATACCTCAGGTGCCAGTGCCTGGTTTTCTCTAGGTGGTGGGGTTTTTAGTTATCATTGATGATGGGGGATTTATTTCCTTCTTTGTGCTTTTACTCATTTTTCAAATTTCCTACAATAATCACATATATCCTTCTTAAGGGAGGAGTGAGAGCCTTTCTGGGTGAAAGGGCACAAAGGAAACCGAAAGGGACTCAGAACTCAAACAACCCAGTGGCGTCCACGTGAGTGCTGAAGTTTAGACTGGGGTTGCCAGAAAATGACACAAGCGAAGCAGACGGGAAAGAGGAAGTGATTTTCTTCCTATACACCCTGTACAGATCTACTATAGCTGATTTCTCCCCCAAAAGCCTGGGTCCCACGGGAGGCACTGGGGGTGCGTGTGAGCAGTGCCCCCACCAAGTATGCACCTACCTATCCTGCAGCTATGAGTGGGACAGGATAACCCCATCTTTTCCCACCCCAGTCTCACTGTAGCCTTGAAAGGCTTTGGACAAAGATTCCCCCGAGAATCTTCTGCCCATGGAATCCTGAACTCTCCAAACAGGGAGGAAGTTTCAGGCTTACATTTGACCTCGGCCAGGAATCTGCTCTCCTAGAGGACTGGTGGCCACGCCTCCACTTGTTCCTCTGTTCCTGTGCTTATTCAATTCGCCTATCAGGTATTTATTGAGCACCTACTTACTGAGTGCCAAGAGTTTCTGTTCTCTCTTTTAATCTGAGCTCAGAGGAGGGCAGCTGGACTAGAGGTTGCCTGGAGCCCCCTGGGGTGCCCATTGTGGCTGGAGATATTGAGTAACACATTAATTTGATGAATATGGGTTCTGTACCTCCTTGAAGCACATGCCTGTGGGAAGACAGGAGAGGACGCCAACAATGACAGTCTGGTTTCCAAAAGGCTGTGACAGCAGAGGTATAGCCAGGAGGGGTCCCAAGTCACTCTTTGGAGTCAAAGAAAAGGTCCCAGAGAAAAGAAAGTCTGAGGACCACTGTGAGTCCACTGGGAGTGAGCTGGGGAGAGAGGGCAGGGGAGGCCCTCCACGTGTCCAGAGTAAACCCAGAAGGAGAGGAGAGGCTGAGGTTGAGGCTGTTATTAAAGGAGATACAAGAAGTTGGTTTCCAGGGTGCACTGATGGGGAGAGGGAGGTGGGTAGGGCCAGATCGCGGAGGGCCATGACTCCTGGAGAGACCTGGACTTTTTTGGTGGGGGAGATCATGCAAGGGTTTATTTTATTGTATAGACACAGGGGTCTTGTTGTGTTACACAGACTGGTCTTGAATTCCTGGGCTCAAGCAATCCTCCCATTTCAGCCTCCTGAGTAGCTGGAACTACAGATGCACATCACTGCACCCAGGTCACCATGCCAGGGTTTTAAACAGAAGAGGATCATTGCTTCATGGGCCAACCACCCTTGGGCTGGCAATGGGAATGCCTCCTGCTAGGGAGCCACCTCCCACAGCCTGTAACCACCACGCACAAGGATGCTTCCTCTGGGACCTGCCCTGTAGGATCACCCAGGGTGTGCGGTCTGGGTGTCGCATTTGATAGCAATACTGTGAGACGAGGACATAGCTTTGAAAATGAGTGTCTGTGGTCAAGGCCTGACCACCCCAGGTGGGGCAGAGGGGTGTGGGGAGCCAACTCACCTTTGATCCGTTTCCAAAACATCCTCCAGGCTAGCAGGGAGGCCCCCATCAACAGAAGCAGCAACAATGCCAACAGGGAGAGGAGCAGCGGGAGCCTGGAGGAGGCACAGGGTGGTGAGGGTGGGGTGAACTTGACTTCTCCAATTTATTTTTTTATTTTTATTTATTTATTTTTGAGACAGGATCTGGTTCTGTTACCCAAAGGAGGCTGGAGTGCAGTGGTGATCATGGCTCACTGTGGCCTTGAACCCCTGGGCTCAAATGATCCTCCTGCCTCAGCCTCCTGAGTAGCTGGGTCTACAGGCACAGGCCACCACGGCTAATTTTTAAATTTTCTGTAGAGACGTAGTCTTGCTATATTGCCCAGTATGGTCTCAGACTCCTGGGCTCAAGCCACCCTCCTGCCTCAACTTCCCAAAGTGCTGGGATGACAGGCATGAGCCAACATACCTGGTCTCCTTCTCTAACTTTTTAAGTAGATAGATACGGTCAATTAAAAAAAGATAGACAGTATAAAGCCTCCTTTCTACACACCCCCCATTTACACATTCCCCAATTTCCCCACATACACACACATGCTGTTCTTAAGACCCTTCCAGAGTTTCTTTATGTGTATACAAGCAAATACGAATGTACGGGATTTCCCTTCTCTTTTCACACAAAGGAGGCCTCCTCTAACACTATTCTGGTTTTACTTTACAACACATCTTAGAGGTCTTTCCACGTCAGTGTATAAAGAAGTCCCTCACTCTTTCCTATAGCTACAGGGTATTCCAACACATGTATAGACTGTGATTTATTTAAACGTTCCCTCTGAATGGGCATTTCCCCCAGTCCTTTGCAATGGTAAACGTTGCTTATAAATTGCCTTGCAGCTCCACCTTTTCACACCTGACCATGCAGCAGCAGATTGACCAGGAGGCTGATGCAGCCCAGCTTCAGGCCCCTCCATTGCTTGGGCCCCTTCCTTCATGCCTACGTTTGCATTCATAATTTTGTCATATTTTTCTTAGATTTCCCACCCACTAACCCACCCCGCAAACTGCACAACCTTCAGGCCCCACAGAACCCAGCGCTGCCACCTATGTGTATCTAAAGGGTAAGCTTCTGGAAGAGGCAGGTTCAAGCCTGAACTCTGCCTTGTCTTATATGTTGGCAGAAGTCTGTAGAGGGGTCTAGTAAAGAATCTGGCTGGCCTTCGTCCCCAGCTCTTAGGAGGGAGGCTTTAAATCCTTGGAATTTCCCAAGAATTAGGAGTGTCTTTGTTGTTCATGAATCACACCTGGACTTTGGGAAGAGACGAGACAATAGGATGGGGCTGGTCACCAGAAAGACCAACTACGTAATTAGAGACTTGGAGCCCTGAGCCGGCCCAACCTCCCAAAGAGGGATTGGAGGTGGAGACAGTTCAATCACATCATACCTATGTAATGAAACCCCAATAAAAACTCTGGACACCAAAGCTTGGAGGAGCTTCCTGGTTGATAAATATATTGAGGTGCATGGGGGAGGGTGCAGGTGATGCTCCCTGATTTTAGCTGGAGAGGGCACAGAAACTGTTTGGGATCCTCCCAAGCCTTGTCTTATGTGTCTCTACATTGGCTGGTCCTAATCTTTATCCTTTATCCTTTATGATAAAACTGTAAGTATAATACTTTCCAGAGTTCTGAGTCTAACAAATTATTGAACCTGAGGGGGTCCTGGGAACCCCCAAATTTGCAGCCAGTTGGTCAGAAGTGTGGTGGCCTAGGGATCCCCAAAGTTCAACTGGCATCTAAATCAGGGTGGTCTTGTGGATATGGAAGCTCTTCACCTGTGGGGTCTGCACTAACTCTGAGTGGCTAGCACCAGGATTGAATTGTGGGGTTTTGTGCTGGAATAGGGAGTCCATGAATCCCAGAAACGGTTTGTGACTGCACATGTTTTTCTGAGGAGAGTGTCCATAGATGTCAGATTCTGTGTGGGGTTGGTGACCCCCAAAAAGGTTAAGAACCACTATTTAGAGAGGAGAACTCAAGGCTTTGGAGTCACATAAACCAGAATTGGAAGCTTAGCCTTAGCCTCTTGTAGGTACTTGACTGGACAAATTGCTTAACCTCTCTGAGTCTCTGTTTACTCATCTGTAAAATGGGGATTGATGTGGGTTGGCTGTGTCCCCACCCAAATCTCGTCTTGAATTGTAGCTCCCATATAATTCCCATGTGTTGTGGGAGGGACCCAGTGGGAGATAATTGAATCATGGGGGTGGTTTGCCCCACACTTTTCTCGTGGTAGTGAATAAGTCTCACGAGATCTGATGGTTTTATAAGAGGAGACCCCTTTTGCTTGGTTCTCATTCTCTGTCTCGCCTGCTGCCACGTAAGACATGCCTTTTGCTTTCCGCCTTGATTGTGAGGCCTCCTCAGCCATGTGGAACTGTGAGTCCATTAAACCTCTTCCTCTTTATAATTTATCCAATCTCAGGTATGTCTTTATCAACAGTGTGAAAACAGACTAATATTGGGAATGACAACAGTACAGGGCTGCAGTGAAGGGCAAACGAGAGCACTCATGTGAAGCATCTAACACGGGCCTCGTAGGATGTCACCAGCCCTCAGTAACTATCAGTGTCCTTCCATCTGCCCCCTGACTTCTCCCCGACCTGAGCCCCCGTCCAAAGCCAAGGGCAGGTCCAAGCTGGGGTGTACAGACTGTGGCTTCCAACCTGGGCCTGGGGCAAAGGGAGTGATGCACACCTATTGCTGACCCACATGGCCGAGGTCCCCGCCCTGGGCTCCTCCCCGCACAGGGCCCCCTCCATGTCTCAGGGGCTAGGGTGCTTACTGTGAGCTCACGACCTCCTCATTTTCCCCCCAGTTGCTGGTACTGTGGGTGGCACTCACTGCAAACAGGGAAGTAGATGATACAGGTGGAAACACAGTTGTGATTGTTGAAGTCTTGGCTGCAGTGATGCTTGTAGGTGTCATTGACGTTGATGCTGGTGGCAAAACCACATTATCAGACCCAGGGAGCCGTCCTCCAGCTCTCCCACCCTCAGGATGCCTTTTTGGTTTGATTTCACATAAAATATCCACTCAGGAAGGGGGCAGGATGCAGGACCCCGGGGCCACAGTCTCTCCAGGACCCTCCTGGGCCAACTGGGCATTTCTGAACAGGACGCAGGTGCCACTCCCAATGGTCCTGATTTTCCATCCTGCTGATGAGGGTCCAGGTCTCCTGCAGGCCTCCCTGCTGCAGAGGAGTCTGTCTACACTGCAAATCTGACCTGTCTTGTGCTAAGGCTCCCCCTGAGGGCAGCAGCTTCCCATCTGGCCCCCCAGCCTCTCTGTGCAGCCCCACCCTTCCCCCACGCAGCTGCACTTCCGTGGGGCTGAGCCACAGGTGCGCTCCTGGCTCCTTCACAGGCAACGCTCTCTCAGCCCCCCGTCACCGGACCCTCCCCTTCTTCAATCCTGGGCAGACATGTCGGCTGCTCCAGGAGAGACGTCCTGACTGTGTTCCCCTGGCTCCACCTCTCTGTCACACACACACACACACACACACAGTCGGCTTCACGTCTCTGATCTGATTCCTGCCCCAACAATTCCAACCTGAGCCTATTCAGGCGCTGAGGGAAGGAGGGGCTCACCTGGGAACACGGACACCTCAACCTGGGCATAGGGATCATAAAGGTCTTGGTGCCACGGTGTATCCACCCCACACCAGTATGTGCCTGCGTCCTCCTCTGTGAGGTTCTCCAAGGTCACTGTGAAGCTGAGGTTTTGAGGACAGTCCATGATGGACACTCGGCCGTTCATTTTTCCTGCTGGCCCTTCAGTCTCCACAATCTTGGCACATCGGAGAACCCGTGGTGGTCTGCACCAGTATTTGTTGAAAGTCTTGTGTTTCTCCTCATAGCGACACTGCACGCTCAGGGATCCCCCCACGGGGCCGTCCACGGTGCTGGGGCCTCTCAGAGCAAAACCTCTCAGAGCAAAACAGCCTGAAAAACACAAGCCCGGGTCCTGGCTCTTCCTCAGATGAGCCTGGTCAAGGGTGCCCTGGGGTCAGGGCCGCATGGACCCTGGGGGTGTGGAGGAGGTAGTGGCAGGCAGACAGACCTTGTCCACCCAGAAGCGGGGACTGAGAGGCTCCCTCCGTGCACAGGTGGAAATGGGGCAGAGGCTTTCCATGGAGACTGGAAGAGCTCAGGCTGGGCGCCCTGGGGTCACCTCCTCCAAAGATTCCCCGACTGCACATCAGCACCCCCAGCCCTCAGCCCCTGACTCCTTCACCCATATCAGCTCCATCAGCCAGATTTATACCTTGAGCATTCTCTTTTCTGCTCTGCCACCCCCAAGATTTTGCCCATAGCAGCCTCTTTCTCCAGCCCCTGCCTCCTTTCCCTTACCCTTCCCAATCCTCTCACCCACTGGGGGCCTCCTGCTTCCAAACCTGCCAGGACCGTGAGAACTCGCCCCTCAGCACCTGCCCTCCCGGGAGGGCCACCCCAGCCCTGGGCGCTCCAGCAAGAGGAAGATCAGCCCTCATACTGATCTGGTCCCACCAGGGGGGCAAACCCGGGCAGTAATGGGGTTGTCAAGCCATTTTGACAAGAATACTGGCCAGGTACAGTGGGTCGCGCCTGTAATCCCAGCACTTCGGTAGGCAAAGGTGGGTGGATCACTTGAGGCCAGGAGTTCGAAACCAGCCTGGCCAACATGCTGAAACCCGTCTCTACTAACAATACAAAATTTAGCTGGGTGTGGTGGCACACACCTGTAATTGCAGCTACTGGGAAGGCTGAGGCACGAGAATCTCTTCAATCCCGGAGGCAGAGGTTACGTTGAGCTGAGATCGCACCACTGCACTCCAGCCTGAGTGACAGAGCAGAGACTCCCTCTCTCAAGTCACAAACGCAGAAGGCTCACTGACAAAAACTTCAGTTCATCCTGTGTCTTAGTTTGCCCAGCTCTCCTAGACTTAAATCTCAGAAATAAATAAGCTTCCTTGAAAATTATGTCTACCATTTTCCCAAATAATTCTCAGATGCAAAGCGGGGAGAGTAAGGTGATGGCTCGAAGCTAGTGTCGGCCACCAAGCAGAGGACACATGGCCCCTGCCCAGGGCAGATGGGCATGTGCCTGCTGGGCAGTTATGTGTGCAGTGTCTCACTGCCCTTGTAATTCTGTGGCCCCATATTGGCCAGGGATGGCGGGAGGAGGGCTTGCTCTCCTTTCCTCGGGTTAGAACTTTTTTTTTGAGGTGGAGTTTTGCTCTGTTGCCCAGGCTGGAGTGAAGTGGCGGGATCTCAGCTCACTGCAACCTCCGCCTCCTGGGTTCAAGTGATTCTCCTGCCTCAGCCTGCTGAGTAGTTAGGATTATAGGCGTCCACCACACCCAGATAATTTTTGTGTTTTTAGTAGAGATGGGGCTTCATGTTGGCCAGGCTGGTCTCGAACTCCTGACCTCAGGTGATCTGCCCGTCTTGGCTTCCCAAAATGCTGGGATTACAGGCATGAGCTACTGCGCCTGGCCAAAACTCTTTAATTTTACTTACTGTTTCAAATGCTTAAATCTCCACACACATGAGACTTTGAGACCACGCTAATGAAAGCCCCAGGTGGGTAGGGGTCTCCTTCTCATACCTTCAATGTCTACAGGTGCCTCGCACATGGTAGGCCCTCTCTAAAAACTTCAGTGCAAGCTCCTCCTCGACCCCATTGGCTCCACACCCAGCCCACGGCTGCCCAAGGATGATGACAAGCTCCTCGGTGCCTCTCCCAGAGGCCCATCCAAAGCTCTCCTCGCCTGGATGAACAGATCCCCCTGCAGGGAAGGCCGTTCTAAGCTTGCTACAAGTGTGATGTTTCCTGAGACTCTCAGCAGCAATTGCCAGGACAAAGAGAAAGAACCTCAGAACCATCTGCGTTTACATCTCTACCCTATTACGTATCAGCTGTGTGTTCCGGGGCAAGGTAGTTAACCTCTCAGAGCTTCAGACACCTCGCCTATAAAGTGGTGACAATTGTCCCTGACTCATATGGCCTTTGTGGTTGTTAAATGAGACCACAGGTGTAAAACGCCTGGTAAATAACATTAGGTTGAATCACATGAAATGGCTGATATTCAACCTTTTGACCAAGACAACAGGGTTTCACATGACTTGAGCTAATAAAACTAGATAACCTTTGGGCTGGCCTAAATAAGACATGACAAGAGAAAAGGACTATAGATGAAGAAAGAATGAAGAGTCAAGGTATCATTTTGCAGAAATTCCCTACAAAAAATTCATAAACTTAGATGAATGTGATTTTCTAGAAAAACAAATACTAAAACTGACATATATTAAGTGCTTAATAAGTAAATGGAGCCTGGGCAACATGGTGAGATCCCATCTCTACAAAAAAATACAAAAATTAGCCAGGTGTGCTAGTGCACATGTGTGGTCTCAGCTAGTCAGGAGGCTGAGGTGGGAGGATCACTTTAGCCCAGGAGGTCGAGGCTGCAGTGAGCTATGATCGCATCACTGCACGTCAGCCTGGGTGACGGAGTGAGACCCTGACTCCAATAAATAAATAGGCCAGGTGCTGTGGCTCATGCCTGTAATCCTAGCACTTTGGGAGGCCAAAGTGGGAGGATTGCTTGAGCCTAGGCGTTTGAGGCCAGCCTGGGCAATGTGGTGAGACCCTTATCTCTACCAAAAATACAAAAAATTAGCCAGGCATGGTGGCATGTGCCTGTATTCTCAGCTACTCAGGAGGCTGAGGTGGGAGGATCACTTGAGTCCAGGAGGTGGCGGTTGCAGTGAGCTGTGATCATACCACTGCACTCCAGCCTGGGCGACAGAGTGAGACCCTATCTCAAAAAATAAATAAATACTGTCAGTTCCCAGCCCACCTTCACCCAAGATACTGTTCCTGCTCCCTGTCCTGACCCGATTCCCTGCCTCTCCTGGGCTGCGAATCGTCATCTTTCTTTCTCCACGTTTTGGCTTCTCTCCTGACCTCAGTGACTCCACCACCTTTGCCCACAGCACCCAGTCCTGTCTCTCGTCCTACCTCCAGTATCTGACTTCCCTATGGATTTAGTCTCTCTCCCCCCTTCTCTCTCTCTCTTGCTCTCTCTCTCTCTCTTTCTCCTGATTAACTTCTTTCCTCCGAAATCTTGGATAAAAAACTGTCACTCAATCTCCCCAAAGCTCTGCCCCATCTGTGAAGGTGTCATTATAATTTAGAGATTGCGAAGTGTCAGAAAACCCTCCGTTTGCTTCCCCACTTACCTGGAACAACCACACGGATCCCCAGTGCTCCCACGCTTGTGCTTGTGTGCTTTCTCTCCTCCAACCCGAATCACCACCCCCAACCCCTCCAATCATAAACAGGAGACTGGGGACCACCTTGGGGCCAGGGTCCTCTACCAGGATATTCCTCTGTCGTCTTAATGTTTTCCTTTAAGATCACAGAGTCTTGACCCATTAACTCTCAGATAAATGACTGAACTGTCCAACTCAAGAGGTCAGAAGAGGAACACACACACGCACATACACAACACGGAATACACACACACACACACACAACACAGAAAGAACCAGGTCATCTTTCACGAATTGGTGAATTCACAGAAATCAGTGAATTAAGAAACAGAAAAACGGTGGAGTTAGTGTATACATTAATAAATGGATTTTTTTGTAAGGGGTAAATGATTAACTATTTTATTTTATTTTTTTGAGACAGAGTTTCACTCTTGTCACCCAGGCTGGAGGCAGTGGTATGATCTCGGCTCACTGCAACCTTGGCCTCCTGGGTTCAAGCGACTCTCATGTCTCAGCCTCCCGAGTGGCTGGGACTACAGGGTGGGTGCTACCATGCCTGGCTAATTTTGTGTTTTTAGTAAACACGGGGTTTCACCATGTTGGCCAGGCTGGTCTCAAACTCCTGACCTCAAGTGATCCACCCACCTTGGTCTCCCAAAGTGTTGGGATAACAGGCGTGAGCCAATGTGCCTGGCCTTAAACAATTAATTGGACTAGTGGGTAGCCAGACCAATAAATAAATAAATAAATAAGACACAGACATAAAATTCAAAAGAAAAATAACAGTTTAATTTGCAATTCTCTACAAGTAAGTCTGTAAATCTGGACGACACTGATGATATTTTAGGAAAATATAAATTATCAGTGTAGGCCAAGAATAGACTTTTTTTTTTTAAGAGACAGGGTCTTGCTATATTGCCCAGGCCAGTCTCAGACTCCTGGGCTCAAGCTATCCTCCCACCTCAACCTCCCAAAATTCTGGGATTACAGGGGTGAGCCACTGTACCCAGCTAGTTATTAAGACCAGCTCGTTATTATGACTGTTATTAAGAAATTATTTCCCTTCCATCAAAAGAAAAGAAGCAAAACTCAGACAGTTTTACAAGTTAGTTCTTTCAAAACTTCAAGGAACAAATACTTTCAGTTTTATTTAAACATTTGCAGAGAACACAGAAACAGGGAGCTCTCCCTAATTCTTTTCATGAAGTCAGCATAATATATCAAGACAAACATCTGACCAGATCTCCTAATATAATTCACCTCCTTCATAGCTGAAAGGATAAAAATAATAATTTCTATAGATAATAAAAATGGTATTTTGTGGGGGCCTGGAGCAGTGGTTCACGCCTATAATCCTACCACTTTGGGAGGCCAAGGCTGGCAGATTGACTGAGCTCAGGAGTTCCAGACCACCTTGGGCAACACGGTGAAACCCCGTCTCTACTAAAACACAAAAAATTAGCCAGCAGTGGTGGCAGGTGCCTGTAATCCCAGCTACTCAAGAGGCTGAGGCAGGAGAATTGTTTGAACCTGGGAGGTGGAGGTTGCAGTGAGCAGAGATCAAGCCACTGCACTCCAGCACTGGGTGATAGAGTGAGATTCTGTCTCCAAAAAAATAAATAAATAAAAATAAAATAAAAAATGTTTTGTAGGAGCCAGGTGTGGTTGTTCAAGCCTGTAATCCCAGCAGTTTGGGAGGACAAGGTGGGAGGATCCCTTGATCCCAGGAGGTGGAGGCCAGCCTGGGCAACATGGTAAGACCCTGTCCCTAAAAAAAATTAAGAATCCAGCTGGGTGTGGTGGCACACACCTGTAGTTTCAGCTACTGGGGAGGTTGAGGTGGGAGGATCACTTGAGCCTGGAAGTTGGAGGCTACAGTGAACCGTGATTGCACCACTGCACTCCAGTTTGGGTGATGGTGGGAGACCCTGTCTCAAAACATAAAAATGCTGGCCAGGCTTGGTGGCTCATGCCTGCAATCCCAGCACTTTGGGAGGCCAAGGTGGGTGGATCACATGAGGTCGGGAGTTTGAGACCAGCCTGACCAACATGGAGTAACCCCATCTCTACTAAAAATACAAAATTAGCCAGGCATGGTGGTGCATGCCTGTAATCTCAGCTACTCGGGAGGCTGAGGCAGGAGAATCACTTGAACCTGGGAGGTGGAGTTTGCAGTGAGCCGAGATTGTGCCCTTGCACTCCAGCCTGGGCAATAAGAACAAAACTCCATCTCAAAAAAGAAAAAAAATTTAATAAATAAAAGTGAAAACGCTTTGTGGATAGTTGTGAGTGGATCCCTTCTTCCTACTAATGAGAAGCTCTGGTCCTTTTCCCCCGAGTCAGCGACAGGGCAGGGCCAGCCACCACCACTGCGTCCGCTGGGCCTCATTCTGGCTGTACCAGCCAATGAGTCAATGGGAGAAAGGGAAACAGGTATCAGACAGGAACTGAAAACTCCCCATGCACACCGATCCTATGGAAACAGAAGAACACCCGAGAGAATCGAAGGAGCACCAGTCATGGGAGGATGACCCGTTTCCAAGTCAAGACACCAAAAGTAATAACCTTCCCACAGACAAGTAGTTAGCAAATATAATTGCAGAAAACCTCTGATCTGTAAGGAAAGCAACCAAAAAGATGTAAAATATCCTAGAAGTAGGCCTGAGGAGTCTGCACAGGACCCGTCTGAGAAGAGCAGTGGATGTGACTGAAGGCACAGTGGGTGACTCTGCGGGAGGAAGCCCTGCGCTTGGACAGGGAAGGCTCAACCCCACGCTTCTCTGCCCGGCCTTTTCCCTCCTTGCCCTCCCTACCACCTTTTCTGTCCCCTCTGTCCCATATGCCCTTCTTGGAGAGGACTGACCCCTGGTTCTCAGGCCCACGCAAGGGCTAACCGTAGCCAGGCCTGCCTCGAGACTTCCTCTGCTCAGGCTCCAGCCGCTGGACTGCCCTGGTTAAATCTCCACATTCCAGAGACTATTGACCCGCTCCCCACTCCCACCCTACCTCCCCCACCGCCCCGCCCCTCCTCCACACCCTGCACCTGGTGAGCCGGGCATCTCCGCCACCCTCCCCACACCCCCCTCCTCCACACCCTGCACCTGTTGAGCTGGGCATCTCCCCTACCCTCCCCACACCCCCCTCCTCCACACCCTGCACCCAGTGAGCCGGGCATCTCACCCATCCTCCCCACATGCGCCTCGCAGTCAGTGGCTGCCGCTCTCCACCCATCCTGCCTCTCGCCCCTCTTCCTGTAAGAATTCAACTGAAAACCTAAAAGGTTCCTTTTCTGCACCAACCCCTTATCACTCACCCCACTGTGGTTCAGCCAAGGTACCTGGGTGCAGAGCGGGGAGAGGCTCTGGCTCCTTCCTCTCCCAGGGGTGTGGCCCTTCATCTGTCCATCTTACATGGTGGATAGAGCGCAACCCGTTCTGCGTTCTGCACCGAGTCCAGACTCGGGGTGTCTCCTGTGACACCTGCCCTGCGGCCCTGCCCCTCGCACCCTCCATCCCTGATGCAGACTTTCCCGGGCAGGGAGCCTCTTACCTGGGACCCAGAGAAGCAGCAGAGCCCAAGGCAGCCACATGGTCCCTTCCCCAGCACAGGCGGCACTTGCAGCGCCAGGTCCCAGCCGGACCCGAGGGGACAGTCACGACTCCAAGGCCCTGACTTCTGCTTTTCTTGGTGCCGCACTGCTTCCTTGTTCAGCTTCTTTTGGTTCTATTCCTGGAGCCGGCCAGAAAATGGAGGAAGTTGGGGAGCCCCGGCTAAGCCTCCCCTGGGAACGGCGCGTCCTCCTTAACCCAGGTTAAGGTTGCAGGTTCCTCGGCTATTTCTAGTGATGAGACCTCTCCCTGTAGTGACTCCGTAGCTCGCAGGACTGCTCCCCGACTCTCACCTCCCCGGGTCTCCTTCTAGTGGAAGGCCCAATAACTCCTCCCTCCTTTCCTTGTAGTCAAGATGGGCAACCCTGGGGGAGGGGCCCGCTGAGCCGGCTCCTCTCACCCTCGGTGGTGCCCACGAGGAGGCTGCCCGGGGGAACTCCCCTTTCCTGAGTCCCTTCCCTGAGTCCCTTGGGGGTCCAGGCCTGGGCTTCCAGGCTTAGGGAAGGGGAGTTGTCATCGTGACCCCAGAGTCCCTGAATGGTTCCTAGTCTTGGAAATGTATTCAACTTGACACGGAGGTCCTCCAGCCATGCCTTCCTTTCTATATAGCCCCATTGGAGCCAGCTCGGGGCTGGGCACAGAGCAGGGACTCAGTGAGCCTGTAAGGACCCCTTTCTTTCCTGATCCACACGGAGTTCAGACTCTAAACACACACACTCACACTCACATACACACTCACACAAACATACATTCACACATACACTCACACCCACACACATTCACAAACTCACATACACATACATAAACACACACTCACACACATATTCACACACACACACAAACACATTCACAAACTCACACACACACATACACTCACACACACGCTCATATATACACACACACACACAGGCCCTCTCACCCACACACATTCACAAACTCACATTCACACACACAAACACAAATTCACACACACTGATACACACAAACGCACATTCACACACATTGAAACACATACACTCACATTCACACAACGCATTTACACACATATACAACTGAAATACACTCACATATACATTCACACACACAAACTCTCACACACACACTGACACATTCACACACAGTCACACTCGCAAACTCACACACACAGTCTCACACGCGTGCCTTGAGTAGGTGCCCCAGCTTGCACAGAATGACCAGGTGGGCACAGGAAATGCCACTCCTAATGTGTAATGCATCACCTGGGAGCTTGCAGTCCCTAAGCTCAGAGCGTCCACCCACACGGAGCCCTGTGCCAGCTATGGGATCCCAAGAATGCCCTTCTTGCTCCTTTTGGAATTTTTCACTATCCTCTTCCTTCCAGCCCCAGGAGCACCTTGCCCAGGAAGGTGTCAGGAAGCCAAGGAGACCTGTGGGCTCTGCTGCTGGAAGATTCAAGGACAGAGCCTGGGGGACATTGTGGAAATTTCCATGATGATGCAGTCATAGATTAACTAAAGCTCATTAAGATCCAAGACACTTTGGGGCCGGCCGCGGTGGCTCACTCCTGTAATCCCAGCACTTTGGGAGGCTGAGGCGGGCGGATCATGAGGTCAGGAGTTCGAGACCAGCCTGGCCAACGTGGCGAAACCCTGTCTCTACTAAAAATACAAAAATGTGGTGGGCGCCTGCAATCCCAGCTACTCGGGAGGCTGAGACAGAAGAATTGCTTGAACCCAGCAGGCAAAGGTTGCAGTGAGCTGAGATCGTGCCATTGCCCTCCAGCCTAGGTAACAAGAGCAAGACTCCATCTCGAAAAAAAAAAAAAAAGATTCAAGACACTTTGGATCATGACACTGTTGAGCTGAACATAAAAATGCAGGGGATGCGTCATATTCGGTGGTTTTTGTGGCCTGATCGTTGCAAAGTTTCTCAAAAATTATTTTTTGGTTTAACCATGACCAAAAAGGAGCTGCTGCAGTCTTGAACATCCAGGCCAGAGAGAGAAGCAGAAGGCTAAGTTCTGGCGTGGCTTGTCCACTTACCACTGAATGACCTTGAGCAAAGCCTGTGGCTTCTGTAAAACGTCAATAATGACAGCTTCTCTGTGGGAATAAATATTATTATTATTATTTATTTTTTTTTTTGAGACGGAGTCTCGCTCTGTCGCCCAGGCTGGAGTGCAGTGGCGCAATCTCAGCTCACTGCAAGCTCCGCCTCCCGGGTTCACGCCATTCTCCGGCCTCAGCCTCCCGAGTAGCTGGGACTACAGGCGCCCGCCACTGCGCCCGGCTAATTTTTTTTTCTATTTTTAGTAGAGACGGGGTTTCACCATGGTCTCGATCTGTTGACCTTGTGATCCGCCCGCCTCGGCCTTCCAAAGTGCTGGGATTACAGGCGTGAGCCACCGCGCCCGGCCGGGAATAAATATTATAATGATTATACAAATACTGAAATGTCGGTGTTCGTTAACATCCTCAGGTCAGTTTTTCTGAGGGAATACATCTCTACTTTTGGTGAAAGGTAATAGGAAAATTGGATTCAACAGGAAGTGTGCTTCACAGATAATCGATGAGGTGCAATTCTCCTTAGGCACATAGAGAAACACCTGACTTACTGCAAAGGAAAGGGATCGGGGGATCCCTTAGACCGTGCCACGCCCATCCTGCTCACCCTACCCTGTCCACAAACCGAAAGGAAGAAACAAAATGGTGCAAAATAACCACAAAACGTGAGAGAATTCAGGAAGTTGCACATTCTGGCTATGTCCCGATAGCCGTCAGGTAACATGACTCAGGGGGAGGATGAGCTGAGGCCACAGGGCTGAGGCCCATTTCCCAGGGGTGGGGGTGGGGGGTGGTCCCACAGCAGCCACAAAACTTCTGATAAGCTCTGGAGTCTCTTCCTGGTGTGGACACACATGCCCAGAGGCCAGTGAGGGGTGCTGGTGGCGATGTGGGGTTGGGAGCTTTCTGGGAAGACCTGCAGCAGCAGCATTGAGCCTTGTGAACCACAGGATCCTAAGAAAAGATTTGCGGAGTGGATGGGCTACGGCACTTCCCAGCAGAACTTCCCTTTTGAAAGCAGCCCAGTCTCAGAGCCACCCTCCTGCCGGGGCAGCCTGGCTGTTCCCCATCCACTCTGTTCCTTCCTCCCCTGAGCTTGAAGCTGGGAGGGCCTCAGCCCCATGGGTGCCACTCAAGGGTGGCCCAGAGGCTGGGCACCCAGAGCTGAGAAGCGGGATCAGGGCGGCGTGACTGTGGCCCCCCATTGGGACGAACAGCTTGACAGCTGCTGAGCACCGGATGGAAAGGGGGGGAGGCTGACCTCTCGGGGGAACCTGCTGCCGCTTGGTGCTCTTGCTGTGTGTACTTTGAGTTGTGTACTCAAGGTCTGAATGAGATTTGCAGGGGGAGGGGCATTAGGGAAGGACAAAGACTGGGGACTAGGAAGATCTCGCTTCCTTTCTTTCCCCAGGAGACTGGGTGAGACCAACTGCAAGAACCTGATGCTACCTGGGGACAGCCCACGCCCTGCCCTCCTGCCCATCTCTGGAGAAGCTTCCCCACCCCTCCTGCAGCCCCCAGAGGCTCAGGCAGCTTCAGTAACTCATGCCCTGGCACGTCCCGCGGTCCCCAGGCCATACATAGTCCACACCAGCTGGTCACGATGACTGGTAACCTGCTCTCCTGGTTGGTCCTGGGTGTAGTGTGGTCAAGATGAAGAGGAAGAGGAAGCCGTAGACAGATGTGTGGTGATCATAGTCAGAGGCCTGGGAGCCTCAGCGTCCCACAAGGTTTCCTGTCCACGATGCCAGTGCTCCATGCAGGCCCCAAACCCAAGCACGCCTGTAGTCCCGGCTACTCAGGAGGCTGAGGCAGGAGAATCGCTTGAACCTGGAAGGCGGAGGTTGCAGTGAGCCGAGATCGCGCCACTGTACTCCAGCCTGGGGTGACAGAGTGAGACTCCGTCTCAAAAAAAAAAAAAAAAAGAACACTGGCTCCACCTTGGCTCTGTCCCCACCCCCCAACCATCCCTGGTTGTCTGTCCCATAACTGGTTGGCCCCAAGGGGACACACTGTGACCCTAAAAACTTAGGGTGGCAGGGAGGGGAGTGAGCAGAGACTGGACAGAGTGGAGCTGGGGTGGGCCAGATGGTGAAACTTAGCCCTGGAACAGGCAGGTTGTGGGGAGGTGCTTGAGGCGGGTCCCACAGTCCTGCTCCTAACTCCCAAAGTGGCTGGAGCCAGGGGATGCCAATCAGGCAGTGGAACCCAGCAGCCAGGAAGGGGTGCAGTCTGCAGCCCCCTAAAGAAACTGCTCTCCTTGGAACCCTGGTGAAGTCTGAACTGGCTAGTCACAAGCAGCCCCTGTCGCCGTCTGATGGTGGCTGCTAGAGCTGCCCGCTTTCTTGGACAGGCAAATCAGTTCTTATCTCTGCAGGTCTGGAAGTGGAGAGGCGTCTGTATGCGGATCCTTCCAGACTCCCCAGCCAGTAGACCAGGAACAGGGGAAGGCTCCAGCCCCTTTGGAGGAGAATCTGAAGGCTCCAGAGGGTGAAGCCCTCCAAGGGAGAGGAGGAGTGGATGAAAAGAGAGGGAGAGGCAGAAGTCACAGGGGTGGCCTGGGCACAGTGGCTCAAGCCTGTAATCCCAACACCTTGGGAGACGGAGGCATGAGATCACTTAAGCCTAGGAGGTGGAAGCTGCAGACAGCTATGATCGTGCCACTGCGCTCCAGCCTGGGAGACAGAGAGAAACCCTGTCTCTAAAAAAATAATGAAAATGTTTTAAAAAGATGTCACAGAGGAGGAAATGGCACAGTGCCCAGCCTTCAGACCAGGCTACCCAGGAGGGTCCACGGGTGCCGTGGGTTGGCCTCTGTGGTGTCTTGGGCTCCTGGTTGGCAGTCGAGGAGACCCAGGGGACTCTCAATGCCCAAGAAGGTCTGTAGCCCTGAGGCCAAACTGGGACTGTCCAGCTGCCCCAGTAGCATAAGCAGGCTGCAGCACTGTGGCTCCACTGCCTGCCTCCGACGGACTGTTCCAGGAGAGGGGAGGGGCTGGGCTGCAGGCGGGGAGTTGCCTCTAGGATGGAGAGGGCAAAGGCAGGAACCTGGGTTTCACGCCTCCCTCCCCTCCCCTGAGTAAGGTTACATGCTTTACCTTAAGGCTCTAGGGTCAAGGGACACCGCCCCAGGGCTCCCAGCTGGCAATGACCCCTTTGTGAACATGTGTTTTGGCCATAGGTGCAGGAACCCAGGGTTGTGACTTTAAATACTGCTGAGGGCCCGGGCGTGGTGACTCACACCTGTAATCCTAGCACTTTGGAGGCTGAGGCAGGTGGATCACTTGAGGTCAGGAGTTCGAAACCAGCCTGGACAACATGGTGAAACCCTGTCTTTATTAAAAACTCCAAAAAAATTATCCAGGTGTGTTGGGGAGCGCCTGTAATCCCAGGTACTTGGGAGGCTGAGGCAGGAGAATTGCTTGAAACCAGGAGGCGGAGGTTGCAGAGAGCCTAGATCATGCCACTGCACTCTAGCCTGGGAGCAAGACTCCATCTCAAAAAATAAAAAATAAATAAATAAACACTGCTGAGATCTCTAGCTTCTAGAGAATAGGAGAGTCAACTTTTATCGTGGGCGGTTTTGGGGGTGTATTAGTCAGGGTTCTCTAGAGGGACAGGACTAACATAGATGTAGATATAAAGTGGGAGTTTATTAAGGAGTATGGACTCACACAATCACAAGGTGAGGCCCCACAACAGGCCATCTGCAAGCACAGGAGCCAGGAAGCCAGTCCGAGTTCCAAAACCTCAAAAGCAGGGAAGCTGACGCTGCAGCCTTCAGTCTGTGGCCACAGGCCCAACGCCCCTGGCAAACCACTGGTGTAGGTCAAAGAGACCAAAAGCTGAAGAACTTGGAGTCCAATGTTTGAGGGCAGGAAGCATCCAGCACAGCAGAAAGATGGAGGCTAGAAGACTCAGCCGGTCTGCTCTTTTCATACCTGCTTTTATGGTGCTCACCCAGATTGAGGGTGGGTCTGCCTCTCCCAGTCCACTGACCCAAATGTTCATCTCCTTTGGCAACACCCTCATAGACACACTCAGGAACAATACTTCGCACCCTTCCATCCAATCAAGTTGACACTCAGTATCAACCATCACAGGAGGTCAGAGTGTATGTGTTGGGGTGGGGACTCAGAGTGTAGCAAAAATAGCAGCGACCTGGAGAGAGCTCTGTGGGGTGAAGCAGAAGGAGACATAACTCCAATGCAGCTTCCCGGTCCCGCTGACCACATTTGCTTACACAGATTCTGGCGGAAGTCTCAAGCCTAGGTGCACATGAAAATTCTTCGGGGACCTTCGGGGGAGGGCATGGTGGCCCACACCTGCAATCCCAGCCAATCAGGAGGCTGAGGTAGGATGATGGCTTGAGCCCAGGAGTCCTAGACCGGCCGGGCAACATATGGAGACCCTCTCTCTAAAGAAGAATCAGAAAAACATCCATGCCTGAGTCCATGAGTGGAGCCCTGGCAGAGATTCCACACCCCGAGGAAGAGGGAGGGTGGGAGGGCACTGCAGTGGGAGAAAAGAGATTTCAGACACCAGACAGTGCATAGGAGGGGGTGGAGGAAGTGCAGAAGTCGGCTGGCCATTCCACCTCAGGGAGATATTCTCCAACCCCGGGACTACCTAAGCTCTCCACAGACAAGGAGGGGGTCTCTTCAGGGAGGACTCAGCATGACAAGTCCCAGCCTCCTGCTGAATCCTGCCCATAAAGTTGGTTCTGAAAGTGAATACATGAATGGATGGATGGATGGATGGATGGATGGATGGATGGATGGATGCCGAGAGTGATGAGGAGCATGAACTCTGGGTTTCACTGCCTGGTTTGAATCCCATCCCTGCCTCTGATAAGCTGTGTGACCTTGGCTGAGTTACTAACCTCTCTGAGCCTCAGCTTCTCCACCTGCAAAATGGGAAAAAAATCACACCACTCCACAGTGTCCACACTCCATAAATGTCGGGATTATTGTTATCTGCAGTCTTTATTATATCACCACCACCCTCCATGCTCACGGGGAATGCATGGTGCTGCGGCCTATGCCTCTTCTTCCCTATCCAGAAGGAGCAGAAGAGCCTCCTTGGCCTCACCCCGTCCATCACACAGCCTCCTTTCCCTCTTCTTTTTCCGTGCCCTGAGTGTCCCTGGCTCCCTTTCCCACCTGCCCCTTGTTATCCTGAGAGAGTCACATCTTTCAAAGGCCCACCCCTCACCTCCCCACCAGACCTTGTTCAGGGACCCCTACCTCACCCCTACATGACGTCACACTTGGATGGGCCGCCCCAAACCAGGGGACCAGGACGCATCCCCCAAGGTCTGCTGCTCCAACTGAGATCTAAGCACCACCATGCCCGCTGATGCCGCCAGGTGGCGCTCGGTGCCCAGGCACTGTCAATTTGTTCAACAAACATTAATGGCTGTCCCCGTTGAGCCAGGCACTGGGTCCAAAGATGGGGACATGAAGCTAAAAATACCGCAATATCTCCTTTTCAGGAGCTCATGGTTTCGTGGAAAACATGTAAACAAAGACGGGAAAACAAAGGATTGCCTTAAAAGGTGAGAGGCAGAAATCCCAGGGGCCTAGGTAGGAAGGCCCCCTTCTATCAGACGCAGGGAAATGGCAGGAGACAAGTGGCCCAGGGGTCCTGGACACCAGCCCCGTGCCTCCTTCTCAGCCCACTTTCTCACTCTCCCCTTTGAGGAATTCTGGAAGGAGGGTGAACAGAGCCCTTGAAAAATATGGAAAAACATCCAGCCTGTCCTCAAATGGGTCCTCAGTCGTGGGGGAAGCTGGGGAACCACAGCCTTAGATCTCTTGACTCTTCCTTCTCCTACCCCAACCCCGTACTACAGTCCCTCCACAAGGTCCCACCTCCACCACTGAAAAAGTGAGAAGGTGATGGCTTGAAAGGCCTCCCGGTCACTCAATCACCCAGCTCCTTCTCCCGACACCCCCAGGCAGTGGTGGAGGCAGCATTAACCCATCTCAGCCTCCCCTACAGTAGTGGGGCCCAAGTTTGGCTGATGTAACAAACACCTGGGGTACTGGCTGAGAATGCAGATTCTGGGGCCTGCCTCGGACCAGCTGAATCAAGAATCTCTCCAGTGGGGACTGGGAATCTGTCATTTAACAAACGCTGCCAGATGATTTCTAGAATCAGACAAGTTTAGGAACTGGAGTGCATAGGGGTTATGAGAATACCTGGCACTTCACTGGTGCCCAGGAGAGCACCCTCTTAATCTTTCTATGACCAAAGGAGAGAGTCCCCCACCTCAACCCAGGCCATCTCCCTGGTTTACTTTCTTTTTTCTTTCTTTTTTTTTAGACAGAGTCTCAATGTGTCACCCAGGTTGGAATGCAGTGACATAGTCTCTGCCCACTGCAACCTCCACCTCCTGGGTTCAAGCGATTCTCCTGCCTCAGCCTCCCAAGTAGCTGGGATTACAGGTGAGCACCACCACACCCGGCTTATTTTTGTATTTTTAGTAGAGACAGGGTTTCACCATGTTGGCCAGGCTGGTCTTGAACTCCCGACCTCAAACAATCCCCCTGCCTTGGCCTTCCAAAATGTTGGGATTATAGGTGTGAACCATCATGCCTGGCCAACCAGCCTCACTTTCAGAGCTGGGACACAGCTGTCCCCAGGTGACCAAAGTCCCCATCAGTGAACCCTCATCCCCAACACAGGGACATGAATACAGACACACGGATGGGGGTGTCTTTGCCCTTGTAGACCTCAGAGCAGGTCAGCATCTATGGACACCGTCAAGTAGCTGAGGAATTGTCACACACAGTGAGAGGTTCCCCTCAGAGACCCAACACACCCGGCTGCAGTGAGCTGGGGAGATAGAAGCCTCAGATTTGAGGAGGTGAAAGAATTGTGTGCCACACAGACTGGGATACTAGGAGAGAGATCAGTGTGAGAATCGATGTTAATTAGAATGATGGCACGGAGCAGCCTTTGATAAATATGGATGAAAACCTGATGAACGAATGAATTAATAAGCCAAATGCTATTCCCATGTCTGTTGCTGTCTGCCCCATGGGACAAGGCGTGTTTTATAACGATGAGCTACACTCGGAGAAACAGCACACCAATCTACTCCACGAATGTAAATCTAATTCCGCCTTCGAAGAATCATTTAGCAAGGCTGGGTGGAGGGTGGGCGCTCCAGGCCACATACATGCAATGAACACACACTCCCCACCCCAGCCTCCTTGAAAACCCTCCCAAGGAGAGAATGAGTTGAAAATCCAGGCAGGGTAAAAGTTGGCCCATCTTTCTCAGGGGGAGAGATGAGGAAGGGGAGTGTGGCTGAGAGTAGCTCCCTCTGGTCTTTGTGTGGGCTAGGGCAGGGACGTCGCAGGCCACTGCAGCTGCTGATGGAGGGCCACTGCTACCTCTGGCCCTTTTTCTTTCTTTCAGATGAACTTTTTTTAATTACGTAATTTATTTTCATGGAAAAGAGAGAAAGGAAAGAGAGACAGAAAAAGCAAAACAAGACAAAAAATCTTCTTGTCCTTCATCTGCTTGGTAGCTGTGGATTTCCATCCCCACACCCAGCCCCTTTCCCCCCTCCGCCGCCCCTGGCCAACCCCACCAATGGTCCACTTTAACATCTGCTACGGTGCCTTTTGTCTCTTTCCAGATTTCCTATGCAAATACAGCCAATTGTGAATACACAGGGCGAGGGGGACTACTAAAACCTCCCCTGTGAAGTCTGGAATTGGATTCTTCTGAAAATTCTGCTTTGCATGGCAGGATGGCATGCAGATGGGGGTTGGGGCCAACAGTGCCCTGCCCCAGCCCTCTCACGGCCCTCCTGGCTCTGATGACCGCCCCCAAATGGGCCTGGTGAAGGGACAGGGCGGGATCCTCCCCGGCTGGGACCAACTCCTTTTGTCTTTCCCACGCCCCACCCTGTGTGTGTGTGTGTGTGTGTGTGTGTGTGTGTGTGTGTGTGTGTAAGGGGTGGACCCTGTGGGCCAGGATGCCCTCTGACCTTCAGTCCTGACAGCCCCTGGGCTCACATGGTAGCCTCAGCCCAGCCTCTCCTGGGGAAACTCAGGCTGCCCATGGACACCCAGTGCCTGAATCTCTTTCTGGTGCCCCAGCTGGCCTGACTGCTAGTGACGGGCTTGTCCCCAGCATCCCCTGTCCCAGCACCCACATCAGGGTGGGGGGCACCCTATGGTGAGAAAGCCTGGCAGGTCACATGCTGCCGAAATACTGTCAGGTCAAGGGTCACAGTCCCTAGGCCGGCCTGAAGCAGCTGGCAGCGGCGGGGAGAAGGGGAGGCCAGCACCAGCGTCCTGGCTGCAGGGACCTCGGGCTCCCGGCCCCCAGGCCCTGTGGCTGCCTCAAATGCCCACCGTAAAACCCTCGGGGAGTGGGTCTCTACCCGGAGAGTTTGCCCCCAGGGGACATTTAGCCGTGTTCAGAGACGTTTGTGTTTGTACGGTTAGGGGGCTGACTGTGCTCCTGGCATCCAGTGGAGGGTGTCAGGGATAATATCCTGCAGTGCCCAGGCCAGCTCCACTACACAGCGATCCGGCCCCAAATGTCGCTGGTGGAGCCGAGGAACCCCGGTCTAGAGCCAGACATAAGGCAGCGGCAGGGCTCCCCGTGCCCTCGGCCCCACTACGTCCACCCGTGGAAACTCCACGACCCGGCGGGCCTCCGGGAGGGGATTCTTCCCTTGGGAAAAGGGGCCTGCTTCCCTGGCCTAACCCACCCCACCCCCGTCTCTGCGCTGGCCTGAGAGACACATGGATGAATGCGGCCCCAGCAATCCCCGGCGGCTGCGAGGCCCGGCTCTGAGGGCGGGGAGGGGCGGAGCGCGGCGGCCCGGCCCCAGGCTACAGCAGGCGCTGGGACAGCTGGCTCCGGCCGCCGCCCGGCGGCGAAGATCGGGTTGCAGGGGCCGGGGCGGGGCTTGAGGTGGGGCACGAGAGGCGGCGTTGGGTTGGCTCGAGCTGGGGTGGCCGGGCCCTCGCGGGAGAGGCACGTGGGCGCGCCTGCTGCTCGGGCCCACCCCCACCTCCCCCGACCCAGGTGCTTGCGGAGAAGTGGGCTGTGTGCGGCTGGGGTTCCGGGGCCCCGCGCCCTCTCCCAACCTGGTCAGATTATGACACTGGGTTAAGGACGGAGCGTAAAACCTTCCCTGGGCCCGGGCCTCCATGGCCCTCTCATGCCGTCGGTGGAGTTGGGGATGAGGCAAGCCACTGTCGCCTTTGGGTGAATCAGAAGAAGGAGCCACTTCCAGGCCCCTGGCTTGGAGGAGTCTGCGGGGGTGAGAGGTGGGGGGATGGGGCGGACAACCGGCTGGGACAGGCCCCACTCACCCCCGACGGGACCCAGCTTCTCTGTCCAAAGCACAGCCAGGCGGTGACCCTGTGTCCGCCCGGTTCTGCTCCAGACTTTGAGTCCGAACCTCTAGGGGTGTATCTGTGGCTTTAGGTCCCCTCTCCACTGCTGGGGACACGAACTCCAGGGCTTAGACAGAGCTGGAGACATCGGGGTGCATTTTACAGATGAGGAAACCCTTGTGGGGGTGGGGGTGGGGGTCAAGGGAGCTGTCCAAGGCCACAGAGCTAGCTGGAGCCAGGACCTGTCCGAGATGCCCTGCCCGCCACGAAGGTGCCGCTTGAGGAGGGGATGCCCGGGGAAGCTTGCTGAAGGCACCTGCCTGCTTAATCCCAAAACGCATTTGCTGGGACTCACATGGCCACTCCCACTTCAACCCTAAGGCCTGACCTGGCAAAGGAGGGCAGGGACCAGATCCCTCTCATCTCCACTGCCTCCCGTCCACCCAGTAGACAGTGGACTTTGCTGTCAGAAAGCAGTTCTGTCCCAGCTCTTCAGCCTAGCTTCCTAGACTTCCTGTGCAGCTGGTGACCCTCCTAACGCCTCTGCTAGCCCTTCTCCCCTGCCAGTCAGGGCGCGGGCACTGCCAAGGGTCTCTCTCCTTAGCATCCTCTTCCAATCGCGGCAACCTGCCAAGCCACCCACTCTGGGGACCCAGGGCATGAGGCAGCGCAGAGGGAAGGGAGGATGTGGCACCAGGAGGTGCCAAACTGAAATCTGGCTGGAAGACCTGCTTGTCTGGGCAGGAAACACTGGGCAGATGGTGCCTGGATGCTCTGCCTTGGCTGTGACTTTCATGGGGGTTACCTGGAGGGGACAGAACGCTAAACACAAACTCAGGAGGCTGGTACCCCCATTTTTCAGATGAGAAGACTGAGGAAGGACTAAGGGAGCTGCCGAAGGTCACAGAACTACTAACAGCCAGGATCTGAACCCACAGCCTCTGATTCCAAAGTCATATTTTCTCCGTGCTGCAGAATTGCCTCCTGCTACAAGGGCATGGGTCCCTGCTCCCCACCTCCTTCTCTGAGGGTACTGATGTCTCCCTTTCAATCCCCCGCACCCCAGAGGGACGCGCCGCTCCAGCCTCTGCCCATCAGCAACCTTTTCTCAAGGAGGATGAGGTCAGAGCCGCACCCCGAGCCCAAGGAGGATGAGGTCAGAGCACTCCCGGTCTGGTGCAGGTGCTAAATAATTCATGCAGCTGCTGTGAACAGGGGCTGCAGCTTCCTGGAGGGCCCAGAGTGGAGACAGCAGACAGGAAACACATTCTGGTCCCTGGCACCTGTGCCTGACCTTGGCGCGTCCTCTGGGGCTAGTGAAAATGCTGGCCTTGGCGAGAATGGCTTGGAGGGCCGACAGACCCTTCCGAGCAGCACCCCCACGGGACAGGCACTTAGCCTCCGTTGCTTGCTCTCTTCTATGAGCTGCGAGGGGCTGACGAACAAGTGCAGGGCCATGAGTAAACTGGAAAGTCAGGCATGGCACTCGGCAGGTCTTCATGGCCCAGGGGATTTATCAGCCATCCCTGGTTCTGGTATGCCTTTCTGTGCACTGAGAATTTCACCCAATAGGTGTCCTGGCTGCCTCTTCCAGCCATGCCAGGCAGCAACAGGGATACTATTGGGGTTGCCCCCCTCCCCACTCACATCTTGTGTAGGTGTCAGAGTTCTCTGGCCTTGACTGGTTGAGAGCTCAGTGGTTGTTGGAGGCCTGGTTTTCCCCAATAGAGAAAAAGGTCAGTTGGAATCAAACAGCCTTTGTTGGTATAAAAAGCAAGAGGACTAGCAGGGAAATACACATGAAAAAAATCCCAGAGGCAGGGTGGGGGTGGGGGAGCAGGCACCTGGAATCCCGGCTACACGGAAGGCTGAAATGGAGAATCATTTGAGGTCAGGAATTTGAGACCAGCCTGGGCAACGTAGCAAGACCCTATCTCTAAAAATAAAATAATAATAATTTTTAAAAAACTAGTCACTCCCAGAATTTATGAGCACACAGGAATTCAATGGCAGTAAGCCCTCACCCACGGAGGGTAAGGTCATTTAATTCCGAGCAGTTATGAAGTCCAAAGTCCTCGGTTTGACAGTGGTGGATGTGAGATTTCCCACGGTGTTGGCTGGATGATGGTGAACCTGCGACAGGCTCTGCCTCTTCTAGTTTTCTTCCATTCAATGCTTGTTTGTGATGCCACTCGACCACCTCAAAGAAGCCACCTCTCTCCTCTTAAGAACTCATCTAACAACTTCTCCACTTGGCCTGGGCAGGAGTAAGCAGGGCCGGTGGGTACTCCTGAATACAGGCAGGCCTGCATCTTTTAGGAGCCCATCCCACCCTGAGCCTCACGCGCTGAGCCCCCAGAGGACTCAGGCTATACACAAACCCGCGTCCGCTGGAAACTGCAGCCTCTGGGCAACAGGCACTGCCAGGGACTCCTTTGAAATTATCACATAGGAAAGCAACACAGTGCCTCGATTCACTAAAGGATCTTGGGGCTGCTAAGCTAGACCAAGCGCAGCGTGAAGTCCACAGAGCTCCCTGCTTCCCTTCCACTGGAGGGAAACAACACTCTGTTCATGGACTTCAGCAAGCAACAAAGACAGGCCAGGGGCCACAGTCAGGGCTGCAGTCCTACTCTGCAGGGATTGCGCGCCCAATTTAGCTCTGGAAAAGTACGCCAGGGACAAAGGCACAGGCTGCTGGGGATGGGAGTAGCACCAGAGGGCTGTGGGACGGACTACAGGGCACCCCCCCAGAGAGCTGCTCTGGTCGTCACCCTCCACCCTGGCACCCAGAGGTGCTGCTGGGCTGGGGACTGAGCTCTAGGGCCCACCTTGGATAAGGGCAGGAAAAACCCCAGGAAGACAATGCTATAGAGAGCTCATTTCCACAAGCCTGGAGCTGTGCCCATCTCCATCCTCGGTGCCAGCACCATGGAGGTCCTGAGAAGGCACCCTCTTCACTGGGTGACCGTCAGGATCCTCTGGAGCATGTCTGAGGGCTCAGAACACAAGAGGCTCCTCCAGTGATGAACCGGCGCCAGCACATCCAGGTGCTGCTCAAGATGAGGTAGAAACTCAACACATCTGCCCATCAGGAAATAGCAGTCGTTAGTCCTGGATCCCACTTACCTGAGGATCCCACTTACCCACTTACATATCTGCCCATCAGGAAATAGCATCATCTTTAGTCCTGGATCTCACGGGCCTCCCACGTGCCACAAGTCCCAGTCACGAGAGAGGCCTAGACTCCAGTTCATCGGGTCCAGGGCTCTCCACTGGTCCCTGAGAATGCAGTCTGAACCCCAACCCCACGTGTCCTAAGGGTACTTCCAGGCCCTGACCAGAGATGTTGGAATAGCCACAGCAGGCCCCTACTGCATTCCCAGAACCTGTGAGATCCAGGTAATCAGGGTCACGGACACCTGTTCCTGCCACAGGAGCCACCTTGAACCCCAGATGCCAGGGTGGCCGGCCATTCCCAACTCCTTAGTGAGCTGTCCATGAGGCACTGCTGGATAAAAAGAGCCCTCATCCCAGCATGCTCATCCTCGTCCCAGACGGTGAGGGGCACTGGGGGCAGAGCTCAGGCAGGGCTGGCCCTGGCTTGCTGGTGGGACCCGCTTCGTGGAAGATGGGGATGGCTCAGGGGCTCTCAAGTGGCTCTCAAGTGGGTTCAGATCCGGGACCCATAGGCCGTGGAGAGAAGCAGTGTGCCCAAGCCTCGGGCTGAGCTCTGCCCCCATCTCAGTGGCCTTCCACAGTCCAGGTGGTGGCAGGAGGCCCTGGTGAGAAGGGCAAGGGCCAACTGCTGCCCTGGCTTGGCCTCAAAGACTCATGGAGGAGATCCATCTAGGCAGAGGGCGAGACAAGCCAGTGCCGGACACCAAGATGGCAGGGCCAGGAAGGTCCAGAGTCAAGACGGCGCACTGAGGCCCGTTGTTCACAGAGGGGAGGATGGCAATCTGAAGAACCACAGCCTGGGGACACAGGGGCTATGATTTGGTGAGGGGCAGGGGGTGTCAAGAGGGGAGCTGGAGGCAGCCTGGGGGCCTGCGGACAGCTCCTTGCAGCTGCAGCCACCTGGGAACCAGGAAGATGGGCTGGGCAGGAAAGGGAGGTGGCCCTAGGCGCTCCAGTCACACACTCAGGGCTTCATGAGGGCCCACTCGGTCCACTGCTTCAGGTCGGTGGCCTCTGGCCCCTCCCAGCTCCAATGACAAGGACAGGAAAGGTGCTGGGCCCAGCCCAGCCTGGGTACAGAGGAATGAGGATCAGGATGCCGTGCGGTCCCGGGAAGGAAGAGGGCTTCTACCATCTCGTTTTACTTTGCGGGGACTGAGCCTAAAGTGACCAGAAAGAACAAGAGTCAAAGGGGACTCTACCGCGGAGGGCCCAAGCACTAGTTTTTACCTAAAAATAGTGTTTCAGTCCCCAGGAGGCTGATGCAATCTGAGCACAGAAGGAGAAGTTTGGGAGAAGTTTATTTTTTTTTCCAGCAACCTTTCTCTCCCTTTCAAGTTGGTTTTTTTTTTCCTCCCCCAGCAACTTTTCTCTCCCTTTCAACAAAAACAGTTTTTCCCCTACAACCGGTATCAGAAAATAGCTTCTGACTAGTTGGGGAGAAACATTCCCAAGCCTGAGAGGAGCAGGCTCCCCGGGGCAGGCCTGGCAGCCCCCGGCAAGGCCTTGAGCAGCGTCCAAAGGTCGGACCCTGCTGTCTCATCCTCACAGCTGGAAGTGCCACCCACTGGACTGGCTTACCCAGGGTGGGCCACGGAGAAAGGCTGCTGGACGTCAGAGTCTGAGGAAAACCTGGTTGGGGTTGGCCTGACCTCTCTGGGTCAGTTCGCTTACCTGTAAAAGGGGGCAGTGTGACCACTCTGAGGCCCTGTCTCACCCCAAAATGGTACAGTTCTGCGATTTTGAGTCGGGAAAAGGGAGAGCATACTAGTCCTGCCCACCTTCCAGGGCAGCCTTGGGGATTAAAATGAGCTGATGGGCTGGGTGAGGTGGCTCGTGCCTGTAACCCTAGCACTTCGGGAGGCTGAGGTGGGCAGGTCACTTGAGGCCAGGAATTCAAGACCAGCCTGGGCAACATGGTGAAACCCTGTCTCTACTAAAAATACAAAAAGTTAGTGGTGGCACATGTCTGTCATCCCAACTACTCAAGAGGCTGAGGCAGGAGAATCACTTGAACCTGGGAGGCGGAGGTTGCAGTGAGCTGAGATTGCGCCACTGCACTCCAGCCTGGGCAACAGACCAAGACTCTGTCTCAAAAAAAAAAAAAAAAAAAAATTAAATTAAATTAAAAAAAAATGAGCTGCTGAGGAAAGGCTTTTGCTTAGTATAAAGTACTGAGCAAACTGACTTTCTTTTTTTGAGACAGAGTCTCGCTCTGTTGCCCACACAGGAGTGTAATGGTGCAATCACAGCTCACTACAACCTTGACCTCCTGGGCTTAGGAGATCCTCCCACCTCAGCCCCGTGAGTAGCTGGGACTAATGCCTGGCTAATTAAAACACTTTTTTTTTTTTTTTTGGTAGAAACAGGGTCTCACTATGTTACCCAGGCTAGTCTGGAACTCCTGGGCTCAAGCGATCCTCCCACCTTGGCCTCCCAAAGTGCTGGAATTACAGGCTTGAGCCATCGCGCCCTGCACAAATGGACATTTTAATGACCGCTCAGGATTGAACCCAACCGGGACCTGGCCCAACCCTTTGCACTTCTGTCAACCCATTTGTAAACAATTCCTAACCCTCTCTAGGCCATTCCTTTGCACGTATCACACGGTGTGATCTCAAAGCATGGAGCAGAATGAGTCTCCACTTTGTCCGCTATGGGATCTTCACTGTTATTCATCCCAGGAGAAGCTGAAATTAGTTCATCTTCCCTTATACGCAGAGCCACCTGCTCGAGGCCCACCTTCCCAGTCCTGTCCCTGCAGCCACTGAAGGGGGGTTCCCAGAGGAAAGCTGCCTGACCTCAGACAAGCCCGGGTGTAGGACTGCATCCTAGGCACACACTGAGCCTGGGTGTTCATTCTGATTGCACAGAATACAGACAGAGGACCTGCTAAAGAACCCCTCACTGGGGAGAGGCATCAGCTACTTAATTGCACAGGAAAAATCTGCAGCAGCTTTAAATATGAGCTGGATTTGGAGGGAAGAAAGAGAAGTCACCCACAGGCCATGGAGGAGGAGAGGTTCCTCAGAAACCAGGAGCCCAGCTCAGAAACCACAATCCCAAAGCGAGAGTTAATAAAGCAGAAATGTTTTTATTAGGCACCCTTGTTCCTCACAGAGGAGCAAGATCCAGGCCTGAGCGCCTGAGAAGTCTCTTGAGGTTGCAGGAATCTCCAGAGAAACATAGGCGCTGCCCGGCCACCACCCCGAGAACACTATTTGGCTGGAGTGTGACCGCGGAGGTGACCCTGGCAGGAGGCCAGGGCTGGCTCCTCGACTCCACAAACACTGAGGAGTGGGCGAGGACACCCAGGACACCCACCGGAACACTGGCAGAGAGGGAGGCCCTTCTAGCTCTGGGGCACATGTTGCTGAGCCTGCCAGTGGGAGGAGGAGCCTGAAGAGTCCCTTGCCTGGGGCCAGGTCCTCAGGGCCCTCCCCAAATCCGCCCGCCTCTCCTGGCCACTGCTGACTCAGTCCCACACATAGGGGTTTCTAAAGACCTGAGAGTTCTTGCCGTCTTTCAGCGGTGTTGCCGCCTGGTGGCTCTGGGCCGAGTACATGTCTTCAGCCCGCAGGGTCGAGTTGGCACTGCCCATCACCTGGCTGTTGGCGGTGGCCCGTGGGAGGATGACGTCGTAAGCTCCTTCGGACTGGAAGGAAGAACAGGCGGTCTCACAGTCGGGGATCGGGAGCCAGGTTCCGCCGGGGCGGATGCACAAACACTCACTTCCTGCAGGGCTGGGCCTGCCAGATCCCCCCGGACTCCCCCCTCGGCCCCTCTGCCCCCTCTGGCTGGGCCCCAGGGGCGGCCTGGGACAGCCAGACCTGAGCCCCTTATCTTGCCCTGCCTCTGGGCATGGGAACAAGGCCCCTGGTGACCTTGGATGGTGCTGGGGCTTCACGGAGGGGGGTCCTCTTCTCAAGCCCCCTCCCGCTTCTAATTGTTTAGGGAAATGCTAGGGCCAGTGGAGGGTCAGCCACATAGAGCTGCTATTACCTGTCTGGTACAGCTCCCAGGCCCCTTCCTCCAAGAATCTTACCCCGAGTCTACCGCCTGTCACTACCATACCCCCAGCATCACAGCTGCCGGCTCCCCTGGCCGAGGACATGGCTCTGGGTGTGCCCACACATCTCTCTAGGCATCTAGGCTGGCCGGTCTGATTTAGAGTCTTTTTTTTTTTTTGTAGAGATTGAGGGGGGTCTCACTACGTTGCCAGGGCTGCTCTCGAACCCCTTGCCTCAAGCAGTTCTCCCATGTCACTCTCCCAAAGCACTGGGATTAAAGGCCTGAGCTACTGCATCCAGCCCTGATTTGGAGTCTTGAAACCTGAATTCTCTGCCTGGCGCTGGGTCTTGCTCCCATGTGGGTGAGAGACACCAGCTGTGGGGTGAAGAGGGTCCTGAGGTACCTGTTCTGGCTCCCATGCTGGAGGGAAGGTGAATTCCCGGCCCCATCTGTCTTAGCCCTATGGGAAAGAGCTGCCACCAATCAAATCTCTGTAGCTCCCAGGCCCCACACCAGCCTTCAAGTCAATCAGGCCCAGGAGGTCCTCAGCCCTGTCTGCAGTGGCCCCTGTCCCCGTGGCCCCTGGAACATCTACATCCGTGGCCCCAATCCACGAATGAGTATGCACTGGAATCACCTACACTGCTTGATAAGCCTCACCGACTCATAGCCGGACCCTACACAGCGGGCCCCACGCAGCTGGCAACAACTGGGGCTGGGGGAGGGAGTGCTGAAAGCAGGGCTTACGGATCTGCGCTGAGTAGTACCCCCATGGTGCCGATGCCCTGAAGGGATGCTAACATCCCAGCTCTGGCCCCGTCCCATCCGCGCTTTTATTTTTTTTATTTCTTATTTATTTATTTTTTGAGACAGAGTCTCACTGTGTTGTCCAGGCTGAAGTGCAGTGGTATAATCTCGGCTCACAGCAACCTCCGCCTCCTGGGTTCAAGGGATCCTCTGGCCTCAGCTTCCCCAGTAGCTAGGACCACAGGCATGTGCCACTATGCGTGGCTAATTTTTGTGTTTTTAGTAGAGATGAAGTTTCGGCATGTTGGCCAGCCTGGTCTCAAACTCCTGACCTCAGGTGATCCACCTGCTCAGCCTCCCAAAGTGCTGGGATTACAGATGTGAACCACTGCACCTGGCCCCCTTTGCACTTTTAGCAGGCTCCCAGGTGAGGCTAATGCTGGTGGTCCGGGTACCATGTTTTGAGAACCGGTCAGATAAAATATCCCTGTTCATCCAGATCATCCCCCAGGAAGCGGACTCCAAAGGTGCTGGGGAGTGAGGCACAACAACAGTGAGGGAAGCTACTCAGGAAAAGCTCCTGTGGCTGCCCACTCCCCACCAGAGCTGGCGGCCCGCAGCCTCCACTCCTGGTCCTCCGGAAACTCTCCTCTGCCCAGGCTCAGGTTCAGGCTCAGGGAGAGGGGAGGCACTGGGACTGGAGGCTTCAGCCACACTCGCCTCCCCCTGCCCTGCGGCTCTCACAGAGAGGGCGGGGAGGGGGATGAGAACGCCACCCGGCTGACCTCCTTGCTTCCTGTTCCCAGTGTCCTGCCAAGACGGGTCACTGACCTCTCCCCACAGCCTCTGCCAGCCGGGAGGAGGAACACATACAGGAGCGAGTAGAATCCAACCCACTGTCTTCCTGCTCCCATCCCCTCCCCTGGCTAATGAAGCATCTAGTTTCCAGAACCCAGGGGAGGTGTAAGGTCGAGACTTGCTCCCTGCCGGAGCAGGAGGGGAGTCGTGGGCCCCCTTGGCACAGCTGTGGTTGAGAAGTAAACACCTATCCAGACCTGCAACATTTGGACCCTGATCCATTTTGCAAACACCTGGCTGAGACCCTCCTTTGTCCCTCCACAAGCTCTCCAGGGTAAAGCTGGCAGCTCCCACCAGGGAGAGCTCACCCAGCATTCCCTGTAGCTCCTGACAGAGCCTGTGTGCAATGCCCCAGTGACACAGGGCGGGTCCCACTGCAGTGCAGCTGGAGGTGGTGGGTACGCTGACTCCAGGACAAGGAAGTTAAGAACTGGGGCTCTGGATTCCCCAGGTAGAAGCACCAGATGGAGAAGCTTGCCTTCCCCCTACCATCTCCACCCAACCCAGCTCTGGCCACATGGCCCTCTCCCGCTGGCCTGCTGAGACTGGTGTCTGTAGCCCAGCTGCATCATGGGGACCTGGGGAACCCACTTACTGGGACTTTGTGCATCAGGGCCATCTCGGTGGGCTGGTACACACTGGTCAGCAGCTGCCCGTTGTACCCGCTGTATGGTGACACCGGCCTCTTAGCTGCAAGGAAAAGCAGGAACAGTTTGAAGATCCCAGGGCTCTCAGCTCCCTTCCCCACCTCCCACAAGCCAAGCAAGGCTCTCTGGGGGCAGGGAAGAGGTACAGGGGGCAGGCCAACCCTGGCATAGTCTCTAACCCAGGAGTGGCCAAGTTGGGGATGAGGTTGTGAACACAGGGGCCCCCTCCCAAACCTAGCACCCCTTTGTACAGATGCATGGGAGTGAGCAACACTGCTGGGCTTCCCTGCACTGTAGACCCCCCAGCCCCTGACCCAACACCTGAGAAAATGCTCTGTCAGCAACCTCCACATCCCCATCCGCCCTCCAGGGCCAGGGGCCAAGAGGACACATGGACCTTCGGCCACCTTCCAAGATGGCCAGCCTCCAGCTCTGCCTGTCACCATGGGCCAGCTGCCAGGCGTAGGGGTAAATACATCTGAGACCCCACGGCCTAAGCCTCTTCATGTCCTCCCAAGGCCGACCTGGGTGCCCCTTCCCCACTACACCAACCCGGAGCCTGGCCAGGGAGCCTTCACGCACGTCCCATCCTATAGCCCCCTGGCAAATTTCCAGAACTATTTTTAGCTCCAGGGATACTTCCCTGTGCCTTTGGGGTGTTGGTTTCCCGATGTGTTCCGCCCTGCTGGGCACTCCCAGGGTGTTTGAGGAGGGCTGCTGACCCACCCCGGGGCCTCGGAGCAGGCCCTGCTGTGAGGACGGCACAGCGGATGTCTGGCTCCAGCAAGGCTGACGGTCCCGCAGCTCTGAGGGACCGCAACCTATATAGGGTTTCCTAAGTGCTGAGGCTGGGCTCACTCTATTGATTTTTCCATTTAGAAAAAAAAGAAAATAGGAAATAAAAACTCAGCCCGAAGGTTGAGAACCATTTGGCCCTGACAGGCATTCGGTGTGGGGGCGGGGCCTGAGGCTCCTCCCAGCACTTGTCCATAAGCCCCGCCTCTCCGGTGGGTTTTGCCGATTCCGTGCCCCCACGCACACTGTGCGTGTGACAGGGACCACCTAGGGCTGCGGTCAGCACCTCAGCCCAGGTGGGCAGATCAAAGATCAAGTGCCCGGCAGGACAACGGTCATTTCTTTCCCCAAAGCAGGGATTATGAGGATTTCAGAGTTTGTAGAAGAGAAAGGAATGTCTCTAATTCTGGAACTTCCACTGCCTGACTCTGACCTCCCGGCAGAGACCCCAGAGCCGGTGCTTGTTAACCGGGCAGTTAAGAAAGTCTGAAGCCCCCAGGCCTCCAGATCAGCACAGTCTGGGGACAGGGTAACGCCTTTGAGATGGTACCCCCAGATTTCCAGGTCATTTTCAGATGAGGGGCTGCAGCCAGCAGATTGAGGAAGAGCAGGTGGGAAGCGCACAACGGGCCACATAGGTAAGGGGATTAGCACCGGAGCTGGCACAGAGAAGGTGCTGAGGAAATGCTAGTGGGCTGCTGAGACCACTGCGCGGCACCCCAAGTACTTTTATTAAAAAGAGAAAAAAGCCAGGTGCAGTGGCTCAAACCTGTAATCCCAGCACTTTGGGAGGCCCAGGCAGATGGATCACTTGAGGTTAGGAGTTCGAGACCAGCCTGGCTAACATAATGAAACCCCGTCTCTACAAAAATTAGCCGGGTGTGGTGGTACACGCCTGTAATCCCTGCTGCTTGGGAGGCTAAGGCAGGAGAATCTCTTGAGCCTGGGAGGCGGAGGTTGCAGTGAGCCAAGATCGCGCCACCGCACTCCAGCCTGGGTGACAGAGCAAGACTCCGTCTCAAAAAATAAAAATAAAAATGAAAAGAGAAAAAAAATTATCTGAAAAATACTTCCTTTTAAAGAAAACTAAGGTGATTATGGATACATACATAATAGAAAAACAAGTTCTGGAGAGATGGTATTAGTAAAATATGTAAAATAATAGTCACGCACACACAGCAAATAGCTAATTCTTCAAGAGTGCTTTTCATGGGCCAGGCACTCAGTAATTTTTTTTTTTTTAAGATCATCCAGGCTGGTATGTGGTGGTGCAATCACGGTTCACTGAAGCCTCAACCTCCTGGGCTCAGGCAATCCTCCTGCCTCAGCCTCCTGAGGAGCTGGGACCACAGGAGTGCACCACCACACCTGGCTAATTTTTAAAATTATCTGTAGAGACGGGGTCTCACTATGTCCAGGCTGGTCTCAAACTCCTGGGCTCAAGCTCCACTCACCTCAGCCTCCCAAAGTGCTGGGATTACAGGCATGAGCCACAGCGCCCAGCCGGCACTAATGAATTTAATCTTCACAAGAACCCTATGAAATAGACACTGTCATTATCCCCATTTTACAAATGGAGAAACGGAGGCACATAGATATTATATCGGTCAATAGCGCTCACTTCGGGGGATGGAATAGGATGGGATGGGTAGGACTGGGAAGGCAGCTGGGGAAATTTTCATTTTATCTGTAATGTTTGAAATTTTAAGGTGAGAATATATGCATGAATTATATGAATATAGAAAAAAAATCTTTTTTTTTTTTTTTTTGAGATGGAGTCTCACTCTGTCACCCAGGCTGGAGTGTAGTGGCTTGATTTTGGCTCATTGCAACCTCCACCTCCTGGGTTCAAGTGATACTCCTGCCTCAGCCTCCCGAGTAGCTGAGATTACAGGCATGCACCAGCACACCCAGCTAATTTTTTTGGATTTTTAGTAGAGATGGGGTTTCACCATATGGGTCAGGCTGGTCTCGAACTCCTGACCTCAAGTGAGCCACCTGCCTTGGCTTCCCAAAGTGCTAGGATTACAGGCATGATCTGCCATGCCCAGCTGAAAAAAAAAAGATCTTTAAATTAAATGGAATTTAGAGACACTTAGGCAGAAAACTACAGAAAACCTCAAAAAATTTCCATTTTGCTCAAGAGACTGGATCCCTGTCCTGCAGTAAAAGACATAGGATGGAGAAAGGGGCCACTGGGGGCATCCACAGAGACCCACCTGCAGCCGGCTCATCCATGGAAAAGGCCTTGTTCTCCACGAACATGCTCTGACCCTTCTGCTCTTTCAGGATGGTCTCATAGCCCACGCCCCGGGTGGGGTACATGTCCCCCTGGTAGCTTTGCTCTGGGCTGGCCTTGGTCACCTGAGAGACCTCGGGGATGACGTAGAAGAGGACAAAGGCCCAGGCATTGGCGGCAAGGGCGATGGCCAGCGTGGGGTCATCCCAGGTGGGGCTGTTGCGCTGCTCATTGCCGTAGGTATACATGACAATCCACACCACCCATATGGCAATGGAGGTGGCCGTGGTGAGCAGCACGAAGACCCCGTGCTTACGCCAGCGCTTGAAGTGGCCACACAAGGCAGGCCAGGCCCCCAGGAAGGCACCCAGCAGCAGCAACATAACGTAGATGAGCGCCATGACAAAGTCCATGTTGGCGATGGCGCAGGGGGAGGCCACGGCCCAGTGGGCACTGCTGTTGCCCTGAGGGCCGCCGTCGCCACTGCCCCGAACCAGTGTGATTATCAGCCACTCTGTATTGATGATGACCTCCACCAGGGTCAGCAGCAGAGCCACAGTGAAGATCACCCAGCCCTGGGGCCCATGGTTCTTCCGGGCCAGGAAGTTGAGGGCGAAGACGTGAGCCACCAGACAGGAGAAGCAGATGGCGAACAGAACCCCAAAGAGGAAGCGCCGAGAGGCACAGGTGGAGAAGTCGGGCTTTACCACGCAGGCAAACACGAGGCAGAAGAGGCCCAGGGTCCCCAGAAGGAAGAACACCTGGGTCCCCAGCAGGCTGCGTTTCTTGGTGTCCTGCACAAAGGGGAGGCTGGCCACCAGGATGATGGTGAGCACAAACGTGGTGACGACGCCCGCCCCAGCCACGGCCTCCAGGACGATGCCCCACGCCCCAGAGCGGTCACACAGATTGTAGTAGAGGGGGTTGAGGCCTTGGCTGCAGCCGGGTGGGACATGGCTCTGGGCCCGGGCCCCTGGGAACAGGAAGAGAGGCAGTCCCAGGCACATCACCAAGGCTTTGTGGATGGCCATCCTGGCTCCCAGGCCAGGCTCTGGTTGGGTCCCTAGAGACAGAAGGAAAAGGGACAAAATTAGTCCTCCAAGGTCAGACTCCAATATACATGGTGCTGCTTTCCCCACCCCAAACCCAGGCAGACAGTGCCAGCTGACCATGAGGCTCTCTGGACCTCAGAATCCTTCTTAATGCAGAACTCCTGGGAGGAATTTCAACTGGCCAGAGAGGCAAATGAGATGAAGCCCATTTGTCAGCCCTATTCCTAGCCATGGCAAAGGAAAAACCTGTCATTGAATTTTCAGTTCCCTCCCTTCCACCAACCATAACCTGGGTTCAGATATTCCCTGAGCTCTGGCGGCTAGGGTGGAAGATGAAGGGGCTTTGTGAACAAGTCAAGACTAAGCATACCACCCACCCAGCACTTCCTCTCTGCCCTGGGACTTCCAGGCTTCGGGAGGTCAGCTGCTATGTCCCTAAACTCCATTCCTGTAAGGCCTAAATCCATAGCCAGTCAGCTATGCATGCATTCACTCACTCATTCATTCATTCATTCATTCATTCATTCAATAAGGACTTAACAAGCACCTGCATCAGGCATAACCGACAGCCAGGAAAAATGAAGAGACAGTCATTTTCCCACTTTTAGTGCCAAGTCTCCACTTCAGAATCCTACATTTTTTGCCTAGCTCAGAAGCGGAAGTCGAGGATAAAATAAACAAAGTCCCCAGCTAAGGAGTTAATGACTTAATGCCAAAATTTTCCTTCAGAGCATTAACATTTTAAAAGCAAGAACCAGGCAAGGGCAATGTAAAACCCAAAGGAATTAATCTTTAATAGAAGACTTTAAGACGTCGTAGTGGCCTGGCGCGGTGGCTCACGCCTGTAATCCCAGCACTTTAGGAGGCCGAGGCGTGCGGATTACAAGATCAGGAGATCGAGACCATCCTGGCTAACACAGTGAAATCCCGTCTCTACTAAAGAATACAAAAAATTAGCTGGGCGTAGTGGCAAGCGCCTATAGTCCCAGCTACTCCGGAGGCTGAGGCAGGAGAATGGCGTGAATCCAGGAGGCGGAGGTTGCAGTGAGCCGATATTGTGCCACTGCACTCCAGCCTGGGCGACAGAGCAAGACTCTGTCTCAAAAAAAAAAAAAAAAAAAAAAAAAAAGACGTCGTAGCTAGAAGGCAAGAAAGTTAGCTTTTATTAACACCAGCAAGGTAATTTTCACTCCATCTATTCACTGCCGCTCTACCAAATGCCACAAATCTGTGCCAGAGAAGAAAACCAAACCCCTGCTCCCAATACCGATTGGATTTTCCCACATGAAGTAGAGGTAATGGATTTAACAGGTTAGGAGACATTAAAGACCAAATCAATGAGTTTTTTCCAATCGAAAGTTTTAAATGTACTTGCAGGAACCTAACACTGAAAATTTAAATGCTGCTGAGCACGGTGGTTCATGCCTATAATCCCAGAACTTTGGGAGGCCAAAGTGAACAGATTGCTTGAGTTCAGGAGTTTGAGACCAGTCTGGGCAACATGGTGAAACCCCATCTCTATAAAAAATACAAAAATTAGCAGCCGGGCGCAGTGGCTCATGCCTGTAATCCCAGCACTTTGGGAGGCCAAGATGGGTGGATCATTTGAGGTCAGGAGGTTGAGACCAGCATGGCCAAAATGGTGAAACCCTGTCTCTACTAAAAATACAAAAATTAGCCGGGCGTGGAGGTGCACGCCTATAATACCAGCTATTCAGGAGGCTAAGGCAGGAGAATCACTTGAGCCTGGGAGGTGGAAGTTGCAGTGAGCCAAGATCGTGCCATTGCACTCCAACCTGGTCAATAGAGTGAGACTCCATATAAAAACAAAAGAAAACAAAACAAAACATATATATATGAATTAGCAGGGTGTGGTGGCATGCGCCTGTAGTCCAAGCTACTTGGGAGGCTGAGGTCAGAGGATCATCTGAGCCCAGGGGATGGAGGTTGCAGTGAGCTGTGATTACACCACTGTGCTGCAGCCTGGGCAACAGAGCGAGACTGTTTCCAAAAAAAGAAAGAAAACTAAAAAAAAAAAAAAAAGAAAAGGAGAGAAATCTTAAATGCTTTAAGAAGCAGGTTATACATTTCAAAATTCTATGAATGCAGGTAGTCCACATTTAAGTCACCCCGTATTGAAATAACTAGTTGTAACCCCGCTTCATCAGGAACTCTCTGGGAATACGGCAACAAAGCTTTCCTGGTCTGACAGTGACCACTAGTGGCTGGCAGGGGAATGGCATTATCTAACTGTATTCTGTAAGGCTGCTACCCTTCTTCCTTTCTTAGGGGGATTGTGAGGTTGTTTATACACGGTTTACCTCCTTACTGTTTTCTACCATTCCTGGCTACTCAATTTCTAATAGGCAAACAAAAGCCCTAAATCCCACAGTTGATAGAAATTGTCCCTCTTTTCAGCACAGAAGCAAAAAAAAAAAAAAAAAAATTCTGTCCATAATTGATATGTGAAAGAACACTTACTAAATCAGGGGCAATGAAACTCATAAAATTCAGTGAAATGGACACAATAAAGAGGATCCATTGTCAAAGTCCCTTCAAACAGTCTGCAGGCCACTTGAAAATATTTAGGTCGTCTTAGCCATCTCAGCTACCTCATCTTTCAATTAAGCTTGCTTAAGAGTAACTCTTAAAATTAACCATCTCATGCAAATGTACTGTTGTTTTCCTAAATAACTGGCATTGTAACAGCTAGTTTCTCTTCACTTCTAATGCAGGACTTAAATAAGCTTCTGTAGGGGACTTTGGAAATCAATAAAGCACCAACTGCATTTTATTTACAAGTGCTGGAAAGAGGAGTAAGAGAGGGCTAAGAGGTAAGGAGTAGGCCGGGCGCAGTGGCTCACACCTGTAATCCCAGGACTTTTGGCGGACAGATCACGAGGTCGGGAGTTCCAGACCAGCCTGACCAACATGCTGAAACCTCGTCTCTACTAAAAATACAAAAATTATCCGGGCGTGGTGGCACGTGCCTGTAATCCCAGCTACTTAGGAGGCTGAGGCAGAAGAATCACTTGAACCCGGGAGGCAGAAGATTGCAGAGAGCCGAGATTACACCACTGCACTCAGCCTGGGCAACAGAGCGAGACTCTGTCTCAACAAAACAAAACGACAACAACAACAAAAAAAGGTAAGGAGTAATATGGAGCCACTCCCGGGACATAATTTATGGATAACAACATTCTGTGGGGTCCTAAATGTTCAACTTCATCTTGGGCTCCACAGCCAATCAGCCAGAACTTGGGCTTGGGCCTGAAGCTGGACGTAGGGAAGAGAACCCTCAGAACTGCCACTTAGCCTCCGGGCACCTGTACTTACAAGGGCTTTTCACCCCACCTCCCTCGGCCAGGGCCCAGTTTACAGCAGGCAATTACTCCAAATCAGCAAATATTGACTGTGTGCCTGGGAAGGAAAGGCCCTGTTGTTCCCAGAGCTGTGGAAAATACAAACATGAACATAGTCCCTGATTTGATGGCATTTAAAATCTATCAGGAGAGATAAGGTAGGTACTCACAAAAATTACACAAGGAAGAATATGATTAAGGGCCACACAATGGAATTTACCTGTAGGAGAGAGACAGGGGCTACAGGAACACAGAAGAGAAACAGGCAGAGCAGAGAAAGACTGTTCCACAGAGTTTTACTCAGAATCTAATCAAAAACATACCAGGTCCCAGACACCGCCAAGAGACAGGGACACCCAGAAGCTAAGCCCTGAAGAATGTGAGGAACGGCTGAGCAGGTGAAGGGAACAAGGAGAGGGACGTGTAAGGCAGAAAAGACGGTGTGAATCAAAGCCCTTTTGAGCCCAAGTCCAGAGCAAGTGAAAAAAGAATTCAGTTTGCTAAGTATCAGCTGAGTTTGCAAAGGGAGGCTGCAGCTGCTGGCTGACACATTGGAAATGCTACAGGGGTGGGGCTGGGGGCATTATTCTAAAGGTAACAGTCAGCCACCGAAGGCTGTTTTCAACATGATGGGGGCATAGCCAGGGTTGTACTTTTAATAAATGAGTCTGGGAAAAATGCACAGGCAATCGGTTTGTTGTGGGGGGGGGGGCGCACATTCATCTCAGTTAAAGGTCAAGGCCAAAGGTAAAGCCATAATGGCCAGCTCTGAGAGATCGTTTCCAAAACACAATCGAAGGACTTGTTGGCGGGCAGAGGTGGGGGAAAAGGATGCTAAAGCCCACACTACAAGTTCAAATCTAACAGGCATGTCATTACAGAAAACCAAGCCAGGGACCAATATCGCTCATTCTTCTTGATCCATCTTGCCCTAGAAATACTTGCGTGTACCCTGCCAGCTCCCAGAAGCCCACAGGCACTTGGGCCAGGGTCAGGAAAGCATCACAGCTCCCTGTCCCCAAGCCCCCACCTCCCATTTCCCCGACTTTGTGGTTGGTGACCAGCAACTTCCTTCTGCACCTGACCCTTCAAGTCTTGCTTCTCCTGCCAACCCCCTCAATATAGAAACTTCCAGGGAATGAGAGAGGAATCTGTATCTGCCCCTTACCGCATCCGGGTACCAGGCTGCTGCTTTTAGGAAGTTGCTGAGCAACTAAATAGCCTCAGAGGACACAACCTGGTCCCATCCTGAAAGACCTTATTTCTCTGGTACCCCCAGAAATGGAAGAGCAGGTGGGAAGACAGAAATGCATGACTCAGGTGAGAAAGCCAGGCCTTCTGGGCGTGGCTCTCATCTACTGCCTAGGACAAGGACCCTCAGAGAGTTAAGAGAAGCTCAGAAGAGCACAGCTCCAGCCCTCTGATGCCGGGAGTGCACATTCAGCCAATGCCACCTTTTTTTTTTTTTTTTAAGACAAAGTTTCACTCTTGTCGCCCAGGCTGGAGTGCAATGGCGGTGATCTCGGCTCACTGCAACCTCCAACTGCCAAATTCAAGCAATTCCCTGTCCTCAGCCTCCCAAGTAGCTGGGATTACAGGCGCCCGCCACCACACCCGGCTAATTTTTTGTATTTTTAATAAAGACAGGGTTTCACTATGTTGGCCAGGCTGGTCTCGAACTCCCGAACTAAGGTGATGTGCCTACTTCAGCCTCTCAAAGTGCTGGGATTACAGGTGTGAGCCACCGTGCCTGGCCCAATGCCACTTTTAAGATGGTGGCTAAGGGACTGACAAGATGGACTCAGTTCTGGTCAGAGGCTTTTCCTCAGGACCCTGGAGGAACCTTCTGCTTCCTGTGGGTCCCTAGATCCCGCACTAAGACTGAGCCTTCTGATCCCTGAACATTCAAATCATATCCGTGTCTCCCTTCCAGGGCTGGAAGGTCTTTGAAGCTGGTGAACTAGAATTCTAGAATTCACTGCCACAGCGGGTGCTGTGCCTGAACACACTGAGCATTTGGAAGTCACCTCTGGATAGTCTCAGGTGCATTGATCCGTACCCAGGGCTGCCCCCTCCATTTTGGAGTTGCATCTTCTGCTTAAAGATTCTCAGAGGGTACAATGAGTGGGGTAGGAGGGGAACCTCCTTCTGCCCTGAGTCTCCCCGATCCCACAGCTGAAGCCCAGCCCCAGCCTCAGATTATTTTCTGGACAAAAGGGCCTTTTGCTTCACTTCCCTGGAATCAGTTGTACAAATATTTTTAATCGCCTCTGAAATCGGCCTTTCCCCAGGCTCAGCCACCCGGCCCCCAGCTCTCCTCTGAATCAGTCCAGTCCAGTTGCTGAATCTCCCTCCTCCCGCCTTCTCTCTGCAGGGGGCGCAGAGGCCTGGTGGGCTCAGAGGCTGAGGCCCAACAGCCCTGACTGGTTTCCCCCAGCAACAAGTGGCTTCATCCAGCAACAGGGGAGACAGCCAGGCCTTCTCACTTCTCCAGAGCAAAACCCTCTTTCTCACTCCAGCATCATCCACACACAAGCCTGAGACCCCCTCCACCCACCAGGGCAAAGGATACCACCCTGCAAAGAGAGCTCCAGCGTGTCACAGGGCCAACCAAGCTCAACACTGACACATGGCCAATGGCTGTCTTCAAGGGTGCTGTGACCAGGGCACTCTCCAGGGAGGTTCACCCAGGTATACCACAGAGCACCTACCTTCCTCCCATCCCACACACTATACAGCCTATCGGGAAAGAGGATGGCCTCACTGACAGCCTTCCTACCTCCATTCCCATCCCTCTCTCCCAGTCCCTGGTTAGGTCTCACCCCTCTGTCCAGGGCGCTCAGGCGTTTACCCCATCAATAAGAAGGCGCACAGGAGAAGCCTGTGCCTGGAAGGAGTGGGCTCAGTGTGTAGGTTGGTGGGCGGGGGGGAGGGTAGGGGTTGCTCGAACCTCAGCCTAGACAGCCCACCTCTATCCTCCTATCCCTGCCCCGCACCAAGACCAGGCATTTGGGCCAAAATGCCCTGAGCACTCTGAGACGTGGAAATCGTCAAGGGTCTGCCCTGGAATGTTACTCTGGAATGCGCCCCGGCCCCCAAGGCACTCCCTCCCCTAGTCACAGTTGAAGGCACAGGGGTGGGGGGCCGGCGCTCCAGGAGCACAAAACCCTACTTCAACACAGTCTCCTCCCCTGGACTTTAGGATCTTGGTCGTGGAGTTTGTAAGTGGTTGGGTCTTCCTGAGTCTAACACTGCGGGCCTGAGGATGGAGGTGCAAAGGACGCTAGAAAAGCCAGCCGGGAGTGGGGGTTCGGGATCTAGGGGCCAGGCTGCCAGAAGGAGAGGCGCTTTGATAGTCTGAATTTCCAAACTTCCCTCAGGGAGATTCTGAGCCCTCTCGTCCCTACTTGGGTCGACGGTACTGGGGTCTACACCTGCGCTCCCCGGATGGCTGGAATGGGGAGCAAGGGAACCAGTCTCTCTCTCCCATTTTTAGGGCTACAGAAACCTGCCCTCCCCATCCACAGTAGCAGGCGGCGGAGAGGACGCCGACCCACAAGAGAGGGTGACCGCGGACTCCCACCGAGAGGCAGGCGGTGGAGGGGCTCCCATTGGAGACCCCGATCGTGGAGTCCTTTCCCCTCCCTCCAGCCTGAGCCGCAGCGCCGGGCTCTCCCATCCCCCATTCCCCAGCCCCAGCCCCCAGCCTGCTCGGGTCTGAAAACTTTCAGCGACCGAGCGGAGTTGGTGCGGCGTCCCCCGCCCGCAGGATGTCCCAGCCCCCGCCTCTGCCCTCGCCCACTCCCCGCCGGCCCGACCCGACTCTTCCGGACGGCGGAGAGGGAGGGCGGAGCGGGAAGGCAGCAGCCCTTACCTGGGACTCGCCGCGGGCCCCGCTCCTGCACAGCCTTTGGGGCCAACTCCAGCCCCAGGCGGGCGGCGGGCGGGGGTGGGAGGGATTCGGCGCGGAGCGCTGGGCCAGGCCCGGTCCTGGCTGGGATGGCGGGACCCGGGCCGGGACGCAGGGCCTGCCTCTCCCCGGGACCGAGGCTGAGCCGGGCGCGCTGGGTCGCTCGCTCTCGCGCGGGCCTGTCCCCAGGCAGGACTCCTTGCTGTCGGCGAGGGTGGGCTGGCGCCTGCATCACCGTTACATCACCTCCATTCAGGGCGCTTATCGGGCGCCCGTCGCGCTCCAGGTACGTGCGCTCCGTTTACACAGGAACAAAGCCTGCCCGGGCCTCCCCGCCCCGACTCACCTCCAGGCTGGGCCGACTCGCACTTTCCGGCTAGGGAGGGAGATGGGAGTTTCTGGCCCTGCCGGCGTGTGGTTTGTTGCTGTTGACTGCCACGCCCCCGCACGCGGGCGCGCGCACACTCACGCGCACTCACTTTCTGGGCTCGGCCTTCTCCGGGGCAAGCGGTGTGGGGGTGCAGCCCTGCGCACCCCCCACCGCGTCTCCCAGAGAGCGCGCGTACGGACACGCGTGGGGATACCTTGACGCGTCTCCGTGGGGGACACCTAGCCTTTGTCACCTTCGTCCTGGCCCTCCCGTGAGACACACTTAGGGCACAGTTCGCTGGGAGCGGGCCGGAGCGAGGCGCACACTCAAGACACAGAGTCCGTCTTTTTGTCACGCCTTCTGCGTCCCCTCCCCTCCCCAGCTTGCACACGTGGACACACCGAGGTTCGCCTTTTGCACGCGCGGTCCTTCTCTGGGACCCCCCACCGGTCACAAAGCGTACGTGGGATCGTTACCAAGTGCTCCCCTCACGCGTGGGCCGAGTCCAGAGCCACTCCGCACCGTGGGCAAAGGTCGCCCTGGGCCCGACTATCCCGCGCCCGGATTTCCTGCGACCGTTCCAGGTTCTGCCCAATTCGGAGCGCGCGCTCCCCTCCCAGCGTCCCGGTTCCCTGCTCCGACTTGTCCTAATTAGCCTTCACGGTTTTGTTCCCCGAGGTACAGTGTTTAGCGCGGCCCCCTCGGTCTCTGCGCTCCGGGACACGTCGGCTCTGACTCCGAGTCCGTCCCCTCCAGCAGCCGGGGGACCTTTCCAAGAGGTCAGGTTCCCACCAGCCCCACCCCCACTCCCTGTCCCGGGGTGGATCTGTGGGTTGCCACCCTTTCCCCTCCGGCCCCAGGAATCTGCTGAAGGTGGACCGCAGAAATTGGGAAGCGAATCCAGGCTGGGACTTCTCCAGCCCCGTAAACAAGAGGAGATTTTCCGGCCGCCTTCCCCCGGGGCTGCTGGCCTCGCGGCGGGTGGGGTGCGCCGTCCCAGGGACCGGCCGCGAGGCCTAGTTAGCCCGCGCCAGAGGCCCGTAGGGGCCGAGGCGCACGGAGGAGGGAGAGGTTGTTAGGTCTGGCCGGGGCCCTGGGGACGCGGAGGGAGGGCAGGGCGCCGAGTCTCGGGGTGCCTGTTCTCGTGATGCCGAGTTGCCTGGGGGATCGCCAGCGGCGCGCCGGTCGGAGCCAGCTGGTGGCGGGGCAGGCGGGGCGGGCGGCCGGTGTTTGCTCAACCCCGAGCGCCCGCGAGGGGGAGGGGAGGTAGCTGGTCGCGGGCTAGGGGGTAGCAAGGTGGAGGAGCGGGGGCAGGGAAAAGGGTGTGTATCTCCCGAGCTGCTTGTTTGCGTGCCTGCCCCGGTGTAAGACAACTGGGAGCCTAAACTCTATGAATCACCCGGAGTTGCTGGAGCGATAAACCTCAGGCTGGTTCCTCCCCTCGCACACCGGCTTCTCTGACTCCAGGAGGGAATGTTTGCTTAGCGGCTGGAGCTGGCGGAGAGGCCCTGGTTCTCTAGAACCCTGTATCCCTTCCTGGCCTTGCCTTCACGGGCTGGTCTGCGGTGGCGGAGACTGAATTGTTTCACGTCTCTTCAAGAAGAGGGGCGCAGTGCTGCTGCTGATTTGTTCCTCACTCTTGGGCTCCCTCCCGTAGCTCCACCCCCCCACCCTAAGATTCAGAGGCCCCCATGCCAGGGAGGCAAACGCTTGTAGGGTCCAAGCAGTTGGGTGCCCACGCTAGAAAGGCAAACGGCGGGTCAGACCTAAGCGAGGGGCATCCATGACTCTGGGCTGGGACTAGTTCTCATGAACCAGGCGACCAGTGCTGAACACAGTGTGCTGGGAGGGGCTGCTCATTAGCATATGTGAAAAGCCAGATAAGAGCTAGAGGAAGGTGGAAAGGAAATAGTCTCCGAGACTGCTTGTGACCTTAAGAAGCCAAAGATGAATTGTGCATCTGGCAGGTGTGTTTCAATTTATTTTCAAGCTTGGGGACTCGCTTTTCCCTACCTAGATTCTCCAAAAAGGCAACTCTTGGCCCCTCCCTCCCCACCCAGGCAGGGAAAAGGCTGGGGCATGTGAGGCCTGGGCACCCCAGAAGTGGAGCCCGCCTACCGCCAGCCCTGCATAGTAGATGGCAGTGGAAATGTAGGGAGGTTTCCTGAGAGCTGTTTGCTCTTTTTGTGTTCAATCCATCTCACTTCTGGGGCAGGATCTGCCTTTAAAGGACAAAGCAAGTCCTTTGGGGCGGATGACATGGGCTTCAGCCTTCAGGGTCCCTGTTAGCCTCTGCTCTAATCCCACGGGCCTGTGCTGGTTCAGAGTGGGGAGGCAAGAGTTGGAGAAGACATGAGACCCCTCCACCATGAGTCGGACCCTGGTGGGGGCTGTGGACACAGCGAACCTGTGATGCTAGAAGGAAAGTTTCGTGGGAGGTGGCTTTGCTTTCGGAAAAACTCCAGCCACAGGGTCCTCTGTGCCCCCAAATGTCCTTCACCTTAATTTAATACCCCCGTAGGTGTAGAACCCATTGCGAACTCCGTTTTCACCAAAAAACTACACTCTGAGAAGTGTTCAAAGAGTGCTACTGTTCAAAGAGATCTCGGGGCCCAGCACAGTGACTCACGCCTGTAAACCCAGCATTTTGGGAGTCCTGGGTGGGAGGATCGCTTGAGCCCAGGAGTTGGAGACCAGCCTGGGCAACAAAGACTTCATCTCTATTGAAACAAACAAACAAAAAAGAAAATGATATGGGGTCTCACTGTGTTGCTCAGGCTGGTCTCGAACTCTTGAGCTCAAGCGATCTTTCTGCCTTGGCCTCCCAAAGTGCTGGGATTACAGGTATGAGCCACTGTGCTCAGCCTATTTAATTTTTTTTTTTAATATATGAAATAAAAAGGAAGAAAAAGATTCTGGATTGCGGATAAGCATGTCTGTGTCCACCACCCAACTACCTCCACCCCCCACCTGAGTTGGGTTCCTACTGGCAGAGTGAGAAACCACCTTTGTTCGTTGGAAAGCTTCCTTCAGAGATGTCTGAGGTCTTGACAAGGCCCAGGGGTGAGAACACCTGTGCCACCTGCCGGCTGTGTGACTTGGGTGAGTGGTCTTATCTCTCTGAGCCCTGCTTTCCTCAACTGTAAAACTGGATGATATCACCCCCAGAATGAAGTTGTGTCTGGAATGTTCCTCACACAAGCCAGGTGCTCACAGGGAGCCAGCGATCAGCCTCCGCTTTCCTGGTGTGATTGTCATTCCCTCTAAGCCTTGACAGGTCTACCAGTTTTTATTTATAATTTAAATTTTAATTAATTAATTAATTAATTATTTTTGAAACAGGATCTCACTCTGTCACCCCGGCTGGAGTGCAGTATTGCGATCTCGGCTCAGGGCAGCCTCAACTTCCCAGGCCCAAGTAACCCTCCTGCCTCAGCCTCTCGAGTAGCTGGGACTATAGGAGTGCATCGTCACGCATGGCTAATTTTTGTATTTTTTGTAGAGATGGGGTCTCACTATGTTGCCCAGGCTGGTCTGGAACTCCTGGGCTCAAGCAATCCTCCCTCCCTCACCTCCCAAAGTGCTGGGATTACAGGCATGAGCCACCGCGCCTGGCCTAATGGTTTTTAACCCCAACTCTTGCAGAAGCTGGCATTCTTTCTGTTCTGTTTCACCGTGATTGGAATAGCTTTGCCATGCCATGCTCTGAGGCTTCACCTGTGATGTTCCTTCCACCTCGAACATTTTATGCCTCTCACCCTTCTTTTTCTGTGTGAATAAAAAGTTTTTAAAAATCTCCCCTGCCCCAAAGCTTAGCTCCAATGTTCCTTCCTTTGCGAAGCAATCCACACCTTCCCACGAAAGACCCATTGTGAGTTGCCCTTTTTACCCACAGCCTGTTACGCATTCATTTATTTATCATTTCTCCTAGTGTATCATAATTAGCCTTCTAAATTGGTTTTTTCTCCAATTACACTGTGCCCTTCTAGAGAGCCAGGGACACGTCTCACTCATCTTGTTTTCCCTGGCATCTGGCACTCAGACGGGTGTGGGTAAATGTTTTCAGTAAATGCTTGTAGAATATCCGTTATTCTGTGGCTGGCCACGGCTGATCTTCCCCTCACACCAGCAGCCTTGCAAACAGCACCACCCCTACCCTGCCTCCCGTACTCCACTTTCTGGGAAGCAGGCAAGCCCCAGTGCCTACTGGAGAAGTCGCCTCCCCTGGGGCTGCAATGCCCTGCATCAGAGGTGAGGGTAGGAGGCTCTGGCACCCCGGCTTGGGGCATGGAGGGGCCTATCCAGAGAGAGCCAAAGGTCAGTTGTGTTGTTTTGAGGGACTTCCCAGTTTGCCTGGGCAGCAGGAATTCTAGATTGCAGTCTCAGCCTGCAGAATCTCCAACAGGAACCATTTCCTCCTCCACAGAGTCGAAGGCCTGCTCCCTCTGCCTGGGGAGTGGAGGGCCCCAGGTCGAACAGCCAGGCCCCAGTGGGGGAGGAATAGTCCCTCGCGGGGCTGAGGGTGGGGCTCCTGCTTCCTGACAAGTTGGGGCCTGGAATCCTGTGCTAGGTGGCTGGGTGCCCTGCAACCCACAGCAGGCTGCTGGTAAACAGTTAGCATTTCACCTCTCCTTGCTCCCAGGCTCATATTAACTGGTTACTGCCCTGACTGCCGTGTCTGGCCAAATCTCTTTTTCTCGTAGGCTCATAGGACTTTCTGTGTGGAGCAGCGGGAACTGCCCAGTTTTTTGAAAGGACTTTGGTCCCATCGGGGCCCGTTAAGAAGCAGAAAACCAGGGCCAGGGAGCAGGCGAGTGAAACAGTCACTCACCACAACCGGCTGCCCATGGGTGATCGCTCTGGAAGTGTACCCGGAAGCAGGCCTTGGGCAGAGGCCACCGGAATGTCACCTGATGCTGAACCCTCCCCCATGGCTGCAAAATCTGCTCCTCCCTCATCCCCCTCCCTGCCCAGGGCTCAGTAGCCACTAACCAACTCCCTGTGGAAGGAGAGAACGGGGGTTCCTGAGCTGCTTTGATCTGGTCAGCCTCCACCCTCAGACTGAGCCAATCCTGAGAGCCAGACCTCAAGGCCAAGGGTCCAGGGATCCAGGCCACTCAGTCTGCCCACCTCTATCAAAATCAAAATGGAAACGTGTAGCCAGCCCTGCAATTTGTTCCCCTGCCTTCAGGAAGCATCTCACCCCAATCCGTGAGCAGGTCAGGGGGAAGCATTCCTTCTGCCTTGCTGCAGTGGCTACAGCAGCCCCCAGACTGACGGCCTCTGGTGGCAGTCTTCCTCCAGTCAACCTGCAAACCCCCATCGGGGCAGGACCTTCACTGACTTCACCCCAACACCTTTCACTCCTAACACCTTCACTGGCTCCTGGTGCCTTTATGTGAAAGTCCAGGCTCCCTTGCCCGGCATTCAAGGCCTCTGCAACCTGTAGGTACCCTAGCCTTGGCTCCAGCCTCCTCTCCTTCCTGTTCCCCCACGGGAAATTGTCACTCCAGCCTGAGAAGCCTGCTGTGAGTCTGCCTCGCCCCCGCACTTGCCTTCCTGTGACTTCGCTCACATGTCCTGTATTCTCGATCCAGGATGCCTCTCTCCTCCTCTCGGCCCCTTGATTCCATCCCCCTTTAAAACCCTTGGCTCCTCCCAGAAGCTTTTGCTGGTGCCCACCACCCTGTAGTCCTCTTCCTCCCTCTGCTCTCCTGGGATCCCACCACTGGTGTGCATTTGCTACTCTTACATGGCTCTGCCTTTTTTTTTTTTTTTTTGAGATGGAGTCTTACTCTGTTGCCCAGGCTAGAGTACAGTGGTTTGATCTTGGCTCACTGCAACCTCTGCCTCCTGGGTTCAGGTGATTCTCCTGCCTCAGCCTCCCGAGTTGCTGGGATTACAGGCGCCCGCCACCACACCCAGCTAATATTTATTTATTTATTTATTTATTTATTTATGTGTATTTTTAGTAGAGACAGGGTTTCATTATGTTGGCCAGGCTGGTCTCGAACTCCTCACCTCTGATGATCTGCCCACGTTGGCCTCCCGAAGTGCTGGAATTACAGGCATGAGCCACCGTGCACGGCCCCGTGTATCTTTTTTTTTTTTTTTTTTTTTTGGGGGACGGAGTCTCGCTCTGTCGCCCAGGCTGGAGTGCAGTGGCCGGATCTCAGCTCACTGCAAGCTCCGCCTCCCAGGTTTATGCCATTCTCCTGCCTCAGCCTCCCGAGTAGCTGGGACTACAGGTGCCTGCCACCTCTCCCGGCTAGTTTTTTGTATTTTTTTTAGTAGAGACGGGGTTTCACGGTGTTAGCCAGGATGGTCTCGATCTCCTGACCTCGTGATCCGCCCGTCTCAGCCTCCCAAAGTGCTGGGATTACAGGCTTGAGCCACGGCGCCTGGCCCCGTGTATCTTATAAACAGAGATCTTACCGCTCATGATAGGTCTGTAGGGAATGGACTCTGGATTTCATGCCTCTCCATGAAATCCCTAGCATAGTGCTTTATACATCCAAAAAATGGCACCACATATCTGTGGGTTGATTGGATTGATTGGCCAAGAGCTGAGAGGGGCTGTTAGCCTTCTGTAAGGGGAAAGAAGGGCTCAGGGTCTAGACTTTGCTTTGCTGCTGATGAGAAACCAGTACTCAGATCCTGGGCTTCCTGTGGCTCCCAGAATTCCAGGCGGAGAAGTTCAGAGAGATGCTGGCTAGTTGGATAATACAATAGCCATAATAGCTTACCTCTGTATAGTGCTGTACAATTTCAAGCACCTTTTATATATATTTGATGCTTACAACCTTATAAGCCACCATAAGGCAGATGTTATTGTCTCCATCTTCTATATTTAAAGACTGAGGTTCATAGAGGCTCAGTGGCTAGCTGTGGATTAGAACTATCTTCCTTTAGCCCACTGGACTTGCACCTCTCTATCGTGTGCTCCCCAGTACACTTCTCTTATCTCTTATATAGCCCTGACATTTTCTACCTTATTGATGGTTATTTCTGTCACGCTTTATGTCCCCAACCAAGGTATAAGCTCTTGGGAAGGGAAGATGTGTGCTTGACCCATCTTTGTGTTACCCTTGGGCCCTGCCTCGGTTAATACTTGCAAGGGAATAAATGAATGGAGGAGGCCACTGGAAAACACATAACTGTTGTCAAGTCAGAAATGGGCTTGGCCACCCTCCCTTCTCCCAACAATCCCTTCACCTTCAGAAGCCAGCCTCAAGACCGTGCTGCACGGGGCAATGGCCTGGCCTGAGGCAGGGCTGTGTCTCCCTGCCCGCCCATCTTCATTTCCCATCCCTGTTCTGCTGGTGGCCACTGGCCTCCTAAGGTCACATCTGCCTGGCACACACTGCAGCCTCCCCTGCCTGCAGGACCATTCAGCCCTTTAACACCTTCTCCAGCCACTGCCACCAAAGACTTCAGGAGACCCACTCACTAATGCCACCCTCTTGCCTGGGATTTGAGGCCACCCCAGACTCAACTGGATTCAGCTGGGGCCCCAGGTAATGGTGGGAGAGCCGCAGGGGAGCCAGACATGCTCCCACTCACCAGAGATGGCGCTTCCAGCAGGGCAGGGCAGGGCCAGCCAGCTGACTTCTGGGCGATGTCCAGCCCCAGCTGTCCCCGGCAGTGCTTGGGGCTTGACTCAGCCCGAGGCTGCCGGGAACCTAGCCGTACTATTCTGGGAGTGTGATGGAGCCCCAGAAGGCTTGGCAGAGGCTGAAATTTCAGCCCTTTGGTTTCCACACTGTTCTCCTCCCCTCTGATGATACGGCAGAGTTCAATCATTATGCAAAATTCAGAACCACTGATGGTGCATTTGAGGGTCTTAATAGCAGCTGTGGTTATGCTAAAGTGGGACCTGGGTCTATACTTCAACCCTCGGATGCAAAGGGCTTCATTCTTGCTGTCACTCACATGGCCTTTCGGCATTTTCCTCTAGTTTTATAATTTGTCCTCATGCCCACCCTGGTACATTAACCCATTCACAGGCACGAAACAATCCCTCCCAGTTAAACCCAGTGACCAATTGCCTCTGAGGGTCTTTTTTCCTATTAAAAAAAAAAAATTTTTTTTTAACCACTAGACTATGTGGGATCTCTTTTTTTAATTGTGACTGGATGATTCTGCAGTGTAAGCAATAAAAGAAAGTTGAGTTTGGAGGACAAATGATTCGAGGTGTAATCCATCTCAACTTCCAGCAAAGCAAAGTGCCCCAGGCTTGGCCTCTGAGAAGCCCTCCTCGCCCCCATCCAGACAATGGGACTGACTTCGTTATCCTCTTGGGGAAGCTGGAGGCCAGGGTGGGAGGATGGGAGGAGCCTACCAAGGTCACCTGGCGATGGACATAAAGCTTAAGCCTGGGTTTTTGTTTGTTTGTTTTGAGACGGAGTTTTGCTCTGTCACCCAGGCTGGAGTGCAGTGGCGTGATTTCAGCTCACTGCAACCTCCGCCTCCTAGGCTCAAGCGATTCTCCTGCCTCAGCCTCCCGAGTAGCTGGAATTACAGGTGCCTGCCACCATGCCCAGCTAATTTTTGTATTTTTAGTAGAGATGGGGTTTCACCATATTGGCCAGGCTGGTCTCGAACTCCTGACCTCAGGTGATCCAACCACCTTTGCCTCCCAAAGTGCTGGGATTACAGGTGTGAGCCACTGTGCCTGGCCTTAAGCCTGGGTTTTGACTTCCCCGCATGGAATCACAGTTTTAGAGCCAGAGGGGCAGCAGAGGAGTCCAAAGAGCACAGAACTTGCCTATCTATAAAATGGGGCAATGGGTTGGGCGCGGTGGCTCACACCTGTAATTCCAGCACTTTGGGAGGCTGAGGTGGGTGGATTGCTTGAGGTCAGGAGTTCAAGACCAACCTGACCAACATGGTGAAACCCCGTCTCTACTAAAAATACAAAAAAATTAGCTGGGCGTGGTGGTGGGTGCCTGTAATCCTAGCTACTCCGGAGGCTGAGGCAGAAGAATCGCTTGAACCTGGGAGGTGGAGGTTGCAGTGAGCCAAGATTGTGCCATTGCACTCCAGCCTGGGCGACAGAGCAAGACTCCGTATTAAAAAAAAAAAAAAAAAAAAAAAAAAAAAAAAAAAAGGCAGGGCAATGACCCCTGCCTCTGGGACTTGCTGTGGAGCTTAAGTGAAACCACAGATCCCAGAGCCCCTGGTAGCGGAGCTCAGTGATTGGGTGTTGCTAGCTCTGGGCTCATTATCCTCTGCTCTACAATTCTGTGGTAGGGGAAAGCAGCTGGCAAAAATGGTAATGAAACTGGCCCCTCGACTTCCTCCAGCATCAGTGCGCAGCTTCAGAACCAGTTACACTGTTTGTTTAGACAGCAGATTCCTGGGCCCCTTTCTGGACCATTGAATCTGAATCTAGCTGACGAGCCTCCAAGCCTGTTTCACATCCCCATCCCCCAAATGTGGTTAGTGATTGATATGGTTTGGCCGTGTCCCCACCCAAATCTCATCTTGAATTCCCAAGTGTTGCTGGAGGGAACTGGAGGGAGGTAATTGAATCATAGGGGCAGGTTTTTCCCATGCTGTTCTCATGATAGTGAATAAGTCTCATGAGATCTGATGGCTCTATAAGGCAGAGTTTCCCTGCACAAGCTCTCTTTCTTTGCCTGCTGCCATCCATGTAAGGTGTGACTTGCTTCTCCTTGCCTTCCACCATGATCGTGAGGTCTCCCCAGCCATGTAGAACTGTAAGTCCATTAAACCTCTTTCTTTTGTGAATTGCCCAGTCTCGGATATGTCTTTATCAGCAGCGTGAAAACAGACTAATGCGGTGATGCACACTGGCCTTGGGAATGAGGGAGGCAAGTTTAAGAATTGTGGATGTTAACTATGAGGAATGAAAGGAGAAACAGCCACATTACAAACAGTGTGGATGCCCCATAAAGAATAATTCAGGTCAGCTGCTGCTTGGAGAAAGAGGAATCAGCATAGGGTAGGGCCAAGGTGAGGTGGCCCAGAGGGGTCCACAATGAAACCTAGAAAATTAGAGCCTTGGCCGGGTGCGGTGGCTCCCGCCTGTAATCCTAGCAATTTGGGAGGCCGAGGAGGGCGGATCACCTGAGGTCAGGAGTTCGAGACCAGCCTGACCAACATGGAGAAATCCCATCTCTACTAAAAATACAAAATTAGCCAGGCATGGTGGTGCATGCCTGTAATTCCCAGCTACTCAGGAGGCTGAGGCAGGAGAATTGCTTGAACCTGGGAGGTGGAGGTCACAGTGCACTGAGGTCGAACTATTGCACTGCAGCCTGGGCAACAGAGTGAAACTCTGTCTCAAAAAAAAAAAAAAAGAAAAGAAAATTAGAGCCTTGGCCGGGCGTGGTGGCTCACGCTTGTAATCCCAGAACTTTGGGAGGCTAAGGCAGGTGGATTGCTTGAGGCCAGGAGTTCAAGACCAGCCTGGTCAACATGGTGAAACCCCGTCTCTACTAAGAATATAAAAATTAGCTGGGCGTAGTGGCAGGTGACTGTAATCCCAGCTACTCAGGAGGCTGAGGCAGGAGAATCGCTTGAATCCAGGAGGCAGAGGTGACAGTGAGCCGAGATCATACCACTGCATTCCAGCCTGGGTGAGTGAGTGGGACTCCATCTAAAAAAGAAAAGAAAAGAAAACGAGAGTCTTACATTTCTTTTTCTCTATTCTTCCCTGTTTTTTGCCCTACCTCTGTTGAAAGGTAATTAAAGGATTAGGCATCTCCTCCTTTCTTGTGCCCTCTTTCCCCCTTCCCCAAATACTTCCCATGCCTGTCTGAAGTCATCCCCGTGAGGGCATGGTTCCTGGGAGTTACAGGTTCCCCTCCTTCACAATCTCCTGCGAGCTTTATTAAGACCATAACCTGGCCCAGTGCGGTGGCTCATGCCTATAATCCCAGCACTTTGGGAGGCCAAGGCAGGAGGATTGCTTGAGCTCAGGAGTTTGAGAATAGACTCGGTGACATAGCAAGACCCCATTTCTAAAAAAAATACAAAAATAAGCTGGATATAATGGTGCATGCCTGTGTTTCCAGTCACTTGGGAGACTGAGAGGGGAGGATCGCCTGAGCCCAGGAGGTCAAGGTTGCAATGAGCCGAGATCCTGCCACTGCACTCCAGCCTGGGTGACAGAGCAAGACCTTGTCTCAAAAAAACAAAAAATGAATGAATTTTAAAAAGCCTATTACCCACTGTATAAAACACCCTTAATATAAGTAACTCCACCTTAGACAAACATTTCATTTTATATTTCATAGAGTACCTTCCCAACGAGAATAAGATGTTTTGCTTGGCCAGGTGCCGTGTCTCATGCCTATAATTCCAGCACTTTGGGAGGCCTCAGAGAATGGATTGCTTGAGCCTGGGAGTTTAAGACCAGCCTGGGCAACATGGCGAAACCCCGTCTCTACCAAAAATATAAAAATTAGCTGGGTGTGATGGCGTGTGCCTGTAGTCCCAGCTACTCGGCAGGCTGACGCAGGAGGATTGCTTTAGTGTAGGAGGCAGAGGTTGCAATGAACCAAGATCCACCACTGCTCTCCAGCCTGGGCAACAGGGTGAGACCCTGTCTCCCAACCCCTAGAAAAGTTTTGCTTAATAAATCAACAAACAACGGCTGCATCCAACCAGATAAGGACGGACAAACAAGCACACTCTCACCATCACTTCTCACCAAATGATTCTGTAACCATTAAAAGAGCAGGCCTTCCGCCGGGTGCAGTGGCTCACGCCTGTAATCCCAGCACTTTGGGAGGCTGAGGTGGGTGGATCACCTGAGGTCAGGAGTTCAAGACCAGCCTGACCAACATGGAGAAACCCTGTCTTGACTAAATATACAAAAACTAGCTGGGTGTGGTGGTGCATGCCTGTAATCCCAGCTCCTCGGGAGGCTGAGGCAGGAGAATTGCTTGAACTCCGGAGGTGGAGGTTGCAGTGAGCCGAGATCGCGCCGTTGTACTCCAGCCTGGGCAACAAGAGCGAAATCTCCATCTCAAAAAAAAAAAAAAAAAAAAAAGAGCAGACCTTCTAGTGGTTCTAGCACAGCCTTGCACTGCCTCATAGTAAGAACCCAGTCTCTGCCTTCAAAGGCTCTACCACATCAAAGACTCTTCCTTGAAAGACTGAAGAGCAGGGCCCAGACCAGGACTGCTTTTGTCTTCTTTGCTCCTGCTGGACTGGTTTGTTAACTCTTTCTCCCATCTCTCTTCTCTGGATGTTAAGTGCTACTTTGTTTGTTGTGGAATGGTTAATGTATAACATGTATATATTGCTTAAGTATATTATTACGTATGGTTTGCAGTATTGATAGACCGTGGAGTGGCTTGAGCCTATGTGCAGCTCTGAGTACAGGTGGACAGGAAGTACTGAGGAGAACTGAACAGGAAGTACTAAGGAGAACTGAACAGGAAGTACTAAGGAGAATTGCCTCCTTGGGAACTCCATGTAGCCCATGGCTTTTGTGATTGAAATGGCATCAGTAAAAGCCTGACATTGTGGAAAGACATAAGCCCGTGTGTACTTGGTTATCTCTAACCTTGCACTGTTCTTGACACTCACCCAAACCTGTCTATCAGAATATATATATATATATATATATTTTTTTTTTTTTTTTTTGAGATGGAGTCTTGCTCTGTCACCCAGGTTGGAGTGCAGTGACCGGATCTCAGCTCACTGCAAGCTCTGCCTCCCGGGTTTATGCCATCCTCCTGCCTCAGCCTCCCAAGTAGCTGGGACTACAGGCGCCCGCTACCTCGCCCGGCTAGTTTTTTGTATTTTTAGTAGAGACGGGGTTTCACCGTGTTAGCCAGGATGGTCTCAATCTCCTGACCTTGTGATCCGCCCGTCTCGGCCTCCCAAAGTGCTGGGATTACAGGCTTGAGCCACCGCGCCCGGCCAGAATTTATAATTTATATTTTAACAAGTTCTCCGGGTGACTGTTACGTCTAATAAAGTTTGAGAGCCAATGAAATACAAATCCATTTTCTTTTCTTTTTTTTTTGAGATGGAGTTTCACTCTTGTTGCCCAGGCTGGTGTGCAAGAGCATGATCTCAGCTCACTGCAACCTCTGCCTCCCGGGTTCAAGTGATTCTCCTGCCTTAGCCTCCCAAGTAGCTGGGATTACAGGCATGCGCCACCACGCCCGGCTAATTTTTTTTTTTTTTTTTTTTTTTTTTTTGAGACGGAGTCTCGCTCTGTCGCTCAGGCTGGAGTGCAGTGGCCGGATCTCAGCTCACTGCAAGCTCTGCCTCCTGGGTTCACGCCATTCTCCTGCCTCAGCCTCCTGAGTAGCTGGGACTACAGGCGCCCGCCACCTCGCCTGGCTAGTTTTTTGTATTTTTTAGTAGAGCTAAATCCAGCTCTACTAAAAAACGGGGTTTCACCGTGTTAGCCAGGATGGTCTCGATCTCCTGACCTCGTGATCCACCCGCCTCCGTCTCCCAAAGTGCTGGGATTACAGGCGTGAGCCACTGCACCTGGCCCAAATCAATTTTCAAAACAAGCAAATGCTTCCCAGGAGGGTTAAAGTGGAGTCTGGGGGCTGAGGAGCTGTAGCTGTGATTGGATGGTGTGTGGTAGGATGGCAATCCTATTAAACCAACTCCTGGGAAGGGAGGTTTGATGGGGAGAGAAGCAGTGAGAGTCAGAGAGCATGGAATCCTTAGTGGGGAGGCTTGCTGTGAGAAGCCTTGGTTAGCTGCACACAGAGAGAAGGCCCTAGGGAGGGAGGGGCAGCGTGCACAGAGAAAATGAGCCAACCCCAAAGGCAAGATTTTATCAAGATATTTTGGGAGCTGACTCTTTGCACGTTGTCTCTTCCCGGACATCAAAGGCAATTATCATGGAATGTTCATCTGCTGTTGTCTGGTCTTGCCCCATCACTCCTAACTTCCTCTTTCTAGAAAATGGTAAGGCTCCGGAGAAAAAGTAAATCAGCCTAAATGATCTGAGCTCCTAGGTATGGGACATTTTAGGTCCTGATGGCAATTTCAGAAAAACCACACTCAGTAACCTTCCTTGATGTTTTGCGTTAAGGAAAACCTAGCCATGAGGAGTCTTTAGAAAGCTACAAGCACACCTGGAGGTTCTTTGCATCCAATTTTCATAGAGATTATCGCCCGTTCAAAGGTGAATTGCACAGGCCACTAGCTTTTCTTGTTTCTGCTCTTTTTTCTTTGCATCACTCTGGCCATTCACTGCTTTTTGCTCTCAGATGTGGGGCAGGTGCCACAGACTTAGAAGAAAGGAGTAGATACTTCCAGGGGAACTGTGGCTCCTGGGCCTCCGCTTGTCATAAGTCATTTTGGGGTTTTTTGTTTTTTGTTTTCGAGATGAAGGCTTACTCTGTTGTCCAGGCTGGAGTGCAGTGGCGGGATCTCAGCTCACTACAACATCTGCCTCCCAGGTTCAAGTGATTCTCCTGCCTCAGCCTCCCAAGTAGCTGAAATTCCAGGTGCCCGCCACCATGGGCAGCTAAGTTTTGTATTTTTAGTAGAGACAGGGTTTTGCCATGTTAGCCAGGCTGGTCTTGAACTCCTGACTTCAGGTGATCCGCCCACCTCGGCCTCCCAAAGTGCTGGGATTACAGGCATGAGCGCCCGTGCCCGGCCTGTCCTAGGTCATTTTGGTCGGCTTAAACTAGAGCAGCCTGTGCCACAGGGATTTACTCCCAGCAGCCCTTTCGCCCTAATGTTGTATTGCTTTTCAAAACAGTTGTCCTGCTCTCCTGGCCATTTCCTAACCAGGGCTACAAGCAGCAGCTTGGCTCCTTCCCTGTCCTTGGACCTGCTCTGACAATGAAATGTGATCCAGAAAAGCCCCTCTCAGAGGCTATGCAGCCTGCTGTCTGCCTGCCCTGGCACACCTTCCTAACACCCCTCCTGCAGGGGCCAAGGGGCTCTTTCTTCCCAGGGTCAGGCCCAGAGCCACAGTCTGACCCAACTGGCTGCCCTCCCCACCGCAGCACAGGTGCATAGCCAGCTGTTGACAGTGCATGGCTGCGTCTACGGCCATACTACCCTGAACGCGCCTGATCTCATCTCATCTAGGAAGCTAAGCAGAGTTGGGCCTGATTAGTACTTAGATGGGAGACAGTGCACGGCTGCTGAAACAGCCTGCCACACAGGAGGGAATAACAGAAGTTACAGTCGCGCAGAGCATCGGATTTCACTGGCCATTCTACTTCCAGGTTTCAGTTAAACCATGAGCTCTGTACAGGGAGCCAGGAGACCCAGGTTCAGGACTCAGCCTGACCAATGAGTCACGGGCTGTGTTGCCCTGGAGTTGTCTTTTCACCTCTTTTGATCTCCTTAGTCACCCATGCAAATCATAATGACTAACATTTACTACGCCACAGGGACCATCAGAAGTTAAATATTAACTCCTTTGGTCCTCCCAGCAGTCCTTTTGTTGTTGTTGTTGTTTTGAGACAGAGTCTCACTGTGTTGCCCAGGCTGGAGTGCAGTGGCTCACTCAACCTCCGTCTCCTGGGTTCAAGCGATTCTCCTGCCTTAGCTTCTCAAGTAGCTGGATTACAGATGTGCACCACCAGGCCTGGCTAATTTTTGTATTTTTATTAGAGACAGGGTTTTGCCATGTTGGCCAAGCTGATCTCCAACTCCTTGCCTCAAGTGATCCACCCACCTCGGCCTCCCAAAGTGCTGGAATTACAGGCATAAGCTGCCACACCTGGCCTTCCAGCAGTTTTATAAGGCAGATACAGTTATGTTACCTGCTTTCACATGAGGAGACTCAGAGAAGGCTGAAGCAACTTACTCAAGGTCAATAGCTAGTAAGTGATAGTTGATTTTTCTTTTGTAAAAATGAGATTTCACTGTATTGCTCAGCTTGGTCTTGAACTCCTGGCCTCCGGTGATCCTCCTGCCTCAGCATCCCGAAGTGCTGGGATTACTGGTGTCCGCTATGCCCAGCCAATATTTGAGACAGGGTTTTGTTCTGTCACCCAGGCTGGAGCTCAGTGGCGCAAACATGGCTCATTACAGTCCCGACCTCCTGGACTCAGGTGATCCTCCTGGGTATCTGGAACCACAGGCATGCCATGCCTGGCTAAATTTTTTATTTTTAATTTTTTTATAGAGATAGGGTCTTGCCATGTTGCCCAGGCTGAACTCCTGGCCTCCAGCGATCCTCCTGCCTCCCAGCCTCCCAAAGTGCTGAGATTACAGACATGAGCCACTGCATCCAGCCAATAGTTGATTTGTTTTTTTTGAGATGGAGTTTCTCTCTTGTTGCCGAAGCTGTAGTGCAATGGCACGATCTCAGCTCACTGCAACCTCCTCCTCCCGGGTTCAAGTGATTCTCCCGCCTCAACCTCTCGAGGAGCTGGGACTACAGGCGCATGCCACCACACCCGGCTAATTTTTTGTATTTTTAGTAGACACAGGATTTCACCAGGTTAGCCAGGCTGGTCTCAGATCAGCTCCTGACCTCAGGTGATCCACCCACCTTGGCCTCCCAGAGTGCTGGGATTACAGGCGTGAGCCACTGCGCCCGGCCAGTAGTTGACTTTTAACCACTATGCATGCTGTGTCTGATGGGATAGGACAAATGTATTAGCTATCTACCACAAAGTGTAGTGCTGTGAAGCAATAAACATGTAGGATAACATGCAGTTTCTGTGGATCAGGAATGAGGGAGTGGCTTAAGTGAGGGTTCTGGATGAAGGTGTCATGAAGCTGTAGTCAAGATGTCAACTGGCCAGGTGCAGTGGCTAACGCATGTCAGCAGCTCAGGAGTTCAAGACTAGCCTGGGCAACATGGTGAGACTCCGTCTCTGCTAAAAATACAAAAATTAGCCAGGCATGATGTGCCTGTGGTTCCAGCTATTTGGGAGAGTCACCTGAACCCAAGAGGTCAAGGCTGCAGTGAGCCATGTTTGTACCACTGCACTCCAGCCTGGGTGATAGAGCAAGACTCTGCCTCAAAAAAATAAATGAAAAGGAGAAACAGAAGTCAACGATTGGCCAGGCATGGTGGCTAACTCCAGTAATCAAGGTGTCAGCAAAGTCATGTTCCCTCTGAAGTCCCTCAGGAAGAATCCTTCCTTGTCCCTTCTAGCTTCTGGTAGCCGCAGGCAATTGGTTGGCACTTCTTGGCTTGCAGTAGCATCACTCCAGTCTCTTTTTGTTGTTGTTGTTGTTGTTGTTTTTCTTTTTTGAGACGGAGTCTCACTGTGTTGCCCAGGCTGGAGTGCAGTGGCGCAATCTCGGCTTACTGCAGCTCCATCTCCTGGGTTCACGCCATTCTCCTGCCTCAGCCTCCCGAGTAGCTGGGACTACAGGCGCTCGCCACCACACCTGGCTAATTTTTTGTATTTTTAGTAGAGATGGGGTTTCACTGTGTTAGTCAGGATGGTCTCGATCTCCTGACCTTATGATCCGCCCACCTTGGCCTCCCAAAGTGCTGGGATTACAGGCGTGAGCCACCGCGCCCAGCTTGCTGTTGTTTTTTGAAACAGAGTCTTGCCCTGTTGCTCAGGCTGGAGTGCAGTGGTACAATCACAGCTCACTGCAGCCTCAGGCTCCTGGCTCAAGTGATCCTCCTGCCTTAGCCTTCCGAGTGGCTGGTACCACAGGCACACACCACCACACCCAGCTGCTTTTTATGTTTTTCATAGAGATGAGATTTCACCATGTTGCCCAGGCTGCTCTCAAACTCCTGGGCTAAAGCAATCCTCCTGCCTCAGCCTCCCGAAGTCCTGGGATTACAGGCATGAGCCGCCATGCTTGCTTGCTTCTGTTGTTACACGGCCTCCCTATGCCCTGTGTCTCCTCACTTGGCCTTCTTACAAGAACACCAGTCCTATTGGATTAGGTCCACCCTAATCCGACTATGACCTCATTGTCACTTGATTTTATCTGCAAAGACCCTATTTCCAAATAGGATAACATTCACAGTTTCAGGGGGTTAGAACTTCTCCGTTCACAGTTTCAGGAGGTTAGAACTTCAGGTATCTTTGGCGGTGAGGAGCACAATTTAACCTACAACCCAGGCTTTATGATATGAAAAGCCCTGTGTACATATGAGTCAGTGTCACTTTCATTACTGCGGTGCTGGGAGAAATCACGATCATGCAAGCTGAGGAAAGAGTGATGATTAGACTGGCCTGCCTTGTCAGTGACATAATCAGCAGATAGCAGCATAGGCGGGCAATTCTTTTAAGTCACTTTGTGTATTTATTTATTTGTTTTTATTTTATTTTATTTTTTTGAGATAGCGTCTCACTCTGTCACCAAGGCTGGAGTGCAGTGGTGCGACCTTGGCTCACTGCAACCTCCGCCTGCTGAGTTCAAGCGATTCTCATGCCTCAGCCTCCTGAGTAGCTGGGATTACAGTCTCCCGCCAGCACACCCGGCTAATTTTTGTATTTTCAGTAGAAACGCGGTTTCACCACGTTGGCCGGGCTGGTCTCAAACTCCTGCCCTCAAGTGACCCACCCGCCTCGACCTCCCAAAGTGTTGGGTTTACAGGCATGAGCCACTGCGCCTGGCCTTTATTTTTATTTTTTTGAGACAGGGTGTCACTTTGTCACACAGGCTGGAGTACAATGGCATGATCATAGCTTACTGCAGACTTGAACTCCTGGGCTCAGGTAATCCTCCCGCCTCAGCCTCCTGAGTAGCTGGGACCGCAGGCACACACCAGCCACCACACCCAGCTCCTTAAGTCACTTTGAAAGTCCTTCATACCGAGGCCGTTTTTCCAAGCTGCGGATGCCCTCTCGCTGGAGGTTCCTCATGGCTTTCAGTGGATTCTGGATTCTGCCCACAGAATTTGTCTCCATTGATTTCTTCCTTGGATGTTTTATCCTCCTAAGGCCGATTCGGCTCCAGAACTTTCCCACCTGACTATCCCAAACATCTCTATGCCCCATGCCTTCCTCTATGTTTCAGAAGCCACCATTTCTCTGAAATCTCTGTTTCTAGGCAGAGTCTTGGCACCCCTCCAAGGAACACCACCCCGCCCCCTCATTCCTGGTGCTCACTGACTCCTCCGCCAAACCAGGCACTTGCATGCCAGGAAAAGACTGCACTGGGGGTTGGTTGCTAGTCCCAGCTCTGCCTCCAGTGAGCTAGGTAAGCTCAGGTAAGTCCCTTTGGCCCTTCATAGTGTAGCTTCCCGACGTGTCAGACCCATTTCTACAGATACTAAATGAATACTCCCAGCAAGCCAGGCACAAGTTACAAGGGAAACTGAGTCACCATCTCTGCCCCCTAGACACTCATCTAATTAGTGAGACAGAAATGTCAACCAGTCATTAAGATACATACAGGATTGTAGTTTCAGGGGAAGAACAGATGCTCCTCAACTCACAAAGAGGTTACAGCCCAATGAACCCATCGTAAGTTGAAAATATCTTTAAGTCAAAAATGTATTTATGGTGGCTCACACCTATAGCCCAGCACTTTGGGAGGCCAAGGCAGGAGGATCACCTGAGGCCAGGAATTTGAGACCAGCCTGAGCAAGACAGAGACACCTAGCCGGGCGCGATGGCTCATGCCTATAATCCCAGCACTTTGGGAGGCTGAGGTGGATAGATCACTTGAGGTCAGGAGTTTGAGACCAGCCTGGTCAACATGACGAAATCCCATCTCTATCAAAAACAGAAAAAATTAGCCAGATGTGGTGGTGTGCTCCTGTAATCCCAGGTACTCAGGAGGCTGAGGCAGGAGAATTGCTTGAACCCAGGAGGCAGAGGTTGCAGTGAGCCCAGATCGTGCCACTGCATTCCAGCCTGGGTGACAGAGCAACACTCTGCCTCAAAAAAAAAAAAAAAAAAAAAAAGACACTCCATCTCTATACAGACTTAAAAATAAATTAGCTGGGTGTGGTGGAGTGCACTTGTAGTCCCAGCTACCCTGAAGCCTGAGGCGGGGGATCGCCTGAGCCCAGGAGTTCAAGGTTACAGTGGGCTATGATTATGCCACTGCACTCCAGCCTGGGTGACCCTGTCTCTAAAAAAATGCGTTTGTTAAACCTAACCTAGCAATCATCATAGCTTAGCCTAGCGTACCTTAAACATGCTCCAAACACTTAACTTTAGCCTGTAGTTGAGCACAGTCATCTAACACAAGGCCTATTTTATAATGAAGTGTCGAATAGTTCACATAATTTACTGAGTACTGTACTGAGAGTGAAAAACAGAACTGTGGTATGGATTCTTAAAGGACGGTTTCTACTGAATGCACATTGCTTTCACGTCATTGTAAAGCTGAAAAATTCTAAGTTGAGGCCGGGTGCTGTGGCTCACGCCTGTAATCCCAGCACTTTGGGAAGCCAAGGTGGGCAGATCCCTTTAGCTCAGGAGTTCGAGACCAGCGTGGTCAACATGGTGAAACTCAATCTCTACTAAAAATACAAAAATTAGCCGAGTGTGGTGGTGGGCACCTGTAATCCCAGCTACTGGGGAGGCTGAGGCAGGAGGATCGCTTGAACCCAGGAGGCAGAGGTTGCAGTGAGCTGAGGTTGCCCCACTGCACTCCAGCGAGACTCTGTCTCAAAAAAAAAAAAAAAAAAAATTCTAAGTTGAATAATCATTAAGTCAGGGACCTCCTGTACACAAAGTGCATGGAAACAAAGACAAGAGGGTGGGGACCCATGTGAGCCCGGAATGGGGCAATAGAGTCAGAGAAGTGAGATTTGAGCTGGGCTTGGTCTCTGAGTAGGAATTCCTAGGCGGGAGGGAAAGAAAGTCTTAGCAGAGGGAACGGCGTGAAAAGGACATGGAGGCTGCAAGGTCTCGGTTCAGAAAGCAGTGAGGAACCCAGTGTGGCTTCAGAAAGGGACCAAAGAGGGAGAGAGGAAGATCGCAGGCTGGCAACGAGGGTGGGGCGGGGCCACGGGGGCCTTGACCTTGCCCTTGAAGCGGACGCCTCTTAGGATCTGGGGTTGGTGGTCGAGGTGAAAGTGGAGGGGAAGGCTAGACTGTAGTGGCACTCAGGGTGGAGAGGAAAAGTCAGATATAAGACCTCTCTGCAAGGCAGACTCGGAACCTCCCGAATTAGAGGCTGAACCCCTGCAAAGGCTATGAAGAGAGACAGGCAAGGCCTCTACAAGCTCCAGGCTGGTTTGGATGATCACAAATGTGGACATCACAAACAACAGCATGGGGCCCAATCCAGCTTACATATACATTTGATTTTATCAACCCAATGTTTTAAATTTGAATTGGTTGCTAGAATTTAATAATAAGATTTTACACAAAAATCTAGACTTCTAGCTTCCTGTGGAAAACCAGAACATGTGGCAGCTCCAAGGCCATGCTCCTACATAACAGCCGTCAGCTGGGGCTGTCTAGTTCGCCACACTCCTCATCATTCCCTAGTGTGTCTCATGCAGCCTTCTTCCTTCATGTGTGCGGCCTGCCCGGCCCCTGTCAGCACTGAAGTGTGCAGCTCCTTTTCCAAGACCTGTTGCTACTGCAGAGGTCCATACTTCTGTGACGAATTGTATTTTGGTTAAACCAACTCCACAGTGCCGGGTGCGGTGGCTCACTAACTCCTGTAATCCCAACACTTTGGGAGGCCCAGGTGAGAGGATCACTTGAGCCCATGAGTTTGAGAATGGCCTGGGCAAGATGGCAAGACCCCATCTCTACAAAAAAATTTAAGAATTAGCCAGGTGCAGTGGTGCACACCTGCAGTCCCAGCTACTCAGAAGGCTTAGGCAGGAGGATAGCTTGAGCTCAGGAATTCAAGGCTTCAGTGAGCTAGCATCATGCCACTGTGCTCCAGCCTGGTCAGCAAAGGGAAACCCCCATCTCTAAAACAAAACAAAACCAAAAAACCCAACTCCATCCAGGTGGGGATTTAATCCCAAATCCACACAAGATATTTGGGGGAAGAGTTTTTGGCTACCTACATTCTGCCCAAAAGATGCACTGTGGGTATTGGAGAGAGATGATCTAAACTCTAGGATGAAGAAACTGAAGCCCCACCATGGGTCAATCATGTTTTTGCTTATTTTTGTTTCATTCGAGCTGTTCTGTAAGGAGCTGTGAGAGACACTGCATCCTGATGGCGAGCCTCTCCTGTGTGTTTCTTGCCCTGGACCTTCTGGCCCTCTGGGCCTCACTCTAGCTGTGGCCGGTAGGCATCTTCCATTATCCTAGGAGACCTGATTACAAAGCTGCTGTCCTCTTATTTCTCTGGGGAGCATCCTGTTTTGCAGTTCTGCATCTGACTTAGGAGTTGTAAAACACAGTCACTGTGATGACAGCAGCCTGGAAACCTCTAGCCCCCTGTGCTAACTCCCCTGGGTTGCCATAACAAATTACCATGAACTGGCCAGGTGTGGTAGCTCATGCCTGTAATCCCAGCACTTCGGGAGGCTGAGGCAGGTGAATCACCTGAGGTCAGGAGTTTGAGACCAGCCTGGTCAACATGATGAAGCCCCGTCTCTACTAGAAATACAAAAATTAGCCGGGTGTGGTGGTGGGCACTTGTAATCCCAGCTACTTGGGAGGCTGAGGCAGGAGAATTGCTTGAACCCAGGTGGCAGAGATTGTAGTGAACCAAGATCATGCCACTGCACCCCAGCTTGGGCAACAGAGCGAGACCCTGTCCAAAAAAAAAACCAAACAAAAAAAAAAACCCCAAAAAACTCAAATTGTTGTGAATGTAGTGGCTTAAAACAACAGAAATTTCGGCCGGGCGCGGTGGCTCAAACCTGTAATCCCAGCACTTTGGGAGGCCGAGATGGGCGGATCACGAGGTCAGGAGATCGAGACCATCCTGGCTGACACGATGAAACCCCGTCTCTACTAAAAAATACAAAAAATTAGCCGGGCAAGGTGGTGGGCACCTGTAGTCCCAGGACTCATCTCTGTGCCTCCCACATCTCTATGTCTCCCTGTGTCTTCTCCTTTTCTGTCTCATAAGAACACTGGTCACTGAATTTAGGCCCTATCCTAAACTAGAATGATCTGATCTCAAGATCCACATTTTAATTACATCTGTGAAGACACTTATTCCAACCAAGTTCACTTTCCGAGGTTCCAGGTGAACATCTCTCTTTCCCTCTTTTTTCTTTTAGGGGAGCAGGTGGGACACATTTCAACCCACTCTGCCCCAGCCACCCTGTCCCCGTTGTGTGATGTTGCTGTGGAACAAATAACATCCAGACATAGAGGCTTCAAACAGCAACAACCATCTTATTACCTCCCATGCTTTCTTTGGGCTAGAAGTCCAGGCAGGGCCTGGCTGGGCATGATCGTAGCTCCCTGCAGCCTCCTCCCAGGCCTAAATGATCCTCCTGTCTCAGCCTCCTGAGTAGCTGAGACTACAGGTGTGCACCACCACTCCCAGCTGATTTTGTTTGTTTTTTGTAGAGATCAGGTTCTAGCTCTGGGTCTTTCAGACAGGTGCAGTCAGGCAGTGCACGCTGCTGGGACAGCATGGGGCTGAGGTAACAGGGGACTGGCAGGCATCTGTGTGTCCTCCTTCCTTCATGTGGCCTCAGGGCCTCTCCCTGTGGGTAGTTAGGGCTTCCTCAGCGGGGCAGCCTTAGGGAAGTCCGACTGCTTCCCGGAGAGCAAGGCAGACAGCATGCGTTCTTTGATCTGGCTTTCAGCGTCACAGAGGGTCACTTCCGCTGTGCTCTATCAGTTGAGACAGCCCCCAAAGCCTGTCATCCCCCGGGGTTTTCACCAAGTCTCAGCAGTAGAGCTCTCTCCAACAGCAAGTCTCCGTTTACAGCTGGAGAAATGGCATCTCCCTTTACAGCTTCAGTAACTAGCTGCCAAGTTATCCTAACTAAGGGCAGAGCCACAGCTGGATCCAGGAAGCCGACTCCAGGGCTCATGGGTACTGCCTGTCCTTCCTCTAGCCTGGGAAAGGGCGCCTGTCCGAGTCGAAAACTGCTCTCCAGCTGGGCGTGGTAGCTCACGCTTGTGATCCCAGCTGTTAGGGAGGCAAAAGCAGGAGGATAGCTTAAGCCCAGGAGTTCAAGGCCTGCTGAGCAATATAGCCAGACCCCGTTCTCTAAAATATAAAATAAGGTCAGGTGTGGTGGCTCATGCCTGTAAACCCAGAACTTTGGGAGGCTGAGGTGGGCGGATCGCTTGAGGCTAGGAAGTTTGAGACCAGCCTGGCGGTGAAACCTCATCTCTATTAAAAATACAAAAAATTAGCTGGGCATGGAGGTGCACACCTGTAATCCCAGCTACTCAGGAGGCTGAGGCAGGAGAATTACTTGAATCTGGGAGGCAGAGGTTGCAGTGAGCCGAGATCGTGCCACTGCACTCCAGCCTGGGCAACAGAGTGAGACCTTATCTCAAAATAAATAAATAGGCTGGGTGTGGTGGCTCACGCCTATAATCCCAGCACTTTGGGAGGCCAAGGTAGATGGATTACCTGAGGTCAAGAGTTCGTGACCAGCTTGGCCAACATGGTGAAACCCCGTCTCTACTAAAATTACAAAAAAAATTAGCCGGGCGTGGTGGCACACCTGCCTGTAATCCCAGCTACTCAGGAGGCTGAAGCAGGAGAATCGCTTGAACCCTGGAGGTAGAGGTTGCAGTGAGCCGAGATCATGCCACTGCACTCCAGCCTGGGTGACAGAGCGAGATTCCATCTCAAAAAAAAAAAAAAAAAAGAAAAAAGAAAAGAAAAAGAAAAAAGAAAGAAAGAAAAATAAATAAATAATAAAGAAAAATAAAAAAAAGAAAACTGCTCTCCAGATGGTTCAAAGACAACAGGGATGCAATGAAAGGAGGCCTGTGGACCGGTAGCCGGACAACCTGGCTTCCAGCCCTGGCTTTGCCATTTCTGCTTGTGTGGCCTTAATGTAGTTTCCTGCTCAATCACAAAAGGGAGGATGCCTGCCCGGCTGCCTTTCATGGTTATCATGGGTGAAATGTGATGAACTATATTAGAGTGCTTGGAACACTCGTTACTGCTCTTTAAATAAAAGGTATTGTGTGCTGTTTTACTCCTCAGAGTGCTGCAAACATCCAGCTGTTTTACAAATATTTGTAGATTTTAATGTAAAGATTTCCTATCAACCCCAGAAGAGGTGCCACCCAGCAACTCTACCCTGTCACCTGGGCTGGTCTCACCAGGGATACCACTAGGTCAAATCATTCACGAGGGGCTGTGGATTTTGGGGCTTGGGGGTCCTTGTGGCCCCCAAGTAGCCAGTGAATGAGGTTGGGAAAGGAGACGGCTGTGTGAACACACTACCCCAAAACTTAGTGGCTTAATACAACAATTTATTTTTCTCTCTCATGGTTGTGTGGGTTGATGGGGCTCAACTGGCCAATTCTTCCTCAGGGATCTCTGTGTAGCTGCAAGCAGATAGCCGCGGGGGCTGTGGTCATCTGAAGGCTCAACCGGGCTGGATGTCCAAGATGGTGACTCAGGGCTTCTCCATGTGGCCTCTCCAGCAGTACAGCCTGGCTGCTGCTGCCTTTTTTTTTTTGTGGGAGGGGAAGGGTCTTGCTTTGTTGCCCAGGCTGGAGTGCAGTAACATAATTTCAGCTCACTGCAGCCTCCTCCCAGGCCTAAGCAATCCTCCCATCTGAGCTTCCTGAGTAACTGTGACACAGGTGTGTACCACCACACCCAGCTAATTTTTTTTTTTTTTTTTTTTTTTTGAGACAAAGTCTCACTCTGTCGCCCAGGCTGGAGTGCAGTGGCCGGATCTCAGCTCACTGCAAGCTCCGCCTCCCGGGTTTATGCCATTCTCCTACCTCAGCCTCCCGAGTAGCTGGGACTACAGGCGCCCGCCACCTTGCCCAGCTAGTTTTTTTTGTTTTTTGTTTTTTGTTTTTTTTGAGACGGAGTCTCGCTCTGCCACCCAGGCTGGAGTACAGTGGCCGGATCTTGGCTCACTGCAAGCTCCGCCTCCCGGGTTTACGCCACTCTCCTGCCTCAGCCTCCCGAGTAGCTGGGACTACAGGCGCCCGCCACCTCGCCCAGCTAGTTTTTTGTATTTTTAGTAGAGACGGGGTTTCACCGTGTTAGCCAGGATGGTCTCGATCTCCTGACCTCGTGATCCACCCGTCTCGGCCTCCCAAAGTGCTGGGATTACAGGCTTGAGCCACCGCGCCCAGCCAGCTAATTTTATATTTTGTAGAGATGAGGCGTCACTGTTGCCCAGACTGGTCTCCAACTCCTGGACTCAAATGATCCTCCTGCCTTGGCCTCCCAAAATGGTAGGATTACAGGTATGAGCCACTGTACCCAGCCCCAGGCTTCTTAAATGTAAGCTCCTGGCTTCAAGAGCAGGTAGATATTGCCAGTTCTCTCCAGGGCTCCAGGCATACCTGGCACAGAGTCACATGCTGATACCACCATATTCTTTTGGTCAAGACACCCCAGATTAAATGGGGTGGTGGAGAAAGGGACTCTACCCATCAATGGGACAGTGACAGGGAGGAAAGGAAGTGATGCCCACTATCACCCGGAATGAGGGCCAGTCCCAATTCTAAGCCTCCTCAGCTGCCCAGGTTAGAAGTTTTGTCACTGTGACAATGTAGGGGTCCTGGCTTTGGCTGGAGAGTGTGAGGAGCAGCAGAGACCCCTGAAAAGAAAAGCCGCTGAGCAACCTTAGCCCCTCCCCAGCTGTCCAGGTGCTGCTGGGTTGCCCGGTGCAATGGGAATTAGAGCCCTGGGCCACCAAGGTCAGGGCCAAGATACAGAGGCCTGTCCCTGGCCACCATCCAGCCTGGCCTCCCTCCCACATCCTGACCACAGCTCTGACCAGGCAGTTGCGTGGCTACATGGGGGGTGGCTTCTGATTGTCCAGTGGGCAGCTGTGTAGGCACAGGCGCCAAAGCCAACCAAACAAACTTTTCATTGAACTGGCTATCTCTGGCCACAGCTCCGCCTGTTTGCATTTCTCAGGCCTAGAGGAGCCGGTGCCATGCGCAGCCAGCCTTGCCTCTCCTGTGTGTTTTCTGGCCTCACCCCTCCTCCTGGCCCCCTGCAGTGGCTTCCCTTAAACTGGCATTGCTCCCTGGCTTTCCAAGCCATCCCCTGCCTCACCAGCTGATTTCTGTCTTTCTTTGTTTATCTGCCCACTTTCTCATTCTACAATCATCATTGGGGACCTCAGAGTGGCTGGGGACCAGGGACATTGGGAACCACCCTCCAGAGTTCACACATAAGTGCTGGGCGCGGTGGCTCATGCCTGTAATCCCAGCACTTTGCGAGGCCGAGGCGGGTGGATCACCTGAGGTCAGGAGTTTGAGACCAGCCTCCAACATGGCGAAACACTGTCTTCACTAAAAGTACAAAACTTAGCTGGATGTGGTGGCCCACACCTGTAATCCCAGCTACTCAGGAGGCTGCACTCCAGCCTGGGTGACAGAGCGAGACCCTGTCTCAAAAAGAAAAACAAAACTAAACAAAACCAAGTTCACACATAAAGTATTCATTTCCTGTCACTGATGAAAGAAATTCCTATAAACTGGGTGACTTCAGAGATATTTATCCTCTCACAGTTCTCAGGCCAGATGTCCAAGATCAAGGTGTGGGTAGGGCGGGTTCCTTCTGGAGGTTCTGGGGAAGAACCAGTTCCATTCCTCTAGCTTTGGGGACTCCCAGCAGTCCTCAGTGTTCCAATCTCTGCCCCATTGTCACGGGGCCTTCTCCTGTAAGTCTCAGTATGTCCTTTCTTGGTTCCTATAGGGACATTTTCATTGAATTTTGGGCCCATCCTAGTCTTGTATGATCTTATCTAGGTCCTTACCTTCTTCTTCCTTTTTTTTTTTTTTGAGACAGGGTCTCACTCTGTTGCCCAGTCTGGAGTGCAGTGACACAGTCACAGCTCACTGCAGCCTCCACCTCCTGGTGTCAAGTGATGCTCCTGCCTCAGCCTCCTGAGTAGCTGGGACTACAGGTGTGCACCACCACACTTGCCTTATTTTTGTATTTTTTGTAGAGACAAGATTTTGCCATGTTGCTCAGGCTGGTCTCAAACTCCTGGGCTCAAGCTATCTGCCCACCTAGGCCTCCCAAAGTGCTAGGATTATAGGTGTGAGGCACTGCACCTGGTCCTTACCTTAATTCTATCTGTAAAGACCCTATTTCCAAATCGGTCACATTCTGAGATTCCAGGTAGACTATTAAATAGTGAGGGATGCTACTCAACCCCTTGTGCAGCCACTGGGATGCTCATCCCATAAACCCCCGAGGAGCCTTTCCACCAAGGGCCATTAGCTTCCCGGGAAAGACCAGCAGGTGTACCAGAGACAGGCCCCCAGCTGAGTCCATGGTGGCTCAGAGGCACTGCCCTCTTCCTCTGCAAAACATGAAACCATAGTTATCCCAATAAAGCTTCTTACCTGCCTTTTGTCTGTGGAGGTTCCCAAGGCTCCTCACCCACTCCTGTCCTTTTCTTCTTGTATATTGGCTTTCATATTTTCCTTTGTTTGTTTGTTTGTTTTTGAGATACAGTCTTGTTCTGTGGCCTAAACTGGAGTGCAGTGGCGCGATCTCGGCTCACTGCAACCTCCGCCTCCCAGATTCAAGCAATTCTCCTGCCTCATTTTTTTAGTTTTATCTATTTATTTATTTATTTTTTGAGACAGGGTCTTTCTTTGTCACCCAGCTACAGTGCAGTGACATGATCCCTGCTCACTGCAGCCTCAACTTCCCAGGCTCAAGCAATTCTCCTGCCTCAGTCTGCCGAGTAGGTGGGACCACAAGCACGTGCCACCAAACCTGGCTAATTTTTGTACTTTTTGTAGAGATGGGGTTTTACCATGTTGCCCAGGCTGATCTAAAACTCCTGAGCTCAAGCTATCTGCCTGTCTCAACCTCCGAAAGGGCTGGGATTATAGGCGTGACCCATAAGGCCCTGCCTGAGTTTGCTCTTTTTATCTCCATTTTACAGATGAGGAAACTGAGGCTCAGAGAAACAACTTGCCCAAGGGCACATAGATTTAGCTGTAGTCAAAAGGAAACTACGGAGCCAGGAGCGGTGGCTCACGCCTGTAATCCCAGCACTTTGGGAGGCTGAGGCGGGCAGATCACTTGAGGTCAGGAGTTCGAGACCAGCCTGACCAACATGCTGAAGCCCCATCTCTACCAAAAATACAAAACTTAGCCAGGCATGATGGCGGGCACCTATAGTCCCAGCTACTCGGGAGGACAGCTGATCCTAAAGAGTGCTCAGACCTGCCCTAGGAGGTGCCTGGCGAATTACAGCTGGGTCAGCAAACTACAGTCCACAAACCAAATCCAGCCTGCCACCTGTTTGTATAAATAAAGTTTTATTGGAACACGGCCATCCCCATTCTTTGCCTTGTTGTCTGTCTGCTTTCATGATGTACTGGCAGAGCTGAATAGTGATAGAGACCATGTGGTCATGAACGAAGTTGAAAATGTTTGCTATTTGACTCTTTATAGAAAAAGTTTGCTGAGCCCTGAACTGGGGAGGCGGTGGGGCCTCAGGATGTTCTCTGCGTGAGATGGTTTCTGTCTGGGCTCCTGATAGAAGAGGGGAGAGATTTGTGTTTCCAATCAGAGATAGTTCACTGGATGCAGTATTCGTGTCTGTGTCCCAACCCTGCGCACTGGACTTGTTCGGGAGGGGAGCAGGGTTGGGGTTGGAGTGGTGCTGACTCAGGACTGGGTCCTCCTTACTGATTCTCAGGGGCCACCCTGCTCACTGAGCAGCTGCAGCCCCCCTCAGGCTCGGGACAGCCACTAGTGCAGGACAACTGGTACCCCCTCCCCTGCAGGTCCAGGTAGCGGCAGGAGGACAGGACGGAACTTGTTTTCAGCACACAAGGAATCCCAGCCCCACCATACCCAAAAATGTCTGCAGAGCCTGGGGCCGGGAGGTGAATTCCTGAGTGAGCCCCTAACAAGCTCATCTGTGAATGCGACCTGATTGGTGTGGCTGGCTGGAGAGGCTGGGCTCCCTGCCTTCCCTGCCCTCTCTCCCCACTCCACAGAGAGAGGTCCTAGGGGTTCTGCCCTCCTGTCATTGGTCAGAGTGACAGTCAGGACTGCCCCATTAGGAACAGCGGTGGTCTCTTTCTTGGGTGCCTTTCCTTGCTCCTGGGGTATCCTGGCATCTGCAGCTCTTTTCTCAGATGTGGGAGGGGCTCTGGGGAAAGGAAGGCCTGCCCTGGACGGATCTCAGCCACATGGGGGGATCAGAACACGCATTCCACCTGCGAGCGGCTTCCAAACAGCAAGTAAGCACGTATAGAGGCACGCGACCCCATTGCCCCTTGCTGCCTGGTGAAGTTGTGCCAGCCCCTGGCTGTGTCTTTGTGCTTGGAATACTGGCCAGGCTGGCCACTGCACCTGCTGAGCCGTTGGCATGCCCTGAGCCCCCAGCTGCACCAGCTCCTTGGGAGGATGGCCTCTGCGCCCAGGTCCCTTACTCTGGTGGGCTGCTTCCCCAGTGATTGATTTTTTAATGTGTTTTGTGCTGACTCTATTCTGTTCAGCAGCAGTGCTCTTTCTGGCACCACAGTGCCTGCCTGCAGGCTGGGCTGGCCAGATAGCCAGGGAGAAACACATGCCCCATCCCTGGGAGGCTCAGAGAGAGGAGGCAGGAGCCAGACTCGCAGTCAACAGAAGCCATGGAGGGGACCTCAACACAGGTCCCCATCCTAGCTGATTTCATCAACACCCTCAGGTTTCAAATATCCCTGGGCTCAGCCTGTCATGCTGTGAAACCAATGTGAGTGACTCCGAGCTAAGCAACTCACAACACAGGCTAAGAAGGGTAACTGGCAGCTTAGCAGGGCTGGAGACTTTTGAAGACTACAAAACACATTATTACATTACCATACATGTGAACATTTACAAACTTTTTTTTTTTTTTTTTGAGACAGGGTCTTGCTCTGCTGCCCAGGCTGGAGTGCAGGGATACAATCATGGCTCACTGCAGTCTTGACCTCCTGAACTCAGGCAATCCTCCCACTTCAGCTTCCCAAGTAGCTGGGACTACAGGTGTGCACCACCATGCCCAGCTAATTTTTAAAATTATGTATAGACATGGGTTCCACTCTGTTGCCCAGGCTGTTCTCAGACTACTGGGCTCAAGGGATCCTCTCACCTTGGCCTCCCAAAGGGTTGGAATTACAGGTATTAGCCACCGTGCTGGCCAATTTTTTTATTATTCAAATTAGAGATGGGGTCCCGCTATGTTGCCCAGGCTGGTCTCAAACTCCTAGGCTCAAACAATCTTCCTGCCTCGGCCTCCCAAAGTGCTGGGATTACAAGTGTGAGCCACCATGCCTGGCCTACAAACTTTTTCAGTCACAAAAGGAATCCGTATTTGTTAAACCATTTCGAAACAAGATCAGAATGAATTGAAGACAAACACAGAATAACCGCAGTTCCCTCCATTCGCCCCCATATCCTCTTCCCTAGAGAAGCCATTCTGAACAGTTTGGGCTGCCTCTTTCCAGACGTTTTCTGGAAAACTTGCTTGATTATTTGAGTCTTGCAACAATTCTATGAGATGAGCAGGTCAGATTGCATAGCTGCCAGTTTATAGGTGAGCACAAGGGGCTTGAGGAAGTCATTCTTTGTCCCAGGTATAGCAGCAAGCCAGCCACAGAGCCAGAAGGAGCTCCTGCATCCCAGGCCTCGCCCATCTCTCTTTCCCCTGGGACTGGCTGTCCTAATGAGTGGTCCATGACTTCTCTTCCCCAAGCAGATCATCTCGTTCCACAAACAGAAAACTCAGAGGCCTTGTTTCAGGTAGTAAACAAGACAGTGACCAGCTCTAGAGGCCTCTGCTCTCCAGGCCTCTCAGGGATGCAGGGAGGGCCGGAGCAGAGGAGTCTTCCCAGGCCCAGGACCAGGGAGCTGGGAGTGGAAGGGCAAAGGACAGCTGGCCCCCCAGTCCCAGGAAGAAGGCCAGTAGGATTCTCTTAGTGATTCCCACTCACTTCAGTCCTTCTCTTAGCTTTGGTGTTGAGTGGCAGCCTTGTCTATTCTAGAAACCAGAGAAGTGGAGGGCAGTGTGTTCAGATCTGACAATCCCAGAACAAGACAAGATGAACTCTCGCTCCACCGTTAGAAGAAATTGTATGTGCAGTTTCAGGCAAGCTATTTGACCTGATGAAAAACATGTTTCAAAAGGATAAGTAATATCTTCCAGGACGAGTCAGAAGTGTTCTTACCATTTTGCCATCAAAAAAGTGAATATAACTTGGCCTCGGAAACTAGTGGAGAACAAAATGCACAGACCAACTCCACAGTGAGAAAAGAAAGCAAATCTGCACACTTCATATTCCTTAGGCAAAAGGCAATCTGTTCTCTCTCCCAAGAAGCAGGCGAATGGCTGTTTGTTTGAGTTTTCTATAAAATCAGCAGTTCTCCCTTCCTTGGAACCTACCCAAAGGTTCTACCTAGAACTCTGAGTGTCAAAATCCTACTTAGAACAAAGAGTAAAACTGGGTCATCATAAGCCTATGCCTTGTAAAAATGAGTTAAAAACAAGGAAAGGTTGTAGATACAGACAGATGATTCTAAAATGTCTATGGAAGGGCAAAAGAATTGGAAAAGCCAAACAATTTTGATAAAGAAGAATAATAAAGCAATAGGACTTATAATCACACTACTCTGCTTGAAGACTTATGATAAAGTGGCAATCGTCAAGACAATGTGGTATTGGCAAATGGGTAGAGGCCAGCAGTCAATGAGAGAGAGTAGAGAACACAGAAATAGACCAAGCACAAGTAAACCCAACTGATTTTTGACAAAGATGTCAATTCCATCGGTTTTGACAAGACGTAATTTAACGAAGGAGAGCAATCTTTTCAACACATGGTTGCAATGATTGACATCCATATTTTAAAAAAGGGGGGGACCTCAACCTAAACCTCGTACCTTCCTCAAATGTTAACTTTTATTATTATTTTGAGACGGAGTCTCGCTCTGTTGCCCAGGCTGGAGAGCAGTGGCGCCATCTCAGCTCACTGTAATGAGCTCACTCAGCTCACTCTGCCTCCCAGGTTCAAGCAATTCTCCTGCCTCAGCCTCCCGAGCAGCTGGAATTACAGGCACCCACCACTGTGCCCAGCTAAGTTTTGTATTTTTAGTAGAGATGGGGTTTCACCATGTTGGCCAGGCTGGTCTTGAACTCCTGACTTCAAGTGATCTTCCCACCTCGGCCTTCCAAAGTGCTGGGATTAGTGGCATGAGACACCATGCCCAGCCAGTCTGCAGTATTTGTAGGAGCACAAAATGGAGTAAGACATTGAACTTCACCAAAATTAAAAATTTTGCTGTGTGAAAGACACTGTTAAGAGAATGGAAAAACAAACAATAGAATGAGAGAAGATGCAAATCACATATTCCACAAAGAAACTTGTATCCATAATATATAAAGAACCCTTAAAATTCAACAACAAGAAATAAATAAATCCAACTTTAAAAGGGGCAAAAGATTTGAATAGACACTTTACCAAAGAGGATACACAGATGGCAAATAAGCTCATGAAAAAATATTTAACATTATTAGCCATTAAGGAAATGCAAATTAAAGGCATGATGATATACCACCACATGCCTAGTATAATGGATAAAATTAAAAAGATTGATGATGTCAAACACTGCCAAAGATGTAAAGCACCTAAAACCTTCAACATTGTTGGTAGAAATGCAAAATGGTAAAGTCACTATGGAAAACAGTTTGGCAATTTTTTATAGAGTGAAACATACACATATCATGTATTATTCTGCTCTCATGCTGCTAATAAAGACATACCCAAGCCTGGGTAATTTATAAAGGAAAAAGGTTTAATTGACTCACAGTTCTGCACGGCTGGCGAGGCCTCAGGAAACTTAAAATCATGGCAGAAGGGGAAACAAACATATCCTTCTTCACATGGCAGCAGCAAGGAGAAGTGCAGAGTGAAGGAGGGGGAAAGCCCCTTATAAAACAATCAGATCTCATGAGAACTCACTCACTATCATGAGAACAACAGCATGGGGGTAACCGCTCCCATGATTCAATTACTTCCCACCAGGTCCCTCCCATGACACATGGGGATTATGGGAACTACAATTCAAGATGAGATTTGGGTGGGGACACAGCCAAACCATATCATACCACATGACCAACAATTTCAGTTCTGTGTATTCCCAAGACCAGGGTTTCTCAGCCTCAGTGCTATTGATATTTTGGACCAGATCATTCCATGTTGTGGGGACTGTCCTATGTATTACAGGTTGTTTCGCAGCATCCCTGACCTCTGCCGACCAGATGCCAGCAGCACTTCACCTTGACAATCATAAATGTCAGAGTCATTGCCGAATGTCCCATGGGAGGCAAAATTGCCTCCAGTTGAGAATTACTGTCTAGAGAAATGAAAACTTTTGTTCATACAAAAATCTTTGCACAAGTATCTACAGCAGCTCTATTCATAATCACCGAAAATTGGAAACAACCCAAGTGTCCTTCAGTGAATGAATGGATAAACAAACTATGGTATCCCCACACAATGGAATACTACACAGTAATTAAACCAAATGAACTATTGATATATACAACACCTGTGATGAACCTCAAAGGCATTATTCTAGAGAAAAGAGCCAGTCCAAAGGTTATATCATGTACAATTCCATTTCTTTTTTTTTTTTCTGAGATGGAGTCTCGCTCTGTCGACCAGGCTGGAGTGCAGTGGCACAATCTCGGCTCACTGTAAGCTCCGCCTCCCGGGTTCACGCCATTCTCCTGCCTCAGCCTCCCGAGTAGCTGGGACTACAGGCGCCCACCACCACGCCTGGCTAATTTTTTGTATTTTTAGTAGAGATGGGGTTTCACCGCATTAGCCAGGATGGTCTTGATCTCCTGACTTTGTGATCCACCCTCCTCGGCCTCCCAAAGTGCTGGAATTAAAGGCGTGAGCCACCGTGCCCAGTCATAAAATTCCATTTCTATGACGTTCTCAAGAAGACAAAATTACAGGGACAGAGAACATATAAATGATTTCTAGGCAGAGGCTGGCGTGGGGAAAGAATGTGTCTCCCCGAAGGGGACTCTTGAGGAGGTTTCTTGGGAAGATGGAACTGTCTGTATCCTGATTGTGATGGTGATTATGCAAATCGAAACAACAACAACAACAACAAAAATCAACTTTACTATATGTTAATTTTATTTATTTATTTATATTTATATATTTTTATTTTCTGAGACTGTGTCTCTGTCACCCAGGGCCCAGGCTGGAGTGCAGTGGTGCGATCTCAGCCCATTGCAACCTCCATCTCTCAGGTTCAAGTGATTCTCCTGCCTCAGCCTCCTGAGTAGCTGGGATTACAGGCACCCACCACCACATCTAGGCTAATTTCTGTATTTTTAGTAGAGACAGGGTTTTACCGTGTTGCCCAGGCTGGTCTCAAACTCCTGACCTCAAATGATCTGCCCTCCTTGGCCTCCCAAAGTGTTGGGATTACAGGTGTGAGCCACTGTGCCTGGCCAGTTTTACTATATATTAATTTTTGGAAGTAAATAGAAACAAGGAAGGGGAGGTGAATTAAGGAAAGGGAATTTTTTTTTTCTTTTGAGACAGAATATTGTCTTGTTGTCCAGGCTATAGTGCAATGGCGCGATCTCAGTTCACTGCAACCTCTGCCTCCTGAGTTCAAGCGATTCTCCCACCTCAGCCTCCTGAGTAGTTCGGATTACAGGCATGCGCCACCACGCCTGGCTAATTTTGTATTTTTAGTAGAGACGGGGTTTTTCCATGTTGGTCAGGCTGGTCTCGAACTCCCAACCTCAGGTGATCCACCTGCCTCAGCCTCCCAAAGTGCTGGGATTACAGGCATGAGCCACAGCGCCCGGAACTCCAGCCTCTTTTATAATCTAATCACCTCCCAAATGCTCTGCCTCTTAATACCATCGCATAAGAGAGAAAGTTTCAACATATGAATTTAGGTGGTGCACAAACAGACCACAGTCCAAAAAGTAACTCCCCCAAAAGTCACTCAGGTAGGATGCAGCTGAGCTGGAATCTGAAGCCATCCTCTGATAGCTGGTGCCTGAGCCCATATGTACTTTGGTCTAGAGTGGAAATGAGGATAGCAGTGACCCAAGACCCCAGGTCTTGGCTGCTATAGGGTGAGGTAGAAAAAAGCACGTGATGGGGAGCCCGAAAACCTGGATGCCACTGGGTGTGGTGGCTCATGCCTATAATTCCAGCACTTTGGGAGGCTGAGGCTGATGGACCACCTGAGGTCAGGAGTTCGAGACCAGCCTGGCCAACATGGTGAAACCCTGTCTGTACTAAAAATACAAAAATTAGCCAGGTGTGGTGGTGCATGCCTGTAATCCCAGCTACTAGGGAGGCTGAGGCAGGAGGATTGCTTGAACCCTGGCGGCGGAGGTTGCAGTGAGCTGAGATTATGCCACTGCACTCCAGCCTGGGTGACAAAGGAAAACCCTGTCTCAAAAACAAAACAAAACAAGGCTGGGTGTGGTGGCTCACACCTGGAATCCCAGCACTTTGGGAGGCCAAGGCGGGTGGGTCACCTGAGGTCAGGAGTTCACGACCAGCCTGGCCAACATGGTGAAACCCTGTCTCTACTAAAAATACAAAAATTAGACTGATGTGGTAGTGGGTGCCTGTAATCCCAGCTATTCGGGAGACTGAGGCAGGAGAATTGCTTGAATCCAGGAGGTGGAGGTTGCAGTTAGCTGAGATCGTGCCACTGCACTCCAGCCTGGGCAACAAGAGCAAAACTCTGTCTCAAAAAACAAAACAAAACAAAACAAAAATACCTGGATGTGAGTTTTGGTTCAGCCACTTGCTGTGCGACTTACAGGAAGTCACCTCCCCTCTCTGAGCCTCCATTTCTTCATCCAAAAAGAAAGGACTGCACTGTGGATTGAAAGCAGCAACAGAAATGAAACCGTTTGCAAAATATGAATGTAAAATGGAATGATCTCTTGTCTCCACCACCTCGTTCTGTCCTGGAACTTGCTTGCCTCTCAAGTACTGGTGTCATTTTATTTTATTCCATTACTGAGCTGGGGCTCACCTTTTTTTTTTTTTTTTTTTTTTTTTTTTTTGAGACAGAGCCTTGCTCTGTCACCAGGCTGGAGTGCAGTGGCGCAATCTGGGCTCACTGCAACCTCCGCCTCCCGGGTTCAAGTGATTCTCCTGCCTCAGCCTCCCAAGTAGCTGGGACTACAGACAAGCACCACCATGCCCAGCTAATTTTTGTATTTTTAGTAGAGACGGAGTTTCACCATGTTAGCCAGGATGGTCTCGATCTCTTGACCTCATGATCTGCTTGCCTCAGCCTTCCAAAGTACTGGGATTACAGGCATGAGCCACCAGGCCTGGCCTCACCTTTTAAACTGTTTTTTTAAAGTAAGTAACATGTTTGCCTAGTTCAAAACAATATTTTTGAATCTGTATTGCTTTTAGAGATGAGGGTCTCACTGTGTTGCCTAGGCTGGAATGCAGTGGCTATTCATAGACCCCATCATGGCTCACTGCAGCCTTGAACTCCAGGCCTCAAGTGATTCTTCCGCCTCAGCCTTCCAAGTAGCTGGGACTACAGGCATGTGTCACCTGGCCCAGCTAACATATTTCAAAATGCTCAAGTTACAAAAAGGTATATGCTTGCCTCTGTAAAGCCAATGAAACCAATTTTGGGGATCCATCCAGAGATATTCCTTAGCACACACATTAGACTGGCATAGACATTGCTTCTCTGTTACCTTCCTTTACCCAAACGGGAACGTGCCATTTCGTCCACTCATCAAGAATTGAAACCAGCCGGCCCCAAAGCCTGTTCTGCTCCTTGATTTCTTTTGTTTTGTTTTTCCTCTTTCCAATGTATCTAGGACACGGTTCCATATTCGTCCATCAGTGGTTCCAGTTATCTGTTCTGCCTACTGTGACCCATTGCATGGGAACACTGCAAGTGTGGAACCAGTCACCTATGTAGGGGCCTCCAATTCTTTGTCATTATTACAAATAATGCTGCCTGGGTCATGTCATAAATGTGCACGTATAGCTGGGTGTTCCATTTCTACAAGTAGAATCGCTGGGTCAAAGAATTTGTGCATTTAGTAGATAGATATTGCCAACTTGCCTTCGGAGGAGACTGTATCATTTTACAGCCTGCTAGCAAAGCGGGATAGTGGCTTCGCCTTCTTGCCAAGCGAGTGTGTCCCAAAAGCTTGCATTTCCGCCAATCTGCTCGGTGGAAAATGGGGCCTGGGTATAGTTTTCATTTGCACTTTTCTCCTGCTAAGTGAGGTTGAGCGTCTTTTCAGCGTCCAGTCCTATGGCTGGCCCCAGGTCCTCTCCGTACACAGCCTTATGATTGGCTCTGCAAGATCCAGGACTGGATTTGTGTTTCTATCTTCCGGCTTCTCGCTGAGTCACTCCCAAGAAGGAAAGGGCAGCAGGCTCAGGTTATTTCTGCCCGGGCCATCTGAGCTGCCAGTCCTGGGAAGACCTTGGCCTCCTGCACTCCCTGTGGGCGCCCAGCACCTGTGCGCTGCACCTGTCAAACCCAGGCCTCCTGGTCCCCCTGGGAGGGATAGGGGCTGGCAGATAGGGATTAGGCCAGACATCTTGGTAAACCAGGCATCAGAGGACCCAGCTAGACTGGAAGAAGGAAGATTTGGAAGACACCAACGAGCAAAGCCCTAAGCTCTAAGTGACAAAATGAGAGGAATGAGGCTGAATGGAGGGAAGAGATTTAAGTTGTTGAGAGGACTTTGGGCAGAGAGGGTGGTGAGCCACCGCCGAGGGATGGTAAACTTGGGAACAGCTCTCACTGGAAGTCACGTGAGACGCACTGTAGCTTTCACCCTGGCTCCATGGCTCATCACCCTCTGTGGCTTCAGGGTTAGTGCTAAGAGCTGCCTAGGGTGGGAAGTAGAGACAGCCTTTTGCCTGTGCACGGAGAATTCAGGCCACGCATGCAACCAGCCAGAGGCCTGGAGAAGCCCCTCTCTCCACAGGGACCCTCTCTAAGCAGGGTCTGAGCATCTGCAGGGCAGCTATGGTCAGGTTGTTGTAATTTAAGCTCAGGGCCGCCCTATACGTCTGGCTGAGTCTTGCTCACGGAAGGTCGAGAGAAGCCAGGAGAAGCCGGTGGCTGGATTCCTGGGCCCCTGGGGAGTCTGCAGCCTGTTATTTCCTGACACAAACAAAAAGTAAATTTGCACTGGAAATTGCTGAGGCAGAGTCATCCTGGAGCTCCTTGAAGGATGGGGACTTGTAATTTTCTAACCTCCAAGGCCTCTGACCCCTGGCAGCTGGGCTTTTCCATCTGTGAGCTTCAGTGGAGACCCCTAGGCCTGGTCTAGGCTCAACCACCATCCACAGTCAGAGCTCTCCTGCCTGCTCTGCTGGGGCCGGCAATCCCGAGCCAGACTACAGAAGCGGCAGGGAGAGAGGTTTGCAGTATCTGGGACCCCATTTCAGTTCCATCCAGGTGACCCACGCTGCTGTGTCAGAGGGAAGATGAGCCACCGCCGATCTTTACCCCAGTCCTGACCGGAGACTGACGCTGTTGCGGCAGGTGGCATCCTGCGTGGCGGGCAGGCAGGGTGGGGCCACCTTCCTGAAGCCACCTTCTCAGAGTCTCTCAATGCCACATTACCAAGCAGAGTTTTCAAGAACTGTAGCTAGGGATGCTCTCCTCCCCCCAGCTCTTCAGCCTCTCTCGGGGAAAAACACAAAAAGTTCAGGTTGTCCCTGGGGCCACCACGAAATGCTTAATTGCTTTCTGAGAGAATTGTCACCTCTTTCTGCTTTCCTCCACCTCTCTATTGCCCTTCTCCACCTCTACCCCACCACTGGAGGCTTTTGCTGGGGGAGCTGGGGCTGAAGACATGAGCTCCCTGACTGTGTCCCAAGGGAACCTGGAGCATGTGCTGACTCGCAGTCGGCTTCTGCGACTGCGAGTCATATTACTTCCCATATTGCTGCACCACCTTTGCTGGAAAAAAAAAGAACTCTATGTTTTGGGGGAATAAATGTGCTTTTTGCTGTGAGCCAGGCACTATTTGACAGCAGATGGATGATGGCCCAGGCCAGCTGAGTCAGCCAGACTTTGGAGCAAGCAGTGTGAACCAAGACAGGGATGGGAGCCAACCAAGGAAAGTAAGGTACAGGGATATTTGAAGGTTTTCATCCTGGGAGTTTAGTCAGCACCTTGTGCAACTTGATTTACATTGGGGGCCAAAGAGGGATGTGTATTATGAAGGGTAGGCTAAAAAGCAGTCACAAATAGACTACCAAATGTATAATAGCTCAAATACCTTAGGAATTTATTTCTTACTCACATAACAGACCAAGACGAGCGTTCCTGATTAGACAGTGGCTTTCCTCCACGTGGTGATTCAGGGACCCAGGTTCTTCCATCTCAGGGCTCTGCCCTTTTCCAGGGTCTCATTGGCACCTATATCCAGCTGGCAAAGAGGAGGGAAATGATAGAAGAAGCACACCTGCTTTTGATGCCTTGGCTCAGAGGGGCTGCACAGCTTTTCTGCTCACATTCTACTGGTAGGAATTTGTCACGTGGATACACCCAGTTGCAAAGGCAGCTGGGAAATGTAGTCTCTGTTCTTAGTGACAATGCTGTGCTATGAAAGGGGCGTGGAGATTTTGGTAGCCAGCTAACCATCTCTGCCACACGTCCTAAATCAAGCCATTTAGGTCACAAGACCGGGACAGAGAGCAACTCACTTTGAGTTTTTGTTTTTGAGACGGGGTCTCACTGTCACCCAGGCAGGAGTGCAGTGGCATGATCATAGTGCACTGTGGCCTTGGCTTTCTGGGCTCAAAGAATCCTCCCACCTCACCCTCCCAAGTGGCTGGGACCACAGGTATGTACCACCATGTCCAGCTAATTTTTTGTATTTTTTGTAGAGATGGGGTTTCACTCTGCTGCCCAGGCTGGTCTGAAATTTCTGGATTCAAGGAATCTGCCCACCTTGGCCTCCCAGAGTGCTGATATTACAGGTGTGAGCCACTGCGACTGGCCTTTTTTTTTTTTTTTGGAGACAGGGTCTTGCTCTGTGTCCAAGTTGGAGTACATTGGTGCAATCATAGTGCATGGTAGCCTCAACTTCCCGGACTCAAGCAATCCTTCCACCTCAGCCTCCCAAGAGCTGGGACTACAAGTGCATGCCACCAGGACCAGCTAATTTATTTTTATATTTTGTAGAGACAGGGTCTCCCTATGTTGCCCAGGTTGGTCTCAAACTCCAAGGCTCAAGCTATCTACCCGCCTTGGCATCCCAAAATGCTGGGATTACACGCATGAGCCACCGCGCCTGGCCACTCTGGGTCTTTAATTAGGGAGTCCTGCCTGAGTAACTTGCTAGAAAGGATTTTGCTTTTGCCAAGGATTGGAAGATCCAACAGCATCAGAACTGGGCAGAAATACAAGGGCAAATTAACAGAGAAGAAAACTAATAAGAAACCTGGATAATGATAATAAGAAGCTGTGCGATTCCTGCAATTGGTTTATCTGTACATAGTTCGTGCCCAAACTTCCCAGCCTGAGCACAGAAGCTTGGGCCTCTGGCAGAAGCTGTGCGAACAAAGATGTGGATGGTTCTCTGTGGAGGAGGGGCACAGCCAGAGTGCAGGGTGAGGCTGCAACTTCAAGGCTGTGGGAGAAATCAGAAGGCCTCCTTTGCCTCCTCCCCTGGGATCAACATCCATGCCCTGGAACCTTCACTGCAGGGACCTGTATTAGGTATTATTTCTGCATAACAAATTGCCACAGATTTAGCAGTCATGTATTTGCTCACGGTTCTGTAGGTTAGACATCTGGGGCAGGCTTCACTGGGTCTCTGCTTAGGATGTCAGGAAGCCAAAATCAAGGTGTTGGTCAGCCTGGGCTCTCATCCAGAGGCTCTAGGGAGGAATCGACTTCCAGGTTCACTTAAGTTGTTGACAGAACCTACTTCCTTGTGGTTGCAGGACTGAGGTTCCTGTTTTCTTGCTGGCCGTTGGCTGGGGGTACCTCTGAGCTCCTAGGGACTTTCACAAGTCCTTTCCATGTAATGCTTCCTGCATCTTTAAAACCAGTAAACGTGCATCCAATTCTTCTTGTGCTTAGAATCTCTCTGACTTCCCTTCTGCTATTGGAGAAACTCTCTGCTTTTAATAAGCTCATGGGATTAGATCCAGCCCACTCAGATAACTGACCTACTTGGAGATCAACTGATTGGTAATGTTAATTACACTGCAGATCCCTTATGCCATATAATATGATATCATCAAGGGAGTAACACACCCAGGGACAGAGATCATGAAGCCGTCTAAGAATTCTGATTCCCATAGTGCCTGAAGCTATGGGTCTGGGACCCAGAATGGCCTACATTGAAGCTAAAAAGACTTTTGCTTTCTGGCCAAAGAGTTGCCCCACTTGGTTGCACCCAACTGTGGTGGGGTGATCGCTGGGCGTGGTCCCAGCTCTTCCCATACACACAGGAGATCTAGAGACAGAGAGGAAATGGCCCCTCCCCCTGCAGGCTCCTTTCTCTTGTCAAAAGACAAAATTACAAAAATTTAAAGATCTTAATTGGCTGTTACTTGGATTCTAGAATTGGGCAACACCTCACCTTATACAATAGAATGAGTGTTCGGATTGAGCTGAGCAGTAGAGGTTGGCTTTGAAAGCAGAAACAGAACAAACATCAGATTTCAAAGTTATTTTCCTTGTAAGATTAAAGCAGAGGGGACTTCCTTACCATGCCAGCTAAAACTGGCCTGTTTGGGGATCTGGTTATTATCCCTCGCTCTCCTGATCACTTGGAATGTCAGATAAACAACGTAGTGTCAACTGGGCGACGCGGAACTTCAGCATGAGTGACTCCATTTCGGTTTGGTCTGCTGGGCCTCGTGCAGGAGCTCAGCCCAAGCCAGTGGCTTCCTGTACATTTCACTGAACACCCTCAGAGCCTCACGGAGACCGCACATCCTGACGAGAGGCTCAAGACTGTGCGGAGCACTCTGAACCCAAAAGAAATACAGCCTGGTGGCCAGTGCGGCGGCTCATGCCTGGAATCCCAGCACTTTGGGAGCCCAGGAGTTCGAGGCCAGCCTGGGCAACATAGTGAGACCCGCAGTTGCTACCAAAATTTAAAAACTAGCCAGGTGTGATGGCGTGTACCTGGAGTCCCAGCTATTCAGGAGGCTGAGGTGGGAGGTTGAGGCTGCAGTGAGCTGCGGTTGTGTCACTGCACTCCATCCAGCCTGGGTGACAGAGTGAGACCCTAGCTCAAAAAATAAAAATAAAAATAAAAACAAGAAAGAAAGGAAGAGAAAGAAAGAAAGAAAGAAAGAAAGAAAGAAAGAAAGAAAGAAAGAAAGAAAGGAAGGAAGGAAGGAAGGAAGAAAGGAAGGAAGGAAGGAAGGAAGGAAGAAAGGGAAGGAAGAAAGGGAAGGAAAGAAGAAAAGAAGGAGGGAAGAGAGAGAGAAGGGAAGGAAGGAAGGAAGGAAGGAGAGAAAGAAAAGAAAGAAAGAAAGAGTAAGGAAGGAAGAGAGAAGGAAAAAAGAAAAATAGAAAGAAAGAGAGAAAGAAAGAAAGGGAGAAGGAAAGAAGGAGAAAAAAGAAAGAGAGAAAGAAAGGAAGAGAGAAAGAAAGAAGAAAGAAAGAAAAGGAAAAAAGAAAGGGAAGAAGAAAAAGAAAAAGAAGGGAAGGAAGGAAAGAAAGAAGGAAGGAAGAAAGAGAGACAGAAAGGGAGGAAGGAGGTGAGGAATGGGGAGGGAGAGAGAAAGAGAAAGGAAGGAAGGAAGGAGGGAGGGAGGGAGGGAAGGAAGGAAGGAGGGAGGGAGGGAAGGAAGGAAGGAAGGAAGGAAGGAAGGAAGGAAGGAAGGAAGGAAGGAAGGAAGGAGGACAGCCTGCTTCGTCCCACTACCAGGGATCTCACCCACTAATGGCCCCAACCTGCCTCCCTGATACTCCCCCACTCTCAAACTCTGGTCTCATGCCCTGAAGAGAACCTCAGTTTTCCAATCTCCCGCCTGCTTGCCTCCTCACTCCCTCTACACCCCCTCTTAGGGAAGGGCAGGCCTGGGCACAGTGACTTCAGGACTTGGCTCTTCCTGGGCATTCCCTGGCCCACCTCCTGGCCACCCAGATGGTGTTCAACCCAGAGAGGCAGCTCCTGGCCTGTGCCCTGCAGATAGCCTGATATTGGGCAGGGTAGGGCAGGGGAAAGAGGAGGGGGAGGACCCTGCTCACGGAGCATCCCACAACCATTTCTCAACCCGGCCGCTTGCCTGGCTGTGGGCACCCAGATTCCTTGAGAGTCTGCCCTTAACGCACTTCCAGGGCTTTGCTTAACATGCTTCTAGCTCCCTTCAATGCTATTATTAGCAAGGCCATGTGGGAGCCTCCTCTCCCCTCACCCAGGCCCCTCTCCCCTACAGTTACACAAGAATGTAGGCACCTGCAGCGAAAACCACCAAAAGCGTTTTTTTAGGTGCAGGGCCTCGTGCTGGGGCCCCACTGAGCAGAACAACCCTTTGAGCAGCTACCTTATTCCAGCTCATGAGCTGATGTCTGAGACTCAACCTTGGCCTTCCCCTTCCTTGTCAAGTTTCAGGTCCTGGAAGATTTGAAAAGGGGCCTCCTCTCTGCAGTTAAACAACTTAATTCGAAACTCCCATGCACAGTCATCTGCCTGGTCTTGTGGCCTTTCCTTCCCTCTGGGATAGCAAGAGGCATGGCAGGATTGTCTGCAGAACAAGTGGTGTGGTTGGTCAGAGAGCGCGGGGAGCCAAGATTCCGTGGGGCCCAGAAACTGCAGTGGCAGCTGGACAGGATTTAGCACAGCAAGGGCAGTGAGACTGGTGTGGCTGGATGTGTCTGCCCTTTCGAGACCAAAAGGAAGGTATCCGATTGACCAGAGGAGATAAGCCTGGAGGAGAGAGGCTGGGAACTGCTGCTGGAACCTCAGAGAGGTAACAGAGGGTTCTGAACCAGGCTCCCTCTCCTCCCAGTAAGGACCATAAGCCACTGTAGATTCTAGGATGAAACCAAGAGTGCCTTTTGCCAAATTTGAGTTGTTACCAACCAAGCAGCTCTGTCAGGGAAGCATTTTGTCTTGCAACTCCTTTGTTTTTGCATTTTTTCATCCTGTCTCCTCTAAACCTCTGGTTTCTAAACCACTAAGGCTCTCCTTTCTCCCAGGGACTCCATCTTCACATCTTCAAACTTCTACTGTTGACAGGGTGCGGTGGCTCACCCCTGTAATCCCAGCACTTTGGGAGGCCGAGGCGGGTGGATCACGAGGTCAGGTGTTTGAAACCAGCCTGGTCAACATAGTGAAACCCCATCTCTACTAAAAATACAAAAAAATTAGCCAGGGGTGGTGGCGGGTGCCTGTAATTCCAGCTACTTGGGAGGCTGAGGCAGTAGAATCGCTTGAACCTGGGAAGAGGAGGTTGCAGTGAGCCGAGATCGCGCCATTGCACTCCAGCCCGGCTGACAATTCAAGATTCAGTTTCAAAAACAAAACAAAACAAAACAAAACAGAAAAACCCTACTGTTTTCCTCTCTCCTTCTGCTCCTGCCCAGCCCATGTTGCATTCCCTTCTCTTTAGCTTTCAGGGCCCAAGCCTTCTGCTAGACCACTTTCTGGAGAAAAGAAGGATGAGAGGAGGCTGAGGACATGAAGCTGAGACGCCTGCAGGCTGTATGCGGAGACCCTTGTGTTACCATCTCCCGCAGCAGCAGCATAGTCGGAAGGGCCACCTACTGAGGTGGGGGCAGTGAGGGGCCACCTCCCCTCCCTGACTCATGCTCCTCCTGTGTAATATTTTGTGGTTGGTGGGATGGTCCCGGGCTTATTGGGTTGTGACCACACCCCTTGTGGATGGCCTGGGGATTTTCAGCCCAAAACTGCCAAGCCCTTGGAAAAATCAACAGCCACACCTGTTTCTCACAGATAGTCTTTTTTTCCTTGTAGGTGTGGCTTTTCCATCTTGAGGTCACAGAGGAACTGAGGCACAGGGAGAGGGACCCGGATGCCGCAGGGATCACCCAGCCAGCCCGCTCATATGGCGGCCACTTTTCAGAAGTGATTTCTTTGGCTTTTTTCCTTCCATAGGCCCAAGAAACCACTCACACTCACCTGACCAGCAGGAACCCAGGGGAGCTGGCCTTAATCCTGGCTTCCCTGGGGCTCAAAAGAATCTGAATCACAATAGGTAGGGTTCGATTACTTGGGCCAGCGCCTCACTTCACAGATGTAGAAACTGGGGCTTAGGGAGGGGCCTAGGGCCATGAGGCCAGTCCAGGACATGGTGGCACAGGCAGCCTGGACACCTGGCCCCCCAGGTCCACAGGACCTCCCAGTCACTGCTGTTTCCTTGGGGTACCGTTTTTCTTTTCTTTTCTTTTTTTTTTTTTTTTTTTTTTTTTGAGATGGAGTCTCGCTCTGTCACCCAGGCTGGAGTGCAGTGGCCGGATCTCAGCTCACTGCAAGCTCCGCCTCCCCAGTTTACACCATTCTCCTGCCTCAGCCTCCAGAGTAGCTGGGACTATAGGCGCCCGCCACCACACCCGGCTAGTTTTTATTTTGTATTTTAGTAGAGACGGGGTTTCACCATGTTAGCCAGGATGGTCTCGATCTCCTGACCTCGTGATCCACCCGTCTCGGCCTCCCAAAGTGCTGGGATTACAGGCGTGAGCCACCGCCCCCGGCCGGGGTACCGTTTTTCTTCCACCACAAATCCCTTTCACTGTGTAGCCCTACAATATGATCAAGGGAGTAACTCTGGGGACAGGATGGAGTCCATGGGGCTGGCTTAGAATTCTGCCTTTCGTAGTGCCTGAGGCTCCTAACCCTCCCCACTTGGTTGGATCCCCAGGCAGCTCCTGGGAGGAAGTGCCCTCCCCCACCATTGACTGCCCCTCCTCTCAGTGAGACCTGACAGCTGTCCCCAATATATTAATTACAACAATGTAACACCGTGGGGCGCACACTCTCTTGACTCTCACCCTTCCGAACTCCAGGTCCCTCCTGGCCAAGCTGACCCAGACCCTGACCCTGGCCTCTGAACTCCAGCCTGGGTGAGAATGGGACCCCCCAAAAAAAAAAGAAGAAAGAAAAAAGGGAGGCCGAGACGGGTGGATCACGAGGTCAGGAGATCGAGACCATCCTGGCTAACACGGTGAAACCCCGTCTCTACTAAGAAATACAAAAAACTAGCCGGGCGAGGTGGCGGGCGCCTGTAGTCCCAGCTACTTGGGAGGCTGAGGCCGGAGAATGGCGTGAACCCGGGAGGCGGAGCTTGCAATGAGCTGAGATCCGGCCACTGCACTCCAGCCTGGGCTACAGAGTGAGACTCCGTCTCAAAAAAAAAAAAAAAAAAGAAAAAGAAAAAAGAAAGAGAGAGGGAAGGAAGGAAGGAAGGAAGGAAGGAAGGAAGGAGGGAAGGAGGGAAGGAGGAAAGGAGAGGAAGGAGAGGCTAGGGGAGGGGAGGGGAGGGGAGAGGAGGGGGAAAGGAAAGGGAAGCTTCAGGTTTGCCTTGATGGAAGCTGTGGGCCTAGGAAACTGGAAGCAGCTCACTAGAAGAGGACAGGGCATCCTATGGGATTGGTTAGAGGGGCATATTTGGTTTTACTTTTTGTGTGTGTGTGAGACAGTGTCTCACTCTGTTGCTCAGGCTGGAGTACAGTGGTGCCATCTGGGCTCACTGCAGCCTCGACTTCATGGGCTTAAGCAATTCTCCCACCTCAGCCTCCCAGGTAGCTGGGACTACAGGTGTGTATCATCACGCCTGAATAATTTTTATATTTTTTGTAGAGATGGGGTCTCACTGTGTTGCCCAGGCTGGTCTCAAATTCCTGGGCTCAAGAGATCTACCCACATTAGCCTCCCAAAGTGCTGGGATCATAGGTGTGAGCCCCTGCATCCAGCCTATATTTGACTTTTTCTTGGAAATGGGGACAAATTGGAAGTGGGAATGAGAATTTGGGAAACTGTCAATTACAAATCAAGTCTTGGCCAAGTGGAGTCAATTGGAGTTCAAGGATCACAGCTCACTGCATCCTTGAACTCCTGGCTCAGGTGATCCTCCCACCTCAAGCCTCCCAAGTAGGTAGGACTACAGGTGCATGCCACCACACTCAGCTAATATTTTGTATTTTTTGTAGGGATGGGGTTTTGCCATGTTGCCCAGGCTAGTCTTGAACTCTTAGGCTCAAGTGAGCCCCCTGCCTCGGCCTCCCAAAGTGCTGGGATAACAGGTGGGGGCCCCCATGCCTGGCTGAGTTACACAAAAACAAACAAAAAAACCTACCTTCCTTTTGTTCCCAAACAGACAGCTGTCATTTCACATGTTTACTTTATCTTATGTAAAACACAGATTTATTAAACACACCTCTTTTCATGTGTAAAATGTGGATTCACTGAGTACTAATCAAAGCCTCACAAGAATGTAACCACTTCCCTCATTGCCTGCTCGTCCTCCCTTTTCCTTTCTTCCTTCCCCTCCTGCCTGCTCACCCTCCTTTTTTCCTTTCTTCCTTCCCCTCCTGCCTGCTCGTCCTCCCTTTTCCTTTCTTCCTTCCCCTCCTGCCTGCTCGCCCTCCTTTTCTCCTTTCTTCCTTCCCCTCTGGCCTGCTCTTCCCTCTTTAAATTTATTTATTTATTTTATTTACTTATTATTTTTTTTGAGACAGAGTCTTGCTCTTGTCGCCCAGGCTGGAGTGCAGTAGCATGATCTCAGCTCACTGCAACCTCTGCCTACTGGGTTCAGGCGATTCTCCTGCCTCAGCCTTCCAGGTAGCTGGGATTACAGGTACCCGCCACCATACCCAGCTAGTTTTTGTATTTTTAGTAGAGATGGGGTTTCACCATGTTGGCCAGGCTGGTCTCTGACTTCAGGTGATCCTCCCGCTTCAGCCTCCCAAAGTGCTGGGATTGTAGGTGTGAGCCATCACGCCCGGTCCCGTCTTTAAATGTTGAAGTCCTCAAAACTCTTTGGAAAAAGCACAGGCCACAGATCCTACTGCAACTTGTGTTTCTCTTTCTCTGCTGCGTCCTCGACCTTGGCAAATAATCCTCTAAATCAATCGAGTTCTGTCACGGACACTTTTTGGCTTATGCCACCCAAAAGCTTCCCTACCCCGCCCGCCTTTGAGTCCCTCTCAAACACAGGTGGCGGTGGCTGCCCCCTTGTTATACAGCAAGCCCTGAATCACGGCCTTTGCACCTTCTCATTCATGTTCTCTGCTTATTTCTATGTCGGAGTAGAGGAGTGAGGGAGTGTGGAAGAGCTGGTGAGTCCAGAACTCCAGAAATGTGAGGTGGGAGGCCCGTGGGCAGCAGAGCAGCTGGAGCCTCCACATCAACGTGGGAGCTTCCTCCAGGCCACTGACCTGAGCTCTGGCGTGGACACTGGTTTGGGGCAGCCTCCTCACATGCAGCCATGCGAGCCTTGTAAGGACAGGCCCCTGCGCCCCTTGGCATCAGAAGTGGGGCAAATGGAGTCCAGGCGCAGTGGCTCATGCTTATAATTCTAGCACTTTGAGAGGCTGAGATGGATCACTTGAGGTCAGGAGTTCGAGACCAGTCTGGCCAACATGGCAAAACCCTGTCTGTACTAAAAATAGAAAAAAGTAGCCAGGCGTGGTGGTGGGCACCTGTAGTCCCAGCTACACAGGAGGTTGAGGCAGGAGAATCACTTGAACCCAGGAGATGGAGTTTGCAGGGAGGAGAGATTGCGCCACAGCACTCCAGCTTGTGCCATAGAGTGAGGCTCAGTCTCAAATAAATAATAAATAAATAAATAGGCCGGGTGCAGTGGCTCATGCCTGTAATCCCAGCACTTTGGGAGGCCAAGGTGTGAGGATCACGAGAGGTCAGGAGTTCGAGATGAGCCTGGCCACCATGGTGAAACCCTGTCTCTACTAAAAATACCAAAATTAGTTGGGCGTGGTGGTGGGCACTTGTAGTCCCAGCTACACAGGAGGCTGAGGCAGGAGAATCGTTTGAACCCAGGAAGCAGAGGCTGTAATGAGATGAGATTGTGCCACTGCACTCCAGCCTGAGAGACAGAACAAGACTCTGTCAAAAAAAAAAAAGAAAGGAAGGAAGGAAGGAAAGAAAGGAAGAGAAAGAAGGAAGGAAAGAAAGGAAGAGAAAGAAAGAAAGAAAGAAAGAAAGAAAGAAAGAAAGAAAGAAAGAAAGAAAGAAAGAAAGAAAAAGAGAGAAAGAGAAAGAGAAAGAAAGAAAGGGAAAGAAAGAAGTGCGGCAAAGGGGGTCAAGCAAGAAGAGCCTCAGAGGTGGGGCCAGGCCACCAGGCCGGCCAGGGCGGTGCCTCTCCATCCATCTCAACCACCCTTCCCTTCAGACCACCTCTGGGTACATGTCCAGAGCCCAGAGGGATACCTCTGAAAGCCTGGACCCAGGGCTAAGCCCCCATGGGCACAGGATGCTCATGGGGAGGGGGAGCTGAAGCCCCTATTCTCAAATCTCCTAGGGGATTACGTCATGACCGAGTGGAGCGCTGCTGCTTCTCTCTCCAAGCCTCTTGCACCATCCTCCTTCTCCCTAGAAGTGCTCCCGGGACCACAGAGGGTGTGAGTATTCCCTCCCTTTGCCCCCAGGTCTCCTCCAAACCCAGTGTACCCTGCAGAGTCATCTGGCGCCCCTCCAGCTCCTCCCTGGCTTCCCTGTCTCTTTCCTGGGCTATCCCTCTGGCCTCCTAAGGGATCTCTGGCCTCCTGACACATCAGTTCATCCTCCCTAATACCACCAGCAGGATCTTTCTAGAACATGCCCCTAAGAACCATCAGGAGCTCAGTGTGCTGTATGAAGACCTTCAGTGTCAGCACCAGCCTACCATTCCAACGTTATCTTCCATCACCCCCTTTCTACCCACTGGGTCCCGGCCACACCAACTACTCACCGTTTTATCTAACTCCCGGCATTAGAGTTAAGGGGTATGTGCTCCTGTGTGCTCAGACGCACAGAAGACTGACTGACTTCACCTTGAAGCTGCCTTCTAGATCCAGGCTCTGCTAACACTAGCATCTCCCTGTGCCTTGCACACAATGGCTAGATGTACAGAAGCCAGAGAGCAACAGGCCGATTCAAATCCTGCTTCCCCGAATAACTAGTGTTCTTTGGGCATGTTGCTTAAACTCTCTGGCCCTCAGTATGTCCACGTATAAAATGGACATGACAAGAATTCCTGCCTCGTAGGGTTACTGTGCGAATGGAATGAGACAGTGCATATAAGAAACTAGGCCTGGCGGCCGGGCGCGGTGGCTCACGCCTGTAATCCCAGCACTTTGGGAGGCCGAGACGGGCGGATCATGAGGTCAGGAGATCGAGACCATCCTGGCTAACACGGTGAAACCCCGTCTCTACTAAAAAATACAAAAAACTAGCCAGGCGAGGTGGCGGGCGCCTATAGTCCCAGCTACTCGGGAGGCTGAGGCAGGAGAATGGTGTGAACCTGGGGGGCGGAGCTTGCAGTGAGCTGAGATCCGGCCACTGCACTCCAGCCTGGGCGACAGAGCGAGACTCCGTCTCAAAAAAAAAAAAAAAAAAAAAAAAAAAAAAAGAAACTAGGCCTGGCAGGGCGCACTGGCTCGTGGCTGTAATCCCAGCACTTTGGGAGGCCAAGGCGGGCAGATCACCTGAGATCAGGAGTTCGAGACCAGCCTGGCCAACGTGGTGAAACCTCGTCTCTACTAAAAATACAAATATTAGCTGGTCGTGGTGGCGGGCACCCGTAATTCCAGCTACTTGAGAGGCTGAGGCAGGAGAATCACATGAACCCGGGAGGCGGAGGTTGCAGTGAGCCGAGATGGTGCCATTGCCCTCCAGCTTGGGTGACAAGAGTGAAACTCCATCTCAAAAAACAAAAAGAAAGAAAGAAACTGAGCCCGGGAGGTGGGTGTGGTGGCCTATGCCTATAATCTCGGCACTTTTGGGGGCAGAAGCCGAAGGATTGCTTGAGGCCAGGAGTTCACGACTAGCCTGGGCAATATAGCGAGACCCCGCCTCTAAATAAAGAAAAACAGACAAAAAACACAGAACCCAGTGCCTGGCACATGGAGACGCTCACAGGCTGTCTGTATTCTGCTAGGTGCCTCCAACGGCGAACTCTTGTTTCTCCTACTTCTACTCTGAACTAAGGCTTAGGTGCTTCACGGAGAATTGAAGTTTGGCAACATTTAACTAATTAATTAAATTATTTCTTAAAGACGGAGTCTCCCTCTGTCACCCAGACTGCAGTGCAGTGGCAAGATCTGGGCTCACTGCAACCTCTGCCTCACGGGTTCAAGCGATTCTCCCATCTCAGCACCACACCCCCGGTTCCCCGACCAGCATCTGGGATTACAGGCACCCGCCACCACGCCCAGCTAATTTTTGTATTTTTAGTAGAGATGGCGTTTCACCATGTTGACCTGGCTGGTCTTGAACTGCTCACCTCCCAAAGTGCTGGGATTACAGGCCTAGGCCTCCCAAAGTGCTGGGATTACAGGCATGAACCACCGTGCCTTCATGAAGTTGGGTAATAAAAGTGGCCACAGATTTCATCTAGCTCAACTTGCATTTTGCAAGTCAGATAACTGAGACTCTGAGATTAGAAAGGACTCTCTCAAGATCACATGGTGAGTGGGTGTGGCGGAAGGGCCTGGAATCCTGGGCTTTTGTACGTGCTTTGCTTCAAATCACAGAGCAGCTTACGTGCCTTTATTAACTTACTTTTATTTTCCTCTGGAAATAATATCAAGTCAAATAGTGTCCTTATAATTTGCAGGTACTAGGAGAGGGCCCTTTGGGAAAGGGTTGCATTAGCTGCCTCCCTGAGGGTTCATGACCCAGAAAGTTCTAGAAAAGTGATGCCCCCAGGTTAGGGGATCAGCTGGCATGGCTGGGTGGCAAGCGGACCCTGGGTTGCTTCCCGAGTGGGCTGCTGCTGACTGTGGCAAATGAAGTCTTTCTCTGCCGGCTGGAGGAGCTGCTACTCTGGTGTGCAGGTACCCAAGGCCTTAGCAGGTGTGGCTGGAATGCCACTGGGTCGGGAAAATGAGGTCTAGGACAAGCAGGAGGCTCTCTTGGGTCTAACTGAGCTGATCCATTCACCTGGGAAGAAGAAGAAAGGAGGAGCTGTGGAGATAAGCCAATAGGGCCAAGCCCTTTGTCCTGGCCCCTGGGGACAATCCTGGGGCTGGAAAGTCAAGATCTGCAGAGTTATCCTTCGGTCCTAGGCAAGGGTACAGGCACTCCTGTTGAAAAAACAAGCAAGCAAACCAAACATCTTCCCTGTGAACTGAACCTCCAGAGGTCCCAGGTACTTGGAGGAACTGGAATAAGGTGATTCACAGGTTTCCCTACTTAAAGTCAAAATACAGCCCTTAGCAACCAGTCCCGCCTAGTGGTTTTCTACTGAATACATTGCTCTCCCCGAGGGCAGAGTCCTTGAAAATACTCTCCAAGGAGGATGTAGAAAACCTGTCTGGCCCTGTCTCCACTGGCCACACCAGAGCCGCTGTCCCAGAATGAAAGCGCAGCTCTGAGAGGGTGGGCGCCTGGACTGGCCAGGGCTGTGCTCCTACGGTGCCCCCTGGTCAGGGGTCCAGCCATTTCAATAGGTGGTAGGAGCTCTTCCAGCCGGCCCTGCCCCATCACCTTCCCCATTAAGCTGTTTCCAGCCCTTTTTCACAATCCTTCTACCTCCCTAGGAGACAGAGTCATTGGGCCCTTCTTTCATGGATACAGAGCAACCTCCTCCCCCAACCCCACACGCAGGGCCTCAAAGTCCTCTCTGAGACCACAGCCTTCCCTAGGCTGTGGTTAAAGCCACTTAAAGCCAACTCACATACCTGCCCCTTCCCTCCATTTAGATAGGTCCCCTCCTCCATCCTACCCGGCTCCCGTGGCACTGCCTGCGCACCCCTCCCTCTGAAGAGCAGTGTGGTAAGGCAGGGGCTGCGGTGCCAGGGCATTTTGGCATGCCCTTCCCGCCCTACCCCGCCCCGCCTGCTAAATATATATCTTGGAGGAGTCCAGGAAGGAGCCACCACAGATGTGATTAACTCTTTCACCTCCAGCACCGTGGAGAGAGGGCAGGCTGGAAGGAGCAGTGGGAAGTGGGGGTACCCAAGTCCAGACTAGAGGAGCCCCCGTCCAGGATCAGCTGGGGGATGTCGAGAACTCGGCCCCTCACACCAGGCTGGGAGGAAGGGGTCCTGGGATTCTGGGAGGGGGCTGGTCTGTGAGAAAGAGACCCCGAGTGCCCTTACTGTCCCCACCCACCCAGGCCACCTCCACTGTTCAGAAGGAGGAAACTGAGTCAGGAAAGCTCAAATCTCATGGCAATCATCTGGCAAAGTCAGGCCCTGACCCACTTTCTCTAGAAAGAACTGAAAGAAGACCTCAACACTCTTTTCAAGAGAAGGTGAGGGAGGCCAGGCAGGGAACGCACCTTCCCCCAGGTGGGCCTCTTCCCAGGCCCCTGAAGTGAGGTGTGCAGGCCTCAGATGGAGGAGGTGGGTGACTCAAGGCAGGGCTCTGGGTTACCCCTCACCTTGCCCTCTTTCCCGAGTGGCAGCACCCAGCATGGCCCCTCACTGAGAGCTGCCTGTGCGCCCCCTGAAAGGCACCCCAGGGGTTCACCAGGCCCTGCTGTCTAGGTTTGGGGGGTGGCGGACTGGAGAGGGTTGGGGTGGGGGGAAGCAGGGAGGGGAAAAGACTCTCCCGCTTCTGCCTGGTGACAGAGGGAGGGTGTCAGCTCTAGGCCATCTCCAGGAACAGCCCCCCAGGGTTCCCTGTCCGCCACTGCTCATGACCCACCCCGGGCTTTGGCCATCTCCCTCTCCTCACCTTCCTGACCCTTTCCCTACCCTGTTGGGTGGGACTCCTGCCAAGGCCCAAACACTCTTGGAGGGCAGGATGCCTAAAGCTGCGGTGCACAGGAACCACTGACCTGGGTGGATCCAGGTGGAACTACTGGGTGGTGGGGCCAGCCAGACCCCAGAAACTCTGACTGAAGCCCTGGGGCTCTGCAGCCTGGCAGGCCAAGCTCCCCAGAGTGGGGAGGGCAGGGGAGCAGAACCTGAGGCCAGCAGGAGGGGCTGGCGGGACCCTGCCGAGGAGAGTGGAGAGAGGAGGAGGATGAATGATGAGAGAGGCCCTTCACACCACTGTGCACAGGAAACCACCAAAGTCATCTGAGAAAATTGCAGGGCCCTGTAGCCCCGGGGCTGGCCAACCCCAGCTTGGCAGACGTGGCTTTAGGGTGGAGGAGACCGACAGAGGGTACAAAGCCTTCTCACCCAACTAGTTGGTGCTGGCTGCTGGCCCAGGGCAGGCTGTTTCTTTGCAGTAACTCGGATCTTCCTTTGAACCTGGCTTCAAGGCCTGCCCTCCCACTCCATGGCCTGATCGTCCAGCCAGTCCTGCAGCACCCCCTGCTGTCTGAGCTGACAGGGACATGCAAAAAGGGAAGATGGGCAGAAAACCAGCCAGGGAGCTCAGGCCACCCTCACCGATAAGAAGGCCAGGGAGGAACGATTTCCAAGACACCCCCATGCCAAAGGCTGTCCCTTGGTCCCTGCCAGCCAGCACCTCTGTCATCTGGCCAACCAAAGGGCTCAATGTTTTCTCCTTTTTTTGAGACGGTCTGGCTCTGTCGTTCAGGCTGGAGTGCAGTGGTGTGATCTCAGCTCGCTGCAGCCTCAGACTCCTGGGCTCAAGTGATCCTCCGACCTCAGCCTCCCGAGCAGCTGGGATTACAGGTGCCCACCACCATGCCTGGCTAATTTTTGTTTTCTTTTTTGTATTTTTGGTGGAGACAGGGTTTCACCACGTTGCCCAGGCTGGTCTCAAACACCTGGTCTCAAGTCATTCTCCTGCCTTGCCTCCAAAGTGCTAGGGTTATAGGCCTGAACCACTGTGCCCAGCTGGCTAAATGCTTAATTTGGAAAATATGATCTTGCTCTCTGGGCCAGGGTGCTGAACGGATTCTGCATGATCCCTCTGGAAGCTTGTCTCCCTGTCCCCATCATGTCACCCACCCCACCACTGGTAAGCCATCTCCTAGGCCCGGGCATGGCGAGAGGAAGGGAGCCTTGTCGCCTTGTCAGAATCAAGGGACACTCATGTCTGTGGACTTGAGCTCCTATGAAAGATCCCAGAGCAGAAGCGACAGATGTGGCTCCCTTTTATCCAGCCAGCATGCCTCCTCTTTCAGACTGAAAAAAAGAGGGGAAGGGGTAGAGGAGCAGAGCACTCATCGGGGAGGACTAAAGTGAGCATGGGAGTCAGAGAGATGGGCGGAGGCTGTGCGTGCAGTGGGGCCTGAGACCATGCCCTGGAAGCAACCTGGGTGTGTTGATATCCATTCCAGAGACAAAAAGAAACATGCTGCTAAGGCCAGGCATGGTGGCTCACGCCTATAATCCCAGCACTTTGGGAGGCCGAGGTGGGCAGATCACCTGAGGTCGGGAGTTCGATACCAGCCTGGCCAACATGGTGAAATCCCATCTCTACTAAAAATACAAAAATGTGTGTGTGTGTGTGTGTGTGTGTGTGTGTGAGTGTGCTGGCACACACCTATAATCCCAGCTACTTGGGAGGCTGAGGCAGGACAATAGCTTGAACCCAGGAGGCGGAGGTTGCAGTGAGCCAAGATCGAGATCACGCCACTGCACTCCAGCCTTGGCAACTGAGCAAGACTCCATCTCATTAAAAAAAAAAAGAAGAAGAAAGAAAAAGAAAGCAACATGCTGCTAAGGGGGAGTGTGCAGTGATAGCATTGCAAACCGGAGCAACTGGGAAACCCAACAGAGGGAAACAGCTGCTTGAGGTCTGAGCAATGAGGAACACAGAAAAGGTGCCAGCAGCAGCAGGACACCCCACCAGAGATCCTGCTGGTGGCCGAGGGAAAAGGGGGCCCGAAACCCAATTGTGACTGAGAAAATCAAGAAGGCCAGTGCCGTGGCTCATGCCTGTAATCCCAGCACTTTGGGAGGCTGATGCAGGAGGATTGCTTGAGCTGACGAGTTGGAGACCAGCATGGATAACATAGGGAGACCTCGTCTCTACAAAAAAAAAAAAAAAAAAAAAAAAAAAAAAAAAAAAAATTAGCCAGGCATGGTGGGTGATGCATGCCTGCGGTCCCAGCTACTTGGGAGGCTGAGGCCAGAGAATTGCTTGAGCCTGGGAGGTTGAGTCTGCAGGGAGCTGTGGTCGTGCCACTGCACTCTAGCCTGGGTGGCAGAGGAGACCCTGTCTCAAAAAAGGAAAAGAGGCCTGTAATTTCAGCACTTTGGGAGGCAGAGGCAGACACGTCACTTGAGCCCAGGAGTTCAGGAGCAGCCTGGGCAACATGGTGCAACCCCCATTCAGAAAGAAAGAGAGAGAGAGAGAGAGAGAGAGAGAGAGAGAGAAAGGAAGGGAGGGAGAGCGGGAGGGAGGGAGGGAGGAAGGAAGAGAACGAGAAAAGAAAGAAAAGAACCTTTTCTGAATGAAAAGATACTCTCCGTGTGGAAATTAACAGACCCGCCTCCAGGTACCTGTTCAACAAGGTTGAATCTTCAAAAACTTCAAGATCTTCCAGGAAGAAAGGAGAGATCATGTTTAAAGATACGAGACTGGCTTTGAGTCCTGTTACGCCAGCCAAGGAGAAGAGAAAGGTGGGGACAGTTCGTATACAGCCAAGAGAAAAGTGACTTTTATTAAAGCCTGGATCCACAGCCAAGGAACATTTGTCTTTAAAATACCCATAGTTTCCCCCAAACCAAATTCATATGTTGAAGACCTAATCCCCAGTACCTCAAAATGGGACTGCATTTGGAGATAGGGCCTTGAAAGGTGATGAAGTTCAAATGAGGCTGTTAGAGTGTGCTCTCATCCAACCTGACTGGCGTCTTTATAGGAAAAGATTAGGACATACAGGGACACTGGAGGTGTGCATGGAGGGAAGGCCATGTGGGGACACAGGGAGAAGAAGGTGGCCTTCTGCAGGGCAAGGAGAGAGGCCTCAGAAGCAACCCAAGCTGCTAACACCTTCTTCTTTTTCTTTTTAGACAAGGTCACCCTTTACTCTGTCGCCCAGGTTGGGGTGCAGTGGCGTGGTCTTGGCTCACTGCAGCCTCGACCTCCTAGGCTCAGGTGATCCTCCACTACATCCAGCTATTTTTGTATTTGTTGTAGAGACAGGGTCTTGCTATGCTGTTTAGCCTGGTATTGAACTCCTGGGCTCAAGTGATCCCCCTGCCTCAGCCTTCAAAATTGCTGAGATGATAGGTGTGAGTCACTACATTTGGTCGATACATTGTTTTGAACTTCCAGCCTCCAGAATTGTAAGAAAACACATTTCTCGCCAGGCATGGTGGCTCACGCCTGTAATCCCAGCACTTTGGGAGGCTGAGGGAGGTGGATCACTTGAGGTCAGGAGTTCGAGACCAGCCTGGCCAACATGTGAAAGCCTTGTCTCTACTAAACATACAAAAATTAACCGGGCGTGGTAATGTGCACCTGTAGTCCTCGCTACTTGGGAAACTGAGGCAGCAGGATCACTTGAACAAAGGAGGTGGAGGTTGCAGTGAGCCGAGATTGTGCCACTGCACTCCAGCCTGGGCGACAGAGCGAGACTCCATCCCCAAAACAAACAAACAAACGAACAAAAACTTGGGTGTTGTTTAAGCCACCCAGTCTGTGGTATTTTGTTATGGCAACGCTTGAAAACTAATAGAGTCCAGGAAACAATTTGTCAACCAACTTCCAAACAGCAAAAATCATACATAGGCTTGGGAAGAAATGAAAGATACGTGAGCAATAACTATCCTCAGATATTAACAAAGGATGATTGATAGACAGTAAGATCAACCAGCACATCAAACGTGTGGAGGGAATTGTTAGGAAAGAAACTCAGAATCTCAAAAAGGATTTTCTTTAGCTAAGATATTTCAGCAGATGGGTGGGTAGGGTATGGAGGGAGAAGGGAAGAACAATAAACTGAAACCATTTAAGTCTTTCTCTCCTCTAGAAGCCAGTTGAGAGAGTGGCAGATTTAATAATACTTTTCATTTACATTTCAGTGACATGCTTACCAAGGCGATTATCACTTCATTTTATTAAAGGTTACACAAATGCTAGAAAGAAACTGTTACCGTGTGTGTGTGTGTGTGTGTGTGTGTGTGTGTGTGTTTTGAGTTGAAGTTTCACTCTTGTTGCCCAGATTGGAGTTCCATGGTGCTTCCATGGTGCAATCTTGGCTCACTGCAACCTCCGTCTCCTGGATTCAAGTGATTCTCCTGCCTCAGCCTCCGAGTACTTGGAATTACAGGTACCCACCATCACGCCCAGTTAGTTTTTGGACTTTTTAGTAGAGATGGGGTTTCACTATGTTGGCCAGGCTAGTCTCGAATTCCTGACCTCGAGTGATCCTCCCACCTCTGCCTCCCAAAGTGCTGAGATTACAGGTGTGAGCCACTGTGCCTGATCACCTAATGCATTTTATTAGGAAAATGTGATACTGATTCTCAACTCTGATAAGCCCAGCACTAGAAAGTTCTAAGCAATGCAAAAGATCCCCGAGAGTGATTTGCCTCTTTGCCTCTAATCTTCTACATCTGAGAGCACCTGCAAGGTGTGGGGTGGAACAGACAATGGACCAGGAACCAGCAGACTTGGGTTTGAGTCTCAGCGTTGCTCTTGAGCAGCTCTGGGCTAGGGGCATACCGTTTAATCTCTCTATGTCTCAATTTCCTAAGTTTGTAAAACAGTTCCAATACTCCGGATGCAGGGGTGTTTGAAAACACGGATATTGCCCTAGCCTGTTGGTATAAGTGAAGTTATAGGAATATTAACACCAGGGTTATGGTGGCTCAATGCAAAATTGTCTCAACCAGCCTGGCCAACGTGGTGGAACCCCGTCTCTACTAAAAATACAAAAATTAGCTGGATGTGGTGGTGGGCGCCTGTAGTCCCAGCTACTCGGGAGGCTGAGGCAGGAGAATCACTTGAACCCGGGAGGCGGAGGTTGCAGTGAGCTGAGATCACGCCACTGCACTCCAGCCTGAGCGACTGGGTGACAGAGTGAGACTTCATGTCAACAAAACAAAACAAAACTGTGTCTTGAAAGAGCCTCCCCAACAGTTTCTGGAAGTTCCTGGTTTCACTGGTGCTCAGAGACAGGTGAGCCAGTCTTACAGGTGGCCTCCTGGAAGACAGCCCCCCAAGACAGCTGAGGAAGGCATCCTGTCTCTGGCCTAGACCCAGCTGCTGTTGCCACCCATGGAGACACAGATGCTCTTCCCTGATACTGGGTTCTCTCCTGCAGGGTCCCTGCAGGTTGTTCTATTTAGTTCTTCATCCATGGAACTTTGTGCTTTCTTCTCGTGTCCGCTTCTGTTGGGCAGGCTCAGGCTGGGCTGGGGCCGACATTGTCCCCTGCCTGGGGACACATCTGTGTGTGCACATGGAGGTGCGGGCAGCGGGGGGTCCTCAATCCTCAACAACTGCTCAGGGTCAGTGTAGACCATCCTGGAGCAGAAATGTTGGGTTTACAGGTCCTCAATCCTTTCTCTGAACTCGGCACCACATGTGTCTTGGAATTCAGAATATGTCAGAGCAGAGGAAGGTGCTGTGTGGATCTAGTGGTGTGTGTTCGATCACAATCTGTGGGTTGTGGACAGCCGTGCATGATCACTCCACTAGCAGTCCCGGGTGCGGCTGGCAGGATTCACAGGACAACATCAGGACCAAAAATCACCTCACATCAGTTCAGGTCACATTGTGCCACTAAATGTGTTTGTGGCAAAGTTTGGAAACGTGTTTTGGTTTTCAGAGCTTTTTGGAGTTGAGAATCATGGCTAACACATTGGAGACCCACATTATCCTCTTTCTGGGTTAGCTGAACCTCCCCATCTGGACATCCCTGCTCTGGGGAGAAGCAGAGAGGCAAAGTGGAAAGCCAAGCATTGATTCTGCATTGACTGTGTGCTGGGAGCATTGATTCTGCATTGACTGTGTGCTGGGAGCACAAACAGCTCTTTCACTGATGTCATCCCACTAAGAGGGTGGGGGCAGGTCTGAACCTCCCATTCAGGACAAAGGTCAGCTCAGCCTGACCAGGAAGCAGAAAGTGGTACTGGCTGAGCGCTAATGTGTTTACCCACAGCCTGAGCAGGTGGGAGTTCCATCTGCTAATGCCTCCCAGCTGCCTCTCTGGGATGGTGGTGCTGAGACGAGAGAGGGGCCCTGGAGAGGTTCCCTGGAGAGGCTGGAGGTGCTGAGCAGAGCTCCTCATGGCCCTGATCGGCTCTGCCAACTCCCGCTTCCCATTGGTGGAGGAAAAGACCTTTCCCCAAGGGGTGTGGACTCGGGTCGCTCAGCAGAATCTCAGGGTCATCTCCAGCTAGGTCCTCCTTTCCTGTTCTCCTAGGACCCTGGGTTAAGGGACCATTTTCTTTCTCCTCATTGGCAACAACAAAAACTACAGCCCCAGTGCTGGTTCTGGGCCCATGAACCTGTTCTGGCTTAGGGCAGGGAGTAATGTGGAATCGAACCAGCGTGTTTGAGACCTATGGGGCTGTGTCTCCTGTGGCTGGACAGACATGGGCCTGGGCTCCTCACATCTGATTTAAGATCACCCCTTTCTGGCTGGCCCTGGGGGCTTTTGTCCCGCAAGCAGTCCCCTCCCATTGCTCAGCTCAACCTCTTTGATTCCCCCAGCCTAAGAAATGCTTTAAGTCCTGAAGATATCTTCCTTTTCAAACTCTTGGCATTGCCACTGGGAGCTGGAGAGGTGATCCATTCAGGGAATGAGAGACAGGCACCAGGAAAGGGGGGTGGGCTGGAGACAATTCACATCCATCCATCCATCCATCCATCCATCCATCCATCCATCCTTCCATCCATCCATCCATCCTTCTGTCCATTTTTCCATCCGTTCAACCAACATGTATCTGCATTCATGATGAGCCAGGCAAAATGCCCCCCTTAAAGGAATGCCCACAGCACTGATGTTATTAGCCTGTTCCTGGCAGTGCCCTTTCATCTTCCCAGGAAATAGGGATTGCTGGTGAAGCAAATGTGAGCGTCGGTTAAGTTGTCCTCCTCTCTACCTGGGAGCCACACCCAAACGAGTAGCCTCACCCCCACCCAAGGAAAGCAAGGTGTTGATAAACGTTTTTTGAGCACAACCTCAAAGGCCCCAGTACATGTGGCCATGAGCCACCCTGAGCTCCCCAGCTGGGCCCCTTTCTCTACACTTCTGCCCCTCTGGGGAGTCCCGGAGGCTCTATCACAGGCTTTGCCGCCATGCCCTCTGGCTGTGATGCCAAAGTGCAGGGCAGGTAGGCATCGTGGATGACCTGTCGGACAGTGGCCCGGAAAGTCTTGCTGACAAAGCAGTAGAGGCCAAAGTTGACTGCCGTGTTGAGCATGGCCACCATGTTGGCCACATCCAAGGCCAGGTGGACCCTCCAGTCCCGGTGGACAGGGGCCACATACATGTGGTAGAGCATGACAAAGACCCGGGGTGCCCACAGGAGGGTGAACAGTGTGGTGATGCCCAAGAGGATGGCTGTGCTCTTGCCCACCCGGGGCTGCAGCCCACTCTGGCCCCTCCTCCGTAGACGGTGGATGATGGCCGAGTTGGTGACCAGGAACACACCACAAGGGATGAAATAGACAGTGAGACAGTGAGCCCACTTGAGGACCTCGTCCAGAGTGCTGGGTGAGTCGGCGTCTCTCCACACATCCAGCCACCAGTAGAAGGGGATGCCGGTCAACAGGGCAGCACTCAGGACAGCAGCAATGGCCCGGCGGGTCCGGCCTGGGGACGAGGCGGCCCGATGGTGCAGGGGGTGGCACAGGGCAGTGTAGCGGTCAACTGTGAGCAGGATGGCGATCCAGACTGAGGCGTGGTTGGCAGCAAACTCCAGGATATTGGCCATGCGCACCACAACCTGGGGCACCTGGCGGGCCAGCAAGGCTCCCTGCAGGAGGAAGCCCGCGAACACGATGACCACCTGGATGATGATATCCGAGGCCGTGAGTGCCAGAAGGTAGTAGTAGGAGGGCTTCCTGGTCCTGGTGGCAAGGCGGCCCAGGGCCACTGCGGTCAGGAGGCTGACTGGTGGCAGCCAAGGTCAGGGAGGGGAGAGGCAGAGGCATCAGAAGAGAGTTCAGACTCTGCTTTCCAAGGTGTCGCCATCGCCCCTCCCCATCTGCGTGTGCAGAGGCTGTGCTGGCTTCTGTTTTTTCTCCTTCCGGATCCTTCTGAAACCCCACTTTGCCCAGAAGGCAACCCAGGCCACCTCTCCCCTGTCCATCCACTGCAAGCCACTGGCTGTACCCCAGTTATACACAGGTAAGTGCACATGGCAGGGTGTCCTCAGAAGCCACCTGTCCTGGCTGGGCGTGCTGGCTCACGCCTGTAATCCCAGCACTTTGGGAGGCCAAGGTGAGCAGATCACCTGAGGTCAGGAGTTCCAGACCAGCCTGACCAACATGGAGAAACCCCATCTCTATTAAAAATTAGCCAGGCATGGTGGTGCATGCCTATGATCCCAGCTACTTGGGAGGCTGAGGCAGGAGAATCACTTGAACCTGGGAAGCGGAGGCTGCAGTGAGCTGAGATCACACCACTGCACTCCAGCCTGGGTGACAGAGCGAGACTCCATCTCGAATAAATAAATAAATAAATAAATAAATAAATAAAAGAGAAGCCACCTGTCCTATGGCATTGTCCTTCAAGTCCTTTTTAGGTTTTCTGTATCCTCCAGAGTGGAGGCATCCCTGGACACAGACATGGGTTTAGCTATCAGACTTGGAGAAAGCCCCAGGGCCGAGACGACCACCCATTCTTCCCATATCCGTGCACCTACCTCTGCCCCCAGCTCTGCTCTCTGAAGGCATGGGGAGCACAGGGAGCTTGGTACTGAGCTCAGCCAGTTCCTATGTGAATTTTGCTATCCTAAGAGGGTGCTCACTGCTGGGGAAAACTTGGGTTTAGCCGTGAGCACCCCCAATCCTAGCCCCTTACTTTTACTCCCCAGTGACCCAGAACACCCTGACAATGGCAAGGAAAGACCAGGGGTCTATGATCCAGGGCCTCAGGGGTCAACACAGAGGACTGGCACCCATTGAAGAAGGATCCCCATTTCTGGCCAAGCCCAAGTCCCCAGACCCCAGCTCTCCACTCACCAGGCAGCCCCAGGCCCAGCAGGACACTGTAGTAGATGACAGGGATGACGCCAGCTACACACGGGGACCTCTCTGGGATCTCTGGCCAGTGGCTTTCAAACTCCTGGCTCAGCCCGCTGCCGTTGGGTGTGGGCAGCAGGGTCACTCGTGGCTGGCCAGCTAGAAGGGGAGGACGGGCAGAGTCAGAGCCTCTGGTCTATTTCTAACCTGGCTGGGCAGCAGCCCCGCCCTGACCTGGGGTCTTTCTAGTCACCCTGCTCTGTGCAGACCCTCTAGTCAGACCCAGCTGAGTGCACTGTCTGTTGCTGTGAGAATTCTTGCCGAGACCACCCTCACCCCCACCGCACCTCACCCCACTCCCTCAGTGGCCCGGCTCCCTCACTGATGTGAAGTCCATGGCAGCACGGTCTGCTGCCATAGAGACACTGCTCCCCATGGGTCCTCACGCTGCCTAGCAGGGGCTCTGAAACAGGATCACGGGGGCACTTGTGGAGATGCAGGCTCCTGGGCCTCCTCTGGGCGGGCTGGGCCAGAGGGTCTGAAGCGGGGTCACAGCAGCTGTGCTTGTCATCAGCATCTGGGCAATTCTGACCCAGGTGACACTGGCCACACACAGGGACCTCTCTGGGAGGCCCACAGTGGAGGCCCCAGGGCTGCACAGCTCCACTCAACAGCTGTCCCCCTCTAAGGAGAGGCTGTTGCTAGGACCCCCTCTTTTCTAAGCTAAAGAGACCCTCTTCAGAGGTGAGCACCACTAAAGCTGGAATGGCCCAGGTCCACAGATGGGGAAACTGAGTCAACAGGGGTAAGGTGGCTGGTCTAGGATGAGCACCTTCCACTCTGGCCCCTGTTCCCCTGAAACCACACTGCACGTCTCTTTCAGGTAGAACTCCAGTTTTTCGTTTCCTGCTGCAGCCCGGGGGCTCACTGCTCACTCACTCTCAGCTTCGGCCCCTACTCCACCCTCTAGGTCCCTAACCTGCCTCCTGTTCCCTTCTGCCTTCCCACCCGATTGCCCCCAGCACACCGTACTTCAAGATGGCTTACCTGTCTCTCGTCCTTCAAGCCCCATGCTCTGGGGCCCTGAGTCCTGGGTCACCTGTGGCTTTTCCTGAGGGTCCCCGCAGCTCTCTGTCAGCATCGCCAGCTGCACCTCTCACCCCTTGGCTCTCCAAGTGGTTATTTGCCCCAGGATCCTTCCCGAGACACTGAGCCTATTAGTGCAGGGGGGTGGGGCGGGGGAAGGAGGAGGAAGGAATCGGTGGGCGGAGGCACCGGGGAAAGAGCGAGGGTAGATGCTGGTGGAGCAAACCAGGGTCCTCTAAGGCGTGCAGGCAGGAGAAGGGGTCGGGCTGGGCAGGGGCTTCAGCTTCAGGAGAGACGAGCTGAGGGTGGCGTGAGGTTCACAGGTCTGTCTATGCCTGGGGGAGCAGGAAGTGAGGAGAAGAGGCAGGATGGCAGGATGGGGGTTCTGGGGGGCTGCCTCCTGCCCCGGGGCACTCTGTGAGCTGGCCTGGGCTCAGCTGGGGTCACATCCTGAGGCTGAGGACTTTGGGGACAGGCAGAAGGACTCGGGGTGCTGACTCTGAGCATCCAGACTGGGAGGGAAGAGAGAAGAGCACCTCTGCGAGGAGTTGGGGGAGTCGTGCCAGGTAGGAGGGTTGAGGCTGCCACAGACAGGGCTATGATCCCAAGAGGCCCAGGGGACCAGGTGTACAGGGTCAGTCCTGCAGTGACCATGGTGGGGGAGGTGGAGGCTGCCCCCAGGGGCAGGATGGCAGGCAGTCGTGCACAGGGTGGGGCATGCCCTGGGAGCAGCCAGACCAGGCTGCCTGCAGCCGGTGCTGGGAAACCACAGTCCTGCAAGCTGTTGTTTTCCTGGCCCTAGTGAAACGGATCATCCCTCAAGAATATCAATCCCTGGCAAATAAACACCAGCCGGTGCCGGTGAGCACTCAGAGGCCAGAATCTGCAGCTCTGGCTCCCCTGCCCTAGAGGAAGAGTGACTGGAGCAGCCCACAAAGCAGGCACCCGGTACATACACACCCCATAGATGGCCTTGGGAGGAGAGCTCAGGTCCCCCTGGAATCACCTCCCACGGCCTGTCCTCTGGGAATGCAGCAGAAAATATGGCAGGAAATATAGGGAGCTTCCCAGCTCTGGGAGTTAGATCTCACATCGGAGCCTGGAATCCCCCGCCCCAACACTCCCTCAGATACTCACAGCAGAGGCTCTGCTACCCCCTGGTGGCCACATCCTGATCCTGCAAGCCTGAAAGTCGCATGGTTTGGCCAGGCACCCTGGGCGGCGCAGTGAGACTGGAGAGGGAGCTGCCTGCTCAGGAAAGGTCCTCTGGTGGAGTGCTGGGACCCCAGCCCCAGAAAGTGCAAGGAGCACAGATGACGTCCCAGGCCACCACCTCCTTGCAGCGGGAGGCTAGGGGTGAGAGAAGGCAGGACCTCTCTTCAAGGAGCTGCCATGGGTGAGGGGCAAGGAGGGTCCCCGCCAACATTTACCGAGTCCCTACCCTGTCCCTACACCTTGTTTTTTAAATTTTATTTTATGTATAGATATATAGAGAGTTTGGGGTCTCGCTGTGTTGCCGAGGCTGGTCTGGAACTCCAGGCTTCAAGTGGTCCTTCTGCCTTGGCCTCTCAAAGAGCTGGGATTACAGGTGTGAGTCACCATGCCAAGCCCACTTTGTTTTTTTGAGGGATGTACACTTGATTGGAAACTTTAAATATTCTTCAGACAGAACACAATGGTTTCAACCAAGGCTGTCACAAAACTAGAGCTCCCTGGATTCAGAGAGAGGAGACGGAGAGATGGAGGAGGGGGACTAAGTTTGCTAAAATTATGCCCCATGCACGTCCTTCCAGCAACTTAGAATCCCACCCCATAGAAGGTCTGTTCTGGGAGACGGCTGGGTTCACCTGGCAGAAACTGCTGGAGTCCTTGGATGGTCTTTTTTGTTTTTTTTTGTTTTTTTTGAGACAGAGTCTCGCTCTGTTGCCCAGGCTGGAGTGCAGTGGCGTGATCTCGGCTCACTGCAAGCTCCACCTCCCAGGTTCACACCATTCTCCTGCCTCAGCCTCCGAGTAGCTGGGACTACAGGCGCCCGCCACCATGCCCAGCTAATTTTTTGTATTTTCAGTACAGATGGGGTTTCACTGTGTTAGCCAGGATGGTCTCGATCTCCTGACCTCGTGATCTGCCAGCCTCGGCCTCCCAAAATGCCGGGATTACAGGCGTGAGTCACCACGCCCAGCCCCTTGGATGGTCTTATTCGGAGGTCCCAGTTTCCCCATGTGACCTGTGGAGACCTCAGCCACCTGGAATGGCTGAGCCAAGAATGCTGGCTTTTCTGTGCATGGGACACTATTGATTTGTTTTCCTCAGTATATGCTTCCGTACCCAGGACAGCAGTGATGTCCTGCAGGGAAGTGGGGTCCCACTGGATCTTGTGCATCCACGGGCAACATCATAGTACTCATTGCTGACAATGCTGGGATCCATGGTTCAAGAGGTGGAGCCTGGAGATGTCCGGTTCAGTGCCAGCAGCAGACAGGACAGGGCAGCCAAGTCATCAGCCAGCACACAGCCTGTACAGACATCAGAGGTCCCTTCTTGGTGGTGGCAATTCTTTCCCACATGGTGTGGTGTCAGTGGCCAGGGTAGGCTGCTAGCCCACGGTGGAAGGGATTCTATCCACCAAGGCAGACAGCTCTGAGTCAGCCTGGGCAAGGTGAAAGATGTTATGAAGACCCAGCCATACACTTTAACTTTTTTTTCTTTTTTTTTTTGAGACGGAGTCTCGCTCTGTCACCCAGGCTGGAGTGCAATGGCGTGATCTTGGCTCACTGCAACCTCTGCCTCCTGGGTTCCAGCGATTCTCCCGCCTCAGCCTCCCAAGTAGCTGGGATTACAGGTGCCCGCCATTATGCCCGGCTAATTTTTTGTATTTTTAGTAGAGATGGGGTTTCACCGTGTTAGCCAGGCTGGTCTCGAGCTCCTGACCTCAGGAGATATGCCCACCTGGGCCTCCCAAAGCGCTGGGATCACAGGCATGAGCCACCGCGCCCGGCCACACCTTGACATTTTTGGTCTCTGAAGTCTTCAGCTCTGATCAGTCCAGCCAGAGCTACCAGGCATGAGCACAAGGGTTTCTCTCTTTCTCTCTCTCTCTTTTTTCCTTCTGCCTCCCCACACCTCAAGACAGGGTCTCACTCTGTCACCCAGGCTGTGGTACAGTGGTGTGATCATAGCTCACTGCAGTCTCGAACTCCCAGGCTCAAGCGATCCTCCTTTCTCAGCCTCCTGAGTAGCTGGGATTATAGGCATGCGCCACCACACCCAGCTAATTTTTGTATTTTTTGTAGAGACAGTGTTTCACCATGTTGCCCAGGCTGGTCTCGAGCTCCTGGGCTCATGCAATCCACCTGCTTCGGCCTCCCAAAGTGCTGGGATTACAGATGTGAGCCACTGCACCTGGCCAAGGATTCCTTCTTATTTAAGGTTTTTTGTTTGTTTATTTGTTTGAGACAGAGTCTCGCTCTGTTGCCCAGGCTAGAGTGCAGGGGTGCAATCTCAGCTCACTGCAACCTCTGCTTCCAGTGTTCAAACGTATTTTCCTGCCTCAGCCTCCCAAGTAGCTGGGATTACAGTCACCAGCCACCACACCCGGCTGATAATTTGTATTTTTAGTAGAGACAGGGTTTCACCATGTTGCCCAGGCTGGGCTTGAACTCCTGACCTCAAGTGATCTGCCTGCCTCAGCCTCCCAAAGTGCTGGGATTAAAGATGTGAGCCACCGTGCCTGGCCTCATATTTATCTTTATGTGCTCCCCTGAGTACACGGGTCCTAGAACTTAAACCCATGATTTCCTGTCCCCAATCCAAGCAGCCCAGTGACTCAGGGAACCCTAAGTCAGGACAGGAAGCACTACAGATGCAAAGGAGGATGCCAGGTAGGGCCAGGCTGCGTCTGGAGCCCACCCCTCTGAGGTGTTATCACAGCCCAGTGTCTGATCACCCCCTTTGCAGATTCAGAAACTCTTCATCTGATCCCAAGCTTGCAAGAGTTTTCCATTGCTTTTATAATACTAGAGATTCCTTGTCCAAAGGGATCACTTATCACAACGGGAAAAACTTCCCCCAAAAGACAGCATGGGCCGGGCGCGGTGGCTCATGACTATAATCCCAGCACTTCGGGAGGCCGAGGCGGGTAGATCATGAGGTCAGGAGATCGAGATCATACTGGTCAACATGATGAAACCCTGTCTCTACTAAAAATACAACAATTAGCTGGGCGTGGTAGTGGGTACCTGTAGTCCCAGCTACTTGGGAGGCAAAGGCAGGAGAATCGCTTGAACCCTGGAGGCAGAGGTTGCAGTGAGCCGAGATTGCACCACTGTACTCCAGCCTGGCGACAGAGCGAGACTCCATCTCAAAAAAAAAAAAAAAAAGACAACATGGGGTTGTGGAAAGAAAAGTCAAGTAGCCAGGTGCAGTGGTTCACACTGTGGTCCCAGCTACTTGGAAGGCTGAGGCTGGAGGATTGCTTCAGCCCAGGAATTTGAGGCTGTGGTGAGCTATGAAAGTGCCATCACACTCCAGCCTGGGTGAAAGAGTGAGACCCCATCTCTAACAACAACAACAAAATCAGAAAAAAGAAAAGTCAAGCAGAACTCAGAACTCGAAAAATAAATCCTGCCTCTGAGGTTCCTGGTCATAAGACCTCAGACACATGGCTTGGGCTATAAACACTCCCATCTGGGGCGGGAAGTAACACTCCTCTCTGGGATGGTGCTGGCTTGTGAACTCATCAGACTTGCCTTCAAGGAATTATGGAGCTCCCAGATCCACAGAGACAATATACGTGTGTGTATATATATATGTGTGTGTGTGTATGTGTATATATATGTGTGTATACATGTGTATGTGTGTATATATATATGTGTGTATGTGTGTATATATATGCATGTGTGTATGTGTGTATATATATGCGTGTGTGTATGTGTGTGTATATATATGCATGTGTGTATGTGTGTGTATATGTGTGTGTATATATGTGTGCATATGTATGTGTATATATGTATATACATGTGTGTATATATGTGTGTGTATGTGTATATGTGTATATATGTGTATATATATGTGTATACATGTGTGTATATGTGTGTGTATGTGTATATATATGTGTGTATGTGTGTGTGTATATGTGTGTATGTGTATATATGTGTATATGTGTGTGTATATATGTGTATGTGTATATATGTATATATGTGTGTATGTGTATATATATGTGTGTGTATATGTGTGTATATATATAAATATGTGTATACACATGTGTATATATATCTATATACATATGTGTATATACATATATATGCAGTGCTGCAGATCCTTCCTCTCAAAGACTTGGCCAAGCACTGTGGCCCATGCCTGTAATCCCAGCACTTTGGGAGGCCAAGGCAGGAGGATCACCTGAGGCCACGAGTTCGAGACCAGTCTGGCCAACATGGTGAAACCTTGTCTCTACTAAAAATAAAAAAATTAGCTGGGCATAGTAGTGCACACCCATAATCCCAGCTACACAGGAGGCGGAGGCAGGAGAATTGCTTGAACCCAAAAGGTGGCAGTTGCAGTGAGTTGAGATGGCGCCACTGCACTCCAGCCTGGGTGACAGGGTGAGGCTCCATCTCAAAAGAAAAATAAAAAAGAATGCTCAGGGCAAACACCTGGCTTCCTCTCTCCCGCCCCAGGACACTCTCCCATACATAAACATGCAAGTACACACACCACACACACATATCCACAAATATGCATGCACACACCACACACACACATATATAAATATGCACATGCAAACACACTGCATACACACGTGTGCATATGCATAACACACACAGCACACACAACACGCACACACACAAATATGCACATGCACACACACTGCATACACGTGTGCATATGCATAACACACACACACACACACAGACACTCCAGCAGTGCTCAGTTAAGAAAATGAGAACAGAGCATGCCTCTATGTGGAAAGCTAGTTTCTAAATCATTCGATTTAGGGCCAGGGATAAGGGAGGTTAGAAATAATGGGAGGTGGGGCCTGCCAGAGATGGGGAGTCAGAGGTGACTCTCCCGGGTCTTCTTGATGATCCAGGGCCTCCCAGCTTCCTTCACACTTGAAATGCCACCAATGTAACTCTAGTAGGTAGAGCTTGTCTTGGGGTGTGTGTATCAATTGTCTGGGAGTACTTAGAAAATACAGACAGCCAGACCCTGCTCCTGAAAATTCCGGTTCCAAGGTGGAGCATGGGAGATTCTAATGCAGGTGGCTACCCTTCAAGAATGACTGATACAAAATTAGCTGGGCATGGTGGCACTGCCTGTGTCCCAGCTACTTGGGAGGCTGAGGCAGGAGGATCGCTTGGGCCTAGGAGTTTGAGGCTGCAGTGAGCTATGATTGCGTCACTGCACTCCAGCCTTGGTGACTGAGAGATTCTGCCTCTAGAAAAGCAAAACAAAACAAAGAATGACTGATACAGAGGCTGAAGGAGGCTGGAGTTGAGAGGCACAAATATCAAACGACAGTTTTCTGAGTAGCGGGTTCTCTTATCATCAATAACATTCCTATTGAAAGCACTGTGCTTGGAAGCTGGGATGCCCTCAGGGACAAGGGCTGCCCTGCTGCATGGAGACTCGGACTTGCTGGGTTGAGCCAGGGCATGGTACAGCCCATGGGAAGGGCAGGCGGGCAGCCAGTGGGCAAGGGATAGTGGATTTGGACGAGGGGAGCCAGGCATGAAAGTCAGGGCAGCCGGAGGGGTTTCCGCTGGGCTGGAGATCTCCAACTCTGCCAACCCGGACGAGGCAGGTGCCAGACCCAGTTCTTGCTCTCTCTGTGGCTCCAGAGAGGGGGTGGAGCTGTTGGGTCTCTGTGCCAGCCAGAGGCAGAAATCAATGCATCGAGCTGGCCCCTGGGATCCAGAGAGCCAGGGAGAGGAACATTCAATTCATCCCCAACCCAGAACCCTGCCTCTGAGTCAGATCCCTTGGGAGCCACCCACTTCAGTTAGCCAAGCTCAAAAGAGTCCCTCCCACGAAGAGCTGGGGCAGACCCTGCTGGCTCCCTGCAAAGGTGAGGACTCACAGCATGCCACCACACACACACACACACACACACACACACACACACACACACACACACGCTTCCGCTGAGCTCCAGACCTCACCTTCCTCTCTCTGTTGCCTTTGTTTTTAGAAGAGCACTCCTCTGCACTAACCCAACTGAGACTGCAACCCAGCTCCCTGCCTCAGTCTCCCGACAGTGGGAGTGAGACACCAGGCCTGCAGCATGCCTCCTCGGAACTCTGGAAAAGGAAAAATTACAGTTGGAAAGAAGACAGAAGCTGGTAAAAGAAGCCTTCCAAGGAGGTGAACTCAGAGACCTGAGGCCACTTGGAGAAGGAGAATTCAAGCCAGGAAACAGCAGGGCAGACAGTACCCAGCCTTGGGCTGGCTGGAGCGCAGAGCTGGAAGGTGGCCAGCTCCGCTCTGGGCAGGGGTCGCCCATGCAGTGGTACACGGGGCAGGGGGCATCTGCTCTATGCCCAGCCCTGCCACCTGGCTCAGCTTGCCCCTGGGGGAGGTGACAGTCACAGTCCCTTCAGAACTTTCCTGCCAGCCCATCACCCTCCCCACAGCACTCCGGGAACCTTCTCCAACAAAGAATGTGCAACTGATACCAGTTATCCATGGGCCCCTATTCGAGAGATGCCTGAGCTTTTCTCTGAGGAGCTGACCCACCCCAAATGGGAGTGGGGGAGGGGTGGGAGCCTCAGCCGCCTCTCCTCTCCTCTTCCAGGCCCTTCCTTTGCAGCCGGCTCACCATGGCGCTCCAGCCACGACGTTGCCAAGTGCGCTCCGTGCCAGGGCTGAGGCCTGGGGTTGGGGGAGGCCAATGGCTGCCAGTGGTCCTGGAGCCCCTCGCCTATTCTCCAGAGAGCCTGAAACTTTCCAGGGAGAGGCACGGCTAGCCCTGCTGGGTGGTAAGGAGATTGGGGGAGGAGGGTTCCGGATCTGTTCCCCTTGGGGGCCCACAGGCAGCACAATAGCCCCCGGGGCGGCCGCTCTCTGGCTTAAGTGGTTGCCTGGGCAACAGCTGGGGCCAGTTTCCACCAATCCATGGAGGAGGCTGAGTGGGGGAGGGAGGCCAGGCAGGAAGGGGGGTGCCGTCCCCTTGTGCTGGATCCTATATAAGGAAGAGGGATGTGAGCAGAGTGGTCTGGGCTTCACCGTCCCTCCAGTGGACTTGGGGGCTGAGCACAAAGATGCCTAGGAGAGGCTACTCCAAGCCTGGGTCCTGGGACAGCTTCTGGGCCATGCTGACCTTGGTGGGCCTGGTCACACGTGCAGGTGAGTGGGCAGTGAGCCAGGTGCGGGGCAGGGTGGAGCAGCAGGACGTCCCAGCCCTGGCTGCACGCAGCCGGCCGGGAGGGGGCGGTGTCCAGCTGCTGGGGAGAGCACGGGGTGGACTGGACAGCTCCACGGACTCATCTCTCTGAAGGAAGGAGGGGCCAGGCGGGCAGGCGGGCAGGGGTCTTAAGGACAAGAGGACCCTCCATTGCCCATTGTCCTGGGCAGAGGCTGAATGGGGACGCCATCAGCATTCAGGTCCTTCAAAGTGACAGCTGGGGGAGGCAGGGCTGGGAAATGCACTACCCGCTTCTCTCTCACCCTCCCTTTCTCCCTTGGCCTCCCTCTCTCATGCACAGATGCTCTGCTCCTGTGTGAGCCTTCTCTCCTGTGTGCACCACGGGCCTGCATGTGCTGTGCGTGCGCGCGCATGTGGCCGGGGCCCATCTGCTGCTATCAGGCCCCTGCCCGCCTCCCTCAGCAAGGCTCCCCTTGCTGTTCTCGGCTTGGGAGAGCTGCTGACAGTTTCTGTAACTGAGTGCACATCCCCATCTGACTGTCATTCTCATCCCTGGAGCATGAGAAAAGGGCCGGCGTAGCCGGCCTCGATGCTCAGTTACCCAGAAGTTCTGTTCCAGCACCAGCTGGCCCTTCGCACTTTCTCCTGTCCCCTGCTGGCCACCCACAGAAAGTGGGCTTCTGTCTCAGAGATCAGGACCCAAGAGGGAAGAGCTGGGCCTGGAAAACAGCTTCCCTTCCACACCTGCAGCCTCGTCGCACACCCTCTCTCCTGCCACTGCTCTGGCCTCCCTAACACTCTCTCTGCTCCCAGTACCCCAGGCCCATTCCCTTCAAGGGCCTTTGCAGGGCTGGATCGCGCCTTGGCACTGGTTCCCTGGCTGGCTCCTTACAAACTGGAGTGCTTATTTGTGTGCGTCTTACCTGTCTGATATGTCAGTTTGTGCTTTTATGAGCGTAAGAACTTGGCTTGCTTTGTCCACTGCCATATCCCAAGCTCTTAGGAGAATGTTTAGCATATAGTAAGTGCTCAGTAAATATTTGTTAGTGAAGGCACCACTTCTGACTACTGCTCCAAGGGGTTAGATGGACAATTCTTTAGGAGGTGAGAAGGGTGGGACCACGAGTTTCCTCAACCCTTGCCTGGGAGCTGGCAGCACGGAGGTGAGTTCTGGGCATGTTGTCCCAAACCTGAGCACAACCTCTCCCTGCCTGAATGTGCCCACGTCCAAGAGCATCCTCTTGGGGTTTGCACTGGCATGACCTTCCCATCCAGGATGTGTTTGTGTGTCACAGATGCATCCATGCGCCTCGTGGGCACAAACAGGTGTGCACACACAGTCTGCCTAGGCCCATCTTGCTCTCTGCTCACACCCATGCATATGTCTCCAGCTGGTCGCTCTCCACCCCCGACTGAGGTCCTGGGCCCGGACGCCCTCTCAGGCTGTGCTGTGCTCCTTCCTGCTGCAGCCCAGAGAGCCGATGTTGGTGGGGAGGCAGCTGGCACCTCCATCAACCACTCCCAGGCGGTGCTCCAGCGCTTGCAGGAGCTGCTGCGACAGGGCAACGCCAGTGACGTGGTTCTGCGGGTGCAGGCTGTGGGCACCGACGAGGTCCGGGTCTTCCACGCCCACCGCCTGCTGCTGGGACTGCACAGCGAGCTGTTCCGGGAGCTGCTGAGTAACCAGAGCGAGGCGGTGCTGCAGGAGCCACGGGACTGCGCCGCGGTCTTCGACAAGTTCATCAGGTGGGACGGGGAAGACTAGGGGGAGGCTTCATCCCTTCCTCAGTCCCTGGCTCCTCCACCTACAGGGTCAGGGAAGCCCAGGCCCTTAGAGGTTGTTATGTCCGTTTCCCCAGACATCACTGGGATGACAGTGACCCCTGCATCCCTTCTTCCACTGTACAGCTCCCTGTCTTTGCCTGTGTCATCTGCACAGTTTGATGTCACTTTCAGTTCCTGGTAACCCCCTCAGAGCTGTTTCCAAACCTGGCCATGGGACAGCTTTTAAAAACTACAGTTTTGGGGCTGGGCATGGTGGCTCATGCCTGTAATCCCAGCAATCTGGGAGGCCGAAGCAGGCAGATCACCTGAGGTCAGGAGTTCGAGACCAGCCTGCCCAACATGGTGAAACCCCGTCTCTACTAAAAATATAGAAAATTAGCTGGGTGTGGTGGCGTGCAACTGTAATCCCAGCTATTCGGGAGGCTAAGGCAGGAGAATCGCTTGAACCTGGGAGGTGGAGTTTGGGTTTGCAGTGAGCTGAGATTGTGCCACTAGACTCCAGCCTGGGCAACAGAGCAGGATTCTGTCTCAAAAAAACCAACCAACGAACCAACCAAACAAACAAAAAAACCACAGTTTCATGGGTCCCAACCTGGATCATCAGTTTCAGGTCTAGGGTTAGGGCCAGCAATCATTTTTTATTTTATTTTATTTATTTACTTTTTATTTTCCTAAATATTCCATTATAGAGGAATATTTTTTATTTTAAAGCATCTCTGTGGTTTTGGTGTTTGGCCAGGTTTGGAACCACAGGGCTAGGGAGTTGAAAAAGTTAGACGGCTCTCTCCTGCCTCCTGCCATGGTGCTGCACAGGGAGTGCCATTCACACTAGTGTCTAAGAAAGTAACTCTGTTCTAACGGCTCAGATGAGATGTCTGCAGAATTCCATACATTGCTTCCAAGTTCCAGGCAACAGGAAGGGGGATAAGACAGAAGGGCAAAAAGGGTCTTCCTGTTATCCTGAATCAGTTGCATTTAACCAGCCTTCCTGCAAATCCCAAACTGTGCCCATTGACCAGCAGTTAGTCACATGGCCATGCCCCCTATCAGGGAGCCTGGGAAATGTGGTCTTTTATTCCCAGAGGCAATCACGCAGGGGAAAAGGGAGAAATGGATGTTGGGGAAGATGGCTGGCAGTGGCTGCCGCACTCCTATGGGGCAAGGGCGGTGCCGTGTGCCAGTGGGGACTGGCAGGAAGGGTGAGCAGCGGGACAGCAGCAGATGAAGTGAGAGGGAGAGATACTCAGCACAAGTGATCATCAACAGCAGGAGAAGAAAAACAAAAGGCGAGGTTGCAAAAAAGAAATGGGGGCTCACACCTGCATTCCCAGCACTTTGGGAGGCCAAGGTGGGAGGACTGCTCAAGTCCGGGAGTTTGAGACCAACCTGGGCAACACGGAAAGACCCCATCTCAAAACAAAAAAAACAAAACAAAGCTGGAGTGTAGTGGCATGATCGTAGCTCACGGCAGCCTTGAACTCCTGGGCTGAAGCTATCTTCCTGACTCAGACTCCCAAGCAGCTGACACTACAAGTGTGCACCACCAAGCATGACTAATGTTTTTGTTTTTTTTGTTTTTTTTTTTTTTTTTTTTTTGAGACGGAGTCTCACGCTGTTGCCCAGGCTGGAGTGCAGTGGTGCGATCTCGGCTCACTGCAAGCTCCGCCTCCCGGGTTCCCGCCATTCTCCTGCCTCAGCCTCCTGAGTAGCTGGGACTACAGGCGCCCGCCACCGCGCCCGGCTAATTTTTTGTATTTTTAGTAGAGACGGGGTTTCACTGTGGTCTCGATCTCCTGACCTTGTGATCCGCCCGCCTCGGCCTCCCAAAGTGCTGGGATTACAGGCTTGAGCCACCGCGCCCGGCCGCATGACTAATGTTTTAACTTTTTTTTTTTTTGGTAGAGATAGGGTCTCGCTATGTTGCCCAAGCTGGTCCTGAACTCCTGGCCTCAAGCAGTCCTCCCATCTTGGCCTTCCAAAGTGCTGAGATTCCAGGTGTGAGCCACTGGCACCCACCTGGCCTGTAGCAAGATTCTTTATTCTCCACTGGTTGTCACAATAACCCTGAGGGGTGTGTGCCACTCCCCCTTTCCCAGATGATCGATTAACCTAAGGTTCGTTGAAATTCAGTGACTTGCCCAGACTCATGGCAAGGAGAAGGCAGGCCATGGATCCCAACCAGACTGTAAACCCCAACGGCAGGAGCCACGTCTGTTTTGTTCCGGCCTAGAGCTGCAGGCCTAGTACAGGCACAGTCAAGGCAGGCAATTTCTACATCACCACGGAAACGGAAAGAAGAGCCTGTGAAGTAAGAATGGCCTGGAAGGGTCCTTGAAAGGAAAACATGGGAAGCCTCAGGGTGGGGCTTCCACTGTATTTGCACCTGAACCGTGAAGCTCCAACTCCAGGCCGGGTCCCCTGTGGACTCAGAAAAAGCTATGCTGGGAGGTGGGTACCGCCCTGACCCCACCCCACCTCTTGGTCTCTCCCGCAGGTACCTGTACTGCGGGGAGCTGACTGTGCTGCTGACCCAGGCCATCCCCCTGCACAGGTTGGCCACCAAGTACGGCGTGGCCTCCCTGCAGCGCGGCGTGGCCGACTACATGCGCGCGCACCTGGCGGGAGGCGCGGGCCCGGCGGTGGGCTGGTACCACTACGCGGTGGGCACCGGGGACGAGGCCCTGCGTGAGAGCTGCCTGCAGTTCCTTGCCTGGAACCTGTCTGCCGTGGTGGCCAGCGCCGAATGGGGCGCCGTGAGCCCCGAGCTGCTGTGGCAGCTCCTGCAACGCTCGGACCTGGTGCTGCAGGACGAACTGGAGCTGTTCCAAGCGCTGGAGGCCTGGCTGGGTCGCGCGCGGCCGCCCCCTGCCGTGGCCGAGCGGGCGCTGCGCGCCATCCGCTACCCCATGATCCCACCGGCACAACTGTTCCAACTGCAGGCGCGCTCGGCTGCCCTGGCGCGCCACGGCCCCGCGGTGGCCGACCTCCTGCTGCAGGCCTACCAGTTCCACGCCGCGTCGCCGCTGCACTACGCCAAGTTCTTCGACGTCAACGGCAGCGCCTTCCTGCCCCGCAACTACCTCGCGCCAGCCTGGGGCGCCCCGTGGGTCATCAACAACCCGGCCCGCGACGACCGCAGCACCAGCTTCCAGACGCAGCTGGGCCCGAGTGGCCACGACGCGGGCCGCCGGGTCACCTGGAACGTGCTCTTCTCGCCGCGCTGGCTGCCCGTCAGTCTGCGGCCCGTTTACGCGGACGCCGCGGGCACAGCGCTGCCCGCCGCGCGCCCCGAGGACGGCCGACCGCGGCTGGTGGTGACGCCGGCCAGCAGCGGCGGCGACGCGGCGGGCGTGAGCTTCCAGAAGACCGTGCTGGTGGGGGCGCGCCAGCAGGGCCGCCTGTTGGTCCGCCACGCCTACAGCTTCCACCAGAGCAGCGAGGAGGCCGGCGACTTCCTGGCGCACGCCGACCTGCAGCGGCGCAACTCAGAGTACCTGGTGGAGAACGCCCTGCACCTGCACCTCATCGTCAAGCCCGTATACCACACCCTTATCCGGACCCCCAAGTAGCCTCGGGGTCGGGGAGTAAAGGCCTGGCCTAGGTGCTCCTTGTGGGTCTGGGAAGGGCAAGGCGAGTGTGGAGGTGGCAACAAGCCTGGTACCCTGGATGGCCAGGTGCCGGCCACCCTAGGGCTGGGGTGGAGTCCAGGTGAGGCGTGGTAGACAAGATGCCTGGTTTCATGAGCTGATTTCACAGCTGACTTGAAGGAACATTCTTGGTCCTGAATAAACCGATGCTCAGAGTGGTAAGGGGATGATTGAACCACTCAGTTTCCGGGTAAAAACAACCTGGGGAGGATCCCACAAGCCAGGGGGTTTAGGGGTTTCATTCCCCTTTGTTGAGCTTTCCCCCCACCCAGACACAGAACTAGGCTAGGTAAAAGCACCCACGTGGTCACAGCAACCCACCTGCCTGGGAGACAGGAAGTACCCCAGTTCCCTTGCAGGGGAGTCAGGGAGCACCCCATTCCCCTTGCTGGGGAGTCAGGGAACGCCCCATTCCCCTTGCGAGGGAGTCAGGGAATGCCCCATTCCCCTTGCAGCAGTTTCCTCACTTTGAGGCTGAGGGGCTTAGCTGGGCAGTTTCTGAGCCCTGACCTTGAGGCGCAACCGCCTTATCTGGGTTGTGAGACTTTCTGGCATCTGGGCCGCTCCAAGTCCCTGATCTCTCCTGGGAGGGTGCCTGGGCAGGTGTGAAGACCAGTGGGATAGGGACATAATGGATCTTGCCAGCCCTACCCTGGGGAGAGTCCTCAGGATCTACAACAAAACCCCTCTCCCGCAGGTATTTGTAGGTTGGTGTTATACAGTGAGCCAGGGGTAGATGGGGACCGGGGGGAGGGGGAGTTGGTGGAATCTTAGTCATGGCCACCCCACATTCCAGACAAGGTAAAATTTCCAACACAACCATCAAGACCCAAATGAGATTTTATTGTTAAAAAGGAAAGGGGAGAAAAGGCCACTGCCAAGTAACAAAACCAGATTCCCTCCCTCACCCACATCCCCAATTGTAATAAGTGAAGTGCCTGTCGGTGCCTCCCCAACCATCCAGGATGCCCATGCCCCACACGTGGGCCAGGAGCCCCATCTCACTGCCAGCTGCTCTCCTCCATTTCCAAGGCCAAGGCTGGCCTCATGGCTGTGCAGGGTTTTGGCAACAGCATTCTGTCCAGGGCTGGGAGGCCAGGGAGCCCAGCCATCCCGGCCATGTCCCCTGGCCTCACCTCTTTTCCCCGGTGGCACTGAAAGCATGGGAGGGTTGGGCAGACACCCCAGTTCCTGGGTCTCAGGAGCCCCGGCCTGCTGAGATCCTGAGCTCCTACTTCCTGGTCATCTCCACTGCCCAGCCTCCACCTCCCATGCCCTGTTAGGCCCCATTCAGTCTTGGGGGGCAAGAGAGCCAGTTCCAGGCAGGGCCCCTCAGTTATGCCAGGAGCATCCATCTTTGCCATGGGTGCTTGTACCGTGGGGCAGGCGGGGCCCACGGGTAGCCCGTCGAGAACCACCAGCTGGGTTGGGGGGAACAGCCAGGGGTGAGGAGTCCCCGGGGCCTGCAACAGGGAAAGGGGCAGGATCAGTGGTTTCGGAATGCCTCCCCAACTCCTCTCCCATCACCCTGTGGCCTTGAACTCTCTATGGGCACAACGCCAAGATGCCAGTCTCATGGATATTCTGCTAGAACCATGCTTCCAGCAAGGGGCAGCCAGAGGCGCAGGAAATGCAATGTGTCTTCTCTGCTGCCCGGCCTGGGGGAGACCTCCCTTCCCCATCCCCTCCTTGCCCATACTGACCCGTGTTCTGGCTTGGAGGGAGTGTGACTTTGACCAAAGGTAGTGTGACCTTTCCCAGATGCCGGATACCAGGGGCTGGGTGCCTGCACACTGGCATCCTGTGGTCTGAGATGCGCTCCGCCTGATGGGACCCCAGGAGGTGTGTCTTGGGGTGGGAGAGCTGTGATGGTTGAACAGTGGGGTGAGGATGAGAGCGGCACAGGGATCTGCTACCAGGATCTGTCCCAGCTACTGTACCAGGCTGGGGACAGAGACTTTGTGGAGGGTGGTGTCTCCAGGTGTGGGGTAGGCTAGAGGTGCCCTGGAGCCTTTGGAGAAATCCAGCCCTCAGGCCCCCAGCTGCTATGGGAGTGCCTAGACACCCCACCCTGCGCCTTGCCTCACCCCTTGCCCGGCGACCTCGAAGGATCGGGACCTCCGCTTCCTTCTCTTTGCCTCCAGCGACTCCTCCCTTTTCTTGCCCAGGTTTTTCTTCTGGCCACGCAGCCAGGGCCCAGGACCGTCCCCATGATGCCCGACTGCCCGAGACGGGGCCTCGCCCGTGCTGCTGGACAGGTTGTCCTCACTGGCAGCATGCTGCAGCATGGGGCTGGGTGGCCGCTTGCAGGCCAGCGGGCCTGGTGACCGCGCGTCGTCGCCCTCGCTCAGCGAGTGCAGGGACAGGCTGCTGCGCTCTGTCGCAGGTGCCAGCAGGTGTCGCCCCTCGGTGCCCAGGGCCTGCGAGCGCCGCCGGGCGGCCTTCACCGAGATGCACTTGGTGCCAGTCATGATCTCCTTCCTCTCTGCAGCGGGACACAGGGAACCCCCAACCCGAGATCAAGGCCACCTCTTAACAGCCTCCTCTGACATGGCAGAAGTAGGTAGGAGCCAGACTGCCTGGGTTTCAACCCCAGCACTTTCCAGGGGTTTGCTATGCAAGAAACTTGGGCCCATTTCTGAGCCTCACTTTCATCTGCAAATGGGGGATGGCAAAACTAATGCCATCGGGTTATTTCCAGGATTAATTGAGAAAATGGGCTCAACCTACATTTTCCAGGGGGTAGACATTGAATTGATATTTGCTATTAGAGTGATGACTGAGTGGAGGCGGCGGCGGCGGGGTGGGGGTCACCATCCTCCATGCCACATGTCTCTTTTCTAATTTCCAGTTTTGCCCTGGTCTCTCTAAAAAAGAGACCTTTTTGCCTCAAGGTCTCTCCTTGATGTAGAGAGGACCCTTAAGTGTCCTTGACTGACTAATCCTCAGGGGCAATGGTGCCTCTTCAGAATGTGTAGGACCCAATGCATGCTTGCACTTGGCAGTGAAGAGGGCAGGAAAGGGCTTTGGACTGGGTGATCTGAACAGTTTAGACAAGGCCAGGCGAGGTGGCCAGGGCAGCAGAGGGCACACATACCTTTGTGGGACAAGGGGATCTCCAACAGGATCTCACTGCTGTCGGGGGAAGAGCTGATCCAGCTGCCCAGGCTGTCCTGAGCCAGGGCCTATGAGGTGGAGTGTTAGGAGGAGGAAACCCTTAAACACAGCAGGGACCCCATGTCCCACTCAGCAGAGATAGCGGGGCCTCAGGCTGGTGCCGTTTGGGAAAGGCTCCATCCCAACTGCTGCTGTCCACCCCCGTGTCCCGCACCCACTGCAGCGGAGCTCATGGGGCCATCAGGTACTGAGAGCTCACCTCCTGCATCACGAGGCTGCCGAGCTGGATGGGAGGTGGGGTGGGCACAGAGGAGCTTTTGGCCTGCCAGGCCCCAGTACCAGCCTTGAACACGTGGTGGCCTTCACTGAAGTTGGCAGAGGAAGATGAGTGGCTGTAGACCAGGCTGTCTCACCGAGGTCCCACCCCCACCCCCGGGGAGAAGCTGTCAGTGTGAAAGGAGAGAGAACCCAGGAGTCCTGGCTCCAGACCTGGGCCACCTGCTCCCTCTCATTGCTGCTCCATGTTCACCATTTAGCCTTAGTCTGGGTTGGCCTCTCTGGGACAGGGCACAGGGTGGGGGCTGGGGCAGGTGGCCCCCCTTCTCACCTCTCTGTGCTGAGGGGAGGGAGAGCACTGTTCTGCAGGCGCTGGGCATCAGAGCTCAGTGTCTTCACACTCTCCGGGTCAGAATCTGGGGTCAGCGAGGTTCCTGCTGGGGTAATTTTGGGCAAGGAGCTGTCCTGGGGAGGAGGGAGCCAGGATGGACAGTTAGAAGATTTGGTCCTGGACCAAATCAGCACAGAGTCACAAAGGCTCACAGGGTGACGAGGGTTGTAAGATGGCCTGGGAGCCCCAGAAGGGCAGTGGGCTGGTGTTTGGGTCCTCGGGGATAAGTTGTGGTCTGCTAGGCATCCCCAGTGGCACTGCCTGATGCTTGGTCTCCTGCAAGGGCACCTGGGGCCATTTGTGATATCTCAGATGGCCAGCCCTGACCCTCAGACCCTGGGTGGGAACAAGCGATGCCCAGGAGTGCTCAGGTATGAGGGTCTTACTCAGGCTTGACAAGGCTTTGGGTAGGGTAAGAAGGAAAGGGAGTCAATTCCCTGGGGTGCCAGCCAGCCTGGTCCTGTCCCCTCCAGCTGCCTGCAGGCATTGCCTTGGTCATCAGCCCCTCCCTGGGCACATGTGCCCATGTTCAGGCCACCCAGGCGCCCACCCACCTGCAGGGCCCTGGAGGCCACTTGGTCCATGATGGTGGCCCGCTCCAGGCTGCCCTCCTCCAGTTCCCGCAGGTACATTTCGTAGAGCTCTTCCAGGCGCTGCGGCACAGCCAGGTTGTAGTCTGCCGGGGAAGGGGCAGGGCTCAGCGAGTGCCAGCGGCCCCCCCGCGGGTGGCTCAGATGCGCGGGGGCGTGGGCCCTACCGTCGATGATCTGCCGCTGGCCCTGGATAATCTCGTCGCAGAGACTGCGGTGCTGCTCCAGGCGGCGCACGGCCTCGTGGCGGTGGCGGAGCGCACCGTCGCGGAGCAGCGCGTGCGACTGCATCTCGGTGTTCTCCACCTCGAGCTCGTGCACGCGGCACAGCAGGCTGAGCACCTCGCGCTGCTCCTCGGAGCCGATGCGCCGGGGCAGCGTCTCCTCCAGGCGTCGGCCCCGCACGCGCAGCTCCCGGCAGCGCTGCTCCAGCGCCAGCTGCAGGAGGCGCAGGTCAGCACCTGGCAGCGGGGAGAGGGGTCCGATCCGCCTGCCCAGCCCGTCCTCGCCCCTCCAGCGCCTGGACTCCAGGCATCTGTCTGGAGCTCCAGGCTGAGGCCAACTCTGAAAGCTAAATCTTGGGCTTTACAATCAGGGACTGCTCCAAGGTGGCCCCTCAGTGTCCACTTTCTTGCCATCCTGACCTCAACCCGCCCCTGGAACCAGCTTGGGGGATAGCTACTTAACCGCAGCCCATGTGACCCCCTCAGGGCTCATGACACCCTAAAGCCCCCCTGGTCTGGGTATGCCCCAGAACAGAAGGCAAAGATCTGTTATTGGGAAAACCCTAATTATTATTATTATTTTTTCTTTTTGAGACAGGGTCTTGCTCTGTCACCCAGGCTGGAGTGCAGTGGCGCTATCCCAGCTCCCTGCAACCTCTGCCTCCCAGGTTCAAGTGATTCTTATTCCTCTGCCATCCGAGTAGCTGGGATTACAGGCATGAGCCACCACACCAGGCTTTTTTTTTTTTTTTTTTTGTATTTTTAGTAGAGACGGGATTTCCCCATGTTGGCCAGGCTAGTCTCGAACTCCTGGCCTCTCAAGTGATCTGCCTACCTCAGCCTCCCAAAGTGCTGGGATTACAGGTGTGAGCCATGGCGCCCGGCCTGGAAAACCCTCATTATAACATTAGTTACCATTTTTTGAGTCCTTGGTATGTGCCAGGCATTTATGTAATCTTCCCAGCAACCCCATGAAGGCTGCACCATGGAATGCTCCCATTTTACAGGTGGGGAATGTGACACACAGAGAAGTTAAAGAACTTAGCAAAGTCACACAGGATTTGTGGCCTGAGTTCCCAGGTCTCATGGCTACCCCCACCCCAGCCCCTCCGCCTTGCCTCTCAAACCTGCTCACCCTGTCCCCTAAACCCGCTCTCCCTGCCCCCCAAACCCTGGACACCTTCTGCTTGCACAGCTGCTTCTGCTCGCCCACCAGGGCTGCGATGCTCTCCCGGGCTGCAACCACCTCGGGCGGCTCCAGGATGTCCGGCTGGTCATCGCCTGTGTCTGAGTCCTTCTCACTGTCGTCCTTAGCGTAGCACTCCTTCCGCTGTTCCTCCCGCCATTTGAGGGCCCTGCGGGACTTCTCATGCTTCCAGCTGCCACAGCCCCACCCAGAGAGACAGGGCATTCAGGCCATAGGGGCAGAGCACAGTGCACAGCCACAGCTTATGCTCCTGTGTCCTAGGCACAGGGGTGGGGCCTGGAGGGTCCCGGGCCGGGGGCTTACCCGGCGATGGTGAGCAGGTGTCGGGAGGTGTCAATCTGGACCTCCATGGCACGGTTCTCCAGTTCCAGCAGGCGCCTCCGCACATCCATCTGCTCCTGGAAGGCGCTGACGAGCTGCTCCCGAAGCTGTCCCATGCCAGCCTGCTCACCCTGCCCGCTGTGCAGCTGGACCTCAGCTGCCGGTGAGGGTGGTTAAGGTAGAGGAGGAGGCAAGTTCAGCTAGGAAAGCCTGGGCCCACCTGGGGCCCTCCCCTCCCTTTCTTCCCAACTCAGTGCTCCCACTTCCTGTCCAACTATTTCCTCCAGGAAGACCCCCTAGATTGCTACCTCCTCCCACATCCCACTCCCACATTGAATCTTCAAGCTGTTGCCCAAAAGCGATTTCCAGCTCCTTGGTATGAACTGGGCTCCTGCTAACCTTTACAGCACCTCTGTGCCAACAATAAAAAGGGGTGCCCTTAGAAACTTTACTGTCTGTGGCCAGGTGCAGTGGCTCACACCTGTAATCCCAGCGCTTTGGGAGGAGGCCCAGACGGGCAGATCACCTGAGGTCGGGAGTTTGAGACCAGCCTGGCCAATATGGCGAAACCCTGTCTCTACTAAAAATACAAAAATTACCCAGGCGTGGTGGCGGGCACCTGTAATCTGAGCTACTTGGGGGGCTGAGGTAGGAGAATCGCTTGAACCCGGGATTCAGAGGTTGCAGTGAGCCTACAGCATGCCACTGCACTCCAGCCTAGGCAACAGAGCGAGACTCCGTCTCAAAAACACACACACACACACACACACACACACACACACACACACACACAAAACTTCACTGTCTGCCCCTCTCTTTATATTAGTAATTATTTTTTAAAAAAGAAGCCTTACTGTCTGTTGGAAAACCATCACAGCAAATATGCAGGTCTATAAGGAAACAGAGCCCATTCCGGTGGTGCAGGCATGACCTCGCAGTCCTACGCCAGAGGCCTTGGTGTGTGCCCTGCACAACTAACTCATTGCTCACATGCCTCTCCCTTGTGGGATCCCACCTACTCTTCCAAGGGGGGTTGTAAAATGGGGTTGTGATCTCTGGCAACTGTCTGAAGCAGAGATCACAACCCCATTTAACAGTCGAATGCTAGGAGGCTCAGAGCTGGTGAGTGCCTAGCCCAACCACCCAGCCAGAAAGAGCCCGATTCTGGATTTGAACACAACATGGCCTGATCCCAGAGCAACGTGAGGCCGCCTGGAGGGGGCTGCCACTCACATAGACCCACAGGCGCACCTTGGATGTGGTGGATGTCACCCCGATCCTGCCGGCCCCGGGCCTGTCCCCGCCCAGTCTGCTCATCAATCTTGCACTTGAGTCGCTGGATCTCGCCCCGCAGGTCAGCGATGATGCTGGTGTACTGGGCGATGTGGTAGGAGACGTTCAGCAGGTTCTGCTTCACCTGCAGGGAACATGTAGGGAGCGGAGGGGATGCAGTCACCCCGGGTGCCAGGCCCTGCCTCCGTGCACTCACCAAGGCCTACCTGCAGGGGCTGCCTTTCTTCCCCCTGCCTCTCCCAGTCTTTCTAGCTGATAGTAATGGCCTCCTTTCCTCCACTTCCGCAACCTCTTGTCACAGTCACTGCTAGAACTCATCAACCTTCAGTAGCTTCCTGAAGGAATGAGGGAACGTCCTCATTCCTCCACCCATTGTTGAAGGGCCACCCCCATCTCTGTTTTTCTCTGGGCTCACCGTTCCTGCATGAACATCTCGCTCCAGTCGAAGACCTGTCCTGCTCTCCCCATGCCCACCACAGATGCTATCCCCTTCCTGCCTGTGGAACCTGTGCCCTCCCTGCTCCTACCCTTCTGGAATGTTTTCTCAGCCTTCAGGGTCCCACTTACAGTCTCCAGAGAGTTCCACTGGACCCCAACAGCCCACCCCCACCTCCTGTTCCTGTCTTGCCCCAGCACCTACCATTGGCATCATTTACCTGCTATTAGTAATATTCTGAACCATCACTGAGCTGTTTCAAGAATGTGTCTCCCATCCCCCATTGAGGGGTTGGAATAAAACTTAAAGCCCTCAGGACAGCAGCTGGCAAGTGTTCGGTGTTGGGAGAATTTCCCTGCATGCTATCATACATGTATCCATTCCCACTCCTCTGCACACGAACAGGCAGAAATGGATTTCTAAGTGGATGGCAAGGGTTCCGACATGCTTACAGACAGGTAAGGACACGGACTTGGAAACTGGGCAGATCTAGTTTCCATCCTCAGCGCCATCACTGACCAGCTGGGAAGTCACTTAACTTCCTTAAACCTTGCTGTCCTAATCTGTACATGGGAACAGCAGTAACACTGCTGCTTTTTGAGGATCAAAGGAGGTAGCATGTGAAAGGGCTGAGAGCAAGGGCTCAGTGAAGCTTGCCTCCTGTGATGACCGTCATGAAGAGGTGCTTTGGAAATGCAAAGGTCTAAATGAGCATCTGAAGACGAGGAAGGTAAGAGAAGAGGGGGTGAGGCAGGGGGAGCACAGTCCTGGGACTGGAGGAAGCGGGGACCCTTGGGAGCTCTCGGCTTCCAGGCAGAGGAGCAGGGTTTGGAGGTGCAGGGAAAGTGTACAGATGACAATCAACTAAGGAATGAGGCCAGTGCAGCAGTGGCTGGTTCCAGAGAGTGGGGTGGGGTGGCAGGGATCAGCCCAGGGGCTTGAATCTCAGTCCAGGAAGCTGTGTCCTGGTGGAGAGTCCAGGGGCCCTCACCCTAGTCTTGATGTTCTTGGCCCGGCCGGCGTAGGTCAGGGTGTTCCGGGACTCCTCGAAGGCACTACTCGCAGGACTGATGTGAGCAATCATCACTGTGCGGCTATTTCCTCCCAGAGAGTCCTGGATGGGAGGTGGCTGTGGTCAGTGGGAACTGCCTCCCCAGGCCTTCCTCCTGCCAGGCTGTTCACAATGCCCTCCCTGGCAAGTGTAATCTCTCTCTCTCTTTACACTCAAGGGACCCGGCTGCTGAGCGTCATATGGTGTGAGGCTTGGGAGGAGGAAAGCCCTGCTCCAGCAATTACCAGCTGTGTAAACTTAAAAAAGCTCCTTCACCTCTTTAGTTCATTTTTTTTTTTTTTTTTTTGAGACAGGGTCTCGATCTGTCGCCCAGGCTGGAGTACAGTGGTGCTATCTCGGCTCACTGCAACCTCCACCTCCCAGTTCCAAGCAATTCTTGTGCCTCAGCCTCCCGAGTAGCTGGGACTATAGGCGCCTGCCACCACGCCTGGCTAATTTTTGTATTTTTAGTAGAGATGGGGTTTCACCATGGTGGCCAGGCTGGTCTTGAACTCCTGACTTCAGGTGATCCACCTGCCTTGGCCTCCCAAAGTGCTGGGATTCCAGGTGTGAGCCACCACGCTGGGTCTTCCTTGCTTTTTAAGGGTACAGTCCTTTTGCAGTTGTCCCCACCTCCCCGGCTTCTAGGTGCAGTCATGACGGCAGCTGATGGCAATGTTAAGTAAGCGGAGACTCTGATATTAGACCAGGGAGGCCTCTGACTGGATCCTACTTCCAGCACTTACTAGTGTGAGCCCTTAGGAACATTACCTAACTGCATTGTGCCTCAGTTTGCTCATCTGCAAATGTAATCCTTCACACTCATAGAGTTGTTGACAAGATCGAAGGAGCTAACAGAGTGAAGTACTGAATTCAAGAGTCCAGACAGGAGTGGACGCTCAGTGATGCTGCTATAATTTAAGGCCAAGGACACCCCTGCACAAAGGAGGCCACCCCCAAACAGCAGACCTGTGGGGCCATGAGGCTGACTACCCACCTGCACCCCCAAATCTAGACGGTTCTGACCCACAGCCCTGGGTGGGGGTATCACGTGCTCCTCTCCCTTCCCGTTGCCCAGCCTTTGGTTAGGGTTGCCAGATAAAATATGGGATACCCAGTTCAATTTGAATTTCAGATACACAACTAATTTATTTTAATGTAAGAATATCCCAAATATTGCATGGGACATATTTACACTAAAATAAATTTTGCTGTGTATCCTGAAGTTGGAATTCAGCTGGGTGCCCTGTATTTTCATTTGTTCAATCTGGCAGCCTCACCCTTGGTGCCCAGTGCCCAGGCCCAGCTGTGGCTGGTACCTTCAGGAGTCGGGTGAGCTTGCTGTCGCGATAGTTGATGTACTTGTTGGTACCCTTGTCGCTCAGGGCATTGATGCAGTTGCCCAGTGCCAGCAGTGAGCGGTTGATGTGGGCCCCCTCCTTCATGCGCTGCCCACGATTCTGTGTCTAGGGGGCGAGCAAAGGGCACAAGTATGGCCTGATGAGGCCGGGGACTGGGTTTCTCCCCAGCCACCCCATCGATGACCTGGTGATCCTGGGTAATAAACCCCCAAGGACCTTGTGGCCATCCTCCCGCCAAGGCCATTGAGGGCATCGGAGAAGGTTAAGAGACCCGGAGGCCTCTGAACAAGAGTGATGGGCTGACAGCTTCTGAGGAGGGCTGAGATGGCCGGCTCTCCCCAGGGCAGGTGCCGTGGCACAGCCTGACACACAGTGCCATGGATGAGATGGGAGTGAGGTTGCTTTCCAGGCAGTCAGTTGGGAGCCAGCAGAACCACAGGCACTCCAGAGGGTGCTCCAGGGAGCAAGGAGGGAAGTACATGCACACGCATGCAGAATGTGCATGGTGGCGGAGGGCAGGTTCCTCTCCTTTTCTTGGGCCTGCAGGAGCATGTCAAAGCCGAGGAGGCCCTTCCTGCAGCTCCCCGTAGGAGGTGGCTCTGCCCAGCCTGGCGAAGCCAGGACCAGCTGGCTCCAGTGGCTGAAGGGCACTCTCCTCCCAGGCCTCTCCTCTGTATGCCTTCCAGGAAGCCCCCTAGGCTTTACTGGATGGGAGGGGTGAGTTTCTTGAAACTGCCCCATTCAGATCCGACCCCACATGTTCAAACACGAAAGACTGTTCATTCTTTCTGGTGCTGTCATTCCCCTTGCATTTGTTCCAGTGCCAGCAATGGTGACATCACCCAGCCTCATTGCTCAGGTGACCCTAAAACCCCCAAGATTGCCTGCTCGAGGGAGCCCAGACCTACACCAGCGGGGTGGTGCTGCCACCAAGGCTGCAGAGCCCAGCAAGCAGGGCTTCATGGGAGGGGACAAGGATGCTGCCACAAAGCCAAGCTTCATGAGAGGGGACAAAGATGCTGCCAGAAATGGGTGACGGGGACCTTCTCTTCGTGATGTGACTGGCTGGGTCGTCTCCCAGGATGTCCCAAGTCCCCCCCAGTCAGGGGATACTTGTCTCTCCCTGCCTCCAACTACTCCTTTGGGCCCATTCATTGTCTTCCCGGATCTCTCTCCTAGGGCAGCCGGTCTCCTTCCCTGGAGAAACCCCCATCCACCTTCCCCTTCCCACAAGAGCCCCTTGGCTCTTCCTGGGATGCCCTACCCCATCCCCCCCCACCCTGCTCCTCTGGGACGTTCCTCACTTCCTTAACCCAGGGGTCTCCACTCATCCCCGCCACCTCACTGTGACATCCTCCCCGCTCCAACTCCTAGGAAGCTGAGATGCCGGTGTCCCTGTCCCCACCTCCCAAACTTTCTCCCCTGTTCCTGTGGTGCTGGCCTCGCATGGAAGTCACCGTCCCTCCCCTCCGCTCCTCCCTGGGTCAGCCCTCCCTCCTCCGCCCAGCCCAGGTTCCAGCCTCACCTGGGAGGCGCGCTCCGAGCCAGCCAGGTCGACCATGAACAGGCGGCCCTGCCGCACCTCCTGCAAGATGTTCTTGACCCGGCTGCGCTGGCGCACGGCCACCTGCAGCACCGCGTGGGAGCGGGAGGACGTCTGGTTGGCGGCCGTGGGCTCCTGGGTCCTCTGCCGGTTCCCCTTCATCAGCAGCTGCATGATCTGGGTGGGAGGGAGGAGAGGCAGCTCTTAGCGACTGCTGGAGATGCTCCAGCAGAGGAGCCCGAGGGGGCTGGCAGGGAGGGTCCTACTTCTGAGCAGTTGGGAAAGGGCAGGCTGGAATGGGCTGGGCTCCGTGCGCCAAGAGGCCTGGGGTGAGCTCGGCTCTCTGGAGGACAGGGTCTCTGGGTAAATGGAGAGGCAGTGTTGCCTGGTTACCCTCCCAGGGTCAGCGTGGTGGGGGCATTGGGGCAGGTGTGAGTCCCCTCCTTGCTGCCACTCAGGGTTCTGTCTGTCCCAGCATCAGCTGAGGGGGCAGCAGCTCCCTGGCTTCAGTCCCCGCCCCTTCTGCCCCTCAGGCGGTAAGCTTCCTCTCAGTGGCTCCTGGCTGGCCATACAAAACTCGCCTCCTTGGCATTGATGGTGGAGACTTCGGTGATGCCGGCCACCTGGATCACCCCCTTGGAGTCCTCCCGCAGCTCCAGGTAGCCCAGGGAGGGGTTCAGCAGGTCCCGGATCATCTCATTGTAGATCTGATGGGACAGGTGGGGGAGGGATGGGGGAAGGGAGTCTAAGGCAGGAGATCAAGGTCAAGGCCGAGTCCCCTTTCCTTTTGTGCAAGAAAGGGACAAAAGTTCACACTTCCTGAGCCCAGGCTCCTCTCAGAAGAGCCCTGACTAGGAGGAAAGGCCCTTTCTTTCCTATGGGGTCAAGGGCTTCAGCATCCACAGGAAACATCGGGCTGCTGGAGCCATGGTTACAGGAGGCTTCAAAACCAAGGATCACTCCTTTCCAGACAGGGTGGGCACCGGGCAGTGCCCTGAGTTTGAATCCCCACCCCCTCACTTACTGTGTGACATTGACCTACTTGCATGCGGACCTGACCAATGACCAGAACCCCCTTCCCCCACCCGGTGAGGAGCCCTGTTCATTGCTAGGCAACCCCTATGCTCTTTCTGGGGGCACCCCCACCCCATAAAGCGAGTCTTGCTGGCTGAATCAACACCTTGTTGGCCAGCAGCTGCTGGTGCTCTGCCTCACTGCCTCCTTAAGATGTCACCCAGGAGATTATCAGCTCCCGGAGGAGCCAGACGAAGTCCAGCTTCCCACCTCTTCTGGACTCTGTGTGTTTCCCCAGCCCCTGATATCCCATCACTGTCTGGTGATAGTACTCCCACGGGGTGGGCACCAGGAGGCTGTGGCTGGGTGGCAAAGGCCCATAGGTTCCAGCCTGTACGTGTATGTTCAGTTTTCACTGTACCCACACACAGAGTCACTGGAGGCAGCCTGGCAGGGCAGACAGGGTCTGCTCTAAGGAATGGGCCCGTGAGGATGGTGAGGTGAGGTGGTGAGCCTGGCACAGGGCAGAAGCTGCAGGGTCCGGAGTTTGAATCTCCACCCCCTCGCTTACTGTGTGACATTGGTCTAGTTGCCTAACCTCTCTGATGAGCCTGCAATGTTTATAAAGTGGAGCTCACAATAGGCATGTGGGAGGGCAGCAGTAATGAGCGCCCTGAGAAGCTGCCCAGTGACCAGCCCCAGGGAGGTGGGCCAGCCCCATATGAGCCTAGGCCGGGGGACTCACCTCCAGGTAGGACATGGAGACCTCATACTCCATGTCGTTGCTGGTCTCCTCGATGGCACGGAAGAGGTCACTGAGGGTCCGAACGTAAATGCCGGGCTCCTGGTCTGTGCCCAGCATGGTATAGGTTTTCCCACAGCCTGGGGCAGAACAAGGTGGAGGGTGACCAGGGTGGAGTCGGGAGGGAGGCCTTGCTGGGCAGGCACTCCTGGAAGCCAGGGTTTGTCCTCAAGGCTGGGCCCTCTCAGATGGCCAGGGAGGTGGTGGGGAGCAGGGCGGATGATGCCCCTGGCTCGGGATGGGGCTTCTGGGGCTGGAGGGCCCTGGGTGAGATTTGGAGCGACCACATCCTTGATTCCTGTCCCAGCTGGGGTCGGACTAGTTGGAGGGTGACGGGGATTACAGGAGCATTGCGGTCCTCGCCCACAGTCTGGACGTTCCCCTCACCTGTGGGGCCATAGGCAAAGACAGTGGCATTGTAGCCTGAGATGACGCCTTCGATGAGGCTCTTGGTGGTGGCCTGATACACCATCTCCTGTGAGGAAGGAAGCCTGTCAGGGGCTGGGACACAGGCGGGGCACAGCACAGGCACCCACTAGCTCGTCCTGACCTCTGATAGGAGAGGCTTCTGTCCCTGGAGCCCCAGCCCCAAGGTGAGTGGGGGTGGGGGGTGGGGTGGGGGAGGGAATGTCTCTGTTTACACTCACGGTGGGGGACACCAGACTGAAAGAGAGCCCAGGACACCTGAGACGCCTCCCTGCACAGCTGCCTCCTGGCCCCCAGCCCTGAGGATGCATCACATCTGTTCCTGGAAGCATCCCACAGATGGGCAAGATGGGGGTCCCCGAGGAGGGTGTCAGCTTCGCCAAACCCACCCTCTGTCCCTGTCCTCGCACCAGATGGCCTTCAAGCTCCTTTTCCAGCTCGGTAGGAGCCAAGCGAGGTGTACTGTGTAGGGTGGTGTCTGAGTGCCAATGCCAGTGCATCCGTGCAAGAGGCCGGGTGTGTGGGCCTTGTGTGCATGAGAACCTTCCTGAATGGGGAGGGCTCAAGGAACAGAGGGTGAGCAGGTGGAGTGGAGGCTGAGGTTCAAAGGCAGGGACCCTGGAGGGCCCCTCCTGAGTGGGGCTAAGGGTGGGGAGGGGCTCCTGCATGTCTCCAGCCCAGGCCCTCCCTCACCTGGGTGGCAGTGAAGTCAAAGGCCACGTCGAACAGGTAGGACTTCTCCCGGGAGCGATGTGCTCGCAGGATGTCGTCGGGATCCTCCATTGGGTCCATGAGAACCACCATCTGCAAAGGTCCCCGGAGGGAGGCCCACGGTCACCTGGGATCCCCGGGTCCCCATGAGGTCAACCCTCAGGGATTAACAAAGTTAACCCCTTTGTTGATCAGAGTTAACAAAGCCCGTCTGGGCTGTGACCCTAGCCCAGGACGTGGGCAAGGGATGGGAGGGGCCAGAGGCCAAAGTCCAGGTCCCAGGTCCCACTAGAGGTAGGTCTCAGAGCCACAGCCCATTCCTGTCCTCTTCAGCTTTCCCGTGTCGGGTCAGGCTCGCCATCACCTGGCCTTGGATGCCCAAAGGGGACACCTTCCTGACAACAAGCAATTACCCCTGCAAGGCCGGTGCAGCCCTAGGGGAGCAGAGCACACACAGGTGATGCCCAGGTTACCACGAGCCCAGACCCTGGGGGCCTGCCCCTCACTGCAACACCACACCCCATGCTGCCTCTGCCAAAGAGGAGCAACAGCAGAATGGAGAGCATCTGTCAGGGTTCATTTTGTGTCAGGACCTGTTGCAAGCACCCACACATACAGTGTCTTTTATTTATTTATTTTTAAGACGGAGTCTTGCTCGTTGTCTAGGCTGGAGTGCAGTGGCGTGATCTCGGCTTACTGCAACCTCCACCTCCTGGGTTCAGCGATTCTCCTGCCACAGCCTCCCGAGTACCTGGGACTACAGGCGCATGCCACCTGTATTTTTAGTAGAGACGGGGTTTCTCCATGTTGGCCAGGCTGGTCTCAAACTCCTGACCTCAAGATCCACCTGCCTTGGCCTTCCAAAGTGCTGGGATTATAGGCATGAGCCACCGTGCCTGGCCTCACACAGTCTCTTTTAACCCCAGCCATGACCCCAGGCTAAGGCCAGCTATGACTCCCAATCAGGGTCCAAAGGAGTCACACCCCCCAGGTCGTCACACATCAGCAAGGGGAGACCCAGGGTGCCAACCAGGCTCTGAGTTCAAAGTCCACTGACTCCTATCCTCCTCCTACAGCCCTGCCTGCCCTGCCTCACCCCTTCAGAGCAGACCTGGGGTAGGGCAAAGAGTTGCAGGCAGCTGGGTGAGGGGCGAGGTCAGCACGCTGGGCTTGGGGAGCTCCACTTGCGACTGAGAGGGGTGAGGGAACTGCACCAGTGGCCCTTTGCAGCTTTGAGCCTGAGCTGGGAGTGGAAGGGAAGCAGAGGGGCTTGGGCTGGCAGCCAGGACAGGGCATGGGTGGGCCAATCCCAGCTGGGGCTCCCCTCCCTGCAGGGTAGGAGTGGCAGCACTGTGTGTGTGTGTGTGCGCGTGTGCACACCTCCTGGCATGTGTGTTGAGACACAGAAGGGTCCTGGGCGGGTTCTTCCCCTCCTCCAAAGGTGACTGACTTTCCACTCTGACCCCGCCTCTGCCCCTGTGCCCTTGGTGTGTGCTGAGCCTCGTCCCGAGCTCTGTGCAGAGATGCAGAGGAAGGAGGCTGCATCCTTGCTGGGGGCCCTAGTCTAGGGTAGGCGTGGGGACAGAGTCGTGGAAATAACAGGAGACATTCAAAGATGCATGGGAGGCTGGGCGCGGTGGCTCAAGCCTGTAATCCCAGCACTTTGGGAGGCCGAGACGGGCGGATCACGAGGTCAGGAGATCGAGACCATCCTGGCTAACACGGTGAAACCCCGTCTCTACTAAAAAAAAAATACAAAAAACTAGCCGGGCGAGGTGGCGGGCGCCTGTAGTCCCAGCTACTCGGGAGGCTGAGGCAGGAGAATGGTGGGAACCCGGGAGGCGGAGCTTGCAGTGAGCTGAGATCTGGCCACAGCACTCCAGCCTGGGCGACAGAGTGAGACTCCGTCTCAAAAAAAAAAAAAACAAAAAACAACAACAACAAAAAAAAAACAAAGATGCGTGGGAGGGCTTGAGTTTGGAGGATTTAGGATGAGGGGAGCAGGGGCAGCAGAGGATAATCAGGGCAGGCGCTGAGGCCCTTGTGACCTCTTATTGGCGGTTGGGCCTGGGTATAACCTGCCTGAGCCTCCGTCTCCTCCTCTGTCAGATGGGACAGCAGCGTGATCCACCTGCAGGGCTGGGAAGACCCTGGAACAACGTGTAACGTGCTTGGGCACAGGGCCGGGCATGTGCCGAGAGCTCAACAGTCTTTGTTCAAGGGGCTGTTAAGAGGGCAGGGGTGGAGACTGAGAGTGGCCACCTCCTTCCCACACCAATGACTCTGCCATCAAGTCGAGGCCCACAACCCCACCCTCACCGTGGAGAAGGTCACTGGGATTCCATGGGCCCTGCACCTGCCTGAGGTCCCTTTGGACCATAGTCCCTGTCCTTCTCATGCACCACCCCCAACCACTGCACCGTGGAGGTGCCCCCTGAGAAGCAGCTGGCGCCTCTAAATGCTGCTCTGTGCCTGGGGATGCCTGGGCTCCCTGGGGTCCTGGCTCGTGCCAGCCAGAGGAAAACGAGCCACCACTGTGCTCTTCATGAGAAGGGAGGACGCTCCCTGGGGCCATGGGTGCTGAACAGAGTGCATGACGGCAGCCTCAGCCAGCATGGGCGTCTCATGGGTCCCCTCTTTCAGTGGGAGGGAAGGGGGCGAGGGAGGTAGGGCATGGGCAGCCTTCATTCCCAGCCCCCTCCTCCCAGCACAGAATCACCGTGATCATCGTGACTGAACCCTTCGACTTGAGTCATCACGATGATGATTCTCAGATGGGGAAGTTGAGGCACAAAGTCATGTTGCTAGGAAATGGCAGAGCCAGGACTGGGGCCTGGCAGTCTGGGTCCTGGCTGGCACTCTGCCTACTCTCCTAAACCACCTCTTATGCACACACTTCCACCCCTACTCCCACGGGGGGCCTTGTGGGGTGGGGTAGGTAGGGGAGTTCCTACCCTATTCCTCAGTAGTTCCTGTAATTCCAGGAAGTCCCAACACCCACAGTGCGCATTAACCTGACCTAATTCATAACCGGGGATAAGATACTGTCCAAGGAGCTAAACTGAGTCCTAACAGCGGGCAGGACACTGAGGAGGGTGGGCTGTTATGGGGTGCCCCATGGAAGCAGAGACAGGGGCTATGCTCCCTTCCTGGGTCAGCAGGGGAGCCAGGGCTGGTGATAGTCCCAAAAAGGGCTTGGGAACAGACAAGGCATGAGGGGTGGCCGCTCGGGGTGAGGAGGCAGCAGGCAGCAGGCAGCAGAGCTGTGAGCACAGCTGGGCTCCGTGGATCCAGGAGGTCCTCGTAGGTCCCTCTGGGTCCACCCAGATCGAGCTCGCGGATTTAGGACGCCCAGTCCCAGGAGGATGACAGCCCTGGGGCTCCCACCAGACTCCCGCAGCATTCTACGTGTGCCCTGGGTCAAACCCCCTTCCTGCACCACCTGGACTCCAGGCTCATACCTGTGCTCACTGCATCGAAACTAACCTATCACCGTCAGGTATCCGGCAAGGCCCCTTCTGGGATTCTCAGTGGAGGAGGGGAGAGGGAGGCGGCTTTCCAGGAGGCCTGACCCTGGCAGCCTCATGTGGAACTCTTTCCCAATCAGATGGGATTCCAGGTCAGCCAGCTACAGGAGAGGGCTCTAGATAGGATGGACCAGGGGGCTTTGTGTGGGGAAAAGAATGAGGCCACTCACTCAGGCTCCTTGCCAGCTGGCCAAAAGCTAGGTGGTCACAGTGAGCCTCTTCCAGGATCTGGACCCTGTCCCAGGCCCCAAAGCTAGCAGCATGAGCCCTGCTCTAGTGTCAGACCCGATTGAAGGTAAAACGTGGCTCCGAGTTCCCCAGTACAGGTTCCTATGGGACGCAACCAGAACCCAGCCAGCTGCTCACACTCTTATCTCAATGCCAGCGGTCCTGTGGACACAGGCAGGACCAGTGGCCTGAGGAGCACCCCCTGGGAGAGGGGCCTTCAGTGAGCAGCATGCACCAATGCCCATCCCACCCGTGACCTTCAGACAACCTCCAGACACTGCCAAGTTCACGGCGTCCTGGGCATTTGGTTCCTTTAGCTAACCAGGCTCCTGTAGTACAGTCAGCACAGCTGCCACGATCCCCGCTTAAAGAGGGCTTTGTCTGGGTTCCATCTGTCTGCGCTCCAACCCCCGCCCCACCCTCGAGAGCATCACCCTATTCCTGTCCCCTCTAGCACACAATGGAGCCCTTGTGCCCCTCCACCAGGTGAGCTGGAGCTGAGCTGGGGAGGGGTGGGGACAGGTGCTCTGAGCTGCCAGGGAGACCAGCACGGGGTGTTCAAGCCAGGTCAACACACTTGCTGAGCAAGGTTTCAGGGAGAGAGTGCAAAGGGAGCCCAGGTTTCCTGCCTTCCGACACTCAAGGATCATTTCAATAACCAGGAGAGTGCGGGAGTACAGGGAGGCACCTAATCCCACCCCTAGAGGAAGACTTCCTGGAAGAGGTGGCACTAACATTGAGTCCTAAAGAATGAGAGACGTGGAACGGAGAGAGAATTTTGGACAATTACATGAGCAAGGCAAAGAAGCGATGGGCAGGCTGTGGCACTGGTTCTCAGCTCAGATCACTGGGGTTTCTTGTGAGAAACACAGGGTCGGGAAGAGAGGGCTGGAACTTCACCTTCCATCCTCCACGCCAGGGATCTGCACTGCACAGACCCAAGAACTGATGTGTGCATCCACAGAGGCCAGCACACGGGTACCTCACCCACCCAGGCACCCCCCATCCCCATGAGCACACGCAGTCCCTCCTCGGGGAGGCTCCTCTACATCCTCTGAGCCTCCCTCTAAAGGCTCCCCTGGTTGGCACACAGCAGATGTCCAAGGGACGTGTGCTGAATAAAGCTGCCATTTATGGGGAGTGGTGATTGTGCCAGGCACGGTGCCAATGGCTTGGCGTGTGTTTTCCCTGACAGCTTAAGAGTGGGCACTCTTGGCAGATGTGGTGGCTTATGCCTGTAATCCCAGAACTTTGGGAGGCTGAAGTGGGTGTATCACTTAAGGTCAGGAGTTTGAGACCAGCCTGGCCAACATGGCAAAACCCCATCTCTACTAAAAATACAAAAATTAGCTGGGCATGGTGGCACGCTCCTGTAGTCCCAGCTACTTGGGAGGCTGAGGCAGGAGAATCACTTAAACCTGAGATGCAGAGGTTGCAGTGAGCCAAGATTGCGCCACCGCACTCCAGCCTGGGTGACAGAGCGAGACTCTGTCTCAAAAAAACAAACAAAAACAGAGAGGACACTCTTATTATCGCTTGCCTGGAGATGAGGAATCGGTTGGGTTAAGTAAATTACCTAAAGCCGTACTGCCAAGTGCAGAGCTGGGCAGATTCAGAGCTGTGGGTCTCAGAACCCAGGCTGCCCACCATGCCTCTCCAAGTGCACCAGTGGACAAACAGCTGCCTGGCTGGGGGGAACACCTGCTTGTCACAGGTGGAACTGTGCCCCCCCCCCCAGATTTCATGTTGTGAAGTCCTAATGCCCAGTGCCTTAGAATGTGACCTTATTTGGAAATGGGGTTGTTGCAGGTGTAATCAGTTGAGGAAGGATGAGGTCATATTGGAGTAAGGTGGGCCCTTTATCCACTATGACGAGCGTCATTATAAAAAGGGGAAATTTGGGCACAGATCTGCGTAGAGGGAAGCCGCTAGGAAGAGACACAAGGAGAAGATGCTCATCTAAAGCCAAAGGGAGCCAGGCACGGTGGCTCACGCCTGTAATCCCAGAACTTTGGGAGGCCGAGGTGGGTGGATCACCTGAGGTCAGGAGTTCAAGAGCAGCCTGGCCAACATGACAAAATCCCATCTCTACTAAAAGTACAAGAATTGGCTGGGCGTGGTGGTGGGCGCCTGTAGTCCCAGCTACTTGGGAGGCTGAGGCATGAGAATCGCTTGAACCCAGGAGGCAGAGGTTGCAGTGAGCTGAGATTATGCCACTGCACTCCAGCCTGGGCCAGGGAGTGAGACTGTGTCCATAAATAAATAAATAAATAACTATAAAGCCAAGGAGGCCTGGAGCAAACCCTTCCCTGCTGCCGTATGGGCTGTGGACTTCCGCCTCCAGAACTGTGAGACAGTAGGTGGCTGTGGTTGAAGCCACCCAGTGCGTGGCACTTTGCTACAGCAGCTTGCAAACTAATATGACATCCAAGGCAGGCCCACCTGCCGTAGGGAGCTGAGTGTTGCCACACCCCAGGTGGGGCTTCAGCCAGCCCCTCCCCCAGCCTTAAGCAGGTGGGCTGAGCGTGGGCATTCTCTCTCACGGCCTCCCAGGGAATGCATTCTCATGCTCGCCGCACATGGGGCACCTGTCTCTGGGAGGTTTCAATGGGAACTTTGCTCACATGGGAGGCGGGCAGCTTCATGCCAGAGTTCTGCCCCTCCAAGCCCATCTGCCACTGCAGCTCCAGGCTTCCAACTCAGCAGAGGCTCTGGCTTGAGACTCCACCTCCATGGCCTCCTCTCCCAGCCCTGCTCTTAGTTCAATGCAGATTTTGACCTTTCCAGAGTTCCAGATGGAGTCGGAGTCTTTGAGTCTAGAAACTCAAGATCCTGTAGGGAAGTGGGGGCCTCAGGCCAGGGAGAGGAGGTCTCATCCATAAGCTGCGTCCCCATCAGGGGACCAGGCTCATTCCAAGCATCTCCTAGGTGAGAAATACTTTGCACATAGCATGTCACACTACTAAGCTGCAGCTGCATTTATCAGCTTTGCAGTTTTAACAGGATTCTTTCTGGCCCTCAAATGGCTGAGCACGGACCAGGCTTTCTCAGGCTTGGCACTGTTGACATTTTGGGCTGGATCATTCCTTGCTGTGGGGGCAGTTCTGTGCATTGTAGAATGTTGAGCAGCATCCCTGGCCGCTACCCACTAGATGCCAGTCGCACCCTTCCCCCTGGCTGTGACACTGCCAAATGTTCCTGGGGGCAAAATCGCCCTGGTTCAGAACCACTGACTTAGATCATTCCTCCCGCAGCCTCCAAGGCTAACGGCAAAAATCTCCGAGGGAGGGGGTGCCACCAATGAGGCTCAGTTTGACATTGCTGTGTGACTTTTAGGAAGCTCCAACACTTCTCTGGGCCTCAAGTTTTTCCCGGTTAGAAGTCAGGAGGACCAACAGGGCTGTAGCCTTGAGAAAAGAAATCATATTATATCAACATCCCCATCCTACTCAGGAAGCCTCAGCAGAGAATCTGGCTCTGGCTTTATCTGCAGCCCAGAGGGCCAGGCCACAGCCCCTTCATTCTTACAAGTAAAAACAAACCATAACAAAACCTGATTCTAGGTGGACAGCACCCTTGTAAGGCTGTTCTGTTTTTGTTTTTTGTTTTGTTTTTGTTGTTTTTAAAGGAGAATTTGTTGCTGGTCATGTTTCTAGTTGTAAACATACCATCCTGGGAGTCCTCAATAAAGGCAACGCTGATCCCAGGAAGGGTGTCCCTGGGGCCTGTCAGCCTTTAGGCTGGATGGAGAAGGCCAAAGTTGACCCTGCTGAGCTCATAAAGCTTAGCTTCATGCCCAGCTGGCTGCTTAGGACACAGCCACACCTGGCTGATGTCCTGGTCAGATCCCCACCTTGTTACAGGATTCTGAGACCTGGAGGCTTAGGATGGGGAGCATGTATAATCGAGAATATACTAGGGCTGTGTCTCTCAAGGGGTCTGCAGATACCTTCCCCAGAGTCACCCAGGGAGCTTATAAAATGCAGATTCTCAGGCACTTCCCACACGCACAGAGTCAGAATCTGGGGGGAAATGGGCCCATAAATCTGCATGTTAACAAGCACCCTTCCTTGTATCCATCCAGACGCTGAATGTGAGGATCCTTGCAACCTAGAGGATTATGCACAACAGCCAAAAAGTGAGAACAACCCACATGCCTATCAACTGATGAAAAGATAAACAAAACACAGTGAATCCACACCTCGGACATTATTCAGCAAAAGGAGTGAAGTTCAGGTGACTGGATACAGTGGCTCACACCTGCAATCCCAGCACTTTGGGAGGCCAAGGCAGGAGAATTGCTTGAGCCCAGGGGTTTGAGACCAGCCTGGGCAAGATGGCCAGATCCCATCTCTACTAAAAATTAAAAATCGACTGGGCATTGTGGCATGTGCCTATAGTCCCAGCTACTCTGGAGGCTGAGGTGGGAGGATTCTTTGAGCCCAGGAATTCAAGGTGGCAGTGACAAAGTGAGACCCCCATCTCTGAAAAAAAAAAAAAAAAGGAATGATGTTCTAGCAGGAGCTATAATGTGAATGAACTCGAACTTCAAAAACATTAGGACCAGTCGGGCACAGTGGCTCATGCCTGTAATCCCAGCACTTTGGGAGGCCAAGGCGGGGGTATTACTTGAAGTCAGGAGTTTGAGACCAGCCTGGCCAACATGATGAAACCCATCTCTACTAAAAATACAAAATTAGCCAGACATGGTGGCGCACACCTGTAATCCCAGCTACTCGGGAGGCTGAGACAGAAGACTCACTAGAACCCGGGAGGCAGAGGTTGCAGTGAGCGGAGATAGCGCCACTGCACTCCAGCCTGGGTGACAGAGCCAGACTGTGTATCAAAAAAAAAAAAAAAAATTAGGCCCACATACTACATGATTCCATTCACATTAAATGCCCAGAATGGGCAATATGGAGATGGATAGTACTTTAGTGGCTGCCTGGGGCTGGGAGGGGCTGGGGACACAGCGGGATGGCTAATTGGGGAGAGGTAAAGAATCCCAACCCCCTCCGCCAGCCACTCTCCACCAGCTCAGCTCTTCAGGGCAACAGGGCCAAGAAGCGTCCAGATGGTTGGTGTGCAGGGAGTTTCCCCCCTTGCTGCCCCCAGGCAGGCAGGTGGGCTAAAGACAGCTGCTCCCACAGCACTCCCAGGCTCGGGCTGACATCTGTCAACTTATACTTTATTTATCTTTCCCAACAGCCTCCCAGTTGCGTGGCTGCAGCACCCCCCTTATATTATCTCCTTTAATCCTCTCGACAGCTCTCAGGGTGGGTGGGGCAGGTTTCCTGTTCTCCTGTCTTCTGATGAGGAAGCAGAGGCCCAGGGAGAGTTTCAACCTGCCCACCAGTATGCGGCCAGGATGACATGGCAGGCTGAGAAAGCCTGGGTGCTCTGGTTCGCGGATCCCGGGCTGTGTAGCCCCTGTTCTCGGGAGCCCAGGGCTCCCCTTGCCTACATTTCTCCTTTCCATCCCAGGAGTCGCACTGTCCGGCCCGATGTTCCCCGGTGGCTCTTCTGCCTTCACTCCTCTTTCCCTTCCCACTCTCACCCTGCCCCCCTGGCCGAGGCCCCACAGTTGGGCCTAGTGGGAGCCCTTACCTGGCTCCACAGCACCCCGGGGAGCAGAGGGGGATGGCAGTTGGACTTCCAGCAGATAAAATGCTAATGATGGGATTATACACATGGTCCGTTGACTTAAATCCTGCAGACAAACACAGCCTGGAAGAGCTGGGAGGAGGGCCCACGGGCTGCAGGCTTTGGGAGGGATGGGGGACGGAGGAGCTGGCTGTTTGGTCTGTAGTTTTTTCCCCCACCCGGAATGCTGGGGCCCCACTAGCCTCTCAGACTGTCCCTGGCTCCTCTCGGGCCCCAGAGGTAAATTAAACCAGGCCCACCTGGTGCTTCCCCACTTCCTGTGTTTACGCGTTAGGGTCTGATCTCACCCCAGGAGCTACTAAGACATGGAGCTCCTACCATACTTCCAGGAACACACACACACACACACACACACTCTGAGGTGTCCACACACACACACACACACACACACACACACACACACACACTGAGGTGTCCATTTGGGAACTGTCCTGAGCTCTCTGACACAGGAAGAGGGAGCAGGAAGGCTCAAGGCCCAGGTTTTGTTTACCTCTGGGACCCGAACCTATCCCATATTTCAGCCCTTGAGATACATTCACATTCATTAACCCTTATGTAGACACGTGCCGGGCACTGTGTTATGCACTGTGCCTACGTTAACCACAGGGACCCTCTAAAGAAGGCATTGTGACGACTAATGGAATTGAATGGGGCCCTGGAATCACAGGCCTTCCAAGGCACCTGGACTATCCCCATTAAAAATCCAAACCAGCTGGGCGAGGTGGTGCACGCCTATAATCCTAAAAGTTTAGGAGGCCAGGGCGGGTAGATCACTTGAGGTCAGGAGTTCGAGACCAGCCTGGTCACCATAGCGACACCCCGTCTCTACTAAAATTAGAAAAAATAGCTGGGCATGGTGGCACGTGCCTGTAATCCCAGCTACATGGGAGGCTGAGGCAGGAGAATCGCTTGAACCCGGGAGGCAGAGGTTGCAGTGAGCCAAGATCGTACCACTGCACTCCAGCCTGGGTGACAGAGCAAGACTCCATCTCAAGAAAAAAGAAAAAAGAAAAAAACATCCAAATCCGAACTCCAGCTTCCCCAGAATCCAAGCACTCTGGGCTTCTATCCCAGAGGACCCTCCATCTGTGGGAATGTCCCCTTCTGCCAAGCCTCGTTGCCACAATCTCCCTCATTTGAAGTGTCCCCAGGAGAACAATGCCTAGACTAAAGAAGGCTGTCCTAGGACCCCTCATGGTGGCCCAGCCCTGTGGGTTACTGCATCCCCAGTCTACCTCTCCCCACTCAGGATGCACATGTCCTGGCTCAGCTCCCAAATACACCCACTTGCCCATGGGGCCTCCAGGCCTTAGGAGGAATGACAGAGCTTCCACTGGCCAGCTGGCCCCATCAGTGAAGCTGATGAGGACTGGATCCCCGAGCCTCCCTGTGGGCCAGGGCTGTGGGCGAGCTACAGAGCCACTGGAGTCGGGTGAAGGTTGGGAGGTGGGGGGACTGGCCAGGTCGGGGTCAAGGGTAAGGGGGGTCCATGTCCATTTGTTATTAGGAGGGTCCCAGCCTGGTAGTTATGACTGCTCCTAAACTGCAGTCCTCCATTAGAAGGGCTGGGCTGGGTCCCTGGTGCAAGCCAATCTTTGAACCCACTGGGGACAGAAGGAGCTTAGGGCCAGAAGCCCACAGGAAGTTTGCATGGAGAGCCCTCCTCAGTATCAACCCAGACAAGACTCTCTGCACCTCCAGCTGACAAAGGAGCAGTCCTGTTAGAACCGCCCAGCTCGGAGGCCTTCTCGGAGGTGGAGGCGTAGCTTGGCTGGATTAGGCCAGACCCAGAGAGGGAGCCCCTCCCGCTCCACATGCAGGGATAGAAAGGAACCAGTGTTTGCCATGTGTGGGCACACAATGGGCTGTCCCCTCGACAGGGAGCATTTCCATCAGCACCAGTTAATATTTATCAGCCCCCACGCAGGCTAGGAGCCAGGAGTAGCAGAAAGAGAGTCAGCATTGTCCCAACCCCAAGGACCTGATGTCTTCGGGACAAGTTGGACAAGCAGAGTGGCTTTGCCTGGAAGGAGGTTTCTCCTCCTGAACTCTGTGGCTCCTCTCCTGGGCCAATCCAGCAGCCCTGGGGAATTTCAGTCTCTAACAGACGTTGATAAATGACATCTATGAAACGTCCTACGTGCCAAGCACTGGGTAAGCAAGTGCATACATTAGCCTACAAAGACCCTCTAAAGAAAGCATCATGATGTCTGTCTCCACTTACACACGAGGCAACTGAAGCTCCTGGAAGCAACCCCGCCCCTCCTCCCCACCCCCCCACCCCCGGCCCAAGTCTGCACAGCTGGCAAATGGCAGAAGTCCTGAAACCACTGTTTATGTGCATTCATTCTGCTCCAGCTGAGCCTGACCCATTTAGACAGGGTCTTCCCAGTCATCCCCTGCTTTCTGCAAGGTCTTTGAGGAAGCCCACCCTTTTCCAAGGAGGAATATGGGAAAAGAAATGAGGACGCGCCACCCATGGCTCTACTGTGCCCACAGTTCCACCATCACTGCTAAAGAAAGAGGCCTGGCCGGGCGCGGTGGCTCAAGCCTGTAACCCAGCACTTTGGGAGGCCGAGACGGGCGGATCACGAGGTCAGGAGATCGAGACCATCCTGGCTAACACAATGAAACCCCGTCTCTACTAAAAATACAAAAAAATTAGCCGGGCGAGGTGGCGGGCGCCTGTAGTCCCAGCTACTCGGGAGGCTGAGGCAGGAGAATGGCGTAAACCCGGGAGGCGGAGCTTGCAGTGAGCCGAGATAGCGCCACTGCACTCCAGCCTGGGCGGCAGAACGAGACTCTGTCTCAAAAAAAAAAAAAAAAAAGAAAGAGGCTTGAGTGGGCCCCTTGCCCTGGGGAGCCCAGAGGCAAGCAGGCATTGGAAGTGTGCCATCCGCCTCTGGTTTGCTTATCCTGGGCCCGGGACTTCATGAGTCCAGCCCGTGGGACCTGAGCCCAGGCGCCTCAGGTGCTCCCGTATGTCTTTCTCTGCATTGTGCCGTGCCACCCAACTTCTCTGAGCCATTAGCACAGCCTACCACCACAATGCTCCTACCTGGGCACCAAGCCTGCCCCTGTTGCCCCCACCACTGTGCCTGTGTGCATCCCAGCACGAGTCCTCAACTGCCTACCCAAACAAACATCCTGGCCATGGTCTACAGGGTATGTGGTTTGGCCCAGCCCATTTACACCTCTTGCCCCTTTCCCTCCTCCTTGAGCCACACTGGCCTTTTCTCAGCTACCCAATTGCATCCCAGTCCCTCTCACCACAGGCCCTTTGCACATGCAAGCCCCTCAGGTCAACATTCTCCGTTCATGCACACTACTAATGACCTCTTCTTCACCCTTTATGTTTTCAGCTCAAGCACAGTTTTTCTTTTTCTTTTTCTTTTTTTTTTTGAGACAGAGTCCCACTCTGTCGCCCAGGTTGGAGTACAATGATAAGATCTCAGCTCACTGCAACCTCCACCTTCTAGGTTTTAGTGATTCTCCTGCCTCAGCTTCCCGAGTAGCTGGGACTACAGGCACGTGCCACCACGCCCAGCTAATTTTTTGTATTTGTAGTAGAGACTGGGTTTCACCATGTTGGTCAGGATGGTCTTGATCTCTTGACCTTGTGATCCAGCCTCCTCGGCCTCCCAAAGTGTCAAGCCCAGTTTCTTAAGGAAGGCCCCCCTGACCTCCAGGTTTACGTGTTATTCCCTCTTACCTACTCTCATGCCACTAAGCATTTCTGTGCAGCCCTTGTTAGCTGCAAACTCATGTTTGTTTGTGATGCAATTCTTTGATGAATGCCTCATCTCTCCACACTAGACTTAAGGTAATGGAGACAGAACAGGGTCTTTTCTGTTCACCACAGTTTCCCAGTTTCTAGCACAGTACCCAGCATGCTGCTGGTACTTGATAAACACTTACTGCCTTGTGTGCCCGCCTTCCTCATCCTGGTGACATGAGGACCAAGATTGCAAACAGAGAGCCAAGGATTTTGCACATGTGAACACCCTAGAGGCGAGTTTTAGCACTCGACCATATACGTATGTGCTCTGTGGGTAGTAGGCATATTAGGGTGGGAAAGTCAAGCAATGGGCATATGAATGGTAAAGGATCAGGACCCACCCAGGCAAGGGAAGCTCCCAGTTGTCCTTGGATCAATCTAGGAAGGCTTCCTGGAGGAAGGGCCCCCAGCTTCCTAGGTGGTGTCATCAATAGCACAGCCAAGAGTTCAGTGAGTAGAGGAAGGATGGTGCTGCAAGCCACAGGGGCCCTTTCTGCTCTCACCAGGTGAGTTGAGCCATCTGAGCAGACCTCTGTACTGTAGCTCCTGCTGCAGGGCCCTGCATACCTGCTCATCCACTTTATGGGCAATGAGGGTAGCTCCTTCCTCCAGCTCTGCCACGCTGATGGGCCGGACCCGAAGTGCCACCTGGGAGGGAAAACCAAGCCCCTGGGATTAGAGGGAGAGGACTATGCTGGCCTTAGAGAGACCCCAGGCGAGAGCCCCTGGCTTCTCTAGCATTCAGCCATCTCAGGCCTCTTTTGTCCTAAGGAAAACTCTGCCTAGGTCAGAGGACAGCAGGTCCACAGAGTGTTGGACTGTGTCTGAGTCAATGAGTCTCCCCAGGAGCCCTGGCCTCCGGGAGAGCCCCAGGGGAGAGAGCTGTCTGCTGCTCCAGCCTGTCTCAGCCTCATGCCCAAATAAAACACTCGCAGCTCCCCTGGGCTTGAACTTGGGGCCCCAGCACTGGAGCAGCCTGTGCTTCTGTGAATGATGTGCTGCAGGGGCAGGTGCAGGCACGGCTCTGGGATGAGGCCTGGTAGGTGCGATGGAGCAGGGAACATCCCCCATCATCCTAACAGCCTGTGACCACATTCCTATGCCGAGGAGAGTGTCACCTAGACCCCCCACCTCTGTCTATCCTCCAGCCAGTGCGAAATGGGTCTCATCCTATGCGTGAATCTCCCTAAAGAACAGGGTAGAGTGGGAACATGTGTTCTGCTGATCAAAGGGAAACAGCTGCTGGGTGTGGGGGTAGAATGAACGGCCCTCTGGCTGAGTGAAGACTCCTTCAGGCCTGGCGTGATGGCTCATGCCTGTAATCCCAGCACTTTGGGAGGCCGAGGCAGATGGATCCTGAGGTCAGGAGTTCAAGACCAGCCTGGCCAACATGGTGAAACCCTGTCTTTACTAAAAATACAAAAATTAGCTGAGCATGGTGGTGCATGCCTATTATCCCAGCTGCTCGGGAGGCTGAGGCAGGAGAATCACTTGAACCTGGAGGTTGCAGTGAGCTGAGATCGCACCACTTCACTCCGGCCTGGGTGAGAGAGTGAAACTCTGTCTCCAAAAAAAATAGTCACTCTCAGGGACCTACACTTCCTGACGGGGTCATCTTTATTGGCCTCTTCAGCCAAATCCCACTGGCAGGAGGGGAGAACCCTTCGTCCGTGCTCCCAGGGGCACACAACACACGCCAAGGCCAACCATTTTCAAAGAGACACATTCTAAACAGCCAGAGAGGATGTCCTAGAGCCCAGGGCTTGCTTGGGGGCTGGAGCTGAGGCTCCTCTTTGGAGAAGCAAGCCCACACTTGAGAGATAGGGGACTCTGGGGGCAACATTATCCTCCAATTACCCTACTGTGCACCTTCTGGTGATGAGGGCCCTTCTCCAGATCTCAAAAATTAGGGGATGAGGAAGGGGCTTGCTGAGAGAGACACCTACCCACCCACAGTCAGTGGTGGCCTCAAGGTCACTGAGTCATCCCCCTTGTTGCTCTGGCCTGGGCACCACTGATGATCAGGAATTCGACCTTCCCCTCCACAGCCCCCACTCTCACCTCCGCATCTGTCCCAGGCCCCCGGGCTCTGTGGGGCCATCGTAGCTGCATCTAGCACTTCTCTGAAAGATTTAGAGTCCGGACTTGGACAGCATCTGTGTTGCAGCCCAAGAACCAGGCACTCCTGGCCCCATCCTGATACCAGTGGCCCTTGTCTTCCTACTGGTGATCCCCTTTAAACTCCTGACCTCACCAGGGCTGGGGCAGCGTCTGCTTAACCGGGAACCCCCCACCTTCCTTCTGGGGGCAGTCAGGTCAAGCCCTCCCTGCCCCTGGCGTTTCTGAATGAGAGAGCAGAGATTCATCTGCACACGCTTTGGGGGCGGGATCCCCCAATGGGAGGGTGGAAAGGTGGGGGTGGGGTTGAAGTTGGGGTCATTTTCAGGCTCAGGAAAGTCTAAAAAGGCCATAATGCCTTCTTGACACCCATCCTGCAGGACTTGGGGAAAGTTGCTCTGAGGAGTCCCGGCCCTGGCCGTTGCCTGCCCTCTCAGTGGGGTGGCGGCGAGGGGACAGGACTCTCTGTCTGCTGGAGGCCGACTGAAGTAGACCACGGAGCGGGGTGGGGAGGAGGGTCTGAAAGGGTCTCACCATAAGTTGCTGGTCCTTGGAGTCCCCGCTGTCCTTCATGCTTGCAGCAGATGGAGGGGCTCAGGCCGCGCCAACGGGCATGGCCCAGCCTCACCCCCACCGCTGCCGGGTCGCGTCCGCCCGCTGCTTGCTGCCCGCAGCCTCGCCCGCTGCCTGACAACCCGAAACCAACAACGCGCCAGCGGCCAAGGACGCTGACCGCAGGCGGGGCGGGGGGAGGGCCCGGACGGCGCCGCCCCGCCCCCGGAGCCCGCCCCTCCCCGCGCTGAGGGCGAGAGTTGGCCGCCTCCGCCCGGGAGGCCCCCGAGCCTGCGCCGCTGCGCGACGATGTGTGCCCGGCTGTGCGGCCCTACGGCCCTCGGTGCGTCCGTGCGTCCGCATGGCGCCTCCGCGTCGGTTCGCTAACTCCTGCGCGCCCGCCAGCGCCCCTCGGCTCGCGGCGCGACCCCGTGCCACTGCCCTTTAGGGCGCGCCCCGCCTGCCACGCTGCCCCTTGGGGCACACGCATCTGCCGCCCGCCCGTCTGCCTGTCTCTGGGGTCTCCAGGGCGGCGGCTGGCAGCCTCGGGTTTCCATGCGCGCCGCGTGCATGGCCACAGGTGCCTCTGGTGTGGGTGTCTGCACCCACTGCGCATTGGCATGGGTGGTAAAAAGTTGTCCCTGTGCTCAGGCCACCGCCCAGTGGTATGGAGCGAGCACCTTTATTACCTGGGGCGTGCTACAGAAGAGCCTGACTCAGTGCACCCCACTAGCAAACAAGCCTCTACCCCTGAACCCAGAATCTAGGTCACGATGACTGGGTCCGTGTGCCCTGCTGGCTCCCCGCCTGCTGCTGGAAGAGCCACAATACTGTGCAAGAAAGTCTACGTCTGACGCTACCGCCTCCATTCTTGGCGACAATAACAACGGTTGCACTCCCAGGGAACACAGAGAAAAAGTTCCTGTACTCAGGAGGCCCTGGGAAAACAGGATTTGGGTCCCAGCTCTGCCTCCAACTTGCCCAGCCACCTGGAGCTGGTTTTTCCTGCCTCCCTGGGGCCTCAGTTTCCTGGAGGATGTTGGAGCACCTCCCGATTCTGATGTCCATCTTCTGTGTCCTCTGCCCCCACCGAAGCTGAGCCCGGCAGCCCCAAGACTGGGAGAGTAAGCCACGATGGGGTTCACTTTCCAGGGAAGGGGCTGGGAAAGGAAGCACTCATGTCCCCAGGGCTGCCTCAGACTGCCTGGGGCCCCTCAGAGGCGGAGCGTGATGCCAGCCTGTGCCCTGGGACTGGCTTCCCCGGCTGCCCCTGAGGAGCCTGTGTTGGGAATGGTTATTAATAAACAGCAGCAAGAAGCAGTCGTCAGCCTTGGCTTTAATAAATAGGTAAACCAGGTAAAGCTTGGTGGAAACCGAACTCTCCTGCAGGGGATCCCAGATTTTGTCCTGTTCTTTGGCCTAGGCTGCCCCTCAGGCTGGACAGTTTGCAAATGGACGTGCTGTGACAAGAATCAGGTCAGGTTTTTTGCTTTTGTTTCTTTAAGACAGGGGTTCACTCTGTCACCCAGGCTGGAGTGCAGAGGCACAATGACACGCTCATGGATGGCTCACTCATGGATGGCTCACTGCAGCCTCGATCCCTCAGGATCAAGTGATCCTCCTGCCTCAGCCTCACAAGTAGTTGAGACTACAGGTGCGCACCACCATGCCTGGCTAACTTTTCATGTTTTGTAGAGACAGGGATCTCACAGTGCTGTCCAGGCTGGTTTTGAACTCCTGGACTCAAGCAATCCTCCCATCTCAGCTCTCAAAAGAGAATCAGGTTAGTTTTAGGGGTGTGTTGTGCTTGCATTTCAGACTCCTGAAAAGAACTTATTTGGATCAGTCAAAGAGGCCCCTGGTCAATTGAGCTATCGCTATTTTCCTTTTTCTTTTCTATTCCTCCACATGCATCAGTCCCACCCAGAATGGCCCATAGTGATTTTTGTTTTTGTGGTTTTGTGGATGGTTTTCTTTCTTTCTTTTTTTTTTGAAAAGGTCTTTCTCTCTCTCTCTCTCTTTTATCTTCTGCCTCCCCAACACTCAAGACAGGGTCTCACTCTGTAGCCCAGGCTGGAGTGCAGTGGTGCAGTCACAGCTCACTGTAGCCTTAACCTCCTGGGCTCAAGCGATTCTCCTAACTCAGCCTTCACAGTAGCTGGGACAACAGGCACATGCCATCACGCCTGGCTCATTTTTTTTTTTTTTAATTGTTGTAGAGGCGGGGTCTCAAACTCCTGAGCTCAAGCGATCCTCCTGCCTCAGCCTCCCAAAGTGCTGGGATTACAAATGTGAGCCACCGCGCTGGGCCTATAGCGATTGATGGGTAAAAAATAAGCTTCTTGACTGGGCGCAGTGGCTCACACCTGTAATCCCAGCAGTTTGGGAGGCCAAGGTGGGCAGATCACTTGAGGTCAGGAGTTCAAGACCAGCCTGTCCAAATGGTGAAACCCCGTCTCTACTAAAAATATAAAAATTAGCCAGGCGTGGTGGCAGGCACCTGTAATCCCACCTACTTGGGAGGCCAAGGCAGGAGAATCGCTTGAGCCCGGGTGACAGAGGTTGCGGTGAGCTGAGATCGTGCCATTGTACTCCAGTCTGGGTGTCAGAGTGAGACCCCACCTCAAGAATAAATAAATAAATATATACATAAATAAATAAGAAGCTTCTAAGCAACAAATCCCCACCCGTCTTACATAAAGACTCATCACAGTCAGCTATGCTCTCAAACAGTGTCCTCTGCTTGACTTCTGGGTTTCGTCAATTAAACCACTATCCCCTTTGTACCCACCCCTTTAAGGCACTTTTTACTGCCTCTTTTTTCTCATCTTCTACATTCAGGTCCTGAAGGTTCTACATCTGCAAATGTTTCTTCTCTTCATCATCTCTTGCCAAGCCCTGGGCTCCAGTTTTTACCCCTTCTCACCTGGACAATGCCATGGCCTCTTGCTGTGCCCTGGCCCCACCAGTTTTTTTGTTTGTTTGTTTGTGTTTGTGTTTTTTGTTTTTTTTGAGATGGCGTCTGGCTCTCACTCAGGCTGGGGTGCAGTAACGCAATCTTGGTGCACTGTAACTTCCGCCTCCCGGATTCAAGCGATTCTCCTGCCTCAGCCTCCTGAGTAGCTGGGATTACAGGTGCCCACCACCACGCCCGACTCATTTTTGCATTTTCAGTAGAGACGAGGTTTCATCATGTTGGCCACAATGGTCTCGAACTCCTGACCTCAGGTGATCCACTCGCCTCGGCCTCCGAAAGTGCTGGGATTACAGGTGTGAGCCACTGTGTCTGGCCCCAGCCCCACTTTTGAAAGGGGAAGAGATCTGACAGGCAGAGACCTTTGAAAGGGGAGAGATCTGACAGGCAGAGACCTCCTATGTTCTCTAACACAGAAGTAAAGGCAGACACCTTACTCTCCACAACCTTCTTTTCAGCCTCCTGCCCGGCTTCATTTAAACTCGTTCTGCTCTGTGGGCTTGGCCTTCCACTCACCTTCACTTCTTGTTTATTCCCAAATGTATACTAGAACCAGGCCCTACACCGGGGCCTTTGCTCATGCCAGTCCTCCAACCTGGTATACCCTTTCCAACTTACTTCTGTCAAATTTCTCTTCATCCTCTGTATCAGACCCCTCCTCTCCTGGTCCATGGAACTCTCGTTATGCCCTTACAGAGCCGGAATCAAAGTAAGCCTTGCACGGGCAGAGACCCAGGCACTTGGTGTATGCTCAGTCCGTGTGCTCTGCATCCTGGTCCTGCCCTGGAACCCGTTCCTGTCCCTCCTCTCCACTCCCATCACTGCTGCCTGCAGCCTGGGACTTCACAGTTTCTCAACTGGGTGACCACGTACACTGCCTGGTCCCTTGCCCTGGTTTCTTTGCCTCCAGTTTGGCTCCATTCCCTCACTGCTCTAGGACAGATGGGTGTCATGACCTTACCTGAAATCCTGCCATGGTGCCCCATTGCTTTTTGTTTGGGGTTGGCCTTTTAGCCTGTAGTTGCAGCCTTCCCTGCTTCCTCTTGGCTCATCCCCTCCTACCACCCTTGCTCTGGCCATGCTCAACCACGTGTAGTCCTCTGCATGAGCAGCTCTTCTCTCCTCCCTGGGCTTTGTTCCTGCCACTCTGTCCTGGAAGTCTGTTTCCACTTATCTATCTGGCTAACTCCTTCTTCCAAGCTCATCTTACGTGTCACCTCCCCTTTCCTTGGGGGAACTGCCTCTTCTCTAGTCCTTGTCATTCTGGTGGAGCCCATCACAGCATCCTGTTCCACTCCCAGCCATGGCAGAAGGCATGAGAACCAGGCTTGGCCGTAGTCATGATGATTGGTTCAAGGGGATGGGCTATGACCCACATTAGGCCAATCAGAGCCTTTCCCTGGAATTTTGTTATACTGGGAGGGAGGAGCTCTCTCTTGCCTTTGGGATTACTGGCTGAGATGACTAAAATCGGTGGGGGGGGGGGTCATATCTAATTCCTCCCCTTATCCAGTGAAAGCAGCTTCACTAAAGCAGAAGTGCATAAAACTGAGGCAAAGAAAGAAGCTGTGCAGAGAGATACCAAATGACAACAGCTGAGCTGCTGGATCCAGCCACACCTGAAGCTGTTAGCCCTGGTCTTCCAAGTTTCCTGAGCCAATAAATATTCTTTCTTGGCTTTAGCTAGCGTGGGTCTCTGAAACATGTGACCAGGAGTCCTGACAAATACAGGGGTGACAGCCTGAATCCCACTGGATTAGGTCTCTCTCTCTCTCTCTCTCTCTCTGTCTCTCTCCCTCTCTCTCCCTCTCTGTCTCCTCTGTCTTGCTTTGTCACTCAGGCTGGAGTGCAGTGGTGTGATCTCAGCTCACTGCAACCTCTGCCTCCTGGGTTCAAGCAATTCTTACGCCTCTGCCACCTGAGGAGCTGGGATTACAGGAAGGCACCACCATGCTGGCTAATTGTTGTATTTTTAGTAGAGATGGGGTTTTGTCATGTTGGCCAGGCTGGTCTCAAACTCCTGGCCTCAAGAGATCCACCCACCTCAGCCTCCCAAAGTGTTGGGATTACAGGCATGAGCCACGGCACTCGGCCCAGGTCCTTTTTCCTATGTACTTCTCTGTAACAGCACTCACCACTGGAGATCAGAACCATCCGTCCATTTGTCTCAGCTGAGGGGCTGGCTCTGTCTCCCAGGCTGGTATGCAGTGGCACTGTCCTGGCTCACTACCACCTCTGCCTCCTGGGTTCAAGTGATTCTCATGTCCCAGCTAATTACAGGCATGCGCCACCATGCCCAGCTAATTTTTTCTATTGTTAGTGGGACAGGGTTTCACTGTGTTGGCCAGGCTGGTCTCAAACTCCTGGACTCAAGTGATCTGCCTACCTCGGCCTCCCAACGTGCTGGGATTACAGACATGAGCCACCCGCCTCCGGCCAAGCTGGCTCTTAACTTGGTATTTCCAGTACAGTGTCTAGTGAGAGTTTAGTCAATGAATGACTGAGAAAATCTACTCAAGCGAACCTGCCCACACACAGCAACAGCATTTGATTTAGACCCACATGCAGACATTTAAGATCCTTGCAGACACCTGACATCTCGTCAAAAAAGGGATTTAAGTCAGATGTGATGGCTCATGCTTATAATCCCAACACTTTGGGAGGCCGAGGCAGAAAGATCTCTTGAGCTCAGAGTTTGAGACTAGCCTGGGCAGCATGGGGAGACCGCCCCTGTTCCCACCACCATGCTGTCTCTATAAATAAATAAATAAATAAATAAATAAGCCAGGCATGATGGTGTACACCTCTAGTACCAGCTACTCAGGAGGCTGAGGTGGGAGGATCACTTGAGCTTAGGAGGTTGAGGCTGCAAGTCAATTATGATTGTGCTGCTGCACTCCAGCCTGGGCAACAGAGTGAGACTGTGGAAAAAAAGAAAAAAGATAGAAAGGAAGGAAAGAAGAAAAGGAAGGAAGGAAGGAAGGGAAAGAAAGAAGGAAAGAAAGAGAGAGAGAGAAAGGAAGGAAGGAAGGAAGGAAGGAAGGAAGGAAGGAAGGAAGGAAGGAAGGAAGGAAGGAAGGAAGGAAGGAAGGAAGACTTACAGCCTCAGCTTCACCTCAGCCCAGGAAACTAAGGTTTAGCATGCACCTGCAATCTGCCGGTCTCACTCCAATGGGCAAAACCTCTCTTGCTTAATAAGAAGGCTGTTGCTGCCAAAGCAAGTGTAGATGGCATTGATGACCATCTCCAAGTAGCAACAATATTTTCTTTTCTTTTTTTTTTCTTTTTTGAGACGGAGTCTTGCTCTGTCACCCAGGCTGGAGTGCAATGGTGCAATCTCAGCTTACTGCAACCTCCGCCTCCCGGGTTCAAGCGATTCTCCTGCCTCAGCCTCCTGAGTATCTGGGATTAAAGGCATGTGCCATCACGGCCAGCTAATTTTTGTATTTTCAGTATAGACAGGGTTTCACCATATTGGCCAGGTTGGTCTCAAACTCCTGACCTCAGGTGATCCACCCACCTCAGCTTCCCAAAGTGTTAGGATTATAGTTGTGAGCCACTGCGCCCGGCCTGATATTTTCAATCAGAGATATATGACATTCTCCATCTCCCCCCGAACCCACCTGCAGTTGGAAGCCACTGGTTTTGATAAGCCCTGAGCACTTTCTAAAGCCCGTTGGCCCTCTAGAGCTCTGGGGCAGCCTGGGCAAAGTCCCACCTCCTCCTGTTCTGGGCATGGCGACTCACAGGCTTGGCTCCTAGAGCTACGACGCAGGAGGTGAAATGGAAGAGAGTTATTGGGAAAACGAAACATGGATTGAGGACTTTTCTCTGAAGCCCCAGCATCTTCTTCCAAAGTTGGGGTGCAGATGCTCAAAGGACCCCAATAAACAAATTCACAAGTCATTCTAGTAGCTCCTCGTACTAACCTAGAACTTGCCACCGGCCATGAGGGCTGTCCCAGGTGGTCGTCAGATGCTTCTAAGTGAGGGAGGTGATAGACGTTTATTGAGCACTTCGTTTGAATCCAGTGGCTCATGTGTTATTTCATTTACTCGCCCAAATATTCCTGAAGGTAGATAGCAGAGGTGTAGAGAGGTAAGTAATTCCGTGGCCATCACCCCACTCCAAGCTGCCATCTCTTTTGCCTGACACCACAGTGTGCTCCCAACCAGCCCCCAGGTTCCTCCCTCCAGGCCTTCCTCCACCAGCAAATGCTTCATCAAACCACACCCGTGCTTCTCAGTGATCTTTGGAGCAAAGTTAAAATCCTTGACATCAAGCCCTGCCCCAGCGGACTCTTGCTGTCCCTGGCTGGTTCCAGGCTCTAGCCCTTACTCACTCCAGCCACACTGATGACTCCCTGTTGGTCAAACAGAGCAGCACCGGCTTCTTTCCTCCTTCCGGAATTGTGTATGCAGCTGCCCTGCCTGGGGTGCCCCTCCACACAGATGTGCATGTCATCACACATGCACACAGATGTGCTTGCATGTGTACACACATCTCTGCCTCATGCTTGTTCTTAAGGTCTCAGCTGCATTGTCGCTTTCTCAGGGAGGCCTCCTGGCCAGCTCCTTCTTCTCTAGAGTCTAGGTTAGTTCTTCCTGTTATCCCTCTCACTGCACCCTGTACTCATTCTTAACATGTACTTTGCACAACTGTCGTTCTGTAGGTATCTGCCTATCTATCAGCTTTCACTGCCTCCCACTGGTATACAGGCTCTGGGAGGCGGGGCCTGAGTCTGGTTTATTCTCCACTCGTGGCCGGTGCCTGGCACAGGGCTGAGTGTAGGCAACGTTACCCGGACGGCAAGCTCCTGAGCTGGGTTCGGACTTCCTGCCTGGAAACGCCATGAAAACACTGCCTCTATCTACACTTCCCATCAGTGCTGCAGGCTCCCCCAGGACCTCAGCACACAGAGAGGCTGCCCGGGGGTCTCTGGATGCTGACCCTGGTAGGCCATCTGTAGTCCCAGCTACTCGGGAGGCTGAGGCAGGAGAATGGCGGGAACCCGGGAGGCGGAGCTTGCAGTGAGCTGAGATCCGGCCACAGCACTCCAGCCTGGGCGACAGAGCGAGACTCCGTCTCAAAAAAAAAAAAACAATTTTAATAGGCGGAGTACGGCGGCTCACGCCTGTAATCCCAGCACTTTGGGAGGCCGAGGCGGGTGGATCACTTGAGGTTAGAAGTTTGAGACCAGCCTGGCCAACATGGTGAAACCCCGTCTCTACTAATAATACAAAATTAGCCAGGCGTGGTGGCGGGCACCTGCAGTCCCAGCTACTTGAGAGGCTGAGGCAGGAGAATTGCTTGAACCTGGGAGGAGGAGGTTGCAGTGAGCTGAGATCACGCCATTGCACTCCAGCCTGAGCAACAAGAGGGAAACTGTCGCAAAATATATATATATGTATAAAATAATTTTTATATAATAATATATATGTATAATATGTATAATAATAATATATATATATATCATAAAGATGAGGTCTCCTTAGTTTGCCCAGGCTGGTCTTGAACTCCTGGGCTAAAGTGATCCTCCTTCCTTGGCCTCCCAAAGTACTGAGATTACATGTGTGAGCCACTGCGTCAGGCCAGCAGTCACCTTTGCCTCCTACAGATTCCCGGTGAGGCCAGCATGGGAGGTCAGTGAAGGTCATCGTGCGGGTTGGCAGCGTTGACACCGCACCCACTGAGCTCGTGCTGCCCTTTGCCAGGTGCCATCTGCGGGGCTCTCCTCTCCACTTCCACAGCCGCTCCTCAAATGCCTCTTCAAATGCTGTGCTTGCCCGGTGGCATTCTCTGCACCCACGAGGGACCTGCCGACTCCAGCAGGCGGCCTCCTTTTGCAGGCATGAGCCAAAGGCCAAAATTCCAGTTCAGCGAAAGAAGGTCCTCCTGCGTTCGAGCTCACGGTGCCAGTCTCTTACCAGGGCCTTCAGTGTGCTCAGGTTAGCGTGTGCAGAGCCCGTACTTTCTCTTGGGACACTCCACTTGGGTAGATTTTTCTCTAAATTGGTCCTCTCCACCGTGACTGCACTGTCCAAAATGCAGGATGCTGAGCAGGGTCCCTGTCTCTACCCACTCAATGCCAGGAGCACTCCCCTCACCGGTTGTCCCCAGACACTGACAGATGTCCTGCTGGGGGCAAAATCTTCCCCAGTAGAGAATCGCTGCTCTAAGTAGGGCACTCCCGAGGACAGCACTGGGTGTCTGTGTGTACCCGCACAATGAGGGGCCTGCTGGCCTCTCACGGCCCCCTCTCTCTGATGCTGGAATGACAGGGAGCGGAAATGGCCCAGCCCACTACTCTTACCAGGGTCCCGGGAGTGCAGTGTGCATGGTGTAAGCTGTAGGGCTGGGACTCTGGGCTGAAGTCTCAGCTCTGCCACCCACTCCCATTAGACTCAGCAAGTTACCCCCTCTCTCTGTCTTGCCTGCCACATCCATAATGTGCGGATTGAAGATAGTGAGATCACTCCTGGGGTGCTTGTGAAGAGCAAGCACTCAGTATAACCTGAGATTGTTTTTATCAAGGTTAACCACAGTCGACAACTCAATTTTTCTCGTTGGGTATGAGAGGCAGCTGGCCCTGGGTCCCCCCTCAAGGAGATTATTTTATTTTATTTATTTATTTTTGAGATGGAGTTTCGCTCTTATCGCCCAGGCTGGAGTGCAATGGCATGACCTCAGCTCACTGCAGCCTCTGCCTCCCAGGTTCAAGCGATCCTCTGCCTCAGCCTCCCGAGTAGCTGGGACTACAGGCATGCGCCATTAAGCCCAGCTAATTTTTTTGTATTTTTAGTAGAGATGGGGTTTCATCATTTTGGCCAGGCTAGTCTTGAACTTCTGACCTCAGGATCCACTCGTCTCAGCCTCCCAAAGTCCTGGGATTACAGGCGTGAGCCACCACGCCCGGCCATTTTATTTTATTTTCAAGACAGGGCCTTGCTCTGTTGCCCAGGCTGGAGAGCAGTGGTGCAATCGTGGCTCACTGTAGTCTCGAGCTCCTGGGCTCAAGTGATATTCCCACCTCAGCCTCCTGAGTAGCTGAAATTACAGGGGTGCGCCACCACACCAGGCTAATGTTTGTATTTTTTATAGAGAGGAGGTTTCCCCATGTTGCCCATGCTGGTTTCGAACTCCTGGGCTTAAGTGATCCTCCCACTCTGGCCTCCCAAAGTACTGGGATTACATGTGTGAGCCACTGCACCCAGCCAAGGAGATTCTTAACGTGGGCATTTTTCTTTCTTTTTCTAAATTAGAGATGGGGGTCTCACTATGCTGTCCAAGCTGGTCTCAAGTGATCCTCCTTGACTCCTGGGCTCAAGTGATCCTCCTGTCTTGGCCTCCCAAAGTGCTCAGGTTACAGGCGTGAGCCACGACACCCAACCAACACAGGCATTTTTCAAGGGCACTTTGGGTCCCTGCCAAGGTCACCTGCCATCCACAGGATGATGATGGTCAGGGCATTGTTCCTCATGCAAGGCTGGCACTGAGGTGCCCTCTTGACCTCCTGATGTCTCTGGTAATGGTCACTGACTGCTCTGTTGAGCTGTGGTTTCAGGGCACCCCCAGGGCAGCCCACTTCCCACCCTGGAGTCCCCGAGAGGCCTGCGCAGCCTCTGGCCCACAGTTGATGACTGTGGGCAGGGTCAGGAATGAGCTGCCTGGGCTCCCGTTCCCGCTGTGCCCAGTCACAAGTTCTGAGACTTGGGCATGTCCCTGTACCTCTCCTGGAACCTCCTGTGTAGTGTAAAAATGATAGGAGCACACAGTTCCAGGGATGTCGTGAATGAATTACACGAGTTAATGTCAAAGGCTCTGGGTGCGGGATGCATCACACATAGTAACTCATGGCATTGTTATGATTCATTTAATTTTACAAGAATTCGGATAACAGAAAGCATTCAGTTGCAGCAGAACAGCCAAGCTCGTCCCGCCCGTCCCCTCCCACACACTTGGAGGCTCCTGTCGTGGCAATGTGTCCAGATGGTCAGGGAACTGCCTGGAAAGGCATTTTCAAAGTGGACAGACTTCCCTGATTTGTAGGTGGACGAGGAGGGTCGATCATGGAGGAGAAACCCTTCCCCGCTCCCGAAGGTCTTCCTGAGGCCCTGCCATGGCCATGCAAGTCTGGTTGAGGGTCTGCAAGATTACAAACAAAAATGATTGCTGGGGAGCCTGTGAGAAGCTGAATCCCAGGCAACATCCAGGGCCAGGACTAAGGTGGCCTCGGTCTTGGGGTGGGCTCAGGACGGCTGAGACAAGGGGGCAGCCAGCTCCGGGACAAGCCCTGCCCCTTCCCTCCCTCCAAGGGGTGGCTCAGGACTCAGTGCCCAGTGAGTCAGTGGGGGCTAGTGATTTGTAGGGGTGGGAGTCAGGGCCCGATGCTCCCCACCCACCACCCAGTACTGCTTTAAGGGGGAGCCCAGCCCCCCACTTGTGAGAGCAGGGCAATACCAAGAGGTGGGAAAGGAAGGCACACAGGGACAGCGCCGCAGTCGAAGGCTGACTTCTAGGCTAAATCTTCTTCCACTTCTTCACTCTTTCCTTCCCCCGCTGCTTCCTCTCCCTCCTCCACTGCCTGGTCTTCCTCTGGACTTGGTTGCTGCTGCAGGGGAAAGACAGCACAGAAGTGTTGGTGTTGGTGGGGGGCAGGCCTTCCCCACTCCCCTGGGATGTGAACCCCACGAGGCCCAAAGCAGCCAAATGGCTGAAGCCTGGGTCGTTGAGCACTCTGGAACCTGTGGTGCCAGCTCTGTGGCTGGCGAGGGTCCAGCCAGTACAGAAGATGGGCAGAACTGGGGGAATCTGGCAGACTTGTGTACATGCCTGGCTTCTGCCATATGCAGACTGGGAGGTCTCGGGCTAGCTCCTCCGAGTCTCCTTGGCTCCCTCACCCATAGAGAGGACGCGACACCTTGCAGGACTGTGGCCAGGATTAGAAATAGTGGGCATAGGCCGGGCGCGGTGGCTCAAGCCTGTAATCCCAGCACTTTGGGAGGCCGAGACGGGCGGATCACGAGGTCAGGAGATCGAGACCATCCTGGCTAACACCGTGAAACCCCGTCTCTACTAAAAAAAAAAAATACAAAAAACTAGCCGGGCGAGGTGGCGGGCGCCTGTAGTCCCAGCTACTCCGGAGGCTGAGGCAGGAGAATGGCGTAAACCCGGGAGGCGGAGCTTGCAGTGAGCTGAGATCCGGCCACTGCACTCCAGCCTGGGCGACAGAGCAAGACTCCGTCTCAAAAAAAAAAAAAAAAAAAAAAAAAAAAAAAAAAAAAGAAATAGTGGGCATAAGGACCCAGCCTATGTAAAATGGCTTCAGGCCGGGCACGGTGGCTCAAGCCTGTAATCCCAGCACTTTGGGAGGCCGAGACAGGCGGATCACGAGGTCAGGAGATCGAGACTATCCTGGCTAACACGGTGAAACCCCGTCTCTACTAAAAAATACAAAAAAATTAGCCAGGCGCGGTGGTGGGCGCCTGTAGTCCCAGCTACTCGGGAGGCTGAGGCAGGAGAATGGCGTAAACCCGGGAGGCAGAGCTTGCAGTGAGCTAAGATCCGGCCACTGCACTCCAGTCTGGGCGACAGAGCAAGACTCTGTCTCAAAAAAAACAAAAACAACAACAAAAAAACGGCTTCAGTACCACACGGTACTTTATGACCACCAGTGTTTTGGGCCAACTGCAGACTAAGAGAGAGACAGGAAGTGTGTGGCAGGCAGGAAGAGGAAGGGGCCAAGTTCTGTGAACCTGAACCCCTTCCAAGGCTCAACTTCTTCATGTAGAATGTTCAAGCCATGGTGAGAAGCACCTTTTGGGACTTATGTCACAAAGCATGGTGCCTGCCAGCCACCATTGCATTGTAAAAGGTGGCCAGTGTCATCTTTGCTTTCCACAGGGCTGGATAGGCCAGGAGTGGTGAGTGGGAGGAGCCCTGGACAAGGCATCAGAATCCAGGATTCTAGTTTTGCCTCCACCAGAAGTGGAGGGAGCTCTCTGCCCCACCTGTATTACCCAGTGTGAGAAGAAAACATCTCATAACCAAGTACCCTCAAATGCAAAATGCACCTGTGGAAATCACAACTTTAGACCAAGGGGGAGGGAGGCAGAAGAGGAAAGAAGTCACAAGGTGGAACCAATTATCTTCTCTGTGTGCTCATGTGCCATCCTTCGCTCTGTCCACTCTATCAGGGGCCAAGAACTTGCCATACAGCTCTTCTTGCAAGCAGGCGTCATGGGTGGGTGCTCTGTGCAAATACACTGGACCCTATCTCAGTAGGGCCCACACTTGGTTTAATGCTCTAGTGTCACCATTTTAAAATTCTTAGTACTTTTTAAATGAGGGCCCTCACATTTTCATTTTGCAGTGCCCCCAATCCCCAAGTCTGCAGCCAGTCTTGCCTATAAGGGTAAATCCTGGCATATACCCACTGTTTCTTTTCCTTTCCATGCTGCTCTTTGGTTCTTTCATACCTTGGCATCTTATCTGTGGTGCCTAAAGGAGGTGACCCAGACAGACAATGTCTTTTCTTCCTCTCTCTGCTGGTACAAAAGAGGGCCTGGAAGGTGACTAGACACCATCTTTATAGCAACATCTCCTCATTTTGCAGATGGAAATGAAGGAAGCAAGAAGTGAAGTGACCAGCTCACGTGATACAGCTAGAAAGTGCTTTAGAGCTGGGGCCATGGGCAGATGAGCTGACCACAGGTCACACTCCTGACACCAAATCTGGGTAAGCCAGCATGATGTGCACACCGCTAATGTCACAGCCCTTCCCTCCAGGGGTCTCAAGGTCCATTCCTCTCTGACAGCTCACTTACCTCTAGGACCCTTGTTCAGTCACTCAACACACATGTTCCCTCGTTCAGTCACTCAACACGCATGTTCAAGATGTGCCCTCTCTGGGAGGAAGGGAGGGAGGATACCAGGAGGCATGGAGTATGGTTCCTGCCTGTTGGGAGCCTGAAGTCTGTTTGGAGACTTAAGATTCTTTGGAAGGAAAGGAATGATTCTTCCCATTCGCCAGGTGAATAAATTAAGGTCCAGCAGGTAAGGCTACTTGCTCGAGGTCACCCAGGAAGTCAGCAAGCAGAAGCAGAACCCAAGTGCCATGTCTCCCACCCAGTCCCCAACCCACCCAACCCCTGTCCAGGCCCCTACAGGCATTGGCGTCAGCTTTATGGCGTCTGCCTCCTTCTTCTTCAGCTCTGCGAAGATGATGTCGAAGAACTCCTCTTCAGCCCTGCTGACCAGCACCTCCAGGTCTATGTCCAGATCCTCGTCCGTCTGCTCCTCGTCCCTGCCCTCCGCCTTGCCCTTCTCCTTCAGCCGCATCTCCCGGTGCCTGGCCTCCAGGATCTTCTCTCGCCGGGTCTCACGCTCAAACATCTGCATACATAGGGACAGAGAGAGCCGGGTGGGGAGAGGGCGGGACGGCAAGCGACTCCAGTGCAGGGGCCAGGTGGGGCTTCTGCTGAGCCTCCTCGCTCTCCATACAGTCCCTGTACTGTAGAGGTCTGTATCCAGGGCTGGTGTCAAGGAAGGAGGGCTGAATATTGGGGTTGGAAGGCTGCAGCAGGGACGCTGAGTTACTCAATGCCAAGGAGCGTGGAGTTGCAGGACCACAGACGGAAGAGCACCCTTTGGGGCTATGAAATATGGCAGACTTGGCCCAACAAGGACCAGCTCAATAGTGAGATCCCAGTCTCAGGCAGAGCCAGGAGGCTCTCCCAGCCTCAGCACAGGGGTTTTCCTTTTTTGTTTTGTTTTGCTTTGTTTTTGGGAGGGAGTTTCACTCTTGTTGCCCATGCTGGAGTGCAATGGCGTGATCTCGGCTCACTGCAACCTCCACCTCCTGGGTTCAAGCAATTCTTCTGCATCAGCCTCCAGAGTAGCTGGGATTACAGGCATGCGCCACCACACCCAGCTAATTTTGTATTTTCAGTAGAGACGAGGTTTCTCCATGTTGGTCAAGCTGGTCTCGAACTCCCGACCTCAGGTGATCCGCCCACCTCGGCCTCCCAAAGTGCCAGGATTACAGGCATGAGCCACTGTACCTGGCCCCAGCACTAGGGGTTTTCAATTCCACAGTGTTCCCCATGGTTCTGGGGAGTTGCCTACAGGGCTGCTCACTGGGGAAAGGATGTAGGAATGGATCTCAGTCCCCTTCTTCAAGCCCCCTTCCATCTGGCTTCTCTATTGGCATTCTACTAAGCCTTCAGGCCAGGCGCAGTGGCTCACACCTGTAATCCCAGCAGTTTGGGAGGCTGAGGTGGGAAAATTGCTTGAGCCCTGGAGTTTGAGAATAGCCTGGGCAACATAGGGAGACCCTGTCTCTACAAAAATTAAAAAATGAGCCAGGCATGGTGGTACATGCCTGTGGTCCCAGCTACTAGGTAGGCTGAGGCGGGAGGACCAATTCAGCCTGGGGGGTGGAGGCTTGAGTGGGCCATGATTGTGCCACTGCACTCCAGCCTGGGCAACAAAGCAAGACCCTGTCTCAAAATAAAATAAAATAAATAGATACAATAAAAGTAAAATAAAATAAAATAATTAGGTCAGCCACGGTGGCTAATGCCTGTAATCCCAGCAAAATTTTGGAGGCCAAGGTGGTCAGATCATCTTGAGGCCAGGAGTTCAAGAACAGCCTGGCCAACATGGTGAGACCCTGTCTCTACTAAAAACACAAAAATTAGCTGGGAGTGGTGGTGTGCACCTGTGATCCCAGCTACTCAGGAGGCAGAGGCAGAGGAATCCCTTGAACCTGAGAAGCAGAGATTGCAGTGAGCCGAGATCTCACCATTGCACTACAGCCTGGGCAACAGAGCATGACTTCGTCTCAAAAATAAATAAATAAAAATAATTAAATTAAATTAAAATACAATATAATACAATAAAATACTAAGCCTTCATTTGAAAGGTTCTGTCAAAAAAAAAAAAAAAAAAAAAAAAGGGTTATTTGAAACTAGACAAACTGACCAAGTCAAACCTCTTTGATTTACAGGTAAAAAAACTGAATCCTGGAGAGTGAAGTGACTAACTGAAGCCCACTTAGCTGCCCAGCAGTTGAGCAAGGGCAAATGGACATGCCAACACCTATTTATGGAGCCCATGTCAGCATACTGCACTGCCTCCCCAGAAATGTGCACCCATGTCCTAGGGGGTGGGAGGGAGGGGCCATCTATTTTCTGACCAGCCTGCTTTGTGGTGGGGCCAGGTCGGGACGTGCTGGAGGGGTTCTCCCCAGGCATGCGGTGCTTACAGAAGAGGCTATGTTCTTCTCATTCCTCTGGAGGGTAGAGAGCCCAGGCGAGACCTCCAGCAGGGTGGTTGTCCCCAGCTGGGATCCGCAGGCGATGAAACACCCATTGTCCTGCACCCGGAGGCAGAAGAGGGCCTCGTCACACACCTGTTGAAGGGGCCGGGCAGACCCAGGTAGAGGAGAGAGAAGCAAAGTTACATGTGTCTGATTAACTGGCCCCTGGGGAGGCTCAGCCACTTGGCTCTGTTCAAACACCCTCAGGGACGCTTCTGCCCCACAGGATGAAGTTCAAACTCGGAGACTGGCTGTCAAGGTCCCTGGCTTCCCTGCCTCATCTCCCGCCCCACCCCTTCACTTCTGCCTTACGGTCACCCTAACGCCCCCACCCTTTCATGGCCCCAGCCAGCAGGGCTCCGCTCTGGCCTCCCTGACATGAAGGGGAAGGTCCAGCAGCCAACCACCAGGGGCTCTGAAGGAATCAGCCTGTGGACAGGAGATGCCAGGTACCTGCTTTTGTTTCTTTTTAAATTTCCCCCAGGTGGTTTTGTTGTGCCACCGGGGTGCCAAGTCCCCCAGGCCCCTTAACCTTTGTAGGAGCACGCACTCCAAAGCAATCTCTGCAGTCAGCCTGCACACGGCTCCTCCACAGAGGCCCAAACGCACCTGGCCACACACTGCACACGTGCTTACAGTACCCCACACTCACACCCACGCCGGAGCCTGGCTCCCTGAGGACCGGGATGCACGGGGAGGGATATGCGCGTGACCTTCAGGCTGAGGGCGGGGTCGCACTGCTTGAACACAAAGTCCCAGATGTCCAGGGTTCCGTCCATCTTGGTGGTAAAGAAAACGGCCGGCCTTATGGGGCTCCAGGCGGCATCAGTGAGGTAAGCCATGTGGTACCTGTGGGAGGTAGCCAACATCACGGTTGGAGGGACAGAGGCTTCTGAGCCACAGCTCGGCTCATTTGGTCCCTTCTGGGCTCCAGGGTATCAGAGTCTTGCTGGGCGGGACGTTCTTCCTTGTGTCTGACTTCTAGCTGTGCTGACCTCACTCACCCACAGCTCACAGGTTGCCTTTTTTTTTTTTTTTGAGACAGAGTCTTGCTCTGTTGCTCAGGCTGGAGGGCAGTGGTGCGATCTCGGCTCACTGCAACCTCCGCCTCCTGGGTTCAAGCCATTCTCCCGTCTCAGCCTCCTGAGTAACTGGGATTACAGGTGCCCGTCACCACACCCAGCTAATTTTTTTATTTTTATGAGAGATGGGGGTTTCACCATGTTGGCCACGCTGGTCTCAAACTCCTGACCTCAGGTGTCTGACAGGCTGCTCTTTAAAGCGTTCTGGGCTGGTCATGTGCAGTGGCTCATGCCTGTAATCCCAGCACTTTGGGAGGCCAAGGCAGGAAGATCGCTTGAAGACAGGATTTTGAGACCAGCCTGGGCAACATGGTAAGACCCTGTCTCTACAAAAAATAAAAAAATTAGCCGGGTGTGGTGGCAAGCACCTGTGGTCCCAGCTCCTCGGGAGGCTGAAATGGGAGAATCGCTTGAGCCCAGGAAGTCGCGGCTGCAGTGAGCCATGTTTCTGCTGCTGTACTCCAGCCTGGGCAACAAAGTGAGACCCCATCTCAAATAAAATAAATAAAGGGCTCTGAGCACAGTCCTTCCTGTGGGCTGGCCACTGGCATTTCTCTGCTGCTAACTCCAGGCTGCAGGCACGTGTCGCTGTACCTGGTCCCAGCCCTGGGACTCATGGATAGGAGTCAGAGGAAGGACATACCCAGAAAAGCTGTTACTACTGAGATGAGGAGAGTGGCATTTCCTACTTTGTTTCATGTGGATTTTCAAGAATTTCTTCAGTGAAAATTGAACATTTTTTTAAAAAGAGACACACACACGTGCACACACAGTGGAGCCTTCAGATTTTCACCCAGACCTCTTCTCCCTTCCTGCATTGCAATATAGTTGTAGCTGGGCCCCTGGTGGGCAAGGCAGAGACTACATTTCCCAGTCACCTTTGCAGCTGAGTGTGTTGACCGGTAGGCCACAGTGGGAGAAATGATCAAGACGAAGAAAGGATCTGGGCTGGGCGCGGTGGCTCATGCCTGTAATCCTAGCACTTTGGAAGGTTGAGGACAGTGGATCACCTGAGGTCAGGAGTTCGAGATCAGCCTGGCCAACATGGTGGAACCCCACTTCTACTGAAAATACAAAAATTATCCAGGGGTGGTGGTGGGGGCCTGTGATCCCAGACACTCAGGAGGCTGAGGCAGGAGAATTGCTTGAACCCAGGAGGTGAAGGCTGCAGTGAGCCAAGATCGTGCCACTGCTCTCCAGCCTGGGCAACAAAGATACTTCACTTAAAAAAAAACAACAAAAAAAAAAACACTGGAGATTTTTGGACAAACAATGAATAAGTTTTAGTATAAGTATATACCAAATATTGCATGGGACATACTTATACTAAAAAAAAAAAAAATTAGTTTTTTTTTTTTAATTCAGATTTAACTGACAACTATTCTTTTTTTTTTTTTTTTTTGAGATGGAGTCTCACTCTGTCACCCAAGCTGGAGTGCAGTGGTGTGATCTCGGCTGGTCTTGAACTCTTGACCTCAGGTGATCCACCCGCCTCGGCCTCCCAAAGTGCTGGGATTACAGGCATGAGCCATCCTTCCCAGCCCTCTTTTTTTTTTTTTTTTTTTTTTTTTAAAGACTGAGTCTCACTCTGTCCCCCAGGCTGGAGTGCAGTGGCATGATCTCAGTTCACTGCAACCTCCAATTCCTAGGTTCAAGCGATTCTCCTGCCTCAGCCTCCTAAGTATCTGGGATTACAGGCATGCACCACCAAGCCCGGCTAAATTTTTGTATTTTTATTAGAAACGGGGTTTCGCCATATTGGCCAGGCTCATCTTGAACTCCTGACCTCAAGTGATCCTCCTGCTTCAGCCTCCCAAAGTGCTGGGATTACAGGCATGAACCCACCGCACCCGGCCCAATGCCAAATATTCTTATTTGTCTAACCCTATGCAGGAGGAGGACAAGGGAGACCCAGGTTCTAGGACACAGGTCCATCAAGTCCCTCTAGGAACCAGCCCTGTGAAAGGCCTAAGGGTGCTGTGTTTGACACCCTGCCCTCCCTGTTCCTTTCACACAGCCCTGGCAGCCTGCAGGACCTGATGACATTGGCAAGGCTCCTATAGCCTGTGAAGGGCTTCATGTCTACTGGGAACCCCCTACTTGCTATGAGGCCTGGAACTGTGGGGAAAAGAAAGAGAGATCAGACTGTTACTGTGTCTATGTAGAAAGAAGTAGACATAAGAGACTCCATTCTGTTCTGTATTTGAGATGCTGTTAATCTCTGACCCTACCCCCAACTTTGTCCTTGCAAGAGACATGTGCTGTGGTGACTCAAGGTTTAAAGGATTTTGGGCTGTGCAGGGTGTGCTTTGTTAAACAAGTGCCTGAAGGCAGTATGCTTGTGAAAAGTCATCACCGTTCTCTTAATCTCAAGTACTCAGGGACACATACACTGCCAAAGGTCGCAGGGACCTCTGCCTAGGAAAGCTAGGTGTTGTCCAAGGTTTCTCCCCATGTGATAGTCTGAAATATGGCCTCATGGGAAGGGAAAGACCTAATCGTCCCCCAGCCTGACACCCATGAAGGATCTGTGCTGAGGAGGACTAGTATAAGAAGAAAGAAGGCCTCTTGGCAGTTGAGATAGAGAAAAGCATCTGTCTCCTGCCCATCCCTGGGCAATGGAACATCTCCGCGTAAAACCCGATTTTATGTTCTATTTACTGAGATGGGAGAAAACCGCCTTAGGGCGAAAGGTGGGACTTGCTAGCAATGCTGCTCTTTATGCACTAAAAAGGTTTATGGAGATGTTTGCATATGCATATCAAGGCACAGCACTTTTCCTTAAACTTATGTCACAGAAATCTTTATTCATATGTCTTACTGCTGACCTTCTCCCTACGATGATCCTATCATCCTGCCACTTCCCTTTTTCTAAGACGGTAAAGATAACGACCAATAAATACTGAGGGAACTCAGAGACCGGTGCCGGAGTGGGTCCTCTGTATGCTGAGCGCTGGTCCCCTAGGCCCACTTTTTCTTTCTCTATACTTTGTCTCTGTGTCTCATTTCTTTTCTCAAGTCTCTCGTTCCACCTGACGAGAAACGCCCACAGGTGTGGAGGGGCAGGCCACCCCTTCAGGAACAATGGGCTGCCCTTCTCAGCCAGCGTTCCTACCCCTGTAGAATGACATCGAACCAGGTTTCTGCTCCCAAAGCAAGGACTGGCTGAGTCACAAGCCCCAGGGAGCTCCTTAACAAGCCCATTCCTAGGCTAAGCCTAAGATTCTGTTAGTACCCCCAGGGTTGGGGCTGGGAATCTGGATTTTAAAAAAATCACTCCTCAGCCAGGCACGGTGGCTCATGCCTGTAATCCCAGCACTTTGGGAGGCCGAGGCAGGTGGATCACCTGAGGTCAGGAGTTTGAGACCAGCCTGGCCAACATGGTGAAACTCTGTCTCTACTAAAAATACAAAAATTAGCTGGGCGTGCTGGCGTGCACCTGTAGTCCCAGCTACAGGGGAAGATGAGGCAGGAGAATGGCTTGAACTCGGGAGGCGGAGGTTGCAGTGAGCCATGATCGTGCCATTGCACTCCAGCCTGGGGGACACAGCAAGACTCCGTCTCAAAAACAAACAAACAAACAAAAACTCCTCCCAGGAGATTCTGATGCAAACAGATGTGGGAAGCAGAGGAACCAAAGATGCTCATTAGGGTTGATGGTGGCACTGACATTACAGGAGTCTGTGGCTCTGTGGGCAGGAAAGGAGCCCCAGGATTTTTTTTTTTTTTTAGCAAGAGAAAAAAGGAATTTATTTATACATCAATGCACAATACCCACGGGAGCGCCCAGCAGTGAGTGACTCAAGGGGGTGGTTAGAATTCGGGCTTATTACCTAACTTAGGAGATGAAGAGGAGGAGGAGAAAGGGCACTTTTAGGCAAGGTACATGGGCCCTAAGAAAAACGGAGGGGGATGTGATAGTCCAAGCTTCTCTGATCTAACCGTTGTGCTCACAGCTATCACAGGCTCCTTGTCTGTTGCTCCCCTCAGAGGAGTGGGCACTGAGCAAGACAGGCTATGCCGCATTGCTGAATCGTACCAAGGCACCCACATTTCCCAGCCAAGCTTCCTGGGTTCACACCCCAGCTTGGCTCCTCACTAGCTGGGAGAGCAGGAGCGAGTGGCTTGGCCTTTCTGTAGCCCATTTCCCTGACATGAAAAATGAGATGAGGAGAAGAGCAATGCTGCCTCCTCCTAGGCGTATTTTGAGGATTATGAAAATTAAGCCAGCCAGGCGCAGTGGCTTACGCCTGTAATCACAACACTTTGGGAGGCCAAGGTGGGCAGATCACCTGAGGTCAGGAGTTCAAGACCTGCCTGGCCAATGTGGTAAAACCCCATCTCGACTAAAAATACAAAAATTAGCTGGGCATGGTGGCAGGTGCTTGTAGTCTCAGCTACTCGGGAAGCTGAGGCAGGAGGGTCACTTGAACCTGGGAGGTGGAGGTTGCAGTGAGCCGAGATCACGCCACTGCATTCAGTCTGGGGAATTAAGTAAGACTATGTCTAAAAAAAAAAAAAAAAAAGGAAAGAAAATTAAGCCATGGCCATTATTTTGAGCAGCTGGGTGGTTTGAAGCCTGTCGCTTTGTGGAGTGGCTGGAGCAAGTCACTTGCTAACACGAGTTCGGGTGTTTGTGGAAGGCTTTTTTCTCCATTTTACGTATGGAGGCTCAGGACTCTCCTGGGCCCAGCTGGGCTCCCTCCATCCCCTCCTGTCCTCTGCATCCCCTCCCGTCCCCAGCATTGCCTCTTACTTGGTCCACATGATGGACGATTCCCGGCTGTCTTCAGACCAGATGCGGGCTGTCCAGTCACCAACTGTCAGGAAGTTCTTCGGGTAGAAGGGGTTCCTCTGGAGGGCGTAGACGGGGCCATGATGGCCCGGGAAGGTGCACACAATCTTCTCAGCTGACGTCTTGGCCTTGCGGTTGCAGGAGATGATGATGCCCTGCTCAGTCCCCACCATGAACTTGGTGGGCTGTGGAAGGAGTGACACGGGAGGGGAAGGCTCCATGAACCGTCAACTCGGATTAGCGGGCATGGACAGGAGCCTGCTTGGGGGGTCTGCAGGCCCTAGAAAGGCCCTCAGATCAAGCCTCGGCAAGGGCTGTGGCCCCTCCTGGAGAGCTGTCCCCACTCTTCCCGGGCTCCTCAGACCCCACCTTTCTGGAAGTTGCTCAAGGAGCCTGTGCTGAATGAAGTCCTCCCTGGCTCCTCCAGTCCTGGAGGGTCACCACTAGCCCCTTCTGCAGAGCATCACTGTGTCCTCGAAGCATTTGGCCATCAAGATCCTGAATGTTTGTTTACAGAGGGAGTAAAGCAGACCCAGGGAGGGGAGCCAGGGTGGTCCACCCAGATCACTCACAGGATAGGCAGAGCCTTCCCTGGCAGGACAGTGACATTTGTCATAGCATTGTCCAGGCTGGTGTCCCTGAGAACTCAGAGCGGGTGACCAACCAGCACTCAGGAAGCCACCTGGCAGTCAGTGATGTAATTCGTCCCCCTACTGCTGGTGGGTGAGCTCTTTGAGGGGCGCAAGCTTGTCTGACATGGGTCCATTGCCCACGAACTGAGCTTTAGTAGTTACTCACTTTACTGCGGACTGAATGCACAAAGGCCAGTCTCCTGACTCCTGACCCAGTGCTCCCTCTGCGTCTCTGAGCATGACCCCCTCCGTCATGCAATGCCCTGCCTTGTTGACTGTTCCATGTCTTCACTTCTGGGCTAGACTGGACAACCTCCACCAGCAGGGCCTGAGCCTACAATGGCGCTGTGTCCTCAGCATTCCAAATGGAAAGAACAGCTGAGTTAGGCAGGGGAGGGGCATGCTGAGGGGAGGGACTTTGTCAACGGGCTCAGATGTCCTCTGCCGGTGGTGAACCTGCCCCTGTAGAGCTCCCAGGTTTTAGGAGGAGGTTGCAGTGAGCCAAGATCATGCCACTGCACTCCAGCCTGACCTACAGAGCAAGACTCCACCTCAAAAAAAAAAAAAAAAGAAGAAGAAAGAAAGAAAAAAGAAAAAAATGAAAAAGAACTCCTAGTTTATTTATTTATTAAGACAGGATCTGGCTCCATTGCCCAGGCTGGAGTGCAGTGGTACGATCTCGGCTCACTGCATCCTTGACCTTCTGGGCTCAAGCAATCCTCCCACCTCAGCCTCCCACGTAGCTGGGACCACAAGCACACACCACCAGGGTCAGCTAATTTTTGTATTTTTTGTAGAGACAGAGTCTCCCTATGCTGTCCAGACTGGTCTCAAACTCCTAAGCTCAAGCGATCTGCACACCCTGGCTTCCCAAAGTGCTGGGATTACAGAGCTGAGCCACTGCACCTGCGTCCCCCCCAGGTTTTTTATTTTTATTTTTTTAAAAATGTATTGTTTTAGTGTGCATTTTCTTCTACCAGAAAATTACTAAAATGATAAACATAAAATCTCTAGAAAATACCCAGAATATGGCCAGGTGTGGTGGCTGAGGCATGAAAATCACTTGAACCCGGGAGGCAGAGGTTGCAGTGAGCCAAGATCATGTCACTGCACTCCAGCCTGGGCAACAGAGTGAGACTCTGTCTCAAAAAAAAAAAAAAAGAAGAAAAAAAAAAATTAGACTGGCGTGGTGGCATGCACCTGTGGTCCCAGCTACTCAAGAGGCTGAGGCTTGAGCCCAGAAGGTAGATGTTGCAGTAAGCTGAGATCACACAACTGCACTCCAGCATGGGCAACAGAACGAAACCATGTCTCAAAAAAACAAAACAAAAATCTGGGCTTCAAGTTGGGTGTCAAGGGCAAGTGAAAAGACCAAGCTTGAGAGGTCCAGAGAAGAAAGTATTCAAGCCGACTATGCGCTGCCCATCAGTGAGCCGAGGAGAAAGGCCACCCAGATCCGAGTGGCCCATCGTGCCTCTGGCCTCAGACTTTGTGGCGGGCTGCGGGTGGACACCCTGGGCCTTAGAGTTGGAACCCTGGGTTTGAGTCTCGGCTTTACCAGGTACTAGGACTCACAACGTAATCTCACGAAGACTCATCGTGTGTATCTGGCAAGTATGGATAAAAACTTTACCCCACGAAATGGTTATAGGCGATTGCACGAGCTTATGAAATCAGGCAGCCACAAGTGTTCAGCACACCGTGTGCACCCTGCAAAGGCCAGACATGGAGGAGATGGCCCTAGTTGTGATGTGGTTGTATGTCTAGCACTTGGCCTAGAAAGCCTTGCCTCTGGGACAGAATGTTCTCCTGAGTCCTTGCCACCCCAACCTCCATGCCCAGTGCCTTGTCCTCTGGGGAGGGGTCAGTGGACTTGTCTCCTCATCCCACCAACACTCATCTCTCAGCCTTGAGCTAGGGTTGCCCAGGCAGGTTCAAGGCCAGAGCCTCCCAAAGCCCTAGGAATGATGGCACATGACCCCGAAGCAAACAAGTGACACCTCCAAGGGGGAACCAGGCCTGGGCTGCACTGAGACATAAACCAAGACTCAGCCCAAGCCAAAAACCAACAACAAGGGAAAGGTATCTTCTTACTCTAGTGAGGAAGTCTTCCTTTACTGCTTCTAGAAGCTTCCCTCCTCTAACACATTTGCATTATGCTCAAACTTTGATATTTCCTGTTTTTCTTTTATTTTCTTTGTTTTTTTCTGAGATGGAGTTTCACTCTTGTCGCCCAGGCTGGAGTGTAATGACACGATCTTGGCTCACCGCAACCTCCGCCTCCCAGGTTCAAGCGATTCTCCTGCCTCAGCCTCCTGAGTAGCTGGGATTACAGGCATGCACCTCCATGCCCAGCTAATTTTGTATTTTGAGTAGAGATGGGGTTTTTCCATATTGGTCAGACTGGTCTTGAACTCCCAACCTCAGTTGATCCGCCCACCTTGGCCTCTCAAAGTGCCAGGATTACAGGTGTGAGCCACCGTGCCCAGTCCTTTTTTTCTTTTCTTATTTAGGGATAGGGTCTTGCTATGTTGCCCAGGCTGGTCTTGAACTTCTGGGCTCAAGTGATCCTCCCACCTCCCAAAGTGCTGGGATTACAGGTGTGAGCCACTGTGCCTGGCCTCACATTGATACTTTTCTTCCTTTCTTTTTCTTTCTTTCCTTCCTTCCTTCCTTCCTTTTTCTTTCCTTTTTTTCCTCTCTCTCCCTCTCTTTCTTGCTTTCTTTTTTGGTAAAGATTTGGGGGGGTCTTACTGGCCTCCCAAAGTGCTGGGATTACAGACGTGAGCCACCCTGCCCAGCCTGAACTTTGATATTTCTTTGTCATTCTTTCTCAGTTACTGAACACCAAGACCATGCATGTGCTCTGGTTTTCCAAGGAGCCTGGTCTGACCTCATTTCCCCAGAGGAAGGCAGGTGACCAGCCTAGGGCCCCAATGCCAGGCAGAGCCAGGGCCTGGGTTGGAGTCTAGGCCTCCCTATGTTGGTCCTGGGCGTGACCTTCCCCAGGAAACAGGGCTTTTCTGGAATTGTCCTGTCAAAAGATTGCCCTCTGTGTTCAGCTGGGCCACGGGCCAAAAATGGTGCCACGACAACGGTGTCCTTCTTCGAGAAGCTCTGCTGCCCCCTGCTGGAAAGTTGTTGTAAAGGCCACACACGTCTAGGATGGGGGCAGTGAGGCTGGCCTCCCTGGGCTGGTGCTGGGTTCCACAAGCACCTGATATCCTAGCAATGGCCTGTCTTTAGCCCTGGCTGCCCTGGCAATGCAAGTCAGGGAAGGGACAGCAAGGGACACTCACCAAAGTAGATTCGAACTCCAGGGAGATGGCCCCCAAGGCATTTTCCAACTGCTCCTTTTTGGTGATGTCCATGATCACAACCTCAGTGGGCTCACTCATCTTTCGGATGTCCCACCACATGACCTGGCAGGAGGTGGGACGACAGTGAGACTTCGAGGCCCTGTATTTCCCCCGGCTTTTGTCTTTTCCACCCTCACCCCACCTTCCTGGGGTCAGCCCCTGGGCCACAAAAGATGGAGCTCCCAGCAATTCGTGGGAGCAAATACACTTTGAGGATTGCTGCTCTGTCCACAGTTCCCACACCTGGCTGATCATCAGAGTCACCGACAAGCTTCATACAACCCAGATGCTGAGGCCTTGCCCTCGACCTACTGAATCAAAACCTCCAGATGCAAGGCCAAGAATCCGTGTATGCCAACACTCCCCTCAATAAGGCGATATCCAGCAATGTTAAAAATGCATGTGTGCAGCCAGGCGTGGTGGCTCACGCCTGTAATCCCAGCACTTTGGGAGGCCGAAGTGGGCGGATCACGAGGTCAGGAGATCAAGACCATCCTGTCTAACATGGTGAAACCCTGTCTCTACTAAAAAAAATAATAATAATACAAAAATTAGCTGGGCGTGGTGGCGGGCGCCTGTAGTCCCAGATACTCGGGAGGCTGAGGCAGGAGAATGGCATGAACCCAGGAGGCGGAGCTTGCAGTGAGCCAAGATGGCGCCACTGTACTTCAGCCTGGGTGACAGAGCAGGACTCCATCTCAAAAAAAAAAAAAAAAAAAAAAGCATGTATGCTCTGACCTAGAAGTCCCACTGCCAGCAATGTCTGCTGTAGATGTATCCCTGCATGTGTGCAATAATCTGTGTATAAAGATGCTCTTTGCTACATTTTTTTGGGGGTAACAACAAAATATTAGAATCCATATATAAATTATGGTACACCCACAGGATGCAATTATTAACAGGCAGGGGGTGGTAGTGTATGAAACATGAAACTATCTCCAAGGTATACACAATGAAAAACATCAAGTACAGACTAGTATGTAAAGTGTGCAAAAATAAAGAGTGAAGAAGAGAGAGATGTGTTTCCTTGCATGTGCAGAGACTAGCTCCGAAGGCAGACATAGGAGAGGGAGGGAGAGGAGGAAGTGCAGGCAGAGATGAGAGGAAGGCATTTTCTTTTTTGCACTCTTTAGATTCTATTCCGAGGGCATGTATTATCACTACTCAATTTAAAAATAAAGTGCATGGCCGGGCGCGGTGGCTCATGCCTGTAATCCCAGCACTTTGGGAGGCCGAGGTGGGTGGATCACCTGAGGTCAGAGTTCAAGACCAGCCTGGTCAACATAGTGAGGCACCATTTCTGCTAAAAATAAAAAATTAGCCAGGCATGGTGGCAGGCGTCTGTAGTCCCAGCTACTCGGGAGGCTGAGGCAGGAGAATCGCTTGAACCCAGGAGGCGGAGGTTGCAGTGAACCGAGATCGTGCCATTGCACTCCAGCCTGGGCGACAAGAGTGAAACTCTGTCTCAAAATAAAATGTGTTAAAGGAAATGTCCCCAGGGATTCTGATGGGGAACCAGGGAACAGTTACTGCCTCTCCCTTCCCTCCCCTCCCCAGTGTCTGGCTGGTGGGTACCTGCCCATCCGTGGATGCTGAGAAGCACTCGGTGCCCGTCTTCGACTGCAGCCAGATGGTGCCATACACAGGGTCTCGGTGGCTGAACTCAATGGTGGATAGCTCCGCCACCAGGCTGCCCTTTCGGGTGTCCCAGCAGGCTGGTGAGGAAGGAGATGAAGGAGTGGAGGGGGGCACAGGCTTCCTTCCCTGGGGCAGGGAGCAGGGGAGACAGGGGGACTGCTGTTTCTGGTTTGGCAGATACGTGGTGTTTTAGAATCATGGCTTGGTTCCAATCAGCCTGAGTTTCCTACCACCCCCACAGACTCTCTGGAGAGACTCCCGGAGTGCAAGCTTCATTCAGTTCCTTCAGCCCCTCCCTACCCAACACTCGGCCCTGGGAAAGCCTCTGGGGATGGCATAGGCGTAGTGGCAGGGGAACACATGAGGGTGGTCAGGGAAGGCCTCCTGGAGGAAGTGACAGGTAGCTGAGATGGAAGATAAGCCTCAAGGTGGAGGGAGCCAGGCGGGAGGAAAGCCGAGTCCCTACCGCAGGGAAGAGCACGTGGAAGGGCCCCATGTAGGTGACTCTCTCTGCTGCATTAGCTCTTTCCCTTTTATCCTTTATACCTCTGCTGCCTCTGCTGGAAAGAAACTCACAGAGGAGCTTCAGCCTTTACTGTGATCTGTTATTAGTGCTTCGCCAAGAAAGACGGGAAGGTTATCTGTCCTCTGTCCTGTTAGATTTCATTTCCATTTTCCCATGAATGCACAATGAGGGCTCACCCTGTCACTCAGCGCTGTTTCTAGGAAAGGCCGTTTTGTAAAATAACAAAAGTACTTAGTTCATAAGCTTTGACTTAGTATTTCTCCAAGTCCAAGGCATTTGCCCCTGAACTAAGCTGGCCCAGAAACATGTTTCCTTAGATAAGCCTGCTCAGCCAAGTACAGTGGCTCATGCCTGTAATCCTAGCACATTAGGAGGCTGAGGCAAAAGGATTGCTTGAGCCCAGGAATCCAATACCAGCTTGGGCAACATAGTGAGATCCCGTCTCTACAAAAAATTTAAAAACTAGCTGGGCATGGTGGCACTCGCCTGTAGTTCCCGCTACTCGGGAGGCTGAGGTGGGAGAATTGCTTGAGCCTGGGAGGTTGAGGCTGCAGTGAGCCATGATCGTGCCACTGCACTCCAGCCTGGGTGACAGAGCAAGACCCTGTCTCAAAAAATAAAAATAAGCCAGGTGTGGTGGCTCACACCTGTAATCCCAGCACTTTGGGAGGTTGAGGCAGCTGGATCACTTGACGTCAGGAGTTCAAGACCAGCCTGGCCAACATAGTGAAACCCCATCTCTACTAAAAATACAAAAAAATTAGCTGGGCATGGTGGTGGGCACTTGTAATCCCAGCTTCTCAGGAGGCTGAGGCATGAGAATCGCTCGCGCCTGGGAGGCGGAGGTTGCAGTGAGCTGAGATCACATCACTGCACTCCAGTCTGTGCAACAAAGCAAGACTGTCTCAAAAACAAAACAAAACATAAAAATAAATAAAAATAAAAGATAAGCCTGCTCTGCTTTGGCAAAGCAGTGCTCAAGGGTAGGTCCCACTGGGTCCTACATGGTCCCTAGAGGGGCCCTTCTTGGAGCAGTGGAGCGCCAGAGTCTGGGCTGGTATGAGCCGGCATGAAAAACCACGGAAAGAGGTTATGAATAATGAGTGAGGCAAGGCTCCTGAATTAATCATGGCAAAGTGGCTCCGCTTCGGTCTGTTAGAGCTCTGGCACCCAGATAATTTGGCAGGGACGTTTATGGGAGCCCAGGTCTATTCCATAATCTGAAAGCTCCCTTGAGCAGGAGGCAGCAGGTCTGAGAGGGAGATCCGGGCCTCAGGAAGCAGCTGACAACAGAGTTTCGGAGGAGGAGTTTCTCAGCATCCTGGCTCCCACTCCCAAAGAAGAAGCAAAAGTATAAGAACATACAGAGGGCCAGGCGCGGTGGCTCACGTCTGTAATCCCAGCACTTTGGGAGGCCGAGGCGGGCAGATCACGAGGTCAGGAGATGGAGACCACCCTGGCTAACACGGTGAAACCCCATCTCTACTAAAAATACAAAAAATTAGCCGGGCGCAGTGGCGGGCACCTGTAGTCCCAGCTACTGGGGAGGCTGAGGCAGGAGAATGGCGTTAACCCAGGAGGCGGAGCTTGCAGTGAGCCGAGATAGCGCCACTGCACTCTAGCCTGGGTGACAGAGCAAGATTCTGTCTCAAAAAAAAAAAAAAAAAAAAAAAGAACATACAGAGGGGGAGGGGTGGGGAATGTTTTTCATGCCCAGGGTCAAGACTGGCCTGGGTGTAGTCATGGGTTGGATGTCTGATGACTCCAGGGTCAAGGGAACAGAGCAAGTAGGGACATTCAGAGCCAATCCAGTTAGGTGACTTCTGATCTCACTAGAGATTAAAAAAAGCAGTTTGGGCCGGGTTCAGTGGCTCACGCCTGTAATCCCAGCACTTTGGGAGGTCAAGGTGGGTGGGTCACTTGAGGCCAGGAGTTTGAGACCAGCCTGGCTAACATAGCAAAACTCCATTTCTATTAAAAATACAAAAATTGACCAGGCGTGTCGGCATGCACCAGCCACTGGGGAGGCTGAGGCAGGAGGATCTCTTGAACCCAGGAGGCGGAGGTTGCAGTGAGCTGAGATCGCATCACCGTAGTCTAGCCTGGGTGACAGAGCGAGATTCTGTCTCAAAAAAAAAAAAAAAAAAAAAAAAAAAAGGCTAGGCGCAGCAGTGGCTCATGCCTGTAATCCCAGCACTTTGGGAGGCAGAGGCAGGCAGATCACGAGGTCAGGGGTTTAGACCATACTGGCTAACACAGTGAAACCCCATCTCTACTAAAAAAAAGTACCAAAAATTAGCTGGGCGTGGTGGCGGGCACCTGTAGTCCCAGCTATTTGGGAGGCTGAAGTAGGAGAATTGCATGAACTCAGGAGGTGGAGCTTGCGGTGAGCCAAGATCGGGCCACTGCACTCCAGCCTGGGTGACACAGCAAGACTCCATCTCAAGGAAAAAAAAAAAAAAAATCAGTTTTCCAGGTGTGCCATCAGCAAAATCCATGAAGTAAGGACCTCCAAAAATTCTCTCCTCCATAATAGCAGTGAGAAAACTGGCAAAAATGGTCACAATCAACTTTTTCAGAACTCTGGAAATTAGCCAGAGGCTTAGGGCAGTCGGGAGAATGTTTATTCAAGAAAAACAGTAGAATCTTGGTAAAAACAGTGGCATTTTCACTTGCCCTAGTTAAGAATGCACACTCTGCAGTTCCGTGGTAGCCTTGAAAATTCACATCCTGCACTCCCGATGAAAAACAGTAGCCTGGCGCCACAAGAGGGAGCAGAATGGGCTGGAGCTCCTTTCAAGTCTCATGCCCAAAGAACTGTCATTATCTCAGTGTCTGGTGGTTCCCTGATAAGGCTCCTCTTGCAAGGTTGGCTGTAATTGACTTGGTTCAGCCTTTGCCTGGTGTGAAAAGTCTTTTCATCAGGGTGTAATTGCAGGCAACTGACTAACTTTGCAGCTTCCTGAGGCAGTGGATAACAGTGGGGCAAGGAATAAACCGATGAAAAAGCTTAAAAGGAAAAGCTGGGCCGGGTACAGTGGCTCACGCCTGTACTTTGGAAGGCTGAGGCAGGACTGCTTGAGGCCAGGAGTTCACAACCTACCTGTTCAACATAGCAAGACCCTGTCCCTATTTTTCTTTCTCTCTCTCTCTCTCTCTCTCTATCTCTCTCTCTCTCTCTCTTTCTCTTTCGAGGCAAGATCTCACTAAGCTGCCCAGGCTAGTTTCAAACTCCTGAACTCAGGCGATCCTCTTGCCTCAGCCTCCCAAAGTGTTAGGATTACAGACGTGAGCCACTGTGCTCAGCCTCTATTAAATTTAAACAACAACAGTAGATAAATACAAGGAAAAGCTGAAGCATGATGTGCCCACGGGGCTTTGAAAAGATCTGACGTATTCCTGGGAGTCTAGAAAGTCACAAGCATGGATAGTGCTGGGTGCACGCCCAGAGCTGTGTCATGCTCAGGAAAGCTGATAAAGCCCTAAACTCTCGTCTCTGGCTGACCTCATCTCTGCACAGACACTAAGGCAGAGTTGACAACTGCCTGGCTGAGTGTGAAGGCATGCTCACACACGCACACAGAGCCCCTTGGCAGAGAAGGGGAGATTTTTTGGTGACAAATGCTTAAGGAAATCTTTGTCCAATCATTAACTAATCACTAAGCTAAGCAGAGACTATAAGTGGTCACACGTGACAGAGAATACAGACTTTCCAGAACTAGCTAAGAAAATTCATTAATGAAACAAAGAACAACTACAACAAACAGCAACAGCACAAGCTCTGGGAGGTGTGTCAATCTGATTTGTAAAGTTGCCACATTAAATCATACAAAAAGTATAGTTTTTAATAAAAAAAAGTTATAAGACATGCCAAGAAATACAAATGTGTGGCCCAAACCCAGGAATAAAAAAGCAATAAATAGAGACTGTCCCCAAGGAGCCCAGATGTTGGACTAACTAGACAAAGGCCTCACATCAGCCGTGCTAAACATGTTCAAAGAAGTAAAGGAAGTCACATTGAAAGAACTAAAGAAAAGCCTGAGATGATATGTCACCAAATAAAAATTACAAATAGACAAAAATTATTATCATTATTATTTTTGAAGACAGAGTTTCGCTTTGTTGCCCAGCCTGGAGTGCAGGGGCACGATCTCAGCTTACTGCAACCTCCGCCTCCTGGGTTCAAGCAATTCTCTTGCCTCAGCCTCCCAAGTAGCTGAGATTGCAGCCACACTCCACCACACCTGGCTCTTTTTTTTTTTTTTTTTTTTTTGTATTTTAGTAGAGACAGGGTTTGACCATATTGCCCACGCTGGTCTTGAACTCCTGAGTTCAGGTAATCCTCCCACCTCAGCCTCCCGAAGTGCTAGGATTACAGGCACGAGCCACCACATCCGAAAAAGACAGATATTATTTTTGAAAGAAAGAACAAAATAGAAATTCTGGAGTCATTAACCAAAATAAAAATATAGTAGAGAAGCTACAGGATGGCATATTTGAGCAGGCAGAAGAATCACTGAATGTGAAGATGGGCCAATTGAGATTATGTAGTCTGAGGAAGCGAAGCAAAAGAGAACAAAGAAAAACAGAGTCTAAAGACCTATGGGACACCATCAAGCATGCCAACATACACATAATGGAAGTCACAGAAGGAGAGGAGAGACAGAAAGGGTAGGAAAGAATATTTGAATAAATAATGGTTGTAAATATTCCATATTTGATTTTTTTTTTTTTTTTGAGACAGAGTCTTGCTCTGTCGCCCAGGCTGGAGTGCAGTGGCATGATCTAGGCTCACTGCAAGCTCCACCTCCCGGGTTCATGCCATTCTCCTGCCTCAGCCTCCCAAGTAGCTGGGACTACAGGCGCCCACCACCACACCTAGCTAATTTCTTGTATTTTTAGTAGAGATGGGGTTTCACCATGTTAGCCAGGATGGTCTTGATCTCCTGACCTCATGATCTGCCTGCCTTGGCCTCCCAAAGTGCCGGGATTACAGGCATGAGCCACCGTGCCCGGCCCATATTTGATTTGTTTTTAAAAAAATCTACACATCCAAGAAACTCAATGAATTCCAAGTGGCATAAACTCAAAGATATCCATACCTAGAAACATCATAATCAAAGCTGAAGCCAGAGACTCTTGAAAGCAGCAAGAGAAAAATGACTCATAATATACACGGGATCACCAATAAGATCAACAGCTGAAGTTGGGTGCAGTGGCTCATGCCTGAAATCCCAGCACCTTGGGAGGCCAAGGTGGGAGAATTGCTTGAAGCCAGGAGTTCGAGACCAGCCTGGGCAACATAGCAAGACCCCATCTCTACAAAAATTAAAAAATAAAAAAGTAGTTGGGTGTGGTGACATGCACCTGTCGTCCCAGCTACTCAGGAGGCTGAGGTGGGAGGATTGCTTGAGCCCAGGGGTTTGAGGCTGCAGTGAGCTATGATCATGGCACTGCACCCCAGCTTGGGTGACAGAGTGAGACCTTGTCTCTAAAAAAAAAAAAAAGAAAGAAAAGAAAAAAAAAGAAATGATAAGGGAATTAAAATGGTACACTAGAAAATATGTAACACAAAAGAAGGCAGTTATGGAGAAAGAACAAAAAGATTTAAGACATATAGAAAAAAAGCAAAATAGCGGATGTAAACTGTATCAGTAATTAAATTAATATAAATAGATTAAACTCTCCACTTAAAACCAGAGATTGACAGAATAGATTAAAAGGAAAAAAACCATGATCCGGGCTGGGCACGGTGGTGCACGCCTGTCATCCCAGCACTTTGGGAGGCCGAGGTGGGCACATCGCTTGAGGCCAGGAGTTTGAGATCAACCTGGCCAACATGGTAAAACCTCATCTCAAAAATACAAAAATTAGCTGGGTGTGGTGGCTGGCACCTGTAATCCCAGCTACTTGGGAGGCTGAGGCAGGAGAATCACTTGAACCCAGGAGGCAGAGGTTGCAGTGAGCTGAGATCACACCACTGCACTCCAGCCTGGGTGACAGAGTGAGATTCTGTCTCAAAAAACAAACAAACAAACAAAAAATCTATGATTCATCTGTATGCCAGCTACATGTAATCTACAAGAGATATACTTTATTTATTTATTTACTTTTTATTTTTTTGGGATGGAGTCTCGCTCTGTCGCCCAGGCTGGAGTTCAGTGGCAGGATCTCGACTCACTGCAATCTCAGCCTCCCAGGTTCAAGCAATTCTCATGCCTTAGCCTCCCAAGTAGCTGGGATTACAGGTGCATGTCACCACACCTGGCTACAAGAGACATACTTTAGATTCGAGGAGGCAAACAGGTTAAAAGTAAAAGGATGGGGAAAGATATACCATGCAAACGGTAACCAAACAGAGCTGGAGTGCCTGTCTCAAAGACAGACAGACTTTGAGATGAAAAATGCTACTAGAGACAAATAAAGACATTACATACTGATAAAAGGGTTAATTCACTACGATAACTTAAGAATTATAAACATGTGCATGTACCTAATAACACAGCCTTAACATACAGGAAGCAAAACCTGACAAAATTGAAGGAGAAATAGACAAGTCAACAATAACAATGGCAGATGTCAGTATCCTCCCTTCAATAATAGACATAGCTACTAGGTGAAAGATCAACAAGGAAATAGAAGTCCTGACCAGCCCTATAGACAAGACCTCCTGGACATCTATAGAAAACTCCACCGGACAATAAGCAGAATATAGTCTTCTCGAGTGCTCATGGAACATTCTCCAGGATGGACAATATGCTAGGCCATAGAACAAGTCTCAATAAATTTTAAAAGATTGAAATCAGGCCAGGCATGGTGGTTCATCCCAGCACTTTGGGAGGCCAGCCAAGGCAGGTGGATTGCTTGAGCCCAGGAGTTTAAGACCAGCGTGGGCAGCATGATGAAACCTTGTGACTACAAAAACTACAAAAATTAGCCGAGCGTGGTGGCACACGCCTGTAGTCCCAGCTACTCGGGAGGCTGAGGTGGAGGGATGGCTTGGGCCCAGGAGGTCGAGGCTGCAATAAGCCGTGATTGCACCACTGCACTCCATCCTGGGCAACAGAGTAAAACTCCGTCTCAAAAAAAAAAAAAAAAAAAAAAGAAAAAAGAAAAAGAAAAGAAAATGATTATAAGGGAATACTGTGAACAATTATATGTCAACAAACTAGACAACTTGATGAAATGGAAAAGTTCCTAGAAAGCCAGAAACTACCAAAACCAATAAAAGAAGAAACAGAAAATGGGAAGAGGATCTATAACAAGTAAAGGGACGGAATTGTAACTTTTAAGCTTCCAATAAAGAAAAGCCAGGGACCAGATGGCTTCACTGATGAGTTCTACCAAACATTTCGAGAATTAATACCGGCCAGGCATGGTGGCGCATGCTGGTAATCCCAGCACTTTGGAAGGCCAAGGAGGGAGGATCACTTGAGGTCAGGAATTCGAGACCAGTCTGGCCAACATGGTGAAACGCTAACTCTACTGAAAAAAGACAAAAATTAGCCAGGCGTGGTGACATGAGACTAATCCCAGCTACTTGGGAGGCTGAGGCAGGGGAATCACTTGAATCCGAGAGGTGGAGGCTGCAGTGAGCCGAGATCGTGCCCCTGCACTCCAGTCTGGGTGAGGCAGCAGGATTGGCTCTGACTAAGAGCCTGGGTCCCGACCAGGCGCAGTGGCTCACACCTGTAATCCCAGCGCTATGGGAGGCCCAGGTGGGTGAATCAACTGAGGTCAGGAGTGCGAGACCAGCCTGGCCAACATGGTGAAACCCCGTCTCTACTAAAAATAACAAAAAAATTAGTCAGGCGTGGTGGTGGGCACCTGTAATCTCAGTGACTCAGGAGGTTGAGGCAGGAGAATCGCTTGAACCCAGGAGGCGGAGGTTGCAGTGAGCCGAAATTGCGCCACTGCACTCCAGCCTGGGCAACAGGAGTGAAATTCCATCTTAAAAACAAAAAACAAAAGACAAAAAAAGCCTGGGTCCCTCCTTACCTATCTGTCCATTGTAGCAGCCACCCAGGAGCACGTGGGAATCTTTGGGGTTGAACTCCAAGGTAACAAGTGGAGATGATGGCTTCAGAGCAAGTTCAGGCTTATTGGGGTTTTCTATAAAGCAGAAAAAAAAATATCCCATCAGGCCTGGAAAGAAAAGGACAGGATCAACAAGTTTCACCCCTTCTGCAGGTGGGTAGTGGGGACATGGTGGCAGGGGGGGAAGCCTGGGAGCCCCTCCAGTCTTTCTCCAGGCTGCACCCCCTGGTCCACCTTGGCCAGAATCTGGCATTCTTGACCTAGGGGCTTTGCTGATGGTTTTTATTTTCGGTGAACAGGATTGGGGTGTGCCTATGTGTGTGATAATTATATTTCTAGTCCAATTCCCGGGTTTGGTGTCAAACGAGGTTTTGATACTAAGGTTTTTATGTAAAGTCAGCTCTCTGCCAGTTTCTTCAAACCAGGTCTGTGGACTGCAGATAACGACGGAGTCCACCCCATGGGGCTGCTGCCAGAACTCACTGAGCTGCTGGGGTGTCGGGCGTTAGCTCTGTGCCTGGCACCTACACGTTTATTTTAATAATGCTGCCAACGAAGGGAAGCTGGAGAGCATGAAGCCACCACCACCCTCTCCCTGCCTGTGTCTTGCCAGCCCTTCTGTAGACAATGGTTTGTGCTAATAAAGGGACACGCTGCTCCTGCAGGCCATGAATTAAAGGCAAGTGTCAGGACAGACGGGACAAAGGCCCAAGTTCCATTCCACTGCCCCTGAGTCCCTTCTCAGTCTGCTGGGCACTCTTTCCATATACTCTTTTTTGTTGTTGTTGTTGAGACAGAGTCTCACTCTGTCTGTCACCCAGGATGGAGTGCAGCGGCATGATCTCGGCTCACTGCAACCTCTGACTCCTGGGTTCAAGCGATTCTCCTGCCTCAGTCTCCCAAGTAGCTGGGATTACAGGCACCCACCACCAAGCACAGCTAATTTTTGTAATTTTAGTAGAGACGGGGTTTCATCATGTTAGCCAGGCTGGTCTTGAACTCCTGACCTCAGGTGATCCGCCCGCCTTGGCCTCCCAAAGTGCTGGGATTACAGGCATGGGCCACCATGCCCGGCCTAATATGCTCTTTAGGAGCTAAGAATTGAGATCCCATGGGGTCAGGTCTTCATGCCTCGAACTAAGAATCTGGAATTGGAGGGGGTTTACTGCTTCTGATTTCAGGCTCTGCCTGAAACCAGACAAGGTAGGAAGGAGAAGAGTGGCTTCCTCCTCGACTGTGGGCCCCTCCCTTGAGGTACCAACCCCGTGAGTGTCCTTGACCTCCTCCCCCTCCCTCCCACTCCTCGGCTTGTGCTGGTCCCAGCCCTCAGTCCTCCCAGGACCCTGCTGCTTCTCACCCAGGTCCCAGATGTATGAATCGCTGCTCATGCCCACAGGCGCCCGCTGAAAATCCAAGCAGGAGTATGCCACTGCCAACTTCCTGTTGCCATCAGGGTGCCAGGAGAGGTGTGTGGCAGCCCTCTTTATTTCCTGGGGGTCCCTGCAGGGGAGAGGGAAGAGAGCAAAAGGCGGAATGTGAGGATCCCCAATTTCTCCTTTTTTTTTTTTTGGTCAGATGGAGTCTTGCTCTGTCCCCCAGGCAGTGGCATAATCTCGGCTCCCGCAACCTCTGCCTCCTGGGTTCAAGCGATTTTCCTGCCTCAGCCTCCCGAGTAGCTGGGATTACAGGCGCCTCCCATTACACACAGCTAATTTTTGTATTTTTAGTAGAGACGGGGTTTTTTTTTTTTTTTTTTTTTTTTTTTGAGACGGAGTCTTGCTCTGTCACCCAGGCTGGAGTGCAGTGGCCGGATCTCAGCTCACTGCAAGCTCCTCCTCTCGGGTTAACGCCATTCTCCTGCCTCAGCCTCCCGAGTAGCTGGGACTACAGGCACCCGCCACTTCGCCCGGCTAGTTTTTTGTATTTTTTAGTAGAGACGGGGTTTCACCGTATTAGCCAGGATGGTCTCGATCTCCTGACCTCATGATCCGCCCGTCTCGGCCTCCCAAAGTGCTGGGATTACAGGCTTGAGCCACTGTGCCCGGCGGGACGGAATTTTACCGTGTTTCCTAGGCTGGTCTCAAACTCCTGACCTCAGATGATCCACCCACTTCGGCCTCCCAAAGTGCTAAGATTATAGGCATGAGCCACCACGTCCGGCCCCTTGAATGATTTCTAACGCATCATCCTGCTCCGTTGGTCCATATATGAGGTCAGAGCCCAGCAGGGCTGGAGGGCAACAGGAAGGGCAGCCTCTGTCCCACTGTGCCCTCTCCTGCACACCCCTTGCTGACAGCCATTGGCCCTGCTTGCACACCATGAGTCAGCCCTGCCTCAGAAGAGTTCTTTCTTGCTGTGCTGGGACTGGGCTAGGTCCTTCCCAGGCCCCTCAGTCAGCCGTGGTAGTGAAATTCCCCAGAGTTGGGATCTGAGGCAAGTCATTTCCAAAACACCTTTCACTCCTCTAGCCCTGCATCACCCAGACCCAAGGTCTGACCCCTGCCCCAGGTCCAGAGGCTTCCCCTCCACATTCCCCCGGTACCTCCCACTGCCCTATTCCAGCCTCCTGCTCATCTCCAGTCATCTGAGAGGACAGCCTTGCTTTTTTCTTCATGGTCAAAACTGAGGCCACAGAGCACGGTCCTTCCCACTTCCACCCACTTTCCGCAACTCCTTCCACCAGTCTTCAAGGCCGAGGAGTCCCTCTTCCCCAGTCCTCTCCCCATCCCTGTCCCCAAGCTCTCCTTCCTATCAGCTTTTTTTTTTTTTTTTTTTTTTTTTTTTTTTTTTTTTTTTTTTGAGACAGAGTCTCGCTCTGCCGCCCAGGCTGGAGTGCAGTGGCGTGATCTTGGCTCACTGCAAGCTCCGCCTCCCGGTTCATGCCATTCTCCTGCCTCAGCCTCCCGAGTAGCTGGGACTACAGGCGCCCACCACCTCGTCCGGCTAGTTTTTTTGTATTTTTTAGTAGAGACGGGGTTTCACCGTGTCAGCCAGGATGGTCTCGATCTCCTGACCTCGTGATCCGCCCGTCTCGGCCTCCCAAAGTGCTGGGATTACAGGCTTGAGCCACCGCGCCCGGCCTATCAGCTTCTTTTGGACACCCTACAAAGGTGCTCTGGGATGGGGTATTCAATTCCCGGGGCTGCTGCAATGAGGTCCCACAAACTGGGTGGCTTCAAATAACAGAAACTGATTCTCTCACAGTTCCGGACACCAGAAGTCCAAAATCACAGACATTCTCCTCACATCAAGCATGTAAACATACATATACATATATATATATACACACATACACATATGCATATATTTATACACATATGCAGATGCTCCTTGACTGATGATGTTGGCTACATCTGATAAATCCATAGTACGTTGGAAATATCAGGAGCTGAAAATGCATTGAATACATCTAACCGACCTAGCATCACATCTTAGTTGAGCCTACATGCTCAGAACACTTATATTAGCCTAGAGCTGGGCAAAATCACCTAACGCAAAGCTTATTTTATAATAAAAAGGTGAACAGCTCATGTAATTTTCTGAATACTGTACTGATGGCAAAAACCAGAATGGTTGTACGGGTACCTGAAGTACGGTTTCTACTGGATTTCTATTGCTTTTGCACCCTTGCAAAGTCAAAAAATGGTTTAAGCTGGGGACTGCCACAAAAAGTGGCACTCTGCACACCCTGTTCTGCACCAGCTTTGTTTCCATACTGAATCCTGGAAATGACTCCATATCAGCACATAAGAACTTGCACTGCTCTTTTTTTTTTTTGAGGGAGAGTCTCGCTCCATTGCCCAGGCTGGAGTGCAGTGGTGCGATCTCGGCTCACTGCAACCTCTGCCTCCCGGGTTCAAGTGATTTTCCTGTCTCAGCATCCTGAGTAGCTGGGATTACAGGCATGTGCCACCACACCCAGTTAATTTTTGTATTTTTAGTAGAGATGGGGTTTCGCCATATTGGCCAGGCTGGTCTCAAACTGACCTCAGGTGATGCGCCCCCAAAGTGCTGAGATTACAAGCGTGAGCCACCACGCCCAGACTGCCCCGCTCATTTTCCCAGCTGCATGGCATTCCGTCATGTGAGTGTACCAGAACTGCTAGAACCAGTCCCCTATAAATGGACTTAGCTTGTTCTAGTCTTTGGCTGGCACACATCCTCTGCAGTGAATATCCACACCTGCAGTGATTTCACGCACACACACACACACATGCACACCCGTGGGATGAATCCCTCGTGTCAAACTGCTATCCTCTGGGGTTATTCATGGATATACTGGCATGAGTGCAGGCCATAGCGGGGGCCTGTTCGCCCACAGTGCTGCTAGCTGCTCACGCTTTGTACTTGCACTTACTCTACACTGCAGGAACACGCTCCACTTGTACACAGATTGGCAATTTCACTTTCTCTGGAGTCTGTACTCCCTTTCCATCAGCCAGACCCGCCCCCAGAGCCGGGCCACTTCTCTGCTGGGCACCTTATCACCGTGTGGCTTATCAAGCCCAGAGCACAGAGAGTGCTGCACCCAGGGCATGCAGCAACTGGCAAGGAGTTGCCTTTGGGGGCGCCCCTGCATGGGGGTGACCGAGGGTGGCCAGACACCTGCCTGGCTATGGTGCTACCTGAAAACATTGATGGTTTTAGCTGAAGGGGCCTCCTCCATCACTTCCACGGCCTCCTCGTCGTTGAAATACTCTTCATAGATGTCAATGGCATTGTTCTGCTTGATGCAGTGCTCCATGATCTAGAGGGGACACGTCAGAAGTTCTCAGTGGTAAGGTAAGGGGAGGTCCTTTCAGATTGCCCAGGCCTGCAATGGAGTCTGGGAGGGACAGGTCATAGCCAGGGGCCTTTTCCCATCCACTTAACCATGTGCTTTCAATGGGGGAATTTTCAATTGGTTCTTGGGGGTAAAATAATATTACTTTTTATGTACAAAGCATAGAAGTACAAGCAGCGCATGAACATGCGCTATGGCATTAACATTTGATGGGCCGGGTGCAGTGGCTCACGCCTGTAATCCCAGCACTTTGGGAGGCTGAAGCGGGTGGATCACTTGAGGCCAGGAGTTTGAGACCAGCCTGGCCAACATGGTGAAACCCCACCTCTACCAAAAATACAAAAGCAAATTAGCCAGGCATAGTGGCGGGCGCCTGTAATCCCAGCTACTTGGGAGGCTGTGGCAGGAGAATTGCTTGAGCCCGGGAGGTGGAGATTGCAGTGAGCCAAGATCACGCCACTGCACTCCAGCCTGGGTGACAGAACGAGACTCTGTCTCAATAACAACAACAGCAACAAACATTTTATGGAGGTAGGAGGCCATTAGAAAAAACACGAGGGGCAATAATGAAAAAAAGGTTGAAGAACACCATGCTAGCCAAACAAAATTATTATTATTATTATTATTTTGAGACAGAGTCTTGCTCTGCCACCCAGGTTAGAGTGCAGGGGTGCGATCTGGGCTCACTGCAGCTTCTGTCTCTCAGGTTCAAGCAGTTCTCCTGCCTCGGCCTCCCGAGTAGCTGGGACTACAGGCATGCGCCACCACACTTGGCTAATCTTTGCATTTTTTTTTTTTTTTTTTTTTTGAGACGGAGTCTCGCTCTGTCGCCCGGGCTGGAGTGCAGTGGCCGGATCTCAGCTCCCTGCAAGCTCCGCCTCCCGGGTTTAGGCCATTCTCCTGCCTCAGCCTCCCGAGTAGCTGGGACTACAGGCGCCCGCCAACTCACCCGGCTAGTTTTTTGTATTTTTTTTAGTAGAGACGGGGTTTCACCGTGTTAGCCAGGATGGTCTCGATCTCCTGACCTCGTGATCCACCCGTCTCAGCCTCCCAAAGTGCTGGGATTACAGGCTTGAGCCACTGCACCCGGCCTAATCTTTGCATTTTTACTAGAGATGGGGTTTTGCTATGTTGGCTCAAACTCCTGAGTTCGAGTGATCTGCCTGCCTCGGCCTCCCAAAGTGCTGGGATTACAGGTGTGAGCCACCAAGCCCAGCCCAAACAAAATTATTAATCACTCACCATATATATGTATATATATAAAAGTGTGTGTGTATACATAAAATATATATTTAATCACTCACCATATATATGTGTGTGTGTATATATATGTGTGTATATATATATGGCACTCATCTCCTTCTTCCTGTCCTTGCAGACAGCTGGTTCCTCCACCCAGAATGCCCTCCCTTTTATCCCTTTATTGCAAATGTCCACCAAAGGACAACCAAGCCCTGCCACTTCTTCCTGATCCCTTCAGCAGGAGATTGACCCTGCCTCCTCATGGAGTAAAAGGACAAGTCACCCTTCTCTTTCCGCATTTCTTTCTTTTTGTGTTATCTGGTGATGTCTCTGTATTTGTCTTCGACCTCCAATGGACTGCAAACTCTTTGGGACAGGATGTATAAGAGATTCTTTTTCTTTTAATTTAAATTTAAAATTTGTTTTTCCTTAAAACAATTTTTTTTTTTTGCACTGGCAATTATGTAGAACAATTATGTGAGATTCATTTTGCAACCTCTACTGTGCCTGGCAGAGGCTTGAAGCTCAGTCCGAATGTGTCAAATGAATGAATGATCCCTATTGGCTGCTGGGTGGGGCACCTTGGGGGTCACCTTTGCCCAAGGTCAAACTCCTCCTAATGCCTGGTCAGCCCTTGTACCTGCCTGCCTTCCCTGTTGGTCTGCGATTAGGACCTCTGCCTGCTCCCAGACAGAAGGCTCCTTGAGACAGCAGCTGGTCCCCTTCCCCCAGCATCTACACGAGCCTCACAGGGAGGGCCAGGCACAGCTGGGCACTGCCCCCCTCGGGGAGCTGCAGTGCTGGATGGGGCTTTCGCAGCTGGGGCTGGAGGAAGCCTTACAGAGCCGAGCTGCATGATGGCGTTCACGTAGTTCTCATCTTTCTCCACCTTCTTCCGGAAACGGATGGTCTGCTCCAGCTCCAGGGGGTTCACGTCCTTGGGCCAGCCCCCCTCGACATGGTTAACTCCCCGGGTCTCCATCTCAAACCGCTCTGTGTTGGCCTAAACAGAGAGCCGCAGGAGGGAAGATGTCACCCTGGTATACTCCCAAACCCTCGGCCGCTTCTGCAATCCAGGTCCCATGCGGGCTCCCAGGGCTGGATGCTGAGGCGCCCTGGCCAAAGCCACAGTATTTTCAGATGCAGGCAAGGAAATTCCTGGTGCTCAGGTGGGCACAGGTAGCTGCAACAGCGCAACCCTGTGGAGCTAAGCAGCTTTGCAACTGGTAGCTGTGGTCATGAAAATCCAGTTTTGACCTTATCTGAATTCTAATGGACCAGAGAAGCCTGTCCATCTGCTCTGTGAGAATCCAAAGAAAAGGCGAATAATTGGCCAGGCACAGTGGCTCACTCCTGTAATCCCAATCCCAGCACTTTGGGAGGCTGAGGCAAGCAGATCACGAGGTCAGGAGATCAAGACCATTCTGGCTAACATGGTGAAACCCTGTCTCTACTAAAAATACAAAACATTAACCAGGCATGGTTGTGGGCACCTGTAGTCTAGCTACTCGGGAGGCTGAGGCAGGAGAATCGCTTGAACCTGGGAGGCAGAGGTTGCAGTGAGCCGAGATCATACCACTGTACTCCAGCCTGGGCGACAGAGTGAGACTCTGTCTCAAAAAAAAAAAAAAAAAAAGAAAGAAAGAAATAAAAGAAAAAGTGAATAGTGAATAGTCTTTCTTCACTCTATCATTAACAATGCCACCCTATCATTGACAATGTCAGTGTCACAGAAATTGAACGTTAAAACTCCGAGTTTGGATTTGCTTTGCCTGTCCTTTGTAGCAGGGAGGACAGTTTTACACGTGGGTCTCGCCACTTTCCCTTCTTTCCTTTCTTCTTCTTCTTTTTTTTTTTTTTTTGAGACGGAGTCTCGCTCTGTCGCCCAGGCTGGAGTGCAGTGGCATGATCTCGACTCACTACAGCTTTTTTTTGTTGTTGTTGTTGCCCAGGCTGGCATGCAATGGCGCAATCTCGGCTCACTGCAACCTTCGCCTCCCAGATTCAAGTGACTCTCCTGCTTCAGCCTCCTCAGTAGCTGGGATTACAGGTGCTCGCCATCATAGCCAGCTAATTTTTGTATTTTTAGTAGAGACGGGGTTTCACCATGTTGGCCAGGCTGGTCTCGAACTCCTGACCTCAGGTGATCCACTGGCTTCAGCCTCTGGAAGTGCTGGGATTACAGGCATGAGCCACTGCACCTGGCCAGTACAGCTTTGACTTCTCAGGCTGAAGGGATCCTCCTGCCTCAGCCTCCCAAGTAGCTGGGACTACAGGCGTGTACCACCACATGTGACTAATTTTTGTTTTTGTTTTTCTTCTGTAGAGACGGTGTTTCACCATGTTGCCCAGGCTGGTCTCAAACTCCTGAGCTGAAGTGATCCTCCCGCCTCTGCCTTCTTTTCACTTTATTTTAAAAAATTATTTATTTATTTATTTATTTTTAGAGACAGGGTCTTGCTCTGTTGCCCAAGCTGGAGTGCTGTGGTGCGATCACAACTCACTGCTGCTGTGAACTCCAGGGCTTAAGCAATCCTCCTGCCTCCACCTCCCAAGTAACTGGGACCACAGGTGTGAGCCACCACAACTGGCTAATTAAAAAAAAAAAAAAGTGTAGAAATGAAGTCTCACTATGTTGCCCAGGTTGGTCTCAAACTCGTGGCCTCAAGCGTCCTTTCACCTTGGTCTCCCAAAGTACTGGGATTACAGGCCTGAGCCAGCACGCCCAGCCCTTCCTATTTTTAAGAAATTGTGGCAAAATACACGTAACATAAAATGTACCACGTAACCATTTTAAAGCGTACACTGCAGCAGTGTTATCATACACAGGGCTGTGCAACCATCAACCCCGCCTCGTTCCAAAACTCTCACATCACCCAGAATGGAAACCCCATCCTCGTGAAGTCACTCCCATCTCCTTTCCTTTTTTTTTTTTTTTTTTTTTTTGAGACGGAGTCTCGCTCTGTCACCCAGGCTGGAGTGCAGTGGCCGGATCTCAGCTCACTGCAAGCTCCGCCTCCCGGGTTCACGCCATTCTCCTGCCTCAGCCTTCCAAGTAGCTGGGACTACAGGCGCCCGCCACCTCGTCCGGCTAGTTTTTTGTATTTTTTTAGTAGAGACGGGGTTTCACTGTGTTAGCCAGGATGGTCTCGATGTCCCGACCTCGTGATCCGCCCGTCTCGGCCTCCCAAAGTGCTAGGATTACAGGCTTGAGCCACCGCGCCCGGCCTCCTTTCCATTTTTAAGCCAGCTCTCACAAAAGGTAAAAGTCTGGATCAGCACCATAGGAAAGGTTAAAAAAAAAAAAAGTCTGGAAAAGGCAGAGCTGCTGGAAACGACAGGAGGGCCCCCCAGGGTGTGGCCCACATGGCGGCCATTCTGCTTATTGGCTACACCACGGCCACAGGCCTTCTCATCCCCGGGACAGCAGCTGGTCCTGGGAGAGAAGCACCTACTTCATCTGAACTCTGAGTCACTGAAACCACCCACACCCACCTGACTGTTGGACGTGTTTTGGCCAAATCAAGTGATTTGGTTACCGTTTTATCTCAGCAGTTGTCGACCTAATTAGGGTGAATCACTTAGTCCATAGAAACAGGGAACTCTCTGGCTTCTGAACACATGACCACGACCCTCCAGGTAAGTTCTCTTATCATGGAGGCCCCTCTGGCCGGAACTTTCTGTGGGACACTTCCCTTTTCTCAAGCTGGGTAGTTGCCTGTAGATATGAACCTCTGCTCCCTCAGAATATCTCTCCCAGGCTGGGCACAGTGGCTCATGCCTGTATTCCCAGCACTTTGGGAGGCCAAGGCGGGAGGACTACTTGGGCCCAGGAGCTTGAGACCAGCCTGGGCAACATGGCAAAACCTCGTCTCTACAAGAATTACAAAAATTAGCCGGGCACGGTGGTGCACACCCGTAGTCCCAGTTTCCAGGGAGGCTGAGGTGGGAGGATCTACTGAATTCGGGAGGCGGAGGTTGCAGTGAGTCGAGATTGTGCCACTGCACTCCTGGAAGACAGAGTGAGACCCTGTTTAAAAATATATATATCTCCCAGCTACACCAAATATCCAGAACAACTCTGGTAAGTGTCTTCGAGGTGAAACAAGAGCTCTTGGGAGAGGGAACATTGTGATTTTCCCTCCCCTGGCTTGAGGAAGGCTGGTGCTGGGTCTTCTTCTGATCCTGGGCACTGCGTGGAACTCAGGAGGAGCCTCTAGCCTCACTTCCAGCTTCTCTACTTGGTCCACTCTAACTGGCTTTCAGGTGGACAAGGACCCCCGGAACCACTCACCTGCCCTAGCTGGCCGCCCTGCCTGGCCACACCTCACAGGCCGGGGCCCTTGGGGCAGGGACCCACCTCATGTTCCGACATGCTGACCGAACACTGGATGCCTGTGTCCACTGGGTTCCGCTCCACGAACTGCTCGGCCAGCTCAGGGTTGGGCATGATGTCGATGTTCAGCTCGGCCTGGCGGTCAGAGAAATTGCACTGCTTCCCGAACTCGCTGCGCTTCTTGACGTACACGTACACAATCTCCATGGTGCCGGCTGCTGGGGGGAAGAGGGAGGGTGTGGGTGAGGGACCCCACCGGCCCCTTTCCCATCTCCACAGGTCCCGCCGGGACAGCTCCAGGTTCTCAATCTGGTTGGGGCAGGAAGCAAGGGGTGCTAGGGAGATCCTAGGAATTTGTCCAGAAGCTGCATCTGCATTTTAAAAAATCCCGAGTGCCGACTATATGCTAAGCAGTACCCTATTTAGCTCGTGCAATTGTTCTCTGAGGAAGGCAATAAAAATCATCATTTCGGCCAAGCAAGGTGGCTCACAACTATAATCCCAGAACGTTGGGAGGCCAAGGCAGGTGGATCACCCGAGGTCAGGATTTCAAGACCAGCCTGGCCAACATGGTGAAACCCCATCTCTACAAAAATACAAAAATTAGCCGGGCATGGTGGCTCACACCTGTAATTCCAGCTACTCAGGAAGCTGAGGTGGGAGAATCACTTGAACCTGGGAGGAGAAGGTTGCAGTGAGCTGAGATTATGCCATTGCACTCCAGCCTGGGTGACAGAGCAAGACTCCATCTCAAAAAAAAAAAAAAAAAAAAAAAAAAATCACCATATTATTTGAGGGCGTTTGATGCTTAGATGCCCTCAGTGACTTGCCCAGGGCCCTATAGCTAATACATGCTGCAGCTGGCCTGAGCCGATTCCAAAACTCTTACCCACCAAATGATACAGTTTTTGTCTTTTGTTTTTAGGTTTTTTTCTTTTCTTTTTTTTTTTTTTTTAAGACAAAGGCTCGTTCTGTCACCCAGGCTGGAGGGCAGTGGTGTGCTCACAGCTCACTGCAGCCTCAACCCCTGGGCTCAAGTGATCTCCCACCTCAGCCTCCCAAGTAGCTGGGACCACAGGTGTGCAGCACCATACCTGGCTAAGTTTTGTATTGTTTTGTAGAGATGGGGTCTCGCCATTTTGCCCAGACTGGTCTTGAACTTCTGGGCTCAAGTGATCCATCTGCCTCAGCCTCCCAAAGTGCTGGGATTATAGGTATGAGCCACTGCACCCAGCACAATACGGTTTTCACTGAATCAGTGTTTACTGACAGGCAGGAGGAAATATTGATGGTGATGACGTTGGACTAAACTCCCTGACATGCTGGGCATGAAACACACAGGACAGATTTGAGACCCCTGGGCCCCTTCTTGAACCCTTCCTCCCCAACCCAATGGCCCAACTCTCACCCAATTGTCCAAAAGGCTCATTGGTTGCCAGACTCTGGCCTCTACCACTCTCTGGGCGCCACCCTGGAAATCTCTTCCCTCCAACCAGGACAGAGCTGAGAGTTGACCTCAGACAGAGAGAAAGTCAGGGGCTTCCCCAACAGGCGGGACACGGAGGCCTTTGGGAAAGCCTCTGACATGTGCTGCTGGCCATGGGGCACAGCAGGGAATTGGGAAGTGGGCTGGGCTGTGCCCTGCCTTCAAGTTCCGGGCCTGCCGTCACCAGCTGCGTGACCTGGGCGGGGCCACTTAGTCCGTCCGAGACCTGACACATCCACAGAATGCTGAGAAGTGAAATGAAAGTGCTCCAGTGGCGTCAGAGGTGGGGTTCACAGGCCATGCGAGGAAGGGTTTCTTACTGATGCTGATTAGAAGTTGTAAAAATGCAATGGGCTGGGCCATTCCCACGTATTACCCTTGACCTTTCTGACTCCTCCATGACATCACTAGACCCCACTGGGTCTGAAGGCTTGCTCAGTGAGTTCAATGGCTGGCCCTTTGACCTGTGTGCCTGTCACATCACACCATGGAGTTAGCCAGAGATGTCCATCTGCTGGCCACCTGGGCTTTCAGAAATTGTGCCTTTGATAGCAAGTTCCCAGGGGCTCAGATTGTGGGTCTGTGCAAGGCTCCTGGGGTTGCACAGAGCCCTAGGACGAAAGATGTGGATGAGTGGCTGGTGCTGGTGTAGGGAAGATAAACTGAAGAAGAGCTTGCCTTGGTAGATTTACAACCAAAGGCCTTTCAACGCCCAAGAGATTAGGTGAGCAGGCCAGGCATTTTGGCTCATGCCTATAATCCCAGAACTTTGGGCGGCCGAGGCCAGTGGATCCCTTGAGGTCAGGAGTTCAAGAACAACCTGGCCAACATGGCAAAAACTTATCTCTACTGAAAATACAAAAATTAGCCAGGCGTGGTGGCGTGTGCCTGTAATCCCAGCTACTCAGGAGGCTGACGTAGGGGAATCGCTTAAACCCGGGAGGTGGATGTTGCAGCGAGCCGAGATTATGCCACTGCACTCCAGCCTGGATGACAGAGTGAGACTCCATCTCAAAAAAAAGATTAGGTGAGCAGGTTTTGCTATTTTTTTTTAAGTTTTAATTTTTAATTTTTATGGTTACATAGTAGGTGTATATATTTATGTGACACATGAGAGGTTTTGCTATAAGCATGCAATATACAATATACAATCATGGGAAAAGGGGTATCCAGGCACGCCTGCAAGCATTTATCCTTTGTGTTACAAACAATCCAATTATACTCTTTCAGTTATTTTTAAATGTATAATTAAATTATTTTAACTATAGTCACCGTGTTGTGCTATCAAATACTAGATATTAGTAGTCACATCGTGGAGAACGGGGTATCCATCCCCTCAAGAATTTATCCTTTGTTAGTTTTTTCTTCTTTTTCTTTTTTCTTTTTTGAGATGGAGTCTCGCTCTGTCTCCCAGGCTGGAGTGCAGTGGTGCAATCTCAGCTCACTGCAAGCTCCACCTCCCGGATTCATGCCATTCTCCTGCCTCAGCCTCCCGAGTAGCTAGACTACAGGTCCCCACAACCATGCCTGGCTAATGTTTTGTATTTTTAGTAGAGACAGGGTTTCACCGTGTTAGCCAGGATGGTCTCAATCTCCTGACCTCGTGATCCGCTCGCCTTGGCCTCCCAAAGTGTTGGGATTACAGTCGTGAGCCACCGCGACCGGCCTATTAGTTATTTTTAAATGTACAATTAAATTATTACTGACTGTAGTCACCTTTTTGTCCTATCAAATAGCAGGTCTTATTTATTCTTTCTTTTCTTTCTTTTTTTGAGACGGAATCTCATTTTGTTACCCAGGCTGGAGTGCAGTGGTGCAATCTCTGCTCACCACAATCTCTGCCTCCTGGGTTCAAGCGGGTCTCCTGCTTCAGCCTCCCGAGTAGCTGGGATTACAGGTGTGCGCCACCACGCCCGGCCAACAATGTTAACAAAAACAGAAGCCACAGACTTGGAGAAAATATTTGCAAATTATTTATCTGATAAAGAACTTGCATCCAGAATATGGAAAGACTGACCAGGTTCCCAGCACTATGAACAACAGTTTCCAGCACCACTCCTAAAACAGTGATCACAATTCTTATTAAAATTTCCTTTTATGAGACAGTGTCTTGCTCTGTCACCCAGGGTGGAGTACAGTGGCATGAACACGGCTTGCTGCAGCTTCCACCTCCCAGGTTCGAGCAATCCTCCCACCTCAGCCTTCTGAGAAAGTGGGACCACAGGCAGACACTAGCACATTGGACTAATTTTTTTTTTTTTTTTTTTGGTATTGCCCAGGCTTTTCTCAAACTCCTGGGCTCAAGTGATCCTCCTGCCTCAGCCTCCCAAAGTGCTGGGATTACAGGCACGAGCCCATTTTCAAGATGAAGAAACTGAGGCCTGGAGAGATGAAGTATTAATACAGCGTCTAAGGTCACAGTTCTTCAGTTCAGGCAGAACCACCAGGCATGTCTGGCTCTAAAGCAGTGATCGTTAGTCCTGACTGCACATTTAGAAACACCTGGAGGGCTTTATGAAATCACAATGCTGAGTTTGAACCCCAGAAAAACTACATCAGAATCTCTCATCAGTATTTTTTTTTTTTCTTTTTAATTCTCCAGGCAATTCCATGTGTAGCCAAGTTTGAGGACCACTGATTTAAAGTGAGGGACCTTAATCTCTCAACCAGCATTTCTCAAACCTGGGATCTTCCTTAAAAATATACAGACTCCCAGGCCTCTCTCTTGCAAATGCTGAACTAGATGCCTGGGGCAGGGTCTAGCATCGTGTTTTTCACAGTCACCCTAGATGAACATGATTACCAGACCTGTGTCTAACCTACTTTCTCCCGCCTCCAGGGCTACAAAGAACCAGACCAGTGGGCCCTGGCCACTGGCCCCTGAGAGGCAGGGCAGGAGCTGTGTTCCCCTAGAAGCATGTGCCAGGGGAAACTTGGACCCTGGAGGAGTGGGGCAGTAGGTAGGGAGAAGGAGGGTAGGAAGGTTAACCATTTGCATCCATATACATTGTTCCTTGAAGACAGTACCATCCCCATCCCACTCCTAGCCCCGGAGCAACTCAACCTCAACCAGACTGTTGCAGAAAGTGGTTTTTGGTTTTTTGTTTGTTTTTGAGATGGAGTCTCGCTCTGTTGTCCAGACTGAAGTGCAGTGGCCTGATCTAGGCTCACGGCAAACTCCGTCTCCCGGGTTCAAGCGATTCTCCTGCCTCAGCCTCCCATAGTTGGAATTATAGGTGCATGCCACCATTCCCGGCTGATTTTTGTATTTGTAGTAGAGACATGGTTTCACCATGTTGGCCAGGCTGGTTTCAAACTCCTGACCTCAAGTGGTCCACCCGCCTCGGCCTCACAAAGTGCTGGGATTGCAGGCGTGAGCCACCGCGCCCAGCCTTGTTTTCTTCCCTTTCTTGTAGTTTGGAAATTCTCTTTCCTGGGTGGAAGCAATGGCTTAGAGGGCACAGGGTGGGATGAGAAGCCCAGATTGTATCAGGGGTGCCGCAATGTGTTTATCCCACGTGGACAAAGCTAGGGCCTTGTGAAAAAGCATGGGAATCCTGTGGCATCCTCTCCTTTGCCAAGGCAGTGTGAAGCACCTGTGCCTCCCACATGGGGCTGCAGGACTCAGGCAGTTAGGGCTGCCTGTCTCTGTCTTTTCAAAGACAATTGCTGCAAGCCAGCTGGCTCCTAGGGGACACAAGGAGGCTGAAGAGAATGAGGAAACCCCAGGAAGACAGAAATAGCCTCTTTAGCCCAGATCAGACTTTTAACAGCTTTGCTTTCCTTCTTGGTGCTTCCCAAGGCCAAGTCCCGAGCGAGAACAGAAGCATTGTCTTGTGTCTGGAGGCAGACAGAGGGGACATTTAAAGACTGGCCCGGTGACGGGAAGACAACCCATTCAAGGACCCAGAGCAAGCTCTTTCTCATAAGCTGGCAGGGTACGCAGATGAATAGCGAGGTCAGCAGAGGGCGTCTCAGGAGGTCTCCCGCAACCTCTTGTGAGACAAGTGCTAGAGGGTGGGCTTCCCCAAGCAAGGCCTGAGTAGGGGTGTCTGCATGGGGGGACACAGCGGGGACGGGAGCAGTGTCACTGCCCTCTGGGAGTTTTGGGGGAAGATCCTCCCCCCATGGGAACCTAGAGTCCCAGAGGTGTGCAGGACACCACCATGAGTCTCAAACACAGGAACACGCAGAATCAGGGACACTGTGGTCCCGACATCAAAGATTCAGGCGTCTCCCGCATCCCCAGGGAGGCAGTCAAATGGGAACCTTCGCTGACTATAAAGACAAAACTTGTCTTGTGCAGTGCGAATGAGCAAAGTAATTCCTGGAGAGAACCTCCGGTGGCTTAAGGGAAAGTGTGTTTTCCAGGCCGGGAGGGAGGCCAAGGGAGCGATGGGGAGGAGGAGTGTCAGCGTGGGAGACTGGGAAGGAGGCAAGCTGGAAGGTCAGCCCTCCGCATTGAACTCCCTAGTGGAATAAGGAGATGAGAACATTTTCCTCTTCTTCTTGGTCCCTGACGCAGCCCCTACTGGGTTCCCGCGACTGGTAGGCCTGCATGGCACCTGGCAGGAGAGGGCTTCCTTCCCTCTTTCTTTGTTGTTGTTGTTTTTGAGACAGTCTTGCTCTGTCACCCAGGCTGGAGTGCAATGGTGTGATCTTGGCTCACTCCAACCTCTGCCTCCCAAGTTCAAGTGATTCTTGTGCCTCAGTCTCCCGAGTAGCTGAGATTACTGGTGCGTGCCATCACACCCGGCTAATTTTTTTTTTTTTTTTTGAGACGGAGTCTCACTCTGTCACCCAGGCTGGAGTGCAGTGGCCTGATCTCAGCTCACTGCAACCTCCGCCTCCCAGGTTGAAGCAATTCTCCTGCCTCCACCTGCCACGTAGCTGGGACTATAGGCGTAAACCACTGCACCTGGCCAGAATTTTTGTATTTTTAGTAGAGATGGTGTTTCACCATGTTGGTCAGGCTGGTCTCAAACTCCTGACCTCAAGTGATCCATCTGCCTGGGCCTCTCAAAGCACTGGGATTACAGGCGTGAAAACCGCACCCGGCTTTCCCTCCCTTTCTTATGGCCTTGTGCACTTTGTGGAATTCCAGGGTCCTGAGGGACTCACGGTACCCTCAAAAGAGGCAGACCTCCCTAGAAAGCCCCCATTTGTTTTCTCCCAGGGTAACACTAAGCATGGCTGAGCACCCCAAGGAAGGTGAAGGCTGAGGGCAGGACGAGGTGGGAAGAGGTCCTCAGAATTGGAGAGCGATGGGAGTCAGTGTCTACCCGCCCTCACCACTACCTTGTGGTCTCCTTGACGGAAAGACTGTGGTCTTTTATTCACTCCAGTCCCCCGGGCCTGGCACACAGAAGGGGCCCAAGACTCCTGTCACCTTCTGCGTTAGTGACTGCGATAACAGCGCCTACCAGGCTTCTCTCTACAGCTCTCTCCCCTGTTCCTTCTCTGCTGACCGTGGCAAACAAGCAAAGAGGATTCGAGAGGAAAACACGTAGGGTCTGAAAGCTGGGAGAAGACACACTTCTGTGGTTCAAGAGAATGTGGTAAACCTTGATCTTGAACAGAAAGGAGGAACCGCACACGCTCTGGAGGAACTCGCGGACTGACCTCGATCACACGAGAACGCCAGCTCCAAGGTTGAGGAAGAAATGAAAGAAAGCACTTAAAACACCTGCCACCTAGCAGGTGTGCGATATTGTTAATTTACGTCCCTCTATCCTGAGCAGAAAGCTCTCCTCTTAAAGGGCCCATCTTCCCATCACCCTAGCCCAAGGCTGTTTTTTTCCATCCATTCAGCTGTAAATCCTTCAGAGGTCTCCAGTCCACTCCAGGACACGGACTGTATCAGGACCTGGGCGGGTAGGAAGGTGTGAGGCAGGGTGTTCAGAGGCTGCAGGGTCCTGCGACTTGGGGCGGATCCAGGGCAGCGAGGATTAAGGGGACAGAGAGCACTAGGAGCGCTAGTCCTGACAGCCACCATCCGGCAGAGCTATCCCAGAAGGAAGCCCCCCCAAGAGGAATTTTTGGCCCTCTTGGTGATTATTACCCTAGAAGTCTCTCCCTGTCACTCTCCACTCTAGTCTTTAGCCTCCGACGTCCTCCTGGCGCCCGCCCCTTACCCTGGGTCCGCTCCTCCTGCTTCTGGGTCTCTGGGAAAGCGCCCAATCCACGGTCCCGGCTCCAGTGCTTCTCAAACGGCGGCGTTTACCGGTTGCTTGGCAACCCAGCCTGGCTCCGGACGCGCGGGGCAACGCGGAAGGACCCCGGACCACGTGACTCCCGTTCTGCCACGTCGGAAGCGCAGCTCGTCCGTCTTCTTTTTGGAGGCCTCCGGAGTTAGGAGAAGAATTAACCAATAAGTTGGTAACATACCAGTAATGATCATGAACATTTGTAGGAGCGTTGCCAAAGCGCTTATCCAAACCTACGTTTGTATGCATTTGCATCGAGCAAGGTACCCAGAAAATGCAAGTAAGAATAGTCAGTGCTTGGGAAGCCCTGGTCCCTGGGTGGTTATGGCGGGCTCTGCTTACGATCTTGGCCGAGTGTGTTGTTATGCCTTCCTTCAGTTTCCGCATCCATTCAGTGGGAAGTATAACCGCCCCCCCGCCCCCCGCTACCATCCTTCCTGCACTTTATGTAACAAACACACCTTCCTGCACCACCAGAATGGAAACTCCTTGGGAGTAGAAGCTGGGGATTTTTACAGCTTAGCTGGGTGGTTGGCACGAAATGTACTAGGTTCATTGAATGAATGGATGGATGAATGAATGAATGAAACGAGTCATGTTTCTCAGGGAGTTAAGGCAATTGAGATCATGTAAATTAAAATAAGGGAATTTGGGGCTAGAAAAAAATGAATTTGAATCCCAGTTTGGCTACCTACTAATCTCATGACCCCAGACAAATTCCTTTCCTTTTCTAAGACTCAGCTATCCTCATCCGCAAAGTGGCAGGACAGTGGCGGTGCTTATTAGATAATGGGGAGGATTAAGTGAGAGACAACACAGGGGCGTGTCCAGCCCTGTCCAGAGCTACTGGTGCCTGAATGAAGGCAGCTCGGGGAATGAGGTTATCCGGAGTTCAGACGCTGACATTGGAAATTTGGATTGGGACAGAAGAGGAGTGCGTCATCCAATAAGTGGGATTGGGGTTGGAACTGGGCCTTGAAAAATGGTTATGAGTTGCAGGGAAGAGGAGTGGGGAGGGCGTTCCAGATTGGGGGAGGGCATGGCTTGAGCAAGGAAGGAAGGGGCAGCCGTCATGGAAGAAAGGCATTTTGCGAGGATGGTGGGTGGATCAGTCTGGCTGGGGTCGAGAGTCCCTGCAGGGGAAAAATGAGAGAGGAATTTGCAAAGGTCAGCCGGGGCCAGTGTGTGGGGGGTCCCAAGAGAGGCAGGCTGAGGGGCCCAGACAGCTTTCCATGGGAAGCCCTCAGCGGGTTTGGGATCTGTGAAAGAACAGGCAGGAAGCAAACATTTCTCTCCCACTTCCGAACTTCTCCATAAATGTGTGGTCACCACTACCCACCTGCCTTTAGTGGGGCAGGTACAAGGAAATTCCCAGTGAGACAGCACCTTGCGAGGCCACACTAACAAAAGACAAGCCGCTAAATGACTGCTGCCACCAACCTCTCCTGATCCGTTCTGGCTCCCAGCAGTTTCTCGGGACAAAGAACTCTTAGGGGTGGGTGCTGAGGGTCCTGACGGGGGCTGGGTGGAGGAGCTCCTAAAAGCCCCACTGAAATGACTTTGTGTGGTCAGAGGTGAATCGGACCCAAAGTCTCCAAGAGTAGGAAACGATCCACTCCATGATGAGGCAGTGGCTGGCTGGGGTTGCAATCATAATGCAACCCTTTCCACTCCACCTCCAGCCCTGGGGAGCCGAGGGCTTTCTGAAGACCCATTATTTTGTGGGTGGGAAAATGGGTTAGAAGGGGAAACAGGAAAAGTTGAACGGAAACTGCAGCCACCTTTACCGTATTATCCAACAATTTAGTATAGGCTCCCCACCCCCACCCTCACCCAGAAGGCTGCAGGCCGCCGACTACAGAGGGCAGCTCTGTTCACTGGCCAAACAGTCACCCCTTGGCAGGCCTGCCTCAGCATGAGGTCATATAATTAGGAGTATTCACAAGGACCTAGTTTGAAAACAATTGCGGTGCCTCTCAGATCTTCACCGAATCACAGCATAACTGACAACAGAAATTCTTTGCTGAGAGCCACCCCTGGCCCTGGACATCCCCAGGCACTGCCACAACCCATTGCACTGCTGTGTCCCCTTTAGTCCCACCAATCTCTCCTGATCCATTCTGGCTCCCACCAGTTTCTTGGTGTGTGTGGTGAACTACACATAAAATTTTGTGTGTGTGGTGAACTACGCATAAAATTTACCATCTTAACCATTTTTTAGTGTATAGTTCAGTGGTATTAAGTTGATTCACATTGCTTTTGGTCTCGCTCTGTCACCCAGGCTGGGGTACAGTGGTATAATCATGGCTCACTGCAGCCTCGACCTCCAGGACTCAAGAGAGCCTCCCTCCTCAGCCTCCCACGTAGCTGGCAACACAGCTGCACATACCCATGTTCGGCTAATTTTTTTCATTTTTTTGTAGCCACAGTGAAGAGGCAGGACTTGATTCTGAAGGCAGAGCTCAGACACCAGACCATACTGAGGACTAGCTAAAACAGGAAACAGGCAGAAGCAGCTCTCCGTAAGACACATACACCAGTGTGCCATGTCAGTTTACCATTGCCATGGCAACACCCGGAAGTTATCCGTTCCTTCCATGGCAATGACCCAATGACCTGAAAGTTACCACCCTTTTTCTAGAAATGTCTGCATGATCCACCTCTTAATTTGCATATAATTAAAAATGGGCATAAATATGACTGCCAAACTGCCTCTGAGCTGCTAGTCTCTGCACACTGCCTACGGGTAGCCCTGCTCTGCAGGAGCAGCCATGAGCTGTAGCACTGTCACCTCAGTCAAGCAGTGTTCCTCTACCACCGGCTCACCCTTGAATTCTTTCCTGGGCAAAGCCAAGAACCCTCCTGGGCCAAGCCTCAATTTGGGCCTTGCCTGCCCTGCATCATCCCTATGTTGCCCAAGCTGGTCTCCAACTCCTAGGCTCAAGCGATCCTCCTGCCTTGGCCTCCCAAAGTGCTGGGATTACAGGCTTGAGCCACCGCGCCCGGCCTTGTGTTTTACCTTTCTTTTCTTTTCTTTTCTTTTCTTTTCTTTTCTTTTCTTTTCTTTTTTCTTTTCTTTTCTTTTCTTTTCTTTTCTTTTTTTTTGAGACACGGTCTCCCTCTGTCACCCAGGCTAGAGTGCAGTGGTTCTATCTCACCTCACTGCAACTTCCACCCCACCCCAGCTCAAGCGATCCTTCCACCTCAGCCCCCTGAATACACCAGGTGTACACCACTATACCTGGCTATTTTTTTTGTACTTTTTGTAGAAACAGGGTCTTGCCATGTTGCTCAGGCTGGTCTCAAACTCCTGAGCTCAAGCGATTCGCCCACCTTGGCCTCCCAAAGTGCTGGTATTACAGGTGTGAGCCACCACACCCAGGCCTATGCTACCTTCTTGAAGGCAGAGTATCTACATAAATTATTTGGAATCCTGCGTGAGAGATTCGTTAGTCACTTTTTTAGACTTAACTTTGCTTGGCTCATAATGTGCAATACAATAACATTTGGTAGAAACCATCTGCTCTTCCCACCAATGCTGAAAACAAGCTGCGCGTGGTTTGCCGGAGTGAGGTGCAGGCAGCTCGTTGTGCCGGCTGGCTGCTGTGGCACCCCTTCCCAAAGCGTCTGCCTGCCTCACCAGCTTCCTTCCAGGACTGCGAGTGCCTAGAAAGTGGAGACCTCATTCTATTCATCTTCATAGTCAAGTTCTTGTGGGGGGGGCCTGGTTTGTAAAAGCTTCCCAGGATGGAATTCATCACATCAGTGGCAAGCCCACCAAGCCCTCGTGTTGCTAGCAGTTAAGTAACACTAGTTGCACTTTTGCTAACGCAGACCAGATCTCTGCTGTTTCGCCCAGGCTGGGGAGTGCAGTGGCATGAACTTGGCTCACTGCAACCTCCGCCTCCCTGGTTCAAGTGATTGTCCTGCCTCAGCCTCCCGAGTAGCTGGGATTACAGGCATGTGCCACCATGCCTGGCTAATTTTTGTACTTTTCGTAGAGATGGGGTTTCACCATGTTGGCCAGGCTGGTATTGAACTCCTGACCTCAGGTGATCCACCCACCTTGGCCTCCCAAAGTGCTGGATTACAGGCGTGAGCCACCGTGCCCAGACTCCCTTGCATTCTTTCTGGAACTGTAGTCCTAGGGTCAGTCCTGCTGAGCCCTCCTCAAGGCCCCTTGCCCTCTCTTTTTCTAAAACTCTGAGCAATATTTGACTAACCAGAGGCAGCTGTACTTGCCAAGGGACATGCTCCACTCATGCAGGTGTGACTTTTCTTGGGAAATAGGGGGCACCAGAATGAAAAAAAGTCATTCATAATCCATGTCCAAAGAAAGCAAAATAGGAGAGTGGAAGACAGAGCAGGAGCCATATCCGAGTGCATTTCTGGGGTCAACTGGAAAAGGAGACTTTGGAAAGATTGAAACTCTTTTATTTTTGAGACAGAGTCTCGCTCTGTCTCCCAGGTTGGAGTACAGTGGTGCGACCTTGGCTTCCTACAACCTCCATCTCCAAGGTTCAAGCAATTCTCATGCCTCAGCCTCCTACAGAGCTGGAACTACAGATGCCCGCCATCATGCTCAGCTTATTTTTGTATTTTTAGTAAAGAAGGGGTTTCACCATGTTGGCCAGGCTGGTCTCGAACTTCTGGCCTCCAGTGATTCACCTGCCTCGGCCTCCCAAAGTGCTGGGATTACAGGTTTGAGCCACCACACCCGACCCCCCGCCTTTTTTTTTTAATTTTAAATATTTTATTTATTTTTTGAGACAGAGTCTCACTCTGTCCCTCAGGCTGGAGTGCAGTGGTACAGTCACTGCAGCCTCGACCGCCTAGCTCAATTGATCTTCCCACCTCAGCCTCCCGAGTAGCCAGGACCACAGGTGCATGCCACCATGCTCAGCTAATTTTTGTATCTTTAGTAGAGACAGGGTTTCACCATCTTTTCCGGGCTGGTCCCAAATTCCTGGGTTCAAGTGATCCTCCTCTGGCCCCCCAAAATGCTAGGATTACAGGCGTGAGCCACCGCGCCTGGCCAGAAGCTCTTTTAAGGCATTTTGGGAAGACCCCACATCCTTATAAGCCCTGGGGGACTAGCACCTTCTGCTTCTCTGACAAGGCACCTCTATCCTGCCTGAAAAGCCCCCACTGCACAGCACATGTGCTGGGAACGGTAGAGATGGGAATGCTGGAGAGCGATGGGGCAATCGCAGGGGAGGTGGAATCAGATTGCTCTCCTCCCACTCTGGCTGAGACCCGGGAGACTGTGGAGTCAGGGTGTGGGGCTCTGGGTCACCACAGGGCATCCAGAGTTTGAGGGAGTCCTGGAAGAGGCTGTGCCAGGCTGTCAACCACAAACTTCAAACATTTCTCCCTGGTCAGCTTTTCTTTCCCTCCTCCACAGGAGGACAGACCTCTCCCTTGAGAGCCAGGCAAAGGCTAAGACCTCTTGCCCAGTCGCTTGGGCTCTCTCGCCCTTGTTCTACCTTGTTCTACCTGGGGTGGTTTGTTGGTGTGGACCACCCCATGCCCCTCTGTGAGGCCTCCCCTCATCACTTCCTCTGTGCCAGCTCTCTGGTTTCCCTCCTGCTTCTTTGTTCTTTCTCAGCTCTTTCTTCTGCCTGCTCCTTATTTATTTATTTTATTTTTTTGAGATGGCGTCTGGCTCTGTTGCCCAGGGTGGAGTGCAGTGGTGTGATCTTGGCTCACTGCAACCTCAACCTCCCGGGTTCAAGTGATTCTCATGCCTCAGCCTGCTAAGTAGCTGGGACTACAGGCATGTGCCACCACAGCTGGCTAATTTTTGTATTTTTTTTTTTGTAGAGATGGGGTTTTGCCACGTTGGCCCAGCTGGTCTTGTCTCAAATTTCACCACGTTGGCCCAGCTGGCCTCAGCCTCCTAAAGTGCTGGGATTATAGGCTCAGCCACCACACCCGGCCTGCTCCTCAATTGTTGGGGTCCCAAACTGGACTCTGCCCACTCTTTCTGGGCTCCTCCACTCTCTCCTTAGCATTAGTGACTGTATCTATGTGTTGTCTCCCAGCTCCAGGCCTCATCAGTCCAGACTTTGAGTTGCCTGCCTGATGTTGCCCTCTGATGTTACAAAACCCTCTCAAACCTATCAGCAATGAGGCCCTCTTCTCCCCATTAGCTCCTCCCCGGTGTTTGATGGGTTACTAGCACCCGTTTGTCTACCTGATCACCTAGGACTTAACAGCTCTTGATGGGTTCCTATGAAACAGGGTGATAGATGTGTGTACAACTACCATGACCATGGGCACTGACTTGCATTCACCTGTTCAAAGACAAACATGAGTGCTGCTTTGTGCGCATGAGCCTCAGGAAGGCATTTGCATTGTGCTTTCAGAAAGTACCCATCAAATCGACAAATCGTTGGCAGGTGGGAAGAGTTTTTCTCTCTCTTTTTTTTTTTTTTTTTTTTGAGATGGAGTCTTACTCAGTCGCCCAGGTTGGAGTGCAGTGGTGTACCTTTGTGGTGAGTGTTACAGCTCTTAATTATGGCACGGACCCAAAGAGTGAGCAGCAGCAAGATTTATTGTGCAGAGAGAAAGAACAAAGCTTCCACGGTGTGGAAGGGGATCCGAGTGAGTTGCCGCTGTTGGGTGACCAGCTTTTATTCCCTTATTTGTCCCCTCCCATGTTCCATTTTTGTCCTATCAGAGTGCCTGTTTTTCAGTCCTCCTTGCGATTGGCTACTTTTAGATTTCTGCTGATTAGTGCGTTTTACAGAGTGCTGATTGGTGCATTTTTACAGAGCACCAATTGGTGCATTTTACAATCCCCTTGCTAGCTACAGAACACTGATTGGTATGTTTTATAATCCTAGCTACAGAGTGCTAAATGGTGCATTTTACAATCCTCTTGTAAGACAGGAAAGTTCTCCAAGTCCCCACTCGAGCCAGGAAGTCCAGCTGGCTTCACCTCTCACTGCCACCATGCCCAGCTAATTTTTGTATTTTTAGTAGAGATGGGGTTTCACCATGTTGGCCAGGGTGGTGTTGAACTCTTGACCTCAGGTGATCTGCCCGCCTCAGCCTCCCAAAGTGCTGGGGTTACAGACATGAGCCGCCGCGCCCAGCCAGAGTGTTTTTCTCAATGGGATTCTGGTGCTGACACAGTCTCCGCTCTTCTCTGTACTCCTGCATTGGTGGTTGAAAGTGGAACACATTTTTGTTGTTGTTCTGTCAGACCAGCTGCTTTTGGGTGATGGGTATGTGGGGAAACCATTGGCTTCCAGGGGCATGAGCCCATTGCTTTACTTCTTTTATTTTTATTTTTTGAGACATGGCCCTTGCTCTGTCACCAGGCTGGAGTGCAGTGGCACGACCACAGCTCACTGTAGACCTGCCAGGGCTCAGGCGATCCTCTCACCTCAGCCTCCCACGTAGCTGGGACCACACACAGGTGCACACCACTACGCCTGGGTAATTTTTGTATTTTTTTTTTTTTTTTTTGTAGAGACGGGGTCTCACTATGTTGCCCAGGCTGGTCTCGGCTTCCCAAAGTGCTGGGATTATAGATATGAGCCACTGTGCCTGGCCCAAAAGTGGAGCGAAGTTTTAAAGAGTGACAAGAAGATGTCCAAGATAAAGCATGAGGTAGAAAAAGCAATTGCAGAACAATATGTATAGTGTGACTATATTTCTGCACACACAATTAGGACAAAACATGGAGAATGTGAACCAAACTGGTCCCGGTATTTTGCTCTGGGTTGATGGATTATAGGGGATTTTCACTTTCTCACACATTTTTGTAAAGTTTGAAATGTTTGCACCACACACATTCTTTTGTAATCAGGAAAGACGATGACGGGCTGGGTACGGTGGCTCATGCCTGTAATCTGAGCATTTTGGGAGGCTGAGGCAGACAGATTGCTTGAGTCCAGGAATTCAAGACCCAGCCTGGGCAACATGGTGAAACCGCATCTCTACAAAAAAAAAAAAAAAAAAAAAAAAATACAAAAATTAGCCGGGCATGGTGGTGTGCCTGTAGTCCTGGCTACTGGGGAGGCTGAGATGGGAGTATGGCTTGAGCCCAGAAAGTGGAGGCTGCAGTGAGCCGAGATCGCACCACTGCACTCCAGTCTGGGCGACAGAGCAAGACCCTATGAAGAAAGAAAAGAAAAAAGAAAAAAAGGAGAGAAGAGGAGGGAAAGAAAAGGAAGGAAGGAAGAAAAGCAAGAAAAAAAGAAAGGAAGAAAAATGATGACAATTAAAACAGACAAGCCAAAACAAGAGGCCCAAGATTCCAGGAGTTTAACCAAATGTCCAGATGAGACCCTGAATTTGTATGTAAAGCAAGTCAGTGTTGATAACGTTCCTTGTCTTCCTTGCTAATTTGTAAACTGCATGAAGTCAAGGACCCTGATTGCCTTAGATACTTCTGTAGTCCCGGAATTTAGACAACGTGGTGTTGTGCTTAGCCAGGGGCCAGCAAACTGGAAACTACTGGAAAATAGAATACATATTTTAGGTTTTTTGGGCCAAGAGGCAAAATGAAAGATATCACGTAAGTACTTACTTTTTAAATGTTTATATTTTTTTAAGACAGGGCCCTGCTATGTTGCCCAGGATGGTCTTGAACTCCAGGACTCAAGCAATCCTCCTGCCTCAGCCTCCCAAAGTGTTGGGAATACAGATGTAAGTCACCATACCTGTCATAGGTACCTATATGACAAGAAAGGAAACCAGTTTCCACAGATTGATTGATTGATTGATTGATTTTGAGATGGAGTCTTGCTCTGTTGCTCAGGCTGGAGTGCAGTGGTGTGGTCTCAGCTCACTGCAACCTCTGCCTCCTGGGTTCAAGCGATTGTCCTGCCTCAGTTTCCTGAATAGCTGGGATTACAGGCACCCATTACCATGCCTGGATAATTTTTAAATTTTTAGTAGAGACAGGGTTTCACCATGTTGGCCAGGCTGGTCTTGAACTCCTGACCTCAACTGATCCATCTGCCTCAGTCTCCCAAAGTGCTGGGATTACAGGTGTGAGCCACAGCACCCGCCCGATTTCCACAGTTTTTTAATTGATGAAAGAAAAATGTTATAATAATTAAGTATAATTTTTTGGTAATACAGGTCTATTAATGAGAAGAACGGAATCTTTGGGGAGGGAGATAACATTTTGCCTAATTGAGGTTCACAGTTAGTGTTCTCGACCATCAAAATTAGTTGCAGGCTGGGCTCGGTGGCTCATGCCTGCAATCCCAGCACTTTGGGAGGCCAAGGCAGGTGGATCACTTGAAGTCAGGAGTTTGACATCAGCCTGGACAACATGGTGAAACCCCGTCTCTACTAAAAATATAAAAATTAGCCAGGCGTAGTGGTGCATGCCTGTAATCCCAGCTACTTGGGAGGCTGAGGCATGAGAATTGTTTAAACTCGGGAGACGGAGGTTGCAGTGAGCCAAGATTGTGCCACTACATTCCAGCCTGGGTGACAGAGCAAGTCTCTGTCTCAAGAAAAGCCCTCAGCCAAAGATCCTGAATCAACGTCCCAGAAGAAAAAGGTAGAAAGAAGACAGTAAAGCAGACTGTATTCCGGGCACCAGCACCAGGCATAGGGATTTCCTAGCCAGGCGGTGGCCATCTCCATGCCTCTGACCTCTGCTGACCTCTGCCCACCATGGGTGGGAACTAAACGGTTACCTTCCCTGGCTCTACAGAAGACGACAGCCAACTGCAGGGGTCCCTGTGCTGGCCAAGCCCGTGAGCCTGCGGGGAGGCTGGTCCGAGGAGAAAGTGGACCAGCTCCCATGACCTTACCCCACTCCCCCAACATGGGACACTTCGTATAGATGTGTACAGTATATGTACTTTTTTAAGTGACCTCATCTCCTTTCGCAGACCCCACATGCCCAAAGGCCTTGGGACTTCCCACCACCTTGCTCCACAGACCCAGCTAGGCCTGACCTGTGCCTTATTCCACATGCCGCTTGGTCTCCAGCTGATCCCGACGCTTTGTCTTCCTCTCATCAGTTCTTTTGGGGGTGTGTGTGTGTGTGTGTGTGTGTGTGTGTGTGTTTTTAATAACTCAAAAAAAAGAAAAGACTTCGAGGAAGAAAAAAAAAAACCCAAAAAATAGTTGAGAATGTCTGAGTTTTTTGTTAACCATTTAAAAATATAAAAACTATTTTATACTCACAGGCCTTCCAGGGCAGCTTGGCCAAGCTGGGCTCACCGGCTCTAGTTATTGGCTCCTGTGTTAAGCAATCAATCCATCATTTATTTATTTATGTATTTGTTTTTTGAAACAGGGTCTCACTGTCACCCAGACTGGAGTGTGGTGGTGCGATCTCGGCTCACTGCAACCTCCACCTCCTAGGCTCAAGTGATTCTCCTGTCTCAGCCTCCCAAGTAGCTGGGATTACGGGCGTGAGCCACTACCACCCGGCTAATTTTTATATTTTTAGTAGAGATGGGGGTTTCACCATGTTGGCCAGGTTGGTCTCGAACTCCTGACCTCAAACAATCCAACCGTCTCAGCCTCCCAAAGTGCTGGGATTACAGGCATGAGCCACTGCGCCCTGCAGTATTTATTTTAAAAGATGGGGTCTCACTATATCACCCAGGCTGGCCTTGAACTCCTGGGTTCAAGAGATCTTCCCGCCTTTGACCCCCACCTTGGACCCCCAAAGTGCTGAGATTACACGAGCCAGCACGCCTGGTGGCAATCCATTTTTAAATGAATGAAAAGGAGAAGAAAGGAAGGTAAATTTTCCATATGGGTGTATCCGTCACCAGACACACCAGGCTTCCTGACTGATCTGCAATGTGCGGAGTTAAGAGACTGTGGAAACACCCCAGCTGCTCCTAAATTTAAGACTGTGCCGCTTTGGAGGGGCAGAAAGCTCGCTGGGAGATGAATTAGCTTTGGAGAAGAAACCACTCTGTTGGCTGCTCCCTGTGGGTAAGTTGTGGGCTCCAAATGACAGCCTGGGACACTCGCCTGTTCCTGGCAAAAGCTCCGCCCACTGTTCTCAGCAAAAGGGGTCTGGTGGAGTTTGCTGCTGTCTCTTTCCAGGAGCAGGTTAAGCTCCAGTCCTTCCTCCTAAGCTGGCTGTTCTGGGTCTGCAGTCAGGTTGCTGTTCAGAGGATGTTTAGAAGGGTAAAGGTGGGCCTGCCTGCAGGCTGGCAGGCAAAACCAGGGCCCAGGACCCACTTCCCCACCCCACTCCTTTACCTTGTGGGAGAGACTAATGTAGCTGAGATGGGAAAGGCAGATGACACGCAGAGTGATCAGACCACACTTGGGCTTGTGCATTCCCAAGGCTTCCTTTCTAGTTCATGCAGGGCCGGCCTACAAGTCAGGTCCCACTCCAGCTCCGAGACAATGGAGGCCCCCAAAACCAATCTCATTTGGGTACTGAGATGCAGTTACCAGCTGAGTGAGGTGGCTCACGCCTGTAATCCCAGCACTTTGGGAGGCCAAGGCAGGCGGATCAGCTGAGGTCGAGTTCGAGATCAGCCTGGCCAATATGGTGAAACCCCGTCTCTACTAAAAATACAACAATGAGCCGGGTGTGGTGGTGCGCACCTGTAATCCCAGCTCCTCAGGAGGCTGAGGCAGGAGAATTGCTTGAACCCCAAAGGTGGAGGTTGCAGTGAGCCGAGATGGCGCCATTGCACTTCAGCCTGGGAGACAGAGCGAGACTCCGTCTCAAAAAAAAACAAAAAAAAAAACAACAACAACAAGAAAAAACAGTGACCCTTAGGGGGAGTTCTGGAGAAAGATCAGGACAGAAATAAGTCCTGTCCCTGGTCCTGTAAGAGCAGCTGGAAGCCACGCGAGAGCCCCATGACATTCGTTCAAGCCCCTCTTTCAGTCCTGGCACGGAAATTGCGACTGGAATCTGCTTCTAAGCGTCCCACCACATGACCCTGCTGGAGGGGACCGCTCCATCTTTCAATACCCTCGTTATTCCCTGCAGCTGAGGAAGTCGGAGACGGAACGCACATTTTAGTACAAGTGGTTTATTTCTCTTCCAGGTGAGGCCGCACATATATAAGCAAAGGTTCGCCCGCCTGGTTCCTTCAGGAAGTCCCCGAGGAATCTGTTTAGTTTCCATGCATTAAAAACAACCCTCTAGTTGCCAATAATGAAACTTTAAGAAGCAACACTTTGACGTCGCAGAGTTCCTCTCTGCATGTGACGCGGACATACCAAAGTGAGTTTATGGCATACAGTATGCATGGGTTAATGCAGGTGAGACAGGGAGTCCCGGCTGCCCTGCGGCCCCATTCCGTTGTGGAGGCTTCGCTGGGAGCTGAGAACACCCTGCTGTCCGTGTTGTGATGACAGGTGGTTCTTCCAAAACAGAAACACCAAGTCACCCCACGCCTCTGCTTCAGTGTGCGAGGCCGTGGGGCTCTGGTGTTGTGAACTCCAGGTTGGCAGGAGGTTGGAAGCACCAAAGACCCCAACTCTGGTCCCTCAACAGGCAGGATTGGGGGACATTATTCCCTCCTGGCCAATAAGCTCCTGTGGCCTGGCAGGCCAGGGGCCCAGGACACTGGGTGGGGACAGGTGGCGGGGGAAGTGGGGCAGGGCAGGGCAGAGGCCTATCCTCCCATAAAGACACAGTTGTATCACTTTGCTAAAACCTTTTCTGGCAAACTTACTTGGAGACAACAAGGAGGGGGCAGCTGCTGTGGGTATTCGGCGAGTGCCCTAGAACAGGGAACTCTGACTTTCCCTCTTGGCTTTTTTTTCCTCTTAAAGATCCTCCCTCCGTGGGTGAGATGAACCCAGATACCCATCAAACAGCAGCTCGGGCAGCATGTCTCACTGATCCTTATTTAAGAATCGGGTCCTTCCCCTCTCCTCCAGATCTGTAGGACTGGCCAGTGCCAGCAAAATCTGCAAAAGTAGTGACCTAACCAGGGTGAAGAATGAGCCGCAAATCTACGGTAAAAACTGGATGTGCTAGGAGTTTCAATTCTTTGGATAATCAACATGTTTAAAACACTGGAGAAAAGAAAGACTTAAAGTCGTTTCAAAGTGTCCGTTCATACCTGAGACCGCGCCTATCTGCAGCGAACATATCTGCAGCATTGATTCTGGAACAGAGGTGAGGCAATGGAGCTTAGGGAGACAGGCAGAACGTGGCAGGCTTTCGCCTCTGTTCCCACCGGGGTCCACCAGGCTGGGATCCCCGAGCCCCGGAGCCACCAGCCCCCCACTGCAGAGCTCTCCTGACGCCTCCCCTCTGTGGCCCAGGAAGAGCATGTTTGGCCCTGGGAACTCTGATTTGGGCTGTTCTGGTGTCATCAAGGGTGTGACCTTCTTAAAGAGCATCTCCTCATCAGCCCTTCTCATGTTACCTGCAGGGAACGGAGGACAAGGTGACTCCGACAGGGGTCGTCTGGGCTCCTGGCCAGGCTGACAAGAGGCAGAGTCATGGTTGTGGGACCAGGGAGAACACACAGCACCTGACCTGGCCCCCTCCTCACTGCCACTCCCCTCCTGGCGAGGGCGAGGCATAGGGGTGAGCAGGGCCAGGCAGCCGGCTCAGGGATGGTACCTCTGAGGCAGCCAAGCACCTGGGGGCATTTCTGGTGTGGAGAGCAGGGCGGAAAGAGAGAGGCTGGCCCACGTGGTGAGTCTTCTGCCCCCCTGGGGCTTTGGTTGGGAATCCCAGCTGCTCCTCTGCCACAGTAGGAGGCCTCTCGGGCTCCAGATGCCTTTGGTTTCTATTAAAGAAACGCAGCTTGTATTTGTACTAATTAAAAACCAAAATGCAAAAAGGAGGCAGGAACCCCTGAAAGTCTGTTAGGCTGGAAACTGATTCCCGTAGTGCCTCAGGTGCTCATCCGCCACGGACAGGTAGGTGGCTCTCATGCTGGGAGAATACTGCCGAGAGAGAAGAGAGGGGATGGTCAGAGCTGGGTCAGCCAGGCACTACACCAGCAAAGGTGCCGGGGACTTCTCAGAGTGGAACTGGGCCGGGTGTCTTAGGGAATGAGGGAAACTCGGCCGTGCCAGGCCATCATCTGGCTCTCAGCCTCAGATAAAAAATACACACACAGACCAGCTGTCCTCCAATGTCCACTCTGCCCCAGCACCCAACATGTCCCCTCACACTGAGGGCACCATCAGGGTCCACCAACTCATGGAGGAGCAGTCAGCAGCCAGCAGGCTGGGGGGCAGAGGCCCAGAGACTCAGAAAAGCAGGTTCAAATCCCAGTTGTGCATCTTACCCCCTGACCTTGGCTTAGGTTCTCCAGCCTTTTCTAACCTCAGTTTCCCTACCTGCAAAATGGACATAAGAGCACCCAGCTCTTACATGGAAAGGGTGAAATTATGAGGCCGGGCGCGGTGGCTCACGCCCGTAATCCCAGCACTTTGGGAGGCCGAGGCAGGCGGATCACGAGGTCAGGAGATCAAGACCATCCTGGCTAACACGGTGAAACCCCGTCTCCACTAAAAATACAAAAAATTAGCTGGGCATGGTGGCGGGCGCCTGTAGTCCCAGCTACTTGCAAGGCTGAGGCAGGAGAATGGCGTGAACCTGGGAGGCGGAGTTTGCAGTGAGCCAAGATTGCGCCACTGCACTCCAGCCTGGGCTATAGAGTGAGACTCTGTCTCAAAAAAAAAAAAAAGAAAGGGTGAAATGATATGGAGCAGGGAAGAGCCTTAACACAGCTGCTCTCAAACCGGGCTGCTCGCCAGAAACACCTGGGAAGCCTAAAAACATCCCGATGCCCAGGCCACACCTGCTAGTATATAGATATGTATATTTTTGTTGATGCAAAATGCACATAACGGTGGTGACTCATACCTGTAATCCCAGCACTTTAGAAGACAGAGGCAGGAGGATTGTTTGAGCCCAGGAGTTCGAGACCAGCTTGGGCAACATGGCAAAATCCTGTCTCTATCAAAAATACAAAAAATGAACTGGACACGGTGGCATGCACCTGTAGTCCCAACCACTCAGGAGGCTGAGGCAGGAGGAGAAGGTACTTGAGCCCAGGAGGTGGAGGTTGCAGCAAGCTAAGATCACACCACTGCACTTCATCCCGGGCAATGGAGCGAGACCCTGTCTCTTAAAAAAAAAAAACCATGCACATAACATAAAACTAAGCATTTTAAAGAGCTATCAGTGTTTTTAGAGCTCTTTAGGCAACTCCAGTGTGCATTCAGGTTGGAGAAGCAGTGACCCAGTACAGAGGAGGTGCTCGACAGACCTTAGTTACTCGTCCTTGGCAGTGGAGAGGGCCTTTCACTCTATACCCTGTACACAGGCTACCTGGGGATCTTGTCCACAGGACCTGAGATTCTGTACTTCTAACAAGCTTCCAGAAGCTGCCACTCTTCTGATACAGGGAAGTTTCAGGGGTTCAGGCCATTCACATCAGAGAGAATGAAATGCTTCCACTTGGGCTGGGGTCGGGAAGGAGGGAGCATGAGGCTCTTCGACCCAGTGGGTCTCAACCAGGGGTGTTTTTGCCACCCAGGGGCATTAGGCAATGTCTGGAGACATTCTGGTTGTCACAACTGGGGACTGGGATGCCACTGGCATGTAGCAAGTAGAGGCCAGGGATGCTGCTAGACATCCTACAATGCACAGGAACCATCCACTGAGAATGACCCTGCCCATCAATAGCACTGAGGTTGAAGAAGCCCGCCTCAGAGCAGTGGTTCTCCAAGCACGATTTCCAGGGCAGCAGCATCAGCTTTACCTAGGAATATGTCAGACATGCACATCTCCGGCCAGGCGCGGTGGCTCACGCCTATAATCCCAGCACTTTGGGAGGCGGAGGCAGGTGGATCACCTGAGGTCAGGAGTTCGAGACCAGCCATGCCAACATAGTGAAACCCTGTCTCTACTAAAAATACAAAAAAATCAGTGGGGGCCTGTAATCTCAGCTACTCGGGAGGTTGAGGCAGGAGAACCGCTTGATCTTGGGGGGAGGTTGCAGTGAGCTGAGATCATGCCACTGCACTCCAGCCTGGGCAACAAGAGCGAAACTCAGTCTCAAAAAAACAAAAAAAAAGGCACATCTCCAGGCTCTAACTCAGATTTTCTGAATCAGAAACAGGGTGGGTCCCTCAGGTGATTCTGATGCATATGCAAGTATGAGACCCTCCTTCTTTTTTATTTTCTTTGAGACAGAAACTCACTCTGTCACCCAGGCTGGAGTGCTGTGTTGCACTCTTGGCTCACTACAACCTCTGCCTCCTGGGTTCAAGTGATTCTCCTGCCTCAGCCTCCCGAGTAGGTGGGATTACAGGCACCCATCACCACGCCCAGCTAATTTTTGTATTTTTAGTAGAGATGGGGTTTCACCATGTTGACCAGGCTGGTCTCGAGCTCCTGGCCTCAAGTGATCCACCTGCCTTGACCTCCCAAAGTGCTGAGATTACAGGCATGAGCCACTGTGCTGGCCAAGACCCTCCTTCTTAAAGCAGTATTTCCCAACTTGAATGATAATAAGTTCGCTAAACTTAGAATCTCCCAGGCTCTTTCCCCAAGATATTCTGTTTCTATAAGTGTGAAGAGAAGTCTCAGTGTCAGTATTGTTAACTGCCCTGGGTCATTTTTGTTCACTCAATTTTAATTGCCCTGGGTCATTTTTGTTCACTCAATTTTAATTGCCCTGGGTCATTTTTGTTCATCAAGTCCAGGAAACAGTGCCTAAAAAGATAGGAGACATTATTCCTTGAAGGCAGAGCTGGGCGAAGAGACATTTCCAGCAAGGGACAGGCTGTATATCCTGATCACCAGGCGTGACATCACCCACCCAGTGAGATCCCCGGACTGTCCCAGAGAGGGCGCTCGGCAGAGGGAGGAGTTTATCCACTTCTCGAACTTGCTCAATCCTAAGGAGTGTTTAGAGCAGGCACCCCGGGGAGGGTGGGGTGCAGCCAGCTGTGCTGTCTTTACTGGGGCAGACCCCCACATCCTCCACGCTGTGGGGTTCCTTGGTCTGCAGCATCATTAGATGTCTCTCTAGGTCCCTTACCAGGCATGGAGGTGGAAGGGTCTTCCCAGGGCAGGCTGAGCTAGGTAGGACTGGGCAGTCAACTTGGCCAAAGCAATAAGTGTTTCTGGGCAGGTCTTAAATCTAGGGAGGAAGGGTTTTCTGTCCTTGAGCCTTGCAAATAAGGTCAGTTGCTGATTATCTCTGCTAACGGCAGGACGAGTGGCCTGGATCTTTCAAACAGAAGGTAATCCGAAAATCATTTTTATTTGGCACCACAATGCACAGAGTAATTCTTTTTTCACAGCAGATTCCCCCTAATTACGTTGTGCTTAGATTAATATTAAAGCCAATCTGCATTCCTGGGGCCATAGCAGCTGGTGGTTGGAAAAAGGAACCCGGGAGGCTTCCGATTAGTGAGAGAAGCTAGGCTGGGATTTAAAAGGTGCTGACTTCTAGGCGGGGCATGGTGGCTCATGCCTGTAACCCCAGCACTTTGGGAGGCCGAGGCAGGTGGATCACTTGAGACCAGGAGTTTGAGACTAGCCTGGTCAGCATGGCAAAATCCCATCTCTACTAAAAATGCAAAGATTAGCCGGGCGTGGTGGCACATGCCTGCAGTCCCAGGTACTTGGGAGGCTGAGGCATGAGAATTGCTTGAACCCAGGAGGTGGAGGATGCAGTGAGCTGAGATTGCGCCACTGTACTCCAGCCTAGGTGACAGAGTGATACTGTCTAAAAAAAATAAGAATAAATAATAAATGGTGCTGACTTTGAATACAGGTTCAACCAGCCCACTTCCGAGGACTCCAGGAAGAACAACAACATGAGGCCGGGGCTTGTGTTGGTAAAGCTGCGGGCACAGCAGGTGAGGTGCTCCAGGCAAAAGCACCGAGGTGGTGGCACAGGAGTGAATGGCAGGGGGATTGGTTTCAGCAGGCTTGCTAGTGGGTCGAGGCCAGGGACGCTGCTAAACATCCCACATGCAGAGGACAGGCCCCAAAACCTATGGACATTTGGGGCTGCACCAGGCTTTGTGGTGGGGGCTCCACCCACTAATGTCAATAGCATCCAGTCTCCCTCCCCAGCCTCCAAGTGTGGTAATGAAAATGCCTCCAGACATTGCCAAATGTCCTCGGGGGGAAAACTGCTCCTGAGTGAGCCCCTGCTCTACACTGTGGCTCAAATGCCAACTATTAAATAGAACTTTCTGGAATTCCCTAGAGCAGCAGCAAAGACAGCTCCTTCTTTCTGGTCCCAAAGTACCTTGTAGCACTTTCTACAGGCAGCCTTCTTGTGTGCCCCTTCTATAGACTGGGACTTCCTGAAGACAGGGACTGGGTCCCACTTGCTCTTTTCTTGGGTCTGATGGTATGATTTTCACCAAGCGCCATGACTAGGAAGCTGACTCCCTGGGTGCCTGTGCGTGCACTTCCTGGGTCCTCAGGGCCCAGGTCTATCACGCTGGTCCCAGGTACTCGGGCTCCAGTGCTTCTGCTTTCCTGTTGGATGTTCCCTTCCAAACTACCTGGGCGGGGGCAGTGAAGTGCCTCGCCCAGCCAAATGAAGGGAGACGCCTGGCTCCAGAACCCTTCTGCCCACCCTGTGGCAGACTTCTGGCCTTTGATTGCCCTTGTCCTTTCTTATAAATGCCACAGCTCTGGCCGGGTGCGGTGGCTCACGCCTGTAATCCCAGCACTTTGGGAGGCCAAGGAGGGTGAATCATCTGAGGTCAGGAGTTCGAGACCAGCCTGGTGAAACCCTGTCTCTGCTAAAAATACAAAAATTAGCCAGGTGTGGTGGTGCATGCTTGTATATCCCAGCTAGTAGGGAGGCTGAGGCAGGAGAATCGCTTGAACCCGGGAGGTGTTGTAGTGAGCTGAGATCACACCACTGCACTCCACCCTGGGCAGAAGAGTGAGACTCCGTCTCATAAAAAGTAAAAGAATAAAATAAAATTAATAAATGCCACAGCTCTGTGGAGGTGGGGTGGAAGAAAATCACAAATAACAGCTCCTTGTCCTACGGCACTCACTGGATGCTTCACACGTACGCTCTGATAACAATCAATTTCCCCAATGCACACACCACTGAGAAGGAACGTGCTAGTATTCCCATACCCATTCTATAGATGGGGAAACTGAGGCACAGAGCAGCAAAGTGCTTGTCCAAAGTCACAGAGGCCACAAGCGACGAGCTGGGATGTGAACCCAGGCATTTGGCACTGGGGTCTGTGTCCCTGAACCTCGGTGGTCACTTCCCTGTCGGTTTGCAGCTCTTTGTCTCAGCCAGTGTTTCTGAGTCCTCTGGATACTTCTCTGGGATGAGACAGCACGGTCTTTGCTTCTCAACCTCCCACCCTGAGCTACTCCCCTGAGGCTGCATCTCAGGTACCCTGGCTGGAGGTGGTGGGGTGGACAAGAGGCACAGACCCCACTCGGGCACAGTCCTAGGGACACGGGGAGCTGAGACGGATTGAGGAAGGCTGTGTTCGGGTTCAGCCCTCCCAGACCCGCCACCACAGCCCACCCACCTTCCAGCCCAAGAAAGACCAAAGATTAAGGTAAACAGAAATCTACAAAGAAAAACACTTCCTTAATTTTCTCTGGTGCACAAAGGGAATGAGGCCCCCTCTCTTCTTGCATTATTTCCTTTAGAAAACGTATCATTGTAAATAATTTCTGTCTTTTGAGATGTCTGCAAACCTTCTTAAAGGCTGAATATGGCCCTTGCCAGTGTTACAATCCAGGCATGGGTTCTCACGGTCTGGGAGCCATCTCTTGGAAGTACCAACATCAGGAAGACAGCACCTCATCTCCTTCTCAGTGACAGTTCACTTAGGGACCTGGCTCCAAGTTGTAACTATCTGATTGTTACGGAAATAGGAGTTTTATTTTTCCTCTGGATAAAGGCAATTAGCTGGCCAGTTGCAGTGGCTCATGCCTATAATCCCAGCACTTTGGGACGTCGAGGCAGGCGGATCACCTGAGGTCAGAAGTTCGAGACCAGTCTGGCCAACATGGTGAAACCCCATCTCTACTAAAAATACAAAAATTAGCCAGGTGTTGCGGCACGCACCTGTAATCCCACCTACTTGGGAGGCTGAGGCCGGATAATTGCTTGAAACCTGGGTTGCAGCAAGCCGATATTGTGCTACTGACTGCACTCCAGCCTCGGCAACAGAGTGAGACTCCATCTCAAAATAAATAAATAAAACAAATAAATAAAGGCAATTACTTAACCAGGACGGCCACCCCAATCAGCAAGTGGATTAAGGTGGACTACTGTGACAAACAGTGCCGTCAAGTCCTCTTGCTGGATGACAGGTATGCAGTGGGCTGTGTCTTATTCCTGCCTGGTTAGAGGAAGGAGTGAGATTTCTCGCGTCTTTGCAATCTCCTTAGCGGACTGCCTGGGATACCCGCGACGGTCTGGTTTAGAGTGTATTCAATTACAGAACTGTTTCATTCTTTTCTGCCTTTGTGGACAGGATTCACTGGGTTGGCAGGAGGTTTTGTCTTTACGTATTACCCCAACAAGGAAGGGCCAGAGCTCTAATTACCGTAGGCGGAGGGGAGGCTCTCCCGATGAGCGGCACGTTCTCGTAGCGTGGGTTCCTACCAAAGAGCATGGCTTGGTTCCTGCGGGGATGAGAGGAGAGCTCAGGAGGGGATGGTATGGGAGTGGAGGTATGTGCAGATTTCTACAGGAGGGTCCCATGGGTGAGCACATGGGAGGCAGGGGATGGACCTGAACCACAGCTAGAGTGGAGGAGGTGCGGTGGGCAGATATGGAGAAGAGCACATTGGGAAGCCTGGGGACAAGTGGCTGATGGGCAACGAAGGCTGAGAGCAGCATGGCCTGGAGAAATGCAGCTTCTCGGGCCTGGGACCTGTCCCATCAGCTTGTGGCAGAGGCTGCTGACATCAGTGGGTTCTTCCCCCAGCACATGTGGGTGTGAGGGGTGACCAGATGCTCCCGGGGGGCCTTCTCTCCAGGCACCCCGTGGCTGTAGTGGGGACCACGGGTGGCCTTGGATGCCTTCCTTCCCCCACCTGGTGCTGTAGACCCCACCCAACATGCTGTCCAGGCAGTGCTACCCAGCCTGGGTGTGTGAGCAGGCCGTACATGTACTCGGAGACAGGCGCGTTGGAGATGGTCTGAGCAGGGGGCTGCAGGCTGGTCTGACTGCCCAGGCCACTGCTGTAGCTGCAGAAGCTGTGAAGCTGCCCCCTCGGGGGATTGTGGGCCGCCATGCGCCAGGCTTGGGGGTTAAAGGGGTCATCATCATCAATGTCGTCGTAGTCTCTGTTTCTAGAACAACGGGTAGAAGATGGCCGGCTGTGAAGGGTGAAGGAGGCACCGAGGCAGCCAGGTCCTGTCCTGCTTCCCTGCCTTTCCTGCCAGGACTCTCTGGCCATGTCTCTGGCCTTGAGACTCCTTTAAAACACGGTCCCTGGCCTGCCTCCTGCAGATCACTCTGGCCCATTCCCAGCTTCACGACCAGCTCTTCCGGGCTCCCCACCATGCTGACCGTGTGCACGTGGGTCCTCCCTACCCTGCGTCCTCTTGCCTAACCTGCTCATGAGGTGCCTATACACCTTCTGTCCCTTCCCATCTCCTCAAGAGGGCTGCAGGCTCCCTGAAAACAGTGACCCCATGTATCCTTCTTGGTATTCCCGGGGCACCCCTCCCAGCACCGGGAACTCTCCTCATTCCAGATTGCAAAGTCCTGGTGAGAAGAGAGGAGAAGGGAGGCCAGGCTGTGGCCTGAGGGCTGTCACCACCCTGGGCCCCAGCTCCTGCTCTGGGCCCCACCGAACTCCTTTGGAGGGTCTGTCTGGACTCTTGGGGAAGCTTCTGTAGAAGCCAGCCAGCCTGTTGGGCTGAATGCCCAGGCCCTCTGCTGCCCTCCTCAGTCCTGGGTTATCAGCTAAATCGTAGAGCAGAGGCCCCTGTCTGCTGCTCTCCCAGGAGACCCCCAGGCCGTGGGAGGCTCCCCTCCTTACTAGGCAGCCCACCTGGTGGTGAAGTGCTTCCAGGCCCTTGGCCCCGCACAGATCATGGTGGAGAAGGCAAGGGCGGCCAGGAAGGAGAAGAGGCCAAGGTACAGCAAGCCCTGGAGGCCGTCGTAGCAGGTGCCAGCAAGGGCGTCCAGATAGTCCTGGAGGAAGAGGAGGGACATGCAGCTAGTGAAGGAGCGGGGGCAAAGCCTGGGGGCCAGGCTCTCCTCTGGAAGCCCCTCTCCCCTGAGACTGAACCCGGGGTCTCCTGGCTGCTCCCCATCCTGAGCACCTTGTAGCACCATTAAGGATCCACACTCTGGAGCCTAACACAATGGGGCTTCTTGGGTTCACTCTGCAAACATTTGCTGAGCACCTACTGTGCGCTAGGCACTAAGAAGCTGGCTCTGAACAGGGCAGATGAGGTTGCAGGGTGGGGAACCAGAGACGGGGGCACTGAAGCTGAGGCCAGGATGGCAAGAAGCAGCACACTTTGAGAAGAGGGGGCAAAGGGGACAGGCTTGGCCTGTTCAGGAAAGAGAGAGAACACAGGCCAGCAGGAGATGGGGTTGGAGGGGCCAGGTCATGCTGGGTCTTGCAGCGCAGGAGAGGAGTACGGACTTTTATAAGGGGTCAGAAAGACATCGGAGCGTGTGGGAATGGAAGGGATGTGATCCAATCTAGTTTGCAAAAGGACTGCTCTGGCAGAATGTATGAAAGCTCATGGGTGGTGAGGGGGCAAGAGAAAGTGGGAGGAGGCCACTGTCTGCTGGAGGAGCAGGACCGGGTCATGGTGGAAGCCGTGGAGAGAAAGAGAAATGGATGGACTCAGGGTACAGCTGAGAGGAGAGCTGCCAAGACTTGCTGGGGATTAGTGTAGAACGGGAAGGAGAGAGGAGACAGGGGTGACTGCCATGTTCTTAGCTCTGACGTCAGATGACCAGGATCAAAACCCAAGCCCCTGATGTGTCAAGTCAGGACTCTTCAGTAGGCCACTTTACACACACACACCCCACACACACACACCACACGCACCCCCCACATACACACACATGCACACATGCACACACACACGCACACATGCACACACACACCACATACCACACGCACCCCCCACATGCACACACATATGCACACGTGCACACACACCACACACGTGCGCACACACGTGTGAACACACATGCACACACACCACATGCACACACCACACACATGCACACATCACACCCCCCACATTCATACAGGCACATGCACACACACATGCACCACACACACGTGCATACCACACATGTGCACACACACGCACATACCACACACACATTTGTGCACACACACAACCACACACACACCACACACATGCACACATACACATCACACAAGTGCACACACATGCACGTGCACACATATATAGCTATATCTATGCGTCTATCCATACACACACGCGTGCGCGCACACACACACGCACGTACACACACGTACACACACAGGTATATCTATGCATCTATCCATACACACACACGCACACACACACACGCACGTGCGCACACACATAGATATATCGGTGCATCTATCCATACACACACACGCACGTGCGCACACACATAGCTATATCTATGCATCTATCCATACACACACACGTACACACAGACACACACGCACGTGCGCACACACATATCTATGCGTCTATCCATACACACTTGTGCGCAAAAACACACACACGTGCACACACACATAGCTATATCTATGCGTCTATCCATACACACACACACGCATGCCAATTTCCTAGGAAATAACATGTGTCTCACAATATAACTGTGAGAACTGGATGACATACTGGATATAAAATGCACGGAACAGGGCCAAGCATGGAGCTGACAGCTATGATGATGACAAAGACCGTCTGCACTAAATCCACCTGGGATGTGAAAGCTGTCACCATACACTGGCTCACTGCTTGGGGGTGGGAGGCTCTCATGTGCTCGCCATGTGTTCCCTGCATCATTGTGTCTGTCTGATAGTCCAAGTTCCTGGAAGACTCTGGCAGTGGGATTGGGACATCCATTTGCAACCCAGGGAGATGGATGTGTTGACCACATGGCCAGGAGTCTGGACAACGGGGAATAGCCTCCCTTGTATTGGTCAGGGTCCCCCAGTGACCCAGAGCCAACCGGATACAACCCTCCCATCCCTGACCCCTGGTCCCTTGTACTGAGTCTCCCTGTCTCAGCCCTTGGAGAAAGGCCAGGCACCCCCTCCCTTCCCACTGTCTGGCTTCAGCTCCATTCCTGGGCCTGAAGGGGGCCCAGGCCACCACTCTCCTCAGCCTCTACCGGCTTTTCTCTGGAAGGTGTGGCCTGCTGGGTGCCCTCACACTCTCCACGTGCCCCCAGGGCCCCCATGCACCTTGTGGAGCCCTCGGCAGTCCACCATGGCGGTGAGTTGGTGAAGGCTGGACTCCGAGGAGTTCAGCAGGAGCTGGATTGCAAGCAGGTCTTCCTGAAGCAGGAAGAGAGACAGAGACACCGAGGGGCTGTAGAGGAGAGCTGGCGGAGAAAACCACCACGGCAGCTGTGCTCAGGGGCCTCTAGAGCCAAGGGTGGGAGCCGAGTCACGGGGGTGGGAGCGCAGAGAGCCAGCAGCAAGCTGTGCACAGCCTGGCCCTGGGGCTGGGGTAGGGGAAAGGGCTGTCAGGGTTCATCTGGGGCTCCCCTCTTCCTGCACAGCTGCCTTACCTCTGCGGTGGAGAAGAGGGGCACGGCAAACTGCAGCAGCCCCGCGACCTGGATCTGCATGGTGGTGAGCGCGCGCTGGAAGGTGGTCAGGGTCTGGGCCAGGAGAGACACAGCCCCACCGTGAGGCTCCATCTCCCAGGAGCCCCACAGCGGCCGAGGGGCCTATGCTCCTGCCCCTCCCACCTGGCTGCAGCTGCACAGGCCTTCCACTTGCAGGAAGTCTCCCCCTGCTCCTCTGGCTTCTTGAAAGCTACACAGTCTTCTCCCTGCTTGCAGCTCAGATGTGGTCTTTGGACCAGCAGCCCTGGCCTCACCTGGGGGCTTGTGAGACGTGCAGCATCTCGGCCCCACCCCAGGGCGGCTGCACAGCATCTACATGGAACCAGCTCCCCACTGAGCTGCACACACGTTAACCACCCATCTAGAACCCGTGACCAAAAGCAAGCTTCCCCCACCGCCCCCACAGAAGCAGCTAAGGAGAAGACCACGGTGAGGCAAGGAAGGCCCTGCCACCTCCGCCATCCTGGTCAGTGGTGGGGCTTCGGGTCAAGGGGGAGTGGCTGTGGGCAGGGTGCGGGCAGGCCTCGGGGGGCCGTACCTGCTGGAAGGGGCTGCTTCCACTCTGGCTGCAATACAGGTAGTAGCGAGTCACCTCTGCAGGGCAACAGCGTGGCGTTAGGCAGCTCACAAATGACCAGATGAGATCTCTATCATCCTTGGTGGCCAAGCCAGACCTCCCTCCCCGTCCCTGAGCTCCCAAGGGAGGCAGTTTCTAGGAAATGGCCTAGAGCAAGAGCTGGACCTCAAGTTCAGGGTTGAGGAGGGGTTGGATGGCTGCAGGGCTGAAAGAGGTACGTAGGGGCACACAGTCTGGCCACCCATGCATCTACAGCAGCGGCCTGAGAGCGTGTTACCTGTGCTGATCTGGCCCTCCGTGATGTTCAGGATGAAGGTGTCAGGAGCCACACAGAAGTCACTGGTGGCCTGAGTGAGGGAGAGAGGGACGGGGTGGAGGAAAGTCAGATACCAGGACGTCGGGGTCCTGGGAGGAGCCAGGAGCCCATCACCCCAGCCCCTTCAGCTCCCTCCCAGGTGGCAAAGGACAGAGTCTGGAGCCAGCCTCCTGGGTTCAAACCTGGCTCTGCCCCTTCCTAGCACTGTTACCTTGGACAAGTTACTTATTCTTCCTGTGCCCCGGCTGCCTCATCTATAACATGGAGATAATGCTATTCACCCACTGCATGTAAAGTGCTCGGAAAAGTGACTGGGGTGGAGAGCATGCTGTTACTCTTATTCCCAAATGCCTCTTCTGGGACAGACCCTTGGGGGCCACCATCCTGGGCCCCAGGGCAGCTGCAGGCTGTGTGTGTGGGAGTTCATTACACCATGGCCTCATCTGCTCATGTCTGTTTTACATTTTGTCTTGCTGTGATCAAGTCCTACAGGGACGGGTGGACAATCTATGAAGGCTTCCCCGAACTTTTTCTAAAGAAGGAGGTTGGTGCTGAAGCATCTGTGAGCCTGGGGGGCAGGTCCTCACCTGCCAAGACACGGGGTGGGAAGGGCATGGAGCTGAGAGGTGGCTGCCACTTACGAGCTGGAGGGCCTGGCCCCACAGCATGGCCTGGCTAGGTGATTGCTAAGGCCCATGCAGCAGGGTGGGAGCAGACACAGGCCCCAGGAGAGGCGTCAGCAAGTACATGGCCTCTAAGCCAGGTGTACCCCAGATCTGGCCTGGGGTGCTCTGGGGACTGGAAAAACGGGGGGCCTCTGCCTTCCAGAGTAGCCAGGGAGAGCTCAAGTCCTCTGGCCTGTCCTTAGGGGCATCCCCCTCCTCTGGCGCATGCTCCTTGGGCAGGGGACCCCTCTGAGTGCCCTGCTCTGCCGGTGGCCCTGTCCTCCTTCAGGAACCACCGCCTCAGGGGTCACAATAGAGCATCACTCACTAACTTGTTAAGTTGATAGACATTTATGGAGTACTTCCTCGGTGCCGTGCAGGGTTCTAGCAACTACAGGTTAGTGCATCACAGCACTTATGGTCTAGGAAATGTGTGTCTAGCGAGGGTGGGGAATAACATGCCCCTCTAGATACAGAGCTTCCTGAGAGCCCCATGTGCACACGCACACACACATGCATGCACACATGCACTTAAGACCCTGGGAGAAATGCTTTATACAGAAACCACTAGCATTCATAATACATCAACCTGGCCTATTATTACCTATCAGAGCTGTGGCGCCAGCAGGCCTGGTGGTGTGCCCCCGCCCCCTGGATGGAGTGGCAGAGAGTGCAGCCAGGCCCAAGTGGAGGATGGGGAAGCCTTGGGAAAATAAAGAGCGAGGCCACTATCTCAGTTTGGGTCACCCCTGAGAAGTTTGGGAACCAAGAAAGGAGAGGGACAGAGGCCCCAGTCCAAGGCTCCACAGTGACGTGGTCCTCCTGCCTCCCTCCTCCCCCTCCCAGGCCAGGCCTGCTCTTCACACCCCCTGGCCACCCTGGAGCCTCCATCTCCTGGGATAGGTGCATAGGATGGTTTGGGGTGTGGGACTCAGTGAGGAGTCAACTCCCCTATTAATGAAGACAAACACCTGTGTGCATGTGCATGTACGTGTGTGATGCATATGCACTTGTGTGTATACGTGTTGATATGGTTTGGCTGTGTCCCCACCCAAATCTCATCTTGAATCCCCATGTGTTATGGGAGGGACTAGGTGGGAGGTAACTGAGTCATGGGGGCAAGTCTTTCTCACGCTGTTCTCGTGATAATGAGTAAGTCTCACAAGACCTGATTTTTTTTTTTTTTTTTTTTTGAGACACAGTCGTGCTCTGTTGCCCAGGCTGGAGTGCAGTGGCGTGATCTCAGCTTGCTGCAACCTCCGCCTCCTGGGTTCAAGCAATCCTCCTGCCTCAGTCTCCCGAATAGCTGAGATTACAGGCATGCACCACTATGCCTGGCTAATTTTGTATTTTTACTAGAGATAGGGTTCTGGCATGTTGGTCAGGCTGGTTGTGAACTCCCGACCTCAGGTGATCCACCCGCCTTGGCCTCCCAAAGTGCTGGGATTACAGGTGTGAGCCACCGCACCCGGCAGATCTGATGGTTTTAAAAATGGGAGTTTCCCTGCATAAGGCCTCTTTGCCTGCTGCCATCCATGTAGGACGTGACTTGCTCCTCCTTGCCTTCCACTATGATTATGAGGCTTCCCCAGCCATGTGGAACTGTGAGTCCAATTAAACCTCTTTCTTTTGTAAATTGCCTGGTCTTGGGTATGTCTTTATCAGCAGCGTGAAAATGGACTAATACACGTGTGCATTACTCATGCCATGGTGATGGGGATGGCAGGAGAGGGGACAGGAAGGAGGGCACTGAGCACAGTTGGGGCAGGTGGGAGAGGCTGCCCATTAACCAGCCCAGGCGATGGCTAAGCCTGCAGGCAGCTCCTAAGAATGGAGGTGTGGGTCTGAATGGCCGCCCCGTGACCCTAGCATGATGATGATGAATGCACAGGAAGCCAGTGGTGGCCACTGTTTATTGGACATGTTCTGTGTGCCTCCCAGGATTAACCCACTCATCTTTCCCTAGCAACAGCCCTTTGAGGTAAGTCCTGTTATTCTCCGTGTTCACCTGGGAGGAAACTGAGGCACAGAGAACTTCAGGAACCTTCCTGGGTTTCCACTGCTGGGAAGGGTTGAAGGGGGGGATGTGAGCCCAGACAGAGTGGCTGCAGAGGCCACACTCCCACTCTCTGACTCAGGGGCAGGCCTGGCTGCCCCTTGGCTGGAGGAATTCCCTGGAGCGCTCTGTCCCTGGGCTCGGTGGCCAAAGCACTTGTGACAGCCCTTGCCTCCCTCCCTCACAGCTGAACCCACTTCCTCCCCCTTCCTTCTTCCAGGGCTTCCCAGCCTCTCTGCCTGCTCTAGTCCCTCACCCTAGACACCTCCTGACTCGCAGTGCTGACCACAAGGGGTAGCCCCAGGGCCTGGAGGCTCAGAGTTTGGCTGCTCAAGTCCTGCCGGCCCTCCTCTCCCGCCTCACCCGGAGCAGATCTCCAGGGCAGCCCTCTGTCCTCATGGAGTCCTTTTTAGGGACAGAGAGGGGTGGGGTGGGGGGCGGAGAGGGGAGGGTTTGTCAGTCCTCTGGCCCCATGGCTGTCAAAACAGGCCTCAGAGAGCAGGGTGGCATTGGGAGGCCACACAAAAGCTCTCCACAATAACCCCGGGACAGCCGGCCACCCTCCCCGCCCTCCTGGCTCCTCCTCACCCGGCTTCCTATTAAAATGCAGCAGCATCTCCAGCCCGTCAAAAGCCCATTCAGCTCCACCGCCTGCTCCCCCTCTCACACACAAGGGCCTGACTAGAGGAATTAGGGAAATGGCCTTTCTCCCCAGCTCCCTGCATTCCAGGGCGCCCCGCTGGGAGATTAAATGGCCTCTGGTTTTTGTGAACACTGAAGCCTGGTGAGAGGGAGGAGCCCCCCTGGGAGGGGTGTGGCCACCACAGGGCAGCTCACAGCGGCAAGCTGGAAGCCACTGCTGCCTCCAGAAGGCAGAGGCTGCCCAGAAAGCGGGATGGGGCCCTGGAGGAGCTCGCCGTGCGCTCCCTGTGGCTTCCCTGTGCGTGCCCCTGGCCCCAGAGGAGAGGCTGCAGGCCAGGCAGCAGTGTCCCAGCTCCCGCATGCTTTCAAACGTGACTTGGGCCTTTTCTCTGCCAGTCATTGGTCCGTGGTCACTGCACTGAGGTGGCGGGGAGCAAAGACAGGACATGCCCTCTCTTCTCCCTTCTGCATAAGCCTCTGCCTGAGGTGCTAAGTCAGTGCCAGAGTCCCTGAGGGCACTGTGTCCACACCCAGAGCTAGTGGCCAACCCCCAAGTCACTGGACAAGGTGTGAGTGTATTTAGGGAGCTTCTGGTACAAGCCACTCCCATCTTATCCCTATCAAGCCCCAGGTCACTAGGGCAGAACAGATGCATGTCCCAGGGTTAGTCTGCGGCCTTTGAATCAGGGAGGGGTTCCTTAATGCCCCTGGTAAACTGTGTTCTCTTCTATCACATGCACGTGCATGAACACACACACGCACAAACATACACAAACATACACATACAAACACACACGCAAACACACAAATACACACACGCAAACACAAACACACACGCGCGCGCACACACACACACACACTGCACCTCCACTGTATCACAGTTATCTGCCTACAAGTCTTGCTTCCAAAGGCTGGAACTTTGTCAACAGCAACCATCACGTCCTCTTGGCTTCCGCATCCCCAGGCATCTTGTACCATCGAGTGCCACCCAGCAAACAATCAGCTGAGTGAATGAACAGCCTCATGCACACAGCTTAGCGCCAGTGTTAGGTCCATTAAAGATCATGTGGACCTGCATAGGAAACCCCCACCTTTTTCTTTTTTAAACCCTTTTGAGGCATCACATCCAGAAACATACAGCACGTGTGCTTCAGACCGCGGGAGTCCTGGGACATTGGGACGGAAGGCAAGTCAGACACCACATTCTACAGTCCCAGGGCCTGGGGAGCTGGCAAAGTAGCGGCTTCTGATACGGGAGGGACTCCCTGGTCTGAGGCTCGGATGCCTACTCATTCTCAGGAGACCCCGTCAGTTCTTCACACCTAGAGAGAAGCCCCTGGTCACCCAGGCACACCTAAGCCTAAGCATGTGTAAGCCTAAGCACGCCTGGGCAGCTGAGGGCTTCTCTCTGGGTCTGAAGCATGAGTGTCTTATCCTGGCTGTGACCCTGGGCAGGCCCCTTCCTTTCTCTGGGCCTGTTTCCCCATCTGTAACGAGAGGGGCCGGTTCAGATGACGCAAGTCCCTTTGGTTCTGAGATTCTAGGTTAGGAGCTGGGACCGGAAGCTGGCCCTGCTTGGAGACACACTGGAGTATCCTGGCAGACCACCGACCACCCACCCCGTCCCCCAACTCACCACTGCCGCAGCGGCATCAGCGGCCAGGGATGCCCAGCTGAGAAGCAGGCTCAGTGCTCCGCAGCACAGCATCCTAGGAGAGAGGCAGGCAACAAGGTTGGTAGGCGGGCTCCCCTTCCTCTCAGCCATCACCCTGCCCACCCTGCCCCCAAAACCCTTGCAGTGGATCCAAAGGCAGCCTCAGTCCCTGCCCTGATGTGGGCCCTGCTCACTACTAGGAAAGAGCCACGGAGCCCAGGTCCTTGGGGCTAAAGAGACCCAGGCGTGACAGCACAGGCCTCCTTTGCAGCATTGGCTAAGATGGCCGGAGGCTTTCATGCGTGGGCCCACGTTTCTTAGCCGCTCAACAGTCAGGCCCAGAGAAGGAGGAAAGCCTAGTGCTTGCTCGTTGGGTGACCAGATGGCGAGTTGGTGGCTGCGTCTGTCTCCTCTGCTGAGTGCTGAGGACGGGGCAGAAGGTGGCCTCAGGCAGCCTGGCTGTTTTCCCCACACTCCGGAGCTGGCCAGGCCCTCGTCTCTCTCTGATGATGGCATCCTGCCCAGCTCTTTGTCCCAGGTCCATGGGTAGGGATACTCACGAGGCCAGGAGACACTTGGAGCGCTTGGCCAGTCCCAGGCAGGCCATGAGGCAGATGACTAGGTCCAGGATAAAGAGCAGGAGGTAGGAGAGCCACCTGGGTAGACGGGCAGGGATGGTCAGGAGCAACAGGGTGGACCTCCTGACCTGCTGGCCACCTGGGAGGCCTGCGCAGCAGCCCCAGGACCCACTAGACCCTTTACTACGACACACTGCCCAGAGCCCCCGAGCACCCAGCATGCGTGGGCTGAAGGCTTGGGAGCTCCACCCCCACTGCTGCCCGGACAAAGCTGTCACTTCCCACTCCCTGCCTTCACCTCCAGGCTGAGTGTCAAAACCAGCACTGTGCACCAGAACTTTCCCCAGTGGAGGAACTGTTCTAAATCCCTGCTGTGCAGCCTCCTTTGCCACAACCCACAGGTGGCTACCGAGAACTTGAAACATGGCTTGTGCAACTGAAGAAATACATTTTAAACTTTACTTAATTTTAATTAATTAAAATAGCCACACACGGCTGGGGCTACCACCCTGGACAGCACAGCTCTGACGTGTCTTTCTGTAGCCTCCCAGCAGGCATCTCCTAGGACCCTGCTTCCCTTTGCTTCTAGAACTCTCAGACAGCATCAGACCAGCCAAGGCCTGATGTTTATAACCACAGATCTAACACAGCCCCTAACGTGCCTCTCTGACAAACACCCAGTCTGGCCCCCCAAGGCCTCCCATCTTGCCCCCTTGCTGGATGGGATCCATAACTTAAGACTTTTAGGTTCAGGCCAGGCGCAGTGGCTCAGCCCGTAACCCCAGCACTTTGGGAGGCCAAGATGGGTGGATCACTTGAGGCCAGGAGTTCAAGACCAGCCTGGCCAACATGGTGAAACCCCATCTCTACAAAATATACAAAAATTAGCCAGGTGTGGTGGTGGGCGCCTGTAGCCCCAGCTACTCGGGAGGCTGCAGCAGGAGAATCACTTGAAACCAGGAGGCAGAGGTTGCAGTGAGCTGTGATCACGCCATTGCACTCCAGCCTGGGCAACAGAGTGAGATTCCATCTCAAAAATAACAACAACAAAAGATTTTATATTTAGGTTCCTTTTTTTTTTTTTTTTTTTTGAGACGGAGTCTCGCTCTGTCACCCAGGCTGGAGTGCAGTGGCCGGATCTCAGCTCACTGCAAGCTCCGCCTCCCAGGTTTACGCCATTCTCCTGCCTCAGCCTCCCAAGTAGCTGGGACTACAGGTGCCTGCCACCTCGCCCGGCTACTTTTTTGTATTTTTTTTTAGTAGAGACGGGGTTTCACCGTGTTAGCCAGGATGGTCTCGATCTCCTGACCTCGTGATCCACCAGTCTCGGCCTCCGAAAGTGCCGGGATTACAGGCTTGAGCCACCGTGCCCGGCCTTTAGGTTCATTTTTAAGCAACATTTGTGCCAGGGACTGAGCTTGGCACCAGGGATACCCAGGTGAGTGGGCTCATTTCTGACTATCAGAGAGCTCAGTGTGGAACCCGGGAGTCTGGGTCAGGGTACTGACAGCCCTGCAGACCTCTAGGCTCCTCCAAGCCCTTCATTCCTCTGGCCTTTTTGCCCCCAAGGCTGGGCTGATGGGGAAAGGCAGTTACACCCCAGCTGGGAGAGCTTGGTAAGCTACTTCACCCCTTGGGACCTTGGTTTCCATATCTGTAAAGGGAGCTGGAACCCCTCATCTCACAGGGCCAGAGTAAGGATTAGGTGCTTGCTAAATATAAAGGTTGACGGGGCAAGGCAGTCCAGGACTTCAAAGGCCCTGCCCTCCTGCTTCTCCAGAGAACAGGCTGAAGAATCAAAGTACCTTAAGCCCAAGGGCACCGAGAAGACCCCAAAGTGCCCTTGTTCCTTTCGCTTCCACACAGGTCCCCAAGGTGGTCCTCACGAGGCCAGTGGTCTCCCCTGGCAGCCATGCCCCTTGCCCTGTGCTGGGCACCAGCGGGAGAGTGGACAGAGGAGGGAGGGTGCAGAGACAGGGCCTTCCCAGTCCCCAAAGAGGGAAGTATTTGGATCATTATTTCTCTTGCTGCGAGAGCCAAGTCAAGTTGCTGACTTCTCCTCTCCAGCAATGGTTTTCTGCTTCACTGACATCATAAAGGGGAAGAAGGAGTTTGGAGCATGGGCAGGGAGTGCCCTGGAGCTAGCGGAAAGTGGCAAAGAGGCTCTAAGGGAGAGAGGGGAGGGAGCAAGCTGCAGGCCCCAGCAGCCAAGGGAGGTTCTTTCTGACCCCCAAATCGAGGCTTACTGCCAAGAGAAGGGGACTAATCAAAGTCCTTGTTTCTGCACAGAGCAGGGGGCAATGCACACTAGGTCTCTGGGAGTTCCAGGAATGGAGCTGGGGGATTTGCAGAGTGGGCAGAGCCTGCTGCCACCAGGAAGCCAGTTTCCTTAGACTCAGCTCAGAGCTGGAAGGAACGTCGCAAACCATCTAGTGTTTGGATCACATTCTTATTTTCACACACGCACACGCGCACACACACACGTATTATAAAGACTGGGTCTCTCTGTGTTGTCCAGGCTGGTCTCAAACTCCTGGACTCAAGAGATCCTCCTGCCTCAGCCTCCCAAAGTGCTGGGATCATAGGTGTGAGCTGGATCCCATTCTACAGATTGGAGAGCCAAGGCCCCATGGTGGGGAGAGCCTGGCCCAGGAATTCCACGTTGTCTCCATCAAGCTTCCTGCAAGGGACACAGCCAGCCACAGGGCACCTCTCCAAATACCCAGTTCACGTTTCAAACTTAAAGATTTCTTCTCACCTCTTGCCTCCGCTCTGTAGAGCAGGAGGAAATCCAGTTAGGGGTGCTTCTAACCCACTCTCTGTGGCTGTGATTCAGTGTATTTTCCCTGCCTCCACGCCTCCTGTTGTCAGGGGTTCCTGGAAACATCTCCTCTAGGCGGATGTGTTTTCCCAGAGGAGCCGGGCGAGGACTGGGGGATGTATTCCTAACCCAGAACTCGGCTGTCTGCCAGAGCCACTCCCACCCTGGCTCCCTCCTCCCTCAACCGTAGCCTCTCAAAGAGAGGAGCCCCTCGGCTTTTTATCTCCTCCCATACTTCGCCAGGCCTTGTATAAAAATGCTAGGAAATATTTGCTTCGCTGCATGGTCATGCTCAAGGACTACCCCAAAAGCAAAGACGGGGGCCCTTCAGGGGAGGGCTTGTGTTCCAGAGCAGCTCAGGTAAGAGGAGGAGCCACAGATGGAAGCAAAGACATCATTGATGTTTAGGAGCCACAGGTGCCAACCTTGGACTAGACCTCTGCTTTTTTTTTTTTTTTTTTTGAGACAGAGTCTCACTCTATTGCCCTGGCTGGAGGGCAATGGCACAATCTTGGCTCACTGCAGCCTCCGCTTCCTGGGTTCAAGCGATTCTCCTGCCTCAGCCTCCCAAGTAGCTGGGACTACAGGCATGTGCCACCACGTCCAGCTAATTTTTGTATTTTTAGTAGAGATGAGGTTTCTCCATGTTGTCCAGGCTGGTCTCGAATTACTGGCCTCAGGTGATCTGCCTGCCTTGGCCTCGCAAAGTGCTGGGATTACAGCATGAGCCACCGTGCTCAGCCAAACCTCTTCTGCCTCAACCTGAATAAGGAGTGGGGAGTGGGGGATGGGCTCACAGGGGGTCCTGTCAATCACCCATGCCAAAATAGCTGATGTGCAGTTGGCACCATCCTTCCACTATTTTAATAAAATCGCCTTAACAATAAGCCCCCTTTGATATGTAAATTCTGACTTAATTCCATCCGTGTCATTATCAAAATGCCCACATGAAGCTCTTAAACATACACAGTCCTCTGCTAGGTGTGCTCAGAGAAGAGTGAGGTCAAAATGGATACCTTTGTACCCCTGCCCCTGCCTGACATAAGATTTCGAAGGCTCAGGCAATGAATGGCCCACGCATCAGGAGACTCATCAGATACCCCTGTTTTGGGGCCACAGGAGCAGGAGGTCACAGACAGTCCTTAGAGCTGGCAGTTTCCTTCTGTCCCCTGGGAGGGGGGCACTCTGCTGGGAAGCAGGACCAAGGTCCCTTCAATCCAGAGAATCCAGGACATGGCGGAGACGCGGGGGCTGGACGGGCTGGGGAGGCAAGGTGTGGGGAGGACCCCCAGAGCTGGGGACTTCATAAGCTCCCTCTGCTGAGGGATCTGCCACCTCCTATTTTTGGGAAGGGGAGAGGCCCCGGGACTCAGTCCAGCAGTGACCTCCTGGCATGGGGCTTTATGACACAAGGGAACACAAATCCAGAAAACAGGAATAAGTTGTGCAACCCTGAGCTAAAGGCTCTGAATTTCCTCAATGGCTTGAAGAGGAGCCAACACATGGAGGGAGCCGGGAGGGATCCAAAGAACTGACACTCGCTCCTCATGACTCATTCTTCCACTCCCCGCGTGCCTCCTCCAGGCTAGGCCTGGGGCCCTGGGAGCACAAGCCCAGGCCACCATTCAGCCGGGAGCCCTCCAAAGGCTGGGGCTGCTGCCTCCTTCCTGCGCTCTCCCCAGAGCAACCTTCGCTGGACCCTGCACCTGGAGAGAGGCAGTAGGTCCCTGCTCTGCCGACTGTGTCCAGTGCCTCTGCCTGGGCTGGGGTTTGGCGAATGGGGAGGCAGGGGAGATGTAAACAAAGCTCCAGAGGTCAGATGACACGGCCGTGAGTTTGTACACCTAAGTGAGGGTGGTGCCCCTCAGCCCCCATCACTCATAAGTGAGGCTGGTCTGGGCACGGTGGCTCATGCCTGTAATCCCAGCACTTTGGGAGGCTGAGGCGGGCGGATCACTTGAGGCCAGGAGCTCGAGAGACCAGCTCCTGGCCAACATGGTGAAACTCTGTCTCTACTAAAAATACAAAAATTAGTCTGGCATGGTGGCACACACCTGTAGTCCCAGCTACTTGGGAGGGAGGCTGAGGCAAGAGAATCGCTTGAACCCGGGAGGTAGAGGTTGTAGTGAGCTGAGATTGCACCACTTCACTCCAGCCTGGGTGACAGAGCAAGACTCTGTCTAAAAAAAAAAAAAAGACTTTCCGGTGGCCCTTCTCCAGCTGGAGCTCAACATGCAGGTTTGGATGGATGAAGCGGATGTAGCCCCTGCTGCCCCTCCCTCTGCCTCCCACCGGCCCCTCACCTGTAGTACTCTATGTAGCCAGTCTGGTCGGATAGCTTGGTCAGCTCCATGGTGACTTCCCTCCACGTGGGCAGTCCTGAGAGCTGAACAACAACGCTGCCCGCCATCTGCTGTATGAACTTCAGGGTCTGCATGTAATCGCCCCGGGCAGCAAAGATCTCACTAAGCCGGGCCAGGTGCTGCTCTAGGTCCACCTTCATCTTCTGGGTAGTTCCGGAAACCTAGGGAGGAGCAGGGGGCAAAAGCCAGGGAGGTAAAGCTTCTGATTCTCATCCCGGAAGAGGTCTTTGCAGGCGGCAGAAGGTGGCCTGGCCAGGTGCGATAATTACGCTCACGCCTGTCATCCCAGCACTTTGGGAGGCTGAGGCAGGTGGATTGCTTGAACCCGGGAGTTTGAGACCAGCCTGGGCAACACAGTGAGACCCTGTTTCTACAAAAAAAACCCATAAAAATTAGCCAGGTGTGGTGGCATGTACCTGTAGTCCTAGCTACTTGGGAGGCTGAGGCAGGACGATCGCTCGGACCTGGGAGGCGGAGTCTGCAATGAGCCAAGATTGCACCATTGTACTCCAGCTTGGGCAACAAGAGTGAGACTCTGTCTCCAAAAAAAAAAAAAGGTGACCTGGCCTGCTCAGGCACGAATGAACACACCATGTTGCCCCAGCCCTGAAGATCTCCAGCCTGTGCCCCTGGAGGAAGGACTGAAGACAGAGGCTGCCACTACCCACCCAGCCCTCATGTTCCTCAAACCAGGGGGCAGTCCCTGAACTGGCCTTAACCAGGATGTGGGCTCCAAGAGACAGAATACTGGTGCCAGAGGAGCACACCACTGTGTGCTGGAGGCTGCGGCCAGGTCTAGCCTCTGGCGCTGGGAGTGCAGGCACATCCCTGCACTCTGGAGTCTCTGTTGCTGTCTACTAAGCAGGCTATGCTGTATGCTCACCACGTGGCCCCTGCTGTAAAGGGCTGGAATAAACGTATGCATTCATTACTATACCTTACTATATTTAGAGAGAGACACCCACATGGAGAAACCAACAAAATAATCCATTATTCTTTGAAGATTCTCTTAAAACTTTCAACACTTAGGCTTACGAATTCTCTTCTAGAGAAACAGACTCTATGTTGCTACCTTGACCTTGTATCCCCACAACAGGATTGCTAATTGTTCTATCAGAGAAAGGCTTTGTTGTGGCGCTAGCAGCAGCACACCGCGTCCTGAACACTGAGTGAAGGCAGGACAATGGGACTTTGCAAAAACAAAAACAGCTGCGATCCCCTCTCTGACGTGCCTGGACATGAGGCAGGAGGAGGAAACCCGCGCCTTCTCCCTGTATTCACATCCTCCCCTGGACGTGTGTCCCGCTGGGTGGGCAGACAGGCTCCTGTCCCTTGGCTGAGCCCTAAGGGCCTGGGGTTGAGTGGACCCTAAAGGAAACATCTGCCAATGCAAAGACAGAAATAGAAAGTTGATGGCTGGCCATCCAGTTGAAAACATTATTTATTTATTTTTAAAGGTGCTGCTCCTTGCAGAGCAGGGCTACCCTATAGGCAGTGTTCCAGAGTAGCCTGCCCATCCATTTCTTCCTTTCTTTCTTTCGTTCCTTCCTTCCTTCCTTTGTTTGTTTTTTGAGATGGAGTATCACTCTGTCTCACCCAGGCTGGAGTGCAGTGGTGCGATCTCGGCTCACTGCATCCTCTGCCTCTTGGGTTCAAGCGATTCTCCTGCCTCAGCCTCCCTTCCAAGTAGCTAGGACTACAGGCGCGCACCACCATGTGCGGCTAACTTTTGTATTTTTAGTGGAGACAGAGTTTCACCATGTTGGCCAGGCTGGTCTCTTGAACTCCTGGCCTCAAGTAATCCACCCACCTCAGCCTCCCAAAGTGCTGGGATTACAGGCATGAGCCACCACGCCCGGCCGTGTCCCTCCATTTCTAATGGTCCAAGTGGTTGACCCTTACTGGCTTTTGAAGAGCACAGGCAGGGCTCGTACTGGTTAGCTGGGCTTTCCCACAGCCCAGACCCAGGGTGCCTGCAGAGCCCCGGGGCGCAGCTCGGCAGCCTGAAGCACTTGCTGGCAGCGAGGGGAGAAAGGGCTTGTTCTGAAACTGTCACGCTAAACCAAGAAGCACAACGGGCCGGGACAAGGGCAGTGTGCACTAATCCACATTCGGCAGCCTTCAGCTCCCACAGGTCTGGGAGATAAAAACATAGAAGAAGAGGCAGAAACTTCCCACAGTGAGATCAGCGAGGCTGATGAGATTCCACTCTTGGAGGCAAACGGTGTTCTCTGTGTTACTGGGACTTCACATCAGCTGTGTGGCCTTTTACATCTGCGCTACGCTGGGAGTTCCTGGTTCCAGAAAAGAGAATGGCTCTCTTTGTTTCATTTTGTTTTCTTTTTTCAGTGTCAGCGGCTTGTTCCGTTTTCTGGCTTATGCTTGGTTCTTACGAGCTGGTTAAGGACTAAGAGATACCAGTGTACAGAGACACTCTACCCTGTACAGATTCAACAGCCCGTAGCACAGGGGAAAAAGACCTCATACCACGTAAAAGTACATTCAGTAACTAAATGTCATGCTAGTACACTTGGCTGTTCAATTTAATAAGATAAATGTACAACCACTTTGGAACCACTGATAACAAATGGCACTATTGTCAAAGAATAGTGCCATTCTGAACAAACCCAGTAATAGGTGACATTTCTATATTTCTATATTATATCAAACAAACTTCAGAGCAAAGAGCTGTTAAAAATTATCTGTAAACTTTTTCTGTAAGGCCACTTGTTTTCTCCTTCACAGTTCTACATTTTTAACTTCTCCATTTCTTAAACTCCTCCTCGGGGGGACGGGGGAAGAAGGCAATATTTGTATTTGTCATGCCTTCTCTTTTTTCCTGATATTTTCCCACAGGAAACAACACTAAAAAATTGTTTTTTTGAGATGGGGTCTCGCTATGCTGCCCAGGCTGTTCTTGAACTCCTAGGCTCAAAAGATCCTAAAATTTTAAAAAATAAGAATAACAGCAGTGACCGACTTACAACTCCCCACCACTTCTCCATACCATCCCCAATTCCTTAAAGGTTCGGGACATAGCACTCCCCCCAGGCACAGGTGGGATGACCCAGAGATGGAATCAGGCTCTCTCTCATGGGAAGCTCTGGGAACAGGAGGGACAGGCCAGCTTTCCAGGCTGGGCAGAGTTAGGGACGAGCTACAGGTGGCGGAGACCATGGTCTAGAGGAAAGAGCAGTTCTCAAGTGTGGTCCTGGGACCAGAGGCATAAGATGCACCCCCTGAGAACTCATTCACAAACGCAAAAGCACTCAGCCCTGCCCCAGGCCCACTGAATCAGAACCTCCGGGCGTGGGGCCCTGCAATCAGTGTTTACCAACCCTTCCAGGTGATTCTGATGCAAGCTCAAGTATGAAAACCTCTGGGAGGGAGGACTCTCCCGCACTCAGTGAGCTTATCAGGAAAGGTGGATGGGCCAGGTCAGTGGAGGTAAGGGGCTAAGACCAGAAGGCCTGGGTTCTGGCTTCTGCTCTGAAACATACATATTTTCAATCTCGGGCCAGCAATGCAACCTCCCTGTGCCTCAGTTTCTTCACCTGAGGGCTGCCCATCAGCCCGCTGCGGGCTCACATGAGGGAGCCTGGAGGGGCCATGCTGGCTACCAGGTACAGGAAGTTTTGGTATCCTGAAATGACTCCTCTCTACTCCCCCAGACTGGGGTGTGCAGCCCTCCCAGGACCGCCTGATCCCTGGACCACCGCCCCTACCCACCAAGGCACAGGTGTCCCTATAGTTGGACACGCATAGGTGTGGGGCTTCCAGTCTAGGAAAGGGGGACTTGGAGCAGGGCCCAACCCACTCTGTGGGTGCATCCCTAGAGGGCCTCTTGTTGGCCACTCACCTGCATGATCTGGGCTTTGGCAAGGCCCAGGTTCAGGTCCTGCCTGACTTGCCCACGAGTTCCCCACCTGCCTCTGCCGCCCACAGCGTCCCAGATTCCAGCCTCCCGTTGACCCCAAGGTGATTACAGTAATTACTCTAATAGCACTCAGAATCACAGTCATACAGTTGAGCGTACTTGATAGTCTACCGGCACTTTCACTGACATTATTTCACTAATGTCATTTACCTCATATCTGGACTTCCCCCTTGGATCTGGGAAGTCTTTTAGATCTGCTGCCTCCCCTGGAGCCCTGAGGACTAGTGTGCTGGGCGTCTACCCTGAGGACCAAACCAGCCTCACAGGTCCTAGCAAGGACCCAGGTGCTGCCTTTCCACCTGGAGGCAGCAGCTATATCTGGGCCCTAGGGGTTCATGCCAGAGGGGGAGGTGGCCACCCGCAGGCTGAAGGCAGCTATGGGCTGGCTGGACCAGTGTGAAGCCCCGGGACTCCTGGCCTCACTTCTCGGTAACAATGGCGAGGATGAGGGGCTGATCTCCAGAGATACAGAACCTGTCCCTTTGGGGACACGGGGGATTTCAGAGAGTGGGGCTTGCTGTGAAATGTCCAAACCTGGCCCCGGAGCACCATCAGGCCGTGGCGTGGAAGGCCCCAGCATGGGGGCTCGTTCCCAGCTCCCCTCCCTGGCGGCTCTCATCCTGTGGGACAGGGACTTCTAGGACTTGACATTTTCCCATAAGGGAGTTCGGGAGTTTCTCTAAACCCGTGAAGGTCATGGCCCTGGGGCCTTCCTGGGCAGGGCAGGGCAGGGGATTTTCCGCTCGTGGCTAGGTTGTTCCTCTAGCGATCCTGGTGCTGGTGGGTGAAGAGGAGGCAGGCAGCAGGATGGCAGGGAGGGGCAGAGAGAGCCTAGAGGGCAGTGACCATGGGACCCTTCCCCCCCAGGGCCTGGGGCAAGGGTGGGTGCCCAGAGGGAGAGTTCTCCCCAGCCAGGCCAGGTGACACCTCTGCCTCCCAGGCCGGAGCTGGCTGTCACTCAGTTCCTCCATCCCAGCCGCCCCAGCTCACCACGCAAGGCTGTCCCAGACTAGCATCTACACACCGGGAATCAGCCCTCAGCTATGGGGACGGGTTCCAGTGGACACGGGTGGCCGAATGAACTCTGCAAAGGACCAGGGCCCCTGGTCTGGTAGCCACCCTCAGCCCCTTTCTGGAGGCCAGGGCCTCCTCCCACAATTGACTTGGGCACGGAGGAGCAGCACGGCTGTCTCTTTAAGGTGACACCCCCGATCCCCCTTGTTGACTGAGGGATTAAAGCCTTAGAGGAGCTTAAGGGAGCAGGAGGGGGGCAAATGGGGTCCAATCCTCTTCTGGAGGATGCTGGGGCAGTGGCCAAATTCTCCTGTTGGGGCTGGATTTTGTGGCAGAGGCTGCTCTGATAAGCAGCTGAAAAGGCCGGGTGCTTAGAGTGAGAATGACGTGTGTAGGGGCCAAGGTCAAAATGTGGGAAAACTCCAATTCCAGGCAGCTGGGGTAGAAAAGGCAGAGGCAGTTTTCAGGGAACCAAGTCCTCAGATGTCCACCCTCATCGTGCTCCTCCCTGGGCCATGTCTCCGGCAGAGGGGTGGCAGCCCCAGCAAAAGGCTCGTGGTATCAAGCAGCCTCTGCCACAAAATCCAGCCCTGGCTTAGCAGAGTAGCCTTCCCCTTCTCCTAAGAGTCTGACATGTCCTCTGGCCAGGCCAGGCCAGCGCATCCTTCACTGTGAGCCCCCACCTGGAGTCACCGCCTGGAAGCCAGAGCCCCAAAGAGCTGGGGCAGGTCTCCAGCACCCACGCCATGGGGCTCTTCAATTGTGTGTGTGTGTGTGTGTGTGTGTGTGTTTTAATTTTTGAGATGGAGTCTCATTCTGGTGCCTAGGCTGGAGTGTGATGGTGTGATCTTGGCTCACTGCAACCTCCGCCTCCCAGGTTCAAGTGATCCTCCTGCCTCAGCCTCCCGGGTAGCTGGAGCCACACCACCACTGGCTAATTTTTGTATTTTTGGTACAGACAGGGTTTTGCCATGTTGCCCAGGCTGGTCTCAAACTCCTGAGCTCCATATGCCTTGGCCTCCCTCAAAGTGCTGGGATGACAGGAGTGAGCCACCACACTCAGCCCCCAGTTGTTTCTGAAGACAGTTTTTTCCTCTTGGCATCTCCTGGACCCCGCAATACTCGATATGCAGCACTTAAAATGAACACAAAAAATGCAGTGGAGCTGATTTTCTACATTCAAGGTCTCCTCTGACATATCAGAAAGTGCTGAGCTTGCTGGAAAATGGGGTTTGATCCCACAGCTGCCTCGTTTGGTCCTCACCCCCATTCCTGCCACCCCTCCGGGCTTGGGGCGCACAGCTGCCCATTTGCCTCAGCAGAGGCAACTGCAGCACAGGCAGGGGTCAGCCCTCGGGCACCACACCCCCTCTGTGTGTAGCTGAGCCAGCTGGGATCTGACGGGGGCCCTTACTCTGACCACACTGACCTTGTGGGCTGTGCCTGTACCCGGCCAGCTGCCTGGGAGCCTTACCAGAGCATCGATCCCAGAGAAGGTGTGGTTGGCGTCTTCCAAGGAGTACATCAGCTGGTACACCCCATCGTTGGTCTCGCTGTTTCCATAGAAACCAACGCCCACTGCAGCACTACAAGCAAGATCCCAAACAGAGGTTAGAGGTGATACGCAGAGGAGAATGTTTGTTTATATTAAAAAATAAGCTTAGGGCTGCGTGCAGTGGCTCATGCCTGTAATCCCAGCTACTCAGGAGGTTGAGGCATAGAATTGCTTGAACCCAGGAGATGGAGGTTGCAGTGAGCCAAGATTGCGCCACTGCACTCCCTCCTGGGTGACAGAGCTAGACTCTGTCTCCAAACAAAACAAAACAAAACAAACCTTGTTTTTAGAGCAGTTTTAGGTTCACAGCAAAATTAAGTGGAAAGTAGAGAGTTCCCATATATCTGCTGCCCCACACATGCACAGCCTCCTACTCTACTCGAAAATCCTGCGGCAGAGTGGCACATCCGTTACAAGCGATAAGCCCAGATGGACACACCGTCGTCACCCAGAGCCCACAGCTTCCAGTAAGGTTTCTTCTCAGCATTGCACATTCTATAGGTTTGGACATATGGATAAAGACATGCATTGGCTGGGTGCAGTGACTCGCGCCTGTGATCCCAACACTTGGGGAGGCTGAGGCGGGTGGATCGCTTGAGCTCAGGAGTTGGAGACCAGCCTGTGCAACATAGTGACATCCTACCTCTGCAAAAAATTTTAAAAAATGAAAAAATGATGTGTCCACCTTTACCATATCATACAGGGTAGTTTCACTGCCCTAAAATTCCTCTGTGCTCTGCCCATTAAGTTCCCCCTCCCCTGTAATCCCTTTATTTTTATTTTTTTGAGATGGAGTTTTGCTCTGTTGCCCAGGCTGGAGTGCAATGGCATGATCTCGGCTCACTGCAACCTCCGCCTCCTGGGTTTAAGCGATTCTTCTGCCTCAGCCTCCTGAGTAGCTGGGACTACAGGCACGTGCTACCACGCCCAGCTAATTTTTTGTATTTTTAGTAAAGTTGGGGTTTCACCATGTCGGCCAGGCTGGTCTCAAACTCCTGACTTCAGGTGATCACCACCCCACCCCACCGCCGCACCCCGTCGGCCTCCCAAAGTGCTGGGATTACAGGCGTGAGCCACTGCACCTGGCCTTAATCCTTAGTTTTCCCTTTTCCAGAGTGCCATAGAGTTGAAATGATACAGTGTGGAACATTTTCAGATTGGCTTCTTTCACTTAGTAATAGGGATTTAAGATTCCTCCGTGACTTCTTCTGGCTTGGTAACTCATTTTTTTCAGTGCTGAATAATATTTCATCATCCAGATGGACCACAATTTATCCATTCACCTATTAAGGACATCTTCGTTGCTTCCAAGTTCTGGCAATTCTGAATACAGCTGCTATAAACATGTATGGAGAGCAGGTTTTTGACTATAGCTGAGGATCTCTTTCCTGGGGGCCGTGTTGAGTAGGCAGATGACAACTCACATTCTGGCAGGTGGGGCTGGGGGTGGGGAGGTGAAGGTTCAGGGTCCCTGGCAAGCTGGCTCTACAGGACATTTTATTCGGGCAATAGGAAAATACCGTCCTCCAGTCCTGTGACTCCAAAAGGTGGGAGACTGTAGCCAGCCCTAGGGATGCTGATGCAGTAGGTCTGAGGAGGGCCCAGGTACCTGCACTTTTACCAGCCCCCAGGGGATTCTGACACAGGTGGGCCTGGGAAGCGCTGAGGTCTACTGAGATCACACACTCAGTGCTGACCTTGGGTCTCTCTTGACACCTCCAGGGATTGTGGACTCCCTCGACATCCTCCACCCTTTCCCCCACAGGCCACCCATGTGACAGTCTGTTCTTCCACTGTGAAGTCTCAGCTTTTTTTTTTTTTTTTGAGACGGAGTATCGCTCTGTCGCCCAGGCTGGAGTGCAGAGTGGCCCGATCTCAGCTCACTGCAAGCTCCGCCTCCCGGGTTTATGCCATTCTCCTGCCTCAGCCTCCGGAGCAGCTGGGACTACAGGCGCCCGCCACCTCGCCCGGCTAGTTTTTTGTATTTTTTTTTAGTAGAGACGGGGTTTCACCATGTTAGCCAGGATGGTCTCGATCTCCTGACCTCGTGATCCACCCGTCTCGGCCTCCCAAAGTGCTGGGATTACAGGCTTGAGCCACCGCGCCCGGCCTAGTCTCAGCTTATAGAATGTTCCTTCTTCTACTGAGATGACACCTGCCTCCTTAAGCCACTCATCCGCTGGATCTTCGTTTGTCTTCTAGGACAGCCTGGAAGAAGTTTCCAATTCTGCATGGTGCCCCATCAGACAGCTGAACCTGGCTTCTTCATAACCCGCTCACCTCGTGCTCTCCAAGTGGGACAGGTGTCCTGCTTGGGGCTAAGGTCTCCAGACCCTTGCCCATGCCATCACCGTCCTCTAGATGATTGGTTAATGTCACTCTTAAATGTGGCCTGAGTGGGTCACTCAAGTCCAGGTTGTTCATCAGTTCTGAGCGCAGTGGGGCTCATGCCTTAGGTCCTCCACTTCCCGGGGCACTGAGCTAACTTGCACCCACCCTGGTTCCCCCTCCGCTCCCCGCTCCGCTCCCCCCTCTGCCGATCTTGTGGTCTACAAACAGCCCCTGAATTTCTTCCCAAGAATTGCTGTTAAGCCCAGTCTCTCCTCCTTCCTATAGTGCTGTATTGATTTTTGTTTTGTTTTAACCAAAAGCAGAACTTTATCCCTGTGAAATCTCATCTAGTTGGTTTTAGTCCAACATTCCAGCATGAACAAATCATTTCAAATCTTGACTCTTGTCATCCATCATATTCCATCTGACCCGCACCACTTGAGACCATCTGAAGACTGATTAAGCAGCCTCCTGAGTTTTCATCCAAAATGCTCATTTGGTTTGGGGTGGGGGGATGTGAATGTACACGTCCACACTTATATTTGTTCTTTTGTTCTTTAAACAAGACAGGATCTAGGATGGAACCCCCTGGAGGGCTGTGATAGAAACCTCCTGCCGGGCGCAGTGGCTCACGTCTGTAATCCCAATCCCAGCACTTTGGGAGGCCGAGGCGGGTGGGTCACCTGAGCTCAGGAGTTGAGACCAGCCTGGCCAACGTGGTGAAACCTCGTCTCTACTAAAAATACAAAAATTAGCTGGGCATGGTGGCACGTGCCTGTAATCGCAGCTACTCGGGAGACTGAGGCAGGAGAATGGCTAGAACCCGGGAGGAGGAGGTTGCAGGGAGCAAAGATTGCACCATTTCACTCTAGCTTGGGCGACAGAGCAAACTCCATCTCAAAAAAAAAAAAAAAAAAAGAAAAAAGGAAAAAAAGAAACCTCCCTCCAGGGCGCCCTCGACTCCTAATTCAGTGTTTTTCAGGATGTGGTCCTCGGACCACAGGAACAGAATCACCTGGGGAGCCTGTTAAGTGCGGATAAGCAGCCCGGCCCATTCCATCAGTGTGGTCTGGGAATGTGCCTTTTAAAATGAGGTTCCTGCATCATCCAAGATGGGGGGCGGGAGACATTAAAAAAAATGAGGTTCCTGCATGAATCACGTGTCTCTGTCTCTCTCTCTCACACACCCCCTCTGCAGTTTAGAAATCCACTGCATTAAGTCAATATTCATCGGATTCAGCCAGAGTTGTGTAACTAGCTTTGAACCCAGTCAAATGCACCATCATGCAAAATGCAACCTGTTTTTTCCACGGTATCCACACAGAGGTGAGGAGCTTCACCGAGCGCTCAGCTGAGATATTCATACATTACATGAATTGTCTTTCCATGATCCTCCAATTTGTAACTTTATTTAAAAGAAAATGAACCAATTGTATTGTGCTCTGAGAAGCCCTTTTGTCGACTCGTGTTCATCCTTTTCTAGCTCTCTGAGCCAGGATTTAGTGTTTTCCGGGGATTCAATATGAAGCCAGGGCTTTCCCAACCTTCTCATTCTCTCGGGCCCTGTGGGTTTGTCAGTGATGGCCCAGGAGGGGCTGTGAAATTACGCCTCATCTTTGGGGATCAGAAATCACCTTGGGGCTCAAGCCTGTAATCCCAGCACTTTGGGAGGTTGAGGCGGGTGGATCACCTGAGATCAGGAGTTCGAGACCAGCCTGGCCAACATGGCGAAACCCTGTCTCTACTAAAAATACAAAAATTAACCGGGCATGGTGGTGAGTGCCTGTAATCCCAGCTACTCGGGAGGCTGAGGCAGGAGAATCTCTTGAACCTGGGAGGCAGAGGTTGCAGTGAGCTGAGATCGCATCACTGCACTCCAGCCTAGGAGACAGAATGAGACTCCACCTCAAAAAAAAAAAAAAAAAAGAAAAAAGAAATCGCCTTGGCTGTTTAATGAGGGTCTCCTGGTCCCTCCTGGGGTCATTGGTCCCGCCTGGGCCATGGGAAAAACTGTTCTGCTTGACAAGAATAAGTGAGTTGGTGGTGTTGCCTTCCCCCGGTGTGTTCACACCACTCTTTCCCCAATATAAAATCACTACCCTCCCCCTAAAATAGAGGAGCACTAAGAGGTGTATCCTCGTACCCCTTTTGCTTTTTCAGGAACCCCTTGTTGGTCTTCTGTGGATTCAATCCCCCACTTTCAGGTGGAACCATATCAGCAGAGCTCATCTGTCCTCCCACCTCAGTCCCCCAGCCTTTACCTCCATCCCTTCTCCTGCTGCTGTCCCGACTCTCCTTCCTGCCCCTCCCATAACTCACCAATCTGGCTGTTCCTGTGTCCCAGTGGACACAGCTCCAATGAAGGTGACCAATGACCCCCCTGCCACTATACCTGAGGGCTTTTCCCAACCCCTCTCCCACACGCAGTCATCAGCCTGGGTCCTCTTCCTGGAACACGCCGCCCCGTGACTCCTGTGCCCTTGTGGCACTCCCGGCCCTTCCTGGTGGGACACTCTTTTTTTTTTTTTTTTTTTTTTTTTTTTTTTTTGAGACGGAGTCTCACGCTGTTGCCCAGGCTGGAGTGCAGTGGCGCGATCTCGGCTCACTGCAAGCTCCGCCTCCCGGGTTCCCGCCATTCTCCTGCCTCAGCCTCCTGAGTAGCTGGGACTACAGGCGCCCGCCACCGCGCCCGGCTAATTTTTTGTATTTTTAGTAGAGACGGGGTTTCATTGTGGTCTCGATCTCCTGACCTTGTGATCCGCCCGCCTCGGCCTCCCAAAGTGCTGGGATTACAGGCTTGAGCCACCGCGCCCGGCCGGGACACTCTTTCCTGGTCTCCTTCACAGGCACCTTTTGCGTCCCAGCCATGAAACACTGTGCTTCCTCCAGGCTTGGCCCCGGCCCCCTTCTCACTCTGTGCTTCCTACAGCAGGCCACCTGTGTGTGCGACTTCCACATTGGCCACCCTCAGGATCCTGGCTTTATAACTCCAACTCCGCTTGGATGTTTCAAAGGCACCTTAAACTCAATCTGTGTACAACCAAACTGTTGTTTGGTCTGCTGCTCTTCCGGATCCCCGCCAATGTCCCGTGCCTTGGAGGATGGCACCGCCACCCCATCTTGGGGCTTAAGCCAGAAACCTGCAGATCAACTTCAGCAGCTCCTCCCTGAACCTCCCTGGCCGACTCTTCCTCTGTGCACTCCCCTCTGGTCACTGCCCACGCGTGGGTGTAAGCCCGCCGCTCTCCAACTGGGCCTCCCTGATGGCCTGAGTTTCACTCTTGCCCACGTCTATGCGACCCTCTGCCTGGACCTGTCCCTCCTCTGTCCCCTGCCCTGTTCTCCATCACAGGGGGCTGATCCCTCACACTGAATGTCTCCGGCTCCCCTGGCAGCTGGCTTCTGCTGATGGAGGTGCTGGTAGGAGACTGGAGGTGGTGGTAAGGCAGCCAGGGCCCTGCTCCCCTCGTTCTGCAGCCGCTGATAGGCAGGCTGTGTGGCTCCAACTTCGCTGGTGACATAGCCTCTCCCTCTGTCCCTCTGGCCTGCAGGTGGTGGTGGCTCCTGCTGTTGCTAATCCCAGGGTCGCTCACTGCCCTCATTAGGCCTCTGAGCTCTTCAGTGGCCCAGCGGCCATTTCTTCGCATTCAAGTCCCGCTGTTCCGAATACTCCCTCCAGCCTTGCTTCCATTCAATCCGAGTTATCCGGTGACCCTACCTCTTTGCAGAGCCCTTGCAGTGGCTCCCCTGACTCTTAGAATAAAGACCCCAACCCCTGACAAAGCCTATGAGTTGTTCCATGGTTTGGATCCCATCTTCCCCGTGTCTTCCGACCCCATGACACTCTCCCCATCCCACTGCCACTCACTGCTCACCCCGACCCTTGGCAGTGCCCCCAACCCCCTCATCTGCTCCCTCTGCTCTGGCCACATTGGCTTCCTTTAGCCCCATGCTTGCTCCCGCCTCAGGGCCTTTGCACGTTTCTCTTCCCTCTGCCTGGAGGTGTCTCCGCCTCCCCTGCCCCTACCTTTGCCAAGTTAATGCCTTCTCATCCTATGGGTTTGGGTGCCCTTGTCACCCAGCAACGCCTGGACTCAGGTGGGCCATCCACTTCTATGCCTGCTCCTTTCCTTCAGAGCTCTCTCCTTAGTTTTTTGGTTTTTCTTTACTTTCCTTTTTTCTTTTCTTTTTTTTTTTTTGAGACAGAGTCTGTCACCCAGGCTAGAATGCAGTGGTGCAATCTCAGCTCACTGCAACCTCCATCTCCCAGGTTCAAGCAATTCTCCTGCCTTAGCCTCCCAAGTAGCTGGGGTTACAGGCACCCGCCACCACGCCTGGCTAATTTTGTATTTTTAGTAGAGATGGGGTTTCACCATGTTGGTCAGGCTGGTCTCGAACTCCTGACCTCAAGTGATCCACCCACCTTGGCCTCCCAAAGTGCTGGGATTATAGGCATGAGCCACCACGCCCGGCCCTCTCTCCTTAGTTGTAATGATTCAAAGCAAACTGGTGCACAGTTCTCAGCCTCTGCTGACAGATCATGAAAGCAGACTTGGTGCCTGTTTTCTTACTGCTGGTGCCCTCTTGCCTAGTACAAGTAACGCCCAGAATGTTGTGGGACGGATCCTGCCATGCACATTCCTTCCACTTTGAGATTCCCCTACACTGCTGATAATCCTTCCTTATTGGAAGAATGGACTCCTCATGCCATTCTTACCGTTCCAAAGTATTCTTCAAAAACAAGTTTGTCGTGTGTGTAACTGTGTGTGTGTGTAAGAGACAGGGTCTCACGTCACCCAGGCTAGAGTGCGGGAGAGCGATCACGATCCGCCTCCTGGGCTCATCATCCTCCTGCCTCAGTCGGGACTACAAGCACGCATTACCAGGCCTGGCTCATTTTTGTAGAGGTGAGGTCTTACCACATTGCCCAAGGTGATCTCGAACTCCTGAGCTCAGGTGATCCACCCGCCTCAGCCTCCCAAAGTGCTGGGATTACAGGCGTGAGCCACTGCCCGGCCATGCAGGAGGATTTTTAACACCACAGTCACTTCTCAAAGCTCTTCCAGTCTACTGGGAACCACACTCGTCTATGACCTCTCGGCCTGTCCAGAACTCTGTCCTCTGAGTCTCTTATTTCAGCCCCGGCCATGTATTGCAGCAGCCTTGATCCCCTTCCTTGTGCTTAGAGCTTTGTCCGCCCCACAAGGCTGCTTTAGCGTCTCGCCTGCGTTTTGGCTTAGGTGAGCCTCACACTACAGGCAGGACGAGATCAAGAACATCTTCCAACAGAGAAGAAAATCGCAGTGGCAAGGTGAGCTGCCTGGGTATGAAAGCCCAGGCATCCTCACCCCCAGGCTGACCAGGACCTGCCTGGCTGCCAGCCTGCTGCCGGGTAGTGGGAGACTCTACTCTTTGGGGTGACGACACCCAAGAAGCATCTCTGTGTGGACACTAGAGGCTTTTGGAAAAGCCTCTATAGATTTAAAAACAAGAAAAATGCAACAACTCCTGAAAACAGCCAGCATGCCTGTGGACGCTGGCTGGGGTGGAGTGGCTAGGCAGTGTGGTGGGCTGGGTACGGACTCCTGCTATGGGAATTATAAATCCTCACTTTAAGGCCCAGCATGGTGGCTCATGCCTGTAATCCCAGTGCTTTGGGAGGCTGAGTGGGGAGCAGCGTCTGAAGTCAGAAGTTGAAGACCAGCCTGAGCAACATAATCTCAGCCCAGGTGTGGTGGCTCACGCCTGTAATCCCAGCACTTTTGGAGGCTGAGGTAGGTGGATCACTTGAGCTCAGGAGTTTGAGATCAGCCTGGGAAACACGATGAAACCTTGTCTCTACCAAAAACAAACAAACAAACAAAAAACACAAAAAACCCAGGCATGGTGGTGTGCACCTGTAGTCCCAGCTACTTGGGAGGCTGAGGTGGGAGGATTGCTTGAGCCTAGGAGTTTGAGGCTGCAGTGAGCTGTGATCACACCACTGCACTCTGGCCTGGGTAACAGGGTGAGACCCCATCTTATAAATAAATAAATAAATAAAAGAAATTCTCACCTCCTCATCCAAAGCAAAGAAGAACTGGCTAATGACATTAAAGGCTATTGATCTTACAAGAAGATGGAATTGGTTTGTGCTGGAGTCAGACTATCTTCTGATCTCACAGACCCAGGGCAGCAGCTGGCAGGGGACAGGGACACAGACTGGAGATGCCCAGTGTCGGTGCAGAAATGCTGCCTGCAAGGCTGCTGGGCACAGGACAAACTCACATTGGGGCAGGGTTTGGGGGGCCACTTGGGAGACCTTTCTGGAGACCCCATCACCACCCCGGGCATCTGATTCCTGATGCTTGGTAAGAAAAGGGACAACATTCATTTGGGGACAAGCTTTTCCATCAAGGTAGCCAGAGCTCAGTCAGGAGAACATGGCCAGACAGTCTCTGGCCCCTTGCAGAGTGAGTCACATACCCCAGGCCCAGAGCCCAGGGACACTCACCAGCAGACGAGCCCGGCCACCACGGCTGTCCAGGTGATGCAGCAGGAGTGGCGCTGCTTGGTCTGTACCGCATCGTCTTGCTGGCAGCAGCACGCGCAGACCAGGTAAGCCACAAGAAAGATGAGGTTCAGGCCCAGGCAGACTGCAGCCACCAGCCCCAGGAACAGCAGCGACTGGAAGAGAGCAGAGGCCTGTTGTCACTCTTCATCCCTGCAGTGCGGGGCTCTGGAAGTGCCCTGTCCTCGAGCCCCGAGTGCCCCACCGCCTGGGCTGCAGATAGGACCAGAGCTGAGCTGTGTCTCTCATCCATCCTTCCAAGCTCCACCTATGGTTCAAGTTCCTACTCTGTCAACAGAGGGCCCGGCGCTAAGGCACTTGGGTAGGAGTAATGGAGGGCACGAGGCCAAGTGGTGGGCCTGGTGGTCAGTGAGGGAAGGGTGTCAGATCTGGTGTCCAGTTTCTGGTTCAGATCCTGGATGAAGATAAGGACCAGGTCCTGCTGATGAAGAGTCTGAGTCACTCAGGAGATAAGGCAGGAATCCCCGGCGGGCAGGCAGGGCTGTGGGTGGTGAGCTCTATGGCTTAGGGAGACAGGCAAGGAGAGCGATGCCGTCCAGGACCAGAGTACCTAGAGGCCTTGGGCGCTGAGTGCCACTGAGACAGGGCCTGGAAGGACAGGCCTCTTCCATGCAAGGACCCCACTGTCCCAGTCTGGGCATCATCCTTTACCCAGAATGTGAAGAGCTTGTTCTAGGTATTGGGTCCATCCTGAGAATCGAGAAGCCAGCTCCATGCTTGGGGGATGCGTGAGGGGGCGGGACAGTCAGGATAGGCAACTTATGGAGTCCCTTCCACTGCACCCCAACAGGGACAGCTGAACCTCCAGGGCCAGCAGCAGCAAAGCCAGAATTCTGAGGGGGTCGGAGGGGCCTGAGGCCTGCCTAGCACCTCGGGGTCCTGCAATGGGAGCCACTGTCTATCAGGAGGCCCGGTGCCACTCTCTGCTCACTCATCTCTTGATTTTGCCAGATGGGCACCAGAAGGCACTGAGATTGGCGGTTGCCAGCCAGGGCTGGACCTGGCTCTAAGTCAGGCTCCTGAGCTGACAGCCGTCCCTGCCTCCCATGCACCCCCGATAGGGGTTCCTGGTCCCGAATCCCTAGTGCCCCAGGGGGGCTGCCTAGGAAAGCCTGTTTCAGGGAGCCCTATGCAGGAGGTGGCCATCGGCAGCAAGTGGGACTCCGGGACCCTGCGGTCTAAGGGGGAGATGAGACTAGTGCAGGGGCAGGCACACACGGAGACAGCCCCGACAAACCAGGGCCGGGCTCTGCAGTCCGAGGCTTTGGGGCAGTTTTCCAGGGGGACAGACACCTACTGGAGGCCATGCTGCTAGCCCTGTGAGACGCGGGCAGACCTTCGGGCCTCTGGCACGGGCTGCTCTGCTGGTCACTCTTGGCTGACAGACTTCTCAGCTGAAGTGGTGGGGGCAGCCCAGGAAAAGGCAGGAGAGATGGCTCACTTGGGAGGGGAACAGATGGGTTTGACTTAAAATGTGGCTTTATGCCAGGTGTGGTGGCTCACGCCTATAATCCCAGCACTTTGAGAGGCCAAGGTGAGAGGATTGTTTGAGCCCAGGAGTTCAGGACCAGTCTGGGCAATATAGGGAGACTCTGTCTCTACAAAAAAATAAAAAATAAAAATTAGCTGGGCATGGTGGCATGTGCCTGTAGTCTCAGCTACTCAGGAGGCTGAGGTGGGAAGATCGCTTGAGACTGGGAGGTTGAGGCTGCAGTGAACCATGATTGTGCCACTACACTCCAGCCTGGGTGACAGAGGGAGATCCTGTCCCCCACCCCCAAAAAAAAAAAAGTGGCAGCTGGGAAGCCAGGGCCCAGTAGATCTGGGCACCTCCCTCTCCCAAAGACTTCACAGTGTGACAGGGGGCTGGGGCTGGGGCTCTCCCTGCCTGGACCACTCATGAGCACAGCCTGTCCCTGGGACTGACCCCAGCAAGCCCAGGGGTAGAAAGAGATGGTGGAAAGTCACTGCCCCTCTTCTGGTCCTCAGTCCATGCCCCTTCGCCAGAGGGCCCTACAGCCCAGGCCAAGGCAGAGGAGGCCAAGATAGCTGGGAGTTGAGAGCCTCTTTCCTCAAAGTGAAGTTTACCAGCCCGTGACCTGTGGCCCTGACATCTTCTGGGAGCTTGTCAGAGGTGCAGAATCCCAAGCCCCACCCTGAAACCAGTGAATCAGACCCGCCTCTAGAGATGATCCCAGGCAATATATATTCCATTAAAGTCTGGGCAGCACACAGCAGTTCTCAAACTTTTTCCAATAGCTTAACGTTTTCTTCGAACTGACTTGCTTAGCAGAGCCCTGAAACACAGAGCTCCATCTGAATAAGGAATGGATAGAAATGTCACGTTTTGTCCTGGCCGCCCCTTGGTAGCCCCTGAGGGCCCTCCGCTAAAGCCCAGGGATCCTCCCAACCATTTGTAAACCAGCGAGGCCTGGTGGCATGCACTTGTAATCCCAGCTACTGGGAGGCTGGGATGGGAGGATCACTTGAGCCCAGGAGTTTGAGTCTAGACTGGGCTAGGCAACAACATACCCTTAAAAAAAATAACTCAACCCCCCCCAAAAAAAACCCCAAACCAAGCCAAAAAACAATTTGCAAACCATTGTGCAATATGCATGCCATGACCCAGCAATTCTGCTTTACAGAAAGGAGGGCTGTGTCCCTCTGAAGACACACAAATGTTCACAGCAGCTTCACACAGCAGTCACAGCCAACACTCAAAAGGACAAAAACGTCCAACAAGAGAAAAGATACAGAACATGTGTCATAGTCTCAGAATACTACACAGCCATGAAAAGGAAACTAGCCACACATGACGATATTTCTGGGACGAATATCCCAGAAGTCAGGTTGAGGGAGAAAGCCAGACACGGAACAGCAGAGACCGTATGGATTAATTTATATGAAGTTCAAAGTCAGAGATACTCATCAACAGCCAGAGAAATGTGAATCATCGAATCATCGCTACCTTTGGGAGGGTGCTGCCTTCAAGGGAGCATGAAGGAGGCTTCTGGGGGATCAGAATACGATTTGATTGGGATGGTGTTGCACACACACACACACACCATGCACGCAGGTGCTCGAGGGTATAAATTCATTGAGCTGCACACTTAAGATTACACCCTTTCCTGTAAGTTATTCCTGTTTTTTTTTTTCTTTGAGACAGTGTCTCACTCTGTCACCCAGGCTGGAGGGCAGTGGCGCAATCTTGGCTCACTGCAACCTCCGCCTCCGGGGTTTAAGTGATTCCCCTGCCTCAGCCTCCTGAGTAGCTGGGATTACAGGCATGTGCCACCATGCCCAGCTAATTTTTTTGTATTTTTTTTTTTGAGATGGAGTCTTGCTCTGTCACCAGGCTGGAGTGCAGTGGTGCAATGTTGGCTCATTGTAACCTCCGCCTCCCAGGTTCAAGCGACTCTCCTGCCTTAGCCTCCCGAGTAGCCAGGATTACAGGCACACGCCACCATGTCCAGCTAATTTTTGTTTTGTTTTGTTTTGTTTTTTTTGAGACGCAGTCTTGCTCTGTTACCAGGCTGGAGTGCAATGGCATGATCTCGGCTGACTGTAACTTCCGCCTCCTGGGTTCAAGCGATTCTACTGCCTCAGCCTCCTGAGTAGCTGGGATTACAGATGTGTGCCACCAAGCTCAGCTAATTTTTTTGTACTTTTGGCACAAAAGGACCAGGCTGGTCTTGAACTCCCGACCTCAAGTGATCCATCTGCCTTGGCCTCCCAAAGTGCTGAGATTATGGGTGTGAGTCACCAGGCCCAACCAAGTTATTCCTAATGACAAAACAATGTAAGGGAACCCCAGACAAACCTCCTGTGTAGCCTAGAGCCCAGCTACCGTCCAGCCTGCCCCCAGCTACCCTTTACTTCGAGTTTGCCTCCTGAACAGCCCCACTATCATTTTATCACTAGTGGGAGAAGCTCCTGAATCTACCAGTGTCCCTACCCAGCGAGGAAGGCTCATCTGAGAAGGATCAGGCTGTGGGTGATGCAGCCGGCTACCCCGTTTTGCTCTCTCAAGTCTCCTCCAGCCTCTTGATCTCCCCCTTCAGCAGGCGCTGAGCCTCTGTGGTCTGGGGCCTCTCCAAGCTGGGCAGCTGGCCTCAATTAGGTTACTGATAATGCTGTCCAGCTCCAGTGAAAGCGAGGCCTGGGAAACCCAAACTCGGAGGCCTTTTTTTTTTTTTTTTTTTTTTTTTAAATTTCCGTTAAAAAAAAAAATACAGACAGGCTCTCACTATGTTGGCCAGGTTTGTCTCCAACTCCTGGGCTCATGTGATCCTCCTTCCTTGGCCTCCCAAACTGCTGGGATTACAGGCGTGAGCCACCCTGCCCAGCCTTTGGAAGCCTTTTGTTAGGGAGTTACTTCCCAAAACCCTCCTGGGAACCCTGCCTAGGTGCTGGGAAAAAACAGGTGGTGGGTGGGACAGGGTGAGAGGGTGTGAGGGAAAAGGAGTGGGAAGGGAAGAGAAAAGAAGAGGGAAGGTGGGCAAGGGAGGAGGAAGGAGGAGGGAAAAGAGGAGCAGGGAGGCTCCCCACCCCTCCCCCAGCAGCACCATCTCCCAGGGCCAGCTTGGTGTCACCTGCTGCTCTCTAATGGGCAATTATTTTCTTGCTCCTAATTAACGCTGCATGTCCCCGTGTGCATGGAGGTGGAGGGGAATGGAAGAGGGAGCCAAGAGTTCTGCTTCCAGGTCCCCCTGCTCAGATGGACAGAGTTTTGCCAAGACAATTTCCCACGCCACCCCACGCCTCCCACTGTGCCCTGCAGCCACCTCCTTCTCCCACAGCAACACCAGGCCCCCAGCTCCCACACTGGTGCTCCGGCTCTGCTTCTCCCCTCATTAAAGGGACTTCAATTATTTCTGATTTGTCACTGTGTCATGAAAAACCCAGAGCGGACAGTGCCAAGCTGGGACCCAAGCTGGGGGCCGCAGTGACCACGGCAGCTGGACCCAAGGGGCTTCTGCACTGGGTGGGGGAGGGGACAACAGCCCCAGTCCCCAGAAGACATGGAGAGAGGTGAGCCGGTCTCAGGGAGAGGCTGGGAGAGAGAAACGAGGAGCACCTAGAGGGAGAGGCTCCCCCCACAGGCCCACTGGGAAAGATTAAGCCCTCTCCCAGCGCGGCATGACTGTCTGATGACCGTGACTCAATTCACACTGGATGCACGGGGCTTCCTCATCCCAACCTCGGCTCTTCTCAGATCTCGGCTGGGATGGGCTTGCTGCCTGGTCCTTCTTCCTCAGACCTGCCCCCAAGTCAGAAGCAGGAAGTCCTGTAGTTCCGGTCTAGTTCCCAACGCTGTACCCTCCACTCTGTACTTTGGCGAATCTATGAACCAGACCAACCAAAGAGAAAACGCATGGAAATACATGCTTATATACAAAAAATTAAACAACATCTCCTCTGCCTCCTAACACATGTCCTGAAAGAGCGGCTGGTCAGCTGATCCCGGGCAAGGGAAGCTGGAACAGGAAGCACACGTGTGGCCACCTGCCTGTTGACAGTAGCAATAACTAACATTTGCACAGCCTGTGGGAGCTTACTAAGATGTTTCAAGTACTGAGCTCATCAGCATCTGGTCTCCCCTGAGGGGCTGGCTGGATGGTGATGGTGGCGCTCACGCCCAGGCAAGGACACTGAAGTGCCTTGTTCATTTGCTCAGAGAGACAGTGCTGGATTCAGTACCAGGTGCCCATTCCCTTGTCCCCAACACCGCCCAATGGACACCTGGCCGGCTGCAGTCTTCTCCTTCCCAAGCAGCGATTGTGGCAGTTTCCGGTGTGCCAGGCACTGGCCGCAGGCTTCATAATCCATGAACTCATCAGTCCTTTTACCAACTCTTTGGAGTAGGAATCATCTCCAAATCCAATCCCCCTCATCTGTCAAAGGTGAGAAGACTCGGGCTGCAGGTCTAGGCTGATTTCCTTCCAGACACACAGCCACATCTGGCAGTCCAGAGCCGGGTGCCCGCCAGGGCCAGGGCGCCCTCATCCACAGCCCTGCCTTGGTGCTAACCTCTCATGACTCTGCTGACCGTAGGGTAGCCTCCCCACAAGGCTGGTGACACAGGCCAAGTGGCCTTTGTGAGGACTTGGGCTCAAGTTCACTGCAGGAAAAGGGGTGAGGATCAACTATCAGGAGGACTGGGGGCTTCCACAGCTCCTAAAGACCCCAGAAAGTGAGTGAGAGCCCCTACCTCCTGAGGAAGGTTCTGGAACACTGAATTTGCTCAGGAAATCCCAGCTCACCAGGTGACCTGCTCTTCACCATCTCTGCACTTCCAAGAACCCCCTTGCCTTTGAAATCCCATGCACCACCCACATCCCACGAGGCCAGCACCTGCCTGTTTCCAACCTTGCTTCGTCTCTGATGCACACGCACCAGCCCCCACCACACACACACATTGTACCACCAGCCAGCACTGTGCATTTGAACATGTGGGGCATGAGCTGAAGCCCTTTCTGCAGGCGTTTTGTTCAGTCTCCCCTGATCAGAGTCTGTGGAAGAGATCTCCTTCCTCTCCATCCCCCCACAGGGTACTGTCCTGACACACTGCTGAACCTCACAGCCACTCCATTAAACGATCTGCGTTATCAGCTCCTGTTATGTGGTATGAGCTCTCTGTACTAGGCATGATAAGTGGAATATCTCATCTAATTCTTGCAGATGAAGGGAGCAAGGCTCAGAGAGGTTAAGACACCTACCAGTGGTCACACATGGAAAGAACTGGGAATCCACCCCAGCCAACTGGAGGGCAGAGCCCCCACCTCAAACTGCGTGGTGTCTGCCACAGCTCTGAGCCCAGAGCCCAGCCGCGGAGAATCCCCAGGAATTCCTCCTGAAGACCTGCTGCCTTGGTTACCATGGTCACCCCACACCTGGCACGGCACTTGCCCCAGTCAAGCTTGCTGAGAACTGGGATGACTGACGGTCCACCTGACTCTGTTAGTGACTGGTGCTCAGGAGGAAAGAAGACATCCAGGAGAGACCTGTGGTCACAACAGGGAACTTACCAAAATAGGAGCCGCCTTAAATAACACCCAGAGCCAGACTTCCGGCCCTGGCCCACCACGCTCATCTCCTACTTAGCGATCTGGGTGGTGGGGAGGGGTGAGCGGGACCAGGAGCCAGTGGGCAGGGCCGGTGTCAGCTGCCCAGGAGCAGTGGCCGATGGGAAGGGACACCCTCTGGAACCATTTGATGCCCAGCACAAAGTGAGCCGGGGCTGGAATCCTGGGAGGAGGGGCAGAGGCTGGAAGTAGGTTCCTCTGGCTCAACTGCCACCTGTCCATGGGACTGAGGGGGCTGTGGGCAGGCCCAGGCTCCACCAGCCACAGCTGCTGGGCAGATAGGAACTGTCTCTGGGGCCAGTAGGTTGAGGGAGTCCCCTTATCATCCCTGCCCCACCAAGGGGTCTTCCTGACCAATGAGAAGTTTAGATTTCCTCCAGTGGAGAGGAGAAAACTATGGCTGGAGACCCTGGGTGTGGGATCTGGGGCACAGGGTGTGGGATGGGGACACACACACACACACACACACACAGAGCTGTCTCTGAAATCATATCCGCCTCTTTTCATGCATTCTCTGGGAGAGGAAGATTCCCTGGAGCTATCCCCAGGCAGTCACATTCTCAGGGAACACGGACTCCCACAGGCTAAGGTCCGGGGGAGGGAGGGCGGGTGTGCCCACTGATTGCCATCTTGCTCGCAACTGCCCACTGACCCCCAGGAAGGGGTCCTGATGCTCCCCTCCCTCTGGTAGGGCAGGCACCATCTGCCTGGGCCTGATGGCAGCCGGGTCGCCAGGGGTTATTATTAGACTCCCTGTCACTGGCACTTGGGCACCTCACACTGGATCAGGATTCCCTCCAAGAGGCCCTGCTTTGCTCCCACCTGTCCCGTATCTGGAGAACTTGACACAGAGAAAGGCCGCCGGGGGTCAAAGTCCTGAGATGGGCGCCTGGCTCTGAACAAATGGACCCCATCCTGGGCCACTGGCCCCAGAATCTTTGACCTAACACACGGAACTGATACAGGTGGGCCACTGGGGCCAGAGCAGGTGTGACCAGACCTGAGACAGGCTGGGAGATTCTGCAGCTTTGTTTGTCTGGGTAGGGAGGTCTAGGGGAGCCCTGGCCCTGTCTGTGGGGTGCAGAATCCCGCCAAGGGCCAGCAGAGTAGGGAAAGGGCGGGGAAGCCGGGAGTGGCTGCCCTAGGCCAGAAATTCAGGGCTTAGAAGGTGGGGTGGGGTGGGGAGAGGGGTGTGGGGGAACAGGAACGGGCCAGTCTAGGACCAGGGGACACAGAGAGGCTGTCAATGCAAGGGGGTCCTCAGGACGACAGTGTGAGATGGGCCGAGGGAGGCCACCTTCCTTCCCTGGAACAAGCACAAGCAGCTGTGGGTTCTCTGCGCTAGAGGGGAAGTGACCCACGCCGCTTCCCCCAGCCCTGCAGCCTTCCAGCTGGGACTCCCACCCTGCAGGCCAGGACTGGGGAGGAGGGGTGCTGCGGAGACCGACTCGGGAGACTACTCAGTTTCTGCCAAACTTTCCCAGGCCACTTAGCCTCGGAAAGAGAGCGCCCCATCTTGGAATCTCCAGAAGGTCGAAAACGCCGGGGCACCCCCTCAGCATCCCCGCACCTCGAGCGCCAGGATTACCCCGACACGAATGCCCCTATCCCTACCCCGCGCCAACCTGCCCGCTCGGCGTTCAGCCCCTGTCCCTGCAGGCGGTTTCGCGCCCCTCCTTCCCTTCCCCACGCCCGCTTCACTCTGATCTCTTCAGTCTTCTGGGCCCCCAGGTTCCCAGACAGGAGGGGACGCGGGCCACGGGCCTGGGAGGGTGGGGGAGAAGGGGAGAGGGGAGACGGGAAAGGGCTGCGCGGGGAGAGAAGGGGTCTGAGAGGCACGTGGGAAAGTGCAGGCTCTCGAGGAGAGAGGGGGTAGTGCGGGGACTTGGGGCGCGCGTGGCTGGGGTCTGGGGCGGCGCGAACTCACCTCCTGGTAACTCTCGTCGCCAGGGTTGAAGGTGCTGTTCACGGGCTGCAGGCGCAGGCCGAGGTGCGGAACGCTGTGCAGCCACACGACCCACCAGGGAGCGATGTAGTCCACGCGCGCCGCCTGCATGGCTCGGCCCGAGTGCGATCCACACGCTGAGCCGCAGCTGCGCTCAACTCCCGGCCCGGGCCCCGCGCCCGCCCCGCCCCCGGCCCCGCCTCTCCCTGGGCCCGCCCCCGCCCCCCCCGCCCCCCCCGCCCCGCCCCCCCCGCCCGCCCCGCCGCGATTGCAGTCCCAGTTCTGGGCGGGGATCTGTCCTGGCCGGATAGAAGGAGGGACGTGAAAAAAGCTCCCAGAAGTCTCTAAATCGGTTTCAGTCTCGAGGTCCCCGAGCTGCTGCTTATTTATGATCAGATCAAGGGTATAAGGTGTCAGTGGGGGCAGCCAGCAGTCACAGGCCAGAGAGGGGCGACTGCCCGTCCCAAAGGTTTGTCACAGGGTAAGTAACCGACAGACTGGGAACGGAAGGAGGCAATCTTCAGCCACTCGGTCACTCATTCTAAATTCACTCTTAATCATTTTTTGGGCATCTATTGTGCAAGCCCTGTGGACTTAAAAAGAGAAATAAGACGCGGTCCCTGCCCTTGGGAGCTCCCGGCGCTTCTGCCCCAACGACTCACTGAAGCTGCTTGCCGCGCGCCTGAGTGAGGACAGGGTGTCCTAAGGACTGAGAAAAATTGCTTGATTCTTCCTGGCAAATGGGACAGGATGAGCTTCCTGGAAGAGGGGGCCTTCGAGCTGTGTAGTGGGGAAGGTAGGAGAGTGATGAGAGCGCCCGGAAGGGACGAGCATTCGGGGAGACCGAAGCGCATGCAACAACACATTTGTTGAGCACCTACTAAGTGCCAGGCACTGTTACATCGGTGATGTAACAACAGCCGACAAAAACCCTCACCCCGAGCGCAGGCACTGCAGAGGGTGATGACAGTACCGGGAAGATGCCGAACGCAGGCCAGGAGGGGCTCTGGGGAAAAGCAAAGGCAGGGGAGGTTGCCCATCAGGGAGCCTTGCGTCCCTGGGCCCTCAGTACTCTGCACACATACAGAGGCCCCCACCCATCCTGTAACCACAAACTGCTTGGCGTGACTGGCCAGCAGAGGGAGGAGCCCAGGCTGAAGGACAAGTAGGGGTCAGGGGTAGGTAGGGTGGAGTGATGGTGTCGAAGCAGATTGGGTGTAGAGACCGCACTGCGCAGCCAGCCTGAGGGGTGCATAGCGACCCCGGCAGAGATGTAGGTGAGAAAGGAGCCCCGGGAGGATGGGGGTGTGGCTCCTAGGGTTCTGGCTGAAGGAACCAGGTGGATGCTGGCAGGCTGAAAAGGCTGGTAAACACACGTGGCTGCTGGGGGGTGGGGCTCCAGTCACCCCGTGCTCAAGGGCCCTGTATCCATTAGAGGGAGTCCTGGCCTCGGGGCCTCTCCTCGTGGCCATGATCCCACAGTTCTGGGGCCCTGCAGGAGCCCAAAGCTGAGGGGCACACGGGAAGTTGGAAAAAGCCGTTCTTCTCTCATTGGGGTGTCTTTCAACAAATTTTCTTGAGCATGTTCTGTTCTAGAAGCTAGAGGAATGGATGAAACACACATTCCCGCCTGCACGGCGTCTACAACCTAGTAGGTGAGGTGAGGTGGACTTGCATCCTGCAAACAGCGATTACAGCCCTTGCGAAATGCCAGAGTCCCTGCTGTAGGGAGGAGATGGAATGTGGGCATCGGGGTTGTTTCCCAAAGGACAGTGACATGAGCTGAAGGACAATCGGGAGTCAAAGAGGGAGGTGCTAGGGGAGGCCTCTGTGCAGAGGGAACAGGACCCTGTGAGATCAGGGACTAGGACCGGTGGAAGGGGAAGCAAGAAAGTTCCAGAACAGGAGAGGGGAGCCGGAGAACTGCAGAAGCCAGACGATCAGCTTGGAGACTGCGGCAGGGGAGGGAACTTCTTTGGGTGAAAACCTCATTTTAAAAGGTCTTGGTCTCTTGACTCAGTCCCTGCAGTTGCTGGGGAAAGTGGACTCTTCGGGTAGGGCTCTGGTAATGGCCTTTATAGCCCCTGCCCTCAGAGGCCCCCCAAGTGGGAAGGGCCTGCCTCCTAGGCAGTGGGTGGTCACAGAGGACTGACTTTGAACCCAGTACAGGGGAGCCCCAGGAGGCTGGAGGCCTGCCCATGGCACTGGAAGAAAAAAACTGCGAAGGCTCTCCCTCAGGGCTATTCCCACAGCCACCGGAATGCAGCCCGGACTATCCAAACCTGCTCAGCCCACCTGCCCCCAGCCAGACAGCGACCATTCTAGCTGCTTCCCCGGAGGCCTGCTGACCCAGAGAGGTGTCAAAAAGCTGAGGCAGAACAGGGACAGACCTCCCAGAGACTCAGCAGGGAGTTGCAGAAGTCAGCAAACCAGCAGCTGTAGTCCATCCCCGTCCCCCTCATTCACCTGTTACGCACCACTTAGGGGCTTGCTGAAGCCCCAGCAAGGCAGTGACCACCTGGGAGCTTGGAAACACACCTATGCCCCAGACCACTGCAATCACAACCTCCAGTCAGCCCTGGCCACGGGCCCCAGATGACTCTGAGTCACAAGCCAGGGCTGGGAGGCACTGTATGAAAGGCGGCCTTCTCTACACAAGGCTGGACACACCCCTTCATGGCCTGTCTCCTAGGAGCTGGGGCGAATCTCTGGAGGATGTGCTGGGAACAAAGAAAACCCACGTGGTAAACGCTCACTCTTCCTTGGGAATCTGAAATGTTTACAGAATGGGGAAGGCTGAAAGTTGCCCACAGTGCCACACCTGGGGCTGAGGGCCGATGTACCCACCCTCTCCCAGAGGAAACACGACCCCCAACCAGACAAAACCACCTCACCCCCTCACAATCCCTACAGATATTCAAAGACTGGCACTTACACCTCACAACCTGAGTGCGTTTAAATGCCTAACACAACACCAAGTGCACTGTACACCACACTTTAAAAGGCAGACTCAGTTCCAGTGGGGCTGTCTGCTGTGGCACAGCACCACCTGGTGGCCACCCCGACCCGCGCACCTCCCTCCACCGTGTCCCCCCACATCCCAGTACCCTTACAGCAAGCCAATGAAAGAGGTGTTAATGTGGCTGTTTTGCAACTGAGGAAACGGGCAAAAGTGTAGTCATTTCTTCCAGTCAGTCAAGTTAGCGAGTGGCAGATGTGCTACACCATGTTGCACCCATTTTGGGACCTGTTTGAACGGCATGCCCCACCGTCGCTCCCACATCTGCCAGTATGTTTAACCCCACGTGCTGTTTCCGTCACGGCCTCCCCACATCTCCTTATTTTCAAACTTGGGCTGAAAACAGATGGCCTCATTTGCCCACTGAGATCATGTTCAAGATGAGGGATGTGCTGGGCACGGAGGCTCATGCCTGTAATCCCAGCACTCTGGGAGGCTGAGGCGGGCAGTGAAACCCTGTCTCTACTAAAAACACAAAAATCAGCCTGGCGTGGTGATGCATGCCTACAATCCCAGCTACTTGGGAGGCTGAGGCAGGAGAATCGCTTGAACCCAGGAGGCGGAGGTGGTAGTGAGCTGAGATCGTGCCACTGTGCTCCAGCCTGGGCGGCAGAGCAAGACTCCGTCTCAAAAAAAGATCAGGATGCAGGGAGGCAGCAACAGGACCCGTGTCCTGTTCCCACCGGAAGCTACTACCAGGTAGCATATTTTCCTTTCCCATCCTCAAAGACGAAAGACACTTAGGATTTTTAGTATTTTAATACACTTCAAATCAGTGTGTCTGGTTCATTTCAGTTCCTTCACTGCCAAACCTAGAGGAAAAGAGACAAAAGTAAGCCATCCAGAAGACACATCTAAGTTGCTGCTCCTTGTCTAGATTTTGTACTTAAGCTAAAGAGAGCACACAAGGTTCAGAAATTAGATCCACCAGGGAAGTTTTGGTTTAGTGTCTGATAAAACGACTTGGTCTATTATATTCAATCTGTTCCCTGTAAAAAATGGGGATTATCGGTACCAGCACCAGCCTCGAAGGACATGAACAGCACTAAATGAGCTCTAACCTCTCTTCTGGCTAAGGAAAGGATTTCTGCTACTGTATATAATCTGAGAATCACAACTATTCCTCACACTCCCAAGAGCAAGAGCAGATTGTTAAGACCATAAAATGGGCTCTGAAATCTGGGAGGGATTCAAAACAAGATACAAGACGGCCACACACAGCAACCTCCCAAACCCCACCCGCCCCTGAAGTGACTTCAGGCTCACTCACCAGGGGGCAGGGACTGCTTCAGTTTCTCTGCCTTCTCTTTGTCAGTGATGACCAGGGTGTAAAGGTATCTGCTGCATCGAACTTTAAACTTCACATTGTCCTTATTTTTCTTGATCTTGACAGCTACCGGAGACCAGAATCAGGAATTAAATTGTATCACAAAAAACAAATGTGACACAGTCCACATGCAAATATACTCAAGCAGTCAGCAGCACGCAAGGGACAGTCAGCACCCACCTCCAGCACTGCCCCTCTGCACAAACAGAAAACACTATTACCCATTCCTGCAACTTCGAACTTTTATTGGGTACACTGAACACAGCATTGTAGAACATCCTCTATCAACCTTACTATCTTTCTTATCTCTACTTTTTTTTTTTTTGAGACAGAGTCTCGCTCTGTTGCCAGGCTGGAGTGCAATGGCGCAATCTGGCTCCCTGCAACTTCCGCCTCCCAGGTTCAAGCAATTCTCCTGCTTCAGCCTCCTGGAGTAGCTGGGATTACAGGGGTGCGCCACCACACCCAGCCAATTTTTTGCATTTTTAGTAGAGATGAGGCTTCACCATGTTGGCCAGGATGGTCTTGATCTCTTGACCTCGTGATCCGCCAGCCTTGGCCTCCCAAAATGCTGGGATTACAGGCATGAGCCACCACGCCCGGCCTATTATCTTTTTTAAAAAGGATGGAAGCATCGATAAAGGAGATGGGCCGTCTGCTGGGACTGAGCGCTTTTCAACACTCCACTCCTGGAAATCACGTCTCCGCATCTGAGATGACGTTCTGGGCCAGTAAGACAGAGCTTGTGCTTCAGGATGCCTCCAGCCACTGCACACAATGCGCACCCAGGCCTTTCCTTGAATTTATGTGGAATCCATTTTCTGGGTTCTTTCCTGCTGCCAAGTTCTATCTCAGGATCACAGCTCAGACCAGAAACAGCTCTAACATGTACCTCAAGTTCAGCTGCGTGGGGTCTGAATTGTGCACCACTCTGGTTATGTACTAGCAGCGTCAATGCATTGCCATCTGGCTGCTGTGAGACAACCCCTTCCAGGGAGTAGTTACCACTCCACGTACTCGCCAAATGCCATGTTCTAACCACTTTAAAAACTGCCCAGACACTCCCAGGAATTGTTGTAATAGCAGTGATGTGCCCATCAAGAAAAAGGTGGCTGAGGGCCGAACACAGGCTCTAACGCACCAATGCAAGGACGTGGACAGATGCAGCACAAGACAATCTTGTCCTCGCAATTCTGCAACTCCATTTCTTTCCTTCTTTTTTTTTTTGAGACGGAGTCTCGCTCTGTTGCCCAGGCTGGAGTGCAGTGGCGTGATCTTGGCTCACCGCAAGCTCCGCCTCCCGGGTTCACACAATTCTCCTGCCTCAGACTCCCGAGAAGCTGGGACTACAGGCGCCCGCCACCGCACCTGGCTAATTTTTTTGTATTTTCAGTAGAGATGGGGTTTCACCGTGTTCACCAGGATGGTCTCGATCTCCTGACCTCGTGATCTGCCCGCCTCGGCCTCCCAAAGTGCTGGGATTACAGGTGTGAGACACCGTGCCCAGCTGCAACTCCATTTCTGCCAGTAACTGCTATGGGAATGGGCACATCAGAGGAAGCAGCACTGTGACTCAGAGCCTGCTAAGGCATGAGGTGCCTGGGCTCTTGTTCTTAATACATCCAGGCACCTGGGTATCTATCCAAACTAACCCATTTCAGTGTAACACTGACCCTAGCAACTGAACTAAGCTGAACACCACTTGCACAACATCTGGAGCTCTTCAAAATGGTTACTCAGTTGGGCGCAGCGGCTCACGCCTGTATAATCCCAGCACTTTGGGAGGCCGGGGGAGGCAGATCATCTGAGGTCGGGAGTTCGAGACCAGCCTGACCAACACTGTGAAACTCCGTCCTCTCCTAAAAAATAGAAAAATTAGCCGGGTGCCTGTAATCCCAGCTACTGGGGAGGCTGAGGCAGGAGAATCACTTGAACATGGGAGGCAGAGATTGCAGCGAGCCATGATCCCGCCATAGCACTCCAATTCCATTTCTAGATATATACCCTGAAGAACAGACAGCAACCACAGAAGAAATATTCGCACACCCATGTTCAGAGCATTATTCACAATAGCGAAAATGTAGAAGCAACCCAATGTCCATCAATAGACAGATAAACAAACCATGGCCTCCCACAATGGAAAACTCGGTCTGGGTGTAGTGGCTCACACCTGTAATCCCAGCACTTTGGGAGGCCGAGGCGGGCGGATCATGAGGTCAGGAGATCAAGGCCATCCTGGCTAACTCAGTGAAACCCCGTCTCTACTTAAAAAAAAAAAAAAAAAAAAAAAAAAAAATTAGCCGGGCATGGTGGTGGGCACCTGTAGTCCCAGCTACTCAGGAGGCAGAGGCAGGAGAATGGTGTTAACCCGGGAGGCGGAGCCTGAGGTGAGCCAAAATTGCACCACTGCACTCCAGCCTGGGCGACAGAGTGAGACTCCACCTCAAAAAAAAGAAAAAGAAGGCAATGCTGACACATGCTAGAGAACTCTGAAGAGAAAGAAGCCAGCCACAAAAGGTCAAATATGCAATAGCAGACTCCACTTGTATGGGGTATCCAGAGCAGTCACATTCAGGGACAAACTGGAAGCTGGTTGCCAGGGACTGGGAAGAATTGGGAGCTGGTGTTTAACAGAGGGAGTTTCAGTTTGGGAAGATAAAAGTTCTGGAGATGGGTGGTGATGGTGGCAGCTTCCCAACAATGTGAATTTACTGAATGCCACTGAACTGTACAATTATGCTTTGTGGTCCAGCCAGGAGTGCAGCAGCATAATCACGGCCCACTGCAGCCTCAATCTCCTGGGTTCAAGCAATCGCTACCTCAGCCTCCTGAGTAGCTAAGACCACAGGCACATGCCTGGCTAACTTTTTTCTTTTGTAAAGACAGGGTCTCACTATGATGCCCAGGCTAGTCTCATCCATCTGCCTCAGCCTCCCAAAGTGCTGGGATTACAGATGGGAACCACCATACCCAGTGTAAATGGTGAATTTTATGCTACGCCTATTACACATTAAAAATTAATATAACAATTTCAAAAGTTTTTTCAACAGCTACTGACACTTTACTATCTCTAGGGGACTGTGACCCCTACCTTTAAAGCTGCATCATCTAAAATCCAGGTTCCCAATTTTTTGTGAGAGACAGTCTCGCTCTGTCACCCAGGATGGAGTGCAGTGGGACGATCTCAGCTCACTGCAACCTCCACCTCCCAGGTCCAACTGATTCTCCTGCCTCAGCCTCCTGAGTAGCTGGGACTGCAGGCGTGTGCCACCATGACCGGTTAATTTTTAAATTTTTGGTAGAAATGGGGTTTTGCCATGTTGCCCAGATTGGTCTTGAACTCTTGGTTCAAACGATCTGCCCGCTTTGGCCTCCCAAAGTGCTGGAATTATAGGCATGAGCCATCACGCCTGGACCACCACCCTTTTTAAACACAAGCAAAGGGTGGTGTCATGTTTAACTTGCTCAGAAGGGTAAGTTATCTACTGGTAGAGTTGGGCTTTGAACTAGGCAGCGACCCCATATGGCCTGAAATAAAACTAACCTGATAACCTCATCTCTTTATACAAAACACTGGCAAACAGACATCATTCCCACCAGATGCTATTTGTTCCCACAGGTGGTCACCACCTCAAAGGTGACAGCCTGTTTTGGGTAATGGGGACACAAATATGACCCCCATCCCTGCCTACCCCCAACTCACTGAAAGGCTCTCCCTGTACACCAACCACCATCTGGCACCATCACTGGGGCACGGAGCATTAGCTGGTGTCTTCGCCCACCTTAACAGGCCTGTCCCATGCAACCCCACTTCCACATGTGACCTGATTCTCTTTCATACAGCTGAAAAAATATGACTCTGGGTTAAAGTAACAACATAACTCAAGACCTATGAAACACAAAAACACAAGCCCCCAAATCTTCAAGTATCACAAAGGGATAACACAACTACCTCTCTCACACTTGGTGTAAAACTGTAAGTGGGTAGCAGAGATTGGCACCTATCCATCGAAAATCTGCTGTTCAAGGATTTTCATGAATCACCTTCTTTCCCCTGTATGTACAAGCTGGGAGACAGCCTCACCACAGTCCAACTCAACCTTTGTGACTTTACAATGGTGGGAATGCGATGTGCATTCAGTAGAAGCCCTGCTTCAAACTTTGATCTTGGCTGGGCGCAGTGGCTCACGCCTGTAAGCCCAGCACTCTGGGAGGTGGAGGCAGGTGGATCACCTGAGGTTAGGAGTTCGAGACCAGCCTGGCCAACGTGGTTAAACACCGTCACTACTAAAAACACAAAAAATTAGCTAGGCGCGGTGGCGCGTGCCTGTAATCCCAGCTACACTGAGGCAGGGGAATCGCTTGAACGTGGGAGGCGGCAACTGCAGTGAGCCAAGATCGCACCACTGCAATCCAGCCTGGGCCACAGAGCCATACTGTCTCAAAAAAAAAAAAAGAAAAAAATTTTTTTAAAAAATCTTTTTCTGGGCTAGATAAGTATGACACTTTCTGACACTGGCCATCGACCACAGGATCACGATATAAACGACTATATTGCACAGTGTGCCGTGCTCAACACATTACATGCAAGTATCCAGCACTTCATTACAAAATGGGTTTTGTGTTAAGATTTTGCACAACTGCAGAAATTTGATGTATTATACAAAAGAAAACTGAACTCTGGGCAGCCTCTGAGATGCTCGCGATTAGCTAAGATGGTTCTAGAATTCCAGGGCCTCAACGTGCCCCACACAGGTCTTTCTCATGGGAAATACGATGTAACCACTGGTCCCAGAGGGCCAGGCACACGCCCAGACAGCCTAACCCGCCTCCTGCCAGCCATTCCGGGGAAGACGCTACCGGAGCGGTGGCAGGGTAGGCACCGGTCATCTTGAACCTTCGGAGCAACCACTTACATTTGGCATCCTTTCGTCGGGCTGTGAGCAGAAAGTCCTTGATTTCCTCAATTTTCCGAGGCTGCAACACAAAGGAAGCGGGTAAACAGACAGCAAAGAGACACGTCTTCCGGTGACGGTCCAGTCCACCAGCTCCTCCCGGCCTCCGGAGGCCCTGGGGAGGCTCTCTCGCCCTCGCCCCGGATCCCACGAACCCACACCGGGAAGGCGCCAGGCAGGGACCGTACTCACCATGGCGACAAGGCGCGCAGGGAGCTGGCGCGGACCGGGACCTGCAGGAAACAGTCCTTGGCGTTAACACGGCGCGGGGGATGGCAGTCAACCCCGCTTTCCCGCCCTCCCCCGAAATATCGCCCCCATCGCACTCCCTTTTCCTCCCCGACACCCTCCACGTGGACCTGGGGTCCCCAGATTTCACCTGGCCGTGGATTGCCCCAGATTACCCTTCTCACCCGCGTACCACTCTAGAGACACTCACAGCCAGCAGCGACCTAGTAAAAGAACGAAAAAGAACGAGACTTCCGTTTCCGGGCAGTTAAACCCTCCCAACGGAGGAAACTGGATACGGTGCCTGCCGAGGGTCAAGACTCATGTAGGCGTTGGCACTTCCAATTTCAGCAGCCCTGCCCCCTCGTGGTCGAGGTCAACAGTGCAGCTCCAAGAATGGAAGGGACCATCCTGGCTGCCGCCCTCCCTCCGACTCCCTCCTCCCACTGCTCCCCATCTCTTCCTTCTATGACCCCCGCCTCTTCCCCATCCACACTTCCTGTCTTCCCTCGCAACCTCCCAACCCTAGCCTGGCTTTGCTGGGTTTTAGTTCAGATTCAGTTCGAAGAGCTAACGCTTATTCTCCACGGCTTTCACTGGACCTGTGCACGGGACATCTGCACAGAGAATTCTTCATTTAATGGCAGAGACCGTCGTGTGCACCTTGTAGAACCTCTTGTTCTGGCGCCTCACGTTTTCTTCTTCCAGTCTCCTTTTTGGGACCTGAACCTGTCATGACCAGGGCCCTGGGATCTTCTTTCCGTAAGAGGGAGCGTTCCTGCCTGCTGCTTCCAGTTCCTTTAGGAATTGGTGTACAATGAAAGCAAGTTAAGGCCGGGCGCGGTGGCTCACGCCTATAACCCCAGCATTAGGGGAGGCCGAGGCCGGTGGATCGCTTGAGGCCAGGAGTTCGAGACCAGCCTGGGCAACCTAGTAAGGCCCCCCCCCACACCCATCTCTAGCAAAAATAATAATAATACTTCCAACAGCTGTGGCAGGGCTGCCCCTGGCTAAGTGTCTCACCTCTAGGGCTGATGGTGCAGCAGTGGGAGTTCTCCTGCTGTTGCCAGCTCTCACCACCACCCCAGAGGGGAGAGGTGGACTCAGGACTTGAACCCCTGCTGGGCAGATTCCCCAGTCCAGGCACCAGCCACTTCTTGGGGAGGCTTGGGCAGTTTGGGGAGGGCAGCCTTCCTTTCTCCCCCATAACATCCTTCAGGTTAGGCTCTTAGCAACGTGTGGTTATCGATTTTATTTTTATCCTCCACTTTTATTTTATTTCCAACCTCTCTACAAATGTCTACATTTTATTATATTTGTTTCCCCCAAATTTAATAACCACATGGCAGAATGTAATTGCTTCGTGCTTATTATTACAGAGCAGCCCTCCTGAAGAGAAAGAGCACTTTGCCGCGAGCTTTACTTAGAACTTATTTAACTTACGTTCCTTTCTTCCTCCCTCCTGCCCTTCCATTAACAAGCTCAGGCTGAGCACCTTCCTGGGGGTGCTGGAGATATAGGAACCAATAGACCTTGCTGCAGAGAGATCACAAAATACTGTAATAGCACTGAAGAGTCTTTTAAAGAAACTGAACGTTGTCTCTGCAACTGTAAATGTGTCAGGATTCCAGCAGTGGGAAAAGTTAATTGGCAAAAGCCTAATTTTAGATGCCTAAAGGTTGGATCCCATCTGAGAATCATGAGTGCTTCAGCTCTGACCTGAGGACTTTCCTGTACCTTAGAGCCTGGCTTTGCCAGCCCCTCCCATCTTAGGCGATGCCTTTCTGGTCTTTTCTACCCCACTGCTCCTCCACAAGCAACCACCCATTCAGCCAAGCCGAGGGGCCTCTTCATGTGCGGGGCACTTTCCGCCCTCCAGGTATTCGCTCTGGTGTCCACTCTGATGCCAAATGCTACTGGTCCTTCCGAGCTCAGCTCCCGCCTCCCCTTTTTCAGGCAGGATCCTTCACCCCTGACTTATGTCGCTTGCCACTCATACAGTGGTTCCTCGCAATCACTTCTCCGTAGGCTGCATGGAGGTGTTTCACTTTTCATACATGTGTACCGCTCTTTTTATTTTTAATTTTTTTTTTTTTTTTTTTTTTTGAGACGGAGCCTTGCTCTGTCGCCCAGGCTGGAGTGCAGTGGCCGGATCTCAGCTCACTGCAAGCTCCGCCTCTCGGGTTCACGCCATTCTCCTGCCTCAGCCTCCCGAGTAGCTGGGACTACAGGCGCCCGCCACCTCGCCCAGCTAGTTTTTCGTATTTTTGAGTAGAGACGGGGTTTCACCGTGTTAGCCAGGATGGTCTCGATCTCCTGACCTCGTGATCCGCCCATCTCAGCCTCCCAAAGTGCTGGGATTACAGGCTAGAGCCACCGCACCCGGCCTATTTTTAATTTTTTAAAACTTTTTTAGAGACACGGTCTCCCTAGGTTGCCCAGGCTGACCTTTAACTCTTGGGCTCAAGGGATCCTCCTGCCTCGAGCTCCCAAAGTGCTAGGATGACAGGTGTGAGCCACTATGCCCCACCTTACCACTTTTCCTTGAAGGCAAGGACAGTGCTCAGTATTCTGTCGATAACTCTCTAAGTGCAGTCCCCATCTGTACAGTAAGAGCTGAATGCTAACACTGCAGGATGATCCGGCTGGATGCGGCATCTGAGATCACTCACGATATGGAGGGGTGGATGGAGGGAGGAATTCAGGGAGAGCTAGAAGGAGGCATTGATGTGCCCGAAGCGGTGCCTGGCATGTAGTAGGTCCAAAAACTATTTGTTGAATGAATGACTGGTGCTTCTCACCTCACTGCAGGCCCGACAGGACAAGGACAGGGATAGAAGGAGGAGCTGCACCTCCCTTTTGGCGGCGATCCCAGGGAGACAGATGTTCGCCCTCTTGAGTTGTATAATTTAAGGGACCATAGATGTGTAGTAGCAAAACACAATGGCACATTTGTTCAAGTACCAAAGACCTCCAGCTCCCCAAGGGGGACAAATAGCAAAATAAGCCACAGCCACTAAAAGTGAGGCAAGGCGCCAAGAGGGCACACTTCCCTGCTGTATGGGAGGATGAGCCTCAAATGTCCTGGAGTGGTCGGGGACTGTCAGAGACCAAGGCTGGCAGAGCCCTGGCCCTGAGCGCCACAGCCTGAGACCCTGAGAGGATGCTGCCCCGGACATGAGCCTCCCTGGTGAATGCCATACACACACGAAATGAAACTCTCTAAGGCCCAGGGGGGATCCTGCAGGAGAGGAAAGCCCCGGACTCGAGGACAGGAGGGTCAGGCTGCCTGTTATGGTCGTTCTGGCCATTGGTGGGCTGGAATGTCCAACGCTGGCGGCTGCAGGACGGTGAGGGCTATTCCCATTGTCAAGAGGTGGAAGGGAGGGTCTGAAGCAGGGTGCTGCAGCGTGATTGGAAGCTGGAGAGGCACGGAGGGCATGTCTGGAGCTGCAGGGTACAGTCTAACACTTTCCCCTCCTTCCCTTCCCTCACTCTGCTGGCTCTGGGTAGAGAGGGCCTCAGAAGGCACATGGCCTCCCCTCCTCCCTCCAGCAGCCCCGCCCCGGCCACTCCTGAAGGCCGAATGGTTTAGAGTTTTCTCTTCAGTTTTCAGGGACACATTGGAAAGAGGACCAGGATCGGTCAAAAAAACCCCAATGCCCCAGCTTGCAGGTGGGCGGAGGGCTGGCATGGCACATGGCTGACAAAACCTCCCAGCCTCCGGGATTTTCTCCCATTCAGTCCATTCTGTTCACGTGGTGAACATCGATTGAGCTACTACTCTAAGGCAGCCACTGGGCTGGGCCTGGGAATAAGCAGAATGCGGTTCCAGCTCCAAACACTCATGACTGCTGGGATCCCATAACAAGCTGTGGAGGATGCCCAGAGGCTAGGGGTCTAATTCCTCCTGAGGGAGTCCTGGAAGGCTTCGTGGAGGGGGGGACACAGTGTGCTGCCTCCGGGAGGGGTGCGCAGCAGCTTGCCAGGAGAAGAACTTGCAGACAGAAGGAGGGAGGGAGCTGACGTCAGCCCAGGGTCGGGAGAATGCGAGGTGTTTATGAGAATTGGTGGGAAATTCAGTGTGGCAGAGGTAAGGAGGGTCTGGGGCCGGGGGTCGGGAAGAAGAGGCTGGAAGGGGTGTTGGGCTGGAGTCCAGGGACTTCAGGAGTTCCCCTTACAGCCTCACGGATGCCCGCTGTGGTCATCGTCACCGAAGGGCCCATCCCTGGGGTCCATAGCACCTCCTTCAATGCCTAGCGGTGATCTTCCGAGCCTTGGTTTCCTGGTTTCTAATGCTCTGTGTGTGTGCGTGCACGTGTGTGCATGTGTTGGGGGTAGGGGGTGTGCTGTCGCCTCTCTCCCGCCTCTCAGGGTTGCAGCGAAGCTTCCAACCCGCACCTCTCAGGCAAGGCCCGCCCTGGGTGCTGTGTCCACCGGCGGCCGCACGGGGGCGCTGAGGCCGCGGCTGGAAACGGAGTAGTCCCTTCCGTGCGACTCCTGGGAGCTCAGGCGGAGAGAAATGTACATAAATTACCGGGAATATTTATATGCGATTTCATACCTGGTGGAGGGCTTTCATATCCACCATCTCATTTAATCTCCAGGAGGCCCCCAAGAGGCCCCTGCCTTTGGCTGCCAGCAGGGCTGGCCTTTAAACCATCTCGGAAGGGAGTTATTAAACCTTAAAGGTTGTCAGCAGGCGGGGACTCTGGTCCCTGGCACTGAACTCATTTCCCTGGGAAAGGATGGGGAGGTGGTGGAGGGTGAGTTGGTGCTTTATTTATTTATTTATTTATTTATTTATTTATTTATTTATTTTTGAGACAGAGTCCTGCTCTCTTGCCCAGGCTGGAGTGCAGAGGTGCAATCGCTGCTCATGGTAGCCTCAACCTGTCAGGCTCAAGTGGTCCTCCCGCCTCAGCCTCCCAAGCAGCTGGGACCACAGGCATGTGGTTATATTCTTTTTTTCTTTTCTTTCTTTCTTTTCTTTTCTTTTGTAGAAATGGGGTCTCCCTATGTTGCCCAGGCTAGTCTCAAACTTCTGGCCTCCAATGATCCTCCTGCCTTGGCCTCCAAAGTACTGGGATTACAGGTGTGCACTACTGTACCCGGCCCACTGCTGTTTTTTGGAAAGTGAAGATGGTGAGTTTAAAGGGATGCTGGTTACTTACTGTCCCCCTGGACCCCAAAGAGTCCGTGAGTCCCTGAGAGGTAGACAGGTTTAACATTCTCCCCACTGCTGAGCTAGAAGCCACCAGGCAAGGCCGGGCAGACTGGAACAGGGATTCTCATGCCCCACGTGGTTGACCTTTGTAGATGGAGTTACTTTCACTTTCTGTTTAGGGGCTGGGACTGTTCTGAGCTTTGTAAGCATCCCAGGCTGGTACTCGGTTAATGCTAGAACCTCACAACTGTGAGAAACAAAAATGTCTCTAGACATTGCCAAATGTCCCCGGGGGAAAGCAGGGCAGTGCCCTTTGTGCTTGAGAGCCGCTTGACTAGGAGGCCAAAACCACGAGGACATTCTTTGTCATAATGGGTATCTGTCTTCTGTACCTATGGCCAGGTAACTCATGGGCTCAGGCTACTGTCTTATTTGCACCTAGCCTAGGGTTTCAAAGCTTTTCTGTGGATGCTGTAAGGAGGACCGCCCTGGGTGCTGCCTCTGCCTGGGCTCTACGGGGGGCAAGGTGGGGTTCAGTCGGCTCTAGTTATCAGGAGCATCGTGGCAGCCCCATTGGCCAGGACCCTCGTCCCCACTCTGGGAGGCACAGCACTGATGTCAGCCCAGAGCGGGTGGGAACACCTTTTCCAGTGGGAAGCCTCGGGATGGGGTGGGGAGCTGGGGTGGGAGAAGGAAGGAGAGGCATGGGGCCTGTCTTTAAGGTACCTCTAGGTTCCTAAGTGGTAAAGATGCAGAAATAAGATCCTGCCCCTGTTCCCACCTCAAGGGACACACAGACTAGTAAGGGACCCAGTGACGAGGTTGGGCCCTAGGTGTAGGAAGTGTTTGGAATTGTGGGACCAGATGGAGGCCATGGGGGTCTGATATAGGCTGGGGAAGGGCTGGGCCAGGAAAGTCCTCTAGGAGTAACATTGATGGTGATTCACAGAGAGGAGCAGAATATTGCTTTGTCCTGAAAACCCACCCAACACAACCAGAGGAGCCTGCTAGAGCGTGCAAACCCTCGTAGCAAGTAAGTTCCAGGGTGACAAGAATGAAAGAACCATCAGATTGAGTGGCATCAAATCAGGTGGTCTTCCTGGAGGAGGCAGTGTGATGGGGTAGGAGGAAAACTGTTCCTGGAGGCAGGCAGTCTTAGATTCAAAATCAGTGTCTGGCTGGGAGAATGTCAATGAGTCTCCTGAGAGCTCTGAGCCTCAGTTTCTGTTGAGTATTAATTCCTGCTGGGATTCAGGCCGCTGTGGCCAGTTGTGTGCAGCTTGCACAACTGTCTGCGGCTGCCCTGCTTATGAGAAAACAGAAGGCACCAAGAACAGAAAAATGCTTAGCCCAGCACCCGGCTCTGTGGCTGCTAATTGAATGTAAGTCCTAGGCAAGAGTTGCCAATGGATTTGGAGGAAAAAACCTGCAACCTGCAACCTAGAGGAGGTGTGGGCTGGAGTGGCGAGCAGCCCCGCTTGCCCAGACCTGTGAGGCAGGGTAGGGCCACTCCGAAAGCCCCGCACCATCTCCTGCACGGGGGGCAGAGTCAGTTTTGACAGAAGACACCTCCGCCCCACTTTTCCCCACTGGCCCCTTTCACTCCAAGAGCTGCTTCCTGCGTGTCCAGTCTGCTAGCGCAGAAAGGACAGATGAGGCCGTATTCACCAACAGTGAGGAGAATAACACCGAGGCAGAGGAGAATGCGTTTTCAGTGTGAGGGACAAGCACCCCTCCTATAGATCAACATGTGCCAGGGTGAGGGGACATCAGAGTGAGAAAAAAGGGCACAGACCCTTCAAAGAGGGCCGGCCTATCAGCTCATATATATCTTGCATTTTGCGGAGGGAGAGAGGAAATCAATAGAGCTGTCAGCTGCGTCATGCATTCAGCCTCACAGACGTCCCCTCCTCAGGATGCTCCAGACGGATGCTTCAAATTAAAAACCGGGGGAGGGTGCGCTGGGGGTGCTGGGAGACAAACACCCTGACAGGCCAGAGGAAAAGGAGGGAAGCCATTGAAGATCTGGGGAAATTAAAGTCCATAAATCACGAGCGTCCCGGGCGTGAATGACATGAGCGTCTTAGCAGTAGTGCTGGACGGGTTGTAGGTCCTTCTGCCAGGCAGAGTCCCCCAGGGGGAGGCTGGTGACCCAGTGGGCGGGCTTCTCTCCTCCAGGCTTGGACTCCCTGCAGGAGGGAGGGGAGGGCGGGGCAGACCTCTGGCCTTGCTGGTGTTAGTGCCGGGATGGAGGGCGTGGGTGTGGGCTGGACTGGGGCATGGCATGGCGGCATAGGGTGAAATGGAGGTGATCTCATAACCGGATTGTGTGGGGGGAGTGTCCTTTGGGTGGGCGTACGTGGATGGGTTGCAGCATCTCGACGGAAGCACAAGGCTTTGCTCCCTGGTAACTGCTCCTGGGAAGCTCTGGCATCTGAAGGCTGAAGCTGCGTCCCTGACCCTTTCCCTGGGCCGCAGGAGTCGACCCCATGGAGAGCGCCGCAGCCTGCACTTTGTCAGCCCTGCCTGCCTCTCCTCTGCACCCCCGCTGCTTCCTGTCTGTCTGCTCCTTCCACTCTCCCTGTCTGTGAGCCCGTCCTGCCTGCTGGGCACCTGCTCTTCCCTCTGCCACAGAGGCTCCTGCCCTCTGTCCCTCTCATTTTGCAGTGGAGCCTGCAGGTGCTGCTTTGTTCCCTTATTTCTCTTTTCTTTTCTTTTCTTTCTTTCTTTCCTTTTTTTTTTTTTTTTTGAGCTGAAGTTTCAGTCTCATTGCCCAGGCTGGAGTGCAATGGCGTGATCTCGGTCACTGCAACCGCTGCCTCCCGGGTTCAAGCGATTCTCCTGCCACAGCCTCCTAATTAGCTGGGATTAGAGGCACACACCACCATACCCAGATAATTTTGTATTTTTAATAGAGATGGGGTTTTGCCACGTTGGCCAGGCTGGTCTGGAACTCCTGACCTCAGGTGATCTGTCCACCTCAGCCTTTCAAAGTGCTGGGATTACAGGCATGAGCCAATGCGCCTGACTCCTACTTTGCTCCCTCTTTCCAGCCGTGGGCCAGCGGCCCTTGTGAGGAGGCCTGAGTGGTCGTGGGTCCCCTCTGTGTCCTGCCCAGGGATGGCCAGCCTGGCTTGGGGTGTGAGAGAGCTGGTGCAGAGGCTCGGGAGAGAAATGTTCGAGGGGTAGAAGGACTGAGTAACTGTCCCTGACCCCCTGAGATAACTTTGTGTCACCCTCACCCTGGGCTCATCTGTCCATGGGGGCCCAACAGAGAAGAAAACCAGAGAAGAAACAACCGGGAGAGAAGGGGCTGCCTTCCCCAAATGCTGTTTGCCCCCCACTTGAGGGATCCTTTGAGGTCTTAACAGGAAGCAGAGGCACAGTCAGACTGTGTGCTTTGAGGGTAATTTTCATAAAAGGTCTGTTTGCAAGCGTGGGCAGGTGCAGGACACCAGAGAGGAGAGTGTGGAGCTCCAGCGAGTGTCAACGGGGACTGTTACTACCATGGGGGAGGGGAGGGGTCACCAGACCCAAGACAGCTCTGCTGCGAGGAGGGACCTGCCTGATGGGGCTGGGGCTTTCAGCCGAGCAACGCCCTCAGCCCGTGGCCGCCTCTCAGGGGAATGAAGCATCGAGCTCACAATCTTCCCTTCCTTCTCTCAGTGTCCTGCCTGGGCACCCCATTGGCTGAGCCCAACAGGTTCAAGGCGGTCTTCCTTGGGCACAGAGCAAGATATCCAACCCACCCCCTCCCCAGCACAGTGCAAGGAGCCCATCAAAGGTGGCGTCGGGATGGCTTTGTGAGAGATCTTCTCTCCCCTTTCTGGTCACAAGGCAGAGAAGTCCCCCAGGTCTTGGGCTGGCACTCTTCCATCCTGTCCCACTAGCTCTCAGGAGCCCTTCTCTCCCTCATCCCCTAAATCCTGGCCATGCCTTTAGCTGAGATTGGAGGCACACTCTAGCTAGCCTGCACAACACACAGATGAGCCCAGACACACCTCTCCAGTGCACAGTCCAGACACTCCTCTCCAGTGCACAGCTGAGCCCAGACACACCTCTCCAGTGCACAGCTGAGCCCAGACATACTTTCCAGTGCACAGGTGAGCTCGCATGCACGCACAGTTACATGCCCGCCAAGGCATCTGGAGAAACAGATAGGCCTGAGGTTGCTTGGTGGTGTTACACTGCCTAGGACAAGTTCTACCAATTCAACTGGTGACCATGTTTCCAAAAGCAATTACCAGAGTGCTGCAATGCCTCCCCAGGTGAGGAGATTAAAGACACGGCTCCTGGCTAGAAGCAGGGACTCGAGGGGTCCGTGTGCTGCATACATCAGAGACAAGCCTGCGGGTACCTGCCTGTGAGCACACACGTGCTTAGAGCAGCCAGACCCGGGAGGGATGTAGGGGAAGGAGACACACCAGGAACGCACCAGCAGAGGCCAGCAGCCCCTCAGCACAGGTGGGGCCTGGGTCACTGTGTTCCGTCTTTCTTCTGTTTTCTTCTCTGGTGTGTGCAAGCAACAATAACAAAACAATCTGTGCGAATCTAGACTCGATGCTAGGGGATGGGGAGGAGATGTACCTGCTTGTTAAAAAGGGAGGAAGTGGCTGCCATTGGCCTAAGTGGTAAGAAGCCACCTCTTCCTGAAAGCTCACCAGCAGCTGCGTGTTCCCATGTCACAGGAATCGCAACATCTTTGGAAAAAGAGGGATGGAGGTAGAAGTGACCCTAACCCCTAACCAGTCTCCTGCCTGGCTGAGTCTTGGGGAGGAAGGGTTTCTGCAGAGGGCATGGCTGCTCTCCACAGTCTGGGCCTCCAAGCCTTGGCTCTATCCCTAACCCCCACCTGCTGTCAGGAGCACTTTGGAGGGGGGCCTGGGCTGTTCCCGTCACTCAGTCATCTTTCCCCTTCCCTGTAGCCTGTGGCTTCTGGAAATACAGCCTCAGGGGTGGAGGGAGGAGAAGGGGTGGAGGTGGAAGGGCAGGCCGGACGCCACTGCATCATGCGCCTGGTCCTATCCACCTCTTTCTTTTTTTTCTGAGATGGAGTCTCGGTCTGTCACCCAGGCTGGAGTGCAGTGGCACAATCTCAGCTCACTGCAACATCCACTTCCCAGGTTCCTTCTGCCTCAGCCTCCTGAGTAGCTGGGATGACAGGCACCTGCCACCATGCCTGGCTAATTTTTGTATTTTTAGTAGGGACATGGTTTCACCATGTGGACCAGGCTGGTCTCTAACTCCTGACCTCAAGTGATCTGCCTGCCTTGACCTCCCGAAGTGTTGAGATTACAGGCATGAGTCACCGCGCCCGGCCCACTTCCTTCTTACCTTTCTGTTCACAACCTCCCTGTCAGCCCTTGCCTGACAGGCTGATCTGCTATTAATGGAGCAAGACAGCTGCAGTTGGCTTGTTAATTACAGCAGCTGAAGTCCTCAGCCCAGGCTGCTTTGGAGGGCAGAGGAGGCGTGGCTGCAGTTGGTTGTCAACATGGCCTTCCCCTCGCATTTAATGCCCTGAGAACAGAGGTCTGGCTGGGTTGGCAGAGGGTCAGTGTGTGTGGCTGGCTGGAGTCACATCCGATCTGGGGAGGAAGCCTGCTGGTGGAGCAGAGAGGAACCCTGTCCCGTGGTTTCAGCATAGAACAGGGAACAATAACTTCTGCTGTGTCAAGTGTCTACTATGAGCCAGGAGCCACACCAGCTGCTCCATGAAGATCATCTATAATCCTCACCATGGCTCTAAGTTAGGCAAAATTGCAACCCTTACTTTATAGATGAGGGCTCTGAGGCACAGAGAGGTTAAGTGACTCACCCAAGGTCACACAGCTAGTAACTGGAGGGCAAGGAAGCCTCATGACTCAAGTGTGCAGTGTTACCTTATTGAATGCCTCAAAGCCTTTGCCTCCTTCTCCAGGGATGAGCTGGGTCACGTGCTGCTCGAGTAGGACCCAAACTGTGAGGTGACTCATTTATTCTACAAGTATTTACTAAGCACCTTCTCTTCACTAGGAGATGATCTTCTCTTAGAGATGAAGAAACATGTTCCCTGTCCTGGTGGAGTTTGCCTCCAGCCTGGGAGATGGGCTGTTTTCCCAGCTCCGCGCCTTGCCTGATGGCCTCCGATGATTTGACTATCCTGGGACAATCCTGGGGTTGGGACTGAGACTCAGAGACTCTCTGGTTTGTGGTTGATTGGCCTGAGATTTCATGTGAACCAGGGGCAAAGGGCGCTTATTTGGGGGAAGCCACAATGGGTGTTGTAGGCAGAATCCAGAGAGTAGGTGACCCTAGAAAAAGAGCAGCTGTGGCCGGGTGCAGTGGCTCACGCCTGTAATCCCAGCACTTTGGGAGGCCGAGGTGGGAGGATCACCTGAGGCCAGGAGTTCAAGACCAGCCTGGCCAATGTGGCGAAACCCTGTCTCTACTAAAAATACAAAAATTAGCCGGGCGTGGAGGTGTGTGCCTGTAATCCCAGCTACTTGGGAAGCTGAGGCAGGAGAATCGCTTGAACCCAGCCTGAGCGACAGAGTGAGACTCTGTCTCAATAATAATAATAATAATAATAATAATAATAATAATAGCAGCTGCTTGAGTGCAGGGTCTGTGCCATTCTCTCCATTCTTCTTTGTCCCTGTGAGACCAGGTGTACTTTCTGCCCCTGGGTATTGTGAACTTTCCTGCCCCCTAACTTCCCTTTCCACGTATTTCTGCTTTTTCCTTTAGCTCCCTTTCCAGGCATGGTGGTGCTCACCTGTGGTCCCCAAAATTGAAAGTGAATGAGAAGTCCTGGTTAAGGTGGAAGAGAAGACAGGAAGTCCTGCCTAGGACATAAGACCCCTTTCACTGTGGGAACACCAAATGGGGAGCTAGACGCCTCCCTGGGGCCTGAACAAATGACTGGGCTTTCACCAGGCAGGGAAGAGGGACTGGGAAGGCATTCCAGGAAGGAGTGGAACTTGGCAGAGGGAAGAGCGTTAACGGTTGAGGGGGCTATGCAAGGGCATGACGTGCTCAGAGGCCTGCAGACGGGTGTGCTGGCACATGTCTAAAATCCAGATTTCTTTCTTTTTCTTTTTTTGTGACGGAGTCTCGTTCTTGTCGCCCAGGCTGGAGTGCAGTGGTGCGAATTTGGCTCACAGCAACTTCCGCCTCCTGGGTTCAAGCAATTCTCCTGCCTCAGTCTCCTGAGTAGCTGGGATTACAGGTACCTGCCACCATGCCTGGCTAAGTTTTTGTACTTTTAGTAGAGACGGGGTTTTTCCATGTTGGCCAGGCTGGTCTGGAACTCCTGACCTCAAGTGATCCACCCGCCTAGGCCTCCCAAAGTGCAGGTGTGAGCCACTGTGCGTGGCCTAAAATCCAGATTTCTGACCGCCCCCTCCCCCCCAAAAAAGCCAGAAAACCTTAACTGGTGGCATTTGCTGATTCCTGTGGTGTAAATACTCTCACCATGGCAGATTTCAAGCTGCCAATTGCCTTGCAAAACTTTTGAGTATGTAAAAAGCAGCTCTCACGAGCTGGATGCTGGTATGAGCCAGTTCTGGTGTGCCACAGCATCAGGTCATCCGTCATTGCCAAAATGCAGAGGCAGGTGGAGAGGATAGGAGAAGAGGCTGGAGAGGTGGACTGAGAGAGGATTGGGAAGGGCTTGAACGTCACATTTGGGAGTTTGAGCTTTAATATGAAGCAGCAAATGCCTAAACCCTGATTGGGTGGCTATGGGTATATGTGTGAGCCAACAGCTGTCCTGCTGTTTGTTTTTCTATTGTGCCCTGGCTGTCCTTTAAGCTGGTCCTCTGAATAACCCCAAGGGGCCTGTGTGGGCTTGGTAGTAGACCTGGAGAGGGGTGCACAGAATGTGACGCGCATTGTTTTCTAATAGGGAGGTAGAAGGAGAGTTCTTGCTCACCCCAGCCAGCTGCATTGTGAGGCCATCCCTCATCTTAATGGGCTCATCCAAATCTCGTTTGCTAATGAGGAATTTAATGGTCACAGACTGACAAGCGAGGAGAAACGGGAAGGTCGTTATGAAAATGAAGTCTGTAGCTAAATACCACCTCACTTCCATCCCACCAGCCCACCCCTGTGTGCCAGCCTAGATTGGGTAGGTTGGTGGGAGAAACGGACTGGCTTGATCTCAGCTTGAAACTGGGCTCCAGGCTGGGCCTGTGGGTCAGCACCACGGACAGGGCCAGCACTGTTCTTCAAAGTCCTGTGGGTTGGAATGCCTTTTCCTCTCTGCTCCCAGCCAGTTTGTTTGACCAGGACTCAGATGGGGTGTCACCTCCCCCTGCAAACCTTGCACACAGCCCCAGGTGGGTGAGGGCCACAGTGTTTGCATGACTTCTGCACATTCTCATAGTGCCTATGCCATAGTGCTAAAATGATACATTCCCTTGGCTGTTTTCCCTGCCAGCTTCTGAGTAACTTGAGTGCAGGGTCTGTGTCATTCTCTCCATAACTGGAATGCTGACCAGATACTGTGAAAGACAGAGGAAGAGAATTTCTGAGACTAAATGAATGAACTAGTGAACAAATGAGTAGGTAGAGTAGTGAAGGAAAGAATGCATGAATAATGGGTTTAATGTAACAATTAATAGCAATGGAACCATAGACCAGGCTATCAAAAGGGAGGGTAAGGATCTGGATTCAAAAGAAACATCCCATCCCTTAGATTGCATACACAAGCCAGGCAGAGGGAAGTTAGAACAGAGATTTCCAGAAATTTCCACATCCACTCCTCCATCCTCCCATCGCACAGGGCTGTTCATAGTAAAACTACATATCCCAGCACTCTTTGCAGTCATTTGTGACCATGTGACTAACTTATGACCAATGGGGTGTAAGAAGATGTGTAAAGGGAGCTGGCATCTGTTCTCTGTTGCTATAAAGGAATATCTGAAACTGGGTAATTTGTAAAGAAAACAAATTTATTTCTTACAGTTCTGGAGGCTGAAAGGTCCAAGGCCAAGGGATTGCATCTGGTGAGGGCCTTCTTGCTCATTTGGATTCTATGTAGAGTCCCGAGGCAGCACAGGGCATCACAGGGTGAGAGGACAAGAACACACCAAACTAACTTTTGTAACAGCCCTCTTGTGATAACTAACCCATTCCCAGGATAACTCAATAACCCATGAATTTATCCCTCGTGACTCAATCACCTCTTAAAGACCCCACCTCTTAATACTGTTCCACAGGGGATTAAGTTTTAACATGAGTTTTGGCATGAGTTTCAGAGGCGACAAACATTCAAACCATAGCACATGTCCTTCTCTGTCCCTTTCTCCTTCCTGTTGGCTGGATGGTGGGAGTGATGGCTGGAGCTGAAGCAGCTGTCTCAGACTTGGAAGCCAGGCAACAACATGATAAAAGTGTGGGTCCTTTGAGGACAGTGGGCTCCTCCCCTCATCCACACTGGAAGAGCTCAGTTGCATCTCACCTTGTGCTCTGTATCCTGAGAAGAAGAAAGGTAACAGGTCAAGGCTGCTGGGTCAGGGCAGCCAGGAATCCTGGCTAGTGTTTGGGACACAGAAGAGCCAGTAGACCAGTGGGAGCAAACCTGGTCTGCAGGGAAGAGCCCTGGACAGAAAGTCAGAGGATTATGTCATATTCTTGGTTGTTTTCTTCATTTCTTCTCCCATTTGGGAAGACTCTCAATCAAGGCTGGCTGCTGGATTGTTTACTGGGGTCAGTTCAGCAAGCTGGGACTGTGGAGGCCTGTCGGGGTGAGGATGGCTCAGGAAGGGATGTCTTTTCAAGGCCTCGCTCTGGGAATCTGGGAAGAAGAAGCTGGAGAGAGAGAGCTCTGATGGAGGGTGAGTTAGGCAGAATTGTAAGATGAGCCCCAAGGGCTTACACACCGTTGTATGATTCCCTCCCCTTGTGTGTGGGTGAGACATGTAACTTGCTTCTAGTTAATAGAATATGGCAAAGATGACTGGGCACAGTGGCTCACGCCTGTAATCCCAGCACTTTGAGAGGCTGAGGCAGGAGGATTGCTTGAGTCCAGGAGTTTGAAACAAGCCTGGGCAACATAGTGAAACCTTGTCTCTACTAAAAACAAAAGAAAATTAGCCAGGCATGATGTCACACACACCTGTGGTTCCAGCTACTCAGGAGGCTGAGGTGGCAGGATTGCTTGAGCCTGGGAGGTCGAAGTGGAGGCTGCACGACAGAATAAGACCTCATCTCTAAAAAGAATATGGCAAAGTTGAAGACGTTTTGCAGATGTCATTAAGGTCTCTAAACAGTTAACTTTAAGTTGATCAAAAGGGAGATTATCTTGGATGGGCCTGGACTAATCAGGTGAGCACTTTATTTTATTTTATTATTCGAGACAGAGTCTCTCTCTGTTGCTCAAGCTGGAGTGCAGTGGTGTGATCTCAGCTCACTACCACCTCCACCTCCCAGGTTCAAGCGATTCTTATACCTCAGCCTCCCAAGTAGCTGGGATCACAGACGTGTACCACCATGCCTGGCTAATTTTGTACTTTTAATAGAGATGCAGTTTTGCCATGTTGGCCAGGCTGGTCTGGAACTCCTGACCTCAAGTGATCCGCCCTCCTTGGCCTCCCAAACTGCTGGGATTACAGACGTGCACCACTGCCCCCAGCCCATGAGCCACTGCACCCAGCTCAGCAAGCACTTTTAAAGAAGACCTGGACATCAGAGCCTCTCTCCTCCTGGTTTTGAAGAAGCAAGCTGCCGCGAGTCTACAGCTGTAAGGAAATGAATTCTGCCAGCGACTCCATGTGGTTGAAAGAGGACCCCGAACGTCAGATGAGACCCAGTCCCAGGAGACACATTGAGTGCTGCCTTTCAGGACCCTGAACAGAGGACCCAGTTGAACCATCACCAGGCTCCTGACCCACAGAAACTGTGAGACAATAAACGTGTATTGTCTTAAGCTCCTAAGTGCGTGGTCATTTGTTACACCGCAATAAAAGGTGTGAAAGAAGGTCAGATGTGCCCTGACTGCGGCGCTTTGGTTCAGCCCTACCGCCTGCCTCTCTGAAGCGGGGAGGTGGGGCTGGGATCACAGCTCAGGGTGATGTGACAATGAGAAAGAAAATTAAAATCCAAGATGGAGCGATTCAAAACTGTAATCTCGGCAAACAGTGGCACTTAGATTTCCCATTATTGATCCCCTCCGCGGATATTCTCCAATCTCGTAATTACAGGAGGACTTTTTCCATTTAGGCTGAAATGCTTCCCCTCCCCCCATGCCCCTCCTTTATTTCTTTAAACTTGCAATAACACGCAATAGATTGTACGCAGCTGTGGAGCCTAAATAAACAGAGCTAATCATTTTAATTGAAATCCGATCTCAGCAACAGGAAGGCCCTTCTGTTGTGATATTCTCCCCCTTATCTCTCTGGAGCAGGGAGCAAGTCCTGCTCCTGGCTTGGGCCACTCAGGGACACACACACACACACACACACACGCACGCACGCACACACACGCATGCACACACTTTTCTCCACCTCTGCCTTCGCATCTGTTCATCCTCCAGGGCTTGGTTCAGACATCGCCTCCCTGTCTCTCCTCTTTGCTCCCAGTCCTAGGGCTGACCACCTGCAACCTCCTAGGTCCCCACTGGTGGCTGGGAGATGCTGCCCAGTGCTGGAGCTGGGGGTCAGGCAGGCCCTCCCAAACACAACCTCTTCATCCCCCTGCCTCCAGGCACAGGGTAGGCCAGTCTCTGCCAGGATCCTCCTGACAGCTCACATACGTCATTTATTCACCAAGTTGTTGGCCACTGGTAGTTCTCTTCAGCTAATCTGGGGTTCTCAGACAGAGAAGGGCAATTTGTCCCCCTCCCCAGGAACATTGGGAGACATTTTTAGTTGTTACAACTTGGGAGGAGAATTTCCACTAGCATCTAGTGGGTAGAGGCCGGGGTGCTGCCAAATTCCTACAGTGCAGAGGAAAGCCCCATAACAAAGAACAATCTGGCCTGAAATGTCAATAGTGTGGAGACTGAGAAACCTCAAGCTAACCTGCATTCTTCTTCTTCTTTCTCTCCTCCTTCTCCTCCTCCTTCTTTTTTGAGATGGAGTTTCGCTCTTGTCGCCCAGGCTAGAGTGCGATGGCACGATCTCGGCTCACTGCAACCTCCACCTCCAGGGCTCAAGCAATTCTCCTGCCTCAGCCTCCCGAGTAGCTTGGATTACAGGTGCTGGTCACCAGCTAATTTTCGTAGTTTTTAGTAGAGACTGGGTTTCACCATGTTGGTCAGGATGATCTCAACCTCCTGACCTCAGGTTTTCCGCCCGCCTCGGCCTCCCAAAGTGCTGGGATTACAGGTGGGAGCCACAGTGCCTGGCCCCTGAGTTCTTCTTGAACTCATTTAATTTCGTAGAATGGAAAGATTAATAGCCACAGGTGGAAGGAACCAATAAACTAGGATGATGACACGCACGGCACACACATGCGCGCACACACACATGCACACACGCGCACACATATGCACACACATGTGCACACATGCACACATATGCACGTGCACGCACATACTCACACGCACACACACGTATGCACACATACACACATGCACACGCACACACACCCCTTTCTCCACCTCTGCCTTCACGTCTGTTCATCCTCCAGGACTTGGTTCAGACATCACCTCCTCCTGGAGTCTTCTCCAAGCTGTGGGTTGTGTGACATGTCCGTCCTCTGTGCCCCCTGAGTCCCCCATGCATGTGATTCCCTCAGCATTGACCATCCCCTGTGATATTACCGAGTTTTCCTGCAAAACTGACATGATGACAAAGGTCAGGGCAGTGGTCACCTTGGGGGTGGGGAGTGGCTGGGAAGGACTTTTGGGCTTCTTGGGGGCTGTTCTGTTCTATTTCTTGCTCTGGGAACTGGTTTGCTGTAAGGTTCAGTTTGTGAAAATTTGCCTTGCTAAATAAACACTATCATCTGTGCATTTTAGGTACGTGTTTTATAATTCAATAAAAACTTTAAAATTTTTTTCTTGTAACCTCATCCAGGTAGAGACCCAATAATGACCCAATAATTAAACCTGAAGCACTGACACACGACACACATTCCTGCCTTGGCTACCCTGAACCCAGGCACCCCCGGGCCGCTGTCCTCCTGGCTTGGGCCAGGTGTGGGCTCACCTGTGTCTCTTCCTTCTTCCTCCCTCGGCTTCCTCCAAGAGATGCCCTTGGCCACAGCTTCCAGAGCTGGTCCCTCTGTTCAGAGCCCCTCCCTACCTCCTGGCCAGGAGCATGCTAAAGAGAGATCGTCCCATTGAAGTAATTACCGCCGCAGGCACCAGGGAGACATTTACCACTCACTAAAAAACATTTTCCCTAGCACACCCATTAAACCCTGGCATTTACCCAGGAACTACAAATCTCAGCCCAAGGGAGACGCTGCCACTTCGTAACCCAGGAACCAGGGGAGCCACCAGCCTTACACAGCTTTTGCTTCTCATCACTTTCATTTTTTTGAAATGGAGTCTCGCTCTGTCGCCCAGGCTGGATTGCGGTGGCACAATCTTGGCTCACTGCAACCTCTGCCTCCCAGGTTCAAGCAATTCTCATTCCTCGGCCTCCCAAGTAGCTGGGATTACGGACGTGCACCTCTGCGCCTGGTTACTTTTTGTATTTTTAGTAGAGATAGGGTTTCGCCATGTTGGCCAGGCTGGTCTTGAACACCTGACCTCAGGTGATCCACCCGCCTTGGCCTCCCAAAGTGCTGGGATTACAGGCGTGAGCCACTGCACCTGGCCTTTCTCATCACTTTTTTTTTTTTCGAGTTTTTAGCAGGAAAAGATGACTCCTTGGCTGACTGCCTCTGGCCAGTGACAAGGCCAAGATTCTTTAGTTTCTAGGAAATCCTATTGCCTGTTGTTATGGGGACATTGAGGCTTGCATTCATTCATTCATTCATTCATTCATTCATTCAGCCAACACTCATGGAGTACTCACTAGGCTGGGTGCTGGGGTACCAAAATGAAAAACTCAGTTCTAGTATGTGGAGTCCCGAGAAGTAAGCAACAAGGAAGAATGGGTCTGGGGTGGTGGGGCGGGGATGTGGGGATGGGGTGGAGGGGTGGGGAGAACAATTGTTCTAATAACAGACAACCTGCTGACACGACTACCTCACTCTGCACGTAGCCCCAGAAACACGACCCTGTGAAACTGCCCTGCAGCCCCTGCCCCTTTGCAGACAGCCCCTTCTCTGCTGTGCTGCCCATTGGACCCTTGCAATGTTTCTTAATGTATCTTTGCACCTTCTCTAATAAATCTGCCTTTCTTTACCTAGGACTGTCTTGTTACATTTTTTTACTGCCTGCAAGGCCAGCCCTAGCCAGTCATACCCACAACGTAGCAGACAGCCTGCAAGACTCCAAGGTACCGGATCCACCTGTGTCCCCATGTGAAGTGAGAGGCCACAGGAACCCCGCTTCTCTTGTCTGGTACTCTCCACGACTCGGAAAACTTGGCCTTGACTGTTGGAACCCAGGATCAACATCCGAGCCTAAAGCAAGCATGTAGAAGGACATGAGAAGGCCATCTTCTTGGGACGTAGGGATGATGAGATTGCTCGGTGGGGGTGGTCCAGCTGGTGCTAGAGAAAGTGGCCATGGTATTGGTGTCCAAGGAGCACGACCAGACCGCAGGACTGCAGAGGACCACTTGGGTCCTGAGGGAGGGGACCTGTTGCTCTGGCCCTCCCCAGCGCTGTTTACTTCCTTGTTTCTTCCCATCCCTGTGTTTTTCCCATAGGCCCCTCCCTGGGACTGAAGTTTCTAGACAGAGTGATTGCGAGTCCTTGTTTGCCCAGGACAGCTCTGGTTTATGCCTGGTGTCCTGGCATAATCATTAACAGCTCCCTCTTTCACTCTAAAAAATGTCCTGGCTTGGACTTTAAATTACATAGTCACTCTATGACACAGTCGCCCTGTGTCTTGGATGCTTCTCTTCTAGGAAGAGCCTCTGCCCTAAAGGAGGCTCTAACAGTGGAGGAGAGAGACGCCAATCAGATCGTTACCAAGCAAACAGGGGAGTAAACGGTTGAGCTTTGTAACTGGGAGGCCTTTGAGGAGGCACCTAATCCAGATCCGGGGTCTTAAGAGGGCTTCCTAGAGGGGGTGATTCGGCTGCCAACTGGAAATAAGAGGGATTAGGCTGGACGTGGTGGCTCAAGCCTGTAATCCCAGCACTTTGGGAGGCCGAGGTGGGTAGATCGCTTGAGCTCAGGAGTTCAAGACCACTCTGGGCAATACGGTGAAACCCCGTCTCTACTAAAATACAAAAAATTAGCTGGACGTGGTGGCACGCACCTGTAGTCCCAGCTACTCTGGAGGCTGAGGCAGGAGAATCGCTTGAGACCCGGAGGCAGAGGTTGCAGTGAGCCGAGATTGCGCCACTGCACTGCAGCTTGGGCGACAGAGTGAGACTTCATCTCAAAAAAAAAAAAAAAAAAAAAAAAAAAGAGGGATTGATCAGTCCAAGGTGGGGCAGGAAGGGAGTCCTGGGGACAGAATGGGCACACAGTGTGGCTGGTGTGAAATGAGGCTGGAGAGGCCGGTGTTGGGTGGGGCTTGCACCCCACACCAAGGGGCTGCCCTTCATGCTGGAGGCAGTGGAGAGGATGCAGATGGTCCAGGCTGCTCAAAGCATGGCCCAAGGGCTGGTGCCAGTCTAAGAACTGTGTGTTACCCATCATTGACCAAGCAAGTTTAGAAACTGAGAGGAAATAGAAATGGTCATAGCAATTTGACAAGGTAATTTTACGCCCGTTGATTTAATAATAAAAATTAGCCTTGCGTTTTGTATGTTATTTCGAATTTTATTTTTTCTAATAATTAATATTCATCTTATTTTTGCAAACACAGTGATGGTAACACCACTTTGGCAGTTCCTTAAACAGTTAAACCTGGAATCCTACTCCCAGGGGTATACTCAAGAGAATTGAAAACGTATGATCACACCAAAACTTGTACGTAAATATTTGTTATAACATCACTAACAATTGCCAAAAAGTGGAAACAGCTCAAATGTACATCAACTGATGAATGGATAAACAAAATGTGGTATATCTTGGCTGGGCACAGTGGCTCACACCTGGAATCCCAGCACTTTGGGATTTGAGGCCAGGAGCTCAAGACCAGCCTGGCCAACATGGTGAAACCCCGTCTATACTAAAAATACAAAAATTGGCCGGGCGTAGTGGCACACACCTGTAATCCCAGCTACTCAGGAGGCCGAGGCAGGAGAATCACTTGAAACTGGGAGGTGGAGGTTGCAGTGAGCTGAGATTGTACCACTGCACTCCAGCCTGGGTGACAGAGCGAAACTCCATCTCAAAACAACAACAAAAACAACACAAACCATCCCCCCGCCCCCTAGAAAAATTCCAAAGTGGTATATCTATAGGACGGATTTGTTTGTTTGTTTGTTTGTTTGTTTTTGAGACAGAGTTTCACTCTTGTTGCCCAGGTTAGAGTACAGCGTGCGATCTTGGCTCACTGCAACCTCTGCCTCTGGGGTTCAAGCAATTATCCTGCCTCAGCCTCCTGAGTAGCTGGGATTATAGGTGTGCACCACCACATCCAGCTAATTTTTTGTATTTTTAGTAGAGATGGGGTTTCATCAGGCTGGTCTCCAACTCCTGACCTCAGGAGTTCCTCCGCATGCCTCGGCCTCCCAAAGTGCTGGGATTACAGGTGTGAGCCACCATGCCCGGCCTATAGGATGGAATATTAATCAACTACAAAACGGAATGAAGTTCTGATCCATGCTATGACATGGATGAAGCTTGAAAACATTATGCCAAGTGAAAGAAGCCACGTATTGCATGTTTCCATTGATATGAAATGTATAGAATAGGCAAATCCACAGAAACAGAAAATAGATTAGTGATTGCCAGGGGCCAGGGGAAGGAGGAAATGAGGAGTAAGTATTAAGGGGTATGGATTTCTTTCTGGGCTGATGAAAATGTTGCGGAATTAGGTGGTGGTGATGGCTGTGCAATGTTCTGAAATACATTGAAAACCACAGAACTGCACATCTTAAAAGAGTGAACTTTATAGTATGTGAATTATATCTTAATAAAAATATTTTAACGTATTGATCTGTCACAGACTGGTGATTAAAAAAAACCCACAGGTCCCGCACCTCGGGTAGCTGTAGAAGGACTGAATTAGCTCATCTGTTCTGTGCAAAGCTGTGTGCCAGCCAAGGGGAGGAGTGACCAGGCTACCTGGGTGAGAAAGTCAGGCGGCCCAGGGCTCAGGTCCTGATTCCTGAGCTAGGGAAATAACCAGCACTAGGGAAATCAGCCAAGTGTCTGTTATGTTCTGAGATGGAGCGGTTCTAGGCAGAGGTCAGCTCATGAGAAACAGGCATTGGGGGAATGTTGTGATGATTCTAGAAGTCTGTACCTCAAAATAAAGCTTTTGTTGTTGTTGTTGTTGAGGTGGAGTTTCGCTCTGTTGCCCAGGCTGCAGCGCAGTGGTGCGATCTCGGCTCACTGCAACCTCTGCCTCCCAGGTTCAAGCGATTTTCCTGCCTCAGCTGGAACTACAGGCATGTACCACCATGCCCAGATAATGTTTGTATTTTTAATAGAGATGGGGTTTCATCATGATGGCCAGGCTGGTCTCCAACTCCTGGCCTCAGGTGATCCACCCGCCTTGGTGTCCCAAAGTGATGGGATTACAGGTGTAAGTCGCCACACCGGGCTATCAAAATAAAACTTCTTCAAGGCTTTTTCTGGGAGGAGGTGGGAGTAGACTGGCTTTCCTAACCTTGTCTCCCCATCCACTTCAGCTGGGAGTTGGCCACTCCAGAGACCAGGCCTCCTCTGTCAGTCAGCGGCCAGTCTGCTGGGATCCAGGGGGCCAGGAGCTGGCCTGTCTCTGCCAGAAGCAGCGGAGACCAGGGGTTTGTTTTCTTACCCTGTGGAAGATCCATTATTTTCCTGACAAAATCCAAAGAAGTCTTCAGCCAGGAGAAGGTGTGGGGAGCGCCTGTAGCCAGCTGCCTGCCTCACATCTGCAGAGGGGCAGCCAATGTACTGGAGAGGGAGTTGGTAGGGGTCGGGGGGGAAGGGACCAGGTCCCGGGGATCTGCTGGGAGCAAAATGAAAACAGCCTGGAGCTGGGCTACATAATGACAAACCATGACAGTGGTCATCCCTAGATTTAATAGGTGCCTGCTCTGTGATTGGCTCTGTGCTAGGCTCTGTGCTAAGAGCTTCACAAACACTGTTGTTACTAAATAGCCCAGGCCTCTCAGGTGAATGTCATTATTGTCTCTCAGTCACTGCTCGGAAACGGAGTCTGAGAGAAGCCGAGTAGCAGTGCCCTCATGGTGGAGACGTAATGCAGGTCTGCTGGCCTCCGCAGCACACACGCCGTGCTCTCGTGGGTGCCGTGCTCTCGTGGGTGCCGTGCTCTCGTGGGTGCCACACACAGCGTGGAGAGGTGGCAAGCAGGGAGGAGGAAGGGCGGCCAGAACATGGCAGGGTCCCCACACCTAGGCAGGGTCACTCACATTTTCCCCATCACTGCCGGCCACGGGACGAGGGGAGGGAAGCTGGTGCCGGTGTTGAACAACTGACCCAGGGCCCTGGAGTTCCTTGCTCGAGCTGGGAGGGAAGCAGGGGGATGGATCAGGCGACCTGTAGTCCTTCCAGACTCATGATTCCATGGCCGTGTGGCAGAAACTGGGAACATTCTGGGAGAATCGGAGGCTTCAGGCACTCTCATTTCCAAGCTTGGAGTTTGGCCAAGCATGTTGGGTGGGACCTGGGGGTCGTGATCCAAATGTGTGGAACCGGGAAGGCCTTCCAGCCCTTTTTGGGGGTTGCAGGGAAATAGGAGGGCCTGCTGAGGCCCTATACAAGAGGCCTCCCAATGTAGGAGGACCCACGAATGAGCAGACTGAGGCCTTTGAGGCCATGCGGAACAGTTGCATGGAGGAAACTTCTGGAAGGCAGAGCTTTCGGGCAGGGTCTGGAAGAGAAGGGAGGGAAGCCTGCAGGAGGAGGGAGGCAGAGGCTGGGGGCCAGAGGGCATTTCGGGACATCACCATCATTATTTAACTTTCATTTCGCAACTCCACCATCACTCACTCCGAATGCAGATCATAAAAATTACAATTGATGTTTCAATTAGTTATAATTTACAGAGCGATTACATTTAATTTCTCTTTTATTGTATTTTAATGGCTTCAAATTTCGTGTTGATGAGATTCAGCCCCATGCTCTGAAGCTACAGGCCCAGGGTGGAGAGGGGGCTGGGGATTTTAAGGGGGCAGGTAGGCCGGTGGAGCTCTGGGGCCTCTTGCTGCCTCGGTCTCCCCCAGCCACCCAGCAGCCTCTCACCAGTCTTCCCTGCCTGGGGTTGGGAGTGGGAAGCAGGTAGAAGGAAAAGCTGCAGGGCCTGGGGAGGGGGAGGCTTCGGGCCCTGCCCCGCAGCCATCTGTTTAAATGATGCTGCTAATGGAGAAGGAACATTTGCCTCTTCTTAACTAAGGATCCAGGGGAATGAGGCGGAGACAAGGGGAGGGGCCTGTGAGGAGCCCAGGAGAGAATCAATGATCTGTGCTCCTTTGCCAGGCTGGAGGAGACGGAGACAGCCTGGGCAGGGAGCTCAGCAGCTCAGAGCCTAGAGTGCAGAGGAGAGAAGCTGGGGAGAACAGAAGTTGAGCCTTTGCACAACTTCTGTTTTCTTCTCGTGCCTAGCTCAGTGTGAGACAGCACAGGGGCTAGGATGTGCTGGTGCTTAGTAAATGTAAGACCAGTTGTTCATGTTTGTTCATGGGAACTCTTCCAGTGCAGTTCTTTGGAAGTGCGGTGTCCTTTGGAAGAAGTTCCTTGCAGACTCCCCCCCCTTCTCCTGCTCCTGGGTAACGAACGGTGGACCTTTGCTGCTGGCTGCAGAGGAAGGGCCCACCAAGGGCACCAACAGGGTGACGGTGGGCTTGGTAATTAGACGTGGTCCAGGCTGCGGGGCCTTTCTGCAGCTTGGCAGCTGCTCACAACACAGTTGGCTTTGAAGAGGCTTCAAAGTGTCTCCCAGGAAGGTCCCTAAATCACCTGAAAAATAGCTTGGAGTCTGTCAACTCCAGGAGTGGGAGAGAGGCAACAGCTTTGCTGGGCTTCCCAGGTGGGAGGCAGGAGTCAGTACGTCAAAGTCTCAGAAGCTGGGGACCTGGGGGGAGACCAGAGGTCCTGAATCAGGCTGTGGAACCCCCTGCTGCCTGGAGAAGCTGCCTGGGCTGGGCTCTGGATTTCTATGTGGAGGGGCCAGGGAGGGTTGCAATCTTACTGGAATGGGAGGAGTCAGGAGCTGGGCTCTCCATGTTCTGGGTATACTCCCGGGCCTGGGGGCTGATGGAGAAGCTGCAGGAGAGGCCTGATCTCAGCACGTCTCTCCCAGCCCCGTGCCTACGGGCAGCAGCCAACATCCTGTCCCAGCCCAGGTCTCCTGGCAGGGGCAGAACCGGAGGCAGCCTGGCAGTGAGGCTGCAGTGAGCAGTGGTGAGTGTGTGCACAGACGGCTTGCCAGCGAGGTGGAGGCCCTGCAAACTGTATCGAGGAAAGGAGAATGTTTCAAGGAATGAAATCTCAGCCTGGAAAAGAAGAAACTAGAAAGCTACTGCACTTTCTGACTTCCAAACAATTAAAGTAGTCAAGGAGCGTGAAGGCTCAGTGAGGGGTTGAACGTCCTCTTGACCCTGTCAAAATCTTAGGCCAAAAAAGTGCCCGCTTCATCTCCAGCGCTTTGCCCGTTGCTCAGAAGCGTTTAGCTTCCTGACGATTCCAGTGTTCTCAGCAGTGACTATCAAACACTCCAGCTTTTACTAATTAATCCGATTTTTTAACAAAGAAGAAAGAGGTCATGTATCAATTTTACTGAAGAATTCTTCCCTTTATTCAGAAATTCTTCTAACTATCTGAAGGGGACAGGCTGTTTAGCTTCTTTGGGCCTCAGTTTACTCATAAGTGGTTGATGGTGGTGGGAGGGTCCTAAAATCTCTGGACCCTTTAGCGTCTGCCGTGTCACACATGTGTGCAGGCTCTAGACAGACAGTTTAGGGAGGAGTGGTCCTGAGCCGAGTCTCCTCAGCAGAGTGGCAGCTGGTGGGCATGGCTCTGGGAAGTGAGCTGGCACCTCCACCAGGTGCTTTCCAGTCCCCCAAAACATCCGCCACCCCAGAACATGGCACAGTGGACGTCTTTTGGTCTTGGCCTCCTGGGTTCTCTTCTTAGAGCTGCCATCACAAATGATCACACACTTGTTGGCCTAAAACAACAGAAACTGATACTCTCCCAGTTCTTCAGGACAGAAGTCTGAAATCCGGGTGTCGGAAGTGCTGTGCTCCCTCTGAGGCTCTAGGGCAGGGTTCCTTTTTGTCTATCCCAGTTGCTGGCGGGGCTTCTGGTGTCCCTTGGCTTGTGGTCACGTCACTCAAGTCTCTGCCTCCATCCTCACGTGACCCCCTTCCTGTGTCTGTGTGTTTCCTTTTCTGTCTCTTAAAAGGACACACATGCTCACTGGATTCAGGACCCACCCTAATCCAAGATAATCTCTTTTTTTTTTTTTTTTTTTTTTGAGACAGAGTCTCACTCTGTTGCTCAGGCTGGAGTGCAGTGGTGCAGTCTCAGCTCACTGCAAACTCTGCCTTCCAGGTTCAAGCGATTCTCCTGCTTCAGTCTCCCAAGTAGCTGGTATTACAGCCACCATGTGTGCCACCACGCCTGGCTAATTTTTGTATTTTTTGTAGAGATTGGGTTTGGCCATGTTGGCCAGGCTGGTCTTGAACTCCTGACCTCAGGTGATCTGCCCACCTCAGCCTCTCAAAGTGTTGGTATTACAGGCGTCAGCCACCACGGCTGGACCTCCAAAACACCCTTCAAAGAGATTATCAGGAGGATAATCTCTTCTTGATCCTTACCCTAACTACATCTGCAAAGACCCTATTTCCAAACTAGGTCACATCCTGAGGATCAGATGGAAGTGAATTTTTTGGGGGACACTGTTGAAACACTGCACTTTCTCAGCATGTCTCCTTCCCTCTTCCTGGTAAGATACCCTTCCTCATTTGGGAGATTCTTCTGTCCTACTCCCCATTGTACATGATTCTGATGGGCAGGCAATGACCGTGTCCTTTCCCCTCCTCTTGACCACAGGGGCAGACATGTGCCCCCTGGGACACTGTACCTGTCTCTCAGGCCTTAAGAATGCACAGGAGGTTGGGCAGTGGGGACTCAGGGATCGGAGCTGGTTCAGACAGAGTCATTCCTGAGATTTAGATATTCCTCAAGATATGGCCGGGTGCAGTGGCTCACACCTATAATCCCAGCACTTTGGGAGGCCAAGGCGGGTGGATCTTCTGAGGTCGGGAGTTCAAGACCAGCCTGGCCAACATGGCGAAACCCCATCTCCACTAAAAAAGTATAAAATTAGCTGGGCGTGGTGGCACGTGCCTGTAATCCCAGCTACCTCGGTACTTGGGAGGTTGAGGCAGGAGAATTGCTTGAACCCAGGAGGTGGAGGGTACAGTGAGCTGAGACTGCACCATTGCACTCTAGCCTGGGCAACAGGAGCAAAACTCTGTCTCAAAAAAAAAAAAAACCCAAAAAACAAAAAAAAACCCCAAAACCAGATATGTTCAACAGGAGAGGGAGAGGGAGCCTCTGGGATCCTGTGCTAGGATCATGCAAGCCTGGAGGAGCCTGTGGCCATCTCCCTTCCTCAGGCTGCATGAAGGCAGCTGTTACGCAGAAGGACAGGCCGGGGCCAGCAACAAACAGAGGCAGAACCTGGACATGGGGATATGGGTGTGGCAGGGGGCTAAGGAAAACAGAATAAAAGGATGGGAAAACCAGATGTGGTCATTCAGGCCTGCCAGCACCTGACTCCGTTCTCTTTCTTACCCTCAATCCGTGCCTGCCAGCACCCGACTCTGCCCTCTCTCCCTGTGCAGCTCCCTTCTCTGCTCCAGTGAATCTGAGTGGCTGTTCTGTCCCTTGCCACAGAACCCTGATGGACACAACAGCGTATGGAATAACCGATGGCCCTTGAGGGGGCTGGGAGAGCAGCCATCGGTGACGTTATCAGAAGAGATTCCCGCTTTGGCAGGCGCTGGACTGGATTAATGACTTCAATAAGCACATATGAGGTCCCTCCTGTGTGCTAGCTACTGGGGATGCAGACATGCAAGCCAGTGGTAAAACTGTCTTTAACATATGCAGAGTGGGTTAACTGGAGGGTAGGAGTGTGGGGTAGACTACTTTCAGGTAGCCGTCAGGTGCTAGGGTTGGGATGAGCCCTTGGTGGCTTGGGAGCAGCTCTCTCTGGTGCACAGCAGGTGTTGGGAAGTATTTGTTGAATAAATGAATTTAGATTATTTTATGGTTCACTTGCTTACGTCTGCCAGTGACTCATGCTGTGTGCCTCTTCTTTCCTCTGCACACATCTCTCCCCGTGCTCGCCCATGCGCGCGCACACGCAGGCACACACACTGTCAACAGCCTGATATGACGCTGAGCACCTGGGAGTGCTGACTAAGCGTCTGGCGGGGGGGTCACATGATGGAGCGGCTGGCCGATGGATGATTGGCAGCCGCCGTGGTAGGAAGCTGTCCTATTCGTCTGCCCCTCCCTGCATTGGGCAGGGAGGGTGGGGCCCCGCGTGGCTCCTGGAATTTGGGCTTGTGCTCAGCTCCTAATGACTCACTTTGTGGACTGGCCATGGGGTGTTTCATCCACAGGTTCTCTCACCTCCTCGTCTCCAGGGAGTGTCCGGGTGGTCTTCAGCAAGGACTGGGCAATATGGCCATTTCAACACTGGTTCTTTACTCCCATGTTGTTTGGGGGTCTTGGAGGGGTTCTTCGGAGGGAGAGGGAGGGACGCTGCAGAGGGCACCATGGAATACCGGGCTCCCTGTTTCTATATAAGGCTGCCAGAGGCTTCTGCATCTGTGGGCCCTGTCCTTGGAAGCCGGGTCTGCACTGCAGGTCCCCCACGCAACCACTAGATGTCAGTGTTTCTTAATGGATGGAAGGGGGAGCCTGGGAAGGGCTGACGGAGAGGGATGGTCTAGATGGTCCTAGAGTGTAACAGGGCCTGGGCTACGCCCATCTTATAGATGGGAAAAGTGAGTCCTGGGAACTTAGCTAAGGCACAGGTAAGCTTCTCTGGACACTGCAGTGAATCTGATGAAAGCCCCAGGGTTCCGGCTTCCACTTCCTCATTCAGCGTCTTTATTTGGGATGTGTCTCACCTGTGCTGTCCAAGAAGGGCGTTGTAGACCGGTAAGTGGGGAGGGGCCGGAGGGGATGAGAGTGATTCTGGAGAATCCAGCTTGGGAGGAGTGGGGCCTGACAATGAGAGAGGGGATGAGAGGGAGGACTTGGGGGATCAGCAGCTGGAAAAGCTCTGTTCATCCCATTCCAGCATTCCTCCTTCCTTCCTGCCTCTCATCCTCCTTTCTGTTTCAGTTTGTTAACTCAGAAGGCAGCACGCGTGAGAGAGACACACACACACAGAAAGAGAAGAGGAGAATCAACCAGGTGAGGAGGCTCCACTTTTTTTTTTTAAAGAGTATCGCTCTTATTGCCCAGGCTAGAGTGCCATGGTGCTATCTTGGCTCACTGCAACCTCTGCCTCCGGGTTCAAGTGATTCTCCTGCCTCAGCCTCCCGAGTAGCTGGGATTACAGGTGCCCACCAACATATCCAGCTAATATTTTTTAAAAAAATTTTTTAGTAGAGACAGGGTTTCACCATGTTGGCCAGGCTGGTCTCAAACTCCTGACCTCAGGTGATCCACCAACCTCAGTCTCCCAAAGTGCTGGGATTACAGGTGTGAGCCACTGTGCCCGGCCTGACGCTCCACTATTCAAGGGAGAATCCATCCCGCGCTGAACTGAAGTGCAGGTGTGGGACTTCTGTGCTATTTCCTGTCCTTGCCCCCTGCTCCCTGGCCCTTACTCCTGGCGCGGGGCCAGGTGTGCAGGAGGCCCTCGGTAAGTGTGTTTGGGTGGAGGTGGGGGCAGAGCGTGGCCAAGGACAGGAGATGGAGCTCCCCCAGTACAGCTCCTTCTGACTTCCCATGGGGAAGACCTGGGGATTCCAAAACATGGGGCAAAGTTTGACTCCTGAGCCCCCAGTGCAGTCCCAGCAATGTCAACACTACTCAGGGAAGTCACAGTTAAACGCCGGGGGCCACGGCCTCTGCTCACCCCCATTGGAGGGGAGGAGTAGGGGTCGGGATGGAGGGCAGATCAAGAGAGATGCTAATGTGGTTTAAGCAGAGATAAGAAAGGCTGTCTGGTGCCTGCAATGCTTCCCTGTGAGCCCGGGATTCTATCGTTAGAGACTGATTTATTTAGGTCAAGCCATGACTCCCCCTAGGAGTTTTCCATAGTTTCTTGCATGTAATAGACTATTCAGTAAATATTTGTCAACCCAGTCTCCTTAAAATGAAAATACCCCGAGGAGGGATAAACCATTTTCATTTGCTAACACTTCACCGTGAATTAGTTTATCACACTAACTAGTGCCCTAACAAGGTTTCTGAGGGGGAAACTCAGTACAGGTGTGTTCTGAGGAGGCGCCTGCCTGGGAAGAGGGGGAGATTTGGAGTTTGGGCAAGTGCTGGGGATGATGTGACTTGGCTGAGAGCAATGCTCAAGGTGGGCACAAGGACATTGGGTGTCTGCTGCCGGCCATACAGTCATGCCTTTTCCCTGCTGAAACTCTCGAAGATCTTCACAGTCCCTGGGAAAATGTCCCAACTCTTCACTAAGGTTGCAGAGGTCCTTTCTGATCTGATTACCTCTCTCCTCCCCAGCCTCCCATCTTGATACTGGCAATGCTCCAGCCGGACTCTTCCTTGAACTTAATGAGGCCTTATTACCTCCTTCCCTTTGTACTTGTTATTTATTCCCCATGCCTGGCTCACTATCCCACACTCTTTGCCTAGTTAATTTCAATGAGTTTCTCAAATTATGTTTAGATGTCACTTCCTCCAGGAAGTCTTCCATGACCAACCCGGTGTAGAGGAGGCTCTTCTTCTTCTTTTTTTTTTTTTTGAGATGGAGTCTTGATCTGTTGCCCAGGCTGGAGCGCAGTGGCACAATGTCGGCCCACTGTAAGCTCCGCCTCCCGGGTTCACGCCATTCTCCTGCCTCAGCCTCCCGAGTAGCTGAGACTACAGGCACCTGCCACCACACCTGGCTGATTTTTTTTTATATATTTTTTAGTAGAGATGGGGTTTCACTGTGTTAGCGGGGATGGTCTCAATCTCCTCACCCCATGATCTGCCTGCCTTGGCCTCCCAAAGTGCTGGGATTACAGACGTGAGCCACCGTGCCAGGCTGAGGAGGTTCTTCTTCTAAATGGCCTGGCACTACTCTGTAACTGCACTCTCCTTGCAGTTACATTGAAGAATTGGAAAAGAGTAACAAAAAGTAGTATACGTGCAGAATTTAAACGAATTCCAATTGTATAGGAGGCCTATAATAAAACGTTACAGTTGCCTGCTCGTATCAGTCAGAGTTCAGTCAGGAAAATAGAAACCACACCAGTTACCTTAACAGAGAGAATTTAATATAGAGAATTGGCTAAACAGGTATTGGAGGACTGAAAAAGCCCAAAGAGAACATTGAAGTAGCACGGTTAAAGGAACTATAGAAAGAAGCCATCATCCCTAGGACGGACAGAACAAAAGGGAGATGTCGTGGTTATCTGACTCTACAAGCTTGAAGAAGAGGCCCCATGAAGCTGGGTTTAGACCTCAGGCGCTGCAGCCTGGCTGACTGGTGCTGCTATCTCTGAAGGAGCATGATGAGATTGTGCAGTAGAAAACTGGCTATTGGAATGCACTGCTGCTGCTTGGGGAGATCTGTTGCTAGAGAGACAGGGACAAGAAGAATAAACTAGCAGAAAGAGCATGCATCTTTTCTCTCCTCCAGCCTTTGGTTTCTCTCTAGTCCTCCTACAGGCAGAACCCAACAAGGAGCCAGTTGACAAAGGAGAGATGTTATGTGCAGAGCCCTAATCTTAACACCAAAAAGTAGAGTTTAGAAGGGTGAGCTCAGGCTGGGTGTGGTGGCTCATGCCTGTAATCCCAGCATTTTGGGAGGCTGAGGCAGGCAGATCACCTGAGGTCAGGAGTTTGAAACCAGCCTGGTCGACATGGCAACACCCCACCTCTACTAAAAATACAAAAATTAGCCAGGTATGGTGGCGGGCACCTGTGGTCCCTGGTACTCTGGAGGCTGAGGCAGGAGAATCACTTGAACCCAGGAGGCAGAGGTTGCAGTGTCTGAGATTGTGCCACTGCACTCCAGCCTGGGTGACAGAGCGAGACTCCATCTTGATACAAAAAAATAAATAAAATTAAATGAATGAATGAATAAATAAATAGAAGGGTGAGCTTGGAGTTGAGAGATGATAGCCTGATAACTGAACACAGTCCTCCACCCCTTTGGCTACTCAGCATCCACTTACATGTATTGAACACCACCTAAGATGACAACAAACATACAGCTTTACCTTATAACCTGCAATTATTTTTTGTACAAAGACACTCACATTGTTCTCAAAGAGAGAAGACATAAAATCCCAAGAGCTATTATCCTCCTCTGAGTGACAGACATGGTATTCGTTTCTGGATGATGTTGATCACCCCCAAAAGTTAGTCATGGTCCCGTCTGAATATTTTGTTACTTACAGATGAAATTGTGAAGTTAACCACTGCTAATAATCTTTACATAAAATAAAAATGGCAAAGGAGAGAGAAGATACATTAGTTAATATGTGCCAGTGCAAACATGTACACATATACAACAGGCAAGGGAGAACATATTCCTGCTTTCTATGTTCTTGTTTTTTTTTTTTTTTTTTTTTTTTTTTTGAGACGGAGTCTCGCTCTGTTGCCCAGGCTGGAGTGCAGTGGCCAGATCTCAGCTCACTGCAAGCTCCGCCTCCTGGGTTTACACCATTTCCTGCCTCAGCTTCCTGAGTAGCTGGTACTACAGGCGCCCGCCACCTCGCCCGGCTAGTTTTTTTTTGTATTTTTTAGTTGAGACGGGGTTTCACCGTGTTCGTCAGTCTGGTCTCGATCTCCTGACCTCGTGATCCGCCCGACTTGGCCTCCCAAAGTGCTGGGATTACAGGCTTGAGCCACCGTGCCCGGCCTATGTTCTTGTTTTTATGAGGTCATGCTGGTATTAATTTCCTTCTCTCATTGCCCGTTCCACATCCATTATTCTTCCCTTAGACAAGGAAGTACTACACGGGTCACCAGCGAACTTCCTGGGTTCCTTGTCTCCTTTATATAGTAGCTACCTAGTTTCTCTTTGGTAACCAGGAAAGTAATTATATTCTCTGCCTATTTATTCAGCAGCCTAAAGTGCCTATAAAATGTCCAGGTGTCAGCCTTGATGTCCAGTTCAGTGGAACCATCACTGGGTCTCTGGTGGAAACATTCCTCCCTTGATTCCTAAAACCTCCAAACCAGTAGAGTTCAAAGTTAAAGAGGGGATAGGAAACAAACATTCTGTGGGAGTTGTTAGGTGTGACAGTGAGAGGTGGCCAGGTGTGGTGGCTCAGGCCTGTAATCCCAGCACTTTGAGAGGCTGAGGCAGGAGAATCACTTGAGGCCGGGAGTTTGAGACCAGCCTGGGCAACATAGTGAGATTCCTTCTCTACGAGAAGTATTTTTTAAAAAATAGGAAGAGGAGTCACTTCCACTTCTACTCCTTGTTTCCCTGGCCTGTGTATTCTGGTCTGGGAAAAACATGGCTGTAGATTGGACATCAATTCACAACATATGCTACATCCTGTAAAACAGACCAATCTTTTGGAATGTTATTGTCCAGCTGGCAAACTGAGTTTTCAGGAGGTCATTTGCTTGTTCTGTCAGACCAGCTGCTTTTAGGTGATGGGGTACGTGGGAGCACCATTGATTTCCAGGGGCATGAGCCCATTGCTCTACTTTTTAATTTTTATTCTTTTGAGATAGGGCCCTTGCTCTGCTGCCCAGGCTGGGATGCAGTGGCACGATCATGGCTCACTGCAACCTTGACCTCTCTGGGCTCAAGCAACCCTCCTAATTCAGCCTCCTGAGTAGCTGGGACTACAGGTGCATATGCCACCAAACCTGGCTAATTTTTGTTTGTATTTTTTTTGTAGAGGTGGGGTCTCACTATGTTGCCCAGGCTGGTCTCAAATCCCTGGGCTCAAGAGACCTTCCCGCCTTGGTCTCCCAAAGTGCTGGGATTGCAGGCATGAGCCACCTCCCCCAGCCCCACTTTACTTCTACAAAGTGAGTTTCTTGATCAGAAACATTGTCATGTGGGTGTATTAGTCCGTTTTCACACTGCTGATAAAGACATACCTGAGACTTGGAAGAAAAAAAGGCTTAATGGACTTACAGTTCCATGTGTTGGGGATGCCTCACAATCATGGTGGAAGGTGAAAGGCATGTCTTACATGGCGGCAGACAAGAGAAGAGAGCTCGTGCAGGGAAACTCCCCTTTTTACAACCATCAGATCTCATAAGACTTATTCACAATCACGAGAACAGCATGGGAAAGACCTGCCCCCATGATCCAATTACCTCCCACCAGGTCTCTCCCACAACACATGGGAATTCAAGATGAGATTCGGGCAGGGACACAGCCAAACCATATCCATGGACTATCATGATGGTGGATATCCTTATCCTCACAGGATAAGGCATCCTATGAGGTCATGGATGGTAGTACTGGCAGAAACTTGGTCAGCAGGGAAGGTACATCTATATCCTGAATACACATTATTCTAGGGAGGGCAAATTGCTGCCCCTTTCCATATAATCAACCTGTTACCACATGTCTGGCTAATCCCCCTGCAGAATGATACTAGAGACCAGCTCAGCGTTGGTCTCTGCTGTTGTCAGTTTGGGCATTCAGCAGAGGTGGTAGCCAGGTGGATTTTGTGAGAGGAGTTCTTATTACTAAGCCCACACATAGACTCTGCTGTTGCCACTGTGACTGTTTTGTATACGTTCCTATTGCACAACCATCAAGGGGCCTGGGGAAAAATGCAAATGGATAGCCACAAAATGTGTCATCTTTCTGAAAACCTCCTCTACTGTGGTTAGACTTTGGTGAGTATTCAGATGGCACACAGACATATTTGTCCTCTGTGCCTACTCCAAGAAGTCCATCCACCTTCCTCCTTCCCAGAGCTCCTTGTCTTCATCTTCCAATCTTGTTATTTCCAAGTCCCTGAGTATCTAGTCCAGCCATTAACCACAGCCCATGAGTTAGTGTGGATCCATACTTTTGGTCATCTTTCCGTTCAGCCCAAGTAGACAACCAAAGATAACGCTTGAACTTCTGTCTAGTGGGAGGATTTCCCTTAACCACTGCCTTTAAGAAATGCTCTCGATTGCAGTGGTGATGTATTAATAGCAGTCTTCTTCTGGTTGATGCCAATATACCATGCAGAACCATCTGTAAATTAGATCTGATTTATTTCCTTTTCAGTCAGCTGATCATAAAGAACTCCCCACGATTCCATAGGTGTCGTTCTGTCCTTCAGAGGCAACCACTGTCATGTGTGTGTGTGTGTGTGTGCGTGTGCACGTGCATGTATGTGTGGTCTTTGGTGGCCTCTAATATTGTTAAACTTCCATTTCTTGATTTGTTAACTTTAGGCCCATATTGGTTCCCTACTGTGAGATATGAAGACTTTGCTTACTTCCCTCATCTATGTCCTGTTTTGGTAATTATTTCTTCTACTGGTTACCTTATCAATTTTAATTAATATATTCAAAATATCCAATTCTGTTGGTGGCTCACATCTGTAATCCCAGCAATTTGAGAGCACGAGGTGGGAGGATCGTTTGAGCCCAGGAGTTGACACTAGCCTGGCCAACACAGCAAGACCCCATCTCTACAAAAAGCAAAAAATTAGGTGTGTGGTGGCAAGTGCCTGTAGTCCCAGCTGCTCAGGAGGTTGAGGCAGGAGGATCACTTATGCTCAGGAGGTCAAGGTTGCAGTGAACCATGATCACACCACTGTACTCCAGCCTGGGCAACAGAGTGAAACCTGGTCTCAAAAAAAAGTCCAATTCTTTTTCTTTTCTTTTTTTTTTTTTCCGAGATGGAGTCTATATCTGTCACCTAGGATAGAGGGCAGTGATACGATCTCAGCTCGCTGCAACCTCCACCTCTTAGGTTCAAGCAATTCTCCTGTCTCAGCCTCCTAAGTAGCTGGGATTATAGGCACCTGCCACCATGCCCTGCTAATTTTTGTATTTTTAGTAGAGATGGGAGTTTCACCAAATTGGTCAGGCTGGTCTCAAACTCCTGACCTCAGGTGATCCACCCGCCTCAGCCTCCCAAAATGCTGGGATTACAGACGTGAGCAACCATGTCCGGCCTAAAAAGTCCAATTCTTACTCCCTTAATGTGAGCCAGTAATTCTGTGTGCCCACTCTGTAACATGAGGACATGATTACATCTCCTGTTCTCCTTTCTCCTCTTCTCCCCACCCCTGGTAACTTTCCAGCTTCTGCATCCTTATCTTTCACATTGTCAAAATTGGCGACATTGAAAGTCTGTTTTTTAACCACATTTATGTCATTCATGTTTTATCTATACAATGATTTTAAAAGTTGAAATCCAGTCAACAGCCTTTACATTTTGTGATGATATAAGTATTGTTTTCTGCAATGAACCAGTAGTATGGTGTAAAGAGATTATGTTTTTTTCCTCTCTCAATCTCATATCATAACCCTTATACAAAATCAAATATTTTTGTATTCTCCATCACTTGTTCAAAATCATGCCACATTTTAATTTGCTTCATGATTCAGATTGTGATTGTTTGGTACAAATTTTTCATGGCATTTTAAAGTGTGTATATATATATATATATTTATTTATTATTTTTATTGTATATATTTATTTATTATTATTATTTTTGAGACAGAGTCTCACTCTGTTGCCTAGGCTGGAGTGCAGTGGCACACTCTCGGCTCACTGCAACTTCTGCCTCCCAGGTTTAAGCGATTCTCCTCCCTCAGCCTCCCAAGTAGCTGGGATTATAGGCGCGTGCCACCATGCTGAGTAATTTTTTGTATTTTTAGTAGAGACGGGGTTTCACCATGTTGGCCAGGCTGGTCTGGAACTCCTGACCTCAGGTGATCCGCCTGCCTCGGCCTCCCAAAGTGCTGGAATTACAGGCGTGAGTCACTGCGCCTGGCTTTAAGTGTATATTTTTATTCTTTTTGGAGGAAGCAAAATTATCTTACTCATCATTTCACAAATATCTTCCAATTTCTTATTAAGTCTACCTATCATTCAGAATTTATTTAGTTATTTATTTAATTTTTTGTTTCTTTATTTTGAGACAGAGTATCTGGAGTGTAGTGGTGCGATCTTAGCTATCTTGCAACCTCCACCTCCTAGGTTCAAGCGATTCTCTTGCCTAATCTTCCCAAGTAGGTGGGATTACAGGCATACGCCACCATGCCTGGCTAATTTTTGTATTTTTAGTAGAGATGGGGTTTCACCATGTTGGCTAGGCTGGTCTCGAACCCCTGGCCTTGAGTGATCTGCCCACATCAGCCTCCCCAAGTGCTGGGAGTACAGGCATGAGCCACCGCGCCTGGCCTCATTTGAAATTTATTGTGCTCTTCTTGAAGACCTTGTCTTTAGAGTACACTGACATTTGGTTCCAACCAGCCATTATCCTGGGATTTCCTTTTTAGTGAGAGTTCTGCTTTTTCTTGAATCCAACTTTTTCTCTTTCTTGGTATCTTGTTCATATTGTTAGAGTACGTTTTCCGGTAATTTCTTTGGAAATGATGCAGAGGAGGTAGTTTTTCTGCGTTTTTGGATGTCTGAGACTTTATTTTTCCTTCATTAGTTTGGGTAGGCATAGATTTCTAGTTTCAAAACAAATTTTCCCTGGGAATGTTGAAGGCCTCATTTTACTTTTGGATCCAGTACTGCTGATGAGCAACCACAGGTGGTGTCTAATTCCTTTGTAGGTAACTTCTTCCCCTCCCTGCAGACTTTCAGGGTCTTTTTGTTTGATGAACTAATGTTTCCCAATATTATATTCCGAAAGCTTCTTTCTTCCTTAAATAATAGGAAACTTTCTTCTGCTTTTATTTTGTAGTTTATTTATATCCGTTTTTTCTCTGCTCTCTTTCTATAGGGTCTATTAGTCAGATGTTGGACCTCCTGGATTGATGTGCTATGTCTCTTATCTTTTCTTTCTTTCTGCATATGTAGGTTTTCTCTTTCTTATGACATTTTGGAAATTCTCTCAACTTTACCTTCTAACCTTTCTAATGTATTTATATTTCAACAACTATATTGTTTCTTGTTTTAAAACCACTTTATTAGGGTATGATTGACATACAAAAGTTGTACCTATTTAATGTATACAACTTGATTGGTTTGGGGATTAGTATATACCAGTGAAACTATTCCCACTATCAAGGTCATAGATATATCCATCACGTCTCCAAATTTCCTCTTATTGACTTTATTTATTTGGTTTTTGTGTGTGTGCGTGTGTGTGTGTCGGGGGTACAAACACTTAACATAATATTTACCTCCTTTGTTGTTCTGAACAAATTTTTAGGATTGTTTTTTCTATTTCTTTGAAAAATGACATTGAAACTTTGATGGGGATTGCATTGAATCTGAAATACCTTTGGGTATTATAGACATTTTAACAATATTAATTCAACCCACGAACATGAGATATCTTTCCATTTATTTGTGTTATCTTCAATTTCTTTCACTAATGTTTTATTGTTTTCAGCATGGTTCAATTAACTCCCATGTTTTTTTGATGCTATTAAAAATGGGGTTGTTTTCTTAATTTCTTTTGCAGATAGTTTGTTAGCAGTGTATATAAATGCTATTGATTTTTGTAAGTTGATTTTGTATCCTGCAACTTTACTGACTTCCTTTATCAGTTCTAACAGTTTTTTGATGGAGTCTTTAGGATTTTCTATTTATAAGACTATGCTGTCAGCAAACAGAGACAATTTCACTTCTTTCTTTCTATTTGGATGTATTTTATTTCGTTTTCTTGCCTAATTGCTCTGGTTAGGGCTCCTAGTACTCTGTTGAATAGAAGTGGTGAAACTGGGCATCCTTGTCTCATTCTGGATCTTAGAGGAAAGAGCTTTCAACTTTCTGCAATTGAGTATGATGTTAGCTGTGGGCTTGCCGTATGTGGCCTTTATGGTGACAACCATATGATTTAAATTCTAAGAACTTTTTCTTGTTCTCTGATAATTCCTTTTTTCATTGCAATCTGTTCTGTTTTTTGGACGTAATCGGCTTCCACATTTCTTTGATGATACATTTGGATTGCTGTTCATTTTCTTTTTTAATCTTAGAGTTTCTCTTTCATTTGTCACATGTCTAGTGAATCTCATTTGTCTGTTTCTATTTAAGAATGAAGGATGGGGGTAATTATTCTAGGAGGTTGGCGTGGGTTTCCTGAATTTTTTTTTTTTTTTTTTTTGAGACGGAGTCTCGCTCTGTAGCGCAGGCTGGAGTACAGTGGCGCGACCTCGGCTCACTGCAAACTCCGCCTCCCGGGTTCATGCCATTCTGCTGCCTCAGCCTCCTGAGTAGCTGCGACTACAGGCGCCCGCCACCGCGCCCGGCTAATTTTTTTGTATTTTTGGTACAGACGAGGTTTCACTATGGTCTCAATCTCCTGACCTCGTGATCCACCCGCCTCTGCCTCCCAAAGTGCTGGGATTACAGGCGTGAGCCACCGCGCCCAGCTCCTGATTTTTATGTGTGGTTTTACTTTCCCATTGAGTACCTTCCCTACGTGGAGATGCTGCCTCGGACCTCTGGGCTCATGTGCAAGGCTTACTTTACTATCTGGCTTTGCTTTATGAGGACTGGCCAGGGAGGTGGCTGTGAAGCTAGGTTGTGGGGACGCAAAAATGGCAGAACGAGATGAACTTTACTACGGAACACCAGCAGCCATAACAGCTGCTGTATTCTCTCTCTCTCTTATTTTGAGACAGGGTTTCGCTCTGCCACCCAGGTTGGAGTGCAGTAGAACAATCATAGCTCACTGCGGGCTTGAACTCCAGGGCTCCAGTCATCCTCCAGCCTCAGCCTCCTGAGTAGCTGATACTACAGGCACACATCACCATGCCCAGCTAATTTTTAAAATTTTAGGTATAGAGGGAGTCTCCCTTTGTTACTGAGGCTGGTCTTAGACTACTGAGCTCAAGTGATCCTTCCGTCTTGGCCTCTCAAAGGGCCGAGATTACAGGCATGAGCCACTGCGCTGGCCTCCCATTCTCTACTAGCAGTTTCATTGATTTAGCCAGGAGTCCTTTCTGGTTTTTGCTGCGTTTCCTATTGCTCTGTTAGGTGGGAGTGGGGTTGGAGGGTGGTGAATGACAAATTTGTTCCACAGAGTTTCAATTAACCCCTGTGTTTTTAGCACCACCTCTCCGTTTTCCCTCCCACCACAGGTTGTATTTGACAACTGCAAGCCCCAATGTCTCTAGCGTTCTTTATGCAAATTCAGTGGCTGACTCAACCCAGCCTCCCTGGAGCATATTCCGAAGGCAGCTTCCTCCATCCTCCATCGCACACTTCCATCACTTTTCCCTTTCCAGATATTTGTTGCATTTCTTCATCCACAAGTGACCCTTTTTTTTTTTTTAAATAATGTTTGATTTATTACCCTTTTTGCCCCTTTACTATTTATACTTTTCTTCTATTTTGTTAAGTGCTAACTATGTGACAGGCACTGTTTTGGGCATAGGGGACGGAAGAATAAATGAGGTCCTTACTCTCATGGAGATTCTATTTTGGTGAATGATAGACCATAAAGAAATAAATACGTTAGAGAAGGACAGATGCATAAACCAATAAATAAATTTGAAAAATACTGATTTCTTTCTTTTCTTTTTTTTTTTTTTTTGAGAGGGTGCCTCATTTTGTTGCCCAGGCTAGAGTGCAGTGGCCTGATCTCAGCTCACTGCAACTTCTGCCTCCTGGGTTCAAATGATTCTCCTGCCACAGCCTCCCAAGTAGCTGGGACTACAGGCACCTGTCACCACGGCTGGCTAATTTTTGTATTTTTAGTAGAGACAGGGTTTCACTGTGTTAGCCAGGATGGTCTCGATCTCCTGACCTAGTGATCTGCCTGCCTCGGCCTCCCAAAGTGTTGGGATTACAGGTGTGAGCCTGGCTGAAAAGTGATTTTTATGCAGAGAAATCAATAGGTGATGAATACAGATCCACTAAGCAGCTTCCTTTTGTTTTCTTTTTGTTGAGATAGGGTCTTGCTCTGTCACCCAGGCTGGAGTGCAGTGGTGCAATTCCGGCTTACCGCAACCTCAACCTCCAGGACTCAAGCAATCCTCTCACTTCTCCCAAGTTGCTGGAAGTACGCAGGCGTTTGCCCCCACACCCAGATTATTAAGAAAACCTTTTTTTTTTTTTTTTTTTTTAAGTGATGGGGTCTCATTGTGTTGCCAGCTGGTTTTAAACTCCCGGGCTCAAGCAATCCTCCTGCCTTGGCCTTCCAAAGTGTTGGGATTATAGGCATGAGCGGCAATGCCCAGCCCTGAGTGGTTTCTTTAGATAGACCAATCAGGGAAGGCCCACTGGAGGGAGTGACTTTTCAGTTAAGAGCTGGAAGATTAGAGGAGCTAGTCACATGAAGATGGGACTTTAGCGTTTGGTGAAAGGTGTGGACGGGGAGAAGCTGTCTAGGCAGAGTGGGTGGGTGCGAAGGCGGGAATAAGCTTGGAGTGTTAGAGAAACAGAAGCTGTCCAGCAAGCCTGAAGCAGAATGTGGGAGGGGGGATGGTGTGCATAGCACCTGGGAGGGTGGGGGGCAGCGGCAGATCCTAAGGAGTCAGCGTGCTGTTCTGAGTGTTAAAGAAAGGAATTTAAGCGAGGACATGACATAATTGGGCTTACTCATTTGAAATCATTGCTTTGGTGTTTGAACAGAGAATGGATTGTAGGGGACAGCAGAGAAAGTGAGGAAACCAGTTAGGAGACTACTGGGGTAGTGCAGGCAAGAGGTGATGGCCGCTTGATAGCAGTGGAGATGGCTGGAGAGAAGTGGATGAATTCAGCCTGTGACAGATGAGCAGAGACTGCAGGACTTGCTGATGGATTGGGGGTAGGGGGTTAGGGAAAGAGAGGAAGCTAGGACAACTCCTATGCCACTGAATGCTATTTCAATGGCATGGGAAAGGCAGGGTGGATGGGGCTCAACTCACTCTGCTGAGTTTACAACACCCATGTGAAGACAGCATGAGATGCAGGCAGTTGGATAGAGGTGTTTGGAGATTTGGGGAGAAGTGAGGGCTGGAATGGAGACGTGAAGGTCATTGGCCATAGATGACAAAGTCATGGAAGTGGATGAGACTCTTGGAGAGATACCGGCTAGAGAAGCAGGGGGCCAAGGGCTGAGCCTCAGGGCATGCCAGCACAGAGAAATATAGGCCAGTGGAGGCGGAGGAAAACTGGGAGGAGGATCCCAACGACCAAGAGAAGGACGCACTTCAGGAAGGACAGAGTGGGCAATCATGCTGAATGCTGCTGAGAAATAACACAGGAGAAGAACAGAAAAGTTACCTCCGACTTTGGTGATCAGTAGGAGGATGGGAACTTGGGAACTTGGATGAGTGTGACCACAGAGATGTGGTTTTAGTCCACGTGGAGCGGTAAGCAGGGAACGAGAGATAAGGAAGTGAAGACTGTGGCCCTGGGCAGCTCTAAGGAAGTTTTGCTGGAGGAGGAGATAAATACACTGCAGGGGTCAGCTTACAGTCACGGGAACCATTTATGGCAGCTGTTGCTGTGGGCACTTCACCAACATGATCCCATTTCAAGGACTACGTTTTTGTGGTATTCCCTATTTGTCAACTGCCCAGCCACAGCCCCCCTTGCTTTTCTGGGAAGGATGTCTCTCCTTCACCCAACACCCACACCCACACCCACACACACTCACACACACTCACACACACTCTCACACTCTCACACACACACACACTCACACATACACTCACACACACTCTCACACTCACACACTCACACACACTCACACACACTCTCACACTCACACACTCACACACACTCACACATACACTCACACACACTCTCACACACACACTCACACAGTCACACACACTCATACACTCTCACACTCACACACTCACACACACTCACACATACACTCACACACACTCTCACACTCACACACACTCACACATACACTCACACACACTCTCACACTCACACACACACACTCACACATACACTCACACACACTCTCACACTCACACACTCACACACACTCACACATACACTCACACACACTCTCACACTCACACACACACACACTCACACATACACTCACACACTCTCACACTCACACACTCACACACACTCACACATACACTCACACACACTCTCACACTCACACACACTCACACACTCACACATACACTCACACACACTCTCACACTCACACACTCACACACACTCACACATACACTCACACACACTCACACTCACACAAACTCACACACACTCTCACACTCACTCACACACACTCACACATACACTCACACACTCTCACACTCACACACTCACACAGTCACACACACTCATACACTCTCACACTCACACACTCACACATACACTCACACACACTCTCACACTCACACACACACACACTCACACATACACTCACACACACTCTCACACTCACACACACACACACTCACACATACACTCACACACACTCTCACACTCACACTCACACACACAGTCACACAGTCACACACACTCATACACTCTCACACACACTCACACAGTCACACACACTCATACACAGTCACACTCACACACTCACACAGTCACACACACTCATACACTCTCACACTCACACACCCACATACACTCACACACACTCACACACTCTCACACTCACACACACACACTCACACATACACTCACACACACTCTCACACTCACACACACTCTCACACTCACACACACCCACACACACACATACACTCACACACACTCTCACACTCACACACACACACACTCACACATACACTCACACACACTCTCACACTCACACACACTCTCACACTCACACACACTCTCACACTCACACACACCCACACACACTCACACATACACTCACACTCACACACACCCACACACACTCACACATACACTCACACACACTCTCACACTCACACACACAGTCACACAGTCACACACACTCATACACTCTCACACACCCACACACACTCACACATACACTCACACACACACACACACAGTCACACAGTCACACACACTCATACACTCTCACACACCCACACACACTCACACATACACTCACACACACTCTCACACTCACACACACAGTCACACAGTCACACACACTCATACACTCTCACACTCACACACACAGTCACACAGTCACACACACTCATACACTCTCACACTCACACACACACACACTCACACACACTCTCACACTCACACACACAGTCACACAGTCACACACACTCATACACTCTCACACTCACACAGTCACACAGTCACACACACTCATACACTCTCACACTCACACACTCACACAGTCACACACACTCATACACTCTCACACTCACACACCCACACAGTCACACACACTCACACACTCTCACACTCACACACCCACACACACTCACACACACTCACACACTCACACACACAGTCACACACACTCATACACTCTCACACACCCACACACACTCTCACACTCACACACTCACACAGTCACACACACTCATACACTCTCACACTCACACACTCACACAGTCACACACACTCACACACTCACACAGTCACACACACTCATACACTCTCACACTCACACACTCACACAGTCACACACACTCATACACTCTCACACTCACACACCCACACACACTCACACACACTCACACACTCTCACACTCACACACACAGTCACACACACTCATACACTCTCACACACCCACACACACACTCTCACACTCACACACACAGTCACACACACTCATACACTCTCACACACCCACACACACACACTCTCACACTCACACACTCACACAGTCACACACACTCATACACTCTCACACCTACACACTCACACGCACTCTCACACTCACACACTCACACAGTCACACACACTCATACACTCTCACACTCTCACACACCCACACACTCTCACACACACTCTCTCACACACTCACACAGTCACACACACTCATACACTCTCACACACCCACACACACTCACACACACTCACACACACTCATACACACTCACACTCACACAGTCACACACACTCATACACTCTCACACTCTCTCACACACACACATATACATACAGGTTCCAGGGTGGGGTTCTGACAGTCGAGTTGGCACATCACAACCTCGCCCATGACTATGGGTGCTTGGTCCAGGCTAATCTAAGTCACTCAGACTTCTCTCCCTAGATTATGGTGCCTTAGCACAGCTGATTGGCCCGCACGTGTCTCTTGACCCACTGGGCCAGATACTACTAGGAATTTGGAATTGGGACAGAAGACAGACAGACAGACAGACACACGCACGCACGCACGCACGCACACATGCACACACAGACTGATGTCTCTCAAAATAAGCCAACTCTTTTTGTTTGTTTTGTTTTTGTTTTTTTGTTTATTTGAGACAGAGTTCTGCTCTTGTTGCCTGTGGAGTGCAATGGCACGGTCTTGGCTCACTGCAACCTCCGCCTCTCAGGTTCCAGTGATTTTCCTGCTTCAGCCTCCCAAGTATCTGAGACTACAGGTGCACACCACTACGTACGGCTAATGTTTGTATTTTTAGTGGAGATGGGGTTTCACCATGTTGGCCAGGCTGATCTCAAACTCCTGACCAGGTGATCCGCCTGCCTCGGCCTCCTGAAGTGTTGGGATTACAGGTGTGAGCCACTGCACCTGGCTTGTTTGTTTGTTTTTGAGACAGTCTTGCTCTGTTGTTGCCCAGGCTGGAATACAGTGGCACCATCCTGGCTCACTGCAACCTCTGCGTCCCAGGTTCAAGCAATTCTTCTGCCTCAGCTTCCCGAGTAGCTGGGACTACAGGCATGCACCACCATGCCTGGCTAATTTTTTTGTATATTTGGTAGAGATGAGGTTTTGCCATTTTGGCCAGGTTTGTCTCGAACTCCTGACCTCAGGTGATCTGCCTGCCTTGGCCTCCCAAAGTGCTGGAATTATAGGTGTGAGCCACCGTGCCTGGCCAGGAAGCCAAATCTTAACATCTAAACCCAGGCTTTTTTTTTTTTTGAAATAGGGTCTCCCTCTGGAGTGCGTTGGTGCAATCATGGCTCACTGCAGCCTGGAACTCCAGGGTTCAAGCATTCCACTCCTCTCAGTCTCCCAAGTAGCTGGGACTACAGGTGCACACCACCATGCTCGGCTGATTTTTTTCATTTTTATGTTTTGTAGATACGAGGTCTCACTCTGTTGCCCAGGTTGTAACTCAGGCTTTCTTTCAGTTGTCTGGCTTTCCCCACCCTGGCTGGGAAGTAGAAGATGCCGGCTGGAGAGACAATGAGAGGAGGAGAAACAAGCGCCTGTCTTGTTCTCTCTGGAAGACTCCTGGTGTTCTATGAGAGCAAGTTCCCCTCCTCATTTTAAGGTAGTTCGTGTGTGTTTCCCATTACTTGTGACCGAGAGTCCTAATGAATTCTGTATCATCGCGCCATTTTTCTAAAGAGTGGAGTTGAATTTTGGAGAGGTTAAGTCACTTGCCCATGGCCATTTGGCGAGCGGTGGTGGATGTTGGAGAGAAGCCAGGTGTGTTGGCTGCAAAGCTCAATGCCTCCCACTGCCCATCCCTGAATTCTTCCCCTCATCCTGGGGACAGCGATTTCTTCTTTGTCTGACCCCTGCCATTTGGATTCACCATGCAGTCACGGCAAACGTACATCTCAGAACTCTCACGACAGCTCCAGTTTCAAACATTGCCCCAACACTCCTGCGGGTGCACCAAGATTTCTGAGACCTCTGTCCTGGATGGGCTCGGAAAATATGGTCCCCACTACGATACTCCCCTGCTTTATTGCCTCACTCTTCATGGTGTCCTTAATGGGACGTGAGGGCTGGAGAGGTCCAGGGAGCGGCCCCAGAAGTGAGTGGGTGCAAGGAGTGGGAGAGGGTCAGGTAGGCATGGAAGGTAGAGAGAATGAAAGGTGGAGGAGAGCCAGGTTAGGAAAGAAAAAAGGGAGGATGTAAGACACGCAGAGACTAGATGGAACGAACACAAGCAGCTGCCGTTTTCAAAGCTGTATTGAGCACTGTGAATTCTCTTGATTCAACCCTTTGATGACTTCCGGCTGCCCTTGGAGGAAGTCCCAGCTCTCTGGCCTTGTTCAGAAGGTCCTTCAAGGGCTGATGCCTGTTCCCTCCCTACCCTCAGGCCACTCTGGCTGCCCCTTCTTTATTCCCCATACACATGAGCCCCTGGGACCCCTTGGATATCTGCTCCCACTCATCCCGGCTGCCTGGTGTGGTCTTCCTTCCTCTCCTCTCAGCCTCTGCAGCTCAGTCCAGCCGTCACTTGCTCAAGGAGGCCTCTGCCTCAGCCTTGGTTCCCCTGAGATGAGGGCTTACTGCCATGTTGTTTATTTGGGAATATGATTCTTGGAAGTGGGAGCAAGGAAGAAGGGAGTAAAGCAGGGAAGGAGGGAAAAGCAATATTGGAGGCAGCTGCAGCCACAGGCACTGGCGCTCCACCCCATGGGGTTGTATAGTGTGCATCTCAGTCCTCCCCCCGAGGATGAAAGGGAAAAGCATCTAGGCATGGGCTCCTGTTCCCATCGGTCCATTGGTCAGCGGTGCCTCCAAGGACAGGAAGTCGCCCACTCTCCGGGATTGCACAGGAGCGAGAGCCCTCGGGTGTTTCCTTCCACAGTGACAGAGGGCCTCGGAGTCACCGTGTAGGCTGAGGCCAGGCGCTGCCCTATGGCACCTGCGAGAGGCTGGTCTGTGCGGGACTGGGAGCTGCAGCAGATGATGGGGTAGGAGGTGAGGCCGGAGTGGCATGGCAGGTGCTGGAAACACCTTCCCTGACCGCCTGTCTCCAGGCCGTCCCTGTGAGTTTCATTAGCTCAGCACCTCACTTGTCGCCCACATAATGCCTAACACAATTTGTGTTTAGTTTATGTTTGTTCACCTATTTTACATTTGCCTTCCACTCACATTGGCTTGCCATCTTGTCTCACTGCAGCCTTGACCCCGTCCCCCGCCCAGGCTCAAGTGATCCACGCCCCTCAGTACCCCAAGTAGCTGGGACTACAGGTATGCACCAACATGCCAGGCTAATTTTTGTATTTTTGGTAGATATGAGGTTTTGCCATGTTGCCCAGGCTGGTCTCAAACTCCTGGGCTCAAGTGATTATCCTGCCTCAGCCTCTCACAGTGTTGGGATTACAGGCATGAGCCTCCGCACCTGGTGACATTGGGTTTTTAAAGGTCGCTTTTACTGCTGTGTGGAGAACAGACTCCAGGTGGGAAGAGTGGGATGGGGAGACCAGCCAGGGGTCTCTAGGGGTCCAGGAGAGAGGTGATGGGACAGGGGTCATCTGTGGTGGAGAGGGAGTCAGATTCAGCATGATTTTGGAGTGAAGTGGACGGGACTTACTCATGAATTAGATGTGGGCAGTTAGGAAGAGAGGGATCAAGGAAGACATGAGGTTTGGCTTGAGAAACGGTGGACATGGGATTTGCTTGGTTGCTGGTGTCCTCTGATGGACAAGAGCTCACAAGATCAGGGCTGAATCTGCTGTGTTCCCTGGGTTGCCCCATATTCTGCCATATGAGAGCACAGTCAGTATTTGTTAAATGAATGAATACATGGAAAAAGACAGCAAGAGGGAGAGGGAGAAGGAGTGAGCAAGAGAGAGTAAAGAAGAGGCCCACCAGGGAGGAACTGGGCCCTGGGCAGCTCTGCCCTGTGGACATCCTGCCCCTGGGCTGAGGCTCACACCTTGACATTAGGCATGGTGGTCTTTTGTGCTCTTTGCCCTCTGTGCATGTGAAGGATTACACTGGCCCGCCTCTTTTAAAGTTGGCAATCACTATGCTACTCACTCTAATCAAGAAAATATGAACACATATGTTTCACTTCTGGGCAGCAACTTTCAGAGTGGTGCCTGGTCTGTGACACATCTTTCCCACTGCTGTGCGCAGGGGGAGTGCTGTAGGCAGGGGGAGCACATGTTGAAATAATGCCCTTGCCAGCTTGGCTTCCTGAGAGATTGTGACAAGCTGAGCCCCTTGCTGATCTGTGATGCCTATGTAGTCTAAGAGACAAACTCGTATCTGTGCTAAAGGACTAGGGTATTGGGGATATTTGTTATTGCAGCTTATCCTATTCTATCCTGACTAGCACACTGGAGAAGCTGTCCGGCCAATGGTTCCACTAACATTATGCGGAAAAGTCCTCCTTTAATTCTAGTGCCTGCTATTCCATTCTTCTCCTGATGAAGCACTCCTTATTCTATTTCTCATCTACAGCGGCATCTTCCCTCCCTGGATGTGAGATTCCTTCCAGCTGAAGGAAGGAGGCTGTAGATCAGTTGTCAGCTTTGCTTGGGCCTTCAGAAATCCTGTTGGGTTCTTAGCTGTGAGTGTGTGTGTGTGTGTGTGTGTGTGTGTGTGTGTGTGTGTGTGTGTGTCAGAGAGAGAGAGAGAGAGAGAGAGGGAGAGAGAGAGACTCCCTCCAGCTGACCAGGATAAATCAGTGTAGACAGCTCCTGTAAACATCTCTACAGTCTAGAGGAGTTGAGATGTTTACTAGGGCTGGTGCTGAGATCTCACACCCAGCTTTGCATTCTGGTGGAGGCTGCTTTAGGAAGAGCTAAGACCTGATCCCTTAAAGAATAGTTGAGTGCCTTTGGGTAAAGCTACTTGAGCCCCTCAGTCATGACCACTTGATCAATCATCAAACATAAACTTAGGGGCTCCCAGAGCCTAGTACCAGGTACTGTGGTCCCAAAAAAGACCCTGTCTTCTAGGTTCTTATGGCCCAAATAGAGCTATGATGCCCGTCCATGGACCCAAGGCTAAGGACCAGAAGCAGTTTGTCAACCAGCACAGGCCTAGTGATGCATGAGGACTGTGGGGTTCAGCGTAAGAGGAGGATCTGTGTGGGTGGCATAACCAAGAGAGCCTTCTGGAGGCAGTGCTTTGGGGGAAGCTCTCTTCTCTTGCTTATACGGGTTCAGCTTCCACTGGTGATGGGGCCCTTGCCACAGGGACAAGGAATCTGTCATGGTTAGAAAATACCAAGTGCAGTCGGTTGTGGACATTATACATAAGGTGTAATCAAAATAAAATGGGATCATATTCAGAGGGGAGCAAACAGGATGACAGGTCTGAAAATCAGGGCTTTGAAGGAATCAGGGAGGTTCACGAGGAAGAAGATTAAAAGTGGGCTTCGGACCTGTGGGAGGTTGTCTAGTATATCACGTGGAAGAACGGGGATACAGAAAACTTGGCTTAACATCATGTGTTAGAGGGCTCCCCAGAGGGACAGAACTAATGGGATCTATGTTTATATGAAAGGGAGTTCACCAGGGTGAACTAGCTCACATGATCACAAGGTGAAGTCCCACGATAGGCCGTCTGCAAGCTGGGGAAGAAAGAAGCTGGTATTGGTTCAGTCCGAGTCCCAAAGCCTCAAAGGCACAAAAGCAGGGACGCCAACAGTGCAGCCTTCAGTCTGTGGTCGAAGGCCTGAGAGTCCTTGGCAAGCTACTGGTGTAAGTCCTAGAGTCCAAAGGCGGAAGAAGTTGGATTCTGGGGTCCAAAGGCAGGAGGAGCAGAAGGAAGCATCCAGCATGGGAGAAAGATGAAAACTGGAAGATTCAGCAAGCAAGGTGATCCCGCTTCCTTCTGCCTGCTGGATTGGATGGTGCCCACCCACATTGAGGGTGGGTCTTCCTCTCCCAGTCCACTGACTCAAATGTCAATCTCCTCTGGCAATACCCTTACAGACACACCCAGAAATAATACTTTACCAGTTATCTAGGTGTCCTTCAATACAATCATGTTGACGCCTAATATATGTTGGTGCAAAAGGAATTGGGGTCTTTGCCATCACTTTTGATGATGCACCAACCTATATTAACTGTCACACATAGACAGGCAGATTCCAGCTCAAAATCAGGACAGAGGAAACCTCTTACTGGTTATGTTATCATTCCTGAGTCTTCATGCATTCCTTTCATCACGTGATCTTGTGTGGTATATTTCCCTACCCCACTGGTGTTACTCTTGGCCGTGTGACTTGTGGTGGAATTCTGTTAGATGTGATGTGAGCAGAGGCCTCCAATGTGCGTGTGGTTTGGTTTGTCCTCCTGAGAGCCTGTGATCTGTCAGAAGAGTGCTCAGGTGGATTCTGGTCTCCAGAGAATGTGTAGACACATGGAGCAGACTTGAACCCAATTGGAACCAAGCCCTCAGCTTGAAGGAGAAACACCCGAGCCACCCACAGACCTATGAGCGAGAAAATAAACTACTTGTTATTTTAAGCCACTGAGTTTTGGGATGGTTTGTTACACAGCATTATAATTGCAACAGCTAACTAATACATTGTCACCGAGGGTGATTAGCCCAGGCTTAAGATCATCTGGTAAGGCATTACAAAGGGCATCCAGCATTGGGTAAGAGTTAAGGCTAGGGCATCTTTAAGGTGATTTTCAGCCTCTGGACCCTGTGGTTTTATGTTCCAAAGAGAGTTGTGGTTAACTCTGCTTGTTGGAGACTGGTACTTGGAATTCTAGGAGGCAGGATCAATATAAGATTAAAATTTTAAGGTCCACACAGACCAGCTTTGCACCTCCCACCTCATCTAGGTATTTCATGTACCAGTCAAGGTCCAATCAGGATTACATACACCACTCTAAATTTTTAAAGCAGAGGGAATTTTTTGTAGGAATTTGGTTACACAGATAATGGAAAAACTGAGAAACCAAACAAGGAATGATGAAGAAACCTAGAGGTTAGCAAAGTCATGAAGTTTAACTATGTGTGGATGGAGGAACAAGGAAGAGAGGTGGGTCCTTAACCTCAGGGGCTGGGGAGACCCAGTGGGAGCCACAGCCAGGGGAGCTGCCTCCTGGGAGCTGGAGCCTCAGAGGAGATAACCCCTGCTTCCTGGACTCTGCTTGAAGCAGAGAGGGAGGCAGATGGCCCAACTCTGCTCCTCCTGCCCTTCAATCCCCTGCCAGTGTCTCCCACTGGCTGCACCCAGCTGATACAGGAGCCTGGGAAATGCTGAGGTCAGCACCCCCCCGAGACACAGAGAAGGGCAAGGGCAGCATAAGGGATGGATTTGGCAGCAAACAGGTTGTGGACCAGCACTTCCTTCCTGTACATGCCTTTAGCAACCTTGTCCTCCTTGGCAGATGGCCTCCCTGTCCACCCAGCTGCTCAGCCAGACCCCGGGAGCATCTGCTCCATCCTCTCTACATCCTCACACCTCCGTTATCACTAATCCAGCTTGTGGGCTCTTCCCCAAAATGCAAATGGATAAATAGCCTTCTTGCCATTTCCTATCACCTCCCAGGTCCCTGCAGCAGCCTCTGCTGGTTGCCCCACCCCCATGTTCTCCATGTTGTCCGTTGCCCATCCATTCGTTTTTTTTCTTTTGAGACAGACAATGTTGCATTATTCCTGAGTCTTCGTGCATTCCTTTTGTCATGTGATCTTGTGTGGTATATTTCCCTACCCCATTGGCGTTACTCTTGGCCGTGTGACTTGCGGTGGACTTCTGTTAGATGTGATATGAGCAGAGGCCTCCGATGTGCATGTGGTTTGGCTTGTCCTCCTGAGAGGATGCAACAGTCTCGCTCTTTGCCCAGGCTGGAGTGCAGTGGCACGATCTTGGCTCACTGCAACCTCCACCTCCTGGGCTCAAGCGATCCTCCCGCCTCAGCCTCCCAAAGTGCTGGAATTACAGGCGTGAGCCACCACGCCCGGCCTGCCCATCCATTCTTTACCTGGCAACTGGAATGATATTTTCCAAATACAAATCATATCATTTCGTCCCTTTGGTTAAAACCTATCAATGGACTTCATATCCAAACTCCTTTGTGTCAGTTGGCATCTCTTCTGCTGCCGTTTCACACTCAGCTTGTGCAATTCTCCTCCATTCTCACTGTGTTCTGGGCACTCACTAGCTTTTACGTAGCACTTAGGGCCCAACAAGATGTTTCTTGCCCCATGGCCTTTGCATCTGCTGCCTCCTCACCTTTGACCATAAGGAACCACTCGTCCTCACCTTCAGGTTTCAGCAGGCATGTCACCTCTTCAGAGACGCCTTCACTGACCACCCGAACATGTCCCTGTGTGCTGCTATCCACCCCATCACCTGCATGTCTTGTCTTTTCTTTCTTTCTTTCTTTCTTTCTTTCTTTCTTTCTTTCTTTCTTTCTTTCTTTCTTTCTTTCTTTCTTTCTTTCTTTCTTTCTCTTTCTTTCTTTCTCTTTCTTTCTTTCTTTCTCTCTCTTTCTTTCTTTCTCTCTCTCTCTTTCCTTCCTTCCTTCCTTCCTTCCTTCCTTCCTTCCTTCCTTCCTTCCTTCCTTCTTTCTTTTTTTTTGAGACAGAATCTTGCTCTGTCACCTAGGCTGGAGCACAATGTCACAATCTTGGCTCACTGCAACCTTCACCTCCCGGGTTCAAGTGAGTCTCCTGCTTGTCCCTCCTGAGTAGCTGGGACTACAGGCACCTGCCATCATGCCCAGCTAAGTTTTGTATTTTTGTAGAGACAGGGTTTCACCATGTTGGTCAGGCTGGTCTTGAACTCCTGACCTCAGGTTATCCACCCGCCTCGGCCTCCCAAAGTGCTGGGATTACAGGCATGAGCCACTGTACCCGGCCCCTTTAAGTTTTTTTCATAGTTCTGGCAATGTGCTACAGTTCTTGTACTCACAGGTTGCCCTGTGTACTCTTTATCTCCCAGACTGGAATGTAATCCCCATGAGGGCAGGGCCTTGCCTGGCTTGTTTACTGTTGTGTTGCTTGCTCCTCTCTCCATGGCTGCTATAGAGGTGACACTCCACAAATGTGGTTGAATAAAAGACTAAATTCGGATGAGAGCAAGGGACTGAGAGGGTCCAGGCGGCCAGTAACACTCAGCCGGACCTCTGGGGAAAGAAAAGAAGTTGACATTTCCGTGGATAGCCAAGGGTCAGTGGCCCGATCTTTGTATGGAAAGACTATGGAAAGGCTGTATCGGGTGTTTGCAAAACCAGGTTCCTGCTGCCACATCACGCTAGAGGGTTTGAGGTGGAGGGTTGGAAAGGTGCTCAATAAAGGTAATTTCTCATTGTCTGCGGTCTTCTGATTACCAGGCACTTAGGCTGCAGTTACACAGTCAGCGGTGATGAGCTGTAATTGCAGGCGTTTTCCATGGTTATTTTTTCCCCCGGAAAGATAAAGTGATACCTGTAATTTCCCAAAAGATTCGCTCCAGGCTCCCATCCCCAGGCAGGGGCTGAGCGGCCTTCATTACCTGAGAAACAGGAGCTTTTCTTGCGCCTTCCCAGTGAGTAGGTGGGCTGGCTGGGGGTGAGCGGTTCTGTGTCCTTGTCTAGATTCTGGCACTTGCCTCCTGGGTGATGCTGGGCCTCAGCTGGCTCGTCCAGAAGATGGAGGCTGTATTGGGTCCTTGGAGAAGTGAGCTGGGAGTTGGGGATTGAGTCCCAGTGGGGCCCATAGACGTTGAAGGAGGAGCTTCTAGGAGCTGTGGTCTGAGCAGTGGGGGAAAATCCAGGAGGCTGGGAGTCAGCCTTAGCTACAGGCGTCAGTGACTTGTAGTGACTTCCATCTAATCCTGGGGCAGAGGCTACTCTCTTCACCCTAGGACACAGCCAGAAAGAAGGTACCGTGCCACCTTCTCCTGGGCCTTCCCCTGTGCCTCCTTAGCTCCTGGAGATGAATCTGAGCTTCAGAAGCCCCTCAAATTCCACCAGCTTCATCCCGGCCCTGTTCGCTGGAGTCCTTGCTCCGGCTGTAAGATTGCCATCAGAAGTTTGGAGCTTGGAAACTGCCCAGTGCCACTGCCCAGCAGTTGAGAGGATGGGAGGGGGAGGATCCCCTGACCTCACTGCCTAGGGGACTCTGTGCTCCTGGCTCCCCGAGTTGTGACCATGATTGTGCTTTCCAAGGGGACCCTATGACGTGCTGACCCCGTTGATTTCACGGTGTTTTGGTGGCTCACGCTCAGTGGGTTTCCTGTGAATTGGGCTGGGGCCTGAGGAGCTGTGCAGTCTCGTTTCAATGAGAAGGTGCTTTCCAGCTCCAAACAGCAGATGTTTCAAAACACTTTTTGGAGCCCAGCCTATTTTCAGGCTGGGGACAGCCTGTGCTGGCTTCTGGACTCAGAAAGACAGGCCGGCAGAGGGGAGCAGGGACGTCTGGCTTGCTTCTCTCCTGCCAGCCACCCTGGCTGCTGGGATCTCTGCCCCAGGCCACTTCTGAAGCAGAACACGATCCCTGATTACACTGTGCTCTGTCCCCAGGCAGGCCTCCCTGTCACTGGAGGGTGTCTTGGGCTGGTAACACAGGGAAACCTAACATCAAAAGCTCTCAATCATGTGTCACCCTCTCTCTTTTTTTCTTAACCTAGACCTGCAAGGGGAAGACAAATTCCACACCTGGGTATAAGTGATGAGTCATTCCTCAAAGGTCTGCAGAGAGATTTATCTACTGAGCAGGCAGTCTGCTGCCTGACCTGCATCTGCTCCGTCCCACCTCTGATCCAGGCCAGCCAGGAGACGGTGCCCTGCAGGCTCCCACTGCATCCACACTGATGCCACCTTGCCTCAAGCAAGGGCATACATTTCCCATCTCTGCCCCCGGGGCTCCTCCAACCTGGAGGATGCTGGCGGGAGCTTCTAGGGCGCTTGTCTGGTCTATGAGCATCTTCAGCCAGGCAGTGCGTGGGCAGTAGGTTATTGCCCCCGCCCCTAGTCCTACAGGGCACAGTTCTGGGCAGCATTATGTGCCATTCACTCTTCAGAGGTCCTGGAGGAAGGAGTTCCTGCTGCTCACGGTAATGGCCTCAACAGCACTTCTGTGTTGACTTTCTTCTGTCCCTATGTCACCCTCTTGTTCTTTCATTACTGCTTCCTGGGGTTGCCTCCCAGATAGGACACCCCTATTACAAATGTCCTCATCTCAGGCTCTGCCTTGGGGAGAGCCTGGCAGGCTCAGACACCCGTATTTCAGGGGGTCTCCAGGAGGAACACAGAAATAAAGTGGGGCTATGGTTTCCAGGTGCCGGGCCAGTTCTGAGTGCTGGTTGGTATTCTCCTGGGACTCAGCAGGGGATGAAATACCTGCAGCCCGACCTTACCTGTCTCTTCCATTTGCAGTGAGAGGAGGCAGAGAGGACTTGGCACTGGCCTGAGTCCCTGGAGCTGGGCTCAGTGGGGTCACGAGGTGGCCCACGGCCTGGCCACTTTGACGTTGCACAAGGCAGGGCTACGGATGGAGCAAGGCAGCACTCTGGCCTGGTTGAGCATGGGAACGGTGAAAGTCCCGGCCATGTGGCTTGATGGTTGGAGCTCTATCACTTTCCCCAGCTCCAGCGGGGACCCTGCGCAGCCCCGGAGCCAGGGTGATCCACTTCGCTTCCACTCCCTCTTTTGATTTCCACTTTCCTGGTGGTTTCTCAGGCTGATCCACTATGTTGGCCTGGTGTATGAGTTTCCTGTTGCTGCTGGAACCGAGATCTGCAACTGGGTGGCCTCAAGCACAGAAATGCCTGGTCTCACAGCTCTGCAGGCTAATCTGAAATCAAGGTGTCGGCAGGGTTGTGCTTCCTCCAAAACCTGCAGTGCAGGGTGCTCCCTTGACCCTTCCTAGCTTCTGGTCTTTTCTGGTCATCTGTGGCACTCCCTGGCTCCATAAGGATGCATGTATAATGTATCGTTCCAATCTCTGCCTCCATTGTCACATGGCTGTCTTCTCTCTGTGTCCAAATTTTCCTCTTTGGCTAAGGACTCTGGTCATATTAGATTAGGGCCCAACCTGATGACCCCATCTTCGCATGATTGCATCTGCAGAGACCCTGTTTCCAAATAAGGTCACATTCATAGGTACTGGGGTTTAGGAGCCCAACATATCTTTTCTGGGGACATAATTCAACCCGTAACACCCAGTGTATTCCTGGTACATTGGCAACTGGGCTGGGCTGGGCTGTCCCAATCAGTTAGCCCTGTTCCACCCAGCCCAGGTGATCAAGATAGTGGCGCTGCAGGGTGGACAGAGGTGGGCACAGATGAGAGATGGGGAGTGCATGGGACGGGCAGGGCATGGATGTCAGGGGCGGGCAGCAAGAAGAAAAGTCAGGATGACTTGGCTTCAGGAGTTTTTTGTTTTCTGTTTTTTTTTTTTTTGAGACACAGTCTCCCTCTGTCACCCAGGCTGGTGTACAGTGGCATGATCTCAGCTCACTGCAACCTCCGCCTCCTGGATTCAAGCAATTCTCCTGCTTCAGCCTCCCAAGTATCTGGGACTACAGGTGTATGCCACCATGCTGAGCTAAATTTTTTTTTGTATTTTTATTAGAGACGGGGTTTCACCATATTGGCCAGGCTGGTCTTGAACTCCTGACCTCATGATCTGCCTGCCTTGGCCTCCCAGCCTTCAGGATTTATGTCTGATTAATTGTTTGAAAGTGCTGCTAGCATTGAAGTGGAGCAGACAGGGGTGTAGTGACAAGTCATAAGACCCAGCTTCCTCCCTGGGCAGGTGGAGCCCTCGTGCCACAATAGGTGTTCTGGCCTTCAGGATGGCATCCAGCTGTTCGGGGAAGGGTCTCCCATAAGCCCCTTGAAACTATCTTTGAAATAGGGTGACCCACCACCCTGGCTTGCCAGGATTTTCCTGGTTTAAGCATGGAAAGACCCGCATTCTGGGAATCCACTCAGTCTTGGGCAAACCAGTCCTTTTGGTCACTCCCTTGGGGAACTCTGGGAGCTCTGGCCGGACAGTGATAAGAAAAGCATCGGGTCAGTAAGAATTACACCCTGGTCACCGAGGAATGTATGTGCTGCAGCTGGGCATTCCTGGTGGCATGAAAGAGGAGGAAGTGGCCTGAGAAGGCGAGACAGGTTCTGCAGGGGAGGTGGGGAGGTGGCGGGGAGGGAGGACTCAAGGCCAGGGAGCAAGGGGTACACCCACTTCCCTCTCTCTTTGGCGAAAGGCAGCCTGGTCTCATCAAATTTAGATTAAAAGAAGTCATTTCGTTGGGACGCCTGCTGCTCTAAGAGGCTGCTGTATTTCTCAGTCTCAGGCACTCCCGCCTCGTTTCTGCCTGTGTGGACTCCCGGCCAGCCCTCCATCTCCCTCCCGGCCAGCCCTCCATCTCCCTCAATGCCCCTGCTTCTGCCTGGCTTTCCCAGGCAGGGGCCTTGCCTGGGGGAGGGAAGGTGGATTTTCTCTTTCTGATTCCTAATTTCTCCTTAGTTCTCAGACCAATGGGCTCTGAAGCACCCCCTGGGTGATGGGGCCCATATTATGGGGTACAAGACCTTTTGGGCCTGAAGAAGCTGCCCAGACCCTGGAGGCCACTTCAATCCCTGAGTAGCTCCGGGCCCATCATTGCTCGATAGCCCAAATAGAACCCAGTGTGAGTGTGTGTGGGTGCTGGGATGAGGTGGGTGGGGGGCGGGTGCCAAGAACAATGGCTTCATTAAGAGGCTCCCACAAAACGGAGATCTTCCAAGGCTAATGTTAATTGCAACCTGCAAATGCAAACATTTCTGGGATGATGAGGGACCCCACAGGAGGGGAAGCTGAGGACCTTGTCAGCGGATCACAGCCAGGGAGCTGTGGCTGGGCTGCCTGGCTCCCAGCAGGGCCATCCCTTTGCCCATTTTATCCCAGAAGTGCAGGGGCCCTGAGTGGGCCTCTGAGTGTGGGGCAGCCTCACAGCTGGCCTCTGAGCAAAATGCTGGGTTTGTCTTAAGTGTTCCCATCAACTTTCAGAAGGTTTTCCTCATGCTGTTTAGGCTGGGGATGTGGTTTAGGTTTGGGTTACTGTACACATGGACAGAGATTCCCAGGAAGGCGGGGGAACAACATGCGGACTGGGAATAAATGAGGTGGGACAACAGTCCACTTCCTTCCTTCTTCCTTCCTTCCTTCTTCCTTCCTTCCTCCTTCCCTCCCTCCCTCCCTCCCTCCCTCTCTCCCTCCTTCCTTCCTTCCTTCCTTCTTTCTGTTTCTCCTTCCTTCCTTCCTTCCTTTATGTTTTCCCTCCCCGCCTCCCTCCTTCCCCCCCTCTCCCTCCCTCTCCCCTCCCTTCCTCCTGCCCTTCCTTCCTTCCTTCCTTCCTTCCTTCCTTCCTTCCTTCCTTCCTTCCTTCATCTCTCTCTCTCTCTCTCTCTTTCTTTCTTTGTTCGTTCGTTCATTTTGTTTTCTGAGATAGGGTCTGGCTCTGTCACTCAGGCTGGAGTGCAGTGGTGCAATCATGGCTCACTGCAGCCTCAACCTCCCAGGCTCAATCGATCCTCCCATTCCAGGCCCCGAGTAGCTCGGACTACAAGTGAGCACCACCATGCCTGGCAAATTTTGTTTATTTTTTGTGGAGATGGAGTCTCACTTTGTTGCCCAGCTGGTCTCAAACTCCTAGGCTCAAGAGATCCTCCTGCCTTGGCCTCCTAGAGTGCTGGGATTACAGGCAGAAGCCACAGCACCTGGCTACTTCTTTTCTTGAGAGCTTGATCTATGCTTTCACTCAAGAAGCACTTATCGAGCATCTGCTATGTTCCAGAAACGGATCTAGTCATTTGGGATGTATCAGCAAACACAACCGACAACCATTGCTGCCCTCGTGGGGCTTACGTTCTAGTGTGGAGCTCAACCTAACAATGATCATAATAACTTAGGAAGCCATGTGGTACGTTAGAAGGCCACAGTGATATTGAAAAAAAAAGTAGAGCAGAGAGTAAAAGGAATAAGATGATGGGGAAGGGACAGGATGGGGAGTAGTTTGCAGAATTAATAATGTGGTCAGGGGATGACTTGCTGTGGAGGTGGGATTGCAGCAGAGCCTTGGAGGAGGTGAGCCATGGTTCCCTATGCAAGCCCTGTGGGTGGCCCATCTTTGACTTGCACCAGGCAAATGACACTTCCTGTTTCTCAGCGCCCAAGCCCTCCTCATTGCGAGAGGAACTCAGGAACAGGTTTCCTGCAGGGAGATGAGTCTATGTCCTGTCCATCTTGATTTGAGACCTCATATGGAGACAGTCCTCTAAGGAGTTCCAGAATGGCTTCTTGGGATTTTTGGAAGCCACCCACTCTTCCTGGCCCAGGTGGCTTTGCCTTCATTCCCTGGCATGGTCTCCCTCCCCTCCATTTCCCCCAGCTCCCCCTCACCAATATGAGGACATCCCACAATAAGTGCATTGAGACTTATGAGTTCATGCAAACGCATTCAAATAGCTGCAGTGCACTACGGAAGCAGCCGTAATCCTTTAGTGTGCAATCTCTGTCTGTGGCCTTAATGGCCCTCTACAGCTTAGCCACTTCCTAACAAACCTTCATGCAGAAAGGAGGTGGGGAGGGCAGGAGCGGGGAGAGGCTCAGGCTGGGGCACCAGCTGCAGAGGTTAAACTCACAGGCCGCAGGGTTGTGTCCCCACTACTGCTCCATGCTGGGGATGACGGCAAGGCCTGGGGGCGCTGTTTCTCCTGCGAACAAGGGTTCTTGATGAGGTTGGGGGGCAGTTATACGGCTCCTACTCTTACTGAAAGGCATCCAAGTCTGAATCTGGCCAGCAACCAGGAGGCTTCTCTCCTCCTGGGCAGGGCCATCCTGGTCCCAGGGCTAATTTCCCAAAGGAAATGGACAGAGTGAGAATCGACTCAGTGCTGGGATAGCTGATGCCAGTTTTACGATTTACTCAAGATCACACAGACAGTGAGGAATGGGGCTGGGATTTGAACCCAGATTTCTCTAAATGAGGAGCTTGCCCATGTAACCAAAGCCTCCTGTTACTTCCAACCACCATCTCGGGGGTGGCATCTGTTGCACCCCAGCTGTCTGAAACATGGCTAGGGACCTCCCTGTTACCCACGCCTGCACAAGGTGGGATCTGTGATGTCAGAGCCATCTGTCATGCATGGGCAGCTTCCTGCTTCCTAGATCCTTCTCTACCCCCCATCCTCCTGCATCAAGAATCCCCTGCCCAACCCCAGGGCTCTACGCCATGCCCAGAGCATGTGGCCCGTGCTGGGCTCTGTGCACACAGGGCCCTCGGCCCAGTAGGCGCTGACTCCAGGCCTTTCTGGGAATTGCCCTTTTCCCTCCCCTTCCCCTTTTCTACTTTAGGCTTCACTTTGGCCCTTCTTATGTACCAGGGAAAGAAGTAGCCTCTCCTGGTAGGAAACATAATAAGATCTATGGGATTTAATAAGATCATCCAAGACTTGGCACTGTGGCAGTTTTCTAGTGACATTCGTTCTTTTGGGAGGTAAATTTCTTTCTCCTTAATCCACTGTTTCTTAAGCAGGTGACCCACCCCATGTTATTACAGGCAGGTTATTATTTCCATAAATCCTTCTGCCTCCGCTTCTTCCATTTACGTTAAATATAGTCTCTGTTATGGTGCCTAAATTAGCTTTCATACACGGAAATCTTTGTATAATTTAAAGGGGATGAAGACGTCAAGTGAGGCTGGGGAAGGGGAGGGCAAATAAGGGAATGGAATGAAGGTTTCGACCCCAAATAGGGGAAGGGGCCAGGGCTTACTGCTCCATGGGATGCTCCAAACCCCACAGAATGTGGGCATCTCTGAGTCCTTTCATCCACTCATTTGTGTATTTGGTAAATGTTGGTGGAAGATCTGTAGTGCCACAGGGGTCAAAATGATGGAGAGAGTGTGTGGTTCTCACTATATGCCGTTCTGGACAAGATAAAGCAATGAAGATAGTTACAAGATCAGTGGTTGCCAGGGGCTCATGGGGAGGGCAGAGGGGTGGATAGGTGGAGGACAGAGTTTTTTTTAGGGGAGTGGAACTATTTTGTATGTGATGGCAATGATGGACACATGTCATTCTACATTTGTCAAACCAGTGTAACACAGAGCAAACCCTCATGTAAAATATGGCCATTAGTTAATCATAGTGTATCAATATCGGTCCATCAATTGTAACAAGTGTTCCACGCTAATACAAGGTATAAATAGCAGGGGAAATGGTGGGGGCAGGGAGAAAGGGGATTGGGAAAATTTGTACTTTCCAATCTTTTTTTTTTTTTTTAAACAAACTTAAAACTGCTGTAAAAAAAGTGTGTTAATTACAAAAAAAAAAAAAAAAAAAGGCTGGAGAGAATGTGCTAGTTTGTGTCTGGCAGCCTGCTGGGGAGGCAGTAATGTACCCATCTGTTCATTTTCTCAAAGGATTTATGGCACGCTGTGCATCTGTTTTAAGTACAAGGCACTGTTCTAGGCACTAGGGATACATTAATAGATAGGACAGTCTCCAGATTCTTGGGGTTTATATTCTAGAGGAGGGGCGTTTGGTAACCAGCAAGCCACCAAATAAGAAAGTCAGATGAGTTCAGGCAGCGGTAAGTACCATGAAGAAATTAAGAAGGGAACGGGACGGATGGCTATGTAGATGGGAAGCCAGGGGCAGTGTCTACATTGAATATTATGTTTGGCCCCTAAATTTCTTCTCTATCCTTCTCCACCCTGTGTCCAGGGGCTGGCCTATAGCAGAGGGCTCCCTTGCCCTGAGTTCCGATTCAGTTTGCCCATGTGGAGCACCGGCAGGGACAGGTAGGAGGAGGGAGAGTGAAGCTGGGTTTTATTTCCTGGCTCTCATCCTGACAGATCAACCCTTTCTGGAAAGGACTTCCCCTTCTCCTCCCCTGCCCCTTTCAGGCCCAGGGGCGCGAGCACCAGGCACTGCATTCTGTCTAGTGGGCTCCCTACACTCTGGCCTCAGCTTTGGAAATGGTCTCTTTCTGAACTCACCTCCATGTTCACTGTTTTGCCTGCCATCCCTTTTCCGCAGGGAACCTTGATCCATGGAGCCTCTCTTAAGAACACAATCCTGCAAGGATCTAGGAAAGAACTCTGGAAATGGTGGTGTAGGGGGTGGGTGCTGGGGAACACAAAGGCTCTCAGGGGTATGAGCTTGATGTGCTTGTGGAACTAAAAGAAAAGCTGGGGAGGCAAGAGCAAGGTGAGTAAAGGAATGAGCTCTGCCAGATATAAGGGTCCTGTCTAGGTAGGGCAGGCAAGCCAGGCAAAACCATTAGGTTTCCCATTGTGGGTGTTCTGTTTTTTGTTTTTTGTTTTTTTTTTTTGGTGACAGGGTCTCACTCTGTCGCCCGGGGTTGGAGTGCAATGGTGCAGTCTTGGCTCACTGCAGCCTCTGCTTCCTGGGCTTAGGTGATTCTCCCACCTCAGCCTCCTGAGTAGCTGGAACTACAGGCACATGTTACCGTCATGCCTGGCTAATTTTTGTACTTTTTTGTAGAGATGGGGTTTCGCCATGTGGCCCATTCTGGTCTCCAACTCCTGGGCTCAAGCGATCTGCCTGCCTTGGCCTCCCAAAGTGCTGGGATTACAGTCTTAAGCTACGGCACCCAGCCTGGTTCTTTCTAAACTTGTGCTTTTGTAGCATTTTTAAAGGTAAAATTAACAAAAAATGGAAATGCACAGATCGTAAGTGTACAATTTGATGAATTCTGACAATGGAAATACCCACGCAACCGAACCCGTCTCCAATCAAAGTATAAAAATTCCCTATGCCTTTTCCCCGTCAGTCCCACTCTTTCCAGAGGCAATCACAGCTCTGATTTCTATTACTGTTGATGAGGCTTGCCTGTTCTTGAACCTCATATAAATGGAAGAGTGCAGTAAGTACTAATTTGTGTCTTTCTTCTTTTGCTCAACAGTGTCTGTGAGACTCATGCAAGTTTGTACCTATCAGTAGTTTGATACTTTTAATTCCTAAGTAGTATTCTATTGTATCAATACACATATAATTAATAAAGTACAGGCTGGAGCACAGTGGCTCACACCTGTAATCCCAGCACTTTGGGAAGCCAAAGTGGGCAGACGACCTGAGGTCAGGAGTTTGAGACCAGCCTGGTCAACATGGTGAAACCCCATCTCTACAAAAATACAAAAATTAGCTGGGCATGATGGCAGGTGCCTGTAGTCCCATCTACTCGGGAGGCTGTGGCAGAAGAATCATTCGAACCTGGGAGGTGGAGGTTGCAGTGAGCTGAGTCGTGCTATTGCACTCCAGTCTGGGTGACAGAGCAAGACTCCATCTCAAAAAGTACATACATACATACATACGTACGTATAATACACATATATGTATAATTAGTACATGTCAGCATATATATTTTCTCTATATATTAATATATACTAATATACTATCTCTTCTTCTATTGATAGATATTTGGATCTTTTTAGTTTGTGGCTTTTGTAAATGATGTTGCTGTGAATTTTCTTGTGCAGGTATTTCTTATGGACATTGATTTTCCTTTCTCTTGAGTAAATACAGCTGTGGTTTAAACGTTTGCATCCCCTCCAAATTCACGTGTTGCAATCCTAATTCCTAAGGTATTAGGAGTTAGGGCCTAGTGTTAGGAGTACCTCCTAGTATTTGGAGATAGAGCCTTTGGGGGATAACTAGATCATTAGGGTACCCTCATGATACCTATCCCCTTACAAAAGAGGCCCGAGAGAGACCCATGTCAGGAGACAGCAGCAAGGTGCTGTCTGTGGCCAAGAAGCCAGTGATACAATCTGCCAGTGCCTCGATCTGGGAATCCCAATTTCCAGAAATGTGAGAAATAAATTTCTGTTTATAAGCTACCCAGTTTATGGTATTTTGTTAGAGCCACTTGAATGGACTAAGACAATATCTGGAAGTGCAATTGCTGGGCTATAGGATAGGTAAAAGTTTAATAGTTTTCCAAAGTGGTTGTACTACTTCACTCTCCACCAACAACGGATGGAGTTCCATTTGGTCCACATTCTTGTCAACACTTGTTAGTCCTTCTGATTTTAGCTTTACGGTTGTATCAGTCGGTTCTCACACTGCTATAAGGACACACCTGAGACTGGATAATTTATAAAAGAAGGAGGTTTAATTGACTTACAGTTATTCAGGGCCAGGGAGGCCTCAGGAAACTTACAATCATGACAAAAGGGGAAGCAAACATGTCCTTCACATGGCAGCAGCAAGGAGAAGTGCAGAGTGAAGTGGGGAAAACCCCTTATAAACCATCAGATCTTGTGAGAATTTACTCATTATCATGAAAACAGCATGGAGGTAACTGCCTCCATGATTCAATTACCTTCCACTGGGTCCCTCCCACAACACATGAGGGTTTTGGGAACTATAATTCAAGATGAGATTTGGGTGAGGACACAGACAAACCATATTAATATTTTTATATTTTATGTAGGTCTACGATTCTTCTCAAACTAATTTTATTTGTGGTATAAGGTTGGAATTCACATTTTATTTTTTTCTATATGAATACCCAGTCATTCCAGCACTGTTGAAGATATTTTTTCCTTAAATTGCCTTGGTGCCTCTAAAAAAATCAATTGACATGTGTGAGTCTATTTCTGGACTCACTATTCTACTGCATTGATTTATTTGTCTATCCTTACACCAATAACATACTGTCTTGTAGCTTTATAGCAAGCTTTAATATCAGGTAGTATGAGTCTTCCAACTTCCTCCCTTTTTTCAAAATTGTTTTGGCTATTCTAAGTCCTTTGTATTTCATATAGATTTCCTTTTATTTTGAAAAAACTGTATGTAGCACCATTCCCTGTTTATTCTCAGCACCAACAAGGGAATAATGTGCCTTAAAAGCAGCTCTGCCCAGGGCTTGCCCAATGGCTGCTGTGAGGTTTCCTATCAGTCCATGCAGTCATCTTCCTCATTGGTGCAGTTAATGAGGCTTTCCACCGTCCTAGTGAAGGGCTCCTGAGCTCTAGTTCACAAGTTTACTTTATGCAAAGAGGAAATAATTAGATATATTGATTATTCCTCATTTAAACCATAACTTGATTAAAATAAAAAAAATGGGAGGGGAAGAAGGGCCAAAAGAGCATGCACTGTGCTGATATAGAGACTTTACATTTTAGTCTGAGTTAAGACTCATTAAAAGCCAACTGATAAATTTTAGAATCACATTATTTCCTACAAAATGCCTGCTGGGATTGTGATAGGGATGTTGAATCTATGGATCAATTTGAGGAGGAACTACATCTTAAAATACAGAGCCTTCCAATCTATGAACATGATATATTGCTTCATTTATTTAGGTCTTTTTAGATTTTTTTCAGTTGCATTTGTAATTATTAATGTAGATGCCTTGAAAATGTTTTGCTAGATTTATTACTAAGTATTTTACATTTTTGGATGTCATTGTTAATAGGATTTATTGCTATTTTATTTCGTAATTGTTTGCTGACAACATATATAAAAAATTAATTTTGGCCTTTGTCCTTCAGTTTTGTTAAATTAATGTTTTAGTTCTAGTAGATCTTTTTCTTTAGTAGATTAGTTTTTTTTTTTTTTTTTAATGTAACCAATCATGTCATGTGTGAAAAAGAGAGTTCACTTCTCTCCCAATAAGTATACTTTTAATTTCTTTTCCTTATCTTATTGCTCTGGTTAGAACTCCAGTTCAATTTTAAGTAGAAGTGATAAGAGCAGAAATCTTTGCATTTTTCCCAGTCTTAGGAGAAAAGCATTCAGTCTTTCGCCATTAAGTATGATATTAACTATAGCTTTGTTGTACATGCCCTTTACTTGCTTGAATAATTTATCCTTCAATTCTTAGTTTGCTTTTTCTGAATCTTTTGAGATCTTGTGCTTATTCTCCTTTAATTCATTAATATACTGAATTACATTCCTTGGAAATTGCACCGTTGAGCCAACCTTGCATTCCTGGGATAAAGTCTACTTGGTTGGGTTTATACATTCATATACATGAAATGTGCTATAAATTTTATATATTGCTGGATTTGATTTGCTAATTTTGTTAAGAGTTTCTTTTTTAAACCTATGCTCATAAGGGGTATTAGTCTGTAATATTATTTTCCAGGTTTTTGGTACAGAGTACCATAAAATGAATTGGGAATACTCCCTTACCCTCTGTTTTCTGAAAAAGCTTTATGTAAGTTTTATGTATTATTTCGTTTTTAAGTGTTTAATACCATTACCAGTGAAGCTATCTGGGCCTAGCATTTTCTTTGCTGGAAGATTTTTTTTTTAAATTAGGATTTTAATTACTTAGATAAGTATATAGCTATCCTCATTTTCTGTTTTTTCTTGAGTCAGCTTTGGTAATTTGTGTTTTCCAAAGAACTTGTTCTTTTCACATAAGTTGATAAATATTTTGGCATAATGTTGTTTATAATATTGTTTTATTATCCTCTGAGTTTTTGTAGGATTTATCCCTTCTTTCACTCACTGGTAAATTAAACTTTCTCTTACTTTCTTTTATTAAAAGGAATTTATTAATTATATCCGTCTTTTAAAGGAAGGATATTTTGGGCTTTGTTAAATTTCTTTATGGTTTGTCTGTTTTCTGTTTCATTTATCACTGTTCTTATCTTTTTTTTTTTTTTTTGAGATGGAGTCTTGCTGTGTTGCCCAGGCTGGAATGCAATGGCTCACTGCAACCTTTGATTCTCATGCAAAGTGATTCTTGTGCCTCAGTCTCCCAAGTAGCTGGGATTACAGGCATGCACCACCACACCCAACTAATTTTGCATTTTTCGTACAGACTGGGTTTCACCATGTTGGTCAGGCAAACTCTTGATCTCAGGTGATCCATCCACCTCAGCTTCTCAAAGTGCTGAGATTATAGGCATGAGCCACCATGCCCAGTCTCTCTTATTTACTTTCTTTTGCTTACTTGGTTTCAATTTTCTCTTCTTTTTCTAGCTTCTGAAAGTAGAAACCTAGATATTTGATTTTTAAAGCTTTCTTCTTTTCTAATAAAGGCATTTAAAGGTACAAATCTCTCAACAATCACTGTTTTAGTGACATCCCACAGTTTTTGAAAAATGACTTTATTGAAGTATAAATTGTATACAACAAAATTCACCCATTTTCAGTCTATGATTCACTGGGTTTTGACTAATGTTGTTACTCATGGGTCCACCACAACATCCAAAGTGTAAAATATTCTCATCGCCCCAAAAAATTCCCTTGTGGCTGTTTTAGTCAATCCACTCCAACTGCTATGCCAACCACTGGTTTGTTTTCTGTCACTACAGTTTTGCCTTTTCTAGAATTTCATATAAATAAATTATGCAGCTTGTAGTCTTCTGTGTCTGGCTTCTTTCACTACAAATAAGGCTTTTGAAGTTACCCATGTTATTGTATGTATCAGTAGTTTGTTCGTTTTATTGCTGTGTAGAATCCCATTTTGCACCACAAATGGTTTATCCTTTTATCCATTCTCTTGTTGATGGGTATTTTGGTTGTTTCTAATTTGAGGCTATTATAAATAAAGCTCTTACAGATATTCATGTATAAGTCTTTGTGTGGACATATCCTTTTATATCCGGTAGAAAAGATATTAGAATCACTGGGTCATATGGTAAGTATGTGTTTGACCTCTCTCTTTTTTTTTTTTTGAGACAGAGTTTTGTTCTTGTTGCCCAGGCTGGGCAGGCACCATCACGCCTGGCTAATTTTGTGTTTTTAGTAGAGACAGGGTTTCACTTTGCTGGTCAGGCTACTCTCGAACTCCTGACCTCAGGCGATCTGCCCATCTTGGTCTCCCAAAGTGCTGGCATTACATGCGTTAGCCACCATGCCCGGCTGGCCTCTTAATATTCGAAAGCAGTCATACCATTTAGCATTTTAGAGTAAATCAATTTTCTGTTACTCCATCTTGGCCAGAAGTGGAACTATTATGTGGATTTAAGCAGCAAGTTATCTTTTGAAGAGATTGAAAAATGGATATTATAAATACACACATATTAACCATTTCTGACATTCTTCCTTTGTGTAGATTCAGATTTCCATCTGATATCCTTTTCCTTCTCCCTGAATATCTTCCTATTACATTTCTTAAAGTTCAGAACTGCTGGTGAGGAATTCTCTCAACTTTTGTATGTCTGAAAAAGTCTTTGTTTTACTTTTACTTTTGAAAGATATTTTCACTAACTGAAGATTACTAGTTTGACAGTTATTTTCTTTCCCTACTTTAAAGATGTCATTCCACTGTCTTCTGGTTTGCACAATTGTTGAAGAGTCTACTGTCATTCTTATCTTTAATCCTCTTCAAAATGTGTCTTTTCCCCTCCGGCTTGTTAGCACAACTTTTAAGCAATTTGATTATGTGCCTTGGTGTGTGTGTGTGTGTGTTTTAATGTTTATTCTGTTTGGGGTTTAGTGAGCTTCTGGATCTGTGGGTTTATCATTTTCATCCAATTTGTAAATAATTTGATTATTCTCTCTCTCTTGTTCTCTCTCTCTCTCTCTCTTTTTTTTGAGATGGAGTTTCTCTCTGTCACCCAGGCTAGAGTGCAGTGGTGTGATCTTAGCTCACAGAGGCCTCCTGGGTTCAAGCAATTCTCCCACCTCAGCCTCCTGAGTAGCTGGGATTACAGGCATGCACCACAGGGCTCGGATAATTTTTTACATTTTCAGTAGAGACAGAGTTTCACCATGTTGGCCAGGCTGGTCTTGAACTCCTGACCTCAAGTGACCCACTCACCTCAACCTCCCAAAGTGTTGGGATTACAGGCGTGAGCCACGACACCTGGCCAATTATTACATCTGCAAATATATATATTTTTTGGAGTTTCAATTACACATAGGTTAGAACATTAATATTGTCCTGCAGGTCACTTATTTTCTGGTTGTTCTCTTTTTTTCTATTCTTTTTCTCTCTGTGCTCAATTTTAGATAGGATCTATTGCTCCACTTTCAAGATCAGTGATCTTCTGCAGTATCTAATCTGCTGTTAGTCCCCTCAAATACATTTTTACTTTTTCTTTTGGAGATTGCATTTTTTTGTGTGTCTAAAAGATATTTTGGGGATTTTACAAATATTGTATTTCTCTATTCATCATGTTCTTGTTTTATTTTATAGTCTCTAGCCCAGGGGTCCCCAACCCCTGAGGCACAGACTGGTACTGGGCTGTGGACTGTTAGGAATGGGGCTGCACAGCAGGAGGTAAGCAGTTGGCCAGCTAGTGAAACTTTATCTGTATTTACAGCTGCTTACCATTGCTCACGTTACCACCTGAACTCCACCTCCTCAGTGGCAGCATTAGGTTCTCATAGGAGCATGAACCCTATTGTGAACTGTGCATGTGAGGGATCTAGGTTGCATACTCCCTATGACAATCTAATGCCTGATGATCTGTCACTGTCTCCCATCACCCCCAGATGGAACCATCTAGTTGCAGGAAAACAAGCTCAGGGATCCCACTGATTCTACGTCATGATGAGTTGTATAATTATTTCCTTAAATATTATAATGTAATATAATAGAAATAAAGTGTACAATAAATGTAATGCACTGGAATCATCCTGAAATCATCCCCCACACTGTCCATGGAAAAACTGTCTTCCACAAAACCAGTTTCTAGTGCCAAAAAGGTTGGGGACTGCCACTCAAGCCTATTAAAGTATTTGTCATCATTTTTAAATGTCTTAATGCCATTATTTCTGTAATTTCTTGCTCTGTTTTCTCTTCGTCATGGGTTACATTTTTCTACATCTTTTCATGACTTGCTATTTTTGATTAAATGTTGAACATTGTGAATTTGTGCTGGATTTTATTTATTTCTTTAAAATGTTTTGGATTTCATTCTGGCATACAATTAAATTAACTTGGGGATCAGTTTGATCCCTTTGAGGCTTGCTCTTAGTCTTTGTTCAGGCTTTTTCAGAACATCACTTAGTCTAGAGCTAATTTATCCCCACTACTAAATCAATACCCTTCTGAGGACTCTATGAGATTCTGTGTGTTATCAAGTCCTGCCACTCTGGTTCGTGGGAAAACAAGCTTGCTAAACATTCCCAGACCTGTGTGAGCTTTAGGAATGGTTGAATTCACTGCTTTCAAGTGGTTCCTTCCCCTGCCTCATGGAATTTTACTCTCCACACATGCAGATCAATGCTTAGCTGAAGATTTGCAGTGACTCTTTTGGACATCTTCTGCATGCTCTCTCTTTTTGTGTCTCCTTTCTGCCCAGTGTTATGCCCCCAATTTCGGCCCCTCAGATTCCACAAACTCCAACATTTCTTTTCTTACCTTAGCCAGACCCTTTGCTCTGTTGGAGTTCCTCCTCGCTTTGCTGAGGCTTGGAAATCCTCTTAGCTGTAAGCTGGGCCTTACCTTGTTTGTTCTTTTATTTAAGGGATCACTGTTATGTTCTGTCCGTAGTCCAGTATCTAAAAACAGCTGTTTTTTATATTTTCTCCAGTTTTCTGGTTGATTACAACCAGAAATTCAACATGTTTTCATGAATTCATTCAATTCAACATGTTTTCTTATTTTCTTTCAATGGAGAAGTATGCTGTAATATTTGAATGTTTCAAGTTTATCAAGACTAATGTTGCAGAATATGGTCTATCTTGGTGAATATTCTGTGATAATTTGAAAAGACTGTATGCTCTGCAATTGTTGGATAGAATGTTCTATCAACATCGATTCAGCCAAGTTGATTGATAGTGCTATTCACATCTTCTATGTCCTTTGATTTTTTTCTAGTTGTCCTATCAAGTATTAAGAGAGAAATGTTAAAATTTCCAATTATGATTGCAAATTTGTCAATTTCTTTATATAGTTCTGTTAGTTTCCTTCCATATATTTTGAAATTCTATTAGTAGATACATACATTTTGGGACTGCTATGTCTTTTTGATGGACTTATCCTTTTATCATTATGGAATGTTCCATTCTGTCTCTGGTAATATTCTTCATCTTGAAGTTTGCTTTATCTCATAGTATTATAGAGACATCACCGTTCTGATGTTTATTGTTTGCATGATATATCTTTTTTCATACTTTCACTTTTAACCTAAGTGTGTAATTTAAAATACACCCCTTTTATTTTAAATAGTAAGTAACCCAATCTGATACTCTTCCCTCTTATTTTGAGTTTTTAGTCCATTTATACTTAATGTAATTATTGGTATGATCTGATGTAGGTCTACTGTTCTGTTGTAATAGTTATCTATTGCTTTATAACAGAGTACCATAAATTTACTTGCTTAAATAGCACATATTTATTATCTCACAGTCTTTGTGAGTCAGGAATCTGGGCATAGCTTAGCTGCTTCAGGATGTCTCACAAGGCCACAATCACGGTCTTATTAAGGGCTAGAGTCTGATCTGAAGGCTTGACTGGAGAAGAGTTTATTTCCAAGGTCATGAGGTTGCTGGTAGGATTTGGTTAATCTCAGGCTGTTAGTAATGAGAGCCTCAGTTTCTTGTTGGTTGTTAGCCGGAGACTACCCTCAGTTCCATGCCCTTTGAGGAATGCTCACAACATAGAAGTTTGTATCAGCAAAGTCAACAAAGGAGAGAATCTGGTAATACAATGGATGTCATGGAAGGGGCATCCTGTCATCTTTCTGTATTCTATTGGTTAGAAGCAAATCATAAATCTTGCCTACATTCCAGGGAGTATCTTACACAAGGGTGTAAATTCTAGAAGGTGGGGATTTTTGGGGACCATCTTAAAGTCTATCAGCCACACCTACTATTTTGTTCTCTGGTTGTCTTGTCTCAACTGTGTTTTGTTCTTTTCCTGCCTTCTTGATTAAAAAAAAATTTAATTTTAAGAACTCAATTGGCTTTTTATCTACATTTCTTTGTCTATTTTTGGTGGTTGTTCTACGCATCCTTAACCTATCACAGTATACTTAGAATTAATATTGTAACACTAAACATGAAATATAAAAATCTTAGTACAGGAAAATTCTATTTACTCCTTTGTGCTACTGTTATTATGTATTTTACAACTATGCATATAATACGCCCCAACTTACAATGCTAATATTTTTACTTTAAACAATTAGCTATCTTTCAATAAATATATCTCTCAAAATTCTTTTTAAAGGAGCACATGAGGAAACAACCTTTCTGTTGTTGTTGTTGGAGGACTGTCTGTAAATATTATTTGAATATGGCATTTTGGTCTTCTAAAATCTTATGATTCAAAAGCATTCTCCTAGAGGAGATGGGCGGGTGTGTGTGGGGTCACTGAAACTCCTGGAGCAGTGGGAGGAGAAGGTTACCTGAGTAAGAAGAGAGTCTCCCATGACACAGCCTCAAATATTTGAGTCATCTCTGCTTTATGGGTAACCTGGTAGCTGGAGGTAACATAGCTGAATAGTCAGCAACCTCAGATCTGGAATCAGACAGTCCCAGTTTAATCTCAGTCATGCCACTTTCACCTATGTGCTGTTGGCCATATTCGTTGGCTGGCCAGAGCCTCGATTTTATTATCTATCAAATGGGTATATATTGTGAGGATTAAATAATATAGTACATATTAGTGGCCATAACAGTGCCTGGCATACCATAAGCACTTAATAAGTGTCAGCAATTCTTGTTCTTATTATAGCTGCTTTCACACTGGAATCAGGAACTCAATTCAGTAGGGGCTTCCCATATCAAAAAGGGGAGCCAGTCTTGCCTTATCTGAGGCTGGGAGCTGACTTGAGGTGGAGAGAAGGTTGGCATCTGGGCCTTGCCTTGGAGCCCAGAGACCATTGCTCAGTAGAGGCACCAGGCCCTGGTGTCTGCCTGGACCAGCAGGGAGGAAGAGCAGAGCCTCATGGAAGGGGGGAACCAGAGAAAGCCGAGCAATGAAGGCAATTGCTGGTCCTTAGAAAGTGGGGCCAGGCGAGGACACCAGTAGCATTTGATCTTTGTCACATCAGGTCAAGGATCTGGGACATTCATACCTTTTTTGGTTGTATTTTAATCCCCATAGAGTAGGTTCTGGGTTAGCGGTTCTCTAGATGTGTAGAGTTAATAGCTGGTGTGGTAGTTGGCCTCCAAGAGGGCGGCCAATGATTCTCACCTCCTGGTATTCACACCCTCTTGTCGTCTCTCCCACACCAAGTACGACTGACCTGTGTAACCAATATGATATTGTGGAAATGATGGTGTGTGACTTCCAATGATGTCATAAAAGACACTAAAGCTTCTCTCTCTCTTCTGGCTCCATCTGGGAGATGCCAGCTGCGATGCCATGAGTTTACTTATATAGTCCTATGGAGAGCCCACATGGCAAGGCACTGAGGCTTTCTGCGAACAATCAGTTCCATGTGAGTGACTGAGTCCTCTTGGAAGCAGACCCTCCAGCCCTAGTCAAGCCTTTGGCTTTGGAAGCAGACCCTCCGGTCCTAGTCAAGCCTTTGGCTTACTGCAGCCCCTGCCAACATTTTGACTGCAGCCTTATGAGATACCCCAAGCCAGAACCACCCAGCTAAATCACTTATAGATTCCTGATCCTCAGAAACTATGTGAGATAGCAATGTCTATTCTTTTAAGCTACTTAGCTTTGGGGATAATTTTATTTATTTATTTTATTTATTTTTTATTATTTTTTTTTGAGATGGAGTCTTGCTCTGTTACCCAGGCTGGAGTGCAGTGGTGTGATCTCGGCTCACTGCAACCTCTGCCTCCTGGGTCCTAGCTATTCTCCTGCCTCAGCCTCCTGAGTAGCTGGGATTACAGGTGCACACCACCACACCTGGCTAATTTTTTTTTTTTTTTTGGTATTTTTAGTAGAGACGGGGTTTTACCATGTTGGCCAGGCTGGTTTTGAACTCCTGACCTCAAGTAGTCCACCTGCTTTGACCTCCAAAAGTGCTAGGATTACAGGTGTGAGCCACCCTGCCCAGCCGGGGGTAATTTTTAAATATAGCAATATATAAATAATATAGGTGGCATAGAGGAAAAAAAGAGCTAATGCTTAAACAAATTTTGGGTTAAATAAAGATAACAGGCTTCTTTACTGTAAGACTTCTCAAAAGCCTTTAACATGAATGTGCAAGGGAATGACTTAGTATTCAGACCTTCTTGAATTTACTTGACTGCAGGTCCCCTGGTCTCTATATACCACCCCTTCCCTTTGCTTTTTGCAGAGCATTTCTGGGAACTAGTTTGCAGGAGGCACGCTAGGGGCGACGCTACCTGGGGTGGCTGGTGGGAGGAGGAGGGATACTACTTCACCTCTCCAATGCCCAGTTTCCTTATGTGCAAAAAGAAAGAGTTGGATTTAACAACATTGGGACTTCATTTCTGCTCTAACATTTTAATGCTGAGGCTGGGTGAGGTGCACACTCCCTTACATCCTGGTCATTCCTCAGCCTATTAGGTGCAATTGGGAGAAAAATCCAAGCCAGATTAATCAAGGTATACAGAAGTTATAGATATGCTAATGCTTTATGTTAATGACTGATGAGTGTGGTTAATTGGAGATGGCAGGAAAGTACAGAGTTGTGAAGAAATTTCAGTTCTTAGAGAAAATATTGTATTCAAAGAGCTTAAGAATGATTAATGGAGGTTCTGGAATTACAAAGAACAGCCGGTTGAAACTGTTTGGAACAGAAATTGCTCAGGGAGAGTAACCTTGAAGAGACTGCAGGACAGGTTGGGAGGGTTTGTGAACAGAACCCAGGGGAGAGGCTGGCCTGAGTGTCCAAGGGCAGACATGTGACTGGAACCAGGGTGAGCTGTGGCCCAGCAGGTGACCCAGGAAGATCTGGCTCAGTGTGTGGACAGGGTTGGAGCTGGGGGGATGGACGAGATCATAAAGACAGGACCTGTCTGTGCCCCCATCCCCCACCTCATTTGGATAGTGACCCATGACTACTTTCCGCTGTCGTTGGTGGCTGGGAGGCTCTGTCTGCTGAACAAGACCCGGTGGAGAGATACACCACCAGCAAATAGCCACTTCTTGAAAGGATACCGTTTCTAGATTCTGATTGCCTAGTCCCTTGGGTGTCATTAAAGGGAAGGTACCAGGTTGAAAAGGAAATGTCAGAGAAGCCCTCTGCTTCCTTGATAAGGTATCCTGTACCTCTTCCCCTGAACGGGGAGAGTTTCTGGGAGGGCTGGATCCAGGCACACTCCAGGGTGTGCTTGTTCTCTTGTAGGAAACCTGAACCCGGGTCCCAGGGCCAAGAGCTCAGGGGCACTGGCCTTGCCTCTTCCTGCTGTGACCAACATGGTTAAGATTCTGGATACCGACTCTCCGCATTTATAATCCTCCTGACAGCGGCTGATGAAGGATGGGGAAGTGTGTTCACTCAGGGAGGTTGTGCCCTGAGCCATATGCTGCGGGTTGAAGCTGTCTCTCGGCCCCTCCATCTTCTTCAGTGCCCACTCCAGAGCACCTGCCACCTTGCCTCCCTTCTTGCCTGGGTCAATACCCACCTCCCAGACAGCCTGGCCAGCGAGTGGGCGCTGGGTATCACCACTGGTCTTTCCAGCTCTCTGTGTGATGGACAAGTGGGCTGCACACCTCCTGTCCCTGCTCCCACCCTGTCCCCACCCTCCTCACCCTGTCCCCACCCTCCTCACCCTCACTTTCAGTGCAACGGAGAGTCCCTGGTTCTCTGGGTCCCCTGGAGCCTGAAGTCACGATGCCAAGAGTTCGTGAGGGAGGGAACTGGTTAAGGCCTGGGAGGAGCCTGGATTCCTGTGGTGAGCCCAGCTCATTTGGGGGGAGTGTATTTTGCCCTGCCCTAGACCCAGAGAAGCAGGACCCATCCTTCTTGCTCGTGGGCAGAACTTTCCTTTAGAAAAAACTCAAGCCTCTCAGTCAGTCCTTCCCAATCTAGGTCTTTCAGATGGTCTCATAAAGTCATTTTCTGACTTCAAAAAATAATCTTCAGAGCCTTATACTCAAATGCAATCAAATCTGGAAGCCTAATAGCTTAAACAGATTAAAATGGAGCTTTGCTTACTCATCTCCCTGCTACCTGCTTCTGCTCTTAGCAGCCCTCTAGGGGCCTGAGATGAAACCCTGGGGCTCCATGGAAACCAGCTTAGAAACCAGGGATACAGGAGAAGGGGAATGGGAAGTGTTCAATGGGTGTAGAGTTTCAGTTCTGCAAGATGAAAAGAGTTCTGGAGATGGATGGTGATGACAATTAGGCAACGGTATGACTGTACCATACAAATGTGAATGACCCATATGAATGTAACACCACTGCACTGTACACTTAAAAATGGGAAAGATGATAATGGCGTTCAGGCAGGCTACACCCAGATATGCACCTTGGCATTTGAGGAAACAGCAGAAACGGGAAGGTCTCTCTCACCTTCTCCGAAACCTTACCCTGAAGTGGGTCATAAGACCCTCATGTGAGATGTACCCTCCCTTGTACCCAGAGGAAAGGAACGGCCTTATCTCTGAAGACCCAGGGATGCAGAGAAGAATTTGAACAAGCAGGCTTTGCTAGGTGCCCCCAGTGTATGACCTTTAGATCATATATATTTTTGCAGACAGAGTCTTGCTGTCGCCCAGGCTGGAGTACAGTGGTGCAATTTCAGCTCACTGCAACCTCCGCCTCCCAGGTTCAAGCAATCCTCGTGCCTCAGCCTCCCGAGTAGCTGGGATTGCAGGCACGTGCCACCGCACCCGGCTAATTTTTGTATTTTTAGTAGAAACGGGGTTTCGCCATGTTGGCCAGGCTGATCTTGAGCTCCTGAACTCAGGAAATCTGCCCATATAGGCCTCCCAAAGTGCTAGGATTACAGGTGTGAGCCACCGTGCCTGGCCTAGATCGTGCTTTTTCATCTGATCATCCTTCTCCACAACTATTCACTTCTTTATCAAACCTAGCATAAAAAATACATAGGTTTATTTGTTTTTTTGGATCTTCCTTTCCTTATGAAGTCTCCTGTTTCATGTAAAACATTAAATCAATGTGTGTGCTTTCTACGCTTTCCTCTTGTTAATCTGTCTTGTTATTGGGGCTTTGGCCGTGAACCTAGGATGGTGAGGAAAAGATATTTTTTTCTCCCTTACGATGGTAAGTTTTGTTATGTATATTTTACTCACCCCCACACAAAAAACGTCATGGTACAGTCCCATTTGCTGATGGGAAACAGGCCGAGAGAAAGGAGGAATGCGGCCAAGTTTGTGAGCTGCTCGGCGACCAGGTTAAAACCTGACTCTGTGGTCGGCCCAGTCCTGAGGTCATCCCACGCAGGCCCTCTTAGCCAGGCTGGGCTGAGGTCAGCGAGGCCTCACGTTCAACCCAGGGAAAGTAAGAAGGAGAGTAAGGCAGAAGGCGCCACGTTCCCGGGTAGGAAGGTGAGATGGAGGAGGCGCCGCTCTCCGAAGTTCTGGTCCGGAGGGCCCACCGGCCTCGCTCGTTTTGGATGGGTTGCTACATTTTCACCAAACGAGTTTTTTAATTGCTTGATTTACTTATCTCGTCTCGGATCTGCTGATATACTCTGCTGCCTTTTAATTGCTTGAAAAGTTGAGCAGTTTTTCATGTTTTAAGGAGTGCTGAATTGTATAATTAAAACACTAACAGTGTAAATCAACAGTGCAGAAGAAAGACAGCAGAGAATTAAGCAAGTGTGTTGGCATAATAATAAAATCAAACCAGCATGAAGAGGGACCATTACCGAGAAGATGCTGAATACTAATGGTGCCCAGGCCTGGGGGGCAGGGAGAAGACCCTGAGCTGCCCCCTCCACCCTACCTAGAATGGCTGGGGAGAGAGGGGAGTTGAACAAAAAGATTGCAAACTGTGAAAGCCTGTGTGGCTGAGGCCCGGGGCAGATGCAAAGCCTCTGTCATGGAAATTGCTTTTTTTTTTTTTTTCTTCTGAGGCAGTCTCGCTCTGTCACCCGGGCTGGAGTGCAATGGTGCGATCTCAGCTCACTGCAACCTCTGCCTCCCAGGTTCAAACGATTCTCATGCGTTAGCCCCCTGAGTAGCTGGGACTACTGGCGCGCACCACCATGCCCAGCTAATTTTTTGTAGAGATGGGGTTTTGCCACGTTGGCCAGGCTGGTATTGAACTCCTGGCCTCAAGTGATTCACTAGCCTTAGCCTCCCAAAGTGCTGGGATTACAGGCGTGAGCCACTGGGCTCACCTGGAAATGGCTTTTAATTCATGTGTGATTGGTGGTGTTTGGTTGGGAGAGGGTGGAGGTGGGAACTGAGGAAGATGAAGGGGGCACCTGGGAGGGGGATGCCTGTGCCTGCTGAGCCTGCTCTCATTCCTGAGATTTCCTCTCACTTGAGGATGGGCTGTCGGAGCTGCAAACCCCAGGATCACGTTCACTCTCCCCACTTCTCTCTTCTCTCCCTTCCTCCTCCTTCTCTTCTTCTGTTCCTTTCCCTCTCTCCTTCTCTCTTCCCTCCCTCCTTTCTTTCCTCTCCTGTTTTCTTTTTTCTTCTCTCCTTCCCCGTTTGGTCAATGCACCTGATAGCAATATCTTAAGCACGCCCCGAGCACGACCTTGTATTGCAGACACACCTGAATGAGGTTTGGAGTTCCGAGCTAAGGAATCCCGAGTGTCCAACCCAGAGATTCATTCCTTATCTATGAGGAACATCTGAGCCGAGAGGGTGCTAAGTGAAAGTGCCATAGAAACTGCATGCCTTTTGCAAACGGTTGCGATTCTTCTCCCCAGCCTGCTGCCAACTGCACTCTCTCCTCTCTGTATAAGCCCCAGTAAAACCCCGTGTCTCATTTGCTGGCTACGGATCTCTTCTTCAGCCCCTTGAACTTGGTGCCATTCCCATTGGAGTTGATAGGGGTCAGCACAGCACTCCCCACCTTCCCCTCTCTTCTTTCTCCCCTCTTTCCCTCCCTCCTCACAAAGTAATTCATGTGCAGTGTGAGACAATCAAACAATATAGAAATAGTTAATGTAAAATCTGAAAGTCCATTCTGGGCTTCTCCTAAAGCCCCTCTCTCCTCTTCCTTCCTCTTCCACCAAGGCAAGCTAAGTCGGAAAATGGAGTACAGCGTAGAGGTTGGTGGGGTTTAGGAGCCACTACCCTGAAATATGGCACCTGGCACTTGAGGAACAGAAGAAGAGGGAAGGTCTGTCTGGCATTCTCCTGCCCTTCTCCCCTGAAACGGGCCATAAAGGAATCCTCTGCCCTTCCTCTGAAGCAGGTCATAAGACCCTAATGTGAGAGGCACGATCCCTGTATCCAGAGAAAAGGAGCATCCTTAGACCTGAAGACCCAGGGACACAGAGAAGAATCTGAACAAACGGGCCTTGCTAAGCCCCCCTAGTTTATGACCGTTAACATCAGACCCTCTCTGTCCCATTCACTTCTGTGCAACTGTCCACTCTTCAGCAAACCTAAGCACAGGAATACACAGGTTCGTCTGTTTCTTTGGGTCTTCATTTCCGAAGGCTCCTGTGCCACATAACACTTACATTAAATACGTTTGTATGCTCTTCTCTTATTAAGCTGTCTTTTGTTACAGGTGTCTCAGCCATGAATCTAGGAGTGAGAAAAGAAAGCTTCCCTCCCCTACAAGGTCAAGGTTCAAGTATGGGTCCTGGCAGGACCCATTTGGACCTGCTGGAAAACCCTCACGCTAAAAACAGGTCAGTGTTTTTTGACTGTATAAGATGCACAACTGGCCCAGGGAGATGTTCCACGAAAGAAGAGTTTTGAGGTCAATGAGTTTGGAAAATGCTGAGTTAAAGTCAAGCTTCTCTGACCATCAAGCCGATCCTTTCAGGTCTCACAAATATACAGCCCATGCAATATGGGTTCCAAGGATCACAATTTGGGAAATGTTGGGTTCTGGTGAAAAGAGCATTTTGCCAGAACCACATCCCAGATCCACCACTGCTCAACCAGCTGTGTGAATTTGGCGAGTCCCACAGTCTCCCTGGGTCTCAGGTTCCCCACCTGACAAAGGAGGCTGACGGTGTCCACCTCTCAGGAGCTGGGGTGGGGGCAGACAACCAGATAGTGCCAGAAAGCATGCAGCCTGGGGTGATGCGGGTGCTCCCTAGGGAGGAGGCACTGATGGCAGGAGCTCTCCTCCCTGCACTGCCTCCGCCACCAGGTGCAAAGGCTGATCATCACTGCGGTGGGTTGTGAGACCACGGGGGCTGGGGTGCGGAATGGGGAGACGGAGTCAGAGTCTAGAAGACTCGGAAGGCCGAGTTGGAGCCAGCTGAAAGTGGGTTGGATAACTGGAAGCCGAGAGCTGGTGAGCAAGGGGAGTAAGCCCAGAAAATGCAGTCACTGGCAGAGCTGGGAGCAGGGTGAGGCATCACGCTGGATACCTCAAAATTTAAGGGGGCACCAAAAATGCAGTCATCAAGATAAACAATATTTTCACGCAATATAAAAAATAATCAAAATCCAACATTAATGCAAAAAAATTCATGCTGAATGAAGTAGCCCCCAGGCTTGGGCATGAGGCTCATAGCCACAGGCCTGAGCTCCCTCCAGGTTTGCTAAGAATGGGAACATCCCACCCAGCTCCTGCTCTGCACAGGGCCCAGGCTGGTGGGTGAGCTTGGATCCACTCCCTCCTCTTGCTGCCCACTCTAGGCTCATCTCCAGGAAGCCCCTCTCAACTCCCCTCAGCTGGACATGACCTTGCTCTTTAGGCCCCTGGGGCACTGAGCACCCCTCTAACAGCACTTGCTCAGCCTCAGGCTTTAGGTGTCCCTTCCCCCACTGTAGCCTGAAATTCCTGAAGGCCGAGACCGTGTAAGGACCGGCTGATTTCCGAGCCCCATTCCCTGTGCCTTCACGAGCTTTGTGGGCATTCAACCTGAAATTCACAAGGAAAACCAAACTGGGGCTTGGCTGGGGTATGACTGGGGTTAGACTGCTCCTTCCTCAAGTGTGATGTCACTTTTACTGGGCACATCTTCTGGAGGTAGTGATGGGATACTCTGGATTGGAGCTGTTCAGTGTCATGGTTTGGCTCTGTGTCCCCACCCAAATCTCACCTTGAACTGTAATAATCCTTATGTGTCAAGGGTGGGACGAGGCAGAGGTAATTGAATCATGCTGGCAGTTTCCCGCATGTTGTTCTGGTGAGAGTGAGTGAGTCCTCACGAGATCTGATGGTTTTATAAGTGTCTGGCGTTTCCCGTGCTGGCACTTGTTCTCTCTCCGGCCACCCTGTGAAGAGGTGCCTTCTGTCATGATTATAAGTTTCCTGAGACCTCCCCAGTCATGCAGAACTGTGAATCAATTAAACCTCTTTTCTTTAGAAATCACCCAGTCTTGGGTATTTCTTCATAGCAGTGTGAGAACGGGCTAATACAGTCCCTGGTCTCACGGCACAGGAGCCCCTGGCCACTCTGCCATAGTTGTCATACCTACCACGGACACTGGTGGTTATAGACATTGTCCCATTTAATATTTACAACCTTGCCGATTGCTGTCAACATTCCCATTTTACAGATGAGTAAACCAATGCTCCAAGCAGTTGAACTTGTGAAGTTTACGAAGCTGGTGAACAGTGGGCAGGGCAGGATTCCATGCCCAGGTCTCCCTGACTTCACACCCACATGCTAAACCTTAGGCTATTTTGCCTCAGGATACGTGGGGATGAGAACCCTCTCTACGCCAGGTTGGAGATATTGGAAGCTCTGATGATAGCTTTTCCTGCCATGGTAAAGGAGAAAAGGGGAGGCTCTCTCTCTAGAATCCCTGCATATGAATATTTTCTTTCCATTTGAGGGGTCCTCTGTCTCCCCCTCCCCTTCACACACACTGTGGCGGGGGTGGTGGCCGGAGGTTGCTGGAGTTGCTCTCATTATAAAATTGCCTTGGGGACTGTCCCAGCCTTAGCCCACCTATATTGATACGTCTTGGGCTGCAGACTTATTATTTGATATTTATAACACCCCGTTCTGCACTCTCATGATGGATGGCTCATATGTTGGGATCAATATGGCCCTCGTAACATTTACATATTTATATTATTAATAAGCAATAAGTCACCCAGGCAGGCGTGCTCTGGGTGTTCCATGTGTTCCCTACAGACAGCTAACCTTGTCCTCCGTCTCTTGGCTCAGCCCTGATGGCTGATATTGATCCACTCAGCTGGAAGGGGGCACAGAGCAGAGCATGGAGCCAGGCAGTGTCGGAGCCGGGGAAATGGCACTGGTGTCTTTTGCCTTCTGTCTGACAGACCAGTTCTTGACACTCCAGTGTGGAGGGGGACCTTCCTGTATGGTCCTTTGCAGACAGCAGCCACCCAGCTGGGGGATGGCGTTCTCCTGAATGCCTCCTTATCCACCTTGCCCTCTCTGTCCTCTCTGCCCTCCCTCCAGGTCCTTGGTGGTGCATGCCTGGATGCTGACCAGCCTCCTCTCTGCCTCCAGCCGTCCACACTCCTGGGTCCCTCCTGCTCTGCTGTGAGGCTTTGCTACTCGCTGCCCTGCTGAGTGCCTGCCTGGGATTACCACTCTGCTCTGAAATCTCCCATGCTTTTTACATGCCGACTCCTCCACCCGCCTTCAAGACCCTTGGTCATCTACTCCTGCTGGCTTACCTGGTGTCCCACCTTTTCCCAACCTGCCTCTCTGCTAGCCTGGCCCATATCCTCCTGTTATCCAACACACACACACACACACACACACACACACACACACACACACACACACACACACACACACACACTATTCACCTCTTGGTTTATTCTGGTCCACCCACCTAGAATGTCCTTCCAAATGCCTCCATCATCACAAAAATCTCCTTTAAGGTCACCTCAAGTCCCACCCACCTCATAAAGTGCTGCCCAGGTTTTCTAGCGAGTACTAACCATCTCGCCTCTCAGCATCTCCCCTACAATTATTTTTGCCCTTTCTAAAACATTTAATTTTTAATTTTATTTTTTAAATATTTATTTTAAAAATATTTATTTATTTATTTATTTTGAGACAGTGTCTCACCTTGTTGCTCAGGCTGGAGTACAGTGGCACAATCATAGCTCACTGCGGCCTCAAACTCCTGTGCTCAAGCAATCCTCCTGCCTTAGCCTACTGAGTAGCTGGGACTACAGGCATGCACCACCACACCCCGTTAATTAAAAAATTTTTCTGGTAGAGACAGGGTCTTGCTATGTTCCCCAGGCTGGCCTCTAACCCCTGGACTCAAGTGATCCTCCTGCCTCAGCCTCCCAAAGTGTTGGGATTATAGGAGTGAGCCATGGTCCTCAGCCTACAAATATTTATTGAGTGCTTACTATTGGCCAGGGCACTGAACTAGCTTTTTGGGTTATAACAGTACCAAAAAACAGTCATAATCTTCAAGAGCTTAAATTTAGCATAAAAGGAAGACATTCATCAAAGAATCACACAAAGGAATGTAAAATTAAATGGAGATTAATGACAGGAAAGAGGTATCATTTGGTACCAGTGGGGTTGGTCTGGTCAGAGAGAGCGGGAAAAGCTTCTTCAAAGTGTTGGAGGCCAAGGCGGGTGGATCACTTGAGGTCAGGAGTTCGAAACCAGCCTGGTCAACATGGTGAAACCCCATTGCTACTAAAAATGCAAAAATTAGCCAGGCGTTATGGGAGACGCCTGTAATCCCAGCTACTTGGGAGGCTGAGACACGAGAATTGCTTGAACCTGGGATGCGGAGGTTGCATGAGCCAAGACTATGCCATTGAACTCCAGCCTGGGCAACAGAACAAGACTCCATCTCAAAAAAAAAAAAAAAAAAAAAAAAAGAAAAGGTATGTGTTGGTTAGCTGGATGTGGTGGTGTGAGCCTGTGGTCCTAGTTACTTGGGAGGCAGGATTGTTTGAGCCCAGGAAGTTGAGGTTGCAGTGAACCCAGATTGTGCCACTGCACTCCAGCCTGGGCAACAGAACAAGACCCTGTCTCAAAAAAAAAGAAAGGTGTATGTTGGAAGGGGGTAAGTCAAGTACATATTAGGCTGAGGGAACAGCACGTGCAAAGGCCCTGTGGCAGGACAGAGCATGGAGAGTTTGGTGAGCTCTGTGCTCCAGGCGGCTGAAACACAGACAGCAGTGCAGGGAGTGGGAGGGGCTTACAGAGGAGGTGGAGTGGGTAGGTTCCACAGGGGCCGGGCCTTGCAGGACCCGCTGTAGATAGTGACAGGACATGGGCCTTTAACCTAAGTGCACCAGGAAATCAGTGGAAAGTTTTAAGCAGAGAGATGATTTGGTATTTTACAAAGCTTGCTCTTGCTGTGTGGGCAGGTGAGAGGGGAGAGGCAATGGGCGTGGGGGAGGCTATTAAGGAAGCCATTGCGATGGCTATGCAGGAGATGGTGGTGGGGGACGGCTGTGAGACGGAGAGCAGTGGACCAGTTTGAATGGTATTTAGGAAGCAAAACCATAAGGACTCAGTGACATTTAGGATATGGGGAGGAGGGCGAGGAGGAGGAGGCAGGGTGGTCAGCTGATAACTTATGGCCCTGGACAAAGCTACTGTCTGACCTGGGGAGAGCAGAAGAAGATCAACTTGATGTTGGGAGGTGGGGGTAGGTACAAGGTTGGATCTGGACTTGTTGAGGGTGAGGGTCTTCGATGTACCCAGGAGGTGATGTTGGATATACAGGTGGGGGACTCATAGGAAAGACTATCTTGGGACATACACAAAAATTAAGATGTGGCTGGCAGAGATGAGAACCCCAGAGAGAGAGAAGAGAGGGAGGAAAGGGGCCAGGACTGAGCAGTGTGGGATTTCCCTGCTGTCTGCTTCCCACAGTTCTGTACTTCCTTCTACTCCTTCCCTGGGCACACGGTAGGAGCTCCAGCCCTCATTTCTGAGTGAATGCACGCTTATTCCACTGTCTTTCAGTTTCACATCTGTGTTGTCCGTCAGCTGCACTGGAGGCACGGCTGTGTTTTGGCTTAGTACCTGCCTGCCTTTGCGGTCATATCCAATACCTGATGGCAGAGGAGGCCCTTCCCCATGCCAGGCACTCCATGGACCCTTGAAGGCTCACAATTCAGATAAGGAAACAGTCTGGGAGGGGTTGATTGACAGTTATTTAAAGATGTTCCAGTTATCTATTGCTGTGCAACAAGCCAATTTAAAATGTGTCTAAAAACAATAAGCATATATTTTGCTCAAGAATCTGCAGTTTGGGTAGGTGTGGTGGGGACAGCCCATTTCTGCTCTACGCAGCATCACTTTAGGAAGCTGGACTGGGGCTGGAAGATTCATTTCCACGGTGACTTATTCACGTGGCAGGTGGGGTCTGATTGTCGGCAAGCGCTATTGATTAAAAGAGCTTCCTGGCCCGGCATGGTGGCAAACACCTTTGTAATCCCAGCACTTTGGGAGGTTGAGGCAGGAGGATGGTGAGACCCAGTCTCTACAAAAAAAAAAAAAAAAAAAAAAAGCCAGATGTGGTGGCAAATGCCTGTAGTCCCAGCTGTGCTCGGGAGGCTGAGGTGGGAGGATTGCTTGAGTCTGGGATGTTGAGGCTACAGTAAGCCATGATCGTGCCATTGAACTCCAACCTGGGAGACAGAGCAAGACTCTTGTCTCTAAAACAAAAATAACGAGTGAACAAACAACCCCTTCCCCTGACTTTCCTGTGAACAGAAAATACAACAAAACAAGATCCTTTCCTGGGGGAAGGGTTTTGACACCCCAGCCTCTGTCCATCTTCTCTCTAATCTTCCCCTCTCTAATCACCCCTCTGGTGACTCACACTGCCCAGACACATCATCTGGCTCCCATCTGCCTGGTTTTGCCTTCTCGCCAAGCCCTCATGCTCCGTTTGTCCTATTTCCCTCCAGGCAGGTGTCTGCCTCTCTGTGACGTCATCTCCATGAATATTTACCCTGACTGCAGTTATTTATTTAGCTCTTTGTACTCTCCTTTCTTCTAGAAAAGATTTAGGACAGATAAAAAGAATGCATAACATATAAGAAGACTGGCATAAATGAAGAGTTTGGTCAAAGAAGAAATGATGTAAAATGGAGCCGACATAAGACTAAAGAGGCATGTCCCTGTGGAATATACCCGGAAACAACTTTGATTCGAAGTTTTCCAATCATCACAGTGAAGTGGGCCACATGGTCAAGTACATGGTTCACGGTGTCTAGAAGATGAAAGGGATCAGGAGCTACAAGTGAGCCGGGGGAGAAAACTTCAAACAGATCCAGAACTGAGAAAATACTGCAAATAATACTTTAAGCATCATTCTAACCCAGTAGTTTTCATCTGGGGGTTATTTTGCCCCCAAGGTGAAGGTTACTGATGTCTGGAGACATTTTAGCTGTCATAGCTGCAGAAAGATTGAGGGGCTTGCTACTGACATCTAGAGAGTGGAGGCTGGGGGTGCCACTAAGCATCCTATAATGCACACAGGACAGCCCCTAAACACAGAATGGTTTGACCCAGAATGTCGACAGAACCCCAGTGAAGAAATCCTGACCTGCCGGGCATGGTGGCTCATGCCTGTAATCCCAGCACTTTGGGAGGCCGATGTGGGTGGATCACCTGAGGTCAGGAGTTTGAGACCAGCCTGACCAATATGGTGAAACCCCGTCTCTACTAAAAATACAAAAGTTAGCCGGACATGGTGGTGGGTGCCTGTAATCCCAGCTACTTGGGAGGCTGAGGTTGGAGGATTGCTTGAACCCAGGAGGTGGAGGTTGCAGTGAGCTGAGATCATGCCACTGCACTCCAGCCTGGGTGACAGAGTGAGACTCTGTCTAAAAAAAAAAGAGGAAAAAAAAATAAAAAGAAATCCTGATCTAGCTTTTTCTTTGGGCTGGAGATACGGCACTGCCTTCAAAAAAAGTCATTTGGGTTAGTCTGTAACTTATCCCTCTGGGAATGTCTCAGCACACTCTGGCCTGATACTGAATACCTTCTCTGGGGAATAGTGTGTTATCCTCCTGGAATATTACAACGAGAAAGCTAGATGATCTCTGAAAGGCAGTGTGATTTGGCGGAAAGAAGTTAGAGTTCCTAGTGAGCGCTGGGTTCATGGGCCAGGACAGAAGCACACCAGATGCTTGCCGCTTTCTATGATCCAGCACGCGGGCAAGTCCTTCCCTGTGTGTTGATGATTGCAAACATCCTATGCTGAGCTCGGCACAAGGGAGGGGCCTGGGAAAGGTTTTCTTTCTCTTACTTTATGTGGTGGTCTTGAAAACATGGCCCTATAATTATTTGTTGCTTCTCCATTGGAAGGTGGAGTCTATGTCTCTTCCCCCGGAATCCAGGCTCTGTGACCCCTTCATCGGTAGAAAATGGTGGAAGTGACACTGCATTTGTTTCTGGGACAAGGCCTTCAGAAATGGGAAGCTTGCCCTACTTACCTCTCGGGGCAGTGCTCTTAGAACTCGCCATATTGTGAGGAAGCCAACAGCACATGAAGAGGCCAGAGTAGGGTTCTGGCTGATGACCCCAGCTGACGTCACAGGGGACAGCTAGTAACAATCACCAGAGAGCAATGATGGCTTTGAGATGACTCCAGCCCCCACGGTTGGGTCACCTCTGACTTTGAGCTGCCCCAGTCTATGTCATGTGAGCAGAGATGAGCTGTCTTCCCAGGTTCTGCCCAAATTGCAGATTCAGGAGCCAAATACGTGATTGTTGTTTTAAGCATCCCAGTTAAGGTGGATAGGTCTGAAGTGGTAGATAACTGAAATACCTTTCTTCATGTTCCCTCCTTCTGGTGATTCAACAAATGTTTTTTAGCATCCTGAATGAGTCAGCCACAATTCTAGATGCTATGAATAGAGTAGTGAAAAAACAGACAGGGATCCTCACGGAGCTTACGTTCTGTGGGGGAGACAGACAAGTAAGAAAGATAAATAAAATAGATGATTTGGAGGTGGCGAAAAATGCTAAGAAGAAAAACAAAGGCAGGGAAGGAAATAGAAAGTTTATAAATAGGTGGTCAGGGGAAGGCCTTCCAAGCAGGAGGCACTGCATAAAGACCTGAAGGCAATGAGGAGCCAGCCAAGTGGATGCCTGGGGGAACCGCTTTCTAGACAGAGGGAACAGCAAGTGCAAAGGCCCAGAGGCAGGGGTGTGCTTGGAGTGTGCCAGGAATATCCAGGGTGGCCAGATGGAGGGTGAGATTAGGATGGGCAGTCATAGGATGTGAGATTAGGACGGTGGTGGTGCGGTCAGATGCTGAAGGGCCCTGTGAGGACTTTTTGCCCTCATGGCAAGGTTTCAAGCAGAGGAGTAATGCATTTTAACAGGATCGCTATGACTGCGTGGGGCTCCAACATGGAAGCAGGCAGACCACTTGGGAGGCCATTGCAATAATCCAGGTGAGAGACGATAAACCAGGTGCCTTAAATCAGGATGGTAGCAATGGGGGTGGTGGAAAACGGTCAGAATTCCAACATATTTTAAGGGGAGAGCTACTAGGATTCGCTGAAGGATTGGATGTATGTGGATGGAAGGAAAAGAGTTAAGGATGTCTCCAAGGGTTTGGCTTGAGCAACTGAAAAGATGGATTTGCCATTTCTCACTGAGATGAGGAAGACAGTGAAGCCGGCTTTGTGCACGAAGGAAGAAACTTCGGGAGTTCCATCTTGGGCGTGTTAAGTTTAAGATCCTGTGGTCACCAGTCTTCAAGATGACCCCAATGACCATAACCCTTTGTGTTTTTTTGAGACAGAGTCTCACTCCATCACTCACGCTGCAGTGCAGTGGTGTGATCATGGCTCACTGTAACCTTAACCTGTTGGGCTTAAGTGATCCTCCTCAGCCTCCTGAGTAGCTGGGACTATAGGCATGCACCATCATATCCAGATAAATTTTTAAAAATGTTTTTTGTAGAGATGCAGTCTCACCATGTTGCCCAGGCTGGTCTCAAACTCCTGGGCTCAAGTGATCTGTCCACCTCTGCTTCCCAAAGTGTTGGGATTACAGGCGTGAGCCACTGTGACTGGCCAGGCCCTACCTCTTGGTATTCACACCTCTTGGTATCCCCTCCCACACTGTACCAGGGTTGGTCAGTGTGAACAATAAAATGTGACAGAAGTGATGTTATGCCAGTGTTTAGATTAGGTTGTAAAAGACTGTACGCCCTGCCTGTCTCATTCTCTGTCTCCCTTTCTTTCTTGGGTTATTTGCTCTGAGGAAAGCCAGCTGTCATATGATGAGTAGCCCTATGGAGAGGGTGTGTGGGAAGAACCTGAAGTCTCCAGCCAGCAGCCATGTGAATGCATCATCTTGGAAGCAGATCCTCCAGCCCCAGTCCAGCCTTCAGATGACTGCAGCCCTGGTCAACATCTCAACTGCAGCCTCATGAGAGACTCCAGACCAGAACCACCCTGCTGAGCCTCTCCTGGAAACTTGACCCTCAGAAACCATGTGAGATCATAAATGCCAGTTGTTTTAAGCTGCTAAGTTTTGGGATCATTTGTTAGCTAGCAATAGATAACAAATATAGATCCGTATGAAACATACAAGCAGAAGGAAGTAGGCAGTCAGGTCTACAAGTCTGAAATTCAGGGAAGCAGTTCAGGCTGATATGTAAATTTGACAGTTATTAACGTATAGGTGATATTAAAAGCCATCAGGAGCAAAGGTTTCTCTTTTCATGGAAGCTTTCTCTACTTCCCCACTCCCTCCTCTGTGCTCTGATGTTGGCTTGCCTTTGCTGTGAGGTTGCACGGCAATGGCTTTGCCTTGTGCCTATCTGACCATTAGGTTCAGAGATAACTGAGTCTTCTTTGTATCTTCTTCTAAACTTGGTACAAACTGGGAGTGCTTAATAAATGCTTTTGGGGTGCTATGAACACATGTTGGAGCTCAGAGGGTGAAGCAGACACCATAAGTGTTATGACTGTATCCCTTTTTACACGGTTGGGCTAACTTTCAACTGCCAGCTTTGGTCTCTCAGAGCCTCGGGACCCCCAACCCCTGCACTGGGAGACCCCAGAAAAGCCTAGAATGAACATCCCCCAGAAGCAGCCCTCAGCTGAAGATCATCATGAGTTGACATATAAACATCTCAGCTTACCCCTTACGTAGGTTTGGGAGTGGATGGTTCCAGATCCTGTGTTTTGTGTTGTTTCTCAGTTTCCCCACAGGATGCAGCCCTAGTACCTGCTTTGGCAGTGGGCTTAGAATAGCCCTTCCCTGGCCGCCTTCCCTTCTCTGGGTCATTTGCCTGCTCTCCTGCTGGGGCTCCCCCCATAGCCAGTACCTCTCAAATAAACGATTTGTGCTCAAATCCACTCAGGAACTGCTTCTTAAGGACCCAAACCATGATTATGGAGAGGCAGAGCTTGGATATGTGGAGAAGTAAAGTGCCCCCCAGCTCAGGGCTCAGCACTGCATGAGGGCATCTGGGGAGCTGAGCCCCTGGTGGGCTCACACCTTGCCTGACCAGCAGAGAGGACGCTGGGTCTTCCAAAGTTGGACCCAATTTTAGAGCATTACTGAGCCACACCTCTGATCTGGGAGCCCTGTGCTTGGTTTCATACTTTGACCTTAGCAGGGTCTCTGTCTTGCTTGGAAGGGGAGAGCAGGTCCAAGGGTGGTGCCAGCTGCCCCAGCACATAGCCTGCAGCTGGCATCACCAGGAGGCATGGCAAGCTTTCTGCACAGAGGAGGCTGTTCCCAGGCAGATGGCACTCTGCTAACATGTTGGCGATGTGACCGCATGCTTTCCAGAGCTGAGTGTTTGTGCCCCTCACAGGGGCTCCCCCTGAGGGGTTACAGGAGGGAGTCAGACCACATCTGGCTTCCGGAACACCCCAATTTTTACTAGCCTCACCCTCCACCTGGAGCCCCTTCAGCTCTGCCTTTAGTTCTCCCACTTCGATCCTAGTCCCTTTCTTTACCTCTCGGGGTGTGGCTGCTGTGTCCTGCGGGGCTCGGTTTCCACCTGACAGATGAGACCCAGAGCTTGGTGGGCACTGGCCTGCTCGGTGTCTCCCTCCTTGTCCTTGTTCACCAGGGAATGCAGATTCCAGGGCAGCACCAGATTCACTGTGAAAGAGCTTGAGCCGGTGTCTCCCACTCACAACCAGATTCATTCAGTGACTTCCATTACCTAGGCACTGGCTGTGTTCTCAGCTGGGCGATGCCACAGGGAGTGTAAAGACATCTCCCAGTGGGTCCACCCTCAAGAGAGGAAGCAAGATAGAGCAGAGGAACAAGAACAGAGTGGGGGATGTCATCAGTGCCCCAGGAAGAAGCCGAAGAGCTCTCATAAGGGCCTTCTTGTGCTAGACGCCTTCATGCACAAACATTCATGAGGGCCTCCCAGCGAGGCAGAGAGCTGCTCATCGCCACAGCCATCCTCGGCCCGTCCCCGCTGCTCCGCGCTGCGAGGCAGAGCTCCGTGGACCGCATCACTAGCCTCTCGATTCAGGTCACAGAGAGAGAGTGGGAATTTCCCCAGTCCTCCGACCCCTGTCAAAGCTCTGTTCCCATTCTGAGGCCTTCTACAGCGAAGGGACAGATACGCTTTCTCCAGGTCACTCACTTGTCACACAAGGAGTGGTTTTCCTAAACCCCGCCCACATCTTGGTAAAAAGCCCCTTCCAGGGCCAGCTTTGTGGACCTGTGATCCATGACATCATCTTGGGCCCAGCGCTTAGAAGGGCCCATGCCTGGTCTGATGCTCTGCTGGCATCATCTGGAAATTCTTAACACTTTTTAACCATGGGGCCCACATTTCACTTTGCTCCAGATCTGCAGGTTATGTCACTGCTCCTGGTCCCTTGGCTAAGGCCTTCTGCTTAGCCTATTGGCGGGTGCCATCTGCTTCCTGCTGGGTTCGTTTTTCATCAGCAAATGGAGGTTGAAGGGAGCCCAATAACTTGCCTGAGACCGCAGAACTAGTAAGTAGCAGAGCTGGGATTTGAACCTGGGACTTCCACCTTTGTAACCTGTTTCTCCCGGCTTGAGACCCCGGATGAAACGCCTGTGATGTCAATCTGCAGCGCTTTGCATATACACTGATTGCTCCTCCCTGATGGGAAAGCCACAAGGCTTCCAGGGGCCTCTATTTCTCTCCTCCTGATTCTGGTGGTTTTCCTGATTGCCTTGGCTCAGCCGGCCTCAAAGCCTCCCGCTGGCCTGAATCACAGATGCAGCTGCTCTGACCGCCTGGTGATGGCGAGGCCAGGCCTCTCCCTAGTTGCCTGAGCTGGGTTCCTCCCTCCCCGCCAGCCCCCTGTCTGCCTTTTGCTGCTCCCAGCAGACAGACCCTCACTCCCCAGTGCAGCCTCAAAGTTCGGGCCTGGACATGACGGATGAGAAGGGGAAATTTGGAGAGGACTTAATGCTCTTACCAGCTGCCTCTAATTTTATTTTGAAGGGAAGAAGAAGGAGAGGAGCACCGGCAGACAAGAGAGGTTTCCCCTGATGGAGATGAGCTGGGAATCAAGATAAATGAAGGCTCCTTTTGGACACTTGTTCCAACCCTCAAACTGTTTTCCTGGTAGACAGGCACGTGATCAAGCCCCTGCTTGGGGGCCCTGGGTGAAACTGCTGCTCAGATGCCTATCGGATGCTGGGGGTCTGGAAGGGAGGGTTCCACTCCCTTCAGCCTTTGGTCTTGGCCTTTCTGGTCAGCCCAGTCCCTTTGGAGAGCACTGGACCTCTGGAAAAATGAGAAGGGTTCTGACTCCGGATTCAGACAAATCTGGGTCCCTTGCTTTTTCATTTCCTGCAGGCCTGCAGGTGCAATACTGAACCAAACCCGAAGGGCCCTGCTGTGCATGAGTCTGGATGCTGTTTCTGCCACTTCCTAGCGAGGCAACCTTGAGCAAGCTCCTTCACCTCTCAGAGCTTTGTTTTCTTCCTCAGGGACACAGGGAAAGTCACACTAATTCTCAGCATGAATGTGAGCATCAGAGTTTGTGCATCTAAGAGCTTCGTCCTAAGCCTGACACATTTTACTGACTCTAATACACTAACCACTGGCTTTTTCTGGCAAAGGTTGGTAGGCAAGACATGGCTTGGAGGGGAGTGGTCCAAGGGCGACGGTGTCTGGTGTCCCAAGTTTGTGTCCTGTTTATAAATGCTCAGGGCCCAGCCCCACATGGAGGAAACAATTGAAAAAAAAAGAAAAAAGAAACCCTCAAGTAGGCAGCATCCTCTTCCAGCTGCAGGCTCGCAGCTCCAGGGGGGACCCAGCTCTCCTTCCTCCCTTGTTATTTAAAGTCGAAGGGGTGTGTAAATCAACCAAAATAATTCACGCGAATCATTAGCGACTCCAAGGCGGCATCTTTTTACCAGCAGCATTAAATTAAAAACAGCGCAAAACTGCGGCTTTTAAAAACACATCAGCTCTGTTTCCTCCCTCTGGCCTGCTGTAATCGAAAGCTGCTGGGATCTAATGAAATGGAATTAGCATCTCCAATCCCTCTCTGGCTACTGCTTACATAAAAACGTCTCTCTGGATGGACTGCTGAAGGGAGATGTCAGAATTGCAAGGGAGTCCCACCCTTCTCTGCCAGCCCCCTTGCTCTGTGGTGCCCACCTGTCCAGTGCCGCCCGAGCTGCAGTGACCACGTTGCAGGGGGGCCCCAAAAGGAGTGGTCGGTTCTGTTTGTTCATCTCTCATTTCTGCCTCTACAGAGACCTGGCCCGGCTCAGCAGTGCTCACACCAGCTCCTTCACGGTTTCCTGTGACAACTGCACATCAAGACTGTCTCCCTCTAATCCCATTTCAGGTACCTCTCAGCTGCTGTCCTCTATCGTATCCCTAAACACTCAGCCGGCTGGGCACACAGCTTAGAAGCTTTGCCTTCCTTTGTCAGTTAACCTGCCTCCCACTCCTCTTCCTGGCTGAATGGGAAGTCCAGCAACCCTCCCTGTATCATTCCCCTGGGCTGTTTCTAAGTGTTCTTTCAGGGGTGTTCAATGGGGGAGCTGTGACATTTGGGTCATGAGGAGAGTAACAGGGACTCCTGGAAGACTGGTGACTTTTCCAGGAGCCAGGGGCCTGGTGCCTTGTAAATGCTTGGAAAATGATCCTTTCTCCTGTGGTTATGGTTGCAATAGGCTGTGAATTCTATGACAGCAAGAGTGGGTGTCTCCCATCCCCTGCTTCCTCTCTGATACCCTGAACTCTACTGATGGCAACAGACACTTGCTGAATCGTTGTTGAAAAAGGAATGAACGAACATCGGGTTTGGAATCAGAGTCTGTCTTTCATTTACCAACTGTGGGGCCAGGGGAGATGCCCCTGGACTGAGTGGGCTGCTCTTTGCTGCTGGGGGACTGTCGTGCGCATCGCAGGATGCCTTTCTCATGACCACTTGATTCAGGAGTGCCCTCCCCGGTCATAGCAAGAAGGAAAAATGCCCAACACCTTTCAAGTGCCTGGGAGTTTGGTGCCATCCTAGCTGAGAAACACTGACTCCCTTCCCTTCTCCCAGACACTCTCTTGTTAGCTGTCTGATCTTTCTAAAATCAAATCATTTTCATATTTTCCTGAGAAACCTTTGCTGACTCCCAGGGACTCACTTCTCAGTCTCATTGTCACGGCCAGCATGAGGGCGTGTCTACACAGCAAGGGGCAGGTGTGGGCGGAGGGAGTGGAGGGGATGTGGGCGTTACCGCTCCTTGGCAGGGGTTGCCCCTGACCTGCAGCCTGCCTCACCCAAGCCACAGACTGTAAATCTCCTGGCTTTGCTCATAGGAGGATGTCCCCACGTGCCTGTGATGGGAAGAAAATACAGTCCTAACTCCTTAGCATGGTGCCAGAGAGTTGCAGCTCCTGCCTGAGCCATTTCTCCTGCTCCCAGAGCCTCGTGCCCTCTTAGCACATCCCTGCTGTCCTGGCTGTGATGTTCCGCCTGTGGCTTTGCATTGTCCCCTTCTCAGAGACAAAGCTGAGGTTCACACAGAGGTGATTCTCAGGCAGAGAAGAGGCCGCTTTTGCACTCCAAGGTCCACTCCCTGAAACTCTTAAAGTTACTCTTTCACTCCTTCATTCGCTTACCCATCCGTGCTCTGAGTCTGCATGCCTCGCCCCTTCTGATTTGTCCATAGCTGTGGGGGGCAGTCCGTGTATGCTGAAACCACCCCCCAACCTCAAGTGTACCCTGAGTCTCTGCCTGGGGCTGTCCCCAAAGCAGGAAGGAGTGTCACTGCAGGTGCAAGTGGAAAAGCAGGAGAATCAAACCTCAGCCGATGGGCAGAGGGAAAATGCCTTAGTCTGCGGTCTTCCAGAGGAACCATGACAGGGCACCCCATGCCTGGCTTTGCAGAGGGGCCCCAGTGGGGTTGAGTCCCATTGTCCGCAGTAGTGACAAGCCCAAGAACGCACCCCTCCTTGCTTTTCTCCCTTCCGAGAGTCTCACTCTCCCTGCCCCTCACTCCTGCTTCCTGGGGCCATCTCCCAAATAAACCACTTGCATCCAAGTCTTCGCTTCAGGCTCTGCTTTCAGCGGAACCTAACTGGGACCAGCATCTCCAGTTTGTCTGGCGTGTGGAGAGGACACTACATATGATGCAGGTTGAGGAGGCCAAGCACTGTCCCCTCCAGCATTCATTTCCTCCTCACTGCCCCCCACCCCAAATAGAGTGACAGCGTAGCTGGGCGACACGCCTGCCTGAGAGAGGCCCGCTAGTGACGGCCCAAGGAGGACGTGCAGGAGACCAGCTCTACTGGCTCCCCAGCTTCCCAGTTTGGAGCCAGCTTTGCTCTGCTGTCCAGTTTTGCAGAGAAGTGGTGGATTGTGTGGAGAGGTGGCGGTGATGGTGGGGAAGGCTAGGAACAGAGCCCGCTACTGTGGCGAGCAGGCCCTTTCATGGTGCAGCATGAGGTCTCCAGGAGCCTGGGGGCCACTGCACAAATTCCGGGTTAGCACCAGCCTGAAGACTCACCGCCCTGGTCAGGAGCAGCTGGCAGCAAGAGCACACCCTGATGGGCAGGCCAGGCAAAGCTTGAGGCTGGAGAACCCAAGGCTGGGAGCTTGACTGAAATTAGGGGTGCATTTGATCACCTGTTGAACTGCTACACCGTCAGAAGTGGCTTATCCACTGGGGGATTCCCTCCTTAGCCTACTCGGCACCTTGCAGGTGACAGGTGCCGAAATCAGTGCAGATAGAAATGGGAGGACCCCCAAATCAAAACCAGGAAATATTCCTGCCATTCAGCAGCTCTCCTTCCCCCTCCCTGGAGACACGTGGCAGAATTCCCTAGTATTGTCTTTGGGGGCAAATTGAGCCTGGGGCAGAGGAGGGACAGAGAGAAGGACAGCTCAACTTGGGGTAGCAGGTCACAGATTATTCCCTGATTGTAAATGTCCTGACTCCTGGCTCACCAGCTTTCCATGTAACCCCCTTCCCCAAACAACTGGCTCCCGGCCTGGGTGGCCACCATATGTTTAAGATGTTCCACGGCTGCTGTTGAGAGCCGGAAGGGCTGTTTGGGAGAAGGCACTCAGTCAAAGCTATGTTTATATACACAAGCGCCGGCGTCTTTTTATTATGCCTAATTATATGCTTCTTAATGTACAGGCGGTGCGAACCATTTTTCCTTCCTCAGTGAAGTCGCAGCAGAGGCGGGTGTGAGTCTGGGTGCTTGGGGGCCAGGAGATGGCTGCTCTTGTCTCCTTAACTTGGGGGTGCTGAGCCCTGAGCATGGCAGGTCCCTCTGACAGATAAGCATGCGAGTTCGCTCTGAGAGAACAAGTTCTTCCAAGGGGATCGGGGAGCCGGGATGCAGTGGTACAACGTGGAAATGTTGTAGATCATGAAGTGAACCTCTTTGTCTTTGAGCCAAAGCCTCAGATACGCACTCCTGCCCTCATCCTGAAAGAAAATGTTAGATCCTTCCTACAAAGCATTGTTTCACCTTTGTACCCAGCGATTCTCCTCTTCTTTCTAATTTCACAAACTTAGACTCTGAAAACCTGACATGGTAAGATATGGGGACCCTATCCTGAGAGTAAAGGTTAAGCTTTAAATCATCATAATAAAAGTTTTTTGTTTATCTAGCACAGCAGTGAGGGAGAACAAGTCCTCTGGGGTCCAGGACCTGGGTTCAAATCCAAGCTCCACCGTAGCCGTGTGACCCTGGGCTTATCATTTCGTCTCTTTCAATTTCGGTTTTCTTCATTGATAAAATGGGAATAACATTAGTTCCTACATCATGGAAAGCACCTGGCACAGTCCCTGGTGCCTTGTAAAGGCTTGGAAAAGGATCCTTTCTCTTGTGGTTATGGTTCCAATAGACTGTGAGTTCTATGAGAGCAAGAGTGGGTGTCTCCCATCCTCTGCGTTCTCTCTGATACCCTGAACTTTGCTGACAGCAGCAAACGCTTGCTGAATTGTTGTTGAAAAAGGAATGAATGAACACCAGATTTGGAATCAGGGTCTGTCTTTTTTTTTTTTTTTTTTGAGACGGAGTCTCACTCTGTTGCCCAAGCTGGGGTGCAGTGGTGCAGTCTTGGCTCACTGCAAGCTCCGCATCCCGGGTTCACGCCATTCTCCTGCCTCAGCCTCCCGAGGCACCCGCCACCATGCCTGGCTAATTTTTTTGTATTTTTAGTAGAGATGGGTTTCACTGTGTTAGCCAGGATGGTTCCTGACCTCGTGATCTGCCCGCCTCGGCCTCCTAGAGTGCTGGGATTACAGGCCTGAGCCACCGCGGCCGGCCAGGGTCTGTCTTTCATTTACCGACTGTGGGGCCAGGCAGTATGAGACCTCTGAGCTCCACAGATGCGAAGTGAAGAAGTCATGGATTTGCCCCATAGGCATGTGATGATGAGATTAACTGAGCGGCTCCGAGACAAAGCACGTGAAATGTTTAGCGTGGTGCTCGGTGTCAGGTCATGTTCAATTTTATTAGGAGCTTATATGCCAGTCCGTAGCAACTTGCTATTTTTTTTTTTTTTTTGAGACAGAGTCTCCCTCTGTCGCCCAGGTTGGAGTTCAGTGGCTTGATCTCGGCTCACTGCAAGCTCCGCCTCCCGGGTTCACGCCATTCTCCTGCCTTAGCCTCCAAGTAGCTGGGACTACAGGCGCCCGCCACCTCGCCCGGCTAATTTTTTTCTATTTTTGTTCAGTAGAGATGGGGTTTCGCTGTGTTAGCCAGGATGGTCTCAATCTACTGACCTTGTGATCCACCTGCCTCGGCCTCCCAAAGTGCTGGGATTACAGGCGTGAGCCACTGCGCCCCACAGCAGCTTGCTATTTAAAAGCATTTTTATTTCCATCACCCCACATGATCCTCAAACCAACCTGTGGGCTGGGCAGTCTTCATCCCACAAATAAGAAAGAGAGTTTCAAGCCGGCCACTGGAATCCCCAAGCTTTGGGAGGCTAAAGCAGGGGGGTCGCTTGAGCCCAGGCACTTGAGACCAGCCTGGGCAACATAACGAGATCCCGTAACTATAAAATAAAAAAGCCAGTTTCAGAAAGGTGAAGTGACCTGCCAGCCACAATGTCCAAGCCCCATGGCTCCACCCGCCCCCTACCCGCCCCGCCTTCCCGTTTGACACTTTTATTCCAGTGCAACTTATCTGGTCCTTTGAGAGTGTCCCAGACTTTTAAATGTAGGAGATGCTGGAGCTCTGTGGTGTATGTAAATCTCCTTTCTTTGAAGCCTGCTTCCACCAGGAAGGCCCCCTAGGATGAAAAGACTAGCAAGTCTAGAAGGTTATCAGCCCACTTTTGAGAGCCCTTCTTTTCTGGGCCCCTACCCCAGTGGGGAAGCACACACAGACTGCCAGGCTGGTATTTATATGGAGTTCACTCCAGGAGGAGCAGACAGATTACTGTGTGTGGGGCGGGGCACTTCCCACACACTTGCTTGGGGTTTGGAGTGGGGAGGGTGGCCAGGGGCCCTGTGTATGCACTGTTTTTTTGTGTGTGTGTTTGTTTTTTGAGACAGGGTCTTGCTCTGTCTCCCAGGCTGGAATGCGGTGGCGTGATCACAGCTCACTGCACCCTTGATTTCAACAAGCAATCCTCTCACCTCAGCCTCTCGAGTAGCTGGGACCACAGGTAGTGCCATCAGGCATGGCTCATTTTTTTATTTTTGTAGAGACAGGGATATCCCTACGTTGTCCCAGGCTGATTTTGAACTGGGCTCAAGTGATTCTCCCACCTTGGCCTCCCAAAGTGTTGGGATTACAGGCATGAGCCGCCACGCCCAGCCAGCACATGATATGCTCTGTGCTGACAGATTTCTTCTGAGCTAACAGATGTTGTCCTTTGACCCATATTGACCCTGTCGGAATACCCTAAATGTTCTTATTTAGCTTTCTCTCACCAAAACGTTACAAAAGGTACGCAGTTAGAGCTGGTTTTCAGATTTACGTGGCCGTCCTGTCCTTTCTTTTCTTATTTTATTTTTTTGTTTTTTGAGACGGAGTCTTGCTCTGTCACCCAGGCTGGAGTGCAGTGGCGCAATCCTGGCTCACAGCAACTTCTGCCTCCCGGGTTCAAGTGATTCTCCTGCCTCAGCCTCCGGAGTAGCTGGGATTGCAAACACCTACCACCACGCCCAGCTAATTTTTGTATTTTTAGTAGAGGCAGGGTTTCACCATGTTGGCCAGGCTGGTCTCGAACTCCTGAAGTCAGGTGATCTACCTGCCTTGGCCTCCCAAAGTGCTGGCATTACAGGTGTGAGCCACCGCACCTGGCCGATCCTGAATTTTCGTCTGCTAAACCTAGCAACCCTAAGTACTGGTGACTTCCCAGGGCTGGGGCAGCTGCAGCTCCTCCCAGCTCCACTCTGCAGAGCTGGAGACCAGCCTGCCTTCCGGTCTCACCAGGAGCAAGGGAGATGCCAAGCGCCTTGGGTGCTCTGAGGAGCCTGTGCATCCACAATAAAGGAAGCATCCTTGGTAATGGGGAGATTTACCATCTGAAGGGCACCCCTCCCACTCGTAGGTGTGATTAGTTCCTAAGCACTTTTCTAGCAAGTGCTCTGTGTTTGTTCAGGGACACAGGAGGAGGCCCCCATCAATTCTCTCCCCTTCCCACCGCCCCCTGTCCCCCAGAGATTTAGTCAGGAGGTGATCTTCCCTCTCGCTTCCATTACTTTAGCGCCTGAGTTACTGAGCCATTATCCCTTTAAGAGTTCTTCATTCGACCTCAGGCAACAAAATCCAAGGAGCTGCAGAAGCGCTTCCCTCTGCTCCCGGGCAGTACCTGCCCACTGGACTCTCCATTCATTTAGCTCCTTTATGGGCTGCCTCTGCCACTCATGGCTAAACAACCTTGGGTGAGACCTTAAGCTCTCCGAGATTTATTTTCCTAATCTGTAAAATAAGGTGGTTGAAATAGATGCTCTCTAAGGTCCCTCGTTTTCTGTGATTTCTTGCAGCCAATCTGAAGACAAAGCCCCCCATCAGAAACATAATAGAGTTAAAAGGCCATGGCCCAGCCCAAGGGGCCATCAACTTCCTCCGGCTCACCTCCGCAAACCTTGACCCACCTCATCATGCAAAGCCAGCAACTCAGGAGGTGGGAAATTGACAAATTAATAGAAGACAGGAAAGGACAGAGTCGGGTTGAGATTCCCTCATTCAATGAGCAACGTGCATGAGGAATTGATTTTCCCCACCTCCTGTTTACTATGGTTTTTTCCCCCTCTGGTGCAGGGAAGAAAGGCTTTGCATCAAGATGAGTCGTTCCACAGTGAAACTGCAATTTAACCAACGTGCTTGTTATTTCAGGAGCCCGAACACCCTTCACAATAACGTGATTCCCTTGCCCTTGCTTTTCTTTGGCTTGTTTCTTTTTTCCTATAGACAAACGGAGTCTCCGAGGAAGATCAATTCCTCCTCCGTTGTAGGTTCAGGGCTCTGTGGAGGTCTCGGGGAGGGGCCAAGGTCTCCGCAGGCCTGCTCTGGTGGGAAAGCTGCTGGTGCCTCTGTTTCTCCGGAGGGGCACTTTTTTGACGAGGACGTGAGCCTCCCAGCCAGGAGTCCAAATGGCTGAGGAGCCCCAAGGAGCCACAGCGACACTTTTGCAGGCTGGGGTACCAGGAGCTCCTGCTCATGGCTTGGTCTCTGAGTAATCAACATGGCTGGTGTGGGGGAAGGGAGACCAGGTGGCTCTGATAAGGATGAAACAAAATGAATGTGTTTTCAAAGTTTCCCCCCAGGCCCCAGCAGGATTCTGCAACCCTGTAATCCTATTTTGTAAATAGATGGAATTGCTTTCTCTTTTTTAACCCATTGGAGATGCAAAGCCAGCTGCTCTCTCTCTGTCTTAATGCAACCGGTGAGAGGCGGAGGCTAGGCTGTCGATTTGTCCCGGCGCGTGGATGAGGTAAGGGAGCCACAGCGAGGTGACCTGAAACCTGTACTGTTTGCCTCTGAAGCTTGGACTAGTCGATGCGCAAACCAGTGGTCGCTTCATCCAATTCGGAATTCGACTTGGCAGACCCAGTGGGATACTGTGAGGCAGAGAGGAGAACTGGCGGCTCCTCGAAATCCGTTCCGAGTCTTTTCTGACCAAGGGTCTGGGCTGATGTTCTTGGGACAGAGACTGGGGCCGCCCACAACTGTTCCATTTCCAAAGGTGACAAGGGGACCTCAGCCAAACACCTGGCAGCAGAGCCTCATGGAGCCTCAGCATGGGGACTGGACCTTACCCCAGGCAGTGGAGCTGCTGAATGATGCGAAGGCTGGGCGCAGTGGCTCACACCTGTAATCTCGGCCCTTTGGGAAGCTGAGACAGGCGGATAACTTGAGACCAGGAGTTTGAGACCAGACTAGGCAACATGGGAAAACCCTTTCTCTACAGAAAAAAAAAAAAATTAGCTGGGCCTGGTGGCACACAGCTGTAGTCTCAGCTACTAGGGAGGCTGAGGTGGGAGGATCACTTGAGCCCAGGAGTTCGAGACCAGCCTGGGCAACATGGCTAACCCTGTCTCTACAAAAAATACAAAAATTAGCCAGGTGTGGTGGTGGTGCATGCCTGTGGTCCTAGCTACCTGGGAGGCTGAGGCAGGAGGATCGCTGGAGCCCAGAAGGTCGAGGCTGCAGTGAGATGTGATTGCACCACTGCACTCTGGCCTCGGCAACAGAGTGAGACCCTGTCTCAAAAGAAAAAAAAAAAAAGATGTTAAGCAGGACACTGCCTGATGGCATATGTGTCTTAGATGCCTTTGCTGGCCACCTGGAGATGGGGATGGGTGGCTAGGAGTGCAGGAAGGAAGACCAGGTGACGGCGCTACGGGAACCCAGCTGAGAGTGATGGTGGTGGCCTTGGCAAGCGTGGCCCGAGAGCAGAGCATGGGCTCTAGGCCTGTTAAGGATGGTGGGCCGTGGCTCGGTGGTGTCTGCTTGGGCACTGGGTAGGTGACGGTACCATCCACTACGGTACAGAGTGCAGAGGAGGAGTCAGTTTGATGAGTGGAATTTGTGACATACCACATTTGAGGTCCCTGGAACTGAGCGGCAAGGTCTGGGCACCTGTATCGTCGCGGGCACAGACGGCGCGGCATGAAGACCAGCACTTATCCAGAGGCAGAGGAAGAGGACCATCGAATTGGAGCGATTTTGATGACACATTCATTAAAATTTGTTGAATTGTTCACTTAAAGTGGTGAATGTTACGATGTTTAAGTTATACCTCATTAAGGTTGCCTTTTTTTTTGTTTTCCTTTTAAAGAAAAGACAACGAGGAGGGAGCGGCCAGAGGGGTGGAAATGGGAGCACGTGACCTCGCAAGAAGCAGGGAGGGAGAGAACACTGAGTCCGCTCGCTTTTAGAGCAGGTGAGTGGGGTCAAAGGGCTGGAAGGTTCCGTTCTACTCAGCAGCAGGCGGCCGCGGCGACCCTCGGCTAAGCAGCCCCAGGGAGGAGGTGAGAGCAGGACCTTGATCACAATAGAGTTGGGTGGGGGCTTGGCAGGGGGTCAGATTGAGTCTTCTTCCGGATTCTTAAGTCATTTCCTAGACCTTTGCCATCTCCTGCCCTCAAAGACTGAGCTTAGGAAAGCAGAGTGAATTACTGGTGTTCAATAATTCACCAATAATTAGGGACACTGCTGGCTGGAGTTTGGGGACTCTCAGGACTAATTGTGAAGAGCAGTACCAGTTGTCAAAAGCCATTTATTTATTCATTTTTAAATTTTAATTTTTAGTTGTGGGGTACCTGTGCAGGATGTGCAGGTTTGTTACATAGGTAAACGTGTGCCATGATGGTTCGCTGCACCTATCAACCCACCACCTAGATATTAAGCCCAGCATGCATTAGCTACTTTTTTTAAAACTATTTTTCCTAATGCTCTCCCTTTTCCCATCCCAACTCCCAACAGAACCCCCCGTCCTGTGTCCATGTGTTCTCATTGTTCAGCTCCCATTTGTAAGTGAGAATATGCAGTATTTGGTTTTCTGTTCCTGCGTTCGTTTGCTGAGAATAACTGCTTCCAGCTTCCACCATGTCCCTGCAAAGGACAGGATCTCATTCCTTTTTATGACTGCATAGTATTCCATGGTGTGTACGTACCCCATTTGTCAAAAGCTATTTTAAAAAAACAACATAATTCATAGGACAAGAGTTGTTATTGCACAGAGAGGGATGCCTTGCTAGTGGGCTGGGAGCACACCCTGGCTTGTGTCCCTCATCTCCAACCAGCTCCCTGACAGCTCTGCGTGATCAGGCAGGAAAGGAAGGGCTTGGGACAGCTGGAGCTTTCTCCAGGGGCTGCTGCTGCGGGAAGGAGGTGCCACCACTTATCTTAAATAGCTGCTGGGGGACAGTATTCACAGTCTGCCCTTTCAGGCATCTCTTCCTTCCCCTTTCCATTCTTCAAGGCTCCAAAGTCTTTTCTGAACTTCTTCAGTGAGTCAAGTCTGGGTATAATTTACAGCTGGAATGAGGACTTTTCTGGGAAGCCACAGGGTGTGGGGCTGAGTGAGGAAGAGAGCACCTGCCTGGCTTCCCAGAAAAGACTTTGCCCAAGGCATCCCCTGCAGCCTGCCCCAGGCCAAGAGCGACCTGGGGCTCAATGGAGTCTGAGATGAGGTAGCCCAATTTCCCAAAGGTCATTTTCCTGAAATCCAATTCACGCCATGGCCAGTCCTCCAAAGGGTCCATTTGCTGAATTTACTTGCTGCCTTCAACCCTTCCGTTTTTGTTCACTGGTTTTCATTTTGTCTTCATAACAGCATTTTAAGGGATTGACCTACAGCTGATAAGAGGTTCTTTAGGTTGTCGGGTCCAGAGGCTTGCACAGGCTATTTCATGTAATGGGGTTTATGGACAGACAAGGCAATATGAAGACAGAAACCTCATGGGGATCTGGGAGCAGCCAGACTGGCAGGAAAGAACAGGAAGAGAAATGCAGCCAGCATCCTGGAGACTGGGATGAAGGTCATTTTTGATCATGGCAGCTCCGGGAGACAGGTGTCCTTACCACTAAACAGCTAGGATGCATCCTGGTCCTTACTGATGAGTGAACACGTCTGTGGCAGCTTGACCAGGTGGCTGTTGGGTTGTGTGCAACGCGAGGGCAGGAACTCTGTCCCATTCCTTACTGTGTCCCCAGTGCCCGGCACGCTGCAGGTGCTCAAGGATGTTGGTGTACATAAAACTGGCCACCTCCTCTCCTGGGGTCTTCCCCTGTAGTCTGAGGTTAGTTCCGATTCAGATCTGCCTGGCCACATGGGTTTCCGGGCAATGCACCCACATTCTTCTGCAAATCCTCCTTGCATCCCAGGAAGTGAACAGGTGGGGACAGCCACAGTCATCCTGGAGGCTCCTGCCTCCTCTCTACCAAGCCCAAGCTGCCACGCCGCTGTGGAAAATACTCCATCCCCACTACCAGCCCTGGGCCCCTGCCCCCAGGGTAGTCTATCTGCAGTAGCCCTGCTGGGTTTAAGTTCTTTTTCTGAGAAATAGAGGTGGCTTTGCCCCTCAGGAGGCTGGTACCTTTGGAGCCCTGATGCCCTCTACCCAGCAGCCACTAGATAATGGGAAATCATTTCCGGTGGGAGGAAGCAGCGTGGGGCCTTCTGTGCACTGGAGTTGCTGCTGCTAACTGCAACAAAGGGAAATGTAGGGCAGTAACCCTTCTGGCTCGCCGCTCATGCTATTGAGAACAGCACCAACCAGAAAATACCCGCTAATGGCCTTCACCCAATCTCCTTCTAGATAATGATAAATTATGTGTATTTTTAGTTTGGAATTGAATTTCATCTCTCCATTGCTGGTGTTTTTCAGGTGTTTTTTTTCCCTTCTCCCTAGGGGTTGGAAAACTAGACATTTGTGCATTTACTGTGTGCATTTATTCCTTGCCAAAAATTGACATATGGACTCATTAATTCCTTCACACTTGTTCTCACCACCCCCCAAAACACGCATCTGGCTGGACCAGGAAGGGAGCTGTATCCAAGAGGGCTCTTCTGAAGGAATCCTGCAGACCTGGGGAACAGGTGTGTCCTGGAAGCAGGAGACTGGTCCCTCTCAGTGACCATTGGTTCCCACACTTGAGTGTGCCCCCAAGTTCCCAATTCAGTCGGTTGGGATAGAACGCAAGAAGGTGCATTTCTAAGGAGCTCCTAGGTGATGTTGAGGCTGCCAGGTCAGGGGACTGTACTCTGAGAACCAGTGGCCTAAATCCTTCCTACTGAAAGTGTGGTCCTAGAACCAGGAGTATCAGCATCACTGGGGAGCTTGGTATAGATGAAGACTCGTGGGCCCTCACCCCGGTCTAATCAAAATTTTAATTTTAACACAATCCCAGATGATTTGAATGAATATTATAGTTTCAGAAACACTGGCCTAAATGATTTCTCAAAACTCCTTTCAGCCCAGTGGCCTCGACCTTGGATGAAAGATTAGAATCACATGGGGAGATTTTAACATTTCTCTAAGCCCAGGCTGCACCCAAGACCAATTAAGCCAGCATTTCTGGGACTGAAGTCCAGGCATCTGTGTTTTTAAAAAGCTTCCTAAGTGATTCCATGTGCAGCGACACCTGAGAACCACTGTTCTAGTTGGAGGAATCAAATCAGAAACATTTCTCGCCCACCCCTGACCTTGAACAGAGAAGGGAAGAGTTGTTCTTCCATGGCCACTCATCCATACCCACTTTTCTGGCCCAGAGAGAGTTTGGCCTTGCTTGACCCATGGTTGCCCATCTTTCCAGCGTGCCTTGCACGGGTTTTGGGAGCCCAGTGGCTGCAGCAGTGCATCCTTCTCTCTGATTTCAGTTTAGCCAACTGTGGCGGGTGGGGAGTGGGAGAAACAGCTGGGATTGGCCAAGCCAGCCTTTGCTTACCTCATTGTCCTAATTAGAGCAGGGCTCATGTCATACAGTTCTGAAATTTCACTACGTAAGTCCTTTGGAATTAAATCTGGAATGTCAAATACCGAGCGAACCTACTAGGACTCTCCTCATCCTGTGTCCATGGCAGACATCACCAATTGATCAGAGCACTCTTTCTCATTGAGCCCAGAGGTGGCTTCAGAAGACTCTTTCCTAGTCTTCCTGGGGTGCTCTAGGCAGCCGGGGCCAGCTAGACTGGGCATGGGAGATGGAAGCCACTTGCTTTCCCAGGTGGAAAACATCAGCCCCTCTCACAGGAAGACACACTGGGGTGAGAGTATCAAGTTCTTGTTGAGTGATTCATACTCTAGTAATACACACTCTAGTATGAATTACTTATCCGCTGCTTTCCAGGGTTAACCTAGAGCAGGTTTCTAAGTGGGCAGGAAGGTGGTAGCAGGGAGAGAGGTCTGAAAGGTGAGATGCTGTCCTGGGAGGCGGGGCTGCGGAAGCCCAAGTCAGCACGCGGTTTTGGGAGAAAAGAAGAGGATCCCTTCCTCTTTGTCTTCCCCTCCTCTTGCCTCCAGTGCTAGAAGGTTTTGACTGAGAAGACCCAGGAGTGAAATTCTCTTACCCCCTTCTCTGTACCTGGGGCTAGGGCTCAGTCTGACAATTTGGGGAAGGCTCTTTCCTCTTCTGTCATGCATTTCATTGCAACCAGTTCTTAGACTCAGCCAGGATGGTATAGGTGTGCAGAAAGCAAGCAGGGGGGTTGGTGGGGTAGAGGTCCCCGTGCAAAGCCTCGCATCCTGGGCAAGAAGCAGCCCTGGGGGCTCTCACGGATGACAGCGGGACACTGCAAGGCCAGCCTGAGGCTCTGTTCTGTCCAGCTGCGGGTGAGGTGAGGAGCGTGTGGGGAGGAAGGACCAGCAGGGCCCCTCCACCAATCCTGATCTCAGCACCTCCCCAGAGTGGACCTGAGGAAAAGGGAACGACATGAGAAGAAAGCAAAGAACAAACACTGGAGTGTGTCCTCCAGAGCCGCGGGAGCCTGCTCAGCAGAGGGGAGTGTGGCAAGCTGGTAGAACACAGCACCTGAGCCCGCAGGCAGGAGAGGATATGACTTTCAGGAGGAGAAGGAAAGAAGAAAATAAAGGAGATGAGCATGAAGGGGCTTCTTCTCCAGGGCTGTGCATTTATTCGTTCATCCACAAATGCAATACTTCTCATCAAACACCCACTCCCCAAAAGGCTGGAAGCTGCTTAGCCCTTTCCGGTATGGAGGAGTCCACTCTGTAGGGGAGGAGAGCAGTGGCTTGCAGGCCGTCTTGGTGCCATAGAGCTTGGGGGCAGAGGAGGTCTCACCAGCTCGACACACAAGAGGCACTTGTATCCTGGGATGGTGATGGAGACACTCAGACTGGTTCAGCCAAGAGCTTGGTCTTCAGCAAAGTGACGAAGCCTGGTCCCCACTTGCCCCAGTGCAGATGGAAGGCAGCCAGTTGGATGTGTGCTCTGTAGCAGACCCTCAAGGTCAAACGATGCTAAACTAATGGAGCTTGGAGCGTCCTCCAAATAATCTGCCAAGTCACGGGGAGCTGCAGAGGAAGGGAGGTTAGGCACAAGCAGCCCTAATTGCATTTCATGACCTGATGTTCATGCTGCAGAGGATGCTGGCCACCGCCGGCTGCCTGCTTCACTTCTCACCCCTTCTCTCCCCTCTTCCACTCCTCTCCCCTGCCAGGCAGGCCCAGCGAGCTCTGAACTGCCCCTTTGCAGCTGGGGAGATCAAACGGAGAAGCTGACCCTGACCTCTTTGTCTAAGAGCCTTCCTTCCATATTCTATTCGTGGGCCTTGGGTACGAGGTTGGCAGTCTCAGGCTCCATGAGTGTCCCCTGCAAGAGTGAAGGACAGTATCATGAGAAGGCTGGGCTGTGGGTCTTTGAGAAATGGTCAGAAGGAATTTAGGTGGGTGAAGAAGAGCCTCGCCTGTCTTCCTGGTTTTGTCCCTAGCATGTGAAAGGCACCCCCGGCTTTTCTGGCAGTTAAGAGTAGAAACTAAGTGTGGGATTGTTTTGTTTCTTTGTGTGGCTGTGCAAGTGGAGTTTGGATCTGTATGAGCAGTTTGACAGTGTGTGCATGTGTGCATGCATGTGTGTGTGTAGTATATATGTGCATGCATGTGTATATACGCACATGTGTAAGTGTGCATACAGGCCTGTGCATGTGTGTATGTGTGTGCTTTCTGGAATATCTTTATCTGCTGTGCCTGGGAATGTGTGTTGGGGTGAAGCTCTCTGCATGGACCAGGTCTTATGGATCTGTAACAGAGGAGAGGTCACCTCTGGAAGTAGAAATAGGCTACAGTCCTCATGGGAGGGGACAGATTTAGAAGCTGGAGTTATTTTTCCATCCCTTAGGTGTGGAGCTCAGTGGTGCCCTGCCCTGCCCCACTGAATGACCCTTTCCCTGAGAAGAAACTGACACCAGGAGGGGCTACCGTAAACTGAGGATGGGTTTAGTGAGGTGGTCCTGCTAAGAGGTGAGGCAGGGGGCTTAATGACCTCCGATGAGCCCCAGCTCACATGCACAGCCCCATCCATGTCCTGGACCTCTGCAGCCTGGCCCAGGCTCCCCTCATGTCCTAGGACCTTCCGAGCCCCAGCACTCATGGACGGAGGCTTTGCTGACTTTCAGTGACCTTGACTCCTCACCCTCCCCACTTAGAGAGGCTTCTGCACTGCACGGACTGTCTTTGCCACTCCAGAGCCAGCCTTTAAAATGACCTGCTTCATCTCTGCTGTGATGGGGCTGAGAAGCTGCGCCTTCCATTTCCACTTTTGATGACAGCGTCAAATGCGGTGACGCGCCCACCTCTCCCCCAACCCATCCCATCTCATCCTTCAGAGTCCCCGGAAGCCCTTTCTCCCTCCTGCTCCCAGGGCTCCTGCCTGCCCTTCCCTGGCTGCCAGCAAAGCCCATCCTGCCTGGATGGATTGACCTGTTTGCTGGGGAGAGTATTTATTTCAAGAGGCATTTCACCTCCGCTTCGATGTGCTTGGCTTATTACCCATAAATATCAACTAACAGAAAAGGGGTGGCCTCTGGAGAAGTGATGTTTTGGAGGGAGACCAAGAGCAGACAAATTCCCGGGGGAATGAGGGAACTGTTCACGTGGCCTCTTTAGTGCCATCCAAAGGGGCCCTGGATGTGCCCTGCCACTGAGCCAGGCCTGGCTGTAGCAGTGTGTCCACTACGCAAGACCTGTGCCCTCCAGGACCTGGCTCTCCTGGAGCTAGATCCTAAATCAAAATCCAGCTAGGAGGCAATGGGACAGGCAGGGGTATGCGGAGGAGCTGGTTAGGAACCAGGGTTTAGAGGCTGTGGCTTGCAGGGGCTTCATGGCAGAGACGACTGTTGGAAAGGTCTTGTTGATTGAGCGGAGGAGAGGAAGGACATAGGGGTCCACTGAGGAGGGCCAGGGGCCTGTAGGGGGAGGGAAGTGTGGATGAAGAGAGCATAGGGAGCGGGTAGAAAATGCCCACAGGCAGTGAGAGGCTTTGATGTCTGGATTTCCAAACCACGCAGGGGAGTTAGAGTGGCTTTCCTGTTTGGACTCTTTGGGAAGTGAGCTTTGAGGATGGTGAAGATCTGAGGTTCTCTGCCTCAGCCAGGACAGATTATGCAGCTGACAAGGCAGACCCTGCCCAGGGATCACTCTCCTCTGATTTCACGTGGGAGTCCACCGCCTCCCAGCTGTGACCTCTGCAGGAGGGAAAGGGAGCCGACCTTGTCGACACGTCCCTGAGTGGGCAGCTCTGTGCTGGGTGCCACTTGATCTCTCCTGGTGTCCTCTGGGTGGCCCTCGGGGCAGGCATGTTGACCTCCACCAAGCAGGTGGGGAAATGGACTCAGAGAAGGTGCAGAGATGGTCTGGGGGTGCACAGTTCCAACCGCAGTCTGGGAATTCTCAGGCAGGGCGGTGGGACAAGGATGCCTTCATTGAGGTCGTGCTCTTGGACGCCTTCGTTGAGGATGTGCTCTTGGACGCATTCGTTGAGGATGTGCTCTTGGACGCCTTCGCTGAGGACGTGCTCTTGGCTGCCAGGCAGTTTAGAGGCACCGTCTTCTCTCTCTTCTTGCCTTCCCTGGGAATGAGCATTTCCTCTGGAGGCCTTAGAAACAAGACAGACTCTTTCCCACTGGGATGCTCAGGCTAAGGTGATCCTGCCTGGAGGGGAGTAGAGGGGACAGTGTGAGACCTTCCCAGCCAGGGGGGAGATGCAGCCAGGTGGCCCCGTGTCCTCTGTGGAGCCAGGGGAGCAAACCCCCCACGTGCTCTCAGTAAGGCCTGTGTGGAGGCAGTGGGAGGTACCATCTTGACTTTCAAAGGGACTACGGGATGGAGGAGTGTGTGTGTGAGTGTGAGAGTGTGTAAGTGTGTGTGAGAAAGTGTGAGAATGTATGTATGTGTGTGCAAATGTGTGTGAGCGTGAGTGTGTGTGCAAGTGCATGTGTGAATGGGACCATATGTGAGAGTGCGTGTGTGTGTGTGCAAATGTGAGAGTGTGTGTATCAAGTGTGTGGATATGTGAGACTGAGCATATATTAGAGTATATGTGAGTGTGATTGTGTGAGTCTGAATGTGTGGGTGAGTGTGAGCATATGTGACAGGGTGTGTCTGAATGTGTGTGTTTGTGTGAATGTGTGTGAGAATGTGTGTGCATGTGTGTGTGAATGTGAGAGTGTGAATGTGTGAAAGTGTGTGAATGTGTGAAAGTGTGTGTATGAGTGGTCTATGAGTGTGTGACTGTGTGACAGTGTGTGAGTGCATGTGAGCGTGAGTGAATGTGTCTGAGTGTTAGTATGTGTGGGTGAATTGTGAAGGTGAGTGTCACATGTGTGATTGTGCATCTGCATGAATGTGTGCGTAAATTGTGGGAGTGTGTGTTTGTGTGTCAGTGTGAGTGTGCATCTGACTATGTGTCCGTGTGTCAGTGTATGTGTATCTGTGTGAATGTGTAAGCATGTCTATGAGTGTGTCAGTATGGTGAGCATGAGAGTGTGTGTGTGCATCTGTGTGTGTATGAGTGTCAGTGTGAGTATGTCAATGTGTGTCTGTGCAAATGTGTCTAAATACAAGTGTGTCTGTGAGTGTGCATTTGTGATGGTATGAGTGTGTCAGTGTGTGTGTGAATGTGTATGCATTTCTGTGTGTGTCAGGGTGTGTCTGGTGGGTATGAGGGTATGTGAGTGTGCATCTGTGTGGATGCGTGTGAGTATGCAAGTGTGTGTGTGTGTGTGTGTGTGTGTGTGTGTGTGTGTGTGTGTACAGAGGCTGAACCTCACCAAGCATCATCCTCTGAGGGCCAGGGCGAGCTGCCCTCAGCCAGTCCTGCCTGGATCCCTCCACACACTGAAGGCAGAGCCGCCCGACTCATGGGTCAGCAGGTGGGAGGGAGGGAGGGAGGGAGTCCTACAGTGACCATCAGCCCACGAGGACTTTCCCAGGGGGAGGTGAGTGGCCCTTCCTCTTTGCTCCAAGATCCTCCTTCACCACTTTCCCACTCCCCTGATGCATCCCAGGGCTGACCCCAGACCCCAGTAGAGGTTGCTATTAAGGCCCCTCACTCTTCCCGAGCCCCTAGGGACAGGCATGGAACCCACACCTGACCAATCACAGGGCCCATCCCCCGTACAAAAGTGATCAGTCCGAGGGGGGTGCGGGGCATGAGAGCAGGGCCAATCAGAGTCCTTCCTTTGAGATTGGGCCATGGATCCTGCCAGCAGGAGCTTTTCTCGGGGGATGCGGGAGTGGGAAGGTGTGAATGTGAGGTGTCTGGTGGCCGTCTTCATCAGTGCGGAAGAGAGCCTGTCTGCGACCAGAGACAAGCGCAGATGAAAACTGGGTAGGGGTGTGTGGGAGAGGAGACAGATGGATGGAGTCATGGATGGAGTTGTAGACAGAGAATTGGTCCCAAAGTCCTGGTCCCCACAGTCTTTTCTTTAATTATGTGAGCTGTCCCAGAATCCTCTTAGCTACAAGAGCCAATAAATCCCCCTTTTGCTTAAGCTAGTTGAGTTCAGTTTCTGTCACTTGCAAATTCCAGAGTTCTGAGTGATTTATCAGCCTCCGCAGGGTTGTGCCCAGTCCCACTGTGCAACCTTATCACTCTGCTGCGGGGGCGGCATTATGTGCATGGGCTCTTCTCTCCTTCCCCTGCAAAATGAGAGTCTGATGTCCACTTTCAAGTGTCTCTGTCCCTCCCCGTTTCCCTACTTGGTCTCCAATCTTCTCCCTGCTGCAGAAATATAGTAGTGTACTTGGAGAAGTTTCCAAATGCCTGGGCATGAAAAAGGTTGAGAAACCCTGAGTGAAGACACAACTCAGGTTCTGCTGGGTTCTGCTGGGTACTCTGACCTTGAGGACCGAGGGAGCAGGCATCCTGCACCATGGTGTTCTGTTTTCATTTGTTTTTGTGGAGATGGGGTCTTACTGTGTTGTCTAGGCTGGTCTTGAATTCTCAGCCTCAAGCAATCCTCCCTCCTCGGCCTCCCAAAATGCTGGGGTTACAGCCATTGCGCCCGGCCCCAGTGCTCTACTTTTCTTGACATGGAAGCTACTTCATTCACAATATCCCTTCCTTCACTCTCCTTGTTTATATTCAATGACATGAATATTCATTATTAGGCTTCAGTTTATTGATTTTATTTTATTTTTCCAAAATGGAAATATCTGGGATTTCCCCCCTCTTTATCACAGTAATTCACATTCATGATAATAATAGTAAAATAAAACCAAGTTACGAAAAGTGGAAAATTTCCTGACTTCAGTGCTGGCCTGTGCTATAATTAATGCTACCTGTGTGCCCTGCAAGGCCTATCTTGAGTTTGGTTTCTCACATGAGTCCTTCCAGCAAACTTGTGTACGTCTCTCCCCTTCTGGCCACTTGGCCCCTCTGGTAAGCCTGGCCTCTTTTGTCCCCAGACCACGTTCTAGAATTGTAGAATCCTGGCAAGAAAATGGCAGCTCGTCCAGCCTTCTGTCCAGTGGAACAGCCCCAGCCAGAGCAACTGACAGATGGTGAGCCGCTGATGTCTGCACACGGCCGAGCCGGGCAGCTCACTACTTTCTGTGGCAGCCCTTCTACCATGGGGCAGCTCTAATTGCTGGAAAGTTCTTCCCTTTATTTAGCTGAAATCTGGCACCAGGATGCCCTTGGTTGAAGGCCTGTCCTCTGGAACACCACAAAGTCAATCTGTTATTCTTCCACATGACAGTTTTCACACTGTTGAAGACAGAACATCCCTCGTGGATTTGCTGTTTCCCTGGTTAAACACCCTGATTTCTGAAAAAACACATCAGAGGAAGAACAGCGCGAGTGCCCTCACTGACCTGGTTTTCTCCTGGTCATGCTCTCTGTCTGAGTCCATTTTGTGTTGCTATCACAGAATACCACAGATGGGTAATTTAGAAAGAAAAGAAATTTATTTCTTACAGTTCTGGAGGCTGGGGAGTCCAAGGTCATGGGGCCTGCATCTAGTGAGAGCCTCTATGCTGCATCATCCCATGGCAGAAGGTGAAAAGGCAAGAGAGTGTGAGGAAGCAAGAGGGCAAGCGGGAGTTGAATTCACTTTTATAACAAGTCCACTCTCACAATAACTAAACTTTTTCTGGGATAATAACATTAATCCATTTGTGAGGACAGAGCCCTTATGACCTAATCTACTCTTAAATGTCCCACCTCCCAACCCTGTTGCATTAGGGACTAAGTTTCAAACACATAAACTTTGGGGGACACATTAAAACCGTAACACCCTTTAGTATTCATCTTAAAGTGTGATACCTGGCTAGAGCAAAATTTTCCAGCGGAGTTTGACTCCAGGAATCAGCCAATGGGATGTGGTGATCCCACGCTGCAAACTTGGCACTGCGTGTGCAACAAAATCACTGATAGCATTACACAAATACCTGGGTCCCATCCCCAGAGATTCTGGATCAGTAAGTCTGGGGTTAAGCCCAGGAATGTGTGCTTTTAAGAAGAGCTTCATAGCCCATTCTGTCCAATGGTTGTTTTTCTGCAGGAAAATAGAGATGTGCAGATAAGATGTGCTGGGCATGGCACTGTGAAGCCAACATATTAGTCAGGACTCACTTATTTGCAAGTGATGGAAATCAACTTAATCAGCTTAAGCAAATGGGGAATGTATTGGTCCAGGAGCTCTGATGGATTCTGGGACAGCAGTAGGAACTTGCCTTCAGGGATGAGACTGAGTCTCCAAATCTCTTGCTCCTCTGCCTGCCATCTTTTGTTTGGCTTCACTCTGGAAAATGATCTCTGCTGTGGTGAGAAACATGGCCACAAGTAGCCCAAATTCATATTTTCCAAGCTTATCAACCTCAATTGGAAAATAAATTTTGTCTTTTAGTATCTTTAAGTTAATTCTAGGGAAGGATTTTTATTGGACCAACTTGAGTCTTCCTTTGACTGATCACTGTGTCATGTAGATGGCATATTTTTATCGGATCATGGACTTACCACTTCCTTAGATTGGAGAAGGTTCAGCATTGGGTGAGGGAGAATGAACCATCAGGAAAATGATGCTGGGCACATGCCCACTATAGTCAACCTACACAAAGGGCTGGCTAGATTTTTCTCGGGGAAAGAAAGCTTTGTTGCAACTTTTAGATGGAGGCAATGTTCTTCCAGTAATAACCAGATGTTTTAAAGACCTTAAGGTCACCAGATTAGGATGATGCTACTGGGATGAAAATAGGAAGAAATGTTGGTTCAAATACTAGTTCAGTCAGTTATGAAACTTGATTTATGCCTGCAGAGACTGGTGATCACATCTGTCTTGAATTAATCTCTACTTTCACTGGCACAAACCTTGTCTCATCAGTCAGACTGAAAACAGCTCAAAGCCTGGAATTACAAGATACACAATTTTTATACTTCTTAAACTCAGTGTCCAGTATGTTGCTGGTTACCCAGTAAATAGAATGCAAATAATATATTTCACCTCTTTAATGGACACAGCTTTATGTCTGCCTACATTCTCTAGTTTGTGTTCCCTCCCATGAAAGGCCTAGGTCTGCTATGGTTTGAGTGTGTGTCTCAAAATTCATGTGTTGGAAACATAATCCCCGGTGTGACATTGTTGAGAAACAGGACCTTTAAGAGGTAATTAGGTCATGAAGACTCTGCTCTCATGAATGAATTAATGGCATTATCACAAGAGTGGGCTCCTGATAAAAAGGATATGTTTGTCTCCGTTTCTCTGTTGCTTATGCTCATGTGCACTCTCTTGCTTTCCCACCAACTACCATGGAATGATACAGCAAGAAGGTCCTCACAAGATGCCAGCCTCATGCTCTTGAACTTTTTGGCCTCCAGAATCATGAGTCAAATAAACTGCTATTGTTTATAAATTTCTCAGTCTGTTGTTTTCTGTTAGAGCAACACAAAATGGACTGAGACAGAAAATTGGTAGTGAGAAGTGGTGCTATTTTTTATAACAAATACTTGAAAATACATAAGCAGCTTTGGAACTGGGTAATGAGTAGAGGCTGGAAGCATCTAGAGAAGCTGGTTAGAAAAGGTCTAGATTGCCATGAATAGAGCAGTAACAGTGATTCTGCAGAGGGCTCGGAAGAAGAGAAGAAATGTGGGTAAAGTCTGAAACTTCTTAGAAATTACTTAAGTGGTTGTGATCAGAATGTTGGTAGAAATATGGATGGTAGAGGCCATTCTGATGAAGTCTGAGATGGAAATGAGAAAGAAGGTATTGGGAACTGAAGTAAAAGCTATCCTTGTTATAAAGTTGCAAAGAACTTGGCTGAATTATGTCCATGCCTGAAGGCCTTATGGAAGGCAAAAATTAAGAATGGTGAACTGGGATATGTGGCAGAAAAAATTTTTAAGCAAAATAGTGAAGAAGCTGTCTACTTTTAACCACACACAGTAAGAGGAGATAAATGATTTGAAGATGGAATTTATAATTAGCAGAAAAGAAAAGAAGAATGAAAAGATCTTAAAAATTTTCAGCCTGATCATGTGAAGAATGAAAAAACATGTTTAGGAGAGCAAACTAAGGATGTGGCTAAGTGACCATTTGCTAAGAAGATCAGTACTGACAGAAGGAATCACCAGGACAATGGGAGAGTGAACCTACTGTGGTTTGAATGTCTCCTCCAAAAGTCACATTGAAATTTAATTGTCAATATAACAGTATTGGGTGGCAGGAACTTTAAGAGGTATTTAGGTAATTAAGAGGGCTTTTTCCTCATGAATAGATTAATGCTATTATTGAAGCAGTGGTTTAGTTATTGTCAGAGTGGGTTCCTGATAAAGGGATAAGTTTTGCCCATTTCTTTCTGTCTTGTGTGCAAACTTCTGTGTTCCACCCATATACAACAGGATAATCATTCCCTGATGCCAGCGCCATGGTGTTGGACTTCCCAGCCTCCAGAACCAAATAAACTTCTTTTGTTTATAATTTACATAGTCTGTGGTGTTCTGTTACAGTAGCAGAAAACAGACTAAAATAGACTCCAAAGGCATTTCAGAGATCTTTGAGGCTACTCCTCACATCACAGACTGAGAACTCTAGCAGGGCAGAATGATTTTGAGGGATGGGCCTGGGGTACCCTTCATGGGCTTGCGGCCCAGAGCCACACTGGGCTTCTGTTCCCCACATTCAGGTGCAGAGCTCCTCAGCCAACCCAGCCATGGCTTAAGTAGGCCCAGATGTGGCCTGACTCACTACTCCTGAATATACAGGCTGTGAATCTTGACAACATTCACACGGTGCTAATTTTGCACATGCACAGAATACAAGAGCTATGAGGGCATGACCTTCTCTACCTAGATTTTAAAGGATGTTGTGGACAGTCCAGGGCTTCAGCCACAGACTTGTCACCAGAGGCAGAGCCATTATAGAAAGCCCCTACTAGGGCAATGCCAAGTGGAAATGTGAAGTCAGAGCTATGACAGAGTCCCCCCTAGGGCAATGCCTATTGGAGCCATGAGAGTGGGGCCACTCCCAAGACCCTAGAACTATAGAGCTACTAGCTTGAGCTTGCAGCATCGGACTAAGAGAGCTGCTGGCGGCCAGGCGCGGTGGCTCATGCCTGTGGTCCCAGCACTTTGGGAAGCTGAGGTGGGCAGATCACAAGGTCAGGAGTTCAAGACCAGCCTGACCAATATGGCGAAACCCCTCTCTACTAGAAATGCAAAAATTATCTGGGTGTGGTGGTATGCACCTGTGGTTCCAGCTGCTCGGGAGGTTGAGGCAGGAGAATCACTTGAACCCTGGAGGCAGAGGTTGCAGTAAGCTGAGATTGTGCCACTGCACTCGAGCCTGGGCAACAGAATGAGACTCCATCTCAAAAAAAAAAAAAATGCTACTGGTCTGAGACTCCAACCCGTGAGGGCTGCTGAGTGAACTGAGCCCAGTAAAACCATGGTTGTGGGGCCCAATCTTTGTCCTAGTGTTTCCAGAAGGCAAGGCATGGAGTCAAGAAAGGTTATTCAGAAGACTTAAGACTTAATGTTGTTTTCCCCATTGGGTTTTGGACTTACTTGGAGCCTATTACTCATTTCATCTTGCCTATTTCTCCCTTTTGGAATGAGAGTGTGTATCCTACGCCTGTCCCACCATTGTATTTTGGAAGTAGATAACTTGTATTGATTTCACACCTCATAGCTGGAGGAAATTTGCTTTAGGATGAATCATGCCTTCCATCTCACCCACATCTAATTTAGGTGAGACTTTGGATTTTGGATGTTTGAGTTGATGCTAGTATGAATTAAGACTTTGGAGACTATTAGAATGGGATGACTGTATTTTGCAGGGTGAAGATATACATTTGGGGGCCAGGAGTGGAATGTTATAATTTGAACACATCCCCCAAAATTCATGTATTGGAAGTACAATCCCCAATACAATAGTGTTGAGAGGTAGGACCTTTACGAGGTGACTAGGTCATGAGGGCACTGCTCTTCTGAATGGGTTAATGGTATTATTGTGGGAGTGGGTTCCCGATAAAATGGCTAGGTTAGGTTTGGTTCCTGATAAAATGGCTAGGTTAGGTTCCTTTCTCTCTTGCTCTTATTCGCACATACTCTCTTGCCCTTCCCCTTCTGCCATGGGATGACATGGCAAGAAAGCCCTCATCAGATGATAGCACTGTGCTCTTGGACTTTCCAACCTCCAGAACCATAAGTCAAATAAATTTATATTGTTTATAAATTACCCAGTCTGTGATATTCTGTTATAGCCACACAAAATAGACTAAGACAAGGTCTAACATATTTTTGATGTCATAGCCTCAAGTTAATACTGTACCTGAGGGTAAGAGAAATAGTTAGCTGACCAACAAAAATGTGTTCCACATCCATGGTGTATCACCATTTCTGGAAAATAGCTGCTCAGTCATGGATTATATTTTCCAGCCCCTCTTGCATCTAGGTAGGTCCATATGATTAGTTCTCATCAATGGAATTTGAATGGAAATGATGCATATTACTTCCAGGCCAAGGTGGTTGAGCATTGGGTGGGAGATTCTCCATGTTTTCTTTCTTTTCTCATCTTTCAGCTCAATATAGAGAATCCCTAACAGAGGACTTCCAGGATATCCTAGGGACAGCAGAGCCTCAAGATTCAGGGAGGATCCTGGATCCCTGAGTCACCACTTGGAGGAGAGTCTCCTAGAAGAACCAATTGATCAGCAACATCTACATTCAACTTGATGTGAGTGAGAAATAAACCACTGAGCAGTTTTATGAAACCACCAAGATTTTGGGGCCAGTTGCTAGCATTAATTACCCTAATTACTACACTCAGTAGGCTCAGCTGGCATTCAGTGTTGCTCCTACTCCCCCTTTCTGTGTCAAATTACCCCAGAGAACAGTTGAACTTCTCATCTTAACCATTACCAAATCAGATTGTCTTGGTGATTTTAGTCTGTGCTGGGCTCTGTAAGAAGGGGGGGTGCCATGTCTGGGTCTGGTACAGACTGCTCTATGGTTGATCATTTTTATTGTATTTATTAATTCTTTTGCCCATTCATTCACTTATTCCTTTATTAGTTCAGCCTAGTGTGCCAATTGAGTACTAGAGGTGGCATAGTTCTCTGCTGGATTTTTTGCCCAGCTCTGTGGGCCAGTGGGCCACACTCCCCAACACAGGTGTGGCTGTGGCACCTCTCAACACACCTTTTCCAGTTTACAGTTGGACACCATGCAGGGTGTAGTACAGTAAAACATCAGAAACCACACCAGTTATTTTAAACAAGATAATTTAATAGAAGGACTTGGAGTATTGGAGAACTGCAAAAGTTCTGTGATACTTACGAAGCAATCATAAAGGTAGCAACTGCAAGAAGCAGCCACGATCCCTAGGGCTGAGGGAACAAGGGAAGAGGTTGGGATTACTCAAATTTAGAAGCTTAGTGGAGAGGCCACTAGGAGCTGGAACTCAGAGCTCTTCAGGGACTGGGCAGGTGCCAGTTGCTGCTGGGATCTCTGAGAGGGCACAATAAGGCACCTTCTGAAGTGTAGGACAAGCACATTGCAAACCAGGACCAACTACTGACAATGGAAACAGCTCCACCACCAGATTGAAGACTCATCGCCATGGCAACCCTGAGAGGGACAGGAAGCAAAGGGAAAGGAACAAGTCCTTCTCCCTCTTCTTGCCTTTGTGTCTCCCAAGTGCTGCCTACTGGCAGGAGCTAACTGGGCGCATCAGGCAAAGCACAACCATGGTTTGCGGAGTATGACTGGGAGGGTTTGGAGTAACAGTCAACAGTTTAAGAACCAGCACAGAAAGTTCTTAGCTTGGATCTCCTGATAGGTTTGCTGAGAGGGCCCTTCTTGGAACCTAAGATCCTAGGAACCAGCTCTTGTCCACAGCCTCCCAGCCAGTCTCAAGGCTGACTTCTTGGTTACGCTCTGATACCTGAACCTTGGTTTCCAGGTCCCAGAGAGACTCATGTAGACAGACACCAGACTTCTCATGTGTGGTCTGTACTGTAGGCTCAGAAGGAGGAATTTTGCATCATTAGCTATTCAGGGTCAGCTGCAGATTGATGCTGGGGTGCAGGGGTAAGATCAGCCCTGTGGATCCCCTGCCTAAGAGGAGGAGCTGGAGAACTAGCTCCTCTTGGATCTTCCCAGGAAGGCAGCCATTGCCTCTCAGTGTTTCGGCAAAGAAGACTGCAATCCTTTCATTTATTGCCATGTGACCTTGAGCAAATGAATTACTCTCTCCAAGTCTGGATTTCTTCCTCTGAAAAATCCCCTCGGAGGGTTGTCATGCAGATTAGGGCTAATGTATATAAAACGCTGTGCCTGGCACATGGTAGATACTCCATAAGGGGCAGGAATTGTTATTATTTATAAGAGTGGGGGATGACAGAAGCCAGCCTTTGCCCTTGAGGCCTGTGGGATGGCATCAATTCTCCATGGTTGGTGGAGGGGCCCCAGGGAGCAAAAGGATGGGCAGAGAGAGGGCACCTCAGTGCTAGACAGTCCTAAGCCCTCCCCCAGGGGTAAGCCTTGGCCCAGAAGCCCTGGAGGGGCCAGATCCACAGGAAAAGGCTGCCCCATTCTGATGGGGGTGCTTGGAGGCCCAGGGCAAAGGAAATTGGCCTGCCTAGTGGGCGCCTGCCTTCCAGCCTGTGAGGGCCACAGGACAGCTCCTGCAGTGGTCCGGGGGAGGCATGTGGAGATGCCCGAGCTGCATGCACGATTTCCAGAGCCTGCTGCTGTGGAAGTTTGGATCCGAGCGAGTGGGTGTAAAGAATGTCAAGCAAGATTCGATTACAATTTTTATTTTGGAAAAACCTTCATCAAAATATGTATATCTAATTAGGACAATTACAGCGCAGGAACAAAAAACTGATTAAAAATCAGACACTCCATAAATTACAAGTGTTTTCCTCCAGCTGGGGCACATCTCCGGCTGCTGAGCTGCAAGGCCAATCAATGGAGCTGGGGCTCTGGGAGCGGGAGTGGGAGGTGGTGACACCCAGGACAAGACATGGAAGGGGCTGCTGAGTGCAGGCTGCAGGGCACAGGGAGGCAGCTCAGTCTGCTCAGGGCCAGAAAAAGTGGCAGTGTCCTCTCCGAACAGGGGCCTCTGTCAGTGGGGTCTGGGGAGATATGGACCTGCATATATGGGACGTGTGTGTGTGTGTGTGCGTGTCTGTGTGTACTTTGCTGATCCTGAGTGGCAGATCATGTATGTGCACATGTGTCTGTCAGTATATGAACATCTGTGCAAACATCTGTGGCACTGCAAGAGGATGCAAATGCTTACGCATAAGCAAAATGCACAGCCGCATCTGGAACCTGTGCCAGAGGCAGGCTGTGTGCAGAGAGGCAGCGGGCCTGTCATACATGCCCTGGGTGCTACCTGCCTGCTGGCCTGGGTGTGATGTGTGTGCAGGGGATGGGGCACAGTGTGTCACAGGCAGGTGGAGCTGCCCTTTGAAGACATCACAAAATGAGGCCATGTCCATGAATACAGTTGCCCTTTATCGAGTGGTTTCTGCGTACCAGGCATTGTGCTAAATCCTTGACTTAAACCTGCTCAGCAACACTAAAAGGTAGACGTGGTAGGCAGAATTATACTCCCTTCCCCCAAAAGATAGGCACATCCTAATCCCTGGAGCCCTACATGGCAAAAGGGACTTTGAAGATGTAATTAAGTTAAGGATTTGGGGCTGGGGAGTTTATTATTATTATTATAACTTGGATGTGCCTTTAAAGTGGAAGAGGGGGTTCAGAGAAAGAGATATGATGACAGGATGGTCAGAGAGATGCTATGCTCCTGGCTTGGCAGACGGACGTAAGGGACCACGCGCCAAGGAATGTGAGCAGCCTCTAGAAGCTGGAAAAAGCAGGGGAAAGAATTTTCCCCAAAGCCTCCAGAAGGAATGCAGCCCTGCTGAAGCCTTGCTTTTAGCCCCGTGGGACCCATGGCAGACTTCTAACCTATGGAATTGTAAGATCATAAATTTGTGTTGTTTCAAGCCATTAAATTTGCGACAACATGTTACAGCAGCAATGAAAAACAAATATAGTAGGCAATGCTACCCTGCTACTTTATAGGTGAAGAAATTGGAGCTCAGAGACAGACAGACATAAAGTAGTTTCCCGAGCTCACCCAGTCAGTAAGTGGCAGAGCTGCAGTCCGAGGCAGCCTCACCCCCAAATCGAAGCTGGTGTCTCCAGCCCATCCACCGCACTGCACTGTCTCTCACAGAGCAAATTGCAAGGGGCAGACTTCTAATTTTCAGGCAAAGTTAGAGATGTCCTTCCTTAGTTGCCAGCTCAGAGAAGATGGAATTGAGGGGCCTATTCTGGGAAGAGAACATTGAAACGCCTGGACACGTTCTGTTTAAAGCCTTCATTGAAAGCAGCCTGTGTATTTCCCCTCTAAGGAGGGGAAGGGGGCTTATGTCTGAGCTCGGATCTAGCTTTGACACATGGTGCTCCTGGCATCCACAGCCAATCCCCTCAGAGCACATCTCTGGGCCTCAGCCCCCTCCACTCCCTTTCTTCCTGCTCAACCCAAATCCCCCTTAAGTCTGCACTCTTCCGGACAGAGCTTCTGCAGCTTCCACAGCCTTTGGAAGCTCAGGGGATTACTGTGGGCTCAGAAGCTCCCTGCCCCGGGCAGAAGGGCAGGGGTGGGATGGGCTTAGAGGCCCACTGTCTGCCCCACACTATCCTCGTCTGTGGCCATGAGCTTGCCATGCTGTGCTAAGAGACCTAGAGCCCCTGTGTGAGATGATATGGCACTGGGAAGAGGGGGATGCTGGAAGGGAGTGTGGGGTTAGGAGACAGGTGAGCTGGGCCCCAGCCTTGGCCAGCCCAGCCGATGATCCCCTTGGGAGGCTTTCTAGACTCACTCCCCCTGCTGGGCCTCAGTTTCCTTGTCTGTGACCTGAAGTACTTAGAGAACATTGCTGAGATTCCCTGTAGCCCAGACTCTCTGACTCTGACAGAGGATTCTCCTCCTGCCTGCACGCTGTGGTCCAGCATCCTGGGGCCCACAGGTGTTTCTGCCCTACTTGCCTTTTCTTTTCTTTTTTTCCTTTTTTTTTGAGGCGGAATCTCGCTCTGTCACCCAGGCTGGAGTGCAGTGGCACAATCTCGGCTCACTACAACGTCCACCTGAGGCGATTCTCTTGCCTCCGCCTCCTGAGTAGCTGGGACTACAGGTATGCACCACCGCACCCAGCTAATTTTTGTATTTTTGGTAGAGACAGGGTTTCACCATGTTGACCAGGGTGGTCTCTATCTCTTGACCTCATGATCCGCCTGCCTCGGCCTCCCAAAGTGCTGGGATTACAGGCGTGAGCCACTGTACCTGGCCCCTACTTGCATTTTCCACAGGGAGAGGTAGGTGTCACAGGAGAGGAGCAGGGGGCCCTGAAGTGGGTGTCAGGTCTGTGTTTTGGCCTCTGGGGGACTGGGATTGGGGTGGTGAGAGTTGCTTGGCAGGAGGTTGTCCTAAACTCAATGCTAGGGTCACCCCTGATATAAATCCCACATTGTGCATCGTTCCTCACCCCAGGAGGATGCTTTCTTCTAGCTCTGCTGTCCTGGAAGCTTCCTATAGCCACAGGGCATGGAGGCTGTTGTGTAGTATGAGAGATACTTGCCTGGAGCCACTGCCACCTGATGCAGGTGTGACCTTCAGAGAGCTTTGTCCACGTCATCTGTGGGTGTGCTGGAAGGGGAGTCCTGGCCCTTCTCATTCTCTTTCTCCAGTGTGGGAGGAGGGGATGTTAATAAAGAAATAAAAGTGAACATGACACACCCAAGGTCACACACTGGAATAATGACAGGCTGGAGTCAGACTTCTAAGCTCTTGACCTTCTAGCCTCAAACATCTTTTGGAAAACATATGACTTGATCTTCCAGTTTGGGAGGAAAACATATTACAGCTCTTATTTTTTTCCAGTTGTCTGCTAGAATACTCATAATGTCCAGGATCTCTTCCTGTGGCCTCCCTCACACTGGATTTGTCTAAGAATCTCAGGGACTTACTCTGCACTAGGGGGTACAGCCCTATTCCATCAGAGACTTAACAACTAGAGTCTCATCAGTCAATCACTGCCATTACTTCCCACTACCACCTGATGTCGCTGTTGGAGACTGGGCCTGCAGAGCTCAGTGAATGACACTGACTAATTAATGGCAGGTTCTTCATGGTCTCAATCCCAACTCAGAGTACAGCAGTGCTATCCAAGGGCATCGAGGTCACAGCCCCCTATAGTTCAGATTTCCATGCTTGACCAACAACTTTCAATGTGCAACCAAGTGATAGGATGATTTGATCTGGGGAGCTTCTGACATTAGCCTTACCTTCTAGTAAAATCTATTCTTCTGCACAAACATTTAAGCCATTGCATTGAGCTGGGTTACCAGCCTGGACTCTTCCTTTCACGTGGTAGTTTTATAAAGCAAAGAGTTCTCATTGTTTTTCTCAGCCATTAAGCTTTGTGCATGGCCATGCTGGTCTACCTTGCTTTATCCACATAAACCTCTTTAACTTTGATCTCAGGAACAAGAGTTGAAGTTTGTTTTCTTGCCTTTCAAGTCTTGGGTTATATGCTCATTTATCCATTTATTTATTTCATTGGGACTTTTTTGTTGCAAGTAACAGAAACACAACTTGAATGAGGGAATTCATTGGCCCATGTATCTGAAATGTCCAAGAGTTGTGCTGACTTTATGCATGAGTGTTTCCAGGGGTCCAAACAATGTCATCAGGACTTTCTGTTTCTCTTCTCCTAGAACTTCAATTTGGATTCATTCTCATGACAGGGTCCTGCACAGCACAGGCAGGATAACCACTGGCTCTGCAGGCTCTCATTCTCCCAGCACTAGCAACTGCAGTGCAAAATATTATTATAATATTCAGACTCAATAAAAATGACTTTTTAAAAGATAGTTAAAAATGGCCTTTCATACCATCTCGTACCCCATACACAAAAGAAGTTCAATAGAAGCTAAGCTATTTAAGTAATTCCTGTATCTAAGTGCCCCCCAAAATATATAATTTCATAGAAATAGCTCTTAGTTTGCATTTATAACTTTTTAAAAGGTAGTTACAAATGGCCTTTCATACCATCTCATACCCCATACACAAAAGAAGTTCAATAGAAGCTAAGCTATTTAAATAATTCCTGTATCTAAATGCCCCCCTAAAATACACAATTTCATAGAAATAGCTCTTAGTTTGCAAAGCACAATTCCCAGCCCCTCTGCCTCACACACAGAAATACTTTAACATTAAATTATATTATTTCTTCCTTTCTTTTTTTTTTTTTTTTTTTTTTTGAGGCAGAGTCTCACTCTGTCACTCAGGCTGGAGTGCAGTGGTGTGATCTCCACTCACTGCAACCTTCACCTCCTGGGTTTCATGTGGTTCTCTTGCCTCAGACTCCTGAGTAGCTGAGACTACAGGCATGTGCCACCATGCCCAGCTAATTTTTGAATTTTTAATAGGGATGAGGTTTAACCATGTTGGCCAGGCTGGTCTTGAACTCCTGACCTCAAGTTATCCACCCCTTTGGCCTCCAAAAATTCTGGGATTACAGGTGTGAGCCACCATGCACAGCCTGTCTTTCTTTCTTTTCTATATTGGCATCTTTCTGTTTTTTATTTCCCTTGCTTTAAAGACCTTAACCTTTTTGCTTTTAATAGACTTTATTTCTTAGAGAGTTTTAGGTTCACAGCACAATTGAGTGGAAAATATGGGTTCTCGTATACCTCCTGCCCCCTCATACTCAGAGCCTCCCCTCCTATCTATGCAGGCACCTAGTGGTACATTTGTTGCCATCTGTGAACCTGCCAAAGCATCCTTTTTCCAACAGAGTCAGTAGATTTGCCCCAGGCAAGACTACTTGGCTGGCTTGAGCTCCATGCCCATCTCTGAACCCATCACTCTGATCTGGGGAATGCAGCACCGTGAGAGTTCAATCACACGGGCACGTGTATGATGTCACGTGATCACTCTGTAACCAGGAGGGGCCATTCAGGCCACTGTGTTTGAAGCTCACGTAGTACATGAGGGGTCTTCCCAAAAGAGCCCAAAGAAGGGCTAGCAATTTAAGCAGACAAAAGCGCTTCCTCAATGCCCGCCATGTGCCAGGTATGGTGTTAAGGCGCTGCTTTGGGCCAGCCATCCTGGGCGACCTTCGGACCATCGGATCCAACTGACCTCTGAATCCCAGGGCTCTCAGGGCATGTCACAGTTTATGCCCTTTACCTGCAACAGGTGGTGGCCTCCTTGCCGTACACCTGCAGCATTCCAGGGGTTCCCTGTTGGAAAAGGTCTGCCGTGCTGCTGTGTGAGTTCTCCTCCACTAGATGAGGAAGGGGCTGAGACTATTTCTAAGTGCCCCCCTTCAATGAGCGTCTCATTCACTCCCTGCTTTAACAGATATTCTGTTGCGTTTTGACATGGTCTGGTGTGAGAGCCTTCCCAGGGAACTCTAATTCTGGGACCCCTTGGTATGTTGTGCCCGCGCATGCATATATGTGTGTCTAGTGGGAGTGGGCGTCAGGGATTTGGACACCCAGTCTTTACAGCAAGGGAGTGGTAGGGGAAGGGGCAGCCATCTGGACTACTGCCACACTTTCTCTGTGTCTGTGGCTCCCTGATTATTATTCTGGGCCAAGATACAAGCAGCTGCATGGTGTGGGGAAAGCTGACAGGCAGTGGCAGGTAACACCGGCTGCTGGGGTTGGAAGCTGACCAGATCCCAGCAGGGGTGGGAGGATGGGCCTGGAGGAGAGAGAGCCAACTCTCAACACCCCCAGCCCCGAGCTCCCTTTTTATTCAACTCAGCTGCGCTGTCTCCACTGACTCCGGTGCATGGGACAGTCCTGTGGTGCCTCTCCTCCTGGGTCTTCTTCCTCACCCTCCTCTTCCCAAGTCCCCGGCAAGGCCTGAGGGAGGGAGAGGAACAGCATTTGGGTTGGAAGTTCTTGTGCTGGTCAGTTGCCTGCTGGTTCTCAGACCCATTTTCCATGCTCCTCCTGCCCTGCTTAGCACCTTGGGGGGCTGCCCGTGGCAGCTGGCTCCTGACTGGTTTGGGCATTGAGTCCCGGCAGGAGATGGGAGCAAGCAGGAGGAAGAAGCTAGAGGATTTTTCCTCCTTCTTTCCAGCATTGCTGGATTTCCTCATTGCTTCTGCTCTCTTTAGATAGATCCGCCAGCTTCCAGGATGGACCTGGCTGTGGGGTCCACTGATGCCTTCTCCTCCGTTTGTCCCTTCAGCCTGGGGTGGTAGCGGCTTCCCACTGTTGCTAATTCCCAAAATGTCTCCCTGTCCCCTTCTCAGTTCTTCCTTCACCTGTGCAATCAAGTTCCTGCATAAATCTCCCCCTTTTAGACACTCAGAGTGGTGCCTGTTTGCTGCTTGGACCCTGATGCTGCAGCCATCTGACTGGGCCTCAGGCAAACCTGAACTCAGAGCTCCCTCTGCCACTAATGAGCTGTGTACCCATGGGCTAGTGGCTTTGCCTCTCTGGATTCTACTTTTCTTATCTTGAAATGGAGAGGGGAGTGTAGAGAGCAGCCCCTTCTGAGTGCTGGATCCTCCGCCTGGGGCACTCAGGGCTTTTCCAGCGTTCTTCTGCTGTGGCTCCTGGGCCCTCTCCAGCTACTTGGAAGAGAGTGAGACACATGCTCATGGGGTGTGGCTTTGAGTCCTAAGCTTCCTTCTCCATGTATGTGGGGTTCATACCCAGGGCCCTGGGTAACACTTCTAGCCCCCAGGTGAGTTGGGAAGAAGACTAGATGGCTCTGAGGAAAAGCAAGGGTGCCAAGGTGGGGCGGGCACCCCAAGGGCAGGGCTTCTCAGCCGCAGCACTTTCGGTATTTTGGGCTGGATCATTCTTTGTTGCTGGGGTGGCCGGGGCTGTCCTCTACATTATAGGATACTTAGCAGCTTCTGTGGCCTCTACCCACGTGATGCCAGAGCCATCCTTCCCTGTCACAGTCATCTTCAGACATTGCCAGACATCTCTTGGGGGCAAAGCTCCCGTGGTTCAAAACCCCTGATTTCCAGGGGATTGGACCCCCAAACTAGGGCTGAGGAGGTGGAGTTGGCTATACTGGGCAGTCGGAACCAGGGAAAATTTACAGAAGAATCTCTTCCTCTCGTGCCTCCAGCTGCCTCCCAAAATCATTTGGAGGTGGTAACGGCAGAGGAGGGGAGCATGGGTGAGGGGTGCGAGGGCTGGGAGGGAGCAGCCAGAAGAAGGTGCCAGTTGTTTTGGGCCCCTGTGCTCAGGCCCCAGGCCCAAGTGAGGGGCAAGAGGGCGATGAGGTCTGGTGGAAACCCCCCAGGTCCCGTCCCCTAGGAAGCCTGCCTCTCACCCTGATGAGGCCCAGATGGTTGTCACTGTGGGGAGGGGGAAACAGTCTGGGCTGGGAGCTGGGAGGGAGGGCAAGATCAGAGCAGAGCTGAGGCCTTGTTTTGGGTTTGAAATGCCCAAGCTGTTAATTTGAGAATAATCAATGCTAATTTGCACATATCTGGTTGCTATAGCAGGTTATCTATTTCCCGGTAAGATGTCCCAGAGGCTCCTGCAGCTCTTCCCGTTGCTGCCCACCCCGTCTCCCCCTCCCCACCCCGAGGTGCTGTGGGGCCAGCCCGACCACGGGGACAGCAGGTCAGCACCCTCCCTCCAACCTCTGAGTCCACCCTAGCTGCACCGTGGGCTGGAAGAACCCCAGGGCACAGGAGCCAGGAGCAGAGGAGCGAGGGGGCTAGCGGGGCAGCCAACAGAGCCTAGAAGGAGGAGAATTAAGCAAAAGTGCAAATTACCCAAACCCGTGATTAACATTTCTTCCAAATCTGCATGAATATTAAAGCGCAACCCACCCTGGTCCCCACACAATGAATTCTGCATGAATCTTAAGATAAATCGTTTGGATAACTTAGCGGCAGCTGTACTCCCCTGCTGCCAGCTGCCTCCCAAAATCATTTTGAGGCGGGTAAGGGGAGACGAGGAGAGTGTGGGTGAGTGGTGGGAGGGCCAGGAGAGAGCCAAGTGGTGCCTTTTGGACCCCTGTGCTCAGGCAGCAGGGCCAAGCAGGGCATCGAGCTGAGGGTGACCAGTGAGTTTGTCCAAGCCTTGGCCCCGCTCAGTTGCTGAGGCTAGAAAGGCACACAGAGGAGCCGCGATGGAATCTCTGCCTCGCCGAGGACTCCATTCTTGGGTTTCTGGGCTGCCTGCTCTGTGCTTTGCCTCCTAAGAAGCAAACCAGCCCAGCTAGCCCTCAGCTCATGCCCCACCATTTTGGAGGTCAGGGTTTTCAGCCGGGGGGTACTCTCCCCACCAGGAGATGCTTGGCAATGTCTGGAGATGATCGTGACTGGGAAGGGGCGTTCCTGGTATCAAGTGGATATAGGCCACAGATGCTGGTAAATACCCTACAATGTACAGGACAGCCCCGGCCACCCCAACAACAAAGAATGATCCAGCCTGGAATACCAGTCGTGCTGAGGCTGAGAAGCCCTGCCCTCGGGGTGCCTGCCCCACCTCGACATCTTTGGACTCCTCGGAGGCATCTAATCTTCCTCCCAACTTACCCTGGGGCTAGAAGTGAGTTACCTAGGGCCTTGGGTGGGGGCTGGGAGTCAGGGTTTTGAGCTTCAGAGCGTGGCAACATCATCGTCATGACTGTCATTGTGCCAGGCAGGGTCCCGAAGGGAAGCAGATGGTATCCTTGAGGGGATCCAGCAAAGGCAGTTTAATGACGTGGGCATTTGTAGACTTGTGAGAAGAGTTAAGGAAACCAGCTCCCCTGGTGTAGGATCCAGGGGCCAGCAAGAGTGGGGAGCCTTTGCCACCTCTAGGTCCAAAGGGACAAGGAAAATAAGTGGAGCTATCAGAGCCTGGAGTCGTGGAGAGGGAGCCACCCAACAGGAACCATGGCCCTGATAGAAACAGCTGCTCTCAGAACAGCAGCAGGGAGGGAGAGGGTGGAATCAGTACCCCCATCGCTCCTTCCTCCTGCCCTTGGTCTCCTGCCAGTGCCTCTGATAGGCCAAACCCAATTAGAAGGCAGGAGACAAAAAGGCCCAGCTGACACAGCCTGGAGAAGTCACCCTTCCAAGGCACAGAGCAGAGGGGAGAAGAGAGCATGGCTTTGGCAAGGCAATGGGGGCAGGGGACGATGGGGGAGTCAAATGGAGTGCGGCCAGCACAGTCATCTCTATCAGCACCAGCGGAAGCTGCCTACAGGGCAGCCCTGGGAACTGCTGCTAGGAGCTCAATAAGTGGCACAGTAGTTAAAACCCATGGAACAACCCGTGACCAGGAACATGAGTGGGTCAGTACTAAATGCCTTTTGGAAAATTCTAGAGTCTTCCAGCGGTAGAAATAGGGTTAAAGTGTTAGGATTCCCTGAGGAGCCAACCTCAGTGACAGCTTGGGTAAGCCAATGGCGTGTTGGGGTTCAATTTACAAAAATGCAGCTTAAGCCCAAATTTGCAGGAGCACACCCATTATAAAGGGAATTCCACTTATAATAGAGTGTCCAAAGAAGCGGAAGTCAACCCCAGCCTGTCAGAAGAATGGACACAGACTGGTGGGATTGCTTCTCTGGAAAGGACTTGCTGATGATTGGATGTAGAGGTGAGAAAAACAGGAGTCAAGAGTGAGCACACGAGCTTCTTTCCTGAACAGTTGAGTGACTGTGGTGGTGCTCCCCAATATGGGGAAGACTGGGAACCAGGTTCTGTTAGACTCCAAAGCCTGGCTCAGGGTAAACAGCCACTTTCTCTTCTTGCCAGGCTGCCGGTCAGTGTCCCCGGGCTGTGGCCAGCTCCTCTCCTCTTTCCAAAGGTGGACTCTATATATCTTCTCCTCTCTGGCTACAGGTGGGATGGCAGCATTTGTGGAAACTGCTGGGGGCCATGAGGAAGGGGGTTTGGCCCAAAGAGTGTGAATGGCAAGTGGACCAGAGGGACTGCCTCCTGTTTCTGCTTTGAAGCAGCAGCTTAACAAGAAGTAGACAAACAGGAGCGCTTCTCAGCTCAGCAGGACGATGGGGGGAGTGAATTAAAATCCCATTATAAGAACACTGCGGAGGCTGCTGGCAGCCTGGCTGATGATCATTTACACCAATGTACATACATGAAAGCCTTCCTCGCTGTGACTCAGGCCACAGAGGCAGCCGTGGGAAGAATTCCGAAGTCCACCTGGCGTTCTCACCTCCAAGCTTGTGTCCTTGGGCAAGTTGCGGAAACTCTCTTAGTCTCAACTTCTTAGCCTCGGCCATGCTGGAAGGTGTCCATTTACTTTGCAGACCACCCTCCCTCCTTCTCCACCTGCTCTGACTGGGAGGCTGGCCTCTGAGGACCTTAGCTGTGGCTTGCACAGATGTGGCAGTAACAGAGCTCAGAGGGTAAGATGAGAGAAGTGACGACACTGGGTCCTGGCTCCTTCCAAGCCAGGCAGTGGCTTGGCAGTAGCTGTCAAGACCTTCTCCTATAGTCCCCTCTGTTTCCAAGCTCTTCCTTTACCCTCTCAGTCCTAGGGGCATATTGGCTTCCGTCTCTGGCTGGGCCCTGGGTGTGACTCCTCATTCCTTGGATCCCCTTAGCCTGTTTCAGCATTGTCAATGGTTCTTTCACTGGTACTCTGTATTAGTCCATTTTCATGCTGCTGATAAAGACATACCCAAGACTGGGTAATTTATAAAGGAAAGAGGTGTAATGGACTCACAGTTCCACATGACTGGGGAGGCCTCACAATCATGGTGGAAGGTGAAAGGCACATCTTACATGGTGGCAGACAAGGGAGAATGAGAGCCATGTGAAAGTGGAAACCCCTTATAAAACCATCAGATCTCATGAGACTTTTTCACTACTATGAGAACAGTATGGGGGAGACTGCCCCCATGAATCAATTATCTCTCACTGGGTCCCTCTCACAACAAGTGGAAATTATGGGAGCTACAATTCAAGATGAGATTTGGGTGGGGACACAGCGAAACCATATCAGACTCTCTTCCATCACACCTCTAAGTAGGCCAACTGCTTCCTCCCAGGACCCCAATAGCACACCTATTGCATAGAACTGAAGCCATCATGGAATGCAACAACTCATAGAAAGGTGCAGAGTGCAGGGCCAGGCTCATAGGAAACAACGGAAGGGAAGGGGCCAGGTGGCACAGTGGTTAGCAGCCTAGACTGCCTGGGATTTGTCCAGCTCTGGCTTAGCTAGCTGTGACACTGTGGGCAGCTTGCTTGTTCTTCCTGTGTCTGGTCTACAGTTCTTCCTCCATAAAATCATGATGATGATGATTGATAATGATAGTGATAGCACATGCATGATAGGGTTGCTGTGAGTTCAAATAAGTAAATTTGTGTAAAGTTTTTAAATGACACATCACAAGCCATCAGAAACATTAGCTATTACTTTTTGCTGTACTAACTTCTCACAAAGTCTGTTTTCTTTCAGGCCACACAAAAGGCTTAGTCAGCAGCCAATTTATGCATCCTTGAATAATGTGATTAGGGCACAATTTCTATGGTTAGAAGCACTCTGAAGCCATCTTTGTCTTAAGGTATGTCCAGGCTTCCCAACTCCTAGATTAGGATACCCCTCCCTGAGAGCTTCAGGAAATATTTTTGAATTCAACTGTGGATATTTCTGGTCCTCAGTAGAACTATATCTTGCTGAAGGGTTTGTTTATTCATAAATGTGTATCAAGGGCTTATTATAGGCCAGGCACTGTGCTGAGCCTTGGGAGTGATGTGTTAAACTCATAAGGACCCTCCATTTGCATTGGGTTTTTAAATTAGGATCAGTAATAGCTCTTGAGCCACAGTGAACCAGATTTAGAACAAACATAGGAGAGAAGGCAAGTGTCAATAGCTCTGAGGTTCTTGGCTGCTGGAAGAGTTTGGAAGGGCCTTATATAACCAGCTCTATTCTATGGATGCCACATACCATGCTCATCTTCTTTTGTTGGACTTTAGAGGAGAGGGTTTTGCATGATCCTGGCCAGAAGCCTCCCTTTTCTGCTGAGAGAGTCCATGGATTTTGACTAATACCACCACCATCATCACTAGCACCACTATCAACACTACCATGCCTACCACCAACGCCGCAATCATTTCCACCACCACCATCATCATTACCACCACTTCCAGCACTGCTATTATCATCACCATCATCACCACTGTCACCATCACTGCTAACACCACTACCACTACCACCATCACCATGACCACATCTACCATCATCACCACTGTTACCTCCATCATCTCTACTAACACCACTACCACATCACCACCACGATCATCACCACCACCATTACTACTATCACCATCATCGCCACCACATTATTACAACTACCATCATCACTACAACCAGCACTATCATCACCACAACCACCTCCATCACTACTATCACCACCAGCACTACCACCATTACTAGTATCACCACCATCACCACCACCACCATTACCATCACAATCACCATCAACATGACCAAAATCATTACCACCACCATCATTATTACTGCCACCAACATCGTTACTACCATCACTACCACCATCACTACCATCACCACCACCATCACTATCACCACTATCACCATCACCACTACCACCATCATTACCATCACCACCATCACCAAAATAATTACCACCATCATCACTACCATGTCCACTACCGCCACCACTACTATCACCACCATCACCCCTACAACCACCACTACTACACCACCATCATCACCACCATAGCCATCACCACTACCATCACCACCACCACCATCACTATGATCACCACCATCACCATTATCACCATCATTACTATCACTACTACTACTTCCACCACCACTCACTACCATTCACCATCATCATGACAACCTCCACCATCACCATCACCATCATGACAACAACAATACCAGCAAAACAGCTCTTCCCATTTTGGTCATTGTCTTTTCAGAATGAAAGACAGCACAGGAGGGAGCCTTCTGTCTTAGGTTCCTTGTTCTTATGTCAAAAAATAGTTTTTTTCTGTAGTCCTCAGCAGGAGAATAAAGGGCAACATGTACTCCAGACAAAATCCTGAAGTGAGGCATCCAGAAAAGGTGAGACTGGTGTCATGAGTAAGCCCCAGTAGTTAAGGTCTGCCTGAGTTAATTAGGCCTAGAATTTTTATTACTTTCATCCTCAGTTTCACACCCTTACCTGTGCTCCACACCAGACATGTCATGATCATGGACTTTGGGGTCAGGAGAACCTGTTCCATGCTAGCTGTGTAACCTCAGGAACATTGTTGAACCTCTCTAAATCTAAGTTACTGTTTCTATATGTGGGAATAAGAATACCAGCTTCATAAGACTGTTGTGAGAATTAAAAAAGAGATAATGTGAATAAATCCCTTGGTCTAGTGTCTGACACATAGTAAGTGTTCATCTGATGTCTCTCTGTTACCCTCTCCATCTCCTCATCCATCTCTGCATCCATTCATCCATCTATCCATCCATCCATGCACCCATTGATCCATCAATCCATCTGTCAGTTTATCTATCTATCTATCTATACATCATCTTCATGATTATAGCATTTTTGGTTTGGGTTGCCTGTAGGTATCTAACAAACCAACTCAAATGTAGTGGTATGAAACAACTGTTGATATGCTTTGGAGTTTTGTCCCTGCTGAAATCTCATGTTGAATTGTAATCCCCAGTGTTGGAGGAGGGGCCTGGTGGGAGGTGACTGGATCATGGGGGCAAACTTACTCCTTGCTGTTCTTGTAATAGTGAGTGGGCTCTCAGGAGTTCTCATTGTTTAAACATGTGTAGCAGCTCCCTCTTCTCTCTCTTCCTCCTGCTCCAGCCATGTAAGCTATGCCTTCTTCCTCTTCATCTTCCACCATGACTGTAAGTTTCCTGAGGCCTCCCCAGTCATGCTTCCTGCACAGCCTGAAGAACCATGAGCCAATTACCTCTTTTCTTTTTATATTACGCAGTCTCAAGTAGTTCTTTGTGGCAGGGCAAGAACAGACTAATACAACTATAATTAATTATTACTATTCCTCATGATTTTTGAGGTTAACTGGTCTTAGCCAGTCAGTTCTCACTTGGGTTCTCTCATGTGGTTGTATTCCGATGGTGGCAGGAGTCATCTGAAAGACTTCCTCACTCTCATGTCTGGTAGTTAATGCCGGCTATTGGCTGGGACCTTGGCTGGAGCTGTCTGACAGGGCACCTACACATGGCTTCTCCATGTGGCCTGGGCTTCCTCACAACATGGCAGCTGGGTTCCAAGAGTAAGCATCCCAAGAGACAGGCAAGTGGAAACTGTCAGCTGTTATGACCTAGCTTTGGAAGTCACATAGCATCATTCCTGCCATACTTTGCTGAAGGAGTCACTAAGGTCTGATTAGGTTCCAGGGAAGATACTGGCTTTACTTTTTGATAGGGGAAGTGGCAAAGTTACATTGTGAGAAGACCATGCAGGCTGAGTGATATGGTCATAGCCATTTTTGGAATAAAGTTTTAACACTTTGATAGTTTCATTAAGCCTTAATATTTTCTTGTCCTCAGGTATTCACCCTCTCAGCCACCTAAGCAGTCTTTTCTGGATCATATAATGTGCTTTCTTTGCCCTTTAGGAAATCTAGTGCACTAGAAAGAGCAGTGTCCTGGAAGCCCAGATTTCTAGTTCCTTGACCCAATTGTAGTCTTTGTAGTGCTTTTGATCAAATTTGGAGCTAACCACTGCTCCTTCCTTCACTTCCATGCCTTCAGGGCTCTGTAGCTTCAGAGGGAGGAAGATGGCATATCACATCTGATTTTTCCACTCTGGTTATCTCAGCACTTCTCCTCCATCCCAAAGAAGAAAACCAAATCATTTAATAGACTTTTGTGTTGGGATGTCTGCAGCCAAGACTTTTCAACATCAGCTAATCTGGGCTAAGTGTCAGTTCCCAATAAGCTTATCCCTGATCCACCATCCTGGTAGCTCAGGGTCTCCCAAGAGTATCTTTTCTTCTATCTTCACTTTATCTAAGGCTGCATAAAAATTACCCTAAAACAGTGTAGCTTAAACCAACACACATACAATATCCTCTCACAGTCTAAGGGTCAAGAATCCTGGTGATCTTTGCTGGGTCCTCTGGCTCAGGGTATCTCTCCAGGCTGTAATCAAGATGTCAGTGAGGGATTCAGTCTAATCTGAAGTCTTGGCTGGGGAAGGATTCACTTTCATGCTCACTCATGTGGTTGCTGGCAAGACCTAGTCCCTAGAGGGCTGTTGGCCAGAGGCTGTCCTTAGTTCCTTGCTACATGGCCTTCTCCATAGAAAAGATTACAACAAAGCAGGTTGATTCAATAGAGAAAGTAAGTGAGCAAGCAAGAGAGTGAGAGCAAGCCAGAAGTCACAGTGTTTTACAGCCTAATCTTGGTAGTGACATCCCATCATTTTTGCCATATTCTATTTATTAGAAATAAATCTCTAGGTCCATCCCATGCTCAAGGCAAGAGGATTATACAAGAGCGTGAATACCAGGAGATGGGAGAACACTCAGAGCCATTCTGGAAGCTGCCTGCCATACTCATCCTAACTCTGGGATTTGGGGAAGACAAGTATGAAATTCTCACTATTTTGCTAAAGGTAAAAGTGGTTAGGGGTTGTACATGAATTTTCACAGCAATGGTATTCAGAATAGCAAAAAAATATATATAGAGAGAGAGAACCCATATGTCTATCAACTGATGAATGGATAAATATGATGTTATATATCCATATTATTCAATAATTGAAAGATATGAAATACTGATAAATACTAGAACATGGATGAACCTTGAGAACATTGTGCTAAGTGAAAAAAGCCAATCACAAAGGACAGCGTATTATATGGTTCCATTCATATAAGATGTTCAAAATAGACAAATCTATGTAGATTAGTGGTTGCCAGGAGCTGGGGAAGACAGGGGCAAAAGGACAATATAGTGGGTGGAATTGTGTTCCCCCAAAAGATATGTCCATATTCTAACCTGTAGAACCTGTGAAGGTGGACTCATTTTTTTAAGAGTCATATTAGATATAATTAAGTTAAAGGTCTTAAGATGAGGTCATCCTAGATTTAAGGGAGACCCTAAAAATGAGTTCATCCTAGATTTGGGGTGGACCCTGAAGATGAGGTCATCCTAGACTTAGGGTGGACCCTAAAGATAAGGTCATGCTAGATTTATGGTGGACTCTAAAGATGAGGTCATGTTAGATTTAGGGTGGACCCTAAAGATGAGGTCATGCTAGGTTTAGGATGGGCCCAATGACATGTGTCCTTATAAGAAAAAGGCTGAGAGAGATTTGGCCCTCAGAGGCACAGGGGAGAAGGCCATGTGAAGACAGAGGCACAGATTGGAACCATGTAGCCCCAAGCGAAGCAGCGCCTGGAGCCACCAGGAGCTGGAAGAGGCAAGGAAGGACTCTCCCCTGGAGCCTTTGGAGGGACCATGGCCCTGCCCATACCTTGATTTCAGACTCTGGCGTCCACAACAGACAGAGAACCAATTTCTGTTATTTTAAGGCACCAGGTTTATGATTAATTTGTTATAACTGCCCCAGGAAACTAGTATAGGGATGATGGCCCAGGCGAGCAGGGTATTTATGTGGGGTAATGAAAATGTTCAAAAATTGATCATGGTGATGTGTGTACAACTTTGTAAATAAACTAAAAGCCATTGAATTGCAAATTTTATTTTTATTTATTTATTTTTGAAATGGAGTCTCACTCTGTCACCCAGGCTGGAGTACAGTGGTGCAATCTCTGCTCACTACAACCTTTGCCACCTGGGTTCAAGCAATTCTCCTGCCTCAGACTCCAGAATATCTGGGATTACAGGTGCCCACCTCCACGCCCGGATAATTTTTGTATATTTTTTAGTAGAGATGGGGCTTCGCCATGTTGGCCAATTGGTCTTGAACTCCTGACCTCAAGTGATCTGCCCACCTCGGCCTCCCAAAGTGCTGGGATTACAGGCATGAGCCACTGTGCCTGGCCTGAATTGCACACTTTAAATGGCAAATTGTATGGTATGTGAATTATATAAGACTGGTTAAAGAAAAAGGCTAATGGATTTGCCCCTCTTATAGCCAGGTAGGGAAAAAGGCAGGACCAGAAGGTGGGATGGGAAGGTGGGTTGTTCCACGCTGCCAAGCCACTTCCCCTGGACAGCAGCACTCCTGTCCCCAGGGCCAACACTGCACAGGCAGAGATGACGTGTGCAGGTGATAGGGAGCCGTGGTCACATGGCCTACTCTGCCCGTCTGTCTCATGCATGTGATCATTCCCTGTCCGGAGCTGCACGCCCCGGCCATAGCGAATAATAATTGAGGATTAAACGCCTGAGCTATATTCATTTCCACCCCACACCTTCTCCCTATCTTTGCCTTTTTTCCCCTGTACTAATACCTCATTAAAGATGGCGCTCTTCCTGCTTCTTCTTCACTCACTTTTCCCGCACCCGGGGAAATTGTTACTTAATAGCGCAAGCGCAACATGACGTCCGACCAGAGAAACCGAAACTAACCTGGCCACGCCCTCGGCAATGAGATCATTTCCGCCTTAGCCCAACCCCTTCCCCTCCAAATGTATATAAGGCACTGCATTACCGCCATTAAAAGAGACTTGATCAGAGCACTGGCTTGTCTCCATTTCTCGTGTCTCTTGTTCCCCAAATTCCCACCCCCTCCTCCAGGGCCTGCTCTGACTATCCCGCGGGCCGGGATAATTCCCTCCTGCTGGTGTTTAACTTTATCTTTTCCCTGCCTCTCAGTTTTCATGTCTCACTGCCTCCCCACCACCCCTTTGTGAGCTGTCTTCGTCCCTGTACCCCCTTCCATCGGCCCCTCCAAATAGCAAACCTCCAGGGGCAGAATCCATTTCCAACCCCTCAGATGTCAGGGGAATTGAAAGCACGGCAAATATTTCCGAGATCTAAATTACACCGACCCCGGAAGGCTGAACTGGCAGTATAATCCAGGTTATGAATTGTAAATCAGATGCCATGCAAAGTACTTGCGAAAATTCAATAAAGCTTTCTTTGCTCCCAGCATAGCAAAGTTGGGCCTAGGGAGGCAGGAGGAGGCATGCCAGAACTTGGAGGAAAGGAGACCTGTGATTGGGGAGGAGTGGGTAGAGAGTGGGTGGGCAGGGGGTGGGGGCTCTGACCCTCCTTGGCCAAGACTTCTCACGGGGAGGAGCTGCCCATTTTCCTGTTGGAGGAGTCAAGAGGTCTCCATGGCCTTTGGATAACATGCCCTACAAGATTTAGTCCAGCCTTGCAAATAAGAATGATATAGTTACCAGCCCATCCAAGCTAGGGAGGCCGTGGAAGGAAACGTGACCTTCTAGATTACTCATGTGGCACAAACTGTTAGGCTGCATACACATGCATGTATATAGTCAGAGGTGGAAGGGATCCTGATATTAAGATTTTTTGTATTCCTGCTTTAGTAAGAAAGAAGCCAGAGAACTCGCTTTGGACCCATTAATGATAAGCACCCCTAGAATGGTGAGGAGAAAGCAATGCACACTGGAATCTCTCAAGACTTTTACTTGGAAGGGAGGCTGAAGAGCCAATGGCCCCACTCTATGGCTGGAAGGGGATTGCATAGAGGCTTTTATGTTTCAAAAATCTGGCAATCCCTAGAGAAAGAAATGGGGGTGGGACACTGGCAGGTGTTCACTTCCAACCCTGGAGGTACACTGAGGCATGGCAGCTCTACTCTGTCTGAATTGGAAGCGGGGGGTGCTGGGAGGGTCACATTTTGGATGGTTATATTTCTGGGGCACCAAGAAGGTAAATACTTACAAAAGCACTTAGCCTGCTAATCTCAGGTGTCCTCCCCTCTGCCTTGGTCTTTTGGCCATTAGAGAGTTTGAAAACATCCCCCTCACCCAAAGATAGATGGGAAATCAGAAGTTGGTGGAGACTAATTTTCCCTGCGCAAACTTGGTCTCATGGGCATCCTACCACATCTGCATAGATGACCCCTGTGGGCAGCCATTGACTCATCCACTGAGGCCCACCTGCCAGGCACTGTGCTGGCTGCCAGGGAGACAGGGATAGGAGATGAGGCTCTTCCCTTGAGCAGGTTGGGTGGTGACAGGTTGGGTCTTTCACCCTTATCTCCCAGATGCTCAGAAAACCCAAGTTCCAGGCACACACTGTACCAGCCTTGGGGGAAAGGCCGGGTGTTGCCCTTGGTTACTGCAGGTCTATGGGGCTGGTGTAAAGAAGGCCTTGAGAAGACTTGAGCTGCTTGTGTTGGTGGGAGTGGGAGTTGCCAACCCTGGGCTTGAGCAGCCCTGAGTGTTCCCAGCCTATTAATAGTCATGATGAGGAGGATGTGGCAAGTCTCCCCTTTAGGTGCTCAGGGTTCTGCCAGGGAATTAAAATACAACCCTGCTTATGTCTCTAATGAGGACACCATTAATATTGGGGGCAGCCTTAGCTGTGGGCTGTGTCCTGTAGGAACAGCCTCATCAGTGTAGCCTGGTCAAGAAGAGCTTATTTTTGTTCTATAGAAAAATCTCTCTTTCTCTGTCTGTCTTTGCCTTCCCCTATGCCCTGCCTACCCTTGAAGAACATGGAGAAAGTACAGTGCAATGATATGGACTTGAGCCTCCTCTACAAAGCCAGGGTACATGTAGCTTGGCTCTCTAGCACCCACAGACCTTTGGCAAGCATGATGGGAAGACTCTGAGATGGTCCCCCTCCCTGATTCCCACCTCCTGGTGCTCATGCCCTTGTGTTAGTCCCCTCCCCTAGAGTGTGGGCTGGACCTAGTGACTTGCTTCTAGCCAATAGAAGACAGCAAAGGTGAGGAGATGCTCCTCCATGACAGGCTGCATTAGATGAAAATCTCTGTCTTGTTAGATTCTAGTGCCTTCTTGGCTTGCCACTTTTATGAAGCAAGCTGCCATGTTGGAGAGGCTCATGTGACAAGAAACTGAGAGTGGCTTCCAGCCACCTGCCAGCTAGGATCCAAGACACTCAGTCCCTTAAGGAACTGAATCACAATGACCACATGAGCTTGGATGTGGATCTTTCCACAGCTGAACCTTCAGATGAGACCCCAGCCCCTCAACTGGAGCCCATGAGGACCCTGAGACAGAGGACAGTTGAGCTCTGCCCAAATTCTCAGCCTGCAGAAAGTGTGAGATAATAACTGTGTTTTAAGCCACAGTTTAAGTTTTGGGATAAATTGTTACTTAGCAATAGATAACTCATATAGCAAGTTATTTAACCTTTCACTTTTCTATTTCTCATCTTAAAACAGTTCTAATCCTACTACCTTTCAAGATTGCAGAGAAGATTAACTGAATAGATGCATGGAAGGTGTGTTGTGTAGTGTCGGGCACCCAGGAAGCAAGAAATAGCAGCTTCATTATTAATTTACCTCATCCTAAATAGTAATGGCTGTTCTGGGCCACTGCATTTAGAACCCCTGTACTGGCTTGCCCTTAATACACACACATTTATGCAGCTCACTCCCTTCATGACCAGCCCTGCCCTGGCTGCATTCAGAATAATAATGAGATCCTAAATAGTGCCCCAGTAATAATGTCTGCTTATATTTATAGAGAGCTTTATAGTTTACAAAGCTCACTTATATTGTATTGACTCAAAAGGCAGAGTGGGGACTAGGGGACTTTGTTTTCTTATTTAATTGGGGTGTGTCTCTGGGGAAAACAGATTCCCATTTTCCTACCTTTGGGTGCCCTGGTTCCTGTACTGCCTGGATCTTAAGCATTCACTGAAGATTATAGCTGGAAGTTCCTTTAATTTTTTTAAATTGAGGTAAAATTCTCATAACATAAAATTAACCATTTTAAAGTGTACAATTCAGCAGCATTTAGTACATTCATCACCTCTGTGTAGTTCTAAAATATTTTTTAAGCACCCTAAAAGGGAACCTGGGACTCATTAAGCAGTCACTCCCTACTCTCCTTCCCCCCAGTCCCTGACAACCACTAACCTGCTTTCTGTCTCCATGGATTTACCTATTCTGGATATTTCATAGAAATGGAATTATAAAATATTTTTGTGTCTGGCTTCTTTCACACGGCTTGTTTTTGAGGTTCATCTGTGTTGAGCCCATATCAGTGCTTCATTCTGTTTTATGTTGAGTAATATTCCATTGAATGGATAGACCACCTTTTGTTTATGAAAGAGGCCTTTTAAGAGAAGGAAACTGAGGCCTGGAGGAGGGACTGGCCCAGGTGAGAGGAGCCATCCATGGCAGAGTCAGGGCCAGGACCAGGAGCTGACATGGCATGGGGGTAGCTGTCCATCATATCTGGGGTTCCCTCCTTGCCCACTGCTGTGCCAGGTTCATCCTTTGCTGTTAAGTGGGGCCAGTAGCCCATGGACAGAAGTGATATCAGTCACTTCCAGGCCTGGCCCCAAAATCTCTCCACACTGCCCCTGAGCTCATTGACCAGCTGGATGTGAATGATCCAGTGGAGGCCCCTGAGCCTGGGGGTCAGTGAGCCATGAGTGGGAGGAAGCCTGGGGCTTGAATGACTCCATGGAGTAAAACGCTCTCTTCAGAAGAGTAAGCAGTAAACCTTTGTGACGTTCAGTGGCTGGTTAAAAAAGAAAAATAACCTCAGTGGTTTGCATCTGGGGGTGATTTTGCCTCCAAGGAAACATTTGGCAATGCCTGGAGACATTTTTTATTGTTATAATTGGGGGATAATTCTGGCATCTAGTGGGTAGAGGCCAGGGTTGCTGCTAAACATCCTATGATGCCTGGGACAGGCCCCCACTCCCTCCAACACAAAGAATTGTCTGACTCCAAATGTCCATAGTGCCAAGGCTGAGGAGCCCTCCCTTAGCTAGTGTGTCTGTCTTCCAGTTCTGGCTCCAGCTATGACACTTTGCTGCCTCCCGACTTCACCTGAGTTATGACCACTGAAGACTCACTTGCCGACCAACAGATGCCTGTCCTTGCCTGAGTCCTGAACTGTCCTCTCTGCCTGTCTCGTCTTCCATCCACGGGGATCCGTCTCTCTTAAGCATCTCACCTGCCCCTCTATTGCCTGAGAGCTGCTCTCTGCTGTCCCTATCTGGCACAGACTTCCTGTGCTTTGTACAGGTGGACATACTGGTGCCAGATTCTGGATTTCCTTCTCGTAGAGTCTTCGCCAGCCTTCTGGACTTGTCACCTTACCAGACATGTCCCCAAGCCTGTGGCTTCCTCTCACAGAGGCCTCTCCAGCTCATAGCTCCTCTGGTTTCTCCTGGGCCCCAAGGTGACCTTGTGGGCTGTGTCTAGTCCCATCCGCTCCCAGCGGGAAGCTGCCCAAAGAATGTGTCAGTGGAGCTCCTGCTTCTGTGCCACATTGACAACAGCTGATCCAATTTTTCTTAATTACTACGTTTAATTATTAGTAACATTTTACTTAAGTAGAATTAATTACTCCATCCCCAGCTCTGGCCAACTATGTCTTCTCACCATGGTTTCCTATTGATATTCTTCTATTGAGGCCACATTTCCCCTCTCCCTCCCAGGGATGAGCTCCTGGCAAAGACTCCTGGGAATAAAATCCCCCACTCCATGCATCTGTTGTGGACTCCAGCCAAAGCATCACATCGAGTCAGAAATTATGGTGGGTGTGGCTGAGCCCCAGGTGGGGACAGAGAGGCAGTTGTTCAAAGTGATTAGTGTCTCTGTTCCTCTGGGCTGAGTCTAACTACTGGAAAGATCCTTTCTGCCTCTGGCTGGAAGGTTCCAGAACTGGTGTCCAGCCAGGCGCATGATGAGGAGGAAGAGCATGGAGTCCATCCCATCTTCCTCAGCTCTCTGCTTCAAGGTGGCCCAGGGAAGAGGACAGAGAGGTGGAAGCACTGGTCCCCATCCAGCCAAACATTTGGATTTTCCCCAGGGGCTCCTGCCTTTGGATACAGGCCCCCCACAGCCCAGGAGCTTCCCTGGGGCACAAGAAAGAGGCACTACTCAGAGACCAAATCAACTTGCATTTGCTTCTGGCTGTGCCGTTGAACGGAGCTCTGAGAGCTACCTGAGCTAGCCCGTCGGGGAAGTTGTTTAAACCAGAGTTCTTAAATATTCCACAGAACCTGAGTCCCATGAGATGCTCTGGGACAGAACAAAGGATGGGGCAGATCCAGAGCTGAGTAAGGTTGGGAAGTGTTGTGTTGTCTACCTGCCTCAGAGTCGCTGCTGATTCTAGCTTGCTCATCTTGTCCCATCACGCGAGAACTCCTGGTCTTGGGCAGGTCACTTCCCCTCTGTGTCTTGGCTTCCTGAGCTGTAAAATGGGCATAGTAGTGCCCATTTTAAATAAAATGGGAAATAGTATTGGAACAGTGCTGGGCACATTGGGCCACAGGCAACATGGGCTGTTCTTATTAAAATCAAGATGATGGAGGTTCCAAGAAACCCTGGATCAAAATAATCTGTTTAATTTTAATTAACCCAAAGTTCCCCAAATTTATTTGACTGCAAAATCGTTTCAGAATTTCAGATCCCTTGTTCCTTGGGACACACCGTAAAAAAGGGCTGGTCTAAATATTGAGGGTTGTGCTTTCCTGGAAAGTGGAGAGACCCCACAACTTATGGTACAAGTGCATTCTGGGGCTTTGGCTGCCTGACCCCTCTTCTTGGTTGATGTTTCAGAAATGTGGGTCTCGGGCTGCGTACTGTGGCACATCCCTGTAATCCCAGCACTTTGGGAGGCCTGACTCTCTCCCTCCTGACTCCCCCACGTGGTGGTGTTGAAGATCAGTTCAGATGCTAGATGGCAAAGTGTCTTGTCTTGAGTAAAATGCCATGATGTGATGCCTTGGCCAGTGTATTCATCTATTTCGTGTTGCTATAAAGGAATATCGGGGGCTGGGTAATTTATAAAGAGGTTTATTTGGCTCATCATTCTGCAGGCTGTGGAAGCATGGCACCAGCATCTTCTTGGCTTCTGATGAGGACTTAGGAAGATTTTACTCATGGTGGAAGGTGAAGTTGGAGCAGGCATGTCTCATGGTGACAGGGGAACTCCTTAAACAACCAGCTCTCCTGTGAACTAGTAGAAGGAGAACTCCCTCATTACCGCAGAGAGGGCACCAAGCTGTTCAGGAAGCATCCGCCCCCGTGACCCAAACACCTTCCATTAGGCTCCATCTCCAACATGGTGGATCACATTTCAACATGAGATTTGGAGAGGACAAACATCCAACCACGTCAGCAACCCCCTCTTCTCCCTTCCCACCCTCCCCTGGCCTTACCCCACCTGGGTCAGGCATGGTGAGCAGGACCGAAGCCCAAGCAGTCACAACAATGCGGGAATGAACGTTATTATTCGTTGTGACAATATTTGATGAATTCATATGCGCCTAGGGGAGCAGACTAAGTAGGTGAATAAAGTGAGAATATTCTCTGTGGCAATCAATATTCCTTCAATTGAACCATCGCTGCAGATCTGACATTTTGATTTTTCTTTTTTGGACACGTTAACTGGATTTATGCCTCCATACGGTGGAGACGACAGGGAAGAAGACGTGGAGGCAGTGCAAGTAGAGAGATATGGTGGCGCCTCCATAGGCACCTGGGTAGGCGATGGGAGCAGGTCCATTTGCATAAGAACTGGGCTCAGTGGGAGCCACTGCCCCAGAGCGCTGTGCTCACCTGGCCGCTGCAGCTCAGAGCTGGAAGGCCCCACCTTCTTGAGGTTCTTTAAATTCCAAGCAAGCTGGGAAAGGAGCCAGCTCCAGCTGTGGGAGTCCTTCTGCCCCGGAAGCCTGGCCCAGGCTCCTGGAACACCCACTCAGCTCTGGACAGAAGGGCAGGGGGCAGATGACTTCTTGAGGGCCCTCCCAGGGTCGATGTGAAGCCGAGAGGCTCCAATGACTGCTTGGTTTCAATTTCTGGCTCTGCCATTTGCTAATAAATGGTGCCAGGTGAGTGATCTTGGACAAAGTTCATAACATCTTTTGTCCCAGTGTACTGATCTGCAAAATGGAGCTGATGATAACACTAATTTAATAACTTGATAATAATGCTGAGTACCTTTAGCTGCCAGGCATTCTTTTCAGAGCTTTACTGAATCAATGTACCCAACTGTCACAATAATCCAGCAGGGTAGGTACTAGAATAGTCCCATTTCCAGGTGAGAAAACTTAGAGACGCAGCTATGCATTTTAGGCACATGAGGGTTTGAAACTCAGTTCTGTCACTTAATAGATGCATAAGTCAAGATTCTTTATGAAAAATAAAGTACAACTCAAAGGAGCTTAAGCAACAAAAGGATACAGAGATATTGTCTTTGGTACCTGGAAAAGGATGCTGAGGTTGCTTGAGGAATCCAAGGGAAGAAAGACTCTAGAACCTTCCAGAACCTCCTAAAGGTTCCAGAACCATAGGGGCTTGAACCCATCCTCAGCCCCATCTGCAATCTTGCTCTGTCATTGCCCATCATTATTTCTCTCTGCTTGTCTTTCCGGGTCGTTCTGTGAGACAAGATGGCATGGAGCTTCAAGCAACGGCTCTGGCATCTGACTTCTGTGTTTGCATCTGGCTTTGAGTGTGACTTTGGACAAGTTCCTTAGCTGGCCAGGTACTCTTGTCCTCATCCATAAGATGGAACAGCAACGAAGGCTTGCTCATAGGTTATTGTGAGGATTGAATGAATTAGCATGTGCCAAGCATTTGAAGTAGTGCCTGACATGTGGTAGATGCTCAGTGACATTGGAGATCTGCCTTTCCTCTTTCCTCTGTGTGACTGGCTGCCGTAGCCTGACCACATCAGCCAAGATGATTTTCTCCGTAAGTTACCAGGATCACCTAGATCTGGCCAAGGACTTGACCCTGTAAGGAAATCTGGAATAAGCAAAAAAGATCACTAGGTGTCGCCGATGGAAAACTAGGTTGTTTCGAGCATACCTTTGCATATTATCGGATTTTAGCCTTTCAGGGTCTTTGAGCTATTTTATGGCTCTGTAAGTTGTACATAACTGATAGCAATGCAAAAATAATTCTTGTCTATAGACATGCAAATAAATCCTGTCCAGCGGTTCAATCGATACCCTCTTCCCTAAGGAAAAAGCCAGTTTCGGTCTATTTGTAAATTCATTTCCACTTTCCTTACTCCCTATAAATTTCTGCTTTTCAGACTTCTCCTTTGTAACATCTGCCTGGTTCCCTCATTAAGTCAAATAAAATCTTTAACACATGTTAAAGTATGAGTCATGATCTCACCTGTTTTGGGAAAATTATCTTTTCATACTTCTGATGATAGGAAAGTTTGCTAAGCAGACCAAAAAGTAGGTACCACGATCCCGTCTCCTAGTGGTGTGACCTTGATCCAGCTATTTTTCTATCCTGGTCTCAGTTTTCACATCTATGAAATGGGAGTAACATACACCCAAGAGTACGCCTGAGTATTTCTAAGAAATAAATGGAAAGCATCCAGCCTCCACCTGGGCACAGAGGAGCTGCTTAAGGAAAAGGAGCTGGCATTGTTGCAGGGATGGTGTTGTTGGTAACTCAGTCAGCAGAGGTAGCACAGGTGTTGAAACATAGGGAGAAGGACAATAGACAGGATGTGCTCTCTAAGGCTAACGTGGATGGGAACAGAGAGGAGAGGAGACCTTCCTGGGCCGAGCTGCCTGTCACCTACCCGTGCACTCAGCACCTCTGCAGCTGTCACTGGACACATCCAACCCAGAGTGCAATCAACATGGGAAAAAACTGCACATGTAGAAGTTTCAGTGTGGTGAGAGTGTGTTGGCATGGAGATGGCTGTGTCTGCCCTTGTCAGGATGAAGGAGGGGACGGTCAGTGACACGTGCCAGGAAAAGAAGAGAAGTGCAAATATGGGTGTGTCAGCAACACCCAGGGAGGTGTTGCTTTGCCCTGGGCAGATGTGATCATCTGGCTCTTTTTTCAGCATCTTCTGTGCTGCAACTCTTAGCTGGCCCCTGGATTATTCATCAGCTATGCAGCCACTTGGTTAGCTTGAATCTGTTCCTTCCTCCTGGAGAAATCTTGGTGCACTCATAAAATGGGGTCTGCCCTGCTCAAAGGAAGAGCAGGCTGCATGCTGATTGTCAAATCAGGAATGTAACTACTTTGAGGCAGCAGTAAAGTGCTAGACCAGCCTTCTAGACCTAATACATAGTCCAGCAAATTTTATCTCTAACTGTTCCTAGTTTTCACTCTCCCTGGCTTTGACCTGAGAAAGAGAGCCGTCGTTTGAAAAGTATTAATGAGACTTTTCCCTTTGCTCCTTAGCCTAAACCGACATCCAGTGGCCTTGAGGAAAAAGACTGAGGTTGCTACAGAGGAGAGCAGAAAGAAAAAGGGAGCTAACATTCAGCTTTTGATATTCAAAATGCAATTTCTTGGCAAAATAATAGGAGAGGAAAAAAATTTCCAAGTTCCTTTAACTCCTATTTAACAGACCAAGACTGGCTTTGATGTGTTGCTCAAATTCCCCTACCCTCTCCTGCCCTGCTCAGGCCTTGCCTCTTGGTTACATAGAGGGAGCAGTTGTGGGGAGGAAGAGGCCACCTCTGCTGGTCTACAGTCAAGGTATTATCTGGAGCTGGGGTCTCATCTGAAGGCTCAACTGGGGAAAGATCCACATCAAAGCTCATGTGATTGTGGGGAAGGAAGGGAAAGGGAAGGATAGAAAGGGAGGTGCTGTGCTTTCTTTCCTGAGCCTTGGGAGATGGGAGGTCTGGAGGTGGCCTTGAGACCAGCCTGCTAGGAGGTTATGGGACCTAAGGGGCAGGGGAAAGCTTTTGCCCAGCTACAGGTGGAGTGTGGTCACGTCTCACATGCTCAGCCTGCTTGGGCTGAAGGAGGCCTGAACATTTCCGTTCCCAAGCTGACCTCAGTTTACACTTGTTAGAGTAGTTGATGGATTGCTGAGAAGTTGGCTACTGGGGAGGACAGTCATTATGGTTAGTTTTTTTTTTTAGAGGGTGGGCAATGTTGAGGTCATCCTGCAAAAAGCCTGGGGTCCTGCCCTCCTAACCTTCAGCACCCCTTGAGTGTGGTGGAAGAGGGCTTTGAGTCCTGAGCAGTCAGAGAAACCACGTTGTGACTTACCACAAGAGCAAATGACAAATGATGGCCAGGCAAACCACCTAGGGACTTTGTCAGGCAAGACACAGGACTGTGGAAGTCACAGGAGGTATGGGGCAGCTGTCCCTCCTGGTTGGAGAACACAGCCAGGTATGCTCCTCCCCACTGATACTCAATCCCATTGTAGCACAGATCCCTCAGTCCATTCATCCACTCAGGCTCCAAGAGACTCAAACCCAAGTGACTGAATTGGATGGAGATTAATGCATGGGGTTGCAATCAAGTACTTCCCTCCCCACCCCACCCACTTTCTCCCTGCTACTTAGCCGGTAGGAGTTTGTGGAGACAGCACATCTCTTATAGACAATAAGGCACTGGTGTGAGGGATTTTGTGGGCTGCTCCACAAGGCCTGTGATCCTCCTTTTACTCTCCCCACCTGTAGTGTTTTTCCTTTGCTCACCAGGGCTGGCCAGGAAGGCTGCCTCTTCCAACATCCCCAAGGCAACCACTATATGTCAGCAAGGACTCCTGGACCCATGGCAGCCCACCACCTGCTGCTCTGGGAAGCAAGACCTTACCAGCTTGCTGCCTCCCCAGCAATGCAGCTGCCCTGCTGGTCAGGACAACCTCTCAGGAGGGTATCAGGCCCTGGTGTACATTCCTTTCTTCTAGAAAGAGACAAACACACAGGCTGCAATCACCACAGCCTCCCACTTCTCCTTCTTAGACAGATCTCACGTTGGATTCACAGGGGCTTCCTGGGAACATAATTCTGTTGAGCCTTAGAAATCAGGTAGGATTTTGACTGATTTGGGAGACTGGTTAGTTTTACCTTTATTTTGCTCTCTACAGCTGCTGCTAAGCCTGGCTCAGGGGTCCACCTTTTTCCCAGCCCCATTCCCTTTCTTTATAACCTGGGTTTTGCACAATCTATATCTCTCTATATCTCTACATCCATCCATCCATCTATCCATCCATCCATCCATCCATCCATCCATCCATCCATCCATCCATATCCCTCTCTTTGCCCATTTTTCTCTTTCTTGACATAGGCTAGACTTTCCCAAAGTAATTTCAATAAAAAGTAAAGGAAAAAATCAAATGAGATGCACACCTTTCTCTCCAAACCACAAACAGTGTATAACATCATCAGGTAGTCAGACTTCTGAAGGTTCTGTGCACATGCCTGATCTCTCTATTAGCTAAGGCTCTCACTTTCAGTGTTGTTAGTGGTTAGGGAAATGGACTTGAGAGCTGGACTGCCTGGGCTCAATTCTCAGCTCTGGTAACTGGTCTTACAGCCTTGGGAAAGTGGTTTTTTTTTTGTTTTTGTTTTTGTTTTGTTTTCGTTTTTTTTTTTTTTTTTTTTTTTACATTTCTCTGCTCAGTACTTCTTTGGTAGAATTGGAATAAAAAGAGTAACTATCTCATAAGATGATTGTGAGAACGAAATCAGTGAATTAATATACACAAAGAACTTAAACATGGCTTGGAACATAGTAAGTGATATATTAGAGTCAGTTTTTTTTTTTTTTTTTTTTTTTTTTTTTTTGAGACGGAGTCTCGCGCTGTGTCACCCAGGCTGGAGTGCAGTGGCGCGATCTCGGCTCACTGCAAGCTCCGCCTCCCAGGTTCACGCCATTCTCCTGCCTCAGCCTCCGAGTAGCTGGGACTACAGGCGCCCGCCACCACGCCCGGCTAGTTTTTTGTATTTTTAGTAGAGACAGGGTTTCACCATGTTAGCCAGGATGGTCTCGATCTCCTGACCTCGTGATCCACCCGCCTCGGCCTCCCAAAGTGCTGGGATTACAGGCTTGAGCCACCGCGCCCGGCCTAGAGTCAGTTCTTATGACTAGTACTGGGCACATAAGGTTGCGAGACCCCCTTATCACCATTTTTAGTTCTTGGCAAGTCCCGCTTTGACTCCAGGTTGCTAGGTACAGCTGTGCAGGTTGCACACTGCATACCCCACCTCCACAGACTCACTCTTCTTCTCCTCTGCAGGAGGAGTTAGGGTGGCGTTTCAGGCAGATCATTATGGCAAACGGAGTTTGCAGCAGGACTGACAGGTCACCTTCAGGGTCCTGGATGAAGTTCATTCTTTCAGGGCCACAGAAGCATAGAAGACTTTAGTCATAAGTTGGTGGGGGTGCCAAGAGGGGCAAAGCAGAGAATGCTAAGAGTCTAAGGATGTGACTGGAGAATCTCCTGAAGTTATAGATCCTGCAGGCAGGGCTGACTTCAGGGAAGTGCAACCTGTGCAGTCGCACTGGTCCACATGCTTGGAAGAGGCCCCTAATTTTCACTTTACACAGAGTCCTCAAGTTACGTGGCTGGTTGGTCCTACCCCATAAGGCATGAATTGCAAAGGAGAACAAAGAATCCACGGAGGTGATCAACTTTGAGGTGAAGCTGGGAGAGAAGGAGGATGGTGCCTTCAACAGAGAAAGGTCAGCCAAAGAGCTACATTTGGGTGGAAGAAAATGTTAAATTTGGATGTGGCCCCATTGCGTTAGCTTTCCCCAAACTCACAGGGAGGCAGTGTCTTCTGTCTCCCAGGTGGAAGCCTGTATAAACACACACACCTGGGGATGGGCTTGTATCAGACATGTCTCATACATGGCTTCAGTCCTCTGGGTACCTCTTTCTTCAGCTACTGAGACAGCAGCCAGTTTGTGCAAGCTCTGATTGCCTTTCTCAGCACCTGTCCCATCCAGGATTCCCCTTGTGTCCTGCTCCTTTCTGACAGCATGGTGTGGGCTGTCCCAGGAGCCTGCTCTAGAATCCTGCAAATGCAGCCTGGAAGCATGGGAAAGTTAATACCAGTGAGCCACCCTTGACCTCAGGGGTCAGTAGCTGATTGAAGGTTTTGTTCCCTGGGCAAAAAAAAAAAAAAAAAATATTCCCCTAGCTTTGCAGGATTGAGCACTGGGTGCCTGTAGCCATGGCCAATTCCAAACAGAGCACATCTTTGAGTTGGCTTTTTCTCCTTCCCTACTGCTCCCTGAGGACACACCTGTAAATAAACTTGTGCCAGGGAGACTCTACAATGATGCCCAATCATCCCTTTCTCCTGAAATTCATTGTGCAATTCTCTCCCCTTGGGTATGGATTCAGCTACTTGCCTTTAACCAATAGAATATGGAAAAAGTGATGGGCTGTCCCTTCTGTGATTAAGTTACAAGAGAGAATAACTTCTGTCATGTCAGAGTCTTTCTATTGCCTTCCTGGCTGGCAGGCTTTGATGACCCAGGCTGCCATATTGAAGATGACCACATGGCCAGGAGCTGGGACCTTTGTTCTAACAATCCTCAAGCAACTGAATCCTTCCAATAATCATGTGAGCTTGGACATGGGTCCTTCCCTACTTGAACCTTCAGATGAGAACCCAGCCCCAGCTGATACTTTGACTGCAGCTTTGTGAGAGACCCTGAGACAGACGACCCAGATGAGCCATGCCTTGGCTGCTGGCCCACAGAAACTATGCGATCAAAATGATGTGTTTTAAGCCATTAACTGTGGTAACTTGTTAAACAGTGTATTAGGCCATTTGTATTGCTACAAAGGAATACCCGAGGCTGAGTAGTTTATTAAGAAAAGAGGTTTAATTGGCTCATGGTTCTGCAGGCAATATGAGAACTACAGTGCCAATATCTGCTTGGCTTCTGGTGTGGCCTCAAGAAGCTTACAATCATGGTGGAAGGTGACAGGGAGCCAGCATGTGACATGGCTAGAGCAGGAACAAGAGAGAGGAGAGGGAACCAGGTTCCTTTAAACAGCCAGCTCTCCAGTGAATCAGCAGAGCAAGAACTCACTCACTGCCATGGGGAGGGCTCCAAGCCATTCGTGAGGGACCCACTCCCGTGACCTAAACACCCCCCACAAAGCCCCGCTTCCAACATAGGGATTACATTTTAACCTGAGACTTGGAGAGGACAAAACATCCAAACCACATTCCGTAGCAACAGGTAACCATACACCACATGCACCAAAGCCTTGGCCCAAGGCCCTGCCTTCATAAAGCCCAGGCTATCGTGCGGTCTGCGCTGAGCTCATCCTCCAGGAGGCGTCCTAGAAATCTTTCCACCTCCTTCTCCTCTTACCCACAGGACAGATATCTTGCCCAGGCTTTCTGGATGCTCAGTTGGCCAAGGATACCTTTCTTTGCTTTTCCCTTCTGTATGGGGGCTGGAGGCAGGTGAACCCCTTGGTGAACAGGGTCTCTGGCCTGGGTTGTGCCCAGTTGCAGTTCACACCTTCTTCCCCATGCTTTGTGCCTGTCTCCCAGTTGCTGGGTCATCAGGGGAGACTCCTCAGAAAGGGCAGCTGCCTGTGCCTCTAGATGGTTCCACTGAAGAACTGATGTAAGGGTTGCAGTGTGGGGACTGTAGGGCTTCCTGGATCAGGAAGCAGGTGATGGAAGCACTTAGGCAGTATGGCCCCAAGCTCCTGAAGACCACCTTCTCCTGTCTCCCTCCTCTCACCCCCAAAACAACAGAGAAGCAAACCTACCCTGAAACAGCGTCGTCACTGCACGAGACACTGTGCCCACGCAATATCCCCTCCGGTGCCAGTCTTGGAGGGAGGTGTCTTCATGGCCCTTTAACAGATAGGAACGGCAGCATGGTCAGTGACTGCGGGGAAGTCTCAGGGCAGCATTCGGCCCAGGTCTGTCACACTCCAAAGTCTGCATGCTCTTCAGACTCCACCTGGAAGGCTCCTCCCCTCGGCCTAATGTCTCAGGCACACAACAGCCGACTCAAGACGAGGGTTCCTATTTGGAGAGTCTGGATCTGTGTTTTGCAAAGTGTGGTCAGTCCATGGGCCAATCGCATCAGCATCAGTGTCTCCTGGGGTCTTGCCAGCAACCACAGATCCCCAGTCCTCTCCCAAGACCTGCTGTCTCAGTCAGCTAGGGCTGCTGTAACTGCAGACCACAGACTGGGGTTTAAACAACAGGCATTGATTTTCTCATTGTTCCGGAGGCTGAAAGCCTGAGATCAGGGAGCCAGCATGGTCCGGGTCTGGGGATGCTCTCTTCCAAGCTTGCAGAGGGCTGCCTTCTCAATATGTCCTCACATGGTGGTGGGGGGTGCAGGGCGTGGGGCGGGGGGAAGAGCGAAAGAGAGAGAGAGAGAAGGTAGGAGAGAGAGAGAGAGACAGAGAGAGAAGGAGAGAGAGAGAGAAAGAGAGAGGGAGAGAGAGAAGGGGGAGAGAGAGAGACAGAGAGAGAAAGGGAAAGAGAGAGAGAGGGAGAGAGAGAAGGGGGAGAGAGAGAGACAGAGAGAGACAGAGAAGAAAGAAAGAGAGAGGGAGAGAGAAGAACGGGGAGAGAGAGACAGAGAGAGGAGAAAGAGAAAGAGAGACAAGGGGGGAGGGAGAGAGAGAGGCAGAGAGAGAAAGAGAGAGAGAAGGGGGAGAGAGAGAGGCAGAGAGAGAAGGAGAGAGAGAAAAGAGGGAGAGAGAGAAGCGGGGAGAGAGAGAAGCGGGAAGAGAGAGAAGGGGGGAGAGAGAGAGAAGGGGGAGAGAGAGAGAGACAGAGAGAAGGAGAGACAGGGAGAGAGAGCAAGAGAGAGGGAGAGAAAGAAAGAGAGAAGGGGAGAGGCCGGGCGTGGTGGCTCATGCCTGTAATCCCAGCACTTTGGGAGGCTGAGGTGGACAGATTGCCTGAGTTCAGGAGTTCGACACCAGCTTGGGCAACATGGTGAAACCCCATGTCTACAAAAAAGAAATCACACACACACACACATACACACACACACACACACACTAGCCGGGCATGGTGGTGCATGCCTGTAATCCCAGCTTCTCAGGAGGCTGAGGCAGGAGAATCGCTTGAACCCAGGAGGTAGTCGCTACAGTGAGCTGAGATCATGCCACTGCACTCCAGTCTGGGTGACAGAGTGAGACTCCTTCCCTTCCAACTAAAATAAAAGAGAAGGAGAGAGAGACAGAGAGAGAGGGAGAGAGAAAGAGAGAGAGGGAGAGAGAAAGAGAGGGAGAGAGAGAGGGAGAGAGGAAGAAGGAGAGGGAGAAAGAGGGAGAAAGAGGTAGAGAGAGAGAGGGAGAGGGAGAAAGAGGGAGAGAGGGAGGGAGAGGGAGAAAAAGGGAGAGAGAGAGGGAGAAAGAGGGAGAGAGGGAGAGGGAGAAGGAGAGAGAGAGAGGGAGAAGGAGAAAGAGAGAGGGAGAAAGAGAGAGGGAGAGAGAGAGAGGGAGAGAGAGAAAGAGGGAGGGAGAGGGAGAGCAGGTTCTCTGGTTTATCTTATGGAAGCACTGATCTCATTATGAGGGCTCAGCTTTCATGACTTTAACTCTATCCCCCCAAAAACTCCACCAGCACACTGGGGCCAGGGCTTCAATATACGGATCTGGAGGGGACACACAGATCCAGTTGGTAGCAGCCACTGCGTCGGTCAGTGGTGATTCTGATGTGCCCAGCGTTTGAGAGCCACAGGAGGGCCTGCATGGAGGTCGCGGAATCTGATTGTTCCAGGTGTGCCCATGCATGTCCTTGGGCGGTTGTTGACGAAAGTTTCGTAGACAAGGAGAAAATGTCAACATGTTTACAGAGTGCTTTGAGCTGCTGGGCACCCCAGATGCTGTCTCAGCATTTCCCAGATGGCAGGCCTTGAAATCAGTGTCCCAAACCAAGCAGGGGGCTGCTTGTGACTTATTATTGCTGGAAGAGAGATGACTGGCAATATTCTTGTGCATCACCAGCCTTTGCAGGGAGAATGTGTATTGGTTTGACTCAAAAAGACTGAACTGCAGTAGGAGAGACTGAAGTTAGACACCTTGAAGAACTTCTAGGCTGTTATGTGTCTTACTAATTTTTTGAGTCAAGAAGGAGTAGGTAAAGGCAGCCAGGTCTGGAAGCTGGGGTCACACAAATGGCTACTTTGGATCTTCTGTAGCAGCTGGGCATGTACTTCAGCAAACTAACCTCACAAGTATTCGTTACCTGTGTGGCTGGGACGCTAACAACCGTCATCCAACATCACTTTGTTCTCTGTCTTAGCAAGAAGGAAACACATAAAACAAATAAACGGAAGGAAGAGATTTCATGTTTTTCTAACAGAACGAGGTGAGGAGGGGGGAAAAAACAATTTCAGCCCAGCACTTCCAAGCTGCTATCACAGCCATCCCTCCCGTCAAAGCAGCAAGAACCACATAGCCAAGTTCGATAAAGATGAAGAACAGCGTGTGTGCGCTGCTCTGGAATGAACCAGTCATTCCCAGTGAGGCCCAAGGGGAGAGCAAGATGAAGGGCTCCTGGAGTTCCGTCACTGTTTTGAGATGGCGGCCTCTTCTGGCTCTGGAGATGGAGAGGCAGCAACAATCAGAGGTGAAGGCTGTCATGGGGCTGGGCCTCAGAGGTGCTCGGAGCAGCCAGGGTTGTGACAGGTGTCAGTCAGGACTGACAGCCTCCAGGTCAAGCTGCCGCTGCTCTGCTGCCTCGGAGTGGCAGGTGGGAGCGAGAGAGAGGGAAGGCAGGAGGATGGGAAGCTGCTTTTCGGAGGCATCGGGTTCTTGATCTGCTTTAGCTTGGAGAAGCTGTTTGCCCCTGGGCTGGTTGCTGCTCCTCTGCAAGCCTCAGTTTCCTTATCTGTAACAGGCAGGGGTGGGACAGACCAGTGGTTCTTCAACCTGGCGGGGCTGGAGTCCCGGTGTTGCTACTGTTAAAAAGCTTCCCAGAACATTCTCATGCTTCGGGCTGAGGACCACTGGCCTCGAGTCTGCACAGCTGAACCTGGGACCTCAGTGATCGCTAAAGGCTCTCCAGACTAGGATAAAAAACCATACTGCAACACCCTAGCCTGTCCCTCACCAGGGCGCCCGGGATCCCTCCACCAGGAACAACAGAGGGCGCTTGGAATCCCTGTAAGTGGGGTCACCCTGGCATCCCTTGACAGCCGTGGAAAGGTGGTTATCAGAGTTTGCAGGGTTCCCTGGCCCGGCACTGGAACGCAACGCGCAAGTCTCAGAAGAACTTCTGATAGATCACTGCTCCTCTCTCTCTCCGGTGCCCTGGGGATGGGAGATCGGGATTATGCGAGGACTACGAGGAACCAGGCAGGTCCCAGCCCGGGTTCCTGTTGCTCAGGGGTCTGCAGCATCAGCACCGAGCTTGTCCAGGCCTGTTTACCCATCTGTGAAATGCAGATGAGAATCCTACCTGCCTCACAGGTGAGGGTGAATGACAGCAGTGCCTGGTGCATGGAAATGAAGCCCACTGTCTGTGTTATTCGCTCTCTGATTGAATGACACCCTCCAGGAGGGCAGGGCTGGCCAGTGCTGGGCTGAGCTTGCACACCCAGCAAGGCAGAGAACAGACTGTCCACACACATCATTGAATGTATGGAAAGAAAGAAGGGAAGGAAGCAGGGGAGATGAGAGATAAAGCAAAGTGGTGCTTACTACTTCCAGAACCTGACCAGCAATAGAATGTGCCCAGGAAGCTTTGAGGTGGCCCCTGCAGGGATGTGGTTCCACCGAGTAGGCCTGGACACAAGTGAGGATAGAGGAGGAGGACAAGGAGGATTGACAAGGGGACTTCCCTTCCATCTCCTAAAAAGCAAATCTTTGCCCCAAGAAGTAGAATTCAACATGGAACACCATGGGTACCCCAAGAGTTGGTGTCAGAGCTCAGCTAGTTTCGTAAACTCGAAAACAACAACCCAGGCTGGGCATGGTGCCTCACGCCTGTAATCCCAGCACTTTGGGAGGCTGAGGTGGGAGGATCGCTTGAGCCCAGGAGTTCAGCCTGGCCAACACAGTGAGACCCTATCTCTTAAAAAAAAAATACAAAAATTAGCCAGGTGTGGTGGCACGTGCCTGTGGTCCCAGCTACTCTTGCGGCTGAGGTGGGAGTCACTTGAGCCCCAGGACTTCAAGGTAGCAGTGAGCTGTGATCATGCCGAGACCCTGCCTCAGAAAAAAAAAAAAGAAAAAAAAAAGAAAAAAGAAAATGATAACCCTTTTACTTGTTATTTTTTTTTCTTTCGCTGTCACATCAAAGCTATTTTGTTAGTATATGTCCAAAAAATGTTTTTTAATCTCTGAAATTATAGCTTCTCTAAGTGTTCTTGTTGTTGTAAATTACATTGTGATCCCCAAGCCAATTTTTGTTGTTGTTGTTATTATCTTTTGCTGGAATTAATTTAAAAATTCCCCCCAGGGACCTCTGTGGTGGAGTTCTGCCTGCTTATCCTACACCCCTGTAATGATGTCCTGGGCCTGCCTCTGTTTCTCCCCACATCTTGTTTCCAGTAACCTGCAGGTGCACCAGCCTCATTTTCCTGTTCCTCCACTGGGGAAGGCTGTGACATCTCTGCCAGCAGCCTGTGGGGAGGGCAGTGCCCTCCAAGCAAACCCAAATCCGTGCTCCCTGGGAGAAGCGTGAACCCCACAGGCCCTTTGCTCTCACGGGCCCCCAGGGCTTCCCCAGCCCAGGCAGAACTCTGGGCTTCACTCCCACCCCCCGCACCCGCTGCTCCAACCTGTTGGTCTCGCTAATTGCCCAGCACAGGGCAGCTCTCCACTCGTCACCCAGCCTCCCCAGCTAATGACTCATCCTCGCATGGTCATTTGTTTGTGCTGGTTTTGGACAGACTAATGCTTTTAATGGCACATAATCATTTTTCAGAAGTCATTTGATGCCACTAATCATCTCGGTAATATGCTGCGATGGAATGCAAAATGACATTTGGAATAGGACAAATGGCAGTATGATTCCTGGCTTTCCCAGCTCTGATCTATATTTTGCCACGTCCTGGGCTGTGAATGCCACCAAATGCTGTTAATAAGCAACTGCTTTAAGGATATTTTCCCCCTTTGGTGGTTGGAAGGGACATGGGGACACCCATTAAAAATAGTTCCTTAGGGAAGCGCCCGTGGGCAGGTGCGAGAAGCAGGGGGAGGAAGCTCTGGGGAGCCTCCCCTCCCCACAGAGGCAAAGGCCTGGCTGGGCTTCATTTTGCCCAGGTGGGACGTCAGTTTCCAATGAGAAGATCAGGATGGAAGAGGAGAGAGTGGGAAGCCAGAGAAGGAGTAAGAATTGCTGACCAGGGAGGCTTTCAGCCACTTTCCCAGAGCCGGAAGGTTCCTCAGAGAAATTATTGTACCTGAGAGAGTGGAGATGGGGCTCCAAGGAGACAGGTGGGGAGGGCAGAGGTATCTTCTTGCAGACACCTGCTGGCCTTCTCCTTACCTGCCAGGGCCTTGGGTCAGAGGAAGGGTCAATGTCAGTGTGTGGAGCCTTCGGGCTTTGTGGCTGCAGTAAACTCAGGACAGACTCGATGTGAGGAGATGAGCGTGTATAACACGCGTCTTGTCTGCAGAGCCTCCTCAGGCTGGGGAATCTGGACTCGAGCTGTCCCTCCATTAAAATGGGCATGCGGGGCTCTTGGAAGATCTGAAAGTCAGTCACCTGCTACCTGGAGTTTCTAACCTGAGATAGTTCCATTCAGTTGCAAAGTATAAAATCAAGGATCCCCTCCCGGTCCCGAGTCTTAGGGACCTCCAAATTGCTGTGATCAGATTTTCTTACTGACTGACTGTCCTTATGACAAAGCTTTTAACAATGATTTAAATGTGATCACATTATACCTGCTGCCCTCCAGAGAGTCGGTGCTCAATAAAATGCAGCAATTACAATAAATAATAATGACAGGGCAGGCTGGACACCTCTTTGGGAGACCCGGAGACAGGGCAGAGGGCAGGGACCGTGATAGCTGCCTCACCACAGCAAACGAATCCTGGCAAGCAGCCTGTTGTCATCCTCTGGGTCCTACCCTCATGAAGTGGGGGATGTCCAGAGAGGAGGGCTGAGCTCGTTCCAGCATTTTCTTCCCTGCTCCTCCTTTTTTGGACCTCCAGGGAGGATGTGAGCATCGGAATTCGCCAGTGGTGATTCTCCCCGTGCACTCTCAGGTCAAGGGGAGCTGGGGAGGGTTTCAGAGTTGGTGGACAGGGGCCCAGGGGGCAGCACAGTGGAGAGGTTAGGCTGGAGATGTCAGAGGGATGTGGATCTTGGCCCTGGCTCTGTCACTTAGCAAGTGCAACACTGGGCAATAAGCCACTCTGGGTCCCACGCGCTCATTTATAAAGGGATGTGAATGACACCTCCCTTGCAGGCTCACCGTGGAGATTAAATAAGAAATGCGAGGGAAATGCTGAGCACCAAGTAGACCCTCATGCAACATTAATTATTACACTTGCTGCTCTGGGCAGGTCTGGTGCCCCGCTGGACTCAGAGAGCCCCTCGGCAGGGGGACAAGAAGCAAAATTGACACAGGTGGGTGAACCCGAGAGGAGCTTGCAGGGACAAGGTGGGCAGTCTCCACGGGGGTCCGCAGTGCCTTTTCCTCCTCCAGTGCTGCATACCCAGGCGGTGCTCAATCCCCTGTTGATATCACATCAAGGTGATGCACCGAGATTCAGTTGAGAGCCATCTGTTAACAAATGGCAAAGCCCCTGGCGTCCTTGCCGACGTTTAATAATTTAGCGTAAGCTGCAGGATGAGGGCTGACCGGAGCTCTGACATTCATCTTAATAAAGTCCTTCTCCATCTCTCCTCAAGCTCAGGCCTGGGGGGCCAGGGGCTCCACCAAAACCTGCAGGTCCCCAGTCACCTCATCCTTCCACTCGCAGGTGGGCAGAGATGCGGGGGTGGAGAAAGCAATTAATCCAGACACACAAAGCTTGGTGCTCAGAGAGTTCCAGAGGCACGTGGAGCTGCCGGCAGGGACAGCTGTCCTGCAGCTCGGGCAGGAATGAAGTCAGAGTCTCCAAGAGGGTCCTTTCTCACCAGGGCGTTCCGGCCATGGCACGGCCTGCCCTGCTTTCAGGCCAGACCCAGGAGGACTCTTTTGCTAAAGTCAGAACAGCAGCAGCAATAGTGACTTTTAATTGGCAGTTATTCCATCCCAGGCATTAGGCTGAAGTCTAAAATGATCTCATGTCATCCTCCCCCAGATCCTGAGAGAGAAGTATCCATATCCTTGTTGTATAGACAAGGAAACCAAGTCTATGAAAAGTAAAATAACTTGTGCAGCTAGGAGGTGGTGGACAATGGGGGTTCGGCATTGGAACCCCAAATTCCTGCTGTTCACCACCTGGTGAGCTTAAGTTTTTTCTCTGTTTACTGAGAAACTCAGAATGGATTGCCTCTAGGGTCTTCTCTTTCTCTCCCTCCCTCTCCCCTTCCCTCCTTGTCTTTGTCTTTTCCTTCCTCCTTTCGTTCATTCATTATTGCTCAAGGACTGCTTAGTAAACCAGGCGGTTGGCTAGGAGCTGAGAACAAATATGAAATGTGCACTTTCCTGAGGAGCCTTCAGAAGCCCAGTGGTCTGCTCTATTGGGGCCTCCCAGGAGGAAATGAGCCAGAGGCTCCTCCATCCCCTCCCTGAAAGCATTATTTAGGGATTCCCTCTTACGATCTAGGCCAAGAAAGCTGGAGTCCACACCCCTAGGCAGAGCTGTGGGACAACAGCCACTGCTGCCTCTTTCCCCTGGAAATCTATACATCCAGCAAATTGCTGCTTACACTGTATCGGTCAGAGGACGACCCCAGGCGTGTGTATGGCTGATGATGGGAGGCCATGGCGTGGGTGCCATCTTCCCCAACAGGGTGGCGAGCCTCAGGGCCATGTGCCTGGAGCAGGGGTGCAAACAGCCAGGCAGTGATGCCCAGACCACTTCCTCCTCCCTACCCCCGCTACTTCCCCACCATCTGCTTTCTGGTTTTGTGGCCCAAGTCCAAAAGACAGAGACTTGGTGTTGGAGGGCAGCAGGCCTCAGGGACCGCTATATTTACTCGCAGGCAGTGGCTGGCATGTCTGTCTAGTGAAACCTGCAATTTCATTGTTTCGAGAGAATGTGCTGAGAAAACACACTTGGGCCGCTTTCTCATGCTTCCTGCTGCTGGTCCCCAGGGTCTTACGGAAGGCTGAGTCTTTTCTCTCCCTACACATACCAGGAGGATCACCTCATGTGGGCCACACACTCACCAAATGTGGCGTCTTCAGCATCAAGTACAAGAAAGTCCAGTGGACTCACCCTGCGAGGCAGGCGGGAGTATAGTCCTCGACCGTAACCCCCTCGGTGCAGGGCTGTGTGTGCTTCCCCATTGCACCCAGCACAGTGCCCTGTCCTGAGAAAGGGCTCCAGGAGATGCTTGTCCAACAAACGAGTGAAAGATGGAGTGGATGGCCTCTCTGTGGTGCCCGTGGCTGTCCCTGGCCCATCCCTTCTCTTTCTGGCTGCATGGCCCTATTCTTATCTCCAAAATGGAGACAAAGGAGTACTTACTGGCCGGATGTGGTGACTCACGCCTGTAATCCCAGCACTTTGGAAGGCCGAGGTGGGCGGATCACCAGAGGCCAGGAGTTCAAGACCAGTCCGACCAACATGGTGAAACCCTGTCTCTACTAAAAATACAAAAAATTAGCTGGTCATGGTGGCACATGCCTGTAATCCCAGCTACTTGGGAGACTGAGGCAAGAGGATCACTTGAACCCGGGAGGCAGAGGTTTCAGTAAGCCGAGATCATGCCATTGCATTCCAGCCTGGGCAACAAGAACGAAACTCCATCTCAAAAACAAAAAAAAAAAAAAAAAAAAGAAAAAAAGGAGTACCTACCTCACAGTTTTTCCTGCAGATTAATTGAAATAATGTATGTTCAAGTACTTGGCTTAGAGTAGGTAGGCACTCAGTGAACACCCTTGGGCCTCATCCATGGCTCGTGGTATGTCTATACAGTGAACTTCCTTTTTCTGAGATGGAGTTTCGCTCTTGTTGCCCAGGCTGGAGTGCAATGGTGTGATCTCGGCTCACTGCAACCTCTGCCTCCCAGGTTCAAACAATTCTCCTGCCTCAGCCTCCTAGGTAGCTGGGATTACAGGCGCCTGCTACCATGCCCAGCTGATTTTTTGTATTTTTAGTAGAGATGGGGTTTCACCATGTTGACCAGGCTGGTCTTGAACTCCTGACCTCAGGTGATCCGCCCACCTTGGCTTCCCAAAATGTTGGGATTACAGGGGTGAGACACTGAGCCTGGCCTGTACAGTGAACTTCTACTCAGCACCAAAACAGAACCAACTACTGATGCACAAAAGTGCCTGGATCCGTCTTAAATGCAGGTGACTAAGTGAAATACGCTGGAATCAAAGGGCTTCCCAGTGTATATGCCATGATGGCAAAGGCTAAACTATAGGCAAAGATCAGTGCTGTCCAGGAGCTGGGAGTGGGAGGAGAGGTTGACCATAGAAGGTGCAAGGAAACTCTTTGGGGTGATGGAACTGTTCTGTGTCTTGTCTGTCTTGGTGGCCACATAACTGCATGCATTTGTGAAAACCCTTGGAGCCATTCCCTTTTAGAAAGGGTGAGTTTTACTGTATGGAAATTCTACTTTAATTAAAAGAAATGAAAAAAACAATCTATGGACCTGAAACAGTGAAAAATCCAAAAGAGCCTCTCTGGCCGTTGGAAGGCTTCTGTGGTTGGCTGCGTCCTGATTTCTCTCATCATCTTTGGCTCAGAAGGCCACGGGCGGTATTGGTATTTCCTGCTGATGGGAAGATGGAGTCCAGGACACGGCTTGGCTCAGATGAATACTTCTCCGGGGAAACGACGCCAAAGTGGAAAATTCACACCTGGATACCTGAGAATTGGCTAACGAGGGCCCAATGGTTCATGTCTGGGAAATGACAAATGGTAGCAGGATCATTGGGTTAAAAAAGCCTGCGTCCATTAGGGAGGGGGACGGCATGCAGCAGAGGACACTGAGCTAATGTGGAGTGTGTGTTGGGGAGGGCGGTGAGTTCCCGGCCTGATGGATGGCTTCAGTCAAGTGGCAAACCCAAGGGCATGAAATTGCCTCCTGCAGTAGGTCAGTTTCAGTTCCCGCAGGCAGCAAAGGTCCTGTTAGTGCCTCCGTCATTAAGCAATATAGACACAGGTAATTTGCTTCACTCTTCAGATGCAAAGTTAAATGACTCATCATTATCTTATTAATGAAATCAGAGGCTGAAAATGAAGCTCCACTAGCATTTCTCCACACCAGCACTTTCTGGAGGGGTCAGATGTTCACGGCCCCTGCGGTTCACTTCCTTGACACTTTCTCTGCCACTCGAAGAGCTCCTGTGTTTGCTCTCGGTCAACCTGGGCCTCTGGGCAGTGGCATTTGGATCCTGGAGGCAGAAGCTCTGTGGCTGCTGAGCCAGTGAGGCTCCTTCTAAATCTCAACCACTGGGTAGCTGCCTCGGCACCCGGGCTGGGCTCTGGAAAGAGCCCTTTTTGCCTCACACGACTAGTTGGTTTTGGAGGCATGAAGTCTGGGTTTGGCTAAAGAGAAGAGGGGCCACGTGTTGTGGGCGTCCTTTGCATGCCGCACACTGCTGCGCAATTCACACGTGTCATGTGAACCGTCATGTGAACCTTCTCACGGCAACCTTCCAATGCTGGCACTATTCCTCTCTTGACTTGATAGCTGTGCCCGTTAGGGCTTGGAAAGGGAGGGTGCTCAGTTGCAAGTAACAACATACAGCTAGAATGGACTTAAATCATTTCTTTCCTCACACAAGAATCTGGAGGCACGTGCTCTGGGGTGGCTACAGCAGTGTGGTGATGCCAGAGGTCTGGCCAGCATCTTTGCAGTTTTTTCAGCCTTCCCTTTGCATTAAAAGATAACAGCAGGCCAGTCGTGGTGGCTCACGCCTGTAATCCCAGCACTTTGGGAGGCTGAAGCAGGTGGATCATGAGGTCAAGAGTTCGAGACCAGCCTGGCCAAGATGGTGAAACCCCGTCTCTACTAAAAATACAAAAACTAGCTGGGCGTGGTGGCGTGTGTCTGTAATCCCAGCTATTTGGGAGGCTGAGGCAAAGAATTGGTTGAACCTGGGAGGCAGAGGTTGCAGTGAGCCGAGATTGTGCCACTCCAGCCTGGGTGACAGAGTGAGACTCTGTCTCAAAAAAGATGGTGGCAGCGGCCCCAAGCTTCTGTCTTCACCCATCCATGTACACAGATAGCTAGGGGCAGCAAGGGCTGCCCCTTTTACCTCCCTTCTCTCACTCTGTCCCTTGCTCTTTTAAATCAGGCAAGACAATTCATTTCTGTAGACTTCCAACAGATTCCTTGGGTCTCATGGACCAGACTGGCCACATACTCATCCCCAGCCAAAAAGGGGCAGAGATGTGAGTCTCAGTCAAGTGGCAAACCCAAGGGCATGAAATTGCCTCCTACAATAGGTCAGCTTCTTTTTCTTTTCTTCTCTTTTTTTTATTTTTTATTTTTTTGAGACAGAGTCTCACTTTGTCACCCAGGCTGGAGTGCAGTGGCGCTATCTCTGCTCACTGCAACCTCCGCCTCCCAGGTTCAAGCGATTCTCCAGCCTCAGCCTCCTGAGTAGCTGGATTACAGGTGTGTGCCACCACGCCCGGCTAATTTTTGTATTTTTAGTAGAGACCATGTTGGTCAGGCTGGTCTTGAACCTCTGACCTTGTGATCTGCCCATCTCAGCCTCCCAAAGTGCTGGGATTACAGGCGTAAGCCACCATGCCCAGACTCTTTTCTTTTTTTTTTTTTTTTGAGACAGAATCTCACCTGTCACCCAGGCTGGAGTGCAGTGGTGCAATCTCAGCTCACTGCAACTGCCGTCTCCCAGGTTCAAGTGATTCTCCTGCCTCAGCCCCCTGAGCAGCTGGGATTACAGATGCCTGCCACCATGCCCAGCTAAATTTTTTATTAGTAGAGACAGTGTTTCGCCATGTTGGCCAGGCTAGTCTGGAACTTCTGACCTCAAGTCATCCTCCCACCTCGGCCTCCCAAAGTGCTGGGATTATAGGCATGAGCCACCACACCCAGCCAATAGGTCAGTTTCAGTTCCAGCAGGAACTCTCCAGCAGGAGGGTGGCCATAGGGAAGATCATGAAAAGTGCTACAAAGAGTTTCAGTACTTTGCCAGAATCCACAAAGCTAAGGGGCTGCTGAATTAGGGGTCTGTGTTTGCCCCCAGAACTCCTTCTCTGAACCCAGAGCCAAACTGCAGAGTCCCACTCTACGCAATGGGGAGCATGTGAAGAGCAAGAATCAGTGTCACTCCTCAAAGGCCAAAAGACATTAGGGGAGAAGGCCATACTTATATTAAAAAAAAAAAAAATCAGCATTCTTATAAAGCAGTGTTCCCAATGAACCCAACCTCATGGGAGCCCCCAGCAAGCATTAACATCTTCCTTATTTACTATGGTCAGGGAATAACGTGTCCTGAGTGAGAGACTGTTTTCTGTATCAGAGGCTTTCTCCTTTCAGTGGGAACACGCCTTGTGTTAACCACTTTTGAATGAGATATTTCTATAATGTGTTCTATGCCCTTATTCTCTCTGATCAGCTTCTGGCATCTATCTATCTATCTATCTATCTATCTATCAATCAATCATCTCTCTATCTTATTATTTCTGAGACAGAATCTCACTCTTTGTTGCCCAGGCTGGAATGCAGTGGCACGATCACAGTTCACTGCAGCCTCCATCTCCCAGACTCAAGCAATCCTTCCATCTCAGCTTCTCGAGTAGCTGGGACTATAGGCATGCGCCACCATGCCTGGCTAATTTTTTGTAATTTTTGTAGAGACAGGGTTTCACTGTGGTGCCCAGGCTGGTCTCAAACTCCTGGGCTCAAGCGATCCGCCCTCCTCAGCCTCCCAAAGTGCTGGGATTATAGGCATGAGCCACCAGGCCCAAACTTCTGGCCTTTTAAATGGAGCCAATCTTCTTCCTCCTATTCTCTTCATTTCATTGGTTTGGAAGATTAAAAACAAAACAAAACAAAACAACACAAAAACAAGTGGCTGGACATGGTGGCTCATGTCTGTAATCTCAGTGCTTTGGGAGGCCGAGGCAGGAGGATCACTTGAGCCCAGGAGTCCAAGTCTTCAGGGAGCTATGATTGCACTACTATACTCCAGCATGGGCAACAGAGTGAGACCCTGTCTCTTAAAAAAAACAACAACAAAAAAAGCCAAAACGTGAAAGCTGAAACACTGCATTTTCATACTACACTACACCAGAAACTCTGGAATGAGGGCCTAAATAGCATTTCTCTCCTCTCTTAATGTAATAAAATTCCTAAGGATACAGTCCTGTGGGGCTTCCCTCAACATCCAGAGGGCATTTCCTCTTTTATTTTCAGGTTCTGGCCTCCCTAAGGGATGACATTGCTAAAGGCCAAGTGATGCCCCCCATTTCTGATGGAGGTGCATTAGGAACCCTAGAGCCAGCCTGCCAGCAGGCTCTGACCTCAGGCACCACCCATTTGTCAATAGCTGGGGTGCTTTTTGACTTCTGACTTCTGTTGCAGGCTCTCCTTGCTCGGTCAGCCTGAAGGCTGGCCATCAGCTCTGGCATTGTGGGACCCACACCAGCCAGGCTAACCTCCCGTCCGCTGGACATCATGGGAGTACTGAGCATCAATTCCTCCTTAGTGCTGCAACAGGTATGTTCTCAGAAGCTCTTGCAGAATGCCCCTTCCCTAGAAGACCCTAGCTTCTACGCTTTTCCAGTTCATATTTCCTTTCATTCCTCTTCGTTTCTTCTTGTTCTTGTTGGGATTGCTTTGGTTCCTATAAGCCATGCCCGATTTGTAAGGTAAAAAGCAAGAAACAAAGCTTGTGAAACCAGAAACATTAATTGTTCACACTACACTACATCAGAAGGCTCAGGACTAGAGGCCTGAAGGCCTCTTCTCACGTCTTTCAGGGGATGAAGTCATTGGGCCTTCCTTAACACTCACAGACCATTTCCTTGCCTATATTTCCAGGCTCTGCCTCCGGGTCAGATGCAATTGCCGAGGTCCTCACCGTCAGACTCAGACTGGGGGTATCACTGAGCACGTGTGGCGCTAAAGGCTGAGCCATCTCAGAGGCAGGGGTGTTTTGGAGCTTTAAGCAGCTTTGAGGAAGGAGCGGGAAACAGATGGGACCAGTGAGAAACTCAGGAAAAAACAAACAAACAAACAAAAACACAGGGCTGGGCATGGTGATGCCTGTAATCCCAGCACTTTGGGAGGCCGAGACGGGCGGATCATGAGGTCAGGAGATCGAGACAATCGTGGCTAACACAGTGAAACCCCATCTCTACTAAAAATACAAGAAAATTAGCTGGGGGTGGTGGCACGTGCCTGCAATCCCAGTTACTCGGGAGGCTGAGGCAGGAGAACCACTTGAACCTGGGAGGCGGAGGTTGCAGTGAGCCAAGATCGTGCCACTGCACTCTAGCCTGGTGATAGAGTGAGACTCCATCTAAACAACAACAACAAAAAAAGAAAGCAAACGTTTACTTAGTACCTGCTCTACCAGGCTGGATTCTTGGCACACCTCTGAGGAAGGCACTTTAGCCCATTTACAGGTGATGAAACAGAAGCAAAGAGAAACTAAGTAACTTTCCAAAGGCTGCACAGCTGGCAAGGGGTAGAGCTGGAGGACTTGAAGCCATCTACATTAACTCCAACACCCTGGCATCCAGGCAGGCAGCATGGCCCGATGGTCTGGGCCAGAACTAGACATTCTCACTGTGCCTTAGCTCTCTGCTGAGCCAAGGCCAGCCTCAGTTTCCTCACCTGTGCAGAACTGGCCTGAGATTGTGCCTGATGTTTCCAGCTGTAACTCTTGCTGGCAAGGAATTCTTCCCTGATACACGAGCAGACCACTTGGGGCTGTGGCTTCTCACTGGGAGCCAGGTGGCTGGAATCTTTTGGTCACATGGTGCAGTGCTACTGGCCTTGGGAATCAGGGCTGGGTACGACTACAGGGCGGGCTGCCTGGATGTGTAGAGAGGTACTGGCCAGACCCCAGGGAGTGTGGTCACTCAGGGGCCTGGCAGTAACCCATTGCTGAAGGTCAGGTGATGCCCCCCATATCTGATGGAAGTCATTGGGAATCCTAGAGCCTGCCAGCAGGCTGTGACCTCTGGGACCCTCCTGGAACCACGCATTTGTCCATGGCTGGCTGCTCTTTGACTTCTGATTCCTGTTGCAGGGTCTCCTTGCTTGGTGAGCCTGGTGGTTGAGCATCAGCTCTGGCATCGTGGGGCCCACACCAGCCGGGCTAGCCTCCCATCCGCTGGAAAACGTGGGAGTACTGAGCATCCATTCCTCCTTAGTCTTGCAACAGGTGTGTCCTGCATGTGTGGTTATGAAACCTGCAGCTATTCCCTGCATGAAAGATTCTTCCTTTTCCTCCCCTGGACTTCCCCCCATCCTTCCTCCCTGCCTCCCCTCCCCAGGAAAAGTGCGGGCAGCTTAGGGAGTGGAGGGAAGGGGTGGCTCTGTCAGACACAGTTTGGCCACATTCTACCCGCAGTAGGCCAGGCCTCTAAGAAGAACAGCCAGGGCTCAAACCAGTTTCTCATCCTTCTCTTTCCTCTCCCCATCTGAAAGGGAAAAGAGAGGGGACCCTAGAAGTCCCAGGGGATTCCAGTTCTGCTTAGGATGATGAGCCAACAAGTCATATGACAGCTATGGTCATGTGACTCATCTCGGCCTGAGGTTTCTGTCCCGCTGTGCCACCTGTGAGTCATCCCTGCGAAGCCTCCAGCTCTCCATGGAGAAGGCTTCGGGCTGCCAGCAGCTCCCTCACTGAGTCATCTCGCGCTGCAAGTGAGGCTTTTCATGACGTCCTGCTTTCCACACAGACTCTCGGAGGGCCCAGAGAGTGAGCGAGTTGGGCTCATGCAGTTATTTCGGGTGGCTTGAAAGACAGGGCTGAAGAGAATAATAACGATAAATCACGTACAGTGGGCCCAGTATCATGTCAGATACTGGGATTTGTACGGATAACCTCGTCTAATTGTTCTGTCTTATGAGGGAGAGTCTATTACTTAGACCATTTTACAGATGAGGACGCTGAGACTGGGGGAGGCTAAGTAACCTGCCCAAGATCCCACAATTAGCCAGGTGGAGATGGGGTTTGAGCTTTCTTCTTCTGGTAACCACTGCATGGCTTTTTCCACAATACTAGTTGCGTTTTTAAAATGTTTCCAACATTCAAAGCAAGTTCTCTGTTTTCAGGATGGAACAGTTCCCAGGGCGCTGGCACTTCCATTGGCAGCAGCAGAAGAACCAAAATAGGACACACCAAATGGATCTAATTTTGCCTGAACCTCAGTCTGCAAGGTTTGGGGGTACACCCTGGGGGAGGATCAGAGCTGGTCCCAGAGGGGCCTTTGCTCTCCCTCCTTGCTCCTTCTACTTTCACCCCATTTGACGAGCTGTGCCATGTCAGGGCTTGGCTCCATCGTGCTGGTTTTAAAAAGGCGCCTCACTCATAGCTATTCAGATTTCAGAAATAAATGCTCTGCACCACTGATCAAAACGCCTGGAGTCAACAGAGCCGGTGACATCTTAAGAAATGCACCCGGTACTTAAGGCTTTCATCTTAATTATACATGTTCAAATCATAGACAGATTTTCTCCTTCTGGTCCTGAATATCAGAGCTGCCAAATCCAATTGAATCATCTTCTTTTAAATGCATTTTGCAGTATGCGTTTCGCCGTTTTCCCAATTTCCATTGTAAACGAGTACCAGAATTGTGCTGAGGGCCCTTTTCTTACAGGCTGCATTATTCAACCAGCAAATGAAGAAAGGAAAGTGCTGATTGCAAAAGAATTAGAAAGTGGTCCTGGGCGGCCTCTGGGTTTGGCTAGGGCTGGGTGCAGCCAGGCCCAGGATTATCTTTGTTAGGGGATTTGGATCCTTTTACCCCACAGAGGGACAGAGAGAGGAAGGTATTTCTTCTACGAAGGCATGGCCATTCTGAATGAGCTGGCTCTGAGGCTGGCTTCCAGGGCTGGGCAGGAAGGAGGGCCGTGGATGTCTGCAGGCCCGCTGCCATCGTATCACCACTGTCGTCAGCGTACAAGCCACACACTGTAACTTCTGCGGTGTCCTGGTTCAGGAACCTGGGGGATGTGGCTCTGGACCCTCCGCGGAATGCCTTCTCATGGGCTGTACTCACCATCAGTGTCCTTGTCCACCAGCTGTGCCCACTGGTTCCGTCTCCCCTGGGGTGAGAATGGGAGGTGATAGACTCCTAGACTTAGGGTGGTGACAGTAGCTGGTGGTGGAGGGGCAAGCCAGGAACCCGATGCCTGGAATTCTGCTGAGGTTTGTCTCATTTCTCACTTTCCATCCTTTCTGCTCAGGTGGGATTCCATTAGCAGCACACACTATGGTTCTTTGCCTGTGTGGTGTGGTAGTGTGATCTGCATTCTCCTTTCCAGTCGCTTTCTACTTACTGATTTCACTAAAGGCCAAAGTCCAGTGCAGTTATCAGAGCAGAGGTCTTTACAGAGGAGAAGAATGTGCCTTTGGGTCAGACAGGGCTCTGGATCCCAGCTGTCCCCTGAGGCAGACCAATTAATGTCTCAATTCCTCAGGCTGCTAATCTGTAAAGTAGGGGTAGAGACGATGCGCAGATTAAATGGATTTGCCCTTGTAAAGCGCCCAGGGTGGTGCCCAGCAAAGAGTGAGTGCTCAATCAGTGTTAGCTCTTGTCTCAAGCTCTTGGGACATCACACAGTGTGGTGGGGGCAGAGCTGAGGGTGGAGCCCAGCTGTCCTGCACTCAGCCCAGGCTCCTCGGCCCCGCATCCATTCACCTGCTCACATGTGCGCACCATTTCTCCTTCTGTTTCACAGGATCATGATTTGCCATCTGGGCACGAGCTTAGGGAAGCTCTGGGAACAGCTCTACTCCCAGAAACCTGGGTGAAAATCATCTAGACCCAGCAGGGAAGTCTCTGCGTCAGTGGGGCCTTGCTGGGCTGCCCTCCCGGTCCCCACAGCTGTTTCAAGGAGGGGCCTGAACACCAGGCCCTGGAAAACCCAACGATGATGTTGCTGGAGTTGGTCCCAGGGCTCACTCTGGGACAGGCATGGGCTCCTCCTCTCCACTGGTGAGTGCTGGCTCATGCCTGCACTGCTGCAAACTCTCGTCTGTCGCATGCAGCCACTACAAGGAGGCCTGGGTCCCACCCTCTGGCTGGCTCCCTGCCACAGCTGGGCCTTAGAAGCAGACGGTTTGGTGTCCTGTGTCATATCCTCCAGCTGACTTGGAATTTCAGCTCTAGCTGTGGTGGGCAGTGTCCAGGCACACTCACAAGCTCCCACAGCGGGCACCATCCCATGCTTCCATTTATATTCTGGATTTTTCCTCCAGCTGCTGGGGTTGCCACCTGGAGTGTATGGCAGCCCAGAAATGCAGGGGAGCTGACATCCTTGGGGGTGGGAGGTGGCGGATGAATGTCTCAGCCTCCTGATCTTCTGAGGGATGATTCCGAGGCCCATGCTGCCTGGTTCCCCAGCGGAACTGAGTTCAGTTGCCATAGCAGGGATGCTCGTTGATGCATTCTCTGTTGGCTTCTCCTCATCCCTCACGCTTCCTGTTTCTGCACACCCGCTAATGGGCATTCTATGTTTTGGGGGGTTTTTTGAGACAGAATCTCCCTCTGTCGCCCAGGCTGAAGTGCAGTGGCGTGATCTCAGCTCAATGCAACCTCTACTTCCCACGTTCAAGTCATTCTCCTGCCACAGCCTCCTGAGTAGCTGGGATTACAGGCTCCCCCCACCATACCTGGCTAACTTTTGTATTCTTAGTAGAGAAGGGTTTTCACCATGTTGGCCAGGCTGGTCTTGAGCTCCTGACCTCAGGTGATCCACCCGCCCCGGCCTCCCAAAGTATTGGGATGACAGGCGTGAGCCACCATGCCCGGCCCATTCTATGTTGTTTAATCCACATTTTTTGTTTGCTAGATTCAAGAGCAGAGAAAAGTAAAAGCTGAGACTTTAATAAACTCGAAAAGTTACATAGTAAGTAGCAGAACCAGAAACTTAACCGGCTCTGATTTAGCTCTTTTATATTTAACCACCTCAGGGCAGCACTGCTGAGACACTCTACAGTTAAGGAACAGGCTCATCCTACGGGGTCTCAACTGCTACCAAGTTGCCCCCACTGAGGTCACTCTCTCTTCACCTCCCCAGCTAAGTAAATTTCAGCCAGGGCTTAGGCTTGAAACATTGGCATCAGTATTTCTTTCTCTACATTTATTATTTAAAAACACACGCACAGTTGCAGAGAAGGAGCAATTGAACCCCGAGGTTGTGGCTTTTTCGGGGGTCTGTGACTCTCATCCCTCCATCCCCCATATCACCTCATCCGGAGCCTTGCACATAGCAGGGTTCAATGTGTCTGTCAAAGGATTAAATGTAGTAGTCACAGCTGATCAGAGGGCTGGGGGAGCCCCGTGAAGCACCCCCAAACATGCCCTGGAAGCAGTGGGCAGGCTCAGCTTCATAATTGGTAGAGCCCAGTTTAAAATGGGGCTGGAGGCAGTGGTTCACGGCTGTAATCCCAGTACTTTAGGAGGCTGAGGCGGGAGGATCACTTGAGGTCAGTAGTTTGAGACCAGCCTGGACAACACGGTGAAACCCTGACTCTACTAAAAAAAAAAAAAAAAATTAGCAGAGCATGATGGCACACACCTGTAGTCCCAGTTATCTGGGAGGCTAAGGCAGGAGAATCGCTTGAACCTGGGAATCGGAGGTTGCAGTAAGCTGCTATTGGGCCGCTGCATTCCAGCCTGGGCAACAGAGTGAGACTTGGTCTCAAAAAAACCCCCCAACAAACAAAACAAAACAAAACAAAACAATACAAAATAAATAAAACGAAAATGTAGGGAATCCTTGCTCAAAAAGGAAAAAAAAAAAAGCTTGTTCCTTTCTCTTATCGCTTTCTCTTCTACCCATCATGATGTTTATATTTGCTGTAAGTTTCCCTCCGTCAGTATAGGGATATCTGTGGGGTGACCACAGATGCCCACAGATGCTTGTGGCCCCACTTCACAATTTGGTCCATGGGGCACACACCTCCACAATGACCCTCTGGCACCCCAGTTTGCCACAGGGGAATGACAGGGCAGCAGCAGTTGCTGGAGGAGGTAGAGTTAGCAGCTGAGAATCATCCCAGGGAGGTGTGGAAACAGAGGGAGGGGCCACCACCAGAGGCCCAAGCCCCAAAGAATGCTCCAGTGTCCCATCTGACTTCACTTACAAACCACAGGTTCAAAGATAGATAGATAGATTTTTTTTTTTTTTTGAGACAGAGTCTCGCTCTGTCGCCCAGGCTGGAGTGCAGTGGCACAGTCTTGGCTCACTGTAAGCTCCGCCTCCTGGGATCATGCCATTCTCCTGCCTCAGCCTCCTGAGTAGCTGGGACTACAGGCGCCCACCACCACACCTGGCTTTTTCTTTTTTTGGTATTTTTTAGTAGAGATGGGGTTTCACTGTGTTAGCCAGGATGGTCTCAATCTCCTGACCTCGTGATCCGCCTGCCTCGGCCTCCCAAAGTGCTGGGATTACAGGTGTGAGCCATGGCTCTCGGTCTTTTTAAATTTTTTTTTTTTTTTTTTGAGACGGAGTTTCGCTCTTGTTGCCCAGGCTGGAGTGCAGTGGCATGATCTTAGCTCACTGCAACCCCTGCCTCCCGCACTCAAGCAATTCTCGTGCCTCAGCCTCTTGAGCAGCTGGGATTACAGGCACGCGCCACTGTGCCTGGCTAATTTTTGTATTTTTAGTAGAGACAGGGTTTCGCCATATTGGCTCAGGCTGGTCTCGAACTCCTGACCCCAGGTGATCTGCCCACCTCAGCCTTTCAAAGTGCTGGGATTACAGGCATAAGCCACCGTGCCCGGCCTCAAAGATAAAATTATCAAGTTTTAAGAAGGCGACTTCAGAGGATGAAACTCCAAGCCTGGGGCCCCTCCGACTGCGAGACCCTGGGTGACACTGCATCGGTCACATGATCAGGAAGCCGGCCTGGGCAACGAGTCTTGGAGCGTGGATACTTTAGGAGGGGTGTGTGTGTGTCACTCTTTCTCCCTGGCTACTTGGCAGTTGGCATTTCTTTGTACACACAAGATTCCCTGGGTTACTCCCACTGGCTCAGTGCCCAGGAGATTCAGTCTTCTGGTCTGTGGAGGTGCAGCTATCTCTAGGCAACACACATACATCCTCCCTGCCCCTAGCATGGGAACTCAGGAAGGCCCCTCCCTCCCGAGCTCTGCCCAGGCCCTGGGCTGACAGCTGCCTGATACTTTCTGGCATTTGCACTGTGTGGGGATGAGTAGATAAAGGTGCTAATAAGAGTGCTAAATTAATTGCAGCAAGCTTTATAGCATTGCTGTTTTAATGCTGAAAGGAAAAGGCATTTCTGGGTTTCTCCCTTCCACCCGCTCTTGTGTACAGTTATTTCATCTGCTGTAGAGAATATGCAGATCACTAATAATGATTGAATCTGATCATCATTCGCCTCTGAGCTCCAAGGAGCATGCACAGCACATTCTTGACTCCTGCCCTCGGTCACAGAATTCAGGGATGGTTGGGAGGCAGAGAAGGGACGATGACCCGTTTTCTCAGGGGATGAGAGAAGACTTGATGTTCCCACTCTGACCTCTTGCCTTTTACTAGAAAGAAGACCTTGCTCCTGCTTTCCCGTGCATAGCTGTATATTAAGACTTCCAGGGTCGGCCAGGTGCGGTGGCTCACGCCTATAATCCCAGCACTTTGGGAGGCTGAGGTGGGTGGATCACTTGAGGCCAGGAGTTTGAGACCAGCCTGGCCAACGTGGTGAAACTCTGTCTCTATTAAAAATATCAAAATTAGCCGGGCGCAGTGGCTCAAGCCTGTAATCCCAGCACTTTGGGAGGCCGAGACGGGCGGATCACGAGGTCAGGAGATTGAGACCATCCTGGCTAACACGGTGAAACCCCGTCTCTACTAAAAAATACAAAAAAAAAAACTAGCCGGGCGAGGTGGCGGGCGCCTGTAGTCCCGGCTACTCGGGAGGCTGAGGCAGGAGAATGGTGGGAACCCGGGAGGCGGAGCTTGCAGTGAGCCCAGATCCGGCCACTGCACTCCAGCCTGGGTGACAGAGCGAGACTCCGTCTCAAAAAAAAAAAAAAAAAAAAAAATCAAAATTAGCTGGGTGTGGTGGCACACGCCTGTAATCCCAGCTACTCGGAAGGTTGAGGCAGGAGAATTGCTTGAACCTGGGAGGCTGAGGTTACAGTGAGCTGAGATGGTAACACTGCACTCCAGCCTGGGCTACAGAGCAAGAATCCATCTCAACCAAAAAAAGAAAAAAAAACTTTTCAGGGTCACTTTGTGTATGTATTGGAGGTGGAAAGTCGCCTATGAAAATGTTTATTAGGTCTGCTTACATATCTAAAAGCTTATTCTAGAGAGACTGGAGTTCTGTTTCAGGTGTAGTTAATGACCCAGGGTCCAGGTGAAGAAAATCCAGGTACGCTCTTGGAGAGGAGAGAACAGGGTCAAAGATGAGCATAGGCTGCCTTTTGATTTAGTCAGGGCCCTGCAGGAAGCAGCTGGCACATTCAAAGGCTTAACAGAAAAGTTTATTAAGAGGATGATTTTAGAAGTCTAGGTAGGCGTATTAACCGTGTCCTAGCTTCTGTACACTTAGTGCTTTAATATCAGCCCTGCACCCGTAGGCTGCACATGTCTGAACAACTGGATGATGCTCCAGTACTTTTTTTCTTTTTTTCTTTTTTTTTTTTCTTTTTGAGATGGAGTCTAGCTCTATCTCTAGGCTGGAGTGCAGTGGCATGATCTCAGCTCACTGCAACCTCTGCCTCTTGGGTTCAAGTGATTCTCTTGCCTCAGCCTCCTATGTAGCTGGGACTACAGGCATGCACCACCACGCCCAGCTAATTTTTTTGTATTTTTAGTAGAGATGGGGGTTTCGCCATGTTGTCCAGGATGGTCTTGAACTCCTGACCTCATGATCCACCCACCTCAGCCTCCCAAAGTGCTGGGGTTACAGGTGTGAGCCACTGCGCCCAGCCGTTGCCCGAATCCTCTTGCCTCAGACTCCTGCCTTCCTCTTTCCCCCCCCCGCCGCACTCACTTCCTTGGGAGGAATCTTCTTGGGAGGTGGTGTAGGTGAACCCTTCAAATACAAACCAACCAATCCAGAGTCTACGCCCTCAATTCCCTCCATTGCTGGGCTCTCACTCTGACCACATCTACCTGCACTAAACACCCCAGGGTTAGGTGCCAGACATCTAGGGATGGCTCTGATGTCTCAGAGTCCACTGAAATTACTCACACTTGCCAGTGCTACCTCTGCCCACTGTGCCTTGCTCATTTCATCCCGATGAACCACAGGGAAGGATCTTGCCCGTGGTTGCCGCCTTCCTCTGTCTCAAAACCAAGCATGTTGCTTTTCCGTGTGGCCCCTGTGGGTACCATAGATAGTCTTTTCAATGTCAGTTGTCTGCTGATCTGTTGACCTTGCAGCACCTAAATAAAGTAAAACCCATTACACAGCAGGGCTGAGGCAAACGAGGAGAATGAAATATCCAGGGAGTGGCTGTTGTGCCAAATCCCTATTAACTCCAATGGGGATGGCACCAGGTTCAACAGGCCAAAGAAGAGACCCAGATCCAGCAGATGAGACATGGGGCTTTACTGGGGGATTACCGACAGGGGAGGGTTCAGTGGCAGTGAGTCCAACAGGATGAAGCACAGAGCTCAGCAGCTGTGGGCTGGGCGGGAGAACCACCACTGCTTACAAAAGCATGCAGTTTACACAGTATTCTTACTTAGCACCCTCCCTTAACCATCTCCACCTGGGCACCTTCATTTAACCCAAAACCATGGGCCTCGATCCCCTGTATGGCCTGTGTTCCACAGACTGGCTGGGGGTTCAGATGTTCCTCATAGAGAAGGAATGACTCTCTGGGTTGGCTCCTCCTGGATTCCTTAGCTCGGAATTCTGAGCGTGCGTTCAGGTGCACCTGCCTTATGGGGTCATTCTTGAGATGTGCTCAAGTTATTGCCATCAGATGCATCTACTAAACAGTAGCCAGGAAGCTGTTGTGCCCCTTAGGCCTGCCCGGGCAAGAGGAGGGAGCCAGGTTAATAGACCCCGGCATAGAGCTTAGCCTTGGAGGGGGGTGCCCAGCAGATGTGGCCAGAAGGAGAAGAGCAGAGCCATTAAAGGGGCTTCAGTCTGAAGCCCTTTAGGGAGGAGTCAGGAATACCTTCCCCAGCATTTCTCTCTTCCTGCCTCCCATCTCCAGGTGGGGGCTCCCATTCGCTGGATCCAACCAGACAGAGCAGGACAGTTCCTGGAGCCCCAGAAGAGTGGCGAGTGGAGGAGTGATCTGCTGGGGAATGGAGTTGCATCAGAAGATATGGAACCATTGAGAGGACCTTTCTTGGTGAATGGCCAGGTGCTTTAGAAATGAGTGGGGTGACTCAGAAGACTCCATGGCCTAAGGAGCCTCCATGTTGGTGCCTGGGGAAGATCTATACAGGATGGGTGTGTCTCAGAGTGGGATAGGCCAGCATCTCTCAAACCTGTACTGTGGATACAAACCCCCACAGGAGTCTTGCTAAAATTCAGATTCTGACTGAGGGGCTTAGGGTGGTGAGTGAGGTGCTGCATTTCTTACAAGCTTCCAGGTGCTGCCTGTGCAGCCGGTCCACGGACCACACACTGAGTAGCCAGCCAGCCTAGGCTGCCCTTGGTCTCTCTTTCCCTCTGCTCATGGGGACTGGGCTTGTCACGCTGTCCCAGTCACTCATTTCTCTCTGACATATCCTCCCCAGCTCTTTTCCATTTGTTCATTGCTCCCGAGTGTCTCTGAAATTTATTTTTCTCCTTCCATATCAGGTGAGGGTAGATAAAAGCATTTCTTACCATCTGGCCAGAAATCCACTTCCCTAAGATAGCCTGACCTGGGGTAACTTAAAACTTAAAAACAAAACAAAAAAAAACAACAACAAAAAGGAAGTTTAATTGGTGGCAATTAACACAAACAAATTGGTTTGACACAGCTGCAATTATCAGTTTTCCCTTCTCACCCTGAATCTACAGTTCATTTCTCCCTTTGCCAGAGAAAGACCCAGGAAGGATTTTTGAGAAGCTGGAGGTCCCCACCTAGCTTGGGTGGGTTCTGTGGGCCCCTGACTGATAGCTGTCTTTGTGGTCAGGGACTGGGGCGTGGAAGGACTGGGCAGAGGAGGGAGCTGCCATTTTACTGAGCCTCTGCTCTATGCCAGGCAACGTGCCAAGGTCAGCATTTGTCACCAGTCTCACCATCAGCCTGCAGTGGCACTAGTAGCCCATTTTTATGGAGGGGGAATTGAGGCTTGGCTAGGTGTCATGGCAAAGCTGAATTTGGTTTTGTGTCTGATTCTTAAATCAATGTTCATTGTTCACTACCCCGTATGGCTTCCAAACACGACCAAGGGTTGGGTGAGTAAGGCATTTCCCTTGGGCACTAGATTTGGGAGGGGGATTTTTTAAAAACTAGGTAATCAAGATATACAATATTAAAATCAAAATTCAAAGCTCCTCAATCCACAATGAAAAAATTATGCAAATTTGAAATAAAGACAGGGTCCTATAGGGCTGGGACTAGAGTGAGAGGTAGGAGGCCAAGGGCAGCGCTGGGTCTGGTCTTTGTTTAACATTGGGATGTTTTGTTCATCGTGGATTTTTTTTTTCTCAGACCCATTCTGCACAAATGGGGGAATTTAATTTACCCTGTAAATGGGGGCAAAAATGTTTTCCTTGGAAGTGTGCAAAGAACCTGGCCTGGCAGGGCAGGTACTAAGTGAGCATTAGCCCTCTTTGCTTCTTTTCCTTTCCCTGACTTCCTCTCTCTTCCCATCTGGCTTACTTTCTTTCCTCAAAGCTGCCTAAAACTTAGTTCCCAGCTGGGCCTCGGGGAAGGTGCTGCTTTAGCAGGGATTCCCTGGGAGTCTGACATTGAGGACCCTGGCAAGTGCATCAGCTGGGGAGACAAACCTGGCAAATATGTTGAGTTTGGGGGTCACCCCCTTAAATTTGGAGGCACGTACTTCACTGGCCTTACCCTAGTTTACCCAGCTCTTCTTCAAAAGCGTAGAGAAATCTTTACCCTGTCATTTTCCCACCTGCCGGCCTCCCTGGTTGAACTGGAGGAAAGTAGGGGGTCCACATGGTCATTAAAGGCAGGAGGAGAGGAACCAGGACCCCTTGTAGATGCCTAATGGTGTTCACGTTTTGAGATCCAATATTGCCTCCTCTACAAACGGAGAAGCTGGAACGCTCGGTGCCTTTAACACCTTTGAATGATGTAATTTCTTCCAGATGTGGTGGATAGGGGTGATGCTCCCAAATGGCTCTGCTTTCAGGCTTTGTTCATGAGTTAGTGGTAGGCAGGGGGCAGGGTCTGGATCTACTATGCTTAGGGCACTGGGTGAGAGGAATACCACACGGACCCTTGGCCCTCCTGGGGGTCACCTGGTCTTTCTCCTTTTCCCATCCTCCCAGGTGTGCCTTTGGGAAGGGTCTCTCCCACCCACTGTGGCTTGGAGCAGGCCCTCCCTGGACAGCGGCTCCGTTCCTGCTGAGTGAAAAGGAAGAAGCACTTGGCTCTCCCTCCAGGAGGTGCATGAAGATTAATTAGGTAAGTCTGTAAAGAATTGGGAAGTGAGAAGTGTGGCTCGTGTCTTTCTCCAGGAACAAAATATTTCAATGGGGTGGGGAGAATTCTCTGACCTTGGTCAAGGTTCCTGGGGCTCAGCCCTGGGAGGGGACTGTCCTTCTGTCCCTGCCTTGCTCTCCTCGGTCTCCCAGACCCAGGGTAATCCTTTCCCTCTGTCTCCTTTGCCAGCAAATCAATTTGGGCAGGGAAAGGAACAAGGCTATTACAGTTAACACCACTCCACCCGAGAGTCGCTGGGTCCTCGCTATTCATCATTCCTAATTAATTAAAAAGTAATTACTTATGGATCTGACTTTCATTATTTACACCCCCCGGGCTGTGAGGATATTACTTTCCTCAGTCCCTCTGGTTCCCTAAGCTGCTTTGGTGCCAGCAATTGCAGCAGGAAGTGTGACGAGGTCCAATCACACACAGCATCCCAGTAAGGGGATTTAAGTCCCCATCAGAGGCCGTGCATCTGTAGCCCCCGCTGACGGCCCAGGAGGGAACTCTGAGGAGGTAGAGATACCCTGGTCTGCTCCATGTGGCAGGTTAACCCTAGGACGATTGGAACCACCTCTAAACCTTGCTGCTCATTGTATGGCCGTCAACCAGCATCCACATCGTCTGGCTGCTTATTAGAAATGCAGATGCTCCATCTCCAGCCCAGATCTGCTGAATCAGAATCTGCATTTTAACAGCATCCCCCAGGCCCCCGCAGCACATTCGAGTGTGAGAAGCGCTGCCCCAGCAGACAGAAGCAAAACCAATCACACCCGCACCGACTCTCGCGGGTTCTGTGCACGGCTGTGCAGGTTGTGTACTGCACCGCACCTGGGCCCCCACTATGCGGGGGGCTTCCTAGCCTGCTCCCCGACCGTTTAGTCCTCTTCAGTGGCTTTCCTGCTCTGGAAAGTTATTTGTTCAGGGCTCTATCTGTTGCTCTTGTCTGAGCGTGTCTAATCTGATAAATGAATCCACGTTAATTACCCACGGGTGTGGGGGCGACATGTTTCCCTCCTCCTGGCCTGTAACAAAGTTGCAACATAAAAGGGCATTGAATGCCTGAGATTTTGTTTAAGGCTCATGAACTGTGTGCATTTGGAGAAGTGATTTCTCTGGGCTTCCTTTCTTCTATGGGAGATACGGATGCTCCCAGTCTTAGAGCAGGTGTGAAGAGTGGCCGGGCACAGGGCAGACACAGTTAGTTCAGTGGTTATCATCATCGTTGCCCAACCTGAGGCTCAGCCCCAAAGTCTCCACAAGCTGACTGGGGTACACCTGGACCTGGGACATGGTGTCCAGGGATGGTCTATTATTTTTCTGCATTTGTGACTGGGGTCTTCTGGGCAGAGATGGGGGCCTTGGGGAACTCTTTAGACAGGTCTTGAGTGCCATGAATTTCTCGAACAGAGAAATAGGATTGAGGCTTGCTGAGTAATGGAGTTGGGGTTTAAGATGGAGCCAGACATTCCATCCTGTTCCCCTGTCTCTGCTACTTGGGGTGCTGGGAGGATGAAAGATGGAGTATGCTGTGGGTCTTGGCAGTCACCCTGCCTTGAGCAAGGACTATGAACGCTTTCAGAAGGGGGGTCCGAACATTGTCAGACTCATGTGGTGACACTGGCCTCACCAGGAAGGTGGCAGCCACAGCCACCCAGTTGTCTCTGCCTTTACCAGTGGATTTATCTTAGTGTTTAACAGTGCATTAGAGATGAGCGTAACAGGAGCTGGGAAGGGCATGGGATGGGCCAGGAGAGGAAGGTGGATGTGGACCAGCGGGATGATGGAGGCAGGAGGGGGAAAAGAAAGTCACATCTGCAGGCGAGTCTCACAGCTTGTTTGTTTATTGAGACAGAGTCTCACTCTGTCACCCAGGCTGGAGTGCAGTGGCGCCACCTTGGCTCACTGCAACCTCCACCTCCCAGGTTTAAGCGATTCTCCTGCTTCAGCCTCTCGAGTAGCTGGGATTACAGGTGCGTGCCACCACGCCCAGCTAATTTTTGTATTTTTTGTTGTTGTTGTTGTTAGTAGAGATGGGGTTTCACTGTGTTGGCCAGGCTGGTCTTCTGGTCTCGAACTGCTGACTTCAGGTGATCCACCCGCCTCTGCCTCCCAAAGTGCTGGGATTACAGGCCTGAGCCACTGTGCCTGGCCAAGTCTCACAGTTTAGACCATGGACCCTGGGATGGTGCTTGGTATGGTGAGGAGGGAATCAACCTCAAAAAAGCTGAGTCTGCAAATGTTGTATGAGAAGGTGTGACTCCAGCCTTCCCCTTCCCCGCCCGGCCTCTGGCCCTTTGTGTGCTGCTATCCAACCCCGATGATATTGCTCAGCCATCATTGGCATGGGCAGGCCGCACCTGTGGTCACCACACCAGCTGCTGTCCACCCCCACAGTTCTGAGGATGGGACCCCGTCTCTCTTCCCCACAACTTTCTCCCTTTCTTCTCCCGATCACACAGGACAGGCTAACACTGATGTTAATTGGCATGTTGTTTTCACTGCAGTGGAAGGTTCACACTGTCTGGGTTTGGTTCTTTGTATTTTCCACTCCCCTATCCCAGGGAGTCATTGTGCCTCTTTGTCTTAGGGAACTTGCAGGGTTGAAGGTAGAAGCTGTAGAGCCCAAGTCACTCCTCCTGACTCCTGTGAAAGGATCGGCTCAGGAGGACGTGGTGCTGGGTGGCTGAGATTGGGAAGACAGAGGGCTGAGGCTTTTCAGGGACAGATATAAAAGTGGAGAAAGAACAGATTCTTCCAGAATAGGATGGAGATGACCCCCACCCCTGAGTTCTGCAGCTGGCTCCCCTGAGATGCCCAGGGAGTAGGGGTTGTGGAGAGTGGGGTGGAGGGCAGGTACCAGGGTTCCCCCTCAACATAGTCTAAGCCTTAACCTAGCACAGATGCTGGAGAGCTGCTGGACGTCCAGGACCAGTATAGACAGACCACAGACAGGCTCCTCAAGAGTTTTACTTTGCAGGGGTGTCTCTCTCCTTCAATATGACCCTGGGGAGGGAGCCCCAACATTGAAAAGGATTGTTTCTTGTCATCCCCATGGGATGGGGCTTGGAGTCAGATTGAATTTGACTTAAAGAAAATAAAGTCATGCACCATTTCTTGCACCCTTGAGATGTTGATTGCAAATGTATTCATGGCATAGCCATGGAGGGAGGGGAGGAAATGACTTCATTAAATGAATGGCTTTTCATTTCCAGGCCTCTTAACTTCTTGTTCATCATCTCCACCTTGCCCAGCTAGTGGATATGGTGAAAGGAAGTAACCAAAGTGGTGGCAGTTTCTGGCCTTGATTAAAAGCGTTTGCATTTAGCCGTCTGTGTTGACACGTACACAGATGTGGAGGAGCTCATCCCCCACCCTGAGGAACCCTCTCTAACAGTCACGCTGAGCTACCCAGAGGGTGCCTGTTCTGTGCAAGAAACCCGTACACTGCTCCACCCGCCCACAGACGCGTATACTTAGGTGCCTTCCACCAAACCTCCAGTGATTCCGGAGCCAGTGAACACAGACTGGGGAAACTCAAGGGTCGGGGTCTTGCAAGGCACTCTCTAACAGGCTGATGTCAGCCACACAGGATCTAGCACTCAGTGCCTGTGCTTCCCAAGTAACGCTAGAGTCCCAGCCTCCACTTGAGCACAGGAAACCCAATCTGTTACAGACAGATTCCCTAGTGCAGAAATTGTTGGGAACCCCTGAGGAATACTTCCACATTCCCAGATCAGGCCGTCCCAGCCAGTTATCAGAGCCCGCCTGCTGCTCTGCTCCTTTTTTTTTCTTTTTTTGGAGACAGTTTGTCTCTGTTCCCTAGGCTGGAGTGCAGTGGTGCGATCTTGGCTTCACTGCAATCTCCGCCTCCTGGATTCAAGCGGTTCTCAAGGCCTCAGCCTCCTGAGTAGCTGGGGCACGTGCCACCACGCCCGGCTAATTTTTTATATTTTTAGTAGAGACGGGGTTTCACTGTGTTAGCCAGGATGGTCTCGATCTCCTGACCTCGTGATCGGCCTCCCAAAGTGCTGGGATTACAGCCATGAGCCACCGCACCCAGCCTGCTCTGCTCGTTTGGCCACCTTGTAACTAGCTTCCCCAGGCTTCTGTCCACTGCCTCTCCATGTGGTTTTGCCTTAAGTGTAAGAGGCGCACTAGTGCGTTGCTGGGGCTGGCTGGTACCGGTATACCAGTGCTGATTATTGAATTTCAGGAATTTCTCAAGCTTGGTAGCTTCGAATTGGCTATGGTGATTGTACTGACACCATGGAAATTGGCAAATGCTGCAAACCAGAAATCTTCCTCTCCCACTTTCCAGCTCCCAGAGAGCCAGTTGTTAAATATTTGGCAGCACACCACTGGGTGCCTCCCGTTAGCTCCCCACAGGCTGGACTACCCATAGACTTCCCAAAGGCCTGGGCAGGCAGAGGGAATTACAATCCAGAAAAGAAAACACAGGTGTCTTGCCTACTCCCAGAATCCATGGGGTTCCCTCCTTCCTCCCTCATCTCAGCCCCAACTTTGACTTTGATTCAGCCTTATGCTCCCTGCTCCAGGAGTGTCTGAGGCAGGTCTCCCTCCTCGAGTCCAGGCCTCCAATCCTCTGAAGTGCCCTGGGGAGAGGAAACTTTTATACTTGAAAGCAGCTATAATTTCAGAGGAAGTTTTCATTGCTATGCAGAGCATCTGTTCTCCATATCAAACTTGCTGGCTTCTTCTTATCTTCATTTTAAAGCTGGAAATGGGTGCCAACTTTGCAAAACCAAGAGGTCCATGAAGAGGGTAATCCCCTAAACAAGGGTTCAGTCTGCCCTCACTGAGAGATTCAGATTTGTGTCTCTAGATTAAAAACACACACAAACAGCAACTACAGGAAGCTCTAAAAACAAGGCTTTCTTGTCTGTATTTGTGTGTGCATGTGTGTGTGTATATCCAGTGACAATGCTGAATTTCACCTGAGCGCCCCTGTCCCTGGAAAAGAGCCGAGGTTACAGGAATCCCCTCACCCTCTGTTCGGAAAACAGCTTGCTGCAAAGGCATATCTTTCTTCTCATGACTTAGAGAAAACTCTGGGATGCCTCCCATGTTTACCTATGTATGGCAGGGACAGACACTGGCCTTCCAGATTCTCGATCTTGGCCTCATCAGTGATTTGCAAAATGCTGGTCCCTATTGGTCAATGGGAACAAAGTGGCTCTTAGCGAAACTTTGGTTCTGCTTCTCTCCTTTCTCCAGACCTCTGCACTTTGGCCCACTCTCAGCACACAGTCCCTCCTGAGAACAGGCTGGACTCAGGTGGAAACATTCTCCCTGTCCACTGTCCACCCAGGCCACATTTTCATCCACTTCCCCACAGTGGTTCTTTCTAGCTTTGTTTGTTGTTTTTTTATTTAAAAAAAAAAGCCTCTTTTTTTTTTTTTTTTTTAGATGGTATATAAATCCTTACCCCTGACTGGTCAGAGAGCCGCTCCTTGTAGAGTACTCCCACATGCATGCAACATAAACCTGCCCTTGAGACACTTGGAGATCTCTTGGTCACAGCGTTCTCCCTATTTTAGTGTCCCCTAGACCCTCACCCCCTTGCAATAATAATCCTTGTGGATAAAGTCTCTCCTTACAAAGTCTGGATTTATTTATTTTTTTTTTTGTTTTGAGATGGAGTCTCGCTCTGTCACCCAGGCTGGAGTGTAATGGTGAGATCTCAGCTCACTGCAACCTCCGCCTCCCAGGTTCAAGTGATTCTCCTGCCTCAGCCTCCTGAGTAGCTGGGATTAGAGGTGCCCACCACCATGGTCAGTAATTTTTGTATTTTTAGTAGAGATAGGGTTTCACCATGTTGGCCAGGCTGGTCTCGAACTCCTGACCTCCGGTGATCAACCTGCCTCAGCCTCCAAAATTGCTGAGATGACAGGCGTGAGCCACTATGCCTGGCCAAAGTCTAGATTTATTTTCACTCAACCCCAGCCTCCACTAGAGTGTCAGATGCATGAAAAGAATGGGCCAGTCTGGCAATAAGTCTAGTGTGGCTGGGGGATAAGACTTAGGCAAAAAAAAAAAAAAAAAAACCAAAACACACACACACACACAAAAACACAGGTTCCATCAGAACCAGTGACGGGGAAGCAGGTCATGATCTTGCATGTTCAGAGGAAAGGGAGATCTGAGGATGAGGCTGCTGTCTGTGGGCACAGAGAGGGCTGAAGACGCTCTCTGTCCTCTCTGGAACCTTACTAAGGAAATGAGAACTCCATGCTCACAGTCATATGGTGCCTGGCTCTGGTGGGAGAACGTTTCCTCTACCAGCTTAGGTTCGTGTGGTGGGGGGCCTGCGAATAAACAGGTTAACAGGAGGAAAGACAGGTTTGTGTCACATGCACGTGGGAGTACTCTGTAAGGAGGAGCTCTCTGAACAGCCAGGGGTAAGGATTTATATACCAGCTTAATGGGTGGGAGGGATGGGGTGGTTGGAGGGCAGGGTTAGGACTTTAGTGGGAAAGCATAAAAGGCTTGGACAGGCTGGGCACGGTGGTTCACACCTGTAATCCCAGCACTTGGGGAGGCTGAGGCGGGTGGATCACAAGGTCAGTTCAAAACCATCCTGGCCAACAGGGTGAAATCTTGTCTCTACTAAAAATATATATATATTAAAAAAAAAAAAAAAAAAAAGGTTGGACGTGGTGGCACATGCCGGTAATCCCAGTTACTTGGGAGGCTGAGGCAGGAGAATCGCTTGAACCTGGGAGGTGGAGGTTACAGTGAGCCGAGACTGCACCACTGCACTCCAGACTGGTGACAGCGAGACTCTGTCTCAAAAAAAAAAAAAAAAAATGCTTGGACAAGGCTTATGTTGTGGACATAATGTTTGTATCCCCACCAGATTCATGCACTGGAACCCCAACCCTCAATGTGATGAGATTGGATGTAGGGCAATTAAGGGGTCATTAGGTCAAGATGAAGTCATGGAGGCGGGGCCCTCAGAGAGGATTAGAACCCTCGCAGGAGACACCAGAGAGCCTGTTGTCTCCCCCCCTCTGCCATGTAAGGACACAGTAAGAAGGCGGCTGCCTGTAAGTCAGGAAGGGAGCCCTCACCAGAACCCGACCCTGCTGATGCCCTGCTCACAGACTTCCGGCCTCCAGAACTGAGAGAAATAAACGTCTTTCATTTAAGCCACCTGGTCTATGACATTTTGTTCGGCAGCCTGAGCTGATGGGGTCAGCTCGTTTACACAGTATTTGTGGAATGTCACAGTGTTAAAGGTCAGTTGCCTTCGTGTCTGGAGACTCCCGCAGTGGGGGCGATGGCAGCTGACTTCTCGGGAATCTCTGTTTTCGTCAGATAAGGGAAGCTCAGAAAAGGTCCCTTTCTGCATCTGCCGTATCTCAAATGTCTTCAGTTTAAAAGAGTCTTTCTGTGATCCTGGTGGGCTGTCAGCCCCTCCTGCTCAGTTGTGCTTTCAGTCTTGTTACAGCGTGGAGACCACCAGGCCCAGAGGCACACAGGGCCAGGGACACTGAGGAATCAGAGAAACCTGCCAGGGGTGGGCATGACGTAGGCTCAGCCCTTCAGCATACAGCGTCCTCCTCTCATTGGTGAGGCATCTCTCTGAAACTTTCACGTGCTTCGTCTCCATTCTCTCGACCTCTCCTTTTGACATAGGCAGGCAGCAGCCATCTCACCAACTGGCAAGGAACCCTCTGACCCATGAGGTTGGATAATTGCAGCATGGAAGTCTGCATGACTCCTGGGAGAGTCGGGAGGAGAACCAGCTCGTCCGCCATCTCTTCCAGGGTCATTTCCACCAGGATTTGGATAAGCGGAGGGAAGAGGAGTCTTCTAGGATTGGGGGCTGTGGAACAGAGGCACAGGGATGAGGGTGAGCCTGCGGGGTGGCAGGGAGAAAGGACGGGCTACCCCAAGGGAGCAGAAGGGTGCATGGGGCGAGATCATGAAGAACTTCACATGTCAGGCAGAGGAATTTGGTTGGATGGCATGGGGGGCCGAGTCAGGAGTGACACATTAAAGGCCTGAGCTAGGCCAGGTGCGGAGGCTCATGCCTGTAATCCCAGCACCTTGGGAGGTTGAGGTGGATGGATCACGAGGTCAGGAATTCGAGACCAGCCTGGCCAGCATGGTGAAAGCCCGTCTCTACCAAAAATATAAAAATTAGCCAGGCGTGGTGGCGTGCGCCCATAATCCCAGCTACTCAGGAAGCTGAGGCAGGAGAATCGCTTGAATCTGGGAGGCGGAGGTTGCAGTGAGCCGAGATCACGCCACTGCACTCAAGCCTGGGCAACAGACCTAGACTCCTGTCTCAAAAAAAAAAAAAAAAAAAAAAATTGCTGCAGTGTTCTGGGATGTAATATACCCCTAGACTCTGAGATGCAGAGACTTGTCATACACCGACTGCCAGTGATTTCATACTGAGCACAGCCAGGGCGTCTCAGCCCAGGGACCTGAGACTCTGCAACCTGCAGAGCTTTGCCAACCTCTCCTCCCCCAGCCTTCCAAGGAGGAGAGACATCCCGCATAGTGGATTACACGTGTGTATGGTTTTTAACTGTCCAGGGTCCATTCTCCTTTCTAACAGCATCCTGGTTTTCATACGCAGGGTCCTGGTTTTCATAGGCAGGCCTGTGGTTCTGCTGAGGCTGGTTCCACCGCAGGCTGTGGTGGAGCACATGGCTGAGGCTGAACCAATGAGTGGCTTCCGCCCTCTGGCCTCTGGGATTGGCTCAGGGATGGACACATGACCTGAGATGGACCAATTGGAGCCAATAAGCCTTCGTTCTGGGCCTTTTGAATTGAGCTCCAGGGCCTGCACACTCTCTCTGTCTGTGCTGGGGGCTGGGGTTTGTGAGCTGGGGATTTCTATAGAAAAAAAAAATGATGCCAGTTCAGAGAGGCAGAGCCAGGAGAGGAAGAGGAGCTGGGACCTTGAACCCAGATCTGTTCAGCACCAGTCCCACTGATCCTTGGAGGTTCAAGTTATGTTGGCCTAAAAATTCCCTTTTTTGATGGTGTCCCCTTGAGTCGGGTTTTTCCACGTTCAAGCAGAGGAGAACCAACCTCCACATTGGGTCAGCTCCTGGGTCCTCCTGGTTGTACAGAGTCTGGGGAGGAGGCAGACACAAAATAAAACTAAGCACCCCTCCACACCCCGACAAAGCAAAACAAAAGCCAAACAAAAGAAGGGGGTCAGGGGAACTAAACGCATGCACCACGTAAATGTTAAACCAGAGGGAGGCGGTGGAAGAAATGAGGAGTGTGGAAATGAGAGACAAGTTTCAGGAGTTTGGCTGCAGGTTATGAACAGAATCACCTTTGATGTTCTGTGAGAGGTTCCAATAGAGATTTTAATTGAATTTCATTCATTCTGGGCTAACAAAGTGGCATTTACTTGTAACATTCCTCAAAGCGTAGATCGCACAGACTTTTTGCCGGGCTGTGATAAGAACGGCGGCTACCATTTATTGAGTACGTACTGTGTGCCGGGCACCATGCTAAGTCCTTTATGTGTTTTATCCTCTTATAACAACCCTAGCAGGTGGCAGGTGAGCACTATCATTACCCCACTTTTATATGTGAGGGACCCAAAGTTTAGGGGAGAAGTAATTTGCTAAGTTCACACAGCTGGGAAGGGGACGGGGAAGGAACAACCACCCCCAGAGGCTGAGTTATTTAATGTGGTGCTTGGATGAAGGAAGCCACATGTATAAGTGTGCTTTCATTTTTTTACTTTTTTTGAAATGTTAAGACTGGGGTCTCTCTCTGACACCCAGGCTGGAGTGCAGTGGCACAATCATGGCTCACTGCAACCTCCATTTCTCAGGCTCCAGCAATCCTCCCACTTCAGCATCCCATGTAGCTAGGACTGCAGGTGTGGGACCATACCCAGCTAATTAAAAAAAAAATATATATATATATATATATATATTTATATATTTATATAGAGAGACAGGATCTCCCTATGTTGTAGATACAGGATCTCCCTATGTTGCCCAGGTTGGTTCCAAACTCCTGGCCTCAAGTGCTCCACCTGCCTTGGCCTCCCAAAGTGTTGGGGTTATAGTTGTGAGCCATCATGCCTGGCTGAGATGTGTTTTTATTTATTTATTTATTTATTTATTTAAATCTTACTGTAGCTCCTGGCCACCTTGGCATGGCCCGGGTGTTTTTTAGAAATGCAGTCTTAGGCACCACCCCAAACCTATTGAACCAGAACCTGTATTATAACAACGCCCACCGCATTCCTACACACCTAAGTGTGAGCGGTATCCCTGCAGCCAGCCCCCCATTGCCCATTGTACACTTCCCTGCAGACCTGATCCTCATATGCAATTTAACCCTGAGGCTGGACAAACTGCTCTTATGTCTGCAGGAGGGGTTTATGGAATTCAGACCTGTGGCACATCTTATTATATCCAAACCCTTATTATACCCAGAAAATGTCCTTTTGCCAGTGAGAGAGAGGACGACCATCCCATCCATCAGTAGGAAGATTCAGGCTCAGCTCATTTTAAGGGACTCACCCTATTTTAACTGGGACAGCCAGTGGCAACATTCTCCAAGCCACACTCCTTTTCACATTCTACCAGTTGGCATGCTTTCTGTTACCATATATGGAAAACTTGACTCAAAGTGTCTTAAAAAAATTAAAGGGATTAATTGGTGTGTGTGCAAGTCCAGAGGTAAAGTATACTTCAGGTGAGAGTTGATTTAGCAGCTCAATGGTTTCTCCAAAGAACTGTATATTTCCCCTCCATTTCCATACTGTGCCCTCCATGGCATGGCCTTCTTCTGGGGCTGCCTGGCTCCTCTTTACTTGCAGGGATCCATGCTTTATTTTTATTTTTATTTTTTTATGGAGTCTCACTCTGTTACCCAGGCTGGAGTGCAGTGGCATGATCTTGGCTCACTGCAACCTCTACCTCCCAGGTTTAAGCAATTCTCCTGCCTCAGCCTCCTGAGTAGCTGAGACTGCAGGTGTGCACCACCACACCTGGCTAATTTTTGTATTTTTAGTAGAGACAGGGTTTCACTATGTTGACCAGGCTGGTCTCGAACTCCTGACCTCAGGTGCAGCCCACCTCGGCCTCTCAAAGTGCTGGGATTGCAGGTATGAGCCACTGCACCCAGCAGAGCCATGATCTTTCAATCCAAGTAATATGGGATCCTGCCATCTGATTCCACCCAACTCACCGCCACTGAAGCTTCCAGCCTCTGCATTGCCCTGACATTTCCTCCACATTCCTCCATTCATTTCTACTTCTGTGCTTTGTTTATGCTATTCCTCTCTGTTACCTTAAAAAAAAAATCTCCTTTTATGATTGTAAATGTGATGCTTTTTCATTGTAGAAACTTACAAATCCACAGAAAGTTTGAAGAAGAAAGTGAAAAAACTTCCTAACCCCATTCAACTAAAGATATTCACTGTGGGTGTGTTGGTGGACTCCTGGCTGACAGCTTTTCAATGCTGGGGAGCACAGGCACAGACCTGTAAGGCATAGTCGTTTGATTTGCTGAGGAGGGAGGGAGCCTGGGGCAGGTGTGTGAGGAGCCCCTTGGCTGAGGCAGGAACTGCTTGCTATTTGGCGTGGGTGCCTTGATGAGGCTCTGCTGGGCTTCACGCCCCTTCCTCTGCGCACTCCCCGGAGGGGAAAGGCTTTCTTTCCTGTGCGAAGTGGCCTCCGAGTGGGAGATCAAACTTTAGAGAGGGCTGAAAAAGCAATTAACTTCACTCAAAGTGAAGGATATTGTTTTGTGCCACTAGATGATTTTCTTTTCCCCAGAAAAATTACACCCTCAAAATCAACATTTGATTTAGTCTTTGTTCATTTTAAGAATGATGTGAGGATATGCCCAGACAACATGGGACTTTATAAAAAAATATGATGCAGTTGAAATGATTTTAAGACTGGATATAATTTTGCATTTCCTTTCTGGAAAGCCGGTACCAATTTACACCCTACCAGCGGTGTACAAAGAAGGCCTAGTTCCTCATAACCTTAGCAGCATTGAGAATTATAATATAGAAATCATTCATTTGATGGCAAAAATATCGCTTTCTTATATGTTTCTTTGCTTACAGTGAAGCTATTAATAATTATTCTTCCCATCTTTCATTTTCTATCTTGTTTTTCAGAAAAGATTTCTGTTTCTGCCCATTTTTTCCTCGTTGCTTTCTATGAGCTCTTTACATATTGTGGATAGCATCCCTTGATTTTATACAGAGGTCCTTGGTTCTCACATTACTACAGTCTGAGTTCCTGAAGTTATAATAATATTGCAACACAAAAATACGGTGCAGTGGCTTACACCTATCATCTCAGCACTTTGGGAGGCTGAGGTGGGAGGGTCACTTGAGGTCAGGAGTTTGAGACCAGCCTGGCCAACATGGGGAAACCCCATCTCTAGTAAAAATACAAAAATTAGCCGGGCGTGGTGGCATGCCTGTAATTCCAGCTACTTGGGAGGCTGAGGCACGAGAATCGCTTGAACCCGGGAGGCAGAGCTTGCAGTGAGCTGACATCGTGCCATTGCACTCCAGCCTGGGTGACAGAGCGAGACTCCATCTCAAAAAAAAAAAAAAAAAAAAAAAAAAAAATTCATTGTTGGGCTGATCTCTTATAAACCTTCCCCTCTTCCTGCATCCCTTAAACTTAACGCCAGCATGTTTCCCCACCCTGTATTATCATATTTATAGGTCTGCTTGTTCCTGTTAGCCATATGTTGCCAACACTCTGAAGGATAATGCAAGACAATTTCAAATTTTGCAAAAGATGCAGAATTTCCTGAGGTTGATCACAGTGATTATGGAGAATCATGTTCATCGCGTGCAAAGCTCCTGGCCAATGAGGATATGGCAGAGTTCTTAGCCGGTTAACAATTACGGAAGAGAAAATCTACAAGGCTGATGAAATGACAGGCACTTCAAACGAGAGAGATTTGAATTTTAGAGGATTAAGACAGGCTGTTGGGAAAATTGATCATGCCTTCCAATATTTTTTTGCAAAAAATGTCCTTTTTGTAAAAATGTCCTTTTTGGGATTGTGCTGCAAAAGTCAAACGTGAAATCAAGGCTATTGGATCGTATGTTCTATCAGACAATCTCGTCAGGAAAAGTATGTCCCCACAAATCACTATCTTGTTCTTTTTTCATCTGAGGAATTAAAAAGTTGCATTAATAGCCTACTTTGTCACATGTAAGCTAAAAGAAACTGTTTCATAATTTGTCTTTTTTTTCTAAATATACAATTACAATTAAACATTTATTTCTTTCCGTTTTTTTTTTTTTTTTTTTTAGATGGCATCTCACTCGGTTGCCAGGCTGGAGTTCAGTGGCACGATCTTGGCTCACTGCAACCTCCACCCCCAGGTTCAAATGATTCTCCTGCCACAGCCTCCTGAGTGGCTGGGACTATAGGTGCGTGCCAGCATGCCCAGCTAATTTTTGTAGTTTCAGTAGAGAGGAGGTTTCACCATGTTGGCCAGGATGGTCTCGATCTCTTGACCTCATGATCCACCCGCCTCGGCCTACCAAAGTGCTGGGATTACAGGTGTGAGCCACCGCACCTGGTCTCTTTCTATCTTTTAAAGTGGATTCACTTTGTGGTCTTTCTTTACCCCCAGTCCTAATTTTTCTTGACTGATGAGGACCTTCAATATTTTAATTTGGGTCTTTGTAACAAGGATGTGCACTTCCGTCAGTTGCCAGTTTGAGGCACTACAGGGTCTCCCGGCCCATGCCTAAAGTTCTGGTGCAGGTGTCTTCCCTCGGTTGATCCTCCTAGTGCCTGGGGATCCCCTTAGAGTACACAGGGAACCCAGGACATGAAGCATTTCTCCTGGAAGCCAATTTGTGGTGCACAGGCTCAGAGCCCTGGCTGTGCAAGCTCCCATCGATACTATGGCTGGACCCTGCTGGACTTGGCTCTGCAACAAAAGCCAGTCACAGTTACTACTCAAACACAGGACAGCCGTTGCCAGGCTTGTGGCCCCTGGAAATGCTTCTGTGTCAAACAGCTCCTGGATGAACAAAGGGCATCCTTGCTGTAGTTCTGGGCTGACCACATGCAAGGGTGGCTTCACATGTCCTAAACTTGGATGAGGACTTCTTTTCCTGGTTCTCTCCTTAGGACTGTATTCCTCTCTCTCCTTGACCCTAGACCTCTAGAAAGAAGCTAATTCTTTTTCCCTGACATCCTTTTAGCATTGTGTATTTAAAAACCTCTTCTCACCCCTCTGCCAAGGGAGGCTACCCTAGATCCTTATACAGCTCTCCTCCACGGGTGCTAGCTTTAATGTCTTAAGGAAATGGGACTAAAACTTTCTGAGCTTAATCTTTGGCACGTATTACGTTACGTTTTCAATTGGCTTATAATGCTTTGTGATGCAGAGTCGTTTAATAGTTCTGCAGTTAAATCCATCCGTCTTGTTTCTTCATAATATTTCATTGCTTTTTAGCTTTGAGAGTCTTTTTCAAACTTATTTACTCTTTCGATTTTTTTCCTTTAGTTTTACATGCATCTGGAATGTGTTTCTGTATGCAGGGTGAGGTGCACTGTGCGAGCGAGTTGTGGCCACGTAGAGTCCTGTAGAACAGCCGTATAATCTTGCTGGCGCACACCAGTGAGCCTCTGTTCTGGTGCTCATTAATTCTCGGCAGGTCGGCTAGGGCTCAGCTCATCCAGCCCAACCCCTGCTGAGCCTGACTTCAGGTTGGGGCTGAAATCAGATCTTGCTCCATGAGTCTCTCATCTTCTTTGGACCAGCAGGCTACCAGAGTACATTCTTTTTGTGGGGGTGGCTCAAATCTGAGGGGGCAAGGCCGGTCCTGGAGCTCACATTGAGCTTTTGTTTCCTTAGCATCTGCTCCTAGCCCACTAGCAGAAGCATTGTGTGCAGCCTGAAGTCAGGGGTGGGGAGGTTCTCTCTGCCCGCCTTGGAGGCCCAGCCAAGGGCCACAGGGAGTGAGGGACCGAGACCCAAATTCTGTCTCCCACACTAGCCAATTTCACCAGTATCCGCTTGAATAAGCCACCCTTTTCCCTTAAATGATGGATCTACAAAAGTGAGAGGAAGGAATAACTCCCCAGTGATCCTCAAACCCTCATATAACACGAAGAGAGGACATATATGTAAAAGGACAGGACAGACAGGGGCCACTAAGGCCTGAGATGGCTCAGTTGCTGGAGCTCTGGACCCTGCGGGCAGTTCTCCATCCAAACAAGACCACAGACAGCAGATCTGAGGCCCCACCCCTGGTCCTTTGGGTGGGTAACTGGCCGATCCAGGTCACTAGTTAGCCAGGTGTGGATGTATACGGATGTATGCATGTGTACACACATGTGTGTGCATGCACACATGATTATGTGTATACGTGAGTGAGATTGTACCTTCCAGGTAATGACAAGAATAGTAATAAAGGCAACTGATCTTTTTGCACACTCCCTGAGTTCTAGGCACTGTTTGAGCCTGAACATCAGGAGGCGTGGTGGGAGAGGCTGAGCATTGATTACTTTCCACAAAGAGGCCGTTGTCCTAACCTTTTCCTTCTCGGTGATCAGCTGCTCCTCTCCTCTCATCTCATTTAATAAAGATGGGGCAGGCAAGAGAGGATGATGTAAAATCCAATTAGCTCAGGCTTCAAAAGGCATGATCTCCATGTGGTGCCAGTTCCCACCTCCATAACAGTCAGGCCCGGCTGCCTTGCTGGCTTCCTAGAGGCTGGTGCTGGGGAGCAGGGCTGCTGTGAGCATCCATTCCCCAGACAGAGCAGCAGAGGGGAAGGTCGCTCCCTCCCCCTCAAGGCAGGGGTGGGGGTGGAAAGGATGGGGAGTGCATTGCAGTGCGTGGGCCCTCAGCTGCCTGCTGCTGCCCAGTGCCCCCACTTCTCGGCCCCTCTGTTTTGACCAAACTCTCTGCTCCCCGAAAGTCACCACATGTTTCTCCTGGCCTGAGAGTGAGCCTCTTCTGAGGTTTGCAGAGACAGTCCCAGGCCCTGTGCAGGCAGCCAAAACCCATCTTGGGCAGAGGTGGGAGAGGGGGCTTTGCTGCAGGCATATGCTGCTGTTCTCCAGCGGAGACGGGGGAATGCAGAGACTCAGTGTGTGCAGATGGGTGGGAGTGGAGAGGGAGCCTGGGGGACTGTGAGCAGGATCAATGCAGATGGTGTCAGTCGAATGCAATCTTGGTGACAGACGCCGATTTTGACACAGCGCAGTGTGAGCCGTGCATGGCACATGAGCGCTTCTGATGTTTCCTGATGGCTACCACACCCTCGGTGCTGTCTCTCCTCCCTCTTCCACAGTGGTTTCTTCTGCAACCTACCATCTCCAGTGACTTCAGCACTAGCCCCTCCTGGTCCTCCTCACACACAGAGCTCATGATTCCCAAATCTCCCCCAACCTCCCCAAGCTTCAGCTCCACTCCTGCCAACTTCTCCAACCTCCTTCGTCGTCATCAGAAATTTTCTACCTCCACAGTCTCACCGTGAGCCCCTCCCTCACCGCAAGTTCCTTCCACTTCCTCCACCTCCACTGGTTGTAAAACAAGCCCACAGGTTCTTTGGCACTCTTGCCGTGGAGAAGGTGCGTCTGTTCACCACTCTTGAATCTGGTGGACTTGTGGCTGCTTCTCCTACCAATAGATCATGGTGGAATTAACACGATGGGGCTTCTGAGGCTAGGTTGGAAAAGCCAGATGACATCTGCTTGGGTCTGTTGGGACACTCACCTTTGCAGCCCTGAGCTACCAAGAAGTTCAACTACCCAGAGGCTGCCATGATGTAAGGAAGCTCAGGTCACATGAAGAGGCCACGTGCACATGCTCCTGTAGAGAGCCCAGCCGAGGTCCCAGCCCACAGTCAGCACCAACCGCCAGACAGGTGATGACCATGCCTCCAGGTGATTCCGGCCTCCAGGAGTTATCTCCAGCAATTAAGTCTTCCCAGCTGAAGCTCCAGACATTGTGGAGCAGAGATAAGTCATTCCTGCAGTGCCCTGTAGGGTAGTTTGTTATGCAGCAATAGTTACTGGGGCCACATCCTTCTTTATATCTCTCCAAGGCTGGCACAGAAACACAGTTCAGGATCTCGAACAATTATCTTTCCTACCCCACCCCCTGCAGTTGTAAGGAACAGGAGAGGGTAGAAAGGATGTGTTGTAGAGGGAAATCATCAGAGGATTGCCGGATAAAATGCAGGACAACAAGTTTAACTGAAAGTTCAGATAAACAATGACTCATGTTTAGTATAAGCGTGTCCCATAGGATAGTTGGGATATATTTATATTAAATAAGCTATTTGCTATTTATCTGAAATGCAAATATTTTCTGGGTGTTCTCAGTTTTATTGGCAAAATCCAGAAACATTAAAAAGTAGAGGCCTAAGCTCCTAAACACCCTTCCCAATGTCATGATGTCCAGGGAGGTCATGTTGCTTTGGAGGTCCAGTCTCTGAGTGGCCACAACCAGTGCCCCTGCAATGAGGATGACCATAGACATTTTCTGTAGATAAGATGCATCTGTTCTCCCTGCTTCAATCTGGTGGACTTGTGGCTGCTTCTCCTACCAAAGGTCATGGCAGAAGTAACATGATGGGGCTTCTGAGGCTAGGTCAGAAAAGCCAGACAACGTCTGCCTGGGTCTCTTGGGACACTCACCTTTGTAGCCCTGAGCTACCAAGTAAGAAGTACTACAGGTCAGGCTGGGTGGTGTTATGATGGGATTGATCCTGGGGTCCTCCTTCCCCGGGCAGGCCATGCCCCCTTGGACTGAGGGAACCTTCATCTGAGGAAACAGGGCTTCTCCTTTTGCATTGGTTTCCACAGAGGGCAGTAGGGGCTCTGCCTGTCCCCAAGACCTGGTTGCTCCTGGTGCAGGTTCCAGAAACTGTCACTCTCTGTGGTTGGCAAGCATTCTGATACTTCAAGAAGTTATCTGCAGGGGCCAGACGATGGCTGCAACCAGAGGCAGAAGCTGGTTCTGCCCACAGGTTGATTTCCCCATTCCTAGGGTGAGGATGTCTTCATTCTCTCCAGAGCAAAACAGAGAGATGCCCATTCAGATTCTTCTCCTCCTCCCAGCCAGGTGCACCCCTAACTTCCTCGGCTCTTGCCTGACAAAGGAGAATGGGAAAAGGCTCTCATCCCCTTTTTCCAGCCAGCTTGCCCCTTTCTTGGATCATGTGAGTTCATTAGCCAGGAATGAAAACCAGCTTACTCTCAACTTGCCGCTGTGTCTTCCAAATAATAGTGGGCAGAAAACAGTCTAGTCTGCCTTTCAATCCCATAGTTCTCTCATTTAACTTCTCAGTCCCAGCTCATTAGGCCAAGTGATAATAATGAGTTGTTCTGTCTCTTCCTTCTGCCTCCCACCCTTCGCTGAGCCCTGATTGAAAGGGAGAGGGCTAGTGAGGAGAGCTTGGCTATGCACCCCCTGAGCGGCATCAGTGGAGGCCTGGGTTGTTGATTCATTCATTCAACAAATATTTATGAAGTTCCTAGTACAGGCCAGGTGCAGTTCCAGAAGCTAGGGCCAAGCAGTACCTTGGAAAGTCAAATGACAAAGAAAGACAAAAGAAAAGTCACCAAAGAAGTGAAGGCTCCTCTCCTCAAACAAAGGGGAGGCACCAGAGGGGAGTTGGGATTGGGTGCAAAGAGCAGCTACTACAAATTAAAGGGTACAGTATCCTTATTACAATACAGGTATTAACAGACACACTACCCATTTTTTTTTCCAACAAATGTTTGAAACACAGAATCGGTTTGGGGTAAAATGCAGCCTTGTGGATGAGTGCAAAGGTACATAATCTAGCACATGCATTTTTTCCCTATCTTCTCACTGTATTAGTTATCTCACACTGCATAACAAATTATCCCAAAATGTAGTGGCTTAAAACAATAAATGTTTATTGACTCCCAGTTTATTCTATGAGTCAGGAATCTGGATCAACTCAGCTGGATAGTTGTGGTTCAGGGTCTTTCCAGAGGTTGCAGCCAAAATGCTGGCTGGGGCTGCAGTCATCCGAAGGCTCAACTGGGGCTGGAGCAACCACATCCAAAATGGTGGTTGGTGCACTTAAATGGTGGTTGGTAGGAGGCTTTGGTTTCTTGCTTCTCTCCATGTGGTCCTCTCCATAGGGCTGCTCATGACCTAGCAGCTGGCTTCCCCACATCTGTTGTATCTTGTATAACCTAATCTAAGAAGTAACATGCTATCACTTTTGCTATATTCTCTTAGTCACAGAGACCAACCCTGGCACAGCATGGGAGGGCACTACACAGAGAGGTGAATACCAGGAGGTAGGGTCACTGGGATCATTCTAGAGGCTGGCCACCACACTCACCTATTCCTACTTCAAATCTCCTCTGATACTGTGTCTTTGGTCTATTCATTTAATAAATATTCATGGAGCACTTGCTATGTTCTGAGTACTGTTCCTCCCTCTGAGGATTCATAAGTGACTGAAAAAGAGCCAAACTGCTGCCTTCACACAGATGATATCCTCCTTGGGCTTGGGCCCATGCTAATCTACAAGGCTGAATAAGTGACTGGTTTAATGGAGGCAGATGACTGGGGCCAATCTCTAAAGCTGTGCCCTAACTTTACATGTGTGTGTGTGCTCTTTCAAGAGAATATGATCTCTTTCCTCTTTTGTAGTGACCACTCTATAATGCCACTGTCGTGCTCAGATGTCCTGCTATAGCTGAAATCATTTCTGCAGCAACCTCTTGGAATTACCTTGAAGAAGAAGCCCAGTCAGATCCTCTGAACATTCTCAAAGGTAAGAAAGCTGTTTTCTTTGGGGTCAGATTAGTTTTAGGGGTGGTGGTGGTCAGTCAATCACCATTTGGAAACTGCTCCAGCCCAAACAATGTCAGAGTTCTAGCACCAGAACCACCCTCACCCCCACCTTTGCCTTCACCCCCTCCCCCTACACACACAGCCAAGGTTACGGCTTTGTGCTATAAAATATCTCTCACGAAGTCACTCTAAAGGGAGTTTCAAAAGGAAAATTTCAAAATAAGGTGTTTTGTGTAATGGCTACATTTCAGAAATAAAGCTACAGCCTCCCAGAGGGACAATTTGGATTTGAACTCCTCCTCTGATGGAGGAGTTCTTGAATGTTCTTTCCAAAAAGTTTGTTACTTTCTACTTAGACCATATGATTCCCACAATTGGAGGTGACAAGAGCATATCTCTGGTCTCCTTTTCTTTTCTTCTTTTTTCTCTTTCTCTCTTTCTCTCTCTTTCTCTCTCACTTTCTTTCTTTCTTCCTTCTCTTGCTTTCTTCTGTTCCTCCTTCCCCTTCTTCCTTCCTCCTGCTCCTCCTGCTGCTGCCCCTGCTTCTTCTTCGTCCTCTCTCTTTCTCTCTCTTTCTCTCTGTCTCTCTGTCTCTCTCTCTCTCTCTGTGTGTGTGTCTCCCCCGCTCTCTCTCTCTTTCTTTTTTGTGTTATATCTGGTTATCCTAGATTTGGTTGGGAGGGCACCTTTTCCTGGTGAAGTTGCAGTGGGTAAGGACTGGCCATTCCTCTTGTCATCACTACCTTTTAGCCCCCTCCTCCTCTTTCTTCCTGGCCTGCCAGCCGGACGCTCAGGCCTGGGGCTCCTTGGGGGCCGGCAGTCCCATCCTACTGGCTCTGCAGTGCAGCTGTCCTCAAGGGCTCCCTTGCCACTTTGTTTTGGGGAGGAAGCAGATGGAAACACACAGACTTGCTCAACTCTGTCTCTGGCACTTTGCCAACATCCTCCCTCACCCCGTTTCTCTGTCATGTCACCTAAGGATGTCCTCATCGCTTGGTAAATAATCACTGCATTTGATCTGTGTTCAGTCTGCCCTCTTTTCCTGCCAGTATGAATAATTTGGCGACATAAATACGGTCATCGGTGACCGTTTGAAAGCTCTTTTCCATCAAGTATGCCTTATTTATTTACTTATTTTTAATTTTTTTTTTTAAAAGGGAAAGAAACTGGAAAATATCAGAGGAGGTTGTTTCTTCTGTCTGTAGAATTTCAGGATATTTGATTAAAAAAATGTTCTGACAGCTGGTAAGCTGAGGCTACTCTTAAGTGAGGGCTAATAAATATCCCATGGGATTTGGGTTGGTGTCTAAGGAAGGGGATTGCCCCTTCCCTGGGTTGTGGCTCTTGTGTCACATGCAAAGCCCGGCTCAGCTGAGCAGGCTGGAGTGGTGTTGAAACGAATCCAATACTTCACCATCTGGCCCTGATTGTAAACATGTGTATACAAAGTGAGTGTCACTTCAGCTAATTCACCGGAGCCAGGCTGCTTTTGTGGTGGCTGCAGCTGTCCCTGGGTGGAGGGCAGAATGGTGGCCCCAGAAGACAGCGGGTACAGGTGGCCAGCCTGTCTTCCAGCAGGGCCCGTGGCTGGCAGAGGGAGGCGGCAAAGCTTCGGTCCGCTGGGCCTAGGCATCACGCGTCCACATTTCCTTAGAGCTGATGGCGGCCTCATACCCAGCTGCCTGGTGATCATTGCTTTGAGAGCTAATAATTTTCCTTCGCACTGTAAATATCTCAAAGGCAGGTGGTATTACTCACCTGTTTCACCACGTCCGGAGACTTGGACTTGAGAAGTTATCATTGAGCTAGCAGCTACTTCTTCAAGTCGACCTAACAGCTTTTCTGTTCTCTCTTTATTATTATTTTTTATGTTATTTTCTTTTTTCTTAAGATAGAGTCTTGCTCTGTCACCCATGCTGGAGTGCAATGGCATGATCTCGGCTCACTACAACTGCTGCCTCCCAGGTTCAAGTGATTCTCCTGCCTCCTCAGCAGAAGCTGGGACTACAGTTGTGCGCCATCGCGCCTGGCTAATTATTGTATTTTTAGTAGAGACAGGATTTTGCCACGTTGGTCAGGCAGGTCTCAAACTCCCTGACCTCAGGTGATCCACCTGCCTTGGCCTCCCAAAGTGCTGAGATTACAGGCGTGAGCCACTGTGCCTGGTCTTTGTTTTCTTTTGCATTGATTTCTTCTACTTCTGCTTCTGCTGGGCAGAGAGAGGAGTGGAGCCCTCATCCTTCTCGGGGCGGAGAGATCTATTAATTAACAAGTTCTCTTTGTCTCTTGAGCAGGAAGCAGTGAGCTCTTAGTTCTCACTCTCCCCTAGGCCTCGGTGTTATCATCTTTCCAGTGGGTCACCGGCCCCACACCTTCACATGCATCCTCACCGTCCTCCAAACCCTGGTCCTTGTGGGAGGAGAAGGAGGCTGCAGAGTGACCTCGGATGGACAAGTGCTGCAGGGGGCTGGGTCCACTTCACAGTGACAAGTCACCAACTTCCATTCGCTGCAGCCCAGCCTCGTTCTTCCTGCACCCCCTGCAGCCTGTCTTGGAAAGTTTGGATGTCACCGGGTAGGCGGGTAGGCGTAGCTGTTGCTTTGTTCTAGGAAACAAAGAGTTGCTCCATAGGTTTGTTGTCTGCATAAATATCTTCTTTTGAGAAGTGTCTGTTCATATCCTTTGCCCAGTTTTTGATGGGATTGTTTGGTTTTTTTTCTCGTAAATTTTTTTCTTGTAAATTACAAGTTCCTTGTAGATTTTGGATATCAGACCTTTGTCAGATGGGTAGATTACAAAATTTTTCTCTCAGTCTGTAGGTTGCCTGTTCACTCTGATGATAGTTTCTTTTGCTGGGCAGAGCTCTTTAGTTTAATTTGATCCTATTGGTCAATTTTGGCTTTTGTTGCAATTGCTTTTGGTGTTTGGTGAAATCTTTGCCCATGTCTATGTCCTGAATGGTATTGCCTAGGTTTTCTTCCAGAGTTTTTATGATTTTGGGTTTTACATTTAAATCTTTAGTCCCTCTTAAATTAATTTTTGTATAAGGTGTAAGGAAGGGGTCCAGTTTTAGTTTTCCGCATGTGGCTAGCCAGTTTTCCCAGCACTATTTATTAAATAAGGAATCCTTTCCCCATTGCTTGCTTTTGTCGGGGTTGTTGAAGATCAGATGGTTGTAGATGTGTGGTATTATTTCTGAGGTCTCTGTACTGTTCCATTGGTCTATATATCTGTTTTGGTACCAGTACCGTGCTGTTTTGGTTACTGTAGCATACGTATCCCAGAGCTTAAAGTAAAAAAAAAAAAAAAAGAGTTGCTTCAAGGAGGGGGCTGCTTCCAGGCAGGATCAAGAGGCCAAGTCTGCAGCCTGGCTCAGCTGGCACCTCCCAGCCTGACCCCCACAAGGTATTCAGAAGACTGGAGCTTCCCTCTCCTACTCTCCACCCCCGACACCTAGTCTGCTCAGAAGAGTGAGTGACATTTCCCCCAACTCGCCCCTCCCATGCTCCTCAAAAACACAACAGATTTAATTTTCTACACACGTGAAGAAAATGTACTTTTCCAAACAGCCCCAGGGATCTGCAAAGAGGGAGAAAGTGAATCATCTTTCCTATTTTCTTCTATGGGGGAGCACAGCAGTAGGGATGGGAGAGAAGACATTGGCAGGACTGAGAGCAGCCCCCAAGACAGCCTCCTGGGCACCAGGGCTAGGGGGCTGTACTGCTGGCACTCAGGAATGGGGGGTGAGGGGCCACAGGGAGCCTGTGCTTTCTGTCCCCAGAGCCTGGCATCTGGAGGGTGTAGGCAGGACGCCACTGCCACCAGGCAGTCCCACAGTTGGGCTCTGCCAGGGTCAAGTCCCCTGGTGAGCCGGTGCTCTAGGGAGGCCACCAAAATGGGACTGTTTGGGGACAAGCCCCTCCTCCTTCCTCCGGGCCCCAAACAGCAGGCAGGAGGTGAGTGTGGTGGGGAGAGGAGCCCAGGGGAGACGGAGCTGTGATTCTCAGGAAAAAGGGGTAGGTGTGGGGATCTGGCAACCCAACATCCCAAGCCTAAAGAATCAAAATGAGACAATTCCACTGCGTGACGCCCTCCTCGTGACAGACGCCTAATTAAAACTGGACGGAAACAGGCAAGAAAACCACTTCATCTAGACTCTATTTGCCTTGCTAATTTAGGTGCCTGTGAATGTGTGTGCGTGTGTGTTTTCCTGTTGGGTGAGTGTTTATAAAATCTTAATTAGGTTGTGCGTATTGGAACAGAGATGGAAATGCGTCTTTTTTTTTTTTTTTTTCCTTCCCTGTAATGGTCTCTTCCCCAGGGGACATTAAAGCTCCATACACAACATTCTCTGAGTAGGGAAAGTAGTAATGGCCTTTGACGATGGGTTTCAGGGAGGAGGGAGAAGAGGCTCTCTGATTCAAACACAGATGGATGGCTGATAGCTTACATTTTAAAAAAATCAAAACCTCAAATTGGACTCAAAGAAGCTATTTATAACCTGTCAGGAGAAGCTCATATTTGAATATCAAACTCATTGAATACATTTTTTAACAACCTCTAATGTGGGAGTTCAGCAGGGGCAGAAGGGACTCACTGTGCTGAGTGATTAGTAGGCGTTCAAGTGTTCCTTGAAGTGAACGGAAGGGAGCCTGTGAGGAAGGAGTCAGGGAAATCCCACAATATCCTCTTCTCTCCCTTCTCTGTCTCTGTCGCCTGGCCTGAGTCCCACTCCCGGAACTGAGGTCCGACACCGCTCTTCTCGGCGTGTTTGAGGGGAGCGTGCTCAGGGAAGGCTGAAAGGGGCAAGATTGCAGGAGAGAGGACGAGGGAGCAGGAGGCTTGGCTTAGATGACAACCTTGGGGCAATTCAGACTGTCACTCCTCAGGGTGGCCCTTATAGAAGAAGCCGAGCTCCCTGGGCAGTTGCAGTGGGTGCTGTTCGGCACTGGCCCATGTTCACGGATGGTGCTAGAATGTGGTCAGCTGGGATGCAATCCCCTCAGAGACACATCTTCAACTTGATCTTAGGCAGCGATAAGGGGCTATGCCGTTTGTTTCTCGGATGACCTTTCTGGAATCTCTCTGTAGGCTCCCAGCACCTGCAGCTTGTGGTCAAGGCTGAGATCTCCTAGAACGGAGTGGGGGATGGGGACATGGCTCTCGCGATGGGGGGTGATGATGCCTGCCAGCCCTTCCCTTTTCAGGGAGTCCATCGTGGCATTCCCTGAAGAGGGCAGCGCTTCTCACACCTTCCCCAGCAGGCACACCCCCGTACATCCTGTTAAAATGCAGATTCTGGCTGTTGCGGTGGCTCGTACCTGTAATCCCAGCACTTTGGGAGGCCGAGGCGGGCACATCACTTGAGGCCAGGAGTTCAAGACCAGCCTGGCCAACATGGCAAAACCCTGTTTCTAGTAAAAATACAAACATTAGCAGGCGTGGTAGTACACACCTGTAGTCCTAGCTATTCAGGAGGCTGAGGCAGGAGAATCACTTGAACCCAGGAGGTGGGGGTTGCAGTAAGCCGACATTGTGCCACTGCACTCCAACCTGGGTGACAGAGCAAGACTTCATCTCAAAAAAAAAAAAAAATAATAAAATAAATAAAGATTCTGATTTGATAGGTCTGGGATGGGGCGTGAGATTCTGCACATCTAACCAGTTCCCAGGTGAGGCCGAAGCCACTGGTCCAGGGACCACTCTTTGAGAAGCCCGGTCTAGAGACCAGCACAGTGACTCTGGAACAGGAACTCTCAGCAGCCTCACCCAGGGGGCTAGTGAAGACCCAGATGGCTGGGCCCCACCCCCAGGGTTTCCAACTTAGTAGGTGTGGGGTAGAGACTGAGAATTTGTCTCTCTAACATTTTTGAGAGTGGTTGGTCTCTAGGAGTGCAGGGCCTGTCAGGGGAATGAGACAGCAAGAGGAAACAGGAGACAATGAACAGGGCACACCCTGTCCTGAGATCAGAGGAAGATGAACTGAAATCGGGCTTTGAAGAGTCAGTCAAATGCAGGTAAGCGAAGAGGAAGGGTGCATTCCAGATGGGGGACCATTTTGTGTAAAGCTGCGGAAATAATAATTTTTAAAAAACACAATTTTCAGCATTGAACTATCTTCTGCCTCCCAGCCCTTCTTTCCTTTTCAGGATCACAAAGGGGAAGGGCCATCCTCCCTCTGCTGGGACCAGAAGCAGATCCACTGTGACTGCACATTCCAACATTCCCAGAGAACCTGGAGAGATCTTGTTTTTTTGGTTTTTTTTTTTTGCTCTTGTTGTCCAGGCTGGAGTGCAATGGTGTGATCTCAGCTCACTGCAACCTCTGCCTCCCAGGTTTAAGTGATTCTCTTGCCTAAGCCTCCCTAGTAGCTGGGATTACAGGTATGTGCCACCACGCCTGGCTAATTTTTTATGTTTTTGGTAAAGATGGGGTTTCTCCATCTTGGTCAGGCTGGTCTTGAACTCCCAACCTCAGGTGACCCGCCTGCCTTGGCCTCCCAAAGTGCTGGGATTACAGGCATAAGCCACTGCGCCTGACCCCTGGAGAGCTTTTAAATATCATTGATGCTTCAGTCTCTTCCTTCCAGGAGATTTTGAATTAACTGGTTTTCGGTGGGGCTCAGACATTTGTGTTTTAGGATTTTTTTTTTTTTTTTCCCCTCAAATGAAGCTCCTTCCAAAATCAGGGCTGAGAACCGCTGGCCTAGACCCAAGTATACTGACTGCCATGCGCCAGCTGCTGGTTAGTTGGGGAATCAGGCAGAGTATTGCCCCTTCCCTTATTCTCTGCATCCTTACCACGCCCCCTGCCCCCAAAACAGTTAGCTGAGTATCTGGTAAACACCTGCCCTGTTCCACCCAGCGTGGGGTGACCTACTTTTTTGCCTGTGGCTTCTCTTGCACATGGGGACTCTGGGGACTGAGGGGCAGATGGAAATGTCAGCATGTCTGTTGATGCTGCATTTGGGTGTCACCCAAGCGCTTGTTTCCCTGTCAGATTCCAGATGCGGTGTTTAGAAAGTAAACCACTGCTGCCAGGCACTTGCCAGGGAGATCAGAGCACCCGGCAGCATCCTGAGACATCCTGGGCTCTGGCTGCCAAGCGCTGGCAGCTTGGGGTTCAGGGCAGAAGGAGGCCCATGCGTGGACTGCTGCTTGAATGTGGACTCTGGGTGGACAGCAGCACGCCTGGGGCAATCTTCGCTCCCTGCAGGGCCTCCGTCACCTCCACACTGGCTTTCCCAGCTACCAGAGAGCACATGGGGGCACACCTGTCCACATCCAAGTTTGTCTGGGACACTGACTGGGGTGCTGTGATGCTGAGGGCTGCTTGCAGGTGTCCCCACTCAGCAGCCTTCATTGTGAGGGGATGCAGGGCCATGCAGGGCAAGACAGCCAGCCCTGAGGGTCCATCTCGAATGGTTCCAGCGTGGGACCAGATCCCTGGAAGTTGGCCCAGAGGCTCAGGACATGACACTTTTCTCCTTCTGCCTCTTCCTTTTAAGGAAAGATAAAGAGAGGCTGGATTCCATCCTTTCTGTGGACCCAGTGAGGGGGTGTGGGCAGGACATTGCACAGCCTTCTGACTTAGAAAGTCTTGCATGTCCGTCTCTGCCCTTGGGTGCCTCAGAGGTGTCTTCTGGGGCTAGCAGACCAGAGGCAGGAGTAGGAGGAGCTGAGCTTGTGAGATGCACCAGCCCTGGGCATAAACTCAGGCATGAGCTTCCTTCTGGGAAGTGTTTCTGCTCGCCGCGAGTCCCCAGCCACTGCCCTGTGTCACACGTGTTTATTAACCTTTGTACACGCAGCAAAGAATATCGTGCCTCTCCACACAGCTCTCAAGAATTTCAATTATTTAGTGTTTGCCTCCCCATCCCCACTTTTCAGTAGGATCTGCTGTGAACATCTCCTGGGCTGGGTTTCCGGAAGAATTGTTTGTCTCATTTTGATGAGAGAGTTTGAGAGAAGTGTGTGGACGTGGATGTACCTGGCTCAGGGCGGCTTTGGCCTCTCCTCCCCAGCCTTCCATTTCTCCCACTGATGAGGAGAAAGTGAGGTTCCCCCCATCCTGCTCCCCTAAATGCTGCTGCCAGTTCCAGAGCCGCCAGCTCTGGCCTCCCATTGGAATTACTGCTCCCCAGAAGTTTGATCCTGGAAGGTTTGGGACATTTTTCTAGCCCACAGCCACTTCTCTCCCTGCTTAGAGAGGCAGGATGGGAGAGGAGGTGAACAGGAAAGGGGCTGTTCTGGGCTCACTGGAGAATACACTGACAGGAAAGGGGGCGGGAGGGTTCCCCTCCCAGCAAAAGGGGCCGCTCGGGTTCAGCATCTTCTCCCTCCCTCCAGTTGGTCCCCAGAGAGCGTGCAGGTGTGTGTGTGAACAGGAAGTCATCCCTTGCGCTGGGCTTGAGAGGATGGGTGGGTTTGTGGCCATGGAAGGGATGCCCCACCTGCCCCTGCGGGACTGTGCTGCTGGGCTGCAGGGGAGGGAACCACAGGTGCTGGAGCAGGAGGGACTCCGGCCTTAGGTGGAGGCAACTGTCTTGAACATCCCTTCCAGCCGCAAAAGCTAGGGCTTCTAAGGCTCTCAGAATAAGGAACAATGGAGAGGACCTCCCAGTCCTCACCTTTGAACATTTAAACATCTATTGTTTTCCCTTCAGTGCAGAATGAGGGAACAGCAGTGGTGGTGTAAACCTATGGAATCAGACCAGGCTCCAGCCTAACTCAGTCCCCACACCTGCCTTCATCTCGGCCACACCCAGCACCCTCCTCCTCCCCAGCCTGCTCACACAGGTGTGCCACCAGGATGCCTCCAGCCTTGATCTCTTTCAAGGTTCATCTCAAACACCTTCATTCGGTGTTGCCTTGATGTCTTCGGCCTCCTCTCCTGCCCCTCCCACCCTCCCAAGCAGGAAGCACTCCTCCTTGAAATTCTCGGAATGCTTTCTCTACACTTTGTCAGGGTGCACATCAATTTCTCCTTTTTATCCTAGTTTCCTACCTGCATATCTTATATCACCTCCGAGTTGGCAAGCTTCTTAACGACAGGAGTCATAGCTCATCCACCTTTATGGCCGCACTGCACCCAGCCCTGCAAATGTTGATTGAATGAACAGAAACTCAACCTCATGACATTCTGGTATGGGTGTCATCGTGAGGTCGTTCATCTCTGCTTTGCTGTTGAAGTCGGGGGCATCTCCTGGTCTAGGGAAGGTGGAGGAGAGAGACTCATTCTTCTGAGTTGTCAATTTACAGCTGTTTCCTGGGCGCTTACAGTGTGGTGTTAGGTGCTGAGGAGCTACAGGCATGGACAGGACTCAGCTGGATGTCACTCTCTACCTCCCAGCCTCCCCCTCATGGATTAACAACTCCCCAGTCTAAGCTGATCCCCCATCTAGTCCAGCCACAGCCAGTGATGGGGATCCTACTGTGAAGGCTTCTTGGTTCTCCTGGTACCTCCGCTAACCTTACCTCTTGACCCTCTTAGACCTGCCCTTCTTCTTTGTTTTGCATGTCTTTAATAAGAATCATTTATTTTCACTCTTAGTCACTCCGTTTGTCCGTCCTCTGCACGTTGTTTCACACATGAGTGTCTGTTGTACTTGTGAACTTTAGAGGTTAAGGCCATACACCCCTCACAAGCAACCTTTTGAGATTTACCTGGTAAAACATGCTGCTGCTTCCCCCAAGGTGTCCCACATCCATTGGTTTATTTGCCTTGTAGTATAGTTATTGTATTAGATATTGTGTTAGTATTGATAAAAGACTAAGCTGCTATAATACAATTGTTTAAGCAATAACGTAGTGGTTTAAATAACAAAGTGCCTTTCTCTCTTACCCAATACTTGAGGGGTGAGTGGTTTGGATTGCTGGGGCCTCTCTACTCTTCATGGACATGGGAGAACAGTTTGCTCTGCTCTGTTGTTCTGTCTTCCCCTAGGTACTGTTGTCATAGACGTGGCTCAAGCTGGGTTGAAGTGGGATCGATCCAGTAGGAAGGAAAAAGAAAGCTTGGAGAAGCCTCTTGCTGAGGCATTACTTCTCAGTGAGGCCTATCTTGGCCATTGTGAGAGCCAGGTTTCTGTAGTGATAGCACCATGTAAAAAACAGTTCCAGGAACCCCACATTGTAGATTGTGGTAGACAGAATCCTAAAAACGTCTCCAAGATTCCCATCCTTTTGTTATTCAGTCAAACACTAATGTCTGAGTAAGAGCCTTCTCCAAGCTTCCTCTCTGCTCCAAGAGCAGAGAGGCCCCACCAATCCAAACCACTCATCCCTCAAGTATTGGGTAAGAGAGAAAGACTGTTATTTAAACCACTGCACTATTACTTAAACAATTGCTTAAAGTCCCTGCTGTGAAGGGACTTTGCAGATGTAATTAAGGTCACTAATCAGCTGACCTTAAGATAGATTATCTTGGTGATATGGTTTGGCTGTGTCCCCACCCAAATCTTATCTTGAATTGTAGCTCCCCTAGTCCCCATGTGTTGTGGGAGGGACCTTGTGGGAGGTAATTGAATCCTGGGGGTGGGTTTTTCACATGCTGTTCTCATGATAGTGAATAAGCCTCATGAGATATGATGGTTTTATAAAGGGCAGTTCCTCTACACACACTCTGTTGCCTGCTGCCATGTAAGACATGCCTTTACTCCTCATTCACCTTCTCCCATGATTATGAGACCTCCCTAGCCATGTGGAACTGTGTGTCCATTAAACCTTTTCCCTTCATAAATTACCCGGTCTCGATTGTGTCCTTATAGCAGCAGGAGAATGGACTTATACAGTAAATTGGCACCGGTAGAGTGGGGTGCTGCTGTAAAGATATCTGAAAATGTGGAAGTAACTTTAGAACTGGGTAATGGGTAGAAGTTGGAACAGTTTGGAGGGCTCAGAAGATAGGAAAATGAGACTTGGAAGACTCAGAAGACAGGAAGATGTGGGGAAGTTCGGAACTTCCTAAAGACTTATTGAATGGCTTTACCAAAATGCTAATAGTGATATGAACAGTAAAGTCCAGGCTGAGTTGGCCTCAGATGGACATGAGGAGCTTCTTGGAAACTGGAGCAAAGGTGACTCTTGTTGTGCTTTAGCGAAAAGACTGGCGGCATTTTGCCCCTGCCCTAGAGATCTGTGGAACTTTGAACTTGAGAGAGATGATTTAGGGAATCTGGTGGAAGAATTTCTAAGCAGCAAAGCATTTGAGAAGTGACACAGCATAAAAGTTTGGAAAATTTGCAACCTGACAACGTGGTGGAAAAGAAATATCCATTTTCTAAGGAGAAATTCAAGCCAGCTGCAGAAATTTGCATAACTAATGAGAAGCCACATGTTAATTGACAAGACAATGGGGAAAATGTCTCCAGGGCATGTCAGAGACCTTTGAGGCAGCCCCCTCCCATCACAGGCCTGGGGGCCTAGAAGGGAAAAATGCTTTGTGGACTGGGTCCAGGGACCCCTGCTCTGTGCAGCCTTGGGACATGGTGCCCTGCATTCCAGCTGCCCTCAGCTCCAGCCATGACTAAAAGGGGCCAAAGTACAACTCAGGCCATTGCTTCAGAGGGTACCAGCCCCAAGCCTTGGCAACTTCCACATGGTGTTGGCATTGCAGGTGCACAGAAGTCAAGAATTGAGGTTTGGGAATCTCCACCTAGATTTCAGAGGATGTATGGAAACACCTGGATGTCGAGGCAGAGGTGTGCTCCAGGGATGGAGCCCTCATGGAGAACCTCTGCTAGGACAGTGGGGAAGGGAAATGTGGGGCTGGAGCCCCCACACAGAGTCCCCACTGGGGTACTGCCTAGTGGAGCTGTTAGAAGAGGCCACTGTCCTTCAGACCCCATAATGGTAGATCCACTAACGGTTTGTACTGTGTACCTGGAAAAGCCACAGACACTCAATGCCAGCCTGTGAAAGCAGCCAGGAGGGGTCTGTACCCTGCAAAGTCACAAGGATGGAGCTGCCCAAGGCCATGGGAGCCTACCTCTTGCATCAGCATAATCTGGATGTGAGACATGGAGTCAAAGGAGATCATTTTTGAACTTTAAGGTTTAATGACTCCCCTATTGGATTTTGGACTTGATCAGGCCTCTAACCCCTTTGTTTTGGCCAATTTCTCCCATTTGGAATGAGTGTATTTACCCAATGCCTGTACTCCCATTGTATCTAAGGAGTAACTAACTTGCTTTTGATTTTACAGGCTCATAGGTGGAAGGGATTTGCCTTGTCTGAGATGAGACTTTGGACTGTGGACTTTTGAGTTAATGCTGAAATTAGTTAAGACTTTGAGGGACCATTGGGAACACATGATTGGTTGAAATGTAAGGATACGAAATTTGGGAGGGGGCAGGGGCAGAATTATATGGTTTGGCTGTGTCCCCACCCAAATCTCATCTCTAATTGTAGCTTCCATAACCCCCACATGTCGTGGGAGGGACCTGGTGGCGGGTAATTGAATCATCGGGATGGGTTTTTCCCATGCTGTTCTTGTGATGCTGAATGAGTCTCATGAGATCTGATGGTTTTATAAAGGACAGTTCCCCTGCACATGCTCTCTTGCCTGCCACCATGTAAGACATGACTTTGCTCCTCCTTCACCTTCTGCCATGATTGTGAGGCCTCCCTAGCTATGTGGAACTGTGAGTCCATTAAACCTCTTTCCTTTATAAATTACTCAGTCTCAGGTATGTTCCAATAGCAGATGAGAATGGACTAATACACTTGGGTTACCTAGGTAGACCCTGTGTAATCAAACAAGCCCTTGATAGCAGATGGAAAAGCAGAAGAAATGAGAGATTCCAAGTATAGGAAGGCTTCAGTGTGCCATTGCTGCCTCTGAGATATCAGAACTAGAGAGAGAGAGGCCTCTGGATGCTGAGAACAGCTCCCAACCAACAGCAAGTTAAAAAAAAAAAAAATGGGAATCTTAGCTTTGCATCCACAAGGAACTGAATTTAACCAATGACCTGAATGAGCTTGGAAGAAAATTCTTCCCACAGCCTCCCAATAAAAGCCCAACCAGCAGACACCTTGATTTTGTCCTTCTGAAGCCTGGAGCCAAACTGGACTTCTGATTCACAGAGCTATTGGAATCACAGATTTGTGTTGTTTTAAGTGGCTATGTTTGTGGTAATTTATTATGGTATCAATAGAAAACCAGTACAGAAGTCTTAAGTCATATTGTATTTCATGTGAGTGGTTGACAAGTTGGCTGCGATTGGGCTGAGTGGGCTGGGTGTGGCTGAGCCAGGCTGACTGCAGGCTTCATGCACCTGGGTGTGCTCTTCACATAGCAATGACAGAGGCACAGGAGGCCAAACCAAGGCTCACAAGCACACGTGAGGCCTCTGATGCATCACAGCAGCTGACATCCCATTGGCCCAAGCAAGTCACATGGCAAAGCCCAGCATCATGGAGTGGGAAAGGTATTACACCTGCTCTGGGTGGGAAGGGCACTGCTAAGTCACCCACCAAGAGCCAGGATATCAGATTCTGTTACCAGGAGGGTGTGGAAAGCTGGGGACAACAATCCACTCTATCCACACTCCCTCCTGAAAATTCAAGCCAGGTTTGGTTCCTCATGCCTGTGCCTGTGGTTCCAGCTACCCAGGAGGCTGAGGTGGGAGGGCTGCTTGAGCCCAGGAGAACAAGGCTGCAGTGAGCTGTGATCATGCCACTGCATGCCAGCCTGGGCAACAGAGAAAGATCCCATTTCTTAAAAATAACAAAAAAGAAAAAGAATATTCAGTGTTCTCCCTCTTTCTGCTCTATTTTATCCTAGTACTCCCACCTTCCAACATGCAATTCACCTACTTCTTGTTCTTGTGCTTGTGTGTGTGTGTGTGTGTGTGTCTCCACACTAGAACATAGTAAGCCCCATGAAGGTGGGAAGTATTGTCTGTTTTGTTTTCTGATGTATCCTAAGCACTTAGATCAGGCTTGGAACATAAACTGAAGTCAATACATATTTGTTGAACGAATGAATGATCCTAGTTGTGGTACCACGACCAAGGTCCTCATCATGGTCTGTGGTTCATTTTGTGTAGAAAAAGCAGCTCCTACCCCCTATACTCTAGTGAGGTGGACAGAAGCCTCATCACACTGCAGAAACAAACTTAATTCCCGGCCCTGGTTTGGAACTTCCAATGGTCTCAAGGGGTTGTAGGAAATTCTAAAAACAACCCTCCAAAAAATCCACTGTGATAGCAAACCTTTTCCTCCCTCTGACTGGTGGCTGGAGGGGCCCCTGTCTATAAATTCAAACAATAGGGCCTGCCAAGTCCCCAAAGGCTTCACTCCTGGAGCTAAAATAATAATCTCTTGTTTTTGGCAGGATTTTCTGGACACCACTTAGCTTCTCTTGGGCATGAAAGGATGGGCAGTCCCTGCCAAATGTAACCACCACACCGAGAAGTTGGCCAAGGTTGTTAGCGCCTTTCTTTCCGAGTCAGCTAATTGGTGGATTTAACTGGTGTTGTGTGCCAGGCGTGGGCTTCTGTTAACCCTTTCAGTCCTCAGAAGCACAGATGTTGTTACTGCTTGTATAGATAGGAAATGGACTCATTTTCCAAAGATGAGCAGACAGAAGTGATGGCGCAGAGCTTCGAGGTCAAGCCTGTGACTCCAAGGCCAGTGCTCTTTCTACCACTTCCTTTGGCTGGAAGATTCTATAATTTCTAAAACTGGACTTGCACAGGGGATGAGCAGAACAGTTCTGGGCCCTGCGGGCTGGTGGTGATGTGTACATATCTATGTGATCTTCCATAACCCATGACTTGACTTTTTGTGTACCCTTAACCTTGTGTGCTCTGAACTTTCCAGGACTCCCAGGCTCTGAATATAAAGGCAGTGCTAAGGCCCTGAAGATGGTGGTGGGGGTGTGTGCAAGAGCACAGGGGAGGGAGAGGCTGGCTTGATAACACGGCCTTGACTGGGAACCACTGCCCTGTGGACCTGGACCCATCATCGTCATCACCACCTGTGATATTAGAGCATCATCTATGCTATGTTGGCTTTTGTCCATGGTTCCTCGCTCATGACTCCTATAGCCCTTATTATACTGTTGGGGGGCTTTAGGCCTCAAAAGCAGGCCTCAAAAAACAGAATCTCTCTCTCTGAACTTTTCCTGCCCTCCTTTTACCTGGCCAAGGCAGGACTCCAATCTTCCCCAGCTTTCCGTCTTGGAGCTGGCCATAAAGAAATTCTCTGACCTTCCTTGTCTGATTATAAGTCAGTAGAGGCCCCCATTTCAGAAGAGGTCCTGCCCTGTACCCTGGAGGAAGGAAGGCTACAGAGAGAGGCCAAGAAGAATCTGAACAGACAGGCCTGGCTGGGTTTCCCTGCTCAGCTTATTAGTATTGAGATCAATACTAATTGTTTAGTCACTTTTTGTTTAGTCACATTTCTACATGGTTGTCAATCATGTCTATCCAATGAAGTCTCCATAGAGAGCCCAAGAGGACAGAGTTTGGGAGCTTCTGGATAGCTGAGCATGTGGAGATCTCAGGACGGTGTCTACCCACAGAGGGCGTGGAAGCTCCACGCTCCTTCCCCCATTCCTCGACCTGTGCATCTCTTCATCTCTATCCTTCGTCTATCCTTTAGAATATAGCAGTGAATGTAGGAAGTGTTTTCCTGAGTTCTGTGAGCTGCTCTAGCAGATAATTGAACCCTAGAAGAGAGGTATGGGAACCCAAGTTTACATCCAGCAGGTCAGAAGCCCAGGTGAAGCAAACTGGGGCTTGTGATGGGCATTGGAAATGTGGGGGTCACTCTTGTAGGACCGAGCCCCCCAACCTGTGATCTGACACTATTTCCAGGTAGATGGTGTTGGGATTGAATTGGGGTGGGAGGATACCCAGCTGATGTTCCCTGCAGAATTGATGACTTGCTTGGCATGTGGGGAAAAAACCCACATGTTTGGGCACAGAAGTCTTCTGTGTTGATTGTGATAGGAGGAGAGAGGAAAAGCAGCTTGAATTTTTTCCACACAGACCATCACGACACGATGACTAATAATATTTATTGAGCATTTGCTGCACACCAGGCATCCAAAGAAAACCCATAGTGTAGAGAGTAGAATGATCTTCGTTTTGCAGAAAAGGAAACTGAGGCACAGTTCAGGATCCTAACAATAGCCACTCAGTCAGTGTCAGAGCTGGGGTAGGGCTCAGCTGGCAGATTCCAGGGCCCTGAATCCTAATCTCTATGCTACATAATATCTGGAGAAAACAGATATTATGCTTTCATTGAAAATGCTACATTTATTTAGTGCTCCAGACTCACTCACTCAGAGTTAGAGAAGGGAAAAGGAGGGCAGGGTGCCAGATGACCCAGGATCAGAGAGGCCCTGATCTCCCTGGGATGGGGGGTGGGGGGAGTGATACCAGCAGTTGTATTAAAATGCAAATTTCTGCCTTGCTTGCTGGTTTATCATCTGACTCGTTATACAATTTGCCAGTTATAGAAGAAAAATTACCATAATATGGCCCTAGGGAATGGTTGTAAAAAGGAGACCAAACGTTACTTATCGGCCGTTCCACTACCATTATCTTCCGCGTTTGTTCTTTTTCTCCCTAGAAAAATGAAACCATCAATGGCAGCGACAGGGTGCTGACCAGGCGGAGGGAGCACGCGGGAGCACAGAAGCTGTGTGTGTGTACTTAGCTTCCTCCCTCTGTACTCTCTTCACTCGGCCCCCAGGCCCGCCACTGTTCTCTTCCTGGGGCAGCTCCCTCTGCTGAGCCGGCTGGATGGAGATTTTCCAACCAGAAACAGGAGTGGAGCCTCGGTAGATTAAGTTCAGCTGTCTCCTTCATTGTACTGGCTCAGGGCTGGCCGGGATCCTCTCTGCTGGGAGCTTGAGGCGGAGGTAGGACGGCCCAGGAGGACCCGGGGAGGATCATTCCGCAGTCTCTGCAGGTGCTGGTCAGGCTGTGAGCGCTCAGGCTGCAGGTAGCTGGGCTTCCACAAGAGGGCAGGTGCTCTGTGGGGTACACCCCTGGATCACCCCTGCCCTGGCAATAATTCATGCTCCTGAGATACCTTTCCAGTAGGTATCTTCCAGCGTTCCCCTGCTTCCAGGCTCCGTGTGGGTAGGGGCTGAGTCTTCTTCAACTTGATTCTCTCTGCATCTAGTCCGGTGCTGGGAACAACATAAGCAGGAAATAAATATTGGATGAATGAATGAAAGTGTCTGCAAGCACGTGTCTGTGTATTTTCACGTTATTCTAAAGTTGTCCTCCCCATGGGCTGCCTTCTTTTAGCTCCAGCCAAATCTTCGCCAAGCCCTACAGCCTCCGGTGGTTTCTCAGGCTTCTCTACCCAGCATATTAAAACAGGGGATCAGATAATGATGCTCTCCAGGCTGCCCTTGCATACCATTGCGATATGTATGGTTTTCACAAACCTTGGGTTTCCTATCATTCTTGTGCACTCCACCACGGACTGAGAACTTCCTCTGTCTTCATTCCTGGGGTACCTGCTCCCCAATCATTTATGCCACAATATGAAAGGCAAACTTTCTGTGCTCCTCCGAGTTAAATTTACAAAGGACAAATTCTAAGCAGTGCACCAGGCACTCTGTGACTATGTCTAGCAGTGAGGCCTCCAACATCCAGCGTCCTGGACTCTCTGCAAAGAGAGTTGAGGCACGGATTATTTGTTTTCACACTTTTTTTTTTCCTTTTGAGACCGAGTCTTGCTCTATCACCCAGGCTGGAGTTCAGTGGCTTGATCTCAGCTCACTGCAACCTTTGCTTCCCAGGTTCAAGTGATTCCTCTGTCTCAGTCTCCTGAGTAACTGGGATTACAAGTGACCGTCACCACACCTGGCTAATTTTTGCATTTTTCGTAGAGATGGGGTTTTGCCATGTTGACCAGGCTGGTCTCGAACTCCTGACCTCAGGTGATCCACCTGCCTCAGCCTCCCAAAGTGCTGGGATTACAGGCGTGAACCACCGTGCCTGGCTGCTTTCATGCAACTTCTTAGCTCAAGCTGGAGGAGCCAAGTGCTGGCATCTGGGGGTTAGATGGCTTAGAACACACATTTCTAGTTTGATTTCTGGCTGTCCACCCCCATTAGGAGCTAAAAATGTTGGTATTCACATTCTCGGGTGGCAAGTGGATCTAGAAGCCTCATAGAGAAAGCAGTGCCTTGTTTGTACCTCTGAGTCTTTTGTCTGAGGGAACAGGCACCTCCCCATGGCCAGAAGTTTCTTTTTCCAAGAGGAAGATGAGAATATGGAGTAAGAGGATGCATGCCATCTGGTGATCATCTCACAAGTGCTTGGAGCCAGGGTCAGCAAACACAGCCCACCAGCCAAAGCCAGCCTGCCATCTTGTTTTTATAGCCTGAGTGATAAGAATAATTTTTTTTTTTTTTTTTACTTTTTCAAATGGTTGAGAAGCCATCAAAAGAATATTATTCTATGACATGCGAAAATGATATCAAATTCATATTTCAGTGTCCATAAATAAAGTTTTATTGGAACACTGCCACGCTCATTCATGTACATATTGTTGAGGGCTGCTTTGGCACTACCACAGCACAGCTGAGAAGCTGTGACAAAGATGGTGGGCCTGCAGAGCCTGTACAATTTACCATCTGGTCCTTTACAGAAAACATTTGCTGACCCCTGCTTTGGAGACCAAATCGTCCCTCTGCCCTCACCCCGTCTCCCGATGTGTCACCTGAACAAGCTGAGCATCATGGGAAATTTTCTTGCCTCTTGGGTGGATTTTTCAAAATAAAGAGAAAGAGCGATATTGAAGGATGAAGCTGGGAACTAGTAATTCTTGGAATATCATATTTCTTGTGACCTGGCTCAAGTCATCTTAATTTCTCTCTGGGCCTCATCCTTCTCCCCCTGAAAAATAGGGCTGCCGGGAGTGATGGGGGAGCCAGGCGCATAGCCTTGTCCGTGTTCATCTTGGAGCCAGACCTCTGAGGACTGGCCTTACTTAAAGTGCTTCATCGGTGCCTGCCTTGGGTGTCCTTGTCCTAGTCAGACATGTCTCGATTTTTGTTTCTGAAGATATATATCATAACAACATGCGTGTGCTTTTAAATATCCCATTTAAAGGCATTTATGGCTGGGCGTGGTGGCTCATGCCTGAAATCTCAGCACTTTGGGAGGCAGAGGTGGGTGGATCACGAGGTCAGGAGTTCAAGACCAGCCTAGCCAACATGGTGAAACCTCATCTCTACTAAAAATACAAAAATTAGCCGGGTGTGGTGGTGGGTGCCTGTAATCCCAGCTACTTGGGAGGCTGAGGCGGTTGGATCACGAGGTCAGGGGTTCAAAACCAGCCTGGCCAACATGGTGAAACCTCATCTCTACTAAAAATACCAAAAATTAGGTGAGCATGGTGGTGGGTGCCTGTAGTCCCAGCTACTTGGGAGGCTGATGCAGGAGAATTGCTTGAACCCGAGAGGCGGAGGTTGCAGTAAACCGAGATCGTGCCACTGCACTCCAGCCTGGGCAACAGAGTGAGACTCCATCTCAAAAACAACAACAAAAACCTACCATGGGCAAACACTGTACTATACACTAAGGCGATGCAGGGAAATCAGTAATACAAGGGCCCTGTGCTCAAAAAGCTTTAACACGCATGATGCTATTATGTGCACACTCGTCACAGGACGAAGACTCAGACGGCTGAACACCCATTGCAGTGTGCCCACCACTTTGCGTTCACGATTCTCACACCCACCCCCTGCAGGAAGACAAAATTAGCTCCCTTTACAGAAGAGGTAACCAAGGCTCAGTACCCAAGCTTCCCTCATCTAGTGGGTGGTCTCCAGATCTGTTGGGTCCAAAGCCCAAGCCTGTCCCACTGCCGATAGAGTGCACAGCTTCTGCCTCAGAGAAAGAAAGATGGCGCTGCTGTTGTTCCCTAGACTCAGCTCTGCGGAAAGGAAAAAGGAAGGGTGAGCTGGTTTATTTTGGGGAAATCTCCCCATTAATTCTTAGGGTTCACTGAAGAAAGAAATTTTCTATACTTAGGTCCCCAGGGAGCTCTGCTTCACTTTCAGATTAGCAGCTGAGACCAAAGAAACACCAGGAAATGTACTTATTTCATTCCGCCTTGAATTACTCCCTGGCACCTCTGACTTCCTTGCTGGATTACAAAATCCTTGGCTGCAGGGATAGTCTCTCAGTCACCCTTAGATCTCCCAAACATGCCAGGTGTGGTGGCTCACGCCTATAATCCTAGCACTTTGGGAGGCTGAGGCAGGCGGATCACCTGAGGTCAGGAGTTCGAGACCAGCCTGGCCAACATGACGAAACCCTGTCTCTACTAAAAACACAAAAATTAGCCGGGTGTGGTGGCACATGCCTATAATCCCAGGTACTAGGGAGGCTGAGGCAGGAGAATCGCTTGAACCCAGGAGGCAGAGGTTTCAGTGAGCTGAGATTGCGCCACTGCACTCCAGTCTGGGCTACAGAGCAAGACTCCATCTCAAAAACAAATCTCCTAAACAGACAAATACTAAATACTTACTGTATGTCAGAACTTATGCTGGCTGTGGGACACGTGCTTTGTATACGGTAAGTGTTCACAGAATGCTTATTATGTAAATGAGTCTCTGCTGATTAAGTTCACACCAATGCCAGACTTTTTCTAGGAGCTTCCAGGAGATACTGGAGTCCTTGAAAAAAGAGGGAGGACACGGATATTCAGGGAATCTGTATTTCTCCCTTCACCGATTCCATCCTGCATCTCTGCTCTGAAAGGGATGTTCTCTCCATCGCTGGGTGGGGCCACCAGGTTCGTTCTCAGAGTTGCTGCTTCTTCCAAAGGCCAGTTCTGAAAAGCCACAAAGGAGGTGAGGTTTCTCCTCTAGTCTCTTTTTCTTGATCTTTTAGCCTGTCCTGGAATCTCGCTTTCACTGTAACCTCATTACCATTTTCAGTCCTCATGGACTCTTCTATTATTATTATTATTATTATTATTTGAGTCAGAATCTCGCTCTGTCACCCAGGCTGGAGTGCAGTGGCACCATCTTGGCTCACTGCAAGCTCCGCCTCCTGGGTTCATGCCATTCTCCTGCCTCAGCCTCCCGAGTAGCTGGGACTACAGGCGCCCGCTGCCACGCCTGGCTAATTTGCTGTATTTTTAGTAGAGATGGGGTTTCACCATGTTAGCCAGGATGGTTTCTATCTCCTGACCTCGTGATACACCCACCTTGGCCTCCCAAAGTGCTGGGATTACAGATATGAGCCACCGTGCCTGGCCCATGGACTCTTATTTTTAAGAGTCAAAAATCAAATGATCCCAAATAACGAAGACTTCAAGTATTACTAGGAGAGGACCCACCATTTCCCTTCATGCGTTGGCAATAGAGGCATGGTGTGTCCAGAGAGAAGTCAGGTTTCCTTCCCCTCCAGCCTCGGAGAGCCTCCTTCCGTGCTGGGTCTATTGTTAAAGTCTCCAGGCTGGCTGTCCCTCCTGAACCCTCTAGGTCATGCATGGACACTTGGACGCTGAACATTTTGTCAAAACAGTACTCAGTGTCAGGGGAACCCAAAGGAAAGAAAAATGGCTGCCAGAGTCAGGTGACCCAGCTTGCAAGTGACGACTTGCTCTCTGAAGCTCGTGGGCCCTCTTCCATCTTCCTCCCAGCATGATCCAGGTAGTGATATCACCTTGGCATCTGCCATCAGGAGTCCAAACCTGCCATCAGGTGTCCAAACCAGGGAATGTCCAAGAGGTGAAGGCCAGAGGCTCATCTCCGTGTTCCAACGTCCAGTCTGAGGTCACACTGCCACTTTGGACAATTGACAATGGGTGGCCTTGGCACTCCATGCAGAGAGGTGGACTTCATATTTGTAGGTCCACCAGGACAGCATCTCAGAATACTCTTAAGTCAACCCAACATCCATCCAAGAGGTGACCGCAAATGCAAAGTGGCCATTTTGTAACTATGACTTGTCTCAAGAGTCTGGGGTGGTGGACAGAGCCCCAAAGAGAAAACATCTCCGTAACATTCAAAGACGGTACCCTGCCACCTCTGTCCCCGGGATGTCTCCGTCTCCTCCTCTTTTCAGCTCACACAATTGTCAACGTGCAACTTGCTCCCTAGACCCTGTCCTACTACTTTGCAGGCAGACCCTGCCTTGCTGAACCTGAGAAGGGGACAAAGTGTTTGCGGTTCCCAAGGTTACTCCCCAAAGGCTTGTAAGAACTTTAAGAGAGTGTGTGGAATCATGAGCATGAAATTTTCACAGCTGCGCCCACACCCTGTGTTCCCATCCCTCCCGGTTTCCATCCACTTATTTTTCTTGACCCCAGTGGGGTAGACTGAGTCACCCCACACTAGTCTTTCAGATTCATGACAGTCTGCATCTGTGGATCTGACTGTGGATCTGCATCCCAGAGCAGCATCCCTGGCCTCTACCCACCAGATGCCAGTAGCATCCACACCCCAGTTGTGATAACCAAAAATGTCTCCAGACGTTGCCAAATGTCATCTGGGGGACAAGATCACACCTGGTTGAGAACTGATGAAAAGAAGAACAAAAACGCTTAGAGGGCTTCATTTATTTAGAATTAATGACTGTGCCACAGCAGCTTCCTGCTGGCCCCCAGCCCTCGACCTTGGGCTGTTCCATTTTACATCAGTCTTTTAGCCCTGCCCACCTACACCCTACACACATACACACCCCACCCCAGGCAGGCTTCCTGTCCCCGTTTCACAAAACTCCCAAAGGAAAGCTCTCTTGGCATAAGCTCCAGAAAGTGCGGTGGGGAATGCTGATGAGGGAATCAACAGGGTGAAGGGTGAAGGGTGAAGGGGCCTGTCGTGGAGGGGCGAGCAGGCTGGCTGGGGGCCGTGACGGCCAAAACTGTAGGATGTCCTAGTTCTGAGAGAGGTGGGATGACCGAATAGGACACAGGAGGTGGCGGCACTTGTTAGAACTTAAAATTGAAGCCACGGCTTTATCTCCTTCGACCCTCTGACAAATCGACTATTTGATTAACTGTGAATCTCTTTGCCTTTTAAATGTTTGACTTTATAAATTGTTGACTCCGGGTTAATGCATGCCGTTGTCTTTCTTTCCTTCCTGGGTTGGCTCTCTCCTGGCCAGGGGTGTGGACAGCTGGAACCTTGCCCTCTGAAGGGCCAAAACGCAAGTGGAAAAGGTAAGGCGGCCCTTACAGGCTGTTCTGTTGGGTGAGAAAAGGCTCACGATATCATGTTAATTAAAAAGAGGAGGACTCAAAAGTGTATATAGTATAACCCTAACTGTGCTTTATAATGCAGACACATAGATGTTCGCGTGCATGCACACACACACGTGCACACACAGACACGCACACACACGTGCGCACACACGCGCGCACACACACGTACACACACGCGCACACACGCACGTGTGCACACACACACGCGCGCACACACGCGCACACAGGTGCACACACGCGCACGTGCACACACACGTGCACACACACGCGTGCACACACATGTACACACACGCGCACACACACGTGCGCGTGCACACACACACACACGCGAGCGCACATACACACACGCACACAAAAAGTCTCAAGGAGAATGCACCAAAATGTTACCAGTATTTACCTCTAGCAGTGGATAAGACAATTTTAGTATGGTTCCTTATACTATTCTGCATGCTTCAGGTATTCTACAATCACTATGTATTAATTTTATAGCTTGAAAATAAAAACCATATTAAATGTTCTTTGTGTGTGTGTGTGTGAGATAGGGTCTTGCTTTGTGGACCAAGCTGGACTGGAGTGTAGTGGTTCAGTCATCCCCCATTGCAGCCTTAACCTCCTGGGCTCAAGCAGTACCCCCACCTCAGCCTTCCAAAGTGCTGGGATAATAGGCATGAGCCACCACGCCCAGCCTAAATGCTCTTTATTTTGTGTTATCATTATTATTATTACTATTATTATTATTTAGCGCCTGCAGAGGCTAAGAGGAATATTCATGTCTTTTCTGGAAGGGAATAATGACACTAAGACAGCTGACCTTGGGATGGGGTGAGGCAAAGGCAAGGCACATTGTTTGGGGTTCCTGTTCCTGCAACCCCCCAGAAATGAGAGGTTACATGTCTTGGGTGATGTCTGATGTGTGTCCATAGCCTCTGCTCATCTTTGGGGGCATCTGGAAGCCCAGAGCTCAGTGCCCAGGGGCTGGAGTAAAGTTAGCCCCCTGCAAAGCTGCTGTCACTCCACCAGGGTCTCTGCCACTCCTGTGACCAGCTGCAGCGGAGAGACCCAGCTGCTGGGAGGAGGAGCCCCACACCCATTACAGACAAATAGTGCAAGATCAAGGGAAAGTAATAGCCCAATTTCACTGTGGAAAATGCAGTCCTGACGGCAGGGCGTGGCCTGGTAAACACTCCACAGTTGATTTGCAAGTCAGATTCCTAGGGCACCTCTGAGTCCTTTGGGTTCTAAAGTGAGTCCCTTACTTCCTGCCAGGAGTGTTGGAAGAAGATCACTGCCAGGTGGTCTCAGAGGGGTCAGCGAAGAGACTTGGGCACTTGTCCACCCAAGTCCCTTGTGGTTGGCACTGGGCCCACCTGTGGGGGGAATAAGGTCAGAACGTTGTTCCCTGATCACTATGCAACATCTCAATGAGTCAGATGTGGGATGGGGTGGGCTCCCACCTCCCACCCATTTCCCCCCGGTCCCAGGGCCCCCACTGGAAACTATTACTATTAAGAGATGCCAGAATAGAGTCCATATCTTCATACCCTGCTTAGGCCACTAACTTTAGATCTGTGTAATTTGGGGTCCTTCCCAGGCCTTGGGCAGCCTCTTCTAGGGTCTCTGAGAACCTTCCAGAGCAGCAGGTTGACCTCCCTCAAGGGATGGTTCCTGGGGCCTTGCCATCCTGCTGGTGGCTAATTCTGAAGCACGTGTGGTGGTGACCAGGCTATAGGAGGTGCCCAGGGGGCAGGTGGAGAGGTCAGGAGGAGGCCCAGCCAGAGGCTCTGTGCCCTCTGTGCTGTATCCCCTAACAAGCATTCTTGCTGCTCACATATTTTCTAATTCTACTTAGATTGTTTATATATATATATATATTTTTTTTTTCTTAAAATAACTGAAAAAATACCTATCCAGAATATGTCTCAGTTCAAATCAACAAACATTTCTGGAGAAGCCACCACATACTATAAACATGCTGAGCACTGGGTGGGAATATGGGGAAGGTCTGAGACAGCAGAAGACAAAGGTCTCTGGCCTCTAGGAGCTTCCAGTTTTCAGGCTTAAAGAGCCACACAAGTGTCCAGATGAAGACGGAGCAACTCAACTGGGAAAATCTGGGAGGGCTTCCTGATGGAAGTGTCATCTCAAAGCACAAGTAAGGTTTTCATAGTCCTGGAAGCAAGTGAAGGGAGGGGTGGTTGCATTCCATGCACAATCCCGGCAGCATGGAAGCTCAGCCTGTTCACCCACGGCGCTGGAAGGGGAGCGCTCAGAGTATTCTCTTGGGTTGGTCCCAGCTCCTCCCAGCGGGCTTGGGGCCCCATAGCCAGTGTCCCTCCCACCCCAGATATCCCAGCCCTGTCGGCAGCATTCCCATTACGCTCCCCTTCTGGGAAACGGTTCCTGACTCTGAGCTCACCAGCCTTCCCCAGTCAGGTGTTCCATGTACAGTCAACTCCATTAATTTGGAAATTGTGATGATTTCATCTGAGCGAGGACGATGTTTGGCTTTGCATTAAAAATCTGGCTTATAAGCAAATTATTTCAGTAAATAAAATTTCAAGGCTAGCTGCTTGTCCTGCTCCAGCAAGCCCTTGATTCAAGCAAGGGCACTCCAGAGGGAGGACAGTGACTGACAAGGAGGAAGGTGCTGGGCTGGGCGTCTTCTTGCAGTTGGCCTGCCCTGGGGAAGCTGGGACCTTATGGAGCCAACCTTGCCTCATCTGGAAAGTGTCAGCGGGTCCCAGAAGCATGATCCCTGCCTGGGCTTTCTGGGAGTGTGTGTGGGTTGCTGGGGTAGGCTAAGCCACACCTCACTGACCCCCTCCCACGCTTACACGTGCACATGAGAGAGGCCCCGTCTGCGTGTCTGTGTGCCTGTCCATCCCCACTTGCAGTCAAGAGCTTTAGCGTCTACACCTGCTTTGGAATCCCGACTCCACTACTTACTAGCTGGTTGACCTCGGGCAGGAAATTTTCCTTTTCACCCCTTTCTAATTCTGAGCATTTATTAACTTTCAGCCACTGGGCTTCTCCAGTGTAAGGTATTAGTATTTCCACTTTGCAGATGAGGAAAACTGAGGTAGGGAGAAAAAGCGAGCAAGGGAGAGACAGACACACACACAGAGAGAGGGAGAGACAGACACACACACAGAGAGAGAGAGAGACAGAGAGACACAGAGAGACAGAGAGAGAGGGAGAGAGAGAGAGCAAGCGCCAAGTGGTTTGCCTAAGATCACACAGCTGGTAAGGTGCCCGAAGGCCCTTTATCTTACAAGGGTGCTGCGTGAGTCAAGTGAATAGCAGAGGTAAAGCTCCCACATCTGGCACACAGTGAGTGCTAGATAAATGGTTGTTATCATTGATATTCTATCGTCTCTACTCCCTGCCCGACCCCAGCAGAGCCTCCGTGGAGGGTGGGAGCGCAGGGCCATCTGTCTGTCCTGGGAGGCTGCGCAGGTGAGGCTGGAGCCCAAGGATCAGGGCGGTGGAGAGGAAGGTTTTCTCCCTCCAAGCAGTGCTCTGATTGGAGCCCATTTACATCTTAAAACCCAACTTAGAAAACCACAATCCATCAGCCAGTGATGGTGTAAATTGCTTTGCTAAATATATTTCTGGGTACATGGTAAGTAAAAATATCATGAATTTAATAAGCCTTGGAATTCACATTTTTCCAATCCTAATTAAGTTTCTCCTCTGCTTTGGACGTACTCCTCTCTTCGGTAAGATTGGGAAGGGAAGGCGTCTGTGCACTGGGCTGGGTCCAGCTAGGTGCTTTATATCCGCTGACGCATTGCATCCTTTCAGTGGCTCCGTGCAGCTGCGGTCACTATACTCATTTCATGGAGGCAGGACTGAGTCTCAGGGAGGTTCGCTCTCTCCACGGTCATGGCCAAGAGCCAGGATTTAAACCCAGTTCTGTCTACCTTCTTCTACAGTCCCCACCCCCAACACTGGGTCAATGAAGTAGCCCTTCTGGCCCCAGGATCTGGGCACAGCTTGGCTCACCCACTGGGGATATCCAGTTTCATTGGTCCCCTTTAGAGCTGTGTGCATGCCACATTTTCACTCATGAGTTCCCACATCCCCAGGGATGAACCATGAACACATAAACACTAGCTGTGGGTGCTGTTGGCAGTGGCAGCATCTCTGCCCAGAACGGCCGCCTCAGGGGTATGTTCACCTTGTGATGGCTAATTCGCTGTCAACTTGGCTGGGCCACGGTGCCCAAATAGTTGGTCAAACATTACCCCGGATGTTGCTGTGCAGGTGTTTTTTGGATGAGATGACCTTGACAGTAGTGGACTCTGAGTAAAGCAGATGGACCTCCATGGTGTGGTGGGCCTCGCCCAATCAGTGGAAGGTCTGCATAGAACGAAGCCTGACCTGCCCCCGAGAAAGAGGGAGTTCTGCCAGCAACGGCCTTTGGACTCAACTGCATCTCTTCCTCCCGCTTCCTTCCTGCCAGCCCACCCTGCAGAGTTTGGACTTGCTGCCCTTATCAATCAAGTGAGCCAATCCCTTGAACTAAATCTCTCTCTAGACCTAGAAATGCACATCCCGTTGGCTTTGTTTCCCTGGAGAACCCCAATCGAATGTAGCCACGTTGAGCCCTGTGCCAGGCCTTCTGCCAGCACGGACTCCTCGCAAGCTCTGGAAAGTGGGAGCTGTCGTCGGTCTTTTACGAATGAGTAACGGGAGCTCGGAGAGCATGAGTGGTTTGCTTTCCGTCCTGGCCGAGGAGCTGAGAGCTTTGAATTAATCAGAGCAGAGTCTGAATTCCCGGTCCTGATGTGTGACCACCGTGGTGGGCCTCTGTTTCCTCAGTCACAGAGTGGGGAAAACACCTTCCCCACGGGGCTGTTCCAAAGGTTTAACTGGGCGAAGTTGGCAAAGCGCTCGGCAAGTGGAAGCTGTTAGCCGGGGAAGAGTCAGGTTTTAACACAGGTGCACCAGCTACTATAGTCATCTAGCTGGGTTTGTGGCCTCCGAGGGTCCCCATCTGAGCGCCATAGGGTTTTCTGGCCTCTGTCCTTGTGTTCGGGCCAGGACAGGCTCCTCCAGGCTGCCCCAGGGCTGGTGCCCGGGTTCCTTTCTCATTTCCTGGGAGGCCCCAACACAGAGCAGCTGGGCAGCAGGGCAGGCCCCGTCTGCAGGAGGGGTGGCCTTCCATCCTCTGGTGCTGAGTCTGCCGTGGCGCTGCTGTGTAACTGTCCACAGAACATTAGTTGCACATTACAGGGTTATGATCCATAGCTCGATATATTCCCCAGATGGGTGGGATTCCGGAGAGCTGCGTGCAAGCCCCCGAGGGAAGGAGCAGGGCAGGAAGCCTCAGCAGTCCCTTCCTTTGCTGGGCCTTAGGCTGCTGCACAGATGTTCTGAGTCACCTTAGGGAGGGTCCCCAAAGCACTGGGTAAGACCCACCCACCTCAGTCCTCCCCTAAGTCTCCCCGCTTCTGTTAGGTCGGATGGTGTGCAGGAAACCAGGCCAGGGCTCAAAGACAGTCCTGTTTGCTTTCCAGCAGCCGAGGGCCCTGTGCTAACTACTTTTCCTCTTGGGTCCAGTCTTTGGGATCTGACCTAGCTCTGCTTAAATCCCTCCAGCTTTCCATTGCTTCTAGGACAAACCTCACGTCTTCAGCACAGCCTCCAAGCTATGCACAAACTGTCACCTGCCCAGGACTCCACCCCTCTCTCCTCCCACTCCAGGTTCCATCCCTTCCTCCCTTCCTCCAGCAACCCAAGTGCCTCCTGCGACAGGCCCTGCCTGGTCTTTTCCACGAGGTGCCATCAGCCCCATTTCTGGAAGAGATGAGTGTCCCTGTCACACGCTCCTGCTGCCCCGCTCTGCATTCCGGCGCTGACAGCAAGGCTGCAGATACCTGTCCCAGAAGGAGAGGGAAAGGGCTCAGCACACCCATCTTACATTTGGAGAACTGCCACCTACTTCCACCCCACAGGGCTCAGCGAGCTGCTTCAGAGCCAGGCAAGGGCGTGAGCTGTGGAGCCAGCTCCTGGCACTTCCTGTATGATCTTGAACAAGCCGCATCGCCTCCCTTTGCCTCAGTTTACTCATCTCTAAAATGAAGATATTGGGCCAGGTACGGTGGCTCACATCTGTAATCCCAGCACTTTGGGAGGCCTAGGTGGGCAGAGGTGGCCATGGCTGTTCAGGGTTTTGGGGTGGGGTGGGGGTCCTGCTCTTTGTAATTTGAGCTCAGGAGTTGGAGACCAGCCTGGACAACATGGTAAAACCCCATCTCTATCTTAAAAAAAAAAAAAAAAAAAATTAGCTGGGTGTGGTGGCAGACACCTGTAGTCCCAGCTATTTGGGAGGCTAAGGCAGGAGAATTGCTTGAACCCGGGAGGTGGAGGTTGCAGTGAGCTGAGATCATGCCCACTACCCTCCAGGCTGGGTGACAGTGAGACCCTGTCTCAAAATAAAATAAAATAAATTGAAGAGATCAATAGTACTGTTATCAGAGGTTGTGGTGAGGATTAATGAGTCAGTGAGTGAGCCTGGAAAATGGATACAGAACCCATTATTATTATTATTATTATTATTATTATTATTATTATCTCCCTTGCCGCAAGTCAACCAAAGGCTGGAGGAAGCTGGCCTTGCTGAAGTGTGGTTTCTGAAAGAAGGCTGTTCTCTCCTTTCCTATGGAAGAAGGAAAGGGGGACTTTCTCTCCCATATTATGGCAGCTCCCCGCTAGGCCAGCAGTGTAGCCAACAGACTGCCTAGCCATGCAGGCTGAGGATGGGGATAACTAGGTCTGCTGGGTCCAGGGAAGGGTGGTGAGGATGTTGCCTGCTCTCCCACCTGGCGGGCAGAGTTGTGCACCCCTGCCTTGCATGGAGTGAACCCCACAGGAGGGAGCTGAGATGCAGCCGTCGTGCAGGTGCCCCAACCAGGAAGGTCCCTGGCTGGGTGAGGGGCAAGGGGCTGGAAGTGGTGGGGGCGGGGATGAAGTTGGCAGGAGCTGGACCTCCCAGATCAAGGAATGGCGCTGTGGGGGCCCCTGCAGGGTCCATGTGACCCCCATCCTCACAGTGGGGCCAGGGATGGTCGTTCAGACTTAGAAAGGCCACCAGCCAGAGCCACCTGAGGTCTCCCCAGCCCCTCATGGCTGAGGGAGCCAGACAGGCAGGGAGGCAGTGGCTGGAGAGTACAAAGAGCAAGACCCCCACCCCACTCCCAAACCCTGAACAGCCATGGCTAGGACTGGCCTGCTGAGGATGGTGATGGGAAGGGAGGAGTGGAGTTTTGAACTCTGCAAAGACAGAAGTTTTAAAACAAACCGAACCAAATACAGGGGTGAGATGGCGCTAATAGCTGGGCACAGCTGAAATGTATATAATTTGACCAGCTGTCTTTAAGGGAGAAGGCAGGGGAGGTTTGACGGAATGTAGTTAGGGGGAGTTACAGGGACACGTAAAACCACTTCCTATTTACTCTAACAAGCCAGAACTACTCAGTGCATGGGTTCAATGGATTTATTTGCCTAATATCCCTGTCTTCCTATGTGAGTCAATCTGGGCTTTCCCTGGTGGAGGTGCTCACATCCCATTGGGCACACAGTAGGCCTTTAATAAATGTGAGGTGGATGGATTGGGAGTGGGCGGGCTTTGCTTTTCTAACTGTGGAGCCCAGGGAAGAGGAATTCTTTGCAATTGCCAGTCACCCTGAGAGCGGTTCTCTCTGCCTCCCATCTGCCCATGGCTAAACCTGGCCCTGTGTTTCATTCCTGGTTCCAGGTTGGAGCAGAGGGTGAGGAGGGTGAGAGGTGGAAGAGAATGCTGGCATGTGTTTCTGACACTCAAATATCTGCTCCGGGTGTTCTTTATTACTTATTTATTTTTGAGACAGGGTTTTGCTCTGTTGCCCAGGCTGGAGTGCAGTAGTGTGATCTTGGCTGACCGCAACCTCCACCTCCTGGGTTCAAGTGATTCTCTTGCATTAGCCTTCTGAGTAGCTAGGATTATAGGTGCCCACCACCATGCCTGGCTAATTTGTGTATTTTTAGTAGACACAAGGTTTCATCATATTGGCCAGGCTGGTCTCGAACTCCTGACCTCAAGTGATCCATCTGCCTCAGCCTCCCTAAGTGCTGGGATTACAGGTGCGAGCCACAACTCCCGGCCTCCTGGCGTTCTTTAAACGGGAGAAATAAGCATGCCATTAACAATGGCAAGACAGAGTGAGATGCATCCACCTCTTTCTGCCCGATGGGAGCTGCACTGCAGGGGACATGGAGGGGATCACTGGCTGCACTGGAGGAAGGGCGCTGGCCCCAGCCCCATGTAGATCCAGGGCCCTGCGAGGAGCCAGCTCTGGATAGAACGTGCCATATATGTCTCTGGGTGGGGGACAGAGCACATGACACTTTCCCCCCACTTCTACTTTCTTCATTTTCCTGCAAAGCCTGGACTGTAAAGAAGGGGATCTCTGCATCTCATAAGCCCAGAGGCCAACAGCCAGCTTGTTTGGGAGTCCAGAGTCTGAGGCCACAGCCGGGAGAGAGCCCTGTCCGTGGCAGCTTCTAACCCACGTCCTAGTTCCTGGCAACTGGAGATCCTGGAGGAGACGGCTCCCGGTGGCTTTGTCGCTGACCTCCCCAGATCATTTTTTCAGACACGTAGAACCTTCCTCTCTCCTCCTTAATAGCTCCCACAGCTGCCAGCCCTGAGGGCTTTTCTTCTTTTAAATCAAATTCCTCTCTGGGTTTAATACACACGTGCGTGCACGTGCTCAGGAGCCCACGAGGCTGAAGCGGACCACGCCTTCTCAATTTCCCCAATTCATCCCTTTCTTGCTGTGATGTCTTCTGGTCACTTGGTGAGCTGCTGCAATCACCTGGGGCGGGGCGGGGCGGGGCGTAGTTACTGTCCAATTTGCTTCCCCTGGAGGAAAACTGTCTCCTCCACCACACTGAACACCCCGCTCGCTGACTGTCCCCCGGCTGCCCTTGTGGGCAGGGCTGGGCGAGGGAGCATGTGTGGCTCAGGGAAAACCCATCCCCGTGCCTGGTTGCACTTGAGATTTTACTCAAAGTAAAATCTTTATGTTCCCATAATGGAGGAATGTAAAGAGCAGTGGACTTGCCTCACTTTCTCTGCCTCCTGTTTTCTTCTCTCTGTCAATCTGGCAGCCTCAGGACAGGTGCACCTTTGTAACCACCTGGGGATGTAGGCGCCGGTCCTCTGAGTCCAGAGCCGTTTCTTCCTCCCGAAGCCGGCTTCGTGTTCCAGAGCGGCTGGAGCCACCGAAGCTGGGACTCAGGCATGTGATCGTACTAGAGGTATTTTTAGCTTTCTCATTAACTGAGTGCTTTCAAATTAGCCTTGTATTAACCTCAAAGGAAAATGAAAGTGTTTTTTTTTCCTCTTCCCAGAGTAAGTCTCTCTCCTGCAGAATATCAAGGTTTCCGTGATTAACGTTTCATGCGCCTTGAAGCTCTAATAAAGTTGGATTCGCTAATATCTAACTTGATGGAATAATTGGCTCATGATCTTTGCAATGGTGAGAGGGAAGCTGCCATGCATGGGAAGTGGTCTTTCCCTTCTCATCTCACACATCTTTTGTTTCTGCCTCCCCGTCCCCTCCACACCCTCATTTCAGAAGAGTCTAAGGGACCAACGCTCGGTGCCTGGTCTTCTCTGGAAAGCATCGTCTGTTCTGAGTGGGTGACTCCAGACTGACACTCAGCCACCTCCCCTCTTGGAAGCCAGGAGACCAGGGTCACAGAGGAGGCCTGTTGACTTTGGCAATGTCCCTTAAAGTGGGCTTATTTCTCTGCATCCAAGGTTCAGGCTGGAGAGGGGAGTAAATAGCCTTGCAATTTCCGAGCAGTCCCAGGTATCAAGTCTCATGAGGCGAATCCAATTTCCACTCGCCACTGGAGAGGCAGGCGTGATCTGTCCAGCCAGGATTACCTGTGAGCAGTGTCTTTGTCTCAGGAACAGCAAAGATGGGCTTTTTTGAGAGGTAGCAGTAGACCAGACCCTCAGAGGAGATTGTATCTGGGAGTAGGTACCTGTCCCAGACAGAGTGAGCTGCTGACACCATCTGTTCCCCAGGTCACTGGAGGAAATCGGAGGGTTGCTTCCGAAGGACTCAAGTCACGGTTTTGATCCTTTGCTGACTGGTCTCACCTGTCTCTGGGCCCCAGGGTGACTCCTCTAGGGTGACTCCTCTCTGCCCTCCCCTTTCTCCCTCTCTTCTCCTTAATCCTCACCATTGCTTGCCTCTCTCTATCCCTACTTTGTCTCCTCCATCTCACCCTTCATTTGCGAGTCCGTGCTTCTAGAGTTATAGCAAAGAAGGGCTCTAGGCTTCTCAACTGGAGGCCTCCTAGGGAGACAATTTGCTTCTGATCAGCATTTTGCTCCCTATGTGAGCAGCTCTGATGAAGTTTTTGTCTTGTGTTTGGGTGTGCTGCTTGGTCCCAGAGCTCCATCTCACAAGTGGGACAGTGGGGGCTGCCGGGAGGGAGGTTTCCTCCCCGGGGATTCCCACTCAACCTCCCTTGCCATCCCAGCAGCCTGTGCCCTCCCCAAGTGGCTCACTTACTCTGCTCTAGATGTGACCAGGTTCCTGGAGGCCTAAGAAAAGACGGCAGGCCTGCGATTTAAATAACTAAAGCGAAGATCCCAGAGCCAGGCATGCATGGCTACACTATACATAAGCCTACACTCCTGTACCATGTATCCAATGCCTCCTACCTGATTCCACCTGAAGGCCCCTGCCACTCCAAAATCAACATGTTGAAAAACAAACTCAGGTTGGGCTCAGTGGCTCACACCTATAATTCCAGCACTTTGGGAGGCTGAGGCAGGTGGATCACCTGAGGTTAGGAGTTCAAGACCAGCCTGGCCAAGATGGCAAAACCCTGTCTCTACTAAAAGTACAAAAAATTAGGGCGTGGTGGTTCATGCCCATAGTCTCAGCTACTTGGGAGGCTGAGACAGGAGAATCTCTTGAACCCAAAAGGCGGAGGTTGCAGGGAGCCAAGATTGTGCCGCTGCACTCCAACCTGGGTGACAGAGTGAGACTCCATCTCAAAAAAAAAAAAAAAAAAAAAAAGCAAACCCATCACTCCCTGTTCAATTCCTTCCCCCTTCTGTGTTTCTTACCCAGCTCAGCTCATAGTGTCACCCTCGACCCTGTCCCCAAGTCAAATCTGGGAGTCACCCTAGGTCCCTCCACATGCCTCCAAGTCATGTCAGCACCCCTGGGATAGGCCCTGTTGTCCTCTCTCCCCACTATTCCTGCAGTAACTCCAGACCTTGCTACCTCTTCCCAGTGCATTGCAACAGTCCCTCAGTTTGTCTTTCTGCTGAGAATCCCTTTTCTGCAGTAGAGTGCTTGTTCTAAAATGTGCTTCCCCCTTGCTAATACCTCTCGGTGGCTCCCAGTTAACTTTGGCCAAAGCCCACACTCCCTGGGCCACTTGGGAGAGGGACCCACTGGTTTCTCCTACCTTCTTCCCAGTTGCTCTCCCTCCCTACAAACCTTTATTCATCCAGACCCAATCAGCTGCGCATCCCTTGACGTTTCACACTCTTGTGCTTTGTACACAATGCTGCCTCTGACTGGAAGGCTCTTTCCTCCTGGTCCATTCAGTGAACTCCTATTCATCCTGCAAAACTTCCTCAAATGTATCCCTCTCTGAGACGCTATTGCAGCTGAGAGGTTCTCCTTGATGCTTAATGGAATCCCTGCATGTCACCATCTCATTTCCCCTAGATCTCACAGATGTCTACACTACAGCTCTATAGAAATGTGTGCTCAGGAGAAATGTTCCCTGGGTCTTTTGCATTCTGAGGGACAGTTACGAGGGTACATCTTTCTTCCAGGCTTTGCAGACATAGCCAGAGTTGTAGCTGCCCAAAGTCCAATTTGGGCAGATCAGTGTCTTTGTTCTCCTTCTTTCTCATTGTCCTTCCCTCCTGTCTTTTGAGATGGAGTCTTGCTCTGTTGCCCAGAGCTGGAGTGCAGTGGCAAGATCTTGGCTTACTGCAGCCTCTGCTTGCTGGGTTCCAGTGATTCTCCTACCTCAGTCTCCTGGGAAGCTGGGATTACAGGTGCATGCCACCACACCTGGCTAATTTTTGTACTTTTAGTAGAGACGTGGTTTCGCCATGTTTGCCAGGCTGATTCCCCCCGTCTTCTATTGTTTATTCCAACTTTCCTTTGAGGAGAATGAAGCCCTCACTAGGGTGCTGCTCTTGGAGGCTGGGTTTGCTTTTCTAAACCAGAGCCTCCTATGGTCCTTTCCCCTCTGCTGCCTCATATTCCTTGACCTCATCCTCTTCCTCCTCCTCCCCAGGGGCAGAGGCATTGCCTTCTCATCTCCATGGCCTGCAGACTCTCGTGTCTGGGAGAAGGAGCAGCAACCTGTAACTACAGAACTGCCGTCACGGTCCACATCGGTACCGCGTGGCTGCTCCCAGCCCTGGGTCCCTCCAGCACTCATTAGTAGCTGCACCAGAGCTGGATGGGGAAGGAAGAGGGATGGGATTCACTGGAGTCCTCGTTAGGAGGAATTCAGGCCAAAGATTTGGAGAAGAGGAAGCTGGTCCTACTGGGCACGGCAAGGTGGGTGGATTTTCTGTTTCTCATCTGCCCATTGTCCCCCGTCTCCGCCCCCCTTCCTGCCAGCTGTTCTCTATCATTCGCCTGCTTGGGAAAGGCAGCAGCACAGGTGGGGCTCATTTTGAAAAAGCCTCATCCATTAAAGAAACTAGTCAAAGTCAGGTGGGGGGTAATTAGTCATATTTCAAAAGAATTCTTATGTATCAAAGGGCTTCGTGGCAGGGAGCCTGTAATCGCCCACACCCTGGAGTATGGACATCCGTGGGGACAGCCAGGCCACATTGCACCTGCTGCGTTTGCCAGGTCTTACCAGCTTATTTTCCCTCCTGTGAGTTAAAGAATTGTCTTTTTGTTTTAATTAACGTTTTTGTTATCACGCCTTTTCTTTGACGGAGGGGAGGAGCCTGGGTTGATTTTCCTCATTTCACTGACGTAGAAAACTGAGGTGAGAGTTGCACAGCCAGAAGCGCAGACACACAGAATCCAAGGAGGGGCAGAAATGCTCATTCCACCCAAGAACTCTCATCCTTTTCCTCCTTCGTGAGAGAATCCCTGTTACATTTGGGGAGGTGATGGAACCAGCTATAAAAGATCATATTTTCTGGCTTTCTAAGCAACGAAGCATGGCTGTGGGAATACATTCCAGGCTTGGGATGAGAAAGGGGCTTTGGGGCAGGCGGCTCAGCTAGGAGGGAACACCCCTCAGATGCTTTTCCCACTCCCTCCCTCCCTGCTGCCTGGAAGGTGATGGTTGGAGCTCCCGCAGCCATTTTGGACCAAGTCAGGGCCTTGGAAATGGAAGCTCAGTCCCAGGATGGCAGAAGCAGAAAGACAGAGGGAGACTGAGTTCTGATAACCCCAGAATTGCCTTACTGGCCTGAGACCACTTACCTCTGCACTTGTTTTATATAAGAGAAGAAAGAAGTTGCCATCTTGGTTAAGCCACTGTTAGTTTGGATTGTGTGTTGCATGTGGCTGACCCTAATTCTTGGTAATAAGTTAAGTTTCCTGACTCTTATCTTCAAGACTACATCATGCCCACAGCCTGGAGGCAGATGGGACACAGCTGGTTTTCCCAGTCTGTGTTTACAACCCGGTTACAACTTTCCCCAAATCTAGTGTTTTTCGCCCTCTACTCCAGCTTTTCCTGTGGGCCTGTGGATGTAAGTGATCTGGTAGCATCAAGGGGGTGTTACAGGAATGGCGTCCAGATCCAGACCCCAAGAGAGGATTCTTGATCTCATGCAAGAAAGAATTCACGGAGAGTCCCATAGAGCAAAGTAAAGGCAAGTTTATTAAGAAAGTAGAGGAATAAAAGATTGGCTACTCCATAGAGCAGCCCCAAGGGCTGCTGGTTTCCCATTTTTATGGTTATTTCTTGAGGATATGCTAAAGAAAAAAAGGGGGTGGATTATTTATGCCTCCCATTTTTAGACCATATAGGGTAACTTCTTGATGTTGCCAGGGCATTGGTAAAGTGTCATGGTGCTGGAGGGAGTGTAGCACAGAGGATGACCAGAGGTCACTCTCATCACTGTTTTGGTGGATTTTGACTGGCTTCTTTACTGTAACCTGTTTTATCAGCAAGGTCTTTATGGCGTGTATCTTGTGCCAACCTCGTGTCTCATCCTGTGACTTAGAATGCCTTAACCTCCTGGGAATGCAGCCCAGTAGGTCTCAGCCTCATTTTACCCAGCTCCCATTCAAGACGGAGTTGCTCTGGTTCAAACACCTCTGACAGGAGGACTCCTGAAAAGGGAGATAAAAGACTCTCCTGGGGCCACACCACTTAGCTGGAAGCACTGAGGGACCTCAGCCCTCATGTCAGGGTATGCAATGCCACAGAGATGAAGCCCACTGCCCTTTTGTAATCAGCTCTCTCTTTGTGGCCATGTCCACTCATTCAGGCTCCTCCCTCCTCTCCCCCTTGGCTGGGATCCCTCTTTCCTCCCACTACTTTTCAGCTAGCGCCCTTCCCTTAGCAGGCGAATACCTGGCGGTTGGGCATAAGAATTCCCACTGTGTCTGTTGTCTTACATAGGCATGTCTGACATGCATCACTTTGGCGCTCATGAGGTCCACTTAGTCTATGTAGCTTGGTGTGGGTTTTAGCCTATGCCAAATCTCCACTTCTCTTTTCTGTTCTCATCCCCACAATGTACCTTTGGGCAACTCTTTGCATTTTTGGACCTTGCTATTTGCCCACCATAAGATAAATGAGTTGGATTGATCTCTAAGACCTTTCCCAGCTTTTAATCCCCAAGATGGCCAAGGTGGAGTGAGCTCAGACAGAGAAAGTCACCAGCACCTAGTCTCCAGCCAGGACTCGGACCAGCCCAGCTGCTTCCTGGCTCCCACATCAGTGCTGGCAGGAGGCAGGCAGGTGGCGGTTTCTTTCCCACTCTAAAGCCTTCCTTGGGTCCCTGCCCGGTGACCCCTCTCACGGGGGCTCAAGGGGAGAGGAGAAAGGGCTGTGCCGGCTGGCTTTCCTCCTCACCTCCCATTACCCAGGTCCTCCAGGGCAGGAAAGCCATGGCAGGGGTGCTTTTAAAACTGAAGGATCTTCCTGAGCTCTTTAACTGGCAAATGGTGTTAACAGTCCTCCCAGGGCCCTGGAGAGAGAGATTTGAAGGCCGCATTCATTAGCAGAAGCCGCATCAACGGAGGTGGCCGCCGCAGCTGTGGCTCTGAGCAGGTCTTTGTGAGCGTCCTGATTTCCTGGCCTTCCTGGACAGACTTCTCAATACATTTCAGCGTCGATATTTGTGGGTTTAACTTGCCATGTGGGTCCTGATGAAGTAGCTTGCGGTTTTTAATCTATTCATTCTTTTCATATTAGCCGGGAGTTCCATCTCTTGTTCCGCCGCCTCTTCCCTTCAGCCCGTGGTTATCTCAGCTTCCGGGGGTGGGTGGATGGGACTCCTCCCACTGCAAGGGCAGTGAAGCATCCACTGGGAAGCTGTCCTGGTGTCCCCATCGTGGGACATTAGTAAAAGCAGCGACCCAGTTTCTCAGAGTCCTGGATGCTGGCCAGGGGTCTGTTTTGTAGAAAATGACTGATCTTAGTTCAAAGATTCAGTGGTTAGTATTTGAGTGAGATACAAGTTCCACTCCCAACCCCAGGTCCTGTTGTTCCCACCCCATCTCCCTAGGATACAGTCTATAGGCTCCTTTCGATACTGACTGATGCTTTCCCTAATCCTGAAAAATTCCTAGAGGAGACTCCATTGTATTTCTTAGAAATGCTTTTTTGTCAAGTCTCAGGACTCTTCAAAGAGAAGAACTTTTTTTTTTCTTTATAAAATCGTACAGCTAGAAGAGCCCCCGGGGATTATCTGGTGTAACCCCCTCCTTTTACAGATGAAAAAACTGAGGCTCAGAGAGGTGATGTGCCAGAGGCCCAAATTTGCACAGTTTTCTCAGAGGCTAAGGCTTCTGACTCCCAGGTCACCACCACTCTTTGACTCCTGATTAGCTCCAGGCAGCTCAACGCCTGGCTGGAGGCGCCAGGAGGGGTGGGCAGCACCCTCCCTCCCTGTTGCATGCTCTAGGCCTCTGATAAGACCAACTCTTTTGAAATTGTTAGTACTGTCGGGGCTCTAAGAATTCTCAGAGATTTCAACTGAGAATTTTCCTTTCCAGACTTGACCTTTAAGGATTCATCCTGCTAAGAAATTCTTCCGTGGGGATCCTAGCGGGGGCTTGGGTACGTGCAAGCAAAGGGCCTGGGCTTCTGTGAATGCCTGGTGATCTATGCTTGTGCTTTGTGAGACAGCGGACCTCAGGGTGGGAGTGAAATCATCACTTCGTTGGGTCGGCCCACAGAAGACCTCTTGGGAAGGACAGGGACAGAGGAGAGTTTGGCGGAGGATTGGGAGGCTGCTCTCCCAGGCTGCTGCCCGCTGGTATCCTACCTCAGTCCTGGGCAGAGGTGTTCCTGGACCAAACTGAGGGTCGGGCTGCTATTTCTCATGGCCCAATAACAAGATGCAGATGAACTGGGGAGGAAGAGAGTTTTTATTTCTGCAACGGGTGACGGGGAAAGGGCCTGGAAATTATTGCCAGGTCAACTCAAACTTACAAAGTTTTCCAGAGCTTACATACCTTCGAAGCTATATATCTAAATAGAAGTGTACGTTCATCGAAATACATAAGTTGGGTGGGTGCAGTGGCTCACGCCTGCAATCCCAGCATTTTGGGAGGTCGAGGCAGGCAGATCACCTGAGGCCATGAGTTCAAGACCAGCCTGGCCAACCTGGTGAAACCAGGTCTCTACTAAAAATACATAAATTAGCCAGGCACGATAGTGGGCACTTGTAATCTCAGCTACTTGGGAGGCTGAGGCAGGAGAATCGCTTGAACCCGGGAAGCGGAGGTTGCAATGAGCCGAGATCACGCCATTGCACTCCAGCCTGGGTGACAAGAGCAAAACTTCGTCTTAGGAAACAAACAAACAAAAAAAAGACATAAGCGATTAACTTATTTTAATCTATAACTAAGGCTTGAGTCCTAAAGACCTTCTTCTGAAGTCTCAGTAAATTTACTTAATCTAAATGGGTCCAGGTGCTGGGGTGATTACCCTTATCTTGTTTCGGGCTAAATCACAGAGGTTTGGCGAGTTTCTTCAGACCCCCGATAAAACTTGTTTCATCCTAAATGTGTCCTGTTAAGAATTCCTTTGTTGTTTTGTCATGCTTTAAGGCCCAGGAAAAACTCCTAAGGCCTAGGCAAAACTTCTGGTGGACCTTTGTTGCATTCCAGCCTTTGTATAGGGTGCTGGCTTTTAATGTTTAGCTTAGCCACTCAGTCAGTACTGAGACAGCTGTTATGGACGGCTGCGTCCGTGAGATCTGCCTGCAACAGAGGGACTAGAGCGGAAAGGAAGAGTGTTTGTCACACAAGACCACCTGCCTGGTGCTGGGGATGCAATGGGATGCTTCCTGCACTTACCAGAACCGTCTGTGGGCCAAAGGGACGTGGGATGGATGGGAAAGGGGATTGCCCCCTTGTCCGACCTGACCCCATTAGCAAAGGGGCTTCAGCCAGGTGGCATCGGCAGTGTGAGACAGGGGTACGGGTGGCCCTAGGTGGCAGTGACAGTGGCAGTGGCAGCTGGTTTGTCTCAGCCAGGTGGCCCCAGAAACAGTTGTCTGGGGAGGTGATCCCAGGAAGCACTGATAAGAGACTGGGAAATGAGCCTGGAATGGGATCAGCTGGTTCTGGACATGTTTTAGGCCCACACCCTGCACCTGGATCCCTTCACGGGCCTCAGGGCCAGGTGCACCACATCATTCCAAATCGTCCCTCCTGAGGGCTGAGGAGCTGGGATGTTTTAACATCCATGGGGGTTAATTCTCTGGCAGATCCAGCTTCCCCAGAATTGGGCCGTAAACATGCTCCTGGCTCCCGTGAAAGCTCCCAGACTGAGTCATGGGTGTTTGCAGTCAGCAGCCATGGGCATTGGAGCTGTCAGCGCCAAGACAGAGTGGCTGGGGCACCGACAGTGTCTACTACAGGGGTGGTCCCCTGCCCGGAACTCCGTGAGAGATGAAGGCGGCCCAAGTCGAGAGGAGAGGAAGAGCAAATAGCGCAGGGCAGCTCCAGAGGCCTGGGGGGCGGAGGGCAGGGCCCAGGCCAGGGTGGGGAGAGCAAGGCACTTGCCTGCAGCCACATTTAAGAGGAGCAGCCAAGTACTCAGGAGTCAAGACCATCACGCGTAGTCAAAGCAGAGAAAGTCTGTGATGAACAAACTGTCAGCTGTCCACATGTGAAATAAAGACAGGATCTGGCCGGGCTGGGATTAGGGTGTGGCTTGTACGAGTACAGGGACAAGACCTGTCTTTATTCCACATTTGGATATTTTGTTCACTGTGGATAGTTTTTATTTCATGTTGGTTTCCTAAGAGTGCCGCAATAAATGTTGTTTAGTGAGTTTCTGGGGTCCCCCTAAATTTTCTGCCTGGGCTGAGTGCCTGACTTGCTTCACCCTAGTCTGGGCCCTGTCTCATCCCGAGGACTTCCCCCAAAGCCGGGGAGGCTGTGTCGGGGACAGAGCTGGGGCAATTGGAGCCAGGGCGCTGGGTGTGTGCACTCATCTCTCTGTGCTCCAAACCCTACTGGCTCCCAAGGGGGAAGCAAGTACAGTCAGTCCCTGCTGGGAGGAACGTGGCTGAATCTCAGGGCTGGAAGTTGGCCCGACTTTTCTCCTAATGCAGGAGGCCCCTCTGCAGCCCTCCGGAGGGGAGAAGTGTCTGTTTCAGCCCATTGTGCACAGAAAGGCTCTACTGTGTGGGGAAGGTGTCTTCTCCAGTGATTGCAGCAGTGAGCAATGTCTTCCTTGTCACTGCAGCAGACACCTCGTAGCTTCTCTGACATTGCTCGTGGGCATGCTGGGGGCTGTTTAAGACCCTAACCTCTGTCTGCCCTGGGATTCAGGACAGGTCCAGCCAGGAGGAGACTTGCAGGAGGACCACAGGAGCCTCATGGGCAAAATAAACAGACCGACCCATCCTGAGAAAAGGAGTCAGAGTGTAGAGTTGGGTCTTGGGCACAGGTGCAGGGCCCAAGGGAAGGGGGTCACTTAGTATGGTGGGGAGTGGTTTTTACATTGTTGCCATCTCTCTGTCCTGGGGTGTGGGGAAGGTAGTGGCAGACCCAGGAACACACCAGCTGCTCTGGGAACTTCTGTCAGGCAAGGATATAAATACAAAAGCTCATATGGCTCTGTGGCCCACGTACCAGCATGTAATGCAAGGGTGATGAGGTACAGCTGATGTCTGAGGACCACAGGGCAAAGTTCCAGAGCAGGCAGAGCACCTGGATGGCAACATAGAGCAGCTGCAGCCAGAGCAGGAGCCACAGGTGAGTGATGTGAGACTAGCGTACAGCGGACACCTCCCTTGTACCTGCATGAGCTTGGGGTCTCCCCTCTCCTCCCCTCCCCTGTCCTGCCCTTCCTTCCCCTCCTCTTCCCTTCTCAACAGATGAAACTCCATTTTCACCCCTATGTTGGTGTGACCTGGAGAAATATATGAGAAGTTTTCTGAACTGCTGTTGGGGAATGAAATGGAACCCATGAACCCAAAGAACAGAAGGGGTGTGTGTCAGGGGCTATGCTGACTGTCACAGATGCAGGAGCAGCCCCAGAGCTTCAGAAGAGTGCAAGATGCAGTGATCATCAGCGCAGTGGCCCACACTGTGGGCATGTGGCAGGGGACACTCCCCAGCCCTGGAAGTAGGTACGGCTGTGTCTACTCTGTGAGCCAATGTGAGTCACTGCATCCCCTTACCCTGGCTGAGACAGGTCTCTCGTAGCCATTGAAGTCACTACAATGAGTAGAGCATCCGTGAGCAAGATAATCATGGCATTTACTTAGCTTTTGGAGTTTCCTGTGGTCTGTTTTCACAGCACAGGGTGGCCTGTCCTGAGGAGCACAGAAGGACAGGATCCACTTCTACTCTGCACTCATCGGTGCATCGTTGTCCAGACGGGGACCCCATGCTATAGATTAGGGTCTTGGTTGCCACTCAGGCATCCATGCTGGGGGTGATGCTCACAGTTTTCCAAAAACAAATGCAAAGGCACAGTGGGTTCAGCTATCACCTCCAGGCTAACACATAAAACTGCCACCCAGATGTAGATCGCCCAGGTTTACCCCTTGTATCCAGCTTTAGGTTTAGCTAAAAAAGAAAGTAATTAGTCTTTCTTGATTTCTTTTAACTCACTGGCCAAAAAAAAAAAAAAAGAAAAAAAAATTCTAATAAATTTCTGGAACTGGAGAGGCAAAAGAACAAGCTGCATTGTTTACCCCTTCCTTGCACTACAACTAATGATAACAAGGAACTCCACTGGCTTATAAATTCTTTGTGTTCCTTTAATACCACAGAAAAATAAGCCCGAGACAAGGATGGGGAGGTCACAGGCACCCAGTGTGCAGGAATGTGGCTGAATGCCTATGGTGTACTCTCGAGAGCTCTGTGGTGTCTTCACAATAGCAAAGACGATATGCAGACTCACTTGAAGCCAGCTTGATGGACATTGCAGGAGGAGTGGGGAATGACAGGCCACTATCTGGTCACCCAGGCTGCACCTGCTGTTTCTTGCAAAGCGGAAATGTGATACTAATTGAAAGCAGAAGCACAATTTGAAACTTCTTTTTCATTTGCAAGACCCTAGATTCATGGTGGAGTTGATACCTGTCTGTAAATACCCATGAATCTGGGGTTCAAAGGCCACCTGTCTGAGAGTCTGGGGCTGCCATGGAAGGAAATGTGGACTTGGGTGTGAAAATACTTGTTCTTAGAATTGTTTGGTAGACTCCTGGATGGGCAGTGGTGAGGAGGGTAGCAAGATTTATGAATGGACAGACGGCTGAGAACTGAGTGTTCAAGAGAGAAGGAAAGCCGGGCGCAGTGGCTCATACCTGTAGTCCCAGCACTGTGGGAGGCTGAAGCAGGCAGATCACTTGAGGTCAGGAGTTTGAGACCAGCCTGACCAACATGGTGAAACCCCATCTCTACTAAAAATACAAAAAGTAGCAGGGACTGGTGGCATGCCTGTAGTCCCAGTTACTCAGTAGGCTGAGGCAGAAGAATCACTTGAAGCTGGGAGGTGGAAGTTGCAATGAGCCGAGATTACGCCACTGCACTCCAACCTAGGCACCAGAGCGAGACTCCATCTCCCAAAAAAAAAAAAAAAAAAGGAAACTCGGAGTTACAGAAATACCCAACAGATGGGGGTGGGAGTGGTGACAGGAAATGCTTAAAAAACAAAAGGAGATTATGAAGCAGGACATGTTGATGGTGGCCGAAGGGCATCAGGGACATGAAGACCCGAGAGGGTGATGGCTGGAGGCAGATCAGCTAAAGTAGGCATGAGACGAGGGAGCAGACCTCTTTGGGGGTGATCTCCAGGCTGAGCGCATGAGCGCAGACTGCTGGAGAGGCAGCAGAGGCTGCATCAGGAGGGAGAGGACGTCTCCCACCCAGGCAAAAGAGACACCCTACAGGAGCTGGAGCCAGAGAGGAGCCCAAGCAGGTGATGTGGGATGAGAGGACTATCTCATACTGGGGCAAAGCATCTCATATCCTCTCTGAAGAGATAGCTCCCACTCAGGGATGACAATGAAGCGAGTCTGCAGTGATGCTGGGGGTGCATGGTGGAGGCAGACTGCTCAGTAGGCATCTATATGAACCACACAGTAGGCACTACATAAATGCCTGTGGAAATTGATGAATACATTGCAGTAGACACAGTCGTAGCAGTTTTGCGCTAGGAGCTGTAGTGTAACGGCAGCTATTCAAGAGAGTTATGGCTGTGATGAAATCAGCTGGGCTGCCGAACGGCTCGGGAGAGCAAGGGCTCTTAGGTTTGAGACTTGGAGTTTGCAGTGAAGAGGAAGTGAACTAAACTAGCAGGGACCTCTGTGGTCATCTCTGAACATGAAAATGGGCGGCAGGAAAGGAGTGGGGCAGGGATAAGCCTTTTCACAAAGACACACTTTAGGGTTGCACGAAGTGGTGAGCTGACTCCCCAGAAAACACCTCTTCAGGCCAATGCAGAATAAAGGCAAATTCTGGTAAATATTGACCCAGTGCTCTCTGAAATTCAGGCCGCTTCTCGCCGCCACTGTGCTAGTGATCTCGGACCAGCAAGGTGGACCGGAAGAGGACTTTTATGTGACTTTGCCATGTCTTGCTAGTTTAGCTAATATTAACTGAGCACTTAACATGCACCAGACACTGTGTAAGTGCTCTACAGGAATTAACTCTTCTAATCCTCTGTGCCTGTAATAATTGCCTCTCTTTTACAGGTGAGTCAACTGAGGCACAGAGAGGCCATGAGCTAACCCATGTAGACCCAGGAAATGAGCACAGGCAGGTGGTACCAAGGCTTGTTCTCAGTCCTTTCCCTGTAGCTGCCTCTTCAAGTGCAGGCATGTGTGTGGGTGGCTCCAATTCCATGGAGGGAACGGCCACTGGACCCTTCAGTCTTTTATGCTGCAGTCACCTCCTTACCTGGCTCTGGAAGGCTTGAGATGGACTGTGGAATCGCATTTGCTGGGGTTTGGGTCCCAGCTCCTCTTCTTAGGATTTGGGCAACCTTAGTTATCTCATCTGTATAATTTGTGTTGTGAGGATTAGAGAAAACACATACATAGAGTGTTTTGTATGCCTTGTGATGTGTAGTGGGTCTTCTATGAGAAGCCTTCACTCAGTCAACCCTTGTTCCTGTCCTAAGAAATGTCCCCTGATGGAATTAATCAGTTCCTTCAGTGTGAGCATCTGCCTCTTCTTACCTTGGTTTTGGATCCTGACAGCATCCTCAGAGCCAATTCTTGGTTATGCCTATTAGTGCATGGGACAGATTTCTCCTTGTTTACCCAGTAACTGACCTTGAATGGCCACTATGGTCCTGACTTTTTTTTTTTTTGAGATGGAGTCTTGCTCTGTCGCCCAGGCTGAAGTGCAGTGATGCGATCTCGGCTCACTGCAAGCTCTGCCTCCCAGGCTCACGCCATTCTCCTGTCTCAGCCTCCCGAGTAGCTGGGACTATAGGCGCCTGCCACCATGTCTGGCTAATTTTTTTTTTGTATTTTTAGTAGAGACAGGGTTTCACCATGTTAGCTAGGATGGTCTCAATCTCCTGACCTCGCGATCCACCTGCCTCAGCCTCCCAAAGTGCTGGGATTACAGGCGTGAGCCACTGTGCCCGGCTGGTCTTGACTCTTGAGTCACTGGCTGAATCAATTTGGTGTGTGCCTTCCAGACAGAGGAGGCCCCTGAGTGATGGCTGGAAAAGGAAGGAGCTCCATGCAGCAGGGCAAGTTCAAGCAGCTTGGATGTGCTGGGGCACAAGTTACAAAGCAGGGAGGCTAGAGAGGGGCGCCAGTTTCAAGGAAGCTCTTGTGGTGCACCTTAAGGAGCTTGAGCTTGATCCTGCATTCAGTGGAATGAAGCCTTTGAGGGTGTTACGTAGGAAGGCAACCTGGTGACATCAGGGAGCTCATTCCAGTATCTGTGTGGAAAATGGGTTGGAGGCAAGCAAGACTGAAAGCCAGGATGCCTGTTAGGAAGTTGCTGCTATTGCCTCAGCATCAGCCATAGGAGGGGCCCTACAGGATTTGGCCTCATTCAACTTCTTGGGCTCACTTCCTGCCTCCCTACCTCCTGCTGTCTCTGCTCCTGCTTCATTTTCCCCTTGTCATTCCTCAAATTCAACACGGATGCTCCTGCTACAGACATTTGCCATTACCGCAGCCTCTACAAGACACACTTCCCTAAGGTGTGTGCATGGCCTTCAGGTCTCTACTCAAACACTATTTTACTGGGAAGGGTTTCTTAAGCACTCTGCAATAAATAACTCCTTGACTTCCTCACTTTCTAGCCTCTCATCCTACTCTGTTATTTTCTTTACTTTCTCTTTTTATTTTTAGAGGCAGGGTCTCACTCTGTTGCCCAGGCTGGAGTGCAGTGGTGCAATCCTAGCTCACCTGCAGCCTTGAGCTCCTGGGCTCAAGGGATTACTTCCTGCCTCAGCCTCCGGAGTAGCTAGGACTATAGGCCTGAGGCGCTGCACCTGTCTTCGGCTTCTCTGTAATTTTCCTCCTTAGCACTTATCACTACATGATATTATATTTATCCATTTGTTTATTATCTGTCTCACTGCACTGTAATATAAGCTACTCCAGGCAGGGCCAGTGGCTATTTTGTTCACTGCTGTCTTCCTAGAGGTAGACCCTCAATAAGCATTGAATGAGTAAATGAATCCAAGTGATAACTTAATATGAGGGTGGCTCAACCTAATCTGCAATGAGCAGGGAAGCATTTCAGGGCAAGATTCAGTACTACCTGTCTACACTCACTGGCAAACATTTGATTTTTAGTTCAAAGCACTAAATGCAAGTCTCCTTTGTGGGTCCCGGGGACTGGTTCATCATTAGAAGTAAATCCCCCATCGTCTTGTGCAGGTAGTTTGTAGGGACAGGCTTGCACAGATAGTTGTGGAGCAGCTGGACTCCTGTGCAGACAGTTTGTGGGTTGTTTCTCCTGCGATGACATTGTTCTTGAGTGGTAAGTAATTAGAGCCTCAGGGTCATCTCTCGTTTTGTGGATAAGCACGGCTCCAACACTTTAGGCGAAGTGCCCGTGATAAGAAACAGAACATTGCAATGTGCTCGCACAAACCAAAAAGTCAATAACTGCTTGACATTCTGAGAAGCAGATGTTCACTGGTAGATCCAACACCTTGGAGGGTCTTTTCTCAGTGGGCACTAAAGTGGTTCAACAATGGTTGCCTTTCATGGAAGATATACTTAAAATGAATGAAAAGCCCTGGGCAGGCTGGAAGCTTTCATCCAGTTTTGAGGGCAATGCAATCAGGTTTGCATGAATTTCATCTTAGGACAGGTGAATGCAAACAGCATTAATTCAATAGCCTAAGAAGGTGACGATGGAAGTTATGACATCACAGGTTTCCTTTCTCATCTGGATACTAGATGATTCAAAGGGACTTATTTCTTGGATGATCCTGTAAATTGGAGGACTTCGTTGAAAAGTGGTCTTACACCAGGAATCATACGCAGTATAGTTTCCATGAAACTGTAGGAAATTGAAGCAGTCCTCAGAAATTCTGAAGATGCCATGTTCAGGGTCACTCTGGATGAGTGACAAGTATCTAGAAAACTATTACCCATGTGGATACACTTGGGGAATTTCTTCTTGCTGGTAAGACTTTTCCTCCAACTGGAATTTCAAGTGGTTAATGGTAGAGACCTCAGGTGCATTGTATACAGATCTTAAGGAAGCAGGGCAGGACACAGAATTCTTGAGAGTCTTCTGTTATCAACAGTATGATAGGTACTTTCTATACTTTAAAAATTTAACTTTCTTAACAACCCTACAAAATAGATACTATTATCCCAAACTTACAGATGAGAAAACTGTGGCTTAGAGTGGTTAAAAAAAGTCCGAAGGCCACACAGCTAAAAAAATGGCAAGACTGGATTTCCCACCCCCTGCCATATGCAATATGACTTCTGAGCACCCGCATGCACATCTATCATCCAATTATTACTGAACTGTTAGGCTCCTCTATGAGTGTGATCTATACATATGTGGTTTAATGAGGTGGTTTAAGGAGAATTTTTTGCGGGGGTGGGTATGATAACAATGCTGATTAGATGCTCAAGCTCTAACATTTCTTTCCTTGGAGGAGAAAACAAAAGCTGTTTCTAGGGATTGAAGGGAATTGAAGGAAAGTTTAGGTCAAGTTAGGGCTGTGGTATTTTCCTCTTACATAGTCTATGTTCCTTACTAATCACTGATAACTGTAACCCAGAGGTACTGATGACTTTGGACTCTGACGGCTAATGGTATAAGGCCAGGCTTTGTGTTTCCTCTATGCAATCAAGAACAGAAGCTTCTCCCACTAAGGTCGTATGCCCTAATGTTAACAGTCTTCAGCAACACAAACTGAGTGACTATCTCAGTTTACTATAAAAATAAAACAAAATAAAAACATAAGGTGGGAGCTACTGGCTTCTGGTAGCAGTGTAGTAATTTGGTCACAGTGAGTCTTCCACAGATGACAATTATAAACTCTGAGCAAAACACAAAAGAGCACAGAGGAACACCAAAGGCAGGCGGAAACTGGAGGTGAGTCTGCCCTTGTGAGACTGCATGAATATTTGTGAGTTTGAAGTGTTTTGCCTGGAACTCCCAAATCTGTGCATAAATTGAGGTGATAGAAAGCTACAGCTGTACTGACTTGAGATGTCAGAGGACAACATTCAGGGCTGGAAGAAAGAAAGTTAGCCGGGCACAGTGACTTACGCCTGTAATCCTAGCACTTTAGAAGACCGAGGTGGGTGGATCACCTGAGGTCAGGAGTTCAAGACCAGCCTGGCCAACATGGTGAAACCCCATCTCTACTAAAAATACAAAAATTAGCCAGGCATGGTGGCAGGCACCTGTAATTCCAGCTACTTGGGAGGATGAGACACAGAATTGCTTGAACTTGGGAGGCAGAAGGTTGCAGTGAGCCGAGATCACGCCACTGCACTCCAGCCTGGGTGACAGAGCAAGACTCTGTCTCAAAAAAAAAAAAAAAAAAGGAAATACTTGAAGGAAGTGTGCCTCAAAGGAGGAGAGCCCCAAAATACATATGAGATTCGCCTAAACTCCAAATTCTTGGCACATCTAATATATGTATATTGAGAAGAGACTACAATTTTTTGGGTGGATTTGATAATGATATTGGTCTAATAATAGTGATAAGGACCCAGGGAAAAAGACCAGCAACTGGAAGTGGAAGAAACTGGTGGAGATTTTAGTTGCAGCTGGTCAAGCGGGAGATGACGTTTGGAGACTGAGATAGTCAATTGGCTTGCATGATTGAATAAATTGATAGAAAAACAAAACAGACTTCAGAGTTTTTGCAATGTATTTTTAAAAAAATGTTTAATATCCAATCAGAAACCACTAGACACGTAAAGAAATAGGAAAATATTGCTTCTACCAAGAAAAAAAATCCCATCAGTGGAAATCAACCCCAGATGATCCAGATATTGCAGTTAGTAGATAAGGAATTTAAAGTAGCTATTATAAATATGCTCAAAGACTTAAAATATATACATATGGAAAATACATACAAAATGAGAAATCACAGTAAAGAAATAGAAATTATTATAGAGAGCCAAATGGAAATTCTAGAGTAATGCTGTTCAAAGAACTTTTCCAGCAATGGAAATGTTCTATATCAGCACTGTCTAACACAGTAGTCACTAGCCACATGTGACTCTTGAGCACCTGAAATGTAACTGCTGTAAATGAACCACAAATTCATTAGAATTTTAAAAGGCACACAGTGATTACATTATTGGGCAGTGCAGTTCTACACTTAAAATGTATATAACTGAAATAAAAGAATCCCTTTAATCATTCAGTAGTAGATTGGAAATGGAAGAAAAAAGAGTTAGTGACCTTAAAGATGTATCAATAGAAAGTATTCAGTGGAAAAAATACAGAGAAAGAAAGTAATAGAAATGAAGAGAGCCTCATAAATATGTGGAAAATATCAAGCTAAATTATGTGTAATTGGAGTACTAGAAGGAGAGGGGACAGAAAATCAGGCAGAAAAATATTTGTAGAAATAATGACTGAAAATCCCCAAAATCTAGTGATGAATTTATAGATCCAAAAAGCTCAATGAATCCCAAGTAGGATAAATACAAAGTGGACCACACCTAGACCCCTCATAATCAAATAGCTAAAATCCAAAGACAAAGGAACAACTCTTGAAAATAGTCAGAGATAAACACCACCACATTCTGTTACAAGATACTCGTGTTGCCTGACATCTCATCAGAGACAAAGGAGGTTGAAGATAGGGGAACAATAACTTTAAAGTGCTGAAAGGAAAAGAAAAGAACCTTCTACCCAGAATTCTATACCCAGCTAAATTATCTCTCAAAAAAATTAAAAACAATCTGCTCAGGCTGCCATAACAAAATGCTACAGACTGGGTAACTTAAACAACAGAAATTTATTTTCTCACAGTTCTGGAGGGTAGAAGTCTGAGGTTAGGGTGCCAGCATGGTGGGGTTCTGGTGAGGGTTCTCCTGGCTTTCAGGTGGCCATCTTCTCACTGTGTCCTCATGTGGCCTTGTCTAGGTTGGTGCTCATGGAGAGAGAGAATGAACTCTCTTCCTCTTCTTTTAAGCCACAAATCCTATCAGATTAGGACCCTACTCTTATGACCTCATTTAACCTTAATTACCTCCTATATCTCAGCCCTATGTCAAAATACAATCACACTGGGAGTTAAGGTTTCAACATGAGAAGCTTGAGGGAACACAATTCAGTCCATAGCAGAAATACATTGTGTTTTTTTTTTAGCTGGAGTCTCACTCTGTTGCTCAGATTGAAGTGCAGTGGCATAATCTTGGCTCACTGGAACCTCTGCCTCCCAGGATAAAGTGATCCTCCCACCTCAGCCTCCCAAGTAGCTGGGACTACAGATGTGCATAACCATACCTGGCTAACTTTTGTATTTTTAGTAGAGATGTGGTTTCATCATGTTGGCCAGACTGGTCTCAAACTCTTGACCTCAGCTGATCTGCCTGCCTCAGTCTCCCAAAGTGCTGGGATTACAGGCATGAGTCACTGCTCTTAGCCTCATAGCAGGAATAAATTTATCAAAAGATCTGCAAGGTCTATACATAAAACTACAAAATACTATTGAGAGAAATGACAGGATCTGTAATAATTTCCATAATGTATTTTTGTATTTCTATAATAATTTCTGTAATGAGAGACATACCATGTTCAAGAATTAGATGACTCAATATTGTTAAGATGTAAATTCTCCCCTAATTGTATTTCAACTCAATCCCAATCAAATCTCCTCTAGACTTTTATAAAATAGAAATTGATAATATGCCTCTAAAATTCATAAGGAAAAACAGAAGACCTAGAATAACCAACCAGTCTTGAAAAAGAAGATCAAAGCTAGAAAACTTATACTTTCTAAACTTAAGACTCACTATAAAGTAATTAAAACAGTATAATAATAGACAAACTGGTCAATAAAAAAGAATAGTGAGGCCAGAAAGAGATTTACATGATCAATTGATTTTTGACAGTGGGACTAAAACATTTACGTGGATAAAGAAAAACCTTTTTAACAAGCGCTGTTAGAACAACTTGGTGTCTACATGGGAGAATAAAAGAGAATTTCAACTTTTATCTCACACAACATACAATAATTAATATGAGATGAATAATAGACCCAAACATAAAAGCTAACATTTATAAGCTTTTAGGGAAAAAAATAGTATCTCTGTAATCTAGGGTAAGAAAAGTTTTTTTTTTTTTTTTTTTTTTTAACAGGACACAGAAAATAATAACTGTAAGAGAAAAAGATTGATCAATTCTTAAAAAATTTTCACCAAAAGACGCAATTAAGAAAATAGCAAGCCACAAACTGGAAGAAAACATTCACAAAATATGTATCTAATAAAGGATTTGTGTTTAGAATACATAATCAACATCTAAAAGTCTGTAATGAAAAGAAAATCAACTTGCTAGAAAATGGTCAAAGGATTTTAAGAGATACCTTACCAAAGAAGATTTATGAATGGACAATAAGTACATATAAAAGAGCTCAACATTGTATTCATTATTGAGTACATGCAAATTAAAGCCATAAAAAGATATGCTAGATAGCCACACCTACTAGACAGGCTAAAGTGGAAAGACTTTCAACAAGAAATGTTGACAAAGATGTGAAGCAACTGCAAGTCTTATGTGGTCTGTGGGAGTGCAAAATGTTATAGCCACTTTCAAGAAAGTTTTGGCAATTTTTCATAAAGTTAATCATGTACCTATCTTTTGACCCAGTAAATCAACTTCTAGGTGTTTATCCAAAAGCAATGAAAACATACATCCAAAAAGTCCTATATATGATTATTCATTATAATCCTATTAACTTGAATTGGGAAGAATGCAAATGTCCTTCAACAGAGGAGTAGATACACAAGTGTGGAATAAACCTACAAGGGAAAACCGCTGAGCAACAAAAAAGGGACTAGTGGTGCGTGCAACAACATGGAATAATCTTGCTATAGTTATGTAGATATAATTAATCCAGACATAAAGCTGTATATACCATGTGGTTTTATTTATATAAATTTCTGGAACCAGTACAACAAATCTATGGTGAAAAAAAATTAGAGTAGTGGTTGCCTGACAAAGGTGGGGGGTATTGACAGGGAAGAGACACTATGGAGTATTCTAATAAGATGAAAATGTATATATTATGCCATTTTTGCATTGCCATAAAGAAATACCTGAGACTGGGTAATTTATAAAGAAAACAGGTTTAATTGGCTCACAGTTCTGCAGGCTGTACATGAAGCATGGCCCCAGCTTCTGCTTCTGGTGAGGGCTTCAGGAAGTTTACAATCATGGTAGAAGGTAAAGGTAGAGCTGGCATATCATATGGTGTGAGAGAGAGTAACAGGGAGCAAGAGGGAAGGTACTATATGCTTTTAAACAACCAGATCTCTTGCAAACTCAGAGTGAGAACTCACTTATCACCAAAGGGATGGTGCTAAGCCATTCATGAGGGATCTACCACCATGATTCCATCACCTCCCAATAGGCCCCACATCCAATATTGGGAATCACGTTTCAACATGAGATTTGGAGGGGACAAACACCCAAACCGTATTATTCTGCCTCTGACCCCCCAAATCTCATGTTCTTCTCACATTTCAAAATACAGTCATGCCTTTGCAAAAATTCTTCAAAATCTTAACTCATTCCAGCATTAACTCAACAGTCCCAAGTCAAAAGTCTAAAGTCCAAAGTCTCATCTTTCTGCCTATGAAATATGAGATCAAAAACAAGTTATTTACTCCCAAGACACAATGGTGATATAGGCATTGGGTATACATTCCCATTCCAAAAGGGATAAATCTGCCAAAAGAAAGGGGCAACAGGCCCCATATCAGTCTGAAACCCAGCAGGGCAGTCATTACATCTCAAAGCTCTAAAATAATTCTTGACTTGATGTTCCACATTCAGGGCACAGTGGTGCAAAGGGTGGGCTCCCAAGACCTTGGGCATCTCTGGCCCTGGGGCTTTCCAGAGTGCAGTCCCCATGGCTGCTGTCATGGATTGGAGTTGAGCTGTGGCTTTTCTAAGCTGAAGGTGCAAGCTTCTAGTGGCTCTACCATTCTGGGATCTAGAGGATGGTGGCCCCCTTCCCACAGCTTCATTAGGTAGTGAACTGTGTGGGAGTTCTAACCCCACATTTCCCCTTTGCATTTCCCTAGTAGAGTTTCTCTGTGGGGGCTTTGCTCCTGTGGCAGGCTTCTGCTAGGCACCCAGGCTTTTCCATACATGCTCTGAAATCTAAGTAGAAGCCACCAAGCCTTCTTTATGCTTGCATTCTGAGCACCTGCAGGCTCAACACCATGTGGGACCTACCAAAGCTTATGGCTTGCACCCTCTAGAGTGGTGGCCAGAGCTGTACCTGGGCCCCTTTGAGCTGAGGCTGGAGCAGCTGTGATGCAGGGAGCAGTGTTCTGAGTCTGAGCAGTGCAATGGGGCCCCAGGCCTTGCTCCTGCAAACATTGTTTCCTCTTAGGCCTCTGGGCCTGTGATGGCAGGGGGTGCCTAGAGGATCTCTGGAATGCCTTCAAGGCCTTTTCCTCATTGTCTTGGATATTAGCACTTGGTTCCCTTTTACTCATGAGAATCTCTCTAGCAAGTGGTTGCTCTGCAGCCCTTGTTTTATCTCCTGAAAAACCTTCCCCTCTCCCCCATGACATGGCCAGGCCACAAATTTTCTAATCTTTTACACTCTGCTTCCCTTTTAAGTTGGAACTTAAAGTTCCAACTTTAAGTCATTCCTTTGTCCTGAATCTGATAAGCTTTGCTGCTTAGAAATTTCTTCCACCAGATACCCTAAATCATCACTCTTAAGTTCAACCTTTCGCAGATCCCCATGACTCGGATCCTGGATACCATGCAGCCAAGCTCTTTGCTAGGACTTAACACAGGTGACCCTCACTCCAGTTCCCAATATGTTCCTCATTTCCATCTGAGACTTTGTCAGCCTGGTCTTCACTGTCCATATTCCCATCAGTATTTTGGTCATAGTCACTTAACCAGTCTCTTAAGAAGTTCCAAGCTTTCCCTCGTCTTTCTGTCTTCTTCTGGGCCCTCCAAACTTTTCCAGCCTTGCCTGTTACCCAGTTCCAAAGCTGTGTCCACATTTTCAGGTATCTGGATAGCAACACTCCACTCCTAGGCACCAATTTTCTGTATTAGGCTGCTTTCGCATTGCTATAAAGAAATATCTGAGACTGAGGAATTTATAAAGAAAGAAGTTTCATTGGCTCATGGTTCTGCAGGCTGCATACAAAGCATTGCACCAGCATCTGCTTCTTGCAAGACTTCAGGAAGATTTCAATTATGGTAGAAGGTGAAGGTAGAGCCAGTGTACCACATGGTGAGAACGGGAACAAGAGAGAGCAATGGGGGGAGGTACCACACACTTTTAAACAACCAGATCTCTTGTGAACTCAAAGTAAAAGCTCACTTATCACCAAGGGGATGGTGCTAAGCCATTCGTGAGGGATCTACCCTATGATCCAATACCTACCACAAGGCCCCACGTCCAACATTGGAAATCACATTTCAACATGAGATTTGGAGGGGACAAACACCCAAACCCCATCAATGTCCCATATCGTAGTGGGGGGTTGGGTTACATGACTATATCCATTTGTCAAAATTGTAGAGGGAAGATTTTTGTGCATTCAATGCATATAAATCTTATCTTAAAAACTGCAAAACAAAACCCAATAATCTAGTGGCGAGGTGGCGAGTAGGAGGAATAGATGAAACCAGAGTGACAAAACAATGTTGGTAATTGTTGAAGCTTCGTGATGAGTTCCTGGGGATTCATCACACTCTTCTGTTTATTTGTACATATTTGTCCTTTCTTAAAACAGTGAAAGAAAAAATGTGGGGGATTTCACATACTTTGGCTCAGGGCCTTGTTGGAAATGATCAGGGAAATGTCCTTCGAGTGAAGCCCAAAGCTGCCAGCATTGGTGTCTTCTGACCCTCCTGGCCGTTTGTATACACCTGCAAGGACTGTAATATCCGGAGGCATCTTGCCAAGAATTGTCTGAAAATGCCTCACTCCTGGGCTTTGCTGTCATGTGAGGAGTCAAGATTCACTGGTGTTAGGGATGTGAGATTCTTTGACAGTTTTGCAGGCTTCTTCTGACAAAGTTTTGAACCGACACTTCCTCAAGGTGACCTATCTTCAGCAGAGCTGGATCTTTTCTTCCTCATCTCTGTCAGGAGCAGGGGTGGGAGCTGGTCGCCTGGACCAGGCTGCAGAGCTGAGACACCCAGCACTTTCTCTGCTCTGTGGTTCTCACTCTCAAGAGCCGAGAGGAGTCAGTTATGTTAGAAGCAGCTTTCTCCAATTCTGGGGTTATGCCTTTTCCTTGCTCAGGACGGAGTCTTGCGTCATTTGTTATCCATGGCAATTTTGGTTCACTCAAGAGCCACTGTCAGAAAGTTTTCTTTCCCCACCCCCAGCAGCAGAGCAGCCCCCAAGTCATCTTAGGAATTCCTCAGTTCCTGCAGAAGGGAAGGAGACAGCCACAGCGCAGCTCGCAATGGAAGCAGCACTGCCTTCCCCAGGCTACGGCCTCCATTTGTGAAATTCAAAGCCATGCACAGAGACTGGGGTTGTGGAGGCTGTAAACCCTTTCAAGAAAAAAACAAACAAAAAACAAGCATCATAAGTAAACATGAAAACTAAGAGAGATTTAGGATGCTGGTAAGAAATGTTTTCTATTTAATCCCACCAAGTTATCTAATATCAAGTCTTAAGTGATGCTGGGAGCTGCGAGTGGTCATCTCACTCTTCCAGGCGTTTGTCCTTCCTCTCCATCCCCGACTCCTGCCCCCAGCAAACCCCATGCCTGTCAGGGGCTTAGCTGCATCCTTGCTTACCCACCTTCACCTGAGCTTGCATCGAGATGCAATGCAGGCATTTCAACACATGCATTTACCATCTCCCGGGGAAGGTACGTGGTTTTGTTCATTTGAAAAATACAAAAACTTTAAAAATTATTCAAAACTTTATACGTACAAATTAATAATTGAAAACTCACATCCCTAACCCCACTCAACTCTTCTCTCATGCCCTCTCCCACAAATAACCACTGAAAAAAAAAAAAAAAAAAAAAACTAGCGCATCATTAGCACCTGGGTTTTTTTCTTCTTGTGTACGTTTTGGATCAGAGTGGGGCAAATAAAGAGATAAACCCTAGGAAAGAAGTTGGTCAACATAAACTCTTCAGTACAGCTCCCTTCCTGCACCCCCAGCTGTGCTTTTAATCCTGAGGTGTGTCCCCAGGGAGGTGGTGGAGGCAGCTGTATTCAACGGCTTCTCTGTAGTGCTGGAGAGTGAATTAATCCTGCCTGCTGTTGCAAGCGGATTCTTATCCACATTATCAGAAAAGATAGCAGGAGGAAGCCGACAAGGGTGAGCAGGCCACTGAGCAGACGGTCCTTTATTGTGGCAAACTGCTCCTTTAATTTCTGTGACAGAGTAATACAGAGTCCCAGGCTACGACCTTTTCTCAGGCCATTATGGAAGTCAGATTTGGCTCCGTCAGGAGGCATCATTGGAAGGCTTCATCACACACTCCACACATAAGGTGACCCTGCAAAGTGCTGGATAAAAATGGATGGGTGGATCCCACTCTTCCCCCAAGCAGCACACACAGCGGGAGAGCCCAGACAGGCGGCAGTGTGTGCTGGTACATGGGCCTGCGGCTACCCTGGACCACACCACCCTAGACAGGTGGTGGAGGGAAAGCAGAGGTGGAGGGCCCAGCACTGAGCTGGGCTGGCAGGAATGAGAGAGCAGGAAATGAACTTGATGTTGGACCCTCTGAATAAGCTGCCGGGGTGCCCAAATCACCCCACACTGCAGCAAGGTATGTCCTGAACTCCTGCTGGCTAGAGCTTAGAGGAGCTCAGGGTATCCTTGGACTTGGCAGTTGTCTGGGACATTGGAAGGCCTCTAAGAAAGAGACCTAGGACTCTCAGGGGAATTGTCTGAAGCCACAGAGGCAGCCAGTGGCTGAACCGCCCTGGAACCCGGGTCTCGTGTTCCCTACTCCCATGTTTGTGCTTAATCCTGGATGCTAAGAAGATTGGCAAGAGGAGAGAGGTGGGAAAAAGGCAACTGTTCATTCTGGGGGAACCATCTTCGGAGGCAAAACCCTAGCGTCCCAGCAGTACTCCGTGGAACCTGTTTTGTAGGCAAACATTCCCACTGCTCCCAGAGGCCGTCAGCCCTGAATTGAACAGTCCCAGGAGGCCAAGGCCTGCAGGGGGCACTGTTGGTTCTGATGAGGCCCTGATGGTGCTCAGCTGGGCCTGGGTAGAGGCATGAAGATACAAAAGCACCAGGAACTGGCAGCAAGGCAATCCAGCCTGGCCTAACTTGGAGAGACCCCTGTTCTAACTGCAGCTCTGTCACTAAGTCGCGCAGGTGACCTTGGACAAGGAGTAGTTTCTTCTTTGCCTTCATCATCGGCCTCATTACCATCAGCCATTATGCAGCACTTGCTAGGTGGAAGGCACCATGTCAAGCATTTTATATGGTCTGAGTCTTTGAGTCCTCACAGCAATCTATGATGTGGGTGCTATTACCACCCCATTGTACAGATGAGAAAATCACGAAATGAAAGCGTTGCACTGTCTGGGGTTTTTCAGCTCCAGCACTGGAGGACTCTGTGCTGCTGCTTTGCTGATTCAGTCTAATCTAGCCAGAATCAAGGGCACACCCAGGTGGTTAGAGCAAATTACTGCGAGACTTCTGGCAATTTGGGGGAGTTTCTGGATCTTTCTGGAAAATTCCTGCATTTTCCTCCCTTCCTTTTCTTCTAGAAGCGGCAGTAAGGGGAGTCGGGGCATGGCAGCCAAGGTTGTAGCATGGGAAAAGGTGTGTCTGTCTGGCAGTTCCAATTCCGTACCTGCTGAGGGCCCGCCTGGGGCCTGCCTTTCCTCCTTTTTTGGGAAATGTGGCATTGGATTCTCTGACAGCCTTGTCTTCTTCTCTATAAGTGGGGGCTCTCCAGGAGGCAATTAGACACTTCCCTAGGGTCTGAAAATGACCAGCACTCAGACATTTTCCCATAAAGGGGAAGACATGCATGGCAGTGACTAAGGAAGTCCCTCTCCCTTTCCATCCCCATGGACACCAGCCAGAACATCTACTCTAGGAAGCATCCGAAGTGGAGCTGCCCATGCCAGAGCTTCCCCCAGCACCCTCCAACTAGGGGGTGACCCAGGTGTCTGGCTGGACACTTGCTGCTGGCAGAGTTGTGTCATCGTTGCCAAAGAAATCTTGATGGAAACAGCCCGATCTGCTCAGGTGGAATTACAGACTAATGGGAGAAGAGGTGATGGCGATAGGTTCACACATACTCACACATCCAGGATAGTGAAATGGTTAATCCCACACAGGAATGGAGCTCAGGGTGAATTCATTACTTACCAAAATGATGCCCACTAGAGAGGGAGATCAGAGTGGAGTGGAACGATTCCAGAAAATGCCTTAGAAGTGAGGTTTTTGGTTTTTGCTTTTTGGGTTTCCCTTCCCTCCCCTCCCCTCCCCTCCCCTCCCCTCCCCTCCCCTTCCCTTCCTTTTTTGACAACATCTCGTTCTATCATGGCTCACTGCAACCTCCACCCGAGGATCCCAATGATCCTCCCACCTCAGCCTCCCCAAGTGCTCGGATTACAGGCATGAGCCACTGTGCCCGACCAAGTAGTGAGCTGAGGCAGAACTCCCATCTTTTAAAGGCCACTCCCACCCACCACCCTCCCATCTTAACGGATGCCTTCATTGTACCCAGACCTGTGCTAAGGTGCAGGGAAAACTGCTTGCTGATTTAGTCATTTATTTATTCATGCCACAACCCAAAGTCGAAAGTCTACTTGCCAAATACACAGTGCCTACAGTGATGCAGGGAGATTTTCTTGGAACGGGGATTTTGTCAATCAAGGCTCTGAGTCAGGAAGTACATAGAATACAGGCAGACAATTAAGGATGTTGACATTCCCATTCTTCTTTTTTGGAGAATGGCCCAGTGGTTTTATCCAAGGCTGCTTTGAAGCTCCAAGTTCAACATGTAAAATGGCGGCCACTATGCATTCTTACCTACATTGAAGCTTGGGTAGCTCCTGTCTGCTCATTGAAGAAACACTTATGACAAACCTGTATGCCCTGCACTGTGCTGCATCACTTGGGGTCGGGGGGAAGATGCAGAGAAACAGTAGGTGATGTCCTTGCCACCAAGGCACCCTTGGGCTCATGATGCCTCTGCTCAGATCCCTCCTGCCTGACCTGAACACACCTGCGCCTCTCACCACTCCACTGTCCACAGTGTCTGGGTAGGTGGTAGACACTGCCTGGGCTTCAGTAGGAGATGTGTGTGTGTGTGTGCCTGTGTGAGTGTGTGAATGTGTGTAAGCAGGTCTGTTGTGAGAATGTGCATAATAGGGTGTGTGTGCCTGTGTTTGTCTCTGTGTCATGTATGTGAATGTGAGTCTGTGTGTATTGCTGAGTGGGTATGCAAATGAGTATGTCTGAGTGTGGGTGGGTCTGTGTGTTTATAGGTCTGTGTATGAGTGTGCCAGCACGTATATTGGTGTGTAAGTGGGTGTGTGGTGTGCAAATGAGTGTACCTGTGTGCATTGGTGTGTGTGTATCTGTGAGTGGTCTGTATGTGTGTTTGTGTGTCTGCGTGTGTCTCTGTATTTGCATGTATCTTGCATGAGTGTGTGAATGTGTGTGCATATATGTGTCTGAGTTTTTGTGATCTGTGTGTGTGCTGTGTGAGTCTGTGAATGAGTTTCTGTGTGTGTTGGTGTCTGTTGTGTGTGAATGAGTGTGCATGTGGTGTGATCCTCTGTCGGGGTGTCTGTGTGTGGATGAGTCTGTGTCAGTGTGTGTAGAATGTATGCCTGTGTCTCTGTGTGTATGTGTATATGTGATTCTGTGTGTCTGTGTGTGTTTATGTGATTGTGTGTGCCTCTGTGTGTGTATATGTGATTCTGTGTCTCTGTGTGTGTATATGTGATTGTGTGTGTGTATATGTGATTGTGTGTGTGTATATGTGATTGTGTGTGTCTGTGTGTATATGTGATTCTGTGTGTGTGTGTCTGTGTGAATGTCTGTGTGAATGAGTGCGTGTGCCTGTGTGAGTTTGTCTTTGTGTCATGTAAATGTGAGTGTGTATATGTGATTGTCTCTGTGTGTGTATATATGTGATTGTGTGTGTGTCTGTGTGTGTATATGTGATTCTGTGTATGTGTGATTCTGTGTGTCTCTGTGTGTGTATATGTGATTCTGTGTGTGTCTCTGTGTGTGTATATGTGATTGTGTGTGTCTGTGTGTGTATATGTGATTCTGTGTATGTGTGATTCTGTGTGTCTCTGTGTGTGTATGTGTATGTGTCTCTGTGTGTGTATGTGTATGTGTCTCTGTGTGTGTATATGTGATTCTGTGTGTCTCTGTGTATATGTGATTCTGTTTGTGTGTCTCTGTGTGTATATGTGATTCTGTGTGTGTGTCTCTGTTTGTATACGTGATTGTGTGTATATGTGATTCTGTGTGTTTGTGTGTCTCTGTGTGTGTGTATATGTGATTCTGTGTGTCTCTGTATACGTGATTGTGTGTATATGTGATTCTGTGTGTCTGTGTGTGTTTATGTGATTGTGTGTGCCTCTGTGTGTGTATATGTGATTCTGTGTCTCTGTGTGTGTATATGTGATTGTGTGTGTGTATATGTGATTGTGTGTGTGTATATGTGATTGTGTGTGTCTGTGTGTATATGTGATTCTGTGTGTGTGTGTCTGTGTGAATGTCTGTGTGAATGAGTGCGTGTGCCTGTGTGAGTTTGTCTTTGTGTCATGTAAATGTGAGTGTGTATATGTGATTGTCTCTGTGTGTGTATATATGTGATTGTGTGTGTGTCTGTGTGTGTATATGTGATTCTGTGTATGTGTGATTCTGTGTGTCTCTGTGTGTGTATATGTGATTCTGTGTGTGTCTCTGTGTGTGTATATGTGATTGTGTGTGTCTGTGTGTGTATATGTGATTCTGTGTATGTGTGATTCTGTGTGTCTCTGTGTGTGTATGTGTATGTGTCTCTGTGTGTGTATGTGTATGTGTCTCTGTGTGTGTATATGTGATTCTGTGTGTCTCTGTGTGTGTATGTGTATGTGTCTCTGTGTGTGTATATGTGATTCTGTGTGTCTCTGTGTATATGTGATTCTGTTTGTGTGTCTCTGTGTGTATATGTGATTCTGTGTGTGTGTCTCTGTTTGTATACGTGATTGTGTGTATATGTGATTCTGTGTGTTTGTGTGTGTGTCTGTGTGGGTATGTTTATGTGATTCTGTGTGTGTGTCTCTGTGTTTGTGACTGTGTGTGTTAGGGTGTGTGAATGTGAGTGTGTAGGCATGGGCGTGTGGGAATATGTGGGAATGTGTGTGTGAGGCTGTAAATGTGTGAGAATGTGTGAGGGGTGTGTGTGTGAATGTGTGTAATAGAGTGTATATGAATGTGTCTTCGTGTGACTGTGTATAAATGTGTGAGCGCGTGAGGGTGTGTGTGTGAGTACGTGTGAGTGTGGGGGTGTCTGTATTTGTGCGTGTGTGAGGGCGTGTGTGTGTAAATGTGTGCGTGAGTGTAGGGTGTGTGCATGGAGGGGGACTTCCTTGGGGAAATGCAGGCTGAGATTTGCCTGAGCCAGGACCGTCGGGCCGGGGGAGGCCGATGGACGGGAGGGTGTGAACGCCCGTGGTGGGTGACAGGAGCCTGGGTGGAGAGGGCAGCGGCAGCAGGAACCGGAATGGTGGGGAGTTGTGGAGGTCGCGGGGCGGGGAAGCGCTGACCGCGCTGCTGCTGCGGGAGAGGAGCCCCAGCGGGACGCGGGAGCCTGCCGGAGGGAGCCAGCAGGGGGCGCGGCAGCGGCGTCCGGCGTCCGGGGGCTTTGGGGGACTAGAGGGGAGGGAGGGCCGTGTCCCCGCTGCCCGCCCTGGGCGGTCCCGCGCACCCGCTAGTGTCTGAACCGGGGGCTGCATCCACGCGGGCAGAGCAAGGAGGCTGGAGGCTGGAGGCTGGAGGTCAGAGGGCGAGGAGCGCCCCGTCAGGCACATCCCCGAGGGGACGTCCTCAGGGGCCAGGGCGAGTGGGACCCTCCCAAGCGGCGGAGGGAGCGGCCTCCTGATGTAGGTGTCTTTGGGAACACGCGAGGGCGATGGCCTCGTCTTTGTCCCCGCGCAAGGGCCATAGAGCGGGCCGGACGCAGGAGCCTCCCGGCCTGGCCACGTCTTGCGGCGGTTTTGCGTTGGCGCTTGCAGATGATTCCCCCCTCCACCCCGCCCGATTCGTCCAGCGCTGTCTCCTGAAGAGCCGCTCCCGTAAGCCGCGGGGGATTTCCCGCTCGCTGCCGCCCCTCTGCCCGGCGTTTTCGCAGCAGCCCCTTCTGGGCCCCTCCAGCGCGTCTCTGGCTGATCCGGTGTCGTAATCCTGGGTTCTGGCATCGGAGCCGTTGCTATGGGGATCTCACCCACCGATTCAGCATTTTGTCGGTGGGTTCGGTGGGGGATGAATGTGAGGAACGGGGAGATGAATGGAGTGGGGGAGCAGCTCACTGCTGGAGGGCTGGGCGTAATTCTCTGATCCTCTCCTGGGGGAGAGGTTTGGAAGCTGGCGCGGAGGAAGTAGGAAAGGGGATGTGTGAGTTTCCTGGGACTGCTTTTAAAAACTACCACAAACTGGTGGCTTAAAACAACAGAAATGTATTTCTCCACAATTCGGGAGGCCAGAGTCGAAATTCAAGTTGTCAGCAGAGTTGCGTTCTAAGGATCCCTTCCAAGGCTCTCTCCCAGCTTGGAGGCTGCACAGTCCTTGGGGCTCCCAGACTCGCATCCCTCCAGTCCCTGCCTCTGTCCTTTTGTGGCTTTCTCCTCCATGTCTCTGTGTCTGTTCCTTTTCTGTCTGGTATAAGAACACCCTTCTGTGGATTTAGGGGCTACCCTGAGTTAATGATGATCTTGTCTCAAGATTTCTTTTTTTTTTTTTTTCCCTGGAGACAGGGTCTGGCTCTGTTGCCCAGGCTGGAGTGCAGTGGTGTGATCTCAGCTCACTGCAGCCTCTGCCTCCCTGGTTCAAGTGATCCTCCCACTTCAGCCTCCCAAGTAGCTGGGAGCACAGGCACACACCATCACAGCTTGTTGTTGTATTCTTTGTCGAGATGGGGTTTCACCATGTTTCCCAGGCTGGTCTTGGACTTGTAGACTCAAGTAATCCACCCGCCTTGGCCTCCCAACGTGTTGGGATTACACGCCTGAGCCATTGCACCCATCCTTCATCTCAAGATCTTTAATTACCTGTGCAAAAGCCCTTTCCCCAAATAAGGTCAATAAAGCCCCCTTTACAGATTCCAGGGATTTGGGACTTGGACACACCTTTATGGAGGTCATTGTTCAACCCTTTACAGTGGGAAACTCATACAGAAAAGTAGCTTTGCTGCCTTGGACCCAACATGCCAGCCTGTGAGCATCAGGATCAGGCTGATTCTGCTAGAAATCTGCCTCTTTGCATCAGCAGAGCAGCCCATTCCTGGCTCTGGAGGTCATGCTTTGGAGTGAGTGGTTAAACACACTTTCTCTGCAACCAGGCTGGCTGAATGAGGGCCCCAGCTCTGTTACTGACTAACTGTGAGATTTGGGGAAGCAACGGAAACCTCTGTGTGTCTCAGTTTCCCAAGCTGCAAAACGAATAATAGTTCCTTCCTATAACTTTCAAGAAGCCTTTCGCACAGTGCTCAGTGCTCAGGATTGACCGCACGGACGTTGTGTTCCTGCTAACCAGGTCCTGACTCCCAGTTCACTCCTCCTGTGAAGAGAAGCTCTTTACTCTGTCCTCCACAGAGAACCCTACAGAAAGCTTCCCACCTGCAGTTCCTTTGTGCACCAGCATGCTTCAAATGGGTGTCAGGTGGGTGGAGGCTTTGACCCCCTCAGCCCCTGAGAGCCTGAAGCTCTGGGTCTCCGCCTCCATGGTCGGCAGCTTCTCTTGTTTGCCTGGGTGCGCCATCCCAGCGCTCTCATTTCATCATTTCACAATGTTCCCAGAGAAAAACTTCCCTTGTCTTTGGCAACATGAGAAAATCAAGGACAAGTCAGTGAATTTTTCCTTTAAGTTCACTTTTTTTTTTTTTTTTCCCAAGCTGCAAAGACTATCTTTTGTTCAGATTTTTGGCCTTCTTCCATTTTTAGCGTAAAGTGTGTTCCGCCTTTGAGGACAGAATAGTGACGATGGGCAAGCCACTGCTTCGTTGCTTGCTTGTGTTTCAATGTCCTTAGGTGGCAAAATAGAAAGCTGGAATCCTTATGTGAGCTCCAGATTACTGGAAACTTCCCTTGTCTATGAAATCTCAAAGTCTGGGAACCACTGCCCTGGAATTTACAAAACATTTTCAGGCACATAATCTCACTCATTTCCCATTTGACAGTTAGTGACAGCTAATGAGGTTCCAGGATATTTTTTTGACTTGGCCAAGGTCACATAGCTGGGAAATAGCAAAGGCAGGACTTCCCATTGAAAGCCATGCCTGCTTACCACGAGGAATAACTGAGTCTCTTTTCTCTAGTACAGGAATCTCACAATAAGTCCCCCATTTCAGAGCAGCCATCAGTCTAACATGGGTCTGTCTTCTCCTCCTGTAGGAGTTCAGTGTGTGCGGATCTCAAAGAACCTCCCTCCCAGCACCACTGAGGTGCTGAGGATGCCCCTGAAACGGCCTCAAACTCGACTTGGACTATGGGTTCCATCCGTAGAGTTGGCCTCACTGACAGCATTACAGGAAGGCTTCGAGGCAGCTCCCTGTGACCATGTGGCGATCGGACCATCCCTGGCATCCCACTTTGTGGGTGAGGAGACTGCTTCCTAACCATGGTAAGTCCCAGCACCCCATGCTGCCTCTGTGGGTCTGGAAGTTTGGTTCATTCTCTTCACATGGGATGGTGGGATTCAGCAAAAATGGAGAGTTGGGCTGCAAATTCTTGAAGGTCAGCCCATCTGGGAACTCATTTTGTGCATGTACGCTGGCACCTGCTATGCAGTAGACACTGTTCTAGGCACTTGGGATACATCAGTGGACAAAACGGATGAATATCCCTGCCCTCCTAGAGCTGACATTGTGGGAAAGAGGGAAGATGGATAATAAACAGTAGATAAATAAATAAGGAAATTAAATCACAGGTTGGCAGGTGGTAAGTGCTATAGAAAAGAGGAAAAGTGGTGGGAAAGGTGGGAGTGTCAGGAGGGGGTGAAGTGGGTCACAATTTACAATGGACTGGCTAGAAAGTCTACGAGTTTCCTGTTTCTCACCGAAGCATCCAAAAGACTCTTTAAGATAAGACGTAGCAAGTAGCACCCCATCCCCCCAGCCCATGTAGTCAGCGGTTCTTTACTCTGATGGAGGAATCTGCCTGACTCTTTGGCTACAACGGAGGCTTCAGCTGGTCCCACTAGGAGCTTGTAAGCCAGATGGTCCACTTGAGATGTCCCAAATGTGGCAGGGAGGCTGTGTCAACTGTCTCTGGGTATAGGCTGTCCCCAGGGAGGGGGTGTGACCTTTAGCATCAGCAGCCAACACTCCCAGCAACTGGGGAGTGGCTGTGTTGGCCCTGACAGGGCATCCGGGCAGCACAGCACACCACCCACAACAGGGGAGAAGAACCGTGGAGTGTGGTGTTGCACGCAGAGTCCTTAGCAAATTGCCTGGCCTGTGAGGATGCTCACTAGTGTGACGGGCGATTTTCTGAAAGGTAGTGCTCCCTCCTCCATGAAGCATTTTCTTGACTTGACTTCTGGGACCTCACAGACTCCTGGTTTCCCTCCTAGCTCCCTGGCCACTGTTGCTGACTCTTCTAAATGCAAACGTGCCTCAGGACTCAGTCCTTGGAGCGTTTGTCCCCGCCAGCTGTGCACGCACTCATCCATTCTCATGCCTTTAAATACCATTTATAAGCTGAAGACACTTAAATTTTTATCTCTTCCTTGAACTTTGCATTGAACTCCACACTCCTATATCTAAACTGCCTACTACATATCTCCACGTACGTGTCTAATAGCCTGTGGCGGCTGTAAAATTGCTCCACTCACACCTTCTGTTGAGGGGACCACGGTGACCGACACCCCACTGCTGCCCCAATGGGCCCACCCCTATGGCGTGCTGAAGTCACACATGATGTGGGCTTCTCCCAGCCAATAGCTGAGCAGGTAGGATGGGGTTAGAGGGGGTGGTGCCAGGGCAGGTCCACACCTGTGGGATGTTGGATACCCCATGGGAGGTTTTGGCTCAAGGACCTTCCATCGGCCTGAGTAAACGCTCTTGGAGCTGTGCTGTGGTTGGAAGCTCTTCCTCCCAGGCCTCCTTCCATCCCCCTCTCCTTCATGGGTGCCAGGCCTGCATGGCAGTCTGCCAGCGCCTGCTGCCTCCCCTTTGTCCTTCACAGCCTTTGCCCCCAGTAAGTCTCTCCCATGTCCAATCCTGTCTTGGCATCTGCCCCTTGGGACATCCAAAGCAACACAATGGCATCTCAAATTTCACATGCCCAACACTGAATTAACCAGCAACTCCTTCCCCTAGAAACGCTGGCTTCTCCCCTAGCCTTCCCCGGCCTCATAAGTGGCAGTGCTGTCTTTTCATCACTCAGGTCATCGTCAAGCCTCCTCTCTCATCCCTTTTCTGGCCCAGCAGCAGATCCCGCTGACACTCAGTTCAGAGGCCATCCAGCATCTGACTGTATCCCACCCTCTGCTGCTCTAGCCCAGGCTCCCATCTGCTCCCACCTGGTTTGTATCAGGTTCTCCTGCCAGCTCCCTTCTCTCCTTCTTGCCCTGCCCCTCTCACCAGCTGTTCTCAGCAAGCAGCCCAGTGGCCCTTTCAGAATGTCAGAATACCCAGTGCCCTGCCCATGGGCTCCTGTGTCACTCTGTATAAAAGCCAAAATCCTGAGTGAGGCTCTTCCCCACTTCTCCCTGTCCTCTCCTCCTCCTCCCACTAAGCCCTGCATCCTTTCCTGCTCTTGCTCAGCACCCCAGTGCTTGCTGTTCCCGCCTCCCATCCCTACCCACCTGCTCATGAGCCTCCCATCCCTATCCACCTGCTCATCCCCCCCACGCTGCTGCCTCCTCTCCCCAAGGCTGTGCCCAGCCACCACCTTCTCAGGCTTTCCCTGACCAGCCCCACCTGGGATGTCTCACTCCCCTTCCCAGGCAGACTCTGAGATACATTTTGCTCTTGGACTTTGTTGGTCTGACTCCTGCCATGAGCACAGATGCTCCATGGAGGCAGAATGCTGGTCTCCGTTTCTATCCCCATGCCTGCACAATGCCCAGGGCACAGCAGGGGCTCACAAAATATTTGTTGAATGAATGAAGAGAGAAGTCTCAAAAAAAAAAAAAATTGACATGTAATATTTGATAAATATTGACTTTATAAAATTTTGTTTGCTTTTATATCATAAAATTCAAGAACTTGTGGAGCAGAAACAAAAATAACTGATAATCCCACTGTTTTGATGCCACTTATTGATATTTGAAAAGAGGTAAAAATAAAATATGAAGACAGAAAATCCCATCATGTATCAAAAGGCATGGAATGAAAAGAAAGAGCCTTCTACCAGGACCTCCTGCACCACCCAAGAGTGTCGTTTTCTCAGGCACTGAGAAGGGCCCCTCCAACAGGGCAGGTGAGGCCAGGGAAGTACCAGGAGCAGCTGGGAGCCAGCTGTGGGCAGTGATAGGACTCTATGACATCGACACCCTGTGGCTTCATTTTTCTGCTTAGAACTGCTTAGGGCAGTGGTCCCCAACCTTTTTGGAACCAGGGACTGGTTTCGTGGAAGACAGTTTTTCCATGGGTGGGGTGGGGATGGTCTCAGGATGAAACCGTTCCGTCTCAGATCATCAGGCATTAGATTCTTACAAGTGGTGGACAGCCTAGATCCTTTGCATGCACAGTTCCTGTGAGAATTTTGTTGGTGGTGGTGGTGTTTTTTTTTTTTTTTTTTTTTTGAGACAGAGTCTTGCTCTGTCACCCAGGCTGGAATGCAGTGGTGCAGTCTTGCCTTACTGCAACCTCCACCTCCCAGGTTCAAGTGATTCTTGTGCCTCAGCCTCCCAAGTAGCTGGGATTACAGGCACCTGCCACCATGCCTGGCTAATTTTTGTATTTTTAGTGGAGACAGGGTTTCTCCATGTTGACCTGGCTGGTCTCGAACTCCTAACTTCAAGTGATCCACCTGCCTTGGCCTCCCAAAGTGCTGGGATTACAGGCGTGAGCCACCGCACCCAGCCTCCTATGAGAATCTAATGCCATTGCTGAGCTAACAGGAGACAGAGCTCAGGCAGTAACACTCACTCACTCACCACTCAACTCAGCTGTACAGCCCGGTTCCTAACAGGCCACAGACTGGGACCCCTGCCCTAGGGGATCCTGGTGGACTTAGGAGAAAATTCACACTCTTTCCAGTTGTTCTAAGACACTGAAAGGTCTGATTCTCACACTCCCTCCCTACACCCTAGCCCTGGTGGTCTTTCCTGCCTCGGGGCCCCAGTCCATGCTATCTTCTCCACCTAGAAAGCCTTCTTTCTCCCCACCACTTGGCCAACTCCAACTCCTCCTTCCGGTCTCAGCTTACATAAGCAGTTGTCACACTTGTGAGAATATTGGAGTTACCTGGAAAGGCTGGTGCCCAAAGTTTCTGATTCAGTAGTTCTGGGGCAGCCTGAAAATGTAGATTTCTAGTAAGTTCCTGATACTGCTGCTTCTATGGCTGAGAGAACCCCACTTTGAGAGCCACTGGGTTATGTGATGCTTCTTTTTTCATATATATACTTTAAGTTCTAGGGTACATGTGCACAACGTGCAGGTTTGTTACATATGTATCCATGTGCCATGTTGGTGTGCTGCACCCATTAACTCCTCATTTACATTACGTATATCTCCTAATGCTATCCCTCCCCCCTCCCCCACCCCACAACAGGCCCCAGTATGTGATGTGCCCCTTCCTGTGTCCAAGTGTTCTCATTGTTCAGTTCCCACCTATGAGTGAGAACATGCAGTGTTTGGTTTCCTGTTCTTGCGATGCTTCTTTAAGACACAGGCTCCAGATTCCTTTACCACCCCTTTCTAAATGAAATCCTCCCGTATCACCCTGTGCTTTTTCTTTATCCCAGTTATCACAATTTTTAATTACACGTCTTTTTGTATCTAATGACTATCTTCTAATCCAGACTAGGCCAGAGTGAACATTTTAATTTCATCCCTCTATTCTTTTTGTATTAAAACAATAACAAAGACCAATAAACAGATATCGTACCAAGATAGTGTCTCTAGAAGGGAGGAAACTAACATTTGTTGAACATGAGTAAATATCTTGCACTATCATAGATACTTCCAGAAGAATGATAATCAACAGTGGCCACCGCTTATTGAGCACCTACTGTACGCCAGGCAGTGTACTTGGGCAGGATCAATGATGGCTTTGTTCACTTCTGTACCCTTAGTGCCTGGCCAATAGTGATACTTAATAAGTGAATGAGTGGATGAAAATAAACAATTCTCCTGCACAGAACATTTTCTTCTCTCCTGGATGACGGAGAGCTGTTCCACTCTAGGATTTGTTTTATAGACCCATGTCTTATCTGGGGCAGGAGTTTGGGATCCTTCAAGATGTTGATTGTGGTCCCACCTCCCCAGGAAGATTGACAAGGCCCCTGGGAATACGGCGCTCTCCCAGCATGGTGCAGAGATAGAGAGCCGAGCAAGACAGACACCTTCCCCTCTGCTGTCTGTTATATAAAATAAGAAGAAAGAAAGAATTGGGGGAAAATTCATAGGCTGGTCTAATTCCATTAAATACAAAGCAGAAAATAACAAGAAGATCAAAGCAAGGCCAAAAGGAAGGAGACAGAAAAATAAAAGGAGGGGGACAGAGAGCCCGGAAGGGAGGAAGTAGAGGAAGAAAAGGAAGCGGGAGAGGATGTCCACTGAAAATTGGTTGTCCTCTTCCTAGGTGTCTGTGGGCTACCTGCCAAATCAATTGATTACATCTGTAGGCAGAGTTGCCTTTTTATTTCACACCAATTTTCACGGGCAGCGTAAGATAAAAATGGAAGAGACGAAGTGAATGGGAAAAGATGATTGAATGTTGATGTAAAAAGGGAAGGTGCGAGGAAGGGGGGCCGCTGTACATGCAGTTACAAGAGCTTGCTGCAGAGGGGATTTTGGATCATGTGCCCCTCCCACCCCTTTATTCTTTTCTTTCCTTTATATACTCTTTGAAAACCCATGTCTCCTATTCCCGGTGACCTACTTGCCACAACCCATCTTAGCAAAATCAATGGATATGCCCCAGGACTCCAGGAAGCAGTGTGGCCTCAGAAAGCTTGGTGAGGAAGCAGAGGGCAGCTGGTGACTCACTGCATGCCCTTAACTCAGGCTCTCCTACTCCTGAAGCTTCAGTTTCCCCACTTGGGGTGTGGTGATAATCATCCACTCAGCCATGAGGCTGGGGAGTGCTAACAGGTGAGAAGTTTGAGATGTGCTTTGCAAAAATCAGGAACTATACGCAGGCTCCATAATCTCAGCAAACAAAAGTCAGATCCTGCAAATGTAAAGCAGTGGCCCCTTGTGGGAGGGTGTGTCCCATAGTGGGCTGTCCTGGTCCGTGCTGGTGGGCTCTCGGGGGCTCAGTTCACTGCTGTCCCCCTCGAAGAGTACTCCACTTACTTGGACATCTGAGCCCTGTCTTCATAGGCCAGTGACCAGCTATGAGGGTCTGTTTCCTAGAAACCCTTTGGTTTAGGCCTATCATCTGGGGACTATGGGAAACAGAGCCCTGCTAAAAACCCTTTCTGCAAAGAACTTGCCTCCCAGGTCCTGAGACTGTTCCACACAGTATTGTAGGCAGAGGGGGAGCTGGGGAACTGCCCCTCCCAGCTTCCCAGGCACCATCCCAAAGCCAGTGGCAACACGACCCTCTCTGCTGATACAAGCAGAATTGAAGGTGGGAGAAAGGGCTGGCTTGCTGGCTTGTGTGTCACTTCAGTGAGGGGGTGTTTGACATTCTTCCCATGCTGGACCAGATCAACCTAATCTAAGGTCTTGATATCTGCTGCAAAAAGGGCAAAGCAGGATGCCACCGACCACCCATACACCTGCTTCTTTCTCTTGGCAGGCCTGAGCTATCACCATGGCAGGTGGTGCCCAAGGGTAGACGATGCCTCCTTGGAGGAGAGGGCCAACAGATGCCTCTGCTGTCCATCCATGGGGCTGTAACTTCTCTGGACAGGGAGCTGAGCATCCCTGGGGGTTCTTTAGAATCATCATGACACAGAGGAGAAAAATAAGGCCCAATGAGGGACATGATGCATCCCAGGGCTCGGAGCTAGGTTCAGGCAGAGGGGTGGCTGGAATTTGGGCTGGCTGTCTTTTATTCAGGTGCTTTCCATGTGTGCCTCCATATATGTGTATGTTTGTGCACAGATGCATTTGTGCATGCTCACGCATGCATGTGTGTGCAGAGAGGGGCAGGGGCTATGGACAGGGCGCCTTTTGGGGAAGCATGGGGAGGCCCAGATTTCCAGGCTGAGGGGTAAGCTTGGCTTCTGGGACAGGAGGCAGAAGTGATAAGTGCATTTGCCTTGTAAACTCAGGGCATGCCCTGCCTGGGGAAAGCGTGTCAGGAATTGTGTCAAACACCAGATAACTCCTGCTCATATTTCCTCTTTATGGCCACCTGCTCTGGGCACTCCTAGGTCCCCTAGTAGATCCCCGTGCACAGACCCATCATACCTGCTGGGCTGGCCAGCTCCCGGACCCCATCTGCCCTCCATGAGGAATGTTGGGGGCTGGGAGGGGTCTGCTTCATCCTCCTGTCTGTCCTGGCACCCACACGGTCCCTCACTAGGAGCTCTGCAAACAGGAGGTGCCCAGCAGGAAGGGGCCCACAGGAGAAGCCAGGCTACTATGTCAGGAGGCCTTTTCTCGCACGTGTGGGAGGGATGGCTGGAATGTGCGGCACCCCAGATATCTCCTGCCACATGTCATCAGACAGTGCGCTTTTCCTTATGCGCCATCAAAGTCCCCATGACAATATATATCCCTGGGGTGGGGAGAGGGTGGGGAGCACCATTCTTTCATCTGACACCTTGGAGCAGGGATTTGTTCCTACTAAAAAGAGAACTGGACACAGATGTGAAAGAAAGTTGGGGCACCCAGGTCTCCTCCCATGGATTGGCAAGTGTTTCCCAAATGTGGCATACCCTGTCGGTGGCCTGCCCTTCCTTCCTTGACCCACCCAGAGGACACCCCAGCTGCAGTGGACGGTTCACGCACATGCAAAGGCTGTGTACCCCAATCACCACTGTTCTTTGCTTTTCGGGGTTCTTTGGCCATGGAAGGAGGCTCAGCCCTTCAGGGCAGGCTAGAAGTGCTGGGAGTTAACTCCCTAAGTGGGGCTCTCAGCCCTGAGGGACAAGGGCTCCTGGAGAAATGCCCTGGTTTCCTGGTGAGTTCTACAGCCTCTTGGAGGCCTGAAGGGGTTGGGCCCCCATGTCGCAGAAGGGAAACTTGCTCCTTGGTACCTCTTTAATTGGCTTTCCTCTTTCCTCTTCTCACTTCTCCCCTCCCTCACAGTGCTTCCTGCAACCACCTCCCAGATAAATCACCAGTACTCCCATCCTTGTTGGAGGGCCTGTTTTTAGGAAAACCCCAACTAAGGCAGGAAGCTCCCCACACTGTAGTGGAGGGAGCCAGAATGCTGAGCTCTGGATGCCCCAGCTCTCTGGCTTACCAGCCATGAGATGCCAGGTATATCCCTTGACTTCTCAGAGCCTGTTTCCGCATTTGCAACATGAGGGTTAATGCTCCACAGTTCTGTGAGTCTGCTTCTTAAACGGTGGAAGAATTAAATTCATTCAGGGTCGCCACCGGGCAGAAGCACAGGCTATATGCTATAGATCTGGATTACAAGATTAAAGATCAATACAGCATTGTACAGAAGCAAGTGTTAAATTGGGTGACAAATGCTAAACAGAGCTGGGAGTGAGAGAAAGGAAGGATGTAGTTGAAGAAGGCTTCTTGGAAGAGGTGAGGATTGAGTTGGCCTTAAAGGAGGTAGGTTGGGGCCCAAGGCTTGGACGTAGAGCTTGGGAAGAGGCCTCTGGAGTCAGCCTGCAAGGGTGTGGGAGCTCCTACACCTATCATGGAATCTTTTCAATCCTGGCCAATGGCAGTGGGTCACCAGCTGCCATGTGTTGTGCCACACGGGAGGTGGTGGGGCTGCAGGGATGTTTCTGTTTTAATGACTATGTAATTTTTTAGGAAAAAGGGGTGATGGGAGCGTATGGATAGTTTAAAAAGAGAGTGTTGGCCAGGTGCAGTGGCTCACGCCTGTAATCCCAGCACTTTGGGAGGCCAAGGCAGGTGGATCGCCTGAGAATAGGAGTTCGAGACCAACCTGGCCAACATAATGAAACCCCATCTCTACTAAAAATACAAAAATTAGCTGGGTGTTGTGGCGGGCACCTTGGGAGGCTTGGGCAGGACAATGGCTTGAACCCGGGAGGTGGAGGTTGCAGTGAGCTGAGATCGTGCCATTGCACACTCCAGCCTGGGCAACAAGAGCAAAACTCTGTCCAAAAAAAAAAAAAAGAGAGTGTCCACCTTTTTCCCTTCTCAACTCATCACATATCATTCCCTTTCTGTCCCTTTCTACCTCTTCCCGTTGTACCCTCCTATCTCATTCCATTGCCTGCCTTTCCTTCCCTTTCCTGTCATCCCACCCTGTCCCATGTCACTCTATCCCCTCCCTTCTATCTCCTCCCCTAGCTCCCATTCCATCTCGTTCTGCTGCATCCCATCCCATCCCATCCCGTCCCGTCCCGTCCCGTCCCGTCCCGTCCCGTCCCATCCCATCTCTCCTGCATGAGAAGGGGATATTGGCATATGAGGAGACTTTGGAAACTTGTCTTCTTTATTTGGCCAGGGTGCGGGGAGCTGCAGCTGAGGCTGTGGCCACTAAGAACCACCTCTGAGGTTGTGGACCTGAAGTGACAGATGGTTTGAGGGGCTCTGACTGAGAAAGCTGCTTAGACACTTATTTCTAGAAGGAATAGACAATTTTTGTCTCTGTGGCCCAAGCAGGGAATCTCTGGGAAAGCTGTTCTCCTCTGCCTGGTGAGCTGGGGGCCAGTTCTCACAGTGCGGCAACCGCCCACAGGGAACCAGGACTCTTGCCTGCTTTGAGCTGAACTCTCTCCATCTCTTTTGACTTTGACTTCCTGACCACTGTGGGAGGCAATGCATAGAGTGGCTGAGAGCACAAATATTGGAGCCCAGCAACTGGGTTAAACCCCCAACTTTGCCACCCACCAGTGCTGGGACCTCACAAAGTCTCTGAAGAGCTCCCTGCCTCAGTTTCCCCACCTGCAAAGTGAGTCTAATAACAGCATATCTTTTTGGGTGGTTGTGAGGATTAGATGAGCTACCATATGCAATGCGTTTAGAAGAGTACTTGAAACACAGTGAGCTTTGTCATTGTTAGCTGCTCTCCTATCATCATCATCATCATCATCATCATCACCATCATCAATCATTTATCCATACAGGAAATGGAGGACCTGGCATTCTCTCCTCTTCTCTCTCTCTGTACCTCTTCTCTACTCCCTCCTTCCCCCTTCTTCTCTGTATTTGTTCTCACAGAGGAGGCTGAATCTGGGAGGTCTGATAGTGCTGGTTAATGGCTTATAGATCGTTGACGCATCAGGCCTGATGGAAGTGTCTGTTAGGGTTGGCATTGGGAGCCGAAGTCAAATGGCCCGAGACAGATTCATGGCTGTCTTCCAGCCATGCCAGGAAAACACTCCCAGAAGGATACAAGGCTCTCACAAGCTCGAGAAACTTAGAGCGATGGAGGGGGCCTTCCTGGGAGACTGCAACCCTCCAACTATGCTGCAGGGCCCCAGGGCCTTATCTGCAATGTGGGGAACCCTCCAGAAGTCAGAATGGAAGTGCTGAGTAGTAACAAAGTGTGAGCAAAGGACAGATGTCCAGATTCACTCAGAAACAAGTCCAGGAAGACCTAACTAATGAGCACTAATTTGGAAAGAGACCAGACTGACCTGGTAACAAATTGTGAATTATGGATTTTTTTTTTTTTTTTTTTTTTGAGACGGAGTTTTGCTCTTGTTGCCTAGGCTGTAATGCAGTGGTGCTCACTGCGACCTCCACCTCCTGGGTTCAAGTGATTCTCCTGCCTCAGCCTCCCAAGTAGCTGGGATTACAGGCATGAGCCACCACGTCCGGCTAATTTTATATTTTTGGTAGAGACAGGGTTTCACCATGTTGGTCAGCTGTTCTCAAACTCCTGACCTCAGATGATCTGCCTGCCTTGGCCTCCCAAAGTGCTGGGATTACAGGTGTGAATCACCATGCCCGACTGAATTATGGAATTTTAAAGCATAGTTTTGCCATTCTCAACTAAATAGACCCCTATAGAAAGCACCTAATGTGCCTCTGTGTGTGTGTGTGTGCGTGCGTGCGTGTGTGTGTATATGGGACAGAGGGAGAGGAGAGAGAATCCTATTCTTGTCCTGAAGGAATTCACAAATGGGGTGATATACAATTGTATTACTTGGCACTTAGCAAAATTTAATTACCAAAATGGCAAACCAAAGGTTCTTGGGGACCCACTAGAAAGAACAGATGAATGATGTATAATTACCCATTTGTGTGTTTGCATGCAAGGCGGAGCTCTGCAGGGCTGGCATTCGGTTTGCTCTTTCCTGTAGGTTAAACACTTCTCTTTCACTCTGGTTTACACCTTGTTTGTTGCATGGCTGAACCCTCCCATTTCCTAACTTGCACAGATACATTTTGGGCCCTCCAAAGTGGAAACCTCCTTGTTCTTCAGTGAACAAAGGGGCTCTTGCTGAATGCGTTTGTGGCCCTGGAGTTGAAATCCATCTCCTTGACCTTGGAGACTGGTTTTTCCCAACTCAGGGAAAATTGCTAAGAGCCCAGCAGCAGGCTCAGTGTCTTTTTGGAGTTTTCAGAGCTAGGATGCTCCTCTCTCTCAGGCTCTTTAAGAACCTTCCAGCATCCACCTCCAAGGGGGAGGTTTGGCATTTCCATCTCCTTGGCTGGCAAATTGTAAATTTGGATACGAGCAGAAAATATAGTGACATCAAGGTTATGTGGTCCGCAGCTGACAAGATGGATAGCCCTCAGCTAGGCAGCATTTCCCAGCTTCTTCTTGGTTTGCACTCTCTCCACCTCTCTTTCTTTTAACCTTTTTTTTTTTTTTTTTAAAGAAAACATTTTTAGAGACTTTAATAACTGTGGAAGGATGCTGTAAGGCGGGCAGGGAAATCGATCATTTTTATTCGGTTGTGCGCAATAAAATGTAAGTTTGAGTCATAAATCTTCTTACCTTGAGGGAAAAGAACAGTGTGCCTGGCTATTAATATGACTCCCTTTTTGTAGATTTTAATGAAGGAATCCCCCTCCCCACTGCAGAGTAATTCATAGCTGTGGACAGGGCGGGGCTGAGGCGGGAATTCACCCTTTCCTCCAATCTGGCAACTGCTGGTTCCCAGTCTCTCTCCACATCTGCGTGTATTCGCCATCTATTATTTTTAATCAATGTCTCACCAAACACATATAAAGCTCCCACTGTGTGCAAGACACCATGCCTGGCACCAAGGAGCAGGGGATGCTGAGGCATATCTCAGAGTCCTGGGTAAGTTGTCCACAAGAGGGCTCCTCTCCAGGCCCTGCCTGTGAGCACCCCAGATACCTCCCCACTTGTCTTGGCTACATCTATATCCCCCTATCAGAATGTGGCAAGAGATGAGGCATGCAGCTTGTGTTGGCTACAGGACTCCATTTTGGGTACCCTAAAAGGAAAGGCAGGGCTGCAGTCTCAGTTAGCTTGGGCTTCCATAACAGAATGCCATAGATACTTATTTCTCACAGTTTTGGAAGCTGGACGTCCAAGATCAAGGTGCCAGCTGATGTGGGTCCTGGTGAGGCCTCTCTTCCTGGCTTGCACATGGCCGCCTTCTTGCTGTGTCCTCCTGTGGCAAGAAGGGAGGGAGAGAGAATGAGAGCGCGTGCATGCTCTCTAGTCTTTTTCTTCCTCTTCTTATAAGGCCGTTCATTCCATCCTAGGGGCCTTACCCTGTGACCTCATCTAATCCTAATCACTTCCCAAAGTCCTCACATCTAAATACCATCTCACTGGGGTGTTAGGGCTTCAATATATGAATTTTGGGGGAACACACATGTTCAGTCCATAACAGACCCGTGTTGTGGAACTTGTTTCCTCTTTCTTCTTCCTGGGGGGTTGAGTGGGGCGGAGTTGGAAAGTGTGATGTATGGTGTGTGGAGAGGACAGAAAGTGACCTCTGCTGCCAGGTGGAAAAATGCCCACCCACCTCTCCTGCCACATCAAGTCTGTGGCCAGAGTGTAGGTGGGTTCAGTCCACTGCTACCTCCTGCATCCTTGCCCTAGCATCCCTTCCTCAGGTTCTAATCCTAAACCTCCATCAGTTCCCTGTTTTCTGGATCCCTCCCGCAGCCAGGCCCCTCTCCTGCTGTGGCTCACCAGTGATCTGGACATTGCTGGCAAAATAAGCTGCCTTAAACATCCATGGTGCACACGCTGCTCTGCAAACAAAGACAGGGCATCCAATTATTCCAAAAACAACCCGTTTCTGTTTGCTTATCTGACTTGGACTGTTTGCCCCTGACATTGCTATTGATCAATTTGAACTTTTCCCCTTCGAGTCCAACATGATTCATAATTTGCGGTTGGGAAAAGCCACCTGGGCAGTGGGCCCCCTGAGACCAGGGCCTGTGCACCCATAATCTCATTTAATCCTCTACGTGGTTGGGATCATGATTTCTATCTGAAAGGCAAAGAAAACTGGGGCTGGGGGAAAGCGAGTATTTATCCAAATCTTCCAACTGATAAGTGATGGTACCAGAATTTGAACCCAGGTCTGCCTGTTCCAAAGACTGGACCCTTTCTAATCATTGAGATGCCTCCTGTGTAGGCACCCAGTCTTTGGTGGTCACCCCAATTCAGAATTGCAATCAGACAACAAACATCAGACAACACAAAAGGCTGATTGTGACTCTGTGTAGGGAACAAGGGTACCAAGCTGCGCTGACAGTTTGATGGTGGGTCAGTGTGACATCTTGGAAAAAAATAGCAGCTGATTATATTCTTCACATTGACACATGTTTTTAAAGATTTTTGAATCAGATGTGAGTCAGGAGCATTAAGGCAAAAATGTAACACATTTGTATTTGGTGAATGTGGGAAATTTCTCCCTTGAAAACAAAGTGAGTAGTCACACTCGAGGTCTGGGTGCATAAATTATGGTACATTTATACCATGCGATATTATGCCCTATTGAAAACAATTAGAGCAATACTGGAGAACATAGAGTTCCCCAAGGTATTGTTGAGTGAGGAAAACAAGATGCAAGAAACTGAGTATCATATAATTCCGCAAAACAAATAATGACAAAAGGCTGGCTATACATGTTTAAGTGCATTATGGGTATAAGTGAATGCACGTGGGTGTGTATAAAAAGTTACATACATGTATACTACATGTAGTGTGTGTATGCATATATTTATACAGGATAATATGATCGTGAAGAAGAATGTAGAAGGATCCCTCCAGGGATATTAGCATGAATTTCTAGTGGTTATGGGTGGAGGACAGAGGAGAGGTGTCAAGGAAAGTCAAACTAACAAGAAAACAACTAAGAGTCTACACACACACACACACACACACAAAAAAATCATGTAATGACAACAATTTATGCATTTATATAAAGGTACAGGCATTCATATACATACATTCAAAGAAAAGTTGTAAGTTATTTTCCTACAGCAACAGAGCACTTACCCCAGAGATCTGCATGAAGGCATGATAGTGAACAGGCCTCTGCAGACCCAGAAGGTGCAGTCTAGAGGCTGGACACAGCTACTAGGAAGCCGCATCACAGGCTCCCCAACTCCCTGCAAGGGTTGGTTTATTCCTTGGCTTTACAGCTGGCACAAGGAAGAGGGGCACCTGTGTGATTTGGGCGTCTTCTCCAGCTGCTGCCTTGGAGCCCCCCCACCTGGCTCAGGGGTAAGTGAAACAGTAGAAGGGGAAAATAAACTCTTTTCTACTTCTGCTAACATTAGGGTAACCAAAACACTGATCATTTAAACAGGGACCGCTATGAGAGTGAAGAACAGAACTATGAATAATCCAGGTGCAAACCAGGACTGTCCCTAGCACACGTGGCTGTAGGGTCACCCTAGCTATAGCTCCTAAATGAGGGGTCTACATTCTAAATTTCACCATCTTCTCCATGGAAATGTGAATACTAATTGATCCAGAACCCTGTAATTGTAACTGGAGCCCAGCAGGACTGAAATTACTCTTAATTATCATGCCACCCCAGGAGGGAGGGGCCTTTTCCCTCAAGGTTACAGAGACACATGGTGAAACCAAGGGGGATGGATGTGTGGCTTCCGTGGGGCCCTGCTTAACCACAAATGTCAATGCTCTGGGCTGAGCAGGGCTGGGATTCCTGCACATGCTCTGTGTGGTTGGCCTGACCTATAAGAGACTAAATAATGACCAGGCTTGCTGCTAGAGCACTTTGTAGCTGATGTATCCGGCATGACCAGCTTGGATTACTAAATGGGTACATGCTGATTAACTTATAAATTAGGTTGATGAACCCCCAACCTAGCTGTCTCAAGGATTTGCATTTCTTCCCAGTGCCCTTCTTCCCAAGCACCTCTTAGTTAATTCAAGGGATCTACATAGAGACTGGTGTTTGGACCAGGGCAGAGAGGAAGATAGGAGAGGGAGAAAGATTATTTTTTCCCAAACTATTGATATCTACTAATCTGAAATGCCATAATTGAGGGCTAGAGGCAGCATTTTTTTTGGCTAGCAGGGGAAGGCGATTTGAAATGGCCTTGAGAATATGACTAACACAAAGGAAGCAGACTGCAGAGACAGAGATGAAAGAAAGACCCTGATGATACTGTTTGAGCCTCTAGCACCCTCTTCCTTGTGCTGGATCTTCAGGAGTACCTGAAATCTGCTCCCCAAAGTTGGTAGAAAGAATAATGGCCCCAAAAGACATCCACATCCTCACCTCTAGAATCTGTGAATATGCTACCTTACATGACAAAAGGGGTATTGCGCATATGATTAAGAATTTTACCCCGTCTCTACTAAAAACTACAAAAAACTAGCCGGGCGCAGTGGCGGGCGCCTGTAGTCCCAGGTACTCGGGAGGCTGAGGCAGGAGAATGGCGTGAACCTGGGAGGCGGAGCTTGCAGTGAGCTGAGATCCGGCCACTGCACTCCAGCCTGGGTGGCAGAGCGAGACTCCGTCTCAAAAAAAAAAAAAAAAGAATTTTGAGATGGGGAGGTTACCCCAGATTATCTGAGTTGGCTCAGTGTTATCACAAGGGGAAGCAGAATAGTTAGAGTCAGGAAGGGAGATGTGGCAGGAAATAAAGGTCAAAGTTTGCCATTGCTGGAAGGGGCTGTGAGCCAAGGAATTTCAGGCATTCTCAGAAGCCAAAAGGCAAGGAATGATTTCTTCCCTACATCTTCCAGAAGGAATGCAGCCTTGCCGCCATCTTGGTTTTAGCCACATAAACCCATTTCTGGATTTCTGGCCTGCAGAGCTGTAAAATAACATATTTATGTTGTTTTAATCCACTCACTTTGTGGTAATTTGTTACAACAGCAATTAGAAAACCAATACTCTCAGCTTTCTGGTGGCTTGAAGCAAATTATCTTGAGTTAGACTTGATTTTCTATCATTTGTAACCCCAAGAATCCTGCACTAGTAACCAGCTCCAGGAGGACTGGCATCCCTTTCCAGAACAGCCCAGCTATGATACTCTCCCAACTTGTCCTTTACCTCAGAAGTCCTATAACTAGAGCTTGAGAGGCGCATGGGGGCAGATTTGTCAACTTTCTCCTGCAAATGAAAAATCCAGCCAGGCTCAGATAGATCCAGTGACTTGCCTGAGTAGTTGAAGGGGTTTCTACCCAGCATGGGTTCTAGATCTGGAGTCCATGGAATGGCTGCTGTGGCCCAGTAGACCTGTGCAGTCCTAGAAGAGAGCACAGGTTTGAACAAGAATGTGTGTCGATACCTTTCTTTCTTCAGCCCTTTGGATGGTCCAGAACCACATCTCCCTGGGGCTGCTCTTGCAGCTGAGGAACCTGGAGGTCTAGCCCATCCTGACCTTGGCTCTGCCCTGTGCTCCACGCCCAGCTGACCCATCTCTTTCCATGACACTCCCTTGACGGCCTCCCCCACGGAGCACATTTCTGAGTGGAGCTGCCTGGAGCTACCACTGAGATCAATCTCTTGGGATGCCGAAACGCAGACACCATCCTGCCTCCCAGATCTGATTGTTTTGACAGCTTCACCAAATTACAAAGCAAAGGCCCTATTTGGTGATGAGAAAAGCAATATTGTGGCAGGGGCGGCTCATTTCTCTGAAAATCAGCAGTAAGTGAATTTGCATCCACTTAGTAGTAAATACATCTGGTTGTCCCCCTCTCCAGCAACTGCGAGGGATTTACATGCACTTGGGTCTGTTTTATTATTTTATGATGGAGAGATGGGGGAGAGGGAAGAGGGAGGGGAGAGCAAAAGAGAGGAGATTGAGAGGGATTTCTTGGGGAGGAAAAATTGAGGATGGGAAGTTTCTCTTTTTTTTTTTTTTTTTTGTAAAGTTTCTTAGCCTGTGGCTGGGGTGGGCGAATCATTCTTAGGAAAAGAAATAGCCCTCTTTCGGTTCTGTGCGTTATGATTTAGAAGACTCTGAAGAACCCTTGTCATGACGCGCTCCCTAAAATCCTCTTTAAAATTCAGCTGGAAAAGCCCAGGGAAAAGATATACAGGCCTTTGTAGAGAGCAGGAGAGCCAGAGACATTCGCCAGGACGGTGCCAGAGGGAATGTTCCATGCAAATGTGTTTAAAGTCCCAGGTCGGTAGCTGCGGGGAAGAACGCTTTATCCTTTTTAAGAATAAAGTGAACACCATCTCTTTCTGATTGGAGAGAAGCCAGCGCTGAATGTTTTACGTTCTCTGCATAGGAGCACCCTCGGTGACCCTCTTCTCTTGTTGGCTTCTGTAGCCAGGAGGAAAGAGGAACCTGGGTGAGCAGACGGGGGAGCAAGTTGCCCGGGCAGTATGTGTTCAAGGGAGTCATTCTGCACGTGATTTCCCAAGTAAGAACCACATCAGAAATGGAGTAGCCAGCAAGAGCCAAGACCAAACATCCTTAGCATGGCCTGCAAGGCCTCCTGGATATGATTCACAGCTTTCTTTCTGGTGCTTTCTATTACTGCTTAGAGTGTTTTAGTTTGCAAGGTACAGAAACCCACTCGCAAACTCTAGGAAAATGCAGTTGATTGGAAATGGGCAGGGGCACTCTGAGAAAGACATTTGGGTCACCCCTGTTTCTCCATCGCTGGATGCCCTTAACTGCTTACTCCCACCGTGTTTGCTCATGGGCTCAGCTTTATTCTTCTTATACAACAGCCAAACAGACCGCTACATAGACAGTTGTTCTAGGGAAACTCATTTTGTCCATAGAAGAAGCTAACATTCATTTATCACTTACGATGTAGCATAGACAGGCAAAAGGGCTTGTTCAATAGGGACAGGATGAGAGGGCAGCAGGTGAGGAGCCACCTTAAATTTTACATCCTAGGTGCCTCACTTGCCTCACCCTATTCTAGCTCAGTCATCCAAGTCACTCTAGGCCACACAGCTGGAAAGGGGCTGAACTAGGAATTTAACCCAGGGAGTCTGGCTCTTATGAACTCTACCTTACTGCCTCTCTAATAATCACAGATAATAATGTGCTTATTAAAATAATAACAATGATAGCAATATGCTTATTAAGCACCTATATGTGCCTGGCACCATGCTACTTTCACTGACATTTATCCCTTCTGGTAATCTCACAACAACCCAATAAAGCAAAGATGATGATTATTTCCACTTTATAGATGAGGAAAGCAAGACACAGAATGGTTGAGTAATGTATTAGTCTGCTCTCTGCTAATAAAGACATTCCCGAGACTGGATAATTTATAAAGAAAGAGGTTTAATTGACTCACAGTTCTACATGGTTGGGGAGGCCTCAGGAAACTTACAATCATGGCAGAAGGGGAAACAAACATGTCCTTCTTCACATGATGGCAGCAAGGAGAAGTGCAGAGCAAAGCAGGGGGAAAGCCTCTTATAAAACAATCAGATCTCATGAGAACTCACTATCCCAAGAACAGCATGGAGGTAACTGCCCCCATGATTCCATTACTTCCCACTGGATCCCTCCCATGACACGTGGGGATTATGGGAACTACAAGATGAGATTTTGGGTGGACACACAGCCAAACCATATGAAGTAACTTACCCAAAGTTGGACAGTCAATAAGTGGAAGAAAAGGCCTTTAATTCCATGCCCAGCTGACTCCAGGCTTGTATTCTTAGCCTTTAAACTACCTGACTTCCCAAACAACCAGGAGAGAGCCTCCCAGATTTCACAATTCAACATTTGCTGAGCCTTGTTCTGCACTGCACACTGTCCTGGGCAGTAGGGATTCCTGGTCCCTGTCCTCAGAGAATTCAGAATCAAGTGGGATGATGTACATGTAAATGGAGAATTACAAAGCAGGGAGAAGTGCTAGAGGGAATGCCAGCATTCCAAGGACTTCAGGAAGGTGAGTCTGCAAAGCTGGACTCTACTGTCTTGGCTCTAGGTTTGCAGACATCTCACCTGTGAGTAGCATATAGTGCTCAAGCTCTCTCCCTCTTTCACATATGGCACAGTTGTTGCTATGAACGGAGATGGCCGCCTTGCTCAGTTACTTAAAGGCATTAGGACCTGGGGGTGCGGGAGCAGGTGCTGGCAGAGTTGCAGCCAAACACCACGGCTTCCCATGCTCAAGAGACAGCCAGGAAGGCAAAACGTCATCCTCAGCAGCCAGCCAGCTGTGTGGCCCCCACAGCGCTCACCTGGTGACTGTCCCAGGCTTGTTTACTGTTGCTTTTATTGAATCTGACTAGTCTGGAAATAATTGCACTAATATTATTGACATTAATAGTATACTAGGATGTATTTATAACTTGCTTCTCTCTCGGTTAAAATCCAATCTCATCATCACTCTTGGATGGGGTGGAAGTTGCAAGCAGAACTCCTGCAAAAAAGGAGCTCCCAGCATGGAATGGGGAGAAGTCTGGCCCAGGTACCACACCTGTCTGGGAGGGACAGGCTTTGGAATCAGGGGATCCGTGCCCCAGACTGCAGAATCATGAGTGTCTCATGAGTTAAAGCTGCCTGGCTGTGGCTCCCACAGTCAGTAGATGGGGTACTCTTTTAAAGGTAGTAGAAGAAAGGTTTGATGAGGTTTCAGAAAGAAAAGGTGGGCTTTTCCAGAGAGCTTCCCAAACTGATGACATGGGAGATGATGGGTCTCCAGCCTCTTCCCCGTTCCTTTTCTCTTCTCTCTTGCTGTTCCAGGAAGTTACCCACTCCCACCCTCCGCGCTGGCCCACTCTGCCCCATGTCAACACATGGATGGGGCTGCTGTATGGGGCAGTTAGCTTTCTGCACTTACTCTGCAGTCCTGCCCCCTCCTGTCTCCTTGTCTCTTGCTAGGAGTCTTAGATGGAAAGAGGGAGCATGTCCCAGATCTTATTTCCTGGGTGTCCAATATGGCATGACTTGCAAACTGAGATGTCTGCATGCTTTATTTCAGAGGTGCAAGTACTTCTTGATTCTCAAAATTTAGACTTTTCATAACCCACTAGATTTATTTTACTAGTCACTTGGGACTTAAATACAAAAAGGCTCCCTGTTACTTTTTTATTCAAAAGAGTGCAATGTGTGTGTGTATGTGTGTGTGTGTGTATATATATATATACTTAAAGAGTATATAAAGTATATATGCTTAAAGAGTAATAATAAAACACCCACACATTCACCATTCAGCTTGAGAAACAGAGCATTACCAGCACCTGAGAAGGCCCCTAGGTATTTATTCCCTATCACCTTCCTCTTTCTCTCCACCAGAGGCAGCTTCTATCTTGAGCTTCATATGAAGCATTTTCTTACTTCTCTCTCTCTCTCTCTTTTTTGTGAAGTTTTATAAGGTATATAAATATGCCTAAACAATATAGGCCTACCTCAGAGGTATTGTGGGTTTTGTTCCAGACTACCACAATAAAGTGAATATCACATTAAAGTGAATCACACAAAACTTTTGGTTTCCCATTGCATATAAAAGTTATGTTTACACGATATTGGAATCTGTTGAATGTGCAATAGCATTATGTCTAAAAAAAATGTACATACCTTAATTTAAAAATACTCTCTTGTTAACAAATGCTAACAATCATCTGATTATTAGCAAGTCAATCATTTTTTCTGGTAGAGGGTCTTGCTTTGATGTTGATGTCTGCTAACATCCTCATCCAAGGGTGGTGGTTTCCAAGGGTTGGGGTGGCTGTAGCAATTTCTTTTTTATTTTTTTGAAGACAGAGTCTCACTCTGTCACCCAGGCTGGAGTGCAGTGGCACAATCGTAGCTCATTACAGCCTTGAACTCCCAGGCTCAAGTGATTCTGCCACCTGAGCCTCTGAGTATCTAGGACTACAGGCACATGCCACCATGCTCAGCTAACTTTAAAAAAAATTGTACAGATGGGGTCTTGCTATGTTTCCCAGGCTGGTCTCAAACTCCTGGGCTCAAGCATTCCTCCCATGTTGTTCACCCAAAGCACTGGGATTACAGGTGTGAGCTACCATGCCCAGCAGGAATTTCTTATACTATGACAGCAATCAAGTATACTGCATCAAATGACTCTTCCATTCATGAAAGATTTCCCTGCAGCATATGATGCTATCTGATAGGTTTTTACCCACAGTGGACCTTCTTTTAAAACTGCAGTCAGTTCTCTCAAACCTTGCCTCTGCTTTATCAATTAAGTTTATGTAATATTTTACATCTTTTGTTGTTAATTCAACAATGTTCACAGCATCTTCATCAGGAGTAGATCCCATCTCAAGAAACCATTTTCCTTGTGCATCTGTAAGAAGAATCTCCTCATCTGTTCAAGTTTTATCATGAATTGCAGCAATTCAGTCATATCTTCAGGCTCTACTTCTAATTCTAGCTCTCTTGCTATTTCTACTGCATCTGCCATTACTTTCTCCACTGAGATCTTAGACCCCTCAGCATCAGATTGGACTCCACTTATTCCAAGCTCCTGTTAGTGTTGATATTTTGACCTCGTACCGTAAATCTCAAATGTTCAAATGGCATCTGGAATGGTGAATCCTTTCCAGAAAGTTTTCAATTCACTTTGCTCATCACTACTATAGCAGCTATAACTTTATGAAATGTATTTCTTATATAGTAAGACTTGAACATCAAAATTACTTTTAGATCCTTGGGCTGCAGAATAGATGTTGTGTTAGCAGGCATGAAGACAACATGAATTTTGTGCATGTTCATCAAAGCTCTTGGGTGACCAGGTGCATTGTCAATGAGCAATAATATTTTGAAATAATCTTTTTTTTTTTTCCTGAGCAGTAGGTCTCAACAGTATGCTTAAAATATTCAATAAACCATGCTGTAAACAGAGGTGCTGTCATAAAGCTTTCTGGTTTTACTTATAGAGCAAAGGCAGAGTAGATTCTGCATAATTCTTATGAACCCTTAAGTTTTCAGAATGGTCAGTGAACATTAGCTTCAACTTAGAGTCACCAGCTACTTAGCCTCTAACAAGAGAGTAGCCTGTCCTTTGATGTTTTGAAGCCAGCTATTGACTTCTCTTCTCCAGCTAGGAAAGGCCTAGATGGCATCTTCTTCCAATAGGAGGCTGTTTCCTGTACATTGAAAATCTGTTGTTTAGTGGAGCCACCTTTGTCAATTATGAAGCTAGATCTTTTGGGTAACTTGCTGTATCTTCTCCATCAGCTGCTTCACCTTGCACTTTTAGGTTATGGAGATGGCTTCTTTCCTTAAACCTCATGGACCTACCTCTGCAGAAAAAAAGAACCACCTCTTTTCTTCTGCAGCCTTCTGACCTCCCTCAGCCATTATAGAATTGAAGAGGGCTAGGGCTTTGCTCTGGATTAGGCTTTGTCTTAAAGGAATGTTGTGGCTGGTTTGATCATCTATCCAGACCAGTCAAGCTTTCTCCATACCAGCAATAAGTCTGTTTTCCTTTTTATTTTTTCTCAACTTTTATTTTAGACTCAAAGGTTAAATGTACAGGTTTTGTTACAAGGCTATATTGCATGATGCTGAGGTTTGGGGTACAACTGAACCCACCACCCAGTTAGTGAGCATAGTACTTGAGAGGGAGTTTTTCAGTCTTACCCCCGTCCCTCTCTCCTTCCTCTTGGAGTCCCCAGTGTCCGTTGTTTCCATCTATATGTCCCTGCATATGAAATGTTCATCCCCCCCTTAAAAGTGAGAACATGCAGTATTTGATTTTCTCTTTCTGTTCACTTGGGATAATGGCCTCCAGCTACATTCATGCTGCTGCGAAGGACATGACTTTGTTCCTTTTTTTATGACCACATGGTATTCCATGGAATATATGAACCACATTTTCTTTATCCAATCCACCATTGATGGACGCCTAGGTTGATTCCATGTCTTTGCTATTGTAAATAGTGCTGCATTTCACTTTCTTATCACTAGTATGTTCACTGGAGTAGCCCTTTTAATTTCCTTCAAGAATTTTTCCTTTGTATTCACAGCTTAGCTGTTTGATGCAAGAGGCCTGGCTTGTGACCTGTCTCAGCTTTCGATATGCCTTCCTCACTAAGCTTAATCATTTCTAGCTTTTGACTTAAAATGGGAGATGTACAGCTCTTCCTTTCACTTGAACACCTAGATTATTAATTGCCCTAACACCTAGGGTTACTAATTGACCTAATTTCAATATTTTTGTGTCTCGGGGAATAAGGGAACCCGAGGAGAAGGAAAGAGATGAGGGATAAAATACTCGGTGGAGGAGGCAGAATACACACAACATTTATTGATGAGGTTTGCCATGTTATATGGGCACAGTTTGTGGCACCACAAAACAATGACAATGGTGACACTGAAGATTATTGATCACAGATCACCGTAACAGATATAATGATGAAAAGGTTTGAAATATTGTGAGAATTATCAGAATATAGCAGCAAGACACATGCTGAGTGAGCACATGCTGTTGGAAAAATGATGCTTATAGGCTTGCTTGACACAGCGTTGCCAGAAACCTTTAATTTGTTTTTTAAAAATGCAATATTTGTGAAGCACACTAAAATTAGGTGTGCCTGGGCATTATTTAGCTCTGCCTGAGTTTTGAACTTTATATAATGGAGTCATACTGTATATTTTCTTCTGTTCCTTGCTTCTTTTGCTCAATAATATATTTGCTGGATTCATCTATTTTTAATTTGAGTGGTTGTGGTTCATTCATTCCCACTTCTAAATAATATTCCAGTGTACGAATATGCTGCAATTTATTTGCCCAGCCTACTGCTGGTGGAAATTTGGGGTTTGGGCTATTATGAATATTGCTGTGAATATGGATTTATGAAACTCCAGGTTTGCTACTCCAAGTGTAACCCTCAGAACAGTGGCTTTGAAGTCAAATGCAGGTTTTCAGGGTCCTATCCCAGATCTACTGAATTAGAATTTGCATATTAGCAAAATTGTATGCATGCTAGAGTTTGATAAGCACTGCTCTATGTACCTAGGTTTACACTGAGAAGTAGAATTGTTGAATCCTAAGGTAACCATGTGTTAAATCTTACAATGAACAGGCACACTGTTTTCCAAAATGGTTATGCTGATTCCCACTCTACCCCAGTAAAGGACAAGAGTTTCTGTTGGCCCACATTTCATCATCTCTTGGTATTGACAAACTGTTACATTTTACCAACCTGGTAAGTATGAGATGGTATCTCTGTAGGATTTTCCTTTTCATTTTCCTTATTACAAACATGTCCCAAAGGATGCCACTGTGGTCTAAGCAGGCCACACTTGGAGTAGCAGCTGGAAGCCGCAGCTTTTCATATGGTGAAGGGCCATTTTGTTTTCCCTCCTAGCAAATGCCTATTTATGTTTTTGCTCATTTTTCTATTGGGTTTATTCCTAATGGGTTCTTTTTTTTTTTTTTTTTTTTGAGACAGGGTCTCGCTATGTCACCCAGGCTGGAGTACAGTGACGTGATCACTGCTCACTGCAGCCTTGACATCCTGGGATCAAGCAATCTTCCCTCCTCAGCCTCCTGAGTAGCTGGGACTACAGGCATGTGCCACAAAGCCTGGCTAATTTTTTTATTTTTTGTAAAACAGGGTCTCACTATGTTTCCCAGACTGGTCTCGAACTACTGGACTCAAGCAATCCTCCCACCTTAGCCTCCTGAAGTGCTGGGATTATAGGCATGAGCCACTCCACCCAGCCCATAAAATATTTTTTCTTTATGACTTTTACATCTCTGATCATGTGGCAGAAACCGCACAATGTGTTTAGCCCACCATTTCCTTGTCCTGGACATAAAGAAGAGCAAATCTCCCAGCCTCCTTTGCAGTTAGATTGGGACCATGTTGACTGAGTTCCTACTAAGGGAATGATAGTTGGATTAGTTTGCCAGGGCTTCCCTAACAGAATACCACAGACAGAGTAGCTTAAACAATAGGAGCTTATTTTCTCACAGTTCCAGAAGCTGGAAGTCCAGGATCACAGGGTCAGCAGGTTTGGTTTCTTCTGAGGCTCCTCTCCTCGGCTGTCAGATGACTGACCTCTTGCTGTGTCTTCATATGGTCTTTCCTCTATGCATGCACAGCTGTGTCCTAATCTCTTCTTATAAGGACACCTGCCATATTGGATTAGCACCCACCCCTATTAACTTACTTTAATTACCACTTCTTTATGTTCAGGAAAAGGAAATGGTGGGCTAAGCACATTGTGTGGTTTCTGCCACATGAACAGAGATGTAAAAGTCATAAATAAAAAATATTTTATGGGCTGGGTGGGGTGGCTCATGCCTGTAATCCTGGAACTTCAGGAGACTGAGGTAGGAGGATTGCTTGAGCCCAGTAGTTTGAGACCAGTCTGGGAAACATAGTGAGATGCTGTTAAAAGTGGTAATTAAATAATTTAAAACATCTTGAGACCCTATCTTGAAATTCAGTCACATTCTGAGGTACTGGGGTTAGAACTTCAATAATTGAATTTTGGAGGACACAAGTCAATCCTCAACAATGGTGTAGTCACTTCTCTGCATGGACCTTAAAATCATCCCACATGATTTTCCAGTCTGTACTTCCCCTTTTGTGGAAACTCTGGAAGCCACATGTTCTAGGTGGTGTAGCCATAAGAGAGAAGCAGCCTGGATTCCTGTGTTACTGCCTGGAGCAGAGCTGCCTGTCCTGCAACAGGCTGTGACATGGAAGAGAACCAGACCTCCATAGTGCAAGACCACTGACATTTTGAAATTTGTTACTGCAAAATGATCAATTCTATCCTAACTAAGCAGTTTTTGCATGAGATTAGACTGATTTTTCTTGCCCATATCATCCTTGTCAAGTTTTGGAATTAAGATTATGCTAATCTTTCAAAATGATGGGGGCAGGTTTCTTCTTTTTCTATGATCTGGAGAGTAGTTCCTAAAACATTTTGTAAAAATTGCTGACAAATCATTTGGACCTAGTTTCTTTCTTTTTTTTTTTTTTCTTTCTGGAAGATTTTTATCTAATAATTCAATTTATTTAAAGGTCATTAGACTCTCCAGGTTTTCTACTGCTTCTTTGATAAATTGTATTTTTTTAGAATTTATCCACTTTTATCTAAGTTTTAAACTTTATCATAAAGTTTTTCTTAACCTCTTCTCATCTGTTTAATAATTGCAGTTTTTGCAGTAATAAACCCTTTTTAATTCTTAATATTGTTTATTTTTTCATTCTTTCTCCACTCCCCATCCTGTTTATTTTCTTCTGAGTAATCTTGCTAGATAGGGAATGGTCATTTTAAAAGCTTTTTTTTTTTTTTCCAAAGAATCAATTTTTGGTTTGAAATTTCTTTTTATTGCACTTTGTTTTGTGCCTTTAGTTTTGTTCTTAACTTGAATATTTTCTTCTTTCTGTTTTTATTGGGTTTATTCTGCTCAAGTCATTAATTTTGAGCCTTTAGTTCTAATATAAGCAGCTAAAGTTATACATTTTCCTCTAAATACTGCTTTAGCTGTACCCCCAAAATTTTCATATGAAATAATTTTATAATTTAGTTATTCATATTTTTATTTTCAAAATTTCTTTATAATTCCTTTCTAAAGCCATGAATACTTAAATATTATAAACTTTCCAGACATACAGATTTTTAATGGGTATATTTTTATTATTAAATTTCTTGAGTGCATTAGAGCTAGATAATATGATATAATTGTTTGTTGAGTCTCACTCTGGTCAAGCACATAGTCAATTTTTGTAACTATTTCATATATGCTTTCAAATAAATGTATATCCTTCTATTGTTGGGCACAGTATTCTATATATGACCATAGGATCTTTGTCATTTGTATTGTCCACATTTTTAGTATTCTTAGTAATTTTGTTTGTCTGCTTGATCAATCTCTGAGATGGATCTCTATGTTGGCTTGGCACTGTGGCTCACACCTGTAATCCCTGCACTTTGGGAGGCCAAGGTGGGCAGATCACCTGAGGTGGGGAGTTCGAGATCAGCCTGGCCAACATGTTGAAACCATGTCTCTACTAAAAATACTAAAAAAAAAAAACTTAGCTGAGTGTGGTGGTGCACGCCTGTAATCCCAGCTACTTGGGAGGCTGAGGCATAAGAATCGCTTGAGCCTGGGAGGTGGAGGTTGCAGTGAGCTGAGATCATGCCATTGCACTCCAGTCAAGGCGACAGAGTGTGACTCTGTCTCAAAAAACAGAAAATAAATAAATAAATAAATAAATATCGCTCACTATGATTGTGAATTTTTCTATGTCTTCTTGTAGCATTGTCCATTTTTACTTTATATATTTTGCGTTTTGGTTTTGGTGCATGAAAGTTTAGAATTATTATTTTTTTTGATTAAACATTTTCTCATTATGTAGGAAGTCCCAATGTTTTCCATAATACTTTTTGTCTAAAAGTCCATTTTATCTTATATCAATATAACTTCACCAGAATTCTTCTGTTTAGTATTTTCTTGTTAAATCTTCCTCCTTTTTTAAACTTAACTTTTATGTTTGACTTTCAGACTTCATGTTTTTTTCTGTCTTGTCTAAGCCACATTTAGCTAGGTTACAGAAAATAGTCTGATAATCTTGGGCTTTTAATTCAAAAGTCAAATTCATTCTTATTTATTATGAATACTGCATATAGGTTGAATATCCCTTACCCAAAATACTGGAAACCAGAAGTGATTTTGGAATATTTGCATATACATAATGAAATATGTTGAGGATGGGACCCAATTCCAAACATGAAATTCATTTGTTTTATGTACATCTTATACCCATAGCGTGAAGGTATTTTTTAACAATATTTCAAAGAATTTTGTGCATGAAACCAAAGTTTTGACTGCGACCCATTACATGAGGTTGAGTGTAGAGTTTATGGCATCATATCAGTGTTCAAAAAGTTTTGGATTTTGGAACGTTGCAGATTTTGAATTTTCAGATTGCAGATGCCCAACCTGCATTTAGATTAATTTCTATTGCCTTTAAAATGCTTTTCATCTGGATTTTTGTATTTCTTCCTTTTAGAATGGCTTTCTAATTTCTTTTTTTTAAAATTATGATTCAATTTTTCCCATCTATTTCGGGATTAGGTACTCTATGCCTATCTAAATTCAGAGTTATTCTAGTTATTTTGTATGCATACTTGGTTTAATAAGGCTTAAAGTTAACCAATACCTTTCCATTTCTTTTGAATCACATAAGGCTATTCCGACCGCATCTCCAAGTTATTTGCTATAATCTTTTCTAACTACTGCTGTAGTTTCACCCCTCTAATTTCAGAATTCCCTGCCATCAGCACTCCAGTTGCTTGAGATTTGGAAGGCATGAAGGAGTTGGCAGTAAACCTTCCTCTGGCAGTGCCAGTGGATGCCTCAGCAGTGATGGCAGTTTCCAAGAGCATGCACAGACTTCACGGTCCACTCTGCCACCAGCTTTGGGGCCTCCCCTGCAGCTTCTTGCTTCCGATTTATGAGTTTATTACCTGCAACATCTGAGTCTCACTCCTCCAGTGCTTCCAACAATTTTGCAAGCACCTAATTTCCTATGTTAATTCTTTCTTTCTTTTTCTTTTTTTTTTTTTTCTTAAAATATTTAGACTTCTTTTTGTTTTGCTGACAGACTCTGACTGATTACATGGAATATTGAATGCTAGGTTGGCAGTAATTTTATTTCAGGATATTGAAGCTAAATTACTGTATGGTCTTCTGGCTTCCAGGGTTGCTGTGGGAAAGTGAGCCACCATCTTAATGACTGTTTCTTTGTGAGTTTTCTGTCTTCTCACTCTTGAGGCTTTTAGGATAATTTCTTTTGCTTTGGCTTTTCACACATTTTTTTTTCAAGCTAATTGAGGCATAATTTTTATACAGTAAAATGTACTCCTTGTAGGTATACAGTTCTATTAATTTTAATAAACCCATACAGTGATTTAACCATCACCATCAAAACATAGACCATTGCCTCACCCTAAAAAGTTTCCTTATGCTCCTTGATAATCAGTTCCTTCCCCACATCCCTTGCTTCCGGTGACCACTGACCTGTCTCCTCTTTCTACATTTTTGCCTTTTCCATAATGTCACATAAATGAGACCATGTGGCACGGAGCTTTTTGATTCTAATTTATTTTACTTAATGTGGTGCTTTTGAGAGTCCATGTTGCTGCATGTATCATTGTTTTTTGTTTTGTTTTAATCGATGCGTAGTGCTCCTTTGGATAGGTGAATCATAATTTGTTTACTCACCAGTTGATGGACATGTTGTTTGTTTCCAGTTTGGGACAATTATGAATAAGGTTATTCTAAACATTCATGTAGGGGTTTTGTTTGGATATATGAATTGATTTCTCTTGGGTAAATATGTATGAAGGAGATTTCCTGGTTATCTGGTGCGTTCATTTCCAAAAGCTGCCATAACAAATGACCACAAACTTTGTGCTACAAATGACCGAAATGTATTATCTCACAGTTCTGGGAAGTCAGACGTTCAAAATCAAGGCATCAGCTTGGCTGCAGTACCTCAGAGGCTCTAAGAGGAGAATCTGTTCCATGACTTTCTCTCTGCTGTGGGTGGCTGTGGTGAAACTTTGATGTTCCTTGGCTTGTAGCTGCATAATTTCCAATCTCTGCCTCTATTTCCACATGGCCTTCTCCCTGTGCATCTGCCCCCAACTCCCTCTGCGCCTCTCTCTCCCTCTCCCCCCCTCCTTTTTTTTTTTTTTTTTTTTTTTTTTTTTTTTTTGTGAGACAGGGTCTCACTCTGTTGCTGAGACTGGAATGCAGTGGTACAATCATGGCTCACCGCAGCCTTGACCTCCTGGGCTCAAGTGATCCTCCTGTCTTAGCCTCCTGAGTAGCTGGGACTACAGGCACAGTCCACCACGCTGGGCTAATTTTTGTATTTTTTTGTAGAGATGGGGCCCCACTATGTTGCCTAGGCTAGTCTCAAACTCCTGGGCTCAAGTGATCCACCCACTTTGTCCTCCCAAAGTGCTGGGATTACAGACATGAGCCACCACACCTGGGCCCTCTATCTCTCTCTTACGACGATACATGTGATTGCACTTAGGGCCCACTGGGATAATCCAGAATTAACTCTTTTCAAGGTCCTTTACTTAGTCACATCTCTTGCCATATAAGGTCATATTCACCCATTTGCCATATAAGGTCATATTCACAGGTTCTGGGGATTAGTATGTGGACATATCCTTTTAGGGGGCCATTTTTCAGCCTACCACATATAGTCTGCATATGTTTAACTTCATAAGAAAATTCCAAACTGTTTTCCAAAGTGGCTGTACCATTTTTCATTCCCACTAGCAGTGTATAAGTATTTCAGTGGCTCCACATCCCTGCCAGCATTTGGTATTGTCAAAGTTTTATTTTTGTTTTGTTTTTTAGCCATTCTAATAGGTATGCATGGATATCTAATTGGCTTTTAATTTGCATTTCTCTAGTAATTAATGATTTTGAGCATATTTTTATGTGCTTATTTGCCATATGTATGTAAGTATTAGTCCATTTTCATGCTGCTGATAAAGACGTACTTGAGACTGGGAAGAAAAGAAATTTTAATGGGCTTATAGCTCCACATGGCTGGGGAAGCCTCACAATCATGGCAGAAGGCAAGGAGGAGCAAAAAATGTCTTACATGGATAGCAGCAGGCAGAGAGAGCTTGTTCAGGGAAACTCCGCTTTTTAAAACCATCAGATCTCATGAGACTTATTCACTAGCACAAGAAAGACCTGCCCCCATGATTCAGTTACCTCTCACCAGGTCCCTCTCCCAACACAAGGGAATTCAAGATGAGATTTGGGCGAGGACATAGGCAAACCATATCAGTATATCTTTTTTCATGAAGTATATGTTCAAATCTTTTAACAAGTTTAAAACATTTTAAAAATTAGGTTATTTTCTTATAATTGAGTTCTGAGAGATCAAAGATATTCTGGTTACAGTCTTTTATCAGATATGTATTTTTCAACTATTTTCTCTTCCTATATGGCTTGTTCCTTTTATGTTTTAAACATGCCTTTCCAAAAAGCAGAATTTTGAGATTTTGATGAAATCTAATTTGTTAATTTTTTTCTTTGTGGTTTGTACTTTTTGTTTTCTTTCCAAAATAAAACCAAGTTCACAAAGATTTTCTCCTATGTGTTCTTCTAGAAGTTTATCGTTTTAGAGCTTACATTGTCTATGATCCATTTCAAATTCTTTTTTTGTATATTGTGTGAGGTATGTGCCAAAGACTTTTTTGCAAATAGATGTCCAATTATTCTGGTACTATTTGGGGAAAAATAATCCATACTCCATTGAATTACCTAGGCACTTTTGTTGAAAATCACTTAATCATATTTTTATGGCCCTGTTTCTGGATATGTTTTCATTATTACCATACTCTCTTTATTGTAGCTGTATAGTATGTTTTGAAATCAAATAATATGAGCCTCCAAATTTGTTCTTTTTCAGAATTGTTTAGGCAATTCTAGTTCCTTTACTTTTTTAAATGAATTTTTAAAATAAGCTTGTTGATTTTTATAAAGAAGTCTGCTGAGTTTTTATTTTGATTGTGGCAAATTTATAGATAAATTTGGGGAAATTTACATCTTGACACATCCTATATATCATCATGTATTTATTTAGGTCTTTGATTCTCCCATCTGTGCTTTGTAGTTTTCAGCATATAAATCTTATATATGTATTTTATTGGTTTTAGTAATACTGTAAGTGGTACTTTAAAAAACTTTCAAAATTTCATGTTTTTTCTTTTCTCTTTTTTTAATTTTTATTTTTGAGACAGGGTCACCTGCTGTCACCCAGGCTGGATGAACCTTGCATTCCCAGGATAAACTCCTAACTTGGTCATGATGTACTGTCATTTCATTTGCTGCTGAATTTATTTTTTTAAATATTTTTAAAGGACTTTTTGCACCTTTTTTTCATTAAGGGTATTGGTCTGTGTTTATAGTTTTCTGCGTATTTTTTTTTTTGTAATGTGTTTGGTTTTAGTATCAGTGTGATAACTCGTCTCATCTTAAGTTGGGAGGTGTTCACTTCCCTTCTGTTTTCTGGAAATGTTGATGTAGTGTTTACATTATTTCTTCATTAAATGTTGGAAAAACTTGCCATGGAGTGCATGAAGCCATCTGGGCATACAGTTTTCTTTGTGGGAAGGTTTTTGACTACATACAGTATGTAGTTTTTAATTATAAATTTAATGTCTTTAATATATGTAGAACTATTCAACTTATCTATTGCTTTTTGAATAAGCTTTGATAGTTTCTATATTTGAGGAAATGTGTCCATTTAATCTAAGTCACTAAATGTATTGGCATATAGTTTTCTATAGTATTTTCTTTGTATCTGTTCGGTATTTATAGGATCTGGAGTGATAGCTCTCCTCTTTTTTCCTATCATTGGTAATTTCTGTCTTTCCCTTTTGATTTCTTATCAGTCTGACTAGAGGTTTATCAATTTGATTGACCTTTACAGAAAGCCAGTATTTCATTTTGTTAATTTTTATCTATTTTTTCTTTCAATTTTATTGGTTTCTGCTCTTATCTTTATTATTTCTTTCCTTGAGCTTTCTTTGGATTTAAATTGATCTTCCTTTTATAGGTTTTTAAAGTCAAAACTTAGATAATTGATCAGAGACATTTATTTTTTTCTAATACAGGTATATAATGTTATACATTTTCCCCAAACACTCTACTAGCTGCATTACACAAATTCTAATATGTTGCTTTTATTTTTACTCAGTTCAAAAATATTTTAAAATTTCCCTTGTGTCTTCCTCTTCAGCTCACTAGAAGTGTATTATTTCATTTCAAATATTTGTTGAGTGTTCAGATATCTGTCTCTTACTGATTTCTACTTTAGTTGTGGTTAGAAAACATACTTTGTATAGTTTAGTTTTTTCAAAATGTGTTTTGTGGCCAGAATATGGTCTATTATATGGAATGATCCACATGCACTTGAAAAGAATGTCACAGGCTGTTGTTGATTGGGTTGTTCTATAAAATGTCAGAGTAAGTTGGTTGATAATGTCGTTTAGGTCTTCTATGTCCTTATGGATTTTCTGTTTACTAATTCAATCAATTAATAAGAGAGGAGTGTTGACATTCTAACTGTATTTGTGGATGTATTTATTTTCAGCTCTGACAGTAATTGCTTTACATGTTGTGAAGCACTGTTGTTAGGTGCATATACCTTTAAGATTATTACCTCTTGATGAATCGATCGTTAATCATTATGCAATGCCCCTCTTTATCTTTGGTAATATTTCCTGATCTGAAGTCTACCTTTACTACTTTTAATGTAGCTACTCTAGTTATTTCAATTAATATTTGCATGGTTTGCATGAGTGTATCATTTTCCATCATTCTACTTTTAACCAGTTATGTCTTTATATTAAAATTCTGTTTCTTGGATATAGCATATAGTTGGCTTTTGCTTTTTTATGCAGTCTGACAATCTTTGCCTTTTAATTGGGGCATGTTAATTTTTTAAATTTAATCTTATAACTGATATGGTTTTATTTAATTTTCCCATACCGCTAAATAGTTTCTATTTAGTTTCATCTCTTCTTTTTTTCTCTTTTTCTGCCTGATTTGTGACTAATATTTATGATTCAATTTCATCTCCATTATTGGCTTATTAGTTATACTTTTTAAAGAAAAGTCTGAGCCAGATGTGGTGGCTCATGCCTGTAATCCTAGTGCTTTGGGAGACTGAGGGAGGAGGATCACTTAAAGCCAGGAGCTTGAGACCAGCCTATGCAACATATTGAGACCCCCATATCTACAAAAAATAAAAATAAATAAAACTATCAGTGGTTGTCACAGAGTTTTTAACATGCATATTGAATATATCACAGTCTATCTTCAAATAGTTTTATACTAAGTCACTATATTGTATAAGAACTTTACATTATACTTTCAATTTCTTCCTTCCGTGCTTGTGCTATCTATGACACACATTTTATTTTACACATTATAAACCACAAAATATTTCCAAAATATTACTTTTTTCGCTTAACAAGACAACTATTTTTAGAGTAAAAATGAGAAAATAATATTTTTGTATTTACCTTTATTTTTACCATTTTTGAAGTTCTTTTTTTTTGGTATAAAGTTTCTGTCTGGTATCATATTCTCATGGCCTCAAGAACTTCCTTTAACAGTACAGACCTATTAGTAATAAATTCTTTTGGCCTTTGTCTGTAAGAGTCTTCAGGTTTTCTTGGTTTTTGAAAATTGTTTTCACTGGGACTCCAATTATATATACATTAGGCCATTTTATATGCCTTTAGCTCATGTATATTCTAATCCAGTTCTCTCCCCTTTCCTTTTTCTTTTAGTTTCAGTCTGTGTAATTTCTATTGACATATTTTGCTGTTTTGGGTGTGCTAATGAGCCCATCAAGGGAAATTTTTATCTCTGATATTGTCTTTTTTTCTTGTTTCTTGCATTCCCAGTTTACTCTTTCTTACAGTTTCTTTCTCTTTGCTGAAATTCTACATCCATTCATGCATGCCGTCCACCTTTTCACTAGCTCCTTTAGCATTTTAATCATATTTATTTTAAAGTACCTGTCTGATAGTTCTAACATCTAGGTCATATCTGAGTCTTATTTTTTGTTGTCGTTTTGTCTCTTTTAAATAATTTGTGTTTTCTTGCCCTTTTTGTATGTCTCATAATTTTTGATTGAATGTCAAATGTCACATTAAAACTGGTTAGCAAAAGATAGATAATATTCATGCCTGGAAGTGGGCATGCTTCTTGTTTTGGGTCATTAGGTGGAAGGGTGAGTCATGCTAGCTACAGGTTGAGCTGGGTTTGGGTTTTGCTGTTGCTATGGTTACCATCAATGGACCACAGGCTTCCAGGTTTTCTATTGGTGTGCTGCTGTTGCCTATATTTAGGGTCAATGCTGGGGTGCAGGAGGGTTTTCACAGTGTGAGTGGTCCACCCTCAACTCACCCGTCTTTCAATGCCTGTGTCACAAAGTAGGTATCTCTCCATGCTTTGTCCTTCCCCAGCAGTAGACTGCTATTTCCTGGTACTCCCTGACAGGCTTGTGGAGGGGGCAGGAAGGTTCTCTGTTGCCTTGTCCAGCTTTAGTCTTAGGGAGGCTCTGTGTACCTGAGTTTTGGGGTAAAGCCTTTTCAGCACTGTTGCCCCATTTGGTCTCTTCCTTCAGTAGTCAAACTGCTTTGGTGGGTCTTAGACAGGCATTTCCTGCTCCTTCTCCAGTGGTAAGAGACATCTACTTGATATCTACATGGGCCCTTGAGCCCAAGACAGTTAACCTGCTCACCACCCAGCATTGGAGAGTTTTTGTTACATCTTTTCCTTAACCTCATTGTGTCTATTTCTGGGTGCAAGAGGCTTTGCTCTCCCTCTTCAAGTGATTTATGGCTTTTGCTTTGTAGGAGAGAAGGGTCTGGACAGGGTGTTGCACCTGCTCTCTCCTCCCCTACAGCCACTGATCACTACACTTGCGCCCAACAGGCAAAAGGGTTTGCACTTCCTCCTCTAGTGGTTTAAGGCTTTTGCTTCATAGGAGAGGAAGATCTAGGGAAATGGCAGAGTTTTCTGTCTCCTTCACAGTGGCAGCTGATCACCTTCTGCTGGTCTGTGCTGCAAATGGTGGCTCTCTCAGGTGTCCTACCAGCCCAAATCTTTCTCAGGAGCACCTGTCAGAGGCTGGTGGGAAATAGCCTGTGAGTAAACAGGAACTCCTGTTTGAGCAGATGCTCTCATCTATTTCAGACTGATACACTAGCCCACACTTGGCCTTCAGTGGTTCTTTAAAATTGTAGCTGACTCTCCTTGTCACTCAGGCTGCAGGACCTCTTCCTCCTTTACTCTGCCACAAGGAATGTAGGTCATTCATGCATCTCTTCTCTCCTTGACGGGGCTTGTTCCTTTGTGGATTCCAGGCTACTTAGTTACCTTGTGACCTCATCTCTCTGATGGGTTCAGGAAAAGTTGGTATTCTGTAATTTATCCAGCTCTTTCTTGTTAAGAGGAGAGCAACTTTTTTTTTTTTTTTTTTTTTTTGGCAACTTTCTACAAACTAGGAAGAAGTAGAAAGTAGAAGTAGAAGTGCCAAACATTTTTTCAAGGCACCAATCCTCCCATCCAGGAATAGCATCAGATACCACCAGAGCTTCCTGGATATAAAAATGTGTGTCTTACAAAAATATTTTGAAAGTTCTCAGCTATTATCTTTTTGAATACTATCTTTTTCTCATTTTTTTTTTGTATCATCTCCTTCTGGAATTTTGATTAAACATATGCTAGACCTTCTCATTCTCTTTTTCCTTTTTTTAAATTCTGTCTTCCTGGAGTCCTAACAGGATAATTTCTGGGGACCTTTGTCTTTGGGCCACCATATTTCTTAGAATTTTGTAGGTATTCTGTAAGACATGTGGAAGCAGAGTTTCCCAGAGGGTATTTGCACTGGCTTCTGCCATGGTCTACCAAACTAGGACAATTTGTTCAATTTCCCCCTTGAGGTTTTTTGGACTATAGGCAGCTAAAATGATGACCATAGACCCTTGTGAAGATTGGCTCATGATTATAAAGTTTCAAGTGAGTTTATTTTCCTCCCTCCTCCAATGCCAAGGTTGAACAAGTCAAGCAAGTATCCTCTTCACCTTTTTCTACATGGCAGGTGTATGCATGCACATCCTTACCTGATGAGCATTCTTTGTGGTCCCAGATTGATGTGGGGTTCTATTAGATTGAGGATTTTTCTTTTGTTGCCCTGTTTTAGAAAACCATCAAAACAGAAGTCTGAGGCCAGGCACAGTGGCTCACGTCTGTAATCCTAGCCCTTTGAGAGGCTGAGGAGGGTGGATTGCTTGAGCCCAGGAGTTCATGATCAACCTGGGCAACATAGTGAAACCCTGTCTCTACAAAAAAATACAAAATTAGCCAGGCATGGTAGTGTGTATCTGTAATCCTAGCACTTTGGGAGGCCAAGATGGGTGGATTGCTTGAGCCCAGGAGTTCAAGATCATCCAGGAAAACATAGCAAAACCCTATCTCTACAAAAATAGAAAAATTAGCTGAGCATACTGGCATGCAGCCAGCTTCTGTCCCAGCTACTTAGGAGGCTGAGGTAGGAGGATCACTTAAGCCTGGGAGGTGGAGGTTGCAATGAGCCAAAATCACACCACTGCACTCCAGCCCAGGCAATAGAGTGAGACCCTGAAGACAGACAGAAAGACAGGAAGGAAGGAAGGAAGGAAGGAAGGAAGGAAGGGAGGAAGGGAGGAAGGGAGGAAGGGAGGAAGGGAGGAAGGGAGGGAGGGAGGGAGGGAGGGAGGGAGGGAGGGAGGGAGGGGATAGGAGAGGAGAAGAGAAGAGGGAGGGAGGGGAAAGAAAGAAAGAGAAAGAAAGAAAAAAAAGAGAAAGAGAAAAGAGAAAGAAGAAAGAAAAAGAGAAAGAAAAAGAAGGAAGGAAGGAAAGAAGAAAGGAAGGAAGGGAGAGGAAGGAAGGGAGGAAGGAAAGAGGGAAGGAGTAAGGGAGGGAAGGAAGGGAGGGAAGAAGGGAGGGAGGGAGGAATTGAAGCCAAGTTCTCCAAGTTTCAGTAGAAATTCTCAGAGTAAAAGTTGGCTTTGCTACTTTCTGTTCCATTTTGGGGGCTCTGTGGAGCCTTCCTCATGTGCCACTTGGGCATTTCAAAAGTGTTATTTAAAAAAATTTCCCCCAGTAATTTTAGTTGTTTCAAAAGGAATGTTAAAGTATCTAACTCACCGTACTGCTGGAATGGAAGCCTATGCGTTAGTATTTCCCGGTGCGTGGCGTGATGTGTTGATGTCACACATTATTCATCTCCCTCATCCCAGTCTTAAGCGTAACAGCATAGTCACAGAGCAGCAGCTTGATGGGAGGGGTCCACTCTCATCTGTTATGTAAGAGGTGAGGTGTGGGGTGGGACTGTTTATGGAGTGAGGGTGTTTCAATCATCAACATTCAACGTTTGCATATTACATGTGACTTCTGATGTGGCATGGAGGAAGGTGGCATGTGTCAGGGGCTATTGAAGACATCTAGAGTGAATGATGACAAGCACAGGACCCAGCACAGAATAACTATTTATTTATTTATTTATTTATTTATTTATTTATTTATTTATTTATTTTGAGACGGAGTCTTGCTCTGTGCCCCAGGCTGTAGTGCAGTGGCGCGATCTCGGCTCACTGCAAGCTCCGCCTCCCGGGTTCCCGCCATTCTCCTGCCTCAGCCTCCTGAGTAGCTGGGACTACAGGCGCCCGCCACTGCGCCCGGCTAATTTTTTGTATTTTTAGTAGAGACGGGGTTTCACTGTGGTCTCGATCTCCTGACCTTGTGATCCGCCCGCCTCGGCCTCCCAAAGTGCTGGGATTACAGGCTTGAGCCACCGCGCCCGGCATAACCATTGATTTATTAAGCATCTATTATGCATTAGATATTCTTCTGACTCCTGAGGATATAGTGGGGTTTTGAGACAAACAAGATCCACAGTCGGGGATAATGGGAGCTTCCATGTCTGTGGCCCCTGATTTCGGCAATCCATTTTGTGAGTATAGTAAGATTGATTCTGTGTTTAATGCTTGCTGCACTCTCCTATGAGGACTATGCCCTTCCAAGCTTGTCTGATAGCTGGAGATACTGAATCCTGGTGGAGATAAGCACACTGCCTAGGACCACACAATAATTGCAGAGTGCAGATACCCCAGATGAGTCTTTTCAGTATCAGAATGTGGGGCACACCCTGGGGTGGGGAGTGGGGAGCAATCCAAGTAATTTTCTCTGACAAATAGCATGTCACTGGCCTGGACCATTTTCTCCTGGGCTGGATGGACCTGCTGCCAGGCATCTTAAAGGTGCTGTTTAGCCTTTGACAGTCTGGTGATGCCAACATCAGTGAGTAACGATGGTGCATAAAACCTAAAACAAAACAGCCACTTTGTTTGGTTGAAGAGGTTTGAATATAGTAACAAATCCTGATTGTTTGCCAAGTTTTTTTTTTTCCACAGATGTTTCATTTTAGAACAGTTTTAGGTTTGCAGAATTATCCCAAGGATTGTACAGAGAGTTCCTTTTTCCTCACTCTGGTTCCTCTATTATTTCCCTATTATTAACACCTTAAATGAGTACGGTACATTTGTCACAAATAATGAACCAATATTAATACGTTATTATTACCAAAGTCTATACTTTATTCTGATTTCCGTAGTTGTTTTTTTTTTTTTTTTTTTTTTTTTTTTTTAATTTTCTGTTCCAGGATCCCATCCAGGAAACCATATTGCACTTGGAAGTCACGTCTCCCTGGGCTCCTCCTGCCTACGAGTCAGGGTTTTTTGGCAGGGGGTTGATGACCTTGACAGTTTTGGGGCATGCTGGTCAGTTATTTTGTAGAATGTTCCTCAATTGGGGTTTGTCTGATGTTTTTCCTATAATTAGATTGGATATGTTTTGGAGGGGAAGACCAAAGACGTGAAGTGATCTTCCCCTCCAAAACATATCACACAATTTAATCACAGGATCATAATCTTCTCGTCACATCCTATCAAGGGTGCATACAGGTAGTCATGCTGGGTTTCTACCCTGGAAAACGTCTCTTTTCTTTCTCCCTTTCCCTACTATACTCTCGAAAGAAGGTCACTATGCACAGCCCACACTCAAGGAGTGGAGAGCTATTCTCTACCCCTAAGGGTGGAGTAACCAAGTCAATGATTTGAAATTTTTCAGTATGCGAGATTTGTCTTGTCTCCACTTATTTATACCCTATCAGCAGCAAAGCTAACTGTCCCCCGTCTCTCTGCCCTCTCCCACCTCCTGGTTACCCTTAGCACCGGTGTTCCTTGTTCTCTGGAGCTGCAGATGGGCCCAGACAAGCATGGTTGACTCAACCCCATTGTCACTGTCACTTCTGTGATGACAGCCATGACATGTCCTCAGATGTTCAGAAAGCCAGATTCTTGTCATCAAACCAACAGGGGACAATGAGGGGATGAGCTAAGTGGACAGGTTGGGAAAAAAGGCAATGTTCCACTGCTGAAGTGAAGTTCCACGGTGTTGAAATAATGGGCAAGTTGAGGTCCGCGGTCCCAACTCCCTTCCCTGGATGGGGTGTCTGATGAACTGGAGACCCTTTTGTTTGCCCAACATCCTGACGGGTTGCAAATGTGGGCATAAAAGCTGGAGCAGAGTCGAATTATTCAACACATAGAAGTTGAGGCAGTTGACATTTCCAGAGCAGAGACCACTGGGACAGCTGCTGAGTGGAGAGAGGGGCCTGACAGGTGGCATTTGGAGAACAGAAATGTCCAGTGTGGATGTTTTAGTTCTTGTGGGGTCTTCAACACAACCCCATTCTCTCCTCTCTAGAGAAGTTCAGGCTGATGATTAAAGTTGTCTGGGGAGCAGGAAACACTGGAAGATGTGCCAGGTTCTGTGTCCAGGTGGAGGTGCGGAGACAGATAGCACATATGAACACTGGCAGCAGATAATGCACCAATGGCTGCTATGTGGGCTGTGGGAATGATAATCACCCCGATAGCTGCAGTCTTCTACCTTTCTACAATGATCTTCCCAGGATTCTAAGTCAACCCGGTGAGGTAAGCAGGGGAGACGGTGCAGATGAGGAGACTGAGGCACAGAGAAGCTGCTGCCTGCCCAGAGTCACTGGTCACTGTTGTCTGGACACCCCCATTGACTGCCCCTTTCCTTCTTCTACACCACAACCATCTATCCCCCTTTTCTTGGCCCCTCCGCAAGAGCCAATTACTTACTGCACAGGGAACAGCAACTTTCAAGTTGGAAAATTCTGCTCAAGTCCAGGGCTCTAAAGAACATGCCCAACAAGCCAATCCACTTAAAATGCAAATTCCACTGACACTAATAAGCAATATATATACACATGCATTTACACATGCAAATGAGCAGCAAGGAGTGCAGGACTTCCCTCCATCACACTCTGCACAGGATAGCTATGTTCAAGACACTTCAGCAAAGTGGAGCTGAGAGGCCGTCTCCCACCTCCCCTCCTCAGGCTCGGTCCTTCCGAGGTATGCCTGGCCCTGCAGAAGCCAGAGCACTGCCCAAGTTCAAGGCTCCCTCTTTTCTTTTTTTGGACGGATTCTTGCTCTGTTGCCCAGGCTGGAGTGCAGTGGCGCAATCTTGGCTCACTGCAAGCTCCACCTCCCGGGTTCACGCCATTCTCCTGCCTCAGCTTCCCGAGTAGCTGGGACTACGGGCACCCGCCACCATGCCCGGCAAATTCTTTTGTATTTTTTAGTAGAGACGGGGTTTCACCGTGTTAGCCAGGATGGTCTCGATCTCCTGGCCTCGTGATCCGCCCACCTCGGCCTCCCAAAGTGCTGGGATTACAGGCGTGAGCCACTGCGCCCGGCCAAGGCTCCCTCTTAAGCTGGGTGGTGTGGCATTAGTCAGGCCACCTCTCTAAGCCTCAGTTGTTTGTCCTGCTGATGTTTCCCTACCCGCCTGCTGAAACCTCTCAACCTTCAAGGTCCAGACGGATCTTCCAGAAAATCCTTAGTCATCATTGCAGCCCACACCTGAACTCAGAACACCTGCTCTCATTCAGCCATCTTGGACTCACTGTTCAGCACTGACCCCACCATTGCCAAAACAGACCCTTCTCTGGGAAACCTCTACGTTCCTAACACTATCATGCTTTCCCTTCAAAGGGTTTGAGATTCCTGACAGGCAGAAAGTATTTGGGGATTTTGCCTTTGGTATCTGCAGCCAGGGATAGGGGTGAACAAAATCAATTCTCATAAGAAGGTGAGAGATGCTGACTATACTCAGGTGCACAGATATTCATCCGGCAGCCTCAGGACATGCCCTTGTTTGTCCAACCATTTAAAGTTGCAGTAACACCTGTCTCCATTCCCTTACTGTCACGACTTTTGTGGGGTCCTTTGGAAATCTTTCTAAATTACTCACACATTTGGCTGCCTTCCTAAGAGATGCTTAGCTCCAAGGTGCTTGTGATAAACATCATTTGTTAGAGGTCTATGTGACAACGTGGATGGTTTTGAGACCAGCAGGGTCCACAGCTCTCTCAGCCCCTACTCTCAATGATCCCATTTAGTTTTTTTGTAAACTTTCCTAGACCTTTTAGGAAGAGGGTATGAGGAAGGCAATAGAATAGTTACTGCTATCTCATTTGTGAATAAATAAATGTATGTATAAAAATGGCCAGAGTTATACACACCAATATTATAGAAGTTATCTCTTGATGATGGTTCACAAGCTTTTTCTGTATACCAATAATTATTTTTCTTAAGTGGGAGGATCACCTGAGCCCAGGGAGGCTGAAGCTGCAGTGAGCTATGATCATGCCACTGCACTTCAAACTTGGTGACAGAGCGAGACCTTGTCTTGAAAATAAATATTTCTCTACCACGTGCATTTGAATGTTGGCATGGTGCTTTCATTATATGGATGTACCATAAGTTGCCGGACTTGTTTCCCAGTTGCTTTTCTCTGCTATAAATAATGCTCTGATCAACCTTGTACACACATCTCTGTACACATTTAGAAGAATTTCTAGATGTGGAACTGCTGGATCCAAGGGCATGCATATGGAACACTTTTTATCCCTGATTTCAAATCACCCTCTAGCACTCTTGTACTGACTGTCTCTTCCACAGGGGTATTTGAGGTTTCAGCCTCTAAAAGCTAATGTCCCACCTCTCTTGCCCCATTGAGAGGCCAGTGGGAGGGCATGTCCCCTGGCACTGTGGCACCATTTCTCTCCCTCCTTTCAGTACCTGCACTTCTATGTGCACAGCCGACTCCCAATAAATATTTGTGGCCTATTGAATGAGAGCTCCATCTCCCCAGCCCCAGCCCACCTCCTGGCACTCCCGGTGCGAGCCTGTCCTCCTCCTCCAACAGAGGCAGATAATAGATGACTATGAGCCCGCCTCAGCCTCGGCCTCCGTGTGGTGATGAGGGGCAGGATAAATGCGAAGTGAATGGCAATATTTCCTGAAAGCAGGAAAAGGCAGAATCTATCACTCCACGCCAGAGTCCCTGTAGCCTGCGAAGGCGCTGTCAGTGACAGAGTGCTGAGGTGGAGTGTGGGGTCCAGGCTGGGGGCCAGGGCTGGGGCCAGGGAAGGGGGCAGGCAGCAGGACCAGGATGCCAAGGGGCAGGCTCAGTCCCCATCCCTGAGCAGGAAGGAGATTTGCAGCCACCTGAGGTAAAGCTAAAAATGAGAAGTTTCTGTGCAATCAGTTGCTGGCTCACCACACTCAGAGGCAGGTGTGGATGGGGGACATGGGAGACAAAAGGAGGGGAGGCAGACGGCCCTGTTAGATAAACACCAAGGGCAAATTCAGACTCACTTCTGGGGCTTACTCTGGTGTTTTATTTAACTCCTCCCTCCTCCCTTGCCCACTACCCACCATCCTTTCACCCTCAGGGCCCCCTTCCCCAGGGCCCCAGGTGAGGTTGGGAGGCTGGCTGGATAGTCCTGGTTACTGCTAAGCTCCAACTAATCACAGCTGGAGATGGCTTGCCTTCCTGTGGGGGCCATTCCCGCAGAAGAAAGACTGGGCCTCTTTATCCCCAGGCTGCAGTGACCAGCGCTGACTCAGAACTTGGACTCCGGCAGCAAGGCTTCCAAGGCTTTGGGGAGGGGACACCTCCAATCCCTTCTGACTGCTGCAGGGCCTGAGCTGGTCTTTGTAGGAGACTGATTGTGTTAGCGGCCTGGCAAATGGCTTCCCTGTATCCAGGCCCTTTAGTCATGATCTTCCACACTCCCCAAGAGGTTGCTTTGGTCCATGGTCATAACTTTGACTCAAGCAGAACTTGAAAAAGTGCTTGTGCATTTCCACCACACACCTGTGCTCCCACCATGAGAACATGCCTAGGCAAGCTTGCTAGAGAGATGCGAGAGTCACCTGAAGGGGAGCCGAGGCGTCAAAGCCCAGGTCCTGGGCCCGCCGCCATGGACCAACTCACTAGCTTATCACAAATGCCTTAGTAATCCAACTGGGATCAGTCGAACCCAGTCCAGTTGACCTATAGACGCATGATAAATCATAAATGTGTATTGTTTTAAGCCACTGAGACTTGGGATGTTTGGCATACAGCAATAGCTAACTGATACATCTCCCTTACTTATATGTTAAAAGCCATTCCAGAGATCAGCCTGAAAGCAGCCAGCCTGGACCCTAGAATCTGTGTAACTAGAGGTGGGCGTGGGTTCACACTATGACTCTGATGCCCAACTTTCCATTTATGAAGTGAGCCTGGAGTTGTCCTGTGAAGACCCAGGAAAGCAAATGCAGGAACTGAGAGTTGCTAAAATCCTTGTCAATTCTACCTGTTCCCCGTGTTTCAAATGTGATTGGTTTTCATTAAATTGCTCATCAGATAACAAACAAAGTAAGAGTATAGAAAAACATTCCACTTCACTGCATCACTGCCTCCTACCACTTCCCCTGCTTGTCCCACTCTGATTTCATTCCCTAGAGGTCACCATCATTAACAATTTACTGTGGAACCTGCCAAATCGATTTCAATGCATACACATACAAATGTAGATATAGTTCTTCATTTTACAAAAACAGAATAATAAATATTGTTCAGAGATCTTCCTCTATTACTTAAAGGACCTCTGGCAAGTCTATCTCATTCTTTTTAATAGCTGTATAGTATTCTAGGGTATGGACATGCTATTTATTTATTTATTTTTGAGATAGGGTCTTACTCTGTCATCCAGGCTGCTGTGCAGTAGCATGATCACAGTTCACTGCAGCCTCAACCTCCTGGGTTCAAGCAATCCTCCCACCTCAGCCTTCCAAGTAGCTGAGCCTACAAGTGTGCACCACCACACCTGGCTGATGTTTTTAATTTTTGATGGAGAAAGGGTCTCACTACATTGTCCAGGCTGATCTCAAACTCCTGGGCTTAAAGTGATCCTCTTGCCTTGGCCTCTCAAAGTGCTGGGATTACAGGTGTGAGCCACCATGCCTGGCCTGGATGTGCTGTATTATAACTACATCCCTCATAGACATTTAGACTAGCTCGAATTTTGTTAGTATACCTGAAAGGAGCTTCTTTGTATATAACATCTTTGTGCATGTATGGCGATACCGATAATTCTGTGGGGTACATGCCTAGCAGTGGAACTGGTCAAGTGTCATGCCCACCCTTCATGTTTAACGCATATTGCCAAACTCCTCTCCGAAAAGAATGGACAGCCTGAGAATGTCTCTCTCCCCATGCCCTCACCAACCCTGGCTGGTATCAATCTTGTAAACTTTTTGCCAATCTGATGGGGAAAGAATAATACCTTGTCTGAAATTATGTTTTATTACAAATGAGATAGAAATAGTTTTAGGTATTTATTGGCAATATGCATGTTTTTTGGTGAACTGCCTGTTGGTATAATTTGACGATTTTATCTGTTGGCTTGTGATTGCTTTCTTACTGAATACGGCAGGGCTTTATATATTATGGCTATAAACTCTTTATCATATCTGTCCCAAATTTTCCTAAATTCATCATTGGTCTAGCTCATCGACAATCCCGTTAAAAATCCAGAACTACGGGTCTTAATTCATTCTTCAGGCATTTACTGTCTCTTTGTTTATTTACTTTATTTTTATTTATTTATTTATTTTGAGACGGAGTCTCGCTCTATTGCCCAGGCTGGAGTGTAATGGTGCGATCTTGGCTCACTGAAACCTCCACCTCCTGGGTTCCAGCCGATTCACCCGCTCCAGCCTCCCGAGTAGCTGGGATTACAGGAGCCCACCCACCACACCTGGCTAATTTTTGTACTTTTAGTAGAGATGGGGTTTCACCATGTTGGCCAGGCTGGTCTTGAACTCCTGACCTCAGGTGATCTGCCCACCTCAGCCTCCCAAAGTGCTGGGATTGCAGGCGTGAGCCACCATGCCCAGCATGTCTCTTTGTTGAAACACTGTAGTTGGATGGTGGAAACCTTGGAACTATGTGATTAAGGAAGGCATGAGGAACTCACTCTCCCCACTCATTTGCACCCCTACCAGCAGCCCTAGAGGACTTGAAGTTCTCTGAAATTCACTTTAGGGATTTTAGGGCTGGGGGTTACAGCAAACACTTTTCATAACCTCTCTGTCCACCTGTACCTGTAGCCTCAACCTCCTGGGTTCAAGCAATCTTCCTACCTGTACCTGTCTGTGCTGGCAGCCTTCTACCTCAAGCACCTGGGGCTCTTTGATGTTTTGCTTCTGATCATTCCCCAGTGCCTTAAGGGTTTGCACAGCCTGTGCAACCTGTGCACAGGGCACACTAAAGTGCTGGGAATTCAATACTGAGAATTTAATAACCCTCCGCCAAGGCAAGGCAAGTCTGAGGATAAAGGCTTCAGCTCCCCCATCCTTTGGAGGGGGACAATCTCAAAGCACGTTCTCCATGATTCCTGAGTGGGTCCCCGGCTTCTTGGCATCCCTCTCCAAATAAGCTACCTGCACCCAAGTTCTTGTCTCGGGGTCTTCTTTGGAGAGAACCACACTAATGCAGGAGTGCAAAGCCATCTGTGAATTTCATAGTGCCTTGGTATAAACTCTGATAAAATGGTGATTTTTCTCAAGTCCCAGAGTTGGCACTGGAGTAGGCTTTTCTCCTCTGGATGAACGAGTCTTCCGCTGCAGACACAAGCAAGCACGCTTTGATCTCCCTTTCTGTTCTCCTGCAACCCACTGAGAAAGAGAGAATGCCCCTGGGTAAACAGCTAAGACTACAATTTCCCAAACTCCCAGCAGGTCTCAGCGCCAGGGAAGAGGGTGTAGCAGCGGGGATGAAGAGCCAGGCCTTGTGCTGACAGAGAGACCCCCAGAAAGCTGGGTCTTTTCTCAACCAGCCATAGGGGGGACAGCACTTAGGTCAACAGGTGTCCCAGAGACACACAGCACCCTCCTGCGAAGGCCTACTGGGTAGCCAGAAGGGCAGGGGCTGCGGCAGTACCTACCACATCCCAAGCCTGGGGTCCTCCAAGCAAAATTCATCCATCAGTCCTTCCTAAACAAGATTACTAGAAACCGTTCACATGAGACAATGCAGAGGACATTCATCCATGAATTCAAACTACTGCATTATAATCAAACAGCAGCACCAGCAGGATCTCCAGGGCCCACAGGCCGGAACCACTTCACCAGGAGGTCTGGAGAACAAAGACAGAATGAAGAGTTACCAAGTGGCACTGGTTTAGGATTCCTAGCCTCGGGAAGGGGCTTCTTGCAGGAACTTTATTGCAAGACAAGAAACTTGGGTTACAATGATGTAGGGTATCCAGCTTTGGCCAGCGTTTCCCATGACTCTGTAGGGGTGATGGCAGTTTCAGGGTCTAAGGTGTTTCTTCCAGGCTGTGTTTGTCCGCAGCGTCCAGGCTCCCTAAGCTGTAAACAGCCTGTTTTCTTTCCTCTTTATCCGCCTGGCAAGGCTCCTTTCCCAGTCCCTGCCCCCTTTCCACTCCTCCCCAGCTTAGGGAACCTAAATTTCCCTTTACTTTATGATGCAGAACTGGCCAATGTTTCTTTGTCTCAATCTTCTCCCATCTAGACGTACCCAGAGGCCAACAGGCCCATTAAGGTGTTTTCTTAAACAAAAGAACAAGTAAATCTTCCATTGCCTGCGAGTAAAAGGCTCAGAATATAGCCAGCTTTTAAAATAACGGTTTCTGGTTTTCTCCGCAACAACACCTGTAAAGCACTTACCAGCTGCCTGGCACTGAGCCAGCCCTCCACACGGGGAGCTCTTGGTAAGAGAAGCAGGTGGGAGCTCCGAAGGGAGAGGCCGGCAGGCCGGCCTGGGGAGGTGGCGCCCTAGGGTACTGGCCAGATAGGAGGCCCCTGGCACAGACCCGGAAGACCCAGTGGGGGGACACGGGGAATCAGAGGCCCTGGTCAGATGACAGACACGGAGCCAGGAGGTGGGAAGGAGGCGCCAGATGGATCCTTGGAGTCCAACCCCTCTTTCCTTTTTCTCGGGGGACTCCAGTTGGCTTGTGGTAATCTCCTGGAAGCCTTGCCAAGAAGCCAACTTCTCTGAAGCCAAAGGAAGATCTTAGGAACCACCAGCTCCCCTGCCCAAGCCAAAGCCAGCGGCCTCCGTTGGAACTCAGGTAGGAGGCTGCTCGGGTGACCTTGAGCAGGCCACCTCCCTTCTGATCTCCAGCTGGCTTGGAGCTCCCTGGCTAAGAAACTGATGGTCTGGGAAGGAAGGAAAAGGAAGCAGAGCTGGGATCCACCCTGGAGAGAAGCCAGCGAGCCCCCACTCCAGCCCCTGCAGAACCCAGGCCACCACCGGGCGGCAAGCATCTGCCGCCTAATTGCAGACGGCGGGCGGGCCCAGCAAGGCGGAGCGAGGCGGGGAGGGAGGCAGCGAGGGCGGCTGCACGCGGGGCCCAGGAATCTGTCCGCCTCTTTAATGAGGAAGTAATTCAGTTAGCTCGGATTTCCCGGTCAGCAGCTCTTATTAAATGCTGGCGCAGTCACGCTATTAGGGACATGAAGAGAAGCTCGGGAACCAGTGGAGATGGGGGGCGGAGGGGAGCAAGCAGGGGAGCGAGGCAAGTTGTTAAGCAGGTTAGGAGTGGGGAGAACCAGCGAAATAAAGAAAGGAGAAAGCGCACCATGGGGCCGCGAGAAGGAAACGAAGCACAAACATCCCAGCGAAGGGGGAGAAGGCAGGGCTGCGGGTCCGGGCACCTCTATTGTGTCGGTGCAGCCTAATCAGGAGCGAATGCAATCCCGCCTCCCTTGAAAGGCCCTCCTCATCCCCGCCACTTGCTGCAGAACCAAGATGTGTAATAGTCACGCTGAAATAAATTATAACGCAGGCAGTCCAAGGTTCACAGGCTCCCAGCCACGAAGTCAAAGTGATGTGCTTGGCCACAGCACCCAGCGAGGCAAGGCTGGGACCTGCCCCGAGCCGGGGGGCTCCTCTGGGCAAGGATGCAAGGTGAGGGGTTGCCGTAAAACAAACAAAAAAACCCCAACATGACTGCGTAGTTTCAAGTACTTTTGTTCGTATCAACTCTCAGTGGTCATGTTAAGGCATTAGTGTTCCTATATTATAGGTGAAACTGAGTCAGACGGGTAAATCAGGGTCAGCAACCTATGGTCCATGGGCTAAATGTGGCCCACCTCCTGTGTGTGTCAATAAAGTTTTATTGGCATACAGCCACACCCACTCCTTTATAGATAGTCTATGGCTGTGTTTGAGTTACAAGGGCAGAGTTGAGTAGCTACGACTGAGACTATGTGGTCCATAAAGCTTAAAATATTTACTATCCAGCTCTTGGCAGAATATGTTTGCCGATCCCTGGATTAAACAGCCTGTTCAATTACGGAAGCAGAAAGAGACAGACCGGGTGCCCGATCCAGCTTTTTTTTCCCTGAAGTTCTGCAACAATGGGGAGCCTTAAAAGGCCCCAAACGGGTCAGGACAGGGAGCACAGTGTACTAGGGGGAGGGAAGCGGTCAACCAGCTGGCCTGGTGCACCTCAATGCTGGATGATGAGAGGGGCAGGTGCGCAGGACCCAGGCCCTGTGGGGTGATGTACGGGAAGCATGGTTATCTTAACTGTTCAGCAGCAGCCCTACTGCCAGGACTCAGCCTTTTTTGGCTGGAGAATGACAGACTAAGATCTCAGCTCTTGCAGCACCCACTCCTGGAGGCTGGAGAGGGGTTCCATGAACCTAGAGCCAGCCAAAGCAGGCCTGTGGGTGGAGGCTGGCAGGTTTCCCTGTATTCTCGTCCACTCCTCTTTCAGGCCAGCGGGCCTCCTCTGAACTGGAATTTGCTTCAGGCATTCCTTCAGGCTGTGTGATTAATGCTCAGTGGAAGCCTGAGAGGGCAGAGGGTGAGAGCAAGGACAACAGGGACTGCCTGCCTCCCATTCCTGACGGACAGGGAGGGCTCGCGGGCTGTGTTGGCACTCCTGCTGGTGGTAATCACATCCGAGGAGCTTGGAACCCAGGAAATGCAATGAGTCCATCTGGAAAACTGGGGGGCTGAAGCACCTCCCAGGTGGGAAATAACTGCCCTCCCAAAACATGCAGCCTGGCAAAAGGGATAGGTTGCAGGGAGTGAGAGTCAACTCAAAAAAAACCTCCAATGTGCTTGGTTATCCTGGCCAGTTAACTCCATATGCTATTGCTAATGATGTTAGTGTATACTGTGAATCATCATAAACTATAAAATTACATATCATTTCATTCAGGAAGTGCTGTTTGGGCACCTACCACATGCCAGGCACCATTCTGGTCTTGGAGGACACAGTCGTGAGCAAACAAGTCCTTGACTCTGAAAATTACCTTCCAGAAAGGGAGACCAAACATCCCACTGCATCCAAATAACTTATGATCTAATTGCAGGATGCAGAAGTATTAGGAAGAACCAGGCAGGGAAGGGGCTAGAGCCAAGACCTGAGGAAAGCAAAGGAGTAATCATGCAAAAACATAGGGAAAAGTGTTCCAGGCAGAGGGAACGGTCAATGTGAAGGCCATGAGTTTGGGAAGAGCTTGGTGTGTCTGAGGAACGTGGGAACAGAGTGGGCCATCTGGGGGCAATGGGAGAGGAGGTACAGAAATCAGCAGGGGACAGGTCACACAGAGTGTAGAGGCTATGGAAGGTCTTCAGCTGTCATTGAGTCAGGAAGAAGCCCTTGGAGGAGGGAAATGGAGCTTGAGCACATAAGCAGTTTTGGAGGAGTTTTTCTATAGAGGAGCAGAAAGATGCGGTACTGGCCAGAGAGGGGAGAGGGCTGGGAAGAAATTGTTTTTTATTTTTTTAACTTTGTTTTTATTTTTAAAGAGGGAGCTGGGCCAGGCGTGGTGGCTCATGCCTGTAATCCCAGCATTTTGGGAGGCCGAGGCAGGTGGATCACGAGGTCAGGAGTTCAAGACCAGCCTGACCAACATGGTGAAACCCCATCTCTACTAAAAATACAAAAATTAGCCGGGTGTGGTGGTTGGCTCTATGTAGTCCCAGCTACTTGGGAGACTGAGGCAGGAGAATCACTTGAACCTAGGAGTGGAGGTTGCAGTGAGCCGGGATCACACCACTGAACTCCAGCCTGGGCGACAGAGCAAGACTCCATCTTAAAAAAAAGAAAAAGAAAAAAGAGGGAGCTATTAATGCATGTTTATGGGTTGGGGAAATGGCCCAGGAGAGAGGAAGACAACAATGACGCCAAAGAGAGGGGGACAATTATAGTAGAAAGCTCTGTGTAGACAAGAAGAGCCAGGAACAGCCCACGTGCTCCTGCCGCCTGTTCCAGGAACCTATCTACGTTTCCTGCTTGCATCTGTACAATGTCCCCTTTTGGAGGGTGACCACGCACTGAGGTTTTTGTGGGATGATTCCCAAAGATGCCTTTTTCCTGATGTAATTATGAAGAATTTTCATAAGTGTCCCAGTTTGGGCAATAAATTAGGTGGTCATTCTATCTATGAGGTAGGTAGTTTTTTGGTTTTTTTTTTTTTTTTTTTTTTTTTTTTTTTTTTTTTTTGAGACAGGGTGTCTCTCTGTTGTCCAGGCTGGAGTGCAGTGATACAATCTCAACTCACTCCAACCTCTGTCTCCCAGCCTTACTTGATCCTCCTGCCTCAGCCTCCTGAGTAGCTGGGACTACAGGCGTGCACCACCACACCTGGCTAATTTTTTGTATTTTTGATAGTGATGAGATTTTACCATGTTGCCCAGGCTGGTCTTGAACTCCTGAGCTCAAGCAGTTCACCTGCCTCAGCCTCTCAAAGTGCTGGGATTACAGGCGTGAGTCACTGTGCCCGGCCTGCAGGTACTATTTTTATCCCCATTTTACAGATGAGAACACTGAGGCTTAGAGAGGTAAAGTAAGAGGTCCATGATTGGAGAGCTAGTAAATAAAAAAAGGCCTGCAATTCCAAGTCCTTTACCCTGAATCCCCATGGGTGGAAATTTGGTTCTGAGCACAACAGCAGACAAAAGAAGCAGAAATGAATCCCTCTAGGCACATGAAAGGGTTAGGCAATAGCTGAGCATGGGGTAGGGGTAATAGAATCTCCCCTTAAAATCACACATGGTGGCCAGGTGCGGTGGCCCATGCCTGTAATTCAGAACTTTGGGAGGCCAAGGCAGGTGGATCACTTGAGGTCAGGAGTTCGAGACCAGCCTGACCAAGTTGGTGAAACTGCGTCTCTACTAAAAATACAAAAATTAGCCGGCCTTGGTGGCGCATGCCTGTAATCCCAGCTACTCGGGAGGCTGAGGCAGGAGAATCACTTGAACCTAGGAGGCGGAGGTTGCATTGACCCAAGATCACGCCACTGCACTCCAGCCTGGGCGACAGAGCAAGATTCAGTCTCAAAAAAAAAAAAAGAAAAAAAATCACACATGGCATGAGGCCCTTCTGCTTTTTTTCGGCAAGGGCCGTAGGACAAATAATTTGGTTATAAAGAGGTTAATGTGGGTTTGGAGCTCTTCCAGGGCTGCCTGGTTTTCAACGTTAACCTGTCTTGTCTGATGCCTGCAGCTATTGCATCTTACCCAGCTGACTGGTGACCATGTGGCTCGACCGTGTTTCCAAATTCTAACTTAGAGAACTAGGAAAGGTTCAAGGACGTGGCAAACTGATCATAGACCCATAAGTGCAGCCATGACTCTCCTCCTGCACCCAGAGTAGACATAACCACCCATCATGGCATCTTTCCAGCTCAGCCAGTAATGTGCTGCAGAGTCCTTCTTAACACAGTGTTCCTGTCAATCACTCTCCAAATGAAAGCTGGTCTTGGAAAGGAACCTCGTGGCCATACTTAATTTAGGCAAAGTTTTTCTAAGTAGGGCGATGGAGTAAATAGTCTCTAAAGGTGCTATCCTAACATTTATTTCATGCTTTCTATCCGTATTTGCTCATACTATCCATTCCAGAGCCAGTGCCCTGTTCTCTTTGATGAGAGCAGAGAACAGGATTGGGTTAAACACGTTTCTCTCTCCCCTTAAGAAGGCACGTATTTTGCTGTGAGAATCAGCCGTCATGACAACCTTCATTTTGACGCCAGACCAGCTATTTTCTTTATCCTGAAATTTTTAAAGTAGATTGTCACCTCTTCCCTCTTTCTTTCTCTCTGTTACTATTTCTACAGCAGTAAATCACAGATCAAGGTCTAGGTACATGGTCAGAAGGCTTCCAGCAAATTAGCGATGCAAACTGTGATATCAACCTATGACCTTGGTTACATTTACTTGTAAAAATCAATGGAAAAAAGTGAAAGAAAAATGCAGCCAATTCTTTTTAAGTGTAAACTATATTTGCTGGGTACTGTAGTAATTATTACTCCGGTTTATTGCCTACCTAATATCTACCAGGTATGTAATGTATCATGCTGCTCCAGGTTCTTTAAATACTCCACATCCATTATTTCATGCAATCTTCACAAAACTTCTTGCAAGATAGTGACTGTCATCTTCGTTGAACAGATGGGGACGTGTCCAAAATCTTACATCTAGTAAGAAGTGAGCCATATGTTTCAATTCTTTCTACTCCTTCAGTGCTTTAGCATTTCCAGACATGAACAGGGGTCTAGGGTCTAGCAGACCATGCTAGAAATGAATGATCGTCTAGCATCCTGACCAGCCATCAGGGTAGGTTAGGGGAAGTGACACCAGGAGCAAAGACCAAGAAATGGGAACTGCAAATGCTGACGGAGACCAAATGTCAGAGCCATAGATCCAAGGGCAAACCTACGGCTGTTAGGGGAGGGGAGGAAATCGGACCTTTGCATGGTGAAATAGGGATACAGGGGAGGTCTGGAGTAGCCAGCCCACAAGTCTATTGCTGGAGGCTTTAAACACAATAACTCAAGAAGTAGCATCTTCATTGACCTTGCTTCTAGATCCTCCTCCAAACCCTGATTAGTTGGAGGGTTAAAACCTTTGTATTTCCATGTTATTGCTGAAAACAGTGAGACCAGGAGAAGTAACTTGATCAAGGTCACACTGCTGAAAAATGACTGAGTTGGACCTAGGTGGGCCTGACTCCAACTCCAGCACCCAGAGGGCAGGTTATCTCTGTGGATCGTCAGTGGAAGGTTTTATCCTGCAACTACCAACCAGCAGTCCAGCTTGGCTCTGGCTCCAGGGAGCTCCACTTCACCTCTGAAGACAGGGAACAGAGGAGCCTGACAGGTTACTTTTATTATGAAATAATTCTCACATGCAGAAAGAATGAGCCGTTGTGTGTGTAAGTTATAAAAATTAATAAAGCGAGTTCCCATGAGCCCTGCTTATGAAACAGGTGATTACAGGAGCTGGGAAGACCCCTGGTATCTGTCTTCCTTTCAGTTCTCCCCTAAGAGAGAAGCCCTGTGCTGATTTTTGGGTATAACATTCTCACTCCTTGATATAGTTTTACCATGCCCAATTGTGTTCCTAACAATATGTTGTTTAGTTTTACACATTATTGAGCTCAATATAAATGGAATCATAGCTAACGCTGACACAGGCTTATATATGTTTATTTAACTTCATGTGTACTTTATGAGGGAGGTGTGATAATCATCCCCATTTTTAAGATGAAGACATTGAGATATGGGAAACATAATGAACTCACCCAAGGTCACACCACTGGCAGGGGATAGAAGCAGGATTTGAATCAGTCAAACAGTCCGGCTCTGGAGCCGGCCCTGTCACTGGGATGCAGTGCAGTGTTATCCTGAAGCTATTCCTCGGTGACTTGCTTATGTCTGTTGGTGCCTGTAGCTGCCCCTTCATTCGTTTTTGTACTGCATTAGGCAAGCTGCTGGGACAGTTAGTGATGTGCACACAGATGACTTTCAGGGGCCGGCACTGTAGGATGCTCGCCTGCTGTTTGACTCCCCTCTCCACCCCTCTTTCTTTCTCGTTAGCCGAACCTGTTTTGAGCAAGTGTGTTCAGTGATGATGACCCCACCCAGTCACCCACAGCTCCAGGGTGTGAATTATGGGGGGTTAAAACCTATTTGATTCTGTTTGCTGGTATTTGGCTAGGTGTGGACATGGGTTCAAGGGGACAAGAGTTAGGTGGCTTCGAGGAAGGTTTTTGTCACTAATAAAGAGGTGCAGAGAGAGAGGAAGGGAGTGCAACTCTACAGTGGAGAAATCTGGTGAACCCTACTTGATCAGTTGGCCAAGGCCAACATCATCAGCAATGTCATGTGGATATCATGTACCCCCAGTAGGGTGTGATGAGGAGGCACCACCTCTCCTCTGTGGTCCCTTCCCCAACAGCTCATAACCTCAGTTAACTGTGAGAAAAACATCAGACAAAGCCACATGACAGTATATTCTACTAAATCCCTGACTGGCACTTCTCAAAAGTGTCAACATTGTCAAAACTAAGAAAAGACTGAGAAATTCTCATAGACCAGAGGAGACCGAGGACACGGGACCACTAAATGCAATGCAGTAACCTGGATGGGACCCTGGATCAGAAAAAGGGAAGAAAGTGGAAAAATTAGTGAGATCGGAATAAAACCTGTCTTTTAGTTAGTAAGAGAAGAAAATAAATGGGGAGTATACAGGAACTCTGCTATCTTTGCAGCTTTTAATTAAATCTAAATGTATTACAAACTAAAAAATGTAACAAAAAGGAATGAGGGATAAAAGATGCATAGAAAGATGCGCCCTCCTGTTTGCAAGACCCCACCCTGCATGTGGGAGAGAACTGCAGCTGCCACCAAGTGACATCACTCACTTGTGAAGGATGGCAGAGTGGACAGAAGAGAGCTGCTGAGTAGCTGACAATATCGTCAAGCCTCAGAATTATCCAATTTTGTAACCCTATCTGTTCCCAGGCTTTTCTTTATGTAAGATAATAAACCCTTATTGTTAATGTTCTTTTAGGCAGGGTCTTTTTCTTTCTGTTACTTGCAGCCCAAAGCATCCTAATTGGTCCATTCCAAGACTCAGGCTTGTGACAGGCCTGGATCAACTGTTACTTGCCTAGGCTGCCACACTGCCAGCTCAGGGTTGTGTTGCTTAGGGCAAGGCACCCTCATGGCCATCGTGTGTGTGTGTGTGTGTGTGTGTGTGCATGTGTGTGTGCATCTCCAGCTTAATTAATCTTGTGTTGAGTGAGGGTGCTGGAGTGATCCCAGCAGAGCCTGGGAAATGACTGTGCTGGAGGGAAACAAAAGGGACCCGCTGGACTGTGACAGCTGATATTAAAATACTACAACTCACTTCATACCCAGAGTCAATGCATTATATTCCTAATAAATAATGGGTTACTGCAGGTTAAGTGTCTGTTGCTGCATTACAATTGTTGATATTTAATTAGCTCTAAAATTAAAGTGTTCTTTTATCACCACACTGCTAGGACTACTTTATTCCTAATTGATTGAGATTAAAGTGTCTCCCAAAGATCCCAGTGTCCCTTTGTCAGCCCAAGTGTGAGAGGATTTAATGAAAACGTTTGACATTTCAAAGTGTGACATAAATATCTTGAAATTAAGCAAAAGACAGGTTTCTTTTGTTATATTTTACAATCAGGGTGCTGATGGTTGAGGAAACACTTTTTAATAGGGATGAGGTTTTATGAGAGGAATAATAATGGCTGAGAGATTATGCAAGTGGGTCGTGATAAGGTGGTGGAAAGAGTCAGCTAGGTGTGGGGCTTTCCTGGGGCCCGTCTGATTGCCTGGAGGGTGGGTGGGAGAATGAATTCTAAGAAGGAAGACTGGCTTTGGGGCTCAATGTGGGTTTGAACCCAGCACTGCCACTTACAAGCTGAATGACCTTCAGCAAGTTATTGGTCTGTCTGAATTTCACTTTCTAATCCTCAAATAGGAATAATGACACCTGCTTCTCAGAGTCATGAGAATAAATAGAGATCATGTTGGCAAAATAACTGAGCCTGAGCTATAGCAGGTGGGTAATAAGTGGTAGCAATTATTAGCCCCTTTCATACAGTTCTGAATGTATATTTGAGGATGACTCAACTGATCGTCTATGAGTAGGACAGGGTGAGGCTCTCAGCTGGCCTGGGCTCTTTGAAGGTTAAGCTACTACTCCATCTGGCTCCAGACCTCTCCACCTTACCAACATCTTCAGCAGGTATTAGGGGTCCCCCACCAGGCTCAGCAAATGTTCTAGCCAACCCCTTTGCCTAAGACCCCACTTACCACTCTCTATCTAAGCTTCTTGGGTCAGATCCTACTGGTTTTCCTCTCTGACTTAGATCCAGCCACAAATCTCAAACGCTAATGCCTGTGCCACCCTCCCCTCCAATTGACCTCCTTGCATTAGTTACCCATTGCTGCATGACAAATTACCATGAAACATAGTGGTTTAAAACAACACATGTTTATTATCTCACAGTATCTGTGAGTCAAGAAATTAGGTGTGGCTTACCTAGGTCCTCTGTTTCAGAGTCTCTTGCAAACTAAAATAAAGATGTTGCCCAGGGCTGAGGTCTCATGTGATGGCTCAAATGGGGAAAGATCCACATCTAAGCTCATGTGACCACAGATTGGGAACTAAAACCATAATCAGCCTCAGGAGCACCATTATATAAACACAGAGCTAACAAAGGGAGAACTAAGCCCACAGCAGGAGTTCATGTATTCACCTGCCTCACCTGAATCTCCAACCTCAACCCTGTCTCTTGATTTCAGTTTTTCTTTCAGACTGCTAGTCCTTCACAAATCTGAATGACCAAATCTTTGTGACAGAGTGTCCTAGACCATTTGTGCTACTATAACAAAATATCTGAGACTAGATAATTTATAAAAAACAGAAATTTATTTCTCACAGTTCTGGAGGATGGGAAGTCCAAGACCAAGGTACCAGCAGATTCAGTGTCTAGTGAGGGTTTGGTCTCTCCCTCCAAGATGGTGCCTTATTGCTATGTCCTCCTGAGAGGACAAATGCTGTGGCCTCACCTTGCTGAAGGGATGAAAAAGAGCACAAAGGGTCCAGCTATTTCCCTCTAACCCTTTTAGAAGGTCACTAATCCCATTCATGCAATACTATTGCAATGGGGATTACATTTTACATAAATTTTGAAGGGAACACATTCAAATCACAGCACAAGGATTATTTAAGACCAGATGAGTGATGGAGGCTAATTTCATTCATTTGGAAGCGATCTTAAATATTTAATTTCACCCCTAATGACTGTTGGAACCACCTCTACAAATGTCTGTGCCACCTCCACTGATAATTCATTTTACTCAAAGAAGTCTCTGGAAGTTTGAAAGTTTATCCCTTACGGGTATCAAATCTGCTTCCTTGTTGCTTTCTCCAATGAGCCCCCGGGCCACTTTAACTACCTTTGTGATGGTCATAAGTGCCATCTTTTGCCAAATACTCTGCCTCTTCCATACTCCATGCATATGGTAGAATTACACTAACTGGCCCCCTGTAACTGGTTGGATGGAATCATGTGGCCACTTCTGACTAATGAATTGTGTCACTTTGGGCTGGGCATTTAAGTGCTGATGGTAAGACCTACTATGGCTGTCTTTTCCCTCAATGTTGTGATCAGCAGATTTCCTGGTGGTGGCTGCTCCATCAGCTTAGATTCCAGAGCAAGGATGATGACTATGCAGGAGAAGAGCCCCATGGAAACATAGCAGGAATTAGAAAGGGACTTTTCACATTTCTTCAGCTGAGACTTTGGTGTTGTTTGTTACTGGAGCCTAACTCTTCCTATCCTATCCTGACTGATACACTCTCCTCATTCTCACTCTTTTTTTTTTTTTTTTTTTTTTTTTTTTTTTTTTTTTTTTTTGAGACTGAATCTCACTCTATCACCCAGGCTAGAGTGCAGTGGCACGATCTTGACTCACTGCAACCTCCACCTCCCAGGTTCAAGGGATTCTCTTGCCTCAGCCCCCTGAGTAGCAGGGAATACAGGCACCCACCACCATACCTGGCTAACTTTCGTATTTTTAGTAGAGACCAGGTTTCACCATGTTGGCCAAGCTAGTCTCGAACGCTTGATCTCAGGTGATCCACTCACCTCAGCCTCCCATAGTGCTGGGATTACAGGCATAAGCCACCATGCATGGGCCTATTCCCACTCTTTAGTAGCTCTGCCATTGAGGGAAGGGGAAGATAGGTAAATTCTAGGGAAATTGGATGTTTGCTTGCAAGGCTACAGATGTTTGCTCCATCAAGAGTTACTTTACACAGATGCACAGCATGAAGGCTGTGGGAAGCCAGAGGTAACAAGCTGCAAACCTGTATAATCCCATTTCCCACTGAACATGGCATGAAACCTACCGAGATCCTCACCTCAAAGAACATGACTGCCTGAAGATGGCATGCACACTGCAGATCTGAATGGAGCCCCACACAGGTGTGAAGTCTCAGCTGCTGCATGCTGGCTCTCCTTGAGCATGCCCTGGCTGTTAGGGAGAGAAATTCTGTACCTGTGCACATCCTGCTGTTCTTTGCCCCCACTGGGTTCAACACATTCATCCAGTGAAAAACAGTCCCTGACTGGTGTGAGAGGGCTAATTGGCAAGTTTGTGCATCAAACCTCTGTTCAGCTTTCTTTCTATAACTTCATTGTTTAGTTGAGAGGGACAAGATAGGATACAAGATGTATTATTTTCTGAGTTGTTGACTGTCTGCTAAAAAATCACTTGGCTTGTGAAGTTCAAACACATTTATGAAAAATAGCAGATGCCTATGAAATTGGACAATTAGCTTTTGGAAGAGAAAGCTAATCAGAAGCATAGCTCTGACAGCAATTATTTGATCCTGTCTTCCTGAGAATCTCTGTGGATGCTCATTAGCCATAACATGCACATTCATTCATATGCACTCACGCACACACCAGGTCTCATGCAGGCAACAGGCCCTTGCAGCTTCATGCATTTTCTAATGTCTCTGCACCATCACCTTGAGGGAATGAGAGAACAAAGACACAAGGCTTCATATCCCAGGAGAGGCCCAGGTGGGAACACTGGAGATACCAATCCTCAGAGGTGTCTGCATGCCCATAAGCAATTTTGCAAAGTAAATGGGGGTCAAACCCTATCAGGGGAAGTGAGTGACAGGCTCTCCATAGCCCAGGACATAAAGTGTGCTCAGACTCCCACTTCTAGAATGCTTCTTCTCGTCTTATCCTGCCATAGAGTATTTCCATCTTCTCTCTAATACAAACAGCTGGCCTGCAGACAATCTCGTATGTTGCGTTGACTTTGTAGGTAGCTTGACTGTAGGCTAGAGCAAGCTTCCCAGTGCAAACTGGGAAAATCTCCAAGCTACAGAAGCCCAGGTAGAGGTGCTCAGGCCCTTGCAGAGGAGGGATGGAAATCTTCCTGGTTTCCCTCCCCAGCTCCCTCCCCTCCACAATTTATCACCACCCACAGAGGCCTATGTGCTGTAGCAAACACACACCTTGAGATTTGCCAAAGTGGTCCTGGTTCTATGGTGAGAGCTAGAGGAGGAACCATTCTGACTACAGAGCAAACTCTTGCACTGAGCCTGTCCTAGACCACCACACCCCTAACAGACCCTCTTCCTGGACACAAATGGCTCTGCTGCTAGGTACAAGTCTGGAGTCCTCCAGGCTGGAAGCACCACTCAGCTGTGAGTTGTTGCTTGCGCTATGTTGCTGTTTTCTTGCAGAGAACTGTTTTAGGCTCCAACTGTCCATAATGGGATTGAATTGTAATGATTTGGTATTGAATTCCCCTTAACTTTCAAGGGAAATGGATCCTGACTGTTTCTAAATGTGTTTGCAAATAGTGGAATGATTAGACTAGACCTGTGTGTGCAACTCCTTTCTTGGTATGCCAAAAGTGGGGGTGGTCGGGATGCTGAGCAGAGAGGAGGAGGTGGGCTTCGAGTTTCCAGGACCAGGCCTTGACCTTCCAAGCTGTGGTTACAGAAGGCTGCTCTCTGCCCTAAGGTCTTCCTTCTACTGGCTTGTGGTAGGGCTGGGTTGTATGGGTGGCATGTGGTCAGTTGCATGTGCTAGTGTAAGTAGAAACTTGCGCCATGAAGAATAAATACCATCAACATTTATATGATATAATGGACAGGATGAATGTTACAAATATTATCACTGTTCTAAGCATTGTACATGTATAATCTAATCTAATCCTCATGACAGTCCTAAGTGGTAGGTAATATTCCTATGTCCCTGATGAGAGAGCTGATGCTAAGTAACTTGCCTAAGGTCACAAAGGCACAAAGTAGAGGCCTTGAGATTTGAATCCAGGCCATATGGCTCTGGCGTCTATGGCTTGACTATCTTACTGTGCTGCTAACAGCAGAGTCAGGTATGGTCTGGTGTTGATCAGCGCTTGGGAGAGCATGGTAGTTATCTACCGCATTTAGCAAATCACCCCAAATCACTCCAAAACTTCACAGCTTAAGGGGATCACATCTGTGATGTCAGTCTTTGTGGGTGGGACCTCTGGGTATGGCCTGGCTGGGCCCTCTGCTTTGGACTGTCTCTCAGGCTGCAGTCGAGGTGTTAGCCAGGGCTGGAGAGCAGACCCTGTGCCATTTGTGAAGGCTTGACTGGAAAAGTCTTCACTTCCAAGTTCACTTTTGTGGCTGTTGGCAAAATTCAGTTCCTTGACAGTTGTTGGGCTCAGGGCTTTAGTTCCCAGCTGGCTGTAGGCTGGAGGCTTCTCTCAGTTTCTTGTCACACAAAGAAGTCAGCAAGAGAGAAAGTCCACTAGCAAGAGAGAAGTTGCAATCTTTTAAAACTGATCTCAGAAGTGACAATCACTATTTTTGCCATATTCCTGTGATTAGAACAAGTCACCAGGCAAGACTATGTTCAAGGAAAGGAGATTACACAAGAATGTGAATACCAGGAAGTAGGGATCATCTTAGACCACCTTAGAGTCAGCCTGCCACGGAGAAGAAGAGGGTAGCCAGCTCCGGTGCCCATGACCCAAGTCTAAGATTAGGCGATCATTCTGCAAAACTTAGTGGCATGGATTTCCTACCTATGGGCAGAGCAGTTCACTTCTACTCCAAAGAGGCTTGTTGAGAGGATGACCTCCTGATAGTTTTATCTCCTATCCTTTTCTGTAGATATCAGAATGAGTAGATAGAATCTTGTTTCTGAAAATGATGCTGAGATCTGCTATACAACCATCATTTAAAAACAGTTTTCCACCATGTTCCTAACCTTCCTTCCACCTCTCCTTATTGAGGGGTTGATCCGTGTGTTAATGCAGATATTTACTGCTATGCAATTGGCACAGCACCTGCTAGTAAAGACCTACAGATAAAACGCACAGTTCCTGGATTTAAAAGAGCTCAAGTGACATTTATTATTTTAGCCATATTCCTTTGGTTAGAACAAGTTGCCAGGCTGGCCCACATTCAAAGAGAGAAGATGACACAAACGTGTGAGTGCCACGAGGTGGGGATCAGCTTAGACAATCCTAGAGTCCACCTGCCACAGAGAAGAGGTTTCTAAGCAGAAGATCCTTTGCAAATGCAACATAGCTCCAGGACGAGAAGCCTCAGAATCCTTTCCATTACAACCCAGATGCCATGTGTTATGGCAGAGGTTATAACAGGATGCCATGGGTAAGCTCAGGTAGGCTTGGAAATGTGGGGCCTATGGAATTTTCCCCGGGGGAGGTGACAAGATTAGCTGGATCTAGAAGGACAATGAGGAATCAGGGAGGTGGTGGATGAAGGAATCCCCAGACAACACACACAACCTCTAGAAAAGTCCAGAGGCTTGAGGGAGCTCAGCCCTTTCTGGGAACTAGAAGGCGCCTGGGGGTGCTAAACTCAATGAGGTGGGATGAGGAAGCTGCAGGTGGTTGAGAAAATGTCCCAGCACTACTGGCTGCATTTGGAAAGTCTGTGTGTCAAGAGGAACATTCACTATCAATACATACTTCATGAGCACTTCCTGTGTACCACTTGTGGTTCTAGGCACTGGGAAGATAGCAGTAAACAACACTGAAAAAGGTCAGGGGTTCCGGAGACCACTTCCCTTCTGACACCAACGGAAAAGTCTACGGGGGTATCCAGACCAGGCTCAGGTTCAATAATTCACTAGAAGGACTCAGAACTCAGCAAAGTCATTATACTCATGGTTGCGATTTATTACGGTGAAAGGATACAGATGGAAATTAGTCAAGGGAAGTGGTGCATGGGGAAGGGTCCAGGAGAGACCAGGCATGAACTTATCTGGTCCTTTCCCGGTGGAACTGTGGACAGCACCTGCTTCTTCCAGCAGTGATGTGCGATAACACACACAGGGTATGGCCAACCAGAAATGCTCACCCAAACCTTGGTGTCCAGAGATTCTACTGGAGCTCAGTAACTCAGTCATGATTGACTGCCTGCCAGGTTGACCTTAGCCTTTAGACCCTCCACAAGTCAAACTTATACCAAGTGGTCCAAGACCCCCCCCACCCAACCCACCACATATCACATTGTTAGCATAGACAATTTAGGGTGGCCCAAGACCCCAGGTAAACAAAGATGCCCTTATCAGAGCATTCCAAGGACATAGAGGTTCCCTCCCAGGAGCCAGGGCCAAAGACCCAAACCTTTCTTTGGGCAAAGTTGTTCCTTTACTGCACAAATACAGACTTGGTTCCTGACTTCAAAGAATATGGCTCCTAGTGGGGAAGACAGATCACACCCACCGCCCCAACACACACACACCACCGCCACCACCATTACTACTGCCACCAACACTCAACCAACAATGTAACTACAAATGGTCATGAATGCTGTGAAATAAAGAGTCAGAGGTGTCACAGGACACTGACCTAGAAGCGCAGAGAGAGACTTCATTGATAGGGTAGGGAAGGAAGACGTCTCTGAAGAGGGAACTTTGGAGTTAAGACCTGAAGAAATGACAATGAACCATCATGCATGACAAGAGCTGGAGTAAAATCATTCCAGGCAGATAGAATGGCAAGTACGTAGTAAAAAGGAGAAGGGGGCTTGGTGTGTTCAAGGAGCAGAAAGGAAACAGGTATGAATGGAAATAGTGAGCCAGAAGGAGGGGTCATGCAATGGAGCTGGACAGACACATCATGCATAGCTTTGTAGGTCACAGTAGGGAATTTGAAATTTATTCCAAGAACAATGGAAATCCAGCCAACTGATTGCATTTGATTCTAACTCTACGGGAAAAGGTGATGAGCGTGAAGCACACAGAGCGTCTAAAAGCCAACCTATACAAAACCAGTTATCATGCAGGGGTGCACCCTGGGGACAGGGCCTCTTAGAGAAAAGAAGGCACTCTGGGGTCAAAGGGATAAATGAAGAACAGAGAGACTGTCACAAAGGCAAGAAAAAGAATCTAAGACTCTCTCTGCAGACCTGGAGTACACTCTGTGTGTTATGTGAGTCTTAAAGAGGACCTGCTGGCAGCTGCTGTGTGGCCTGAGATGGAGCAATGGAGGAGCAGAATGGGCGTGAATCTCCCAGGACCTTCCCTTAGCCTCAGTAATCTCAACAGCATTGACTTTGCTCCACATAAGATTGGAAGCCTGCGGTGGAAATCAGCATGCATGTGTGTGTGTGTGTGTGTGTGTGTGCCTGTGTCTAATTTTGTGGCCTCATTGACTCAACTTTTTAAGATGAACCTTAAAAAGTCTTAAACAAATGGAGGCTGTGATGGCAAAAGCTGTGCGTGGGTGAGGACCGCGTGGCTTCATGCAGTAGAGTGTGTGAGCAAACGCCTTCATATTCCCATGCAGGAGAGGAGAGGTGAAGGCGGGTGCTCGAGAGGTGCACGGAGGGCCCAGAGTGGCCAGAGAGCCCTCTCCCGGGTGCAAAAGAGCAGGGAGGAGCCTTCCTTTGGGAGCCTCTGCACCCGTCATTCTCCATGAATGTGCCAGAGGAGGAAGGGACCAGAGTGATCTGAGCTTTGTTCACTTGCCTCAGTGGCTTCTCCTCCTCTCTCATGAATTAGTGAAGACTGCATAGTGGCAGTGGGGTTGGGGGGGAGGGTGAAGGTGACCCTCACACCTCACAGAAACTGCCACTGACCCAGAGAAACTGCCACTGGCCCAGGGTGACCCTCACACCTCAGAAAAACTGCCACTCGCCTAGAGTGTAGAGAGTGGCCCCTACACTGGGCCACTGGCAGTTGCCACTGCAAGACGTGGCGTCGTCTTGCCATCATGATGCCCTAAAAAGCCAGACCCCCACATCTTCAAGCAAAGACCTTGAAGCTTGGGGGGTTAATCACCCACATCCAAGGCCACATACCCTCTTGTGGGCAGAGACATGATTTAAGATGGGCAGTGGGACTTCAGTGTCACCTGTCCAGCCATTGGGACCTCTGTCCTCCTGGTGGCTGCTATGTTCAGTCCCCACTGTAGATGGATCTTGGGGGGAAATCATTCTAGTTCCTTTGAAGGGTCAAGGATGGATCTGTGGCTGGTCACAAAGGGAGAGAAAAATAAAGCAGAGGAAGGTATCTAGAGCGTGTCGATGGAGATGGGGAACGGAGATCTCAGGCTTCTGCCCAAAGGCCCCTCATTACTGGGTCTTCTCTGGCCATCCTATATGGAATAGCAGTGACCGGGAGCTACCCGGTCTCTGCCTGACCCTCCAGGCCAGCACCCCATCCTTCCCACCCTGCTCTGTGTCACAGGAGGCTGACTGAGTGGGCTGCATCAACCAAGCCCCCTTGCCCTCTGCCTTCCAGTTGGGTTTGGCCAATGCAAGTCACCCACAGGAGACCAGAAGGTGGGAGGAGAATCAGATTGGGGAACTGACCTCTCAGCTCTCTCATTAGTGGGCCACAGGGTCACTTTCACAGTGACAGCCCGCTCCGAGCTCTGGCAACTGCTCTCTTTCCTTGCTCCTAGGTCTAGAAGTGGCACCAGGCAGCCTCCCATGATGCTGGGTCCAGGGTGACTGGCCATCCCTGAGTGGGTCCTCTGACTCCGTCCACCTCTTTGTCCCTTTATTAATTGTCCCCATCATACCGGTTGAGGAGGAGACTGCTTCCCTCCTTGTTGCTAACTAATATACTCTCCTCCCCTTAGTCTGTAGCCCCCCTTCCCTGCTTTATTTTGCTTTGAAGCATGGCTCATTACCTTACATTGTATTATCTATTTCCTGGTTTATTTTATAGTCTGTCTCCCCTACTGAAATGAAGGCAGAGTGAGGCAGTGCCTCACTGAAATACCCTTGGCGCCCAGGACAAAATGTGCACGTGACGAATGTTTGCTGAATGAACCCCCAAGGGGAGCAATGCACCCCACTTTGCCATCACCCTGCCCTGCTAGCCTTTTAGGAGATTATTCTGCAGAGAGCTGGGGTTCCTGATGGGGTGAGGTTCTCAGGAGCACAGGCTCTGGGAAGGTCTCAGAAGATGCCAGAGGCAAAGAGGCCGGGAGTTCATGGGGAGGAGGGAGCAAGGCGTTCTGTCGTCTGAGCCACACTCACACCAGGAAATAAAACGCTTTCACCTTTATTAGCAGTGATAAGAATAATAGTCCGTTCTCCAGGCTTTTAAATCTTACTCTGTCATCGTTTTCCAAGCAAAGCTGCTGAGCATAGCGGGAAAGACAGGCTCGATGTGGTTAAATCATTCTCAGTGGCTGGAGCTTCTGTCTGCACAAAGCCTTAGGGAGCCCGGGGTCTTCCCTTTTCACCTTGGAGGTGCCCTAGAGGAAGGGGAAGATTCTTGAGGACAAGGGCTGGCCCAGTGCGCTTTGGGCTTGCATCTCTGCTCCTAGCCTGACCCAGCACAAAAAAAAAAAATAGTACCAATGGCAGGACAAAGCCTGTAGGTGCAAGACCCAGACTGCCCGGGTTCAAATCCTGACACCATACTTACTAGCTCTGCAATGTTGGGTATGTTATTGACCTCTCTGGGCCTCTCTTTCCTCATTTCTAAAATGAGAGAGATAAAAATGACAGGTAATCATGGGCCCATTGCAAGAAATCAATGAGTTAATATGCATAACGTGCTTAGACAAGCATCCGGCAAATACCAGTTGAGTATCCATGATCTGAAAATCTGGGGACCAAAAGTGTTTCAGCTTTTGAATTTTTTTGGATGTTGGCTTTTGGAATATTTGCATTATGTTCAGCATCCCTAATCTGAAAATCCAAAATCTGAAATGCTCCAACGAGCATTTCCTTTGAGCATCAAGATGGTGCTCAAAAAGTTTCAGATTTTGGAGCGTTTCGGATTTTGGATCATTCGGAGTTCAGATTTGGGGATTAGGGATGCTCAGCCTATGCGCTGGCTGTTGTTGTTATTAGCTGGGTGCTTGCTCTGTGTCAAGCAGGAACCCGTGGAGGATCCCATCATCCCTGGTGAACAGACGAAGACCTTGAAGCTTGGTGGGGTTCATCACCCACATCCAAGGTCACATACCTTCTTGAGGGCAGAGATGTGATTTAAGATGGGCAGTGGGACTTCAGTGACACCTGCCCAGCCATTGGGACCTCTGGCCTCCTGGTGGCTGCTATGTTAGTCCCCCAAAGTTAGTCACAGGCTGATGATTTTGCCTGAGGCTTGGGAGGCAGAAGAGTGGGGCTGGAGATGGGGGTGCACGGGGCAGGGGACCCTCCTCCCAGAAACGGCACATCCCAATGTCCCCTGTACCAGAGTGAACACACACCCACTTCCCTGGGATTTAGGTTTTCTGTCCTGTCTCCTCTGAAATGAAAAAAAAAGAGGTAAGTCAGGAAATAGTGAGCAGATACAAATAAGATGGGGAGGGTGGGGGATGCGGGGGGTGGGAGAGTGAGGAAGGGAGCAGGACTGTGGGCACCCTCGAGGGTGCGTGAGCACGGACACACACACTGCACACACACACTGCTCACGGACACACGCGCTCCTCAGCAGATGGTGCTATTCATATTGATCTACCTAATTTTCAGAAGCAAATTGATCTTGGCTTTTCACAACTTATCTAGGACAGAGAAGTCTCTGGGAAGCCTTTTCACGTGGTAGACAGCCTGGGGTGCTCATGCTTTTGAGAGCAGAACCACAGACTTCATCTCCTAAGCACCCAGGCTGGTGGCAGAGCCTCCAGCCTCAGCAGGGTCCCAGGACAGGGCACAGTGGAGATGGTATGGAAGGAGGGTTCAGCCCTGGCTGGGGAGGGAAAGGAAGTCACCCAGGACTGTCAAGGTTCAGAGATCCGGATAGGGGTTAGGAAAGCAGACACCTCCCATTGAGGAAGTGTGGGAGGAGCTCGGGAAGGACAAATGCCCAGGAGAATTCTGCAAACCAGCTTGGCCTCCTCTCTCGAGAAGCCCTGCCCAGGGGGAAGCATCTGCCCCTTTGAGAAGAGCCTGTTGCCAAAAATGTCAAGACCATTTACTTATAGAGCAGCTGACAAAAGCACCTCTCTCCAGCGATTAAACAGGAGGACAGTTACTGGAAAGCAAATAAGCTCGTGTTCTCGGGCACAACAACAGTGTCAGCTGCTTTGGCACAGGCACCACGGACCGGAGACATGATGGGATCTTTTCAGGCCCCACAGGCAGTTGCCATGGCAGAAAAGGCACTGGTGGGTGGGCTCCAGACCCAGGAGGTGAGGGACCCACAGCCTCTGATACCTCGGGGCAAGATGTCTGTGTTATTGTTCCCTGCGTGCAGAAAGACAAGAGCCATGTCTCTTCATAAAGGGAGGGAGGTGAGAGTTATCACCCGTCACACGAACCCTGCATGAAATCTAGCAGCCCGAGGTGGGCATTCACCACTGATAAAAATCTGTTTCCCTGCCAGCTTAAAGTGCTACTTAAAAGGCGAATGTATAATTTAACTGCAATTTGGGAATGCACTTCTATAGGGTGACAGCTAAGACTCTCCACCTTTGGCAAAAAGGCCCTGGAGGAACAGTTGGAGAGGAGTCATCCTTCTAGAATTGACTAGGGAGGATGAGGATGAGCCACATGGCGGGGGTCAGGGGTGAGAGGGGGTGTGGATGGGTAAAGTTAAAGCAGGTGCTAGTTTATTTTGTTTTGTTTTGTTTTGTTTTGAGACAGTCTCGCTCTGTTGCCCAGGCTGGAGTGCAGTGGTATGATCTCGGCTCACTGCAACCTCTGCCTCCCGGGTTCAAGTGATTCTCATGCCTCAGCCTCCTGAGTAGCTGGGACTACAGGCGCACACCCCTACACCCGTCTAATTTTTGTATTCTTAGTAGAGATGGCGTTTCACCATGTTGGCCAGGCTGGTCTGTAACTCCTAACCTCAAGTGATCCGCCCGCCTCAGCCTCCGAAATTGCTGAGATTACAGGTAGCAGGTGCTAGTTCATTAAGAACAGGTGACCAAGGTGTGGATAGGGATCAGCTGCATCTCAGCCAAGTGAGGACCTGGCATATTTTCAGGGCTAAGCTGAGCTTCCCTGGACTCCATAGGGAACCCCAAGTCTTCAGGGAATAGTTGGGCGAGGTGATGGTCTTGCCTCTGAGCAGTTCTTGGTGTGGGACAGATAGAGAAGTGTCCTTAGAGGGAGTGCTGACTGCAGAGGACCTGTTAGGAGCCCCTCAGGCAGAGTCACCCCCCAGATCCTGTGGAGGGTTGAATGGTATCCCCCAAAGTTCATGACCATCCAGAACCTCAGAATATGACCTTAGTTTGGAAATAAGAGCTCCACAGATATGATTAGTTAGGATGAGGCCAAACAGGGTTAGAGTGAGCCCTAAATCCAACGGCCAGTGTCCTTATAAGACAAGGACAAGAGGCCGGGTGTGGTGGCTCACAGGTGTAATCCCAGCACTTTGGGAGGCCGAAGCAGGAGGATCACTTGAGCCCAGGAGTTTAAGAACAGCCTGGGCAACATATCAAGACCCTGTTTTTACAAAACAATTAAAATTTAGCCAGACATGGTGGTGCACGCCTGTAGTCCCAGCTACTCAGTAGTCTGAGGTGCGAGGATCACTTGAGCCCAGGAGGTAGAGGCTGCCGTGAGCTATGATCACGCCACTGCACTCCAGCCTGGGCCACAGAGCCAGACCCTGCCTCAGAAAAGGAAAAAAGAGACACACAGGGCCACTCACAGACATCATGTGATGACAGAGGCAGAGATGGGAGTGATGCATCTGCAAGCCAGGAAATAACAAGGATTGCTGGCAACCTCCGAAAGCTAGGCGAGAGGCACTAGGAGGGAGTCACGGAAAGGATTCTCCTCTGGGGCCTCCAGGGGGAACCAATCCTGCCAACACTTTGATTTCGGACTTCTGGCCTCCTGAACTGGGAGAAAACACATTTCTGTAGTTTTCAGCTTCCTGCTTTGGGATGATTTATTGTGGCAGTCCTAGGAATTGGATGCAGCCTCCATGCCCCCAAGCCCTGCAGGGCTGACCTGCCAATGTGCAGACTTCCTTTGTGCAGGCTACCCTGGAGGCATTCTGGGCGCCTGGGCCCAGTCCTGGACATCATGTTTTGGCTTTTTACCATGTACAGCCTGCATCCTGTGCTCCCGCAGCTCTGTGGAACGGGCAGGGCTTGTGTCACAAATCCCATTTTGCAGATGGAGAAATCAAGGCCTATGGGGCTAGGACCCAGATCTGGCTCTCTGTGATGTGCTTGTCAATAAGGAGAAATGAGGCAGGTCACATGGCAATTCTCAGAGTCCCCTGCACACAGGACCTTAGCAGAGTTTGTCACTCATGCACCTGGGCCGGCACAAGGGCAGGCAGAGGACCTCTGTGTCCTGAGGCTCTCCCCGCTGTCCTCACTGGCCCTGGTCTCTCCCTGCAGCCTCAGGGCTGAGCCCCCCTTCCTCCTCCTTGACCGCCACCCTCAGCTTCTCAGACACAGGAGCCTCTCACTTCTGTCTCTCCCAGACACCAGCCCACCAACTCTTCCAGCCTCCACTTGGGGCTTGTAAGCCTGCAGGATAAAGGGAGCCGCTTCCCTACAAGCTCAGTGAGTCCCCGGGTGGGTCAGTGGTGGTGCAAGCAGCAGGGACGCCCTATAAGCACATCGATAATCATAAAAGGAGGTAACGTTTATTGTCTTGGCTATTTTGGGTACCAGAGGAAAAAAACAACGTATGAATTGCAATGATGAAAGATTTACTGCATCTGTCAGTGCAGATAGAGGGGTTGGCTGGAATTATTGCAGCCGGGAAGAATTGTGTTTTAGGATCTGCCCCAGGTATTAATTTGTGGCAGGCTTATCCTGTCAGGAACATACAATGCTCATGGTGTTGAGAAGTAATACTTTAAAGGGCCTTAATGCCAATTGGATGGGAGCTGGGAGTTGGAGCCTGGGAGGCAGCTGATCCCCTTAGCGAGCTTTTCCAATAAGTTCCAGATGAAAAGCGTGAGGCTGCTGAGTAATATCATCTTTGGAGACTCTCAAACTAGATCTGTCTCCATTTATTGTGCCGGCTCGTGCATCATTCTCCTCCCTGATGCCCAAGGTGACGTCGTCTCGCCTTCCAACCAGGGGCTGGACAGACCACAGGGCGCCGGGGATCCTGGTCCATGGCCTGGACTCCAGAGTTCCTCGTGCAGGGCAGGTGTGGTAGGCTCCGCTGGGCACCTTGAGACTCGGAGTCTTGCAGCCCCCAAAGACTGGCTGAAGGCCGTGGCAGACTCTTCAGGAAAGGGCATTCTGTGACCCTCAGTTCCCACCCTCTGTCATGGGGCCTGGGTGCCTCCTCTCTGTGACCTGGAGACAGGCTGTCCTGGCCCTATGATTTTGCCAAAAAACCAGTGAACCCAAACCCAATCCTCCCCCTCTTTTTCTCCATCTCGGGGATGTCCGGTCCGACCTGATTTTTGCCAAATGCCACAGGCATGGATGGAGAATGGTTCAGAGAACATATGGCTTGCATTTCCTCCTTGGAGACCTTTCCGGGTTTGAATATTATCAGGATCCCGAAGGTTTTCACACCTCAGCGGCTTATGTGCCTTGCTTCCTTTGTATTTACCCACCTCCTTTGGTCCAGGCCTTTCTGGTGCTGGCGTAGATGGTGGGGATTGGAGCCAGGTGGGAAGAGAGATGAGGAGACTACAGTCCTGGAGCTCTCTGGGAGTGCCAGCCCCACAACCACCTCCCAGCCCCGCCACGACAGCGAGGGGAGGCAGCCAGAGGCGGAAGAACGCAGCTTCGGGAGGCACCATGTGAAAAAGGAGCTCCTGTCTGTGCCAGCTCCTGTGGGCCTTACAAAGGGGAATTGTAAAGGGGCTGTCTCCAGTTTTCTCCATGTGCAAAATGGGACTGTGACACTGGCCCTGCCTGTTCCGCAGAGCTGTGGGAGGACAGGATACCATCAGTGATTTAAAAAAAAAAAAAAAAGAAAAAAGAAAAATTCAGGGCTGGTCCAGGTGTCAAAACACTTCCAGGGTAGCCTGAGTGGTCTGGTGTCTACACACCCCCTGAAGACCCAGGCGGCTGTAGGCTGTGGGCCTCCCCAGCTGAGAGAGAAGAGGTGCCTGGAGCAGCCCCTCGTGGTGCTGAGCCAGGAGAGGGCCTGCTGGGCGTGGGGGCGGCTCCAGCCCCCGGGATGGGTGGATTGTTCCTGCGGACTCAGGAGTTGCTCTGGAGGTCAGTCTGTCCCTCTGCCCTTCACCCCTGGCCGGCCCTCTCCTCCCCTGGGGCACAGGGTCGGAGGACCTACTGAGAGCAAGGCATTGGGAGGAATTAGGGCAATACTGCCCATGTGCCAGGCATTTGGAAATGGGGCAGGGGTGAGTTGTCACAGTGCGGAGGGGGTGCTGCTGGCATTTAGAGCATGGAGACAAAGCATGACCAGGGGGAGAAGTCTGTTCTTCCACCTGGAGCCCTGGGAGCGGCTTGTGGGGGCAATGGGCTCCTGGTCAGTGCCCCAAGGGTTTCCCCAACATAGCCTGGGCAGTTCAACCTGGGATCTGAACCTGAACTCACCTGGCACCTTGAGGGGCTTCCTTCCTGTCTGGGGATAGCACCCACTCGGGGAGAATGGGCCGGGCTGGAGTGAGGTACACAGGGAGAGTGAGTCAGTGGGGGTGTAGTGGCTAGAAGATGGTACGGATTCTGCTTGGGATGCGTGGTGGACACTCGTATATTGGAAGCTACAGTTGGAGCAAGGCTGGGTCAACTTCCGGAGCTGGAGTCGGAGCTGGAGGCTCTGGAAGCTGACCCAGCCTTGCTCCAACTGTAGCCAGGATTCCTCTGTGGGTGGGAGGTTTGAGGAAGGGGTCGCTTGCCTTCTTTATGAAGTGAGGTCCTTTTTCAGACAGCCATGGAGGCGGGCAGGGATGTCTCACTCCAATCTCAGGCAAGCTCACCAGGGCCGAGCAGTTGAAAGTGGCTGATTTCTCGCTCTCTCTGGAGCAGTGAGGCCTCACTCTCCACCAACAGCTCCATGGCAGGTGTCACCTCTTCCCAGGTGAGTTCCCAAACACTACAGCGCCTTGCTGTTGCCCAGGAAGAAGCAGAAAGAGCTGCAAGGGAGAGCAAGGCAGGCTAGTTCTTCCCTTGACCTTGACTAAGGTCAGAAGAGGCAGTTCTGGCCTGGACATCTGGGAACTGCCAACAAATCTGTCCTCCAATGGTTTGGAGCCAAACACAGAACAACTGAAAAAGGTGCATGGGGTGCAGATGTCCTCATGGCCAAGAGCAATTTTAAAACGAAAGAACAATTTTCTCACATTGATCAGGTGTATCAAAGGCCTGTTTTTAGCCTTCCCTTCCCCCATTGTCCTTAGACCAAAGGAAAAGGAATCTTTTTCCAGTTCAGGTGCTGGGGCTTCAGGGCTGCACCCAAGATTCCCTGGGCCTCTACAGAAACCTGACCTCCAATGCACAAGGGAAGCAGCAGGGCAGAGAAGGTTGTAATGAAGATACACAAAAGTGTTTCCAGTGCTCATGTTGGAGACAGGGGCGGGAATGCCCATTTCCTGGAAATGCCCTGGATGGGTTTTGCTGGTTGGGTTTGCAGGCTCTGGGCCCAGACCCTTCTACCCTCCCCAGCAGGGTCTGTTAGGCTTTGAGCACTGGTGATCAGTCACAATGGTGGTCCTTTCTCTGAGTTTGGAGCCAGATGAGAGATGGACTCAGGTGTCAAACTCCTTTGGACCCAGGAGTTCAAAGATTGCAGCCTTATTACCATAAAAGCTGGATTGGCACAGCTGTGGGGCCACGGGGCTGCTGCGTCCTCCCTGCCGAATTGAAAATATTCCCCAGAATGGCAGCCAGCTCCTGGCAGGGCAAGACATCTACAAGGATGGAAATCTTTCCGCAGCTCAGAAAGAGTGCAAGAGGCCAGAAGGGCTGAGCCAGATATGTGTGATTAGGTCATGCTCCCTGATAGCCTGGAGTGAATGGGGGTAGGAGGGGGGCTAGGAGGCCCCCCATTTCATATTTATCAGCAGGGCACCTTGGGGGTTGGGGGGTGGCGAATGGTCACCCTGTGGGTCTGTGCAGTGCACTGCACAGGGCTGGTCATGCTTGGTGTCCATGCTCCAAATGCCAGCAGCACCCGCTGGCCATTGCAACAACTGCCCCTGCCCCATTTCCAAATGCCCGGTAGATGGGCAGTATTGCCCCAACTGACAGCCACTGAGTCATGGAGTTCTAAGAGGAGGGGGATGGTGACTCCCCACCTACACCACCATTTGTGGGCAAGGCACAGGTTGGAAAGTCCTTGGGGTAACTTCCTTGAATGGATAGAGAGGCAGGTCTAGCCCGGTGTTTGGGGTTTAGGAGGGTGGGTCAAGAGAGGCTCCGATGACAGAGGGGACAGAAGACCAATGAGATGACCATCAGATGAAGGAAGGCATGCACAGAGGACTTGGAAACCCAGAATGAGGAGGAGCACAGGATGCGGATGGCACTGGGGAGCCACAGGAGAGGGAAGCAGGGATGCAGCTTTTCTAAGTTGCAGGTGAGACAGAAAGGGTCCTGCCCCCTATAAGAGCCACCTGTCCACCTCAGGTCCCAAGCACCTCAAAATGAGACCCTTCCTCTCATTTTGTGGCATTCTTGGGGGCTCCCTGGACCCTTTAGTCCACTCTGCTGAGGATGACCTTTGTGCAGAAGGTCACTTCCTCAGTTGACTCTGGGGATTCCCTCTGCTAGGGGGTTGCGTAATTCAGTGCTTTGCACGCAGTAGAAACCAAGTAAGTGACTGTTGAAAAAACAAATGAATGAATGACTGAATGAATGAATGAATGAATGAACGTTACAGCTTTTGTTGCTGCTCCACCCTTACTTCCCACCCTCCAGTCCAACTCAGAGTTGTACCTGTTTGCCTCAAGGCTACTGGAGAAGCAGATCTTCTTCTGCTTTGAGCCCAGGTCTCCCCAGTTTGGCATCTGCCTGAAGCAGCTGCCCAGCAGCCACCTTTCCCTTTAGCCGTCCAGAGCCCTCTGGCCTTCATCCGCCCCTAGGAATGCTAATGGCTTCATCTTTACTTTCTCTTGCCCTTCCTTCTGGCCTTTCTCCTCATCAGATCTGCTCTGCCACAAATTATTCAGCTTCCCCTGACCTCCTTCCTCTCTGAAATCATCATTTCCTAAATAGCTCCTCCTGGATCAGACCACCCTTCCTCCCTGCCCCTTGTCAAACCCCTCAGCTAGACTCAACCCTTGCACTGCACACATTCATTTCATTAAAGCAATCCTGGTCTCTCTCTGGGAAGTCACCACCATAATCCACCACCACAATGAACTTTTCAGAAGGTTCCCTATTTATAGATAAGCACAAATGCCAGTTCTGCCTGGGGAGATTCCTTTAATCCACAATTATTTCAGTGGGGCGAGAGAGGCACAGTGGGATCTAGAGATGAGTTTAGTGTTGTTTCAATGAGATTGCAGAACCTCCTAAGGGGTTCAGCTGTCTGCAAACGACATGAGTTGGAGTGAGCTGCCCATGCCTGGGTGTATGCAAGAATCAGGTGGCCTCTGAGAACCCTTACGAGTTAATGGGGGTGCATTGAAAATAAAAATGGCAATGCAGATTGAAAATCTTTGGAACAGGGGAAAAGCAAACCCACATGCTTCTGTGAGACTCAGTTGGTTGAAAGGAGGCTGGGGCCAGAAGGGACCTTGAGAAGGCTTCTGTGCCTGGGAGGCAGGAGCCCAGGTGGGGATGTAGAAAGGGAAGATGATGGCAGGCTTTGGGTCATGCTCAGCAGGAGGAGCAAATGGGAAACCACGACTCTGCTCCATGGCAGGCTATAAACACAGAATTTCTCTCCTGCCCTCCTGTGGACTTAGGGGCAGCGGATGTTGCACACATGATACAGCAAGACCCCAGGGTCAGCCAGACCCCAGGTTGTCACACCCACACTGATGTGGCCCTTGCACTGACCTTGCTGGGGTCAGGGTGGAGATGGACACCTGTGTTCGTACAGAGGTGACTGATTCTGAGGGAAAGGCCTGCAGGCAGGGACTCCCCAGCCACGCATCAACCCATCAACTTGTTTTTGTCTGCTTCTCCCTAGGGTGACTCAGCAGCTGCTGTGTACTTTTCTTCAAACTCCCCAAGAGAGGACACAGGAGATCCCCTAGTGCAGTGTCTGGCACATAACAGGCACTCAAAAATATTCTTCTTAAAATAAATGAATTTGAGTAGATTGCCGAGGCCCTGCTTAGGCGCAGATTACTGGGGCAAAGATGGCCCCAGTAATATCTTCCGTTCCATATCTGTATTAGGCCATTCTCACGCTGCTAATAAAAACATACCTGAGACTGGGTAATTTCTAAAGAAAAGGAGGTTTAATGGACTCACAGTTCCACGTGGCTGGGGAGGCCTCACAATCACAGCGGAAGGTGAAGGAGGAGCAAAGGCACATGTTACATGGCACAGGCAAGAGAGGATGTGCAGGGGAACTGCCCTTTATAAAACCATCAGCTCCTGTGAGACTTACTCACTGTCACAAGAGCAGCACGGGAAAAACCTGCCCCCACAATTCAATGACCACGTGTCATGGGGTCCCTCTCACAACACGTGGGGATTAGGGGAGCTACAATTCAAGACGAGATTTGGTTGGGGACACAGCCAAACCATATTAATGTACATCTGACCTTGACATTATTCTCCCTCAGTCCTGGAAGGAGCTCTATGATTGCCTTGACCGATAGAATATATGGAAGTGACATGAAGTGACTTCTTTTTTTTTTTTTTTTTTTTTTTGAGACGGAGTCTCGCTCTGTCGCCCAGGCTGGAGTGCAGTGGCCGGATCTCAGCTCACTGCAAGCTCCGCCTCCTGGGTTCACGCCATTCTCCGGCCTCAGCCTCCCAAGTAGCTGGGACTACAGGCGCTGCCACCTCGCCCGGCTATTTTTTGTATTTCTTATTAGAGACGGGGTTTCACCATGTTAGCCAGGATGGTCTCGATCTCCTGACCTCGTGATCCGCCCATCTCGGCCTCCCAAAGTGCTGGGATTACAGGCTTGAGCCACCGCGCCCGGCCGACATGAAGTGACTTCTAAGGCTAGATTATAAAAACGCCACACAATCCCACCTAGCTCTCCTGGAGACTCTCATTCTTGGAACCCAGCGGCCATGACGGTGGGAAGCCCAAACTAGCCCACTTAGAGAGACACTGTGGAGGTGTTCTGGTTGAAAGTCCAGCTGAGGTCCCAGCCAATAATGGGCATCAACCACCTGACTTATGAGTGAAGATGCCTCCGGATGATTTCGTCCTCAAACTGTTGAGTTGTTCCCAGCTTCTCGACTTCCCAGCCAAGGCCCCAGACATCAGAGAACAGAGATAAGTTTCCACTGTAGCCTGTTCAAATTCCTGACCCACAGAAATCATGAGAGATAATAAAGTGATTATTGTTTTAATCCGCTAAGTTTTGGGATGACCTGTCACCCAGTAATAGATAACCGATACAGTCAGCATCCACATGGAACACGCTGGCTGGCGTCCCTTGTGTCTGGCTTACCCGAAACTACCTTTGGCTGGAGTGCAGTCTCCCCTGCCCAGCATGGTTGCCAGGGTAACCAGGTCCCCTGGCACAAGGGGTGGGAGCAGACTTTTCAAGGAAGCGCCTGGGGCTGCTTTCCTTAGAAGAGAATACTTGCATTTTCAAGGCCTGGCCAGTGCAGAAGAATCTAAAGCTCTTCCTTCTAGTTCTTACTCTGACACCAATTCTCTCGGGACTTTAGACACAGCCTCATCTGTCTGCAGCTTTCAATTTCCCCCTCTACATAAGGAGCAGGTTGGACAAGGTGAACGTAGGCCCCTCTCAGCTCCAGGCTTCTATCAGTTGGTTTCTCTTCTTTTCTTATTGGTTTTTCTTTCTTTTCTTTTCTTTTCTTTTTTTTTTTTTGTTGTTGTTGAGACAGGGCCTCACTCTGTCACTTAGGCTGGAGTGCAGTGGTGCGACTACAGCTCACTGATGCCTTGATCTCCTGGGCTCAAGTCATTCTCTCACTTCTCAGCCTCCCGAGTAGCTGGGACTATAGGCATGCGCCACCACACCTGGCTAATTTTTATATTTTTGTAGAAATGAGATCTCACTATGTTGTTCTAGTTGGTTTTGAACTTCTGGGCTCAAGTGATCCATCCGCCTCAGCCTGGGATTACAGGCATGAGCCACTGAGCTCGGCTCCTGTCAATTGACATCTTGACTCGGCTTTGCATGAGGGCTCTGCATCTGATCTTGGGGGTTTCACTACCTGGTGCAAAGAGGAGAGAGAGGCCTGAGACTCCGCAGACGAAGTTGGTGGGGGGTCTCTCCTTCCTCCAGCAATTTATTGAACATTAACAACGTGCTAGGCCTTGGATGTAAGTAATTAATAACACTCTGAACACATTGGCTTTCTTTGTTATTTCCTTGTCCCCACTGAGGGTCATTTGCAGATGATTAATCTAAATCATTATTTAGATTCTGTCTAATCACTTTTTTAGACTGGCATTGATAACCACAGCTGTCTCTAATCTATCTATGAAGTGATAATTTTCCATGAAAGGGGCTGGTTCATTGGTGTTTATCCTCCTAAGGGGAGGGGTGATCCCTAAAGTCAGGAGACTTGGATTGACCATTGCCTCAGTTTCCTCACCTGTGAAGTTTCCCACCAGGGGAACCCAAAGGCATAGAAACTGGTCTCCCGCTCATTTCCTAGTCATGTGACTTAGGATATCTCATCTTTTCTGAGCTTCAGTTCCTTGGAAAATATTGTCCCCTCTGCCAGAAAACACTCTGCCTTTGTACCTCACTCCTCCCTCAGTCCCAGCCTGTCAGCTTCTACGCATCCCTCAGGCCTTGGCTTCCATAGCACTTCCTCCAGGAAGGCCACCCTCAAGCCTTCCTTGCTGCTGCAGGCTCAGGTGCAGCAGGCACGCGGTCCATCATAGCTCCAATGGATGTGTCTCCATTCCCTGCCAGAATAGAGCTGCTTTCAAGAGAAGCCACCAAATCTGTTGTGTCCCCCGATCTGTTCCCAGGTCCTCACACAGCCTCAGGCTCGTAGTAGGTGCTCAATAAATAGTTGCTGAAGAAATGATTGATAGAGAGAATGCCAACGCCTCTGCTTCCTAGGATCTGGTGGCGTGATGGATGTGCGAGCCGTCCTGCAGAGGGGGACCCCGGTGAGGCATTATTAGTATCAATAATGATGACAAGCAGCCGATGCCACTCCTCGGCTGAAGGACAAACCCTCATCCAAAGGAAATCCACTTCCTATCCAGGTCTGCACACCGAGAATGCCTTGGATGAAAATGCCGTTCCCTCACAGGCGCAGCCAGGCTTCTAGAGACGGAAAGGGCTCTATCAAGACTCCTAGGTGCAGTGGGAAATCTTCCCAGGGCAGATAGGAGGGAGAAGCAACGGGCCATTCCGTCTAGCCTTGGCAGCTCATCCGTCTCTTCCTCCCTCGGCTCTTTCTTTTCACCTCCTCAAGGAAGAGGATGCAAAACGCTGCAGGGAACACAGGGCATTGGGTCTGGGGGTGGGAGGGAGTTCTCTTTCCCCATCTGGGGCTGCCAGTCAAAGGATAGTTGTAAGTAGTTTTTCAGCAGATAAGGGAGAAATGAGTGGTCCTGTTTTGTGGTCTCAAGGAGGCACACTTCTCCAGGTGCACTGGACTTCCCAGGGCTTCTAGATACCCGGGAGGCCGGGCAGAGCCCTTGGTCTTATCCTGGGGAGACCCCGAAGCCATCTTCTCCAAGAGGCAAGCAGCCCCTCTCCCCAGCTCATACTAGGCTCCAACTCCAGAAACTCTGCAAGTAAAACCCCAGGGCATAATCGGGTATGAAAGGGAGAATGGAGTGTGGGAATTACACTGTGAAAACCCCTAACTGCCTGGCCTGGCAAATGAATTAACTTATTAAACAAAATGCATACATCTGCATACATTTGAATACATGAATAGGATCAACTCAGACCCTGCCCAGGTTCAACTTATCCTCTAGGGAGGAAGAGGAGGAGAGGAGAGGAGAGGAGAGGAGAGGAGAGGAGAGGAGAGGAGGATCTGGGCAAAAGAGGGTTGGACCGTTCTCGAGGCTGCACCTTAAAGAGCCCATGGCTTGGCATGCTATATTTATAAATTAAATGCAAAAGCATCTCCCTGCTGCATTAAAAACTACCCATCAAGGCTGAGGACTCCAAGGAGCAGTAAAATCAATCTCATTGCATAAAGACAACAGCAAGCAATTGGCATGACATTTTAAGTAAATGCTACAGCCATTTGTAAATGTTCATTTTCTGGGAGACCCCATCTATTATATGACAGCTATTTTCTTAGCATCCCAGTGTGAATTCAGTCGGTTTACAGATAAGCCCGTTGAGGAGAATGGATATCAAGATGTAAAGTGCTATAATACGGACAATTTGTTACCGCCGCACCAAGTCGCTCTGTCATTATCTATCTACCTCTTGCAGGGCTTGGAAATCATTTGGCTATTTTTGCAGGTTGGAGTTAATAAGTGACGGGGTATGAAGAGGGTGGAGAAGAAATAGGTGGGGACGAAGGAGACAGCAATGGTTTAGAGGTGGATGGAAGACAGCAGACTCAGAGGCAAAGGGAACCTCCTCCATAAAGTCTTCGGGGTTGAGATTTGCCCTTTTCCCTTGCTCCTTTCCCAAAGAGGCCCAGGTGGGAGAAACAGTTCCCTCCCAGAGCAGCAGAGAAGGGTAGGCCCAGGACCTCTCTGGTTACCAGCAAGGCCCCAGTTCCAAGAGGAGAGGGTTTGTCAGAGGCCAGAAACATTAATTACAAGGCTGACCACTTCATTTATCAGGTGCCTGTGCAAAGACAGGCTCGTTGGACTTGACTCAAGGAAGAATTCTCTTTCCTAAGGTTTCATTCCCAGCACCCTGTACCTCCTGGCGGAGCAGAGGGGGCAAATTGGGACTGAGAAATACCAGAGGAGCTGCAGGGAAACCTGCTCAGGAGCTGCCCAGGTTGAAATACGTCCCAAGAGAAACCGAGGGCTCTCCAGCCTCATAACTCATCACTAATGCTGATGACTGAGATGTTTCCAGGGAAGACATAGATGACCCCCGGCATGAACCCAGAGTTGTGCAGAGGAGTTGCAGGGTAAGGTGGGTGACAGATCCAACCAGGTTCCCTGGGGGGATGCGTTCATGGGAAGGGACTTGGCTCTCAGGTGTCAAGAGGCCCAAATGCTTGGAAATTAAAGTTCATTTCTGAAAAGGGTTGACATCTAAAGAGATTGACCACACTGCTGGTCATTTAGAGCACAAACCTCAGGGCACCTGTTTACCCATCAAGCAAACCCCCTCCCAGAATTTACAGATCTCTATGCTTGCAGTGGCTTCTCTTTTGCCATGCATTCATTTGGCAAACATTCGGGGAGCTATCAGGTCTTTCCCCAGGCAATCCTGACTTCCTTGGGCTTTGCTTGCAGTCAGTCAGGCTGAGCATAGGGCAGCCATTTCACCTGTTAGCCCTTCTAGCGTGCAAACTATATCTCCCATGCCTAGTGGTGGTCGGCACGTGGCAGGACACAAATAGCTGGTGAATACATGAATGAGCGAGCAAACGGGTGGACGAATAAACAAATCAGTGAGTGCACAAAGGCATGCTTGCATCTCCCCATCAAGTGCTAGTTCTCCAGGTGGCTGGTGCCTCAGCAGGGCCTCCCTGGGGGCATGTGACTCCTTCCTCTCCCTGTGGTTAGTTTGGACACAATCCCTCAACAGCAAGTCCCACGGCCTGAGTTTTAATCCCAGGTGTGGCATGAGCCAGCTCTGAGTACCAGCAAGTTGAGCTGCTCCTTTGTGAAATGAGGCCACGTGGTCTGTAAGAGGCCTTCCATCCATTAGATCCTGCGACTCCAGCAGAGATCAGGATAGGCAAGGAGAGGCTTCAGGGAGGTGTGCACACTCAGTACTGAGTGGGGTGAGGGATGCCTCTAAAGCGCTGTGCAGGTTCTGGCCCGAGGCTGGTCCCCAGGAACAGCAGCTGCTATTTTCCTTCCTCGGGGTGGAGGGTACAGAAGTGGCTGCCACTCACTGGGGAGTTGTGGGCCTTTCCAAGAAATGTCCATCTGTCCTCAGATCAGGCTTCTAGAAGTAGTTTGCTCAGATCTGCTCTTTCCTGGTCGCCTTTGACTCCAGCTCACAGTAAGAAGGAGGATCCACTCAGCCTCCTCCCAGGAAGCTGCTCAAGGGGTCCCGAAGTCCGGAGTCTCCCCCAAACTGCTCAGGGGTGGCCTCCCCTGACCATGGCCCTTGTGGTTTCAGGCTGACCACACTCCAAGGTGGACATGGTTCTGTGGAAGGGGCAGGTGAACACGCCACGCGTGGGTGGCCACCAGCAGAGGGGAGTGAGCTGGGCGGCAGGTAGAGGGCTGTCCTGAGTGACGAAAAGTCACATCTGTAGGGGGCTGCATCCAGGCTGGCCTGAACTGCGAAGTGTTTGGAGTTTATGAGCAAGGGTACAGGTGCAAAGATCAGTTCTTCTTTTAAGATAAACAAATGAGGCCGGACGCACTGGCTCACACCTGTCATCACAGCACTTTGGGAGGCTGAGACGGGCGGATTGCCTGAAGTGAAGAGTTCAAGACCAGCCTGGCCAACATGGTGAAACCCCGCCTCTACTAAAAATACAAAAATTAGCTGGGTGTGGTGGCAGGTGCCTGTAATCCCAGCTACTCAAGAGACTGAGGCAGGAGAATCGCTTGAACCTGGGAGGCAGAGGTTGCAGTGAGCTATCACACCACTGTTCTCCAGGCTGGGTGATAGAGCAAGACTCCATCTAAAAATAAATAAATAAATAAAATAAAAAACAAACTGTGGATCACATGGGAAGAAAAACCAAGGGGGACATTATTCTTTCTGCGCAAACTGAGGCAGAACAGAGTAATGATTAAGCGATGCATTGTTAATGACGATGCAATGCACTGTCAGAGATAACAGTGAGTTATAAAACGTCCCAGGCCTCCTCGTAGAGGTGGAGAGTAGCCTGGTGATTGCCAGGGGCCGGGGGAGTTCAGAATTTTCATTAGGATGAATGAGTTCTGGGGACCTAGCATGCAGTGTGGTGGCTAGAGTTAGTAATAGCGTGTGCCATACTTGAAAGTTGTTGAAAATTGCTAAGAGAGTAGATCTTCAATATTCTTGCCACAAAAAAAGAATGTGCCTGGGACAGAACAGACATTTAAAAAGTGGGAGCCAGCTATGGAAATGTGGGGTGACTTGGCTCGAGCCACACGGTGGGTCAGCGTGGGGACTGAGGTCTGAAACTTCAGTCTCTCCATGCTCAGTCCAATGGTTTCCATAGCAACCAATCCCAACTTGGCAGTGAGTACGCTTGGTTTTGTGACACCCCACAGTATATAAAAGTATCTGAAGGCCGTCACACAGTCGTTGCCTCGCGTGCTCAACTGTGCTCCCTCTTGGTGAGCATGTCATAAAGATTTGACAACAGTGACAGGATGTCAGTTTGGCTCCTAAGGACTCAGACATCTCCGGTTCAGCCCGTGGAGATGATTTTTGCCTTTAACTCTGACATGTGAAAAGTTAGAGTTGGATTCGATTGTTTGGGCCCTTCTCATTAGCCTCCGGGTACTCAGCTCCAATGGCCCCAGCTCCTTTATCCCTAAATGTTCCACCCATTTCTCTATCACCCCAGAGCTCCAGGCCAAAGCTCCCACCCTCAAAAGCTCTTTCGTAACCCCTGCCCTGCTGGACCTGAACCCAGCAGCCAAAACACCAAAGCCATGCTCCTTAAACGTTAATGGGTGAGGGAAGCCCCTGGGACACTTGTGAAAATGCTGATTCGGATTCAGCAGGTCTTGAGAAAGCTGAAGATTCTGCGTTTCTGAGAAGCTCCCAGGTGATGCTGCCTGCTCTCCCTTTGAGTTGCAAGGCAGTTAAGCAGCAGTTCTCCAACTCTGGCATCAGAGTCACCTCTCGAGCTTGTTAAAACAGATTGCTGGGTTGTACCTCTAGAGTTTCTGATTCAGTAGGCCTGAAGTGGAGCCTGAGAAACTGCATTTCTAACAGCTTCCCGGGTGATGCTGATGCTGCTGGTCCAGGGAACCACTGCACTAAAGGCAGGGGCGTTGCCAGGTGATGCAGAGAGTCTCCCCGCCCTTGCCCCTAATCCTCCCACCTGTGCGCTGACCAGGTGTCTCTCCTCTGGGCCTCCTGCTCCTTCCCTCCTTCCATCTCTCCCTGGATGAGTTTTTCTATGTGAGATTCTCTCTCATCACAGGGCAGAACCAGCCCTCCACCCCTGGATGGCGTGTGTATATATATATATACACAGAGCTAGATGGAAAGAGACTAATTTTGCAAAATCTGCACAAAAATCGGCTGAATTTATGTTTCCCCTGCAAGAGAAATGCTGCTGAATGGAAATAAAATGCAGGATTCCTGGGCATTTCTATTACCTCTTCATGTCACTGGCAGTGACTGATGGCAAAAAGTAAGATTGCAAACGGAATCATTTTCACTTTGCCCAGAACAAACTCCGTCCGGTGACGGAGCCTCCTTCAGATCTGCAGTTCTCCCTAGTGTCACCAACAGCAGCCGAGAAAGAAGCTGGGAGAGCAGCCAGCATGGAGGAGAGAGCATTCACCCAGCCCAGGCCCCAGGGGCCCGTCCTTCACCTCAAAGCAGGGGCCCCTGCAGGCAAAAGGAAATCCAGTTTGATTTAATATGGTTCATTTTTCTTCCTTGTTTTAATCACGGAGTAAAAATAATAATAAACTCGCCTTTATATAGTGTCTTTCATTGCCAGTGTATCACCGAACACTTTACAGATTTAATAATAGAGTTTCAGAAATAAATAATGGGGAATAATAATAGGAAGGATAAATAACATATTTATGGAATTGTATTGTGGTTTATGGTGGTAAACAATTCCTCATACAGCCAGCAGCAGGAAATTAAGATGTTTGGAAGGGAAGAGGGAGAAGAGAGGGATGCCTTCAGGTAAGATTTGAGCTGAGCTGAGGGGTGTCAGGGGTAGAAACAGTGAAGATGAAGGGGTCCTGCATGGGGCGTTCCTGCAGAGGGCGGGGCTGGGAGGGCAGCAGAGTGGGCACCTGTGCTAGGAGGAGGTGGCTGTCCTACGTTGGGTTCTGCAGATAGCAACAGGCTGGGCGTGGTGGCTGATACCTGTAATCCCAGCACTTTGAGAGGCCAAGGCAGGCGGATCACCTGAGGTCAGGAGTTCGACACCATCCTAGCTAACATGGTGAAACCCTGTCTCTACTAAAAATACAAAAATTAGCTGGGTGTGATGGTGGGCACCTGTAATCCCAGCTACCCGGGAGGCTGAGGCAGGAAAATTGCTTGACCCTGAGAGACGGTGGTTGCTGTGAGCAGAGATCATGCCCCTGCACTCCAGCCTGGGTGACACAGCAAGACTCCGTCTCAGAAAAAGAAAGAAAGAGGCTGGGCGTGGTGGCTCACGCCTGTAATCCCAGCACTTTGGGAGGCCGAGACGGGCGGATCACAAGGTCAGGAGATCGAGACCATCCTGGCTAACACGGCGAAACCCCGTCTCTACTAAAAACACAAAAAATTAGCCGGGCGAGGTGGCGGCGCCTGTGGTCCCAGCTACTCAGGAGGCTGAGGCAGGAGAATGGCGTGAACCCGGGAGGCGGAGCTTGCAGTGAGCTGAGATCGCGCCACTGCACTCCAGCCTGGGCGACAGAGCGAGACTCCGTCTCAAAAAAAAAAAAAAAAAGAAAAAGAAAAAGAAAGAAAGAAACACCCAAAGGTCAGGTGCATGATATTTATGGGGAATCAACCTTGTGTAGGAAGGGGGAGGGTACAGGATTAGACAGAGGTAGAAGCTGGGCCCAAACAGCCAAGCCTTTAGCCTCCCCCGCCGTGACCTGGTTCAGTCATGAAATGCAGGGCTGCCCAAGAGGGCTGTGACCTCAGGTCAGGCCACTCTCTACATAGGCAGGGGTAGATGTCCTGGATCCAATCCACTCTGGAACGATGCCCTTGAAAAGAAAGACAAGTAGTGGTGCAGAAATTTCTCGGAGCATATTGAATATTTCTCCTTGAGCCTTTAGCTGGTGCCAGGCTGGAGGGATCAGTGGGGTCAGAGGTGCAAAGAAAGGAGACAGGAAGAAAGAACAAGGACCTGGCCCCTCTGCCAGGCTGAACAGAAACGGGTTTCTTCTTGCTTTATAATACCCGTCCCTCTTCCCTGGCGGATGGTGCTGAGACTGGAGAATTCATCCCTGAGAATATCAGCAGACTGGCTTCCTTGCTTGATTGTTATTGGCCCGGCAGTTTTCTTAGAGCTTGACATATATTGTCTCTTTTGTAGAGGAGTACACTGTGACTTGGAGGCTGAATAACTTGCCCAGGGACAGCAGGGAAGGCGTGGCTAAGTCAAGATTTGACCCCAGACTCATGCAAAGTCCGTTTCCCTCTGCAGACTTGAGGTTTTAGTGGAAGCCAAGATGATGCCAACATCAAATGCTGAGGGTCAGTCAGTCCCCCGAGCCTGTTTCCAGAGGCTGAAGACCTCTGAGAGATGCCAGCTTCCATCTGTAAATGAAGTGCCAGGTGCAGCAGCTGACTCTACGGGGCCTGGAGGCCGGAGGCAGGAGCCGCTGGGAGCAGCTTGTCACCCAGGCCTTGGCCTGCTGCTGGCCGGCTCTGCAGCTCTGTGCTCTGGCAGATAACCCCATACAGGGAGACCTGCTCTAGCCATGTGCCCTGTTTTGGCATTAGCCACTGCCCGGCAGGGAGCTACCTGGAGTTAGTCTGGCCCAGCAGAAGCTCCCACTGGGTGGCTCATGTTTTCGTCGGAAAATGCTAGACCCGTGCAGGCTTGTACACAAGTAATGTTCACCTCGCTGCTGCCTTACATGGGCTTTAAATTCATTAGCCCTTTTTATTGTCTTGTAGGAGGCAGATCGCTAACTCACAAAGCACCCGTCCATCTCCCCAGAGCATATCCGGTGTCTGGATGCGGAGCAGATGTAACTCTGTACCTGGCTGGGGGTGCAGGAGGGAAGAGGGGCCGAGTGCTGGGCTGTGGGATTCAACCAACTCTCCCTTCTCAGCCCCCAGTTACCACCTGTTCCTGAGATGCATGTTTTTTGAGCACCTACTGTGTGTCAGCGCTGGGCAATGCCCTCTGGATAGAGCCTTGAATAAGCCAGACAAAACCCTGGCTCGCGCCTGTAAGCCCAGAACTTTGGGAGGCTAAGGTGGAATGATTGAGACCCGGAGTTCAATACCAGCCTGGGCAACAAGGTGAGACCCCATGTCTATAAAAATTAAAATATAAAATATAATAAAATAAAACAGAACCCCGGCCCCTCAAGTGATTCTAGAACTAACTCTAGGTTTGCAATCCCGTAAAGGAGATCCAAGCGCTGGGTAGATGCTTGCACTAATGACATGGACAGAGCATCAGTTTCCACATCTGTAAAGTGGCAGGGATCCCTAGTGATCAGTGACTTGGAAACTTGCAGGGAAACACAGTAGCCAGTGTGTGGCCCAGGCCCCCACTCTTGCCTGCGAACGCTGTGATGTGATTGTCGTGGAGATGGCATTTGTTACTGCTTCGTCCTTGTCAGCACTGGCAGGTTGCGCAGGGATCTCCTGCTGGGCACGGTGTTTGGCATTGGAGTCAGACAACCAATTTGCACTTTATTCTTTTGAAAAACACAAAGCTTCCCTCACTGCTTCCATTCCTGGAAGTAGGTGCTCTCTACCAGGCATGATGGGCAGAGACCAAGGTCACCTTGGGGCTCTTGGGTCGTTCACTCCCAAGGTTTGGTGAACTCTGGGTGACGGCACTCCTGTACTCACCTTCCATCACTGGTCAGCCAGGTCTAGGCTGTGTGGGGCAGGGTGTGGTCACTACCAAGGTGTCCCTAACCTCAAGGAGTATAGAATGATGCTCAGAAGAGAGCACAAATAGAAGAAAGCCTATTCACAAAGCAGCAGACCATCAAGTCCTGGTGAAAGCGGAGAGCTAGAGGGAGCCTTGGAGGGAATCAGGTCCCCATGCCCAGCCAGGCAGCCCTCACCCAAATGCTGCCAGCAAGGGGACACCCTCTCTGGCTGCAGCCCCTCTGAATGACTCATGTTGTTGAGACTTACTTTCTCATTACAAATCCCACTGGCAGCATGAATGGGGGGTCTGGAGTCCCCTATATGTGGCTGTCAGAGGTGTTTGAACAAGAGCAACTCCATCTTGAATAGGGGTTGGGTATCTAAGTCTTACTGGGCTGCATTCCCCCAGTTATGGTTAAGGCATTCTAAGTCACAGGATGAGACAGGAGGTCAGCACAAGATACAGGTCATAAGGACCTTGCGTATAAAACAGATTGCAGTAAAGAAGCCAGCTGAAACCCACCAAAACCAAGAAGGCAATGAAAGTGACCTCTGGTCGTCCTCACTGCTCATTATATGCTAATTATAATGCATTAGCATGCTAAAAGACACTCCCACCAGCACCAAGACAGTTTACAGATGCTGTGGCAACATCAGGAAGTTACCATATATGGTCTAGAAAGGGGAGGAATCCTCAGGTCAGGGGATTGCCCACCCCTTTCCTGGAAAACTGATGAATAATCCGCCCCTTGTTTAGCATATAATCAAGAAATAACCATAAAAATGGGCAGCCAGTGGCGCTCAGGGCTGCTCTGCCTATGGAGTAGCCATTTTTTATTCCTTTACTTTCTGAATCTACTTGCTTTCACTTTATGGACTCGCCCCAAATTATTTTCTTGTGCGGGATCCAAGAACCCTCTCTTGGGGGTCTGGATCAGGGCCCCTTCTGGTAATGTGGCTAACGCAAATGTCACCACCAGTATGAATCCAGGGCAAGGTCCTGAGCCTGAGTCTCCACTTTCTCGTCTGTAAAATGGGGATGATGACAGGATGGACCCCCGGGTGCTTTTGGAAGATCTACCAGGTTAATGGGTGATCCTCAAGGTTCCAATTGACAATGGGGAGTGTCTCATGTGTCCGTGTGAAGAGACCCCCAAACAGGCTTTGTGTGAGCAACAAGGCTGTTTATTTCACCTGGGTGCAGGCGGACTGAGTCCGAAAAGAGAGTCAGCAAAGGGTGGTGGATTATCATTAGTTCTTATAGGTTTGGAGATAGGCGGTCGAGTTAAGAGCAATGTTTTGGAGGCAGGGGGCAGATCTCACAAAGTACATTCTCAAGGGTGGGGAGAATTACAAAGAACCTTCTTAAGGGTGAGGGAGATTATAAAGAACCTTCCTAAGGTTGGGGGAGATTACAAAGTACATTGATCAGTTAGGTTGGGGCAGAAATAAATCACAATGGTGGAATGTCATCAGTTAAGGCTATTTTCACTTTTTTTGTGGATCTTCAGTTGCTTCAGGCCATCTGGATTTTTAAATGCAGGTCACTGGGGATATGATGGCTTAGCTTGGGCTCAGAGGCCTGACGGGGAGCTTTGATCTTTCACCCACCTTGCCCTCTGAACTCACGGAGCCAAATGCATGTCAGAGTCTTGGAAGCCCAGTAACTCTCAAGCAGATTGGCAAACTCTGGCCCACAGGTCAAATCCAACCCTACTGTGGCCTGTTTTTATAAATAAGGCTTTATTAGAACATGGCCACTCACGTTCATTTACATATTGTTTGTGGCTGCTTTTGCATGACAATGGCATTGAGTGGTTGCAACAGAGACAGTTTGGGGCACAAAGCCCAAAGTATTTACTATCTAGACCTTTATGAAAACATTTGCAGACCCCTGCTCTACTGGGCAGGGTCCCCTGAAAATGCTGGAGTGGAAAATGTTCATAGAGCCAAAGTCAGATTCTTCTACCTACTTCTCTCTCAAACCCAGACATTAGAGTCAGCCCGGAGGAGACCTGGGCCCGCCAGGCAGGCTCTGGACTCACCACTTCACCCATCGGTTCCCCAGAGGGTTACTGCCTGCCTTGCGGACCCCGTCATGCGTGGAATGGAGAGCTGGCACCAGGAGTAGAGAGTGGTGGACAGTGGCCTCCAGGCTAGCCTGACCCGGCCATGAATGTGTTTATCAGGCTGGGACATGGCCCAGTTGAGGTCGGGTCTCTCCCAACTAGGCCCTGATTCTCCTCCTTTAGGAGGGAGTGAGGACTCTCCCCACACACTCTGGGTCACACAGGAGGTCCTGGAAGACTCTCACCTGTAGACCAAGGTGGAATCTTAGGGGTAGGAGGAAGAGGGTCCTACGTGTCTGAGACATTGCTCACCGAGGCCAGTAATTGTGCGCCATTACTGTTAGTAAGGGTTACAAAGCCAAATTTCTCCCTGTTGCTTCTGCCTTCTGGTCCTAACACAACCTTCAAACAATTCAGAATAAATCAATTGCGTTTTAAACAGGACAACTTTAAAAAATATTTGAAGATCCCAGCCTTGAGTCACCAACCGGATCCAGTCAAGTTCTAGCAGTTTCCATCACATGGAGTCACCTCCTGGCAAATGATGCATTTCATTGTCTCAGAGTTGAACCTATTTACCGTCTAAAAATGTGCCAATAAACCTAAAGCTTACATAGGAACCCTGTCAGCCACCGTGTTTCATTAAAATGTGTTCCCGGACTTTCTGTGTTCATTGATCCTGACACACCCGGAGGAATGTCTGAGTTCTCAGCTGGTCTTGGGCACATTGCGTGTGTTGTGGGGTGAAGGAGGAAGAGGATCAGAATTAGTAAGAGAGTAACTTGTTTAATTGGAGTCGTTGCCTCTTTTTTTTTGAGATGGAATCTCACTCTGTCGCCCAGGCTGGAGTGCAGTGGCGCCATCTCGGCTCACTGCAAGCTCCACCTCCCGTGTTCATGCCATTCTCCTGCCTCAGCCTCCAGGGTAGCTGGGACTACAGGCTCCTGCCACTATGCCCGGCTGATTTTTGCTGTATTTTTTTAGTACAGATGGGGTTTCACCATGTTAGCCAGGATGGTCTCGATCTCCTGACCTTGTGATCTGCCCTCCTCGGCCTCCTGAAGTGCTGGGATTATAGGTGTGAGCCATCATGCCCGGCCCATTGCCTCTTTTTGACTGTACTTATACACACACTCATAGAACTTAAGGGAGTCCTTTGCGTCTCCAAGCCTCAGACATAAAATGGGAATCCCCTCACCCACCTGTGGGATTATAGGGACCATCTGTAAACACATTCCCAGCCTTCTGACCACGCGGGGTAGAAACGGTGCACGCCGGGCGAGGCTGCATCTGGGTTTGCAGACACACACCTGTCTACACTTCAGTCCAGGTACTGCTTTCTGGGTATCTTTGATAAATGGCTGTGCTTTTATATTCTAATTATTAACAGAGACAATACCTCAGAGGCTCAGGGGAAGCCCCAAGTCCCAGCTCAAAGGGGAGATGAAAGTGTTTCCAATGAGAGAGGCCGATGCAGAAGAAAAATGGAGGAGGCAGTTGGGAAAATGCTCAGGAAGTGGGGACCAGGGGAAGTCTGTTCTCGCAGAGGGGAGAGTGGGCTCGTCTGGGTGTAGAGATCAGACCCAGCCAGCTGCCTCCACGAGCGGGAGGGGAGGGGGTCCAGGGAGTTGGAAGCAGGGGAACTTCTCCAGTGGGGAGTCAACATTCTCGAATAGCCAGAGAGAAGGCTGGGATGTGGCTAGACACAGGTGTCATCCTGCCCTGGAGGTCAGCAAGTAAAACATCTGGTAAGCTGGACCAAACCGGCCCAGATGAACTCTGCACCTGCCCCCAGTGCCCTGGGTTCCTTACAGCCTCTAGTTGCTCATCCCCCTCCATTCACCCCAACACCTCCCACCCTCCAGGAACGCAGCCCTCGTCCTGAAGCACTGTCACTTTAATGCACCCTGAATCCCCAGGGTCTTTAATATGAAAGTACAGATGCCAATTTCATATTCCAGGGTGGAGCTGGGACTCTGTGACTGTGACTCTAACAAGCTTCCAGGTAAGCTTCCGATACTGGGGTGCATGGACCACTCGGGGGGCGACCAGGGTGACAGTGGGGCCCCTGCTACTAAAAGGATGGCCTTAGGAGCCAGTCAAGGGTTGGAGTCCTGGGTGTCCTGCTTATTTACCAGCTCTGTGACCTTGCGGAAGTTACTTAACCTCTCCAAAACTTGGTTTTTCCATTAGTCAAATGGGAATAGGACATCGTCATGGGATGGCCGAGAAGATTTGGTGATGTGAGTTCAGCACATTGGGCTCTGCTAAAAGGTAATAAATAAGGGGGCTTGCATTATTGCTAATAATACATCACGTCCAGGCCAAAGCTTAACTCAGGAGATCAGGGCAAGAGGGGAAAAGCGTGTTCTCCAGGCTGCTGCTTCCAAATGTCACCCCAAGCTCTGAGTGGTGACCCCAAAGGCAGGGAGCCTGCTCTCAGGTAGCTCCACTATGAGGCCTCCGTCCAGGAGGGACAGAGCCTGGCATCAGGGCGGGAGATGGCACAAACAGCCTCACACCCCTCAGACCTGCCACATAAGCCTGGTACGGAATGAAGCCAGTAGGCAGCGAGGGGGCCCTGAGGGAGGAAGGAGGGCTAGGCCAGGTACCTGGGACTCCCCAGCAACCCTCCCCACACCCCTGCTTATAAAGTGAATTTCCTGGGATTAAATAAGAGATAGGGCCTGCAGGGGTGAGAGGGGAGGAGTACTTCATGCATTTATTTGTTTACTACCTACCCACTAAATTCCACACCTGGTGTAGTCTGTCTTCACAAGGACCTGAAAGGTGAACAGCACTATTGCTGTGAGCATGTGAGATCCCCAGAGGAAATATCCTGCCCCAGCCAACCCTCAACTCTATCAGGACCCCTCTGAGGCCACATCATTTGGGGGGTGTGTGTATGGAGGACCTGGGTAGGTCGTGAATGTGCTAGTCTGAGGATCGAATATAGATGGGGAAAAAGCCAGGTGACTCCACCCAGGGGCAGGTCAGCCTGGTCTCAGTAAAGCCCCTGCAAAGATCTGACTTTCTTTCCATAGAGCGGGGTTTCTCAAGCTGGGCTCTGCTGACATTTGAGGAGGGATAAATCATGTTGTGGGGGCTGTCCCAGGCACTATAGCTTGTTTAGCAACATCCCAGGCTCTGCTCACTCAATGCCAGCAGCATCCCCCAACCCCAGTCGTGACCATCAGGAAAGATCTCCAGATATTGCCAAATGTCCCCTAGGTGTCAAGTCACCCCCAGGGAGAACCACTGCTATAGAATCCCGATGCTTCCACTCCTCGGACTCAGACATCTGTGGAGGTGATGAGGGCTGAAGATCTATGAACTTGGCAGTGAGCAAGGGGTTCAACAGGCAGATGATCTCCATTTCCTCCCTGCAAGCTTCCAGGAGTCTGCGGCTGCCAGCATCTCAGAAGCCTTCTGGGTGGACTATTTAGTGCTCAACCATCAGCTCCCCGGCTTCCTGGCCTCCTCCCACTTTGGTCAGAGAAAGGAGCAAATGGAGGAAGCTTTGGTGGAAGGAGGGCTCCGCAGGCAGCAGCTCCCACCCCACTCCCACCCCTGCATCTTCAGGGGCCTGGAGGTTCCTGGGAAAAAACGTTCCTGCGAAAAACATCTTTGGAAAGGGCAGGGCTGGAGTTGGCACCGAGAGTTCTTGTTGGAGAAGTCAAGGGATGCGGAGGCTGAGTGGGGGAAGAGAATGTTATCACAGAAACCTGATTTTTCTACACACTCTATCAGCTCCCCATCTGTTCCTTGATTAAATGTATCGCTGCACTCCCTCCCCACATGCCTGCTGCCAGGACGTCTCCGGAGCCCTGATTACATCTGTGGAGAGAGCCTCAAGCCTCACAGATGAGCAGGCTTATCGATCAGCCTGGCAGCTGACGTTTGTTTTAAAATTTAGAGGAGGGTGAGCAACAGAGCCGGCCAGGGTAGGGTTGTCAGAGGAGGGTCGTCAGGGGAACCTCATGCCCCAAAGGGAACGTCCTCCATTCTCCTTCTGGCCTCTGCAAGCCAGGGCGGCCACTTAGATTAGCATCAAATAGTGATTTCTAGCTCTGTGACCTTGGGTGAGCCACGTCCTCCTCTTGGCCTCAGTTTCCTTCTCTTTAGCATGAGGGTGTTGCAGCAGGTGATTTTAGAGTTGTCTCCAGAGTCAGCGCCCTTGTGACTCTGAGGCTGGGCCATGGGCCAGCAGCCCAGTCATCCCTGGGGAGGACCTGTTAGAAATGCAGGCTCTCAGGCCCTGCCCAGTTCCGCTGAATGAATCAGAAGAATCAGAATCTGCCTTTTAACAAGATCCCCTGGTGCTTCACACGCACATTACAGTGTAAGAAGTGCGTCTATGCTTCTGTTCATTTGGCTACTTCAGAGATGAACATGTATAAGAAATCTCTCAAAGGGAATGACTCACCATCTTCTCCGGCCTCAGAAAACTTCTATGGAGATTAACTTCCTGCCTGAGAACCTTAGTGCTGCGAAGGAGCTAGCTCCGATATCCCAGCCACCTCTTGCGGTTTAAACCTCGCAGTGAAAATCTTCATTCGATGAACCACTTAACAAGCCTGGGGATAAAGTGACAAGCAGGACCCACTCCCTGTCCTCAGGGGACTGCCTCTCTCGCAGAAACAGGCAGACTCTCTCCCTCGAGGCTGAAAAGATGCCAGAGAGAAAGGCTGGTCCCACAGGACTATCGCCAAGCATCTTGTCCTCTTGGCATGGGAATCTGATCACATTTCCAACAGCAGCACCAGCCTTTTATGACTTTCTATATTAGTTTCCGGGGTCTGCTGTAACAAATTACCAGAAACTGGGAGGCTCCAAACCACAGAAATTCATTCTCTCACAGTTCTGGGGACCAGAAGTCTGAAATCCAAGTGTTGGCAGGAGCACACGCCCTCCAGAGGCTCTAGGGAAGAATCCTCCTCTGCCCCTTCCAGCTTCTGGGGCCTACCAGTAACCCTTGGCTTGTGGCAGCACCACTCCCATGTCTACCCCTGCAGTCACAGTGCTTCCTTCTCTTCTCTGGGTGTTGAACGCCTTCTGCCTTCTTATAAGGACACTCATGCTGGCATTCAGGGTCCACTCAGATAATCCGGGATAATCCCACCTCAAGATCCTTCATTATGTCTACAAAGAACCTTTTTCCAAATGAAGTCCTTTCAAAAGTCCCAGGGATTCAATGTGGCTATCTTTTGCAGAGGGAGCTATTTTTCAGCCTACCACACTCTCCAATCAAGATGTGGCCTCAGTGTGGGATCCTGGGTGAGTTACTTAACCTGGCTAAGCCTCAGTGTCCTCCCCTGTACATTGGGATAATTCCCCTAGGGTGGCTTTGTGCTTGAATGAGCATCAGTATCACCTTGTTGAATGCAGCTGGCTGGGCCCACCCCCGGTCTCTAAATTAGTGGCTCTGGGGAGAGCCTTAAGACTGTGCATTTCTTGGCTGGATGCAGTGGCTCACACCTGTAATCTCAGCACTTTGAGAGGCCAAGACGGGCGGATCACCTGAGGTGATCATCTGAGGTGAGAACAGCCTGACCATCATGGAGAAACCCTGTCTCTACTAAAAATACAAAATTAGCCAGGCATGGTGGTACATGCCTATAATCCCAGCTACTCAGGAGACTAAGGCAGGAGAATCACTTGAACGCGGGAGGCAGAGGTTGTGGTGAACTGAGATCGTGCCACTGCACTCTAGCCTGGGCAACAAGAGCGAAATTCCGTCTCAAAAAGCAAAAACAAAAAAGCAAGACTGTGCATTTCTAACAAATTCCCAGGTGACACTGAGAACCACTGGATTAAATAAAGTGATGGATCTAAAATGCCTAACAAAGTCCCCACATAAAAATAAGTACTGAGTAAATAAATGTTTAATTTTATTTTTTTTTAGAGACAGGGTCTTGCCGTGTCGCCCAGGCCAGAGTGCAGTGGTGCAATCACAGCTCACTTGCAGCATCAAATTCCTGGGCTCAAGTGATCCTCCTCTCTCAGCCTCCCAAGCAGCTAGGATTACAGGCAGGCACCACCATGCCTGATCTCACTATATTGCCCAAGTTGGTCTCAAATTCCTGGCCTCAAATGATCGTCCTGTCTTGGCTTCTCAAAGTGTTGGGATCACAGGCATGAGCCACTGTACGTAGCCAGTACTGAATAGATAAATGTTGGTCAACAGCTGACAAAAATGTCACTCACCATGGCCACTTGGTTAATTGGAAGGCAACACAGCAGAAGGGCCAGTGTCCCATTAGAAGGTAAGCCTCTTGAGGGCAGGGGTGTGTCTATTCAGTTCCTCAGTCTCCAGTGTGCTGCTTGGGGTTCACCATGGTTATCGGCCTTGATCTAGGCACTGTGCTGTGACTGGGTCTTGCCTCTATTTGCCCTCAGATATGTCAAGGGTTTTCCATGTGTTAGTTTTCATGCTGTTGATAAAGACATACATGAGGATGGGTAATTTATAAAGAAAGAGAGGTTTAATGGACTAACAGTTCCATGTGGCTGGGGAGGCCTCACAATCATGGCGGAAGGTGAAAGGCATGTCTTACATGGTGGCAGGCAAGAGAGAATGAGAGCCAAGCGAAAGGGGAAAACCCTTATAAAACAATCAGATCTCACGAGACTTATTCACTACCATGAGAACAGTGCAGGGGAAACTGCCCCCATGATTCAGTGATCTCCACTGGGTCCCTCCCACAACACATGAGAATTATGGGAGTTATAATTCAAGATGAGATTTGGGTGGGGACACAGCCAAGCCATATTACCACGTAAGTTAACAGTGACCACGTATGTGAGAACCAAAGGTATCGGAAGGTACAGAAATCATACTGAGGAGATGGGGATGATCCCTCCTGAAGGAGGCCCTGTGAAAGTGGGGATGCCTGGCAGGGTGCTGGGAGGAAAGTCAACTTGCCAGCGGTTCCAGGGAGTGGGAACAGCATGCGCTGGCCTATGAAACATCAGTGTGGCAAAGTCATGGCATCGAAGTGCTGGGGAGTTAGGGAGATGGGCCAGAGACCTCAGCAGCAGCCAGGAAGAGACCAGCTTTTCCTGCCTTGCTTCAGAGTGACGACCTGTAGCTTATAGGTAATGGGAAGCACATTACAGGGTTTCTTTGGGAGAATGACTTGTTTAGCTTCATGCTGGGGGAAGATTGCCCTGGTGGCCCCACGGGGGGTAGGCTGAATGAGGAAGAGACTGGACACAGGAAGATCATTTAGGCAACTGGTAAAGTGATTCAGGCAACAGATGATGAGGGCCTGGACTGAAATGCAAGCCTGGCACTCATCTGGCTTGATGGATGAAGGCGTGAGTGAACAAATGAACAAATCATCAGTTAAGCCAGTTTCATCCCGTCTCAGAAGAGATGGACTCAGAGAGCAGTGGCAGTGATGCCCTGGCGTCCTTGGGCAATTTAGAGTAGGGACACTGCTTTAACCTGCTGTGCGTTCCCTCCATCCTTGAGGGGAAATGGCGCCTCCTTTGTAATTACCCAGTGCAGGTTTTGCTAAGCATCTCCCAGATGTTAAACTGGCTAATTTCTGTAGGGATTTTTCTTTAAGCCAGCATGACACAGGCTTTAAATCAATTTGAAATCCGTTGTCTACAGATCCACACAGAGAGGGTCCTTGGAGGACGGGTACCAATTATTCTCATCAGTCAATGAGGACAGAAAGACTGTGATAGGTCTGGGCGGCAGTGGGGAGACTCAGCTTTAGACTGTGGGAAACAAGTTAGGGGCCCAAGGCTGGGCCAGGAAGGTGTGATGCTGAGGACACATGGATGTCGTCCAGGCTACAGGGAAAGGGCCCCCAGTGTGACTTTGAATGAGAGGTAGAAAGACGGGAGACTTGGGTAAAAGAGTTGATTGAGGTGTAGGGATGCCAAGGTCCCCAAAAAGTTCAGGGACTTTGGGCTTTGCTCTTCATCCGTTAATAAATGAAGTGATAGAGGAGAGAAGAAAGGGGCAGGTCTGGGCAGGGCGATGGTGGTGGTGGGTAGAAGGAAGGTCAAGGGGACTCGTTAGAAGCTATTTGCAGCCTGCTTGGAGCTCAAGATCACTGAGAATATTTATGAATAAAATCCATCTTGCCCCTGATGCAGGGAGACAAGCCAAATTTACCAGCTCTATATTCCCGTCCAAATGGCTCTCTTCTCCTTCAGAATATTGCTTTGAATAGAGCCCATCCTCCCATCCTTCCTCCCCCATGGGAGGTTTCCAACTTGTCTACTGTAAGTTGAGGACATGGGAAGTTGCCAATATGGCACTGCCCTGGTGGGACCAACAGGAAAACTGGGGAGGAGGCAAGGGAAAAAACTTCAAGGACAGCAGCAGACTTTTGTACATCTGGGGTTGCCCCCATTGTAGGCAACATGGCAAGGCACATTTCTCCAGGACCTGCTGCTCAGCCCAAGGGAGAGACCTTCCTCTCCTTACTCTGAGAGCCTGAGTCAGTCAGGTGACCTGTCTTGACCAATCCCAATAGTCAGGACCCAGTCAGGTGACCAATGTGACCAATCCTGACAGCCACAGTTGAGTGAGGTGACAGGATTGGCCAATCCCAACAGCCAGGGTCCAGTCAGGTGACCCATTATGGTCAATCCTGACAGAGTTCAGTCAGGTAACTGGTTTGGTCAATCCCAACAGCCAATAATGTCAGGTGACCCATTATGGTCAATCCTGACAGAGTCCAGTCAGGTAACTGGTTTGGCTAATCCCAACAGCCAATAATGTCAGGTGACCCATTGTGGCCAGTCCTGACAGTCCAGTCAGGTAACTGGTTTGGCCAGTCCCAACAACCAATTCCCAGTCAGGTGACCCATTACAGTCAATCCTGACAGGTAGAGTCCAGTCAGGTGACTGGTTTGGCTAATCCCAACAGTCAATACCCAGTCAGGTAACCCATTGTGGTCAATCCTGACAGTCACAGTCCAGTCAGGTGAGCAGGCTTAGCCAATCATACATTCTGGCTTTGACTTTGGCTGAGTAGTGAAAAGACATTGGAACAGTTAGAATTTGCTTGTAGTAGCCTCTTGAGGTAGCAGCTATGTGTGGAGATCATGGAAGCCGATTCTACTGCCCAGCTTCCAGACCCTCTTACTCCCTACTTTCCAAGCCTTCTTTGTTTCCTCCCATCAACATTGTGTGCCCCCATATCCTTCCAAAGCATTCTTTCAGCATCGGTTTCCATTGCTTGCAACCAGAACACTGATAGATTCAGGAGGAAGTTCTTCAAAGACTGCGAAAGGCGGACAAAAATACACTCATGTGCCAGGTGGAATGAAGTGTCCTTGGCCTGCTCAGGGGCTGGGATGAGGCACTGGATTCCTCTCCCTCTCCCTCCTGAATTTTCCACTGCAATGACTTCTTTCTGGAGGTGAATCACAGAAAGCTGACCAATTCTCCTTTTTTTTCCCCCTAAAGAACTTGAAGTCCTTTATGCCCACCTCCTCCCTGTGGTCATGGTGTTGCTAAGATATAGGAAGAAGAAGCTGAGAGCCCTGCCCATGTCACACAGCAAGTCAGAGGTGGCGCAAAGATTAATGAAGTATTCTCTCCCAATCCTAAGAGCAGCAACCTGGCCTTGTTTGTGGCAGGGGTAGCCTCAAGAGGTCGGTAGGGACAAATCATGACCCCTAATGCTTTCAGGGCTGTCTATGCCTGGGCATTATTCCAGACACTTTGCAGTCCATGGTGTTACTATTCCCATTTTACCATTGAGAAAACTGAGGCATAAAGAGGTTAAACAACCTACTCAAGGTAACCCAGAGAGTACACAGTGGGATTTGGATCTGAGCATCTGGCTCCAGAGTCCACGAGTTTGCAGAAAAGCCTCAGAGGAAAGAAAGGGAGGAGGAGGCCTCATGAGCCATGTAGTGTGCAGCTCCTGGAGAGGGTGGAGTGGGGTGCGGGTCTCTGAGCCCTTTCCACTGGTCCTCCTCCTACCGGAAGTTAAACCAGGTGCCCAGGGCAGCCTGCCTCCCTGCTGACCAGAGCCCAGCCTTCCTTGAGTAATCCAACAAGTTTAATGATTTATCAGTTCCTATTTTGGAAGTGGCTGTGCGGTTGGCATTGTCATCCTCTGTTAGTGGGAGCCGCAACAGGTTTTCCTCTAAGGCCTGTGCTGCCTGCTCACATGTGGCTCTGGCCTGGGAGGCTGGAAGGGGACTGAGGAGTCGTGAACCTCAGGCAGCTGGTTCTCTGAGGATGTGGCCTTGAGGGTCAGTCCTCCACCCTTTCCCTTCCTGGCCTGCTTCAAGGGTAGAGTGGATCTCTCTAGAAGGGCATTCCAGCCTGTGCCTGCGACCTTTGCACTGACTTAAAGGATGGAAGTGGGAATGAATCGACATCTGGAAGCTCACCAGAGGCCAGATGGATTAGACATAACCAGATGTCAGATGGAGCCTCCCTGTCCCTTGAAATCTAGAGAAAGGGGCCTGTGCCCCTTTCATACCCCAGGGAGGTCACAGCTATGTCCTCGTGCCCCCTCCAGCTCCAGAACCCTGCTTCTGTGGATTTGATTTCATTTCTGAACTGAACACCCACCCCCTATCCCATGCGGGCTATCTCTGTCTTGGGCCTTGAGACAATCAAGTCCTTTCTTGATTTTCAACACAAAAAAGGGAAGACTCCCTCCTGCCCCTCCTCCAGCTTTGGGGTTTGGAGGGAGATGGAGAAACTCTGCACACAGGTCTGTGAACTTCCTAGACATCGAATTCTTTGGTGGCACCACGGTGTCGACTTCCGCTGGTCACTTATCCCCAGGATGGTCTCCGCCACCTTCCTCATCTTGTTGCCCCCCCGCTTTTTTTTTTTTTTTTTTTTTTTTTTGAGATGGAGTCTTACTCTGTCGCCCAGGCTGGAGTGCAGTGGTGCAATCTCTGCTCACTGAAAGCTCCACCTCCCGAGTTCACGCCATTCTCCTGCCTCAGCCTCCCAAGCAGCTGGGACTACAGGCGCCTGCCATCATGCTCGGCTAACTTTTTGTATTTTTAGTAGAGATGGGGTTTCACCGTGTTAGCCAGGATGGTCTCGATCTCCTGACCTCGTGATCCGCCTGCCTCGGCCTCCCAAAGTGCTGGGATTACAGGCATGAGCCACCGCGCCCAGTCCCATTTTGTTATTCGCCCGGCCCCCGTTTCTTATTCATCCTCCCATCTCTTCCTGTCCCTCTCCCGCCTCCGACCTCACAGCTGTGAATTTTCCTCTGTTGTTCATTTTCCTTCCATTGTGCAAAGAAGTTCATTCAGCTTTCCCAGGCACTCACGCTAACCCCAGGCACATCTCTGTGTCTCCAGACTCATCAAAGTACTCACAACACAGAGGTCTCCAGGGAATGAGTCCACTCTTTAGGAATCAGTTGTGGTTATACATGGGGTGGGGAGGGAAATAATCTCGCCCCTGAATGCAGTTTCATTCAACCTCATCACAACTCTGCAAGGAGGGTCCCACTCACTGCGCTACACTGCACACCCGCGGTGTAATGCACACCTGCAGTTAAATGACCTGCCCAGGGCTCACCACTGCAAGGTAATAGAGACCAAATGCATGCTCAGGCCAGGTTCCAAAGGTCGCTCTGCACTGATTGGCTGCCAGGAGGCAGGGGAGGAGGCCAGGCTGCAGGACATGCTCAGGGGGTGCTGGGTGGCAGGTGAGTCCCAAGAGCAGACCTGGGTGGCCTCCCATGTCCAGAGAGGAGGCACCTGATGGAAGGACAATAATGAGCTGCAGGCAATGGCAGTGAGGAGGCTGAGAGGTCAGAAGTAAGGGGGCTGGGTGACGTGGGGGGTGACGAGCACTGAGCAGGGAGGAGACAGAGGTGGGTGGAGAGGAGAGGGATGGAAGGGAGGCCTTGCCAGGGGGCCAGGTCCAGGTCTGGAAGCCCATGCCTAGAACACCAAGTGCATTTGGAAGCAATGTGCCTGTGCCTGCGACCTTTGCACTGACTTTCAGGATGGAAGTGGGAATGAATTCCAGCCTGTGGAATTCAGCCCTTTAGCACCAACCTCAATCCTTTAGTCCCAGCCATGTGTAGCCAGATACGAACCTCCAGCTTCCCAGCTCCTGTGCCTCCCAGAGGCTCCAGGTATCTGGACATCTAACAAACCTGGAGTCTGGCTGCCCCTTCTGTGCCCACATGGGCTCCCGAGCAGGGCCCCCTGTGTCCACTTCTGCCCATCCACAGACTGGCTGACTCGGGTCCTCTTCAGGCCGTGTTGGGGGAGGCCTCCCAGATTGATCTTGCACGTTCTCCTTTGCTCCAGGCTGCTCCTGGGAAATGAAATACCCATGAATCAATGCCAGAAAAATGACCATCTCCACTCACCCTCGCCAGGAAACCAGCTTTCAAGTCTCCCACCTTGGGCACAAGAGGTGCAGTGGGGCTTAAATTCCTTAAGTTCCGTCTTCTCTTGGGGTGTGCTTCCTGTGGCTCAGGGCCAACTCATTAGTTTATCTGTCACAAGCACTGAGGCGGCCACGAAATATTGATGTGGCCATTAGGGCATGAGGGTGGACAGTAAAGTGTGGCGGGAGAGCCCGGACCGTGTGCCCCTGGCCGTGGATTTGGGGTGCACGCCCAGCTCCCGAGCACGAATCTGGCGCCGCATCAGGCAGATCATCACACGCCGCGTGGAAGGCCTGAGTTAGGATTAATGGCCGGGCATTCTGCAGCTTTTCATTGCCCGCTTGTGAATATATATGAGCGCTGTGTTCTCGCCGCAGCTGGAGTTAAAGAGCTGCCGCCACCTCATTGAAGACTGGGAGAGAAACATTCAGCTCAGAAGCAATTTGGCTCCCAGGCTGGTCCCTGCGTGGTGGGCTTGTTTCTGCTTTTCCCTTGCTGATTGGTATAATTAAAGCAGTGGGGGAAAGAATCCAGGCAGAAAAGGAGTTGGGGATCATAGTGGCTGAGGATTCCGTGTCTTTGAAGTCGGTAAGACTTGGGTTTGCACCCTAGCTCCACCAAAAGCTCTGTGATCTGGGAAAAATTGCTCAACCTCTCTGAGCCTCAGTTTTGCTGAGATAAAGCCACCTTCCTCAAGGCCTGGGTGGGGCTAAAGGAGATGATGTGGGTAGACTGTGGAGTTCCTAGCCCAGAGTTGGCTGCCACAATTAGGGTTCTAGATCCAAGCAACAGAAACTGATTCTGGCTAATTGAAGCAGCAGAGAAATTTGGTGAAAGGCTATCAGGAGGTTGCAGAATTTCTGGGAGGGCATGTGTCTTAGTCTGTTTTCACACTGCTATAAAGACATACCTGAGTCTGGGTGAGGTGGCTCACGCCTGTAATCCCAGCGCTTTGGGAGACCGAGGTGGGCTGGATCACTTGAGGTCAGGAGTTCGAGACCAGCCTGGTCAACATAGTGAAATCCCTATCTCTACTAAAAATGCAAAACTTAGCCAGGCCCGGTCATGCATGCCTGTAGTCCCAACTACTCGGCAGGCTGAGGCAGGAGAATTACTTGAACCTGGGAGGCAGAGGTTGCAGTGAGCCAAGATCATGCCACTGCATGCCAGCATGGGCAACAGAGTGAGACTTTGTCTCAAAAAAAAAAAAAAAAAAAAGATATGCCTGAGACTGGGTAATTTACAAGGGAAAAATATTTAATTGACTCACAGTTCAGCATGTCTGGGAAAGACTCAGAAAACTTACAGTCATGGCGGAAGTTGAAGGGGAAGCATGGCACCTTTTTCAGAAGGCGGCAGGAAGGAGAATGAACACAGGAGGAACTACCAAACACTTACAAAACCATCACATCTCATGAGAACTCACTATCACGGGAACAGCATGGTGGAAACTAGCCCCATGATCCAATCACCTACACCTGGTCTCTCCCTTCACACGTGGGGATTACGGGAATCATAATTCAGGATGAGATTTGAGTGCAGACACAAAGCCTAACCATATCAGCTTGGCTTTGTGACAATGTACACAGGACCACAGCCAAAGTCACAGCCTGGGGATGGTCTGGTGAGGACCCTCCACCACCTCCATGGAGCACCAGGGGCCCCAGTTTGTGGGTCCTGGATACAGGATGCCACTGCAGCCACTACAAGGACACTGTCCCCTGGGAACTGGATGGGGGGCTGTTAGTAACCATGACCACAGGTTCTCCACTCATCCTGCATCTGTGTATCCTGCATCTGTGTGGCCAGCTCCAGATAAAAGGTCCAGGAAGGGCACATCCGGTTGTCAAGCCTGGTCACAAGCAATGGAGGCTGGCAGAGTGCGTCACTGGCATGCTTAGATTCTATATTGGGGACTTTTTCCAAACATACGGAGGGGAGTTGGATCCTAGATGGCCCAAAATAGCCATCTCCTTTGTGCTCTAGTATTGTCACTGGAGTTGGGACACAGGCAAGGCAGTTTTCACCTGGCATTTATGTCCAGAGCCAGTTCTGATGGGTTCATGCCTGTGCCAATTACTAAATGACGCCCAGTGGAGCTTCCACTGCTCTTTCCTGCTACATAGGCGGGTCTCCACCAGCAGCATCCCCATTATTGGCTGGAACAACAGCAGTGCCCCCAGTGAAGTGGAGAACTTCGGTGCCCATGAAGCAAGTCCACAGCCTCACTGAGTCAGGGTTCTCCAGAGAAACAGAACCACAGGAGATCTTACATCATGTAAAATTTTATATGCGTGTGTGTGTAAAAATAGATTTATTATGAAGAGCTGGCTCTCTTGATTATGGAGCCTGAGAATTCCCAAGATCTAGAGTCAGCAAGCTAGAGACTGGAGACCCAGGAGAGCCAATAGCATAGTTACAGTCTGAGTCCAAAGGCCTGAGAGCCAGGAGAGTCAGTGGTGCAAATTCTAATCTGAAAGCCAGCCGGCTTAGGACCTAGGCTGAGTCTAGGCGGAACAGATCCATTTCGGAGCCCAAGCAGTCAGGCAGCAGGAATTCACTCTACTCAGCCTTCTTGTTCTATTCAGGCCTTTAACTGATTGGACGAGGCCCACCTACATCAGGGAGGCCATCTATCTGCTTTACTCTGTCTCCAAATTCAAATGTGAATCTCATCTAGAAACACCCTCACAGACGCAGCCAGAATAATGCTTGGCAAATGTCTGGGCACCTTGTAGGACAGTCAAATTGGCCATAGAATTAACCATCATACCCACCCAGTGAAAAACACCAAGATCTTTTTTGTTTGTTTGTTTTTGAAACAGTCTCACTCCGTCACCCAGGCTGGAGTGCATTGGCACGATCTTGGCTCACTGCAACCTGTGCCTCCCAGGTTCAAGCGATTCTTGTGCCTTGGCCTCCCTAGTAGCTGGAATTACAGGTGCCCACCACCACACTCACTAATTTTTGTATTTTCAGTAGAGATGGGATTTTACCATGTTGGCCAGGCTGGTCTTGAACTCCTGACCTCAAGTGATCCACCCACCTCGGCCTCCCAAAGTGCAGGGATTACAGGCATGAGCCACCACCCTGGCCAAAAACACTAAGATCTAAGCAGAAGGAACCAAGTAGAAGTGGGGAGAGACCCCCTTTCCAAGACCTGCTTCCTGAGCTTTGTTCACTATCAGCTTCAAGGACATTTACACTAGTGGTTAGGAGCCCACTGTGAATCCAGAACCTCTGAGTTCAAATCTTGCCTCTGCAATGGAGTAGCTGTGTGATGCTGGACAAGTCAGTGAAGCAGTCTGTGTCTCCATTTTCTCATTTTCAAAGTGGGGATAACAATAACACCCTCCTCATAGAATTGCTTTAAGGGTTGAGTGAGCTAATATATGTAAAATACTCAGTGCTAGGTAAACAGTAGGTACTTAATAAGTGTGAGTTACCCTCAATCCCCTTCAGGAGATAGGAAGCTGCAGGATCGGGTTACAGCTATAATGTTGAAAGTGCATGGTTAGGTGGGAATGAAGTGGCAATGAGATGGTGTGGACTTGTCAAGAGAGTTGGGACTAGGAAGCTAGCCCTACTGCCAGCTCCAGGCCTCACGGGGGTCTTGTTAGAGACTCCAAGATGAGAAGATCCAAGGACAGGCAGATTCTGTCTGGTGGTTACCTTTGGGAAACTTAAATTCCTGCCCGGATCCTGCCTTTGCCCTGACCGAGGCATCTCCGTAAACAACAAAGACGTTCACGAGTCTGGCATGAGTCTAGTGCAAAGCCTGGCACTTTGGAGTGGCCAAAGATGCCATCTTGAGCTAGCTTGAGTCCCTTGGCCCGAGCTCATTGTCTCATCTCCTAAACTAGTCCTTGGCCATGGGCTTGGTAACCATTTTAAGGTCTTTTTGACAGCAGTAGAAATCCGATTCCTTGTCAGCACAGGCCTGCGATTCTCTGTACCCACCCTCTGCCTCCCCACCTGTTAGGGCACTGTCCCGACAGTCATTCAAAAACAAAATCCCAGAGTTCTGACTCCTGAGCTCGCTGGATTCTGAAGTGGGACTGGTGCTGCTAGCCACAGCGCCCTGAATCCCACATTAGCGCTGATCAAGAAGGTGTCTAATGCAGAAGAACCTTCATCTGTGGACCCAGAGGATGAAGAAAGGGTGACAGCCTCCTAGGGAGAAAGACATTGTGTTTTCTGGAGTTCAGGTCCCTAAACCCATCTCCTCAATTTTGAGAGAAGGGGCCCTGTCTCTAGAGTATGTCGCAGCCAATGGGACAAGAGCCCCTGGACCATGCAAACCATTCCTTTGCCTTCAGAAAACACCTGCTCCCAACCAGAAGTTGGTGCCCACACAGCACTTGGGCCAAGCTGCAGGGGAGGGGGCCTCAAGTTTGAGTTTCCCCAAAAGCAGATCCTGAGACAAGGATTTGGGTGCAGGTAGCTTATTTGAGGGCATGAGAGGGAGTGGGGAGACTGAGGCAGGGAAGGCGGGAAATCCAGTAGAGGGTGTGTAAATGAGTGGGTCACTGCTGTGGGCCCCTGGCCCATCCTGCCCCCAAGGTGAGGGCCCCTCTGCATTAGAGACCTAGGATAGGAGGGGCTGGCAACCTCCTCAACTTCCTGAAGCTCCAGTGAGATTCAATGGGGGATTCAGGGCCCTTTGGGTACAAGTACCAGTCCTAGCTCAGAATCTAGTGAGAGATGAGTCCCATGGGGAGCCTCTGTGAGACTGTGGGGAACATGTCTCAGGACTGGGGTCCTTCCCACGGACTCTACTCCTTTGGCTGGGGGTTGCTCCTGGAGGACGAAGATGAACCCACAGGGGTTGGCAGCCTGCTCCATGCCAAAGATTACCTTCAGGTCAAGGATGGGACCCACCTACAGGTGGCCTCTGACGTAGACTAAGGGGCTGTGGGTGGGCACTGACTGTGTCGGCTAGGGAGAGCTTCTGGAAGCCAGGGGACCTTGCCTGACGTTCAAACAGGTGGCCAGGGGTTCATACAGGACCGTGTGGCTGCCCTGGGTGGCCCAAACACAGTGACTCCAGGGTCAAGCCCCCTTTCTCAGGCTCCATCTCCCCTTCCCACCTTGCGTGGTCTCTGCACGGCCAGCCCAGGGACATTTTGCTTCCTAGAAGAAGCAGGGAAACTGGCCAATGCCAGGAATCTAGCCTCTGCAGGCCAAGGGGAAAAGAAAAACAGAAAAGGAGGAACCCTTAAAATATCCCTCAACTGTTTAAGGATTGGAGATCTGCACTAAATCTCGAGAAAAAGGAGTAATTACGCTGTCAGCAAAGGTGATATAATTTTTAAGACTCAGTTCCACAGCCGTAATTTTTCCTCATCCTCCCCGTGTCTCCTGGGGGATGTAGGGGCCAATTACCTGTCAGTTTGCTGAGAGGTGCTGTTCCCAGGCAGGAAGCCATCACTTGCCACAGCTTTCATAGAAAACCACTTGGCTGGGAGGGGCACCCAGGGCTGTGAGGGCCACACCATGGGTAGCCAGAAGGGAGGTGGGGAGGACAGAGCACTGCTGGCCTCTGACCAGCCCTCAGCCAGAGAATGCCATCTAGGCCGCTATCCTAGCAAGGCCAATCCAGACAGAGGCTTGGGGTGAAGACTTGGGGGGTTGTGCAGGGAGAAATACGGGTCTGGGGTCCTTGGGCAGAGGGGCTCTTCTAACAGAATCTGAGCATCTCAGGGCAGACCAGGTCCTTCCAGCCCAGTGTGAGGTTGCCGTAGAGAGGTGTAGCAAGGGTGGCCCTAAACACAAGGGCTCTGAAGTTGGGGACAGCCTGAAGGGAGCCCTGGTCCTATGTGATCTCAAGCAGTTTCTTAACCTCTCTGTGCCTGCAGATTCTCAGGGGAAAATGGGTTAAAAAGGAGACCCACCTTATCAGGCTGATGGTAATTACGTTTTAGCCCTACCTCCACCTAGAGCTTGATTCCTGCCAGGGGCCGCCCAGCCTCTGTTGAATACCTCGATAGACAGGGAGCTCACTAGGTGGAGAGGCGGTTCATTTGCTTTGGACCACGGGGCTGACCCGGACTGAGTCAGAATTTCTTAGTGTTCCCCCATCGGTGCCACGTTAACCCATCTTAACCCTTAATCATGCGCCCCAAGCTCTAGGACTCAACTATCAACACCAGCTACCCACTCCCCGCCACTCAGGAGCATCATCATCAGTCACTCCAGCAGTCCTTGGGCTCTGAAACATACAAAGTTTCTACTCCGCCAAGAGGGTCTGGGCACTCCTGGGCTGGGGGACTTGACCCTGGGATACCCTCTCTGCCTGTTTATCCTGAACTTAGGATACGTCTTTGAGGATCAGTGGAGTCATCTCATCTTTATCTCTTTTCCTGCTCCCTCCTTGTTCTCAAGGCCCCAGAAATTCTTTGGAGCTTCTCTCTAAAACCATATGAATCTGGAGGCCTAATTAGCTTGGGCTTCCTTCTGGTTTGGGTTTCTCCCTGGGGATGTTCCCGTTCTGGTCAGTAGAGGATGCTGTGCTCCATGGCATCAGTGCCACCAGGCCATGCTGGGCACTGTTGGGAGGTGGAGATTCAGGGACGGGTACCAACCACATGGTCGGGACCCACCAACGGCTCACTTCTCCTCCAGAGACTTCTTACTGTTCCAGGAGCATCTCATGGGAGGAATGTGGCTACTGGGCTATAGGTTAGTATGGGGTACAGTAGGAAACCAATATTCTGCTAGGAGAGCCCCCTCCTTTGCCCTTGCCCCAGGCTGGGCACAGCTTCTTCATCCAGAGACAGTATGCGTAGGGGTGAAGGTCAGGCAGCCCTGCAGTCAGACCATCTAATTTAAATCCTGCCTCCTCCATTCCCAGGCTATGTAATCATTGCTTCATGCCTCCGTTTCTGCATCTGTTCAATAATGATAATATTTGAGTTAAGTGACTTGAATGCACGTGGAGCATTTAAGAAGTTCAGGAACTTGAACTGTCAAGTTCACAGTTAGGGTGAACCCAAGGGCCCTCCCTTGTTCTGGGATCATCTTATCTTGCTGGACTGCTTTGATGTGGGTCTCATGTGCCTGGGTGGGTGTTTCCTCCAACTTCTGGGCCTTAGCATCCATGCTCTGTCTTCCCTTTGCCTCCCACCTTTGCCTGTGGCTCTCAGGCAGCTCTTCTGGCTCCAGCCGTTCCCCTCCACCTGGAAGAGAGAAAGAGAAAAGGGAAGGGCTGCCTGAGGGAACAGGGCCCTCCTCCTGCAACCTCTTCGGCTTTGTTCCACCCTTCAGTGAGTGCTCAAGAAGAGGAAGAAGCAGCAAAGAGTTGGAAAAGTTTGGGGAAGGATGAGGAGGCTAGAAAAGCCTTACAGAGCCATACGATAATGAAAAATGTCCATCCTAGTAACTGGGAAGGAATCTTCCCTCCATCCACTTACCTACCTACACACTGTGGACCCATAAGACACACCAGGATCTAACAGGCTACCCTTCCCTTAGCAGTCAAATCTTAGGGAGAATTTGCAAAGGGTACCACCATCAATCTACCCAAGGCTCTTCCCTCATCAGAGCCATGGAGAGCTGTGGTTGAGCATGGGGTAGCGGTTAAGGGTAGGGGCTTTGAGTCAGGGCAACCTGGGTGTCATCCAGCTCATGATCCTACAGCAGGTGCCATGACCTTAAGTTCTACGTCAGTAGAATGGAGATGAACAATATCAGGTTATGGGGAGATTTAAATGCAATAAGGCATGACAACACCAAGCACCTGGCACACAGAAAGGCTCGATAAACACGTTGTTTCTATTTTTACTGGAAAACAGAAGGAGAAGGAAGTTCACCACTCTTTCTCCACTTCTCACTTCTCACATCTCAGAGCACTTGATTTCAGGCCACTAGGGGTACATCCAGGTTTCTGGATGGGAAAGCAGGGACCCCTCACCAGTACCTGAAGGCCAGCCCTGCTTCCAAGAACCACAGGAGCTACATGTGTAAGCTCTGTGCATGATCTAAGCAGTTGGGAAAATCATTAAGTGCTAACTTGTCATTTTTTAAATTAAGTTCTGGAGTTAGAGATTTATAATTGCTAATGAGCCAGACTAATAATTAGTTGTTTTATAATAAGGGTGATGATCACTCAGACAGAGGTAGAGAGAGCCAGGCTCTGGCCTGATTTTTCTCCTATAATTATGTGACATGCCCAACTGCATGGAACTCCTCTTCCCCTTCCATTCTTTTGCTCCACTGAAGTGCCAAACTTCCCTGGCACTGTCCCCACACCCCCACCCCCACCCCCACCCCAGCCTCAGGACCCTGAGTGCCCAGTGCCTCCTCCCGGGCAGCTGTTGTCCACTGCCTGGCTCCTCTGATGTCCTGTGACCTGAGTCCATTCACCCTTTCTTGGGATCAGGGTGGGCTGGAGGGCTGGCTCCCAGGGGATGCAGAGCCGAGCTGGGCTGGCAGCCAAGTGAAGAGGGCTGGGATTGAGCAGACTCTTGTCTGTGGGCTGCTCCCTCCAACTGTCATCTTGGAGGGAGGGTGGAGACTCCTGCTATCCTCCATGGTGGCCTACAGCCTGAGAGAGGCTGGCAGTAGAGCTGTTCCCCCAGCAGAGAGAACGGGGGCCTCAAAAGGCCATGAATTAAACCACCCTGGTAATGGAGAGCAGGGGGCCAGAAGAGACAGCCAGCCCAGAGGACGAGCTGCCCATCCTCCATGACCTTCAGGGGTCTTCCCAGTTTCTCGAAGGTGGATTGGAAAGAGCTCTGGAGGGCATGCTGTGACGTGGTTTAGCGTCATGCCCACCATTATCTGGCTGTGTGAGCTGGGCAAGCCTCTTGATGTTCCAGGGCCCAGATTCACCTGGGTGTAAGGCAGCAAAGCTGGACTAAGAATAAAGTCTTCCTAGTCACTGAGCCTCTAGAGGTTGCTCTGACATGGGGATGGCTTTAAGAAGATTATAGAGAACACGAACATATCCCCTTCCAGCAGTGCTGAAGCCCTTAGCACCCCTTGGGACATGAGGGCTCACAGGAGGGAAGGGTCCTGGGGAGCAAGTGAAGGAGCTGATGGAGACAGACACAGAGACATACAGGTCCTCTGTCACTGTTCGCTTGTGGCTCTGGACTTAAATATTTATGCTGTTTGGGAGTAGACCAGCTCTCCAGCAGCCTGTGACTTTAGCCTCAAGTGATTGGTATCTGTTTTGAACCACACCGGTTAAACTATTCGTTTTTCCCTGGTGAGAACGGTGATTCCCTCACTCCCACCATACACACTTCCTAGAGCCTCTTGAGGCTGAGGAAGTTCTCTGTGACTTGGGAATTATTATAGTAAGAAAGCGGATACCTCTGTGCACAAAACACAAAAGACACACCAACCTAACGTGAGTTGTACCCTAGAGTCCATGACAGAATTCGGGGGGTCTGCAAGCTCGGGTGGAGAAAAATACATCCTTATTTTCATTGACGTCAAATAAAAGTTATCATTTCCTTCTATTACGAATATAGACAACAAACCAAAGAACTATTAGCAACACCCAAGACTTTTGCACCAATGGAAAACAGATATTTTCATATAACATTTTAGTTGTGGTATATATCTCAAAATATTGTTTATGCTCATCACTACTTTGAAATTATGGTAGCCATTAGGCCTGTTAGGGCTGCTGCTAAATCTTGTTATTTCACATGTTAATAAAGGAGCACACAAATGAACAGACATTCAGTTTTTAAAATACAAATTGGCCAAGTTTGGTGCCTCACTCCAGTAATCCCAGCACTCTGGGAGGCTGAGGTGGGAGGATTACTTGAGCCCCGGAATTCAAGACCAGCCCGAGCAACGTGGCACAATCTTGTCTCTACACACACACACACACACACACACACAATACGAAAATTAGCCAGGCATGGTGGCTTGTGCCTGTGGTCCCAGCTACTCGAGAGACTAAGGTGGGAGGATCGCTTGAACCCAGGAGGTCGAGGCTGCAGTGAGTCAAGATCATACCACCGCACTCTAGCCTGGGTGACAGAGCAAGACCCTGTCTAAAAAAACACAAAACAAAAACCACACACAAGTGACTGCAGATTTGCTTTTTTGAATAGTTTGATAGCCATGTCATTATTATAATTTCTTTCCTTTGTATCTCTACATATTTTGTTCTCCCTCCTCCCTCTTCCCACTCCGTATTTAAGATCCACACTTTCCTCTGCTCATCTCTTCCCAACACGGGACAGGTTGGAAAATCACTGTTGACCAAGACTGACAGATCATGTTGGACACAACCCAGAGGAGGCCAGAACCCCAGGGGGAGAAGGTGTTAATGTGATCCAGGGAGAGTGTATTAGTCCATTTTCACGCTGTTGATAAAGACATACCTGGGACTGGGTAATTTATAAAGAAAAAGAAGTTTAATGGACTTACAGTTCCATGTGGCTGGGGAGGCCTCACAATCATGGCAGAAAGTGAAAGGCACATCTTACACGGTGGCAGACAAGAGAGAATGACAGGGCCAAGTGAAATGGGTTTCCCCTTATAAAACCATCAGATTCCTTGAGACTTATTCACTACCAAAAGAACAGTATGAGGGAAACTGCTCCCACGATTCAGTGATCTCCCACTGGGTTCCTCTCACAACACGTGGAAATTATGGGAGCTACAATTCAAGATGAGATTTGGGTGGGGACACAGCCAAACCGTATCAGACAGGGAAGAAAAAGACATGAGGAAGACGGACACTGAGGGCTCTGCCCCCGCCAGCTCCCTTATGGCTCAGGCAATGGCCACACGGGTGCCCAAAGTCTGGGTGGAGCGGTGGCTGACCGGCACACTAAACCAGCGTCCACACACCAGAAGCAGGAAAGAGACGAAACATTTTCTGGAGTCCTGAGTGGGTGGGGCTGACTGTGGGGTCCAATCCACAACTACTGCTGATTTCCTCCAGTCTGGTGGCTAGGTATGCAGGGAGAGCTGCTGGTGGACCCAAGTCGACAGCAAGATTTCTTGGTGCTGACTCTTCTAGCCACTTCCTACCAAGGTAAAGAACATGTTCCAGGAATACGCTTGTGTCCATTTTATTCAACAAGTACACTGAGCATCTCCTAACGGCGTGATGTTGAACACATTAGTCAGGCACAGCCCCACTCTCAGAAGCTCAGGATAGAGCGATGGGGAGGCAGGGGGAACACCATGAGGAAAATAGCATGCCAATAATTAATGACCGTTAATCGATAAATAATGACAAATAGTTGATGTTTGGGGCAGTGAAAGACTATAACAGAAAACTTGGTATCACACAATAAGCTCAGCTCTTACAGGTGCCACTAGACTGCCACTGTGACACGTCATTCACTTCTGATCTTTCATTTTGTAACAAACTTAAAATTCAAGATGAGATTCCCTAGACGCACCATGGTCACCACACTCCCTGGACTTTTCAGAACAGCTCTGATTTCAAGAATTCTGTTCCTTTGTTCTCATAAACCACATAAATGTCAATATTTTCAGCAACCAAACAATGTCTCCTAGATTGCCTTCTCTCAAATCCACTTGCACGCAAATCTTCCAGGGCCCTGGGTCCTGATTTGAGGTTTGGAAAATGTGTTGTGAGGGATTATACTGCTCAGCGATACTGCTTCCTCCTCCCCTGACTCCCACCCCTTCTCTGTCCAGTCCCCCACCGTCCATCTCAGACAGTGCTTATGCAGGAAATGAAAAGCCGTTTGGAAATTAGAGTAAGCAAAACAGAATAAGCGGGACAGGTTGCAGTGTAGAGAGGTCACATAATTCATTCTTGAGCCCAGTGGAAAAAAAGTGTTTCTTTCCTGCCGTTTGTACAGATAATTGAGCATTTTCTGTTTCCTCACCCAGTACAGTCTGTCTTCAAAGGCTCTGGGTACACTGGAGGAGAGGAGTAAGTTGTAAGGGATGGAGTAATTGGGCGAATTAAGCCTGGAGGTAAAATTCTTTCTACCTGGAAGGGGGAGGATTCTGCAGAGGAGGCAGGCAGCATTTCACTGAGGTGGGTTTGGGCAGAGGTGCTTTGCTTTTGGTTTTCAAATAGGAAGAAAGATTTCTTTATTAATGGCAGTTGTAGAATAGACTTACAGTTCTCTAGGAAACCACCGGTGATCAGGATCATGGTTCAGGAGGATGACAGGTAACAGCTGTCATTTATTGAACACATACTACGTGCCAGGCCCCAGGAAAGTAAGTATTTTATATGGGCTGCCTCATTTAACCCTAACAGCCCTACAAAGCACGTACTGTTTCTAATGAGAAACTGAGAATTAAAAGAGATTAACATCTCACTCAATATCACACTACAGGTGAGTCAAGGAGCCAAGAGGTGAATCTCAAACCCCATCCCCAGTCCTCACTCTTAGACTCCGTCCTGTGCTGCGAAGGGCAGGGCCACGCCAAAGTTCAGTAACAGCTAGGTAAAGAGAAGCCTTTCCAGAAGAGACAAAGCCCTAGGCAGAATTGTAGAAAGGACGTAATCTAGCCTGGCAAAGGTCAAGAGGGAAGAAAAGGAAAGAGAGGCTGTGTACATCTCACAAGTAGCTGGTATTGTGTCAGAATCTCTACCGACACTCTTACTTAAGCCCGAAGACATGAGTTAGGTATAATGACTCCCATTTTACAGATGAGAAAACTGAGGCCACACCGTAATCTAAGATTAGAGTCAGTTTGTGGAAGGACCAACCTCCTGACACTCATCCCCATATTCTATTCAGGACTTCACTTAGCAAGCCAGCAAGGTAGGGAGAGTTCAGAAGGTTGGCAGGGAAGGATGGGCAGAAGCATCAAAAAAATTAAGTTAAAAATCAGCTCCAAAACACCTCCTCCAAGAATCCTACAAAAATTGGTATCTGGCTTGGTTTTCACGGCACCTGAGAACCTTGAGCCTAACAGACCCTTTAACAAACACTTGTTGAATGAAACCTGTGACAAAGTGACTGGATGAATACATACCTACTTTAACGTCGCCTTTTTAAAATCCGGCGTTGTCTCTTGATTGGGGTCCCTCACCCATCTCTTTGGCCCTGGTTCTGTCTTGTCTCTCTCCGCCCACCTCTTATCTATCACCCTCGCTTTTCCTGCCTTCTCTCATTAGCGCTGGAAGGGAAAGGCGTCACTCCAATTCTCCGGCTGCCTCCTCACTGCTGTTGAGCTTCAGAGCACAGTATTTAAATCCTGTTAAATAACCTGTTTTCATGGGCAATCACAGCCAGGTTAGTAAATTCCCCACACGCTCACGCTTTAGACAAAACCGACATCCCAGGTCCACAGAAAATTGGCCATTGTCCTTTAATGGTGAAATTGAACTGAGCAAATGGTTGCACTTTAAAAGAAAGTTGTTGCCATCCAGACAAAAAGTTCAGCCTACTGCTCTGGAAATTTCCAGTTCACGGCCCATTTCTCTCCAGGTATAAAGGAGAAAATAAATACCCTTGCAAGGCAAGTGATTAATTTCAGCCAGCATTTTTGAGGCCCCTGCTGATGGCTGGCTCTCGGGCACTTAATCAGTGGCCCTGGCCAGGTGGGGGGTCCCATCTCTGGGATTTCAAACTGGCAGCTTCTCTGCTTCCACGTGACTGCGAGGCACAGGAGGAATATGCCTCTTGTCATGCTCCAGAAGATGGAGAGGCAGTGAGCGGAAGAAGCTGAAAATTACTCATTTTTTTTTCATGAATCTAATGGGCTATGAACCTGGCTTCTGCCATGTTCTCCACCACCACCTGCACTCCTTTTTTAGGCACCACTGTGTGCGTGGCTGTACATTAAGAGGACTGTAGAGAGATGCCAAGAGGTGCATGAGGGTGTCTCCACTGGTGAAGGGATTCAGTAGCTTTATTATTATTATTGTTATTTTAGAGATGGAGTCTCACTCTGTCACCCAGGCTTGAGTGCATTGGCACCATCTTGGCTCACTGCAACCTCCGCCCCCTGGGTTCAAGTGATTCTCCTGTCTCAGCCTCCCAAGTAGCTGGGATTACAGGCGCCTACCACCGTGCCCGGCTAATTTCTTGTATTTTTAGTAGAGATGGGGTTTCACCGTCTTGGCCAGGCTCATCTTGAACTCCTGACGTCGTGATCCACCCACCTGGGCCTCCAAAAGTGCTGGGATTACAGATGTGAACCACTGAGCCCGGCCAGTAGCTTTATTTGATCCTGAGGGTGGTTCATAAGATGCCTAGACTTCCTGCCACTAGTAGATGGTTTAGATCCAAGCCTTTAGTTTTTAATTTAATTTAATTTATTTATTTAATTTATTTTATTTTTTTGAGGTGGAGTCTCGCCCTGTCACCCAGGCTGGAGTGCAATTGCACTATCTCAGCTCACCGCAACCCTCATTTCCCAGGTTCAAACTTCTTCTGACTCAGTCTCCCAAATAGCTGGGATTACAGGCGCACCACCATGCCCAGCTAATGTTTGTATATTTAGTAGAGACAGGGTCTCACCGTGTTGGCCAGGCTGGTCTTGAATTCCTGACCTCGTGATCCTCCCACCTCAGCCTCCCAAAGTGCTGGGATTACAGGTGTGAGCCACTGCACCCTGGCAAGCCTTTGGTTTTTATGTGGGCAGCGCCCAGAAATGGCACTCATTTTCTCCCATTTGCCCTAAACCAGTAACACCTTGTGAATCAGTCATCTACTGCTGTGTAACAAATAACCCCAGACTTGGTGTGGCCTCAAACAACAACCGTATACTCAGCCTTGATTCTGTGGGTTGCCAATTTACAGTGGGCTCAGCTGGTCTGAGATGTTCTACTGAGCTTCACTAGGTCGGCTACATTCATCTGCACGACTGCTGGGTAGGCTGGAGGCTGGTTGGCCTAGCTGGGCCATGGGCTAGTTCAGGCTTATTCACAGGTGGTCTCAGGGTTTTGCGGTCAAGAGTGGAGGCTTCATGACCTTCGAGTGGACACATTGTCACTTCTACCAGCTTCTGTTGGCCAAAGCAAGACAAATGGCCAGTTCAGATTCAAGGGGTGGTGTAGTAGTTTGAACAGTGTTCCCCAAAAATGCATGTCCATCTGGAACCTCAGAATGTGACTTTCCTTGGAAATAGGGTCTTTGCAGATGTAATTAAATTAGGGATCTCCAGGTGCAAACATCCTAGATTTAGAGTGGGCCACAAATCCAATGACTGGCATCCTTGTAAGAAGAGAAGAAGACACAGAGACAGAGAGACACAGTGAGAAAGACACACAAAGTCAGAGGCAGAGATTGGAGCAATGGAGCTACAAGCCAAGGAAGGCCAAGGATTGACACCAGGAGAGAGACCTGGAGTGGATTCTCCCCTAGAGCCTTCAGAGAGAGCATGGCCCTGCCAAAAACTTTACTTTGGACTTATTCTGTTGTTTCAGCCACCTGCTTTATGGCAATTTGCTACAGCAGCCCTAGGAAGCTAGTACGGGAGGGAAATAGATTCCAGCTCTTGATGGGGGAAGATGCAAAGTCACATTGCAAAGGATGAGAATACAGGAAGGCAGGGGGAAGTAGAGCCTCTTTTGCAATCTTGCACCTTGGTTTACCAGTCCCCACTTTGTTCCTGGCAGGTGTCTTAAAACCGAAGAGCACCACAGAATGCCAGACACCAGACACTCACCACACGCGGTGGGTGCTATTTCTGCACCAGGCTCCAGAGAGTGCGTTCCTGGGTGCTGACGCTCCTACAGCTGCCTCCTCTGCAACAGCCTCTCTTCCCTGTACAGATTCCTCACCACATCCAGCCAAATCGCCTTCATCCCAGCAGAGGCTGCAGAAGGCAGACGGCCAGGAGACTGGGGCCGTCAATGCACTGGGTACAGCAGTAATCCTCTAGGGTCTTCAACGCCTTAGGTCCTAGTGGCCTGGGATGACCTGACCCCAGACACCCTCCCCAGAAGCAAGTCCATCCCCAGTGCGCAGGAAGGAATACACCTTTGGGTTGACTAAAACGTCATGCTGGAAAGGAAGTTTGACAGAGGAAGGTCATTCTCATTCCACAGGCACCTCAAAGACAGGGGTTTCTCTCTTGGGTGTCGGGCTGTAGCTTCCATAAAGTTTTCAGCACGTTTTCTGAATACCCAGCTGGCATCGATGCTTGGAGGTGCAAAGTGGGTTGGATGACTGAATCCTGCCCTTGAGAGCTGACACTGTCACCAAAGTTGTTGAGATGGGCTGGAGTCGCCCACTGAGCACTCAGTGACTGGTAAGCCAAAGACCAAGGCCTCATAGTGGACACCATGATGAAAACAACGTACAGTTAGATGGGAGGAAAACATTCTGCTCTTCTCTGGCACAGAAGGGTGGCTATTTTTAATACTAATGTATGGCATATTTCAAAATAGCTGGAAGAGAGGACTTGGAATGTGCTCACCACAAAGACATGACAAGTATTGGAGGTGATGAATTTGCTAATTACCCTGATTTGATCCTTACACAAGCTATACATGTGTGGACACATCAGACTCTACCCCATAAATATATACAACTATATGTTCATTTTAAAAGATGGAAATGATGCAAATGTCCATCAGCTGGCGAATGGGTAAACGGAGTGTGTGTGTCTGTATAATGGGATTGCATTTGTCCATGTAAAGGAAGGAAGTGCTGATACACGCCACAGCATGTGTTGGTGGACTGCTCGGGTCCCCTGCACACCTTGCGTCCAGGCTTCCTCTTGCAGGACCAGGATCTTCCCTGCTCCTTCCACATTCCTGAAGAGTCACCCTGCGTCAGGCAGTGGATCACAGTGGCAGAGTGATGAGCTTGATAGACAAGAAGCAGCCTTCAGGGAGCTTTCACACAGTAGGGGAAATGGATGAATAACCAACACCACCACCTACTTACAGCTTGCGAAGGTGCCAAAAAGAAACTAGAAAGGTGCCCTGGGAGAAGGGGAGCTGGGGTGGGGATAGTGGGTGAGAAGGAATTGAAATCTGAGCTGGGACATAAGAAATTGTGCTATACTGAACAGTGTCACCTGCCCATTCATGTTTTCTCCAGGAACCTCAGAATATGATTTGGCTTTTGTTTTGTTTTGTTTTAAGAATCAGGGTCTTAGCGTGTTGCCCAGGCTGGTCTTGAATCCTGGCCTCAAGCAATCTTCCCATCTTGACCTCCCAAAGCGCAAGGATTACAGGCATGTGCCACCATGCCCTGCCAGAATATGATCTTATGTGCAAATAGGATCATTGTAGATGTAGTTAGTTAATGTGAGGTCATACTAGAGTGGGGTGGGCCCTTAACCCAATATGATTTGTGTCCTCACATGAAGGGGAGAAGAAACACAGCTATGCACAGAGGGAAGACAGTGAAAGCACAGACACACAGAGGGAGATGGCCATGTGACGACAGTAGCAGAGGCTGCAGCAATGCAGCTACAAGCCAGGGAACCCGGAGGATTGGTGGTGACCACCTGCATCTGGAAGAGGCAAGGAGGATGCTCTCCCACAGCCTTCAGAGGGAGCAGGCCCCTGGCAAGACCTTGACTTCAGAGTTGGGCCTCCACAATGATGAGAGAAGCCATTTCTGTTGTTTGAAGGCACCCAGTTGATGGCATTGGTTACAGCGTCCACAGGAGGCTGATGCAAGAGCGAAGAGTGTTACAGTAGAGGGAGGAGGCAGTGCAGATGCCTTCACAAGAAAGTTGCTAGGACTACTGGAGCAGCGACCAGGATGCCCAAAGGAGTGGGAGCCCCACAGGCAGGTGGGGATGATCCCAGAAGAGGTTGGTGCCCAGCCATAGGGTCCTGTAGGCCATGATGTTGATGTTCGTTTTATTCTAAGAACATTGGGAAGTCATTGAAGGATTTTACAAGAAAGACGAAACATGATCTAAAGTTCATTTTTGAAAGATCGCATCAGCTGCTCTGTGAAGAGGAGTTCTGAAAGAGGCAAGAGAGGAGGCAGGACAGCCACTGTGGCTGGCAGGTCCTCAAACGATTACACAGAGTCCCCGCGTGACCCACAGTTCCACTCCTCTGTGTAGACCCACGAGAAACGAAAACATATGTTCATACAGAAACCTGTACAAAATGTTTAAAGCAGCATTATTTATAATAGCCCAAACATAGAAACTACATAAATGTCCACCAATGAATCCATACAATGAGGTAGTATTTGACCATAAAAAGGAATGAAGTGCCGATAGGACAACATGAATGAACCCTGGAATCATCATGATAAGTGAAGGAAGCCATTCACAAAAGACCACGGATTGTATGATTCCATTTAGACAAAATGCCCAGAGGAGGCAAATCTCTAGAGACAGAAAGTAGATTACTAGTTGCTTATGGCTGCAGGGGTGAGCGCTGGGGAGGGGAGATAGCTGAAGGTGACAGAGCTTCTTTTTGAGGTGATACAAGTGCTGTAAAATGGACCATAGTGACGACTGCATCTACATGGAATATACTAGCAACCATTGAATTGGATACTTTCTTTTAAAGTGAAAGCAAGCTTATTAGAGAAGTAAAGAAACAAAAGAATGGCCACTCTATAGACAGAGCAGCCTGAATTATACACTTTAAGTGGCAGAATTATATAATACATTAATTCCATTTCAATAATGCTGTTTAAAAGAAAAAAAAAGGAGTGAAGGCTCAGAGGAGGCCACTGAGTACTCTGGTGGAAGAAAATGGTGACTTAGGCCAGGGCCACAGAAAGAGAGACAGCAAGAAGGGATGAAAACAGTGGATTGTGGAGGCCGAATAGACAACGGATGAATAGGTCAACACCTGCCGTCCATCCATACAAGGGAATATTATTCAGCCATAAAAAGAAATGAAATGAACCTTGCTGCAACATGATGTTAAGTGAAATAAGCCAGACACAAAGGCCACATATGGAATGATGTCACTTACATGAGGTTTCTACAATAGGCAAATTCATAGAGACAGAAAGAATGGAGGTTACCAGGAACTGGGAGGAGAAAAGAATGGGACATTATTATCTCACAGTTCCAGAATTTGTTTGGGATGATTAAAAAAAAAAAAAAAAAAAAGCCCTGGAAATAGATCGTCAGGATGGTTGCACAATGTTTTGAATGTAAATGCCACTGAATTGTACACCTTAAAAGGGCTCGAATGGTAAATATTATGCTATGTATATTTTACCATGATGAAAATGAAGGTACAAAAGTGAGAGAGGCGGTGAGTGTAGGCCACCCTTTTAAGAAGCGATGCCATGAAGGAGAGCCAAGAAAGAGAGATGGAAGTTAGGAAGTGGTTTTTCAAAGAGCAGGTGCACAGGAAAAGATTCACTCGTGCAGGAGAGAAAGGATGAAGGAGGAGCAGGGTCCCTTGAAAGTCCACAGGCAGAAGACCAGAGCAGAACGGGAGGAGGTTTTCTTTGTGGGGAACAGAGGAGCAGAGAAACAAGGGCGTGTCTTCTGTTTACTCAGCACAGGAAGAAGCAAGGCCACTGAGACGACAAAGATGAGGAAGAACAGGCTCCTTTTTGAAATGCACAAGCCTGTTCTTATCTAAACACCCTTGAGTGAGACAAACAAGAGTGCTACCCAAATAACAAAGGTGACTTTGGGCAGGGATGCCTGCCACCCTCTTAAGGGTTCTCTCCCCCCTACCCTAGCCTAGACTGAAGACCTCGACCTCCAGCTTCTTTCTCAGCCCCTTTCTTGGCTGGATGAGGTTACTCACCCCGTTTGAAAGCTCTACTGGCATTTCTGGCCCAAGTTCCCTCACTCTTTTAAATGGTTCTCTAATTGCTTTATTTGCATAAGCTTGCTCTCCTGGGCATCTGAACAGCCCCTAGGGCAGGGCCTGACTGCAGAGCCGGCTTCCCTTATGCCAAGGCCCTGGTGCCTGCGTCCCTCCTAGCCTTCAGCAATGAGGTTGCCTGGCCCGCGGTGGGGGTTGCCTGGATCTTGGGGATGTTTTCTCCCCGCACCCACCTGGCCCCACCAGTGAAGGGCCCCAGCTGACACTATCTCTCTTGTTTCCTCTTTTCCTGGATCAGACCCAGCTGGAGGTCGGCAAATTCTGAAGCAGTTCTCAACCCTGGGTGCACATTTTAATCATGTTTTACAAAATACGAATGCCTGATGCCCAGCCCAGACACTGGTCTGTTTGGTGAGGCCCTGGAATGGATGCGTTTAGATCTCCCATGAGACTCTGATGTGCAACAGGGTAGCAACCTCTGCTCTAAAGCAGGTGAGATTCCCCTGGGGACTCCATTAGAATCAGTGCCCAATTCCCCCACCCCCGCAGAGATTTCGCTTCTGGAAGTCCAGAGTCGAGGTCCAAGAATCTGTGCATTTTAACAATACAGCCCCCCAGGGAGCCTGATGCAGGTCCCTTGGGAAGTTCAGGGCATGGTGCAGGGGCTCTCTCTCTCCTTCCCTGTCATCCGCATCAGCTGCCCAGGTAGGTGGTACTTTCTCTGGACAGGTCTGGAGTCAGGGCTGCAGGGCTTGTTTATGCCTCAAGGTAGGGGAGTGATGTGAGGTGTACACAGAGAGAAGCCCCTGTGAGGAACGGGGACCACTCCTGCTCACCCACATCGCTGACAGCCCAGCCTGGGGCTGGCCCTGGAAGGCCAAAGAGTGAGCACGTCTGGGGGCTGGTGTTGGGTTGAGTTCAAGGGCATGGGGCTGGGGTCTCCATTCCAGATTCCTCCTCCCCTCTGTCACTTCAAGTACCATCAGAGCCACCCAGGGATTCTGTCCTGAGTCACTCTGAGGAAGAGCAGGAGAGGCTGTGCTGGGCCAGGAACACGGGGGCCTGAGCCCCTGACTCCTCCCCATTCCCCCAACTGCCCAGCTTCAAGGACTTGTCTAAACTACACGAGGCCAGGCCGGCGCTCCCAGCTTGGGCTGTCACCCCAGGTCCCATATAGAAGGTGGAGAAGGGTGAGGATGGAAGTTTGGGGCAGGTGGTCCAGGAGAGGACAGTCCTGGGCGGAGTCTGGGTCTTGGGTGCTCTAGGCAGCTCATCACCTTGAGTGTCCAGACTGTCAAGTCCGAGAGAGACAGGCAAAACCCCTAAGTGGATAAGAGTTGGCAGGAACCAGGGCAATGATTAAATCCACTTCAGATCATTTCTGTGGCTGTCTTGTCACCCAGCCCTGGCTGTGTGATTCAATAACAACTGACAGCAGGTGCAGTGAGCCGGGCTGGAAACTGCCACATCCATCCACCCTGCTCGGGGGCAGCTGCTCCCCCATCCACAATTCCCTTGTCCCAGAGGCCAGGACTGGGGCCAGGACACTGACTAGACACCCAGGCCTCCTGGCCTCTAAGAGCCACTCATGGGAGTCATCCATGACATCTGGGGAACCTCCTTGACTTCAGAGGAGGATATTGGAGCCCAAGCTAATTGATGGGTAAGCCAGGACCTGAACACAGTCCCCTGACCCCAACACCTGTGTGCACCTCTGTGTTCAAGCTGCATCCTCCCCTCAGAAGGGGACACAGTCCTAGAGAAAGTCAGACTGCTTGGATTTGAATCCAGGCTCTGCTTCAGGCCAGCTGTGTGACTCTGGACCTGTGTCTCAACTTCTCTGTGCTCCAAGTGTCCTCTCTATTAATGTGGATGATAATAGTACCTACTTCTTAGGGTTACTGTGGGGATTAAATCTGGTAATTTAATTTTTTTCTTTCTTTTGAGTCAGAGTCTCACTCTGTTGCCCAGGATGGAGTGCAGTGGTGTGATAGCTCACCGCAAACTCTGCCTCCCAGGTTTAAGCAATTCTCCTGCCTCAGCCTCCTGAGTAGCAGGGATTACAGGTGTGCACCATCATGCCCAGCCAATTGTTTTTCTATTTTTAGTAGAGATGGGGTTTCTCCATGTTGGCCAGGCAGATTTTGAACTCCTGACCTCAAGTGATCCGCCCATCTCAGTCTCCCAAAGTGCTAGGATTACAGGCATGATTTTTTTTTACACCTATTTACATTAGTGCTTATCACATGTCAGATACTTTTCTAAGCACTTTATAAAAATTAAGCTATTGATAGTGACCCTGATGAGGTAGGTCCCACATTTTATACACAAGGAAACTAAGTCACAGAGAGATTAAAGTTATACAGTCAGTAAGTGGCAGAGTTGGAATTCGAGCTGGAGTCTGGTTCAAGGGTCCACCCCTGCTCTTTGCTACTTACCATGCTGATGCCCATATGCATACCAGAAAGCAGTAGGTGCTTAAATGTTTACAGCACCAGTGATCACTATTAGACCTGAGCTGCAGGAGTTGTGGCTGATGGTGGCTGCTCTGTGATCATTGTCTGGTGGGTGGGTTGCCCCCACCCCCGGGCCTTCCTCTTGCTTTTTTTCCCCTCCACTCTTGCAAGGGGAGCTGAAGCTCTGGAAATCTACAGCTATCTGCTGTGGGGGCTGCCTGAGCAGGTGGCAGGGCTGTTCTCTCCTTTTCCACAGAGGATCTGATTCACGGTGGGCTCCTCATGGCTACTCCTGTCCTCCTTGGCTACCACTCACACCCCTGCAGCCCTCCCCCGGATCTTCTCAAAGGCATGTGAGATGTTTTGCAAAAACACCCTCAACCCCAAAGAATAATCTAACTGTAAAATGTTTAAGGCTGGGCACAGTGGCTCACACCTGTAATCCCAGCATTTTGGGAGGCCGAGGCAGGCAGATCACTTGAAGCCAGGAGTTCAAGACCAGCCTGGCCAACATGGCAAAACCCTGTCTCTACTAAAATACAAAAGTTATCCAGGTGTGGTGGCGGGTGCCTGTAATCTCAGCTACTCCAAAGGCTGAGGCAGGAGAATTGCTTGAACCTGGGAGGCAGAGTTGCAGTGAGCCAAAATCGCACCACTGCACTCCAGCCTCGGTGACAGAGCAAGACTCCCTCTCAAAAATAAAAATAAAAATAAAATGCTTAAGAAAAATGAAACAAAACAAAAGCAATATCATTGAAATAAACGGCAGGAGGCTGCTTATTGAGGGGGTGTGGGAGAGTTGGGGTGAGAACTGGAGCTGGAGGGAGAGAAGATCATCTGCAGGATCTGTTCCTCAGATGGAGCCCTGTGTGCACCCCTCTTTCCTAGAGCAGCCCTCTACAGATAAAGTGTCACAGGAAGCAGAAAACCACAGATTCAGTCCTGGGGGCTACCAGCCTGGGGGACTCAAGCTTCCTGCTCCTCCTCTTAATTACTGTGTGCTTGAAAACCCTCCTGGCATATTGACCCTCCCAAGAAGCAGTAGGAAGGGGGAGGACTCAGGGCCTCCCAGACAGTCCACTGAGCCCTTCTCCTTTATTCCCTGATGGTCAAAAGTGAGGGTTTTTTTTTCCTCCATGAAGGAAAGGTAAGCCTGCCACTTCAGATTCTCAGCAGACACTGCCCTCCCAGTGTTCTGACCTGAACGCTCTTGGAGGAGCCGTGTATATCAGAGTGACTGCAAGCCTGAGTACCGAGGACAGGGCACCCAAGGGACCCCAGGGGCCAGCAGAGAGCTCTTTCCAGCTTCCTGGGTGGGCATCCCGGCCAGTCCCACAGGCCCTTGTTTAATGGTCTGCTGTTGCTGTCTTGAAATTTTTAATCATTTTTCACAAGAAATACAACATTTTCATTCTGTACTGCCCTGCCAAGTGAGGTGGCTGCTTCTGCCTGGGGGTGTCCGTGTCCCATGGACATAAGGCACTGAAATTAAGGGGCTCCTTTCTCCTCCCTCCTGGCGTTTTTCACAGCAGGGTTCTCAACCACAGCAGTGGTGACACTTTGAGCTGGATTATTCTTTGTGGCGGGGGCTGTCCCGGGCCTTGCCAGATGTTTAGCAGCACTCCTGGCACCCACCCTCTCAGATGTGACAATCAGAAATGTGTCCAGACATATCCAGATGTCCCTTACGAGGAAGGCAGAATCGCCCTGGCTTTGCAGACTCCAGCTGCAACCCCTACTGCAAGGGATGGAGGAGGTGAGCTTTTCTTCCAGACCGACATAGAAAATTCCTTGGCAGGCCTTGTCCTGGGTTCACTCGGACACCACCAAAATAAGGAAATAGCTGAAGAAGAAGGCCAGAGCTTCTGAATGAAGAGAAAACCTACCAAATTTGGGTGGGGGTGGGGACAGACTCTGAGGAATATTCCATAAGGTTGGGAGGGAGGTGGACAGGTGGATCCCAGACACCTGGACTCCTTGATGGAGCCAAGTCTAGCTCCCCTTCGCAGCTTCTGAGCATGCCTCCTGGCCTCCTCTTTACACTCCTCCATCAAGAGGGCAGATGGGAAACCACCAGGCTTGGGATCAGAAGACCCAGATTTAAATTTCACCCACCCACTATATGACCCTAAGCCAGTTTCATCACCTTTCTGAGCCTGTTTTCTCATCCACAAAATAAAGCTAACCACACCTACCTCAGGAGTCACAACATGAAAGAAAAAGTGTGTAAAGCCCCTGGCAGGTGCTCAGTATCAGCAACTACTATGCTTTTTTCTAACCAACTCTGAGCAAATACCTGACCCCCTGGAACCCTCATTTATCCTCACCTGGGCCACAGAAAAAATAGCTGACTGGCTTCTTTTCCCCACCCAAGGAGACAGACACAGCCTGGAGATAAGACTGAAGTGAAGAGCCAGGTGCGGTGGCTCACACCTGTAATCCCAGCACTTTGGGAGGCCGAGGTGGGCGGATCACCTGAGGTCGGGAGTTGGAGACAAGCCTGGCTAAGATGGCGAAACCCTGTCTCCACTAAACAAAATTAGCAGGGCTTGGTGGCAGGTGCCTATAATCCCAGCTACTTGAGAGGCTGAGGGAGGAGAATCACTTTAACCTGGGAGGCAGAGGTTGCAGTGAGCCAAGATGGCACCACTGCACTCCAGCCTGGACGACAGAGTGACTCCGTCTCAAAGAAAAAAAAATAAGATTGAAATGAAGAGCAAAGAGTGCGCCTGAGAAGAGGCGACCATCTCGTGCTTTCGTGAGTAATTATAAATGTTATTTGGTCTCCGGTGATACTGCCGTGAAAGAACTTTGACAAAATGAGCTTCAAAGGTGCCGTGTTCGCCAGATGTTTCCTCCCAAGTCCCACATCCTAGCATCTCAATCCCCATTAAGGAGCATCTGTGGCTGTGGGCAAGGCCAGGCCCGCTCTCTCCTTGAAAGAAAGCAAATCCTCTCTCAGAAATTTGATTTTAATTGCGACTGTTCTTATTCATCTTGAAATTCATTTGAGGCCGTAAATCCACTCATCCTACCTCACTCTCTTCATTCTATTTGGTTTAAAGTGATGGAGAAAAAAAAATCATACTTCGCTGTAGGTAAAAGGAATTGAGGTTTGAAACCTGGGCAAGGGTTGGCTCGCGCAGGGGAGGGGCCTGAGACTTGTGCGTTAAGGCAATTGTGTGTCCAAGTTTGAAACCTGGACAAGAGTTCGTTCATGCAGGGCAGGGGCCTGGGAATTGTGTGTTAAGGGCTCCAGCACTGCATTAAAGTTCTCTTATAAGCTCGGCGTCTCCTTCTGATACTGCTGGGAATCTAAGAGGCATAGCTATGCCCTTGAGGAGGTGACAATCTAAAGTTTTCAGGGGACAGATGCTGACCAGTTCTCCAACTCCATATAGAGCTGAGCAGGAGAGAATCTTCCAGACAGGTACACTGGACTGAAGAAGCTTTGCTCCTATACATTTTAGAGCTAGCAGAACTCTTCTGCCTGAAATATCCTTCCCCACAGCCACTCACCCCTTTGTTTGTAAAAATAACTCTTTTTTATTCTTCAAAACCCTGAGGATGAGCCACCTCCTTTGGGAAGACTTCCTGGAATATTCCCAAGGGCTGAGTGAACCTTCTCCTTTTATTGGCTCACTCACTGTACTGCATTTACTTATCTATGTGTCTTGTGACTATTGCTCTATTCATGTTTGAGTTCCTAGGGGACAGGGGCTTTGTCTCCCTTGTACCTTTGATTTTTATCTGGTTATTGGATTTAGCTATCAAGCCACTTAGAGATGGGGACCTGGACCAATGGCTTCTGGAGGTCCTTGCCTTCTCTTGGAGTTTCAGAATTGCTCTTTCGCCCCAAGATGAATACTTTGTCCATTTAGTAGGGAAAGTGGAAAGATAATTTCCTGACCTTAATATGCAAGCTGAGATATTCTCAGCCCTTAATGATCAAAGGGCTGCCCCGGCCTCCCTAGACACAGGAGTCTCAGGGAAGACTTCTGTAGCTCCCAGGTTTAGTAAATGGCTTTAAACCTTGCGATAGCCCAGGCCTCCGTAATTAAATTTTACACGTTAATCTGAACGGGAGCTCTGCGAAGCGCTTCCTTTGAGCCCTGCAGGGCTAATTCAGCAAAGCAGCAGTTAGGACGCTGCCGCGGTGTAAATGGAAATAGAATGGCCGCGACCTGCCGGCTGGGCATTGAAAACGGCCATATGCTAATGAGGGTACCCTGCTGACTTAAGGGGCATTGTGGAAACATCCCATGTCCCGTCATTGGGTTGCTGCCCCACGTGGGGTTTCACTGGATCAGTCCCTCTGTTTCCAGGACCACGTGCGGTGATGCCAGCAGGGATCTTAACGGTTCAGTCTTAATTGGTTCAGGCTGATTTGATGACTCACCACAACCCTAATATCAAAATGAGTGGGTGTAATGCTAGTGAGCTCCAGCATCCCCGGGTCTTCAAAAGTATGGACTGTGTTAAGAGACAGTGGAGGAAGGCTGTCCACGACACCCACCGTGATGAGGTTAAACCTGTCTCTATGTGGTTGAAGCCCATAATTCTTAGAACTTTCCTTGATTATAGTCTCACCCTACAACTCCTTCCAGAGTCCCTAAAGACCTAAGCAGGTTATTCCTTCCTGAAAAAGCAGTTGTTTTACAAGCTGTCAGCTAGGGAGTAGGCAGAAAGAGCTATTATTTGGGCACCAAGCCACGCTTTCTCAGACTCTCACATACTAGGGGGTCACCTGGGCACCTTGTTAGATGCAGATTCTGAATCAGTACGTCTGTGGTATCCTGGGTTTTGCAATTGTTGTTTTATTATTTTTATTTTTTAGCAAGAGCCTTGCTCTGTCACCCAGGCCGGAGTGCAGTGGAGCAATCACGGCTCACTGCAGCCTCAACCTCGTGGGCTCCCAAGTAGCTGTGACTACAGGTGTGTGCCACCATGCCCACGTAACTTTTTGTATATTTTTGTAGAGATGGGGTTTCATCATGTTGCCCAGGCTGGTCTTGTTTGGGCTCAAGTGATCTGCCCTCTTTGGCCTCCCAAAGTCCTAGTGATGGCAGTGGCAGGCCGTCTGGTGCCGCTGCTAGCTGCCATCACACTGGCCGCTGCAGGGAGGACATAGGGAGGAAGCAAACAGCCCTGCCCAGCAACCTGCCACCCTGGGACCTCTGCGATGGGGCCAGGCCCGGTTGTGGGCTGGGTAGGGAGAGCTCCAGGCTGCCCCTGAGCATCACGGCCACAGGGGGCATTTGCAGCAACGTCGCCCCTGCCTGGATGTTGACCCAGACCCAGTGAGGACCTGGAGCCCCCTGCCCAGGCTGCATGGGGGCACAGCTCAGTGCTGTGCTCCACAGAGCTCGTGGGAGCTGGGCACAAGTGGGACCCCTGCCCCTTCCAAGTTGGTGGGGCAGGAGCTCCCAAGGTGCAAACTGCAGCCACTCAAGCCACAGTTGCAACTCAGGCACCCCTGTGCTCTTGGGAGCTGAGAGTAGGCCAGAGCCCCACCCTCCTGGGCAGGGCTGCAGCTGCCCAAGTCATGGCTGTGGATCTGGGCCTCAAACTCCATGGAGCAGGCGGGATCCCCATGCCCCTGAGCACAGCTGCAGTCATCCAAACCAGGGTTGCAGAGCCAGGCATCCTTGCACTCTTGGGGGGCTGGGAAGGCCCCCCTTGCCCCTGCAGACTTGGAGGTTCCTGCTCCCACTGCCCGGCTCTCCCCACTCCAGGTTCCTGCTCTGATCTTGGAGCAAGTTTTGGGGCCAAGCCTGGGCATTGTCACAGCCTGGCTGGGTATACACAGGCTTGGGGAAGTGCTGACATGCCAGCCCCCTGCTGCGTCGGCCCCCTCCAAACTTTGGGCACCGAGGAATGTGGGGGTGGGGGAAGTTGAAGGGGGGTTGAAGGTGGCTGGGTGCTGGCCTGCAGGTGCCCCTTGGTGCCAACAGCCTGAGCACCATGGATGGCCATGGAATCCATGGTGGAAAGGCGTGGGTCCCCAGTGAAGCCCTACCTTCAGGCCAGAGCAGGCCTGAAGCCTGGGGGCCGGGCTGCCAGTCCTGTTGAATAGAGGGGGAATTATAGTGCTTTCTCCTGGGCCTGCCCGTGGACCAATCCACGTGCACTTCACCCCTCTGAGGCCCATACAAGACCTGGGCTCAGCCAGAGGATAGAGAGACAATGGGATGACCAGCTGCAGAGAGGAGCTACCCTTTCTACTGAGAGCTGCAGACATCGGGACAACCAGTTGCAGAGAGGAGCTACCCTCTCCAGGGCCTCCTCTCTGCTGAGAGCTGAACACTCAACAGGACACCCTGCTGACAGAGAAGAGCTACCCACTGTGAGTCTCCTCTGAGCTGTTGTAAGACACAATAAAGCTCCTCTTCATCTTGCTCACCTTCCACTTCTCTGTGTACCTCATTCTTCCTGGACACAGGACAATAACTCAGGCAAAGGCACCACCAGCCACAGAGGTTTCTGGCCAGAAAAGCGATACCCTAAAGATCCCATAATACTAGGATTACAGGCATGAGACTGCGCCCAGCAGGTTTTGCGTTTTTAACAGTCTCCTTAGTCAAATGCCATTCTTGAGTGGTAAGAATCTACCAGCATCACCCTATCCCACTGTCATCACCTATCCACCCTCAAAAAGCACTATAATTCCCCCTCTGTTCAATGCTATGAGGAGAGAAAGGGACTAGCTTTTCAGGAGCACCTGTTACCTGGCAAGTAGAGTGGTCAACAACCATGCAGAATGTACCTGCTCAGGACTTTGGACAAGAAGGTCATAGATCAAAACCTGGTGTTTGTCACCTTTTAGCAAGTAGGGAATTGGAGGCTACAAAGGTTAAGGGGAGGGAGGCCCAAGGGAGGAGAGGGTCGATCATGGGGTGATATGTGATAGGAGTGGCCTCAAAAAGATACAACAGCCTTTCAGTAGTTCTGTGTTTGGAGGATGGGCCCTCTTATTTGATTCTTCCCACTGTTCAGAAATGTGACCTTTGATTCTGGGGCCTTAGGGGAGGTGCCCGGCTTTGGTGTCTGTGTAGACTTTGAGGCTGGTGGTGAGGAAGCACACTCTTGCTCCAGTTAAAAACATTTTTTCAAGCCCAAATTTAGTGTGCATAGGAATCAGTTTAGGGTGGTAGTTCATGTTCAGATTTCCAGGCTCCACTCGCAGGAACTCTGACTTGGTGTGTCTGGAGTGGGTCTGAGGACCATCTGAATGTCAAGCAAAACAGCTTCATTCTGATATTCAGGTGATCCTGATGGAGGGGACACATGGGTCTCTCTTGGAGAAAGCTCTGCCCCGTGTGTTTAGATTAAGAAAGACAGATATCTAATGCAGCCACAAGGACCAGAGCAACCTCAGAAACCCTCATCATCAGAAAGTAGAGCCTTTATTGAGTTTTTACTTATAATGAACATTATGCAACTGAGACATTCTCTCTGTCCTCCAAAACACGTGGCCATTAGCTCATATTTGGAGAATATAACAGAATAAAATTATTACAACCATTTGGGTACAGAGGAAGTAAGTTTTATTAAGCATCATACCATGTGGAAGACTAACTAGGTACCAGTGTGTGGAATCTCATTTATTCCTCTTTCAGCCCAAATCGTTCAACATTATTATTATTCTCATTTTCGAGTTGAAAAAACACAAGCGTAGTGAGGTTGATCAATTTGTCCACAGTTGCACATGTAGGGCGCAGCAGGGACTGAAACCTTCTAACTTATGTTCTTGTCACAATGTCTTCTGGCCGCATTTAACCACTGTACAGACCCACTGTCAACACTTGGACCAATTTGCCCAGACTGTTTAAATCTAGCCTCCGGCAGGAAGGCCCATGAGGGCAATGAGAGGCCACAGTGTTCTGTGTTCTGTGGTCTCTTGCATGTATGCATTCATTTGCCCACTCAACAAATATTAATACCAAGCACCTCGTTAGACATTGGGGGCATCCCAGGAAAGATGACAAAGCGGGGCCCTCTCCTCCTCTCCCCTGGTTCCCCTCTTTGGCTATGCCTAGTTTGAACTATGAATTCCTGGCTGGGCACAGTGGCTCACGCTTATAATCCCAGCACTTTGGGAGGCTGAGATGGGCACATCACTTGAGGTCAGGAGTTTGAGACCAGCCTGGACAACATGGTGAAACCCTGTCTCTACCAAAAATATAAAAAATTAGCCAGGTGTGGTGGTGCATGCCTGTAATCCCAGCTATTCGGGAGGCTGAGGCAGGAGAATTACTTTAAAAAAAGAAAAAAGAAAAAAAGAACTATGAACTCTTGCATGGCACAAGGGCCTTGCCAAAACTATGCTAAGAAACTTGATTGTCTTTAGCTTGGCTTCCATCTGCACTAGGGCATGTTCTTAAAGGTGACCCCAGCCCCTGATTTTTAACAAGTGCCATTTGACAAGTATCTGGTACTCTTTTTTTTCCCCTTCTTTTTTTTTTTTTTTTTTTGAGACATGGTCTCACTCTGTCACCCAGGCTGGAGTGCAGTGGTGCAATCCTCGCCTCAACCTCCTAGGCTCCAAAAATTCTCCCACCTCAGCCTCCTGAGTAGCTGGGACCACAGGTGCTATGCCATCATGCCCAGTTAATTTGTAATTTGTTGTTGTTGTTGTTGTTGTAGAGACTGGGTTTCTACTCTCCCCTTGTGTTGCCCAGACTGGTCTTAAACTCCTAGGCTCAAGTGATGTTCCTGACTCAGTCTCCCAAAGGTCTGGGATTACAGGCGTGAGCTACTGTATCTGGCCTGATGCTGTTTTTCTTTGATGCTGGCATCCTTCAGAACGCAGAGATGAGATTAGAAAGGACTCTGGAAAGTAGATATGGTTTGGACTCCATGGTAAGGAGTTAGGACTTTATCCTCTTGCCAGTTAGGGAATAATTCCGCCTGTGAAGCCACGTGGAATGAGATAACCCAGTAACTCTCTGCATAGGAACAAGAGCCAGCAGACCCTGCCTTTTGTTCTCTTCTGGGTTAAACACCCTGGTTTCCAATAATTCTCCAGACTGAGCCCCTCTCCATTCTGGTTGCCTCCTCTGGATTGAATGTGCTATAATGATTGATGAAAATATTCATTGTCCTGTTAAAATGTACTTCTTGAATGTTACTTTTATGTGTTGAGATTAAAGCTATCCTCTGATTCATTCGACCCTTATAAAGACGGGAGTCTGTATCAGAACACATATGTATTGCCGTTCTTGTGAATAGTCACTGCACTCCAGCCTGGGCAACATAGTGAGACCCCATCCCTAAAAAAGAAAGGAAAAGAAAACACATGTATTGACCCAAATATGAAAACTGGCTCACTGCTGGTCATGGACCTCACTCCCTGGCTCTAGCATCTGAGTGACCTCGAACTGGCTCTCTATCCAAGAGGCCCAGCTGAGCTGTCAGAAGGCTTCTCTGAATTTTCCCATACTGAGGCTTGTGAGAAACAGCCTGTTTTCTTTTGGGTCTTCTGGAATGTGAGGTGATCCTCACGGCCATATTCCCCAGCAGGTGAAAAGAGCTCATTTGCAAAAGAAGAACAGGAAGCCAAGAGGCAAACAAAGCTGAACTGAGAGATGGGGAAGAATCCTGATTTAGTTTTTAAAAAGCCAATTTATTTTATCTTTTTAATTGACAAGTAATTGGACATATTCATGGGGTACACAGTGATGTGTCTATACAGATAATGTATGGTGATCAGATCAAGGTAATTAGCATATCCATCATCTCAAACGTTTATTATGTTTGTGCTGGGAACATTCAATATTCTCTTTCTAGCTATTTGAAACTATATATTATTGTTACCTGTAGTCATCCTATGGTGCTATAGAACAGGGGTCCCAGTGGTCCATGGCCTGTTAGGACCAGGCTGCCCACAGGAGATGGGTGGTGGACAAGCGAGCGTTACCGCCTGAGCTCTGCCTCCTGTCAGTTCAGCAGCGGTATTAGATTCTCATAGCAGCACAAACCCTACTGTGAACTGCGCATGTGAAGGATCTAGCTTACGCGCTCCTTAGAAGAATCTAATGGTAAATGTAATGCACTTGAATCATCCCCAAACCATCCCCATCCCCACTCCAGTCCGTGGAAAAATTATCTTCCATGAAACCCGTCCCTGGTACCAAAAAGGCTGGAGACCGCTGCTCTAGAACACTAGAACTCACTCCTCCTATCTACTTGTAATTTTGTATCCTTTGTCAAATCGCTCTCTATCCCTCCCTTCGCCTTTCCAAATCTTGTTTGAAACAGTAACAGCTGCTTTTCACCTAAGCAATACCGACGCCTTCTGATGCCCACCGATTTAGGTGGGTGGTGGAGAGAGCATGTTACCAAGGTGGGCCGTGAAAAACCTTCTTTAGAGAACGAAAAGATGAATTCTGTACTGGGAAGTATGTTCAGCAGGGCTTTCTGCTCTTGATGATAGCCACTGTTGTCCCTGGATGGAGACTACGAGGAAGGGGTGAGTTTTTCTTTACTGAGATGAATAGTTTAGCAGGAAAGTGACCATTTCCGAAATCTCAAGGTAGTAGAGATAAGAACCTACTCTCAAAGGGTGGTAAAAGGTTTGCATGAGTTACAAACATGTTCTGTATAACCACAGGTTATATCTGAGTCCCTTAACCCTGTCTGCACATTCGAACCACCTAGGAAGCTTTTTTTTTTGAGCCCCTTCCCTTACCAGGCAGATGTAATTGGTTTGGGGTGGGGCCTCAGCATTGAATATTTTAAAAGCTCCCCAGGTGATTCTCACATGTAGTCAAGGTTAAGATTAAACCAGCAGTTCTCTGACTTCAGCATGAATCAAATTCACCTGGAGGGCTTGTTCGAGCAACTGCTGGGCTCCACCCTAGAGTGTCTGAGGAGGCAGCAGGTTTCTGGAGGGCCTGAGAATTTGCATTTCTGACACATTCTGGGTTGACTCTGCCTTTCTGAGAACCACTAGCTTTAACTCTGATTGATGAGTCAAGCATTCGTTTAAAAAGTACACAGATATCTTTATTTCTTTAAATATTGCTTTAATTAACTACCACTAGTGACAGTAATTCATAATTCTAGAATCTTTTTTGCTTTAATAAAATGTTATAAACTGTTATAGCTTCTACTTTGTAAGAAAGGATAGCTGGTGGGGGTGGGGGGGTGGCGCACAGGATTAATTTTTCTGTTAGCCCTGCTCACGGACTGACTTGGCTCCTTAGCCCACTGAGCCTAAGGAAGTCTCTGCTTGCCCAAATTTCAGACAAAATACCAAACAGAAAACCTTTCTTTCTTTCTTTATAAATGTAGGGGGTACAAGTGCAGTCTTGTTACACGAATATATTGCTTAGTGGTAAAGTCTGTGCTTTTAGTGTAACCATCGTCCTGAATACTATACATCGTACCCATTAAATAATTTCTCATCCCTCACCCCCTTTGTCCTCCCGCCCTCTGAGCTTCCAGTGTCTATTATTCTACAGTATATGTCCATGTGCACACGTTATTTTGCTCAAACAGGAAACATTTCTGAGTGTTGGTCTTATAAATCAACCTCTAGTATTGAAAAGATGAACATTCATAAAAACACATTCAGTGAACATTTGCTGTTGTTTATCTGTCCAGCACGTGTCTAGTCCCTTCCTAAGTGGCCAGGTTTTCCCATTGTGATGCCTGGTGAACGTGAACGGCAGAAGGAAGGTACTTAAAGGGGCCCAACATTCCCATTCTGCCCCGACAAATAGGTTGAGGACACACAGCTGGGTCAATCAATTCAACACTCTGAGCCACCCTTGAGTATGGAAGGAGTGACACGGAGTTATGGGGTGAGCTGGGTGAGTCGCTGCCACAGCATGGCTGAGAGTCCTGGGGCTCAGATGGAAGCAGGGCCCACCAGCAGTCGCACCCTGGCCACTTCATTTTCATTGCGAGACTTCCTTTGGTTCCTGTTCATTTTCCCAGACTGGTTCACCACCCGCCATGTCCATTCTGTGAGCACCCCTGCTTTCTTTCTGAAGCAATCTCTTTCTGCACAAGTTAGCCAAGTTTGGCTTTTGTGGCTTGATACTTTAATGTGGCTTGCTACCCATTTACACACCAAAAAGGTTCCTGATGGGTGAATGCCCATCAGGAACTTTCAGATGACCATGTCATGGGGGAACAGAGGCAAGGGGTAAGGAAGAAACTGAAGAATACTTGCCATTGCTGCGGAGGAAAGCCAGATGCGGGAAGTCAAGAGGTGGATAGAAGAGCCTGGCCGAAGGGCAGGAACCAGCATTGGCCATGCAGGGAGGAAGTAGCACAGCAGCAAGTGAGCAGAGGGTGGTATCCAAAGAGCTGCTCGTGGCTGGGCCTTCCCCAAAGTGACAGCTGTGCCAGGTGGAACATTTTATTGTTGGGTTATCAACAACGATGGTTTAATTAAGTCATTCCTGCTTTTTCTTTCTCCCTAGGCTGGTAGGAGGATTAGCTCTTTCCCTGTTTCCGATGTTGGTTAAATATTGACAAGAATTCACAAGAAGGCTGAGAGAGAGAGATGCTATCACCATATTTCATAGAATCTAAGACGCCACCAACTGCAAGGTGCACCACTATTTTATATACCAAGAAAGAAAAAAAACCTGCCAAATAAATTACGACATTGATTGTAAAATATGTCCAATTTCTGGAATACTAAAACAGGAAAACACTGTCTTAGAATCAATAAAATATGGTAATAATAACAATAATAATAATAAAATATGAATCTCAGCTCTTGCTTATTAAACCCTATGCCAAACTCTTTACCTCTGTTTTCTCATTGAATCTCTCAAGAACCCTTATGTGACAGGTGCTATTATGAATCAGAAAAAGTGAAGCTTAAAAATATGAGTAAATTGGTCCCACAGCTGATAAGTGATGGGTGTTGAACTTTGGGCTTTCTGGATCCTTTAGAGTGAGCTGAAGGAAGACTCAGAGCAGAGACAGGAAGAATCTTGTCTCATCGTATGTTGCTAGAAACTCAGATCCTCAATAAATAATTGAATGAAATGGCTGGTCCAAACAGGTAAAAGACTTTCAATTGAGGTTTCACAGTGAAATAGACCCTGTTTACATCTGCTGTGCACTTGTTTCAAAAATCTACGTACAAGGCAATACATGAACACCATTGTCCTTTTGAAAAATTAAAGCACTATAATTAAGGCTAAAGGCCCATTATCCCCTTACCTTTCTCTGAGTAGGTAAGGATGGATTTCCTCATCTCTATCCAGAGGCAAATAATACAGCCATTTTAATTTCTATCCTTCTGGATGTTTCTATGCACTCACACACATATATGGGAATGCATGTATTTTCATGCATTTGGAAAGCATATGGTATTATACTATAGGGTGGACCCATTTTTAAAAAACTAAACTTATTGAGATACAATTTACATATAACAAAATGTACTCAGTTTGATCAATTTTGACAAATATATACATTCATCTAACTACAGTGCCAATAAAGACACAGAACCACACAAAGTGTCCTCATGACTATTTATAGCCAATCCCCACTCCCATCAGCAGCCCTGGCAACCTTTGATCCGCTGTCCGTCAGCACAGATAGTTTTGCCTTTTCTAGAATGTCATATAAATGGAATCATACAGTATGTACTCTTCGGTGTCTGGTATCTTTCACTCAGCATAATGTTTTTGAGGTTCATGTCATTGTTGCACATATCAGTAATCCATCCTCTTTTATTGCTGATTGGAGTTCCACTGTATGAGTATGCCACAATTTGTTTATCCATTCTCCTGTTGATAGACATCTGGGTTCCTAGTTTGAGGCTTTTAAAAATAAAATTCTTATGAACATTAGCATACAAGTCCTTGAACACACATTTTCACTTCTCTTAGGTAAATATGTAGAAGTAGAATTATTGGGTCATACGTGAAGTATATACTTAGCTTTATAAGAAACTCCCAGATTGTTTCCCAAAGTGATTGGACCACTTTACATTGCCACCATCCATACGTGAGAGTTCAGGTTGCCCCTTCTTCTCACCAACTCTCGGTATGGATAGTATTTTAAATTTTATGCTAATAGGTACGTAATGTGATACCTCATTGTGGTTTTAATTTACATTTCCCCTGATGCTATAGACTGAATATTTGTGAATTCATATGGTGAAACCTAATCACCAAGATCATACTAGGAGGTGGGGCCTTTGGGAGGTGATTTGGGTGGGTAGTGCCCTCATGAATAAGATTAGTGCCCTTGTTCCTACCACCATATGAAGACACAGCTAGAAGATGGCCCTCTAGGAACCAGGAAGTGAGCCCTCAGCAAACACCAAACCTGCCAGTGCTTTGATCTTAGACTTCACAACCTCTAGAACTATGAGAAATATATTTATATTTTTTTACAAGCCATCCAGTCTATGGAATTCTCTTATAGCAGCCCATATGAACTAAGACATCTAATGACTAATAATGTTGAAAATCTTGTCATATGTTTCTTTTTTTTTTTTTTTGGTTAAGTGTTTGTTTAAATATTTTCTTTTTTCTTCCCATTGAATTGTTTGTCTTATTAAATTGCAAGAATTCTTTATATGTTCTGGATACAATTATTTGGTGAGACATGCAGGTTATAAATATTTTCTCCCAGTTTGTGGCTTGCCTTTTCATTTTATTATGTGTTTTTGAATAGCGGAATTTCTACATTTCTGTAAAGTGTAACTTATCAATTTTTTTCATGTTTTTTGTGTCCTAAGAAATTTTTGCCTATCCTAAGTTTACAAAATGTTCTTGTATGTTTTATTCCAGAAGTTTTATGGTTTTAGATTTTATGTCTGATCCATTATAAGTTGCAATGGACATAAAAAGATGACAGATTCTGACTCTGTCTGCAAGGAGTTCATGGCTTAGTGTGAGAAATACACAAGCTGATCAACAATTATAACATGGTGTGAAAAGCACTAGATAGAGATGTGCATACATGCACCACTTTAATTTAATCACACAAATGCAAGTGATTGCTAACATTACAAGTTACAATCTTCTTGGTGCCAATTTCACAGTGTGTGGTGTGAGGTAACGGTCAGAGTTTATTTGATTAGGGCTATTGCATTTCACTTTCCAACTACTCCTACTGGTTTCTAAATTTGCCATCCAAACCAGGGCCATCCATGTTGACAAATTGGGCTGCCACTTTTCAATCCTCATTTGATCTCTCTGCAGAACTCTACCTCATGTATCACTCTCTCCTGGACCATCTCTCTCTTCACCTGCAGGGCAGTATGTTCCTTTGTCTTTCCTCCCACCTCCTTCTCTTTGGCTGGCATCTGCCCCCACCAGAGTGCAACCTATGTGCACCTCATCTCTTTCTCTCTTTCTCTCTCTCCAGGTATTCTCCTCCTATCTTATGATCTTATATCCCATCCAGATGCCAAGGACACCCAAGTATATCCCATCACCAGTCTATATTGTTCTTGAACTCCAAAATTGTTGTCAAAATCCATCCAGCTCCATGTTGTTACCTAGCAGTCATCTCAAGCTTGACATGTGTAAGGAAGAACCCTTAATTCCACCCTTCCCATATTTGTGGCTCCCCCACATCCTGCATCTCAGTACATGCGACACATCTCCTGGTTGATCAGGACTCTTTGGCTGAAGAACATGAGTCAGGCAGGTTAATTCTGAGCATGCACAAGTCCAAGGAAAGGGGATGAGGTCTCCCTGATTCTGCCTACTCCCATTCATCACAATCTGTTATGATGATGCCCTGTGTACGATGATGAGGAAAAAGACTCCTAGACCTTAGTATCGGGAGAACCCGCTCCCGATGGTTACATGAGTTCTTTTCTATTTCCTAAGTGTCTCAGCTGGGTTGAGAAATAAAGGGAAAGAGCACAAGAGAGAGAAATTTAAAGCTGGGTGTCTGGGGGAGACATCACATGTCGGCAGGGTCCATGATGTTCTCCGAGCCATAAAACCAGCAAGTTTTTATTAGTGATTTTCAAAAGGGGAGGGAGTGCACAAATAGGGTGTGGGTCACAGAGATCACCTACTTCACAAGGTAATAAAATATCACAAGGCAAATGGAGGCAGGGCGAGATCATAGGACCACCGGATGAGGCGAAATTAAAATTGCTAATGAAGTTTCGGGCATGCTTTGTCGTTGATAACATCTTATCAGGAAACAGGGTTTGAGAGCAGACAACCTGTCTGACCAAAATTTATTAGGTGGGAATTTCCTCATCCTAACAAGCCTGGGAGTGCTACAGGAGACCGGGGCTTATTTCATCCCTTCGGCTTCAACCATAAAAGACGGCATACCTTGAGGGGGCTGTTCATAGGCCTACCTTCAGGGCACATTCTCTTTCTCAGGGATGTTCCTTGCTGAGAAAAAGAATTCAGCGATATTTCTCCTATTTGCTTTTGAAAGAGGAGAAATATGGCTCTGTTCCATCCGGCTCACCAGCGACCAGAAGTCTTATCTCTGGTGTTCCCTGAACATTGCTGTTATCCTGTTCTTTTTTCAAGATGCCCAGATTTCATATTGTTCAAACACACACGCTCTACAAACAATTTGTGCAGTTGACACAATCATCACAGGGTCCTGAGGCAACATTCATCCTCCTCAGCTTATGAAGAAGATGATGGGATTAAGAGATTAAAGTAAAGACAGGCGTAGGAAATCACAAGGGTATTGATTGGGGAAGTGATAAGTGTCCATGAAATCGTCACAATTTATGTTCAGAGATTGCAGTAAATACAAGCATAAGAAATTATAAAAGTATTAATTTGGGGAACTAATAAATGTCCATGAAATCTTCACAATTTATGCTCTTCTGCTACGGCTTCAGCCGGTCCCTGCGTTCAGGGTCCCTGACTTCCCGCAACACCTTAGGTCCTCATCATTGTTCTGGGGCATCTTGAATGCCCAGCATAGGGGCCTGCATGTTCATTACACTGCTCTAACTTCATCACGACAATGACAACCTTAATACTCTTGGATGGAGATAAGGAGGGGTCAATATTTCAGATGCAGACCCTCTAGTTGGATGCAAAAAAGAACCTTTGCTCTCTTCCCCACCACTCCCAACTCCTATCCTTTTTTGCTGCCTTTTGAATTCTTACCTATCCATCAGAGCTGCCTTTTTAGTGAATCCACCATTGGCCACCGTGTGCAATGGTGAGCTCTCCCACTGAGGAACAACTCTATTTTTGCTCTCTGTGCTGCTCAATTGGCACTGAGCAGACTGCACCTTATAGTATTAGCTTTTTATGTGCACTCACTTAAATTTATGTGATTAAATTAAAGGGGGTAATGTGTGTGGGGACACCTCTATCTAGCATTTTCGACTCAGTATTATAAGTGTCATTTGGCTTGTGTGTCTTCCCACTAAGCTGTGAGCTCCTTGCAGACAGAAACATCATCTGTCATCTCTGTCTCCAGCAACTGGCACCCAGTAGGTGCTCAATGACACTGGAACACACAAATGTCTGAAGGCACTCTGTGAAATGTAAAGCACTGAATACACTTAGAGCATGGTAATGATGAGTTTGAATGATGATGCTGTTTACAAGTCATCTCCCCACCAAGGGCTGCATTTTCTTCCTCCAGGAGCACATCCGAATACTCAGCCCGTGTACATGGCAGGCAATGCCTATACCTGGGGCTGAATTTTAAGGAGCCTCCAGTTACCTCCTGCTCTGTCGCTTAAGAGCTGGGTAATCTGGGCAACTTCCTGTCTTCGCTGAGTCTACTTTCCCATCTAAAGAATGAAAGGCTTGGCAGCTTGATTCCAAGGTGCCCTGGAAGACCTTAGGTCTTAGCATGGAGGCTGTGTCACCAGCAGGGACCAGGGAGGGCTTGGGTGTCATCTGATGTACACAAGTGCCACCTCTTCCACAAGAAGACTGCAGGGCAGGAGAGAAGGGCTGGGGGATCAGTAATCAACAACAACACAGCTGCGACCGGGAGGAAGCTCAGAGCAGAACCAATCTCCCTTTAACATTCCAGGCCAGCGGTGTGTGCCTTGGATAAAGTTCAGGTAATTGTGCCTTCAGCCTGCCTCCTCCCCTCCCCTACCTCTCCCCTGCTCTGCACTGACAGAGTTATAATAATTGGGTGCCGCTGCTTAAACTCATCAGCTCCAGCTTCCTGAAAGGAACGTTGCAATTAGCAGTCCTCACCCTGTAATAAAGCCTTTAATATCCACTTTCATGGTTCATATTACAGTCATTCAGGCCTGTCCCCTTGCACACAGCCTGTCAGGCAGTGGGGCTGTGTGCCCATGAGGGAGCTGCCCGCTGAATGGCTCGGCAAACAATTGTTCCAAAGGCCCAGCAATCCGGGCCAGGCAGCTGGGGAATGGTGCCGGGAAATGAGAAGGGATATTTCTGCACTCCATGGCTCCAGAGGGCCAACGGGGGATGGGAGACAGAAAGGAGGGGATTTCCTCTCCCTTTGCCTCCCACCAACCTTCCAAACTTTCCCACACTCTTCCCTCTTCCATGGAGCCACCTTTTATTCCACTGCTGGAAATTTTAAAACAGGAGCAAGAAGGTGGAGGTGGTATTGGGGAGAACCAAAGGGCTTCACCTGTGCACACCTGCCAGCAGGTAACAGATCTGACATGGGACAGGTGTCCTGAATGGCAGCAGTGAGGGCCAGGTATGTTCTGGTTGAGGAGTGGCTTCAGCCAGGGCTTCTGCCCACCCTTGCCTGAGTGGTGGCTGTCCTGGGAAGTCACTGCCTGCTCTGGAAAGAACATTCCTTGCTGTGGGTTAGCAGGTCATACTCAGTCTCTCACTTTCTCAGTGAGTAATTTGCAAGCAATTGATGAGAATCAACTATGTGCCAAGCACAAAGATAAGTAAAAGATAACCCATGCCGTCAATGAACTAAACTGAAAAATAAATAACAATGGCACATATGGTGGGGAATACTAGCAAGAGGCACACGAGTAGCCTGGAGAAGGGAGAGGGACATCCAACGACTTCCTGGAGGAGGGGCTGTCATATGTGGCAGATTATATTTTCCCTCAGTGGCTGCAACAATATTCCCATCCCACATGCTCTCTTCAGAACCTTGCCATTCTCTCCTCAAGAAGCGAAGTGTCCCCTTCCTTTGAACCTGGGCAGGCCCTTGTGACAACCTTGATGAGTAGACTGTAGCAGCAGTGATGCTGCAGGACTTCCAAGGTTAGGTGAGAAAAAGTCAAGAAGCTTCTGCTGATCTTCCTCTCTCAGTACGCTTGTTCTAACAACATGGCCACCATGTTGGGAGGAAGCCCAAGCCACATGAAGAGGCGATGGGTAGGTGGTGCCCGCTGACCCAGGCAGACATGTGAGTGAGAAAGTCCTCAAGATAACTCCAGCCCAGTCACTGTCTGACTGCAACCATATGAGAGACCGTGAACAAGAACGGAGCCCAGTTCTGAGCTCAGTCAAGCACAGAACTATAAGATACAGTAATAAAATGATTATTGTTTTAAGCCACTAAGTTTGGGGTTATTCATTACATAGTGATAGATCACCAGAATAGTGATTCTTAGAGTACAATAGAGGTTGACCAGATGGTGGATGAATGATGCTCCAGGCAACAGGGACAACACATGCAAGGCACAAAAGCATGAGATGGGGCCTTTGAATAGAGACACAGGAGCTGATATTGCCATGGGTGCTTGCTGGAGATGGTGTTGGAGGGTGTACAAGCCATGTAAGATTAGGCAGCATGGGGTAAAACTATCCTGGAAGTCACGGCGTGTTCTGGAGGTTTTCAAGCAAGACAAAGACATAATTATCTCTGGATTTTAGGAGGAGGACCACTAGCAACGTGGACAATGGAATGGCATGAGATGGGGCTTATTCATTCAGTAAATATTTGCTGCCATTTACCCAAGTGCCAGCCTCTGTGCGAGCTCAGTAGGGAGGACGTACAGATAAAAGACTACTCCATGAATCTGCTCAAGAAAGGAAGACAGTGTCAGTGAAGACAGAAAAGAGAGTCCTGGGCTATTTTGGGCATAAGATCAGTTTTGTGGCCAGATGAGTGTGAGATATAAAGGAGATAGGAGATTCTGGAAAGTCTCTTGGATTTCTGAATTATGAGAGTAGCGGAATGCCAGTCCTTGAAATAGAAAATAGAAGGAGAAGCAGGTTTAGTGGGGAAGATAAAGGGCTCCATTTGGGCGCAGTGATTCTTAAGTAGATAAAGATGTCCCACTGCCAGCTGTATTTACAAATTCTGGAGCTCAGAAGCAAGGACTGGGCTTTAAAGACAGATACAAAATCTATCTGTGCAATCAAACCACAGGGGGCCCAGAAAATGGGAAGAGAGGAGGGCCAAGGGCAAAATGCTGGAGGGGGCCAGTGTTTAAGGGTGGAGAGAGGGAGAGGAGCAAGAGGAAGAGACTGAGCAGCGGCGGGTGCCAAGGATGGAGCCTGGCCAGGTGGGCGTGGCCAGGGATGGCACACCACGCACATGGCAGCGTGGGCGCCCGCCTTCTGGATTCCATTTTGTGTGTGGCAATGAGAGGAGAAGGGAGGCTGGGCACGGCAGGGAGCCAATGGGAGTGGAGGGGAGAAGACAGGCATTTCTCTCCCGGGAAAGTGTAAATTGGGCATCTATCTGTTAAGCGAGGCATTCTTAACTGTGGAGGAAAAAGGCTGGATGGGATGACAATGCTTGCCTCTTGGCTGAGTGGCTGATGTGCTCAGAACATTGGGCAGCAGGGACGTTGGATGCCAGCCAGCCCAGCTGTCCTCCACTGGTGCCCTTCTACAGGTGAGGATATGGAGATTCAGAGACAAAGTGACTTTTGGTCTCTGGGCTAGAAGAGTGAGGACTAGAACCCAGGGTCCCAGACTCCCAGACCAATATTCTCACCCTACATCCTTGCAAAACAAGGGTAGCAGAAAGGCTGAAGTGCCGGTCTGTTCTGGGTCTTGGGGCGAATGTTCAAGCCCTGGGCCAGTCCCCTTTCATCCCTCCTCCCTTCTCCAGTAGAGGGAGGCTTCTGCTTCTCCTCCTTCTGCAGACATTTCCTCTGAGCAGTCATCGGGGCACCCCGAATCTCTCAGCTTTGCCCCTCAGGGCTGTCACCAGCTCACGGAGGTCCCTAGAAGTGGGCAGCAGTAAGGCAGGCAGGGGAGGGAATGGAATGAGGAAGGGGGAGGATGTTGGCTTGGTTTAAGGAAAGCGAGGGGGGGGAAGGAGAGAGAAAGGGCATCAACTATGTATGTGTGTGCACAGCTCTCCGGAGATGCCCCCGCCACCACTGCCACCCTGCCAGCCTCCTCCCACCTCCAGTGCCCAGCACCGGTGAACCAAACTGCATTAAAGAAAGCCAGGCAGGTGCTTAGCGTCTCTAATGTGTTCCATTACAAATGCTCCACAATAAGGTAATTATGTTAGAAAATAATAAACGTGTCAGTCTTTCTGGAAATATTTTTACTTCTGGCGAGGGGGAAGCAGCACTATTGTTTTTCGAGTGCATCTCTGCTCCTGTACATATTAATTAACTGTGCTTGGGCTCAGCACCTCGCGGCATTTGTATTATTCATAAATGTCTTGGGGCTGCAGTAACTTATGTACTCCCCTCCTCAGCTTGGAATCATTTTTTAATTTCAAGTTCTCTTTTGACTAATTGCACTTGTGGTTTGCGCCTCCTGGACCAAGAGTTCCGTTCCCTGGCGGTTTCTCCATGTTCTCTTTCTCTTCTTTCCCCTCTACTTTTCTAGGATCTCTGTCTTCCAGAGTCCTCGCTGGGCCCGAAAAAGAGGCAGATTTGGGCTTTGGGAGGGGAGAAAAACTTCAGGAAATCCTGGGGAATGATATTTGCTCATCCCTGCAGTCTGTAATCTTCCCCCTCCTCACCTGCACCCACCCCCTCTTTATGACTCACCCCTTTCAAGGAAACTTCCCAGAATGATTTCACCCTCTCTTTATTTCTTCATCCTGTACTTTAGAAAAAATTAATAGACTTTATTATTTAAGCAGTCTTAGGTTTACAGAAAAATTGAATGGAAGGTACACAGAGTTCCTGTACACCCTCTTACTCCTACTCCAGCACCCCCTGTTATTAGCATCGTGCATTGGTGTGGTACGTTGGTTACAAGGGATGAGTCAATGTTGATGCATTATTATTACATAAAGTTCATAGTTTCCATTTAGGGTTCACTCTTGGTTTTGTACATTCTGTGGTACTGGACAAAGGTGTGGCATGTATCCACATGACAGTACCATCTGGAAAACCTTCACTGCCCTAAAAATCCTCTGTGCTCCACCTATCCATCCCTCCTCCCCACCTCTAAAACCACTGATCTTTTTTTTTTCACTGTCTTCATGGTTTTGCCTTGTCCAGAATGTCAGATAGTAGGATGCATACAGTATAGAGGCTTTTCAGATTCCCTTACACTTTTTTTTTTTTTTGAGACAGGGTCTCAGTTTGTCATCCAAGTTGGAGTGCAGTGGCACAATCTCAGCTCACTGCAACATCCACCTCCCAGGTTCAAGTGATCCTCCCATCTCAGCCTCCCGAGTAGCTGGGACCACAGGCACACGCCACCACACCCGGCTAATTTTTTGCATTTTTGGTAGAGATAGGGTTTCACCATGTTGCCCAGGGTGGTCTTGAACTCCTGAACCCAGGTGATCTGCCTGCTTCAGCCTCCCAAAGTGCTGGGATTACAGGCATGAGCCACCAGGCCTGGCCCCCAACCTTGCATGTTTTTATTTGAGTCTTAGTCCTTGAGTTGATGGAAGATAGAGTCTGTCCCCTGACCAAGCTGTAGGCTCCCCTGGAACAGGGGCCACATAATTGTACGGAATCTTTCTGGCTTTCCCTGGAAATATATAGGCACATACCAGGATGCTGTCAGCAGAGGCAATCCAGAAGGGGCCTCACCATGCATTGGATGGTTGGACCAGAAGGCCTTTAAGATTTGAGATTCTGAAGACAAACCAGATGTCCAGAAACAGCTGTGCCCCTAGACATTCATCCAGTCCATGTGAAGCAGGAAGTGCAGGGTTCCAGAGAGTGGTCACAGCTCAGGATGACTTCCCAATGACCAGTCCTCTAGATTAGTCTGAGGGGATGAGCAGTGATATTGAATCCTCTGGAAGGAACTGGTTGTGACATGGTTACCTTGTAGAGAAGCAAGTGGGTTGGTGGTGATTATAGCTGAGCCTCCTTGTGTGGAATTGAATAGGGACATGTGACTCTCTGACTCTATAGAAATAACCCCCTTCTCTCTCTCTCTCTCTCTCTCTCTCTCTCTCTCTCTCCCCCTCTCTCCCCCTCTCTCCCTCGCTATTGCCTATTGACCATATCTCTGGAAGGGACAATATTTCTGACCAAGCCAGACCTCTGATGCATGATCTCAGGAAGCCAAGAGAAAACTGCTCAGGAGTGGCCATTCCTCCACATTCTGGTGAGATTTTAGCTAAAGATGAAGTCACTGGAGAATCCAAGGGCACAGAAGAACCATGGATACCCCTGGTTCCATTCTTTGCTCAAGGTGATGATAAATTCTTCAGAATTTAAACACCTCTTGAGAACAAGTGGAATGCTGTCCTTTTTGTTGTTGTTGTTGTTGTTTTATTTTTGTAGAGATAGGGTCTTGCTATGTTGCTCATGCTGTTCTGGAACTCCTGGGCTCAAGTGATCCACCTCCCTCGGTCCCCCAAAAAGCACTGAGATTGCAGGCAGGAGCCACTATGCCAGGCCCAAGGAATGCTGTTCACCATCATCCATGTCAGACCTTCCTGTTGGGAAGCTTTTGCTGATGTGTAAATTGCATCTATCAGGCAAAAACTGCAGTATATCATTTGTTGCTCTGCTCCCTTTGGCGCAGGAAGAATGGCCGAATCATAGTTGGCAAGGGCCCAGGAGGGCTGGAAGTCCAGTCATCCATCTAAATGGGTGGGATCCAAACCACTCAGATTCTTCACATGTAGGGAAACCAGTGAAAACAAGAATATTTGCTGCAGAGCCTGAGTCAGAAGTCCAGGTTGGAAGAGCTCCAGAAAGCAGGATTGGGGAGCTCTGATCCCAGGCCCCACACATCTATCTCTCCCCCGGTCAACCCTTGGACTCTTCTGAGTCAACAGTGCTAGCTACACAGTGTTAATTCAAAGCTTGAAAGAGGATTCTGCACCAATGGACTCAGGATAGTGATTTGAAATGCTCAGTGCTTTCTGAGGGTTTAAAGCCTTTCTATTCTGGGCAACTTCCCCAAGGCTTCTATACTCTTGCTAGCATTTTTGTTTTCACATGAGGAATTAAGCACTGGATGACCAATGGCTAGAGTGGAAGCTAAGGCTTTGGAGTACATGTATGTTGGCCAGGGTCCCCAGAGTCCCCAAATCAGAGGACCAGGTGAGGGCAAATAAAGTCCTCTTGTCCCAGGGGCACACATTGGTGCTACCCTTCTCCTTGGGTTGGGGTGTCTAGATGAGGCTTCTTCCCACCATGAAGACTGAGAATTGCAGGTGGCCAGAATCCACAGGGACAGCCTCTGGCCTGGCAGCCACTGCAGCTTGGAAAAAGGGCCACCGCTGGCTCTGGTGTACACAGCTCTGACTGTGTTGCCGAAGCAAGGCCCCAGCTGGTGCCCACTGACTTGACATCCCCTGGGCCCCTGGCCATTCCTGGCCTGACATCCTCAAGCCCAGCCTGGCTGGCTCCTCTGCAGGTAGTTCGGGGAGGAGGTGTGGATGGAGGCTGGGAGGGTAGGGATGGGAGCAGCAGCTGCCCAACCCCTACCACCTCCCCAGCTCACAGGCAAGGTGAAATGGAGGTGTTTCCTCCTTACTCAGTCCCCCAGTTGGCCCTGTTATAATCTGGGTGCTCCATTCTTCTCACTGAATAGGGGTGCCAACATTGAAGCCTTATCACCTCCTTTTCCGCTGATCCTTGCTCGCCCAGCCAGCCACAGAAGCAAACCCTCTGCGAAGAGAACCCTGTTCATGGGGCAGGTGTAAGGGACCCTCGGGGGGTGAGTAGTAGGTGTGGCCACTTTGGGATCCTGATATTTGTCCCTGTGCTGCAGGGGACAGCCTCCCAGCTTTGAAGCCACAGACCCTCAGATTCAGATCTGACTCAGTTACTCCTGGGCTTTATGAATTTCAGGCAGCTTAGATGCCTCAAGCTTCAGTCTCCTCATCTGTAAAGTGGGGGTAGCCGGCTCGCCTTCCAAGAGTGTTGTGAAGATAAAATGGGACACAGTCTGTAGAGACTTTCACTGGGATCTGGGTAAATAGCTGCTCAGACGCTGCCAGCTCCTGTTCTGTCTTCTTTTCAACCAGCTGCTCCTTTCTTCCCTCCCACCTGCCTTTCTTTTTCTTTCTCTCTCCTCGCTCTGTGAGTCACCTTCTTATCACAGAGCCTTTATATTTATTTCTTGTATATTTCACCCAGCAGTCGAGTTTTGCAGCTATTTCCATTTGCTCATCCAATAAATATTTATCAGATGATTATGCTGCAGTGGGCCGTGTGCTGGGCACTGGGGTTACACCCAGGAGAAAGACAGGCATGCTTTTTGCTCGTGTCAAAATTACAGTCTGGTGGGGAAGACTGGGGCTGAACGAGTCATTTTAACGGAGAACAAGAGTTAGGATCACTTATCATGAGGTGATTCATCTGGTTCAGATGACCAGGAAAGGCTTCCTGGAGGAGGTGGCACATACGAGGAAATCTAAAGCTAGAGGAGCTCTCTTTAACCTGCAGTTGGTGTCCTGTGGCTGTAGACACAAGCTTCGTCATCATCAGACTCACCACTTCTGTTTGGTTCTTTCTAATTTTTTTTTTTTAATGGAGTCTCACTCTGTCACCCAGGCTGGAGTGCAGTGGCTCCATCTTGGCTCACTGCAACCTCCGCCTCTTAGGTTCAAGCAATTATCCTGCCTCAGCCTCCCAAGTAGCTGATATTAATATTACAGGCAGCCACCACAACACCTAACTCATTTTTGTATTTTTAGTAGAGACAGGGTTTTATACTTGTTGACCAGGCTGGTCTCGAACTCCTGACTTCAAGTGATCCGCTAGCCTCTGCCTCCCAAAGCGCTGGGATTACAGGTGTGAGCCATCACACCTGGCCTGTTCTTTATAAGTGCAAATGCCACTTTATCCCCTAAACTATTCCTGGTACTGATAGGTAATTCCATGAAGTATAATAAAAAAATAAGACCAAGGAAAATAGAGGAACCCAAGGTCAGAGGCAAAGGCTATCTGCAGCTGTTGGAGTCACAGGACCTGTGTCGTTGCTAAAATTAAACTGCACATTTAAGCCTGTGGGTCCAAGCAGCCAGTACAGAAGACAAACATGATCATTTACAAAAATTCTCATTGTCTAAGAAAACAAAGCTTTTGTGGGGTGGACCTTCATGTGGTGGACACAGACTAAAATAGTGAGAGACCCAACCAACTCCATGGTTTCTAGAGTAAACACAGTAAGCAGGTGTTGCAAGGCCTGGAAATGATCTGATATAACCCAGGGATAAAGCCCAGAATGTTTGGGTCAGTGGTTCTCAACCCTGCCTGACATCAAAGTCACCTGGAATCCAGGCCCTGGGGCCTTTCCCTCGTGGGTAGTGCGGCCAGGTACTGGAGAGATTTCAGCCTCTGTATATTTCCAAAGCTCTGCAGCCATTTCTGATCCACATCTAATGCTGAGAAACACTGATCTCCACCAGGGATTCTTACATTGTTCCGCAAAGCCCCCAGGAACCTGCCAGCAGTCCTGGGAGCTGCTCCAGGGAAAAGGGAGCTACTGAGTGGCCTCTGGGCTCTCTATCTGGGCCATGAGAAGACTTGGGAATGCTGTGGGTGTGATCAGATGGCATTTGGGGCCAGGACAAAGCACAAATGCCTGGGTCCTCTATTGCCCCATCCGGTACACCCACAAGGGAGGAGACGCATAAAGAAGACCATGGCTGGGCAGGAGGAAGTCAAGCAATGAAGGTTGCACCAATCCTAGTGCAGAGGATTGGCTGGGCCAGGCTAAGTCTCTCTTTTTCAAAAGTAAATAAAGCCACAGTTTTATTGGACTAACTCATTCTTTCTTCTTTCTCCAGGGCTAGAGTCTCAGATCTGCGATCTGAGCTGGGAGGAGAGATCAGGTCCCCATACACTCAGGGGCATCGGCAACCAGAGAGGAAGCAGCAGGCTGGAGAGCAGGAGCTCCCACATCCATTGCCGGGCGCTGACAGAGAGGAGGAGCCGAGGGTAGGCTCTGGCCCTCCTGGTTTCTGGCCACAGGAAAGGGAGAAATGGCCAGTGAGCCACACTCACAAACACTGCGACTCTGCCCACGGAGTGGAAGACCGAGAAACCAGAAGGTACTTTGAATTTCCTCCCACGGGGACAACACCCACATCAAACAGGGAAGCTCAGCTTTTATTGGGCTTATATACTGGGGCTGCTAGGGAATCCTTAAGACCTCATTTGAAAAGGGTTTTCTCAGCTCCAACAACAACAGCTAAAAATGAAGCAAAACCCAAAGCCCCAAAATGCTTAAGCCGACATAAGACAGCAGTGCACTGCATCCTTCCAGTGAGCCTCCAGGGCTACAGTGTTTCACGGCCCAGCTCTTGATACGGCTCAAGCAGTAGAAGCTCATGGGTCTGTTCGCTGAGGGGTCAGGGGACTGCAGTGTGGATGTCTCGTGTTGCTAAGGGCCTTTCAGATGCTTTGAACAGCACACCAGAAACAAAGCAAAGCAAAACCAAACCATATAATTGTGTTTGGAGAAGACCAATTGAGTAGATGTTAAGTACCTCTTATGGGATGAAGGGTCCTCAGAAAGGTATGTTGAAATCCTTGCCCCCAGCACCTGTGAATGTAACTTTGTTGGGTGGGAAACAACATCTTTGCAGATGTGATCAAATGAAAATCAGGGCATACTGGAGTAGGTCAGCCCTAATCCAGTGGTCAGTGTCCTTAGACAAACACAGAGAAAGAAGGAGGTCACGTGAAGATGGAGGCAGAGACTGGAGCGAGGTCCCACAAGGCAAGGATCACCCGGGGCCACCAGAAGCTGGAAGAGGCAAGGAAGGACCTTCCCCTAGAGGCTTTGGAGGGAGTGTGGCCCCGCTGACACCTTGATTTTGAACTTCTGGCCTGCAGGGTGGTGACAGAATAAATTTCTGTGAAGTCACCTGCTTTGTGTTCCCTTGTTTCAGCAGCCCTAGCAAACTACACAGTGTCCTTTTGCAAAAAGTAAGGATCTCAATCAAAACTGCCACATGAATAGGCAGTATTCTGCCTCTCTACAGAAGCAGGGCCAGAATTTTTCCTAAGAAATGATCAGTGCTGTCACTGGGGCCAGTTACAAATGTGTAGGCTCTCGGTAGGACCCCAAGCCCCGCCCCCCATTAGCCTGTCCCATGACTTGCTTTGGCTGATGAAACATGAAGGGAAGTGAGGCATGTTATTTCGTGGTAGAGGCTTTAATAAGAACTGGCCTGTGCCATGTCATGATCTTTTTTCCCTGTGCTGCAGAAGGATTGTGTCCCACCTACACCACAGGGGCTCCAGTGACATGGCTTCTGGAGTTGGGTTGTGGTGACGGGGCCTGGGGGTGGGTACTGAGCCATGGTCACATGGACAGACTTTTAACGATATTTGTTACTGCAGCAAAACCTATCCCAATCTGATTAAACAATCAGCTGTACCCTAGCAGGTAAATGCTCAAAGTTTCAAGGTTTTACATGATGATTTGGGCATGGCTATTTGTCAAAGCAGGAGTTAGTTACCAGGGATTCACTGCGATCAGAGAGAAATCTCCAGTGACGATCATGGTGCATCTGACTTTAAGAGATGAAGCTGCTAGTCCTACAGGGCAGCTGTGACATTCATCCTCATATAACAAAAGACAGTAACTTATGATCTAGAACTGCTGGAATAGAAACCCATTATGTTGGGTGTGTGTTAAGTACATCCACCCAAAACAAGTCGCTTTGTTTCAGAGTAGTTATTCTTTTCTTTTCTTTCTTTCCTTTCTTTCTTTTTCTTTTTCCTTTTCTTCTTCTTCTTCCTTTTCCTTTTTCTTTTCCTTTCCTTTCCTTTCTTTTTTCCCTCCCTCCCTCCCTCCTTCCTTCCTTCCTTCCTTACTTCCGTCCTTCTTTCCTTCCTTCCTTCCTTCCTTCCTCTCTTTCTCTGTTTCTATCTTTCAGATGGGTTTTATTCCTGTCGCCCAGCTGGAATGCAGGGGTGCGATCTTGGATCACTGTAACCTCCACCTCCTGGGCTCAAGCCATTCTCCTGCCTCAGCCTCCCAAGTAGCTGGGATTACAAGCACCCACCACCATGCCTGGCTAATTTTTATAATTTTTGTAGAGACAGGGTTTCACCACATTGCTCAGGCTGGTCTTGAACTCCTGGGCTCAAGCAATGCATCCACCTTAGCCTCTCAAAGTGCTGGGATGAGCAACCATGCCCAGCCTTAGAGTAGCTATGCCGAAGTCAGTCACTCTCATAGATGTTAAGGAACAGGGACTGCAATCTGGTGAGTCCACCGCTGCTCTGTGACAATAAAGTGACAACATAACAAAGGAGAAGCTACTGATGTTTTTTCTGTTTTCTATAAAAAGAAGGCTCTCCGGATAATCCAAGAGGAATTTCAAGTCATTAAGCTGCACATTGAGAAGAAAGAGGCAGGACAGTCTCATGTCCCATAACTCAGAATTTCCACCAGATTTGCAGGGTGACTAATCGCGTCACGTGCAGAAGGTCAGCAAGTGGCCCACGTTAAGCTCATAACTCTTGGCCAATAACCAACTCCTTCCACGAAGTCAGAAGTCACCATAGGTCAATAAAAGCTGCAGATGATCAGAGGCTCTTCTCAGCAGATTCTCCTGGAGATGAAAAAGAAGTCCAAGTGGTGAAGGGTCCAACAACAACCCTGTCAAGACTCCTCCTGCCCCTCAGGGACAATGACTGGTTTGAGAAACCAGATAGAGGGTCCAGCAATCTATTAGACTCATAATTTCAGGGACAGTGCTCAGGAGATGCTTTTGAATATGGTAGAGACAAAACTCCTACGTCCACTCACTCACCAGCAACAATGAGGGTCCACGGGTTGGCACAAAGTCTCCTATGAATTCAGGGTGAAAATGTCCCCTGATCTACCCTGATATTTATGAGTCATGGTCCAAGTTGGAAACACGTTTAAATGAGATAATTTGGGGTCGGTTTATTTACAAAGGGACAGATTCCAAAGGGGAGAGCCGAATGGAAGCTGGTCACTCAGGCTAGCAGCCGCTTGGCTGTTACCCACCCAATGCCCGAGAGGACAAGAAAAGGGAACAGTAACCCCAACCCAGGGTGGGGAGAGGAAGTCACATGCAACAAGCTGTCACGAAAGCAGCAGCAGCCATGGGTAGTGGGACCCAGCCATCCTGAGACGACCCTGCCAGGCAGTGGCCAGAGGGAATGCCAGTCTGGCCTCATCTCCTCCCTCCCCCTGACCTCCGGCCAGGGCTTTCATTGGCCGAACACAGCTGGAAGCCCCAGAGCTTGGGAGCCCAGGGCTATGGTCCGTTCAGGTCAACCACCAGGGCCCAGTGCAGATAGAGAGGGGCAGAGAGCAAGGTGGACCTCGAACCCAGGGCTGCACGTGTCCTGGTGACTTCCTCCTCACTGCCCCTTCCATTTCCCATTCTTCAGAATGCTGCATTTTCGGGCGTGTGCTTTTGTTTTGCTGCACCTGACTCTGAAATGGCCAGCTCCATAAGAGCCCAAATGTAGAAATTGACAATATCAGCCTTGCTCAATCACTGATCCCCTGACAGGAAACAAGAGCTGAGGTCTTGCCCTTGAGGAGCCCACCATGATATTTCTAATGATGCCCTAAGCATCTGGATTTCCCATTGGAAGCCAAATGTTTCTCACTCCATTTAGGGCTTCTCAAGGTTCTAATCAACTGGGCTCCATTATTGGTACTGGTCTCAGTAGATCTTCCCTGGCCAGTGAGTCATGGCTCAGATACAGGGTCAGGATGCAGAGGTCCACAGGTTTTTGTGTCTCAGCCAGGAAAAACCTCAGTGAGGGATGCCGCTGCCTCCCGGTTGTATGTAAAGACATCATAACTTTTCAGAAATAAGACCCCCAGCCTCCAGTGGGGCACCCCTGTGCCTCTCTCTGAAGCCTGGGAAAACACCAATTAGTTCCTCTCAGGTTAAAAAGACAGGAAATGGTTACTTCTTTCCTAGCTCAAAATATTCATCCCAAGAAAGGCAGAAAGCTTTTCTAAGGTTAATCGTACGAATTGGGTGATCTTGGGCAAGCAAACTAATTTCTGTGAGCCTCAGGGCGGCTCTCCTGTGTAAAATGCGGATAACACACCTCAAAGAGCCCAAATTCTTAAAATAACTCAGGGAAGGACCCCCCCTCATCGGGCCTGACAGGTGGTAGCACCCAACCAAAGTCACTTACCATCTCCCTGCCCCACCGTGAGGGTTGAGAAGCTGGGCATTTGGTCACTTTCCTTAGGAAGTTCATGGTCTGGTTGGGAACGGGAAACCCATACATGCGAAGAAGACCTTATGCTTGCTGTGTAAATCTACAGAATTGTAGCGTGTCGGGACACCAGAACAGGCCTCTGTCTGGCACTCACGCTGCAGGGACAGACCAGAAGGCAGGCAGGGATGGATGAAGTGGGCATCAGAGGGGGTAGAAAGGGAAGGCCAAGGGAGGGGTCCCAGCAGAACTTTCTCTCGAGAGTTGCTTAGTCTCCAAATCCTCAAGCCTTGACTCAGCTAATGGATGGAAAATTTGTTTTCTAACTGGCTTGTTCTTTTATTAATAATACGTGCATATGCTATGGTTTCACACATACCGCACTGTGACCAAGAGCCCTAGCTTTGGAATTGGACACACTTGGGTTGACTCTCAGCTCTGTCATGCATTCTGGGGATCTCTGAGCCTCAGTTCTGCCATGCGTACAATGGGGATAATCCCATCTTCACAGAGGTTATGAGAAACATGAGAACATCTAAATCACTTATCAGTGTACCTTATCAATACATTGCCTATCTTCTCACCATCATCAGCTATACCCTTGGCCCACCCTTTTTGGTCCCTAAGTTCATTTCAGCCCAACTATGTGCAAGGGCTCTGGTTACAAAGATCAATACAGCAGTTTGCACCTTCTGTACACTCAGCAGGATAGCCTGACACCTAGATAGGTCATCCACAGAGAAACTTCTCCCATAGCCATAGAAGTTGGTGCAGGCTTCTCTCAGAGCTTAGAAGCTGGGACTCTGTCTCAGTCTGGTAGCTCAAAGGAAAAGATGTTTAAGCTGAATCCCGAAAGATGAGCAGGTAGACACACAGAGTGGAAGCATTTGGGGTAGAGGGAATCACAGAAGCACAGAGGGAGGCCAGGCCTGGTGGCTCACGCCTGTAATCCCAAGACTTTAGGAGGCTAAGGTGGGTGGATCACATGAGCCCAGGAGTTCAAGACCAACCTGGGCAACATGACAAAACCCCATCTCTATAAAAAATACAAAAATTAGCTGGGCGTGGTGGTGTGCACCTGTAGTCCCAGCTACTTGGGAGGCTGGGGTGGAAGCATTGCTTGAGCCCAGGAGGTAGAGGCTGCAGTGAGCTATGATGGCACCATTGTACTCCAGCCTGGGTGACAAGCAAGACCCTGTCTTAAAAGAAAAAAAAGCACAGAGAGGTGTGAGGTCTTTTCTACTGGTTGCTGAGAGGCAGGTGGTTCATGGCTCAGTCACAGGGTGTGGGATGGAGAAGGTCCACAGACTATCTCAGGTTGAAAAATCATGGGGGGATTCTTCTCCTCTTGGTCAGCATCATGACATTATAACCTCCCAGAGATAAGACCCTAAGCTGCCTAAGCCCAGGCGATGCTGATGCTTACTCAGTGCATTTCTCTGAAGCTCTGGGCAAACATCAATTAGTTCCTCCTCCTTCCAAGCTCTGCTGCAGCTGCAGGAAACTTCTCCTGGGGCAGGTCCTCTCTTCAAAGGGCACAGAGGTTTGGGACACAGGCCCTAGAGCTGCTGCTCCCCTCCCTGGCTGGGCTTATCATTAGGGATTTGTCATAGGCCGGGTTGGTGGCTCCCGTGTATCCCTCCATATCTCCAACTCGGAAGTGAAAAGTGTGACTCAGTTTGGGAGTATTCACCCTTATATATGTCTATATCTGGGGACAAAGAGGAAATGAGGTGGAGGGGAGGGCTGAGGGCAGAGAGAGAAAGAGAAGAGAGAGGAGAGAGCGTACAAGCACATAAGGGGTGAGAGAAAGACATTTCACAGATTTTAAATATAGGAGTATAAATATTTGAAAGTCTGGAGAGCTGTACATGTGTGGAAAATTCAGATTGGACTTACAAAGTCAGATACCAGGAAGTAAAAATGTTCGTTCTCTTGAAATATTGTGAAAGAAAGCCCATGTCTATTAAGAACTCTTTCACATACACACATGACACACAGATGCAACACCTAGTCATACAAAACTCATGACATATACATACAGAAACATGTGTACTGATACCCAAACACATATAGGATTGCATTACAAATATGTACAAGAATTAGCCTTTTACTCAAAGGCACATATCCATCCATTCATTCGCAGGTATTTATTATCTCCTGTGTGCCAAGGATAAGGCTAGGTTATGAGGATGTGGTGGTGAACAGGACCTGTGTCCTCTCCTAATGGTGTTTACAGCCCACTGGCATAGCCAAGACATGATCTTACAAGTGCACAGAGCTGGAGCCAGAGGCTGGGTCTGCTGAGGAGGTGTGCCAGGGATTCTAGACCACCTTAGACTCCTGTGTGCTCTTAAGCCCCTGAAGGAAGGTGAAGGGTTTACATATTCCAATTACTGTGTCTCATGACTGCTGTAATCCCTGATTCATAGATCATGAATAAATAAGTTAGTGAATAAATAGATGAATGAATGAGTGAAGAAGTGAATGAATGGATATTCTGCCAAGTAGCAATGAAGTAGACATGGCCTTGGGCTGCCCAGAACTCAAGAGTTCTATTCCATCCCATTCCTGAAAGAGAGGAGCCCCAGGTGCTCTCACCTTTCAGAGGTTGAACCAAGGAAGGTGATTGGCCTTCCTAGCTCAGACCCTTGGGCATGGACAGCACTTCCAGGCTGCCCTGCAGCCCCTGAGCCTCTAGGGCCTGTGCAGAGGAGGCTGGTCAGGCTGCAGCTCAAAAGAAAGCCAGCTCTCTAACAAGCTTTGTACATCCAAGGCCTCCCATGTGTCCCCAGAGGGGTGGGTGGAGCTTACTGCTTCTTCCGTCCTGGAGCAACTCCCATCCCCAAGGGATCTCTTCTGGGGTTTCAAGCATTTCACGAAGCTTAGTGGGAAATTCTCCAGCATCGGTGGAAAAGACATAGACCTTTACTAGCTGGTTCCTAATAAACCTCATTTAATGAACTTCATTACCGTGCAAAGGAGCACCCTGACCATGGACAGAGAGCAAGAGGGGAGCCCAGGGGTAGAGGAAGGTACTCTACTGCAGCCATATTCCTATCCCACTGTGTGTGAGAGTGTGTGTGTGTGTGTGCGTGTGTGTGTGTGCACCTGCACATGCGGGGGTTCAGATGGGGCCAGGCTGTCGCAGATGCTCTGGTTGTTCCCCACCCATATCCCCCAGGCCTGACCATTTTGTGCTCTCAGCCAACCTCCCACTACCAGTGTCTATTTCTCTGCCTGAGAGCTTTATCCAAAACTGCAGAGGCTGCTCTGCCCACATGTGTGTAGCTCGCCAGGACAGCTAAGGAATTTGCACCCCTTGGAGGAGCCTCTACCAGAGTCTGCTGGGAGTTGGTGTTTTCCACACCCAGCGTCTGCATCCCTGGACAGGGGGAGGAGTAACTCTGAGCTGGGTGTTTTACAGCATTTCCTAGAGTTGACTTGGAGAGTAAGAGCTGGTTTCCTGCTGGGGCAGTGGACTCAAGAGTCCGCCCTTCAGTGGCCACCTTCCCTTTCTTGTGTCCCTTCCCAGCGCCCTCCCCACCCCGCCCCACCAGTGATCCCTGTACCTCCCAATCCAAACTCCAAGCACTTGTGTCCTTCAGGGTCAGCTTCTGGGGGAAACCAAGTGAAAACATCTGCACACCAAACTCCTCGCCAAGTCTGGCTGACCCGAGGCCACTCTGGCAAAGCCTTCCTTGGGCAAAGTCAACTTTCCCCAAGGTGCCTCTGTAGAAGGAAGAATGAGGGGCTTCTCTAGGAGGATCGGCTGTGTCTGAAAGGAGATGGTCTCTTCCCTGTTCATGAGATACAAGGCTTGAGTCCAGGCTGGAAGAAGTTTTCTAGGATCCCCAACCCTTTCATCACCAACTCACACCCAAACTCACCTCCCACAAAACCACCTGGGGCAGCCCTTAGCTCTTCTGAGGCCCTTCTCAGTGGTTTCTGGGCAGAAAGAGGAGAGAAGAACTAACCCCAGGGAATATCAGAGGGAAGGCACAGGTGTCTTTTTTGGCAACTGTTAACCTCTCAGTAACCTGGAAAGGCAACCCATTTATAAATGAATATGAATATACTGCAATATTTAATACAGAGAGAAGAAAAAGCGTTGGCTTTTTTAGAAAGAGACTTTATAAAAGGCAGCTGGTTGGGGCTGGGGAGGAGGAGTGATGGAGGGTGATAACTAAAGTCTACAGGGTTTCTTTTGAGCGTGAGGAAAATGTTCTAAAATTGACTGTGGCAATGGTTGCACATATCTGAGGACGTACTAAACCCATTGAATCGTACATTTTAAATGGGTGAATTGTAGAGTATGTGTATTATATCTCAATAAAGCTGTTTTAAAAAGGGGGGGCAGTTGGTTATCAGAAAGGTCTGGTTTTGGGGCTGGACAGACGTGACCTTGGCTTCCAGCTCTGCCCCTTACTAGCTGTGCATACAAGACATTTAACCTTGAAATCTCAGCTTCTTCGAGTGAAAATACTTCACTTTTATGGTTGTTCAGTAGATTTAGGATACTTTATAAAGCACCTTTAAAAGTTCCTGGCACATAAAGAGTCACTATGTTTAATAATTTTTAATAATTAACAGCTGATAATTATGCGAACCTGCTACTAGAAATCACCATTGCGTGTAAACTTCTCATCCATCGGAAGAGAAGCTAATTAGCACTGAAAGGAAGCCATCCTTTCGAAATTAACTTACCTAGTAACTTAGCTTGTTTTAAAGAATTGTGTTAGGAAAGGCCTTTTGCAAATATTGAGAATGAAACTCTGTGATTATAATCAGTCTTTTGAAAATTCTGATCTCAAAGAGGAATGGTCACAGATGAAGGGTCACGCAGGTCGGTAGCATTAGCACCTGAAGAAAGATCATTTCTCTTCCATTTGAAAGATAAGTAGGTAAAAGGGGTAATAGCCTTCTGACAGCCACAGAGTGAGTGGGGTATGGGTGTTGAGGCAAGGCTAGACCCGGATTTGCTTATCAAGGCCGAGAGCCAGTTGATGGGGTCCAGTGAAACGTCCTTGAGGGGAAACAGGAGCTAGCTCAGAACTAAAAATCACGTGGAACCAGGAACCCAGAGGGCACCTCATGGTGTTCAAATGTTATACTTCTTTTAACTCTTGATACAGATTGAATCTGTTTATCTCAAAAAAGGATAAAGGGAACTAATTTATGTTATTTTATATCTAGAGGGAAAGTGGTCGTTGATGGCGAGTGTTTTAATATCTCCTCTTGCTTACTCATCTCTGAAATGCACAGGTTTTAGAGGAAAACAGATTTAGATTACATTGTCAAGAACTGTGTGGGGTCTGAAACCTTGCCCCATTTGCAAGTTAACAAGTTAGCCTGGCCTGCCACAGTTTCACGGATGCTGGTAGAAGACATGAGACTCACGGATCAGAGACAAAGGACAGTTTATTACACAATAGTAGCAGCTAGAGTGTTATTGTTTTGTGCCAATTCTCCAAGCCATGGTTTCCATAAGGCAGCACAAAGAGGGCTCTAGGCAATACCTGCTCACACAGCGGAATGTGTTCCAAAAGAGGAATCCTGAGCTTAAGGAATCGGAATCTTTTATAATGGACAGTCAGCATGCCTACCCTTTGCTCCAGAGGAAGATACTGTATTCTCCAAAGCTGTTCACCGTGCAAGCATCCTTATAAGGATAGTTCAGACAAAGGCAGTCAGTGTCTCTGTTTGCAAGACACACAGAAATGTGAGGGGCCCTCAGAAAATTGTCTCCCAATACTCAATAGCTATATAATCTCAGGCAAAATTTGAGCCTCAGTTTCCTCATCTGTAAAATAGGAGTAATGCTCATTTGCCATGTGGTTGGAAAGAATAAATGAAATATCAGTATAGTCTTCCAAGTACAGTTCCTGGCACACAACAGATAAGAAATATTGATTACTTCTTCCTGCCACCTCTCCCCTCAACTAATGCCGGCTTAGTGAAGACTTTACTCCAGGCAAATCTATACTCAAACCAATTCTCATGTAGATCCGTTACAATCACACTCATATGAAAACCTTGCATCACTATTTTGTTTCAAGACAGCAGCCCACCTGGTGCATAGAATCTAAGCCTGTCTTGATCCCATCAAACTTGATCAGTTTCAGCCCAACGACTCATCACTAATTCAAAAATCCCAAATCCTCCAGCTCAGGGGCTCTCAGCCTTTGTGGCATGTTTAAATCACCAGAGGAGCTTTTAAAAAAAGCTACTGCATCCAATACCAATTAAATCATACTCTCTGGAGGTGGGACTCAGACTCCAATTATTTAAAACATTCTCCAGGTGAGTCCAATATACAGCCAGGGCCCAGCTCTCGAGCTCTTACTCAGACAACTAGCAGAGTCTGCATGTGTGACTTTGCAATGCTTAAGCTGTTTCAGCTGAGTAATTGGGCCAGCTCTTAAAAAGGTCATCAGGCATCTGTAGGTACTTCACGGAGCCCAGGAAGGAGCTGTGGCCTGGGGAGGGGGAGTGGGCACAGAGAAGAAATTGAAAGTGGGGGAAGGTGGTCCATGCTCTAACAGAAGATAGGAGAGAGCCCCCTTGGCCTTCGGAATTCCAGCATGGCCTGAGATTAGGCTCTATATACCCTGGGCACTCGATTAATGCTTTCAAATGGTCTCAGGCTTTCCAGCTCCTCCCCCCAAGCATCAGGCATTCTGCGTGCACACTTCGGGTTGAAAATAGCTCCAGTCCTTGCCTTGCTCCCTGGCAGACTAGATTATAGGATTAACTCTTCACCTCCCAGCTGGGCTATGGGAATCCTCTTTCCTCCTTTCCTTAGGTATGAACGATCAATAATATAGATTTTCTCACTTCCTTCTTCCACCTTGGGAAGCTCTTCTTAGGCAGTTACCTTTGTTTTACTGGCAGATCCAGAAGGAGAAAGTGAGGCCTGCGTGGCCCTGGGGAGGGGGTCGTGCTCCCTGACGACTGCCCTGTGGTTATGTGACATCCCCTGATCCGCTTGCTGGGGGCTGCTCTGTCCTTCCTCCTTTCTGGTAGGGAGAGTAAAGGTGCAGTGGAGGGGCTCCAGGGCCCCCAAAGTCAGGATTTCAAATTTGCTTTCTGCGACTGTGCAGTCCCCTTCACTCATAAACATGCAAATCACCCAGGTAATTGAGACACCTGAAGTCCAAGGGAGCCTAATTTGTCTAACGAATTCAGGCTGCACAGCAAATTACCTGAAACTCGAGTGAAAGTGGGCTTTTCAGACTGGAGAGAGCCTGCCTGAGCCTTTGTTTCCAAATGGATGCTGCATTTTCCTCTTGGTGCCTGGCTGGAACAAAAGGGACCACAAACACCAAGGGAGGCTGGGGGAGCTGCTTTTGTCGGTCACTGAAATAGCAGCCACGTTGCTAGCTGAGGCCAGTTCTGAAAGCCACTTGGCACTGGGGCTTCCTGCAGAACCCATGCTGCGATGAGGGAGCCCTGGAGCCTGATTGTTGCAGGAATGTGGGGGCCTGAGCTGACCAGGGTGTGCCCTTGGGTCACACCTCTTGGAAGGTGCAGGGCTGACTGGGGAAAATGGTACATGGGGGAAACTGAGTCTGGCACACACTGGCACACTTCCCTTCGTGACTCGATGGCTTTTAAAATCATAGCTGTTCAGGCAGGAGTGTGGGCTCTGCATAGGTGCCTGGGGAAGGGGTTGGAGGAACTGTTTCTGTCTTCTCTAGCTGAGCCCGGCGATGTCCAAGTAGGTGTAGTGAGGGATGGCTGCAGAGTCAGATCTTCCCACTCCATTCCCACCCCACCCCCACCCCGAGTTTTCATTATGTATCAGGGATGATGGCACAAAAACAAGATCTTTGTTCCTCCCCTCCTCCTGGGCACCTGCTGCTCTCATCCTACCCACCTGAAGGCTCACAGGCCGCCACCAGTGACATCACAGGGCCGTCGCCGCGGAAACGGGCAATGAGGTCGGACAGCAGGGGCTTGATGGCTTCGGGCAGGGAAGGAGGGGAGCCAAGACCAAGGGGGCCAGGGTTGCAGGAACGGAGCTTGCTAGAGATTAGAGCAGACACCTCGAGAAGGAAAATGTTGTAGCCAGCGAGCTTCCCCGAATGGGGAGAGGGCCAGGTTCCCGCTCAAAGGCCCCGTCAATTAGTCACTCACTGCATGAGCCACACCTGGCCCGCGCCAGGCTCCAAAACCTGATTGCCATTCGGGGCTGGTTCTACTTGTAATTTGTTGGCTCAAAGGTCGAAGTGGACTCCTAAGAAAAACAGATTTCCTTGTAGCCATTCCTTGGGGACTGAGCTCCCAAAATTAATTGGCCCAAATTTCAGCACAAATCAAGCCTTTAATTTCCCATTGAGGGTGGGAGTGGCTTACAAGGGGGATAGAGAATAAAGAACAGCCAGAGGCTGGGGGAGAGCTGGCGGGGAGGCGAGGGATCTGTATGTCTAGAGTGTCAGGGGCCAGCAGGTGGGGAAGAGGGGGAGGGACAGGGGGAGCTGCTGGTGCCCTAGGAGGCAAGGAGAGAGGGCACTCTATAAATCACCAGCTCTTTTTTAAAAATGGAGTTTAACCTCCCCTAGCTTTGCTTTTGAATTTATTAGCGGTTTCATTTCCTTGGGTAATAATTCATTATCTCATTCCCAGCCTGGGGAACGGTGCCGGCCCAGAAGTGGCATTTACCTTTCTCACCTTAAAGTGATGCTTTTTTAGCTGTGTCATCTTCAGATCGCTCTCAGCCCTGGCCTGCAGCTCCACGTGTCCCCCCCAGACCTCGCAGCTCCCAGGCACTGGCTGACCATGTGAAGGGTGGCCCAGCTGACCTGGTCGCCCTCCCCTCCCCTTCCCTCCCCTCCCCAGTGCTCCAGGGTCTGCTTCTCTGATGCTATTTGCACCAGAACTGTATTTGGGGCCCGAGTCTCTCTCTATTGTGAAGTGAGACAGCTGGCAGGCTGTGGTGAGATAGAGCCGTTCTGCTGGAGCCGAGATAACTGCTCCTGGGAGGGAACCCAGTGGAGGATTGAAGGGTCCACATGTGTCAGCTTAACTGGAGGATCTGAAAAAGCTATTTCAATCTCCTCCCCAAGTGGGAAATTGGCAGATGCCCTTCTGTGGAATGAAAGTTTCCTCTTCCTCTCCATCCTCTCTGCCAAGGAAGAAAGCTTGATTAACGAGGGTGTGACAATGTTTTTCACAAGGAAAAAGTCCTCCCAAATCCCTTCTGGCGTCACAGAAAAGATCCCCTCCTGATGGGAAATACGGCAGGCTGGAGATGAGGATGGGGTGCTCTCCCCCTCACTGGCCAACATCCATTCCTGGGGTCCCCCTGTCCATCATCCCCCCATCCCACCCCTACCATGCTGCAGATGCTGGGCACTAGGTGTATCCGTGAACAAAGCCATTGTGACCCTTCCTCCTGGAACTGACAGTCCAGTGGCCTGTTCCTGCTGTCTGGTAAACGACCTGCAGCTTGCGTGGAGTGCGAGGAGTGAGGGCATCTCCTTTGGTGGTCTAGTTTTCTAACGGCTGAATGAACAGCCAGTGTTTATCCTCTAATGAGTTTTCCATCGCTTCTTCTCACAGGGGGTCAGCGTCATTACAATCACTTTGTTCTACACACGGATACAGGTGTCCCACAGTGCAGCCCAAGCCGCATGTTAGAATCTCCTGATGCACAAGGCTGGACCAGTGCATCGAAATATCTGGGGTGGAACCCAGTGTCGGTATGGAAGCCCCCCAGGGGATTCTGACACACCCACGGCCCTACACCCTTGCTACTCAAGTGTAGCCTGGGAGGCAGCATCACTTGGGATCTTGTTAAGAATGCTGGATCTGGGTCTTACTCCAGACCTGAGGAGTTGGAATCTGCATTTTAACCAGATCCCCAGGGCACAGCTGAGTATCCTTCCTCACAGACATTGAAACCCCCTGAAGGAGTCACCCTATAGAGTTGTGGTCCTGCCACCTCTTCCCTCTGCTCCCTCAGCCTCGCTGTACCGTACATGGGGGGTCACAAGTCCCCAGCATAGGAGAGGAAGCCACCCCTTTCTCCCAGGTTAGTTGTCAACCTGCTGAGAAAGGAACTGTAGACAAAGGGGAAGGGAGGAGAAACAGGAACCTCAGACCCAGCATGCAAATCACATGCAAATCAGCATCCTAGAGGCTCTTAGCATGTGGGCTGGGGAGAGTCTCAGAACCCTGCAGTGAGGTTAAGAAGTGGTGGTAAGGTTGGGGTTCACCAGAGCTCTGCATCCTCTCTCCAGGCCAACAGTTCTGCCGGCTCAGGCTTGGCTCATGCAGCGTCTATCTCCAGGCTCCCAGGCAGATGAAAGGCTATGAGGAATGGCACCTGGTGGGCCCCCTCCCAGCTCCCCTTCCCCGTGCCCAGCTCCTCTCAACCAAAGCCTCCACTCCTGCCCTCCTTCATTCATGCCAGCAGCTAGGCCTGAACTCTGGGGCTCCTGGCACCTCCTGCTTTTGTGTCTTATTTGTCAAAATTGTAGCGTGTATCAAGGGCTTAATGCCGAGTGTTTCCTCCTGATTGGCACTGTTCCCCCGTTAATGGGCAGCACCTGTTTTCCAGGCTGTGGGAGAAAGAGCGGGGAACGAGAAGAGGTAGAGAGACAGCCCAGCTCATTCTGCTGGGATGAAGGTCTCAAACCATGGGGGGCCACTCACGAGCCATAGGGAGCTGCCCAGACTGAGCTCTGGGTGTCCTCTTTGTGGCCCTAGAGAGCCACGTACTGGGCAGGAGCCGTGGCTGAAGGTGCAGCCTCTCTGGGCCTCCTAATTCAGTGGATTTCTGGCATCTCCGCAGTAAACATCAGACACGTGCAGACTTCTGATCACCTGGGAGACACCTTTTCCCAAGGGCTCCTTCCTCCTCTGCAGGTTCCCCTGGTACTGTTTCTATCCCAAAACTGGGTTCAAAAAGCAATGGAAAAGTAGACAACTGAAACTGACACCCAGAGGTCAGAGTTCAAGTCACAGGACTTCAGGAGAGTCACATAGCTTCTCTGAGCATAGGTAACTTCGGTGGAAAATGGGCGGAATGAGGCCCATTTTGCTGCTTTGTGGTGAAAATAAAATGAAATATGCGAACGCTCCTAATACAGTGGTGGGCACATTGTAGGCGCTCAAATACGTGTTCATTTCTAGATGGACACCAATAAAATCTGAGTAGTTAGTGCAGTGGTTCTCAAAGTGTGGTCCCTGGACCAGCAGCAGCATCTGGGAACTTGTTAGAAATGCACATTCTCAGGCCCTGCCCCAGACCTGCATAATCAGAAGCTCTGGAAGGGCCCAGCCAACTGTGCTCCAACAAGCCCTCCAGGTGACGCTGTTGCGTGCTCAAGTTTGAGAACCAAGGGTGTGGAAGCTAAATGTTACAGGTAATACGGCATGAGTCTCTGTGCCCTTCCTTTAAAGTCACATCGATTTGGTGGGAAGATGATACACGTAGTGATCAGAGCAGCTGGCACTTACATGGCATGTACCACGGGCCCACGTGTGAGGTGCTCTTGCATTAACACACTTAATCGTCACGACTACCCTGAGTGTTAGGTGCTGGTGTTGTGCCCATTTTATAGAGCAGGAAACTGAGGCACACACAGGTAAAGTGATGTGCCCAAGTTGGTAGGATCTGAAGCCAAGCCTCCTGGTTCCAGAGGCTGTGGGTGGTGCTTCCTCATAATATGCAGAGGATGTGGGGGCAAGCAGAGGTGGGTAGGGAGAGCCCGGGGACTGGAGGGAACAGGGTGTGTAGGGGGAATCCAGACACATGGCCACTTTGTGACAGAGCTGGATGGAGGACCGGTGTCCAGTCTGGAGCCCTGTTCCCTGTGTCTTCCTATCCTGCCAAGCCCAGACGTTTCAGCCGTGCATCAGATAGAGGTGCCCTGGGCTTGCTCTGCAGGTGTAGCAAGCTGCACTCCAGAGGCAGACAGCCTGGACCTGGGGAATCAGCGAGGTCCAAGGTCAGAATCTGGTGGAGGAGGAGGCTGTTGCACACATCAGGCTGAGGAGAGGACAGCCCCCTCAGTTGTGGGGAAGCCGACTTCGGGGAATTATCTAAGCTCACAAGTTATCTGACATTAAACTCTCATAGCTTCCTGTACTTCTTTCAACACCTCTGTCACAAATGCAAATCAAAGATGTATTATGTTATTTGCTCAATGTCTATCTTGCTCACCATAAGCTTCATGATGGCAAGGGCTGTATCTGTCATGGGACATGGCATCTCCCCGACACTAGCAAGGTGCCTGGCACACAGTAGACAATGGACATTTGCCAAACGAATGAATGAGCAAATGAAAGAACATTGGTGTTCTTTCACCAATGCTCACACCCCCACTGTGATTATTTTCACATCTGTTTTCCTTCTAGACTGAGACCCCTATGATCACACAGAGTCTTACTTATCTTTGAATACATAGTTCCCAGAACAATGGCTGGCATTGTTTTGTTTTTAGTTGAACCCAATCAAATTCTAAAACTCCAGTGGATCCCGTTGCTGAAAAGATCATCTTCCCTGCCCAGGGAAGGAGGGGATGTCAAAGTAGGAGTCTCCAAAATATTGGACTGAATTCCTTTTTCATGATATACTCATAGATTATAACTCTGTGTGGGTAAGACCAAGGGTCACGTTTCCTGGGTACCAGGACTGAGCCAGGGCAGGGCTCAGCCTTGAGCAGCTTAATCCACAGGGTAGAGAGGTTAAAGCTTTGAGGTAAATAACTCCTGCAAAAGGACTCCATCTGACCCTCTTTTCTATAAATCTAAGACTGTGAGTCAACTTTCAATTAACCTCTTCTCCTAGATTCTGTTCAATGCAAAATATTTTATTCCAAAGGCGGAAAAACTATTTTAAGGTTACCTCTGTTATTGTATTGATACCAAACCAGAACAGGTCAGTGAGCTTCCTGTGCAACCAGAACTACGTCGTCACAGTCACCAAGTGGATGGAAGACGCCATGCAGCAGGAAGGCTGTCCTGGCTGTTCCTCCTCAGCCTCCTGACCCCTCCCTCCCTTGTCCACAAGGGCAGCTGAAGAGAGGTGTTGTTATTTTGGTTAGAAATCCCGTTAAAATGATGAGGCTCCCACTTTCTCTTCCTATCCATTGACTCCCCTACATTTCTTGTCCAACCCACAAACCGTCTTTGATAGCCAAAATGGTGCCTTTTCACACAAAAGGACAGGCAGCAGCCAGGCGCGGTGGCTCACACCTGTAATCCCAGCACTCTGGGAGGCCGAGGTGGGAGCATCACCTGAGGTCAGGAGTTCAAGACTAGCCTGGCCAACATGGCAAAACCCCATCTCTGCTTTAAAAAAATACATATATATACAAAAATTAGCCAGGCGTGGTGGCACGCACCTGTAATCCCAGCTACTCAGGAGGCTGAGACAGGAGAATTGCTTGAACCTGGGAGGTGGAGGTTGCACTGAGCTGAGATTGTGCCACTGCACTCCAGCCTGGGGAACAGAGCAAGGCTGTCTCAAAAACAAAAAATAAAAAAATAGAAACAAAGGACAGGCAGCAAGTCCTAGGGAGGTCTATTTTTGGAAGATTACTAAGCTTGTATCCCAGCCTTATTTTTATCCCAAACTTATTTATTCATGAGCTTATAGTTTAGGTAGTTTTGTTCAGGGCACCTGCCAGGAAAAAGCCAGGGGACATGGAGAACCAAGCGAGATGATGCAGAGAGCTCAGGGCAGGTCACCTTACCCCCTGAAACACAATGCTAAGGGCTTCTGCTCCTTGAAGGAAGATGCGTCATGGAGATATTGATTTGCTTTCGTCTGTGCCCTCTTTATATGAATGAACTCCTGACTTTGATATTCTCCAGAATGCTCCAGACATACATTCATTCACCAGGGACTGTGAGAGCCACCATTTCTCATCTAAGTAGTTAGGGTATTAATGGGGGATGAGGAGGGAGGGTGGGAGGAAAGTTGATGGTGGACGGAATGGATGGGTAAATAAATAATGACATATCTGTGAAGGAACATTATACAGCCATTAAAAATATATGGGCAAAGAATCGTTAATGACATGGAAAATGCTCGTGATATAAAATTAAGTTTAAAAATTTAGGGTTTAAAATTACATATTTAGCACAAGCCCATGTCATATGTTGATGGAAGACTGGAAAGAAACATACCAAAGATTGCTTTCTTTATATATGTCTGTATTCTCCCTGTTTCCCATGATGTGCCTTTATCCTCTCTGTTTATTTTTATTGTATTTTTGAGACAGAGTCAGCAAGACTCCGTCCCCCAGGCTGGTGTGCAGTGGCATGATCTCAGCCCACTGCAGCCTTGACCTCCCAGGATCAAGCAGTCCTCCCACCTCAGCCTCCCCAGTAGCTGGGACCACAGGTGCATGCCACCACACCTAGTTAATTTTTGTAATTTTTGTAGAGACAGTGTCTTGCCACGTTGCCCAAACTGGCCTTGAGCTCCTGAGCTCAAGTGATCTGCCTTGCCTCAGCCTCCCAAAGTGCTGGGATTATAGGTATGAGCCACTATGCCCAGCCCCTATCTAGTTTAAATTTTTCATTTTAAAAGCTTTTTGAAGTACAAAAATAAGACATTCCCCATGTAGAAATAAATGCTAATTATACTGAAAAATAAATTCAAATTATGTAGACATGAAAGCTGTACCCCGCCATTGACTCCTATTAATCATTTGGTATATAGTCTCCAGAAATGTATGTATAATGTATATTTTGTATACAAATGTACACAAATATGTATGTGTATATGTATGTGTATATGAATTTTAACATAAACAAGATCAATTTATCTAGATACACATTATTCAGATTTTTTATGTTGGGGATATCAGGCTACTTTTTATACTAAGAATTGTTTAACTTTTTTTCCTTTTTTTTTCTTTTTTTGAGATGGAGTCTCACTCTGTTCCCCAGGCTAGAGTTCAGTGGTGTGATCTCGGCTCACTGCAAACTCCACCTCCTGGGTTCAATCAATTCTCCTGCCTCAGCCTCCCAAGTAGCTGGGATTACAGGTGCCCACCACCATGCCAGGATAAGTTTTGTATTTTTAGCAGAGACAGGGTTTTGCCATGTTGTCCAACCTGGTCTGGAACTCCTGACCTCAGGTGATCCACCTGTTTTGACCTCCCAAAGTCTCGGGATTATAGCCATGAGCCACTGTGCCTGGCCTAACTTTTTTTTTCTAAATACACAAGTTTTGGTTTGCAGATGTGACTTTAAAACAGGGAGAGTATCCTGTATTACCCAGGGAGAGTGTCCTATCATTATCCAGGTGGGTCTAATGTAATCACCAAGGTTTTTACAAGAGGAAGGCAAGGGTCAGAGTGAGAGAGGAGACTCAATGAAGGAAGCAGAGACCTGAGTGAGGCGGTTGCTGGTGGAAGGGGCCATAAGCCAAGGAATGCAGGCAGCCAGTGGAAACTCGAAAAGGCAAGGAGTGGCTTCTTCCTGGAGGAATCCAGAAAGGCACAAAGCTCTGCTGACATCTGATGGAGCTCAGCCCCTTGAAACACCCACTTTAGACTTCTGACCTCCAGAACTGTAAGACAATACATTTGTGATGTTTTAAGCCACTAAGTCATATTGTGTTGCAGTGGCAATAGAAAACTAAGACACCTTATCTGGCCAGGCGCAATGGCTCACGCCTGTAATCCCAGCACCTGGGGAGGCTGAGGTGGGAGGATCATTTGAGCTCAGGAATTCAAGATCAGCCTGGGCAAAATAGCAAGAGCCCATCTCATTCTTTTTCATATAGTTTTTAGTAAATTAATAAAAGAAAAAAAAAAGAAAACGAATACACCATATCTCAGGTTACCTTCTGGAAGAATCTACCCCAAGACGCAGATTTTACTTAATTCTCTCGTGTTCAGTATGGTGCCTCCACCATGCCTGGCTTCTATAATGGGAGTCTTTCTACATATTTTCCTTAAAAACACACACTTTTTAAGCAAAAAGTTCTGATGTGGAGGTGAGGGGATATAAAGTTGCTAAACAACTCTTATAGGCCAAGAACTGTGTAAGCACCTGGGTACCGCAGTGAGCAAAACACAGATTTCTGCCCTCATAGAGCTTGTATTCTAGCAATTCTGGTTGGGGGAGACAGTAAATAGCAAGCAAAAGAGTAAATTATGTAGTAAGAGGGGATACATACAATGGAATACAAGCAAAAGCACGGGAGAGGAGAAAGATTGGGAGTGTAGGATGGAGGTGAGAAGCCAGAGGCATGTTTGGTTTTCTTTTCTTTTCTTTTCTTTTGAGACAGAGTCTCGCTCTATCACCCAGGCTGGAGTGCAGTGGTGCCATCCCAGCTCACTGCAACCTCTGCCTCCTGGGCTCAAGCAAGTCTCCTGCCTCAACCTCCCAAGTAGCTGGGACTACAGGCATGCACCACCAAGTCCAGCTCATTTTTATATTTTTAGTAGAGACAGGGTTTCACCATGTTGGCCAGGCTGGTCTCGAACTCCTGACCTCGAGTGATCCACCCACCTTGGCCTCCCAAAGTGCTGGGATTACAGGCATGAACCAATGCGCCTGGCCCTGTCCAGCATGTTTAAATAGGGTGACTGATGTCAGCTCATTTGATTTATTCCTTTAGTAGTCACTTATTTCACATGCATTCTGGCTATAAGTCCTTTACAAATATTAAATTGTTTACTCCTCATTATAACAGTACAAATTAATGTGATTATTTCCCCATTTTACAGAGAAGAAAACAGAGGCAGGGAGAGGTGAAATACCATTTGCAGTGTCAGGTGGTCAGTAAGTGTCAGCAAAGGTCCTCGAGGCCAGGCTCTGGGGCTCCCATCTGTGCTCTTATCCTCTGCACAATGCTGCCTTATACCTTGAAATAAGAATTTCAACGCAGTAACGGAGTCAGCCATGCAGGTCTCTGTGGGACAAGACTTCCAGGCAGAAGGAACAGCCAGTGCAAAGGTCCTGAGGCAGGAGAGTGCCTGGGTTATTTGGTCATAGGGCCAGGCAACCAGTGTGACTGCTGTGGGGTGGGCAGGGTGGGTAGCTGGGGGAGGCGTGGTCAGAGCGGTCACTCAGGCCACATTGCGAGGGGCCCTGAGGCCATGATGCAGACTCGATTCTTATTCTCGGAAAAGGAGGAGGTCTAAAGGGTTTGAGCTGTGAGTGGCTCACCCTGGCTGCCGTGCTGAGCGTGGGCTGCCAGGGTCAGGATGGGGCAGGAGTCCCAGCTGGAGCCAGGGAAAAGCAGTTGAAATGGGGAAGAATTATGTGGGATTCTGGGCAGTTTGAAGTAGAGCCGGCAGGGTTTCCCAATAGATGGAATGTGGAGTGTGGGAGAAAGAGATGCATCTGTCCTGGCTCATAGATGTGTGGCCCGAAGAACAAACTGGAAGGACAGGGTTGCTCTATGCCGAGATGTGGGAAGAGTCTGTTTGCTTTCCGAGCGTGGCAACTCCCTCTGAGGATGAAATCGCAGCATAACACGTTGGAATGGCAATAACTGTCTTGAGACAGAGGTGTTATATCCAAGAAAAAGTGTTTTCAGAGGAGGCCATGGTTGAAATAACAATGATTGTTTTGATGCATTCCATATCCAGCGGATGGAAAGCACACTTAGCAAGTCAAGAGAAACATGAAAGAACCCTAAGGGCTCCAGGCCAAGACCCAAGTTGACATCCTAAAGCCACCTGGGAAGTTGGGAGGAAACCGTCTCCTAACTGCCCCCTCCTGGGAGTTGGGGCAAATGGCACCATGAGGACCCTAGCTTCCACTGGTGCACCTTGGGCCACATCTTGCTCCAGCAGCCAAGCCTCTGAGCTGCCGATGTAGGGATGTGGTAAGGATTGCCAATGCCTGTTTCATCGCTTGTACAGGGACTCTCACAGCATCTGCCATTCTTTGCAAGCAGCATGTGAATGAACTTCAGATTAAACTACACACAGAAGAAATTCTTCCTGCCAAAGACACTTAAAACCCCTCCCATCAGCACCGAGCACCAAGAATTCTGATTGTGGCAGAGAAAAAAACAGCCAGCAGAGATAATACCAAATAGTATAAAAATAGAGTGGGCTTAAGGCAGAGAGACAGAGAGCTGTAGTGTCTCACGCTCACTACAAACATTTACAGAGCACGCAGCTTGGAGGCAAGACCAGCCAAGGAGATCACACCACGAAGCTCTGGGCGAAAGAATCTTGCTAATACTGACATCCATTTCTTCGGGCCATCATTTGATGAATATCGAGGTGTACAAAGCTCACAATGGTGTCATGTCAGACATGCTATTGTCTCCGATGGTGCTGATAGACTGAAGGGACTGTTTTTGACAATTTGAGCCGAGGTGCTGATGTCCAGCGTGTGATACCTGGGTAAGCAACCATCTCCAACACAGGCATCTACATGGGCAGGGCAAGAGCCATGCTGCCCAGGACCACCTGTCCCCGCTCCTGCCTTCATGGTCATTCTGTTTTTACCCCTGGAGTTAGGGATCGGAGGAAGGCTGCCGTTTCCCAGCGATCATCTGTCCCTCACCCTTACTGTTCCCTGTTTCTGCTTGTGAGGGCTGTGTGGGTTTGTGCCTGGGAAGGGCATCTTGTAAGGCTTTCTGTTTGTCGATCTGTGAACAAATATCTATATCCAGTTTACTTCAGGCCAGGCCTGTGCTAAGCACTGTCATATAATAGGCTCTCAATAAGTATTTGTGAGTCTTCAGGGATACAAACCTTATGAGCTTACCTGGGCAGAAAGCCAGGTCCCATCTCCAAGAACTTCCAGACATTTTCCCTCGAAGCCATGTCCAGGGAGAGAGGCCAGTGGGACATGGACCGGGGTACCCAAGATGGGTGGGGAATGGGACCTCAGTTCTCTGCATAGAGTCCCTCCACACCAGGCATTTGCCAGGTCTGCTGTGGCAATGATGTCCCACCCTGTTAGTTTCTCTCGCTTCCAAAGCTCCAGGAAAAGCACTCAAGCCAATGGCCTTGGTAAATACAATCTCCCAACCACAGCCCTCACCCTCAAACCTGATTCCTTCTCTCCAGCCCTCAGCCTTGACTGTTCGAGTGAACCTGGTCTGCATTTCTGACCGACCTGTCACTTGGGTCTCTAGTCTCATGCTCTGGGGCTAATGGATCACATCGTCTGGGACAGGTGCCCATGCCTGGGCAGACCTATATACATGCAGTCATACTCGGTTATAAATATCTATAGAGTGCTATACCAAATAATTGTGGGGCATATTTCACCCTGCCTGTTGAACACATTGCAAGAAAGGAATTGATCCCTGCTGTTTCATTTATTAGATGGTGTAATACCACAAAAATCGTTTCCACAATATCCCAAACTAAATCATTTATTCTTGACAAAAATCCAATAAAGAGCTCAATCCTTCTCCATAGGCAGATAAAGCACAGATTAATGGGACTGCCTAGATCAAAAAATGCTGGGAAAATGAAAGCAAGATAGAGAGAGAAGGCTCCTTCCTCCTCCTCACTTCCCCAAGGCTGCCTCAGCTCAGGGTTTTATTACAAAAAGCCGCCTAAGTATTACAGGCTAATCCGTAAATCCCAGCCTAGTAAAATATGTGACGGATTTGTAAATTGTGCCCTTTACAAATCTGATTGAACTTTTTTTGTGTGTGTGTGGCTGGGAATTTTGCCTTTCTCCTTTTCCTCGTCTTCTCACCTTGTCCCGTCTCTCTAGGTCCCCAGTGACCCGGAACCCTGCATCTGACAGTGTGGGCCCCCAGCACTGGCAACGTTCCTGGAATGTTCAACCCTGCCATGACCCTTCTATGATTTGACTGACAGAGGGTGGAGATTGTTTGTGGTACGAGAGGCTGAGAAAACCATCATTCTCTTTATTTACCGTCTATGGGGAAATGAGATTCAGATGGGGCCAGAGCCCCAGGGCCAGGCATAGCAATGTCAGGGGCACAGGGCATGCTTGTAGCCAGGTATGAACGTGGTGAAGGATTTGTACATTGTTTCCAGTGGAGACAGGAGTAGATCAAGCTGGTGACCTTCAGACCCACAGACAAGCTGCTCAGAAGAGCCTTTGCCTTGGCCGGGAGCAACGGCTCATGCCTGTAATCCCAGTACTTTGGGAGGCTGCGGCGGGCAGATCACGAGGTCAGAAGATCGAGAACATCCTGGCTAACACGGTGAAACCCCGTCTCTACTACAAAAAAAATACAAAAAATTAGCCGGGCGTGGTGGCGGTCGCCTATAGTCCCAGGTACTCGGGAGACTGAGGCAGGAGAATGGTGTGAACCCGGGAGGCGGAGCTTGCAGTGAGCAGAGATCGTGCCACTGCACTCCAGCCTGGGCAACAGAGTGAGACTCTGTCTCAAAAAAAAAAAAAAAACAACAACAAAAAACAAAAAAAAAAACAAGGAAAAAAAAGAAGAGCCTTTGCCAGCAGATCTCATTCTGCCCTCTGACTTGAGCCCACTACCTTCAACCACCCAGAGCAAGTGATTCTCCAGGGTCCATCCGCTGTACCTGGTCCACACTGTCCTCGGTGTGCACTCCATCTAGGGTACCAGTCATCTCAGTGTGCCCAGGACTGATGGGGTTCCCAGAAGGCAAGACTTTCAGTGCTAAAAAGTTCCAAGCAAACCGAGATGAGTCACTCACTGGCTGTGCATCCTCTGCCTGAAGTTCTGGTCCTTCTGTACTCTGAGAAGAGCTAATCACTCAGGCCAGCTTTTAGCCGTCTCTGCCTGAAACCGCTTCCCTTGCAGAAGCAGAAAAGTGCCTGAGCGAGATCATGGGCTTGGCAGTCATCCAGCCCTGGGTTTGGGTTCAGGATACCCGTGGCCATTGGAAAGTCACATAGCCTTTCTCGCCTTCAGTTTCCTCATATGAAAAGTGGAGATAATAATACCTACTTCATCGGATCATTGTGCTAATTAAAGAGACAACGAAAGTGAAACACCTAGCACAGAGTAAGCACACAGCAATATCATCATCATCGTTTGAACACATCTCCTTAAGTAAGGCTGAAAAAAAAAAGTATGACAGTGGTGAAAAGCCCTTTGAAAGCTGGTGCAATGACATCACCCCCGACCATCTCACTAGAGATACAGCTCCTTACTCTTGCAATCTGAGCACTGGCCAAAGCCCAGATGTCAGTCTCTAAAGGAGCCAGTAATGCGAGCAGCTGGGATGCAGATGATGGGATGGAAACCAGGTCTTTCTGCTTGGCGCTGTGCCTTTCATAGTTTCAGTCCTGTGGGGCTATACCCCAGCACCCCAGGAAAACGACTGCTTCCTCTTCTGACAGATTTTACAAAGGCAGAGGAAAGAGCAAGCTGGGATGGTTGCCCTGGCAACTTTCCTCAACCACCGCCCCCCACACACTTAGGCCTGTCCAGCATGGAAGCAGGGCTTGAGAAACAAGGAGAGGAGAACGGTCCTGGACCAGCAGACTGCAATGGCATTTCACAGGCTCTAGAAATGCGATAGAGAGTACCAGCCCTGCGAATGAGAGTGCTGCTCCCCTGTTCCTGCTCATTCTGTTGCCATCTAGGGGTGAAATTGTGTTTAGAATTCTAGATTGATTGACTGCTGGGAAGGTCGTCCTGCTGTTCCACCTCCATCCCTCCCAAGGAGGAGGGTGCCTTTGGAAGGGACAGGTGCCCATGCTTGGGCAGACCCATATACGTGCAGTCATACTCTGTTATAAATACCTAGAGAGTGCAATGGAGGCTGTGGGGCAGTGGAGGGCTCAGGACCTTTTCCAGGTCCGTGAGCCTAACAACACTGCATCTTGCTTGGGTCCTAAGATAGGCCTTCTGCAATGAGGCAGGGGAACCAGGAGCAACTTGTGGATAGCGGATTTGCCTCCCCAGAACACTCGAAAAAAGTGGAGCTCCCATCTGCTGCGTTTCTGAAAGCAGAGGGGTGGATCCTGTGACTCAGGCTGCTCCCACAGAGCCAGGGTCCTCCTTTCTGTCCCTTGGAACAGCCAGTTGGCGCCTCCACTGCCCCAGTCAACCTTTATCCCTCTATTTCCTGCTGAGAGTTAATCCTATTTCCTGCCTTCTGGGTGTTTAGCTTGGCAACCCAGAGAGCCACTCGGCTGGACCTCTCCCATTCTGCTGATCGCAGCTGGGAGGAGGTCAGAGAATGTGACTCCCACAGCCATGACCCTGGATGGGGTCTCCCAGGCAGTTTATCCTGCCATTATGGTTCCTGGCATTAAGATGCAATGATTCTAGTTCTGTTATCGAGGGGGTGTTGTGTGGGTGTGAGAGAAGCAGGTGATCAGGCAGGGGGTTGAGGGGCAGTTGCCAGGGTGTGGGAGAGGAGGGGGAAGGCTATGCCCATTACTCTTTTGTGGACTTGGAGGTGAAAAAAAAAATCAATGAGACATCCTATTTCAACTCATCCTGAGTTCAAGTTTAAGGGCATTTGAGAGAGTGCTCATTTTCTTTTCTGGAGTGAGTGGTCATGACGTGAAAGAGGATGTACTAAAGGATGGGGTTCCCATTCAGCGGAGGTTTCATGGTGTTATCCCTCCACCCATCACTCAAAAGGCCTAAGATCTGGGAGGCAGGCTGAGGTCTTCCTGGATAGCACAGGCTGGGGTCTAGGTTTGGGATCCCCTTGGTCATGACCTGGCTCCCATTCCCATACCCCTGTTGCTCCATCGAGAGCCCATAGATCAACCACCAAAGCTCCATTCAGGGTCTTGTAGATTTCGTTCCCTCATGGAGGATTTTAAAGGGAAGGCAGCTAGCAAGGCCAAGAGGCATGAGAAGCAGGGCCCCTGTGTTACCACCACACCAAAGCTTACCTGAGTGGGGTTTGGCGGCTCTTTTTCCCCTGATTCTCCCAGGCATCCTTCCAGAAGTCCTAAAGTCAAAATGCCAGAGACCTGGCCACTTGGGTTCCTGCTAGCTTGCTCCAGCCAGCACCCAGAAGACCACAGGGCATGATGAGTAGAGGGAGTGCCAGAGCAAACCCATTGGACTCAGGGTGAGCATCTCAGTAACTTCTTATTTATTGGCCTCCTCCAGTCCCACAATCACGGGTTCAGCTCAATATTTTATTCTTGTTGCACCTGCTCAGACAGCAGAGCTGCAGGCATTTTTGATAAATGGATTGAAAGGTTTGTCTGCTTTTGCTGAAGCTTCCATAAGTGCCTCTGTATCTTCCACAGAAATTATATTTCCCAACTTCCTACAGTGATTTCTCTCCCCTGGTGACTCCTCTCTTCCTATTTGCTAGCTCTTGTGCACTCTCTCTCTCTTCTCCCCATCTCCTACACACACACATACACACATACACACACACGCACACACACACCATGCAGAGATGCCCATATCCATGAACTCGCAAACTTAACTGCCCATATGACCACTCATGGGATCAATATACAAGGGACCAGAGAATATATCTACCCATTGACAGGGACACACATACAACAGCCGTGCACACAGTACATCCCCTCATGCACACAAGTATAGATGCACACATGAGCTGTGGCTTGTGATTGAAATATCCATGCTGCTTTTTCTGAGCTCATCCAGACTCAGACCCTGACGGCAGGCCGCAGAGACCACAGGTCCACCCTGAGCAAGGGTGGACATGGATGTGCAGACACCAAGAAGGAGAAGCATGGCGCCCCAGTGATCCCCGCCGGGGCCCCAGTGAGCCTTCGCGGAGCCCTGCCCCATCAGCCGGCTGACTCCCCCGGCCCCCCTCCAGCCCTCCTTCATCCTCACCCGCCTGCCTGGCCCCAGCGGCCCCAGTGGGCCAGCTGGAGGCTTTATCCCAGCCACATCTGAAACAGCTCAGGAGCTGTGCCTGGCCGCCAGCCGTTTCCATAAATAACTTGCTGGGCCTGGCTCCTTGCCCTCCTGGTGATGTCATTGGCCTTGGCCCAAATGATGAGGTCACAGGCTTCCCTTCCCTCGCCACTCCCTTGGGGTGGGATGGGGGAAGCATGAGACCCTCTTCACAGAATCTGTCTGCCGGGATCCTGCCTGTCTGCGCCCTATCCTGTTCCAGCCCGGCCAGGCAGTTGATGTGGGTTCTTCACCATCTGGGACTGCCTGCGTGGTGGTGCCAGACGGCAGCCTTCCCCCTCCTTGTCACCAGTTCCTGAACAGCCTCCCAACTTTTCCATCTCCCCACTGCCTTCTCCCTTCGTCATGATGTGATTTCCAGGGGACAGTGGACTTGGTGCCTGGATGGAGCTCCCCCCAGGTCCAAATCCTGGCTACCCCACCCACTAGCTGTGTGACTGCAGACAAGATGCTTCACCTCTCTGTGCCTCTGTTTTCTCACCTTTAAAACGGAGGCACTGAGAGGACCTATCTCAAGGGTTGTCATGAGGCTGACATGGGCTCATGCCTATAAAACACAGCGCTTGGCGCATTAATAGACAAATAAATTGATTCCACGGTCACACTTCCCTGTGCCTGCGTGTGCTGGGGAGAGCGGAGGCTCTCGCTTTGTGCATTTTCAAACATGTGGCAGGCAGAGGCACCCATGGTCTCCTCTCTGTGATTCTCATGTCCCCCACAATCACCAAAGCTGCCATTTTCCCAACTTGGTCTCTCCCCGTCGCCTCATTCTATTCCAATGGTGGCCCCAGCTCTTTCCCAGAATCATTGCTTTGGTCCTGGAAGTGGGAATGGCCAAGATGTGAGAGGGTCTTTGAGAGCTGCAAGGTGTTCTGAGGCCCCACAGCCACGCCACTCCACAATTACCTCCAGTAGAAGACAGCCAGACTCCCTCCCTGGTCAGCACTAAAGTCACCAACATGAACAGTATCAGACAACACAGAATGACCAGCCAGGAGCGCGTGGGCATTGGCTACAGATGTGTGAGTTTGGAGAATGCCCTGCGGTGCCCATGGGGAGGTGACCGTCTCTGGACTGGAGACTGGAGAAGTTTCACTTTGATTTCATCACTGTGCTGTTGGATATGGCAGCCCTGAGCCACTTGTGGTTACTGATCACTGGACACTGGGCTAGTGAGGTGCCAGATGGGTGGGATACACATAGGACTTTTAGGACCTAGTATGAAAAAGAGATGGCAAGATATCTCATAACTAATTCTTTTATATTTATTATGCATGGAAATCATGGCATTTTTCATATATTGGGTTAAATGACATATGCTATTGTGAGCAATCTCACCTGTTTCATTTCACTTTTTAAAATATGGCTGCTGGAAAATGTGAGGCTACACATACATTCTGTAATTCTGTGTGGGTTGCGGTGTCTTTCAAGCAGGTAGCTCAGGCCTGTTCTCTTGCTCAGTCCTAGAAAGCATTCATTGGCTCCCATCCCGAGGGTTCTGACATGGTAAATGTGGCGTCTTCTAGAGCTTAGGGCTGCTGCCTTCAGCCAAAATACCCCCGTACCCCTCATCAGTATCTCCAGAGGACCGGGACCGGGCGCTGTACCAGGTGCTCTGGTTTCCTCCCCACATGTGGTCACTGCCTGCCCACCATCCAGCACCCTGAGGTCCGCCTTACATATTTAAGGGGGGACTCCCTAAAGTTGACCAGGACACCCCCAGGACATCAAGCACTCAATGGCACGTGGCCCCTCCTATTCTCCCTGCCACACCTTGGAACCCCTGCCTAGACATTGTGCCTCTCTTCTCCATTCATGTAGATCTTATTCATGCTTTAAAACCTAAATCAGAAGTCACCTCCTCCATGAAGCCTTCCCGGACCCCTCCACTGGATGGATCATTCTGGACCACATCGTAATTCTTTGCCTGAAACTCAATGAAGCTGTTTCTCAGAGTGTGTGTCCTGATAGAAGGTGTTACATGCCAGGCCATTTCTGTCCACATAAATCTTCATAATCTCAGGAGGCAGAAAGTAGGATTATTCCTATTTTCTATATGAGGAAATTGAGGGAGAGAGATTAAGCATCTTGCCAAGGTGGTAGAGTTTATAGTAAAGAAGCAGAATTCCTGTCCACGGGGTCTGATTCCCAGGTCATGCTCTATCTGTCATGCCTGATGGCCCAGTCACAGGTAGCATCATTCCTGGTACCCCCTGAAAGACAAAGAGAGTGGGGCCCCAGTTTATCCATCACTGTAATCCCCATGTTATTCAATCAGGTTTAGGCACACAGTAGGTGCCCAATAAATGTGGCCTGAATGAGACCAGCATTTAATTATTAGCCCTACTGTGCTTTGAAATTGGATCCTAGCATCCATGTCCCCAAGGCCAGACCTGGCCATCTCCTACCCCTCACCTCACCCATCTCCATCCTGCCTTCAAGGCCCAGTGGCCTCTCCCTGCCTCCGCAGGGAGTTTTGAACTGTGCTTGTTCAAAACTCAGTTATTGTCGAGGACCTCTGATAGCCGGAAATTAATTCCCCAGGTTACCACTGCATAAAAACTCAACTCCTTTTATGGTCTCTACATGCCTTGCCCTTTCCTTTTATGCAGGTCTCTCTGTACTTCTAGGGAATAAATAAGTACAGTGTAACTTTTAGCAGCCTTTATCCACTGTAGCCTTCAGGGCTCCCAGGGCCTGGAGCCACCCAGAACCCCAGCCACAGCTGGGGCATTGGAAGGATTCTGTGTGTCTCACCCTAGAGCTCTCTGTTGTGGGGACTCCCTGGGTCTTCACCAGCCAGGCACGGTCCCCGTTGTGGTCCACAGCTGCACCCCTCCTGCCAAAGCTCCCTTGAGGAGTTGTTGCCCCCTACTGCACCCCCTTCTTGCACCTGTAGCCACACATGAGAGTGATGCCATTAGCAGCAGCAGAAGGAATGCCCACTGAATTTCAGTAACGAGTCAACCCCAGTGCTGATAAAGGCTGGGCCAATGGGCACAGGGTTTGGGGACTCCAGCTGCTGAAATCCCCTCCCACCCCAGGGAAGGGCACCAGAGAATATTTTTGTCTGGCTTCTGGACCATGCCCTGTGATTCCAGGGGGTCCCTCATGTCGGTGGTGGGGTCTATGACCACCCTGGAGCCGCGAAGCTCCCCTCCCCAATTTCAATCAGGACTGAACAATCTCCACCTTGCTCATGTCCCAGTGGGACCTGGACTCGACCCTCTGCTTGCTAGTCTGAGATCAAAGGCCGGTAACTCTGACGATGTTTCTCATCAGGAAGGCAGGGGGACATCTCTGTTCTCCTAGTTCCCACAGAAAGATCTGTGTGTGGGTTGAGTCAATACTCTGTCGGAAGAGAGAAGCTCTAGTCTCTGCAGGGACAAGCCAGCAAAGGGCCCTGTCCATTTCATTTCCTTTTCACCATTTCACCAAGAAACATCCCAGTCTTTTTTTTCTAAAGTCTCCATGTAGTAAATGATGATTAACACCAAAAAAAATAAAGGCCTCTTTCCCTTCCCTTTCTAGTTTTCCTATGTCTGAATCCCAGGGCAAAAACACCTTGATAGGTAGCCTGGTCCGTATACCCACCTCGACCTGGATCTACAAGGAACCCTTTGGATGTTCGTACCGGTCCTCTGAGCTGGGAATCCTTTGCCTCTAGCCTACAGTCCTTGTGCTGCCTCGACTGGATCCAGCAATTGCTTGGGGACAAACGATCATTTCTCTGCTTAGGAATTGTGAGAAGAAGGTATTTAGGCTCTAGGTAGAACTGCCAGATTTAGCAAGGAAAACCACAGAATGCCTAACAACGAAACTAAACCGTGGATAGGGTTTTGGCATAAGTATGCCCCATGCAATATTTGAGATATACTAGAATCTTTCCTCTTTGTTTCTCTGAAGTTCCACTTTAGCTGGGCATCCTATCCCTGGGCTGCAGCCTCAGGCTCCCAGAAGCGAGCATGGGGGTCTGTGGGTTGTCAGCCTGCGGAGAATTATGTCTATAACTAGTCCCACCAGTGACTGCACAAAGTCTTTACGGTAAGGTGGGGTAAGTTTTGTGCTCTGGGATGAGCTGCTGTTCAGGGTGGTCCAGCTCTCCCTTTGCCATGGAAGAATGAAGCCTCCCTCTCTTTCTGGCCTTGAAAATGCCCCGGCCTTTGCTCACTCTCTTTCCTCACCCTAAGTCCCTGTAATGGATCTCAGGGTCCCCTGTGGGCCCCAATCTCCTGTAATGCGTCTGTTGCCATGGGTGTGTTTGGCTCCAGCAACAGTGGCTCTTGGGACCAGTTGAGTGATGTTCAAATACACCTTTGGAGTCCACGTGCTCCTCCACTGCTGCTGCCCTCAGCTCAGCAGGAAGCTCTCAGCAAGCATGTTTCTATATCTGGGGCCTTCCCAAGCTCTACACCCCCATCTCACCGCTCCCTGCCCTCCATAAAAAAGTTTCCGGGGATGGGAACAGCTATCTCTGAGATAATTGCTTAATTAAGGGAAAATTACTTAAATTTCAGCAGCAGCAGTGGCAGCGGCAGCAGCCACTGTGCCGTTCTGACTACAAAAACCTCTAAAACCCAGTTCCCTCAGAAAGGAGATCACTGCCCACTCAACACCTACTCCTCCCTCTCCAGGGAGAAGGCAGGAGAGAACCTGAGTGGGATGTCAGGGGCCTCTCGCACACACACTTGCACACGCACACACACCTACATCCATGCGTGCACACACACCTACATCCATGCGTACACACACACACACACGCAGGCCCCCACCACCTCAGCTGGGCTCTGCTAGATGTTGGCGAGCTTGTGATTTTATCAAAGTCCAGAGGCGGACACATGTTATGGACTGAATGTTTGTGCCGCCCCGAAAGTCAGGTTAAAGCCCTAACCTCGAATGCGCTGGTATTTGGAGGTGGGGACTTTGGGAGTAGATTAGGCTTAGATTAGGTCATGAAGGTCGACCCCCAAGATGAGATTCATGTTTTCTGGAGAAGAGGAAGAGAATGAGGTTGCTTCTTTCTGCCACGTGAGGACACAGGAAAAAGTTGGCAGCCGGCACGCCAGGAAAAGATCCCTTACCAGAACCCAACCATGCTGGAGCTCGGACTTACAGCCTCCAAACTGTGAGCAAAAAACGTCTGTTGTTTAAGCCCCCCAGTCTATGATATTTTGTTATAGCAGCCGGAGCTACGATAACACACTTTCTGGAAAGAGCCTGGGAGCAAACATGTTAGGCATTTGTTTCAGCTACTCAACGAGGCCACTGTAGCATGAGAGCAGCCACAGAGGATACTGAAATGCACTAGCAAAGCTGCATCCCAATGACACTTTATATGTGGCCCTGGAGCCAGAGTCTGCTGATCCTGTCAAAGGCTAACTGTTGGGATGCAGCTGGAATGACTGGGCTTAGGGGGTTCTCGGCGCCGTGGGAGAGGATCTCTGAGGGCAGTCCAGCTCCACCGAGGCCCAGGGAGCTCCAAGAAATGATTGTGCTCAGCTGTGAGGCTGTCGCAGTTGCAAATATGGGCTTTGGGGGCAGGCAGTTCTGGCCCAAATTCTTGCTATATGATCTCAGACCAGGTATTCAACTCTCTGAGTTTCCATTTTCTCATTTCCAAATTGAACATCATCATGGTTCCTTCCTCTCAGGGTCATGGTGGCAGGGCCCAGGGATCGTGGGGTGAAGCTGAGTCTGGTCTATAGTCAGTGCGTATGGGTGTCAGCTTCTGGGAGTGTGTTTTGGATCTCAGAGGAGAGTCCTGGCAGGAAGGTTTTAGGGTTTCTCTTCCCTCTTCCCCTCCAAACTTGTCACAATCCTATCTTTCCTTGGGATTGTGCCTCTTCTGAAGAGTCAAAGAGAAGAGAGTGGAAAGCCACAGGGTTCCTGACTTCCCTGCTGCCCCGGCAGAGGCAGATGCTGGCCAGGGTGAGCCAACCCCACCCCGCCCACCCGTGGCAACCCTTTGTCCTGCCTAGCTATCCTGGCAGCCCTGGCCTGCAATGAACATTATCCTGGCGGGGACCGACCATCCTCCAGGCTACCCACAGGGGGCGCTGGAGAGTCCCCCTCCCCAGCATCCTTGTCCAGTGTCTTCTCTCTCCTCCTTCCAGGCTGCCTCCTGCCTGTCAGCTCTCCTGTAGACAAGGCCACCCATCCAGAGACACTCCCCTCTCCCCTGGGAGCCCTAACAGCTTCCTGTAACGTTGCCATGGGCTGGGGAGAAACCTCAGTCTAGAAGGAGTGGTCCATAAACTGTGATCAGGCATTGGAGACAAGATGCCCATGCTGATATTGGTACCAGGAGAGACGGTGCAGGCACCCATCAGGCCAGCTGCCAAAGGTGGGGCAGAGTTGGCAACCCAGGGGCAGGGAGGGGAGAGAAACCCCGGTAGTGGCCATGAGCAGGAGAGCAGAGCAGAACAGGTGCAAGGGAGCTTGGGGCCATGGGTTCAGAGAGTTTGGAAGCAGAAACAATTCAAGACATGGATCCCGGGGGAGCCAGATGCTCAGGAAGGTTAACCAGGAATAACCGTGCTTGGGTGAGAACTTTGGGATGGAGATGGGCAGGAGATCTGGCAGAGCAGTGCCTGCACACATTCTTGACTGGCAGATGGACAGACAGACATCAGACCCAGCAGCGAACTTATTCCACTATGAAGTGGGTAATAAAACTTTACATGTGGCCCCAGAGTCAGGCCACTCCACAACTCTATATGTGGAGTCAGGGCCATATCTAGCCTGAGAAGCCAGTCTGTTGACAGGTCTGAAAAATCCCCCGGAAGTTAATTAGATCACTCAGATCCCACTGAAGCCTTCGCCATCTCCCTGGTTACTCTTCTAGGTTCTCTGAGTCCCTTGCACAGCCTCTCTCCTAGAGAGAGTTTTAATGTGTTTTAATTACTCGGGGATATATTGGTCTTCCTTATCCACAGTGAGGTTCTAGAAGCGAGGACAATAGTCTTACTTAGCATTATATTTCCAGTGCCAACCAATGGGCCGGTGCAAAGTAGTTGCCAATACGTTATCTATTGATGGCAGAAACCAGTATAACTCTTCCTGGTGTCTATCAACATCCCACCCTCACCGCCAGCCATCCTACCAAGCCCACCCACCCTACCATCTTGACACAGCGCCCACTGACTGGACCCTCAGGGCCTCCTGCTTAAAACATAACTAAGTGATCTAAAGTCTAGATACCAGCTTCCTTTAAATCATGGTCTGATGTTTTGTGTACTTTAAATAAACTGCTGAGTGGATGAGACTGGCAAGACCACCATAGGAGAAGAGACTTCAGGGCTAAGACACAGGGACACAGGGTCAGAGGCAGAGCTGAAGGTTGTCCCAGCACCAGGAAATTGGTGGAGATGTCATTTGGGCTCTGTTAGCTGATAATCTCAGGAGCACCCCTTCCTGGGGTCTGCTCACCCACTCCCCTTCGAGCCCCCTTGCCTACACCTAGGCTGCTGAGAAGCAATGGAATCAACTTCCAGCTGCTCTGCCTATGGGCTGGATTCTTCACTCTTCCTGGGAGACGTCTCCCTCCCACAGGCAATTGGACCAGCAGCCAGGCCTTGGGACTGAAAGAGAGGTCTGAGCCGCGTCTGTGTCACTGGGGCTTAAGTCTTGAACAAAGGCTATCTGACTGGGTTCTCCCAGGCTGGGCTGCCACTCAGGGGCCAGCAACAGAGTGCCTTTTTCTTTTCTCTCTTTTTTTTTTTTTTTTTTTTTCTGAGACAGAGTCTTGCTCTGTTGCCCAGGCTGGAGTGCAGTGGTGTGATCTCGGATCACTGCAACCTCCACCTCCCGGGTTCAAGCAATTCTCCTGCCTTAGCCTCCCGATTACAGGCACCCACCACCATGCCCGGCTAATTTTTGTATTTTTAGTAGAGACAGGGTTTCACCATGTTGGCCAGGCTGGTCTTGAACTCCTGACTTCAGGTGATCCACCTGCCTCAGCCTCCCCAGGTGCTGGGATTACAGGCGTGAGCCACCGCACCCGGCCGACAGGGTGCTTTAACTAGCCTGGCACCTCACTGCACACAGTGAATCAGTCTGTCCCGCACTATTTCTGGGCCTGCTCTGTGGGATTCATACCCTTGTGTGCTCCTGACCTGTAAAACCAGGCCCATATGTAGCTGTGTTGTTCTCCCAGACATGAGGCCTAATTGCCTAAAAGCAGAGAGTGTAGGAGTCTTGGCCCACTGCTCACCTCCTCAGCCAAACGAGTTGGAACTCTGACCCCAGCCCCAGTCTCTGGCTCTGTCCTTGCTGCTTTGGGACCTCCGCGCTGCCTGAGATCCTGTTCCCGTTTCCTGGCTTTGCACTTCCTTGTCCTGACCATCTTCTGCTGCTTCAGCTCCTCCAAGGCCATATCATGATTCTGCTACCCGCTCCCTGCATCTGAGCCCTGCCTCTCCCTATCCGCACCACGCCACCTGCCTGCCCTGAGACATCGGTGGTCTCTCAAGCCAGTCTCCTCATCGTCTCTCATTTTATTCCCATTTCTTTCTACCTGCTCTCCTTGCTTCCAGCTCCTCCACAGATCCGCTCTCCAACACAGTGGTTTTCAAACTGTGGTCTCTGGACCCAAAGCAGCAGCACATGGGAGCTTGTTAGGAATACAAATTCTCCAGCTGCAGCCCAGCCTTGCTGAATTAAAAACTGTTGGGGGAGGGACCAACGATCCGTATTTTCACCAGCCCTCCAGATGATTTTGATGCAGTCAAGGTTGAGAACCTCTGTGTCTAGCATATTCTCCCTGCAGCTTCCAGAGTGTTCTTTCTAAAATCCAGGACAAGCCCTCTCATTCTCCTGCCCCAAAACAGCACATACCTCTCTCTTGCCTTCAAAATTAACTTTCAACTCCCTTCTTAAGAACAGTATCAGGCCGGGCACAGTGGGTCATGCCTGTAATCCCAGCACTTTGGGAGGCCGAGGCGGGCGGATCACGAGGTCAGGAGATCAAGACCATCCTGGCTCACACGGTGAAATCCCGCCTCTACTAAATACAAAAAAAGTTAGCCGGGCGCGGTGGCAGGTGCCTGTAGTCCCAGCTACTTAGGAGGCTGAGGCAGGAGAATGGTGTGAACCCAGGAGGCAGAGCTTGCAGTGAGCCGAGATCACGCCACTGCACTCCAACCTGGGCGACTGAGCAAGACTCCGTCCCAAGAAAAAAAACAAAAAAACACAGTATTGGAGGATCTTTACCATCTTGCCCACACTTTCCAGCCTTCTCCTTTAGACTATGGAAGGGCTCGGTGGTTCCAATGTTGCCTTTCTGAAGCTTTCCCCATCCTCCTGGTTGCTCTTCTAGGCGCTCTGAGTCCCTGCACTGCCTCTCTCCCAGAGATAGTTTTGATGTACTATAATTACTCGGGAACATATTGATCTTCCCTATTCGCAGTGAGGTTCTAGAAGAAAGGATAATGGTCAACCACTGGGTCGGTGCAGAGTAGTTGCCAATATGTATCTATTGATGGCAGAAATCAGTATAAATCTTACTAGTGTCCATCGACATCCCACCTTCACCCCCAGCCATCCTTCCAAGCCCACCCACCCTACCATCTTGACACAGCGCCCACTGGTGGACCCTCAGGGCCTCCTGGGATCTCTCTCCATCCCGTCGTATTCCTGTGAGGGCTTCTAGGCCAGGTCACTTCCAGCCCAGTCATTCTGCAGCCAAACAGCTCATAGGAAGAGTGAAGGCGAGGGCCTTCCCGGGCCCCCTTGTGCTCATGGAGGTCTGTTCTCCATCGCAGGGGTGTCGGGGGAGACAACCTCAGTATCTCCTTCAGGCCCCATCCAATGGTACGAATGATTCCCAACTCCCGGAGGAAAGATGCCCCGGCTTCAAACTACCCTCCTGTGACTGGACTTAAGGCTGCAGGACAGGGCTTGGGGTGAAATTCATTTTGCCTGCTCCCCTCTCCCACTAGATTTACCTTCCCAATGATGTCTGCTTGCACCAGTGTTAAAATGAGCCTGCATTCCCTGTGCACACAGCAACGGCTTGGCAATCCGGAGGCAAGGTGGGAGGCAGAGAAACACTGAAACAAAGTCTTTCTGCCTCAACCCACAAAGTGAACCACTCCCCAGGTGGGTCACCAAGGATGGTAGTCATTGTTTCAATGGGATCTGAGTGAGCTAATGAACTTCTAGGGGATTTCTCAGACCTATCAACAAACCGGCTTCTCAGATGTGTTTCGCCAAAGAACGGAGCCGAGATGCACAGAGGAACTCTCGCCGGACACTCAGGTTCAGGTTTAAGGAGCATGGGTGCTTTTGGGGCGGGGATAGAACCAGAGTCCCCAGTTCTCTTGGAGCCACCCTCTAGGGCCTGGTCCAGGCTCCGCTGAGCCCTGAAGCCCCTCCCACTCAAGCCCCTCCTGTGTCCTTCAAACTCCGGCTTCCGAGACCATTGGAAGGTGGTGAAGGGGGCATGGTGTTTGTTTCTCTGTGACTTCCTGGCTCTGGCTGCAGAGAGCAGTTGGCTTGTGTCACACTCATCCTCAGTCATGATTAGATACACCCCCACTGTTCCCCTGAGCGTGGCTCCAGAAAGAGTCTGCAAGGGTCCCTCTGTAAGTAGAAGCAGCCTCCATCTCATTGGCCCCCCTGGAGACGGCCCAGGTCCCCTTCCATGATGATGCTACACAGACCCGCTCCATCCTCTCCCCACACCTTGCCCTCAGGTCACCTGGCAACCTCAGGGCAGCCAGCCTGGCCAATCACCTGTGGCTGCCAGCATCCACCTGCCTTGCTGTTTATTCAGGCCTAAATGATGGGGATGCTGGTGTCTGCCCAGCAGCTGAGCAGGAACTTGAGCAGGAACTCAAGTGCTCCCCCTGCCCCGGCTTCACCCCCACCCTTCAATACCCGCCCCCCCACTTCCCCAGACCATACTGAGGTAGCACAGTGACCAGCATTTCGCACCTCACCCTTTGCTCCCTGCCCGAGGCCCACTCTGCAGCTTAATCTGTGACATTTAACATAAATAGTTTTCTATTCCCAGCTGACCTTTAATGGCTTTTATCATCAGCTGTGGTTCCTGGCAGCCGTACGAGAGCTGCTGTCGGTTGCCCAAATCTATTCCAACAGAATACCCACGGAGAGCCCATGGTTTTCGCCACGTGAAGCCAGGTGGCGGGGGCCTGGAGATGTCTGCCGAGACTTGAGCTTGCCACTCTTGGCCCGGAAATATCATTACGTGTTTCAATTAGAATTAGTGGGGAAGCCAGTTATTAAGTGGTTAGTTATTATGGTAATGGCGACACTCCACAGTAGCTGGTGCGGGCTACTCTTGCCTTCCTCTAATGGCCACTTTTTAAATCCCTAATCCCTCCCTGATGCTCTGTTTGCAAGTGCAGTAGGATGGAAATGGAGGGAAAAGACCAGAAAGGGGTGGGTTTTGCATCCCCCTCTTCCCCTCCGCGCCCCTTCCCCAGCCAAGATACCGTTCCCAGCAGGTGTGTGCTGTAGTGACATTAGCAAACCCTCCACCTGAAATCCCAAGCCGTGTCTTCACACTCTCAGAAGCAGAAGTCATTGTCAAGGCCAGCGCCCACTTCCACCAACCCCTCTGGGCATCTTTCCTCCCACTCACAGATGGTCACTGTGTCATCACAGAAAGGATGTGAGAGGACCCCTGTGGAGGTTTGGGTTTTGCAAAGACCCTGCAGATACTGAAGGTGCAGAGAAGTGAATGAGGACTCTCAGGCTGAAGGGCAGGAGAGTGGAGCTCTGGGTCTATCTTGCTAATGACCTTGAGCAAGTCACATGTCTTCCGGAAGCTCCAGCCCCTCCCTGCGTACTGAAGGTTCAGACCAGCTCTCAGCCCTTCCTCTGCTCACCTGAAGGATATGGCATTCCCTCCTCAGGGGTGACGGCCCATAGCCGGGTAAATGGGGGACGCTTGCCCAAAGTCACTGCAGCAAAGTCGGGCAGAGGCATGGCAGTCTGGAGTGGGGGTCCTGGTACCCTGCTCCCCTCCCTCACTGATGCTCAGTCTTCTCTGCCTGGAGGAGATGCTTGCAGAGGTGCCTTCTTATCTATCTTGCCTTTTTTTTTTAGACATGGTCTTGGTCTGTCACCCAGGCTGGAGGGGAAGGAAGGGGAGGGGAGAAGGGAGGGAAGGGATGGAAAGGGGAGGAGAGGAAAGGGGAGGGGGAGGGGGAGGGGGAGGGGGAGGGGGAGTGGGAGGGGGAGGGGGAGTGGGGAGGGGAGGGGAGTGGGGAGGAGAGGACTGTGGGTGGTGGGGTGGGAGACTGGTGGAAGGAGAGGTGCTTAGTTTGTTTCCTGCTCAGCTGAGCCAACAAAACAGAAAATGAATCCGTGGAGCGCATACAAGGTGGCAGAGTTGCAGTGCCGAAGCGCAGCTCGGTGGAGGAGGCGGCAGGCACGGGGCCCAGAGAAAATTATCTTTCTAACCACTACGTTGGTACCATAATCACCTGCACGCAGCAGCTCTGGTTCCTGGGGGAGGGGCTACCAGAGAGCCACTTGGTTTGATTCCTTTAATCTTTTGACACGGCCTGTCACGGAGGAGTATGTAATTAGGCCGCACTGTACCTTCCCAGCAGCCCAAGCCGCAGGCATCTCGCAAGATGAGAGCAGGTGCTGCTGGAGCCGCCGGGCTGGGCCGGGTTCTTAATTGGCTTATGTGCTTCTCTTGGAGTCTGTCCTGTTTTTCCAGGGATGCAGCTACCTCCTGGACCGTGGTGGGGGTTGCTCTCTCAAGGGATCTCTGAGGGACCAGGGACCCTGCCATGATGCTGGTTTTGGGGCAGGGTGGTGGCAGGTGAACTCCAGCCTGACCAGCTAATGGCCTGAGAATGTGCCCTGCCTGCTCCGAAGAGCTCCCTGACCCCAAAGACCCTGCTGTGCACGCATCTGAACCCCCATCCCAGGTCTCTGCACCTTGCTATAAAGAGTCAGCCACGGAGATGTGTGTGGCGACCCCAGGAGCACCAGGAGGGAGGCTCTCCTTGCCTGGAAAGAGACCAGCCTCTTGTTTTCTACGGTGGACAGGCCAAAGGGATACAGTCACAAGGGTTTGAGGATTTGGGAAGTGGAAGAGATGTGAGGATGGCCAGGAGGGGTTTGGTGCCCTGTTTTGCTCAGCAAAGAGCAGAGTAACACAGGGCTGTTTATTCGGGCCTAAATGATGGGGCTGCTGGTGTCTGCCCAGCAGCTGACACGCTGTGGGGGTGTATTCAGGCAGCGCTGCTTCCTCCTTCTCCCTGGAGCCTCAACCTCTCCTTGGGTGTGCAGGAATCTTCCCCTCCATCCCGCAGTGGCAATTTTAGAAGAGGGTGGCAACTTTCCCCTCTTCCACAGCCAGCGCCTGCTCAGCAGTCTTCCTGCATGAAAAACGGAACAGGAGCCCCTGGTCGAGTCATCCCCCAGCTGGGAGCAGCGGGGCTTCATGTAAAAGTGTGGAGCCAACCAGAGCAGGGAGAGGGGGTGACCTAGGGAGCAGCCACGTACAGGGATGCCCTGGCCCATCCCTGAGTGTCCTACGCCACTCTGCTAGGCCTGGGAGGCCCAGGCATGGACAGGAGGGCAGGGTACTCTATTGACCGTCTGCAGGATTCTGGAAGGCTAAATGACATGGTGATAATCAGCTCAGCTCTGGGGTCCAAATGCCACTTCAAATCTCAGCTTCACCAGACAGGGGTGACCATAGGCATGGTTTAACCTCTTTATACTCTGTCTTCTCATCTGCAAAATGGAGTAGTAAAGGAATTATTGAATCCTAGAATTGCCGTGAGCACTAAAGCGGATAGCTAAGGCAAGAGTTTGGCACGGGAGACAAGCTCCACAATGTCAGCTGTGGGGTTCCTTTGGCATCATCTCATCAAGTCCTTTGACCCCAGATGGAACAGGAACCTGGGAAGTTTTGAGATCCTAGATTATTCTATCAAAAGGTGGCTTCTAGGTCTCCCGGCCCACACTTCTCCAGGAAGTCCATCTTAGCCACCCCAGGTCCCACTTCATTGTTCAACAGCATTCCCCGAAAGGAAAGCTGTGTTCTCCTCCCAGCCTAAGTTGTAGGGAGGTGAAATGCCTTCCCCTGCCCCCTCTAAATAGTAGTTCTGGGTCTTCTGGAAACTCACCAGCAGCCACTCTGGATCCCTGTGGCCTGTGGACCCGCAGCGTCACTGTCCCCCGGGGGCTTCTGAGAGACACAGCGTCTGGAGTCCCCGCCCAGGCCTGGGGAGTCAGAACCTGCCCCTGGACCAGATCCCCCGAGGATGTGTGCATGCAGAGAGCGTGGGAAGGCTGCTCCATGCCTCCGAGGAGACCACAGTTCTCTCTCACCACCGTGACAAGCCTCAGCGATGTGTCCCTGGGAAATGCGAGCTACCTGCAAGTAAATTATTGTTAATAGTTACAGTACCAACATTTGCAAATAATGTCACTTTTGAAAAAGGAAATTAGAGCTGACTCGAAGTTATTCCTATCAAGACATCACCCTTACGTCTCCATTCTAACATGCTTTCTTGAAGGAGAATTACCGTCGTGATGCACACGCACGGGGGACCTCATCAGCAGGTGTCCACTAAGGAGGGAGGACCTAACCCACCCGTCCTCCTGAACAGCAGTCCTACCCACTGTGCTCCCAAGAGACCGTCAGTCAGATGGTGTAGGAGGCAGAATGGCCCCAGGCAGCCACATCGATGCCTCCTTCTCGGAAATTCTTCCTTACGTTGGTCTGCAAGACGCCCCCTCTGGAACTCTTACCCTTCCTTGCTAAGTCTCTGGCTGCACATGGAATTAGCCCACCTCGTCTTTCACAGGACACAGCTGTTCCTTCCCGTTGCTGCCGTAACTAATTGCTACAAACTGAGGGGCTTGCAACAACAGAAACTGATCCTGTCACAGCTGTGGAGGCCGGACTTCCAACAGCAAGGTGTCGGCGGGATGCGCTCTCTCCAAAGGTTCTCGGGGAGAATCCTTCCTTGCCTACTCCCGGGCGTCCCTTGGTTTGGGACTGCCAAGCTCTAATCACTGCCTCTGTCATCTGTGGTTTTCTCCTCCTCCCTCCCAAATCTCTCTCTGCCTCCCTCTGTCATGACACCTGCCACTAGATTTGGGGTCCCCCCGAATCCAGAATCTCATTTTGAAATCCTTAACTCAGTTACATCTGCTAAGATTCCTTTTCCAAATAAGATCGCATTCACAGGCTCTGGCAAGCAGGACGCAGACAAATCTTTCGGGGGCCACTAATCGACCCACAGGAGGTCCATTCAAATATTTAAAGGCATGCTCTCAACCAATTGCCTCTTCTCCATGCAAAGACAAATCCCAGAATCCTTCAGTAGATCTTCCATGTGATCTACTGTCAGCCTGACTGACACCCCTGGCCCTGGGCAGAATGTCTGTCTCCTCTCAGACAAAGGACTTGAACAATTTTTTTTTTCTTTTTTTTTTTTGAGACAGAGGCTTGCTCTGTTGCCCAGGCTGGAGTGCAGTGGCGCAATCTTGACTCACTGCAACCTCTACCTCCCGGGTTCAAGCAATTCTCCTGCCTCAGCCTCCCAAGTAGCTGGGACTACAGGCGTGCACCACCACACCCAGCTAATTTTTTGTATTTTTAGTAGAGACGGGTTTTCACCATGTTAGCCAGAATGGTCTCGATCTCCTGACCTCGTGATCTGCCTGCCTCAGCCTCCCAAAGTGCTGGGATTACAGGCGTAAGCCACCGCACCCGGCCAAGGACTTGAACGATTTTAACCTGGTAGGGTAGGATGAGCTATGGTGGGCAGTGGGTGGTGTCACTTAGGTAGAGAACTTGAAAAAGGAGGTTCCCAAAAGCAGGGCTGGGACGTGGGTGAGGCAAGAGAGGTGCCTGGAATCTAAGGCACTGCTCTCTTTCAGTCTCATGCAGGCAGGCCCGTGAGTGTGAGTGCTTACATCCATACCCTGGGCCTCGCTCTCCTCTCCCTAGCCCCGGCCTGCCCTAAAGAAGCCAGCTGGGGGACTTCCAGGACCTCTCTCTGGAGAAACGTTCCAGAACTGAGCCACCCACCGACATGAGTGAGCTTCCTGCGAGAGTGAGGGGGGACTCCCTGAACCTCTGCTGGGTGCTCCCCACCGCTGCCACACCAGGTTCCCAGGGGTCAGTCCCATCCCTGCCTGGGGCAGAGTCAGGGAGAGTCCTGGGAAGAGGAAATGGCACATGGTAAAGGGTTTCCTTCCCTGAGGGTCTCAGCCACTGTACCTTATTCACCACGCATGGGAGTATCCAGGGATGGTGCCCCCTGGGGTTGGCCGGTATACAGGTTCTGCGGTCGTTCCAGGCATTTCTCGGCAAACCACCGCCGAAGACTCAGACTGTTTCATGGACCTGCACTTGTAAGCCCCTCCGGAAGCTGAGGGTGAGTCCTGCCTGGCGTGGTGCCTACCCAGCCTCATCCAGGTAGCCGCTGGCACTGCAGCTTAGGAGCTTATGGCTGGTCCCCCAGCCTTCCTCCCCACTCAGCCTCCTGGGCTCTTTTAACAACCCTCATTTGCAGAGCTGTTCTGAAGTTTTGCAGAGAACTTTTTACCTCTCCTTTAATGGGACCTTCACAATGACCTGGACATTTATTCATGAGCCCATTGTACTAAGATGACCCTGAGGTGAAGGCAACAAATCTGCTGCCCTGGGCTCCACAGCTCAGAATCTGGGGTCAGGACTGGTCTCTGGGTCCATCCTCCCAGTGACCTGCTCTTCCTTTGCCAAGCATCTTGGACTAGACGTGCAGCAGGAGTGTCGAGTGAGTCCAGGTTAGGCATCAGCCTGCGGGCACAGGCCTGGTTACCTAGAGTTGCCTCTTTTGACCGAGAGGAAGAATTCATGAAGAGCCAGCCTCCCGGCCTGGCGGGCAAGGGTTTCACCTGGTCATCAGACTTTTTTTTTTTTTTTTGAGACGGAGTCTCGCTGTGTCGCCCAGACTGGAGTGCAGTGGCCGGATCTCAGCTCACTGCAAGCTCCGCCTCCCGGGTTCACGCCATTCTCCTGCCTCAGCCTCCCGAGTAGCTGGGACTACAGGTGCCCGCCATCTCGCCCGGCTAGTTTTTTGTATTTTTTTAGTAGAGAGGGGGTTTCACCGTGTTAGCCAGGATGGTCTTGATCTCCTGACCTCGTGATCCGCCCGTCTTGGCCTCCCAAAGTGCTGGGATTACAGGCTTGAGCCACCGCGCCCGGCCCATCAAACTTTTTTAAGAGGCACCAAGGAAGCAAATAGCAGGTGGCCAGGCCAGGATGGACATGGTCAAAGTGAGTCAGCTGGTTTCATGGAGCTGCTAACCCAGCCGCCACCCTCTCCTGCCTTCCAAGTAGCAAATTCTCTGGTCCTCCTCGCAGTCAGCTTGTACCTGGGTTGCTCATTCTTGAAGAATGCTCGCTGCTGGGCCCGCCTCTGTCTCTGAGATGAGGCCAGGAAAGCCGGGGTGGTCTCACTCTGTGTCCTGGTTCCACCACACCCGACCCCCAGGACAGCTGAGAAAAATCTGCAACCTTTCACAGCTGGTTGACTTTCAGCACAAATGGGCAGGTGCCTAGAGCAGCCGGCAGGATCCGCTCATCTGAAACCACTTGGGAAGCTCCAGGGAATGGCTCTCCATCCAAGCTGGCAGGAAGTGAGGTGGGCCTCAGCCTGGGCCCAGATTTGTCAGGGTAAATGCCACCTGTGGGAACTCAGGCTCTGCCTGGCAGGGGCCCTCAGAGCCATTCTGAGGTGACTCTTGCTTCTGCTGCCAGCAACGGCGGGTTCCATCTCAGGGAGGGCAGGGAATCAATCCTCCATTAATTCTCAGGACTGGTTCTTTAAGCCCACCTGGGTTTAGTCCTTGATTTCACTATTTACTGGGTGACCTGAAACCAGTGACTCAACCTCTCTGAGTGCAGGCATCCTTCTCTGTTAAGTGGAAATAACCATAGAACCTCCAACCTTACAGGTTGTTAAAAGGATCACACTAATTGATGGATGGAAAAGTACTGGTAATGTGTAAATGCCTGGCAAATGCAGTTACTGGTTGTTTTTGGTTTTTTTGTTTGTTTTTTGTTTTTGTTTTTGTTTTTTTGAGACAGTCTCTCTCTGTAGCCCAGGCTGGAGTGCAGTGATGTAAACTCAGCTCACTGTAACCTCTGCCTCCTGGGTTCAAGTGATTCTTCTGCCTCAGCCTCCCAAGTAGCTGGGATTACAGGTGCCTACCACCATGCCAGGCTAATTTTTGTATTTTTAGTAGAGATGGGGTTTCACCACGTTGGCCAGGCTGGTCTCGAACTCCTGGCCTCAAGTGATCCACCCGCCTCAGCCTCAAAGTGCTGGGATTACGGGTGTGAAAATGTAGTTAGTGTCATTATTGTTGTGATGGGAAGCATGCCAAGGGGCAGCCAGCAGCCATACCCTGCCCACTTACCCACCTTTCTACTCTCCTCACGGTCCCCCTAATACCACGTTTCATAATGCCAAGGCTCACTGCTACGGTTATGAGAAGAAATGGGTCCCCTCCAAATTCATATGTTGACACACTAACTCCTAGCACCTCTGAATGTTACCATTTTGGCGACAGGGTCTTTAAAAAGGTAATCAAGGCAAACCAAGGCCACTGAGGTGGGCCCTAATCCAGCACGACTGGTGTCCTTATAGGAAGAGGATATGTGGACAGAGACATGTGCAGAGGGAGGACCACGGGATGACACAGGGAGAACACAGCCAAGTCACCAACCCTGCCTACACCTTGATCTCAGACTCCCAACCTCCAAAACCATGAGAAAAGGACTTTCTGTTATTTAAGCCCCCCAGTCCGTGGTGTTTTGATAGGGTAGCCCTAGGAAAAGGATACCGTTATGTGACCCATCGTAGGTTCTGGAAAGCATGTGTTCTGTAGGACATCAATAGGGCTTGTGTAAAAACAGGATTCTGCAGTGAAATCTGAGAACCACTGGGTCGAGCATAGCTCACCAGGTTTTCTTTACTGGAAGCCTCCTCACAGCCATGACTGTGCTCATGGGTGTTCTGAATCCCTAGGAGGGGAGAGATTGGGGGCATTTCCCACCCTTTCTTGAACATGGAGTCCTCGCCATTGCCAAGCACAGGCTTTGTGTTCCGCAAAACAGGCCTTGGCAACATGCTGGAAGCCGAGACCAGTTGGGGTGGGGAGAAGGCATGGGGGCGGGGTAAGACCCCGGGCCCTCTGCCTGTGCTGTCGAGTCCCTCCATCTCCCTTATCAGACAAGCAGCAGGGCCAGCCAGGAGTGCCACGTTTTATGGCTCTATCATGTGTGAGATCTTGCCCATTAGGGAGAAGCTGTCAACACAAAACATAGATTTCAAGATACACTTTCTACTCCAGGATTATGAATAACCCCTTCGATCATTAGAACCAGAGCAGTTTTTAAAAAATCCAATTTGTTTCCCACTTCAGAACCCATTTAGTTTGCTTCCTGCCCTCTGGGTTGGGGAGGGAGGGCTGGAGGCTGGAGCCTTCTAGAATCCTGGCTCCGGAAACCTTGCATCCCCCAGAAATTGTGCAGGTTTTTCATCTGAAACCTTGATTTTCCTAGGAATCATCTGCTATCCATTTCCTATAACCCAGCTGTGTATTTCTGTTGGAAGGTATTCCCTTTATAATCAGACAGAGCTGCAGGGGGCCCTGTGGAGTGGGCAGCATCCCCAGAGGGTCAGGAGGAGACATTCCAGACAGTCTCCCAGCGGAGAAGTTTGGGAAGGTGCTGATTTCATCTGTCAAGTCGTAAAGCAATGCACTAATCCAAAATTAAACAAAAACAAAAATAATCACCAGGCAAAGGAGTGTGAAAAATCCCCATTTCTGTCTCTCCCTCCTCATCAGCGATGGAAACCGGGGCTTCCTAGAAGAAATGATGCATTCCCCACCTCCCTCTGTTTGTGCTGCAGTGAAAACTGACACGAGAGATTCATTGGAACATGTGCCCTCGTTCCACTCTCAGCCCACCACGGGGACGGGAGCTGTTCATCTTTTTGGCTCTGCTCACAGCCTCCAGAACACTTGTGAGGGGCACCTTGCGGGTGCCGTGGTCGGAGGAGGCCCCTGGAGCTCTTCCAGAGGCTGGCACTCTCCGCAGTTGTTGCTCACCTACCTGCTCAGGCCAGGACAGGCCGGAGTGGACAATGTCTTCCCAGGAGACTGAAGCTGCTCTATCACTCACCAAACCCCCTCATCTGCTGGCCTGACCCTGTGCTATGCTGGAAATAGCACTCGAGGCGGACATCCTCTCTGACCTGGAGAAGGGCAGTGCCCTGGAAGGAGAGGGCACAGAAGCAGCTGTTTACATAACCTCTGAGGGCTGCGATGGGGCAATGGGGTGAGCAGGAGAGTGACAGGAGCCCGGGGCAGCTGGTGACCCACCCCTGGAGGCATTTGTGAGGTGTCGGAAGAGGGGGCCCCTTGAGCAGGGCCTGCAGGGATGGCTAAGAGTCCATCAGGCAGATGAAATGATTTGCTTTCCTCACACTTACCAAGCTTAGAAATGACCTCCTTCGTGCATGTGAATGACTTTATTCATGTGTATGACTCACCTTCTTCATGCATGTGATGATCTTATTGTTTTCGACTCGCTTTTATGCATGTGATGACCTTATCCATGTATGTGACTCACCTTCATGCATGTGATGACCTTATTCATGTAGCTGATTCGCCTTCTTCATCCATGTGATTACCTTATCCACGTATGTGACTCACCTTCTTCATGCATGTGACAACTTTATGAATGTGACTCACTGTTCGTCTTCCCATCCCCCTAAAATATAAACTCAATGAGAGCAAGACCTCTGTCTACTTCTTTTTAATCAGCATGTCCCCAGTGCCTAGCTCAGTACACAGTAAGTACTCAAAACTACGTGTTGAATGGTTGGGAATGAAGGCCAAGGGAGAGTCAGGGTGGGAAGGACCTTGACAGAGAGTGACAGGTGCCTGCCCCATCCCCCCAATCTTAACAGGAATCACCCCCCGACTTCCCACCCTGACAGGTCCCAGGACAGCCTCACCAAGAGCTGCATGGCCATGAACCATTCCCCTTCATAACTCCCAGATGCACCAAGATTGCCACGGAGAAGGCCCAGATGAGGTCCCTGGGCTGTATCCGCTTGCCAGCAGGTACAGAGCGGCGGGTGGGGTCCGCTGGCTGGCCCTGCCACGCACCCCTCAGGCTCCCGCTCCTGCCTCCCCGAGCCTCATGCCTCCCCGAGCCTCAGTCCTTTTAGCTCTCATTTGTAAGTGGGCCTCAACCCAAGCGCAAGATTCAGCGGGAATCCGGCCGGGTTCCCAGACGCTTAATTGGAGCTGGGCTCTTCATTACCCGCACACCTGTTCCCCAGCACCATATGGTCTGAGGTAAATAGTCTATAATTGTTTATCCAGAGTCCATTCTGCCGTGAGTGAGTGAGTGCGGGGCCGCCTCCACCGCCACCTCCAGCTCCCCCGCCATCGCCCTTGCCACTGATCCCTCACCGGGCTGCTGAAGGACGAAGCCCCACACAAGGTTAAAGAGTTTACAGCTGTCCCGGCAGAGCCACCTTCCATGTCCGGGGGCCCCCCTTGGAGCAGCTTCTCCTCCAGCTCCAAGGAAAAGTCCCTGCCCAGCTATGCAACTGCTGGGAGCTTGGCAGCCGGGTCTCCCTGCCCTTCCAGCGTGGCTGAGCAGCCGGGCCCCTCGCTAGCACTGGGATCATTTATCTTTCCCCGTGGAGGCTGGAGGACATCTGAGAAGGGCCTGGGCTTTGGACCTGGACGGCATGGGCCTCGCCTGTATCTCCGCGCTGCCACTCTCCAATTTAGTGGCCTCAGGTGAGTTTCTTCACGTCTTAGGCTTTGGCTGCTGCGTCTTCCAAAAATCAGGACATGATTTTTTTCTGCATCACGTGGTCGTTCGCAACAGAAGGCGTTAATGTTCACGGGGTACGTCCTGTTGGGTCAGCACGCTGCCGTGTGCTTTAGAGATAGGGCCTCTTGGAGGAAGGCGCTTTGATTATAAACACTTCGCAGAGGAACAAAGTCAGGCTTAGGCTGGTGAACCCACTTGCCCGGTGCTACCCCAGCCAGAAACTGGGGGAGCTGGAATTCTAACCCAGTTCTGTCGATTTTGGAAGTTGATCTCCTGACCACCATCCTATATTTACATGATGAGATCATGCATTACAGAGGCCTGGCCTGGTGCCTGGCATATAGAAGAAAATCAATAAATGCCCATTCTTTTCTCTCTGCCCTTCCTTCAGTGGACAGATGCCCCTGCCACCACCACTCAGGCTTTTGGGAGTCATCCAGAGCTCCGGGCTGCCAACGTGCCCTCCCCCAAGATACAGTATAAATAGAGCAGAGCCCAGTCCCCTCCCCAGTCCCCTTGCCTTTGTTCCTGGCCAGCCCTACCAGGAAGAAGTAGCCCTTCCCCACCGTGCAGCTGATCCCCAGATGGCCCTGGACCACCATGCAGCCAGGCAGGAAAAGGGGGAAGACAGGACGGCAGGCAATGCCCCAACAGAGCTGAGCTCTCAGCCTTGGAAGGAGTCAGATGAGTCTGTCTTAAGAAAGAGCAAGGGCCCCTGAGCATTTTGGGGGATCTGACTGAAAGCATGACCCCGTGCAGGAGGCAGAGTGCTCGACACCTTGGGGGAACCAGAGCCACACGAGAGCCTGGACACTCGGAGCACCTGGGGCCTCTCTTCAGGGGCACAGGAGAAGGCTGCTCTTCACCATCTCACCACCTGAGTTTTTCCCTTTCCTGCCCAGAGCTCCTCTGCCCGCCCAGAGCTGCTCTAGGTGGATGGATGGCTTCCCCAAGCCCAAGAGAACAGATGCTGTGTCCTCTTAATCTGCACGGAATTGGTCTTTAATATGATGAAGGGCTTCTAGACCTTTCAGCTCTGACGGATCCCCTATATAGCAGAGTCACTGGCTGTTACCAGAGGCTACCTGGGCAGGCAGGCACCCTCGGGTGGGCTCAGAGACTGTCTCACCCCCAGCCAGTCGGCAGCAGCTCCCCCAGCCCAGAGGAAGGATGAGACCCAAGTCCTATCCTTCGAGACACTGTCATCCCCCTAGATAGACAGACAGCAAGTTCCCAGTACACACACTCATCAGTCCACAAAGAGGAGCTCCACACATGAAGCACACGGCCACAAGGAAGCCAGGAAACCAGGGGGAGCAGAAACAAGCATTGCTGGAGCCTGTGGGGTAACTGGGGAAGTCTTCCTGCAGGAGGTGCCCCCAGGGGCCTTGAGAGCTCTGATCCCCTTGAGGTACCTGCTGGCTCTGTGGAAGGTAGAGAATCAGGCAGGAACGAGAATTGCAACCAAGAAAAAATAGATATGGAAAAAAAAAAAGAAAAGAAAAGCTTTTCCTAGCAAGTTTTCCATCTGCCTATGGGGAGACCCTTTGAAGAAGAGCCTGGGGCCGGAGCAGCAGCAGCAGCCACCCCTCCCATCTCCCGGAAGGGGAAGGAGTTTTAAACAATACTTAAGCTGCTGTATAAATTGGCCCCTAAGGGTATGCCATGTAGCTCTGCCTTGGCCTGATGAGCATGGGGATATCTGCAAGCCCAGGCATCAGGCAGGGCTGCTGGAGTGGTCAGCAGGGTGCCCGCTGCCCTCGGCATTGGAAAGATGCGGCGTCCTGGAAGCAGGAGTCCCACTCCCCGGGAATGTGAGCCTCTGAGGAAATCTCTGTCACTCAAAGACTTGGAGGGCCAGGTGCGGTGGCTCACGCCTGTAATCTCAACACTTTGGGAGGCTGAAGTGGGCAAATCATAAGGTCAGGAGTTCGAGACCAGCCTGACCAAAATGGTAAAACCCTATCGCTACTAAAAATACACAAATTAGCCGGGCCTGGTGGCATGTACCTGTAGTCTCAGCTACTCGGGAGGCTGAGGCAGAAGAATCACTTGAACCTGGGAGGTGGAGGTCGCAGTGAGCTGAAATTGTGCCACTGCACTCCAGCCTGGGCAACAGAGTGAGACTCTGTCTCAAAAAAAAAAAAGACTTGGAAACCAGACTCAGGTGTTCTGGTCGGGGTCCTGGGTGAGGGTCGGAGCCCTGGATGAAAGGGAAGGAAGGAATGTGTCCTGGACTCCTGTTCTACGGCTGGACACGGGACCAGGCACTTTATAGACACTCTCTCATCTAATCTTCGAAGACCTTCCTGCTAGTTATCATTGCTACTCCCATTTCACAGATGAGAAAACTAAGGGCCAGAGAGATGAAGTCACTTGCCCAAGGTCACAAAGCCAGAAGGGGCCAGAGCCGGCATTCGAACCCAAGCCATATACTGTGCCTCTCTTTGAACGTTCCACTCTGGTTCAGGAAGGTGGAGCAGCTGGAGACAGTCCCCAGACCTTTGCAAACTGTCCTGGACTTTGTGGCACAGCCTCGAGCCCTGAGGTGCAGGGGACACACAGAGCTGGCAGGGTTTGAGATGAGGGAGAAAGGCTGTTCTCCCAGGCTCGTTCTCTTATCAGAACACCTGTGTCCAGCTTCAAAGCCATGGCTGTCATTGCCAGGGCCCCATCCACACCTCCCGGGCAGCCAGCGGGCAGCACATGGCACAGGCATCTGGGACTCACCTGAGGGCTTCTCTCAGCCCAGGTAGGGGCCGAGCTCAAGGGACTGGGGAGTGAATGGCCCTGGAAGCAGCCTCGGCCAATGTCAGATGGACTCAGAGGATGAAACCTCCAGCTGCCAAGTTCCCCAGTGGAACTGGGCCCCACTGCCCATGGCAGTAACCTTCTCAGTAGCACAGCATCCTGTATTCACTTCTTCCTGTCCTCATCTCCTTCCCCACTCCCCTAACCTAGTACTTCCCCAGATCACCTCCCAAAGAAATCAATGCATACAACCCCTTGTCTTGGGTCTGCTTCTGGGGGAACCCAAGCTAAGCCCTCCCCTGTGCACCCTTCCTGCCCCCATCCCTGTGCCTTCGGTCCACCTGACCCCCATGCATCAGGAGAACGAAGGTAGGTTTTCTCCTCAAGGAGACAAAACTAATAACAAGATCACAAGCAACCCGAAGACACAGACATCAAATATTACACACCCGGAGTGAGATCCGTATCTCTCTATCTGGAGCGCCGTGCTTTAGAGTGACGGCGCGGCCGCCGACCCTCTCATTGATGAAGTATGTTATAAGTGCTAAGTAATAATAATACTGTAAAATGCCTCAGTGCTCAAGCATGAGCTCTGAGCTCCAGATAAAATGCTAGACAGATAGATTAGCAGGCGGAGGAAACGCTCCAAAAGCCATCTCCCCACAGCTCCCTGGGCCTAACAGATAGGTCCAATCAGCCCACTTCAATTACTACTTGGGGACTAATAGCCAAGAGACTGATTAAATCCCCTGTCCAAGCGCCTGTGCTGTGCAGAGCTGGTGACAGCAGGACAGCAGGACAGGTGAGAACAAGGAGAATGAGACGGGATGGGGGCGCGTGCAGGTCGTCTGAGCAGATCTGGGCTAATCCTACTGCAGTGCCCCATCTGTCCTTACTGAGCCATGTCCGAAGCCCAGGCCACCATCCCCCAGCACTGGCTGGGCCCAGAGCAGGGCTGGCCATCCTCTGCCGTCCTCCTTGGCTGACTCCTCTCCACTTTCCATCAGGAGAAAATGCGGAGGCTGAATGAGGCCACAGAGAACCAGAAGGACAGCTGATTTGCTTGTCCTCAGAGGATAATGTGGGGGAAGGAGGTGGTTTTGCCTCAGAACCAAACCCAGGTGGAGGTGAGCACCAGGCAGTGAGGCCTGCCTCAGAGCGAAAGGCAGGAAGAGGGAACAATGGCCAAAGCATTAGACAAGGGCCCTTGAGGACTGTGAGCCCCAGAGGCTAGAACTTGAGTAGGGGGCATGAGAAATGCAGAGAAGGAGAGGTTCCAACTCCCAGAGACACTGCCTTCCACGGGGCGGGGGTGGGGGGCCAGTGAGAGCACCCCAGGAGCCACAGCTGGGTGACTGTCAGCCTCAATCTCCACTCGCCCCCAGACACCTGCTCCCCGTGCCCCATCTGTTCCAAGGTAGGAAAGGTCAGAGTGACAGCTGTCGCTGCAGTGGGAGGGGCAAGGCCTTCCCCAGTGGAAATGTATCATGTATGTCCTGCTGAGCCGGGGAGCCTTTTTTCATATAGGGCCTTTGACCTTCAGAAAAATATTTGAATCAAGGAGTGCGGGAGGAGGAAGAGGAAGAAGAGAGAAAGGGGGGTGGGAAGGAAGAAGGGAAGGGGAAGGAGAAAGCCAAGAGGAGAAGGAGGAGGAAGAGGAGCAGGAGGAAGGAGAGGAGGGAAAGGAGAAAGGAACAAGGAAGAGAAAGAAGAGGAGGAGGGAGAGTGTGGGAGGAGGGAGAGGAAGCAGAAACAATTTACGCTACATTTTATATTTGAGAGAGAACACAAGGAAACGTTTGATTTTTTTCCCTAGTCCATCTGAGAACAAAATAGTGTGAATGTTGCTGAACATGTGTTTTTTAAAAATGAAAAACAGAGAATGTAAAATCGTATCCAGGCCTCCCAACAAGCAGTATCTGAACGCTCACAACTGGGTCTGCCGCTCCCAAGGGACAGGGCTGTGTGAGGGAGGAGGCGGGGAAGGAGGCTCCTTTGACAACAGGCTAGGAAGCCTCTGGGTGCCAGAGACCATGAAGCCGGAGGAACTCGCCCCTCCTTGTTGAAGAAGAACATATAAATGCTCCACATATGGAAACTCAACTTGTAAACTCTCATTACTCATGAGCCGGAGGTGAGCAGATGGGAAATGAAACGGCACCAGCAGCGGGCCGGGGAGCCCCAGTGTGAGTGTGAACCGGTGTGCGCCGGGAGGCCGAGCCTGGGAGGGGCAGCCAAGGGCGAGAGAGGGCGGGAGGAGGCGGAGGTGGGGCCGCGGAGCAGGAGCACGAGCAGGAGCAGTGCTTGGAGGCTGTAGCCGGAGAGGTGGGATGTGGGAAAGAGACCAGCAGGGAGGGGGCCGCTCACCTGCAGGTGGGCACAGCGGGAAACATGAGTGAGGGGCTCTTTCTTCCCTTTCGTTCCAGAGGGTCTGAGAACGAGGAGGAGCAGTGCAGAACGTGGATGGCAGAGCAGACCTCGCCTGGGCCAGGTCTGGGCTCTGCTGCCACAACCCAGGTACATCCCATAACATTCCAAATTCCTCCACAACCCTCTTTTGTGTTTTCATTCTAAGAGAGGAGGCGCCAGACTGGAGTCCTGCTGCGTAGAAACAGGTCTCTGGCTCTGCCTGGGGGCCCCTCTCTGCTTTCTCTCGTGTTCCTTGCTCTTCCTCCCGTGTTCCTTGCTCTTCCTCCCATGTTCCTTGTGCTTCCTCCCGTGTTCCTTGGCTTCCTCCCGTGTTCCTTGCGCTTCCGCCCAAGCTTCAGAAGCCTGTGGTCACCTCAGTGGGATATGGGGCTTGGCACATGAATCTGTTTGCTAGGGCCGTCATGACAAAGGTTCGCAGGCTGGGAGGCTTAAACAACAGAAATTTGTTCTCTCGCAGTTCTGGAGGCTGGAAGTCCGAGTCAAGGTGTTGGCAGGGTTGGTTTATTCTGAGGCCTCTCTTCTCCTTGGCTTGGAGGTGGCTGTCTTCTCTGTGTGTCTTCACATGGTCTTCCCTTTGTGTTTGTCTGTGTCCAGATCTCCCCTTCTTAGAAGGACACCAGTCATACTGGATGAGGATCCACCATCATTTTAGCTTGATCGCCTTTTTTTTTTTTTTTTTTTTGAGATGGCATCTCACTCTGTTGCCCAGGCTGGAGTGCAGTGGCACGATCTTGGCTCACTGCAACCTCTGCCTCCCAGGTTCAAATGATTCTCCTGCCTCAGCCTCCCAGGTAGCTGGGATTACAGGCATGCACCACCATGCCCAGCTAATTTTTGTGTTTTTAGTAAAGATGGGGTTTCCCCATGTTAGCCAGGATGGTCTTGATCTCTTGACCTTGTGATCTGCCTGCCTCAGTCTCCAAAGTGCTGGGATTACAGGCATGAGCCACTGCGCCCTGCCTTGATCGTTTTTTAAAGACCCCCATCTCCAAATGCAGTCACATTCTTAGGTGCTGGGGTTGGGTGTCCACATCTGGATTTGATGGGGTTGCAGTGCAGCCCATGGCAACAACCAGCAGAGGAGATGCATAACAAGGGTAGGGTGGGGAAGGTAAGAGGCAGGGGTTTGGGAGGCTGAGGCGGGAGGATGACTTGAGGTCAGGAATTTGAGGCCAGCCTGTCCAACATGGTGAAAACCCATCTTTACTAAAAATGCAAAAAAAAAATTAGGCGGGCAGGGTGGTGGGTGCCTATAATCCCAGTTACTTCGTCTCGAAAAAAAAAAAAAGAAAAGACAAAGGAGGCAGGGGCCAACTGCACAAACAGACCCTCTTTTAAGCCCTCAAGTGATGGTGCTAATGGTCACCAGGACAGAAAGTAGGCAGCCCCTCATTCGGGTAGACCCCAATTTATACCTCCTGTGGCTTCTGTTTCTCCTTCTCCTCCTGCTTGGGCAGGGCCTGCTGTGTTCTGCCACCCTAAGTCTCAGGCAGCAAGTGGGACAGAGGTCTGAGAAGCAGGGGACCCGGCTGTTGTTGTCAACAACCCCCTTCCACCTTCTCCCATCCTCAGGGCTCGGCAGGGAGCGGGGAGAGGGCAGGACCTTCAGCCTAAGTGGCAATGATTGCTGGGGAGACTCGAGGCCAAGCCACCGAAAGTGAAGGGAAGAAGAAGGGAGAAAAGGCCAGGGATACTTGGTAAAGCTCAGAAGAAAGGAAACCGAGTCCATCTCTGCCATATCCCGGCTGTGGAGTGCTGCACATGCCTTCCAGTGTTTCAAACCCTCATCACCACCATGAATGAGGATGGCATCATCAGTGGCTCCATTTTCAGAAGAGCAAACAGAGGCCCAGAGGGGTCTGGTGACTTTCTAACACCATAACCAGCCGGTAGAGGACTTGTAGTTTGAACCCAGGTTTGTCCGACTGGCCAGCTTCCTTTCTGCTGCCTTTCCTACCCTGCACTGCCAGGCTATGTCTGTGTGGTAGGTCCCCAAGCTGGAGGGTGAGCCCCCGAGGTTACCAAATGTCAATATCAGGCAGATCGTCAATCCAGGACCTCAGGGAAGGTTTAGAGGACGGCACAAACCGGAAGTCAGAAGTGAGCCCAAAGCCAGGAAACCCAGGATGACGGAATGCTGGAAGAACAGGTGGTCTCCCAAATCTAAGAGGAAAGGCTAATTTGGTCAAAGCCCCAGTCATGGGAGCCCTGAGGTGTGCTCTCGAAACGCATCTGAGCAGGTCTTGCCCTAACCCCACACAGTTGCAGGCTCCCTGGGCCAGGCAGTGAAGGTCAAAACCATGCTTGCAGCATGATCTGAGTCCAAATGAGGGGAACACAAAAGTGAGTCCTGAATATCTCAAGTTCTCTCAATTAAGGGAGATGCTGTGCTTGGGGGATCAGCCAGGTCATAGCAGAGAGCAAGAATCAGTTGAAGATGCAAACTTAGGTCACCCAGCACTGACCTGGCCCAGCCATTGCTCTTGGAAGCAACACACTGTTGGGTGACCGGGAAGGAAGTTCTTAACAAGAGCTGGGATGGAGCTGTAGTGGGAGGGGATCACACATCTCCTCCGGAACGGCTTCTCGGCACTGATAACCGGGTGGGGACCCGAGGCCAATGAGTGAGCTTTCTCTCTCTAGCCCATCTATGTCCAGGATAATGATGATGACAATAAGACCAGTGTCAGGCTTCCTGGGTTTACTGCATGACCTTGGCCAAGGGACTTAACTTACCTATAGCTTTTCTCATCTGTAAAATGTGATAAACACAGCACCCTCCTCACTGATGAGTCAACCCAGGCAAACACCTCCCAGCCTACCTGGCCCACAGCAAGCACCTCTGAGCGTTAGCTGTCAGTGCGTGCAGGGGACGGATGTTGTCCCGCCCTCCCAGCAGCTGGTAGAAGATTCCTCTTAGAGCGAAAGAACTGCCTTGCTTTTGAAAACTCGTTGGTAAGGTCCCTGGTGGAAGAACCTAGGGCTTCATAACCCGATGGGGGATGAACTGCTCCATAAAAGACAAGGCAGGAGTGTGTTGGTTGCACTGGAAGGGGAGGGAGCACAGAGCCAGGGTCAGGAGGGTGGGGAAACCAGGGATTGCAGAAGGCTGGGAAGTTGCCCAGGGATTGCAGAAGTTTGGGAGGTTGTCCCCACCCTGTACCCCTCGAGTCTCACTAAATTCACAAAATTCTCCAGGCCAAAGGATGGTTCTGGGGAAAGGGTGAAGGGCTGTGTCTTGTATCTGCGTCTGCCCATGTAAGGTCCCCAGTGGCCTCAGGCAGATACTGAGGTTTGAAGCAAGCTTTCCTAAATCTCCAAGGGGTGGGGGATTCTATATTCACCACTGGGCTTCAGCTGGATCAGCTAGAGGCCAAAAAAAGTGAGCCACACAACAGAGCCGGCTTCCCATGGACGCGTCCGAGGGGGAAACCAGCATCTCAATAAAACTAAGTCAGCTCCAACCCGAGGTCTCTGCCCGCTGGCTGCAACACAGCCCTCAGCTACCACCCCATGTAAGTGTTGTTGCATTTCAAACAGCAAAGACAGTTGGATGTCAGAGATGGTTTCAGTCTCCGACTTTTATGGAATTCCCAGTGCGAGAGCCTCCGGGCTCAGGCAAAATTTCCCCAGTGGCAGCGCTTTGCTCCCAACATGCGCCTCGCCTCCCAGCCTCCCCACTATTGAATCCAGCGTGATTGTCTCTGGGGCCCATAATGGAATTTTATCAGGGATTCCTATAACTGGATTGCTTATTTGCAGCCTTCCGCCAGCGGCAGCTCCAGATAAAGAATGCAGAGTATGTGCTTCAGTGTCACAAACTGTGCCTGGCCACCATCCATCATCCTGTCAAGACATCACTCCAGACAGCCTGGCTTCAAGCAGAACCAGGTTGGGGATTTTCCTCCCAAGAATAACAAACAGCAGCTAAGTCAGGTTAGGGAGCCCCTACTTCTCCGCCATGCCTTCATTACAGATGAATGGATTTCAGGTTTCCTCATGTTGTCCAGCCAGTCCCCCTCCGTTTCCTCAGGGTCTGGAGCAGCAAAAGTCACCAACCCTCATCCCGTTTAAGAAGCCTTAAATAAGTCTTCTTATTTATGTCACAATAAGTTTATGCAACCCTTGGCAGGTAGGATATGGAGACTGGAATAGCAAAAATTCTTTGCAAGTAGAGAGCATTTATAAAATTCATCCATGTATCTTATCCCATTGATCTTTATGGCCACCCTATAAGGCAGGGATTGTATTCCCCAGTTGCCAGTTGAGCTGAATGAGACTGAGAGAAGTTAAGTGAGTTCTCCAAGGTCACACAGAGTCAGGGGAAGTCGGGATCTGCACCCAGTTCTTTCGACTCTAAATCATGCACTCCTGGTACTCCTTATGTTTCAGCTATTTTTCCTTCCCCATATTCCTCCTCTCCTCAAGCTGTGTCTCTCGGTTGCTGTCTGTCTTTCCATACCTAGTCCCGAGCATGCAGTGAGGGTCTGGCCATCTCAGAAGCTGCATGGAGGGAGGGGCTGGTCATCTCAGTGGCTGCATGGAGGGAGGGGCTAGCCATCTCTGTAGCTGCATGGAATCTGGGTCTGGCCCTCTCAGTGGCTGCATGGACTGGGGGACTGGCCATCTCTGTAGCTGCCCTTGGTCGTCTCCGAAGAGGCACTGATCATCAGTGGGTCTGCCCTCCCCTCCTCTGAATCATAACCAACCGGGATCAGCGAGGCTGGAGCTATGAGGGGGTTGCTTAGAGTGATCCAGTTCTTTTCTTTGATCTGTTAGATCCAGGAGCCAGCTGAGGCCAGCACAGTTCTCTCCCCTGTGAATGTGACAATTGGCCTGGGTCCTGATTCCCCACATCCTGCTGCCTAACGTGATGCACCCATCATCTCCAACCAAGAGACAGGGATCAGAGATTCAACATGTCAGCAAACTACAACTCACCCGCATGCAAGCCAGCTGTCCAATGGGAATTCTTCTGATGGAGCGATGGGGTGGACTGAGGTTTTATACTTGCTTCCTCCAGTGATGCAGAGCACTATTTCCAACCCGAGTAGTCCTCTGGCTCCCAAAATGAGGGAGAAGAGAGGAGGAGAAGGAGGAGCTAAGCTGCACCCATTGTCAGTGAGCACAGGTGCAGGAGAGAGGGGGTGCCAGACACATCTCCACCTCCATCCCTGGATCTGTGATTGACAGGTACTCGTATAATTCATACAGGCCAAAGGGGACGAGGCAGGCAGAATATCAGCCCCCTAAAGACACTCATGTTCTAATCCCTAGAACCTGTGAATGTTCACCTTATATGGCAAGAAAAGGATTTTATAGATGTGATTAAGTTTAAGTTCTAAAAATGGAGAGGTTATCCTGGATTATCTGAGTGGGCCCCATCTGCAATCACGAGACCGAGGCAGAGGCAGATCTGACCCCAGACAGAAGAGGAGAATGCAGCAGCGCCCGCAGAGGCAGAGGCTGGAATGGAGCAGCCCCAAGGCAAAGCATGCTGGCCACCATCAGAAGCCGGAGAACGTGAGGCACAGACGCTTCCAGGGAGCCTCCAGGGGAGCACAGCCCTGCTGATACCTTGATTTGGGCATTAAGACTTATTTTGGACTTTCGGCCTCTAGAACTGTGACAGAATACGTTTCTGTTTTTTACACACTTTGTGTGTAAGACTGTGTTACCGCAGTTGCAGGAAACTCACACCAGGGACTAGAGCAGCACTGTGGTGACCACTGGTGCTGGCAGATCTGTCAAGTGGACCAGGCCCTGGTTCCAGAAGTGAGGTCCTCATGCAGAGGAGAGGACTGCACACCTGGAAGGGAGGTGGTGATTAGGTAATGAACAGTTCTTCCATTCCTGTACCAATTGAACAAGGCAGTCCCCTCTCTCCTATTCACCCTCATCCAGCCTCCTCCCCACCAACCCCATCTACCTCCCTAGAGGGCACTTGCATTCACCTTGCCACTGCTCTGGTGTATTTGTTTTTGCACTGCTATAAATAAATACCTGAGCCTGGGTAATTTATAAAGACAAGAGGTTGAATTGGCTCATGGTCCTGCAGGCTGTACAGGAAGCATGGCGGTATCTGCTTCCGGGGAGTCCTCAGGGAGCTTTTACTCATGGTGGAAGCCAAAGTGGGAGCAGGCATCTTACATGGTAGGTGCAGGACCCAGAGAGAGAACAGGGATGTGTCACACACTTTTAAAAACCGTATCTCACTAGAACTCACTCACTGTCTCAAGAACAGCACCCAGGGGGATGGTGTTAACCCATTCATGAGAATCCACCCCCATGATTCAGTCACCTCCCACCAGGCTCCACCTCCAGCACTGGGGATTACATTTCAACCTGGGATTTGCGTGGGGACACCGATTCAAACCACATCACCCAATATTTACCCATGGGATTTGGGTAGGGACACTGATTCAAACCATATCACCCAATATTTACCCATGGGATTTGGGTAGGGACACTGATTCAGACCACATCACCCGATATTTACCATGGGATTTGGGTAGGGACACTGATTCAAACCATATCACCCGATATTTACCCATGGGATTTGGGTAGGGACACTGATTCAAACCACATCACCCGATATTTACCCATGGGTCTCAGCGCTTCTGCCCTCTCCCCTGGGTGTCAATATAGGCTAAGTCTATGGTCTGTCCAGGAACCCAAGCCTGGAGCAACCCATGGGTCTCAGGGCTTCTGCCGTCTCCCCGGGGTGTCAATATAGGCTAAGTCTATGGTCTGTCCAGGAACCCAAGCCTGGAGCAGGGGGCCTGACTGTACATTGTAAGTCTGACATGAATGGTAAGTGTCCACCTCACTCCCCACCACCTCCCTGCATGGGAGGTGAGGGGAGCCAGCTCACCTGCTTCTTCCTCAAGGCCCCACTGAGACCCAGGACCAGCCCCAGGGTCTTGTGAACTCTCCCTTCTTTCCTGCCTGTCCCCACCTGCCACACACACATACACACACACACACACACACACACAGTCAAAGGTTAAGAGGCTCTTTCTTTCTTTCTCTTTCTTTCTTTCTTTTTCTTTCTTTTTTTTTTTCTTTTTTTTTTCTTTTAGATGGAGTATTGTTCCATCTCGAAAGAGATTTCGGCTGCAGGCTGATCTCAGCTCACTGCAAACTCTGCCTCCTGGGTTCAAGTGATTCTCCTGCCTCAGCCTCCTGAGTAGCTGGGATTATAGGTACGCTCCACCACACCTGGCTAATTTTTGTGTTTTTAGTAGAGACAGGGTTTCACCATATTGGCCAGGCTGGTCTTGAACTCCTGACCTCAGGTAATCCACCCGCCTCAGCCTCCCAAAGTGCTGGGATTACAGGCATGAGACACTGTGCCCGGCCAACAGGCACTTGTTAAAGACCACATCCTTACAGGTGGAGAGGGTGCCTGGAGGGGGTTACCACAGAGAGAAGAGGTGGTGGGCAGAGCTGTTCACCTGAAGATGGCACGCACATAGCCCGGGGGCAATAGTGGTGAGTAAGGGGGGCGGGGCAGGAGGGCATCATGGGACTCAGCTTGAAGATGAAGAGTGAGGGAATAGGAGGAGAAGGAGGGCCAGGGCCACAGGAGCAGAGTTCAACATAGAGAGAAGCCAACCAGGAGTGCAGGATCAGGTGCCTGCGTAGTGACCCCTCCCGAAGGAGGAAAAGGTGGTCTGCAGAGGAGATGGGCAGGTAGAAACCAGGCAGCCTTTGGAGGTGCCTGGCAACAGGGAGCAACAGTGGAGTTCATGTGAGGTGGCTGGGCAGCTGAAACACAGTCCAGAGAAGCCCATTCATTAATCATTCATTCATTCATTCATTCATTCATCCAGCAAAACACTCACTGGGCTCTGACTGCATTGGGCTAGGCTCTGGAGATACAGAGATGGGTGAGAAGCAGTCTGTGATTTCCAGATATTTGAGCCAGGCAGAGAGATGGCAGTGCTACCAGTTCCACTGTGGGAGGCTGGCCAGGTTCAGTGGGTACCAACTCAGGTGAATAGCTCTGTCCTCCCCTTCCTCTCCCTGTTGCACCACCCTCCAGGCACCTGCTCTACCTGAGGAGACATGGTTTTGAAGAAGTGCCCCTTAACCTTTGAGTGTGTGGTGAGTGGGGATGGATGGGCATCCAGTCTCCTGGGGGTGGTAGGAGAGCACTTTCTCGTCATAGTGACTCTCAACCTGCATCTTGAAATGTAATTCAAACTGAACATGCAAGCAAGAGGTGCGGATGGTGCAGGCAGATGGTGTCCCGGGACCAAGCACATTGGCCTGAATGCAGCTGCTCCCTGTGTGGCTGGAGCAGCAGATGGAAGGGCCATGGGCTGCGCTGGATGCAGAAGGATGCTGTCCCAAGAGGTCTGGACATTCTCTCAGGGGCAATGCTGACGTTCTCTCAGTTTCAGGTGGAGCAAGCTCCTTTTTGTGTTTTATAAAAGTAGGAAAGATGCATGGGTGAGAGGAGGGGTGGGCCCAGAGCAGAGGGAGGGAGGGAGATCACACACCATGCATTCCAGAAGGGGGTGACATCACCCCCAAAGTGGCAAAATTGGTTCTTGGGGGGGCTGCCAGAAATCTTACCCTTTATGTTTAAAGGCATAAAAATACACACAGCATAGAAACAGACATGCAGTCTATCTGTGGCATTGCAGGTTCATAGAGGCAGGCAATTAGGAAAAGACTTCTTGACAGGGAATAATGAAAAGAAGATTGGCCGACACTGACCTATGCTGTGCAGGTCGGGGCCACCGCCGCAAGTCAGAGGGGAGACGAGGGATAGGAGGGTGTGGCCAAGGAGTGTCAGGAACGACTGTGGTAGAGGATGAGAAATGGAGAGAGGAGAATCTGCATAAGCCCCATGCTTCTTGGGTCTGGGTGACTGGGCTGGGGGAGGAAGGGGAATGTAATTTACCAAAAGAAAGCTTGTTACGGGGAGAGCTAAGGGTGTACCAGGATGAGTGGTGACCCTCTAAAATGGCATGTCCACCCGGAACCTCTTTATTTGGAAATAGGTCTTCCAGTTCTAATTAATTAAGATGAGGTTATATTGGATTACGGTGGACCCTAAATCTGGGGTCTCAAAAGCTGATGTCTTTAAAAGGCCATGTGAAAACACAGAATGACACACAGGGAAGAAGTCCTTGTGAAAACGGAGGCGGAGGCAGAGGTGATGCAGCTACAAGCCGAGGAACGCCAAGGATTGCCCGGAGCCCCAGGAGCAAGGAGCGATCCTCCCTCGGAGCCTTCAGAGGGAGCACTGCCTTGCAACACCTCGATTTTGGATTTCCAGCTTCTAGAACTGTGAAAGAATAAATCCCTTGTTTTAAGTCTCCCAGTTTGTGGTACTTTGCAATGGCAACTGCAAACAGCTGGTTCTGTTTGGGTCCCTTGGTTTGGAGGTTCCTGTGGAATGTGCAGCTTGACGGATCCAATAGAGACCTGCAGTTTAGGGAAGCAGTGATGGGTGGAGACACTGATTGCTATAAGCATGCAAGCAGCAGTGGGAAGAAGGAACTTAGCTGAGATGATTCAGGGTGAGAGTGGAGTGTGAGAAAGGCAGGGGGATCAGGACCAACTCCAAGGAAATACCATTCAAGGACAAGCATGAAAGAAGCCCCCTTAAAAGGAGACATCAATGAATGAATAAATGGGGAAACAGAGAGAATAGTGTCCCAGGACCTAGGGAAGGAGAGAATAAAAACCAGCAAAAACACTCTGCAGTCCCAGAAGCAGCCTCACTCAGTGCTGGGATCCTTGGGAAGCTGCTGCAAGGAGTAAAAAGCTGTGGCATCTGTGCCCAAGGATGTCACAAAGGGGCATGAAGCCAAAACATAAGCAAGCAAACTTCAAATCACCCTCAAAGAGTTAACTATCAGCACAAGGCTACAGGAGAAAAAAAAATGATGTCTCAAGGCAGCACAGTGCATGATTAATTAACAAATGAATTGCACAGGCTAAAATTATATAAGAGTTCAGAGGACAGAGAAAGCACTTAGGATTTCAATTGTCAGGGATGGATTTGCTGAGAGGTAAGATTGGACCGGAGTTTTGAAGGAGGAGGATATAACTTGTACAGGAAGACATGTGAGGAAGAGCTGGTTGGGAACTGCCAGGCTGGGAGAGGAGTTAAAAAAAAAAAAAAAAAAAAAAAAACAAGAAATCAGGGTGCATTTGGGCAGAGGGCAGACAGGGAAACTGGTGCAAGGAGTGGGTGCTTAGGGGTGAGGCTTGGAGGTTGTGGTAGAAAGGGGTACCTGAGGGTTTGTAGGTGAGACCAACAGTTCCAGACTAAGTCCTGCCCTGGTTTGGACAAATAGAAGATTTTAAACAGGGAAGTGATATGTCCAAAGCAGTATCTCAAAGTGAATCTGCTGGTAGGATGAATTAGAGAGGCGTAGAGGGAAAGAAGATAAGTCATTGGTTGGGGAGGTCATGAACAGTGAGTAGATGAGAGTGCTGGTGGCAGGAATGGAAAAGAAGCCAGTGGATGGGAAAGAAGTTTCTGGAGAAGAATCGATGGACAGGAAGACTCGAGGTATGAGACAGAGGAGCAGAGAGGGACTAGGGGGACTTTGTCTGGCAGCTGTAGTGCTCAGACTCTGGGCTGGGGAGCCCCAAAGCCACCCCACACCTACCCACACAGGAGTACTTTTTCTGTTTGCTTTTATTTTACTTTATTTTGTTTTACTTTATATTTTGTTTTTGCCCTGGTGTGGGACCAGCAGGGCTTGAACCCCAGAGTTCTACTCAGTAGCAGCATCTGGGACGGTGTGGGGAGCTCTGACTCCTCAGGCGGCCTCGTGAACTAGGTGGCACCCAACTCTGCCCCTCCATGCGACCCTCAATGGAACTGCCTCCTGCACAGCCTGCAGGGCACGAGCTGCCTGCTCCTTATCTCCCACAGCGCCTTTTGCAATAAACAGACAGAAGCGGGAATCAGAAGAGAGAAATTCATTCTCATTTCTTCTCCTCAATTCAGAGCTCTATCTTGCCCACAGCCCTATTTTGCAATCTCTCCTCTGGCACGTTTTAATATTTATAGCTGCATGGACAGAATGTGGAGTGTGAGGGCTTGTCAGCCTCAGGAGCAGAGACTTAGGAGAGCTGTCACCCACCTAAGGCCCCAGGGATCTTCAGGAACTGCCACCAGGGCCATCACTGGGCAGCCTCACCTGAGAGGGCCCTGGTGGTCATCTGTTCACTCCCTGTTCCCACCCAAGTTTCACCTTCATGTTGTTGTTCTCTACCATGTCCCACATTGCCGTGAACCCAACCCCAATTACCTTACTGCTTGAATGAGGACCAATTTTCCTTCCTTCATTAAAATATTCTTCATTGGTTTATTAGTTTTCTATTGCTGCAAAAAAAAAAAAAAAAAAAAAAAAAAAATTACCCCATAACGTATTACCTTATAATAACCCACAGTTATTATCTCACAGTTCTTTGGGGTCAGGAACCCAGATATGGCTTAACTGGGTCTTCTGGCCAGGGTTTCTCACAAGGCTGGAATCAAGGTGTGAACTGAGGCTGAGGTCTCATCTGAAGGCTCAACTGGAGCCAATCCACTTCAAACCTCATTATGTGATCGTTGGCTGGATTCCATTCCTTATGGGTTGTTGGACTCAGGACTTTTATTTCCTTACTGGTTGGTGGTCAGAAGCCACCCTCAGTTCCTTACCACATGGGCCTCTCCAACATGGCAACTTACTTCATCAAAGAGCATATCTTAATCAAGCAAGAGGGAGAATGAGAGACAGAGTGCCTGAAAGAGAGAATATAACCCAGTCTTTTAAAGCCTAATCTCCTAGAACTGTTGCTGTATTCAGTTCACTAGAAGCAACTCAGTGGGTCTGGATCGCACTGGAGGAGAGAGGATGACACAAGGGCATGAATCTCAGGAGGGTACTTCTTCGGAGGCCATATCAGAAGCTGCCTCCCACAGTGGGTATCTGCATGTCTGGCTCTTGCTGCTTCACAGTAGAAGTGATGGAATTCTTTAGGATCCCACAGAAGAGTGACAAGTAAGACAAGTAAACCACAACTGAGTACTGAGTGTATATGTTACCATACAGCAGGCCACAAAGAATGTGGGCATCACTGACAATATTCTATGGGAATGCACAGGATGATTTGTAACCCAAAAGTGCAGGGAAGGCTTCCTGGAGGAAGTGATGGGCAGGGACTTCCTCTGTCCTAGGACCTGCCATAACCCTGATAACCCCATGAATATGGCAATAACCTGGGGCTGCCTTCATAGGAACTGCTTCTGGATTGGGGAACCTGAAGGGCCAATTGGAGGTGACTACAGAACTCCTAGACAGGAAGAATTGAGAACAGAAAAACAGAGGGAGGGAAGGGAAAAGAATGGCCTCTTCAGTGACCTACAAATATCTTTCAAAGACTATGGGGTATGGTGAAGAGATGGAAATTTTAGAGCACACCCCACATGCAGTGTATTAGCCAGGGTAGACCAGCTGCTATAACAAACATCCCCCAAATTTTCTATGGTTTAACACTATATAGGTTTAATTTCTTGCAGTAATAGCCTAAAGTGAGCTAGCTGGGATGTTCCACTCCTCCCAGTCTTTTGGGGACAAGGCATCTCCTTTCCAGTATCTCGGTAGTCTTCTAGGCCGCAGTAGTCTTCTAGTCTTCTAGGATGTTCCACTGCATCAACTGCATCTGGGTGGGCTACCAGAGAAGGCAGAGAGAGCCTTTTAGGGCCCAGCCCTGGAAATGGCAGGAACTCTTCTGCCCAGATTCCGTGGGTCAGAGTTCAGTCTCCTGGACCCACCTAACTGGGAAAGGATAGGGAGGCACAGAAATGCAGACCAAGGAGGAAGAGACCAGGCATATTGGTGAAACATTGCCCAGCCTCTGCCCCATGCAGGTGTCATCTAATAGACGAATGGTCAGGGATGGAGCTGGGCCCTTCCCAGCCTAGGTCCTCCTTCCCCCTGCTGCCCACCCCTTCTGCCCCCACCATGAAATGTTCTTTCCCAGTGCCTCCCCCAGATTTCTCTGGCCACCTCCCTGCAAGGCTGTAGGCAAGTTCTTTGGTTCCTGAATGGCGCTGTCTCATGTGATGTCTTTTCCAGCACCTCTTACCTCATTGAAACTTTCTTTGCAGGCACAGAGTTCGTCTCACTGTCCCACAAGCAGAATACATCAAACATTGGTCTTGAAGTGCAAAACCCAACTTCAACTCTAGCCACTGCACTTTTCTTTAGACTGCTAGGTCTTGGTTTATTAAATGGGTGATAGGAAGGGGAGGGGGAGATTTGAGCTAAATGATCTCTAACATCCTTCCAGTGTGTCTCACGTGAACTAACTCAAGCCTTGATTTTCACCAGATGTTCTTGCTCATGCAGCTGTTTCCTGGGGCTGCAGTGCCCCTCCCCACCCAAATCGCACACTTCTGAGTTTCACACAACTGTCACTTGCCCATCCACCACCTCCACCCCCATCCCCCTGCCACCAAAGAGGGAAGCCTCCATTCAGGGAAAGCTGGGGTTGGGTCATTCTCTGCACATGGCTACACTGTCAGACACTAGACCAACACTGCTCAGTATAATTTTCTGTGATAGGGGAATTGTTCAGTAATTGGTGCCACAAATATACCAGCCACAAGCCACGTGTGACTACTGAGCACTTGAAATGTGACTTGTGTGACCGAAGCACTGAAATGTTTCACTGTACTTCATCTCCTTTAATATACATTTAACCTTAATAGCCACACATGGCCCATGGCTGCCATATTGGGCAGCACAGTGCTAGAAATGAAGTCTAGAGCTTTGCCCACTGACTTGTGTCAGAGGCTCTTTCTCTTAGTTACTGGAACTCCCCATAGAAGCTCAGTATGACTGGGGGAACTGAAACCTTCCCTGGGGTTGATAACTAACACTGTGCTTCTCAAGCATTTTAGCGCATGTAAGTCATCTTATTAAAAAACTACAAAAAGAATTAGCCAGGTGTCATGGTACACACCTGTAATCCCAGCTACTCAGGATGCTGAGGCAGGAGAATCCCTTAACCCAGGAAGTGGAGGTTGCAGTGAGCTGAGATTGCGCCACTGCACTCCAGCCTGGGCGACAGAGTGATACATCTCAAAAAAAAATTAAATTTAATTAAAAAAAAAAGCATACTCTGGCCAGTCCTGATGGCTTATGCCTGTAATCCCAGAACTTTGGGAAGCTGAGGATGGAGGATCGCTTGAGGCTATGAGTTTGACACCAGCCTGGGCAACATGGTGAGACCCTGTCTCTACTAAAAATCCAAAAAATTGGCTGGGCATGGTGGCATGCACCTGTAGTCTCAGCTACTCAGGAGGCTGAGGCAGGAGAATCGCTTGAGCCCAGGAGGCAGAGGTTGCAGAGAGCTGAGATCACGCTGCTGCAGTCTAGCCTGGGCGACAGAGCCAGACCCTGTCTCATTAACAATTTTTTGAAAAAGCAGGTTCTGATACCCTAAATCTGGGGTCGGTCTGAGGTTCTGCATTTCCTACAGGGTTTCCAGGTGGTGACAGTGCTGCTGGCCCGTGGACCCCACTTTCAGCAGCAGGGTACGGCAGTGTCCCTTCCTTTCCCCAGCAGGCAAACAGTCCAACTTCCTTCCACCTGGCTCCTTCATGCCATTGGCTCACGCCACCATCTTCCACATTATTCCATATATCCGTTTGAAGGAAGAGATGCCTGAACCTCAGCTCTCACTCCCCCAGAGCCCTTAGACCAGGCTGAAATCATGGGAGAAGGGCCTCGTGGGTCCCACACTCAGCCACACTTAGACGCGCAGCACCAGCTGGGACGTTTAATAACCATTAGAGCAGCCTCACCTGCTCAGCACCGGCCCACTGGCCCCAAAGGACCTCTGACTTGCGTGCCCTCCAGGTTGCAGGAAGGAACATCCACAGGAGAGCCCTAGAGCCTTCCACTGGAAAGGTCTATTCAGAGCTGCACAGCACCTGACTGTGGAAAGCAGTGGTTCAGCCACGAGATTGAGCCCAAAAGGCTGATACGCGGCCCAGGTCTCTTTTCCTGCAACACATAAAACAGCCTTCTCAGCAGGTCACACACACCAACTTATCTCACCCTCACCACATGGTGTGGAAAGTGCTATCAGCTCCTCTTACAAATGGGGAAACTGAGGCACAAGGAGGTTGAGCAAGTGATCTGAAGGTCACACAGCTAGTAAATAGCAGAGCCCAGAATCCAACCCAGGCAGCCAAGGCAGCCCACTCACCTGCAGCGAGTGCTGACCGGCCCTGCCTCACCTGTTAAAACGGAGATCCCAATGGTATCAGCCTCACTTGCTGCCCAGGGAGACTGAGATGTGGAAAGCCTTGTGTCCACTGCACTAGAGAAATATTGGTTATTGTGGATGGGGTTCGGGAAGGTCTGGGGGTGGTGTTTCCAGGGAGCAAGTTCACCCTTTCGCCTGCACACACACTCAGGTGTGCACAACACCTCCATGACGCACACCTGACGCCCTCCTGGGAACAGGGCCTGTCAGGCTCATTGTGGCTGCCCCCTGGTGCTCGGTGCTAAATTCTCCCTGTCTCTGAAGGGAGCCTGCAGTACTCACTGATCCACACACGCATACCTTCCTCCTTCCTTCCCTCCCTCTCTTCTCCTGGACACACCTCCATCCAAGAATTTTCAGGCCGATCCAGATTGATACTGTTCCTGTTCATGGTCGGTGACTGTTCCTTGGGCCACCCAGCCTTCATTCCTGTTCTTGAGCTTTAGGACACATCATCGTCATCACATCCCATGTGAACCTGACCCCACTCCTGACTCCCAGAGCACAGGACCGGTTCATGGATGCCCATGTGCTTCAGTCCGGCACAAACCTGGCTTTTATTGGTTGAGGAAGAGAAGCTCACTCTTTTTCCCAGGGCTGGAGCTGTGGGCCACCATCTTGCCCCAACTGCCTGAGCAGAGACCAGTGCAGAAGGAAGCAGAACTGAGAAATCCAGAGACCAAATCTCGATTCCACCATCGAGCCCCAGGTTTGGCCAGGCATAGGTATTTCAGTCAAGGGAACCAGTGAGAGACATGCCCGCCCTTTTGGTCTTCATGAAGCCATTTTGAGGTGCATCTTCTGTCACTTCTGGCCAGAAGATCTGACACAGCCCTTTGCCTCCTTGACTCTCTACGAGCTCCCCTCCCAACCCCTCACACCACCCTGTCCCACAGCTGCTGCCCTGGACTCTTACAGGGAGGCAGGCCTGCTCTCCTCCAGCCTGAGAGACCTGGGTTTGCCACAGTTCAGCACGCACCAAGAGGGGGGTGCCCACGGAGCTGCCCGCTGCCCTTTTGCTATCCAGCTGGCGGCAGTTGGGCTCAACCACCCACCACCAGGAGCTAATTCTGCAGTTCTCAAAGAGAGGGAGCAAGGATGGCACCCCTGGCATGGCTGCTCACAGCCCAGTCTACCCTCCACATGCCTTGACTTGGCCTGAGGTGCCCTGGCAGAGAGCCATGACCCCAGAGCCCAGTGCACTTAGCAGGCTGGGTCTTGCCCCTGTCCAGGACCTTAATGAAGACAGAGCTGCCATATTGATGCAGTACTGGGACATCTACCCCAGACCCTCAGACTGCAAGTCTATAGCCTGCAGCTTTCTCTGCTCATGTTGTCAGGAGCACAAATAAATGTGCAAAGCTGTCATATGTTCCAACACCCATCCTGCATCCCCAAGGCCTGGACGATGATTCACAGCCCTGGGTGGTGAAGGGAGCATGGGACACCACCCTCACTGCAGCTTCCTTAGCCTCATCAGGGCTAAGCCCCACTTCTTCTGGGAGCTGGCCTAGCTTAACCCAACTCCACCCAAGTGTGTCAGATTCAGGGGCAATCAAGCATAGGGCCTCCAAAAACAGACAGCAGCCTTCCAATCCTAGTCTGTCACTTACCAGCAGTGGGACCTTATTAATGGGCTTCCCTGGTCCTCAGCATCCTCATCTGTAAGACGGGGCCCTAGTGCACCTGCCCAAGCACAAGACAAACCAAAGTGATGGGTGAAATCATTGGGCCACCACAAGTGTGAGGGAGATGATGGTTGTTATCAATATGATTATCCGATTATCAGACATCATCACCCGCAATTACTGTCACTAGGCAGGGTCTCCAGGATCTCTGCCTCCCGCAATACACACAGACCCTTCATCACACACGTGCACACGCACACACATACACGCCAAGTTACATCAGCATTCATTCCCAGTTTGCCTAAAGCAGATTTTTCACCTGAAAATTCAGGACTCCTTGCCAGGTCCCTCTTTCTGGCCTGGCACACAGGGGCCCTGCCCTCGTTCTGCTGTCAGAGACACATGTCTGCAAAGCCAAGCGAGTTTAGGAAAGAAAATTTGTTGTAAATTGGAATCCTAATGCATTCCAAATAGAGGTGATTTTCGCGTTATTGGCTGTGTGGACAGAACTGTGCCACTGCCTCCCTCTGTGGGGTCGGGGAGGGCAAGAGCACAGCTATTGTTCCGCATTGGATGCTGGGTTTGAGTCCATTGCAGAATCAAAGTCTGGAATCTCAGAGTCAAGAGGCAGCTTTAAGACCATTGCATCCCCAGCAGCTCTCACAGAGGCTGCTCTGGACAGCCCGATTCCCCTGGGCCCTGGCTCCTGAAGGCCTGGCCCAGGGCTCTTCATGCAATTTATTTCCAGGTTATTTGGGCTCTATCTGTTTGGTCCTGAGAGTCTCCTGCCTACTTCTTTCAACAGGGATGCTCACAACAGGACTCCACAGCCAGTGCTGTGTGCGTCCTCTGTCCCATGCCCCACAGCGCCTGTAGCAGCTAGATCTGGGTCTCGTTCATCCATGGTGATATCGGCCAAGACCAGAGCTGGAACATCCTTCCCCTCCCAGGAAACCTGGGTGTCCAGAAAGCCCCTTTCCCTCAGGGATCTTCAGCTGGGCTCTAAGATCTCAGAAGCGTCTCCCATGTGTGGCTATCTGCATTTTGTCAACAATCTCATAGCTGCAAAAACTCCCAAAGTGGGCACAGCAGGGAAGAAGGTATTGGAAGGAAGCATTTCCTGGGACCTGCCCCAAATGGGAGGTGGGGACTGCTGGACAGGCCAGCTCCATGCCTTCTCCAGCCTCCCTCTCCTAGCACTGCTGAGCAAGATGTTGATTTTAAGAGAAGGACGTTGATTTTAAGAGCTACCCATTCCAGTGGCAGTTAAAAGGCTCTGGCAGAGGCACGGGGCTTGTGCTGAGAGCTGGGAAGAGGTTTAATTAATTGCTCTAGTCCCTGGGAGCCTCATCAGCTCAGCCAGGAGCTCCATCGATCCGTACTCTCACACCTGATAGAGCCTTGGCAGGCGAAGCCAGAGGGGACACAGGGCTGAGGAAGGGACTGATCCCTAGGCAGGAGAAGGATGTGCTTTTGCTCAGCACCCTATAGCACACCCACCAAATCACACCCACCCCTACACACACATCCGGCATACAAGATGCACCTCCCCATACAAAAGTAGAGGGCCTGTGGGCATGGGGATCCCACTTTCCTGTTTGCCTGAGGCACCTCCCGGTTTACCTGTTATCGTGATGTAATTATTAATAGTACCTTTCCTAGTTTAGAGGATAATTTACCTGATCACCTACTTGAGGGGAGCTTAGGAGAGCCAGAGGGGTAGGAGCAGATTGGAGAGATGCTACCGAGGATGGAGACATCGGTCCTCTTTGCTTTGTTCTCTGTCCGGATCCTGTATCCTGGGCAGAGACCCCCTGAGAGTGGCTAATGAAGATTGCTATATCCTCCTCAACTCAGATGAGGATTCCCCAGTGTCAAATTCAGGAACACGAATCATGTGATACTCTGCTTCAAAACCTCACAGTGTGGTAAAAACCCTTAGCTTTTAGGCAGGGTAAATGATTATATCTGCTATTATAAATCACAAAGACCTTTCTTATCGAGGTATCTGCATATCTGCTGCATGGTTATTGGTGTCAGGGAATCCGTTTTAAACTGTAAGTCCCCAGGGAAGATGTGGAAAGCATGTTGCATCTCAGCTCTGGATCTCGGCATTCGTGGCTGCCTGCTGGATTGGAGTATGAAGGATTCTGAGGCTGTGTCCCAGTTGAACATAGGAATATCATGAATTACATCTGCTTGGGGCACGGGAGATGAATTGGTGAGATCCTTGACTGGTATCTGTCACTCTCGTCCCAGAGGGTATCAGAAGTCTCAGGGTATCTCTCTCTGCAGAGCCCTGGCCTAGTGCCATGCTTGAATGAATGTTTGGGAGTGACCCTGGGAATACTCTGCATTGCCTACAGGGCTCTCTCTCCAACTGCAGTACAGTCTCACTGCAAAGAGGGCACGGTGTTGGCTGCTGGTTATTGGGAAGAAAATTGGACAAGTCTGGGACCAAGAGATAGTTGGGTGGGCAAGATACCTTCTCAGAATAGCATCAGCCCTTGGAGAAATGGTCTGCCCCTGCCCGGTACCAGGCATCGCTGTGATACATCCAAAAGGATACTTGGACATCCTGCCCCTCTCTGTCCTGTCTTCCTCCATCAGACCTCAGCCCCCAGCTTCTCAGGCAGGACAGCAGGGAGGCTGGCTCTGCCTCTTACTCTCAGAACCTTACTCTGGCCTGCTTGTTAAAAAATTCCACCCTTAAGAAATATCTAATGTAAATGACGAGTTAATGGGTGCAGCAAACCAACATGGCACATGTATACCTATGTAACAAACCTGCACATTGTGCACATGTACCCTAGAACTTAAAGTAGATACATATATATATAAAAGTAGAATTTCACCCTTAGAGAGGGAGGCAGCAATGCCGAAGCTTTCTCGGCTCCACAGTCAGAGCTGCCACTTCTGTGGCAGGTGTTTCTTTGAGGTCTGTTTGGTCTCTTCAGTCACAACCACCCACCTCAGACAGGATGTTGTGTGTTCTCGGGTATCAGAGGAAGTATTTGCAAACAGGCCCATCTGTTCAAATGAGAACCAGGCTCCTCTCCCAAGCCTCACAAGGTCGCAAAGCCGGCGGTATCAGAAGCTCTGCCGAATCCTTTATTATGTGTCTTTCCAGCCAGCGGCTGATGAGAGATCATGTGTGTGCTGACTCTCGGCTCTTTCAAATCATGTTGATTTGAAATTCAGCTGATCCAGAAGGGGCCGGTCCTCCATGTTGGCCATTTCAGGTCAGCTCCATAAAGCATGCAGAGGATGGGTTTTCAGGATGGAAACACACGGCTGATATTTGCAAAGCTAGTTCATCCAGGAACATGAGTACAGGGTGAGTTTGGGGGAGTGGGTAAGGTACAGGTGGCAATTAAGTCACTGCGGTGTGACTCCCGTGCTGTCAGCGAAAAGATTGACCTTCCTGGCTGGGCACGGTGGTTCATGCCTGTAATCCCAGCACTTTGGGAGGCCGATGGGGTGGTGAATCACGAGATCAGGAGATGAAGACTAGCCTGGCCAACATGGTGAAACCCTATCTCTACTAAAAATACAAAAAATTAGCCGGGTGTAGTGGCAGGCACCTGTAGTCCCAGCTACTCGGGTGAGGCAGGAGAATCACTTGAACCTGAGAGACAGAGGTTGCAGTGAGCTGAGATTGTGTCACTGCATTCCAGCCTGGGCAATAAAGTGAGACTCCATCTCAGAGAAAAAAAAAGGCCAGGCACGGACGCTCATGCCAGTAATCCCAGCACTTTTGGGAGGCTGAGGTGGGCAGATCAGGAGCTGGGCAGATCACAATGTCAGGAGTTCGAGACCAGCCTGACCAAAATGGTGAAACCCCATCTTTACTAAAAATACAAAAATTAGCCAGGCATGGTGGTGCATGCCGGTAATCCCAGCTACTTGGGAGGCTGAGGCAGGAGAATCACTTGAACCCAGGAGGCAATGGTTGCAGTGAGCCGAGATTGCGCCACTGCACTCCAGCCTGGGCAACAGAGCGAGACTCCATCTAAAAAAAAAAAAAAAAAAAAAAGATTGACCTTCCTGATTCTATGAACCGTGGCTGATGTCATGATTACCCAGAAAATAATCCCACTGGCTGAATTGTGAAGCTAAAGAATTCTGGACCCCAGAATTCCACTTCACCAGTGACAGCAGCCAATGAAGGAACCATGTCCACATACCACACTGAGGCTAAGCCTCCGGACGGACCTCTCCACTTTTCCCTTAGACTTTGTCTCAGTATAGTCCTATATGATGTCAAAATAGCTTCCTAGGTTCAGCCCAAATCTCTGACTCGGGAATATGGAGGTTTAAATGGTCTAAAATGTTCCTGTATGAAGGCAGATGAAAGAGACAGAGGAACCCCTTCCTTCAGTGACAGTGGGGTTGCTTCTTATAAAGGGCTGATTTTGTGCACTTTTTCTGAACTTGAGGTACATTCAAAGCTGATTCTAAGTAAAACTATTGAGCAGTTCCACTTTTAATGTGTTCGTCCCACAGGTTCTTGGTACCTGTTTGAACTGCCCTAAAAACAATCCCTAAATCCATAGACCTTTGCTGTCACTGGTCTTAGTTCGGGTTCGCCCAAAAGCAGGTCCTGAGAGGAGGATCCTGTGTACCTTTAGGAGATACAGGACCACTGCCAGGGAGGCAGGAGGGTACACAGGGAGGACAGGCAGCAGGGGAGGAGGAGGAGCAGGGGATCAAGCCAGCACCCATGCTGGCAGTTGGAGCTTAATCCTCCGGGGTCCTCTGGTGACCTGTAGAACAGATGCCTCCAAGTCCTCCCTGCTGAGGGCAAGGTAGCTGGGGTATTTATACACCCAGTCCCCTCAGCCACTAGCTGAGGGCTGCTCTGGTGGGGGATATTCATTTCCCCTCTTCTGACAAAGCAAACTTTTACAGCTTTAGAAAAAGCCCTCAGGCAAAGAGATGCAGACACTGGCAGGTGGAGTCAACAGGAGACCATGGAAGCCACCAGACCCCGTCTATCGCAAGTCACAGCACACTGTAGCTCAGAGCCCAAGGTGACATTCCTGTCCTAGGCACAGGAGACAGGAGATTCAGCACCAGCCCTGGGCCCGAAGGCCTGAAGTGGCTGCTGTCTCAGGGCCCAGGGCTGGTGTCAGCCACGCCAGCAAGTGGCTACGGTGGGTGACAACCACATTGCTGCCTTCTTCCTCCTTGTGTGCCCTGTCCTATCCTAGAAGGTGGAAGCCTCAGGACAGACACTTACAGGAGCCTCTTTGCTCGGTCCAAATGCCTCTACCCTTTCCTGCTGCCACCTGGACCACAGAAGGCACGGCCAGGCCTGGGGCAATAATATGCTCCTAGAAACATCTTGGCAGTCCTTAAATCCAAGACCAAAACACAAGTGCCCTACGGCTGGAGACAATCAACAGTGATTACAAAAGGGCCGCTGTGTCCTTTGCTTTCTGGCAGCAGCTGTTCCTGTCATGCGGTCTGAAGCAGTCCAGATGTGTTTGCGCAGGGTGCGGAGCCAGGCCCTCCCAGAAGCAGGGATGAAAGAGCGGCGGCCAGAGCAGCTGGTACACAAAAGAGGCTGGTGCAAACCAGACCGGGGGCGGGAGGCCTCGCAAGCCACGGGTGGGCCCGGACGTTTCTATGGACAAGCAGCACGGCACAAGAGGCAGCGGCATCCACAGGCCTCAGGGCCCAGGGCTGGTGCTGAATCGCCTGACTCCTGTGCCCAGGACGGGAAGGTCACCCGGGGCTCTGAGCGGCAGCATGCTATGGCTTACATTAGGCGGGGAACCCTGGAAGAACAGGCATTTTCTCCCAGCAGCACCTGGGCCTGAGCAAAAAGGTGTGCAAAAAGCCTGGCCGCTACATTTGCAGCACAGAGGGCAGTGCAAATGGTGCATCAGCCAAGGAAGAAAGGCCGATGCAGGGGTCACGAAAAGACAGGGCACATCACAGCACCAGTCAGGAACTATGAGGTGGGGGTGTGGGGGGCGGCATGTGAGAGTCTCCTAGGACAGCCATCAAGTGCCACAGTTATGGGATAACAGGTTTGGCTTCCCCCAAACCTGTTCCTCTCCCAGTTTTCTCCACCTCAATAAACAGCAGCTCGCTCCCCAGTTCTCAAGCCGAAACCCCTGCAATCATCCTCCACTCCTCTCTGTCTCCCACACCCCTCGCTCTAAAAGCTCTACTTTCAAAATGCATCTACAGTCCGGTCCCCTCCAGCCACTTCCTCCGTTGCCACCACAATCCAAGCTGCTGTCGTTTCTGCCTGTGTATAAACATAGCCTTGCCCTCCGTCCTCTCTCAGCTGTTCGCTGACGGAAGTCTCTTCCTTGCGCTTCTCTGCACTTGACCCGTTACCTACGCACGTGCGCCTTCGACGATAATCTCTCTCTCTTTCTCCCCAGTGGAATGTGGACCTGACCCCTTACCTACGCATGTGCGCCTTCGGCGATGGTCTCTCTCTCTCCCCAGCGGAATGTGGACTTTGCCTCTTTGGCTTTTCTGCTTGCCCAGTGCTTTGAAGAGTGCCTGGCATAAGGCGAGTAAATATTTGTTGAATTCATTCCAGCTGAAGGCTCCAGACCCCGCAGGTGTCCCTCTGCTATCGGTTTGTCTTGTCCCTGTGCTCAAGGGTCCTGAAGCAGCTGCTAATATTTTCCCCGCAGGGAGAGTGAGCAAGAAGCAATCTTACCCTGGAATGCTGGAAGAAATACTCAACAATGGTAAGCAATATGGAGGTAGGAACAACGTCACTGCACCATTTCTGTCTAACCCTCAGGGGATCTAGCCTATGCCACTGCACTGTCTCTATCTAATCCTCTGGGGGTCTAGCCTATGCCACTGCACTGTCTATATCTGATCCTCTGGGGGTCTAGCCCAGTGCAGCTGCTCCAGACACTTGTTGAGATGAATTGAGTGAACAGCCTCCCTTCCTGGTAGCCCAGGCTGGCTTCTCCCTCCTGCCTAGGGGTTCATCCTCTGTGTTCTCTTAGCTCCCTGAACGTTTTTCTAAATTAATGCATACGTGACACTATCTTAAGTGTGACTCCTCTGACGCTATCAGTGAGACTTTATTCTTGGTATCCCTGAGTCTGCCTGGTGTTACTAAGTCCGTATTCTGACACATGAGAGCTGCTCAGTAATGGCAAATGGTGAATGAATGAGTGAGTGAGTGAGTGAAAAAGTAAAAGCAAGATGGTCAACCCTAAACCAGAGTTAGCTGAAACCTCCTGTAACCAGCAGGCACAACTACCACCCAAAGATGGTACAACTGGATGATCCATTGGAAAGACACATCCCTGTCCAGGCTAATGGGAGAGGCAGATGCCCACATAAGAGATGCATGTAGGATACATCCAACAGCCACATCTCAACACATGCATAGCTGCAGGCAGCAGCTCAGAACCAGCAGGTGACAGGCAGGCCAGAGCCATCCAGTAAGGCTCCCTGAGCCCTGGCAGGTCCAATCCAGGCAGAGCCCTAACTCTGCTCAATTGCAATCTGTGTTTATGGGCCCATAATCAAATGGAAACTGAAAGTTTCTCATGAGAATCATCTGTCAAAATTGTGTGGTGTCCAGGCCCAGCGCTGGGAGGCTGGGTTATAAATTCAAAGCTCCACTCCAGCTCTGCTCCATCTCTGGGGACTTATGGGTCATTTTTCAACCCAGCATTAATCCGAGGAACTCGATCTTCGATCAGACACTATGTCTAACAGGCTGGGTATTTGGGATACTGATTGTCCCCTGTGGGATCGGTGCAGGGAGGTGGGGGGCGGAGGCGGGGAAGTGGGAAAAGCGATCATGGGAGGAGAATCCATGAGCCAAGCTCAACTCTCCTACAAGCTGAGCCGCTTGCATAGCCACCTGCATCCCGGACCCCACCTGGCAGCTGCTCTTCCCTGAGCAGACACCTCCAGGCTCTCACCACAGCCCGTGGCAACTACAGAATCCTGAACCAAAGGACCTGTAACAAAACCACCTCTTTTAAAAACATGGTTTTCCTAATTACAAAGGAGCTCAATGTAGCAAAAGTGGAAAACCAAAAAGCACAAGAAAAAGAAAAATTGCTCATAATTCTCTACCCTGGAGAAAAGCTCTTTAACATTTTTGCTACAAAGATTTCTAGCCTTCTTTCTCTCTCCTCCCAGTCTTTTTTCTTTATAAACGCACGTACCATTGTACATACTATTTTCTAGCCTGCTTTCCCTATCATTCATGCCCCCTTCCCCTGATCCTAGTCCATTATGACCATTCTGCCACATCACTATCTTTCTTACAACATGGCTTTTAATAGCCACATTCATTTTCTTGGTCAGTCCCTTTTATTGAACAACTGGTTGGTTTCCATTTCTCCAATACTATAGAAGATTCTGAGAAGAACATATTGTACATAGATCTTTGTACAAATAGGAGTCTTTCCTTAAGATAAATTTGTAGGAGCAAAATTGTGCGGGGGGGGGTCAAAGAATCTGTACATTTTAAAAAGTCATTTGATACTTTCTACACTATCGCTCACTGTGTTTTCATGTCTTTAGAAAGCCAACTATGAGGCGGGTGTGGTGGCTCACGCCTGTAATCCTAGCACTTTGGGAGGCCAAGGAGGTTGGATCACTTGAGGTCAGGAGTTTGAGACCAGCCTGGACAACATGGTGAAGCCCTGTCTCTATTAAAAATACAAAAAAATAAGACTGGGCGCAGTGGCTCATGCCTGTAATACCAGCACTTTGGGAAGCCGAGGAGGGCAGATCACTTGAGGCCTTTGATCCTGAGGCACAGGAGTTTGAGACCAGCCTGGCCTCAACTCGGAGGCCAACATAGTGAAATTCTGTCTCAAAAAAAAAAAAAAGAAAAAGAAAAAGAAAAGAAAAGAAAAGAAATAGGCAACTATTGGGGGGATCATTTTAACTGGTAACCACCTTTGAGTAATAGCAGAGTAAGGACACTTCGTATCTGCCACTAACAGGGCCAGACGGTTCCTCTCTCTGCTTACACTGGTTCATAGTTCTGCTTTCTCAGAATCACAGTTCATCTCCTCTGGCTATAGCTCTGGAGACACGGTATGGTTTAAGAGTAGAGGCTCCTCTTAGAAAATCAACTCTGAGCCCCCAGACTCCTTCTGACAGCGTTAGGTCTTCAGAATGTGTTTAAAAGGTAACACGGTACCTGCGCTCGGTTTGTGAAGACTTTCACCTGAACACGGTTACTTAATTGGGTGACCTGGTGTGGGGACTGGTCTGGTGGAGTATGAAGGTAGGGACGATGAGTTGGCTGGCTTAGCGGGGGAAGAACAGCAAAGTAACAGCAATTAGAAGGGTTAAGAAGAGCAATCAGATGAGAAAGGTTTTGAATTGCCTGGGACCAGAGGGAATGGAGAAACATCTTTTCCGTCGCTGAGCTCTATGAAAGCTTGCATGCACACATGGGTATTGAAAGCTTCGAGTCAACCTGGGTGGCCCATCTAAATGCACCTAAAAAGTCACAAGGCACAGGGAGGTAGAGCAAGGCCCACTGCTATTTATCATCCATTCCTTGTACAAACTCGCAGAGACAACCTCTGAGCCTCCCACACAGAATGTTCCCTTGAAGAAAACACATCAGGGCACCCAGGGGACAGGGACAACCTTTGGGAAAATTGTAAATAGGGACAAAATTGTCTTTGGGGGTCCTTCCGCCTCCCTGGCAGTGACTTTCTTCCCTCCTAGTCTCCCCACCCTCCAGAAGTACAACACCAACTACCTGCTGCTGCTCTCAGCAGACGGCTGGCGAGGCGAGAAGAACACCGGCTTTCGGCCAGAGTGGCCTGCGTCTTACCTCACTGTGCAGTCTGGGGGAAATTACTAAACCTTTCTGATCTTGTTTTTGCATCTGTACAATGGGGAAAAAATGCTGGCTTGATTTCTTCTTGTTGTGAAGTGAGATGGCTAATATATTCAAAAGTACCGGGCCAGGAGCAGTTGTTCATTCCTGTAATCCCAGCACTCTGGGAGGTGGAGGCGGGCAGATCACTTGAGATCAGAAGTTCGAGATCAGCTTGGCCGACACGGTAAAACCCCGTCTCTTCTAAAAATACAAGAAAATTAGCCAGGCGTGGTGGCGCATGCCTGTAATTCTAGCTACTCGGGAGGCTGAGGCATGAGAATCGCTTGAATCTGGGAGGTGGAGGTTGCAGTGAGCCGAGATCATGCCACTGCACTCCGCCCTGGGTGACAAAGTGAGACTCTGTCTTAAATAAAATAAAATTTTTCAAAAGTACCCAGCACACGCTTTGCACATAATGGACACTCACTGAATATAATTTACCACATTTTCCATCTCGACATCCAGGGCTACCATTCCCAGGAGGGCTACAACACTGTGCGATGACTGTGGCTCCAGCCTGGATACTCTGATCCGTTTGGAAGGGACAAGATCAGCTATGTGATGCTAAATGTTAGTGATCCTTCAAGCATTTAAGTAAATTATGATGGATTTAACTACAAAATTGTTCTTGACAACATTGTTTCTAATACCTGAGAATCAGATGCAATCCAAATAGCAAATGCAAGACTAAATGAAATATAAAACATCCATATAATAAAACACTGTCAATATAAATTTTGGCCAATCTGTGAGGTTAAAAAATGGTAATACAATTTTTGGCATCCATTCACATTTCTTTAATCTTTTCATTGGCTCTCTTTCTTTCAGTGTTCACTGCCTACCCACATTGTAGGTACATCTTTATATTTAGTTATTTTAATTTTTTTCTTACAGGTTACCTAAATGCTTCGTAACTTAATAAATTGACTTCTCATCTATTATTGGTGCTATAAATATGACTTCCTGTTCACCCCTTGTCTTTTGACCTCAATAGTCTTTTGTCTTGATTTTACCCACATTGATGCTTTCATTTTTCTGAACTAGATTGATCATTCTTTTCCTGTGTGGTTTCTGGTTTTCGTTTCCCACTTTGGAAACTGGTTTCCAACTCCAACATTGTAACTATATTTACCCAAATGTCTTCCGGAACTTTTATTGCTTCATTTTTCTTTAATATGTTAATCCTTGACCCATCGGGGATGTATTTGGGTATAAGGAGTTAGGTGAGGATCCTGCTTTATTATTTTTTTTCGAAGGGTTGGCCAGTTAGTCTGACACTATTTCCTGAATAATCCCCTTTTCAGACAAACCATTTCAATAAATCCTTTTGTGAGGGGGTCACAGAACCCTTTGAGAATCTGAAAGCTGCAGATCCTCTCCCCAGGAAAAAATATGTGTCTATAACACACACTAAATTTCACAAACAATTCCCGCAGGGCACATGGACCTTCTGGAGCACATCCGTTGACTCTCAAGAGGTCTGTAATCTCCAGTTAAGAACGCCCTCCTTTAAACAGAAGAAACAGTTCTTAAATAGCGGGATTCAGCCTCCAACACAGACCACTGAGAACTCATTTTGTAGTGGAAAACATGTTAAAAATAGTCCCACAACCTCCTCGAGGCGGAAGACTCTGGCCTACCATTAGGGTTATGGGATACTCCAGCCTTCCACCATCTTATGTCCTGGGAGCTTAAAACCTTCCACTCACCATTCTGCTGGCCCAGTGCATCCAACAGACAGCGCGTTAACCTTTCTCTAGAGTGCAAGTAGCCCTCATTGAACAACTCGCTCCTGAACGAATGGGGCAGGTGCAGGTACACTGCTTCATGTGACTCAGTTTCCCTTGATTTATAGTCCTAATATTTTTCTCGAGACAGGGTCTTGCTCTGTCCCCAGGCTGGAGGGCAGTGATGCCATCATAGTTCACTGCAGCCTCAAACTCCTAGACTCAAACAATCCTCCCTCCTCCACCTCCCAAAGCACTGGGATTGCAGTTGTGAGCCACCATGCCCACCCAGCAGCCAATTTCAGACTCCGTTTTCCACCCCAGATTTGCCTACACCTCCTGAGATCTGCTCTTTCGGGTTGTGTGTGTCCGTTCTCAAACCTTCACCCTCAATTCCTTCCCATGCATTGAAAGCCAGCGCTGGCCTTTGGGCTTTCTGGCCCTTTCAGAAATAAAGGTTTGAGCTGAGCTGGCCCCTTGCACCCTCTTGACTTCTGACTCGGAAGCAGCAGCAGCTCTGACCAGGCCACAGAGCTCGTCTGGACGAGCCTTCCCTCTGCTGGGATCCTCCGGTGCTACCCCATTCCACTGGCTCTGAGGATTCTCAAAATTCTTACCTGGGAACTTCTGAGTCAGAAATTCTTGGGGAGGGACCCAGCAATGTGGGTTTTCACAAGCACCTCAGGGAGGGCCAGCTGTGTCCTTTGTGGGGACCAGGACAAAATGAAAACGTGGCGCCCCTTATTCAAAAAATATTAAGAATCTCAGGACGGCAACAGCAGACCACTAAAGCCTTCTGTGTGTGGGGTCTTTCTGAGTGTGGGGGTCTCTCTGAGTGTGGGGATCTCTCTGAGTGTGGGGGTCCCTCTGAATGTGGGGGTCTTTCTGAGCACGAGTGTCTTTCTGAGTGTGGGGTTCTCTCTGAGTGTGGGGGTCTCTCTGAGTGTGGGGGTCTTTCTGAGTGTGGGGGTCTCGCTGAGTGTGGGGGTCTTTCTGAGTGTGGGGATCTCGCTGAGTGTGGGGGTCTTTCTGAGTGTGGGGGTCTCGCTGAGTGTGGGGGTCTCGCTGAGTGTAACGGTCTCTCTGAGTGTGGGGGTCTTTCTGAGTGTGGGGTCTCTCTGAGTGTGGGGATCTCTCTGAGTGTGGGGGTCTCGCTGAGTGTGGAGGTCTTTCTGAGTGTAATGGTCTTTCTGAGTGTGGGGGTCTTTCTGAGTGTGGGGGTCTCTCTGAGTGTGGGGGTCTTTCTGAGTGTGGGGTCTCTCTGAGTGTGGGGGTCTCGCTGAGTGTGGGGGTCTCTCTGAGTGTGGGGGTCTCGCTGAGTGTGGGGGTCTTTCTGAGTGCAGGGTCTTTCTGCGTTTGGGTGGACCTGTGAGACTGTGCAGGTTACCCTCGCTGACATTGATGAGCACTTGAGTTTCGGAATTGCTGTTGCAGCCAATGCTGACGTTCACTGACCCAGCATTTCTCACCTGGCTCCAGGAACAGTTCTGGGCCTTGGCAGGTTCATCTTCTCACTGCTCCAGACCCCTTGTGTACAGACTGCCCATTATGGGTACATGAGTGACCTCTGGATGTCCCTTCTCCTGGCACTCCCCTCCTGGTTCTGGCCCTGTTCAGGCATGCATTAACACTCTAGTTAGTGTCTCTATGGCTAACTATGAGTGCCTTGTTCTGGCCTCAGCCAGATAAAAGAGAATCTCACACCCTTATTATTGTGGAGATAAAAGTTTCTCATTCACACACACACACACACTCACACAGTTTTCCCACGTGCTCCTCCAACCCCCGCATGTGCACACACACACAAACACATACATTCAAAGAGGACCCTGCCTTGGTTTTGACCTGGCCTGACCAGGATGACAGCCTGGCATGCAGCAGCCCCTCTACTTGTCCCGGGAGAATCAGGCCCTGGAAGGATGGCGGGAGCCAGGACCTGAGGCTGGAGGCTGAACCTCTCCTGGTTTCCCACTCTCCACAAGCTTCACCAGTCAGATGCCCAGATGTGGCATCTGTTCCCAGCCCAGAGGCCTCTGCTACCCCTGACAATCCACTGCACCTGCGCTAAGTTTGAAATGTGAGTCTGTCAGACAATATCCACTCAGAGGAGGAGAAAGGCATTGTCCTGTTGGGGTGCTCATCCAGGCAGCCTCTGCCCCTGCCCTCTATGCTCTGAAATCCATCTCGTGTCACCAGCATTAACTTAGCAGCTACTAAGCTCCAGTCACTGTGCAGGGCACTGGGGGTCATGAGTTATTAAAATCTAGTCCCTGCTCCTGAGCAGCTGTAGTTCCTGGAGATGGAGAGAGCTGTCACAGTGACACGTTGCAACCAGTTCATGCCGGTTCATACCAGCTCATGAGAGCCTATGGCTAAATTTTCAGGAATATTACAAGCCCATCATCAAAGCATCAGTAGTTTAAAATTATCATCCTTGGAATATTTACACTATGGAAATTGGCAAATGCCCCAAATCAAGCCCTTTTGTGGAGGACCACTGCAGCTGTGTGATGCTGGGTGAGTGACCTATCCTCTCCAAGACCTCCTTTTAGTATATCCTTAAACAGGATAATAATTGCACCTCCTTCACTGACTACTGTGAGACTGAAATGACATCATCCATAGCACGCTCACCATTCAGTGCCTGGCAGACAGAAAGTGCCCAACAATTCATAGCTGCTGTCATTTTTAGAATGCAATGATGTTATTATGCAAATAAGTAAGTACCACAGTGTACTTGGTATAGCTACAACGTTAGAGGAGCATAGATGAGGAAGTGGTTAACTCTGCCTGGGCATCAGGGCAGCAATCCAGGAAGGTCTTGAATCAAGCCCTGAAGAATAAGTTGAATGTGCCCAAGTAGACCAGGTGGACCAGATGGGCCAGGAACAGAGAGGTTGTCCAAGAAGAAGGAATGGTGTGTGCAAAGGCAGGGAGGCATGGGGGGCTTGAAGAACACTCTGAAATGACCGGCCTACGGGACTAGCAAGGGAGTCATAATGAGCACCTACTGTCAGGCCCTTTGGAAACCATAATATCAACGGGTCTTCTCCATAAAGCCTATACCCTGCCCACTTTGCAGGGGAGCACATCTAAGCTGGGCAGGGCTACATGCTTTGCTTTGCTTTGCTTTGCTTTGCTTTGCTTTGCTTTGCAGGGGAGCACATCCGAGCTGGGAGGGGCTACCGTCTTTGACCACAGAGCAGGTCAGCAACTGAGAAGAGCTGAGCCTGAGTCTGTTCTGTCCCACTGTAGGACAGAACAGGGAGAGGACTCTGTTTCACACCAGCCTCCAGGATGGCCCACCTCTTCAAAGGTGGTGGAAACTGTTTCCAGGAATCCCTGGCAGACAGCTCGAGGAAGGGTGGCTGCTGACCTCCAGCACCCCAAGCCTCACAGTACCAGGAGCATCGGCCACCTCCAAAATTCTCAGATGCGTGTCCCATTGTCCCTGAGGTTTCCACAGCTGGTCCTCACTACCCCATTCCCTTCTAGCCCTTTCCAGATGAGAGTGGCCAAGGTTCATTGTCATGCTCACATCCTCCCTGGACACACATGTTTATGCTGCCTCCCTCTGATGACTGGCATAGGATGACACAGTTGCTTAGGGAATAACTGAAGAGAGGAGTCATCATAGATATTCTCATTAGTCCGTTCTTCCCCCCATGACCTTCCTGGCCGTTCATCTCTCCACCTGTCATCCCTTGCTAGCAAATTTATGTCATTCCTCGGTTGGCCAGAAGGGGTCACTGCTTCCATATGCCCCTAAACTTCCCTGGTAACGGGCTCCTCTCCGCCCCACCTCCAGCGGTGCAGCAGGCCGTCCTCCACACCCCACCCACCAAAGCCTGTGTCACCTTCAGAGAGACTCGCTGCTGAGTTCCAGCAAGCAAGGATGACGGACAAGGCTGCGTGCCAGCAATGCTCTCATCGTGTAAGCCAACCAACTGCCCTTTGCTGGGCAGTGGTCAACGTCTGCAGATGGAGCTTGGCCATTGTTACGGCTATTTAAAATCATGTTTAAATAATATGATGTGATCATCTCTAATGCCATCGTGATCACCACTTAACACAGGCGGGGGAGATGAGGCAAGCTCAGCCTCTTTCATACACTTTTGACATTCTAAGGAGAGCCAAACCCAAGACAGGTTGGAATCAGCTTCTTTTCTTCTGCTGGAGGGACAAGTCTGGGTCAGGGTATGTAAATTACCGGCAAGCAGTCAACAGTCCCCACTCCCGTGCCTGTTGAAGGCATAACTCACAGAGCCTAGTTCTCTCCCCCGAGAGGCCGGGACAGACCCACATCTGGAGTCTGCATGAACACAGAGCTTCTGAAGGCACTGCCGTTTAGTCATGTTAGAATTTAAAATGTCTAGATTAGCCTTTCTGGACTGAAAAAATCATGGAAAAGTGGTTCTCAAATCTTGAATCTGGGCCTAAAGCAGGGGGCAAGTGCATCCTAATCTGTGCAGAACACACTGAGAGCTATTGAGGTCCTGGAGTTAACTGTGTGATGCCGTGCTAAATCACATCCCATTTTATATGAGATTCAGGTATCGATGATAGGACGGTAAGTGCTAAAAGACTGCAAAAATTTGGAGAACAACAGAATAATCAAAGAAATTATATGTACGAATGGATTCTATCTGCAAATTGAGGAAATACAGTCATTATCCCATTAACGTGTAGAGCAAATTCCTCAGTTCAGCATACAGAACCCAAGTCTATTCAGAGCAGAAACTAGGAACTACAGCATCAGGGAAAAAACCTGGAATCTGAGGTCAGGAGATAGGATTCTGGTCCAAGCCCTGATAGGAATAACACATGACCTTGGACAAGATGCTTAACGTCTGTGCCTCAGTTTCCTCAACGGTAAAATGGAGACCATAATGTCTACTCTGCTTGACTACTGTGAAAATTAAGAGCAACAACAGAAGCAAATGTGCTAAGTCGTGAATCCCTGCTTCTCGGACCTGGCTGAAATCAGGAAGTAACCCCGAGCTGAAGCAGAGAAGACGTGTCATCTCCCAGGGCAAATGAGAAAGCCCAGTGGGCACCAAGGCTGGCCAGGACACTGGCACTGTCCGCTTTCTCCAGAGGGAGGCTGGGGCTATTCAGAGAGAGTCCCATCCGTCTCCTCCGCCCTTCCATCTTTGCACTTATTTGTTTTCTTCCTCCACTCGTTCAATTCCTTCCTCCATCCTCTAAGGACAGAAGAGTCTCCAGTTAGTATCAGATCAATGTATGCTCATCTGGGCAAGTAGGAGCCAGGACACGTACCTGGGCTGGGATCTGGGACAATGGTGGAGCACACAGCAGAGGGCCAGGGCTGGCCCGTAGCTACATAGCACAAAACTGATGGGGACACTTTTCCAGGAGCAAAGCTGGAGTTGAGAACAAAATAGCCAGTCAGATGATGTTTGAATCCAAGGGGACAGGCAGAGAACCTGGTGAAAGGCAATGGGCTGTGTTAGCAGCCAGTGCTGGTGAGAAGCAGAGGGCAGGCACAGATAGGTGGGTGGGGAGAGCTGAGTGCAGGGGGAGCCCTGCAGGGATGGTGTAGCAACCCAGGGTTCCAAGTATGAACAGCAACGGATGGGAGCAGGTACCAGAATCTCGGCAAGAACAGCTGCAGAAGGGGACAGCTTAGGCAGAGGGGCATGGACAACCCCAGTACCTGCAAGGAGGGACCTAGGGAAACCATGACCCCAGCTCTCTCTCCTCTTGCCTTCTGATCTCCAGTCATGCGTCCCACTGCTCTACCCCAGCTGAAGCCAGAAGGCAAAGCAGCTGCTCGAACATCTATGAAAGTCAGCTGTCCAGCCACGGTGGCTCATGCCTGTAATCCCAGCACTTAGGGAGGCTGAGGCAGGTGGATTACCTGAGGTCAGGAATTCGAGACCAGCTGACCAACATGATGAAACACCATCTCTACTAAAAATACAAACAAATTAGCTAGATGTGATGGCGGGCACTTATAACCCCAGCTACTAGGGAGGCTCAGGCAGGAGAATTGCTTGAACCTGGGAGGTGGAGGTTGTGGTGAGCCGAGATGGCACCACTGTACCACTCCATCCTGGGTGACAGAGCAAGACTCCATTTCAAAGAAGAAAAAGAAAGAAAGAAAGAGAGAAAGAGAGAGAGGGGAAGAAAGAAAGAAAGAAAGAAAGAAGGAAAGAAAGAAAGAAAGAAAGAAAGAAAGAAAGAAAGAAAGAAAGAAAGAAAGAAAGAGAGAGAGAGAGAAAGAAAGAAAGAAAGAAAGAAAGAAAGAAAGAAAGAAAGAAAGAAAGAAAGAAAGAAAGAAAGAAAGAAAGAAAGAAAGAGAAAGAGAAAGAAAGAAGGAAGGAAAGAAAGAAGGAAAGAAAGAAAGGAAAGGAAGGAAAGGAAGGAAGGAAAGGAAGGAAAGGAAGGAAAGAAAGGAAGGAAAGGAAGGAAAGAAAGAAATTCTGTCCCTTGGAGCACAGAGAGAGGAGGAGGAGGGTGAGAGGAGATCTGGGGAAGTAGCCAGAACACCAGCACTGCCAGGAACTCGGAGAATGCCAAGAGACAGCAAGCAGGTTTGGGGGCGCTGGGAGGTGAGGCTCCAAGAGAATCACAAATGCCCATAAAATAGAAAGAGAAAGCTTTGTCAAGAGGTAGAGGGAGCCTATGAACAACGCATTTCCAGCCTCCCTTATGACGAGGGAGACACAGAGCATATGCACCACCTTGGGCCAATGGCATGTGAGGAGAAACTTTTCAGGGCTTTTGTAATAGATTTTATTTCCAGATACAATGAAATGTAGGGACAGAATGGCCATTGGATATGACTGTGTGCCGTCAAGATGTTTGGAGCAATGGCAACCCTTTTGCAACCGTGAGGAAACAAGTGTCACACTGAGAATGGCAGAGCTTTATAAAGATGAAAGAATCTGAGTCTATGATAAAGTCACTGGATCATTACATCAGCTCTGGAACCACTTTGACTCCAGGCTTGTTAGGGGAGAAAATAAATATCCTTGTCGTTTAGGCTACTGGCAGCTGGTTCTTCTGACATGCGGTTCCAAGTATCTTGGCTCAAATGGACGATCCCAGGACCCAGCAGAATGCCTGACTCATAGTAGATGTTCAATAAATATTTATTGATGAATTAATAAAGTAATGATTGGATGGATCCATAACAAGTGAGTGAACGCCAGGTGTCATGGAACCCTCTCTCTCCACCTCTGCTGATAGAGAGCTCAGAGGAACCTCATCTTCCTGTGGGAGGAGAAGGTCGGCGGCTCCTGAGTGCCCTCGAGGACGAGCACAGGAAGGCCATGTTGCTACACACATACAGATGACTCATAAAGACGTATTTTTACCCCCTTCAAACGGTGATGTTCCTGTAATAAAGAATTTAATAACCCGCTGTGCCTGTGCGGAGAGAAAACTCATTTGTTTAATAGGCAGCAGTTTGGTTTTGTCATGTTCATTTAGTTTTTAATGACACACAGTTGTGCCAATATTGATTTTAGCTTATAGGGACTCAAAAAATTTACTGTCTAGGTGGATCCAAGATGCAACCATTTTATTTTGCCTGCTCTGAAGGCACACAGTCCCCAGCCCTGGCCGGAGAGGGGCTCAGGAGCACGGGTGGAGATCTGAGGACCCCTTGCTGTCTCCGTCCCTCCTTTCTGCTTCCTCCTTGCCTTGCCTTGCCTCTTGCCCTCATCAGATGGGAGTGAGGCGGCTGCTGTGGGAGGTGATTTGTTTTTCGTCTTGGAAAGCAGAACAGGACTGTATCAAGGAAACGAGAATTAATTTTCTGGGCACACTTTCAGCAATGGGTGTGTGAGTGTGTGTGTGTGTGAGAGTGTGTGTGAGTGTGTGTGAGTGTGTGTGTGTGAGAGTGTGTGTGTGTACGCGCGCGCGTGTGCCTGTGTACCCACTCAAGAGCAAGCCCACAGCATGCATCCCAGAACAGGAACAGAGCCCTGCCGGTTATTCTGAGTGGCTTCAAATACCATTTGGACCCACTGGGCTGGAGCACCCCTCCTTCACATTACTTACGATTTTATTTTGGTTTTTATTTTTAACTAGGGAACGTATACAAACAGCAAAAGGGATTACCGAGACGAGCCAAACCTACTCTCTGTTTTCTAAACAGTCAATTTGAGCATACATTCATACAGCAGGCCCTTGGTATTTCTGGGTTTGACATTTGTCATCTTAACTGTGTGTAGTTTCAATTATTCAAGAACAGCACTGAAGAATTGACTGGAATAATAATAGTCAACATTTATGCAGCACATACTAGGTGCCAGGTGAATAGGATATGCCCAACTTACAGGAATTATTTCATTTCGTCTCTGCATCACCCTTGAAGGTAGGTAGGTGGCCATTTTAATCTTCAGTTTAGAGGAAAGTTCTGCTTGGAGAGGTAAAATAACTGGTCCAAGGTCCCGGGGAGAGTAACTGACCCCAAACCTGTGAGCATCATTGGTTTCTGCATTTTCAATCGTGCGGAGTTCACGTCTTAAGGGAATGCTGGAGACTGGTGTCTGGAGTGCACTCCTTTCCTGGTGAGTCAGCTTAGCTGACCGGGCACTGTCTGCATCTGGGGATGAGTGCCTGCCAGGCAGGGACTTAGCTCCACGTCCAGGCCGTGGTCACGTATGTAACATTTGTTTCTCCGCTGCAGTTTGACACAGGCAGACTTTCCCCAGGGAGCCAGGGGATATTTGCTCAGTGGCTGCCTTTCCTAACCCTGTGTTGCCATTAAAATAAGCCTGGCATTCGGGGGAAAAGGCATAGCGCTGTAGACAGCACATTATGATAACGATTCATATTAAATCTAATCTCGTGTCATTGGCCCATTTAATCTATTTATGTAAGTTTTAGCGAGTGCTTTGTTCATGATGGGAAAGTCATTGAAGATTGATTCTTTGATTCATGGGATTTGAAAGAACCTATAAATCATCCATACAAGTCCAGTCCCCAGAGAGGTGAAATGACCCACCCAAGGTCGTGCAATTCAATTTGAAGTTGTGGCCTTTCCTAGGAAAGAGAAGCACTTTGGACCCGCAGCAGGAAAGCAGCCCCCGCCAGAACCTTGGTCCTATCGGGTATTGGTTTTCACCTACACCATTTCCCCTTCGAGTGCCATTTCCAGGCAAGTGCTCCCAGGCTCATTAACCAGAGCCCCTGACACCCACAACTACTACTTCCATTACTCTTCTTACGAATGCCCAGATCCTCAGCATGGCATGCACGGGTGGCCCTGCAGGGTCTGGGCCCCATGTCCCTCTCTGGCCTCTCCTTGCTCCCCACTCTGCAACTTTGCTGGCCTTCTTTCAGCATCTCCTTCCTGCCCCAGGACCTTTGCTCGTGCCAGAATACTCTTCCTCTCACCTCCTGTGAAATTTCTCTTTTTCCTTCAGATCTCAATCATTACCCCTTCCTCAGGACACCCTTCCCAACCTCTCTGGACCAGGGCACTCTCCTAGTTCTACAGCGCTCTTCAATGTTGCTATGACTTTGAGTACAATTTTATGCAGGAGAGTTTAATATCTATCTTCCCACCTCGACCAGACATTCTTTGAGAGTGTGGACCAGTCACCCATTGCTGTGTAGCAAATGACCCCCATGCTCAATGGTTTAAAGCAACCATTGTATTTTGCTCATGATTTTGTGGGGCAGGGATTTGCGAAAGGCTCAACTGGGCACTTGGATCTCCTACACAGTTGCAGTCAGATGTCAGCCAGGCTGTGGTCATCTGAAGGCACGACTTCCAAGATGGCGCACTTACTGGCCTGGAAGTCATTGCTGTCAGCCAGGAGCCCAGGTGACCAGAGGACATACATGTGACCTCCCCAGCATGGCAGTCTCAGGTACTCAAATTTCTCACAGCCCCCAAATTGAGCTTCACGGCTTCTTCTAATCTGACTTTGGAAGTCACACAGCATCACATGACTTCAGCTGCCTTCTGCTAGTCATAAACAAGTCACTAAGGCAGGCTCAGATTCCAGGAGGCCACAGACACCTCCCTTGATGCGAGAGTGGCAAGACCACTTTGCAAAGTGTATGTGGGATGGGAAATATTTTTGCAGTCATGTTTGGTAAATGCAATCTGCTACACAGCAGGAAGAATGCTATCCTTACTTCTTGCATTGAATCCCTAGTACCCAGTACAAAAATTCAATAACTATTGGATAAATAAGTAGGTAGATGGATAGATGAATAAATATACACAGGAACATAGAATCAGGGAGAAAAAGTAGGAAGGAGGGAAGGAAGGAAGGAAGGAAGGAAGGAAGGGAGGGAGGGAGGGAGGGACGGAGGGAGGGAGGGAGGGAGGGAAAAAGGGAGGAAGGAAGGAAGAAAGAGAGGAAGGAAGGGAGAAAGAGAGGAAGGAAGGGAGAGAGAGGAAAGAAGGGAGAGAAAGGAAGGAAGGGATAGAGAGGAAGGGAGAGAGTGGAAGGATGGAAGGAAAGAAGAAGGGAAGGAGGGAAAGAGAAAGAAGGAGAAAGGAAGGAAGAAAGAAAATGAGAGAGCAAGGAAGGAAGGAAGAAGGGAGGAGGTAGGAGGGAAAAAAGGAGAGAGGGAAGGGGGAAGGGAGGGAGGAAGGAAGGAAGGAAGAGAGAGAAGTAAGAAAAGAGGAGGCTCTTCTGCCCTCCCTACCCAACACATTCTGGTACAATTCCTTGTCCATTTGTAGGCATGAACTCAGAAAGAGAACCTCATTTAATATCAGTCATAGGAAAACAAAAAGAGGAAAACAAATCTGCTGTTAAAAAAAAACTAAACTACAACAACATGCCAGTCGGGCACACAGCACCTTTGAAAGTCCAAAAGAGCTAGACTTGAATTATTGAAGCGTCCTGATTTTGTGCCCGTCACAGGAGAGAGGCGCCGTGTTTTATGCTGTGCCATGCAGCCAGGGGCACTCGGGGCAGAGACGACATCTATGTTCCTAAAGCCGATGATTCAATAGCGTGGACGTCTTTGATTTACTCCCCTTGGTGGGTGGCAGGTTAATAAAACTTCAGTCAACTTGGTAATTGCCCTTCCTGGTTCTCATGACAGGTTGGAGCACACGCAGGAATCTCAAATCGCAGTCCAGTCCAGGCAGCACCTCACCTGGAGAGAGGGAGACCTGCCTCTTCCAGGCCTGCATCGTCATCCCAAGTGCTTCCAGACACCCTGGCACCATTAGCCATGGTGTGGCCAGCAGGGACAGCTCCAGCCAGCCTCACTGCTCAGCCCGGCTGGCACAGCCCCTCCCCCGGCCAGGCCTCCGGCAAGCACAGTACTCGATTGACCAGGAGCGCAAGGCACAGTGAGTCCACAGAGCCTGCTGGTCAGATGGGTTGGGAACACTACAGGCTTGCACCGGAAGGACCCACGTGCCTCTGTGCCCCTAACTGTTAGCGACCTGCCCCCCGCCCAGCTCCTGAGTCCATCAGCCCTGGCATTGTACCAAACGATCATTTACAGAAAACCACCCTGAATCCATTAACCAGAGTGGAACTCAGCCGTGGTTCCTTGGGACTCCCAACAGGCAGGAATATTCAGGAGTGTCAATAGCTGAGTGTTATTCTTTAAAAAGGTCCCCAGTCTGGAGAAGGGGATACAGGTACACCTCATTTCATTGTGCTTTACTTGATAGAGCCTTGCAGATAACTGCGTTTTTTACAAATCGAAGGTTTGTGGCAACTCTGCCTCAAGCACATCTCTCGGCACCACTTTTCAATAGCATATGCTCACTTTGTGTCTCTTGTTGCATTTTGGTAGTTCTAACAATGTTTCAAACTTTTTCATTATTATTATTACATCAGACCGGGTGCAGTGGCTCATGCCTACAGTCGCAGCACTTTGGGAGGCCGAGGCGGGCGGATGGATCACTTGAGGTCGGGAGTTCAAGACCAGCCTGGCCAACATGGTGAAACCCCATGTCTACTAAAAATACAAAAATTAGCCAGGCGTGGTGTCACATGCCCGTAAACCCAGCTACTTGGGAGGCTGAGGCAAGAGAATCGCTTGAACCTGGGAGGCAGATGTTGCAATGAGCCGAGATTGCACCACTGCACTCCAGCCTGGGTGACAGAGTGAAACTCTGTCTCAAAAAAAAAAAATAGAGATTATTATTATTATATCAGCTATGGTGATCTGTGATCAGTGATCACAAAACATTGTAATTGTTTTGGGACATCACAAACAGATGTGCTGTCACCAAGATAAGACAAAGAACTTAATCTATAAATGCTGTGTGCGTTCTGACTGCTCCACCAGCCTGCCCTTCCTCTGTCTCTCTCTCTCTCTCTCTCTCTCTCTCTCTCTCTCTCTCTCTCTCTCCTTGGGCCTCCCTATTTTCTGAGACACAGCAATATCGAAATGAGACCAATTAATAACCCTACAACGGCCTCCAAGTGTTTGAGTGAAAGGAAGAGTCGTACTTCCCCCCACCTTTAAATCAACAGCTAGAAATGATTAAGCTTAGTGAGAAAGGCATGTTGAAAGCTGAGATCAGCCAAAAGCTAGGACTCTTGTGCAAATAGTTAGCCAACCTGCAAATGCAAAGGAAAAGTTCTTGAAGAAAATTGAAAGTGCTACTCCAGTGAACACAAGAATGATAAGAAAGCGAAACAGCCTTATTGCTGATATGAAGAAAGTTTTTGTGGTCTGGATGGAAGATCAAACCAGCCACAATATTCCCTTAAGCCAAAGCCTAATCCAGAGCAAGACCTTGACTCTCCTCAATTTTATAGAGGCTGAGAGAGGCAAGGAAGCGGTAGAAGAAAAGTTGGAAGCTAGCGGAGGTTGGTTCATGAGGTTTAAGGAAGAAAAAAAGCCGGCTGAGCACAGTGACTCACGCCTGTAATCACAGCACTTTGGGAGGATGAGGTGGGCGGATCACAAGGTCAGGAGTTCAAGACCAGCCTGACCAACATGGTGAAACCCCTGTCTCTACTAAAAATACAAAAAAAAAAAAAAAAATGTAGCCAGGCATGGTGGTGCACGCCTGTAATCCCAGCTACTCAGAAGGCTGAGGCAGGAGAATGGCTTGAAATCAGGAGGCGGAGGTTGCAGTGAGCCAAGATCATACCACTGCACTCCAGTCTGGGTGACAGAGCAAGACTCCATCTAAAAAAAAAAAAAAGCCTTCTCCATAACCTCCATTGCAAAAGTGCAAGGTGAAGCAGCAAGTGCTGATGGGGAAGCGGCAGCAAATTATCTGGAAGATCTAGCTGCCCAACTGATGAAGGTGGCTGCACTAAACAACAGACTTGCAAGGTAGACAGAACAGCCTTCTATTGGAAGAAGATGCCGTCCAGGCCTTTCATAGCTAGAGAGGAGAAGTCAGTGCCTGACTTCAAAGCTTCAAAGGATGGCTGACTCTCTTGTTAGAAGCGGATGCAGCTGGTGATTTTAAGTTGAAGCCAATGCTCATGTGTCATTCTGAAAATTCTAGGGCTTCTAAGAATTGTGTTAAATCCCCTCTTCCTGTGTTTCACAAATAAAATAAGAAAGCCTGGATGACAGCACATCTGTTTATAGTATAGATTACTGAATATTTTAAGCCCACTGTTGAGACCCATTGCTTAGAAAAAAATATTATTTTCAAAATAGTAGTACTCATTGGTAATGCACCTGTTACCCAAGAGTGCTGATGGAGATGTACAAGGAGATTCATGTTGCTTCATGACTGCTAACACAACATCCATTCTACAGCCCATGGACCAAGGAGCAATTTTGATGTTTAGGTCTTATTATTGAAAAAAATACATTTTGTGAGGCTGTAGGTGCCATTGATCATGGGAGATCTTCTGATGGATATGGGCAGAGTTCATTGAAAACCTTCTGGAAAGGATTTTTTTTTTATCATTGTATTAATAGATGCCATTAAGAACATTCATGATTTCTGGGAGGAAGTAAGACTATCAACATGAACAGGAGTTTGGAAGAAGTTGACTTCAACCCTCGTGGATAACTTCAAGGAGTTCAAGACTTCAGTGGAGGAAGTCACTGCGGGTGGGTGGAAATAGCAAGAGAACTAGGATTAGAAGTGGAGCCTGAAGATGTGACTCGATTGCTGCAGTTTCATGGTCAAATTTGAATAGAGGAGGAGCTGCTTCTTATGGACGAGCAAAGAAAGTGGCTTCTTGAGGTGGAATCTATGCCTGGTGAAGATGCCGCAAGCCTCGTTGAAATGACAACAAAGAATTTACAATATTACATAAACTTAGTTGATAAAACAGCAGCAGAATTTGAGATGATTTGGAATTAGACTCCAACTTTGAAAAAAAATTTCTACTATGGGTAAAATGCCATCAAACAGTATCATATACTGCAGAGAAATCTTTCATGAAAGGAAAAGTCCAACAGCAAATTTCATTGCTGTCTTATTTTAAGAAATTGCCACAGCCATTCAGCAACTTTCAACAACCACCACTCTGATCAGTCAGCCACCATTAACATCAAGGCAAGACCCTCCACCAGCAGAAAGATTATTTGCTGAAGTTCAAATGGTCATTAGCATTTTTTGTAAATCACATATTGTTAAATTAAGGTATGTATGTTTTTGAGACATAATGTTATTGCACACTTAATAGATTGCATTATAGTGTAAATGTAACTTTTATAATATATGCACTGGGAAACCAATATATTTATGTGACTTGCTTTATTGTAATATTCGCCTTATTGCAGTGATCTGGAACCAAACCTGCAACACCTTCAAGGGATGCCTGTATCTCTAAATAACATGCTCTCCTTTCTGGTATACATCTTACCTTCTTTATAGCATTTAATAAGTAGCTCTTATAGCATTTACTATTATTAGGTACTTAAAATATTATTACATCCTTACTATAATGTTATGAGGTACATAGTATCACTGTTCACTTATAGATGAAGATACTGCAGTTCGGAGAGATTGAATGACAAGGTGAAGGTAACATGACTGGTAAATGGTGGAAGGAGACTGAAAGGCCAGGTCTGTGGTTCCAAAGCTGGATCTCTTACTTCTGTATGTGGAGGTCCCTGCCAAGTGTGTTTGCCCTTCCTCTTGGGGACAGCATGGCTCACCGTTCAAAGTGGGAGACAGATAGTGTGCCCATCTTGCAGCACAGAGGTCCGCCGAGGGATTCCCTGGCGTGGGCGGGCCAGGTGCAGGGGTCCATGTGCAAACCCAGCCCAGATTCCACCAGCACTGGGAGGCTCTCAATTCTCTGCTTCTCAGATGTGAGAGGAGGTAGTCATTGACCTTCATAGAGGCTCAGCCTGAGAGAGGAGTGGTCCAGGAGGGGAAGGGCATGGCTGCACAGCCTTCTAGCTCGAACTTTCAAAATCCACTGGTATCAGCTCATACTTGGGGGAGGGGGCTGCCTTGGTGCTGGGGATTGTTCTAGATTCTTTCTGAGAATCTGCGTCCTCATAAGCACCCTGTGAGGTGAGTATTGTCATCATTATATTTTAGAGATGAGTAAACTGAGGCATAGAGTAAACTGAGGCATAGTAAACAAGGCTACACTGTGATGAGCAGTACAGCTGGGATATGACACTGTCCCAACCAGCACCCTACTGTCCACTCATCCCTACTGGCTAATGTGGTTTGGCGAAAAAAAAATGGCTTTTTCACCCAGTTTCCAGGGCTGCCATAACAAAAGACCACAGCCTGGGAGGCTGGAACAACAGACAGTTATTTTGCCATCATTCTAGAGCCTGGACATCCAAGATGTGGATGTCAATAGGGTCAGTTTCTTTGGAGGCCTCTCTTGTTGGCTTGCAAGTGACTGCCTTCCCACACGGTCTTTCATCTGTGCATGCGGGTCCCTGGTGTCTCATCGTGTGTCCAAATGTCCTCTTCTTATAAGGATACAAGTCAGATTCCATTAAGGCCCCCAATATCCTCATTTTAACCTAATCACCCCTTTAAAGACCTTATCCTTAAAATAGAATCACATTCTCAGGTCTTTGGGGGCGAGGACTTCAACCCCTATTCGAAACGAATTTTGAGAGGACATAATTCATTCCATAACACCTGAGAACTGGAGAGCACCCACAACTGGGGACAGAAATGAAAGCAGAGGAAAAAAAATTAAAACGTGTGGGGTTGTGTCTCTTCTTTCCAGAAGCTGGAGTAGCTTTTCTTTTTTCCTAAAAAAGAGGAGGGTAGGAACAATAGTGGTTATGCAAAGGGAGCATGGCAAGATTGGAGTGGTGCCAAGGACAAGCTGGCTGGGACAGCAAGGCTCAGAGCACCTGCTGGGACAAACAGGGACAAGGTTCACGAGGAAAGAGCCAGGCAGGTGCTGAGACACACTTTGGAGAGTGACCATGGCCAAGGACAGCACTAGGGGCCTCACAGGCCAAAGATGTGAGTCTCCTACTGGCTGTCCTTACCCCATCACCCTCCAGTTCCCCATGCCAGTAAGAGGCCACCCAACCCATGCCAGTGAAGGAACACAACTGCTTTCCCTGCACAGGGTAGCACTGTTTTCCCTGCTATCCTGTGCAGGGAAAACAGGGTCTGGGGTTTAGATCTCTACAGGCAATCTGCAGATGGAGTGTGGGGCGAAGATAACTTCCCATCATTTGGGTGATGCTGGTAAGGGGCGGAACCCAGGCTGTTTAGTGGGGTCTGTCTCTCAGTTTCAAGACAGGGGCATAATGTTTAGTTAATGAGTTATTCATAATGAGTGGACCTAGACACTTCTGGCAAGGGGAATTTCCACATGAAGACAGCAGTTTTAAGCCCTCCTATGTACTGTTTGCCGCAAAAGGAGGAAAAACAAACCAAGAAACAAAACAGGTTATACATCTTTAAAACTAACAAGGAGATGGGTTCCTCTGAAGCCGGATTTCTCTCTGGGCACAGGAGGACACTGGGGAATCCCCTGCAACCCCTGACCCTTTATTCCAGCCGCCGCACTGTTTGACGAGGATCAATGAAAGAAGGATTGCATTTTTTAATGCCTTCAATTGGAAGCAAACTGCATGTGGAAATCAAGAAATCAATTTGCAACCTTAGAGGCTTCCTGGGAGACCATCCTTCTCCCCGGAAAGGAAAAATGAAGGGGAGAGTGGAAATGCTGAGCCTTCAGCATGACCTTGGCCTTGAGGGAAGGCTAACTGTTGGTAATCAACTCTCTCACCTCTCAAATTCCAGAGAGCCAGAGGAGCCTCAGGGAGGGGAGACGTCATGCCAAAGAACCCCCAAGCCCAGTGTGTGGTGTGTGCATGAACAAATGTATAGTTGTGTATATATGTGGTGTGTGTGCATGCATGTGTCTGGTTGTGTGTGCATGCATGTGTTTGTATATTCATGTGTGTGTGGTTGTGTGTACATGCAAGTGTTGGAGGTGTGTGCATATGTGTTATTTTATGTACACATGTGTGTGTTTGTGTGTGCATGTATGTGTTTGGTTGTATGTACATCTGGTTCTATATACATGCGTGTATGTGTGGTTGTGTATACATGGATGTAGGTGTGGTTGTATGTGCAGGGCTATGTGGTTGTGTGTGCATGCACATGTATATGGTTGTGTGTACATATATGCATGTGGTTGTGTGTGCACACGTGTGGTTGCATATGCATGAGTGTATCATGGTTGTGTATGCATGCATGTGTGTGGTAGTGTGCACTTACATGTGTTTGTATATGTATGCACGTGTGGTTGTGTGTACATTAATGTGTCAGAGGTGTGTGTGCATGTGTTATATGTACACACATGCATGTGGTTGTGTGTGCATGCATGTTTTGTTGTATGCACATCTGGTTCTATATACATGCATGTATATGTGGTTGTGTATGCATGGGTGTATGTGTGGTTGGACATGCATGGCTGGTGTGTGATTGTGTGTGCATGCATGTTTGTATGGTTGTGCTTACATGTATGCATGTGCTTGTGTGTGCACACAGGTATAGTGCATATGCATGAGTGAATCATGGGTGTGTGTGCATGTGTGTGTGGTTGTGTGTGTATGCATGTTCTTGGTTGTAGGTACATGCCTGCCTGATTCTATATACATGCATGTATGTGCAGTAGTGTATGCATAGGTGTATGTGTAGTTATATGTGCATAAATGATATATGGTTGTGTGTGCATGTATGCATGTGGTTGTGTGGTTGTGTATGCATGAGTGTATCATGGGTGTGTGTGCATGCATGCAATTGTGGGAGGTGGGAAGATGAGGGTCATGCTAGAGAACCCCAAGACTTGAAGCTCCCCCAGAGAGTTGAGAGCAGGTCTTAGGAGCTTAGTTATACTCTAACCACTGGTGGCCCTATGATGTGAGCTCCAGGGTCTATGGGACACCATCCCAGGACAGGTTTCCTGGAAGCAGAGTCTGACAGAGGGATTCCTGGGCATGTGGTTTATGAAGGGAATGACATTAGGAGAAATTTGTAAGGGAAAGAGGGAAGTGGGCTAGGGCAGGAGGGAAGTTAGGCAAAGATGGTTTGGGGGAAGTGTAGCCTCAGCCTGGCCCCTTGGAGAGCTCCAGGATGTGCACTGCACCACAGATATTATCTGCCCCACGTGTCATCAAAACTCAGCCAACACATCACCTTCACTCCATGCAGACCAACCCTCCAGGCACTGGCTAGCAGGTCTCACAGATGGAGAGAAACCAGGAAGGAAAGGTGTGGGCTGGGCTGTGGACACTTGCACAAGGCAGGGCAGCCACAGAACATGAGGACTTCAAGTCTGCCAGCCTCTCTTCCCCTCAGGGCTCTCTCCCCGGCTGGCACCAGGGACTGGGCATGTCTGGGCAGAGTGGGGCCTGAAAGTCCAGCACTGGGGTAGCAGAGTCCTCCCAACCCTCCTCCTCCATGTGCATGTGTGGTTGTGTGTACATTCATGTGCCAGAGGGGTGTGTGTGCATGTGTTATTATATGTACACACATGCGTGTGGTTGTGTGTGCATGCATGTTTTGTTGCAGGTACATCTGGTTCTATAAACATGCATGTATGTGTGGTTGTATATGCATGGGTGTATGTATGGTTGGATGTGCATGGCTGGTGTGTGATTAGAGGCAGGAGAGACCAGTGGAGACCAGCTGGCCTCATGCATCTGGAGCCAGGTCTGGCAGCACAGCAGTCACTGAACAAGACATGAAGAAGACAAAGTCCTGCCCCTCAGGGCTCCCATCAAGCCCAGCAAGCAGCTCTGGCATCAAACACTCACCGAGACGCAGGTGAAATCTCTGCCAGGTGGGCTCTGTAGTGTTCTTCTTTCCACAAACTCCATGTGGTGAGAGAGGGCAGCTGGGCCCACTGCTCCAGTCCCTGGGCGGAGGTGAGCAGGCCACCGATGAAGCTGGCAGCCTGGAGCTTAGAAACCCCACCCCTCACCTTTGTCCTTAGCTTTCCTCCCCCAAACACCACAGCTCCCTCTTCCCACCACCTCATGGACTTCCCTGGAACCCTGAGCACTAGAAAAGAGGTAAGCTTTATGCCTGCTCCCTTCCTAGGACAGGCGGGAAGCAGGGCCCTAGGAGGTGAAAGGAGAACCAGCCCCAAACTCACCATCTTAGTCCATTCATGCATCTGTAACAAAATGCCATAAACCGAGTGACTGGCCGGGCGCGGTGGCTCAAGCCTGTAATCCCAGCACTTTGGGAGGCCGAGACGGGCGGATCACGAGGTCGGGAGATCGAGACCATCCTGGCTAACATGGTGAAACCCCGTCTCTACTAAAAAATACAAAAAACTAGCCAGGCGAGGTGGCGGGCGCCTGTAGTCCCAGCTACTCGGGAGGCTGAGGCAGGAGAATGGCGTAAACCTGGGAGGCGGAGCTTGCAGTGAGCTGAGATCCGGCCACTGCACTCCAGCCTGGGTGGCAGAGCGAGACTCCGTCTCAAAAAAAAAAAAAAAAAAAAACCGAGTGACTTATAAACAGCAGAAATCTATTGCTCACAATTCTGGAGGCTGGGATGTCCAAGGTTAAGGAGCTGGCAGAGTCGGTGTCTGGTGAGGACCACTTCCTAGTTCATAGCTGATGCCTTCTTGCTGTGTCATCACATAGTAAACGGGATGAGGGAGGTCTGTCTTTGGGGTCTCTTTTGTAACAACACTCATCTCATTCATGAGGCTCCACACTCATGACCTAACCACTTCCCAAAGGCACTGCCTTCAAGTACGGTCACACTGGGGATTAGGTTTCAACACAGGAATGTTGGGAGGACACACATTCAGTGTATGTCACTCACGAAGGACACTCTTGTAGATGATCCTCCACGAAGGACATAATAGAATTAAACTGCAAGAGGAAGATATGCAAGAGGGGAACTTCCAATGGGCTTTGGAATCAAACAGAGAAGACTGCAAATTTTACCTCCCACCCCTCACTAGCTGCCTAACGCAAGCAATGACTGTGCCTAAATCTTTGTATCCCCCGTGGGGGGATGGGGATAAAATGCAGAGTGATCACTAGGCCTGGAAGCAGAGGTAAATATACAATAAAGAGACCATTGATATTACAATGGTTGGTAAGATCATCATCTCTGTTCCAAACACCATGGCCACCCCGTAGTACACACCTTCCAGGCTTGTCAGGATGATTAAATCATGAACTTTTATTGCACGTCAGACACTGTTTTGAGTGCTTTATGCACACAATACCAGTTGGTTATTCAACTAATAAGTGTTGGGATTGAATGTGGCTACATTCTTCAGGCACATAACCAGTGTTCCACAAATTGTCACTTGGTGATGGTGGTTGTCATAGAACACTGGAACAGATGAGTTAGGGATCGTTGTCATAGAACGCTGGAACAGATGAGTTAGGGATCGTTGTCATAGAACGCTGGAACAGATGAGTTAGGGATCGTTGTCATAGAACGCTGGAACAGATGAGTTAGGGATCGTTGTCATAGAACGCTGGAACAGATGAGTTAGGGATCGTTGTCATAGAACGCTGGAACAGATGAGTTAGGGATCGTTGTCATAGAACGCTGGAACAGATGAGTTAGGGATCGTTGTCATAGAACGCTGGAACAGATGAGTTAGGGATCGTTGTCATAGAACGCTGGAACAGATGAGTTAGGGATCGTTGTCATAGAACGCTGGAACAGATGAGTTAGGGATCACATGATCAAGGGACATCCCGGAAGTAGAGGTTTTCATCCCATCAAATGTCATCAGGTACAAGAGATATACCTTGCTCATTTGGTCTAAGGGCACGTGATTCTGACAGGATCGTCTGAGCAGACTTTCGTTCCTTTTGGGAGGGGCGGGTGTGTGCGTGTGCTCCTGGATCTATTGTATTTCCGTTGATGAAGAGTCAGACAAAACTTGCACCAATTAGCAAGCATGATCTTCCCCTGGCATATGCTTTGCTGCTGTTTTCAAGATGCAATCCGGCCCCAGCCAAAGCAAGGAGACAGACGCCTCGTCGCAGGACTGAGAGCGGCGCGGTACTCACGGCCCTTTGTATCCCCCGGTTTCGCAAGGTACAAAAATAGGAGGCAAGCTCGAGACAGCTCAGATGCCTGGCTCAGACAATCACAGTCAGGAGAGAGGAGAGGAGGAGGAGAGGTGAAATACAAGGAAAAGAGAAAGAGAGGAAAAGCAGCCACTTAAGGTCAAAGCACTGAGAATAACATGAAAATGCTGCCAACCGAGTGGAATCAAGACGCCTTCGAGGTTGGAAATGTGACAACTGAGCTGTTGTTGCCTCTGGGCTGGTGTCACCATTGTAGCCTCACAGGAGACTGGGATGCTAGATAGAGATTTGTTGAGGGGGCGAGGTAGGTAGGCTGGGCTCGGCTCTCAGACAGGGTATGCTGGGGTCCTCCTAAGGAGGGCTGGGGGACTGCCCATCATGGCCTCATAACCAAGAACAGTGAAGGCAAGCCCGGCCTCCACAATTCTTGAAGGCTGATGAAATAGAGCTTTGATGGATGGCATTTGATCAGACAGCATGCAAATGTATGCAAACAAGGCCTGGGAGAGCCTGGTGGTGCTTTTCTTTCTTTGTTTGTTTAGTCGACACAGGAGAGATACAATTCATTGTAAACAAATCAGAAAATTACAGATACGCACAAAGAAAGAAGTCAAAATCTTTGTTAGCCCACTACTCAGGAAACAAATTTTTTTAAAAAGCAGAAAAACTATTGCTAACATTTTGGTGTACAGTCATTCTTCCAGACAATTTTTGGCCCATACATCTATAGTTGGGAAATTTTTTTCTCACCAAAATAGGTTCTTACTTCACATACTGTTTTGCAACCTGCTTTTTTTGCATTGAAAATATATCATAAATGCACATATGGCACTGTAATTTATTTAACAAACTCCCCATTGTTGGAAATCTAGATTGTATTCCACTTTCTTCGGCAAGGTTAGAAGACCCCAAACTCAACTGCAAGAGGCAGATGGAATAGAACAAGATGTAAGGGAACCCTGCCCTCCGGGTAACTGTGTGTGTGGTGGGGATTGGGGCGGATGGAAGCAGCTCACACTGTAGGGCTTTGGAAGCCAAATTATTTTTATTCTCTCCAGAGCTGGGGGGAAACAGTGCTGCCCGAATATCAGGCCTGAAGACCAGAAGCAAGTGACATAGAGCCCTCGTAGCCAGCCTTGTAAATAACTCTCCAGGAGTCCCAGCCAGCTGCGAGTGTGGCTAGACAGTTTCCCAGGGAGAAAGAGAAAGAAGATGCATCCTAATAATTCACCATCTCATCTTTTTGCGTCACGAATTTGGCAGCCCCAGCACATGGACCCCTGTATCAGCTATTGTAAGGAAGGACAAACAGAAGCAGTGATCACCTCAGTCTAATGGGAAGACACAGTTAAAGAACAAAGAATATACCCACTGCAATATGAACCAGATGTTCCATGCAAACTGAGCCCCTAACTGTGAAAAGGTGTGGGGTAAGAGAGTCATTCAACTAACTTTAGTTAAACACCTCCTATGCCTCCTACGTGCCACCTCTGTGTAGGCCTCTTTGTTTGGAGTATCTTGTTTAATCCTCAAAACACTCTTCCGAAAAAGCCACCCTTCTGCAGATGGGGTCATTGAGGGCCAGAGAGGGGCCTTGAGTTGCCCAGGGTCACATGAGTCATTCAAGGGCAGAGCTCAGGGTGCATTCAACTCCTCCAAGACCCCAGAGAGGCCCCATGTGAAGAAATAGTCTGCAAAGGGTGGGCTGTATGAGGAAAGGCTGCTGGGAGTCAGTGACTTCGGAGAACAGCTTCGCAGAAAGGAAGGGGCGTAGGAGAGGGGAGACAGGGAAGGCTGTAGGAGAAGGGGGAAGCTGGGGGTACCATGGCCATGAACAGACTGGTGCAAGGGGAGGGGCAGATCAGGCTGACGACGGTGGAGGAACTTCTGAAGGTGGAATGGAAAGCATGCAGCCGGGGGCTCGGAAGGAAGAAAGGGTAAGGCTGTCCCAAGGGCCTCAAAGGACAGGTCAGGGTTGGGTCACAAATGGGAAATGAGAGGTGTCTGTGGTGTCTGCCTGCATGGGGGGAACTCAGGACCCAGTGCTCAGAGCAAAGGCAGAGAGGGAGCTGCTACCGTCATCAACCCTCCAATTACAGCCTCGGGCCCCAAGTGAAAGCAACTTTGGGCAAGATTTATGAGGCTTCTCCCTTTGCAGTTGAGCTTCATTTGTTTTGCTCCATATTTGCTGGTGGCTCTGGCATGGCATTAACGGCCTATTTGGGGTCCGTGATCCTCCCGTGTCCTCTCTGAGGCCAGAGGGGCCATCTGGGCTTTTTATTTACCCAGTTGGCTCGCTTTTTAATTACACTGAGTGGGACAGCCGGGGCTCGGGGCAGCGTGGATGGCTGCAGCCAATATTTATCATGATTGTTAGTATTTTCACTGCTAATAATCCCGGCAAATGAGAAACGGTAATCCAGAGGATTGGGGTTGTTAATTGAGAAATCATGCAGAGGCGCTCCACGCATCACGTGGGTGGAACCGAGAAAGAAGGAGGAACTGCAAGCTCGCTCCTCCCACGTGGCCTGGGATGAGCCCAGGCCCCTCCTGCCCGGAGGAAATGCTGATCTGTGTCCTGGGAATCCGAGAGAGAGTCATGGATTGTTTCGTTTTTTTAATTCTGGAAAATGGGTTTGGGAGTACTTATGGGCTGCAATGGATACCCCAGGGAGGGTCATCAGTGGGGAGGTCAGAAGGAGCCACCAAGACTAGTATGAAGTCAGCTGCTTGATCAGCCACCCCCGCCCCTCAAGCTGGAGAAGGCAAGAGAAGAAAAGGTCATTCCCAAGTCGAGGATACGGGCAGTGGCTCTCCCTCACAGTCGCCACAGTGACAGAGTACCTGTGTGCACCTTTTCCGGAGAGTACTTTGAAAATAGGAACACAGAAATCCTAAAAGCTTTCCTCCTCTTTGACCCAGCCATCCTGCTTCTCAGAATGCATCCTCATGACCCTAGAGGTAAGGACAAGGGTGGGCGTGGCAACCAGGATTTTGGGGAAACCTCCAGCCCTCCGCACTCCCAGAGGAAGGTCTGGAGTTGGGTCGACAGGACAGCCGCTAGCCACATGGGGGTATTTAAATCAGCTAGCTGAACTCAGCCCCAGTCACACGAGCCCCACTTCAGCTGTTCCACAGCCACTGGGAATGAGGGGCCGTTGTGCCAAACCCCTGTTAACCTCCGTAGGGAAGGCACCAGGTTCAAGAGGCAAAAGAGGAGACCCAGAGCCAGCAAACAAGACATGGAGTATTATTAGAGGTTTACATACAGGGGAGAGAGTTCAGTAGCAACAGACTGACAACACATCCACCTTCCCTACAGTATAGTGGCGGCGGGCTGGCCAGGAAAACCCCAACTGCCTGCAAAGAGCACACAGTCTCTACAGCATTTCCCTTAACACCCTCCCCAAAATGACCTCCACCTGGCACCTTCATTTATCCCAAAACTCAGAGCCTCAATCTCCTGTAGAGCCCATGTTCCACAGGACAAGCTGGGAGCTCAGCTGTTCCTCACAGATAAAGAATAAATGTTCAAGTTGGCCACGCCAGATTCCCAGGCTCGGGACACACATTTAGATGTGCTACCTCACAGTGTCATTCTAAGAAAATGCTTAAGTTATTGCTGTTAGGTTCATATACCCTACAGGGGCTGCCGCATTGGACGCTGCAGATGTAAACACTTCCATCATCTCAGAAAGTCTCATTGGAAAGCAGGGGTCTGGAGACTGACCTCCAATCCAGCCTCACTCAGGGACAAGAGGGACTATTTGTGAAAATGTAAATAAGATGTCATGTCATCACCCCCCTGGAAATCCTTCAGTGCCTTCCCATTGCTCTTAGAACGGGGTCCACACTCTTCCCACAGGCCTCTTTTGGACCAACCTCTACCTTGTCAGAGTTCAGCAGCACTGATCTCCAACAGCTTTGGAACATGGAAACCCTTTACAACCGCAGGGTTTTTGCACTGGCTCTTCCCTGAACCTAGAACCTGCTACCCTCACTTCTCAAGCCTGCTAGCGGGAGGCGGCTGCACATCTGAAAAACAGACCCAGGAGCAAATTGGTTAATCAGACCCCAGCAGGGAGGGGTTGCACATGTCAATCCAGCACTCCCTCAACAGGCACTCTAGAGAATGGGGTCTCCTCAAAGGTCTTCGTATCTTTTTATTCACAAAGAGGGAGGTCCAGGCTCTGAACCCAACTTCTGGAGCTTTGACGTGGTGAGTGTAATGAGAGAGAAGGGTCCAGAACTGTGGCTCCGTCCTCCCTACCAGCAAATATACCTCTGAATTTCCTGCTTCATGGCAAACACAGGTTGACAAGCTTGGTTTTCAGGGTCATTTTAGCACATCTTCACAGTCATCATTCCAGGCAACACTGATGAATGTTAGCTATGCTTTTGTTCAGCCTCTCTGGGCTGTGGGTTCCCTCACCCTAGGACACACTGACCTCCCCTCCTCTGTGGTCCTCGGGACTCCCCAGCCACCCTGAGTGATCACTGACCATTCCCAGCACCATCTGTTTCCCTAAAGAACAAGCTCCCCAAGGACAGGGCTCTGTCCTGTTCCTCTTTCTATCCCAGTCCCGGCTGAGAGTGTGGCATCTAGTAGGTGCTCAATAAATGCTCGTCAAATGAAGGAAAGGAATAGGGAGGCTCATCTTATTCCGAATCTGAATTAGATGATTCCTGAGAAAACCTTTGAGAAGCTTACGGCTGGGATACTAAATTGAGTTAAGGTGTTCTTAATGATCTTAATGGGTATTGTTATTTCAAATTAACTAATTACTCTGATTTTAATGTACTCTGGCAATGTAGGCTCATCATTATTATTATTATTTCATAGCTCCTATTAATCCAGCTTTAGATTATAACAGCAGTGGTCTGTTCAGCAGGTGTCTTATCATTACTGACTGTTCGTATACAAATTTCTAGGTTCCACTAAAGGCACCCAGAATTGAGACTAATGTGAATTCATAGCCATTGGACTGCCCTGTTACATTAATGTTATTATTAAAATTCCAATGTCAGGAACATCATTTAAGAGTCACTCTCCAGAGAGTAAAATGAAAACAATCATATAGAGAGGGGATCAGTGAGATAAACCATGTAGTGCGTGTAAGGTGGTGCGATCCTCATTCTCTTTTCTCCAAGCATCCAAGCTTGGGTCATCATCAATGATACCCTCTCCTCCACACTCTGTGGTTAAGGAGCAAGTTCTCCTTGAAGTCTCTCCTGCCTCTCCTTTCTTCCTCATTCTCCCTTCTCATGACTAGGGCAAACCTCCTCCCACCATCCCCATTGATGTGTCTGTTAGCATCATTGCTAGTTGATTTCCTGCCCAGTTCTCCTTCTGAAAACCATCTTATCTAGCACTTCCAGATTTACTTTCCTTAACTCCAGCTCCAATCAGGCCTCAAATCCTCTCTTCAACCTGCCTTCCACTCCCTGCCCACCTCTAGCCATGCTCTCCTTCTAAGTGTCAGCCCTGTGCTGGGTATGGAATAGCAAATATATGGACTAACCAAGCCCCAAGCACACAGCCTCCTGGAGTAGACACATGTAAAAATAAAGAATACAGCACAGTGAGACAAGCACTGATAGTGGTGGATACAAGGTACAGAGGTGCCCAGAGGAAGGGGCCCGCAGGTCTTGGTGGAAAGAGGGAAGTCAGAGAAGGCTTCTCAGAGGAGGTGCTGTTTGTGCTGTCAAGAGGATGAGCTGCCATTCAAGTCATATATTATACCTGTATTAGGCCATTCTCACATTGCTATAATGAAATACCTGAAAATGGGCAATTTATAAGGAAGAAAGGTATAATTGGCTCACAGTTCTGCAGGCTTTATAGGAAACATGGTGCTGGCATTTGCTTGGCTTCTAAGGAGGGCTAAGGAAGCTTACACTCATGGTGGAAGGCAAAGGGGGAGCAGGCACATCATGTGGTGAAAGAAGGAGTGAGGGAGAGATAATTAAGAGGGAGATGCCACACGCTTTTAAATGACTAGATCTCACGAGAACTCACAATCATGAAGACAGCACCAAGCCATAAGGGATCCACCTCCATGATCCAAACACCTCCCGTCAGGCTCCACCTCCCACACTGGGAATTACAATTCAATGTGAGATTTGGTAAGAGGGGCCATGGATCCAAACTATATCATTTTGCCCCTGGTCCCTCCCAAATCTCATGTTGAAAGTCCAAAGTCTCATCTGAGATGAGGAAAGTCCCTTCCACCTGTGAGCCTATAAAATCAAAGGCAAGTTATTTACTTCCAAGGTACAATGGGGATATAGGCATTGGGTAAATATTCCCATTCCAAAAGTGAGAAATTGGCTAAAAGAAAGGGGCTACAGGCCCCATGCAAGTTCAAAACTCAGCAGAACAGTCATTAAATCTTAAAGCTCCAAAATAATCTCCTTTGACTCCATGTCCCACATCTGGGGCACACTGGTGCAAGGGGTGGGCTTTTAAGGCCTTGAGCAGCTCCACCCCTGTGGCTTTGCAAGGTACAGCCACCCATGGCTGTTCTCATGGGCTGGGGTTGAGTGCCTGTGGCTTTTCCAGGCACAGGGTATAAGCTGCTGGTGGATCTACCATTCTCAGGTCTGGAAGATATAGACCACTTCTCACAGTTTCACTAGGCAGTGCCCCATTGGAGACTCTGTATGGGGGCTTCCACCTCACATTACCCCTTGGCACTGCCCTAGTAGAAGTTCTCTGTGAGGGCTCCACCCCTATAGCAGGCTTTTTTTCCATACATCCTCTGAAATGTAAGCAGAGGCTGCCAAGCCGCAACTCTTTTACTCTGTGCACCTGCAGGCTTAACACCACGTGGAAATTGCCAAGGTTTATGGTTTGCATTCTCCAGGGCAGTGGCTTGAGCTATATCTTGGCCCTTTAGAGCAACAGCTGGAGCCAGAGCAGCCAGGATGCAGGGAGTAGTATCCCAGGGGCCTGTAAGGCAGTAGAGCCCTAGCCCTGACTCACAGAACCACTCTTCCCTCCTAGGGTTCTGGGCCTGTGATGGGAGAGGCTACCCCAAAGGTCTCTGAAATGCCTTCAAGGCCTTTTTCCCATTGTCTTGGATATTAGCACCTGGCTCCCTTTTCATTATGCAAATATCTCTAGCAAGTAGTTGCTCCACAGCCTTCTTGAATTCATCTCCCCAAAAAACTTTCTCTTTCTTTGCCATATGACTAGGCGGCAAATTTTCCAAACTTTTATGCTCTGCTTCCCTTTTAAATATAAAATACAACTTTAAGTCATTTCTTTGCTCCCACATCTGAGCATAGGTTGTTAGAAGCAGCCAAACCACTTCTTGAACAATTTGCTGCTTAGAAATTTCTTCTATCAGATACCCTAGGCCATCACTCTCAAGTTCAAACTTCCACAGATGTCTAGGGCATGGACACAACATGGCTATGTTTTTCACTAAGGTGTAACTGCATGACGTTTGCTCCAGTTCCCAATGAATTCCCCATTTCCATCTGAAATGAGCCTGTCGTTCATCAGCCTGGACTTCACTGTCCATATTTCTATGGTAACTGTGATAGAAATATGGACAGTGAAGGCCAGGTTGGTGATGTTTGTGTAAGTCTCATCTTCCCAGCTCAATGGAAAGCCCTTTGCCAAATTCCCTCCATCTGGAATGGTCTTCCTTCAAATGTCCCCAGGGCTCACTTCTCACCTTCTTCAGAGCTGATCAGAGATCACCCTACACTGAGGCCTTCCCTGACCACAGTATTTAAATGAACCTCCCTCTCCCCGACATACACATCCAGCTCTGGCACTCTCTGTCCCTCTTCCTTCATGAAACTATAAACAAATCTTTTCTATTTTTCTCCCTAGCTCCTATCATCATGTAATATACTATGTATTTTCATTTGCTTAATGTATGACTCCCTCCTCTACAATGTAAGCTCCAGGAGGGTAAGGATTCAAGTCTATTTCATTCAATGTTGCAACTGTGATGCCCACAACAGTGCATAATGCACCCAGCAGGTGCCTAATATGTAATTGTTAATCTAGTGACATGAATGAAGGTAACAAAGTTGTTTTACGTCATTTCCCACAAAATAGCTTTGCAGGGCAGTGCCTCTGCATAGCATCTAATCCAATGTTAGCAGTGGTCTCCATGCCCATTGAAGAACTGGATAAACCAGACCCTTGGTTTCTCTATCCCTGTCATTCAAACAGCCCTATCTGTGATTGCTGAGAACTCCTGGGGCTTCCTTTTGCACACCGCTCCCTGTGCCTGGGTCCTGCCCCTCTTGGGTTGCCTCAGTCTAATTGATTCTCATCAGATCGGTCATGGAAATCTGCAGGTTCTCAAGGGCCTCTACAAAAAAATATCTACTTGAACCAAGGGGTTTGTGAGCAGAGAAGGTTGCCGGAGGACTGGGGAAGGCTGGGAGTGGCCGCCTTTCTCATCAGTCCCAGAGGTTTTGGTCTCCTGATGATTTGCCACTGCCCATCCCTCTCTGCTTCCTTCTCTTTCCAGCTGCTGCCACTTTCCTTCCTGGGGCTCAGCAAATCAGTTCTGCCCACACCCAGAGCCTCTGAGGCCTCCTCTTTAACCCGCAAGCAGTTCTAATCAGGGCATTCCTCCAAACAGGAGCTCTTCACTTTCTAAGAGGAATTCCAACATCATTAATTTTCAGTGGGTTTGGTTTTTATTTTGTGTCTATTATTTGCATTATACAGAGACACAGAAGAAACTGGCCTCAGAGATGATAAGCAAAACACAAGGTTACATAGCTCATCAAAAGCAGCTTCCCTAGCTACAAAGAATAAATCAAAGAAAACCCACCCCTGTGCCCATACCAGCTATCTGCCTTCTCCCCGCCTCCCTCTCAGGCAAACTGCTTCAAAGGGATGACTTTGCCTACCCTTTCTTTTTCCTCACCTCCCACTCACACGCCTCTAACCATCCAACCTGGCTTCAGTCCAATCACTCCCAAAAAAAAGCTCCCACGGGCGTCAACAGTGACCTCTTGGTGGGGATTTCTCAGGCTCAAAACACTAGTCTTTTCAGCAGTTTGACACTTTCAGTGATAAAACCTTCTGCAACCCCCACTCCATCCTCTTTCAGTGAACTCCAGTGCATCCTTCACTCTCTACTCAAGCGTCACTTCCTCAGGAAAGCCCTCCCTGACTTCCCAGGGTAGGCCAAGTTCTATTGTATATGCTCTCATATCTCCTATGCCCAGCAGTATCCGGCATGGAGTAGGTACCCAATGAACACCTGTTAAACGAATGGAGTGAATGAATGGATCTGTGTTTACTTCTTTCAGAGCCTTACAGTTTCACATCCATTAGCACATGTCTCCCCCACTAGGCGGTAGATGCCCAGAGAACAGGATCCACGCCTGGTTTTCCCTGTATCATATTTCTGGCACCCACCCCAGGGCCCAATGCTTGGAGGAATCTCCCCCATATGTGCCACACAGAAGAGCTGGGATTCACACCCAGGTTGCCGATTCCAAAGCCTCTGCACTCAGCAACTACTAGTTGATTGACTGACAGTAGGTGACCCCAGCTGTCTCTACTAAGCCAGCCTTCTGAAATTTTAATGTGCACAAGAATCACCAGGAGAACTTGTTAAGATATAGATTCTGATCAGTAGGTCTGAAGTAGGTACCAAGATTCTGCATTTCTAACAGGCTCCCAGGAGATGCTAACAATGGGGTCTGTGGATCTTGCTTTGAGCGGCAGGGGTTAATACAAGGTGCTGACCAGTAAACAGAGCCTCTTGGGCATCCCATAATTACAGCAAAGAGTAGGGGGCAGGGCAGCAGGCTCCGAATCCACAAAGGCTGCCAAATAGTGCCTGAAATCAGAATCAATGACATGTCTCTCAGATATATGCCGCAGTATCCCTTATTCTGGCTAGGATGAAAAAAATGCTTTCATTTAAAAGCATTAGTGAATTCATAGTAACTTTTCATTGTTATGCATTTTATCAGCTGATAGGTACTAAACATATGGGGATGGTAGACAGGAAATCTAAGGGACCCTCTAACATTAAGAAAAGGTTGGGAGGCGATAGGACTTTAAGACCTGCCTGGAAGGTAGGCCCCACAGGGGCCAATTGGCAGGAAACATAGAAGAGCATCCTGTGGGGACTGATGAAAAAGAGAGACACAGAGACAGACAGATGGACGGAGAAACAGAGAGAGAAGCCCAGGCACAAGGGACAGAGACCTGAGGTGGAGGCTGGAAGCAGGAAAAGGCCACTGTCCCTCCACGATGCTCTCTGGGTTGGCATGGCAACAGTCAACATTCGTGTAAATAGCTGACCCATATTTAATTAACAAAAAGAAAACAAGAGGATGGGAGAGAAAGGAGGAGGGCGGAGCCTGGCTGGCTCCCTGCCTGGCATTGCAAGGACTAATGGGCCTTTCTCACTGGGCAGTGGATGCTGGCAGACAGCAAGAGACACCAGACACGTGAGAGTTCTTCTCAGGCAGCCGCCTGCTCCCGGCACTAAGTGGGGGCAGACTTTCCTTCAGAAGAGTAAGGCCAGGGCAGGGCCTGCACAGTGTAGGGGCTCCATAAACACACATCTCTGCAGTGACAGCAGGAGCAGCAATGCACTAATGATGACCATCGTTACCCTAGGCCAGACACTCTGCCACACTCTTTGTACATGTTACTTTATCTAATCTGAACAAGGACACTATGAAATAAGTGCTAGGATTATTCCCATTTCCAAGATAAGAAAATTGAGGCTTGGAGAGGTTGAATAATTTGTCGAAGGTCACATGGCTCCTTAAGTGGCTGTAATAATCTGTACATTAATGACCTTGTTGTGGTCCCCTCCCCTTGAATCTGAGTTAGCCTTGTGATGCGCTTTAACTAGTACAATACAATACAATACGTACAATCAACACAGTACCAATACAATGTGGCAGCACCCCCCTAAGCCTTAAGAAAGCCTACAGCTTCTGCTTTGTGCTCTTGGGAGCCCTGAGTCATCATGTAAAAGATCTAGCTATCCTGCTAAAGAGACCATGTAGAAAAGAACATGGAGGCCGTGGAAAGAGAGAAAGGCCCAGCCAAGCCAGCACTCCCAGCTGAGCCCAGTACACTGAAGACCACCAGCAACATTGGCGGAATAATCACCCAGCTGAGCCCAATCCAGATGACAAAATCACGAGCTACTAAAATGGTTGTTCTTTTAAGTCACTCAATTTTGGGGTAGTTTGTTATGGAGCAAGAGGCAATTAACACAAAAAGGCTCCATTGAGTGATTGGCAGGATTGCCCTGCCCTTCTGCCTGGCCTCACCACCAGCTACATCCCTACTTCTTCTCACAACAATGAGTATGGATCCCCAGCTTACAAAGATGCTCTCATTTCTCTACCTGGTTGCAAAACACATTTCACCAAAATATGACTGTACTGTCAAAAGGGCCATGAATAAGATACCCTGTCCATTTCCACCCACCCTGCCTAGCCCAATCCCCAACCAGATCTTGCCTAGATGAGTGTAGTAGCTTCCTAACAGGTCTCACCCTTCTCTCCTCTTGCTGTCTCTCATCCATTCTTCCTTGCATCTGATCACGTTTTCTTTTTTTTACCTGGCCCATAAGATTTAGCAAGACCAAGTCCCACCCATCCTACACACTAGCCCATCTGCTGCCCTCCTTTCTCCTCATCCTCCAAACGCATCTGGTTCTTCTCTATTCTTGGAGTACGCTAAGACCTTACCCACCTCATGAGCATCCCAAACATGGTTCCCTCTGCCTAGAATGCTCTTCTTCCCTTCACCTAAGGCTAATTTCTACTCAGCTTTCAGGACTTTAGGTTTCTTTCCCATGAGAGAGATGAGGTATATTTTACATACAACAAAATGCATAGATCTTAACTGCATAGATCTTAACTGTATCATTCAGTGAATTTTGACAAATATTTACACCCACATTACCATCACCCAAATGAAGAAATATAGAATGTTTTCATCAACTTTCACCCAAATCAAGATATGCAGAATATTTCCACCACAGCAGAAAGTTCCCTTGTATTCCTTTCCCATCAATGTCCTACCACCAGGCAATCACTGCTCTGTTATCTACCACCATGAGATTAGTGCTGCCTGTTCTTGAACTTCATATAAGTTGAATCGATTCCTATTTGTTCTTTTGTGACTGGCAGCTTCTTTCACTTCACATAGTGCTTTTGAGATTAATTCATGTTGTGGTGTGTATCTGCAATTTGTTTCTTTTTCTTGCTGAATAGCATTTCTTTTTTTTCTTGGTCATCCTTATTGATTTTATCTGTCGCTTTTCCATTGTCTGTTTCACGGATTTCTGATTTTGTTTTTATTATTTCCATCCTTGTAGTTTGGGTTTAATTTGCATTTTTCCTAGCTTCCTGAGGTAGATTTTAAACCTTTCTTCCTATTATGAGCATTTAAAGCTGTAAATTTCCCTTAGAACACTCAAATAGCTTCATTTCACAACTTTTGATATATTGTGTTTTTATTTACTTTCAATTTAAAGTATTTTCTAGGGATTACATCAAGCTAAAAAAGCTTCTGCACAGCAAAGGAAACAATTAACAAAGTGAAGAGAGAACACACAGAGTAGAAAAAACCTTCGAACTATCCATCTGACAAGAGATTAATAACCATAATATGTTAGGAACTCAAATAACTCAATGGGGAAAAGAAAAGAAAAAGAAAAAAACACCGAAGAATTCGATTTAAAAATGGGCAAAAAATCTGACATTTCTCAAAAAAAAAAAAAAAAAAAAAAAGACATACAGATGGCCAACAGGTATATGAAAAAAAAAAATGTTCAACATCACTAATCATCAGAGAAATGCAAATCAAAACTACCACAAGATATCTTCTCATCTCTTTTAAAATGGCTTTTATTTGGGAGGCCGAGACGGGCGGATCACGAGGTCAGGAGATCGAGACCATCCTGGCTAACACAGTGAAACCCCGTCTCTACTAAAAAAATGCAAAAAAACTAGCCGGGTGAGGTGGCGGGCGCCTGTAGTCCCAGCTACTTGGGAGGCTGAGGCAGGAGAATGGTGTAAACCCGGGAGGCGGAGCTTGCAGTGAGCTGAGATCTGGCCACTGCACTCCAGCCTGGGCGACAGAGCGAGACTCCGTCTCAACAACAAAAAAAAATACAATAAATAAAAAATAAAATAAAATGGCTTTTATAAAAAATATGGGAAGTAACAATGCTGGTAATGGTGAGGAGAAAGGGGAATGCTCATACACTGTTGGTGAGAACGCAAATTAGCATAACAATGGAAAACTGTATGGAGGTGCCACAAAAAAACAAAAAATAGAAATACCATATGATCCAGTAATTCTGCTACTGGAATTTGAAAGAAAGAAAATCAATGTATCAAGGAGATTCTGCACTCCCATGTTTATTGCTGTACTATTCATAATTAGCCAAAATTTGGAATCAACCTAAGTGCCCATCAAGGGATGAATAGATTTTTTAAATGTATATATACACAGTGGAATATTATTCAGTCATTAGAAAGAATGAATCTCCATCATTTGCAGCAACATGGATGGAAATAGGATCATTATGTCAAATGAAATAAGCCAAACACAGAAAGACAAATATTGCACATTCTCACTCATATGTGGGAGCTAAAAGTTAGATCTCATGAAGGTAGAGAGTAGATTGAATCTAATAAATTTCTATAATTGATATGATTCTTCAGATATCCCAGAGGTTGGTAAGGAAAGGGATGTGGTATGAAAGGATTGATTCATGGGTACAAATACATAGTTTGATAAAAGAAGTAATGTCTAGTGTTTGTTAGATCAGCAGGGTAAATATAGTTTACAATAATCAATTATATATTTCAAAATAGCTAAAAGAGAATAATTCTAATGTTTCTAGCATAAAGAAAAGACAAATATTTAAGGTGATAGATACCCCAATGACACTGATTTAATGTTTACAAGATAAATGAATGCATTAAATTATCACATGTACCCTGAAAATGTGTACATCTATTATGTATAAATAAAAAATTAAAAGAAAAATAATAAATAAAACATGCCCTAATTACTTTTTTTCTCTGACCAATGGTTTCTTTCAAAACATATTGTTTAATTTCCAAGTATTTGCAGATTCTTCTAGAATTTTGTTATGGATTTATGATTTAATTATGTAATACTTAGCGAATACAATTTGTGATATTTCTTTTTTTTAATCTTTGAGACTTTTTTTCTTGATCCAGCACATGGTCAGTCTCGGTGAATATACACATACATTTGAAAAGCATGGGCATTCTATAATTGTTGAGTGTAGCTGTATTCTATAAACATCAACTATATCAAGTTGTTCAATGACATCGTTTAAGCCTTACGTAGCCTTTATTGATGTTTCGCCTATTTGTTATGGCAATGAATGATTAAGGGGCACTAAAATCTTCAACTGTGATTGTGTATTTGTCTATTTCTCTCTTTATTTCTGTCCATTTCTGCTGCACATATTTTTAAGTTCTGTAATTAGGTACACACAGGTTTAAGGCTCTTAGATTGTTTTGACAAAGTCACCCTTATTAATATGAAATGTAAGGTTATGAAATCCTGCTAATACTGCTCATTTGGAAGTCTACTTTGATAATCTCTCTCTCTCTTTTTTTTTTTCAGATGGAGTCTCCCAAGGTGGAGTGCAATGGCGTGATCTCAGCTCACTGCAACCTTCTCCTCCAGGGTTCAAGCGACTCTCCTGCCATGGCCTCCCAAGTAGCTGGGATTACAGGTGTGTACCACCAGGCTTGACTAATTTTTGTAGTTTTAGTAGAGATGGGGTTTTGCCACGTTGGCCGGGCTGGTCTCGAACTCCTGACCTCAAGTGATTAGCCCACCTCAGCCTCCCAAAATGCTGGGATTACAGGAGTAAGTCACCACACCTGGCCTTCTTTGATAATCTCTAGGCACAACAGCTTTCTGATACTTGGCGTTTGTATTGGAATATCTCTTACTATTTTCAACTTGTTCATGATTTTATATTAAAGTATGTTTCTTAAGATATACAAATGGCCAACAAACATATGGAAAAATGCTCAACATCACTAGTCATCAGGGAAATCCAAGCTAAAACCACAAGGAGATACCACTTTACTCCTGCAAAAATGGCCATTATTAAAAAGTGAAAAAACAATGGATGTTGGCATGGATTTGGGGAAAAGGGAACGCGTATATACACTGCTGGTGCGAATGTAAATCAGTACAACCTCTATGGAAAACAGTGTGGACGTTCCTTAAAGAACTAAAAATAGACCTATCATTGGATCCAGCAATCCCACTACCGGGTATCTACCTAAAGGAAATGAAGTCATTATATGAAAAAGACACTTGCACATGTATGTTTTTGCAGCACAATTCGTGATTGCAAAGATGTGGAACCAACCTAAGTGCCCATCCACTAATGAGTGGATAAAGAAAGTATGGTATATATACACCATGGAGTATTACTCAGCCTTTAAAAGGATAGAAATAATTTATTTTGCAGCAACTCTGATGGAGCTGGATGCCATTATTCTAAGTGAGTAACACAGGAGCAGAAAATCAAAAACTATATGTCCTTACTTATAAGTGGGAACTAAGCTATGAGTACATGAAGGCCTATGAGTTGTATAATGGGCATGAGAGACACAGAAGGGGAATGGTGGAAGGGGGAACAGGGATTTTAAAAGATGACACATTAGGTACAATGTATACCGCTTGGGTGACGAGTGCTCTAAAATCTCAAATTTTAACACTACATAATCTTTTTTTTTTTTTTTTTTTTTGAGACGGAGTCTTGTCCTGTCGCCCAGGCTAGAGTGCAATGGCACAATCTCAGCTCACTGCAACCTCTGCCTCCTGGGTTCAAATGATTCTCCTGCCTCAGCCTCCCAAGCAGCTGGGATTACAGCTATCCGCCACCATGCCCAGCTAATTTTTGTATTTTTAGTAGAGACGGGGTTTCACCATGTTGGCTAGGCTGGTCTCGAACTCCTGACCTCATGATCCACCCACCTCAGCCTCCCAAAGTGCTGGGATTACAGGTGTGAGCCACTGTGCCTGGCCTATATAATTTATCTATATAACAAAAAACTGCTTGTACCCCCAAAAGCTATTGAAATAAAAAATAATAATAAACTGTGCTTCTTAGAAATAGCATATAGTCAGACCTTGCTTTTACCCATTCTGATAATTTCTGTCTTTTAATTTGAGAATTAGGTCCATTTATAGTTTTAAAAATTACTGATATGGTTGAATTTAAGTCTACTTTCACTATTTGCTTTCTCATTGTCCTATTTTTTGTTCCCCCATTCTCCACTCCCTGCCATCTTTTTGGATTATTTTTCAGAATTCTATTTTATCTCTTCTATCGATTTTTTTCAGTAATATCTCTGTGTTAATACTTCATGGTTACTCTAGGGTACAATATGCATCTTCAGCTTAACGCAGTTTGTCTTCAAATAAAGTTGCACTATTTTACAAACAACGTAAAACTCTTACCACTGCGTAATGTGCCCTCACTGCTATATATTTTACTTCTACATAAGGTAAAACCCCACAATATATTATTATAATTTGTACTTTTGACAATAGTCTTCTATAGACATTTAGAAATATATTTACATAACACATAAATACAATTTTTAATATCCTCAGGCTTACACTTTTTGGTACTCTTCATTTCTTCCCATCTGGTATTATTTCCGTTCTACCCTGAAAAACTTCTTTTAGCATTTTTTGTAATCCAGCTCTGCAGGAGAAAATTTTCTCAGCTTTTGTCATCTGAAAACATTTCTGTTTCACCTCTGCTTTGGAAGAATGTTTTCACTGGGCGTAAAATTCTAGATTGAAAAATTCAGTTTTTGAAAATTCAGTTTTTATTTTTCACACTTTAAAGATGTCATTCATTGTCTTCTGGCCTCTAATTTTTTTGTGTGTGAGGAGTCACTCATCATTCTCATTCTTATTCCCCTTAAAATATAATTTTAGTTGGTGGCTTTAAAATTTTTCTTTCTCTTTAGGTTTTCAACAGTTTGATTACAATATGGGTGGGTTTGGTTTTGTACATTTTACACTGATTAGAGATTACTAAACCTCTTGGATCTGTAAGTAAATGTCCTTAACCAATTTTCAGATATTATTATTATTTTTATTTATTTATTTTTTTGAGATAAAGTCTCTCTGTCACCCAGGCTGGAGTGTAGTGGTGCGATCTTGGCTCACTGCAACCTCTGCCTCCAGGAGTTAAGTGATTCTACCACCTCAACCTCCCGAGTAGTTGAGACTACAGGTGCGCACCACCGTACCTGGCTAATTTTTTGTGTGTTTTTTGGAAGAGATGGGGTTTTGCCAAGTTGGCCAGGCTGGTCTCGAACTCCTGGCCTCAAATGATCCACCCACCTTGGCCTCCCAAAGTGCTGGGAATACAGGCATGAGCCACTACACCCAGCCCTTGCATATTCTTGACTATTATCTGCTCAAATATTTCTTCACTGCATTTTCTCTCCTCTTCTTCTGGGGCTCCAGTTACATGCACATTAGGTCATATTGATATTTTCCCCAGGGCCCAGATGGTCTGTTAGTTTGTTGTCATGTTCTTAGTCAGGTGGCTTCTTCTGGCCCAACTTAAAGTTCACCAGTCTTTTCTGCTATGGTGTCCAGACAGCTATTAAGCCCATTCAGTGAATTCTTTATTTATGATACAGTAGTTTTCTGTTTTAGAATAACCATTTGGGTTTTTCAACAGTTTGATGCTGAGATTCCCCATCTGTTCACGTATGTTGTTCACGTCTCAAACTGAATCCATTAAAACATCTAAAATTGTTATTTTAATTGCTTTGTTGGTTCATCGCAACCTCTCGAATATCCATGGATCTGCTTTAGTGACTTTTTTCTCTTTTGATTATAGGTCACCTTTTCTTGCTTCAACAAGTGCTTTGTAATTTGTAATTATATTTCAGACATTGTGTAAAGATGAACAGGAGAGTTTAAAGTATTAATAATAGAGTCTATATTATATATAGTATACCACATACTATATAATATTATTTCTATTATAGAATAGAATAGAAACATTCTTTCTATTCTATTCTATCATATTATTTCTATTAATATTATATTCTATAATAGAAATAATATGATAGAATAGAATAGAAAGCCACCATACTCACACAGAAGGAAGTAGAAAATAGGCAGTAAGAAGTATATATACTATATAATAAAAATAAATGCTATATAATTTCTACTATATAGTATATATACACTATATAATATGCATATAGTATATATACATTACTTAACAATCTATATATCATATATTATATAATATATATAATACATATATAATAATATAGTCTAAAGTATAATTACTCACTGAAGTGAGAGGCTGAGTCAACTTATTCTGTGGCTGAGTTGAGTTGAGTCTCAGCTCTAGTGACAGCCAGTTCACCATGGACTTCAAATGTTTTGAGGGTTGGATCCCTGCAGCAGGATTTGGGATCTGAATGCCAACAAGCCTTTTGAACCACAGTTGATCACTCTCTGCTTTGGTTTTTGGGTCCACTGAGTTCTTCTGCTCTCTAGCTTCACCCCTGGCTTTCCCTCTGGGGTGATGTCTCTTCATTCCACCTCTCTGCCCATGTCCTCTTGCTGGCTGCTGCCTTGCCCTTGGTGACATCCTGGAACACACCAAGGACATATCTCAGCTCTCCTGATTTGCCTCCACCACTGTCATACATTAGGAGGAAACGGTGGGAGTTGTGACTGGGCTCCACAGGCTACAAATCTGTCATGTCAGCCTCCACACGACTATTAAAAGTTGATTACACTTTGGGAGGCTGAGGCAGGCAGATCATGAGGTCAGGAGATCAAGACCATCCTGGCTAACACGGTGAAACCCCATCTTTACTAAAATATACAAAAAGTTAGCCAGATGTGGTGGCACACACCTGTAGTCTCAGCTACTCAGGAGACTGAGGCAGGAGAATCGCTTGAACCCGGCAGGCGGAGGTTGCAGTGAGCCAAGTTCGTGCCACTGCACTCCAGCCTGAGTGACAGAGTAAGACTCCGTCTCAAAAAAAAAAAAAGAAAAAAAAAAAAGTTGGTTATAGTTTGGCTTGTTTCTTTGAACCCCTATCTATGCTGGGTTTACCCCTCCTCTCACCATCCTCAAGTCATGAGTCTCTTCTGTCCTAGGAAGGACTTGCAAATTTATGGCCTCAGCTCTCTGATGGATTTTAAAAGATGTGATTTTGTAAATTATGTAGCTTGTTTTTGTTTGGGGGAAAGAAAATTTAAGTGATGGTCTTTCGTAATTTTCTGCATCCTAACTGATAGCAAAAATCCATTCTAACCAGAAGCATATGTTCTAATAAGCAACGATTAAATGAGTGTATGTTCCTTCTGTCCGGGCAGCTCCTGTGCATCTTGTCTATCTGGAAGATGCTCACTCAGCCTCCACATTTTCCTCCTTGAAGTCTTTCCCAATTTCCCCACAGCTTTGGGCACTTCTTATACTAGTCTCTTCTGTTATTTGATGCTGCCTACGTTAAAGCTATTTTTCTCAAAATATCACAATTGTTTTCATGTCTGTCTTCTCTGTTGAACTTTGAGTTCCTTGACAGCAAAAACCTTGTAGTTAATAAATTATATACGTATATACACATGCACCCAAATGCACACACACACGTGCATACATTATCCACAGAATACACTAATCACTAAACCAAAATGTGTTTACTCAACAATTAACATATGCATTTCCATCTTTTGTGCTCAGGTCCCCATGCCCTGTCTGACACGTGGTAAGTGTGCAATACATGTTTGTGGCATTCAAGAATAAATAAATAAAAGAGCAAACTCCTGCCTCAGTCCTGAAGCTTCATCACTATTAGACATAGTTTCTGCCTGTTCACATGGCCTTTTACTTTCTGCTTTGTTGGGAGGGGAGTGAGTGTGTGGACAACTGTTGATTTGCATTTGCAAATTTATAATTCAGCCTGTTTATTCTAAGTTTGGGGTGTTTGCTTTGAAGTTACATTTTTGGCACCAACAGCCAGTGTCCAGAGGTGGCACTAGGCAGAGGATTTGGAAATCTGCCCAAAGCTGGCCCATGGTTTGTGAAATCTACCCCTGACAGGAAACAGGGCTTTGAGGACTGAGCTACTGTGCCAGGAAATAGTCTCGAGCAAGTTTGGTGCTCTCTGTTTCTATTCTTAGAATTTCAGATCCAGGACAGGATAAGGGCATCAAGGGCATCTATTACAACTCTTTAACCAAATCAGATGCTTGAAAGTCCTCATATCTCTCCTCCGTCCCCAGAATCCTTCTTTCCAACACAAATGTTCAATTATGCATGAGACTAGAGTCAGACAGACTGAGTTCCAATCTCAGCTCTTAAACTATCTGAGCCTCTGTTTTCTTATCTGTTAAATGGGTATACTAATGCCTACCACTCAGGATTATTTTGAGCACTCAGTGAAATCCTATTTGCAATGTGTGAGCACCAGGTTTCTTCTCTTTCCTGGCATCTTCTACCCACCTCTGTGTGAGCATCTCTCCATTATCACTGGGAAAAGTCACCACTCTGGCCGAAAGGCAGAGTCAAGGCACAGTAGGGTATTCATCTTCTTCTCCTCCTTCTACATCATCTCCAAAGTTTCACTCAGTCCAAGCCACCCTGGACAGGCCACAGCCGAGGGAGAGGAGAGGTGAGCGAGATTCATCACCAGGGCTGCTGGGAGCTTAGAGGTGACCAGGGAGAAAGAAAGGAAGAGAGAGAAAGCAGATGGGAAGAGAGAGCCACAATACTCACACAGAAGGAAGTCAAAACAATGCTGCCCAGAAGAGGCCACAGACAGCACCTGCCCCTGCCCCTGCCCCTGCCCTGGGCCTGAAGAACTGTGCCCAAGATCAGCTGTGCCCTCATGCAGCCAGGCCAAGCACACCAAGGTGGATGAATAAGTGGGCTAATTGCTGAAAGCATAGCCAGTTAAGACAGATAAACATAGTTTGATAATAAGAGAGAGATATTAGTCTGTTCTCATGTTGCTCTAAAGAATTACCTGAATCTGGGTAATTTATGGAGAAAAGAGGTTTAATTGACACACATTTCTGCAGGCTATACAGGAGGCATGGCTGGGGAGACCTCAGGAGACTTACAATCATAGCAGAAGGAAAGTGGAAACTGGTACATCTTCCAGGGCCAGAACAGGAAGAAGAGAGTGAAGGGGAGGGTGCTACTTTTAAACAACCAGATAACTCACTATCACGAGAACAGCAAGAAGGAAGCCTGTTCCCAGGATCCATTCACTTCCCATCAGGATTCTCCTCCAACACTGGGAATTACAATTTCTCGTGAGAGTTGGGTGAGGTCATACACGCAAACCATACCAAGAGGATTTCACCACAGCCACATGTCCACTTTTTTTTTTCCATCTTCTTATCAGTGGGAAGCAGGAATAAGTGAATAAGGCAGAGAATGTGAGGGAGTGAGAGCAGAAACTACACGTGGAGAGTCCTGACCTCTCAACTTGGCAAGTATCATAATAATAAAGCATGAACTGGGATTTATGAAACACCTACTAGGTGCCGGTCACATACAGACAGCATCTCCAGTCTTCACATCGAGGTAGGTAGTATGCCCACAGTACAGAAGAAAACACATGTCGGCCATAACACTCCAGGATTTGCTCCTAGGAGTGTCTGATGCCACAATGCAAGCTCTTTTTACTAGATCAACCTGCCTGATCTTCAATCAGGGAAGCCTGGGTGGATTATCAGCTGTTCCAGTAACCAGGCATCTCTTTCCAAAGTCTTGTGGATGTTCCTATAGGATTGAATGTGACACGGGGCAGCGGGGAGTGGGGAGGGTAGGAAAGGCAGGGAGAAGGGAGACGCGGGAGAGAGAGGGAGGGAAGACAGAGACAGAACACACATGGGTGTTTCTCTCTTTTCATAATAATGGATAGTAATTCTGAGAAAGTTACCTTTGCAGGGTTCAGGCTATGTTTGGGAGTTTGTTTTTCCACTCCCTGCAGGAAAGTTAATCAATTTTAGAACCAGCCCCTTCTGTGCCAAGATGACAACTGGGAGAAAAGGGATTGGTTTTTTAGCTGCTGGGTTTGCTGGGCAGCCCCCCTCCCACTTCCATGGGGCCACTTATTGACATTGAAATATCTCAACAATAAGCAGCTATTGATGGCCCCTGAGGTCAATACCAAGATTCATTGACCCAGGCTGCAAACATGGAAGGCGGTGAGTCCAAGGTCACCATTACCTGAAGGGATGAAAAATAAATCTTGATAAGAACCAAAAATAGAAATCAATATGCATACTGTGGTGTGCATTGCATTACCTCTCTCCAGCGGGAGGCTATTTTAGGAGGTTTCAGGGCTCTTCTGCCATCAGAATCTGAGCTCAGGACTGGAGAGGAAGTAGGAATAGAAAATGATCCTTCTTTGGTTGCCCCAGTCAAGGAGAATGAGCAACCTACACTGCCCGTAGGGATCAGCCTGTTCTCCACAGAGAACCTCAGCACCTTGGGCCCTCAATGTCTACCTGGACAAAGAACAGAGTGAATTTCCAAACCATATGCGCCATGATGGGTAAGGCAAGGTGGCATACTTTAGTGAACAGTGTCAGGAGAAGCACCTTTGGGGTAATTAACATGACCTTCACCTTTTGGGGAAACTTCTGCTTCCAGAGAGGAAGTAACCTGGTGAGGAAGGGGAGACCCAGGGTTCAACCAACTACTAAACCCAGGGTCGAGTAGGATTCGCTGATATAGCTGGCTACCTGGTTACATATGCCTGCCTTTCACAAAGATTTCAAAGGGCTAAGTTGCAGTGCTGTGACATTTCCTCTCCTCTCAAGGCTATTTTTTTATAATTATTTGTTTAAGCTTAATTAACTTCTTTTCCAATTACAAAAGAAATTCATGTTCTTTGTAGAAAATGTCAAGCCTATTTATGATGATCCTTTTAATCTCACCCAGAGTGTTCAGGCTGTCTGAAGAACTGAGGAGAGTATGAGTTTTGAATTCAGACAGATCTGAGTTCTAGTTTCAGTTTTGCAATTTAGTAGGCATATGGTCTCGGGCAAGTAAAGGAGTAATTTTCTGCTGCCCTTTTCTGATAATATAAACCTTCTTTGTGAAGTTGATGTAAAGCTTAGAAAAGGATTTATGTAAAGTCCCCAGCAAAGTACTAATAAAGTAAACAAATGTCTGACAATTTTGATCATGAAACACACATTCACATACAAATAAGCAACTTAAGAAACAGAAATGAGAACATAACTACTAAAGTAAAGGTGATTCTTAAAATTGTAAGATAATATATACAACTTTATTCTAACAAATTTTAAACTCAGCAAGAAATAGATGACTCCTTAAGAAAAAGTAAATGATCAAAATCGATTAAAGGAGAGGTATCAAATCAAGGTCTTAATGAATCAAGAACCAGTCAGAATGTAGAAATCATGCTAGGTATTTCAAACCAGGGGAGTTTAATACAGGAATTGGTTACATAGGTGATCACAGAGCTGAGAAACCCATTAGGGTTACTTAGCAACAGTAGAAAGCTGTAAGAACAAAGGGAGGAGGCCCTTATATCAGAGGCCAGTTCAGTGGGAACTGGGCCCGTTGAGGCAGGGGCTGAGAACAGTGACTGGAGCCACAAAAGGGATGCAGGTGCTGTCAGCTATCTAGAGTGGGGGCTGGAGGACAGGAAGGGAATGTCTTTACTTTTCCCCATTTTTTTTCCTCCATTTTTGAGCCAGTGCCTCCCATTGGCCAACCCACCTGGAAGCCTGAGGGTAAACAAGCATGAAAATGCAGTTCTCTGAGATACAAAGCAAAGCAGGGCAAAGGCAGGGAATGAAGCTGATGGCAAACAGGACTATGGCTCAAGGTCATGACTGTAGGGAGTTCATGAATAAGTTCTATTAAACCTTCAAGGAAGAGTTTTTTCCCATGATACAGAAACTATTCAGGAGCATAGGAAATGAACATGTTTCACATTAATTCTATGAAATACCATGACCCAGTATCAAACCCAGAATGGCATAAAGAAGCAAGCAAACACCTAAAAGCCAACCTCATTAATAAAAATTAGAGGTGAAAGGCCAGGCATGGTGGCTCACACCTATAATCTCTGCACTTTGGGAGGCCAAAGCAGGAGGATCACTTGGACCCAGGAGTGCGAGGCTGCAGTGAACTATGATTATGCCACCGCACTCCAGCCTGGGAGACAGAGCAAGAGACTGTCTCTGAATGTATATATACATAAAATCAAAGTCTTTAGTGTATTAGAAGAATAATACATTATACTCTGGTTTAATTTATTTTAGGAATTGAAGGTTGGTTTGACATTGGGAAATGTATTAATATAAATTTTTACATTAACAAATCAAGGAAATAAGCATTCTGATCATTTCAATGGGTATTAAAGAGAAATTTGATAAAATCCAACACATTTTCTCACTAAAAACAAAACCTTGGCAGTTATGAAGAGGTTTCCTTTGCAGAAGGAAAGGCTGTGGGTGGACAGTCATTTTTCCCCCTGTTCTCAGGAGGAAGAATGAATCAGCTTTGTAACCAGCCTCATTTGAAGGCTCAGATGGCCACTGGGAGGGAAGGTGTTATGATTTAAATGATGGTGTCCCCTGCAAAATTCATATTGAAACTGAATCCCCAATGCCACAGTATAATAAACAGCTGTGACTTTGGGGAGGCGATCGAGTCATAAGGGATCCATTTTCATGAATGGGATTAGCCTTTTAGAAAATGACTCGAAGATGAAGAGAACATTCTCTTGGTCTTCTGACTTCCACCACTGGTAAGGACACAGCAACAAGGTGCCATCTTGGAAGCAGATGCCAATGCCAGCAGCTTGGTCTTGGACTTCCCAACCTCCAGAACTATAAGAAATAAATTTATGTTTCTTATAAATTATCCAATCTCAGATATTTTGTCATAGCAGCACAAGAAGACTAAGACAGAGGTTTGAGCTTATCAGCTGGTCTCTTAGGCAAACCTCTCCTATTTCCATTGAATTGCTTACTGACATTGAACCATCTCAATAATAAAAGACTGACAGGATAGAAGAAAAATTTTTCAACCTGGTGAACCTTCCTTCATACTATAGCAAGGTAATCACAAATATCATTCTTAATAGTCACATATTAAAATCATTCCCACTAAAAGCAGTTTCAATAAAAGTTTAAACACTATCACCTCTACCATTTAACATTAGAGTGCAGGCATAGGCCAATGCACTAAAAAAATGAAACTAAACGAGGTCAAATATTGGTAAAGGAGAGACCAAACTGTTGCTACTTGCACACAATATGATTATCAGCCTAGACAATACAGGAGAATTAATCACAAGGCTATTAGAACAAATCAAGTTAACTTACATTTAAAGTCACCATACAAAATCCAATAGCTTTTCTATTCACCAGCAATAACCAATTAGAAAATCTAATAGAAAAATAGTTGCTATTCACAATTGCAACAGAAACTATAAAATACTCAGACAAACCTAATAAAGTATATGGGAAAAAAATGTATAAAACTTCACAGAAGAGCACAAAAAAAAAACTTAGATGATAATATTCCATTGGGGAAGGCTCAAGTTTGAAAGTACATTAATTCTCTTTATATTAATATATAAATGTAATATGGCCACAATTAAAATTCAGACAAGAGATTTTTAACTTGATGAGCTGATTCTAAAATCCATATGGAAAAAAGCAATGCCCAAAAACGGCTGACAAATTTTTGAAAAAGAAGTACAATGAATAAGGTCTTGCCCTAGTAGGCAGCAAAACATACTATACAGGTACTTGTTAAGATAACATAGCTATGATGCAGAAATAGACAATCAGATCAAATGACCAGAATAAAGAACAAAAACAGATACATATAATTAACTGTGGTTATCATGCAGTGGAATTGATCACTAAAACTTATGTCTCTAATATAAACAAAACTGTACCCTTTGATCAACATCTCCGTTCTCTGCATTCTTCCCTACCCAACCCCAGCCCCAGTCCGCAGTAACCACTTGACTACTCTTGGTTTCTATGAGATCATTTTTTTTAGATCCCACGTGTCCATGAAATCATACAGTGCTTGTCTTTCTGTGTCTGGTTTATAGTCTGCCCTGGTGAGGAGGGTATGAGACTTCCACTTGCTGAAGCAGGAGACTGGGTGCAACCTCCGCCTCCCAGGTTCAAGCGATTCTCCCGCCTCAGCTTCCCGAGTAGCTGGGACTACAGGCGTGTGCTACCACACCTGGCTAATTTTTTGTATTTTTAGTAGAAATGGGGTTTCACCATGTTAGCCAGGATGCTCTCGATCTCCTGACCTCGTGATCTTCCCGCCTCGGCCTTCCAAAGTGCTAGGATTACAGGTGTGAGCCACCGTGCCTGGCCCAAATTACTTTTAAGTGTACCGATGTTCCTCACCTTATGATGGGGCTACATCTTGATAAATCTGTACGCTTCAATCTTAGGTTGAAAATACTGTAAGTAGGAAATGCGTTTATTGCACCTAATCTACCAAACACCCCTAGCCTACCTTAAATGTGCTCAGAACACTGATGTTAGCCTACAGTGAGGCAAAATCATCAACACAAAGCCTATTTTATAATGAAGTATGTAATATCTCATGTAATGTGTTGAATACTGCACTGAAAGAGAAAAACAGAATGGTTGCATGGGCACTGAAAGCACGGTTTCTAATGAATGAGTATCACTTTGGCACCATCGTACAGCTCCAGGAGATAAGGACCTCACTGCCAAAGAGATCCTCTGACTTTCACACTTTGCTCTGAATTGGTGATTAATAAACTTGGGCCCACCATTTCTTTCTTTGCTGCACCAGTGTCTCTCAGAAACAGCCTGTCAATTCCATAATCCTCATAATTACTGTCTCTGCTATAATGCTCCAATGCCAGAAATACTGCAAAAGCCAGTACATCCCCTTCCAACTGTAAGCTGTCACAGAAATTGTATTGCTACCACATGCCAAGAACTATCATTTCTCCCTCTATCACCAATGTGGAGTTTCTCATTGCCAGCAGGTTATCCCATTCCAGACTCCCATTCTTAGGATTTGCTTCTCCTGGCACCAACTGTCTTCTGTCAGGGTCCTTAGAACAGTGGTTCTCAAAGTGTGGTCCCTGGACGAGCATCATCAGCATCAACTTGCTGGAAATGCAAATTATGGGCCCTTTCGTAGATCCACAGAAACAGGCAGCGGAGGGGAAGCCCAGCAATGTGTGCTTTAACAAACCCTATTGGTGTTTCTTTTCTTTCTTTTATGAGACAGGGTCTTGCTCTGTTGTCCAGACTGGAGTGCAGTTGCCCAAGCATGGGTCACTGCAGCCTTGACGTCCCAGTCTCAAGTGATCCTCCCGCCTTAACCCCCAAAGTAGCAGGGACGACAGACACATGCCACCATGCCTGGAAATTTTCTTTGTTTTATTTTTTGTAGAAAGAAGCTCTCCCTATGTTGCCCAGGCTTGCCTCAAATTCCTGGGCTCAAGCAGTTCTCCCACCTCGGCCTCCCAAAGTGCTGGGATTACAGGTGTGAGCCACCACACCTGGATGGTGATTCTTATCCATGAGAAAGATAAAGAACCATCGCCCTCAGAGCAGAGCCTGAGATGAGAATTCTGGTGCAGGAGAGTTCTTAAAGGAATGCCCCCAGGAGGAAGACGGGAGGACACGAGGAACACAGAATAAGGCAGGAGAAGCAGCAAGGCAAAGATGCGTGCTCTGCGGACATCCTGCCGCAGCCCATAGTGAGCTCCGGAGCATGAATGGTACCACAAAGTCATCCCCCGTTGAGACAATAAGTCCAGCCTTGTACACCTGCATCAGTCCGTCATTGGCTAAGGCACCCCCTGCCATGCAGGGCTGAGGGAAGTTTCCAGGCACCTCCAGCTGAGGCCACTCTAGTGGCCATGGGCAATTCTCTGAGGAAAGGCAGCTGTGACCCGTCAGCCACCAACATTTACAGCCCCCGGGGGACGGGCACAAGCTCCCGCCAAGGACCGTGTATCTGGTCGAGGTCCTAGCAGCATCTACACCAAAGTGCCCAGAGCTCGTTGATGTTCTTTGCAGCATGAAAACACGGCAAGGCAGCCCACGGTCATGGAAAAGGCCCTGGACAAAAAGTCAAACGACTCGGATTTGAGCCCAGCACCAAACTACAGTTCTGTGACCTTATCTTTGGCCTCAGTACCCATGTTTATAACAAGGGGCTGACACTACTTCTAGGCTTGTGAATGTCAAATTAGGTAATACAGGTAAAACTGCATTATAAACTTGAAGTCATAAAGGAATGTTATATATTTTATGCTTTCCGTTGAGTAGAAAATAAATACGTAATTTACCTTTGGTGACAAGGATTTATGACAGAGGTAGAATTGCTGGATCACAGGGTTGAGCATTTTCACCTTAACTAGATACTGCCAAATTGCTCTCCAAAACGATTATGTCAATTGTCACTCCCACCATCAGCAGCATATGAAAAGTCCTATTGCCTCGCCACCTGGCCGGTTCCCTCTCATTTGCTTTGGCCAGTTTAATGGGTCAGAGAGACACGAACAGAGGGGACGCACATTCAAGTACATTCTTTCCAGCCTTTTTGTCGGAGATAAAACTGGAGATAAGCCAGATGTACCTCATTAAGGGGATGAATAAATCAATTGCGGTGTATTCCTACAGTGGATTGCAATATAACAGTTACAATGGATGAACTAATTTATAATATATATGCATCCACACATATATATGACAACACTGAGTGGAAAACATTAGTTGTACAACATTATGTAGCACAGAATGCCATTTACATATTCTTTAAAAGCACGTAAAACCATACCATATATTGTTTATGGATACGCACGTTTGTTATAAAAATATTAAAAATATGAACTGAAAACACACCAAACTCATGACAGTAGTTACTTAGGGGGAAGGAAAGAGGATGGGTCTAGGGAGGAAAGCACAGAAGACTATGTTTCCTCTAAAGTTATATTCCTTAATGAAAGAGAGAATGATCATCAAAAAAATATGAAAAGGGGCCAGGCACAGTGGCTCAGGTGTGTAATCCCAGCACTTTGGGAGGCCGAGGCGGGCGAATCACCTGAGGTCAGGAGTTCAAGACCAGCCAGACCAACATGGCAAAACTCCATCTATACTAAAAACACAAAAACTATTCGGGCATGGTGGCACATGCCTGTAATCCCAGCTACTCAGGAGGCTGAGGCAGGAGAATAGCTTGAACCTGAGGTGGAGGTTGCAGTGAGCTGAGATCGCGCCATTGCAATCCAGCCTGGTAATAGAGCAAGACGCCATCTCAAAACAAACAAAAAAAAAAAAAAGGGGGAAAGAAAAGATGCTTAACATTTGTTGATCTGGCAGAGTGGATCCACGGTTTCTTGCATTCCTCGTCCCTTTTTTTTTTTTTTTTTTTTTCATTTTAATTATTGTTTTAACTGCTTAGGGCAATTTCCTCAGAGGGGGACCAAGGGTGTGGCTGCCATCTCACTTCATTTGCAACACTGTGCTGGGCTTGACATATGCACCAGTGAACAAAATAGCCGTGAACTTTGCCCTGGTGGAACTTCCCTCACGGGGAACACAAACCAAAATTGTGGTAAGCACAAAAATGAAAAATTAAAGGGTGCAGTGAGAAAGTAAACTTTAGTTACATTTAAATCAGGGCATTGGAAAGGGCATTTCTGAAAGACTGATTTTAAGTTGAAACCTGAGGTTAGCAGGAAGGAGCCAAATTGGAGAAAGGAGGCTTTGCCCCACACCTTGGGGATGACAGAGGAGATGCCCCCAGGCAGGTCGGAGCCTGGCATCGGTGGGAATGGAAAGGAGCCCACAGAGACGGCTGCATGGTGGAGCCTCGGAAGTCAGGTGGGAAGAGCAAGAGATAAAGCCAGAGGTGCCGGCAGGGCAGCCTCCGGCAGGAACTGGCAGCCACAGTAAGGATGTTTGTTTGCCTTAGTCATATGAGAAATGCAGAATCTTTGCCATTTTTTTAAACTTTTTCATTATAAAATTTTTCAAACATGCAAACGTAGAGTAGTCCAGTGAAGCCCTCTGTACTCATTTCAACATGACCAATTTCTTACTGCCCTGACCCACCTGGTGTTATTTTGAAGAAAATCCAATACATCTTTTGTTTGTTGGTTGGTTTGTTTGGTTTTTGAGACAGAGGCTCGCTCTGTTGCCCAGGCTGGAGTGCAGTGATGCAATCTTGGCTCACTGCCACCTCTGCCTCCGGCGTTCAAGTAATTCTCCCTGCCTCAGCCTCCTGAGTAGCTGGGATTACAGGTGCCCGCCACCATGCCCGGCTAATTTTCATATTTTTCAGTAGAGATGGAGTTTCACCATGTTGACCAGGCTGGTCTCGAACTCCTGACCTCAGGTAATCCGCCCACCTTGGCCTCCCAAAAGTGCTGGGATTACAGGCATGAGCCACCTTGCCCGGTCCACATCATTTCTTATATAAATATCATTTAGAGTCCTTCTCTAAATGAGAAGGACTCCCTTTCGGGGGGAGGGGGAATAACCAAAATACAAGATCATACCTTAAAGAATAATAATTTCATAATAACATCAAATATTAAAGAGTTTTAAGCAGGGGAATCCCATTATGTGATTAACTTTTAAAAGACTATTGTAGGCTGGGTGCAGTGGTTCACATCTGCAATCCCAGCACTTTGGGAGGCCGAGGCAGGCAGATCACTTGAGGTCAGGAGTTCAAAACCAGCCTGGCCAACATGGCAAAACTCTGTCTCTACTAAAATTACAAAAATTAGCTGGGTGTAGTGGCATGCACCTGTAATCTCAGCTACTCAGGAGGCTGAGACAAGAGAATCTCTTGAACCAGGGAGGCGGAGGCTGCAGTGAGCCGAGATCATACCACTGCACTCCAACCTGCATAACAGAGTAAGACTGTGTCTGGAAAAAAAAGAAAAAAGACCATTGTTCTGCCCTGCCTAGAATGGACTTGTGGGCTGGAGAAATGGAAGCAGAGAGCTAGGAGGCCCAGGCAGGGATTGATGAGGCTGGATCAGGATAGTGGCAAAATAGAACGTTGGGTCTATTTCACAGGTGGAAGCATAGACTTTATGATGGACAGAATATGGAGGATGAGATAGGGAGATGCCAGGGAGGGCCCTTAGGGCCTGGCTGGAGCATCAGGAAAGTGGAACTGCTGTTACTGAGCTGGAGACTCCTGGGCAAGCAGTGATGGGGATGGGTGGGAGAAGGGCAGAGGGAGCGCTCAGCTTTGAGGATTTCTCTTTGATTCTATGCGCTTGCTCAGATGAGTGATGAAAGAGGTACCTGCCTTCCCCCCAGCCTCTTCTGCCTCTCCTCCTTCCACGCCCTGGACAAGGAGGCCCAGGCTGTAGGCGGGGACACAAAGCAGCCACTCAGTTTTCTGAAAGGGCCACAAACTGTCGTCTGTGGGCAGCCAGGGACTTCAATCCGGTTTGAGGGGTGAGTTTTGCCTTCTAGATACCCACGAGATGCCTCTACACCCTAGCCCCGAGCAGTCACCTCTGAAATGTTCTCACATCATGAGTATGAAAGGAGAAGAATGACTTTTCCAGACACTGAGGCAATTGCGCTGACAAGATGCCCCCAACCTGGGACAAATACCCGAAAGGGCATAGAAGAGGTACGAGACTATTCCAGGGGCACAGCAAGTCCATACAGCACCTTTGGATGAATTGGAAGAAAACATCCCACGTCCCCTTGGGGAAGATGTAGCCCCCAGGCACATGGCTTTGTGGGTTGCCAGTATCTTTGTGAAGATGAAGAAATGATATTCCTTTTCGTGACGAAGAAATGATATTCCTTTTCGTGACGGTGCAGCCCGTTGTCTAGCCGTCCTGGGGCCATGGGAACAGACAAAGCAATCATTCATAATAGCACAGACTCTGTCCTTGCCCTTGGCAGCTTTAATTTGGTTGGTGAGATGGAAAGGGCATTGCAATAATTACATTATTATTATTATTATTATTATTATTATTATTATTATTATTTTAAACAGATTCTCTGTCGCCCAGGATGGAGTGCAGTGGTGTGATCTCAGCTCACTGCAACCTCTGCCTTCTGGGTTCAAGTGATTCTCCTGTCTTAGCCTCCCAAGTAGCTGGGACTACAGGCATGCATTACCACACCCAGCTAATTTTTGTATTTTTTTTAGTAGAGCCAGGGTTTCACCAGGTTGGCCAAGCTGGTCTCAAACTCCTGACCTTAGTGATGCATCTACCTCAGCCTCCCAAAGTACTGGGATTACAGGAGTGAGCCACTGTGTCTGGCCAATAATTACATTATTATATACTTCGTCTTGTCTCTGTGTGTGTGTGTCAAAAGGAGAACATTGAATGGAGTCCGTGGATCAATGTGGAATGCAACCCTTAGGAAAAGTCTCTCTGAAGTGGCCAGATTGGGCTGAGCACTTAGGGAAGGGCAGGAGAGGGAGGTCATCCCAGAGGAGGGCATTCTTATGCTTTCTTCAGTGGGATAAGGCAACACCAAGGTGTCATGAAAGTCAAGGGCAGAGTACGTTTCAGAAGGTCACATTGGCCAGCCGTAGTCAATGCTGCCAAGAGGACCTGAGAATAAAGGCTGAGTTAAGGCCTTTTGAAAAAGTTTTTTTTAGAGCAGGGAGTCAAAAGCCAGGTTTCCAGGGGTGAAGGAAGGGGCTGTGCAAAGAAACAAAAGTAGAGTCTGTTTTGCATGAATTCAAGAAATTTGGCAGGAAAAGCCAATTGAGAAATTGGAAGGGAACTGGAAGAGTCAAAGGGGTCAAGTGAAACTTTTTCAGGTTGGGAAATACCTGCTTCTATTTAAAGATGGTATGAAAAGAGTTGTAGAAAGAAAAAGACTGAACACGCCAGAGGGGATCTGATACAGAGAGGAGAAGGATCCCTTGGGAGTTAGAAGGTTTCTCATCCCTGATTTCTAATCCTGGGAAGATGTGAGAGGTTGAGTTCAGGGACAGACGTGGTAAGAAGTGAGGGCTCTTCTAACAAGTCACCCTCATATTAACCAAATCTAAGGTGACAGTGAATTAAAGCAGCACTTCTTAAAATGACATGTGCATGCACATCATCTAGGGATCTTCTCATAAAACAAATCCTGACTCAGCAGGTCTAGAGTGAAGCCTGAGAGTGCATCTGCAACACGTTCCCAGGCGATGCCCATGCTGTTGGTCTGCATGGACAATATCCAGCTGCTGAGAGTCCTAGAAAGTGGGAACAGAGAATATGGAGGTGAGAAAATGACCAAAAACTCAACAGAAGGAAGTTTCCTTGAGGAGAATGAAGGCTCATGTCCCAACCTAGAGTGAAAGAGCCCACTAAGCAGGATGAATGAAAAAAAGCCAACACAGAAATACAACCTGGTGAAATATCAGAATGAGAAGCATGAGTTCCCTCTAGAGAAAACAAACAGGTTGTCCTCAAAGCTATAAGTATAAAACTGACATCTTGGGTTTCATCAGAAATGCAGGGGCCTCAAATGTCTACTGTATCCTGAGAGAAGATTATTTTGAAGCTAGGATTTTATATACCCAGCCAAACTATCACTCCAACAGAAGGATACTGGTGTAAAGCACAACTTATTGAACAAGAATCTCATGTCTTCTGCTTCTTGGGGCTATTTCTCATATCATCTTTCAATGAATTGACTGGCATAATGGCAATCTGAAATTCAGGAAAAGCAAGGCAGTAAAAGTGATGTAGTCTAGGTATACAGGTCTAATTTTCTGACTATATCTAGAAGTCAACAGTTGAATAATATAGAGGTAAAATGAGGTACCGTCACTTAGGAATGGGGGAGTAGGTCATGCCATTTCACCTTTAAGACAGGGAGGCGAAAGCAAGAGGCAAGGAAAGTATTTTAGTGTAAAGAAATGCACGCCCTTGATGGAACAGGCTTCAAAGGAGGCAGTGAAAAATAGGTTTAGGGAGATTGATTGGCATGAGAGTGAGGTGGGTGGCTATAAGGACTTGGACTAGGATAGCAAGGAGAGAACAGCCTTAGATAAAATGCTTCAGTACAATCAGGGGGAGGGAAACCAGGGTTTCCAGGGAGCCCCTCAACTCTTTGAGTTCGTAGGATTTATGGAGATTTAGTCCCATTTGGGGTATTTAAGAGGAGTAAAAGGAAAGGAAAGGGCCCCAACCTCAGTGTTCTCAACTAAATGTCCTCATTGTTTTTATGTAAGCATTGGCTGGCAGGGCTTAACTGGCTATGGGCAGACCCAGTCCAGGCAGATCTAAGCCAGGAGCTTATACATAAAGGGGTGAGAAACTTAAAGAGGCCATGAGCCCGTGGCAGCAAAGGCAGAGGAAGAGGAGGAGGTGGGGCAGAGCAAAGCAGGAAGGACGACATCCAGAGAAGTCTGCAAAAGCAGAGAGAGGGGACCTGCAGGCTACAGGGCCCTGGGGCTAAGAAAGTGATATCAGCAAGCCAGGGTAATGTTTCTGCACCCAAGGCAGAGCATGTTTGTTCTCTGCCCCACTTCTTTACACTGTATAGATTCTTGCTAAGTATGGTTTTTAGCCAGATAACAGGTGCAGGGAAGCTAAGATAACCTCACATCACTGAGCTGCTGCCCTGATGGCTTCAGGCAAGTGTGGAAGGACTGACAGATACTTTTACCTACAAGACAATGGTGAGAGCAGACCTAGGCAGGTGTATAATCTCAGAATCCAGATCTAAAAAATGTGTGGAATAACTTGTCTTCGTTTGCTGCTAAAGCAAGGGTCAGCAAACTTTTTCTCTAAAGGGCTACGTAGTTAATAGTTAAAACTTGCAGGCCATAAAGTCTCTGTCACAACTACTCAACTCTGCTGTCATAGCACACAAGTAACTGCAAGAATAATCACAGGCAATATACAAATGAATGGACATGGGTGTGTTCCAATAAAACTTTATTTACAAAAACAACTGGTGAGCCAGATTTGACCCATATACGATATCTATCAATCCCTGCTCTAGAGTAAATTCTACTTCCATTATCTCTAGAAATATTGTTCTATTATCTCTAGGAGTACAGTAAGCAGAATTGTTCATAAATCTAAGCAACCATTGAGGAATGATTTTTTAATCTTAATGGCTAATATCATTGAATCCTTATTAGTTGCCAGACTCTCTGTGTCATCCCATTTAATCTTCACAGCATTATAAGGCAGGTGCTTGTATCCATCTCCTCAGAAATGAGGAGGGGTTTTTTTGCTTTGTTTTTTGAGATGGAGTCTCAGTCTGTCACCCATGCTGGAGTGCAATGGCATAATGTCAGCTCATCGCAACTTTGGGCTCCCGGGTTCAAGTGATTCTCCTGCCTCAGCCTCCCGAGTAGCTGGAATTACAGGCACATGCCAGCATGCCCAGCTAATTTTGTATTTTTAGTAGAGACGGAGTTTCATCATGTTGGCCAGGCTGGTCTTGAACTCCTGACCTCAGGTGATCTGCCTACCTCGGCCTCCCGAAGTGCTGGGATTACAGGCGTGTAAGGCAGTATCCTCTGCTAGTACCTGTAAGGCAGGAATTTGAACTCAGATCTCTCTGAGGCTGTGTTCTGGCACTCATTCAATCTTGCATTTTGCCTCCTAAAAAATGCTTCCATCTTATCCTAGTATGGGTAGGCTTTGATCCTAAAATGTAACTGGAATCTTATTTTATATGCACTGGCTTTGAAGGATTCTGTAGTGTAAACTTTTATAAAAAGAAACATCGTTTTCAGAAACCAAGTAAGCAGCCCTAACTCATTCATAGCCTAACTTAGAATGTGTATATTGTGCATAGCTGATGAGAAGTGGCCTCAGGCCTAAAACTCACACTGCCTTTCAACTTATTTGGCTCTGCAAAGCCTTACTTCTTAGAAATTAATTTAATGTATGCGACTGTATATGTTGCTGACATTTGTCAAACACTGGGTTAATTTTTAGGGATTAGTGAGTGTTTGCTGTAAATCCAAATATCAGAAAACACACATTTGAGGTGTAAATAGCTTAATTTGCAAGGTCAACTGAAGTAAAGACACAGTAATGAAACTGAAAGGCTGTTCACACTCCTTGTATATTTTCTCTCATTGTTTTGATTACATTGAACAAATATTATCGCTTGGTCTGATTTTGATTAAATGCACAGAGACAAATAAATAAAAGTTCTTGCCTTCAAGCTGCTTGTATTCTAGCAGGGGAAGGTAGGCAATAAATAAACAAGTAAAATCTATGGTATATCAGATAGTGGTAAGATAGCTAAAGGGAAAAAAGTAAGAAAGGGGAAGTAGGGAGAACGTGTGTATGTGCACACTGCAGTGAGTGCACATGCACGTTGGTGAGTTGGCAGGGCTGACACACAGCAGGGCATGCTGGTGGAGGGAATCAGGCAGCAGCTTCTGTGATTTGTCAGTACCTCTGCTTTTCCAATGTTGACTATTTTGGCCATCATGCATGAGTGGGATTGCCTTTTCAAAGCAATTGACAAGGAGGTCTCACTGGCCGGGTATCTTCTAAACACCAATGCAGCAAAGGTGGGGACATTTGGAGGGAGGGCATTTCAGGCACAGGGATCTCCAAGAGCAACGCCTAGAGGCAGGTGTGGCTACAAACAGGCAAGGAGGTCCGGGAGGCTAGCCAGGAACATGCCCAATCAAAGGCACTCACCCTGTAAGTTGTGATATTTGGCTGTGTAGACTCTGAGAGGCAAATCCACTAGCTTGCTCTTGTACTAAGCAGATTAAATAAATATTGTTCAAGTTAGAGTTTATCACTCTGTGATTTTGAATGGCCCTAAATGATTCTAAATCTTTGTCCAATTCAAAGATCAATGTCCCAGCCACCCAGAGGCAGACTTCTCCATGATGTTTACGTATCTTATAGTAGACACATTAAAGACATTCATGAGTAAAATGGGTGCTGTTTTTGCTTCTGAAACTACCACAAAGTATGCATTCTGACCCCACCAACCTCCTCCTTCCTGAGTCTTCCAGCAGCATGTTTATAGCGCCCTCTCCTGTCTGGCAATTGCGCTGGGCTTCCACCAGACTTGGCTGGGCACACACCCTCACCTCCCCATGGCCCGTGGCTCAGAATGGCTGAAAATGGCCCAGAGAGAGAGGATTCCCATTTCTCATGCACTCATGTCCTTCTCAAGCCTAGCCTACATTTAGCAGTTTTATTGTTTAAAAATACTGTCTCCTGTGGTCTCTTAACGTCTATTCTCTCCGGCTTGCATCTGGTTCCCAATCAGCAAGCTAGTGAGCATTTCTGCACCAGTATTGGTGGTTTGGGGATATTCTCTTCCATTTCTCCATGTCTCTTTTCCTCTTTTCCTGGAGAACTGGCGGGTACAAGCAGGGAGGAGCATGGAAGTTGGAACCTCAATCTGTTTAGGTCTATGCCCAGTCAATCAAATCCCAGGACTTGAAAGCCAGGAGACCCCACAGTGGTTTTGACCTTGGCACAGAGAAACTTAAGATACAGGCTTCCCCTAGCCCAACACAGCCACAGACATGCATTGAGCATTTAGGCCCATTCTCATAAGGGAATGAAAGCAAATTTTAGTGCGTAATTGAGGGTGGGGATGGAGCCTGGATTAGGATTGTGTCTACTCCCAAATTCCAATGTTGAAACCCTAATCCTCAATGTGATTGTATTAGGGGGTGGGACCTTTGGGAGGTGATTAGGTTTAGATGAGGCTTTAAGGACAGGACTGCAAAAAAAAAAAAAAAAAAAAAAAAAAAAAAAAAAAAAGGACAGGGCTGCATGATGAGATTAGTGTCCTTGTAAGAAGAGAAAGAGACACTCTTTCTCTCTTTCATTCTCTACCCCGATTCTCCCTCTCTCCTCCTCTATCTCTCTTGCTCTCTCTCTCTCTCTCTCTCTCTCTCTCTCTCTCTCTCTCTGCCTTGTGCAGACACAGCACACAGCAAGAAGGTGGCTGTCTACAAACCAGGAAGACAGGAGCCTTCACCAAGAACTGAATCAGCCAGCACCTTGATCTTGGTCTTCCCAATCTTCAGAACTGTGAGAAATAAATGCCTGTTGTCAACAAAATTTAGCTCTGTACATCGATAAAGATGGCATCAAATCAGAAACAAAAAATTAAGTGCATAGAGTGTAAATGAAACAAGAAGAGCCACAAGCTGATGACTATTGAAGTGGGCATAGATAAGTAGGGGGGTCTACGCCAACACTGTCCAAAAATATGTCATGCGAACCATATATGTCATTTCAAATTTGCCAGTAGTCACATTTTACAAGGTAAAAAGAAATAGGCAAATCCATTTTTAAAATTATCTTTATTTAACTTAATAGTTCCGAACTATAATCATTTTAACGTGTGTCAGTAGCCCCATTGGAAGTGCTCTGCCTCACACACGGCTGGTGGTTATCATACTGAACAGCAGAATTCTATGCTAGACACTCTACTAGTATGCATGCTGAAAATGTTTTCCAGAATAAAAACAAAAAGTTGACAAACCAAAATGCCTGTTGCTTACACTGCCCAGTCTATGGTATTTTGTTATGTCAGCTGGAGCTGAGACAGGGACTCAGGGCTTCTCTCTCTCCGATTGAGATGAATAAACCACTTCTACCTCTTCCACTACTTTCCTTTCTCCATCTTCAACACAGAACAAAAGTGAAAAATGAATGCCATGAGGTATTTACTGGAAGTCCTTGTTTCAAGGCAGTGCGGTATCTCAGTTCCCTGCAGGTAGTATAGATGGCTTTGCTGGAAGTCTCTACTCTGGGGGGCCCTGGCCCAGCCCCACCTACAGCAACCCTGAGAGCAGCCTCACTCTGAGGAATGAGACGCTGGGAAGGGCATAGTTGGGAAGCACGAATGAGTGATTTTGCTCTGCAGCCCCATAGTTTAAAGGCCACCTCCACTCTGCCTCCTCTTCTGGCCTCACTCATTTTTCTTCTACACTGAGTTGTGTCCAACCCTTGCGCTCACTCCTTCCGTCTTCTTTTCCCCGGGCAAAATCGCCACCAGAGTGCATTTCTTGGCTGAGGGCAGCCCCCAGCTACTTGGGAAGCAGAGAACTTGGGATGAGGGAGTGGGTACGGGGTCTGGGGAGGGAGCAAAAGCACATGCCACTGCCTCCCCAGTATTACTGTCACTGCCTCCTGGCTGGTCCCTGCCAGTCCCCGACACATATCTGGGGCTGCCAGAGGATACAATCACCCTGCAATTGCACACTCTGTTCTAGCTGCTGTTACATTTGAGATTGAAAATGGAAAAAAAAAAAAAAAAAAGACAATAACCATATTGAAAAGCTGACGCTGTCCCTGCCCAGCCTTTGGTTTCTGTGTGGGAAATGGAGTTTGATGTGGAGGGACAGCAGACCAAGGGGGATCTTGGCCTTCTGTGGCTGAGCAGCTGCATCTGACTGTCCTGGGTTTCGCCTTCGTGCTCCTTGGCTGGGACATGGGGGTAATGCTCCTCCCACTCCGAAGCCTCCCTCACAGGATTCTGCAGGGATGCCCTTTCGTTGACTATGTGTGGGATGAAAGGCTAGGAAAAGGGCCCTATATGGGGTTCAGTGAGTGTTTTCCTAGAAGGGTAACATTTGAAAATCACATCCACTTGGAAGGGAGAAGGGGACAGAGCAGAACGATCTGGGCTTTTCCTTCTTTTTGGAAATGTGTTGTGATGCTCTCTGCTTCCGCCCCCTCCCCTCAAACTTACAGAGCCAAAGGTATGGAGAGGAGGGTCTTCAACAAGGTGCGGACCCTGGGGATGAGGGAAATGGGATATAGATGAGGAAGACCCAGGTTCCATCCCGAGTGTTCCGGGTGAGCTGTCTGCGTGGGCCCCAACGGGAAGGGGCAGGCTTGCAGCAAGGAAACAGCGTAGAGCCTGGGAAATCCTCGCAGCCCTCCTGACGTGGCGCCCACTGTAACTGCACCAATGCAACCTCTAATTATACCGCTGGTGGCAAGAATGAGCTCATGGTGTCTGCAAGTGACTTTCCCAGTAACGAGCCCCTCTCAAAGTGGCAGACTCCCAGCTCAGCCTTCTCCTGGGCCAGCAAAACTCTGGCAAGAAGCGAAATCAGAGAGTTCCTTCCTGTGTGTGTATGTGTATGGGTTGAGGCCAAAACGAGCTCAAATCTTCTTCTTCATCCTAGACGGATGGAGACAGAAATTTGCTGTAGGAGTTGCAGGTGGAGTGGCCTCCTTTCCTCTCTGACTCGCAGGCATGCCTGGAGACTTCCAACAAAGAAAAGGAAATCTTCCTCACGCCAGTCTTTGGCGGGCCCCCGTCCCACGTGTTAGGGATTAAACTCTCAGCAGAAGGTTTGTAGGGCTCCAAAAGGTTGTGCAAGAGGTCTCCTCTTAATAAGGGAAGGATGCTGTTCGAGGCCCTAGGCACGTGGAGCTCACATTCCTGGCTGCTGGCCTTCTGGAAATTGGGCATGATCAGGGTGGAATCCACCCAGGTTTCAGACTTTTGTGTCCACACAAACTCCTACCCTCTGTGATGTAAACAGAGATGCGGCCCTTTCTGCTATCTGGCCTAAGAGAGAGAAGGAGAGGTTCCCCGCAAATACGGCTCTCAGGCCCCCTCTGTGAGCGAACGGTGTAACAGCACCCTAAAGACCAGAGCTCTTCCTGACAGACTGGGAAGAGCCTGAGCTCGCAGCTGGGGACATTCAGAGCATGTAGGGGCTGTGTACTGTCACATCTGGGCATCATTAAGCAGGTGGGAGTGGCATGGCCACCAAGGGGAAGGAGAGCTGGTCACATCTAGGCTGCCTGCCCCCGAAGCCCTCCCATTTACAAATCAGTCAGCCAGAGGGGCTTCAGCTGGGGATGGAGCAGGTTGCCAGGGGGAAATGTTGTTTGAATTAGGTGATTGAAAGGCTGTAGGGAAGGCAAGCTAGTTTCTCAGACATTTTTAATAAATGCTCATGGTTCTTCTTCCAAAGCAGGTGAAAGGAGTATAAGTAACAGTGTATTTGCGGTGGCTATGCCTATTCCACAGCAATCAGAAGAGGTGTCCTTGGGGTGGGAGTGAGCCCGGGAAAGAGTTGGCAATCAGTGAGTGACAGTCCTAGACGTCAATGAGCAGAAAGGCTAGGCAGCGGTGGAGGGCCAGACTAAGCAGGACCACAGAGAGAGAGTACAGAGAAGCACCGTGGCAAAAGGTGGAGTGTCTCACTAGCTATTTCCTGTAAGATCAGACACGCAGGGTCGACCTCTCCGTTAAGCACCGCAGGCCCAGTGCCAGGGACCATAGCCTTTTGGGGGCCCATGAAAATGTTTTCATTTCTTTTAAAATCAGAAAAAATAAGTAAAGCTTTAGGTTGAAGAACATGTTTTAATATACAATATTAATATACTTTTCTTTATGCCAACGCAGTTGCAAAATATTATTTTTAATAATTTTGTTAGCAGGGAAAGGACTCCACCAAGGCGAAGGCACCTTAAATTTTCCTAGCGCCCAGGAAATTTTAACGGAAGCCGGTGAGCCCCAACTGAGCTTCTTGGAGTACGCGCTAGCTCTGGGCCACAGCAGAGGACGCCTCCGGGCTCTCTTGTTTGAATTCCTCCACCAATGTCCCGTTCTTCTACTCTTTACAAGCCGGGCTCCGAAGGGAAAAAGAAGAAACAACGCTCCTTGGCACCAACTTCACTTTCTCAGGCTTCTGCAGGTCCCAGGCCTCCCGACGTCTCCCTCTCCGCCCTGAGCATTTCCAGACCTTGGAGAGCCTGACTTGGGAAGGAGAAACTGGAATCAACCGCCGCCCCCCAACCAATCACTCCATGTCCGGAAGCGGGCTGGGGGCTCCTGGCTATAGGAGACTCTGGGAGTCCTGTGAGGCCTTTGAGAGAGGGGTGCGAGCGAGGCCGGAAGGAAAGGCTGGGCAGAGAGCGGAGGGGCTCGCGCGCATCTCTCCCGGCAAGGCAGGAGGTTGGCACTGCTGCCCCCCGGCGGGTCCCAGAGCCGCTGGGCGCCCGCGGCCGCGCAGTTGGATTATATTTCTGCGGGGCTCGCTCCCGGGCCTGGCTCGGGGCCGCCGCCGCCGCCGCCGCCCCTCCCGGCGCGCAGGCTGCTCTCCAGTCGCGGCCACGGGGTAGCGCTCGGCCCCCCTCTCCGCGTCTCCGCCTCCGCCGCGCTCGTCCCCGGCTCACGCTGCCCCCGCAGCTCCCGCTCGGCGCAGGCAGGAGCGGCTCTCTGGACGCCGAGCCCGGGAAGCGGAGGGCGGCGGGCTCGGCGAGCGGCAGCGGCGGCCGAGGCGCTGGCGCGGCCGCTGCTCCTCCGGCCCGGGAGGTCGGCTATCGCCGGGCGTCCGAGGGGGCGCCGCGTCCCCGGAGCCGGGGCTGCCCGCCGGGCTCTCGGTGCGTCTCCCCGAGAGCTCCGGCCGGGGCGCGGCGGAGGGCAGAGCCGCCGGTCTCCATCCTGGGGCCAGCAGGAGGCTCCGCGCCCGGGAGCCGGCGACAGCCCGCGTCGCGGAGCCCAGCACCCGCCCCCGGCGCCCCGCGGCTGGCGCGGACATGAGCGCTCAGGGCTGCGCGCCCGGCTCCGGGACCCGCAAAGTTTGCTAGCCGGCTGGGCGCTGAGCCGAGGGCGCGCCCGGCCCCGACGCCCCCGGAGGAGACCCGGAGTCTCCGGATTCGGCGCGAGGGCGGTGGAGCCCAGAGGGGGGTGGCTCGGCCCCGCCAGATGCTGCCTGCAAAGTTAGAGAGAAGAAAACTTCAGCTCCAGGGAGATTCGGACCGCTATGCTCACCGCGCCCCCCGAAACCGGCGCCCCTAAAAGAACCCCCGCACCCGCGTCTGCCGCTGCGCTGGGCTCTGGCCGGGTCCTGGGGGCCAGGCGCCTGGAACGGCGGTGACTGTGTCGGCCGGGAGAACCCAACCAGGGGGCGGGGAGGGGGCGGGGGGCGGGCAACGTGGCCACCGGAGGAAGTTTCCTGAAGTTGTCCATTTATTCCTGAGCTCAGCCGGCGATCCGGCCGGATCGCAGAGGCCGCCCTGCTTGGGAGAAGTCGGAGTTGAGGTGCTAAGGCAGAGAGGCGCCCTAGTCCGAGAGGGCGGCTTGGCCTCTTTCTCCCTGCTCGCCCCTCGCCTTCCGGGCGCGCTGCCGGACTCGGACTAGTACAGAAGAGGAGGAAGGGTTGGGGTGGCCAGCGCTGCCCCTCTCGGGCATATTACGCCGGGGGCACAGAGCCGCGTAGACTGACTGTCTCCCGGGACGAAGTCACGGGGTACCGGACCCCACCAGGATTATAAAACAGGGCGGAGGGAAGGGAGACCCCGAGGACCCCCCTCCAGGCTGGTCACCATGTGGGGGTTTTTGATCTGGACGCTGCTGACTCTGCATCAGATCCGCGCGGCCAGAGCCCAAGGTAAGGAGGGACCCCCACGTGGGGACGGGGAGGGGGCTGGGAGAGTGGGCGGGGGAGGGGCGGCGGGAGCTCGCCGGCCTCACGGTGGCCTCCAGGACACCCGGCTTAGCCGTGGTAGCGCCTCTCCAGGGAGTTTCAAGACACCCCATCTCCCGAGTTTTGGGGGCTCTTTTGGGGGTGGGGCAGTCTCTCCGAGACTTGTGGCTTCCGAGTGGGGGAAGGTGGGGAAGACCTGGGGAAGCAGAGAAGAGCCCAAGGTGAGGTGGGAGGGGCGCTCCCCTCCCCCCGTCTGCTGTGGCTGCCCTGCGCCAGCTTGGGAGGGGAGCGACATTCCGTGCCGGGCTCCAGGCTCGGCTACACTGAGCTTCCCAGACCGAGCTCCTGGTGGCCTGCTCGGTGTCTGCGGGGAAGGGCAGGGCCCCTGCCGGGCAGGCGATGGCCTCCCCGGGGCGAGGGAGTGGCGTGGGCGGGCGCTGGGAAGGAGTGCGATCGGGCGCTGGGTGCCGGATTGCTCGCCCCGAAAGAGCAATTGCCCAGCTTGGCCACGTACGGGAGCCCGCCCCGGCTGCCCGGCCGGCCGCTGGGGCTGGGAGTGCTTCGCTGCGCCAGCCTGGAGCCGAGGTCGCGGGTGCAGCCGCGGACTCACCGTGGGGTGGTGCACAGGGAGGGTCTGAGGCCTCCCCTCCCACCCGTCCACCCGCACCCCGCATCCCCGCCCCTGCCTTCAGCCTCCGCTGTTCGCTCGATCGTCTGTGCAGCCACTCGCTGCTGTGACCTGTGGCTGCCGGGAGCAGCCTCGCGGTGGAGAAGGGCTAGTGGCTTTGGGGTTGGGAGTGCTACGAAGGATCCGAGGTGTGATCTGCGCTGCCCGCTTCCTAAGGGTGGATGCCCAGACGTCCCCCTGGTCCTCGGGCAGGTCCCCGCGGTGAAGGGCGGCTGCACCGGCGGTTCCTCGCCTCTGGGGTTCGCCGATCCAGACAGTGGTGTCAGCGGTGTCCGAGCGGCGCCTGCTGGGGGCGGAGGGAGACAAAGCCTGGACTGAGCTCTAGGACTCGCAGGGCTAGGCCTTCACTCTCGCAGGTTCAGGAGGGGGCCAGACCCACCCTAGGGGGCCAGACTGTGGGGCCTGCAACCCACTCCCCACGCCGCCTCTTGGATCTCCAAACCTTCTGGGAAGAAGGGACCCCGTGCGCCCAGCATCAGGCAATCCAGAGAACCAAGATCAAAGAGATGAAAATAATCAGTTCTCACTCACAGGGCTGAGGGGAGGATTTTACGAGGTAATTTACGTAAAAGCACTTAGAAATTTTGTAATGTGCTCTATAAATGTAGGGTAATAAAAGTTATTATTTTTATGATCATAAAATCTTTGAACAAGCGAGGACCTCAGAGGTCACCTTATTTTAGTAGCCGTTTAACAGATAGGGAAACTGAGGCCAAATGGCATTAAGTGACTTGCTCAAGGCCACTCTGTGATCTGGGGGCAGAGGCAGGTGTGGAACCAGGTGAGTTCTGAGCCCCTCTCCTTCAAGCCAGGACCGGCTGCATGGAGGCTTCTTGTCTGGGCCCCCTCTTTGCTGGGTCCCAGAAGGACCCTGATGCTGGCAAAATAGGAATGGCTTGTCCTTCATCCTGGAGCAGCCTCACAGTTGTGCTCTGCAATAACCAGTGTTACTAGCCAAAAGCCTGAGCGGCGTGGAGGGAGGGGATGCCAGCATCTGTCTGGACCCTTCTAACTTCATTGCTCTGTAGACTTTTCAACAATGGTATGATTTCCCTGGGCAGGTGGCTCGCCAATTCGTGTCTCATCTAGGACCAGGCCCTTATGGAGTCCCCAAGGCACCTGATGGCCCTTGCTTTGGGGTCTTCATGTGTCCTTTCCTGCTGCATCTCCACACCTGTGCCATCCACTTGAGGCTGAGATCCCACCCCTCCTGCTAAAGTTAAGGCCAGGTGGCCCGTGTCCCTGCGCCTCCTGCGGGAGGGGCTCCCCTGTCAGAAGCAGAGAAAGTCTCTGTGATTGATTCACTTTCTGTCTGCTTTTCTTGTTTGCTGCTTTTTGTGTGTCAGGCTGCCCAGGTCTCCTGCTGCTCCGCTCGTGTTCTCTGGTTCCCAGAGTGTCTTCCAGCATCGAACCCCCTCCTGCCATGTGTGTCCCCCGTGACAAGCCTTGCAGAGGATTGTGGGAACGCAGTCCTAGGCTTGGCAGTGCTGGGTTTGGGTGTTGGAGGGGGTGGGATTAGGGCATGGGGTCCTTTCTTATTTGCTTTGGGGCTAGAGAGTGAGTTTCTTTCAGTCTCAGACCATGACATTAATCCTTCGGGGGTAGCTGAAGCCACTAGCACTGTCATTTCTGAGCCCACAAGCCTGATTCTCCAGGCATGGCACAGAACAAGGGACCAAACAATTGTTCCTCCCTTGAGACAAACTTCACATCGACCACTGTCACCAGATTTCATCTGAGCTTGGTTGTTTTTTTTTAGGTGCTGGACCTGAACGACATCACCTGGGTATACTGAAAGCTAACATTTGACCATTGTCCCTATGCCCAATGGGTCACATGATTCAAACTCATTTCCCAAGCAAAGTGCAGTGAGGTTGTAGAAAGAGCAGCAGAAAGAACGGGCTCTCATGATCTGGCTTTGCCACTTCGCTGCAGACAGGCCTTCTGCAAGGCTCTTAGCCACTAAGAGCCTCAGTTTCCTCATCTGTACACTGGCAATAATAGCTCTTGCCTTATAGAATTGCTAGGAGAATTCAAGGTATTCCAGGGACAGGGCCCCAGCTGGTGCCTGGTACATACAAGGTACTTAATACATGGCAATTATTATTGTTGTTATGATGGTTTTAACACTAAGCTAGGAGTCCATGAAGAATGGCATCCTGCCACGCACCAATACGACCTTGAATTATTTTTCCTTACCCAGGAGGTTTCTTTAAATTCCTTCCATGGCCACATCACTGTGTCTCAAAGAGTGGCCCTCAAGCACTTAGCTCCTAGGGAGTCATAGCAAAGCAGATTCGTGGGCTCTACTCCCAGACACTGATTGGAAAGGTCTGGGTGAGCCTGGAAGTCTTTTAACAAGAGCCTCGAGAGATTTCCCATGTGCTTGGAAGCTTGATTACTGCTGGAGGTCATCTTGGCCAGCCTGAGAGGTTGGGGGGAGGGCAGGAGCAGCCGAGCCAGTTGGTCCAGAAGTTTCTTTCAAGAGAATCATGCCTGGGGGAAGAACAGAAGGAAGGGAATCTGAGCCGAGTGAACAAGGCAGTGGGGAAAACCCTGAAAGGGGACTGGAACCCCCAGCTCTAGAGGCTCCTGAAAGGCTCCAAAGGGAGAAAGTTTAGTGCTGGGAGCTAATCACAATAAAAGCCAACAGTACACGAGGGAGCGGGATGAAAGTTTAATTACATGGTGTGGCTAAGCTGTAATTATTAATTACTGACAGCAAAAAATAACTTATTGATCAGGGCCTTTTGCTAATTACCAGGAGGCCGAGTGTCGTGCTTGCCTGGGGCTCAGCTGTCAAAAGCCCCACTCACGAGTGGAATGGGGGTGTCCCTGCTCTCCTGTGCCCCTCTTTCCCCACCCTTTGCACCCCTTGGCTTCAGCTGGGGAGTCCGGAACATTCTGGCAGTGGTTAGATGAGGAATATAGCTTGGTGCTTCCACTGGTTGCAGAAAATGGCCCGTCTGGGAGGAACAGAGTCAGGACCGGCACCCAGAGGCTACATCCTGCTGGCAGCCTGACACCTGCCTGGCAAATCCCACCCCCGAGCCCCCCCACACACACTCCGCCCTCGCTTCATGCATTTGTTCGGCAAATATTTATCAACTGCCTCTCCCTCCTGTCCTCTACTGGAAGGCCAGCATAGGGGCCAGGAACCTTGTTCTACAAGGGAAAGGAGGCTGGGAAGGAGGCCAAATTCTTTACAGCGATTCTCTGTTTAAACAGTGCCTGAATGGCTGACTTTAAAATGAAGTGTTAACTTGCATATTGGTCCGCATTTGACTTTGTACCACAGGACACACAGTCGGGCCGTAAGCTAACAAGGAGGGGAGAATGGGCTTGTCGTCCATCCAAAGGACTAATGGGAGTCATTGCATTTGACTTGAAGACACACAAAAAGTCATCTAGGACTGTCCTCTGCCCACAAGGCCATCTGGTCTCTGCTTACATACCCTTGAAGATGGAGAACTCACCACTGCTCAACACAAGCTGGTTGTTAGTTATGTTTTATGCTGATGAAGACATTGGTCTCCTTATAGCTGGTTTTCCTAGGATCAGGCTGTGGTTGAAGGGGTCCTCTGATTGGCTGGAGCCCCCTCCCTGTCCTTCCCGACTCCCAGCCCCTCTGGGAGGCAGGAGGCTGAGTTGGAATTGATGTCGGGTGTGATCCCTGCGGGGTTTCTACCCCGCTCCCCCTGGAGCATGTTGCCGCAGACAGCCCTGGAGCTGCCTAAAGCGGTGGGAATTAGTCATCATAATTTGGGGCCTTGGGATGCCAATAGCAACAAATGGGCCAGCAGCAACTGGCGGCTGCGGCCCACTGCCTGTAATGGAAAGGAAAACAAGCTGGTTGCCGAGACAGCCTGGGTGCCCCCTCCCCTAGGTGTCCCACCCCTGTGTCCATGTGCTGGGCAGGAGACAGAGCCAATGAGCAGCGTTGAGCAGGGATGCTCAGCATCCCAGGGGGAAGGGAGAGAGGGGACAGCAGGGCTTGTCCCTTCAGATTCCCTGGGCCCAGTGTCTGGATCAAAAAGCCTCTTGCTGAGCCCAGGAAGCCCTGGGGAGGCCCTTCTCCTGCAGACGTGGTGAATGGCTCCCAGTGTGGCTTCTGCCTCTTTGAATCCTGCCTCCATCATTGGGCAATGCTGAGCTGAGCCAGTTTTCTCATCTGTAGAATGAGTGAGGTTAAAAATAGTTGTATCTACTGGCCGGGCGCAGTGGCTCATGCCTGTAATCTCAGCACTTTGGGAGGCCGAGGCCGGCAGATCACTTGAGGTCAGGAGTTCGAGACTAGCCTGGCCAACATGGGGAAACCCCGTCTCTATTACAAATACAAAAATTAGCCAGTCATGGTGGTGGGAGCCTGTAGTCCAAGCTACTCAGGAGGCTGAGGCAGGAGAATTTCTGGAAACTGGGAGGCGGAGGTTGCAGTGAGCTGAGATCACGCCACTGTACTCCAGCCTACACAACAGAGTGAGACCCTGTCTCATTTTTTTTTTTTTAGAAAAGAAAAGATTGCATCTACCTTATAGTCTTGGATAATCAAATGAGATTGTCCAGATCACTTTGAAAATGCCCTTTGTAAATGTTAAGTTCTTATAATGTGTCCATCACAGGCCAGGCAGATGTCCTGATCACTGCCCCTCTGCTCCCTAGACATGAACCTCCCGTCCCACCTCACCTCTTCAGTCCCCCTGCACTCACTCCTGTCCCCACACTGACGGCCTGTTGTTCCTGGAACTCACCAGGCCTCTAACATGGCACTTGAAGTTCCTGCCTTTCCATCATTGGTGCCTACACCGCCCAGATGTCTACAAAGTTCACCCTTGTTTCCTCCAGGACTTCCTCCTAATGTCTCTTATCCATCTCGGAGCACCCACCCCCTCACTCTGCATCATTTTCTCCATTGCACTCAGCTCCAGCTGACATATATTGACTTGTTTGTTTATTATTGGTCTCTCTGGAGAGCAAGAGCTTTGTTTCATTCATTGGTATATTTCTAGCTGCTCGGGCAGCGCCTGGCACATAGAAGGAGTCAGCATAATATGAAGAATGAATGAATGAATGAATGAATGCTTACTGGAGGCATACAGCCCGTGGTCATCTGGCCCCTACCAGCTCCTCCAGCTTCCTCCCAAGCTTCTCGCCCCATCTCCAGAGCTCACTGACTTGTGAAATGCCTCTGGTCTCTGTACATCCAGCACACCCCATGCCATGTAGCCCTCAGTGCACTGAGCAGCCAGGCACCTCAAGAGTGGGGGCCCTGCCCTCCAGCAGCTCCCGTGGATGCATCCATGGAATTGGGTAGTGTTGCCATTGAGACAGGAGCCCCTGCTCAGATTTTCTGGCCATTTTCCCAGCTCTTCCTGACTCTGGCCCGACAGATCAATCTGCCTCTAGCAGGCCTGGCCTCTGGGTTGCGCAGCCCTTGGATCTCTGCTGAAGCCCCATTAGCTGAACTCCAACTTTATGGTGTGAAGGAAATTGAGAGGAGGGGTAGAAGGTTTAGCGGGTAATGCCTTCCATACATGGATGCACCATTTGAAATACACAAGGTCCTTGATTAATGCTCCAGAGGAAAAGGGAGAGGAAGATCTTGCATCAACACTTATATTCCCAGCCAGGCGCGGTGGCTCACGCCTGTAATCCCAGCACTTTGGGAGGCCGAGGCAGGCGGATCACCTGAGGTCAGGAGTTTGAGACCAGCTTGGCCAACATGGCAAAACCCTGTCTCTACTAAAAATACAAAAATTAACCAGGTATGTTGGCACATGCTTGTAATCCCAGCTACTTAGGAGGCTGAGGCAGGAGAATTGCTTGAACCTGGGAGGCAGAGGCTGCAGTGAGCTGAGATCACACTACCGCGCTCCAGCCTGGGCGACAGAGCAAACTCTGTCTCAATAATTATTATTTAGCCTGTGTTTCTTCTGATTGTAGCCCATTCATTAGAATGGATCACATGGTCCCACCCAATGGCAAGGGAGCTGGGAAGTGCAGGCTTTCATGTGCTGGGAAAAGACAACCGGATCTCATGCACTGGCAATGCCTAGTGTTCCTGCATAACCACAGAGAAGACATTGTGGTCTCGGCCTTTCATACAGAGGGTTACTTTACACAAGACGTTTTTACCTTACACATTCCTAAAGCAGAACCCCAGTCTGTGTTATTACTTCCTTGTTTGGAGGCTTATTTTATTCCCCCTGAAGCCATTAAGAAGTGGTATGTATAGGATCAGTGCCTCAGAATTGGGCTGACCTGGCTTCAGGCTCTGTCATCTGCTGTCTGTGGCACTCTGGGTTAAGTCACTTAACATTCTCAACCTCTATTTCTTTGTCTGTAAAACAAGGAGAAAAACCTTCCAAGGCTTAAATGAGATAATACACATAGAGCACTGAGAATGGAGCCCGACATATCATAAGTACTTGTTTAATAAATGACTGTAACTATATTTGTACTTCTGTGCTTGCCCTCCAAATGGCCTTAAGATAGGATCTCAGATTGCATTAAGATGTGTTTTCTTAGGCTGGGTGCGGTGGCTCACGCCTGTAATCCCAGCACTTTGGGAGGCCGAGGCGGGCGGATCACAAGGTCAGGAGATCGAGACCATGGTGAAACCCCGTCTCTACTAAAAATACAAAAAATGAGCCGGGCGCGGTGGCGGGCGCCTGTAGTTCCAGCTACTCGGGAGGCTGAGGCAGGAGAATGGCGTGAACCCGGGAGGCGGAGCTTGCAGTGAGCCAGGATAGCGCCACTGCACTCCAGCTTGGGCGACAGAGCGAGACTCCGTCTCAAAAAAAAAAAAAAAAAAAAAAGATGTGTTTTCTTCTCGGTATCTTTGCTGTATATTTCACCCATATCTTCCGCATCTCACCTTTTTTTTTTTTTTTTTGAGACAGACTCTTGCCTTGTCACCTAGGCTGGAGCTGGAGTGCGATAGTGCAATCTTAGCTCACTGCAACCTCCACCTCCCAGGTTCAAGTGATTCTCCTGCCTCAGCCTCCCAAGTAGCTAGGATTACAGGCACATGCCACCATGCCTGACTAATTTTTTGCATTTTTAGTAGGCATGGGGTTTCACCACATTGGCCAGGCTGGTCTCAAACTCCTGACCTCAAGAGACTCACCCACCTCGGTCTCCCAAAGTGCTGGGATTACAGGCATGAGCCACTGCGCTTGGCTTACCCCATTTTCTTTTGCTTCTTTCCCAGTTTAGAATCTTTTTGTCTTCCATCCTGAGCTCACGTTTGGTGCACAGTTCTGCTTGTCAGACATGGCAAGGTGCATTACAACTATCATCTGCCTCAGTCCTTCCTATCACTCTGATGTGGATAAAGTGAGGCTGAGAGATTAACCACCCAGGGCCCTCTAGCAGGGAAGTTGAGGAGTCAGGATTTGAACCCAGGCCTCTCTGGTCCCAACATCTGTCCTCTTTCCACTGCTCCAGGCTGCCTTTGGCTTCCACGGCATATGTCACTGTCTTCCCAAGGAGAGACAGCCATTCTCCAGGGAGATGCCCAGACAATTGTGCTGTTTGAAGACGGGCTGGTCCAGGGAGGGTGGTAGAGTTTGGAAAGAGGCCTTGGAACTCCTCCTCCTCTTCCTTTTCCTCCTCCTCCTGATCCTCCTGGCTCTTGCCACCACCCTGGCTGTGTCTTCACTGGGCCTTAACTTGGCAGAATGTTGAAGGTCTTCTATTCTCCTCCGCGTCTCCATCTCTCTCTGGGGTTGGGATGCCCCAGAGCTATTTGAGGAGTTCCCTTAAGGTCACTTGCGGCATGCAGAACTGGCTTGCCAGTAACTGAGCCACACAAGTGCCTTCTAAATTGAACGGGGTGTGAGGGTGGGGAGGATGAGGGGAAGAAAGGCAATTAAAGTTTGATGCCATGTAGGAAGCTATTAGTGACCCAGAGGGGTGATGAAATTTTGATGATGTGACAGTCCTAACGGAAGGAAATATTATTTGCCATAACGAGGCTCATTCAGGGAATTCGGCGTCTGGGGCGGACACCAGTGACTCTCAAGGGCCTGGTAAAGCCAGGACTCTGGAAATTTTCCCCTCCCTGGAGGTACAGATCTGGGAGGCCCAGAATCTGAGTAAAGGTCCAAAATATCACTGGGCACCTGAACAACTGGGCTGTCACCACATAATGTGAGTTAATTATGAATCTGGAGCCGATGATTCATTTGCTGCTTCGAACTGTGAGAGCCAGTGCAGAAAGTGGCAGCAGGGGCCCAGGCGGGACAGCATAGAGCACTAAGAAACCTGAAATGGGCAGGGCGCGGTGGTTCACACCTGTAATCCCAGCACTTTGGGAGACAGAGGCGGGTGGATCACTTGAGGACAGGAGTTCGAGACCAGCCTGGCCAACATGGGGAAACCCCATCTAAAAATACGAAATACAAAAATGAGCTGGGCGTGGTGGCGCGTGCCTGTAATCCCAGCTACTCGAGAGGCTGAGGCAGGAGAATTGCTTGAACCTGGGAGGCGAAGGTTGCCGTGAGCTAAGATGGTGCCACTGCACTCCAGCCTGGGGGACAGAGTGAGACTCTGTCTCAAAAAAATAGAAACCTGAAATGCAGGTGACTCCCTGGGCTCAAATCCTACCTGTCGTTGATTTGAGTGGGTGACCTTGGATGAGTCTGTGCCTCAGTTTCTTCATCTGTAAAATGGGAATAACAGTTGGGTTGTGACAGGGTTTAGCGAGCTATGCTAAGCTCTTAGGATACAGTGCTCTGTGTATCATAAATACTGAACAAGTGTTTGTCATGTCATTGTCCTTAGTATCTTTATCTTGGAAGCAAGGTCCGTTTGGGGCCTGCAGTTTGACAGGTGCCCCTGCTCCAACAGCTTTTGTTCTTTTCTCTTTCACAGACATGCCAGTGGCATCTAAACTTCTGCTATTAGGGATTTATTGATTTGGTGAAGACGTTCTCTGTCTCCAGCTTAAGATGCAAATATGGCAGAGAGAGCCCACCTATTAAGCTATTATCAGCTGTTCAGCCTTAAGGTGAATGTATTTATTGGATCCTCCCATAAAATCTGAAATGTAGGTGGGTAGCTTTCATACACATCCCATTTGCTCTTCATCCCCAGTCTATGAAGGAGGCTGGCCAGAAAGTATTAATGCTATTAACATCGTTAGCATGGAAGTTCAGAAATATTAAGTAACTTGCCGAGGTCGCTTGACTCGTAAGAAAGAGATGATGAATGCAGGTCAGCTGCCTCCCAGGCCATTGCCTTAGATCTGGCCAAGATACACACATTCAGGAACTGTTTGTCATGCTGCTGTGGGCCGGTGGACCCAGGATAGGCTCATTTGACCACAGGCTTCTCTTTAGCTTGGGTGGGCACAGGAGGAGGACACAGAGAGCAGCCTGGGATGGCCTCTCCTCTCCGTAAGGACACTTGGAGCCCCCTCTTGATGACCACAGGGTCTTAGTGATAGGCTCTGGATGCTGAGACCTGTGATGTCACGCCCTCGCTCTCAGAACTCTGGTAGCTTCCCCACAGCTGTGGCCTCAATGGCAGACTCTCCACAATCTGGCCCTACGCGCCACTGCAATCTCGCCTCCTCCTGTCCCAACACCAGCCTTCCACCAAGCTCACGCTGCCCTCCCCACCCTGCCAGCCCATTAGCACCTTCCTTTCTCCCCTTTCGAACCCCTGTTCTCCTCTCCACTGACCCCAAAAAGGCTAGTGTGAAGCCATCCCTGACCCCCGGTTGGGACTCCTCCTCCCAGTTGTTCCAGTCTACATGTCTCGCTGGGCACTTTGGCCTTGTTGATTCTGAATTATCTTTTAATATCCGTGTGTAACTGATTTCTTTAATTATGAACTCCTTGAGTTTAGATAATAACCCTTCATCCACAAGAACTGAGGTATTAGATGTAAATTATTTCTTGAATTAACGCACTTAACTCTTTTAAGAGTGCTAGGGAGGTCATAGTGAAGTGAGAGAGAGATGATAACAAGTTCATGACTCTGCGTGGGCCTCAGAGGCCACAACGGAAGAGTCTCATTGGGTCCTTTTGGGCCAGGCCTTTTAGCCTCTGTGGCCAGAGGTGTCCTCATTGGAAAAAGGCAGAAGGTAAATGCAACATTTCCAAACTCTACCATGATGTTCCATTCATGGTAAGGAGGGTGGACACGTGCCCTGGGGTATCCGGCTGTGCAGCCTGAAACTACCTACTATCCCATGACCTTTTCCTTATATATTTCTAAATTTTATTTTATATTTAATTTTATATTTTTTGAGATGTCAGTCTCCATCACCCAGGTTGGAGGGCAGTGACGTTATAAGAGCTGACTGCGGCCTCAACCTCCTGGGTTCAAGCGATCCTCCCACATCAGCCTTCTAAGTAGCTGGGACCACAGGTGTGCACTACCATGCCCAGCTAATCATTTGATTTTTTGTAGGTACAGGGTCTTGCTCTGTTGCCTAGTCTGATCTCGAATTCCTGACCTCATGTGATCCTCCTGCCACTGCCTCTGAAAGTGCTGTGGTCCAGGTGTGAGCCCCCACACCCAGCCTATTTTAGTTTTAAAATGTGTGAATATGTGCATTCTACTCCATGGTCTATCTGAATTCTATCCCAACACACAAAAGATATGTGAAAGCCGGTCAATGCTGCTGAAGATGTGGTTTGTTGTCCCCATGGCTTCCTGGACCCCCTAGAATATATGTCAGAATCTAGTCTTGAAAGACTTGAATGAGTCACCTCATCTGTAAGATTCTAAGATGCTTTACATGTAGATATTTAAGCTGTTTGTGTTTAAAATTTTCTGTGCTGTTTTCCAAAGCAGTTGGACCTCAAACATAGTTGAGTCACTACCTGTATTAGTCAGGGTTCTCTAGAGGGACAAAACTAACTGGACAAATGTATATACGAAGGGGACTTTATTAAGAGTATTGGCTTACACTGTCAGAAAGTGAAGTCCCACAATAAGCCATCCGCAAGCTGAGGAGCAAGGAGGCCAGTCCAAGTCCCAAAACCTCAAAAGTTTTTGTGCAGCCTTCAGTCTGTGGCTAAAGGTCTGAGAGCCCCTGGAAAATCTCTGGTGTAGGTCTGAGAGTCCAAAAGCTGAAGAACTTGGAGTCCGATGTTCAAGGGCAGGAAGCCTCCGGCACGGGAGAAAGATGGGAGGCCAGAAGACTCAGCAAGTCAAGTGCTTCCACATTCCTCTTCCTGCTTTATTCTAGCCATGCTGGCAGCTGATTAGATGGTGCCCACCCAGACGGAGGGTGGGTTTGCCTCTGCCAATCCACCGACATAAATGTTATTCTCCTTTGGCGACACCCTCGTAGACACACCCAGGAACCATACTTTGCATCCTTCAATCCAATCAAGTTGACACTCAGTATTAACCATCACACTGCCTATCTGCTATGGCTGGCCTATGGCCATGCCTTCAAGGGTGGTGGGAGTGAGGATACGACTGTTGCCCCTCCCTAGGGGACCCTGCCGCTTGGGTGATTGGGTGGTATTCTGGATTCTTCTTCAGCTTCACCCAGTCTGCTCCAAACTATTAGAGGACCTGTCTCCTGGCTTCTCCCTGGGCCTTCCCACCTCCCCCTCTTCATTTGGACCAGGCAAGCCAATCAACACCAGCAGTGGGGTCTTATTTGGAGACTAGTTGAGGGCCTGAAGACTCTCTTAGTCAGAGGTTTGGGCTCTGGGGTCACTATGTCCACCGCCCAGGGGCCTTTTTCATTTAGATGTGTGGGTACCTTCCAGAAGAGCTGAGGCTCCCAGAAGACCAGCCCCTTGCAAAGTAGGTCCTTACTGTGTGTGGCTGGTGCCCCATGCAGCTGCAAGCACCTTGCCCTCCACATGCAACACTAAGGAAATGTTCTTGATTAGGTTCAAGCATCTCCTCCCAAAGCATCCACCCAGCCCCCCACCAGGGTTTCTGGCCGGCATCCCGCCTGCGTCTGCTCACCCAGTCCCCTGGGGTTCCTGGCCCGCAGCCTGCCTGCCCATCCCTGATGTTGGTCTCTGGCTGCCCTGGCTCGAGGACTCAGAACCCAGATTGGAAGAGGGGCTTCTGCCCTGAGACGGTGCCCGGTGCTCAGACCCGATTGCTCAGTCAACCCCGAAGTCTCCTCCCCACGGGCAGTGTTGGCTTTGGACGGCTCTGGCTGGCTCAGCCTGGTGACCCTTGACTTCCCCATTTGGAGTCCCTCTCTGTGCCCCGGTGTAGTGTCTACAGGCAGAGAGCGGGTTGGCCGGCAGACCGTCGTGGGGCCCGGGCTGCCAAGGAGGGCCGAGGGGAGTTCCTCATTAGCTCGGCTCCAAGCTCATTATCCGCCCGCGCATCACTGGGTGAAAAATGGTTGTCGTCGGAACAGTAATAAATACGCGGCTGTCAGTGTTGATGTGATTGCACTAATGAAGAGAAATCAGCCCCAGAGAGGAGGCGCTTCCGGCTGTGGCTTGAGGTGGCTGGAGAGCTCTGTCCACTGCCCGTGCTCCTCTGTCCCAGAACCCCACGAAGACAGAGAAGGGAGGTGTTGGCATTTAACCCCTTCCTCCGCAGGCCCTGGTGGATGAAGAACATAGGAGGTGCTGGAAACCACCAAGCAGAAGGAACACCGTTCTGCCCCAGGGAGGGGCAGTGTGCTAAGGGGCTGCCAGCCTCAGCCTAGGCCTTGGGCAAAGGCAGGCAGGACCAGTGGGGTGGACAGTGGTGCTTTTGAAGGCTCAGCCTCCCTTGCAGAGCCCCGGTTTGAAGCAGGAAGGCGTGGGGAGGAACACAAGACCCATTGTCCGTGCCCCCAGGCCTGCCACCTCCCCTGGAATGTTAGGACTTATTGTGTCTCCAGGAACTTGGAATGTCCGGCTTCAGGGTGTAGGGATTAGGCCTCTGCTGAGAAAGAGCTTGAGGGGCCCTGGGTCCTTAGAGCCCAGGCCGAGTCCAAACTGAGGCACAGCCATGCCTCCTAGACGCTGGCAGAGAAGAGAGGAAGGACACTTAGGCCCCTCATAGTGCCAGGCCTTGGGGGAACCTGGGGGTTGAGGAGGGAGGAGGGCAGGATAGGAGAGATGAGGGGGTGCCCTTCCATCTGGGGTATCAGGAGCCACATTCTGGGAGCCCAGGTGTCACCTGCCTCTTGATGCTTCCATCAAGGGTGGCCTTGATGAGGGGGTGGCCTAGAGTAGTGGGTCTCACACTTGAGCCCCATTAGAAGCCACTCGGGGACCTGTTAGAATGCATATTCCTGGGCCGCATTCCCAGAGCTTCTGAAGCAGTGGGTCCAGGAGGGGGGCCTGGGAATTTGCATTTCTGACAGTTCCCAGGTGACACTGCCACTGCTGCTGGTCCAGGGAGCCCACTTGGAGAAGGCCTGGCATAGAGGTTTGAAGAGAAGGTGTATCCCCTCAGGCCTGAGTCAAGGTGTCATGGTGGTGACTGAGCTGAGTCACTTCTGCCCGGGGACTCCGAGTCGGCTGCTGCAGCTGCAGAGGGCTACAGTCAAGCTCGGTTAACACATGAACTTGAATGTGGCGATGGCCTTGCACCAGGTGGGGGGGTGTTACCAGCACTCGTTCATCTCTTCTTCCTTCAGGAAGCTCTTGGCCCTCCTGTCCTGCCTTAAAAGAAAGAAAAGACAATCCAGCCCAGAGCCCTCCTTCCTGAGAGAAGAAGCTTTTGCTAGAAGCTCCAGAGTAACCCCCACGAGTCAATGGATAACCAAAACCATGAACCTCTTTTGCGCCTCATGCACTTATTAAGCACCACCTGTGTACCAAGTCCGGGGCCCAGGATCCAGCCCAGTCTAAGGCAGGTCCCTGCCCTCAAATCGCTCATGGTCAAGTGAAGGCAGCAAGCCTGTGGTTGGTCCTATAGGACTGTGTGAAAAGCGTTCATTGCAGGGAGGAACCAGGTGATTTGGGAGTCCAGAGGGATGACCTGAGATGCTGCCCCAGAGGAGGAGATGACATAGAAGCTGAGTCTTGTAGGATGGGAGGGGTCCCGTCTTCCCTAGGAATTGCTGGGGTCTTCATTTTCATCTTTACTGCTACCAAGCAGCAATTATAGGTAGCAAATACGCACCTTGGTGGTATCTAATCGCTAAGGCCAAATTGTACCTGGCCACACCCTGAGTGGCTTCTGCCCTCAGGTACTTACACTCAGGGTCACTTGCATTCCTGGGTAGCAACCATCTCATAGAAGCTATGCAAGCGTCAGGAGGGAAACAGCAGCTTAAACCACAGTGAATCATCTAAGCACATGTGGGATGGGCAGATGCGTCTGGGGCTTGTGGTCTTTCTTCCCAGCACCCTCCTTTGGCTCCGGATCCTGGAGCCTCCCTAAGGGCCGGTATCTGAGCTAAAACGGTAGGGAACAAGGAGAATGACTAAGGTCAGGTTACAAAGGGCCCCCTCACTTTATAGAGGAGGTTGTGCAAGAACAAGAAAGGCAAGTGAGGTGGGAGCTCAGGAGCCTGGCTTCCCTGCCCCCTCCGCAGGCTCCACCCACTGCAGTTGTTGACCAGTCTCTGGCAGGACTGAGTTGTCTAGACCCTCCTTGGCACCATCCCCCATGTAGGAATCAGCAGAATTGGGAGGGGAGAGCTTCAGAACAGCTGGAGCCGTGATCTGCCTTCTCCAGCTCACGTCCAGGGGGGTCTGGGCACAGACACCCCAGATCCACATCTGGGTAGCCACCAGCCTTTGCCAGGGGTGGGAGGGGGTGGCTGAAGAGCCTGTCTCTGGGGCGTGGCTTTGGAAGGGGGCCATACTTCCTCCCGTGTGCCCCAGCACCTCTCTGGAGTGCGGTGGGTTTTTGAATATCCTCTGCAGGGCTGGGATTCAGGGAGGAGGAGTGACCAGCCTTGGGCTGCCCCGTGAGCAGCACAGATGGCCACTTCCCTGGCTCTCCTGATCCCAGAACTGGCTGTTGGTTTAGGGGTGTAGCTCTCTGGGCCCCTCCCAGGTGGTCAGTTCAGCTGTCCTATGCCACACCAGCCCCAGACACTCAGGGCCCATGAGCGGGATTAGGGGAGCCTGCAGCTCAGCTCCTGGATCAGGAGCTTTTGTGGTTCCCCAGAACTCAGGGCATCATAAGAGCTCACAGTGGCTGAGCCTTTGCAGGTGCGATGTTATTCTAGATCCTGTCTGTGGATCTGCCCCTCCAGTCCTCTCAGGCCTCTAGGAGGAAGCATATTTTCCCATCATATGGACCAGGAAACCAGCACAGAGAGCCCAGCAGCTTCCCCAGAGTAGCATGGCTCGTGAGTGTTAGATTCAGGAACGGACTCAGGCACGGGGCGAAGAGCCTGTATTCTCAGCCACAGTGTGTGCCCGGTGGCATCCTGGCCCCCCTGTCTCCTCTCTGTGCTCCTGAGCAGGCCACATTCTCAGGCTGGTCTGTAACTTGGCCTGGTTCTGCCACTGCTTGGCTAAATGACCTTGGCCAGATGACTTAACCTTTCCCTAGCCTCAGTTTCCTCATCTGTTAAATGTGGGTTTTTTGGTGTTTTGGTTTTTGGTTTTCTTTTTTTTAAACAGAGTCTTGCTCTGTCACCCAGGCTGGAGTGGAGTGGCGTGATCTCGGCTCACTGCAAGCTCCGTCTCCCGGGTTCACGCCATTCTCCTACCTCAGCCTCCCGAGTAGCTGGGACTACATGCATCCGCCACCATGTCCGGCTAATTTTTTTTTTTTGTATTTTTAGTAGAGACGGGGTTTCATCATGTTAGCCAGGATGGTCTCAATCTCCTGACCTTGTGATCCGCCCATCTCAGCCTCCCAAAGTGCTGGGATTACAGGCGGGAGCCACCGCGCCCGGCCAAGTGTGGGTTTTAAACAAACAAAACATCCTCACACTTGAGGGTTGGTGGGAAGATTGTCAGATGTACAATTTGGGAACGTGACTGACTCAACACTGGCTTTACTGTGTGAGCCCGAGGGGCTCTGTTAGGGGCCTGTCCCACCCACTGCCCACCATGCTCCTGACCTGTCTGCCTAGGACTCAGCCAACCTGGACAGCCTTGGCCGAGGACTGTGTGCTCATCCCTCATGCCCTTCCCCAGCTCCCTGGGGTCTCTGTGCCTGTTTCCACGTGGATGGGGGAACTCACGTGGAAGGAGGCATCGCTGAAAGATGCAGTCTTAAGAATACAGTGTTCCTTTTCATCCCATATTTGACTGAACCTAAGACATATCAATTATAAGACATGTTATTTTATGTGCCGCCAAGAAAGAAAAAAAAAATGCTGCCATTTAATCCACAAAATACATTCTGACTCCAGAGATGCGAAAATGAAAACAATGTGCATTTAGAGGAAATATGGTAATAACCGCCATTTATATAAAGCCTATCCCGTTGCCAGTCTGTGTTCTAAGTGCCTCACACGTATTAACACATTGAATCCTCTCAACGACCCCCATGAATCTGGATGTGACCATCCTAGCAACTAGAAAATGGGCTGGTAGAGTTGGTTCAAAAAATACAAGATGCTCATGCTGGCAGTGTTCACCAGTTGTGCGAGATTGCGAAGGTTCTTTTTGGATTTTATACCCCCCGGCTAGTGTTGGGTTCTGTTCATTGGGTCCCCTGGGCAGGCCGAAATAGAGAAGGGGCCACAGGGTGAAGAGGCCACCCAAAGAGACTGAACACTGCCTCTCCGTCCTCAGCACAGCAGGTCCAAGCTCATGGATAAATCAGGAAACCCTCTGGGGTCCACACCAAAGACCAGCCCCTTGGGCTCAGACAACCCTGGGCCCGTCCCCAGGTCTCCAGAGAACCCTCCCATTCCATCGTTGCCTTTCTAGAATGTGCTGGGCTGATGAAGTCTCTCTTCTGTCCTGCCTCCATCCCAACATTCCTTCCTCAGCCCTGTCTGATGCCAGCACCTGTCTTCTGGGCACAGGACAGTGGCCCAGAGGAATGCATATCTGGCTTCGGTCTCCCCCAGGCCTGAGTAACCAGTGGTGGGGGTTGGGGAGCTGGAGGGAGGCCTATTCTCTGAACTGGAACTTGCAGGCCAGGCTGGAGCTTCTGAATCCAATCCACTTTGCCTTTTCCTTCTCCTTTGGCAAACCCAAAATCAAAGTGAAGGACTTGGCTCAAATTCCCCAGAGCCCCTGGGACAGGCTGGCACAGCTGGGCGCCATGCATTTGCCCAGCGCTCGGGGTTTGGGTGTGGTGGGGGTGGAGGTTTCCTTGGAGAGGTCAGGGCCCTGAAGACAGCTGGCCCTTGTCCTCCCCCTCCCCAGCCCCGGCCAACTCATTCGTCTGTCACTACAGACAGGAGAGGAGGACTTGGGATCTGTTCCCCAGCTCGCCCAGGCACAATTCTGGGACATTTCTCGCCCCCTCAGAAGGTCCTTCCTCACTCCTGGCCTCTTCCTAAGTTTCGTTTTGTTTCCCAATCCGCCAGGCGCCCGCTGCCTGGAAGCGTGGGCTTGCAGCAGCCTGCCTGGAGACGGCTCTGTCTCGCGCAGTGCTCAGGTCCTGGCCTCCAGGAGCGGCTCTGAAAGGGCGTACGGCCCTGACATGTTCTGTAACCCACTGGCAGGACCGGCGGCATCTTTTGCAGGGTCTGGTACAAAATGAAAATGCTGTACGGCGCAGTGATTCATGTCTGTAATCCCAGCACTTTGGGAGGCTGAGGTGGGCGGATCACCTGAGGTCAGGAGTTCAAGACCAGCCTGGCCAACAAGATGAAATCCTGTCTCTACTAAAAATACAAAAATTAGCCAGGTGTGGTGGCGTGCGCCTGTAATCCCAGCTACTCAGGAGGCTGAGGCAGGAGAATCGCTTGAGTCTGGGAGGCAGAGGTTGCAGTGAGCCAAGATTGCACCACTGTACTCCAGCCTAGACAACAGAGTGAGGCTCTGTCTCAAAAAAAAAAGAGAAAGAGAGGAAGAGAGGGAGGAAGAGAGGGAGGAAGGAAGGAAGGAGGGAGGGAGGGAGGGAAGGAAGGGAAGGAAGGAAGGAAGGAAGGAAGGAAGGAAGGAAGGAAGGAAGGAAGGAAGGAAGGAAGGAAGGAAGGAGTTAAAAAAATTAATAAGAATTTCAAGATGGTGGCAGAGAAGTATTCCACCAAGGGTGGTGCCCTTCTAGGTGTGGGGCCCAGGGTGACTGCCCAGGTCGTAAGCCCAAGAAGCCTGCCCTGCCCACTGGTGAGACCTTCAGGTGTTCCCCTCCCCTCTCCAGGCCTCAGTTTCCTGCTCTGTAAAGCAGAGAGGCCACCACCTAGGACCCTGTTCTCCTGCTGCCCCCTCTCATGGGGCTGACAAGGCCAGGGGACCCTCTTCTCTCAGGCTCCAGGAGTACAGCCAGGGTGAGGTGGAAAAATGGTGAGCAGGCCTAGAAACTTCTCCATGAAGTTCCCCGGTTTTGCGTAGGAGACTGTCTTGGGTGTCACAGGCAGGATGTGGAATTCCGCCTCGCGCCCTGGTGCCTGCTTGTCTGGTCCTGCCTGGTATGCGCTGCGCTCTCTGCCTCTGGCTCCCCGTCTCATGAGAGGCTGTGTTCAAATTACCACGGTCTTGAAAGCCAGAGCACACCTTGGCTGGAATCCTGGCCCTGCTGCTTGTGAGTTACAGGACCTCGGCAAGCTACCGAAGCTCTTCCAGCCTCAGTTACTTCGTCTATCAAATGGGGCAGTGAGACATATTGCAAAGAAAATGTTAATCCTCTTATATTCAGTTTCCTCCTTCCCTGTTGACTCTTGGAGAGAGATTAGGAAAATCCTGCAAGGCTGGATAGATTTTCCTTCCGTTGTACCACAGTGGCATGGAGCGCCTGGTGCAGAGTAACTGCTCAATAACCACTCCTCCTAGTAACAGCATCACCATGGCCACCCTTATTATTGTTGCATCTTCCCCTCGTGAAGCCAGGTTAGTTCAGGGCTTTCGGATGCACCAGTTCCTTGAGTGGCTGAGAATGGTGCTTATGCCGGCAGCATCAGCACCACTCAACTGGTTGCTAAACATGTAGAAACTCAGGCCTCACCCCAGACCGGATGAATCAGAATCTGCATTTTAAGATTCCCCAGGTGCGGCATGCACATTAAATTCTGGGAAGCACTAGAGTTCATTTGCTGCTGTTGCTATTTTAAGATCGATTTTAGGAGGGTCTCTATTCTCCTAAAAAATAGGAGTGATCAGTTCTCTTCTTTTTTTGGAGACAGAGTCTCGCTAGAGTGCAATGGCACAATCTTGGCTCACTGCAACCTCTGCCATCTGCCACTCCTGGGTTCAGGAGATTTTCATGCCTCAGCCTTCCAAGTAGCTGGGACTACAGGCATACTACCACGCCAGCTAATTGTTTGGTATTTTTAGTAGAGACAGGGTTTTGCCATGTTTCCTAGGCTGGTCTTGAACTCCTGAGTTGATGCAATCTGCCTGCCTCGGCCTCCCAAAGTGCTAGGATTACAAGTGTGAGCCACCACGCCCAGCCCAAAATATGAACTGTCAGTTCTATCAGTTTCCCTGGAGTATGTATGGAGAAGCTGTTGGCACCCCAACACTGGTCTATTTTGAATCCCAATTTTCTGCGCTCAGAGGGAAGTCCTCCTCCCTGCTCCTGCTCCAGCCAGCAGTGAGGGGGACCTGGGAGGGAGCCTGGAGGTTGAGGAGGCCCAGCAGGCCGAGCGGCCCTGCCCAGTCCTCCTCCTGGAAAAACAATCCGGAGGCCTGCTTTGTTAATGGTCTGTCCGCGGTGCTGTCTTTGATACAGGAAGGAGAACATGAAAAGGAATCACCCCCTTAAGTAAACAAAACAGAAAATTCTCTGGGGGTGGGGAAAGCACAGGAGAGCTCTTGGGGGAACTCATCACTTATTGAAGGGCAATTCCCTGTGCAGTGTGGATCTGTTTCGCATCCGGGAAGTGCACGGAGCAGCCCAGCCTGGGCCCACAGGCGTGAAGAAGCAGAGAGAGTCGGGATCTGGGGCGGGGGGGGTGCGGTGGAGCTGACCAAAACGGGGTCAGAGTCCCCGCATCAGGTGAGATCAGGGGGCAGCTAAGGCAACCAGAGAGAAGCCAATCTGAGCTCTCCCCACCCTATCCCTGCTTTTGCAGAGCAGAGAGACACTGAACTGGGTTAGAGTACGGTCTTATTTCCTCAGTCTTGTCCAATTGGGCTTGTGCTACTCAAGCTCTGGAACTCCCCCTCACTCCTTCCTTCCCCCCAGGGTTCTTGGCAGAGTGCCGGGTTTTTCTATTCCTCTACTTAACCAATTGATGAAGTTTCAAGCAGTTTATAGAGCAATAGAGAACAGAGAGGGGGAACCCCAGAGCCAGACTGCGTCTGTGATGACCCTAGACAAGTGACTCAGCCTGTCTGAGCCTCAGTTTCCCTATCTGTAAATGGAGGATGATAGTCCTCACTTCATGAGGTTGTGGTGAGGATTACCCAATTATTTGTAAAAGCTCTTAGAAGAGCTTCTGACGGATAGTTGTCTATAGCATTACATAAATATTGAATACATCAAAACGAAATAGAAAGCAATGACCCAATGGGGAAGAAATACCTTCCTCATGGGGGTATCAGAAAGGACTTTAAGGAAGATGGGACATTTGAACTAGGGACATAAAGATGCTTAGTCGCTGGAACGTAGGGATGCAGGCTCAGGAGGATGATTCCAGGCAGAGGGTACAGCAAGGGCTGGCCGAGGCCTACAGATGGGAGCATTAGCCACGTGCAGGATGAGGGAAGGGGAGGGTTGGGCCCCTGCTACCTCTCCGAGGAATGACAAGGAAATGAGCAGATGGTCAAGGCCCTTGAATTCCAAGATGAAGGCTTTGGAGTTCAGGGCCCCAAAAGATGAAAACCAGAACCAGCCCCAATCATGCCCATGCAGGCATTGGGCATCTGAGTGTTGCTCTTGGGCCATGATAGATCTAGGAAATCCACTGAGGAAGCTGCTTCCCCCGTGGTCCTTCTGAGGCCCTTGTCCCATGGGAGGAGGGGGTGAGGCACAGGAAGAAAGGAGCACCTCTCCTTACTTTCCCTAAGTGTCTCTACGTACCCTTTGCAAATCACTCCAAGTGAGGCAGTGGGTGGATTTCCACCTCTGCACCAGCCGCAGCACGCTTTGCCTCCCTCCCTCCTCAAACACTGAATTGTGGGGAAGAGGAGGAAAAAGACTGGGAACTATTACTTTCCTCCCTGAGCCAAGAAAACTTGTCCCAGCCACGAAAACAGCCCTCATTTCTGGAATCCAGAAGCGTTACATTGCAGTTCAAGAGGGAGGACAGACCTCTGCATCGGGCTTGGGGAATCAGCTGAAATCTGCACATGCAGATAACGGGGACATGAGGGAAGGCCCTGGGTCCCCTTTCCACTCTGTTGCTTTCTGGCAACCCAGAGATAAAAGGTTATTTTCTCCCTTTGGTTGACCTTTCTTTTTTTTTTTTTTTTTTTTTTTTTTTTGAGACGGAGTCTCGCTCTGTCGCCCAGGCTGGAGTGCAGTGGCGCGATCTCGGCTCACTGCAAGCTCCGCCTCCCGGGTTCACGCCATTCTCCTGCCTCAGCCTCCCGAGTAGCTGGGACTACAGGCGCCCACAACCGCGCCCGGCTAATTTTTTGTATTTTTTTTTAGTAGAGACGGGGTTTCACCGTGGTCTCGATCTCCTGACCTTGTGATCCGCCCACCTCGGCCTCCCAAAGTGCTGAGATTACAGGCGTGAGCCACCGCGCCCGGCCTGACCTTTCTGTTGAACAGAGAGAAAAGGACTTACAGCCCGTGGCTGGGCAGGAATGAGCCTGGGCAAAGCCTTCTGAAGTTTGGGCAATTGGAGCTCAGCTCATACACTACAGTAGGAAGCTGACTCTAGTGGACACATGGGTTGGTGTCCAGGTCTATACCGATTGTCTCATTGTTGAAACACACAACGGGCAGCTGAGAACTGGATGCAATATCCTCTGTCCCCACTTTCTTTATCTTCGGTTTTCAGAAATTTGACTATGATGAGTCTAGGACGTGGTTTTCTTTGGTTATCCTGCTTAGAGTTCACTGACCATCTTGAATCTGTAAATACATGTCCTTCACCAAATTTGGGAACCATTATTTCTTCAGACTTTTAGCCACATTTTTTCTTTCCTTCTTGAGCTTCACTAACACCTATGTTAGATGTTTTTATATTGTCCCTGTTCACTTTTTTCAATCTTCTTACTCTCTGTTCTTCAGATTGAGTAATTTCTATAGATATAGATTTAAGTTCATTATTTCCTTTATTGTCTCCATTTTTTGGTTAAGCCCATCCAGTGAATTTTTAAATCTGATAGATTTTATTTTTCAGTTCTAAAATTTTCATACATTATATATGTGTATATGTATATATATATAATGTATGAAAAAAGTTATATTTATACATATATAACTTCTAGCTTTCCAAAGATTAGTATTTGCTAAATGAGCACATTGTCATTTATTGCATGAAATATATTAGCAGCTTTAAAGTTCATGTCTGCTAATTTCATCATCTCGTCATTTCAGGGTCAGTCTTGATTATGTTTTATCTTGAGAATGGGTTGCATGTTCTTTGTATGTAGAATAATTTTGAATATATCAGGCATTGCAATAAGTCAGAGAGAATCTAGATTCTATTACATTTCTTCAACAAGTATTGATTTTACCTTTTGTTTTAGGGGGAACTAACATAATTGATTAAAACTGCAAACTCTCCCTTGGGGCAGTAGCTCAAATCTCAGTTCTATAAAGACATTGTATAGATTGTGTTTTCACATTTGTCCTCAGCTGGGTTACTTGCAGTCTGCCCTGAGTAGACATAGTTCAGGGGTCAGCCAGAGATTTAGGTAGCATCTATACACAGAATTTGGAGTTCCCCTCACTGTCTCTCCACTTTCCAGGATTCACCCACACTTTCTGGTGCCCGTGGTTGCCCTGAATTCTAGACTGTGAGTTTTCTCTTGGAGGTTTTTCTTATGTTGTAATTGAGGCGAAATTCACATGACATAAAATTAACCATTATAAAATGAATAATTCAGTAGCATTGAGTACATTCACAATATTGTGCAACCACCACCTCTATCTAGTTTTAAGACATTTTATCACCCCAAAAGGAAACCCCTTACCCATTAAGCAGTTGCTCCCCACTCCTTTCCAGCCCCCGGAAACAACCCATCCACAATCTGTATCTATGGATTTACCTATCCTGGATGTTTCACATAAATGGAGTCATACAATATGTAACCTTTTATATCTGGCTTCTTTCATTAAGCATAATATTTTCAAGGTCCATCCGTGTTGAAGTTTGTAGCAGTGCTTCATTCCTTTTTCATTGCTAATTACTATTCCATTGCACGTGTATGCCACGTTCACTTGTTAATGGATATTTGTGCTGTTTCCACCTTTTGGCTGTTGTTCACAGTGCATGAATAGGTGTGTCCATGTGTTTGTTTGAGACCTTGTTCTCAGTTCTTTTGGGTCTATATATTGAATCACGTGGTAATTCTATGTTTAACTTTTTGAGGAACCAACAAACTATTTTCCACAGTTACTGAACCATTTTACATTCTCACCAGCAATGTACAAAGGTTTCGATTTATTCACACCAACACTTGTTATTTTTCATTTGTTTAACTATAGTTGACCTGGTGGGTGTGAAGTGGTCCCTTATGGGGGTTTTGATTTGTATTTCCCTGATGATTAATTGTGCTGATCATCTTTTCATGCGCTTGTTGGCCATGGAGAATTCTGGAGAATTTTCTATTCAAGTCTGTCTTTTTTTTTTGAGACAGGATCTCACTTTGTTGCCTAGGATGGAGTGCAGTGGTACACATACAGTTCACTGCAGCCTCAATCCCTTGGGCTTAAGCAATCCTCCCGCCTCAGACCCCCGCGTAGCTGGGACTATGGGTACATGCCACCATGCCCAGCTAATTTTTGTACGTTTTGTAGAGACAGGGTTTCATCATGTTGCCCACGCTGGTCTTGAACTCCTGGGCTCAAGCAAACTGCCTGCCTCAGTGTCCCAAAGTGCTGAGATTATTGGCATGAGCCAGCCACCACATCTAGCCTGTCTAATTTTTAATTATGTTTTGTTATTATTGTTGTTCAGTTGTAAGATTTCATTATGTATTCTGGATACTAGACCCTTGTCAGATGTATGATTTGCAAGTATTTTCTTTCATTCTATAGATTGTCTTTTCACTTTCCTGATCATACCCTTTGATACACAAAAGATTTTAATTTTGATGAAATCCACCTTACAATTTTTTCTTTTGTCATCATATCTAAGAATCCATTGCAAAATCCAAAGTTTTTAAGATTTAACCCCATGTTTTCTTCTAAGAGTTTTATGGTTCAGCTCTTCTATTTTGGTTGTTGATCCATTTTGAGTTCATTTTTGTATATGATGTGAAGTAGGGGTTCAACTTCATTCTTTTGCATGTGGTTATCCCATTATCCAAGCTCCATTTGTTGAAGAGAACTATTTTTTTCCCCATTGAGTTTCTTGACAACTTTGTCAAAAATCAGTTGGCCATAGATGCACATAGACTCTCTGTTCTGTTCCACTGGTCTCTATATCTGTCATTATGATAGTACCACCCTGTTTTGATTTCTGCTGCTTTGTTCTGTTGGAGGTTTAGCTGTCTGTGCTGTGCTGACTTCAGCCTGCCCTCAAGTTTTGCTATAAAAGGCAGGAAACTCACGTTGTGCCATCCATTTCTTCCAAGCAGCCAGTTCTCTCTGGTGTCTGCCCACTTTGGTTCCCTCCCCAGGGCCTCCTAGGATTTACATTTTTTTTTTCTGAGACAGGGTCTCACTCTGTTGCCCAGGCTGTAGTGCAGTGGCACAATCTCAGCTCATTGCAACCTCCAGCTCACGGGTTCAAGCAATCCTCATGTCTCAGCCTCCCGGGTAGCTGGAATTACAGGTACACGCCACCAAGCCCAGCTAATTTTTGTATTTTTAGTAGAGGCGAGGTTTTACCATGTTGGTCAGACTGGTCTTGAACTCCTGACCTCAAGTGATCCACCCACCTTGGCCTCCCAAAGTGCTGGGATTACAGGCATGAGCCACCACGCGCAACCCTAATAGTTGCTTTTTTGGTGTTCTGTACAGGGTTGATAGTTGTTAACTGTGAGTTTGGTGCTCTGGTAGGCATTTGCTCTGCCGTGTCAGACACAGACCCTCCACCTGTCCATCCCCTTTATTCCTGGCATTGCTTTCCTTGGCCATGAGGATGGCAGGGGTGATGCGGGAATAGGAAGTTGTCTGTCCAAGTACCTTCCCTGTAGAAGAGTCTTGCTTGGCCTCTGCTTGCCTGATTCCCCCGTGCCATTCTTGGGTACCACGTGGACTCTAAATTCCAAAGGGAAACACCCTTCCTGTTCATGGGGCAGAAATGGAGACTCCTTTTTCCTCTCTCATTTCTCAGCACTGTCCTGGGCATGCAGTAGGTTTTTAATAGTTCCTCATTGAATAATTAAGAGGTCATGATTCTAAAAGGGCAAAGGAGTGATGCTTCCTTGAATCCTTCTGGCTCCATAGCCCTTGGGCTTGGCCAACTACTGCCTCCCTGGAGAATCTTGTTTTGACGACTATAAATGAATCCACAGACACATTGAGCTCTCCCTCTCCATGCGGAGAGGCCAGTTGGCATGGACGGCCATTTCTGCCCCAAGCCAGAAGCAAAACTTAAAATGTGGCTGGGCAAAGGTATGGGGTCTAATTAAGAGGGACACTCCTAGGTATCAGAGCTGTGTCATTTACAGGCTAATGAATGGGTTTTGGTTAGCAAATTACCATTTCCCTACCTGCAGGTAACGAAACCTATTTATTGGTTCAAGGTCTCTTGCATTTGCTTTGGATTAAATTAACCACCTCTCCCCCTTTAACAGGCTTCCCTCCCTGGCCCATCACACTCCACGGGACCTCCCTGGCTCCTTGGCCTGGTGGTTTCAGTCTAGTGGTTAACTCGTCAGACAGCAGCTCGCCCTCGTGACAGCTTGTTTTTCTTTGTTCTGTTGTGTTTTAAGGCGTTTAGATCTTGATGTGTTCTCAAAACAGGGTTGTTGGATGTTTTGTTTTGTTTTAGTTTTACCATATCCCAGAGGCCGGGGGATGGATGAGATGACTTCCAGAGGCCTTTTCAGGCTCCCTCTTATGATGTCCTGTTTTTCTGGAGGTGAATTGGGAATTCTTTAGTTAATGGGCATAAAGTGCTTTGAAAACACAAATTGTTAAGTGGCATCAGGGACAGACTCACTAATTATTTATGAGTTCAGGAGAGCAAGTTAATTCACCAGGAGATGGAGTCGTATTGGCAGGGGGTTGGTAAATCACGCAGGAGAATGCAAATAGCCGGGACGCCCCCATCGTAAGCTCCCCCAAAGCCTGTCGACCAGGTATGCTGGACAGAGAGAGATCTCTGCAGCCAGGAGGACAAGTTCTGAGGGTCTTGTCGCCTGTGACCCTCCTCCCCACCTTGGCTGGAATTAAAAATCAGAGCCGGGAGCCAGAAGGGCCTGCGGGGGTCTCTGGGTTCATTTCCTTGCCTTAGAGCAAAACTGCATTCAAACCATCCTAGAAAGAGAAGCATTGACTCTTTGCCTCCTAAGAACCCCCTGGAGTCCTCTCCCCTCCCCTCTGCGAGAGCCCTCTCCCCTCCCCTCTGTGTCCCTTCACCAGCTTTGCTCAGTGCGAGGTCAGCTCTCTCACCCACCCCTGCCCACAAGTGTGCTCACAGCTATGGCCTTTCATTCCTTCCCTCATTCATTCAATAAACATGTGTGGCGGGCCTCCCACATGACACGCGTGGGCCTGTGAAAACCTGCCCTCTCATCCCAGCACCTTTTCTAGACCTCCACTCTCCTTAGGAGAGCTGTCTGTTCGCCCACTTCATCTCCCCTCTGCATTCTCAGCTGTCCCCACTTCAGAAGGGGCTTCTCTGTCCCTGAGCCCTGGAATCGGACCCCTTCCCCGGGCATCCCATGGTGGGAATGGGCACAGTGTGGTGCCTGCAGCTCCGAGAGCACCTCCCCCACCTCTCAGGCACCTCTTTAAGGGCTGGGCCCAGGAGGAAAGTGGCTTCCTGTCCTGTAACTCTCACAGCATTCTGCAAAAACTAGCTGGACTAGTTAGTTTCTTATCTTCCTTCGATTATAGCATCGTGGAACGTTCATTTTCTCAGCCCCAAACACTCGGGACTAAGGTTCCATTACTCCAGAAAAAGGATCTGCTGCCATGTGGTAATTCAGCCAGGAGAACGAAACACACCAAAGCAACAAACCAAACAAAGACAAATGCATGCTCAGGCCTAAGCATTGCGACAGTGGTCCTCGAGACCATGGTCAGCCTGCCCAAGTGAAAGGAAATCACCATTGCCTGCCTCTTTCCCTCTTGTTTTTTGCTCCTTCCTGAGCCTGCATGTGTGTGTGGGACGCTGCGCTGGGGTTGGGAAGGCTATTGGGATGGGGAGCAGGGGGTGGAAGTTTGTCCAGCTCAGGACAGGAAGGGAGAGGGTGGGGAAGGCAAGCAGCACCGGGATGCCTGAGGCTGCAGAGCACAAGGTTGACAGTGCCCTGAGGTCAGTTTGCAAGGTAGCATCCAAGTGGCTTGCCTTTCTGGTCACTTCCTGACATTCTGGGGAAGAGGAGGTACCGATTCCACAAACTGGATCATGGGTCTACTTCATGCACACCGTCAAGCTCAGATGCAGAGGGAAGAAGTATGTATGTATGTGTACGTGTATGTTTGTGTGTTCACATATGTATATGCATATGTGTACACATGCATGCGTGTGTGTGTGTATTTGTGTTGCGTGTTCATGTGCATGTGTAGGTATGTGTATCTACTCATGTGCATGTGTATTTGTGTATATCTGTATGTGACTGTGTGTACATATATGTATGTGTGAATGCACATGTGGTTGTGTGTTGTATGTTATTGTGTGCACGTGTGTATGTGTATTTGTGTGTATGTTTATGTGCGTATATATTTGTGCACATGTATATTTGTGTGTGCGTGTTGCTTATTTCACATGACTCTAGTTTAAAAACGTGGCCTCCAATGGGCTGTCAGACTAGCTTGTGCACCACTCTGTCTTCCCACATCCTCACCTTGGGCATCACCTAGCTGAGAGTTTTATTCCAGAACAACTTCCACTGCAACCACCATCAGACCCTGGAGTCACGTGTGGTGGACAGGAACAGGACTGGGGATGGAGGAAAGGATGGAGCTTGGGGAGAAGGTCTGTGTCTCTCTTCTTTTCGGTGAGCTGCACAGACACGCTGGACCTGTCTTATCCCTGATGTTCTCTAAGTGTTATGCAAACACCTGGATTCTGCAGAGAAACCTATAAAGAGACTTGCTTTGCAGCTCAGGAGCATATAGCTCCACTGGGACTAGGGCTTATGGTGAGGAGGGCATCGGGGCAGAGGCTCATACATTGTTGGGACATCAGGGGGCCCGGTTCTAGACTCAGCTCTCCCAGTGACCAATTCAGGGGCCTCTGACAAGTTACTTTACTTCTGGGGCCTCAAATGCATCATCAATGACAGCAGAATGTTAAAGTCAGTGATGTTTGAGGTTATCTTCTTGGTAGATCTATCTAAGACTCTGAAATACAATCTCACACTCTTGAGTCAACAGTTGTAACATCAAGTGTGTACTCATTGTGTGTCAGGCACGGTTCAAAGAGTTGAAAAATAAAAACAAGGACAACAAGAAAAATAATAACCTAGAGATGGCTGATCCTGATCCTTACTGAGCACTTTCTTCTGTGTCAGGCATGATTCAAACATCAATTTAGGACTGGCCTTTACAAACTATCTTTCTTTCTTTTTTTAAATCTTCAATTCAGGGCGCACACGTGCAGGTTTGTTACCTGGATATATTGTGTGGTGCTGAGGTTTGGGCTTTTAACGATGCCGTCACCCATAAAGGGAACACGGTACCTGATAGGTAGTTTTTCAATCCTTGTCCCCCTCCCTCCCTCCTCTTCAATCCTTGTCCCCCAGTGTCTTATGTTCCCATCTTTGTGTCGCTGTGTACCCGACATACAGTGTCTTTCAGACATGCCCAGGACATGTTTCCCCGACCTCCAGTCTAGCCTGACTCACAGTCATCTAGGGGGAGACAAGAGTATAAGCAGGTAAATCCCATGTGATGTTTACATCAAGGGCTGAGAAAGACGTGTCATCAAGTCCTTTAGGAAACCGAGGCAGAGGCAGAGCAGGAAACGTGGTCCATCCTCTCGGGTTTGAGGAGCTTTCTGGAAGAGCGAGACCCCTTCCTGTGCCGAAATGTGAAGCCAGGCAAGAGCCAGGCCTGCCACGGAAGGTGGGGGGGTGCTTTCCAGGCTAAGTGAGTGAGCGGCCAGAGCAAAGGCCTAGAGGCTGCGAGGGCCCTGGCATGCCTGGGAAATGAGAAGCAGCTGAGTATGAAGCACAGCAGTGGGAGGGGAGGGAGAGGGAGCGAGGGCTGGGGAAGGGCAGGGGCCGCCAGGGAGGCCCAGTGGGCCAGTCTGGGAAAACCGGACTCTGTTGTCCGGATCTCATGCTCCAAAGGGGTGAGGAGCAGTGGTGTTTTCTTTTGCTTTTTGTTTTAATAGCTAGATCTCCCTGGCTGCACTGTGGAAGATAAATGGAATTAAGGAACGCTGGTCCTTTGACTGGTCAAAGGACCTCCTTCTCTCTCCCCTCATTTGCAGAAAGTAGCTGACACTTGGCTAATTCTTTCCCTGTGGAATCTAAGAGGCCCCTCTCCATTGCCCCCGCTTCCCCGTCCCCCTCCTCCTCATCGCAGGGGGCTTGGCTGAGGCATCCCAGGCCTGCCCTGCTGTGGACCCAAAATAGAAGGCAAGGTGGGGCAGCTGGGAGGGGCGTGAGGCCCAACGTGCCACTGGATGGGGGTTGGCCGGCCAACAAAGGGGTCCGGCCAGCAAGACTGATGGATGAGCATATGTAGGGGGAGGGGTTGGGGTGGGGGTGGGGCCTCACAGTGGCTCTGATTTCAGAAACCTGCCTCCCAAATGCCTGCAAACAGCTGACAGCCATGGAAAGCGGATGAAATGGGATTAGAACATCCTTTCCAGAGAGAGCACGGATGGCAGAGCGTGACAATACGGTGCCTGTCCTGCTGGCTTCGAGGCTAATTCCGCCAGCCTGGAACCATCTCTCTCCAGGGGCCTGGGGCCAGGGGGACCTGGAGGGCGGGGGTGGGGAGAGCAGAGCAGGAGGGAGGGAAGTGAGCCGGCTGCTCATTGGCGTCTCCAGGGAGACGGGGCTTGGAGTCATGGAGGGCCCCTTGGCTCCTCCAAAGGTCAGCTTGTCCATCTTCCTGCCCCCTGCCCAGCCACAGGATTATGGAAATCTTTTTCAGGGAAAACTAGTCTTGCTGTCTCTAACCTGGGCCTCCCTTAACACTGCAGGAGAAAGTCTCCTGAAATGAAAAATCTCTCTTGCCACTTTGTGCTCCCCATTCCTCCAGCATCAACTTGAGCAGGCCTTGGTGTGTTCAATAAAATGGGATCGTGTTTCCCACCCCACAGGGTTGGTGGCAGATCAGACAGCATGTCGCACAGAGCCTGGTGTATAATAAGCATCTAGTAGGCTGCTATTATTACTATTGCTATTATTATTATTTTTTGAGACAGTCTCACTCTGTCACCAAGGCTGGAGTACAATGGTGTGATCTTGGCTCACTGCAACCTCTGCCTCCTGGGTTCAAGTGATTCTCCTGCCTCAGCCTCCTGAGTAGCTGGGATTACACGTGTGTGCCACCACGCCCAGCTAATTTTTGTATTTTTAGTAGAGAGGGGGTTTTACCATGTTGGTCAGGCTGTTCTCGAACTCCTGACCTTGTGATCTGCCCGCCTCGGCTTCCCAAAATGCTGGGATTACAGAGTGTGAGCCACCTTGCCTGGCCTACTATTATTATTATTTGGCTCTCTGGGCTTCTCATTTTGCCAATGCCCCGAAGTCCTGAAGGGGTCAGGCTGGGGAAGCCAGGACCCTCAGGCTGCCACCCTGGGCTTGTTGGCTACAGAACTCCTTTCCCTTGGCCTCCTCTTCCACCATCACCACAGCAGAACCACAGGGACCCAGTGAGGGTGGGGGACCGTGCGGGACCGGCCTGCAGCCCAGGTGCAGCTGGGTCACAGGGACCCGGTGAGGATGGGGACCACGTGGGGCCGGCCTGCAGCCGAGGTGCAGCTGGGTCACCACCATGGTGTGCTTGCGTTTATCTTTCCTCGCTTGAAGAGGCTGCAGCGGGGGTGAAAGGAATTGCTGTTTATTTTGATAACGAGTTCTCAATGCGTTTGCAAACTAATAAAATCAACTCATTAGGCCGCATGTTTAATTCACAACTGTACTGTGGGGAGACTTCCCTGGCGGCTGACGGGTAATGTGGGCTCCCTCCTGAGACAGGGAAAGTGTCTGTGGTATTTACAGTCTCCGTGACCAGCAGCACGTGTTGGGGTCCTGCTTCTCCTCTTCCCCACGCAGAGATGGGCATCAGTTTCTGTCCAAGCCCAGAGAGAGGAGATAGTTTCATGTGACCCTGGGCTCTGGTGGTGCCTCCCTCCGGGTTGGCTGCAGGGACAGGGGCTGGGCAGAAGCTGGGCTGGACTGCCCGCTGCAAAGCTGGCAAGGACGTGGGTCCCAACAGGAGGGGCGTGGAGTGGGTGGGCCTTACAGAGTTGGGGTGGGGGCAAGGGACCCTCTCACTGCACCCTAACTATGTGCAGACCCTTGCTGGGAAGCAGCGTGACTGTCCATGTGGGGAAACTGAGGCTGGGAAAGCCTCTGCAGGTCACAGGCTCAAACTCAGGCCTCGGTGAGGCCGTGCTCATTCCACTTACCATGGGAGCAGAGGCCGCAGGGGGACTAGGGAAGCATGTACCCAGCCTCACTATGCCATAGCCTGGCCTCCTGGAGGCCTCTGGGGGGCCCTGGGGTGTGCTCCACACTGGCCAGAGCAGTCCCTGACCCTTCCAGAGAGAGGACGCTGGCTTCATCGTGGTTCTCTGAGGAAAGTGCCAGGTGCCAGGGTGGGTTGGGCCTTCCGAGGGGGTGGTTCTGGCCAGAGGGAGGTTCAGGGGAATCAGGGTCACAGTCCGGCTTGTGCCTCAGTCCCAGCGCCAGGAAAGGAGAGGACAGAGCCAGTGGCTGAACTTGGGTGAGGGGTCTTTGTCCATCAGCAGTGGGGGCGGAGACAGAGAGAGGGAGAGCGGGACAAAAGGAGAGAAAGTGAGATTCTAAATCCCCGTCCTGGGAGAGAACCAGAAGTCTATGACCCTCAGAGCTGTGTGAGCCTGCGCAGCACCACAACCCCTCGGAGCCCCTGGCCTCTTGCAAAATCGCAGCATGACCTAGGGCTCAATTACTTGGATTTCTAGCAAAATGCAGTTTCAGACTGTGCAGAAAATACAGTATTGAGACCTGTAGCTGACTTCACATCCTTCGGAACATTCTATAACATTTCTGACAGATCCTCATGTTCATTCTGAGAATTGGGAGAATTGGGAGGTGGGGGGCACATGCCCCCATCATCTATGGATCTCCATACTCCTGCCTGACCCCCCATCTCTCTCTCTCTCTGTCTCTTATATACATACACACATACACACACACACACACACACACACACACACCCCTCCACTTGTACACATACCAAATGCACAGATATATACATGAACACATGTATACAGATACATATGCTCACACACCCTCTCCATCCTTCCTGGACATACCTAACACACACACACACTATTTACACACATGCCTTACACACAACACGTGCACACACAAAAACACACACCAGTTGCACACAAAAACACACACACGTACACACTCCCCGCCTCCCTCGTGGCTGCTGTGGGGGAAATTAGCAAGGCCATGGGCTCTCCTGGCCGTCTCGTGGCTACAGTGAAGCAGTCCTGTGAGTCAGATTCCCAGTGAGTGACCCAGATATCGAGCGTCATGCATGCTGCCACTGGGATTTGCAGCCGCTTGGAATGCGTGCTGGGCCAAAATTCCTGCTGAGAACAAAATGGCCAGTTGATTGATTTTCCCCCTTTCTGCAGTGTCTGGCATGGGGCAAGCAGCTTTTGAGCTTGGAGCAGGGGTAAGGGTACATTTCGGGGTACCGTAAGTGACTGCCTGGGCCTCCACACCTCTCCTGAGGACATAGACCCATCCGAAGAGCCGATGAAACTGCAGGTGTCCTCCCCAGCCACGTGCCTGTACGTGGGCACACAGCTTTTAGGGTATACCTTCAGGGAGCTTCAGCCCCTCTGACTGGGGATCCCTGGAGAGCAATGAGTCCAAAGCATCTTAGGCTTTTAGTGCCTCCCCGAGACCAGTGTCATCTCCCCAGGGATGTGGAGGAGAAAGACGGGGTGTCTTCCCCATGTCTCTGCAGGGCTGATGGGCTGCACAAGCATTTGTGGGGGACCCTGCTTCCATCTTGTTCAGCAGGACACCTGTTTCCCGTGCAGCTGCCTGGCTGAGCTCTGCACCCACCACCAGTCCCAGCCCTTGCTCTAGTGAGCTGTTTTTGTCTCCTGACAGCTGCCTGTTGGTTGCTGGAATGAGAGGAACACGGCCAGAAGGGATGCTGTCTCCCTGGGCCCTGGGGGCTCTTGAGGTTTCCTGGAGGTTCTCATGCAACCTCTCCTTCCCACTTTGGCCCCAGCAGTTCCCTCCCTCCTCCCTCTGCTTTGGCCCCTTTGGAATTTGGAGAGACCCCGGGGAACTGTTGTAAACTGCACATAGGTAAGAGGGGGCACCTGTTGCCTCCCTTGAAGGTCATTCCCATTAGCAGAGAAATGCTTTGTGATTTTTCCCATCTTGAAAAACAAACCTTCTCTTGAACCGTTTTCGCTGTCAGCTTCCACCGCATGTCTTTGCTCCCTTTGCAGCAAAATGTCATGAAAAAGTTGTTAACACTCCTGTCTCTAATTCATCTCTTCCCTTTCTGTCTTAAACCCAGTCGGGCTTCCACTGAAGCTGCTCTGCTGGGGCTGGTTCTCAGCCCTGGGACCGGGTTCATCGTGGTCTTCTCTGGGCTGGCTCTCAGTTTGGTGCCTTTCTCGCTGGCTCCTCCTCCTGGTCCAGCCTCTGATGTCAGGGCATTCTGGACTGGGTTCTGTGCTCTCTCCTCCTTTCCATGAGTACCCACCCCTTGGTGATCTCATCCAACCTCTGCCTGCAATACCCATGTGTATTCCCTCCAGCCCAGACCCATCTCTCACACTCCAGGCTTATCTCTCCAACACTGCATTCACTTTGATGACCAAGTCATCCCAACCGAACACACCCAAGGTCTTGCAAACTCCTGATCTTCCCCGAAAAGGCTTTCCTCCAGCAGCCTTCCCAGGCTTTACTGAGGTCAGTGCCAAGATGCTGTGATCTGCAACCTAAACCTCAAGGCTCCCCTTGACTCTTTCTCTTATACCCCACATCTAAGCCAATAGAAGAATCTGATTAACGCAAGATATTTCATTCATGTATGTAGAGTTCAGTTGCTTCTCATTGTCGTTCTCTGCTGCGACACAGTGCCAGCCACCATCGTCTTTGTCCTGAGCTGCTACAGTCACCTCCTCACAATAGACAGTAGCCACAGTGAGCCTTTAAAAATAGGCATGATCTCCCTTCCCTTGAGTGTGGGCTGCTGTGAGTGCAGTTGCTTCCTGAGAGTACAATACAAAAAGGGAAATTTTAGGCCTGGTGCAGTGGCTCACACGTGTAATCCCAGCACTTTGGTTGGCCGAGGCTGGATCACCTTAGGTCAGGAGTTCGAGACCAGCCTGGCCAACATGGTAAAACCCTGTCTCTACTAAAAATACAAAAATTATCTGGGCATGGTGGCAGGTGCCAGTAATCCCAGCTAATCAGGAGGCTGAGGCAGGAGAATCGCTTGAACTCAGGAGGTGGAGGTTGTAGTGAGCCGGGATCGCACCATTGCACACCAGCCTGGGCGACAAGGGCAAAACTCCCTCTCAAAGGGAAATGTTAAAAGGAATTTTGCAGTGGAGAAAGTGGCAGCAAACCCTCTCTCCCCAGGCGATCAAGGTTAACATAGTCAGTGATGAGGCATGTTGCCAGCAGGCACCCTGATGTGATGGCATGAGAAGGGCTCTTTACCTCCATGATCGTCCTCCCCAAAACCCACAAGCTCAGTCTAACCATGAGAATCGCATCAGAGAAAAAGCGAGGGACAGTCTACAAAGGACCCGACCAGCACCCCTCAAGAGTGTTGAGGTCGTCCGACACCAGGCATGTCTGAGAAACTGTCACAGTCCAGAGGGGCCTAAGGAGATGTGATGACAAAACGTAATGTGGGATTCAGGATGGGATCCGGGAACAGAAAGGGACATTAGGGAAAGACAAGGGAAATCCAAGTGTACTGTGGGGTGCAGTTGGTGGTCGTGGACCCATGTTCTTTCCTTGGTTTGACAAACGTACCGTAGTGTGCAAGATGTTAACAAAAAGGGGAACTGGGTGATGGGGTGTGTGGACACTCTTTGTTCTATCTTTATAACTGAACTGTCATCTGAAGCTGTTCTAAAATAAAATATTAACAACAACCAAACACACACACACACACACACACCCCACACAGAAGTCAGAGCATGTGTCCTCTCCTCTGCTCGAAAGACTGCAGCGTAAAACCCTCAGAGTAAAAATCCTTTTCTACAGAAGCTTAGGAGGTCCCTGAGATCCGTTTCTCTGTTGCTTTCTAGCCATGTGGCCTCTGTTCTGTCTCCCAAGCCTGCCCTGCAACCCCACCTGGAAAACCTTGGGGTGCACAGATCTGGCTGCCCTCAACGCTGTGCCCCAGGTGACTCCTTGGCTCCGTGTCACCTCCTCAGTGGGGTCTGGCCCACCTCCCACACTGAACACCATAACCTACTCCCAACACCTGCTCTCCCACCTGAGACCCCTTCCCTGGCTCAGTGTTTTGCTTTTTTTCCTGAGCTCCCCAGGGGCAGCAATCTTTGTCTTACGGGTCCCCCAGTGGATCCCAAATGCCCAGATCAGGCCTGGTACATGATAGGTGCTGAACACACACACACACTTGAATGAAGAAATGAGTGGATATGGGCCTCTCCCTGCTCTCAGGCCAGGTCCTAGTTAAGATGCGTACCAATCGCACCGGCTAATCAGAGTGGACGTCTCAGGGCCTGCTGGGGCCTCTTCTCATCAAGGCTGTGGTGGTGGGGAGGACAACTCTCTTCCTCCTTAGAGATCTGGAGGATCCTGTGAAGTCCTCTTGACCACTTGTTGTCCACACCACTTACTTGGCACCTGAATGAGTAGTTGCCTCTTCTCAAGGACACATTTCCCCCAGGGAGTGTGGGACAGAGGCCTCTCATGAAAGGGGTTGGAATGAATGAGGAGAAAGGGACCGTCTCCCTTGCCTGTCCAGCCTCATGGTCTAGCTTGAATGTTGGAGACCCTCAAGAAGCGTTGGCTATTGGGCCGTTCCAGTGCTTTTCCATCTTGGAAGCCTGGACAACCGCCCTTCTGTCCAGTCATCGACTGCGCCGCTCCACTCAGCACGCCATGGGAACCTTTCCCCCCGCCCGATCTGCACCCCTTCTCACCCACTGTGTCGCCGCTCCCAGAATGGAGAATGTTAGTTTCTGTGACTAATAGAGCCTGCTCCCTTCCCCCTCTCCATTCTCGGAACTGAAAATCTGGATTCTGCATGGATGGGCTTTTTCTCCATGGACGGAGTCGATCGTGACTTTCCAAAAGAAAACAGGCTCTGCAGGAAACCAAACCTGGGTTTGAACCTAATTTCACCACTCACTGGCCACAGCACGTTGGTCGATTTATGACAACTCATTGCGCCTCATCTGCGGAGCAGAAACGGTGAGCCCGCCTTCGTGGCTGTCGTAAGGGTTACAGATGGTGCGGGTAAAATAGCAGAGGACCCAGCCCGTACCAGGCTCTGAGGAGGTGGCAGCTGGTGGTGTTTTCTTACCCCCTAAAAGCCCCTTCCAGCATTTACTCACCAGTCCCTGCACCCATAAGTACCTGCCCTGCCCCACCTCAGAAGAGGGCCTCAGCAGACCACTCAGAGCCCCTGCCTATCCATCTTTCCCGGAGGGTGGCCCTGCCCCGCCCAGCTTCCCCGGGGAGCTACCTCTCACCAGCTTCTGGGCTCCTGCTGCTGCCCCTGAGAACGTCAGCCTCTTTTCATTATGAGTCCGTCGTGCTAGTCAAGATGTGAAGCGAAAAGTAATAATAAGCAACAAGCATGGCATGCCTCTCCAAGCACCCCACAAAATAAACAGGATCTTTGCAAAAGAAAACCAACACAGCCCCATCTCTGCTAATGAGATCCCATCAGCACGCCAACAAGGCCATCTCATTTTGTTTGTTTGGTATGAGTGGTTTTTTTTTTTTCCTTCTTCTTCTTCTTATTTTCCTTAAAACACAGAAAGAAAAAAAGCAAACTCCACGGTTTTCTGTGGTCTTGCTGGGCTGTCAGGGAAACGGGGTGTCAGCTTTCCTGGGCTTGGTGAAGAGCAGGAGGCTAAGTCCAGAGAAGGGACTCCCGATCTGCCAGTCACTCAGCAAGCGTTTTGAGCACCTATTACATGCTGAGTGTGCCGCAAAGGGCTGGTGTTGTACACGTGCATCCAATCTGTTGGCACATGGTCGGAGTTAGTGAGGAACCCAGACAGGTCATCCCAGTGCCAAGGTCATTGCATGGAGGCATGCCAGGGTATTGCCTGAATTTGGAGGAGTGACAGGGGATTTGTCCAGGATTGGGTAACAAGGAGGCCTTCCTGGAGGAGGTGATGCTGGGCTGACTCAGGAAAGGAGAGCAGGAAAATCTGACACAGGAGTTATGGGTCATTATTGCCATCTCTGCCACCGTCTCCACTCCCTCCTCTCCTTAGCTGAAGGCCCCAACTGCCTTCTCCAAGACGTGGAGAACCCCTCAATTGAGAACCTCCAGGATTCCAGCCTTCTAGCAAGCCTTCTTCCACCCCCTGTGCTTTCTTCTCCATACCCATTTCCTGTGGTCAAGGCCGGACCTCCACCTGAGCCTGGTTCCCGTCCCCTCACCTGGACCTTCATCCTCTCTGCCAAGTCCTTCCCCTCAGCCTGACCTGCTACATCCCTCGAACCTTAGCAATTTCTCTTGACTGCTCTGGCCTCTTGCCTACATTTTTCCTTCACTCACCTCTTGAAGGGGCCATCACTCTTCCCCCACCTCATTGCCCACCCACATCACCCCAGGCCTCACCCCTCTTTTGAAGCTTCGTGGTCAAAGTTGCCTGCGATCTCCATGTTGGTAAACCAGAGGGACCCTCTTATGGCCTTGCCCCCTTGCCCATAGTTGGTCTTGCCCATTGGTGGCCTCTCCTTTCTTCTCAGCTTTCAGGAACGCTGCAGCCTTCTGGGGTTGCCTCTCTAACGCTCCTTCCAGGACCACTGGGGGCTTCCTCTCCTGCAGTGATCCAGTCAATATGCTTATGTGCCAGTGTTCCCCAACCCCCTCCCGCGTGGCTTTAGTTGCCATCACTGTGCTGATGGCATCCTTGCCCACAATGCCTGCTGCAGTGGCTGTGATGAGCCCCAGACCTCCTAGACCTTGGCATGGTCTTCCAGTTCTTCCCTTAGCCCCACCGCCCAAGCTGAGCCTCCTCATTTCTATACCCACATGCCTGTTGTGAGGCCCACCTGGCACAGTAGCTTAGGCCTGAAACCCTAATGCTCTCCCTTCTCTCTCCACACCCCTCAGCCCCGCATGTCTCACTCTGAGTCACCAAGGTCTCCTGGACTGTTCCAGCAGCCTCCTGGCTGTCCCCCTGCCTCCAGTCCCAGGGCTCAGCAGGGCAAGGCACAGGAAGTCGCAGTAGAGATCCCAGAGCAACTGTTTGTTCCTTTAAGCCAGCTGCCCACTGGTCTTTGGGGATGTAAAGTGTCACGTGTGGTTGCAATGCCGTATTTTGTGGGCTGGTGACTTCCCTGGCAAACTGGGGGTATCCCAAGTGCCAGGTCCCTTCCCCATGCCCCGAGTTTGTTTTGTCCTCCTGGGAGACGATGCAAAGGACAAGGGAGTGATGGATGGGCTGGCTTCAACTGGCCGTTCCTCTCTGAATTGCCTTTTCCACCCTGCCCGGAATGCAGGCCGTTAGCTTTGCGGGTCCGCTCTGCTGGACTGGCTGAATGGGGCTCTGTTCGCTCAAGAGAGTGTGTGTGAGCGCGTTGTTTCCAGACCCCCACCTGGAAACCACTCCCAGCCTCGCCCTGGAAATAAACACTCTCCCGGCCAGGGAGGCTGACGCTGGCGCTGCCCGGTGCGGGCGTTCCCTCTGTGTGGCAGTCTCCGGGGGATCTGCTGCCCATTTGGCCCTGGGTTCTGAGACAGGCATTGTCCTCCTGCCAGCGGACATTGGTGGGTTCTACACTTCCCCCTCTCTCCCCATCCTCCTGTTTATGACACCTCTTCTCCAGGGCTCTGTTAAGAGGACACTCATTGTGCCTGCTGACCTCTGTTCCCAGGAAGTGGCCCAGGTTGGGCACATCCTTAGAGGTTCCCAGACGTGCCAGGACCTATGTTGTAGAAGGAGCCAGACGGGCCTAGGTTGGAGGCCCAACTTTGCCACGCGCAAGCTGTGTGACCCCTGGCAACTTTCTTAACCTCTCTAAGCCTTGGTGTCATCTTTAAAGCGAGGCTAATACGTCTTCTCTAGTAGCGCAGCTTTAAGGAGAAGCAATAACTGGATAATGTCTGAAAAGTTCCTGGCACAGAACTAGGAAGCTAAGTGGCTGCTGCCATGTTTATGGATTCTGAGTTGAGGGTGGGAGCTACAGGGGCCCAAGCTCCCTGCACACCGGGAAGCCCGTCCGGCCTGATGTAGCATCCCAGGCTCCCCTGGGTGTGCATTGCCTCAGGACCCAGGCTAGCTGCATTTCAGGGGAGAAAATAGTCATCTCTCCAACTTCTCAGTGTGATAGGTGCCCAGAGCATTTTCGAATCTTCTAGGGGAAGGGACATTGGCGGTCAGTATGAATCCTCTCGCTTCGGCCCAGGAGTCTCTCTGTAGCGTGGGGGACCGGCCTCTGCCTGCATGGCCAGGCAGCAATGGTCACTTCCAGAATAGATACACTGTTCTGCTAACCCCTCACTCTCCACCAAGTAGGAAGGTCTCTGAGGCCAGGGCCTGGGGACTCTTCACCTTTGCAACCCTATGGCCAGCACAAGGTGGTCTCAGCGGGGAATGACATTGCCCTCCAGGGGACATGTGACAATGTCTGCAGACGCTTTTGGTTGTCACAACCTGGGAGGGTGCTGAGTGTCTCAGGTCATCCTCCACCAAAGAATGATCCCACCCAAGCCATCAATAGTGCCAAGGTTGGCCGGGCGCAGTGGCTCACGCCTGTAATCCCAGCACTTTGGGAGGCCGAGGTGAGCAGATCACTTGAGGTCAGGAGTTTGAGACCAGCCTGACCAATATGGTGAAACCCCATCTGCACTAAAATACAAAAATTAGCCAGGCGTGGTGGCGGGCACCTGTAATGTCAGCTACTTGGGAGGCTGAGGCACGAGAATCACTTGGACCTGGGAGGCGGAGGTTGCCGTGAGCTGAGATCACACCACTGCACTGCAGCCTGGGCGACACAGTGAAGCTCCATCTCAAAAAAAAAAAAAAAAATAGCGCCAGCGTTGAGAAACCCTGCTTTAAATCAACATCCTTCCTTAAGGACAGTGCCCAGACCTGAACATAGAATTCCTTGTGTGGGTTTCTTGGGATTTAAGAGACTGAGAGTGGGAAAAGTGTCATCCAACTTTATTTCCATCTGGCATTGAAAAAGGAGGATCCTGCAAAGGAACTTCATTAAAAAAAAAAAAAAAAAAAAAAAGAACTTAGACTATTTTTTTTTTTTTTTTTTGCTTCCATCCATGTATTCATTTATTAGTGTCTGCCAGGCAGCCGGCACTCTGCTAAGAATGAGAGAATCCTAGATACTGAGTCAGAGATGCTGCACGGTTGCCAAGGCCCTGTTACAAGTCTGTGCGTGCAGCTGGGGATGCCGTGGAGGAAGAGGCTCCCTGTCCTTGCTCTGCTCAGGCCTCGCAGCCCTCGCTTTCTTCCTAACAACGTGGCTGCGGCATGCATGTCTGGGCTGCCGCTCAGTCTCTGGGCCTCACAGAGGATTCGTGGAGTGGGAGTGGGGATCTCAGCTCCAGCTTCAGTTGTGTCACTGCCTTGTTTTTGTGACCTTGGAGTGAAGCACTCCAACTTCTGGGCCTCAGTTTCCCAAACGTGCCCAACTCGCCTACCCACCTGTATTGGTTTCCTGTGGCTGTCACAACAAAGCACTACAAACTGGGTGACTTAAAACACAGTTCTGGGCCGGGCGCAGTTGCTCAATCCTGTAATCCCAGCACTTTGGGAGGCCAAGGCAGGCGGATCACTTGAGGTGAGGAGTACGAGACTAGCCTGGCTAACATGGCAAAATCCCATCTCTACTAAAAATATAAAAATTAGCCGGGCATGGTGGTGGGTGCCTGTAATCGCAGCTACTCGGGAGCCTGAGGTGGGAGAATCACTTGAACCCAGGAAGCAGAGGTTGCAGCGAGCCGAGATGGTACCATTGCACTCCAGCCTGGGCGAAAAAGCAGGACTCTGTCTCAAAAAAGAAAGAAAAAAAAAAAAACAGTTCTGGAGTCTGGATGTCCAAAATCAAGGTGTCGGCAGGGTTGGTTCCTTCTGGAGGCTCCGGGAGAGCTTGTCCCAGGACCATCTCCTAGCTCTGAGCACTGCTAGTGATTCTCCACATTCCTTAGCTGAGAGATGTCTCACTCCAGTCTCTGCCTCCGTTGTCCCTCAGCCCTATCCCTATGTCTCTGTGCTTCATCCCGTCTTCTCTCTGTGCATGTGCCTGTTTCTAAATTTCCCTCTTCACAGAAGGACAGCATATCAGACTAGAGCCCACTGTAATTCAGAACATATGCAACAACCTTATTTCCAAATTAGGCCACATTGTGAGGTTCTGGGTGGACATGAATTTGGGGGGACTCTATTCCGCCCAGCATGCCACCTCAAAGCCTCCATGTGCTTAAATGGACCATGTGCTTACATAGATCATTCATAAAGCCAGGCACGGTGGCTCACACGTGTAATCCCAGCACTTTGGGGGGCCAAGGCGGGTGGATCACCTGAGGTCAGGAGTTTGAAACCAGCCTGGCCAATATGGTGAAACCCCATCTCTACTAAAAATACAAAAATTAGCCAGGCGTGGTGGTGCATGCCTATAGTCCCAGCTACTCGGGAGGCTGACACAGGAGAATTGTTTGAACCTGGGAGGCAGAGGTTGCAGTGGGCTGAGATCGTGCCACTGCACTCCAGCCTGGGCAACAGAGTGAGACGCCATCTCAAAAAAAATAATAATAATAAAATGAAAAGATCATTCATAAAGGCACCAAAGGCCCTGAGGCCTCTCTTGGGTGGGTTCCTATGCACAGAGTCCTGCCCCTCAGACTCTGGCATCCTGCCTGCTGTTCCCTGGTGGACCCAGACCAGCCCGAGCAGAGATTGGAATGCAGAGGAGTGAGCAGCTCTGGATTAGTCCGTCTGAGCTGCTCCAAGGACAGGGAAAGGGTATCCGGTGGGGAGTAGAGATAGGACGGACCAGGCACTGGGGAGGGGGACTATTTGTTTTCACAGCAATAAATGCCTCTTGATGGGCTGTGGTTTGCTCAGGGACTTGATGCCAGATCAAGTTGTCCGCATCGACTGGATGGCCACAGCACCCTGTCGCAGAGCAGGAGAGGAGCTGGCAGGGGCTCCTGTCAGCCTCTCCCCACACTGTCTGCTGGCACCATCAGAGTCACTTGGGGAGCTAGGGGCTGAGTGACCAGAGCAGGTGAGGCTCTGTCCCAGAGAGATCCTGGGTGTCCCCCACGGTGGGACAGCTCTGATCCTGGGACAAAGGACTGCTATCGCCCTCTCCCCACCCCGCCTCCCCCAGGGGAGGCAGAAGCCAGGGAGGCTTGTTGGGAAGGCATCCCTTTTTTTTTTTTTTTTTTTTTTTTTCGTTCAGACAGAGTCTCGCTTTGTCGCCCAGACTGGAGTGCAGTGGCCTGATCTCAGCTCACTGCAAGCTCCGCCTCCCGGGTTCACGCCATTCTCCTGCCTCAGCCTCCCGAGTAGCTGGGACTACAGACGCCCGCCACCTCGCCCGGCTAGGTTTTTGTATTTTTTTAGTAGAGACGGGGTTTCACCGTGTTAGCCAGGATGGTCTCGATCTCCTGACCTTGTGATCCGCCCGTCTCGGCCTCCCAAAGTGCTGGGATTACAAGCTTGAGCCACCGCGCCCGGCCCAGGCATCCCTTTTTTAATGAACAAATTACTGTCCTTGTTAGCAGCACGAACAGGGCTTTGGGAGGATCAAGGGAGCCAGAGCTTGGGAAACAGCCACCAATTTAATGAAGAGAATGAATTCCAGATGTGGCCTCTGGCCCAGCACACGGCTGCCATCCATGGGCTCCTGGAGGGAAACCCAGTGCTGCTGGACAGGACCGAGGATGTGGCGGGACCTGCAATGGCCAGGGAAGGATGGGGGTCTGCCCCGGGCTCAGGCCACCTGGAACCAGGTCCCCTTCTGTCCAGCACAAGGACCCCTTTCCCCAGGAAACTCAGGGATCTCCATGTGCTTGTGGTTGTTTATTTAGCAACCACTGTTTGAGAAAACATAATGACGAGGGGCTGCTATGGGTTCAGTATCATTTTTAAACGATTTTCTAGCTTATTAATCACAACAGGAGTCACATACTTTGACAAATAACCGTAGGTGTGTGAGACATAATGACTGTGTTGGCAGACAGGGCTTGGCACCTACCTTCACTGAAGGACCCCCCATCACAGCTCAGGAGCCTGGGCCCCTGTGTCGGAGACCACTGGCTGAGCTCCCTGCAAGTGGGGAACAGGCTGGGTCTGGAAGGGCTGTGGCACAGCCTCTGCTTTTAGCTTGAGTCTCAGGACGGAGAGGAAGGGCTTAGGGTGGTGGAATGGATTTTGAGCTATGCTTGAAGTGAGAGAAAAAAGAAACTGGCTTAATGTGTGTTCCCCTCCCTCCCTTCTCCTTCATCCTTTCTTCCTCCACCTTTCCTCCCTCCTTCCTTGCTCCCTCTCTCCTCCTCTTTTCCCCCTCCCCTTTATTTTTATTTATTTTATTTTATTTATTTATTTTTGTTGAGATGGAATCTCACTGTCACCCAGGCTGGAGTGCAGTGCCGCCATCTCAGCTCACTGCAGCCTCCACCTCCTGGGTTCAAGTGATTCTCCTGCCTCAGCCTCCCAAGTAGCTGGGATTGCAGGTGCCCGCCACCATGGCTGGCTAATTTTTGTATTTTTGGTAGAGACGGGGTTTCGCCATGTTGGCCAGGCTGGTCTCAAACTCCTCACCTCAAGTGATCCACCCACCTCAGCCTCCCAAAGTGCTGGGATTACAGGCATGAGCCACTGCGCTCAGCACCCTCTCTCCTTTCTTTTCTCCCTCCCTCCTACCTCCCTACTTACCTTCCTTCTTCTGTACAAATGTACTAAGCACTACAAGAGACACATCACTGGGCCAGGCCCATTGCATAGGACATAACAATGAAAAACATCCAGTCTTGGCCTTCTGGAAGCTCATAGACTTCAGTTGGAAAAGTGAAAAAAGGGGTAACTCTTTCTAGATGGCTGCTACATTTTCCACTTGCTCCTTACCCAGAAAAGTCTCTTCAGCTCTCTCATCTGTTGGGGACCTGTCTAAAATTTTACTTAAAGAAAGGGTTCCACTACTTGAAGAAAAATCGAAGCAAGCTGGCGCTTGGTGCCTGATCCATTCATTTTATTGTGTAAATGGAAACGGAAGGCCAGAGAGGTGCTGTGACTTACACGAGGCCTTCGAGCTCACAGGTGCCAGGCCCCGGCCAGACCACATCTCTCACCACCTGTCCAGCGCCCCTCCCACCTTCCCCTGCTGCAGGGGACATAGGTATAGAGCTTGGGACGGTCCCTGGAGGGGGATAGGCTGCTCCCAGTGGGACCATTTTGAGCCTCTGTAAAGAAAAAGGCCAGCGATCCACGTCATTCCCACTGCCTCACACTTACTGGGCAGCTTCCTCTCCTGGAGGGTCATTTACTGACAGTGATGGGCTTCAAGTGGGCGTAGTTTAGCAAGTGGTTTCTATAAAGAGCAGAGCTGCATCCCCAGGGAATGAGAGCCGGGTGGAGGGGAAACCAGGGGAGACAGGCACTGTCCGTGTTATGGATTTTATCGAGTCATAAACAAGACTGGAGAGTAAACAATTAAAACTGGCTGATGCATGGGGCTGCCTCAGCCAGCTGGCTGTCAGGGAGGCCTGTGCCATCTGAGCTGCCCTGCACGGGCCTGCACAGGTGCCATTGGTCAATGACCCAGGGACCTGAGCCAGGAGGACAGGGGGTTAGGGTGTAGGAACTCACGCCCCCCACCCAATCTCCCAACCTCAGCAAACTGCCTATGGGTCCGGCCTACTCCTGTCACCTGTATATGCTTAGGTGGCTCCAAAGTCATGGCAGTGGCGAATGGTGGGAGGGTGGGTGTTAACTGGGGTTGAGGCACGGGATCCTAGCACCCTCCCCCTGGGGAGATAGGATGGAAAAGTTCTAGGTTTGGGGTACCTGAGAACAACTCGGACACCAACTGGCTATGTAACTTCAGAGTAGTGACCCAAACCCTCTGAGCTTCATTTTTCCCATCTGTAGAACTAGAAAGAGAGTATTTCACCTTGTAGGGGTATCATAAAAATGAAATAGGCCGGGCGCCGTGGCTCACGCCTGTAATCCCAGCACTTTGGGAGGCCGAGGCAGGCGGATCACAAGGTCAGGAGATCAAGACCATCCTGGCTAACACAGTGAAACCCCGTCTCTACTAAAAAAAGTTACCTGGGCATGGTGGTGGGTGCCTGTAGTCTCAGCTATTCGGGAGGCTGAGGCAGGAGAATGGCGAGAACCCAGGAGGTGGAGCTTGCAGTGAGCCGAGATCGCACCACTGCACTCCAGCCTGGGCAATAGAGCGAGACTCCGTCTCAAAAAAACAAAAGTCCAGAAGCACGCGGTGAAAACTCCTATGAATACATATCTATAAGGATAGCGGTGGGCTGGGGGCGGGATCGGCAGAAGGCTGTCGTTCCATGAGCCCTGAGAGCCAGGAGGAGAGGCAGGATGGTAACGTCCCTAGTTCTGTTGATTTTGTGCCTCCCACAAGCCCAGGCACTATTCCAGACAGCTACGTCCATCATCATAGAGTTCTATAAGCAACATATCACGGGAGAGTCCCCTGCTTTACAGAACTGAGATCACAGAAGTTAAATAATTTGCCTATGGTCAGAGGGTCGTACCTGGCAGGGCTGAGACTTGGTCACAGGTCTCTTGTGCCCAGCTTCCAGAAATCTGATTGCATCCTCTCATCTCAGCTCCCCATCTGTGTCAGTAGTGGGATGCTGGGTAGCCAGCACCAGGGAGAGTCTCCACCCTCCAAGGCCCCAGTGAGGTGAAGGAGAATGAAAATATTCAAAACCCGCTAGGAGAATACGTGTTAAAGGACAAGAGAAAGACAGATGAGCTTGGGAACAACTCGGCTGTTGACAGGCATGCGCACAGGGATGATTCAGGTGAGGTGAGTCCGGGTGCACTGGTCCGGTCCCTGGACATGGAGCAGGTTCAGACTGAAGTGAGGAGATGATTCCTAGGGCCCCAGACTCCCGACCAGAGTCCCCAGAATGGAAATGGCCGGGGTTCTGCCTGTGCATCCTGGGCTAGGGGTGGAGCGAGGCAAGCGGGCAGCTCCAAAGACAAGGTTAGTACCTCCCATTCCAAGCCAGCTTCATCTCCCTCCTTTGCTCAGACGCTGCCAGCCATGGCAGGGAGCTATCACCAGGGACTTGTCATCTGGAGCCCATGGAGGGAGGATGAGAGCTGGAGAGGCCACAAGATCAGAGGGTCGGGGAGGGTCGGCAAGGCTGGAACCAGCCACCCTGTCCTGTGTCCCCTGTTTCTGCCCCTCCTCATCTCCCTTCTGGGGGTGAGGGGAACATCAGAGATTACTGGGAAGGGGGTTGGCCATGGGTTCCTGGGACATGTCACTGCAGGAAACAGATACATCATGAGCCAGCGCCCCCTTTCAAAGGCCAGGATGCTGGGACAGGGAGGCCAGAGAGAATGCATGAACATGCATATGCAGAAATATATTGACGAGTAAAATGCACTGTGATAGTTGCTTTCGTACATTCATGCAAACCCATTGCGCAGATGAGGAAACTGAGGGTCACAGAGGTTGACTAGAACTCCGGCCAACTTTCATATCGTGGCATGCCCCTCTCTAGGGAGGGGAGGAGGCTTCCTCCAGGTCCCCAGTTGGAGTGGGGACCCAGGTGTGTTGACACCTTGCCCTGATCACTGCCCCATATGCCAGGCTGCCTTCTCTCATAGAGATCGCCACTGCCTCCACATTCACCCTGCAGGTCCCTCTCCACTACTTCTACCACCCCAGATTGCCCAGTGGTTCTGTCCCAGAGCCACCCAGGACCCAGGTCTCCAGGCTTCTACCACCTGCAGCTGGGACTCCCCATGCCGTGTGTGCATCCCTGCCCAGGACAGGCCAAGCGTGTTGGGGCAGGCAGAGGGGGTAGGTGAGGACCGTCTGCCTGGGACGTAAGACTGGGAGTGCCGAGGCCTCAATGTATCCCCCTAAGACTGAGACCTCTGACTTCTGTAATCCTGTGTCAAGGGCTTCCCCATCAGGCCGCCTAAGCCATGTCTGCCACGCCCTCGGGCTGCTCGATGGCTAGTTCTAGGCAGCAGAGAGCCTCACAGGATGGAGCCTGTGCTCCCAGCTCCCCTGGTCCCTCTCAGCCCTCCCGGCTGCCTCCAAGCCTTCTGGGGAGGATAGGCCCTTGCCAGGGCCTGCTGGTGGGGAGTGGATGCCAGCCTTGAACTGACGCTGCCCCCACCAGGCCCCCCTCCAAACTGCACACTGGTTCCCAGTGGGTCAGCAGCTACTCCCTGCACCCCAGCTTCCTGCCTGCCCTGGGGCTATGGCGAACAGCTGGGGCCATCTGGGCCTGGCCTGGGCCCCAGGCTGCCTTTCTGGTGACTCCTCGCCTCCCTAGGAGGCAGCCTGTGCCGCTGGCCAGTCCAAGCGAGGAGGAGACAGAGTTTCCTCTGATGACCCGAGGCTGGGTCCCCTCCAAGGCCCCGGCCTGTTTCTGTTGTTGCTACCTCTGCACCTGTAGCTCCTAGCACGGTGCCTGAAATAAGTGGGCATTGGGTAGGCACTTGCTGAATAAGTGAAGCCATGAGCCACAAAAGGGGTGTGAGTGAGAATTTGAGTGTGGGTGAAGGGGAGGAGGAGGAGGAGGATGGAGGAAAGGGAAAGGGAGAGCACAGCCCTGCATGGGGCGGGGGGGACAGAGAAATAGAGTCAGTGTGGCCACAGGTGATGAATGCCATTTGCTGTGAGGCTCTCTTGCCCTATGGCTCCAGACTGAGGGGGTGTTCCAAGGACGCCTGGGCACAATGTTGGTATGTGCCAGGGCCCGAGGAAGGAGGCTCTTGTGCCTCCAAGAGACCCCACGCAGCACCAGCCTCCCACACAGCCATGTCTCTGGGCCTTGGAGGCCAGAGACGCTCTCTCTCCCCACCTCCCTGTCTTCCCATTTACTCACCCTCACCACCACCACTTTCCAGGGGAGCAGCCAAGTTCTTGCCTCTAGGGTCTTAGGGAGCAGCACTGGGGGAGGGAAGGGCATCTTTATACTCAGGAGAAGGGCTTGAGACCATCTGATCTCGAGCAGCCTGAGGACGTGAGACTCAGGCCCTCAGCTGCTGCCTTGGGGAAGGCCAGCACCCCAGCCTGAGGGGGTCAAGGGTCAAGGGAGCTGTCCCGTGGCTGACCTCCCACTACAGCCCACGAATCCCCCTCAATGCCGCCTTTCCACTGTCCAACACTTAGCCTCAGAGGCTGGCCAGAGTGGACCACCTGCTGGCTCCCAGAGGTTGGGAGGCCTGACCTGACCAGGTTTGGGGAAACAGTGTTTGAGTTGGAAACAATATTAGATAAATCTGGATTGGAATTCCAGGCGTATTTATTGCTGTGAGTTGTGGCGTCGTTTTCTGAACCTCCAAGCCTCTGTTTTCCCTTCTGTTACATGGGGATGTTGAAACCTATCTTGTCAATTCCCTGTGGGGATTAAAGGAGATAATGCAACCAAATTGTCCAACACAAACTCGGCCACATGGTCAGTGCTCAAAGAAGGACGGACAGTGAGGTACCGCCCGGGAGGGTAAGTGAGGAGCCAGGGACGAAAGAAGAAGAGGGCTGAGGAAGCAGGGTCCCCTGAGCCCTGCCGCCTGGGAGGGAAGGAGAAGGAGTGGGGTGAGAAACCAGCCCTGGTCATGTGCCCAGGCCTCTGTGTTATTTAATAGCCACTTTCAGCTGGTGTCTCCTGGAAGCCTTCTGCCTAATCCAGTTAACACCTTCCGTGATCCGATTACTGCATGTCAGAAACCCCGAATCTGATCAGTAAACATCATGTGAGTGGCACGTGTTGCGAGGGGCACTGCAGAGAAGGGGTTCAGCTTGAGGTGCCATCTGCTCCTTCCCTGGGGGGCTCTGGCCCTTCCAAGCTGGGGGTTCTGCCTCTGGGTCTATTGTCCTGCGCCACTCCTGGTCCCTCAGAGGCAAATGCTGTCCAGGTTACCCCAGGGCCCAGAGCACATGCCTCATGGTCTCTGGGGGAAGCCCCCCACACCCCATCTCTGTTCCTTTGGGTCGGGGTTTCCTGCGCAATGAGGAGAAAGGATGCTCTTGTAGCCAGGATAGGGTGGGGAGTGGGTGCTGAGTCTCCTTCATTCTCTGCTCCCCACAAACATTTGGGGATTCACAGTAGCCCGGCAACTGGAATTACAGAGGTGTCTGGGCCCCCAGGAGTCAGTCTGGATCCAGGGATGACAGAAGGACCACAGAGCCCCACATCCACACTGAACACAGCCCCCAGTGGCACAGACGTAGGCAGAGGGTGGGGTGGGGTACCCAGCCTGTCGAGGGAAGACCTAGAACAGGAGCTGGGGTGGAGAGGAGGAGGAGGGAGGGCAGTTGTGCTGTAAGCTTAGGAACCACCCCTCCCCAACAAACCCTCCCTGGGCCTCGAGTGGGGAATGAGCAGGCCGGACCGGCTGAACTCCAAGTGTACTTCCCACGCCACTCTGGGGTGATCCTGTGACCGCCGAGCTACAGACACCCCCATGTGCTGCAAACAGCATTACTGGGGTGAGCTGAGGTTAAACCCTGAAATATGCTTGGGAGACGGGCATGTGGCCAGGCCACGTGTCTATGACTCTCTGATTCCGTAGATTCCCCAAAGCTCTTGGTGTTGCACATGGTGGTTACAATAGGCCCTCCCTGGACCTCCATTCCTGTCCTCATTCCAGAAATGGGGAGCCGCCAGGGTGTGCCTGACCGTTCCGTCTTCCCCTGCCATCTGAGCATCCTCAGCCAGCCGCCAAGGTCCCTGTCCTCGTGCCTCCCTGGCCCTCTCTTCCTGTCTTCCTGCCCCAGGCTTGACTCAGGGTGACAGCTCCTGGCGTGCCCCGGTTAGACTCCAGACAATCACATTTCTGGAAGCCAGCTAACCAGGCCAGGAGCTGGCGGGGACAGATGGCTGGAGGCGCTGCCGGGGGGATGGGGAAGAGGTCATCCCCACCTCCATGTAGTTGGCCTGCTTAAAAAATAAAAAGCTGCAGACTCTTTCCCTCCCACACTCCCTCTTTGGCTGGGTTCCGACTCCATTTTGATCATTTTAATTTTTATTATTCCAATCAAACCTGCTCTTACATATTTCTGATCATACAGGTATAACCCTGCTGGCAGGTGCAGTGCAGCCACATGGAGCCAGCCTCTAATTTTGGCATGATGGGGGCCGAGAGGCCTAGATCATTCCAAGAAGTGGACAGTGCCAGGCCTGTGGAGGCATGGCTGTGGCCTGCAGCCCATGATGCTTTCTTCCAGTTGTGGATTTACCTTCCTTCCTTTTTCTGTGGTGCAAGGGGTACTGGTAGACAAGGTGCAATTCCCCGCATTCATCCTTATTGACAGATCAAGGCTGGAAGCCTGGGATCAGCATGAGGTTTTTGAGCTGAAGCAGGCCACGGAGATCAACTCCCTCCTCATGTGGGTGAGAAACCGCAAGGTGCATTCATAGCACGTACCCTGTGTCCCCAGAGAGGCTGCGTGTGCTCTTGGCAGCCTTTTATCTCTCGTTGAGTCTCCGCTGCACTCCAGACCTGGCCACTCTTACCTTTTTAGTGCTTGATGCTCTTCGAAGACAAGGAGGCTTCCTGACAGCCGCGCGATGGCTGCCCTCCGGTATCGCCCCATGCCACAGCTAAGCCATCTCCACAAAGCTCTGTCATGTGCCCGCATGAGTCGGGGGTGCTGGATGGGGACCAGGTGTCCTCTCGTACCTTTCACCGTGTCATGTCCTAGTTCTTGTGAACCTGCATCTCCAAGTAGATAGGGTGCCAGGTAAGAGACAGGATACCCAAGTAAATTTGGATCTCAGATAAACATTGCTTCATCTTTTAGCATCAGCCTTCCCCAATTTGCAAGAGTATCCTACACATCCTACAGGTTTGCACTGTTGTAAACCCCAATTCTAACAGCCTTGGTCTGAAGGGAAGTTCAGATATAACCGAGCATCTTGTGTTTGTGTTTTTGCTAAATCTGGCAACCCCACCGTGGCGTCCCGGAGGAGTGTGCTGGTGGCTGGGGGAGCAGAGAGCTCAGGGCAGGTGCTGTGCTGAACCCCTATGAACCTCAATAGGGAAGGCACCAGGTTCAAGAAGTCGAAGAAGAGACCCAGCGCCAGCCAAAGAGACATAGGGTTTTATTAGGGGCTTACATCCAGGGGAGAGAGTCCAGTGGCAGCGGGCTGGACAGGAGAAGTGCCTTACATATAGAAACAGTTCAGACCAGGCACAGTGGCTCACACCTGTAATCCAAACTTTGGGAGGCGAAGGCGGGTGGATCACCAGAGGTCAGGAGTTCAAGACCAGCCTGGCCAACATGGTGAAACCCCGTCTCTACTAAAAGTACAAAAATTAGCCAGGCTTAGTGGCAGGCACCTATAGTCCCAGCTACTCAGGAGGCTGAGGCAGGAGAATCACTTGAACCTGGGAGGCAGAGATTGCAGCAAGCCGAGATCACGCGACTGTACTCCAGCTTGGGCGACAAGAGCGAAACTCTGTCCCCAAAATAAATAAACATAAACAAATAAACAGTTCAATGGCAGCTAGCTGGATACGATGTCCACCTTCCTACAGTCCAGTGGTGGCAGGCTGAGCAGGAAAACAGCAACCGCTTGCAAAAAGCGTAGCAGTTTACATAGCATGGCCACTTAACACCCTCCCCTTAACCTCTACCTGGCAACCCTCAGTTAACCCAAAACTCAGGGCCTCGGTTCCATACACAGCCCATGTTCTGGATGGGCCCGGGGCTCAGATGTTTCTCATAGACAAGGAATGAATCTCCGGGTTGGCCATGCCCAGATTCCCTACCTCAGAACACAGAATCAGGTGCGTCTGCCACCCAGGGTCATTCTCAGGGTGTGTTGAAGACTTAGAGTCGCTACCCTGTATTTTCCCCAGGTGTGCCCTGTTGAAGACTACTAGGCCAGGGTCTGAAGGAGCAGCCTTGAGCCAGACGGGGCAGAGCAATGGTGCCGCACAGCAGATGGTGTGGGTCTTGGCAACGAGCAAAGCCAGCTTCAAGTCGCTGCTGTACTTCTTGTGGGACATTAGAGCTTTCCAGCATCATCTCCGACAGGGGAAGCAAATGCCGGGGAAGGAGGTGTTGGTTGTCAGGTCCTGTCAAGTCTCATGTGTTCCTGGTACTCCTCTGCATTAGCACACGCCTGGATTATAGTAACAGATTCCGAACCGACCCCTCTGGTCCAGCCGTACCTTTCCATCCATCCTGCAGATGGCTGTCCAATTCTCGTCTTGCTAAATGTCCTCTTTCATCAATTGCCTCCCCCTTCTCAAAGGCCCTCATTAGCTCCCTGTTTCCTGTTGATCCAAGACTTGGATTCCGTGTGAGTTTAAGAGGCGGCATGTAAGAGTCTGTAACCGGCTGTATCCTTTCTGGCCACCTGGATGGCCCCAGGCCCGCTGGCCATGGGAAGGAGGCCACATTCTGGAGAGGAGTGGACACCTTGGAAGAGATTCCTGCCTGACAGCTGCTTGCTCTCTCTTTAAGGCTTTCCCCTTTTCAGTCCTTTTTCTGTTCACCTGATTACAGCAAGGACAAAGGCGTAATTAGGTGCTAATGGCACTTAGCACCTCTGTAACACCTGCTAATCTGCAGTGGCTCTGCGGGGATGCTCAAAACCAAATGTGTGCTTGCCTCCTGCTGCCTGGGGATGAGGCTTATTGCTCCTTTGTCTGCCTTGTCCGACTGCACACCCCACTCTGGGTTCCAGCCTGCGGTGACCAGACCAGCATTATCCTTGGTTCAGGGCCAGCTAATGCTGACGTAGGACAGAGGGATGCCGAGTGCTTGTCTATGAGCTTCCCCTTTTATCTTGCCTAAGGCTGTGGGGCCAGTGGCAAGGTCCCGTTTTGCCGATTGGGAAATGGAGGCTTTGTGGAGTAAGCAGCTTGGCCAAGCTTCATGCTGCTGGAAATGGTGGAGCAGGATTCAGAGCTACATCTGTCCAACTCCAAGGCCATGTCCCTTGCCTGTGTTTTTCTGGTCTCTCTTCCCGGCTCTGCAAATCTGCCCCACACCTCAACGCCCAGCTCCCCACCAGGGTCACCCTCAGTCCCATTCTATTTCTCCAAATGCTTTGAGCGCCTACACAATTGTGCACCTTGGGAGGGACCAGAGGAGACATCTCCTTGCCCTTCAGGGTTGTGTGTTTGTGTGTGCACCTGCACTCACACGCATTAATCGCTGTGAGCTGGGAGTGTGAATTTCTTGCATCCTGGGACTACACCAGCACACAGTAGAATAATTGGCCTTCTTAGAGAGGAGCATACAGTAGGCACTAACTAGAGTGACAGAGTCAGGGACTGCAACGCCTGCAGTTTGTCTTTCTTGCTCGAACAGATCATTTAGTAACAACCAAGCCTCTCTCTATGCAAGGTCAAGTGCGTGGCATCACAGGGAGGACCCCGGCTCTGGCTTCAGTTGCTCTGGGGCCCTAACCCTGCCCTGCTGCTCACCAGCTGTGAGATCACGGATAAGTGGCTTCTCTGTGCTTCAGGTGTCTGGCGCCTTGTGTAAAGTGAGCCATCAGGAATGAAGTGCGTATGGCACCTGTGCCATGTAGAGGAGTGTGCCCCACGCCTGCCCTGTTGTCACCCAGAGCTTCTGTGCTTATGCATCGGCCCTGGAACTGTGCCGTCCCGGCCCTAGGCACAGCGAGACTTCCCAGTCTCCGCACTGCTGACACTTTGGGCCAGATCGTTCTTAGCAGAGGGGAGGCCGTCCTGAGCACTGCGGGATGTTTCACAGCCTCCCTGGCCTCCCCCCACTAGATGCCAGTTGTGATGACCAAAAATGCCTCCAGACATTGTCAGATGTCCCCTGGGGGGCAAAGTTGTGTTGGCCCTAATGAGAACCACCAGCCTAGAGCACTGGTTCTCAAACTTCACCGTGCATCAGAATCACCTGGGATACTTGCTCAATCACAAACTGCTGAGCTCCACCCCGAGAATTTCTGATTCATCAGGCCTGAGACAGGGCCCAGAATTTGCATTTCTTTCTGTCTTTTTTTTTTTTTTTTTTTTGGAGATGGAGTTTCACTCTTGTTGCCTGGGCTGGAGTGCAGTGGCACGATTGCAGTGGTACGATATTGGCTCACTGCAACCTCCACCTCCTGGGTTCAAGTGATTCTCTTGCCTTCGCCTCCCGAGTAGCTGAGATTACAGGCATGCACCCCCAGGCCCGGCTACATTTGCATTTTTAGTAGAGACAGGGTTTCTCCATGTTGGTTAGACTGGTCCCAAACTCCTGACCTCAGGTGATCCACCAGACTCGGCCTCCCAGAGTGCTGAGATTATAGGCGTGAGCCACTGCGCCAGGCCAGAATTTGCATTTCTTACAAACTTCCAGTTACTGCTGCTTCAGCTGTTCCTGGGACTGCCTCCTCCCCTCGCTTTGAAAACCACTGGGCTAGAGTCTTGTGAACGTGGTGGGCTTTAGAGATGGTGAAGTGAGTGGCTAATGGGATGCCAAGAGCAGCTAACAGGACAGGGAGTTTCTTAGATGCTTCCCTGAGGATGTGAAGAATTATAAACAGACTTGAAGATTTTACAGAAAAACAAAAACAGACTCACAAAGCAATGAGAAGACTTTAAAAGTACTTGTGTGGCCAGGAAGGAAGAGGCCAGTTCAGGGAAATGCAGTGAGCCAGATCCAGAGAAGCGGGCCTGAGGGTTTGATGGGCACAAAGAGAGCTGTTTGCCGGAGCGCTGGGTCTCAGATAGGAAAGCGAATGTTCCCCGGGGCTGGAAGAGTCAGGAGAGGCTGCGGGGCTCGGCTCTGAATGGGCAAAGCAGCTCTAGGAGTGACCTCGGAGTCCCGTCTCATTTATGAATGAACCTGCACCAGGATGACATGAGTCATGCCCCCAGTAACACAGGTAATGTGCAGAGATGGCCCGAGGCACCCTGTGGCCAAAGGGAAATTGCTGGAGACTCTCAGCTGCTAAGTAGGGTGGTGATGCTGGAGTGACCCAGGAAGAGAGGCATGCCAGAGGGTGCCCCAGTTGGTAATGGCTCAAAATTACTTGGCAGCTGGAGCGAGGCTGGCAGTTGTGTCCTCTGTCCGGGCTCCTGACTCCACCTCGGGCCCGTGGCTTATGGACACGTACTTGGGGTGGGCATTTGACAGGCCAGAAGGAGGGGTCAGGCTGAGCCGATTTTGCCTAAGGGACCTAACCTGGGGACCTCAGGCTCTAGAGCCTGGAGATGGAATTCCAAGGGCGTAGAATTTGAGTTGAAGCCTGTGGCCCAGACTCTGCCGATTTGTAGCTGGGTGGATAGTCTTGGGCAGGTCACTTAGTGGAAAATCTCTACCCTGTGCAGCAGCCACAGGCCAGGCACCATACTGAGCCCTTTACATAGGACAGTTAATCCCATTCACACCTCAAAGCTGCAAGAGGCGTCCTCTTTCCCCTTGGACAGATGAGGAAACTGAGGGTCAGAGTGGCAGCTAGAAAGTGGCAGAACAGGAATTCCATTCAGATCTGACTCTGAAGAACATGTTAGACTTAGTTTTTCCGTCTCTAAAATGGGGCTGATACTCCCAACCTATTCCTCATAGAGCTTGCATGAGAATCGGATGAGATAAAATCTCTGGAAGTCATTAGAATGCCACTGATTATAATCATGCAATTTAACTGCTGAACCTTCAGGTTTAAAGAGTCACACATGCTTTGCCTGCGGACGTCATGGGAGGTGGTTCAGTCAACCCAGCTGGTCGACCAGGGGTCTGGTTCTGGGACTCAAGTTGGGGTGGCCCCCAACACAAGACCACCCACCCACCCCCTGCAGTCCACCGAAGCATCAGAAATTAAATTTCACGGCTGGGTGCACAGAGATACCAACTTGAGCTCCATGTGTTTATGGCTCGAGGAGGAGATAAGATTTGATTAAGAAGACCGCTATTAATTTATGGCGCGTACACTGGCGCGAAGGGAGAGGCTGCTTTTAATTAATAGCCAGAAGGAATTTACGCTCTTGGTCTCTGCGAGGGGAAGAGGGGCGGAAGGAGGAGGTGAGTGGAGCCAAGTGAGTGACATGGATGAATTGATCCAGCCACACACACCCTTTCCTTTTGAAGAGAATATAAATAAATAAAGAGCAACAGGAGGGAGGGAGGCAGTGCCATCCAGGAGAATGGCAGGAGGGCAGGGAGAGCTAGCCAGCAGGAGAGGCATGGTAGGGAGGAGGAAGAGGAGGAGAGCTAACACCCTATCCAGTGCTTGCTATACGCCAGGCCTTACGTGCCACCCTTTGTAGGGATCACCTGCATTAGCTCTCCAATAGCCCATGAGGCTGGTAGAACATTTTTGGAAGAATAACACAAGCATGCAGTAAGAATGCATACATCCCCAAAGGATCTTCACTTCCCACTGAAGTTCCAACTGTCCATTTCTTGTCCCTTTCCGAGTATATCATATATATATATTTCCTAGGACACACATATATATGGATGCACTTGGTGTGTGCATTTAACAACATTCAATTCTATATGTTGTTGCAGTCTTTATGTTAGAGACGTGGAAATTGGAGCTCAGAGGGGTCTAGTAACTTTCCCAGGGTCACACAGGAAGTGGAAAAGCTCATTTTCAAATCGCAGTGCTGGCTTCTAAGTCCCTTCTGGTCACTACCACCCTCTGTCGGCTCACACAGAGAGCTGCATTCACAGTGTGGGGTTGGGCCCCCCCTGCACTCAAAGGTGTGTGGCTGCTGAGTGTAGGGGGTAGTCAGGCCTGAGGGAGGGTGGGGAGTGGTGAGGACAGGAACACCACAGGGATTTAGCCAGTATTTCCCCGCCTGGCCATGGAGATGGGGGATTTTTACCAAAAGGAACCCAAGAGACTTGCTAGTTAGTAGGTGCTACTCAGAGTGTGGTCCACAGACCCGCAGCACCTACTCAGGACCAGCCCAAACACAGTATCTGGGGCAGGCTCAGGAGTCTATGTTTTAACACCCCCCTCCGGGGGATTCCTGCTCACAAGAGAGAGTAAAACTGAGGCCCCTGTGTTGTACGGTGGCACACCGCTCCATGGCAGGGGAAAGCCTGGCCTTGCATAGGCTCTGGACTTCCCATCGCCCTAGACTCTGCCACCCACTACCAGAAGCGCATGGCATAGGAGAAAGAGAGTGCATGCTGAATCAGACAGTTCTGGGTTCAAATCCCGGCTCTGCCTCCAGCTGTGTGACCCTGGGTAAGTTACTTAACCTCTCTGAGCTTCAATTCCTCACATCCCCAACAGGATCAGCACTACTTTCCCTGCTGGGTGTCTGAGCAGCCTCAGTGAGGTTGGGTACTGCTCCCTGACTTCCCCATGGCAGAGAGCAGGACCAAGCCCTGAGCAGCGTGTGGACCCTCCTCCGCCCCCAGCCTTTAATCTTCCACTGGAGACCGATTTCTAATCAGCAGCAACCACAGATGAACGGCCATCAGCATCCATCACCTGTAACAAATCACTGGGCTTCAACCTTTGAGTTTTCCTCTTCTAAATCACTCTCTCCTCTTCTCCTATAGAGACCCGAGGGCCGGGGATGTGGTGGCAGGAGAGGCAGGGGAACCCCGCAAGGACACAGGAGGAAGCAGAGTTGGGAGACCCCATTAAGATGTGGAGCCTGACCCTCCCATTTGACAGCTGAGGAAACTCAGGCTCAGAAGTCACGATCCCCCTCTGCCCAAGCTCACTCTGTAAGTCAGTGGCAGAGCCAGGAATACAGTCTCAGCCCCTGGACTCTTCATCTGGAGCTCAGGGCCTTTGATCCGGCACTGGTCACAGAAGGTGCTCCTGGGTACTTGCTAGGGGCTGACTCTCTCCAAAGCCTCATACAGTCAAAGAGGAGGGCAAGGCAGAGGAGGCACAGTTCCCCGCTCAGAGCCGACTGTTTCCCTCTTTGGGGAGAAGGGAGACATCCTATACCTGGGCATCAGGGCGCTCAGGTCTGGAAAGCACTGAGAGGGTGACCCTCACCCAGCCCTTTCCTACCGAGAGCAACAACCTCCTTGGTAAAGCTGGTGCTGGGTGGGGCCGTCATTCCCACCCCTGTAGCCCCAGCCGGCCCTGTGAGACCCTGACTCCCAGCCCCATGCTAGGGCCTGCCGGCCACTCCGTCCTGGCACCGGGAGAAGGTGTGCAGGGCAGGCGGGGTCCCGGTGGCCAGGCCAACTGCCCAGCTCTCTCAGTTGGCCAGTGTGAGGGACACAGCTGGGAGGTATTTTGCCTGCCTGGGTGCCCACTGGGCAGGGAGCTGGAGGCACGCTGTCCCCTCTCCGTCCACACTGCTAGAGAAGGCCCGGTGAGCTTCGAGGGGCTGCAGCCCTTTCCTGCCAAGAGCCGACATCCCACAACCCCAAGTTTCCTCTGCTAATGAAGTCGTTCCAGGTGGGCTCCGTGGCCAGGGTCCTATCATCGGAAGTCAAAATCTGCATGTCGATGGACACTGATCCCTGGTGGATTTGACAGTTGAGGAAACTGAGGCTCAGAAGTCACTACCACCCCCTGCCCTGCTCACTCTGTAAGTCAGTGGCAGAGCCAGGAGTAAAATTTCAGCCCCTGGACGCTTCATCTGGCGCTCAGGGCCTTTGATCCTGGGGGCAGGCAGCCTGGCACTCTCCCTGCCCCCAGCCCACCACCTGTGTGCTCACCCTGAGGCCGAACCCCAGACGGAATGGGGAGTGGGCACTCTTGGCCCTGCATCTTCCCTCCGGGCAGCGTCCACACAAGCCCAAGCGTTCGCCGGTTTGTGAACAGGGTGAGGGCCGGGGACTGTCATCACAGCCAGGGCACACCGCACAGGGTGGCCCTTCTCACTTTTCATCCTACTCCTTGAGGTTTGGGGGGCAGTGGCTCGGTGGGTGAGAGGCGGTTGTTGAGAGCCCTCCTTCCTCTTTATTTTGTGGGGAGCTGGCCCTGCCTTAGAATAGGGATGGGATGCATCACGAGATGCAGGGACTGTTCCAGAAGGGAGAATTCCACCTTCGTAGCAGACGCCCAGCAGCCCAAAGTGCTCACCCGAGTGGGAGAGAAAATGGCAGGTTAGAGTCTGCAGGAGTCAGGGCTTGCTCCTGGCATTCACGCCTTCATCCCATGGATATTTATTAACTGCTGTATGCTAAGATAGCAGTGGGCAAGAAACCACGGTCTGCTGTCAGGGAGCATGCAGGCTAGAGGGAGAGACAGACATTCGATTAAAAACTTTCAGTACTACAGTGATTGGTCCCATAAGGCAAGGATTCTGTGAAAATACTGAACAGGGGATCAGTGACCTAGTTGAGCGGTCCAGGAGGGCTTCCCAAAGGAGGTGACATTTCAACTGACCCCTAAAGGATGTGTAGGAGTTAGTATGCAAAGAGGCAGAGGGTGAGTGTACTGGGAGAGGAGGCAGGCTGTGTAAAGGCCTTGGGGCAGGCGGGAGGGCACGTTAGAGGGATGGAAAGGAAGCTAGTGGGGAAGAACATCTCAGACCCAAAGAGCTCACACAGAGGGGCATGGCGGGGAGGCTGACGAGACATGAGTCCTCCTGACCACCATGCTTCGGCACACAGAGGTGACAGTGCAATGCTGTGGGGGAGCATGGAGTCTTCCAGAAGGCTTCTTGGGTGGACAGATCTAGACCCTATATCTGAAGGGCTGAAGGGGGGCACCCAGGAGGGGAAGGGGTTCTGTTCCCTTCTGGGGGTGCTGGCTAAGAGGAGCAGATGAAGGCACAGTTCAGGACACAGCCTCTCCCTACATCCAGGCTGCCCGGCAGGGTCAAGGGTGAATGGGCAGCAAGCAGGAGCGTTCCGGGAGCCTGGCCCCTCAGCTGTCACTCTCTCTCTTTCTGACTGGGAGGCTAGCGGGGCTTCTGCATTATTAATAGTGACACATAGTAAACATTTTGATAATTGTCACAGCCACAGGCTCTGAAATTCAGCACCAGCTGTTGCCAGCATGAAGAAAAAGGCAAAATGCTCGTGTCTGCACAGTGTGCGCCCCCAAATGCTGATGCCTGCGTGATGTGCACCCCCAAATGCTCGGGCCTGTGCAGTGTGCACCCTACTCCCTACCTTGTCTCTTCTTTTCCTGCTGTAGATCAGACACTGCCCCCTGCTCAGCCCAAAGTGGGGCACCAAGTAAGACACAGGAGGGACTGTCCACACCCTATCGCATCCCAGTCCCAAATCTCACCCTGGGTGGGGCAGAAAGACTCAGGAGAGAGGCCAGGCTCCAGACGGAGTTCTCACGAGGGCTCCTGCCCTGACCCCTGAGGGATAGCGTGGGCTGTGAGTCCCTCCTTAATAGGCCACACCACCCTCAAGTGGCTCTGCCAATGGCTGGCTGCCCCCTCCCACAAACAACACCATCCCCCACTCCTGGCCTATTTGGGGCTCATTGCGCTGGGGTGACCTGGGCTGTCTGAGATAGGCCCTGCGTCAGCAGAAGAGGGGCTGCTCCCTCGAGGTGTCCTTTAAGGAAAGCCCTGGGCAAGGCTGGCATTCCGAGGGTGTTGCCTCCTGCCTTGGACAAAGACGCAGGGGTGGGCGGCAGCTGGTCCCGGGAGCACCAACTGATGAACAGCTGTCAGTCCTGCGGAGAGAGGTCGCAGCTCAGAGCCCATTGCTGTCACGGCCTAGAAGAGTGCCTCGAAGGCGCGCTTATCACAGCCGAGCAGGGGCAGGCGGGGCTGGCGTGTGGACCCCAGACCCACATTCTCTGCGGGCCAGAACAAAGATGATATGTGAGCGTGGGTGCAGAGTTCCCTGTGGAAGGCCCAAGAAACAAATGAGGAAGAGAGTAGCCTTAGGACCAGTTTAAGGGGAGCTGACCTGGGGCCTGAAGCTGACCTGGGGCCTGGAGCATTTTCTACTTTGGGCATGGGACTGGCTACCTAGTTTGCAGGGCCCAGTGTAAAGTGAACATGGGGAGTCTGTGTTTGAAAGGCCAGCAAAAGTGCTGTTAAAGATACAAATTGAGCACCCCAAATCTGAAAATCCAAAATTCAAAAAGTGCTGGGCGCAGTGGCTCACACTGGTAATCCCAGCACTTTGGGGAGGCCAAGGTGGGTGGATCACTTGAGCCCAGGAGTTTGAGACCCACCTGGGCAACATGATGAGCCCCTATCTCTTTAAAAAAAAAAAAAAAAAAATTTAGCTGGGCGTGGCAGCATGCATCTGTGGTCCCAGTGACTCGGGAGGCTGGGACACACTTGAGCCCAGGAGTTCGAGGCTGCAGTGAGCAGTATTCACACCACTGCACTCCAGCCTGGATGAGACAGCAAGACCCTGTCTCAGATAAAAATTCAAAATGCTCCAATGAGCATTTCCTTTGAATGTCATGTCGGTGCTCAAAATCTTCAGATTTTGGATTTTCCTATTTGGGATGTTCAGTGGTAAATATATAAGGCAAATATTTCAAAATCTGAAAAGATCTCAAATCCAAAACACTTTGGTCCCAGGCCTTTTAGATGCAGGATACTCAGCCTGTACTAAAATACTAAACTTTTTCCTTCTTTGTGTAGCTCCTCCGCTCACACATATGTGCCATTGTTCCACTTCATTTACAAAGCACAAGTTCAAAGATGAAGGAATTAAGAATTTCAAGACAGCAATGGCAAAACATTAAACCAAGCATGGGTCCCTCTGAGCTCGGGGCCCTGTGTTACCACAAGGGATCTCATGCTCACGAAGCTGGCCCTGGGTCAGCGTGAGCCCCGGTGTTCCAGAGAAGCCAGTGCTGGTCAGGAAGGCTGTCCCCGCGAGGGGGCAACAGCCCACAGTGCCCCTACTCAGGGTACAGTACAGAGCTGGGGGCCCCACGGAAGAGGGGTGCTAACACCAGGGAGTGGATATAACAGATTTTGGCCTGGAAAGCAAACCATGTCCTCATAGGATCTGCAGAAAAAGAGGGGGCTTTGCAGCCTGGCAGAGGCTGTGTAATTACACATCAGTACGTGCCAAGACGGAGAGGAATGAGGCAGGCGGGAGTGTCTAACAGGAAGGAGAACCCACTGCAGGTGAGGGGGCAGGGAAGTTATCTGTTTCCATTTGCTAGGATGGCCATAACAGAAATGTATTGTTCCACAGTCCTGGAGGCTGGAAGTCCAAGACCAAGGTGTCTGCAGGTTGCTTTCTTCTGAGGCCTCTCTCTTTGGTCATAGATGGCCATCTTCACATCATCTTCCCTCTGCGTGTCTGCATCCTAATCTCTTTTTTTTGAGACAGGGTTTCGTTATTGTCCCCCAGGCTGGAGTGCGGCAGTGTGATCTCAGTTCACTGCAACCTCCACCTCCCAGGTCCAAGCAGTTCTTGTGCCTCAGCCTCCCAAGTAACTGGGATTACAGGTGCCCTTCACCAACCCCTGGCTAATTTTTGTATTTTTAGTAGAGACAGGGTTTCACCATGTTGGCCAGGCTGGTCTTGAACTCCCAAACTCAGGTGATCCACCTGCCTTGGCCTCCCAAAGTGCTGGGATTACAGGTGTGAGCTACTGTGTCCAGCCTCTAATCTCGTCTTATAAAGACATCAGTCATATTGGATTAGGGCCCATCCTACTGACCTCATTTTACCTCAGTGACCTCTGCAAAGACCCTATCGCCAAACACTGCTGCATGCTGAGGTGCAGGGGTTAGGGCTTCAACATCTGGATTCTGGGGTGGGTAGGGCAATTCAGCCCATCATAGCTTCCTGAGGAAGCACTGTGAGCTCAGTCAGTGAGGGTGGGGGGAGACTCTTCAGGGAGGAGCACTGTGCAAGAAGCCTGAGCGAGAGGATGCAGGGTGCTGCCAAAGGGCTGTGTAATAAGCAAGAGCATGTGGAAGATTCTGGAAAGCAGTGCCCCGTAAAGTTGCAGAGGACAGCAGGGGCCTGACCCCTCGGGCCCTGATAAGAAACATGGTCTCTATTCCCAGAGCCTGGTAGGATTTAATCTTGAGATGGTCACTTGGATCTGTGACTGTGGTGGTGAGAAGAGCCTGGGGAGGCTGCGGAGGATGAATGAGAGGCTCTTGAAGGAGCAGGCAGAGGTGGCGGGAGCTCAGGCCAGATGTGCAGCAATAGGGACGGAGAGACATGGAAGAACACCAGAGGAAAGAGCTAGAACTGGCAGGGCCCAGGAGGAACCGGTGAGGATGCTGAGGGGAAGAAAGGGGTGAGGATGGCTCCTGGGTCCCTGACCCGGCCGATGGGGGGGTTGCCCGTTCCAGAAGGAGACCACACCGGAGAGGAAGCCTGAGATGGTGACGTGGCAGGGAACTTGGTCTGGGACAGGGTGACCTTGGGGTGCCTAAGAGACACTGGGCAGAGAGAGAAATGAGGGCTCAGGCTCAGGCAGCCTGTGACAATGACAACCCCGGGACGAGGCTTCAAATGGGAAGTGGGGTCGGCCTAGACTGTGCCTCAGGTTGGGCTGGCGTGAATGGTTGGATGGATAAGCTGAGTCCACCTTCCCTGCCTGAGGTGCTCCAGCTAACTCAGCCTCTCACACTGTTGGCGCAACCCCAATCCCTGCCCCTGACCCTTTGACCTGGGTGTCTCCTGTGCCAAGGGCTCCGGGACCTTCGTGCTGTCTCCAGTAGGAGCCCCCATCGCAGACCTGGTCTGCAGAGCCATGTCCTCCCAGCTCCCCAAATAATCACACTCCTCTGTTTGCTGTATGTCGCTGAGTCATTAATTGCCACAACCCTAGGAGGTAGGGACCACTGTGGTGTGTGAGCTTCTGGGACGCTGTAACAAAATGACCCCAAATGTGGTGGCTCAAAACAACACAAATTTGTTATCTTACAGTTTGGGAGGTAAGAGGTCCAAAACGGGCCTCACTGGGCTAAAATCAAGATGTCCAGGCTGGGTGTGGTGGCTCATGCCTATAATCCCAGCACTTTGGGAGGCCGAGGCAGGCAGATTGCGTGATGTCACGAGTTCAAGACCAGTCTGTCCAACATGGTGAAACCCCATCTCTACTAAAAATACACACACACAAAAATTAATCAGGCATGGTGGTGTGTGCCTGTAATCCCAGCTACTTGGGAGGTTGAGGCAGGGGAATTGCTTGAATCAGCCAAGATCGCACCATTGCACTCCAGCCTGGGCGACAGAGCGAGAGTCCGTCTCAGAGAGAGAAAAAAAAAAAAAAGTCCATAGGGCTCAAGACCCTGCAGGAGAACCCATCTTCTTGCCGTTTGCAGTTTTTAGAAGCTGGCTGCACTCCTGCCACGTCGCTCTGACACTCACTCCCCTTCTGCCTTCCTCTTCTGCATTTCAGGACCCTCGTGTTACACTGGTCCCACTCAGAATTCAGGATAGTCTCCCTATCTTAAATCATCTGATTAGCAACCTTAATTCCATCTTTGCCATGTAACAGAACGTATTCACAGGTTCCAGGGATCAGGGCACGGACTTCTATGGAGGTGTCATTCTGCTGACCACAGACAGTCATCATTGCTATTTTACACATGAGAAAACTGGGGCATAAGAAAGTCAAGGGTTTACCCAGTGTCATCAGGCTCGTAAGGGAGGAACAGGATTCACACCCAGGTAGAGATGGTCTCCTCCCTCCCCCACATCACCTGCCTCTCTCAGGGAGAACTGACTCCAGCACTGGTAAAAATGAAGGACATCTTGATCTCCTGGAGGAAACTGACCTGTGATAAACAGTCCTCTGGCCGGAGCTCTGAAGGGTAGGACCATCGCCCTCCACTCTCCACGCCAGCTGGGGACCCTCTCTCCCCCGCTGAATTTATGGCTTCTTGGGTGCAGGGGCTGTCCGCTTTCTGCCCGTGTATCCCTGGGACCCAGCCCAGTGCCTGTGATGGGGTGGATGCTTATTATTTGTTTGTTGAGTAAATAAGAAAATGAATAACTGGGATTAGTCCTGGAACTTTGGTGCCAGTGGATTCCACTTGAGTTGTTTTTTGTTTTTTTTTTTTTGTTTTTTTTTTGTATAAATTCAACTGAAGACTTTACGGGTCTCTTTATGGGTTCCTAAACCTTGGCTAACAGTGCCTGTGGATGAAATTCCTTCAAATCTTCTGTGTCCATCTCTGGACCTGGATTTCAGGTCCAAGGATCTGCTTCCAGGACAGTCATTCCAAGGCTCTTTGGGATCTACACCTCCACATCCAGTCCGTGTCCTTTCTCTAGCCTGGACCCTCCCGTAGGGGACGTGCTTCCTGGAAGGGACTGCAGGTGAGGCTGCCATGGGACCTGGGAGATGGCAGCAGGGCCGCTCCCATGCTCCGAAGCCTCTGCTGTTCAGAGGCCACAGTGTATCCTTGGCAATTCCCATGGCATCCTTGGGGCCTTGGTAATCAGGGCTTGTTCTCACAGTTGCACAGAATGCTTGGGATGCTAATAGGGCAGCATTAGTGGTACCCTGGGGTTGCCAGCCATAGCAGAGCAAGGTAGTTAAGGCTGAAGGTTTTATAGCAGTGGCTGTAAAAATTCACTGTCAACAATAGCTCGGCCAAGTCCTACTGGGTGAAGAAGACCTATAGGTACTGGCAACCCCCGGCCTCTCTGGGGGAGTGTGCTACACCTGTGATCATGAGGATCCTTTTAAATGCACCAATTTTGTATTTGCAATACATTGAGTTGCATTTTCTTAGGCCATGATGTTGCACAGTGATGAGAATTTGTTCTAGCCAGCTGTCCCTTGGATGTCTCACCCTCTGTCATGGAACTCCACCTGTGTCCAGCAAGCCTTCCCGGCTCACTCTCCCTCAAAGGCCTTTCCTCTCTATCCATGCCTCTTTGCTTCTGCCATTTTTCTGCTTAGAATGACATGCCCTTCATATCCTTATGAGGCCCTTCCCATCCTTGGGACACCCCTCTCATCCTTGTGATGCCCTTCCCATCCTTGGGATGCCCTTCTTATCCTTGTGATGCCCTTCCCTTCCTTGGGATGCCCTTCCCATCCTTGGATGCCCCTCTCATCCTTGGGACGCCCTTCCCATTTTTGGGATGACCTTCTCATCCTTGGGATGCCTTTCCCTTCCTTGGACACCTTTCCCATCCTTGGCATGCTCTTTCTCATCCTTGGGATGCTTTTCTTATCCATGGGACATCCCTCCCCTTCTTTAGGATGCCTTTCCCTTCCTTTCCTTGAGACACCCATCCTCATGATTTCATCATCTTAACTTTTCCACACTCACCTTCCTCCCAGGCATCCCAGGCAGCTCCTTTTGCCTTGAGAATTTGGCTGCCTTTTGGTCCTGTTCAATGGGAACCTAGTTGCCCTGCTTCTGTCCTTGGTGCAAACTTCCTCATCCCACCACAGGCGTGTCTTTGGCTGAAGTCATCCCCCACAGCCCCCAGCTCAGTGCTGCATGCGGTGGGCTGCAGACGCTGTGGAATTTTGGTTGACTTTGCTCTCCCTATTTATACCTCTTCTCCCCCTTGAGACTGTGAGCCCCTCAAGAGCAGGCCCTGCCCCTTGATGAGAATCCACAGCCCCAGCTTTTGTTCGTCTTCCTCTCCTAGCCCTAGCGCTGCTGCGTTGCCGTTGTCTGTGTATGCTCTGTCTCCCACGCTAGGCTGAGCTCCTTGAGCGCAGAGATTGTCTATTCAACTTTAATTCCATAATTACAAAGACAACAATCATATCATACTTGCCAAGTGCCAGACACAATCCTACATGCTTTACACATATTAACTCGTTTAATCCTGATCACCACCTGGTGAGATAACTGTGATGACTGCTCTATTCTGCAGATACAGTATAGACTGGCACAGAGAGATTATGTGTTTTGCCCCCAGGTCATGGCTAGCAAGAGATAGTGCTTCAGCCCCAAATGAGTCTGCCTCAGAATCCAAGCTCTCGTCTGCATCGCTACGCCACTTTTCACAACCTCACGTGATGCCTGGAACTGGCAAGCGTTCTGGAAACTTGGTGAATGAACGAGTGAATGAATGAAGTGCTGGTGCAGAGTGGCTTCTTCTGAGAGCCCTGGAGTGATTGGGGCAGATTTGGAGTCCATGAGGGAGAACCCAGGGTTTCTTCGACTATAAGAGTTGTCACAGGATGGCCCAGGTCAAGTTAGAACTCAGCAGTGGCTTTGATCTTCCCGATGAAGGCGTCATTCACCCCATTGAGGAGCCTGGAGCCCAGGGAGCTTCAGCAGCCTGCCCGGGATCACCCCAGGGGGAAGCGGCAGAGCCAGGACTATTTGATTCCCAGGGGATATGCCCATCTTCCAGATTCCCAAACCCAGGTAGAGCCCAGCCTCCCACTAACGGGTCTCAAGGAAGGTTAATTGTCTGAGACTATACAAGCAGTCCATTAGCTAACCAGTCACTGAAACCTTGAGTGGAGAGGACAAGTGGCTTCCCCAAGTCCTAGGGCTGGCCTCTACTAAGGTGCAGGACTTGAACTCTTGGTCTGTTGGTATAGCCTTCAAACCCAGCACCCTCTAGGGTGTTCCATTGGGTTTCCACCAGAAACTCATACTTCTCAAGGCTCAGGACTCACCCTCCTGGTTAAGTTGTACTTGGGTCATTATTACCATGAACATCTGATCTTCTAGCACAAGCCAGGGTGGTAGAAAGTGTCTAGAGAGGTGGGGAAGGCCAGCGTGGCATTACATGTTTAGGAGGGAAGCAAGGGCAGGGCATTTAGAGCTTGCACTGGTTCCAAAGGGGAGGTAGAGGTGATGCTGTGTTCATGGAGGACCTTGTCTCCTGGCTGATAGCTGAGCCTGGTGGGGAGGGCTGGCCTTGAGGGAAAGATCCACACCCATCACCTTCACTCACACACGGGGTGATCTCCTGAAGTTGCAGCTACTGGGAAAAGGGAGAGAAAAAACTAATAAGGCTGATCAGCTAGGCGTGTGAGTGTGCATGTGTGCTTGTGTGCACGTACACGTGTGCATGCATGTGATGGCAGCTGTGATCAGGGTTGGATCTGGTGTTCTTTTATAAACAAATTTAACCAAGGGGAACTGACCGATTAATCAATAATGGGTTTAAAAGTATCCATTCATGTAACAAATATTTGTTACACCTACCCCTAAATTAATAGATATTACATAAATATTCATATAATAAATATTTATTGATGTATTAGGTGATGTTCTAGGGGCTGAAGGGACAGGAGCAAAACAACACAGAAAAAAGTCCTTGCCTTCATGGAGCTTCCGTTCCTGAGGGTCGGGCAGACAGTGAGGAAGTGCATAGATGTGGACAGAGCTTCCATTCCTGAGGGTCGGGCAGAGAATGAGGAAGCACATAGATGTGAGCCTTAGTGTCAGGAAGGGAAAGGGCCCGTGAAGACCAGGAAGAAGCCAGCAGGTCTGGGGAGTGCCACTGTGGTGGTCCTCATGGTCGGGGAGGTGACATTTGGAAGGGGGCAGAGACAGAGGAGCCCAGGACCCCTGAGAGCAAGGCCCGGATAAAGGTCAGGGTTGGGCACGTGTGGAGAGGAAGCTGGAGCACAGGAGAGCCAGAGGCCCATCCACACAGGCCTTTGCAGATTGCAGTGTGGACTCTGGATTTGACTGGGTGTGAGTGGCAGTCACTGGAGGCTTTGAGCCAGGTAGTGGCGTGATCCAATTTATGCATTAAATCAATCCCTCTGGCTGCCATGTGGGGCTAAGGTTCAGGGAGCGGAGGGGAGCAGGCATACCTGGGAGGAGGCTGTGGTCCAGGCCAGAGCTGGTGGTGGTGCTGGCCAGGGTGATGGCAACATGGGTGGTGAGCAGCAGTTAGATTCAAGGTGCATTTGGCAGGTACAGCAAGCAGGATGTGCCGAGCTGATGGACTGAATGGCGACTCCAAGGTTTGGGGTCCCAGCAGCTGGGTGAAGGGTAGAGATGACCATTCCTGAGATGGAGAAGCCTCTGGGGAACTGGGTTGGGAAGGGGGTGCAGAGTGACCTATCTACTGGCTGTGGGCTTGCTAGTGCTGGGTACCAGTGTCCTTACCCTGGTGCAGCAGTGAGGCAGGAAGTGTTGGTTCGGCCCCCAGCCCACCATGTCCGGAGCTCTGAGGCTCCTCACTCACCCTCCTTAGACTCATCATTGCCTCAACCCAAAGGGAGACCCGAGCCACCTCATACACCCACTTCCATTGCCCAACGACCGCCTGCTGGCCCAGAGTGTGTTCTCTGCAGAGTTTTGCTCAGACATTGGGAAGGTGTCTGGGGATGCTGATTGTGAGGAAGTGGAGGATGGAGAGGCCTCATCCTATATGACCAGGTCATCAGCCTCCAAGGAGGTGGTGTTCCCCCATAGTAGCAAGGCCATGGGGCAGTCACCTGTTCATTCACGTGGCACACCTGCACTGGACACCTTGGCATGTGTTGACACTAGACACTTGTCCTCTGCCTCCTGGTCCAGGGAGAAAGAGATAACAAGGCACTATTACAAGTGAGCATGCTGGGTGTTTGACGGTGCTAGGAGGCTCCCTGGGGGGAAGTATCTCAGATGAAAGATAAAGGGCAAGTAGATACTGACCAGATTGGGGTGGAGGGGTAGATGGAAGACACATCGGTCATGAGGGCTGAGGACACAGAAGGGGTCAATGATAGGAAGATGTTGATGCTGCTTCTCCAGCAAGCTGAGCATCATATGCTTAGATCATTCGTTCATTCATTCAGTCAGTCAGTCAGTCATTCAGTCTCTATGGACTGCCTGCTGTGTGCCTAGCACTGGGCTCATGCTGGAGATGAGACAAAAACAGACACGGTCTTTCTCCCTACAGAGCTCAGGGAATAGTCAGGAAGGCAATACGCAAATAATTACACAAATAGAAATATCATTGGAAAATGTAGGGTATTTTAGAAGGAAAAGAACTGGGTGATAAGAGGGAGGCTGGCATGAGAGGAAGGGAGGGCGGGGCTGGGGACAGGGTGCCATCAGCATGTGGGGGTGGATGGGAGCTGGCCAGGAAGAGGGGTTGGAGCGCTGCAGGCAGAGAAAACAGTGCGTGGTGCAGGCCAGTGGTTACTAAACTGTTGTCTGCAGATCCCAGAATTCTACAGGGGTAACTGAGCCCTCACAGCAGGTAGGGGATAGGACAAGGTGGGGAGTGAGGGAAAGAGCAAAACAGATAGGCTGTGGACCCCACCCTCACCCCCATTTAGATGAGGACAATCACCCTTACCTCTGTTTTCTCTCTTGAGACCCTCAGCAGGATTTTGTGAGGACCGAATCTAAAACCATTTGGACAGCTCTGATTTGGTAGAAGACAACGCCTGCACTGAATGTCCAGGTCTTGCTCACCTGCAGTTTAGGCCCCAGAACTGTCCATCTTTCCCAGCCACAGTCGGCACATCTCCACCATAGGGAGGAGGGGAGTCTCTGTGGGCACCCGCCTGGCCCGGCATGTCCAGGGTGCTGGCCCACCCAGGGAGCTGGCCCCGCGGGTGCTCCTCCTTCCCCATGGGCCATCAGGTTGGCCATGGAAAGCCTGGCATGTATTGTCAAGGGGGCAGCTGGGGCTCTGCCTGTCCTGTCCCTGGACCCTTGCAGGCTGGGAAATGCCCAGGGAGGAGAGAGCCCTGTGGAGGGTCAGACCCCGGTCAGAGAGGACAGGGGAGGGCAGGGCGCTGGCCGGGCCCCAGCCGGGCTCACCTTTCCTGGAAGACAGGCCGGGTGGAAAGCAGTGTTTCCAGTAAGAAGGCGTAGCCCCCGCTGTGCACACGCCCCACACCCGAGGAGGAGAGCTCTCTGAGCTCCTCGGCCCTAATGAGTGCTGTGGAGAGCTGTTTACAGCTAAGTGAGCCGTAATGGCTTTCTGCGGTCATTAGGCACAGGCTGCTCAGAGCGCCTGGGGGGCCACCGGGCTGGACTCCCACATGCTCCCCCCGGGACCCAGATCGATGGGCTCAGGGTTGGGCCTGGGTGGGCCACTGAGCTCCCTGAGTGACCCAGAGTGGCCTGTGGGCATTGGGAAGGGCAGGGAACTTGACTATCTACTGGCTGTGGGGTTGCTAGTACTGGATATGAGTGTCTTCGCCCTGGTGCATCAGTGAAACAGGAAGCTGGTGGTTGGGTCCACACCACGCCTGGAGTTCGGGGGCTCCTCTGTCACCCTCCTTAGCCTCATCATTGCCTTGACACAAAGAGAGACCCAAGACGGGCACAGTGGCTCATGCCTATAATCCCAACTACTCGGGAAGCTGAGGCAAGAGAATTGCTTGAACCTGGGAGGCAGAGATTACAGTGAGCCGAGATCGCACCACTGCACTTCAGCCTCAGTGACAGATCAAGACTCAACCTCAAAAAAAAAAAAAAAAAAGACCCGCGCACCTCCTGCACCCACTTCCATTGCCCAGCAAACTCCTGCTGGCCCAGAGTACATTCTCTGGAGAGTTTCACCCAAGCATTGGGAAGGTCCCAGCGGCTGCTCAGGACCAGACCAGGGCTCACAATAGTCACCCTTGACCCCAGGCTGTGAGCTGAGGCAGAGTACGGGAGCAGAGACCCTAAAGGGGGCACAGAGCATGTGAGGTCAGCCATGTCCCTGCAGGCCTGGGAGGACCATTTCGGGCTAAATTCAGTCCAGTGAGGGGCAGGAAGAACATACGAACGGGTAGAAGAGGACCCCTCCAAAGGGCTCCGGTGTTAAAGACTGACCTGGCTTTGATTAGTTCTGCCACGGGCAAGGACTTGATCTTCTCTGAGCCTCAGCCTTCCGAACATCTGTAAAAGAGAGTTAAAGCTGCGCCCTTTGTGGGTGGTTGTGAGATGGCGGTGAGCTGATGGTGGTGTTCACTGCCTCGTGGGTAGTCAGTGCTCAGTGGAAGGTAGCAACGTCACCATCATCAGCCATCATCACAAGAGAGGTGCTGGGTGGGTCCCCTTCTTTTTGATTTTTGGGTTAATCTAGTGGCAAATGGCAAAGCAACGCCAGCTACTCACCCAGCCAGCAGTGGGAGCCGCCTCACCCACCCTCACATGCACCTGGAAGCTCTTTATCAAGCATCTGCTCTGTGCTGGGATTTGAGAAAACAGAGCCAGGAGCTCACAGAACCTATGGGTTGTGTGGTTTCTGGACCCGGTGCAGGGGGTGGTAGGAAATGTAGGCCATGTTGAGGCCAGGTTGCACTTAGGAGGCAGGGGAGTAAACAGGGAGGGGAGGGAGCAAGGCTGGGCCCCTGGGATGGTCGCCCTGTGTCCACGGAGCTCAGCAGTCCCAGTCTCTCCCCAAGACCGCGGGGCCGTCCCGAGGGGCTCTGGGGAGAGTCATGGGGCTGCCTGACTCTCTTCCTTCCCCAGGCAAAGCCTGAAAGAGTTAGAGCGCTGAGGTCCTGTTCCTCATCCTTCACCCAGAGTAAGTGTCCCGTGTCCACGGCTGTGGCCTCCCGTAACTCAGGACCTGCTGCAGAGAGGCTCCTGGGCCGCTTTTATCACCCCCATATCTTCTGGAGCTGAGAGTGGTGACAGCCGTGTAGCCCTAGAGATCAGGAAAAGACAAGGGAGGAAGGGTACAGGCTTACAGATCAAAGCTCGGAGCTCGGTTCCGAGGACCTTGGCGGAGGTTCTCACCGCCCACCTACCAATGTGAGTAGGATTGACCCAGTTTTCTTTTCTCCTCTGATCTTTCCCAGAGTGCAGCATAGTGTACAACAGTGGCTTTCAATCCACATCACACCTTAAAATCACACAGGGGCTGAAAAAAAAAAAAAAACTCCAATGCCTGGACGCAGCCCTAATTCTGACTTAATTCGTTGGGGGTGGGGATTGTTTTTGAAAGCCCTCCCCACCCCCATCCCTCACCATGTGATTCCAATGTGCTGCAAGGGTTAATAGGCACGAATACAAAATAACATGGGGATCAGCATGTAATCCCAGCACTTTGGGAGGCCCAGGTGGGCGGATCATGTTGGCCGGGCTGGTCGGGAGTTCGAGACCAGCCTGGCCAACATGGTGAAACCCCGTCTCTACAAAAAATACAAAAATTAGCTGGGTGTGGTGGCACGCCTGTAATCCCAGCTACTCAGGAGGCTGAGGCAGGAGAATCACTTGAACCTAGGAGGTGGAGGTTGCAGTGAGCTGAGATTACGCCATTGCACTCCAGCCTGGGTAACAGAGTGAGACTCCATCTCAAAAGAAAGAAAAGAGAAGAGAAGAGAAGAAAGAACGAATGAACATGGGCTTTGGAACTAGGCTTTCAACCCCAGCTCTACCTCTTACCACTAGCTGTGTGATCTTAGGTGAGTTACTCAACATCTCTGAGCCTTAGTGCTGATTTTGGTTTTAAAAAAATTAATAATAGGCCGGGCGCGGTGGCTCAAGCCTGTAATCCCAGCACTTTGGGAGGCCGAGACGGGTGGATCACGAGGTCAGGAGATCGAGACCATCCTGGCGAACACCGTGAAACCCCGTCTCTACTAAAAAATACAAAAAACTAGCCAGGCGAGGTGGCGGGCGCCTGTAGTCCCAGCTACTCGGGAGGCTGAGGCAGGAGAATGGCATAAACCTGGGAGGCGGAGCTTGCAGTGAGCTGAGATCCGGCCACTGCACTCCAGCCCGGGCTACAGAGCGAGACTCCGCCTCAAAAAAAAAAAAAATAATAATAAGCAAAACAACTTGGAGACAGGAGTTCCTGGTTCTTGTGGTTACTGTGAGTGTAAATTTAAAAAATATACACAAAGGCCATTAGCACATAATAGGTGCTTTTTCAGCTTTTGCCCCGTGTCCACTTTTTAGGGAGATGATGGTAATACTGTCATGTGATGTATCACAAAAGTACGTGAAGCCCGGAGAGAGGTGGGCCCTGCTGTCCAGCTGTTTGAAGATAAAGCATCCTTCCTTCTGAAGTCGCCTGTTAATGACTCTTTTCTCCTTGTATTTATCCTGCTTGGGGTTCATTGAGCCTCTTGAATCTCCAATTTGTCTTTCTCCAAATTTGGGGAATTTTCAGCCCTCATTCTTTCAACTACTTTTTATGCCTTCATTCACTCTTGACTCTTCCTAGACTTCATGTATAATGTATGTTAGACCTTCATTTCCAGTCTGAGGCTCTGGGCTTTTTTTTAAAGTCTTCTTTTCTGCCTTTAGATTGGGTATTTTTTATTGATCTATCTTCACATTCATTGACTTTTCTGTTCTCTTAAACCTGCTGTTAAATCTATCTAATAAATTTTTAATTTCAGATCTTGTATTCAGATGGTATTACTCCATTTTTCATTGTTATAAAGGAATACTTGAGGCTGGATAACATATAAAGAAGAGAGGTATATTTGGCTTACGGTTCTGTAGGCTGTACAGGAAGCATGGCGCTAGCATCTGTTTCTAGCGAGGGGCTCAAGAAGCTTCCACTCATTGGCAGAAAGAAAAGAGGAAGCAGGCATGTCACATAGAGAAAAAGAGAGGTAGAGGGTGCAAGAGAGAAGGGAGAAGGTGCCAGCCTCCTTTAAACAACCAGCTCTCTTGTGAACTAACAGAGCGAGAATTCACCCATTACCATGGGAAGGGCACCAAGGGATCTGCCTCCCAACCCAAACGCCTCCCCCAGGCACCACCTCTAACATTGAGGATCCCATTTCCACAGGAGATTTGAAGGGGATACACATCTAAACAATATCATTCCACTTCCAGCACCCTAAATTTCATGTCATTTTTACATTGTAAAATATAGTTATTTTTTCCAATAGTCCTCGAAGGTCTAAACTCATTTGAGTATCAACTCAAAAAGCCTAAAGTCTCATTTGAGACTCAAGGCAAGTTGTTTTAAATGTATGAATGTGTAAAAGCAAAACCAAATGATTTACTTTCAAGATACAATGGTGGTACAGGCGTGAGGTAAACATTTTCATTTCAAAAGGGAGAAATCAGCCAAAAGAAAGAAACGACAGACCCTACCCAAGTCCGAAACCCAGCAGGGCAGACGTGAAACCTTAAAGCTCTAAAATAATCTCTCTTGACTCCATGTCCCACATCCTGGGCACACTGGCGTGAGGGGTGGGCTCCCAAGGCCTGGGCAGCTCCACCCCTCTGGCTTTGTAGGATGCAGCCCCCCTGGCTGTTTATAACGGGTTGGAGTCTGGTGTCTGTGGCTTTTCATGTTGAGGTTATAAGCTGTTGGTGGCTGTAACATGCTGAGGTCTGGAGGCTGGTGGTCCCATTTCCACAGCTCTACTAGGCGGTGTCCCTGTGAGGACCCTGTGGGAGCTTCAAGCCCACGTTTTTGCTTGACACTGCCCTAGCAGAGGCCCTCTGTGGGGGTTCCGCCCCTGTGGCAGGCCTTGTCTGGGCACCCAGGTTTTTTCATACATCTTCTGAAATCTAGAAGGAAGCTGCTGAGCCTTCTTCAGTTTTGTATTCTGTGTGCCTGTAGGCTTCACACCATGTGGAAGCTGCCAAGGCCTATGGCTTATGCCCTCTGACGTGGAGGCCTGAGTGGTCCCTGGGGTTCCTTGAGCCCTGGCTGGAGCTGAGGCAGCCAGGGATGCAGGGAGCAGTCTCCTAGGGCTGCAAAGGGCAGCAGGGGTCCAGGCCTGGCCCCTAAAACCATTTTTTAGGCTTCTGGGCCTGTCATGGAAGGGATTTTCCCAAAGAAATGGGAAAATGTCTTCTAGGTCTTCAAAATGTCTTCCAGGCCTTTTTTCCAGTGTCTTTGCTATTCATGCTTGAATCCCCTTTAGTCTTGTAGATTTCTCTAGCAGGTGGTTATTTTACAGGTGCTTTGGATTTCTCACCTGAAAGGCGCTTTTGTTCTCTACCTCGTAGCCAAGCTGTAAATTTTCTAAGTTTTTACACTCTGCTTTTTTTTTTTAATTATAAGTGTTAAATTTAAGTCATTTTTTTGTTCTCATATCTAGTCGTAGGAAGTTAGAAGCACCCAGGCCACATTTTGAGTGCTTTGTTGTTTAGAAATTTCTTTTGCCAGGGATCTTGGGTTATTACTTGTAAGTGGAGTCTTTCATAAAGCCCTAAGCCATAGACACAATGTAACCCAGATTTTTATGAAGGCATAACCAGGGTGATCTTTACTCCGATTTTTAATAAATGTTTTGCTTTCCTCTGAAACCTCATCAGCCTGGCCTTTGCTACCTATATTTCTATCAGCACTTCGGTTCCAACCATTTAACTAGCCGCTAAGAAGTTCTAAACTTTGTCATGTTTTTGTCTTTTATTGAGTCCACCGAACTCTTTCAACCTTTGTTCGTTACCTAATTTCAAAGCTGTTTCAACATTTTCAGGTATCTTTATAGCAACACCCCACTCTCAGTATCAATTTTCTGTACTAGTCTGTTTGCATTGCTGTAAAGGAATACCTGAGGCTGGGTAATATATATATATATAGAAAAGAATTTTATTTGGCTTATGGTTCTGGAGGCTGTACAAGAAGCATAGTGTTGGCACCTGTTTCTGGTGAGGCCTCAGGAAGCTTCCATTCATGCCAGAAGGTGAAGGGAGAGCAGATGTGTCAGATGGAGAAAGAAGGGGCAAGTTAGAAGGCAGGAGGTGCCAGACTCCTTTAAACAACCAGCTCTTGGCCAGGTACAGTGACTCATGCCTGTAATCCCAGCACTTTGGGAGGCTGAGGGGTGTGGATCACGAGGTCAGGAGATTGAGACCACCCTGGCCAACATGGTGTAAACCCTGTCCCTACTTAAAATACAAAAATTAGCTGGGCATGGTGGCGCACACCTGTAGTCCCAGCTACTCAGGAGGCTGAGGCAGGAGAATCACTTGAACCCAGGAGGCAGAGGTTGCAGTGAGCTGGGATCACGCCATTGCACTCTGGCCTGGTGATAGAGTGAAACTCCATCTCAAAAAAACAAAACAACAACAATAACAAAAAACAACCAACTCTCTGACAGAACAAGAACTCACTACCATGGGAAGGGCACCGAGCCATTCATGAGGGATCCCCCTTACCCAAACACCACCCGCCAGACTCCACCTCTGACACTGGAGATCGCATTTCCACATGAGATTTGGAGGGGATAAATACCTGAATCATATTAGAGATCTAGAATTTTTATTTGGTTCTTTTTTATGCTTTTTATTTTCCTACTAATATTTTCTATTTGTTCATTCATTATGACTACATTTTTCTTTATGTCCTTGAGCATAGTTATAATAGCTGTTTTAAAACAATCTGTATTGATTGCCATTTCTATTGTGTAGGGATCACATTTTCCTGTGTCTTCATGTGCCTAGAAATTTTGGAGTGTATCCTGGATGTCATGAATTACATATTTTTTAGCAAACAGGTAACTTCACTGCACTCAAACTCCAAACTTGCTGTCCCCTGTGGTTGGCAATAGCAGAAATCTCTGTTCAGTCCCTCTAGCCTTTGCTGGGCTGCTTGGGACTGGCCCCATGCATGCATATTTCAGAGATCAGCCTAAAGTGTGGGTAGAATTTATACAATTAGGTCTCCTCCCTCTGGCTCTCCTCTTTCTGGGATTCCCGCCCTCAATTTCCAACTGCTGCAGTTGCCCCAAACTCTGTCTTCTAGTTGTTTAAGCCAGTAAGACTGTGGATTTTCTATCTGGATTTAGCCACCCCACTTGGCGGGAGCTAGAGCCTGACCTCAAACAAATACCCATAAATATGGGAAGTTCACCCAGTGCCATTTCTGTCTTCTAAGCATTGACTTCCCTCTAGTGTCGGCCTGCTTTTGGTTGTTCTCCAATGCCTCAGGCAGTTGTTTATTGCTATCTGGGGAAAGGGTTGACCTAACAGTAGCCACTCCACCCTTACCAGATGCCCAAAGCCCAGCTGTTTAGTCTTTTGTTTTGGTTTTTTTTTTTTTTTTTTCAGACAGAGTCTTACTCTGTCCCCCAAGCTGGAGTGCAGTGGCGCAATCTCGGCCCACTGCAACCTCTGCCTCCTGGGTTCAAGCGATTCTCATGCCTCAGTCTCCTGAGTAGATGGAACTACAGGCACGTGCCACCATGCCCAGCTAATTTTTGTATTTTTAGTAGAGACAGGGTTTCACCCTGTTGGCCAGGCTGGTCTCGAACTCCTGTCCTCAAGGGATCCACCTGTCTCGGCCTTCCAAAGTGCTGGGATTACAGGCGTGAGCCACCACGCCCAGCCCCAGCTGTTTAGTTTTAATGTCATGGGGAGGGAGCAGGGAAGGACATCAAGCACCTCTCTGGGTCACATACATCCAGTGGAATTAGTTAAATCAGTTGTTCAGATGACGACACAGCCCAGGGGCTCAGATGCAGGAGAGAATACAGACCTGCCTCACTTTAAGCAGAAATGGACTCGAGTGGACTTTATACTCTAAGCCAGTAGTGTCCAGTAGAACTTTCTGCGGTGATAGAAGCATTCTGTGGTCTGTGCTGCCCAACATGGTAGTCATTAGCCATATGTGGCTGGTGCCACTGAGAAACTGAGTTTTTAATTTTATTTAATTTTAATTAACTTAAATAGCTACATGTGGCTAGTGGTTACCGTATTGAACAGCTCTAAGTAAATCCAAGAAATTGAAGTGTGAGTTTACAGAAAAACATAAAGCAAGAGGAATACAAAAGAAGTTTTCAAAAAGATTGACTGGGAGCTGGGCACAGTGGCTCAGACCTGTAGTTCGACCACTTTGGGAGGCCTGGTGGGTGAAACAAGGTGGGTGGATCGCTTGAGCCCAGGAGTTTGAGGCCAGCCTGGGGAACATGGCAAAGCCCTGTCTCTACAAAAAATATAAAAAATTAGCTGAGCATGGTGGCACATGCTACTCGGGAGTCTAAGGAGGGAGGATGACTTGAACTGGGAATGTTAAGGCTGCGGTAAGCCATCATGGTGCCATTGCATTCCAGCCTGGATGACAGAGGGAGACCCTGTCTCAAAAAAAAAAAAAGAAAGAAAGAAAGAAAAAAATCAGTGGGAGAAAAAAGAAGACTCACCTAGGCCATTTGAAATGGGATTTCATTAATCTCAACCCTGCCCCCAAAATATGTATACCTAAAATAGACCCTTTCAGAGCCCTGTTATACTACAAAGTTGCTCATGGAATCTCAAACTGAGAGATAGATATATTAGGGAATGGTTACAAAAGGGCACAAAGATTTTATTTTTTAAGGGACAGAGTCTCATTCTGTCTCCCAAATTGGAGGGCAGTGGCCTGATCATAGCTCACTGCAGCCTCAAACTCCTGGGCTCACGCAAGCCTGCCACATTCAGCCTTCTGAGTAGCTGGGACTACAGCTGTGTGCCACCACACCCAGCTAATTTTTTATCTTATTTTTTATAGAGATGGGGTCTCACTGTGTTGCCCAGGCTGGCCTTGAACTCCTGGCCTCAAGCGATTCTCCTGCCCCCACCTCCCAAAGTGTTGAGATTACAGGTGTAAGTCACTGCACCCAGCCAGAAATGTTTGTAAGTTGTGAGTTCCCTAAGATATTTGAGCTACAATGTGATTTATAAAAATTAGATTTGCCTGATACTTCTGGGGGAGGATATTTCTGGTTTGAAGAGAAGTTGACGGTGACTCACTTCATCTTATCCCAGCCTTGCTGGAGGCCATGAGTCTCCCCTGTGGTGGTGCCTGTCCAAGCCTCCTCACCAGCAATGGCCTGAGGACCAGGGTGGGGTGGCAGGCAGTGGGGCGGTATCGGAAGTGGAGCTGTCTTTCCCCTCCCCTGCCTTCCTCCTCCCTTCCGAGGATGAGTGCCCAGGTCTGAGTCAGACTGCCTGGGCTGGTATTCCAGCTTCAGCATAGCCCTACAGCCTTGGTGCTCTGTGTGCCTCAATGTACCCATCATCAAATGGGGAAAGAGGTATACCTGCCTCAAAGGGCTGCTGCCAGGATGAAATGAGTTAGCGCGTCTTAGTAAAGCTTACAAAACGCAGACATGGCATTTCCAGCAGCCCGTGGCGCCTTCCGCAGAGAATGCCTCGGTGGTGATTTTTATTTCTTACTCCTTTCTCTGCACTCAGCTTCTCTCTCCCTTTTCCCCACTCTTTCTGACAGTCCCAGCCCTAGGTCTCATCCTCATCTCCCCGTCCTCATCCTTGTCCGGCAGCCTGGACAGACCCTCAGAACCACCTCCCAGCCCCCTCCCGCACCTGCCTTCTTCTCCCCACCTCTCCTGTCTCTCTCTCTCTCCTTTGGGAAGCGTCTGGCCTCATGTTCCCCCAGATCCCACGTAGCTGTTGTTCTCTTGTGTTTTCACCTGGTCTAACTCCTGGAGGGAGGTGGGAGGAACAGGGAAGTTAACTGGATCTAAAAACAGAACAGATGCAAGACCAAGCACAAAATCTTAGAGGGGGTGCTCCCAAAATTCAATAATCAAACACATAGTATTTGAATGTAATATTTTAAAAATGCAAATTAATGCAAAAATTCCACAAGGAACAAAATATCAAAACGTCCAATAAAGACGGGAACCATCCCGGTACCTTGGAGGCTGTCGCAGCCCCAATGGAGCATGTCTTTTCGTAACGTTTTGGTGGTGTTCATGTTAAATTTTTTGCTTTGATTTGGATCCTTTGAAATATTCTATTAAGATGTTATTTGTCTTTTTTTGTTGAGACAGAGCTTCGCTCTGTTGCCCAGGCTGGAGTGCAGTGGCAAGATCACTGCAAACTCTGCCTCCTGGGTTCATGCAATTCTCCTGCCTCAGCCTCCCAAGCAACTGGGATTACAGGCACCCACCACTACACCCAGCTAATTTTTGTATTTTTAGTAGAGATGGAGTTTCATCATGTTGATCAGGCTGGTCTCGAACTCCGAATTTCACCATGTTGCTCAGGCTGGTCTCCAACTCCTGACCTCAGGTCATCCACCTGCCCTGGCCTCCCAAAGTGCTGGGATTACAGGTGTGAGCCACTGCACCTGGCCTACAATGTTACTTATCTTGATGACTAGGATTTTTGGTTGCCCCTCCTTTAAATGTTGCACACAGTCCCTCATTCGCCTCCCTTCACCCAGCCCTGGAACAGAGTCTTTGAGAGTAGAGACTCAATTCAGGGAAGGCCAGTGCAGGGGTCTGCACAGTGCTCCCCACTCTCAGGCCACCCTACTTGTTACGGGTCTAGGCTTGTGGCCATTGGAGGCCACTGGAGGCCAGCCTTGAGCTATGTACAGGAAGAAGGTGGCGCGTGACACAGTGATCCCCAGTGTTCCCAAAATGACCCTATGTTATGCCTTCTAGGGCCCAGGACAACAACCACACAGTATGGCCTGAAGAAGGCAGCTGACTGTTCCTTCTCCATGGCAGCCCAGGAACCATGGCTTCTTGGCCACGACTCTGCAACCACGTCACCATCTGGGGTCCTCCCAGATGGCTCTGTGCTGATATCTTCTCTCCCTACCCCACCCCGTTTTGGAGACTCTCCTCTCCACCTCCCACTTCCCCCTAGGTCTCGTCATCATCTGCTGACGCCAGGCTGAGGGCTGACCGCAGGTCGGGTGGGTGGTGTGGGTGGAAGGCACTCGGCCCTACCAACCCTGTAATTGTCTCCCTTTCACACCCACCACAGCTCTTTCCAGACCCAAAATAGCTCCCTTGTCTCCTCCCTTGGCCCCATCTCGGGCACAGCTAGAAATGCCAAGTTGTGGGGTCTGGAGTGGAGCACTGGCCAGGTCCCCAAAAGCTTGGACGGAGTGACCAGGAGCAAGGCTGGGTCTCTCTTTCCTGTACCTGTGGGTAATGGGGGGAGGAAGGGAGCCTGATTTTGCTGTGCCTGGTCTGGGTGGGATGAGCAGGGACATGCCTGGCCCAGTGGCACACCCCACACGCCCGGCTTCCTGACCTCAAAGAGGATCCTGTCTCCTGCCACAGGTCCTTGCTGGCCCAGACGCCACCCACTGGTCAAGGAGCCTGTGTGTTCCTGAATCAGGATGGGGCCGGGGTGGGCGCCAGTGGCGCCATGATCTGACCAACCCTCACAGTAGCCCTGTAAGTGGGGCGTGTGGTCCCGAGGACTCCCCATCAACATGTGGGTGCTTGGATTTTGAAGTTCTGTATTTACACAGTTGGTAAACAACTGCTGTCCTGACATCTCTGGAATGTTCCATGTTCCACACCTAAAGGGTTAATGAGGCCAGGCGAGGTGGCTCATGCCTGTAATCCCAGAACTTTGGGAGGCCAAGGCAGGCAGATCACTTGAGGTCGGGAGTTCGAGACCAGCCTGGCCAACATGGTGAAACCCTGTTTCTACTAAAAATACAAAAATTAGACGGGCGTGGTGGCACACGCCTGTAATCCCAGCTACTCAGGAGGCTGAGACAGAGAATTGCTTGAATCTGGGAGGTGGAGGTTGCAGTAAGCCAAGATGTACCACTACACTCCAGCCTGGGCGAGAGAGCAAGGCTCCGTCTCAAAAACAAACAACAAACAAACAAGAAAGGGTTAATGCGAGGCGGAGCCACTGCAGAGCCGCCTCCAGCCGGGCTCCAGCCCTGCAGCCCTGCTGTCATTTCCACGAATGTTTCTGATTATTCAGTCTTTCTAACAACACCTTGTCTGTCATTTATTGTGGTTTTTTGGTGGCACTAGGAGTGACTGCATCCTTTTAGTGAGGAAACTGAGGCTGTAAGAGGTTAGGCAGTTTGCCCTCAGCTAAATTTGAACCTGGCTCTGTGTGCACGTCCTCCATAGTTCACTGCCTGGTCTCAGCAGGGCCAAGACAGGACCCTTGAGGCATAGACCTGCTTCTTGTGGTGTGATGGCCCAGAGGAACCCCCAGCCCTTCATGCCGTCCCTCCCGGGGGTGACTGCCACTGAGCCCAGCAAACTAAAGATACAGAAGAAATGCTTAGTGAGACCATGACAACCAGCTGGTGCCCAGCCCTTGGGGGATCAGGCCAGGGACTAAAGGCTTTGAGTTGTCTCAGACCCTCTCTTTCTCTCGTCCTATCTTGGCAAGGTTCTTGTGGTATTATGATTCTGCAGCACAGGCATTAGGGGCACTTACCTCTAGCAGGACAGGGAAGTAGGGAAGAAAAGAAAGGGGGAAGGGCCAACCTTACCTGTCCCATCCTGTTCAGGCTGCAGACCTGGCTGTGGGGAGGCCCTTCGGAGGCTGGAGAGCAGCCACAGTATGATGACATGTGTGGCATGGGCGGGGAGGCAGGGAGCAGAGCGGGGAGTGGCGAATGGACAGAGCTTGCCCCCACACCGTCCTGCTCAAGGCTTACTGCTCTTATCTCGGTGTTCTTCCCATCTGCCCCTCTCATTCTCCACCTGGCAGAAAGTTCTCATTCTCAAGAGCCCGCAAAAAGAATTATAATACACATTACAATGTAATTGTTATATTATATCATCTATTCCATTTATCAGCTCCTTGCTTCTTGCCAACTATCTTGCGTACATTATCCCATTTAATCCTCGTTGCCACTCCATGGCGCATGTATCACCATCCTCTACCAGCGAGGAAACCTAAGGCTCAGAGAGGTTGAATAGTTTTCCCAGAGGCAGGCAGGAAGTGTGAACTCGGCAGGCGCGCTCTCTCCCTCGTGGGTCACTCTGCCCCGTTGACTGGAACAAATACTTTCAGGACCTGGGTGTTGCTTGCGGGGCCCCGGTGCAGGCAGGAGCATCCAGTTGAAAGCAGCATTTAGGTTTTTCTTTCTCCCCATAGAGTAGGGAGAAAAGGGGAGGAGAAGGTGCATTCTGTCCTTCCCATGGGTGTTTTCCCATCTCAGCTAACTTTTGTTTGTTTCTCAGGTAACTTTTTAGTCTTTGAAATGAGGCCACGTCCTGGGAGCCAGGCTGCAAACAGAGCCAGGGAGGCAGGCGCTTTCTCTCCAGGCCGCTACTGCAGTGGGTGAGAGCACCTCTCATTCTGGAGGACTGGTGGCCCACAATTCCGGAAGCCGGGCAAAGAGCTCCTATCTGGGGGAAGGGTCGAGATCCCAACTGAGAGCCCATCCTCGAGGATCTTGTAGGAGAGACACATGGCTTGGTGCAGGGGCCCTGAAGTTCTGTTAACTTGGGCACTGACTTGACATGTGAGGTGGGAAAGGCACTCCATCTCATCGGGCCTTGGTTTCTTCATCTGTCTAATGAAGCTGGATTTGAACCTGGCTCTGTGTGGGTCCTCCATAGTCCACTGCCTAATAATGCCAAGCTGTGAACTTCACAGGCTGGATGATAAAAGGAGATACAGTCAATGCAAAAGTGCTTGAACATTTTAAAGTGCCATGAAAAAGTGCTTGAACGTTATTCTGTTCCCCCCTCCCTTCTTTTCTCCCTTCCTTCCTCCCTCCTTTCCTCCCTCCCTTCCTTTCTTTCTCCCTCTCCCCTCCCTCCCTCCCTTCCTAACTGAAGTTAATTGCAGAATAAGGCATCTGAGTCTCTTTCCATCTCTACCTGGGCATGGTCGTTGTCATTAATGGAGAAATTCTGGAAGGTTCCACAGGAAATCTGGTAGAACCTTATGCAGAGCTAATCACAGCCACACCTTTTCAGATTCGCGAGCTCCTCTGACACGTGCTCAGTGAGGCTGTGGGGTCAGAGTCTTTACTCCCTATCAATCTACTGGCAGAACTTTGGGGATGCCCCTTTAGAGCAGACCTGCACCCCTCCTCCCTCAGCAGAAGGCGCTTCACTCCCAGGTGGCAGCTCAGGCTGCTAAGTGCCCCCAAGGCTCCCAGCCCATGGTGTTGGGGATGGGGCAGGACAAAGGGGGATAGAGCAACAGGGAGAGGAGGGTCCTGGAATGAGAGAGTTGGACTTGGTCGTCCAGGGAGTCCTGGGGAGAGGCTGAGAGAGAGGATGAGTGAATCCAGGTCAATGCCACTGGCTGCCATTTCTACTGCTGAGTCCAGAGGTGCCCATCATATCACTACGTGGTACAGGCTGCAGGCAGACCTTACTGAGGGCAGGAAATTTGGACTCGCAGAGTTCAAGGAACTCCTGTTAATGGGAAAGGAAATTAGAATGGCAGGGCTTTGACACTTTGGGCTCTCTCTACCCTCTATTGAAAGAGGACCTGCAACCCCAAAACAAGGAAGGAAAGAAAAGAGGGAGATTAGGAGGCAGGGAAAGAAAGTAAGAGAGAAAGAGAGAGAGAGAAAGAGGAGGAGGAGGAGGAGAAGAAGAGAGGAAATATTATAATATTTTATCTGGCTGGGCACAGCAGCTCATGCCTGTAATCCTAGCACTTTGGGAAGCTGAGGTAGGCGGACCACTTGAGGGCAGATGTTCAAGACCAGCCTGGTCAACATGGTGAAACTCCATCTCTAATAAAAATACAAAAATTAGCCAGGTGTGGTGGTGCACACCTGTAATCCCAGCTACTCGGGAGGCTGAGGCGGGAGAATTGCTTGAACCCAGGAGGTGGAGGCTGCAGTGAGCCAAGATCGTACCTCTGCACTGTAGCCTAGGTGACAGAGCAAGACCCTGTCTCACAAAAAAAAAAAAAAAGTCTCAAGGTGCAGCAGCTCCTGCAAAGCCTTTGAGCTAAGCCTTGGCGAGGTCGGGCTCGTTCACCAGGACCAGCCACCACTTGTTGAGCAGGCGCTGTGAACTGTGTCATTCCATGAGCTTCAGTTGAAACTTCCTTCTTATGAGGAATGAGTTCTCATTATTCCCATTGTATAGACAAGGAGGTCAAAGCCCAGAGAAATTGATTTGCTCAGTTTCATACAGCCAGAATATTCTGGAGAATTCAAACCCACATCAGGCCAACCCCAGTGTCTGCACTTTCTAGCTGCTGTGTGGCCTTTGCCTAGCTTAGAAGAATGAAATTTGCTAAGGTTTGTTTCCAGTCTCAACAATCATAGCCCCATACTGTCAATCTGGTGCTAATTTCCTTGTGTGGTTTAACTCATACAATCCTCAGAAAGGCCCTATGAGAGAGTTTCTATGATCATCATCATCCCCATTTTATAGATGAGAAAACTGAGGCTTAGAAAATCCCCTCACAGGCAATAGAGGGCAGAGCTCAGATGTGAATCCAGGTGATCTGGCTCCAGAATTTGTGCTGACAGCTGCCGGGCTAGACTTCCACCCAGGCAAGCTGAGTTATTGACCCCTACTGAAGTCCTTTCAAAACTGGAAACAGGTTCCCAAAGGGGTGAAAATGGTGACAACCATACAATAACAGCATTAGCAACAGCCGTGTAAGGATTCAGCAAATATTTTTCCTAAAATGTGTGCTTAAAAGAAGAATCATGTGTAGGTCAAATGTGAATGCCTCTACCGAAAGTGACTCACGGTACATAAACATCTGACCATACCCAGCCTCATGTCCAATGATCATCACCCGGATGGGCTGCCCAGACATACCTGGCTCTTCAGAGGAAGCCAAGAGAGAACCATTGTATTTATTTCCCATCTGGATAAAGTGAGCTCTGTCTAATCAAAGAAAGTCATCTTCCTTTATTAAAAAACAACAACAACAGCAACAAAACCCAAACACCTAAGGTAAAAGCTTGCCACCGGCTTCTTGGAATTATTTGTGTTTAACTAAAGCTGTTTGCTGTTTTGCTCTGTTGATCTGTTTGTTTGGAAAGAACCTGCCGCTTCCCATCTTGGTGATCCGCCTCAGTGGCTGTGCCTCCATCCCTGATGTCTAGGGTCATTAAGAGGGAGAGGAATGGTCCCTGCATGTGTCGATTCCTGGCAGTGACTTCCACTGAGTGCCATCACTTTGCCGACTGTCCACCCCAAGCCCAAGCCCTGTGGACGATGCCCCTGTGTCTCCCAAAGCCCCTGCCTTTCCCTGGAAACCCCAGAAGCTCAGGCCCCTCTGTGCATCCACTGCCTCTCTCCCTGCAGGGACCATCCACTGCTTCTGACCAGCAAGGAAGGCTGACTCCCTGGTCCCTCCTGACCCTCTGTGTCTTTCCCAGGACCCCTTTTCCGAGGTGCAAGGCTTCAAGCCACCAAACCTCCCCAGGTGTTTGGAGTCTGCAGCATTTCAGTCCCATGTTTGCTTTTTATGAAAGAGAAGTGATCCCCTCTGCAGAATATTAAGTGGCTCAGGCAGCTTTGGGAAGCAGAGCTGCTAATCCGCCGACATCTGCTGCTTATATGATCTTGGCGCCTGGCAGCCCCGCACCTCCTCTGCCCCCACCCGGACCCTTCCTCATCTTCCCAGTTGAGCTCCGGGACATTGAGGCAGAGAGGGAGATGATGAGGGATTCAGGCTAATCCACCATTCTTGCCTGATGGCAGGGACTGGAATAATGACCTCCAAGTCCCCTCTGAGGCCCAGGGGCAGAGAGGCCTGAGCACAGTGAGCAACCTTGGGCCAACCCCTTCCTCTCCTGGGCCTCAGCATCCTCAGTACCTAGAGACGAGGATGAGCTGCATGGAGTCCAAGGTCCAGTGCACCACTCCCAACGGCGCCTCCTCTGGGCCAGGAAGACTCCCATTCACACGCCACACCTTTGCATGAGCTGTTCTCCCCACTGGGGATGAGCTCCCCCTGCCCTCAACCAGTCCAAGTCCTGCCAGCCTTCAAGGCCAGTTCCAGACTCAAGCCCTCCATGAGGCCCTTGCTGGCTCATCTGTATAGAGAGCACTCCTGTTACTCCTGCTGTCTCTGGTCACCATCATCTCCTCTGCTCACCATCATCTCCTCTGCTCAATGCATAGCCTCCCAGGGCAAGACCAAGTATCTGTAGCCCAGCTCGGGGCTGCATATGCAGCTAGACAATGCAAGCTCTAGGGTTCACCAAGGCTGGAGATGGGGATTGGCACTGTCAGAGGGCCAACCCAGAACAAAGCTTCCCTGTCCTCCTTCCTCCCAGCCTGGTCCCCAGCCAGTCTGGGCACCAAGGCCCTGCCTGAGCTCAGAGCACCTCAAGGGTTCCTGAAGATGGAAGAGACTCAGGTCCTGGCAGGAGGAAACTCACAGAGTTTTGATCCTGCAATAAAACCCATATTCAATTGACTTTGTAACATTTACAGAACAACCCATGAATAAGTATAAATCAATACTCTAAAAACAGGATGCCCAAGAGCTCCAGAGCACAACCGGCTTCCTGGAGAAGGTGGACTTTGAACCAGGACTTGACGGACAGAGCTCACACTTGCAGAGATAGAGGAGGATGCATCCAGGGAAGGAAAGAGATTTGCACAGAAGTGTGTATTAGTTTCCTACAGTTGCTGTAACAAATACCAGACTGGCTGGCTGAAATGATGGGAATTCATTTTCTCACAGTTCTAGAGACCAGAAGTCCAAGATCAAGGTGTTATTAGAGTTGTTTTCTTCCAAGGGCCATGAGAGAAGGCTCTGTCCTTGGCATGTAGATGGCTGTCTTTTCCCGTGTCTTTACATGGTCTTCTTCCATATGAGCCTGTGCCCTCACCTCCTCTGCTTATAAGGACATCAGCCACATGGGATTAGGGCCCACCCCAATGGCTTCATTTAATCTTAGTTACCTCTGTAAAGGTCCTATCTCCAAATTTAGTTGCATTCTGAGGTACCGTGGCTTAGGGCTTCAACAGATGAATTTTGGGGGAATGCAGTTTGGCCCATAACAGTGTGGATGTGGTTCTGCTTCATCTAGGTGCCTTTACGTAGTAGATTGATGAGCTGCTCCTGTGTGCCTGGCATTGCACAAAGCACTGGGCTTCCAAAGGGGAGGATGACTTGCCCCCTGTCCCGTCAGGGGGCCCCCTGGAAGAAGCAGAAGACCTGAAAGGGGGCAGAGACCGTGGGTTGATGAGGACAAGGGGTCTGCTCCAGGGTTAGGAATAGGTGGTCCCAGCTCCACCTGGAGGACATAAAACCCCCCTCCCTGTGAGCCGCAGGGCCCCAGCTCCCCTAGTAACCCTCCCTCCATGCTCCTGTCCTCTCCCCAGTGGGAAGAAGCCAGGGCTTCAGGGGAATGTGTTGGGGCCACCAGGTATCTCCCCTCGAAGAGGCCTTCTGCAGGCCAGATTTATACCTAGGGAAGGAGGAGGGAAACCAGCACTCCTGCATCCCATATTATCCTCCCAGCATTGGCAACACCCCAAAAGGCTGAGAGGAATCTGAGGCTCAGGCTGGAGCTGGTCATGCCCCCTCTGCTGACACCTCCTCAGGAAGGGGGTGACTGGCATCTCTGGATGAAGGCTGTGCTATAGCAAGGGTGGGGGTTTGGGGGTGGCGCTCTTCACCTGGAGGAGGTATAGACCAGAGGAAGAAGGTTGCAGGTGGGATAGAGGTTGTGGCCAGGTAGTGGCTCAGGGGTGACCCTGGGTCTCAGACCTCTCTGTCCCCTCCTGTCCTTCCTTGTGCTATCCTGGCTTCTGGGAGGGCAGCTCCCTGCAGGAAACGCCATCATAGGGATAGGTGCAGCTGGCAGGGCTTGGGGGTGACTTGCCACTGGGCTGCTCACTGGCTCAGTGACTTTGGGCAGGACTTGTTTGATCTCTTGAGGCCTCAGTTTCCTCATCTTTACCAAGGGAATAATAACGTCCACCTTCCAGGGTCACTGTGGGGACCCTGGTATTAAACAGGCAGTAAGTCCTGGCTCGAAGCCCTTGACAGTGAGAATGGTCTATCAATATCAGTTTCCCTACTGGAGGCAGCCTCAGGCTCCCACCACTGGCCCGCTGTGGCCTGTCCTGCCCCATCTCTGCCTCTGATGATGTTCAGAACAAACACACACTCCAGAAGGTGCTTCCATGCTCAAGGCCACCTCCATGCCCAGAGTGGGGCCAAGAGCTCCCTCTGGTCCTTCCCTCCCAGCCCCCACATAAGCCTCTACCTTTGCATTCATCCTTCCAGAGAAGCAGCACGATGCTGCAGCCGTCTGCCCTGCCTGGGAGCTGCAGCCAATCCCAAAGGGTTGGGATTAGGATGCTCGAGGAACCCAGAACCCAAACGGGTCTGAGCCTCTTCTCGACAGCTCCTCTCCAAACAGTCCATCCATCTCTGAGCACCAGCCAGAGGCTCAGGGCGAGGGCTCTTGAGTTGAGAGCTTGCCAAGGAGAGGGCTTAGAGTGCAGTGTAAACGAAGCCAGAGCGAGAAGTGCAAATGAGTTGGTTCAAAGATGAAGTCGCTAAGGGAACTCTGTCTGGGAAGCAGCCTACAGTGGGGCCCATTGGCAGGGTAGTAGCACCGTCCTCAAGCTCTGCAGTCAGCCTGGCCGGGCTCGAATCCTGTTCCCCTGTGTCCTGCCAAGTTACTTAACCCGTTTATGCCTCAGTTTCTCATAGCTCAAGCGGGTGTGATGCTAGCACGTAATTCTCGAGTGCCGAGAAGCTAATCTAAGTGGCACATGATGGGTACCTGATAAATGTTGGTCATTATAATGATCTCATTCGATGTTGGGAAGGCAGAGATAAAAGTCCCACATCCCTAAATACAGTCTGCTTCCAATTCTCTAGCAACAGGCTGTCTCCTTGGCATATTTTCTCTGCCTGCTTTTCTTTACTCCTCCAAGCCATCCTGAGCTTTGTGTTAGAGTTTAGCAGGATTTTATTTTTATTTATTTATTTGCTTGGAAGAGCTGAGCTCCTGGTTGCCTCCATCAGTGCAGAGAGGATGCACTTCTAATCCCCGATGGCATGGGGAGCTCGGCAAGTGTGAGTGGAGGATGCAAGCGAGAGAGCTCGAATGAGCCCGGGAAGTGGACTGTGGGGCATTTGGCAAGACTCCCTGGGGGACAGAGGTTCTGTGCTCCGGCTCAGTACACTCAGACCTGCGCCTCGACCGTTGGCTACCCGGCCATCAGCCGGCAATGTGGACGGCCACCCCCTCCTCAGGAGGGTCCCCTGCGCCACTCCAGTTTCAATGCATGACACAGATGTCATGAGTCCTTGCCAAGCTGCCTTAACATGAGGGAGTTCTATCTCAAATATGTTGCACAAATGAATAATAAAAACAAAGGAAAATTACCCTCTTTATTGAAACTCATTTTATGAATAAAACAATTATTCTGGTAATTGAAAAAATGTGTCGTTAAATTAAATGCAGTGGTTCCTATTAAAATTTTAGTGCGTTTCTGCTGCTGCCGGCTAGAGGCTGGTAATTATAGACGAGAGTTTCGCTTTCTCTTTATTGTTTTTTAATCTCTCTGTGCTGCGGCTCTCCGACAATATTTTATGTCAAAGAGATTTAGAGCTGGGCCCCAGACAGGGGGGACATGCTGGCCGAGGGGTGGGGGCAGGGGTGGGGACTGCAGCGGCATCTGCCTGACTCTAGGTTGCCTTGCCACCCTGGCTGTCTCACAGTCTTGGTTGGTCTCTTCACCCATCTATCAGTCTGGTGGCAGCCAATCACAGCCCCCTGAATCTAGTGCCCGCCCCTCGCTGACCCTCTCTTTACTCAAAAGGAGTTGGAGAGGGAAGTGAAGCCTGGACTTGTTATCCAGAGCTCCTGGGTCTCAGCTTCCTGCTGGAAGCTGAGTTTGGAAAGCAGCGGGGTGGGGTGGTCTGAAGGGCCCCCTGCCCTTAGGGGGACAACTAGGCAAGGTTGCAGAAGCTCTGCGTGTGTAAGCACCGTGAGGGCAGGGACCACGCCTGTCTTGCTCGCTGTGGCGTCCACAGCTTCCATAGCAAACAGTGTGTTGGAGGCTTTTAATCCATGTTAAGGAAGGAAGGGAGGGAAGGAGAAAGGAACAGCTGTATTAGAGCCTGCTTGGTCCAGGAGGGGTTAGGTTGAGGAAAAGGTGGGAGAATGGCCTAGAGAAACTTGGGCTTCCTTTCCAAGTCACCCCTGACACCAGAGATGGAAGGAGGGAGAAAACCGAAGGCCTCAGCCGCTCTGCTCCCTCCCCATTCCTGGCAGGAGCTGCGAGGCTCCTGGGCTCACTTAGACCGTCAGTGACTCCCCGCAGTATGTTATATGTCTCTGGTCCAGGCTGAGTTTCTGTTCTTTGTCTGGGAGATTAAGCTCCTGGTGGGCAAGGTCTCTGGCCATGCAACCTGCCACGGGGAGCTTGATGAATCGGGCTGGGGTGGGACGGTGTGGGCATTTATCACTAAGGCACCAGGAGCTGGTGGGGAGTTGGCCGCCATCGCCCAACGGTGTGGGAGGGAAGGCAGGGTGCACATCGAGTCCCCGGCTTGCGTGCTTTGTGGCTTCAGGCTACCACATCAACCCACTGTGTCCTTCCTGGGCTGTGACCTCTCAGGTCCTTTCCTTGTCCTGCCTCTGCTCTGTCCTGTACCACAGGTGGCTGTCTTCCCGGCTTCCCGGCTTCCCAGGCTCCCAGGTCAGCTGGCTTCAGGTTAGGTTTGGCCAGTGGGAGGCACGGGCAGGAGACAGGAGGTGGGAGGGAGAGAGAAGGTGGGGTCTCTCCCTTCCCTTCTGCCTCCACTGGCTTCCTTGAAGCAGCTGCGTTTGGCCCATGACTCCAGCTCCCTGTGGATGGGTGACTTGCCCTGGGCTCCTAACAACCTCACTTCCTCCTGGACCCCTCCAGCCTAGGGATGTAGAGGCCTCTTGTGTCACCAATCTCTGGGTTACCTCACTGTCTCCTGCTGGGCTTCTCAGCTGACTATCACCTGCAATCAGTTCCCTGTAGCAAATTCCTTCTGTGCGAGTATAGCCAGTAGTTTCTGCTTTCTTGATTGGACTCTGACTCTATGCCAACCTCCTTAACATCCCAGAAAGGGACGTGTGGCAGGAAGCTGCAGGGTAGGGGTGGGGGAATGGGAGAGGGTCAAAAGCTCTGTGGCTTCCTCGGGTCCCTGCTGCCCTTCCACCACCACCCTGACTGCCCCACCACCCAGGGTCTCTGTGCTGCGGCCCTCCACCTTTCCAAACAAGTGGCTGCTCATGTCCAGCCCATTCTAATTATCCTTTTGGTGCTAATTCATCCACACTAGGACAGCATCTCATTTTGGCAGTAATTGAGCTATTTTCCCAGTGGGACAAAAGGCTAGCAGGTTAGGGGTCCCTTCCTGGGGATGTAGCATTAGCAGCATATATTTCAGAGCCGTAAACCCTAGAGCAGAGTTGCTGGGAGGCCGGGGAGAACCAGTGGCTCCTGCCCCTGCAGTCTGCCACCTCCCTGACCCCTGGCCGCCTGCTGCAGCGGGCTCAGAACTCCATCAAGCATATTTCCAAGCCAGGCCAGCTCAACCTGACCTGGAAACCGTCAGGAGCACTAGATCAGGAAAGAGCCCAAGACAAGCCACGCAGGAAAGGGGCAGGTAGGGAGGGGGCCTGGCTGGTGCAGCCAGAGGGAGAAGCCCAGGGCTCGGCGTCCCCAGGACACAGTGCAGAGCAACTGGAGGGGTGCATTAGTGTCTTGCATGCATCTGCCTCTCTGCACCCCCGGCGGCCCTCACCGACGGTCTCATTCCAGATTCTGGTCACCACCACCCCTCTACCTGGTTATGACCAGGTCCTACTTGGCCTTCCCCACTACGTTGCAGCCAGAGTGATCTTTCTGATACAGAAATCTGATCTGTTGCTGCCGAAACCCTTCAGTGCCTCTCATCATGTCACCTTGCTCACATCTTGAACCCCCCCTCACCCCTCTCCTTGTCTCTGCCCACCATCCCCTCTCCCACACACTGTGGCTGATGGGACCTGCCGCATTCTCTCTGACCGAGTTGCTGCTTGTGTGTTCACCTCCCCTAAAACTTGCCCCCATCTCTGCTTCACTGACTCCCATCCGTCCTTCAGGGCTTGACTTAGACACTCCCTCTTCCAGGAAGCCTTCCCTGACCCATCCAGCCCCACCTTCTTCCCCCATAGCATGACACCTTACCAAGCCTTCCTCTTCCTTTGGTCTATGAGCAACTTGAGGGCAAGGGCTGAATCTTTGTTTGCAATTCCCAGCACATGCCAGGTGCTCCAGGAAGGGTTTTTGGGTGAATGGATGAGGGATCACATCTCTTAACTGAAAATGAATTAATCAAGTACAAGCTAAAGGGCAAAGAGTACTTGCAGAGCTTTGAGTCTTGAGGAAGTGATGGGAAGCTTTCTTCAACAGTGAGCAGCCCAGGTGGTTGGCAGCTGCTCCACAATCAAGGCGGGCTGCCAGGAGGAGGCAATTGCCTCTTCTCTTCCCACTCCTCTCTCCTACTCCTCCCTGCTCCTCACTCCGGCTTCTCTGCCTGCCTAAAAGCTTTCTCACAAATGAAAATTGCTGCTTGCTGGGTTTTTCCTTCTGCAGGAAAATTGTTCCTTTATCAGCCAGCGACAGGGCCAGGGTGGGGGCTGCCGGTGCCCAGCACCTCAGCCAACAACAGGAAGGCTGATGGCATCATTTGGACAGGAGTCCTTGACGTGTCTCTTCAGGAGGCAGCCGGGGTCGTCATTGAGACTCTGAGTGGTGCTGAGAAGGAGAGCTGACAGCTTCAGCGGCTGGCGTGGATGACGCATCTTGGGGTATCTGAGAGAGTAACTGGGGCCAGAAGGAGGCTGGGCTGGGCTCCAGGGAAGCCACCTTCCAGCTGCCCTCCTTGGGATAGCAGCAAGCTTAAGTGTACAGGCCCAAGGTCCCCACCATGCAGAGCCTGGTTGGTGAGAGAGAAGCCTGATTTCCTCCCCCTCCACTTCCCCCAGACAGTGTGCAAGGACTGGGCAGTGTCCAAGGACATTTCCTCCCCAGGGAGGAGACAGGCTATCCAGGGCCTCTTGGGAGCAGGGCACAGTGGGAACCGCAGCAAGCTTGGTCTGCAGAGGGAGCCCAGCACTCCCAGCTTCTGTGCCAGTTAGACCTTGGCATCGGTTTCTATGTCCCACAAATGGGATCAGGATTGTCTGTCCCCTGCCCCAGGAGGAGTAATCATCCTGTGGCCAGGAAGCTGCAGGGGGAGCTTAGAGAGCAGCAGGGAAGCAGCTGTGGGGCAGCAAAAAGGGCATACATCCCAAGATTGAATGCCACCACTGCCACTTCCTAGCCCCGTGACATTAGTGTGTGACTTAACCTCTCAGCCTCAGTTTCCTCAATCTGTAAATTGGGCCATTGATAAGGTTTGGCTCTGTGTCCTCACTTAAATCTCATTTGGAATTGTAATCCCCCCATGTTAAAGGTGGGGGGCCTGGTGGGAGGTGATTGGATCACGCTGTTCTCGTGAGTTCTCAGGAGATCTGAAGATTTAAAAGTGTGTGGCACTTCCCCATCTCTCTCTCTCCTGCCCCACCATGGTAAGACATGCTTGCCTCTTTCCCTTTGCATTCTGCCATGATTGTAAGTTTCCTGAGGCCTCCCAGCCATGCTTCCTAGGAAACCTGCAGAACTGGGAGTCAATTAAACCTCTTCACTTTGTACATTACCCAGTCTCAGGTAGTTCTTTATAGCATTGTGAGAATGGACTAACACAGCCATGAAGAACACTTCAGCAGATCTGATCAAATGAGATCAAAAATCTAAAAAGCATCCAGCACAGCCCCGGGCCCCCTGAACTGCTCAAAACCGGCTTTTTCCTTTGCCTTCCCTCCCTTCTGACCAAGAGCATGAAGGAGAACATGGGAGACCTTCTGAACATCTTCGTGGTGTCTCTGCCCTGTCTGGGGTGGTACAGACAGGCCCCGTTGGGAGGTGGGGAATGGGACACAGGACTTGCTGAGTCTCCACTGTCCCCATCTCCCCATCTGCACTCTTGGGTGGTTCCCTTGCTGCAGACCAGCCCTGTTGGAGCTGGCAACGTACATGCAGCACAGAGGGGTTCGTCCTGTCCCTGGGCACAACGGTTGGTCTAGCGTCAGAGCCTTTTACCCAATCCAAGCCCAAAGCCTCCGTGTCTTCAGTAAATCAAGGGCTGCAGGTCACTCATCCCTATTCATAAAATCACAGAAGCAATAAACAAATGACAGCATGGAAGGACCTTTAGGCTCCCCTCTCTCATCCCCTGATTGCAGGTGAGGAAGTTGAGCCCTAGAGACCTGCCTGCCCTGCAGAGGGGGCGTGGCTTAGAACCTTGCAACTTGCCTAGGTCTCGAGGGAGTGGACTCTGTGAGACACTGACTCTATCACTTGCAGCTGTGTCCAAAAGAGGAGACTTGGCTAAAGCCAGACCAGATGCCCTAGATAGGGCAGGCTAGGACCAACCAGCCTGACTCAGGGGGATGCATGCAGGGGAGGGAGGGAAGCACCTGGATCAGTGCCTGGCTCCAGAGTCAAGTCAGCTTTCCCAGTGTGGCGGCAGGACAGCACAAGGACGTGGCTAAGAGTGCAGACTGGGGGTCCCAGGGAATCTGAGTTTGCATCCCAGCTCTGCACCTGTCTACACCATCCCTGCACCTCTCTGAGCTGTGCTGTTCTCAAGACCCTGATAACTCGAGTGGTTGGGCATTTGAAAAATCAGTCCGCTTATTCTGAAATGTACCTTCCCTACCAGATCATAGATCTTGCCATGTCAGAACTGAAAGGGACTTTGGGTCACCTGGCCAGGTCACTCCACAGACCCACAAGGCCCCAAGACCCAGAGACAGGAAGCGAGGTCTCCCCACCACCATGCCAGGGGGCCACACCTGCTGCCCAGGCCAGGCCATGGCCCCAGGCAGGCCTGAGAGGGACCTTGCCCAGACACCTTGCTCCCTCTGATCAGCCAGAGAGGATGCAGTGTGGCCTGTGTGGTGAGTGGGCTGCAGTGTGGCCTGCCTGGTGACCTGGGGTGGGGGCCCTTCCCTTCTCTGGCCGAGGCTGTTCCACTGTCTCCTGCTTTCTCTGCCCTGCCTTGCAGCTCCGTCCTCTTTAAGCGAGCCCCGTGCTGTAGCAGAAGCAGCTGGCCCAGGTGTCATTTCAGAGCGAAAGTGCCCATTAAACCACGACTGGCCGCCAGGCCCGTCCAGTCCCAGGAGCCATGTTCACAGACGTGTCAGCTAATGAACTAATTGATTCTTTCCTGCTCCGCCTGCACAGGAGAGAGGCAGGTCTGAGCTCTGCCTCCGCCTGCCTTCGGGGAGGGAGAAAGGCGGAGGGGGCAGCTGGGGAGGGTCCAGGCTTCCCATCTCTCTCTCTGTCTCTCCTCATCCCCTGCCCCTGACAGCACTTCTTCCCCCAATACTTTCCTGAAAAGCCCTTCTGGTGTCTTTTCCCCAACCCCTCCCTAGTCCCATCTTTTGAGCCCTGGGGTCTGAGTCTATGTAGGGATTGGCCTCATCTGAGTCCTAGGTTGCACAAGCGTCCTTGCTCTACAGCCTAACTGCTCCATACCCTGGCCACCTCCCAACTTGTCTGACCCAACCCAATCCTAAGAAGCAGAGGAGGAATTGGCCCCAGCTGCCTGAGAGACCCTCTCCCAGCCCCCAGGCACACTGTGAGGTTGGTGGAAGAATGAGACCAGAACTAGTCCTGGACAGACAGGCTGGGCATCCCAGGGCAGCTTTGCAGCTCTAGGACACCCTCCTGAGAGTAGCTGATGGTTGCATCATCCAGCCCAGTGGGGACTTCCATTAATTGGCTTTAATCTGGTTGGAGGAGCAGCTGGAAATGGCAGTGCTGTCCCCCAATCTCCTAGTGTGACGTATGTGATCTGCCTTCTGAGGCCCCAGGCTGTGGTGGGTGGAGGTGGGGACTCCTCTGTTTCTGGTCCCTTTGCTTTCAGCAGGGCATGTGTAGCTCAAATGCACCCCTTCTCTCCCTTCCCTGGCCCTTCTTCTTGCACCTTTCCCCTCAACCCCCTCATCTCTAACCCCTACCACCAGTGTCTCTCAAGTAGCTCGTGTGTGGGTGCGTTCATTTAGGAGGAAAGTCTCACTGAGGTGGCGACACAATCACTCTCCACAGGGTCCCCCTCCTGCCGTGGGACCCGACCCACATACAGTAGGGGTGAGTCAGGGGCAGGACAGCAGGCTGGGCAGCTGGGGAAGAAACCCGGTGGGGTCGAATGAGTCCAGCAGGGACGAGCTCCCTGCCGTTCATTCTCTAAAGGAAGGGATTTCCAGGGGAGGGAAACCCCAACAAGATACAGAGGCCATGGCCCCCAAGGTGGCCTTCCTCCTTGGGACTCCACTGTGTGTGTGTGTGTGTGTGTGTGTGTGTGTGTGTGTGTGTGTGTGTGTTGAGAATGCTTTATTAGGCGAAACCACATACTATGAAAATCTTTAAAATGCAACAGGAGGGGGCCCAAGGAAGAAGGAGTGGGGGCCCAAGGAAGGAGTGGAGGCTCAAGGAAGACAGAGTGGGGGCCCAAGGAAGAAGGAGTGGAGGCCCAAGGAAGGAGTGGAGGCCCAAGGAAGGAGCCTTGACAAGGGGGTGTGCTTGGGAGGCCTGTCTCTGCAGAAGACAGGTCCAGGGAATGAAGGTCCCAGTGACCTGAGATCTGTAATTCACTCCCGACAGTGAAGGACCTGCTGCCCCAGCAGCCTGGATGAAGAGCAGGTCCTGGCATGGGCGTTGCACTCCCGAACTCTGACCCCAGCTGCTCCCTGCTTCCCCTCAAAAGTGTCATGGAAGCCATTTCCCCTCCCTGATCGGTTTCCTCCCTGTGAAATGAAGAGGTTAAGTTAGATGCTTTCTGAGGTGATTCTTGGCATGATTTTGACATGATGTGACTTGATTCTGGGACTGCTAGGTAATTCAACCCTCCATCCACTGTCCATCCATCTATCCATTATCCATCTGTCCATGTATCCATTCTGTCCATCCATACACATGTGCATACATACACATATTCATCCATCCATCTGTTCATCCATCCATCTGTCTTTCCTTCTTTCCATCCATCCATCCATCCACTCATCCATCCAATAAGTGGAGAACCTTCTTTCTGCCAGATCCCATTGCAGACTTTGACAGTGACACAATGATCAATGTGCCAGGCAAGTCCCTGTCCTCACAGAGCTCAGCGCGAGTGGGGAGACAGGCAAGGGAATGGCAGTGATGATGCTGTGAAGAGGAGGAACTATGAGAACAACATGGCAGACCTCAGTCCATCCACTGGGGAGTCAAGGAAGGTTTCCTGAAGGAAGTCACTGAAGCTGCAACCTGAGGATGACAGGGCTAGGCCAGCTTCACAGTTTGTTGTGGGAGTTTAAATGAGTCCATCGAAGACAAAGGATGTGGAAAGCCTCTGTACATACAGGGGACCGTCATTATGGGATAAACCTTTAGCGTCTCCTTGCCTCCAGGTGCCCTGACCTTTGGCCACATGAAACTATCTCCTGTGTCCCAAACACACTGTGCTCATGTTACCGCCTTTCCACTCATCTTCAAGACCATGCTGAAGGGTGACTTCCTCCGTGGAGCTCTCCTGGTGTCCCCTAGCGTCCCTCTGCCTGCAGTTTAAGAGCACTTGCATCTCTCTCTGAGTGTCTGCCTTCTCCCTGTGATGAGTGTCTGGGACCCATGGGCGGCCTCACCCAGGAGGCACTCAGTTCACACTTGCAGAGCGGCATCACCCAGGGATGGAGGCTGCCTTTCCGCCTGCACCTTGGGGTTCCCGGAGGCAAGCCTGGCCCTTGTGCCTCTCCTAGCGGGAAGCTGGTCAGGTTGGACTCTGGAAGAAGGTGGGAGGCTGGCCTGCCCCGTTCCCCAAGGGCAGTGCCCATGCACCAACCTGGGCCAGTAGCTCTTCTCGGGCTCGGACTCGTGGCCACATCTACATCAAGGTACACTTGCCCAGCCACATCCCTTGTATGAATAACTCCAGTGTCGATTGCCGGAAGAGTCTGGGGAAGGTGATATTTTCCTCTGAAGAGTGGTTCTTTGTCTAGTGGGAGGAGGAAGCGATCATTGGGCTGTCGCTTACGTAGACTCTGCTTCTGCATATGGAAGAATAGGGATGGGCTGTGTCACACACCTGTCCTCGGGGTGGGGAATCCTTTCCCAGGGGATGTGAGTAGCATGGCATCTGCCCTGGTGTGCCTTCTTTGAGGACATCGGAAGGACAGCCCCACACACACCACACCTGTGAGGGTGCAGGCACCATTACTGCGTCAACCCTAGGGAGGGCAGGCCATCCCACTCCAGCCTCTCCTCCTCCTCCCCTTCCCAGCCCTTCTGGAGTCCCCACATCCTGGATGAAAGGGCAGGGAGCTGAGTGTCCCCAGTCAATGGAAGGCTGCTGGTCACTCATCCCTATTCGTAAAATCCCAGAAGCAATGAACAAATGACAGCTGGGAAAGACCTTCGGATTCCCCTCTCCCATCCCCTCTCTTGCAGATGAGGAAGCTGCGCCCTGGAGGGGACCTGCCTCTGCTGCAGAGGTGGCGTGGGCCTAGAACTTGTGACCGGCCCCCATCCCAGGACTCACACCAATCTCCCCGGATCCCAGTCACGCACTCCAGGGCCTGGGGAAGGGTGTCTTATAAATGTCCTCACTTCCGGGTGCTTGTGGGGCTGCAGTCATTTCTGGGCATCTCCTGCCCTTTCTGGACTTTAGCACCTAATTTTATATTTGATATTTTGTGTTCTTAAAGAGGGCCACCAAATGGCATGAGTTTCAGGCCTGTTGCAGGCCCAGGGAGGGAGACCAAGTGTCCTCGGGTCCCAGCCTGGCCCTGCCAGAGGCCCCGAATCCCAAGACCCCTCCACTGCTACCTCTCCATGGCTGACCCTTCTCCTGGGGCCTTGCTCTCCCCTTGCTGCCTCATAATCCTGCCCTGCCTCCACCCCTCCTTGTTGAGGGGACAGAGGCCCAGCCTGCCCAGCAGCGCACTGCTCACTGAGGGCCCCGTGCTGCCCGCCAGGCCCCACCTGTTCACTGAGGGTCCCGCAATGCCCCCCGGGCCCCGGCTGTTCACCGAGGGCCTCGCAATGCCCACTGGGTCCCACCTGTTCACTGAGGGCCTCGCAATGCCCCCCGGGCCCCGGCTGTTCACTGAGGGCCCCATGCTGCCCCCCGGGCCCCGGCTGCTCATTGAGGGCCCCGCGATGCCCCCGGATCCTGGCTGGAGTTTGCTTGTTGCAGGTTTCTCTCATTCCTGCTAAGCTGTTTCACCAGCCCCCTCCACCAAGCGGGCGCCCAGGAGGCCAAGTCAGGGCTGCTGCAGGCACATACAGATGGGACGACCCCTGCCCTCTCTTGTAGCACCCCCTCCATTGCAGGAGCAGCCATCCCCACCGGGAGCTGCCCCTGCTGCTGTCAGGCAAGTCACAACCTCAGCTTTGTTCTCCCAGCCGTGCTGGTCGATGGGAACCCACCTCAGAAGGCACCAGGGGTGGAAAGCGTGGAGGGTCAGACAGAGAGACACAGCCCCCAGAGAGGGACTTGGGGCCAGCACACTGCGTGCACTGTGATGGGATGGGCCAGTCCCAGGTACTTTAGACATCCCTAGAAGCAGAGAATCCAAAAATACAACCTCACCATTGTATGACACTTGGCAGTTGGCAACACGCACTTCACAGACGCTGCTTTATTTAATCCTTGTCGCGATGCTTCTGTAAAAGAGATGCCATTGTCACTGTTTATCAGCAGAAGAAGCTGAGGCTCAGAGAGGTTCGGGGCTGTCCTCAGGGCACATAGGCAAGAACAGGCCTGGACTTGCATCCCAGCCTAGGTGGTTACCACCAAACCACGAGCCCGATTGACTAGGATCTCCCACTGGGCTCTAAATACATTTCGAATATTCTGTAGCTGGATTCTGTTTGTGCCAAGCTGCTTTTAATTCAACGTCCGCACATTCCTGTCACTCAGCACAACTCCGCCCTGAGCCCCCTTCCTTCTGCCGCTATGCATTCTGGGCAAATTCATTTTCACATCAAACCAAACAAAAGCAGGCGAAATCAGGAAGGTAAACATGCCACAAGAAATGGAGAGCCAGCAGGGAGAGATGGAGGGACGGTGGAGCGAGCTCTGGCCTTGACGTCGTCATGAAGTGGACCATGGGCACTCACCTCTCTACACATCTCAGGGTCCTTGTCTGTGAAATGGGGGTGGTGCGGTATTGTCCTGCTAAGACAGAGGTGAGGATGTCGAGAGGGGATGGGATGGAGTACCCAGCGAGGCACCTGTGTGCTAAGTGTGCTGTCCAAGCTGGCCTTGGTCCTTCTGATGTCATCTGCGGCTTGGGGATGAGCCATGCCCCACATCCGCTCCACCAGCAGGGAGAGCCTGGCTCTGGCCTGGTCTACCTTTTAGAAGGGTGGAGACCTCCTAGCAGGCAGCTGTTTCCACACACTGCAGCCCATCCCCTGCAGACCCCAGGGCACCTCCTTTTGCTGGTGCCCCAGCCCCCTGGGGCCCAGCTGCCTCTCCCCAGCCAGAGCTGTCCTCACAGCTGCTCTGAGGGTGCTCATACCACTTTGGCCAGGAGCATGGGAGGGGTGCCCCATGTTGGGGGCTGGGCAGACATCCACTCTCAGGGGGCCTAGCAGCTGCCCATTGGCAGCTTGATGGCCGAGACCACATTTGCCGGTGAGTGCTATAGGGGAGGCTGGGGTGTACGGTGTAGCCACAACTACAGGGCAGGCTTGGCCCCAGCCCCTGCCCCAGGGAAGACTCCGGACCACCCAGTTATCTCTGTCAAGTGCTCACCTGCCTCCCAGGTAGGGCCTGACTTAGCGGTAGATTAACCACAGCCCACGAGGGGAGTGGCAGAGGACAGGTCACTGGCATGGATGCCCAAATGTGAGACTTTCCTACCAACTGATGGTTGTCCTCCCAGTTACCCTCCTAGCTAGCCTCAGTTTCCTCATTTATCAAATGGGAAGAGGCCCAAGGACCTTTTGGTGAAAGCAAGTGACATAGCACCAGGGTCATGCACAAAGCGTTTTGCTTAAGTGGGAGCAATAAATAAATAAACGTTATCCTCAGTTATAAAATGGGTATATGATATATATTATGTTATGGGTTTAATAGCAAATATCATACCTAGTCCCGTATTCCGTTAGGAGAATCACAGGGGTGATGAAAGACCCTGCTGAAGCTACAGTAGTCTCATTGCGACAGCAGGAAGCGTTGACGTTAGACACAAAGAAATACGTTTATTGTATTGGGGACTGTGTGTGTGTAAAGTTCCAGTGTTATTGGAGAATGAAGTCAGGGATGGAATCCACTCCTGGGATTTGCAGTAACAAAGTCACATGCTCAGTGGCTTAGAACCACCGAAATAGATTCTATTGCCTTGCTGAGGGTGGGACGTGTGACCTCGGGGTGTCAGCAGGGCCCTGCTCCCTCGGAGGCTCTGAGCAGAATCCTTCCCCACCTCTTCCAGCTTCCGGTGGGGGCCGCCCATCCTGGGTACCCCGGCTCACAGCCGCATGACCCCGTCTCCACTGAGGGCCGCCCCCTGGGTACCCCGGCTTAGCCACATGACCCCATCTCCGCTGGGGACCGCCCATCCTGGGTACCACGGCTCAGCCACATGACCCCGTCTCCGCCTCTGTCATCACATGGCATTCCCCCCGTGTGTCTCTGCCCACATTCTTCTTCTCAGGACACCAGTTAAATTGTATTGGGGCCATCTTCGTGATGACATCTCAACTTGGTTACCTCTGCAAAGACTATTTTCAAAGAAGGTCACATTCACAGGTCCCAGGGCTGAGGGCTTCACTGTATCCTCTGGTGGGACTCAGTTCCACCCACAACAAGGCTCTTGCTGCCACCCAAGCAAAACGTTTCGTATGTGACTCCGATGCTGTGTCACTTGCTTTCACCAAAGGATCCTTGGATCTGAACCCTAGCTGTGCTTTCGCCCCCCACCACCCCCTAGCTCCCTCTCGCCTCTCCCCATCAGCGTCCCCATCTGGCCCGCCCTCTTCTGCTGGCCTCTGCCCACTCCTGGCTGTGCTGAGCTGAGCAGGGCTGATGTATGGCTGGGTGTTTAATCTTTCCCTTCCCGCTGACCCTGCCCCGGCGCTCCCGGACTGCCTCCCTCACAGACTTCACTTCCCTTTGATGACAGATGAATGATTTCTGGCTGTCCCCGTTAACGGTTGTTCTTTCTCTTTAAGGGGTCTGCTCAGCCTCTTCAGGGAGTGATGGCCAAACACATTTCACGCGACAAGGAAATATCCCCAAAGCTTCTCCTTAGTTCCTTGGGAGATTTGGGGTGCGGGACATACCCTGGTTCCTCTTCTCTTTGGGGATGGGGGCTTCTAAGGAACTGAGGCAGGGCACCGTGGTAAGGCCACTCCACCTGTTCTTTCTCCAGCCTTCTCCTGAGGTCACCTGCCCCCTTCCTCATAGAGGCTCACTATGTTCTAGAGAACGCTTCCAGGGTCTACAAAGGAGATCAGAAGGGCACCTGGTGGTTCAGAAACTAAGTGCCCTGAAGGTTAGAGCAGCAATGGGTGACCTCCTGGGCCCAGGGCAAGGGAGTCCAAAGGCCTGGCTTCTAGGCCCACTCTGCTGCTAACTGGTCAGTGCCCCATCTAGAAAGTGCTGACACTGAGGCCAAGGTGGGACTCCTAGCCTCTTAAGGCTGAGAAGAAATGGCTGTGGTATACACTGGGCACCCGCTAATGTGATTTCCTGTCCTCTTCCTCTCCTCTCCTCTGATCGTGGTAGAGTTGGGTGCTTCCAGAGGAATCACAGTGTTTCTCCGGAGCTGCCCTCCCTGAATCCCCAGTGTGGCCCTGGGTGGCCTGGGTGTAGGCGAGAACCTGTTTGATTCTGTTCATTTGGAGGCCACGAGGTAGTTTGCTCATCCGTTCGTCTTTTCAAATGTCACCTGTGTCCGTTTATTTTACTTATTTTTGTATTTATTGAAAGAGCTATCTTTGCACATTTTAAAGCCAGAGTCCTGGATTAGGGCTCCGAGGCCCCAGCATCACATGGTGAGTTTCTGGCAGAAGACCCGAAGTGATGCATTTAAAAGGAGACGGAGAGATGGGTGGGGGCCCGGGGGAGCTGGTAAGGGGAGTCGAAAACAAAGAAGAAATCGGAGCCTGGTGGAGCGGCTGGAGTACAGACTCAGGAGCCAGCAGACTGGCCAGCTGATTTGTATCTGGGTGGCTTTGGGAAGCTGCTTGACCTTTCTGTGCCTCAGTTTCCCTGTCGATAAAATCAGCACAATTGTGGCACCTACTGGAGGTCAGTCTGTCTGGCTTCTGAGTCTGTGCTATTACTACAAATATTCACTGAACCTTTCCTGCCAGGCCAAGCGCAATGAAAACCGCCATTCCTGGAGTCAGAAGTCTGTCTCCCAGGCGCCAGCTGTAAGTTACCTATCTACACTCTTACCATCTGCAGAATGGAAATAAAACCACCCATTCTGAAGAGATCAGTGGGGACTGTGTGCCAGGTCAGGTCAGTGCACAGGCGACCCCTCCGCACTCTTCATCCCGTTTTCTTTTAGCTATTGGGGGGTTTGTGAATGGGGAAACTGTTTTGTTATTCTTCCCCTGGTGTCATTTTTTATTTTCACTCATAAGGATGAGTTCAGGGTGCTTCCTGGCAAGACAATAGAAGAGCAAAGTGAATTTGAAGTGGGGAAACTGAGTCAATGCAGCAGGAGATGCACCATCGGATCGGCACATTGAGAAGGGCCTTCCTTCCCCCTGCTTAGGTGCAATTCTCCCTCCCTGAGTTGATTTCTGCCTCCTCCTCCATCCCAGGCTGGGCACATCCCCACCCACACAGGCTTCAGTCTGCTTTGGCAACCTGCTCATCCCCCCAAACCTCCCCCTCTCCCCAGCCCCCACGCTCCAGGCTGCAGAACCCACTTCTCCATCCCTTCCGCCCCTCCGCCTGCCTCTCCATTAGCAGATCTGGAGCCCGATGAAAGGAGCCCTTATGAGCTGGGTCAATAGATCCAACTTTGGGAGATAAAAGCATGGGGGCTGGGGAACAAAGTGGGAATCGAAGGCAGAGGAGGCTGGAGTCGGGGCAGAAGCGGGAGGTGAACCATCGAGTTCTGAAGGCCCCAAAGCGAAATCGACAGATTGGAAATCTGCTTTGATGGCCTCTCCGTTTATCTCCCTCGTTAACAGACGTGGCCATTTGGCAGGGGCAAGGGGAGCAGGGCAGGAGTTTGGCTGAATTTCAAGTTTGATATCTCAGGGCTCACAATCCATCGTCTCTTTGCATAAAAAGGGATTAATATCTGCGGCTGAGTATTAACCGAGGGCCCAGTCACACATGATGCGCGCGCACACACGCACATGCGTGCACATGCGTCGTGATCCTGAGCCGTCGCCTCTGACCAGCACCATGCTAAGATCCATCCTCACAGTCCCCAAAGCCTCAGGGTGAGCTAATGCTCCTGCACCCCAGATCTCACTCCTGCCCCTCCACCCAGCGGCCCTCCAACCTGTTTAGAGGGAGGCCTCCCTGTCCCATTATGTAAATAAAGTGCAGGGACAGACATGTTGATCCCATTAGGGGGATTAGTTACTCAGGAGGCCGAGATTAGAATATCAGCAGGAAGGCAGAGGAGGGAAGGAAGCGGGGCTGCAGTCTCCTTTGCCCTCTGGAGCCACTTTTGTAGCCCCCCCAACTTAAAAGAAGTCCCCAGTGGACCCTTGTCACCTGCCCCCAGCATGGCCAGGGGATGTGAGGCAGAAACTAGTTGTGCATTGCTTGCACATGGAGCCTTGGAGAAGGAAAGCAATGAGTGATTCTGCGGCGCCCCTCGCTGGCGTGGGGGCAGCGTGTTCTGCTGCCTCTAGGACAATAGCCAGCAGCCCCAGCTGTCTCTGTGTGGCCCCCCTGGTCAGCTCTTCCCCTGCCTGAAAAGACATCTGCACACTTAGCCCTGGTACAAAGAGAGGCGGGAGGTGCCCAGGTCACCCAGCCTGGACGCTTGGAGGGTGTTAGAGGGCAGAGAGGTGGGGGGTTCAGTGGAAGCCTCGGAAGGAGGCTGGAGAGGGGTTGGGGTGGAACACCAACAAGGAAGTAAGTCATAGCTTCTTCTGGGGCATGAAAAGAGCCTCTGAACTCCCAACACCGAATCCTCCACAACAGCACAGCCTGCAGCTGTCTGGATCCCAGTGACCTGCTTGCTGACCCAGCCCTCCCGCTAGGCCAGTGGTTCTCAAAGGGTGGCCTGTGAGGCAGCAGCATCACCTGAGAACTTGCTAGAAATGCAAATCTCAGGCCCCACCCAGACCTGCTATATTAGAGGCCGTGGGTGGGGCCCTGCACCTCTGTGGTCTAACAAGCCCTCTGGGAGATGCTGATATAGCCCAGCTGTGCTCTGGTCCATGAACTGCAGGGCGGGGAAATTGGGATTTGCTTGCTAGTGTAGGCAAAGCAGGTGGAACCAGGTAAGAGTTTCCAAGATCTGTGAAATCAGAAGAGGAAAAGTGTCAGGGTGGGCGTGGTCCTTATGGAGGGCATCCATCACCCCAGCCGCCCCCTGCCTTCTCCCCACATGAACAGTGATCATTCTGATCCAAGCAGCTTTGTGTGCCAGGAACTTGATTGGCCCCACCCAGGTTCCTAATCAGCCCCCTGCCAGCCACGTCCATAGATAGAGAGATTTCTGCTCCACACCCTTCCTTTGGTGATGGGCAGGCAATGGTGTGCCAGAGCCGGTGCTCACTGTGCACCTCTCTTCCCAGTCTGTGGCCCGTGATGTCCCACTGATAGCTTCAAATCAGCCATGGCTGGAGCATTTACACCAGGGAAATTGGCAATGGTGGGCAATCCGGGCTTTTTTATTTTTCCTGGGGAACAGGATGTTAAGTGTTCACCAGCACACGTGTGAGCACACATGTGTTGCCTGTGAAGCAAGACAGGGGAGGAAGGAAACAGTCTGTGTTCCCCAGGAGGCAGCCGGACTGCAGAGTGCCCCAACCCACCATTCGCCCAGCAAGTGCACACCAGTACCGGGCACCGTGCCTAAGATGAAGCCATCATGTCATTTGTCCTGTCAGCAACGCCAGGAGGGAGGGCGGACATCCCCATTTTACAGATGAGCTCAGAGAAGTTATGCAGCGCATTCTAAGCCGCGCAGCAGAAAGCAGCAGAAAGCGGCAGAAAGCAGCAGAAAGCGGCAGAGCGGGGATTGCAACCTGCGTGGCTGTGACTCCCATAATCCTGCTCTCAAGGAAGGTGGGACAGGAAATGTACGCAACCCATGCACAAGAGAGGGCAGCCCCGTGCTGTCGTCACACACGGATGAGGCTTGGCGTCGAGGCCACCTTCGGTTTCCTGGTCAGGGCTGTAGGGGATTGGCGGTGTCCTCTGGGATGTCACTGTGAGATGGGCAGGGAAGAGGTTCCACTCTTTCTCCTCCAGATTCCAGGATGTCCTGGGGACTCCTCCTCAAACTGTGCACTGAGGCCTGGGCTAGAGACCCCATCTGCCCCTTGGAGTCTCAGGCTGCCTCCCTCCTCCTGGGTTCGTTAGACCCAGCAGCGCGCAGATCGGCCAATCACAGAGTATCCGCACAGGGAGCCCTAGAAGATGCAAAGGAGTCCAGGGAGCCTGGCCCACTGCCTGCAGCCTACTGAGAAGAAGGGGAGTTTGGGTAATAGCAGCCGCTTTCCCCTAAATGAGAGGAAGAAAGATCAGGGCCTAGGCCTGCGCCACTCTCGGCTGTCATGCAAATGGATGGTTTCAATCCCAGGATGCAGTCACACCTCCTCACCAGAGCCAGCCAGCGCCAGGACTCCAAGACCTCTGGCTCCCCTCCACCGGCCTTCCCTGCTGCCCTGCCGGTCTCACGCTCTGCCTCTGTGCGTCTTCCTGCCCCTTCCTTTTGTGACTTGACTTCTCCTTCTCCTTCCTGTCTGTCTTTTCTCCCACCACCCCCCCATGCTGTCCCTGCACCCTCCACTCCATACCCCCCAGGCCTCGCAGAGCTCAGGCGTCTGCCGGCGTCACCTCTTTAGCGCTGCCTCTCTGTCCCAGGAATGCTTTTTTCCTGGTCCCTGCCTTGCCCCGTGCCACCCTCCTCCGAATTGTGGACAGCTGTGTCTCGCTGCCTACCAGCTATTTAATTCCACTCCCCTTTCCCCAGCAGCAGACCCACTCTTGCATCTGCTCGTTGATCCTCATTCATTCATACACAAGCATTCATTCCTTCAGCAAGGATGGACTGAGTCTCTCCTACCAGCCACCGCACTGCACTGTCCTGTGGTTGCTGAATAAAAGTGCAGACATCCCCAGGCTTCTAGGGGCTTACTGGAAGCCCCTAGGGTAGGGAGGAGGAGGAGGAAGAGGAGGGGAGGAGGCGGGGAAGGAGGAGGAGGGGGAGCAGGCGGAGCAGAATGGCGTCTTGGCTGCAAGCAGAGGTGCAGATGTTGCCGGCATCACTGTGCTTTTCCTGCTGCCGCATTGTGTTTGGAAAGTGATGAATTTCAGCACCAGCTAATTAGTCTCTAATTAGCAAGTGGAGTGTAAACAATCACAACAGATGGGGGAGAAAAGGCATTAGCAATAATGACCCTTCTTTGGGGGCAGAGTCTCAAAGAGGCACTTCCTTGAAGGAGCTGGAGGGCAGGCTGAGGGGGCCTGCTGGTGACAGGGAGCCTGGCGAAGACAGAGAAGGCTGCAAGAAAGGTGCTGGTGATGCCCAAGTGGGTTCCCCAATTTGTCTGGGGGGTAGGGGGTGGGGGAGGGTCCTTTCTGGGAGGCTTGCTGGCACATCTGTAGCTGGGTGTGGTCCAAGTGGCAGCACAGAGCGTTTGGGAACCTGAGTCTTGGAGGTGGAGAGGACCTCCCTGTGCCAGGGAAATGATGGTGGGAAGTAGTGATGATCTGGAGTTAGGTGTTCCCCTAGAGGGCCTCAGGGCCTGTGTCCAGGGACGTGGGGTGTCCCAGACTGTTTGCACTCTTGCTGGGACACAAACCTGTGTGGTTGGCCACTGCCCAATGACCAGACAGACTGCCAGGGAATGTGCCCGCCTGCTCTGGGGATGTCATTCCTCCAGGCTCGGCAACCTGCCTCTGAATCCAGGCCAAGCCACCGTGCCAGTCGGCCCCGGGGCCCCAGAGTGTGGCCTGGCTGCATGCCTACCTGTGTCCTTGGCTGCAGGACCAGGGATGCTGAGGAATGGGGTCGGGAGGCAGTGACTGGCACATCCCACCAACACGTACCAGCCAAAGGGGATACCGATGAGGAGACCTCTCCGGGTCTTGCTTGATGGAGCGCTGCTATGCCTGTGTCCCGTAGGGTCATGAGGGTTACACAGAGGGCTGGACAGAGAGGCTCTGAGAAAGACAAGAACAAGGTGGGCGTCTGAGGAACGGCTGGAGAGGAAGAGAGAGAAAGATGGAACCTGAAAGAGGAGAGGGACCCTTTGATGTTTATACTCATCTTTATTGAATACCTTTATTAAGTGCCTGTCTGGGCAAATCGCTACACCGAGGGCCACAACAGAGTTAACTGCACTGTGCCCTGTCCCTGGGAAGCCTGTGACTGAAGGCAGACACGCTAACCACCCTCTCGGGCCCAGGCCTCGTGGGGCCATGGCCACGGTGAGATGAGCCTGCCTTCCTCTCTAGAATGCAGCTAAGCCCCACTGCATGCCCCATCTCTGGTGGGACAAGAGAGAGCCTCCAGCCCCCCGTTTCCTTGGAAATGCTGTACCCTTTGCGGCTGCCATTACAGGCCTAATTAACAGGCTTGTTTGTCTCATCAGTCTGGCAGTCCATGTTGATAAGAAGGGCAATTTCATTGTCTGGCAACGTCATCACAGCCCTGGCAACTTGTTAGCTAAATTGGTCGCATCCGCCCGGGCTCCTGGAGGAAGTGGCTCCTCTCTGAAGGACAGTACTCTCCATGGCCTCCTCCCCTGCCTCCTGACTCAGGCCTGGGAGGCAACCCGTACCCTTTCTTCATAGCCCAGCCCTCCTGTTTGGAGAAGAAGTGATCCGATTTCACTCTAGGCCTGGGGTGGGCTGTGGGGATGTTCACTCAGCAGACACACAATGAGGGCCTACTGTGTGGCAGGCTCAAGGCAAGGCCCTGGAGGTGGGAATGGACAGACATGGACCTCGCTCCTGTCTAGCCCATGGCTTCTCAGCCTCAGCATGGTTGACATTCTGTGCTGGATCGTTCTTGGTTGTCCTGTCCATCGTAGGACATTTAGCCTGGCCTCTACCCACTAGATGCTAATAACATCCCCCTCCCTCCAGTTGTGACGACCAAAAACATCTCCAGACATCGCCAGGGGTCCCCTGGGAGCTGGAGGCAGGAGTTCAGAATCACCCCCCTTGAGAACATCTGGTCTCTAGAGAGAGACGAATGCATAGAGATCATTGTAATGCACCATGATGGAGATTAGAAGGCACCGATAGGGAGGGGCACCTCAGCCACTCTGTGGCTGACTGGCAGTGTCCAGGAGAAGCCGGTGGGTGGGCACAGGCCACAGGCATCAGGCAGTGGATTGACAGGAGTGAAGGCCCAGGGGAAAGGGTGTGTGGTTTGTGAGGAAACCACAAGTTGTTAAGACCTTCCATGGAATCAGTATTTCCAGAATTTCCACCATGTCTCTGGTTCAGTGACAAAAAGAACTACATGTTCCTCATTGAGAAGTATTTTATCCTGTATGCAATGGGGTGCCATTGAAGGAATTTGAACAGGAAGCACATGGTTAGAAATCCCTTTAATTAAGTAGATTGGGCTAATGACTGGCAGCTGGGAGGCGGTAAGGGCCTGGCAGATGGAATCTGGATCAGAGATGGGGCAGGGGTGGCCTGCCAGTTTAAGGAATACTTAGCAGGTAAACCCAGCAGGACTAATTTGTTAGTTCAGAAAATATTTATTGAATGCCGACGGTGGACCAGACGCCGTGTTATGCACCACAACTGGGACAGCTGGGCTCACAGGACCTGGGGGTGTGTGGGTGGTCAGAGGTGGGAGAAGGGCAGGGAAGAATCCAAGGATGGCACCATTATTTCTGGCTTGGACGACTGTGCAAACAAGACCGCTAACTATATTAGAAAATTACGGGACAGCTACAAGCTTGCAGAGACCAGAGCTCAGCTTTGGATATTTTAAACTTTTGAGCATGTTGGAGGTCATCAAAATACAGTTGACTTATACAGGCAAGGAATCAGGGTTAAAGATCTGGGAGGCATTCACATCCAGGCCATAGCTAAAAGCAGAAAAGAAAAGCAGCTGAATTATCCAAGGGATGAGGGTGGGAGTGAGGAAGATCAGAGCAGAAAGCTGGAAACATCAAACATTTCAGAACTGCAGAAGGAAGGCAGGGAAGGAAGGGCGGGAAAAGGAGGAAGACTAGGAGAAGGTGATGGAAACCAGGGTTAGAGAGTCAGGAAGTAAGTGACTGGCATAGTCAGACACCCCAGAGAGGTCCCTCAAGCCTCCCTGGGGCTGGTGATTGGGGAGGGTCTTATGAGCCTTGCCAGAGAACACAGACGGGGTCCCCTTTTCCTATGGGTTTGTAGCTAGATGCTCTACTGGGGCCACAAGGGGCATGGTGGTTCCCACTAACAGATGCTCAAAATGGTTCCCTTCTGAAAATTAACATGGTGCCATGACATTTGTTAAGACCATCATGGGGAGAAGGTTGGAGAATGCTAATGGGAAGTGAGACCCATAGGACCAGGTGAAAGGGATGCATGTGGTAGTGCCATTTGGACATCATCACTCCCACCCAACCAGCAGTACAAGCTCCACCCGTGCCAGGGGCCTACAGCCCCTACCGCAGTATATAGGATCCTTGGTGTTCCACGGATCCTAGGGAGGCAATAGGGTGTGGCTCTGTGTCTCCACTCAAATCTCATCTTGAATTGTAATCCCCAAGTGTCAAGGGAGGGACCTTGTGGAAGGTGATTGGATCATGGCGGTGGTTTCCACCATGCTGTTCTCACAATAGTGAGTGAATTCTCATGAGAGCTGATGGATGATTTTATAAGTGTTTGGTAGTTTCCCCTGCACTCTCTCTCTCCTGCTGCCTTGTAAGATGGGCCTTGCTTCCCCCTTCGCCTTCTGCCATGATTGTAAGTTTCCCACAGCCTCCCCAGCCATGCAGAACTGTGAGTCAATGAAATCTCTTTCCTTTATAAATTACCCGGTCTTAGGCAGTATCTTTATAGCAGTGTGAAAATGGACTAATGCAGGCGGGGACTATCATAAACGGATGCCAGAGAGGAGACAAGAAGCTAGAGCAAAGCATAAAGAAGCTAGCTGCCCCCGTCTTCAGGTAAAGGTTCGACTGGAATGCAAGATGTGGAAGGGTTTTCCCCCCTTCCCTCCACCCTGCGCATGTCCATAGAGAATTTCACTCCACCCCACTTGGGCGGCAGGAATGGGTCCTGTGTTAAGGAAATCTCTCCCACTACCTCATTACCAACTCTATGTGTTTCCTGTGGCTGCCATAACAAATACCACAAACTGGGTGACTCAGGTAACATATCATCTCAGAGTTCTGGAGCACAGAAATCCAAAGTAAAGGTGTCAGCCAAGTGGGTTCCTTCTGGAGGCACTGAGGGAGAACTTGTTCCATCTCTGTCTCTAGCTTTTGGTGTTTGCCGGCAGCCCTTGGTGCTCTTTGACTTGTGGATACATCGCTGCAATCTCTGCCTTCATCTTCCCATGGCTGTCTTCCCCGCATGTGTCTGTGGCTTCACCTGGTCGTCTTGTAAGGGCACTAGCCATTGGATTTAAGGCTCATTCTGATCTAGGATGGCCTCATCTTAACAGGAAGAATTACACCTGCAAAGTCTCTATTTCCAAATTAAGGTCCCACTCTGAGATTCCAAGTGGAAATGAATTTTGGGGAACCCTACTCCACCCAGTGCCCTGACCTAATTTGGCCATGGTTTGTTAACAAGGCAGCATCCTAGCCTGCCTTGTTTCATAATCATTCCACTCTTCATACTGACGATGCTACCTCCATTTTCAGATGAGAAAACTGAGGCACAGAGGTGTAAGGTGGCCTTTCCAAAGTCTCCCAGCCCCCAGTGGTAGAGGCAGACCCAAGTGAAATCTCTGTTTTCCAGCCTGGTCCTCCCTCAGCCGCCCCCATCCTTGGTACTGACTGTAGGACTTCCCGGTTCCCACTCATGCATGCTTTTCGCTCATTACAAACGAAACCACCGCCCCTCTCCCCAGAATCATCTTTCTTCTGGACAGGGAAATAGTTTCCCCATATGACAGAAAAGAAAGATAAGTCCCTAAAGGAGGTATTTACAGAAGGCTCAGGTAGCCAAAATGGTATAAGAGAGCTCAAGAAAGACAGAAGAGGGGGCAACAATGAGAAGACCCCGTGAGAGCCCCCAGAAGGAGCTGTAGAAGCTGCGCAGAGCTCAGGGACCTCAAGGATGGCAGAGGTGCAGGGGCGAGGCCTGCTCCCCCGGCTCCTTGCACCTGTGTCGGTGCCATGGTCCAAAGGTTAATGGGTGTATTGATTGGTCCATAAGTTATCTGTGCCTGGGGATGGCCAGGGGATGCTCCTCTCACCCGGAAATAAAAGCTTCGACCATCAGGGGATAAATGCAGTGGGAGCAGATGAGCCATAGAGAGATTGATCTGCTGTACTGGATGGCGACCCTGCAGTGTCAGAGAGTCAACAGAGAGCAGGAGATAGATGGAGGAGTGGAAGGCCTCAGTCCCTGGCTTGGGAGAAAACAGTGGAGAACAGGGAGCAAGCAGCCCTCCCTGTTCACCTGGGGCTTAGTGAGGCAGTAGGTCACCTTGGGACGAGAGCTGGAGCCAAGGACTTGACCAGCCCCAACCAAGCACTTGACCGGGCTCAACCAAGGACTTGACTGGCCCCAGCCAAGGACTTGACCGGCCCCAACCAAGGACTTGACCGGCCCCAAGTGTGAATCCCTCTGCTGCTCACTCCCGGGTGACCGTGGGCTGATCCTCAGCCTCACTGCGTCGCTGCTTCCCCATCTGTTGGAGAAGTGGTAGTGACCTTGAAGGACTGTCATGTGGATTTGGTGCATCACCTGGGACAACCTGGCACATTGCAAGCTCTTCATACACATTGCTTCTTTTTCACTGCACCTGCACAGACTAGGAATGGGGCTGAGGAACCCGGGACGGGAAAAGAAGCTGGGGAGACTTTGGAGATGGACCCAGCAAAGACTGCCTCTTCACTCACCCCTTTCTCTCTGGGAATTTTGAAACGTGTGCAGTTCCAGTTCCCCTGTAAGTGCTAACTGATGGCTCCACACCCCTTCTCTGGGGTCCAGGCCTGGCTAGCACCTGAACATTCCACCTGGATAACCAGCTGGCCACAACATGCCCGAAACTGGACCTGGCATCTTCTCCCCAGAGCAGCTGCGGTGTTTCCATCTCGGTCACCTCGCCCTCACTGCTGACACTGCCCTCTCCCTCAGACACCCCACGCCCTCCAATCTAACACAGATTTTGTTGATTCCACCTCTGAAACAGCTCCACAATCCCCATTCTTCTCACCACCCCCATCGTCAGCACCAGAGTCCGAGCGAAAAAGCCACCTCCTCTCCCCTCAGCATCATTTTTCTTCTGGACAGGGAACAGTTTCCCCATGGGACAGAGAAGAAAACGAAGTCCACCAAAGGAGGTATTTCTCCCCGGGAGATCGTCTCTGCCCTGGAGTCTTACAACAGCAGCCTCCAAACTAGACTCTCAGCCTGCACTCCTACCTCCTTCCATCCACACTCCTCTGCACTGCCAGGAGGGGTGCAGAAAACTGCCAGGCTGCCAATGTCATTTCAGGGCCTTCTTACTGGCATTAGGATAAAGCCCTGGAGCCTGGATGTGGCTCACTGATGAGGCCAGTGCAGGTCCCACGCATTCTTCTCCTGTTCCCTCTTCCTTTCCTCTTCTTGCCATTACGACTCCAACCACAAGGGCCCCCCTCCAGTTCTGAGCCAGACGTGAATGGGCCAAGCTGTCTTTCCCTCCAAACTCCCTACCCTGCTGTTCCCTCTGCCTGGCTTCTGTCTGCCATAAGGGTGACCTTTTCGAGAGGTTTCTCCTTTGCATTATGCATTCCCATCACCACCTGCACACCATCCACACCCCTTCCTCTACTCTTGTAGTCCCTGCTTAACATTGCATTTCTTGGTAGATGCTAAGCTCCATGAACTCAAAGACTACATCATCCTGCTCCCTTCCCCCTGCACAGAGTGATAGTCCAGTGCCACTGGATTGGTCAGTGAGCAAATGACTCACAGGGTCCCCTTCCTCCCTGGAGCTCCCCTGACTGCCCCATCAATCCTCAGTGGCCCCACTCATGCCCAAGTGCCCATCCGCCTGGCTCCTGTATCCATAGTGACCCCATGCCCAGTGATGCCTCACACCATTAGTCATCCTTCACAGTGTGAATCCTATCTCTCAGGCCAGCTTGCGAAGGCCTCCGGGCAGGGCCATGTCTGCACCTCTTTGTGTTGCCAGGGCCTGGCCTGTAACTGGTGTTCACTGAGCAGGAAAGGTTGACAAGACGGGTCATGACTTTGAGATCCTCTGTGTTGAGGAATTGAGGGTCCTTCATTGCATACTCATCAAAGATCATTCAGGACCATCCTCAACTTCATCTTTCCCACATTGCACGTGACTCTCCTCTAAGAAAGGCTGGAGATGGAGACATAAGTGGGTTTATGGGGCCTTGGGCTGATCCTGCCACCCAAACAAGCCCTCAGGACACACATACACACATATGCACACACACACACACACGTACACATACACACGCTCAAAATCTCCAGTGCCTCCCCACCGCCCACAGATGACATCCAAGCACCTAGACGTAATTTATAAGCCTAGGACTCTGATCCTCACCATTCATTCATTGATTCATTCAAAACCCAGAAGCCAAGCTGAGAGATACATCTGCATTTTCTCCTCTGAAGCAGATATTAATGTATTATTCCCGCCCCCTTCTCTTCTCCTCAAAGAGGAACCAGATCAAAGAAGTTACCTGACTGGCCCAAGGTCATGCAGGTCCTAATTTGCAAAGCCAGGGCTTGGATCAGAGTTCATCTCACCTAGGCCTGCTCTTGCAGCCCCTGTGCTGGCCGGCCACATCTCCTTCCACCTTGCAGCCCCCAGCCCCGCACCCTCCAGCCCCATCGTGCTGAAATAGCTAAAGTTCCCAGAAGCCACCACTCCTTGCACGCATCCTGGCTTTTCACAAATGACACCGTCTGCCTGTGAGTGTTCCCGACTGCCCCGCCTGGCTCGTGCCATTTAGGATACTCATTGGAGACACCTTCCCCAGGGCCATTACGGCCCTGTAAGCTGTGCCTCCGCAGCAGCCTGATGTATCAAGTGCTTCGCTCTGTCGTGCACTTGTCCCACTGCCAAGCAGCTCATCCATCTCCCCTGTGGGCCTGGGAGGTCCTTGAGGCAGAGGTTTCCTTCTTGCTCCCTCTGACATCTCCTGGCACATAGTAGGTGCTCAGAAAGCATTTGCTGAATGAATGAATTGACCTTTGAGTGAACGAATGAATGGTTGAAATGCATATTCTGCATTATGGCTAGGAGCCGAGGGTATTTGCTTGGGATGGGAGTCAAGGGCACCAAAATCTAGAGGGCAAGGTAGGGGCATCCTTCTTGGGTAGGTGGGGATGGGGGAGCCAGTGCAAAAGGGAGGGAATGAGTTCTAGGATGGGGATGGGATCCTGCGGGGCCGTTTGGAGAGAAGGCTCTGGTCCCAACATTGATCTGAGAAGAGGCAGAGGAGGTAGTGGTGCAGTGAGGACAGCCACCTCGCCACCTCCCACAGGCTGCTCGGTGAGCCTCCAGTTCCCATTCTTTCCCCGGTTTCCCTCTTCCCTTCTCATTCATCCTGTTGACAATCTCACATGGGGCTCTTTTGGACCATGTGTTTTATTCCCTGTCACCAGCCAAGCAGCCCTATTATATTAATTTATTGTCCTTTCTGGTAACTTGTCGCCTTCCTGTAAACTCTCCCTTTCCCATGCTGGCTTTGTCCGTTGCCAAACCCTAGCTCCCAGCCTGCTCTCCTGCCCGGTATGCCCCTGGCCTGGCTAGAGTGAGCAAAGATCTCCTAGGACGCTCCTGGCCTTCTCCCCCTCGAGGGCTGCTTCTGGGGCCCTCCCTCTCCCTGTGTCAGTTCCCCGTGGAGAGCCTGTCTTGGGGTCTCACACAGCTGGGGACAAGACCCATGGTTCTCCGGGCTTCTTGCCTCAAAGGCCAGCTCTCGCTTACTCCTTGGTGCCCTGGGGAGGGGTGGGCAGAGACGAGCTTCATCATGCCCTAAAGGGAACGAGGCCCAAAGAAGTAGCCTGGCTGCCCAGGGCCACACAGGCCTAGGAAGGTGGGTCTTGGACAGCCGTCTACGGCCTCACCCATGGGATGCATGTGATGGTTTGGCCTTTCCCGGGCAATCCCCGGCAGCCCATGTCCATGGGAACGATGTGCTCAGAGGGGAGATGGAACCCTTGCTCCTGCGTGAGTCCTCTGCGTGGTCGAGGAGGGAGCACCCAGTGATGGCTCCATTGCCTTTCCAACCCACTTCATGCATTGCAGTGGAAGGAACGTGGGCTTTGGAGATGGAGACTTGGCATTCCAATCCCAGGGTCTACACTGACCATGTGTGTAACCTGGGCGAAGTCACTTCATGTCTTTGAGCGTCGGTGTTCTCATCTGTGCAATGGGACAGTCGTGCTACCTGGGCTCAGGGATCACACGCAGAGAGCACAGGGGTGCCTGGCCCTCGTGACCGCAGACAGAGGCTCTGGGAAGGAGGCCCTTGTTCCAGTCATGCTAGAGGGAAGAGGGCACAGTAGGTATGTGACTCTCACATCACTCTGTCTGGATGGGGGTGTCCTGGCAGGAAAAAGGGGAATCTAAGGAGCCCCTCATTCTCTGCCTGAGCCTGAGAACACTAAACATCCCTTTATCCACAGCCAACCAGGGGAAAAGCAGGAGTTTTAGTTCCAGGAAAGAGGGGAGGCAACAGAAAAAGAAGGGTGAATGGCGGAGGAGGGGGGCCATGTTGGTCTCCTTCCCAGAAAGCGCCAGCCTCTGGGGAAGGGGTTGGAAAGGACCTATCAACACATAGGGCTATCAATCACACCGTGTCTCCCGCCAACATGCCAATCCTGCTGCCCGAGGGTCCCTGCTGCGCAGAATGTCGTCAGTCACCATTAGCTGAGCTCAGGCCCAACTGCAGAGCAGCTGTCATGACGTGGTTCTGGGGCCAGGGAGGGCAAATGGAGGCCCGAACATGGAGAAGTGGCCAGTAGGAATGAGAAGTGATAGGTCAGCGGGATGCAGGGGCAGGTAAGGGATGATCACAGAGCCTGGAGACGAGAAAATCCCTTTCATTCATTCCCTTGCTCAATGTCCACTGAGCTCCTATTCTGTGGAAGACACCAGATTAAGGACTGACGGTACAGAAATGACCAAGGTGTACCAGGTCCAGCAAGGCTCCAAGAAGTTTAGGGCTGTCGTGATGGACATGTGAGCATACAAGAGGGGGCTCACTTCTGCTAGGACAGCGTCTGGGACACCTGCATACAGACAGGGGCTCCACGCAGTGCTGGCCTGTTATATGGGGGGTGCAGCTGAGGGGGTGGTTCCATTTGCTGCTATAACAAAGTGCTATAACTGGGTGGCTTCAGACAACAGAAATTTCTTGTCCCACGGTTGTGGAGGCCAGTAGGCTGAAATCAAAGTGCCAGCAGGGCCACGCTCCCTCTGCAGTCTGTAAGGGAAGTCCCATCCTTGCCTCTTCTGGTTTCTGGGGCTGCTAGCCGTGCTGGCGTTCCCGTCCTGGCACCTACATTGCTCCCATCTTCATCTGTCTTCACGTGGCCATCTTCTCCTGTGTGTCTGTTTCATCAGTCATGTGGGATTAGAGGCCTGTCTCATGACCTCATCTTAACTTGATTACGTCTGCAAAAACCACTTCTATAATAAATAAGACCACAATCATGGGTATCCAGGGTTAGGACTTCAACAAATTCAGCCCTGAATATGGGGTAGAGCAGATATCCATGAAGAGCATTCAGCAGCACCAGCCCTTCCCCCAGCAAGAAGCTTGGTCTCTCTCAGGGAAAAGAGGCTCTCCTGGCATAACCAGACATCCTCAAAAAGGCCCAATTGCAGAGCCTAGACTTGGAAGGGGACAGTGGATGACTGTGAAACCTTCATACCCATTTAACAGATGGAAAAAATGAGGCCAAGAGCTATCAAGTAAGACAGAGTGACGTGGTATCAGAAAATCTAGCTCTGATCCTCCCTCGGTCTCTTCTACGTCGGTTTTCCCATCTGCCAGAAAGAGAGGTTAGGCTAGATGAGCTCCACGATGCTTCCCACTAGAGAAGCTAAGAAGCTGCGGCAGCCACAGCCGGGACAGGGCCTGGCCTCCAGCCCAGGGCTTTCCCTGATGTCCAGCCTCAGCTGCCTCTTCCCCCTCATCCCACCTGCAAGAGGAGCTGGGGACCAGAGACAGAGACACAAACTCCATTTGAATGTGAACCTGGGCACCACGGAGATGCTCAGGGTGAGCCCAGCCTGCTCTCTCATTAGTGTGAATTTCCTTGTGTTTCTGTCTCTCTCCTCTTGTTTCTGTCTCTCTCCTCTTGCCTGGTATCAGCTGCTGGCCCCAGGTTCCTCCAGAGAGGAGCGGGGGTGGGTGGGGTGGTGCTGATTAGATCTGGGGACATGACATTGAGCAAGAGAAGCAAGGGGAGCTGCTGACCTCCCTGGGTGGATAACCATCAGGAGATGGTAGCAGAGTCCAGATACCATCACCTTCTCCGGCAGATGTCGGTTTAGCTACCTTTCCTGTACCACAGATGGGCTATGCGTTTTCAGAGCAGAAGAGCAGAGGCGGCAGAGAACCCCGGCTGGTTCCCAGGCAAGGATAATGAATACAGTCCCCTGGAATGTGGGGGCCTGCCTCCTGTCCCTCCCCACCACCAACGGCCCCCCTTCAGCAGACTCCTCTGCTTCCCCAAGCAGGCGGGCCAGGCTGTTGTCTGGGAATGCCACCTGCCGCCAGCACATGAGCAAAGGCAGCCAGGCCAGGATGAGGTGGGCAGCAGAGGTGGCTGCAGCCTGGGGCATGGGTCGGCACAGCGTCACTCCTCCCTGCCTTTGGGGCAGCCCATCCAGCCACCCTGGAACTCCACCAGAGCTAAGGCCTGCCTTCTCTCTCTGGGGCGCTCAGAGTTGCACACTCTGGGTTGGTCTTTGATGACACTGGGCTTGTGGAAGGAGCAAGAAAATGAACCTTCCATTATGTAACCTTGGGAGTCACTCAACTCTTCAAGCCTCAGTGCCGTCCTCTGTAAAGTGAGGCTGTGAATAGTTCTGAGTGCACAGCATTGCTGTGTGGTGCAAATAAGAAAATACACTGGACGCACCAGCATGAGGCCTGGCACCTGCCTGGTTCGTGTGATCTCTGTATGCCAAGCCCTCAGCCAGGCATGGTGTCCCCCGGGTTCTTCTCCGGTTCTATGGCATTGAATCCTAACAAAACCCAGCAAGGGAGGTGTCACAGGACTCCCTGGTGCACACCAGGAGACTGTGGCTCAGAAAACAGGTGTTGACTCTGTCTCAAGCAGTCTGTAAATGCGGAGGTGGGGCTCATCCCCGCCCCCCGCAACTCCCATCCACTAGCAAAGCCAAGGCTGTCTGCCATTGCAAATGGCCTGCAAACTTGAGAGTGACTGGAAACGCATCCCCACCCTCTAGAACCCAGAGGAGACCCAGCGCCTGAGCCCACACATGCGAGAAGCTCCTGAGTACAGGCAGGGCAAGGGCGGGAGGCAGGAAGGCAGGAGCCAGATGATGGCTTAGCACAGGAAGGAGCGCAGCACCTGGAGTTGCTTTACAGTCTTCTTCCCAAGGACTGCATGGGGCTGACAGGGACAGGAGGGGAAGTAGGAGGGTACGCACCACCTGGCAACCATTGTATGTTTTTTTATTTTTTTTGCTGAAGGTAAGATTTGCATGACACAAAATTAGCCATTTTAAGACTGGACTCATGCCTTAATCCCAGCACTTTGGGAGGCCAAGGTGGGTAGATTGCTTGAGTCTAAGAGTTCGAGACCAGCCTGGGCAACATGTTGAAACCTCATCTTTACTAAAAATACAAAAAATTAGCCGAGCGTGGTGGCACGCGCCTGTGGTTCCAGCTACTCAGGAGGCTGAAGTGGGAGGCTCACTTGAGCCTGGGAGGGCAAGGCTACAGTGAGTTATTCAGTGGCACTTACTACATTCACAATGATGTACAACCGCCACTGAGTTCCAGAGCAGTTTCATCACCCCAGAAGGAAACCTGTACCCGCTAACAGTCACTCTCCATTCCCCTTTCTCCCAACCACCTGCCAGTCACCAATCTGAGCCCTGTCTCTATGGATCTTCCTACTCTGGATATCTCGTATAAATGGCATCATACAATAGTTGACCTCTTACTTAGCTTGATGGCAAGAGGAGGAAGGAGCTGCGGCTGGAGCCCCTCCAGGCCCTGCCTGAAGCTCCTGTCTCTGGGGAAGTTTCTAGATGCTCAGAGGGAGCCGCCCAGTCTGCCCTAGACTTTTGTGGACCTCCCTCCACAGGGCTCCGCTGTGTAGTGGACTGGACGCTGGCGGTCCTGAGCTTTGGTCTCAGCTCAGCAGCTGATGCAGAGTCCCCAGGGGAGCTGCTGCACCCCTCTGGGCCCCGGGGGTCTCATCTGTGAAGTGAGAGGTTGAACTTGTGGGTCTCTGTTGCTGCTTTTGTGTCCCCCACCACACCAGTAAGTTCTGAGGAGAGACGGGGCTCCCTGTGATAGAGACAAAAGGCCACTGCTGATCAGAAGGGAGGGGGTCCAGAAGCTCCTTCTAAAATGGAAGGAAAGAGAGGGGCAGTGGCCTTAACCTTGGCCCAGCAAGGGGCAGAGGGCCACCAGACCTCATGGGTTCTCTGCCAACCATGAGAGCCAGTAAAAGGGATAAGGAAGGTGACCGGGGCAGGAGCAGAGCCCAGCATCCAGGGGTGGACGAGGGCCTGCTTCCCTCCCGATTGGGTGCAGCCCCAGGTGGGTGACACCAGGGTGGCCGTGGGCCCCTGGGAGTGACTGGGGAGGAGGCCGCATGTGTGTGGTATGTGCCGGCCGGCTGGCATGTGCAGGCTTCTGTGTATAATCTGGCTTGTAAATTGCTCGGGGACTGTAACTGCGGAAAGGGCCATAGAGCTGCGTGGTGTTATTATTTATGATAAAACACAGAGGTGCCTGCCAGGGACTAGAATGGGCTGAGCACTGCGCACAGGATGGACAGCAAATTGAACTCCAATTTTCTGCTCGGCAGTCTTTGTTACACGCCACAAAGCACCGGTACACCGGGGTCACCAGCCTGATGAATGTGTGTTCTTCTTCAGCGGGGGCTCCATCTCTCAGCCTCCGTGCGGAGAGCGACTCGCGCTTTGTTTTCCTTCCTTGCGGGGCCCAGCTTCGGAATCCGTTCCTGGGCTCCAAACACAGCCTGGATGGAGGGGAAGTCAGAGGACTTGCATGGAGGCAGGCAGCTGTGGGTTCAAAACCCAGCTCAGCCACTGACACACATGTGACTGGGTACCTCTCTCCTCTGAGCTTCTGATGAGAGAAATAAAAGGGGAGTCCTCACAGCACTCCCCTAAGGAAGCTGGGAGAATTAAATGGATAAACATGAGGAGCTCAGTGTGGAGTCGGCCTTTAAAAAATACCCACCTTTCTTTCTTGTCCCTGGGCTGAGCAGCCTTGAGCTGAAGCCAGGAAATTGAGGAGAAGCCCCTGAAACTGGGCAGAAAGGCCCCATCTGGGGGTGGTGAGGTCAAGCCCCTAAGGACACCCGCTGTCCAGCTCAGCCCTCTTCATTCAATATTGAGAAACCAAGGCTGGTGTTAAGTCAGAGTCACCACCCCTAACTCCCATCTTCCCCCCACCTCCATCTCTCCCTCCTTTTAGATGATGGCCCTTCTCCAAGGGTGGGCAAGAGGAGGAGCAGCGGCTGCCCCTGGGAAGCATGCCAGCCAGATCTCTGGGGTGCTGGTCCCTTCCTCATGGCACAGCCTTCTGTGCCCTGCATCTGGTGGCACCATCATTGACCAAGGAGGTAGACATTGGAGACCCCCGGGCTGTGGGTTCTGGGAAGCATCCCTGGTCCTATAAGTCCTTGCTCTGGGCTCCTGCGGACCTGTGGGAAGCCAGTGGCTCTCTGTCACCAGAGTCCACAGACTTAGGGGATGGGCAGAAGAGTGGTACCTGCATGGTGGAGAAAGTCACCTGTGAGAAGAGTGACAGAGGTGAGGCAGAGCCAAGTCTCATGAAGCCACCCAGGCCGGCCAGGCCATTGATCAATTTCTAGGAGGTCTCAAGTCTCAGCTGTAAAATTGGAGAATTGCTCCAAGCATGCTGTCCTGCCTCGGGGTCACTGAGGGGAAGAGGATTGTGGTCCACGTAGCACCATCAGGCTTGGGAGGAATTCCAGGAGTTTGTGAACATTTTATTATCACCGCTTTTATAGCGCAAATGAATCTGAACACACTAAAATGATAATAGAACCGTGAGGCCAAAACATTCTAATCAATGGTATAAGTTTAATCTCTGAACCCTCCAAGGGAAATGTAAGAAAGAGCTCCCTTCCCCTCTGTTAATTGCAAAATAACCCTATTGGAAATGAAAACCATCTTTTTTTCCATGCAAGCTTGGAGGTGCTTTGGCCCTGTTTACCTGTGTGGTTCAAACAGGAGGCCCCGGCTATGAGATGGGCTTGCAGAGGCTACACCAAGCCAAGATGAGAAATAATAACAGCTTCCTTTTCAAGGGCTCTTTCTCTGTACCAGGCACTGGTCGAAGCCCTTACCCCTTTCCATAGGCCTGTGAGGTAGACACTGCTATCGCTGTTTTTTAGGAGAGGTGCAGCAGAATTACAGAGTGATGCCCAGGGACACACAGCTTGTGGGTGGCAGAGTCCACTGGGTTTGAACCCAGGTGGTCCCATTCCAGGGCCCAGTAAGGTCATCCCCCAGAGAGCTACTCGGCTCTTATAATGTCAGGGCTGGAAGGGAACTTTGTGATCTCCAGTCTGGTCTGCTCCCAAGAGGGGAGGGAACCTGCTGGTCCACAGCAAGTTCGCTTGCCTACTTTATCATGGATCTGGGCTCTTCTGTATGCCAGGCCATTGCCAGGCTCTGGGGCTAGGGAGATGAGGGAGCCCCAGTGTGCCCAGCAGTGGGGGACGTAGCATGGGAATCACCAAGCATGCTGGGAGGGAGGCGATCTCAGGAGTCCAAGGAGGACATCTGGAGAAGCGTTACAGCTTTGAAGGGGTGCTGGACAGGAACTAACATGGATTGAACACCGACGTTTCCCTGGTAAAGAAGGAAAGAAAGGGCTCCCCAGGGAAGAGAGCGGCACTAGCAAAGGCCCTGGGGCAAGGCGCACGTGGTGTGTCTGGGAAGGACCAGCTACGTCCAGCGAGGCAGGGCTCGGGCTCCCTTCAGGTTCTCTGCCAGGCTGCCTTCTGTGGAATGATGGACAAAGCTTCCTGTAGGCATCGTGTGAGTTTCCTGGGGCTGCCATGACAAAGTACTATAAGCTGGGTGGCTTTAAACAACAGAAATCTATTCTCTCACAGTTCTGGAGGCCAGAAGTCTGAAATCAAGGTGACAGGAGTATGCTCCTTCTGCAGGCTCAACGGGAGGCTCCGTCCCGCCCCCGTCCTAGGCCTACCTGGTGGCTCCCGGCAGTCCTTGGTGTTCTCTGGCTAGTAGATGCATCGCTTCAGTCCCTGCCTCTTGGCTCCTTCAGTCCCTTACTTGGCTCCTGTCTTCTCCTTGTGAGTCTCTGTCCCTAGGTTTCTTCTCCTCCTACAAAGATACCAGTCACGGAAGGCCCATCCTACTCCAGCGTGACCTCATCTTAACAAACTACATCTCCAAAGACTCGATTTCCAAATCAGGTCACATTCTGAGGTTCTGGGAAGGACATGAATTTGGGGGAGACATATTCAACCCAATACAGGTATCACCTAGTCTTGTCCCGGAGATGACTTTATTAACATCCCTTGGCTTCCATGTTGGGTCTTATTGTCATTCATTCGCCACATATTTCCCAAGCATCTTCTTTGTCCCAGGCTCTGTGCCCAGTGCCAGGGCTATAGAAAAACAGGAGGCACGGGCCCAGCTCTCCTGGCATCTGTGTGACGTGTTCTGCTTTTCTCTGTGACTTTTTTGGCTGAACGTACCATGGGCTGAGCTCAAGGAGGGCTCGGGGGCAGGCCCAGGGCACACAACCCTCCTTCCCCAGGCTGGCCCCGCCATCCCACTTACGATTCCCTGAGGCCATGTCAAGGCTCAGTTGTACTAGCTGCCCTGGTGGCCAGTGCCCCCCTAATCAGATTAGATGTGTATTCAAACAAATTGATGAGCCGTTCCATTAGATGCTTTTCGAACACGCTTCTCTGAGCAAGAAATCCATTCGGGAACAGCTGCGGAGGCCGCGGCGTAATTGATGATTGCACCGTCCCAGGCCCCCGACGTCAGAAGGTGCCTGGCTCCTGAAGGTCACTGGCGAGGATTAGACGAAGGAGGGCAAGAGTCTTCTTTCCTGGCTAATGAAGCACTTGGCATGCAGGCGGCACCGGGGCCAGAGCTGGGCCAGGCATCTGCTAGGAGACAGGGAGGGGCATAAATTAGCATCTCATTTGTGGGAGAAGGGAGGAGGAGGGAATCCAAGGGAAGGGGACTAGGGTGCCGTGGGGCCCTGGCTGGGGAGGCAGGAGCAGGAGGCCTTGCCAGGCATGGGGCTGGGAGAGGGAAGGGAGCCCTGGGCCCTGCAGCCTTTATAGGCAGCTAGAGAGTCCCTGCCCCGCCTGCTGCGGCGTATGGCGTGCAGACATTTCTTCTGGAGGGCAGGGGCTGGACAGGACCACAGCAGCCTCCTCCTGGGCCCTCAGCACTCTGTCCAGTACCGTCTCCCACCTGGGTTTGACCAACGTTGTGGGACCAGTCCATGCGGGCGTTTGCAACCCCTCCCCAGGCTCCAGCTGTCTCTACCGGTCCTGACCCTGCTCAAAACCTTATGAGCCATCCCAGGCAAGACCCAATTTTTGAGCCAGCTTGGAATGGCCTTGAGGGGGCTGAATTTGGAAGCCTCAGATGTAAGACCTTCAAGAGACTGTGGGCTGCTTAGGGGGGATGGTTCTGAGAAGAAGGAAACAGCAGCTGGGATGATCGTAACAGCCCTGCCCCTCTTTCCCCATCTCCTCCCTGTGTGACCACCCCCAATGGTTTGTGTGGCAGAAAGGGGCACCCCGGAGGCTTCAAGCACGGTGGCTCCAACCTCACACACATTAGCTCATTTGATCCTCCTGCAGCCTCGGGGGCAGGGGTTTCCATCTGTTTCACTGATGCGACAGGTAAGGCCCAGGAGGTGAATCTGCATGAGGTCAAACTTTAGTTAGCATGGAAATGGGATGTAAACCCAATTTATCTTCTCCCACTGGGATCTTCAAGCCAGATTCTTGAAAAGGTGGTTCCTTGGGAGCAGGGCTGCGGGGTGGGCTCCCCCAGCTTAGCCCCTTCTTCCCAAGAAGCCTCCAAGGCTCTGGCCTCTGCCTCATTTTACTCGGCTCCCACGCCTGTCTGCATTCGTCTTCTGTGCTATTTGACCTCCATTCCCAAGCTTCTCTCCCCGCACTTTCTTAGCTCATCCATCTGAAACCCTCACCCTCTGGGCAGACCAGTCTCTCCTGGGATATTCTGCGACCTTATCCTTCTAGCTAATTTCCAGGACTCATTCCCAGCTGGGCCGCCTGTCTCGCCCTCACCCCAGGATCTGGCTCTGGGGCCGTGACATCGCAGGCTGGAGTAGGAATGCTGCATGGCCTCTGCTTGTGGAGTGGAAACCAGTTCCCTGAGAGAGGCCACCACCCTCCTTGAATGTTCCGCGTCCCGCTCACCACCCCTGGTGCTACAGGTTGGGGTATGAAGGGTGAGACAGCTTTGGGAAGTCTTATGCTAATGGTAGAAAGATCCAGAGCTCTGGAACCTGCCAGATCTGGGTTTATGTCAATGTGGCAGAGTCCAATTACAGAACCTTTCTGAGCGTCGGTTTTCTCCTGTGTAAAATGGGGACAATGATAGTGGTTTCCTTGAGATGAACTCAGGCCTCTTAACTGAGATGATGGACATAAAGTGCTTCGTGGATAGAAAGTTCCATGGCTAGTATGGAATAAAGGCAGCAGCAAGACTAGAAGTTTGGAGAAAAGTGAGGAGCCCACCCTGAGCCCCTGTTCCCTCTGACCCAGGGTTTGTCCTGCTCAGGTCTGTGGCCCGCCAAGGGTAAGGACCACAGGTTTCTACCCCTGGCACCCATTAGGAGGCCGTGGTAATCAATCCAGGACATGGCAGTGGGGCCAAGACTAGGAGATGGTGGGGAAAATGTTTGCGAGTGTAGAAATCCCAGCTCCCACCCTGTTCCCAAGCACTCCAGGGAAGCTCATGATGACTGAGCCCTTATTCCAGGCCTGAGAAGAAGCCGCAAAAAGAAAGAGGTTTCTGCATGTTTCAGAGCTGGGAAGGGAGTGCGTCCAGGCTTGGTACTCCCTGCGGCTTGTTCTGGAGGGCAGATGGACATCACTTGGCCAATCAGGTGGCCGGTAGAAGCCATCACCCGCTTCCTCCACCCACTGACCCATTCCCAGCAGAATGGCTCCATGGGAGGTGCAGTTCCCAGGGCTGGGCTGGCTGGGAAGTCAAATCCCCTGAACAGTGAGATGGACACAGCCTGGGGACTCCAGAGAAGGATGACATTATTTTGCAGAGGAGGGGAAAAGTTGAAGTTGAGATTGGCTTCTGTATGGGGCCATTTAGCCTGGAGCCTAGGGAGCACAATGGGGGTATTTAGTGCAAATATCAAGGGAAGATGGCAATCAGCGCCCCTTGACCTGTTATGGGAAATTACAAGGAAGCCCCAGGCTGAGGCCTCTTGCTGGCCTCTGAAGGCCAGCTCTTCATTTAAGCAGCTCAGGCTCTGGTGGTCCGGGACCCCTGAGCCATGTGACATGCCTAAATGACACACAGAGGGTCTGTCCTCTTCCCTGTCATCAATGGGATCACCCTGTGAACGGCCCACCCTGCACACTTACATACACATATGCACATATGTATCTGATCATAGATAAGTAATTCATACCCGTGGTCCACAATATAAATGTTACACAAAGGTATAGAGTGAAAAGCTAGTCCCCCAACCCAAGTCCCTGGGCACCCAGATCTCCCTCAAGTGTCACTGGGGTCCGTTTTTCATGGAGCCACTAGAAAAAGCCTGTGCCAATACAAGCAAATTGATTTTTATACTTGAAGAAGAAAAGCTTCTATGTAAACGGTAGCAGATTATCCACCCTATTCCATGCCTGAGCTTATCCGCCCTACTCTCGTTTTTGTCATCTACCAGTAGTTCTCAAAGATCGCTCAGACGCCGTCTGCTGCACAGAATTCTGTTGTTTGGAGGGACAATCGTTTCTTTAACCAGTGCCCTCTTGATAGGCATTCAGGCCATTTCCAAGCTTTTGCTATTACAAACCAAGAGACTCTGAAGTGCTGTCATTTCACACATGCACAAGTGAGTCTGCGGAGGGTGAATTCCTTGAAGAGTTGGCGAATTGGAGGCTGTGTGCATTTTTAGCTTTGATAGCATTGCCAAATTGCTCTCCGTAGAGGGCGTACCAAGCTACAGTCCCGCAAAGCTGTCTGCGAGGGTGCCTGTTGCTCTACAAATTCACCAGCCCAGAATATCACACTTTTACATCTTGGCCGATGTGATGGGGAAAAAATGGTATCTTATTGAATTTTAGTTTTCCTTTCTCTTATCATGAGGCTGAGCATCTTTGTGTGAGTTCCAGGGGCATTTGTAATTCTTTTCTGCGAACTTCATATCCTTTGCCCATTTTTCTATTGGTTTGTTAATCTTTTTCTTATTGATTTGTGGGAACTTTTCTATATCAGGAAAATTAGCTCTTTGCCCATGATAAGAGTTGCAAATATCTTTCCCCAGTTTGTCATTTGTCACTTCTTTTTGTTTATGAGGTTTTTTCTTTTTTCCAGGCAGAATTTCTGTGTAGTTGAAGGTATCAATCTGTTTTATGACCTTTTGGAGCTTGCATAGTACTTAGAAAGTACTTGGCAAGTACTTTGCTTTGCCAAGACTGTATATTTTTAAATCTCTGATCTTTTTTCTAGGTCTTTTAGAATTTCATTTTTTATGTTTAAAACATTGATCTTTCTAGCATTTATTTTGAGGTAAAAGTGCCAGAAAGAGATTCAACTTTATTTTTTTCCCCAAATGGTTCCCTAGCTGTTTCAAAACCATTTATTGAATAATTGGTCTGTTACCCACTGATTTGAAATTCTACTTTCATCATACATTAAATTTCCTCATATGTATTTGGGTCTATTTCTAGACTCCCAGACAATTTCTTCATCAGTCTATTTTATAAGAAGGCACTGTTTTAATTATTGCAGCTTTGTAATGTAGTTAAATGTCTATGCTGGTTTCCTCTGTTTGCTATACTTTTTCAGAATTTGTTTGGCTATTCTTTCACGGTTGTTGTTTTTATGTGAACTTTAGAATCACTTTGTCTACTTAAAAAAAATTCCTTCGTGTGTGTGTGTGTGTGTTTGAAGTGAAAAGTTTAAGAGAATGACATCTTTATAACGTTGATTCTTTCTATCCACAATCCTCCTTCCTTCTCAATTATCCTTTTTTCCACAGGGAGAGTGGCTAAAAGGGCTGTTGCATACAGTTGCATAGGTTGTATACTGTACCATCCTAGTGCTAAGGCTAGGGGAGCCACTGGCAGCTGCCAACAGGATATGAGCTCTTCTCTCTGGGCTAATCTGTCCATCTTTATATATGATCAATAGTATTAATAGCCACCCCTCCTAGCAGATGCCAGATTCAGTTCTAAGTGCTATATATTTATTAATGTATTTAATCTTCAAAGCAAACATATCCCCAATTTATAGCTAAGGAAAATGAGGTACAAAGAGGTTAAGTGACTTTCCCAAGGTCACTGATTTGTGTTACCCTCCTGAGCATTCACAGCACAGAAATCCATCCCTGCACATAAATGCATACACACACACACAAATATGTGCACACAGAAATAGACCACAGACACACATACTTGAACACACAGGCTTGCACACACAGATGTGCACTGACACACACATTGACATTCACAGATATGTGAACGTCCACACATGGACATACATGCAGACACACCTGCGCACACACACACACATACATGTGCACACATAGACACATCCACACGTTCTGTTATCCCAGCAGCATCTTCCCCTCAGTCTGTCATTCTTCCTACAGCACACACCCTGCCAGCCTCCTGCCATCTCTTGCTTTCAGACAAGGCAGGTCCTGGAGGAAAATCAGCTGTCACTGCTCTGAGTCCTAGGTAGGGCGTCCCTCCAAGGATCCCTGTATCCAGAGGGCAGAGGGTCTTTCGGGAGGGGGTGACTCCCCCACAGGAGCTTGGGGAGAGGAGCCTTGTAAGGACAACAGGAGGCGGAGAATGTGGGGCCCCCAGCCCAGGGTGGCCTGGTACCCAGCAGATTCTCAGGGAAAGGCCTCCCTTTTCCTCTCTTCCTCCCCAGAGTCATTATCTCCAGCAGCCTCTGGAATCAACCCATCCAAGCAAAAGTCATTCTGCTGCAGGCTGGCACCCCCGGGAGCGCTTGAAGAATGAACTGGCAAATGCAGACCTGGGAGGAAATTGCCCAGTGAGCAGGTTTACAGAGGCGAGGGCGTCTGGGCGCAGTGTGTGTGTGCTCACACATATGCACATGTGTGCATGCAGACACACACACTGCCCAGCCCTTCTGACTGTTCTGGCTCTGAGTCAGCCCCACATGGAAGGGATTTAATCACCCAGGGGCTGGATCGTTATTGTTTTAAAACAAACGAGTGATGACAGCAATGAACAGAGGGTTTTTAAAAGCGCGATTCAAAGGGCTCTTGAAAGCTACTGGAGAATATGAATGCGCCTTTGAAGTAAGAATGTGCCCATTTGTTAAGCTGAGAGCAGAGCTGGCTGCTGCCAGGAGGGCAGCGGGCAGTGGGTCTTTTTCCTTGGCAAATGGGTGCCCACCAGCCTCTCCAACCTCCTCACCACCTGACCAGAGGTGGCCAAAGACCCTGGAGGCACAAGCGCCCCTGGCAGGGACCAGCAGTGGTAGTCACACCTCCAAGTCCACACTCAGAAAGAAGCAATCTTCTCAACTGTTTTTAAGATGCTGCATTCACCTGACGCTTGTTAAGAGCAATGGAAAGATGTGCATGAATGAGCAGGGAGAGATGCGTGATTGAAACATTAGCAAGCCAGGCATGGTGGCTCACGCCTGTAATCCCAGCCATTTGGGAGGCCAAGGCAGGTGGATCATTTGAGGTCAGGAGTTCGAGACCAGCCTGGCCAGCATGGCGAAACTGTATCTCTACTAAAAATACAAAAGTTAACTGCTGGTGCATGCCTGTGATCTCAGCTACTCAGGAGGCTGAGGTAGAGGGATCACCTGAGCCACAGAGGTTGAGGCTGCAGTGAGCCAAGATCATGCCATTGCACTGCGGCCTGGGCGACAGAGCGACACCCTGTCTCTTAAAAAAAAAAAAATGAAACATCAGCAGTCAGACAAACCTAGAGGGAGCAGTTGAAGGCAGCCTCCTGCCAGCACCTGCACTCTGAGCCACCCTGAGGCCACCCTCAGGTTTGCCCTCTGGTGGTCCCCACAGTAAGGGTTAGTAGCAGCCAGGCTGGGAGTTGAAGGAAAAGCCTCCCAACCCACCGCAGATTACATATTAATAAGACTGAGCCCTCGGGCCTGGGGGGTGCAAGGTGTGGGGGTGCTGTGCAGCAGGGCCAGCTGACTGGGGCCCCACATGTACATGATGGCTTCTGTTAAGTTGTGAATCTCTACCTGAACCCAGTGAGGCCTGGAAACAAGGGCTCAACCTGACCAAAGACCAGGACGTCCAGTACTGGGCACATCTGATGGTCAGAGGATAGCCCCAGGTCCCAGGCTCCGGGCCTTCCTTATGCTCCAGCCTGGGGTGCAGGAGAAAGCCCGCTGTACCCAGCCACAGCCTGCTATCACCTGGGTCTGCTCCCTTCCAGCTATAAACTGCCCCCTGCCTAGCCCCTTCCTCTTCTTTTGTTGGTTTGTTCCATTTCTTTTACTTTTTCTTTCTTTCTTTCCTTTTTTTTTTTTTTTGTAGAGATGGAGTCTCACTCTGTTGCCCAGGCTGGAGTGCAGTGGTGCAATCTCGGCTCACTGCAACCTCCGCCTCCTGGGTTCACGCCATTCTCCTGCCTCAGCCTCCCAAGTAGCTGGAACTATAGGTGTATAGGTGCTCGCCACCATGCCCAGCTAATTTCTTTTGTATTTTAGTAAAGATGGGATTTCACCGTATTGCCCAGGCACCGTGTTACTCCTGAGCTCAGGCAATCCACCCACCTCAGCCTCCCAGCTTTCCTTCTTTTTTTTTTTTTTTGGTAAAGAGGGAGTCTCACCATGTCACCCAAGCTGGTATTGAACTGGCCTCAAGCGATCCTCCCACCTCGGCCTCCCAAAGCACTGGGCTTACAGGCATGAGCCACCATGGCCAGCCTGGTTTGTTCCATTTCTTAAACCAAAAGAAAGCTGTCTGGTATTTTCCACCCTCCAGGCTCACAGGGGAAAGTTAACTGTCTGACCAAGATGGGCCTAGGGCATCAGCCAGCACTGAGGGTGGTGGAGCCCCTTCCCTGGAGGGGACACTGTACTTTAGGGTTCAGGAAGGAAGGAATATTGACAGAACATCTACTCTGGGCCAAGCATGGAGCCAGCATTTTCACCATCACTGTTTCCTTCCATCCTTAGACATGAAGGTAGCTATTTCTTTTCCTGTGTCCACTGATGGAGAAATAGAGACTCAGAAAAATGAACGCTTGTCCACCGCACGCCGCTGGGAAGTGGTAGAGTGAACATAGACAGGTCTGTAGATGACAGACCCCCCCACCACTGGTCTGAAGGTCGGGGTGCCCAGGGCCTGCCCTGACAACAGCAGCCTGTGCAGCTTTAATTACATCCCACCCCTCTGGGCACAGTGTGGTCACACCGGAAGATGCATGGAGTTGGGCTGGCAAGCCTGGACTCCCCGCCAGCTGCTGCCTCAAGCCCTTGGCACGTAGTAGGTGCTCACTAGGTGAGCTGTTGAGTGGTGCTTTCTAGAACCCACTCCCTCGAATCGGTCAAATGCAAGGCTCATTGGCACAAGCTCTGGGCATCTGCAGGTTCTTCCCTGATATCTGTCCTCTCCTCTGGCCCTGGTTCTGGCTTCACGGAGGGAGGTGTTGCTCCAGCTCTGAAGCTGTCTGCGGGACTGAGCACCTCCCGCCCAGTTGTGTGACCTTGGGCAGGTTTCTAACCTCTCGAGGCCTTGGTGTCCCCTCTCCAAAATGTAGATTGTAATCCTGTCTAGTCATGAGGTTGCTGTGAAGATAAGACGAGCATATGGTAGAGCCCCTAGAACAGCCTGGAACGTAGCAGGTGCTGTCATCTTTGTGGATATTGTTACCAGATGCTGGCTCCTGCCTCCCGGCCCCACCCTATCCACAAAAAGGCAGGTATCTCCATGATGGATTAGAGCCCCTCCCCTTTCCTCCGTCTGCCCCATTGTTCCATCAGTTCCCTTGTGTACACTTACGTCCACCCTCTCCTGCACTGGCCAGAAGGGCAGAGGCCCCATTTCCATCCGGAACAGCCAGCTGAGCAGTCTTGTGGAGTCCGGGGCGAAGTTCACTGTCTCTGTCGAGAGAACTGTGGTGGGGCAGGGAAGTCTGCGGGGCTGAGTCAGCTCAGAGGATGAGGGTGACTGCAGAGAGGGGGAAGCAGCTATTCTGCCCCTCACCCACCACCTGGGCAAGCAGGCAGCCATCCTGGAGTGAATGGGGAGGTAGAGGCAGTCTGGCCCAGGGCCCAGGACGGAAGGTGCAGGCAGCCAGTGGTCACGGGACCCTGCTGGATGGACTCTGTGATTGATGCCTTTGAGGGCTTCCCCCAGCCTTGGGGAGCAGGACCCCCTATGACTTATGTCAACCCACCTCCGTATTCTCCTTGTGACACTTATATTCCCTTTGGCTGAGCCACAGAAAGTGCCCCCTTGCCTCCTGCCCTGGAGGGACAACCCACGAGCAGAGCGGATGGAGTGGATGTGCATGCTGGGAGGGAAGTGATAGAAGGTGCTGGAGTGTGGGCTGGCAGCAGAGCAATAGCCCAGCGTGGTCTGGGGAGGAAGGAGGCAGGGCTCTGGTTGGCAGATGTCGGGGACTCCGCCAAGCCTTGGAGTCAGACTGACCCAGGTTCACGTCCCTCCCAGCCACGGGACCTTGGGCAGATTACCTGGCTGCACCTGCTCCATCTGCCTAGGGGCCTTAGGATACTAAACGACCAGGTCACATGGGCGAGCAGGTGACCACTGACGACTTTGTCTCCCTGTTTCTGCAGATGACGTGTCCCCGTATTTCAAGACGGAGCCTGTACGGACACAGGTGCACCTGGAAGGAAACCGCCTGGTGCTTACATGCATGGCCGAGGGCAGCTGGCCGCTGGAGTTCAAGTGGCTGCACAACAGCAGGGAGCTGACCAAGTTCTCCCTGGAATACAGGTAAACTGCGCCTCCCCGCCCTTCCTCCTGGCTGCCAGGGCCACTGCCCTGCCTTGAAGAGGGCGTGGTGGGGAGGGGGTGTGTGTGACTGTGTGGGGCCCGGGGCTCCTGGGAGCCTGGAGTTCTGGAAGTGAGTGGCAAAGGCAGCCCTGCCCCGAGGTGAGATGGCTCCACCCTACTGATCCCTGCAGAGGATGGCTGGGTTGCGGACCAGGGGCGCTGCCGGGCAGGATGGTCTGAACCACGGTGCATAGGAGCAGAGGTGGCGTTGGGCACAGGGACTCACTAACAGCAGCTGTGGCTGTGGCTGTAACTGCGGCCCCCTCCTCACTCTCTCGAACCCTGCCATGTCCAGGGGACTCTTGTTGAGGGGCCTGGGTCCAATGGAGGGGTGGAGTCTGCAGCAACCTGGGATCAGTGAAGGAGGGGACATCTTCTATCTGTGGGCAATTCCGGTGGGACACAGAGATGGCCCTCCCAGGGCCTCTTGGGCTTATCTTCACTTCCTATCTGTGCCCATGCAATGGAGCTCTTGGGCCTGACTGGCCTTTCCCTGCTGGGACACTGCCAGGAGGGGAGAAAGAAGAGCCGGGACAGAGAACAGGGTCTCAGTAAGAGTGGATTTGCTGCCAGCAGGGAAGCAGCCCCTCGCCCAGGCCACCCTGGCCTCCAGCCTTTCCTCACAGCCACAGACTGGGGCAGGCACTCCCTCCTTTCTGCTCTTATCCTCCCATCTCTGCCTGTTTTATTGGCTCCAACCCTGTGGCTGGTGATTAATCCCAGGGCCTGATGTGCATAATCAGTTGTGTTGGGGAAACAAGATTGTCTTGCCCTGGTGATGTTGATACAAATCTGCCACGGGGGACAGGAATGCAAATAAGGGGAGGGGGTATAATTGCTCGATCTGTCCTTCTGGCGAACCATCCTTTCCTTTAGGGAGTGCGGAGGCCAGAGTTTGGAGTGACTCCTCACCCCAGTCTTTCTGCCTTAACCCTGGACTGCACAGGCTGGTGTAGTGTGGCCACATTGGCAAAAGAAAGCCCAGGACAGGGCACCCCCATCCCTCCTGCAGAGGGGAGAGCTGGATGGGCAAGCAAGAGGTTCTGCAGGGCTGGCCACTCTGGGCCTCCGGGTCTCCAGGAAGCTACAAGGAGACCAGAAGGGTCTCCCTGAGCAGTCCCTGCTGTGGCTTTCAGTTGGGGGTCAGAGCCTCTCCTGGCCACCACCTAGCACCCCCAGGAAGTTGTGACCGTCTCTGTGAAGAGCCCCCGCATCTTCTTAGACGCTGGACACACGCAAGTGGGTTACCAAGAGCATGGGATGGCATACCGTGCGTGCAAGTGGTGCTGGGCCTAGCCTGCCCCTGAATTCTTCCGGCAGGGAGCTGGAGGCAGGATCCAGGAGGAGGGGAGGAGGAGAGTTGGTTCCTTATCTGGTTCAGAGCCACTCTTCTGGGGCCCTGGCACTGATAGGATGCAAGGGTGGGTGGTACACAGAAGCAGGTTCCAGCTCAGTGGAAGGACCAGATGGAATGGGCTGCCTTTGAAAACAGCTCTCATCCCTGCAGGCATTCAAGGAGTGGACAGGGTCCAGCTATCGGTGGTGATGATGATGATGAGGTCCTGCTATTGATGATGATGGTCATAATGATGATGATGACGACAATGATGATAGCCATCATAGACAATGAAAAAGAATGTATTATATGGCAGACATTATGATGTCCCTCTGGGATTATCTCATTTAATCCTGTCCACAATCCTATGAGTAGTTTCAGTTATTTCCCCCATTTTGCAGATAAACACACTGAGGCTCAGAGAAGTTAAAGAAATCACCTAAAGTCAGATGGTTGAGCTGGTCTTCAAACCTAAATTGTCTGACAGCAGAGTGGGAATTTTTTTACCATCCACCACACTGCCTCTCATTGAAGAAGGATTGTTGCAATTGCTTCCTTAATGCGTATCCTAAGCAATCGTTCTGCTAACTGTGCTCTGCAAATTCTAGAAAACAAAGCAATAGGGAGAATGCAGATACTCCATTGTATAGCTATGTTGGGTGGAAGTTATTCAGGGGAAATAGATGAGTGTGCACTTGGGAAACTCATTCCTTTGCCTCCTCACCCCCAAGAGTGTTGGCTCTGGTGGCCTGGGGGCAATGCTGTGCCTGAATGCAGGTCTGATCAGGATTTTCCTTCAATTAAAAACTTGCTGTGCCTGCCCCGGAAGCAAGGTCTGCACTCCTTAGAAGGGCCTTAGAACTCTTCCTGATCTGCTCCTGATGGCATAGTCTCACCTCCTGCCACTCCCACCAGATCAGGCCACCACAGGTCTCAGGACGGTTCCCTACAAACTCCCTCTTCTTGGACTTTGTCCAAACTGTCCTCTCCCCTCCACGGGATTATTTCCCCTTTTTGGAAACTTCTTTCTCCTGCAAGGCCCAGCTCAAATTCCTTCTCTTTTAGAAAACCTGTCCTGATAATGCATGTGTTCTTAATCTCTCTCTCTCTCTCTTTCTCCCTCTCTCTCTCCCCCTTTGTCCCCCCCACCCTCTCTCTCTCTTTCTCACACACGCACACACATACAGAGCTCCATCTCCTCTGTCCTTTGTGACTGTCCACAAAGTATGGCCTTACGTATCCCCTAACACCTTTTTTGCCTTCTCATTATTTACAGAGGAGACCACAAGTGCACCACAGAACTGAAGTCAGAGCTTCCACCTCAGGACTTAGAACCAAGAGTTTGATACGGCCAGGCCCTCTTCCCTCCAAGTCACTCAGCTGTGCCCACCTCTGGGTTCATACTTCATTAAGTCATGAGTGACACTGAGAAGTTCAGGGCTCACAGGCTATAGCTGCCTGATTTCTGAGTAGAAAGAACTTCTCTGGAAGTTTCACTTAGAAAGTCCCAGGGAAGGATTCTGATTGGCCCAGCTCAGACCATCCCTGACCAGTCGTGGTGGGCAACATCATGGAGCACGCTGCTTGGCCAGGCTGGCATCATATGTCTACTCCAGAGCTTGAGACACCAGGATTGGCAGCCCCCACACTACAGCCATGTGATAGGGAAGAAGGGTGAAAGTTGTTAACACAAGAATGGAAAAGGGTGGTGGATAGATAGAAGCCACTTGTGTCCCTGGCTCATAGCAGGTGCTTTTTTCTTCTTTCTTTTAATCTTGATTTTTTTTCAAATCTTAGTAAAATCGTTAGTACTGTAAACACCTTCATACGGGTGCCATCACGATTGCTAACATTTCGCTCATGTGCGCTCTCTTACTGTCTCCCTACACACATATACACATGTACCTTTTCTGCTGAGCTATTTAAGGATTTGCTGTAGACATCCTGTCACTTCATTCGTAAGTAATATTTCCTAAGAGCAAGGCATTTGCCTGAAGAACCACACATGACACAATTTTCACAGTTGGGAAATTTAACACTGATACAATACCGCTATCTAAAACGCAGCCTATATTCAAGTTTTTCCATTTGTTCCGATAGACGTACCTTTATCCCAGTGTCCTTCATGGCCATGATTGTGGTTCTTGTTCAGTGCTGGACCTAATTGGAGACCACACGTGGCCTTTAGTTGCCATGAGTCTTGATACACCTTAAATCTAGAACTATTCCTTATTGTTTCTTTCTTACCTTACATGGCTTTGGCACTTCTGAGAGTCCAGCCAGCTTTGCAGAATTTCTCTCAGTGTGGGTTTGTCCAGTTATATCCTCATGATTCAACTCTTGTTAAGCCTTTTGGGAACCATATTTGTAGGTATGTGTCCTTGATGCTCCACAGGAGAAGGCGCCTGATGACAATTTGCCCCATTATTGGTGATGTTAGGTTTGGTGAACTGGTCAAGGTGATGTCCACCAGATTTCTCCATTGTCAAAAGGTTGACGTATCTTCTTCACTTTGTTGTTGATGAGTGGCCTATAGAGTGATAACTTGGGACTATGTGAATAATCTCCTTCCCAGGATCCTCCTACCCAGTGGTTTAGTATCCATTGATGAGTCTTACCCGAATCAGTTATTGCTATGGTGGTTGTGATAAGGAGATATTCTTGTATTCCTTTTACTTATATTAGGTGGCATTCGTTTGTAAACAGCTTTCTTTTCTGACCCCCTTTAAAGTAATTTAGCATCAGTATAAACTCATGCATTATGTTTTTTTATTCAATGTGCTTTAATCCACCCATGTCATTGTTCATTTCCATACTCAACCTAAATTTGGCCGATGGAGCTCCTTCAAGCTGGAGCATGGGTTCTTTGAACATATCCCCATTAGATTCTGAACATTTCCTTGTTCTGGGCTCAACAAAATGTTCCAGGTTCACCTTTTAAATAAATGCATACTGAAAACTGCATTCCATAGGAGCCTGTCCAGCTTCATAGCCCACGGCTGTCCAACCACTGCTGGATACTGAGGACTTCCCCATATTTTACAAACCCCAGGCTCTGAGTAAGATGATAATATCCAATTTTCAGGCAGGAAAATGGCTAAATTTACTCAGCAAGCTGAGAGAAAATAAGATTAGAAGTGCTGCCATAAATTTAACGATGTTTCCAAAGGGAGGAAAGTTTACATTCATGTTCAATCTCTGAAAGTCTTATTCTTGGTGGGTTCTGTAGCCAAATGGGTCTGGGTTTGTGTGTGTGTGTGTGTGTGTGTGTGTGTGTGTGTGTGTGTGTGTGTACATGTGCTACATGAAGTACTGTGTACCCTTCTGAGTACGTGTGACTGTGGCACAAATATGTGGGTCCACATCCATCATTGGGGTCAGAGTGAAAAGAACATAGATGTTGAAGTCAGGCCTGCATGAATATGACCCTGTCCCTGCTAGTTCTGTCACCTGAGGCAGAAGTGGTTAGCCACCCTGATTTTGTTTTCTCTCCTTGGAATCAGGCACAGTAATGCCTACATCAGAGAATTATTGTAAGGAATACCTGGGATTCTATAGGTCAAGCCCACCCTGGTGCAATAGATGTGACCTGAATGATACCTGTTAGGACTATTCAAGGTGTCTGTCTTCGACAAGATCATGGGACAGATCTGATAACAAACCCCCCCAGAAAATCACGTGTGTAGGTAGCTTGTCTCCTCTGAGTGGCCACCTGGGGCTCTGTACACCTGCGCAGAACTCCTTTTAGACAAGAGCTGTGAGAGCCGCTTGTTGGTGACAAATCTTGATCCATTTTGAAACTAGCCTTGAATTCCCAGTTTAAGAAATGAGGCGGCTCTAAGAGCTGGGAGCACAGCAAGGAAACAAAGCAAAATCTGACTCTAAAGAAATGAGATCCTTTCTCTCATGTGAGCAGGAGGATACTGCATGGGAGACCCTCCTCAAGATGTGGACACTGGCCCCACAACCTACCCCTCCCCTGGAACAGGCACGCAGCTTCCCAAAGTGATTCCTGGGGCGTGTGCTGGGGACAGGTGGTGGGGGGAGGAAGAACACAAAACTTATTTGGATATATAGAGTCTAATGTACGGAGTCTAATGTGTCTGCTACAATGTGTGTGTGTGTGTGTGTGTGTGTGTGTGTGTACGCACATGCATGTATGTGTTTGTGTGTGTATGATTCCCATACAGTCTTGTTTGCAGGTTAACAGTCAGTTAGTCCCAAGCCTGTCTGAGTACAGCAGGAAGGTGTGTGTGCAACTCACATAAAAGCCATAGAGGTCAGGCCCTCTTGTGTTAGTGCTGGAGCCTCTCTCATCTGACTATTCTCAGCTCCCTCCTCTCCAGGAGCCATCTCCCAGGTTGAATCCATTCAGCTTCAGTTTACATCCATTTCACCAGCAAGGGCAGCATGGCTGGAGACAACCCCCCTGGCTGGAGAAATGACAGGACAGAGGATGGAGACGGAGGAGGACAGAGGGAGGATGGAGGAGAACGGAGGGAGGATAGATGGAGGATGTAGGAGATGGAGGGAGGATGGACAAAGGATGGAGGGAGGATGGACAGCGGATGGAGAACTGAGGGAGGATGGAAAGAGGATGGAGGAGAACAGAGGGAGGATGGACAGAGGATGGAGGAGAATGGAGGGGGGATGGAGGAGAACAGAAGGAGGATGGATGGAGGATGGATGGAGGATGGAGGAGAATGGAGGGAGGATGGAAAGAGGATGGAGGAGAGTGGAGGGAGAATGGATGGAGGAGAATGGAGGGAGGATGGACAGAGGATGGAGGAGATGGAAGGAGGATGGAGGAGAACAGAGGGAGGATGCAGGAAGATGAAGGAGAACTGAGGGGGGATGGATGGAGGATGAAGGAGAACAGAAGGAGGATGGACAGAGGATGGAGGAGAATGGAGGGAAGATGGATGGACGATGGAGGAGACGGAGGGAGGATGGATGAAGGATGATGGAGAATAGAGGGAGGATGGACAGAGGATAGAGGAGAATGGAGGGAGGATGGATGGAGGATGGAGGAAAAGGGAGGGAGGATGGACGGAGGATGGAGGAGAAGGGAGGGAGGATGGACGGAGGATGGAGGAGAAGGGAGGGAGGATGGACAGAGGATGGAGGAGAGTGGAGGGAGGATGGATGGAGGATGGAGGAGACGGAGGAAGGATGGATGGAGGATGGAGGAGATGGAGGGAGGATGGAGGAGAATGGAGGGACGATGGACGAAGAATGGAACCTGCCACCTGTCCTTGGGTCTGTGCCCTGGCAATGTCATCAACCAGATGATTTTGTCCCACCTTGGTAACATCTTCTGGCATAATTATTCTCACACTTAAAGTCGAATAGGAGAAAAAAGAAAAGATGAGCAAGGCAGATCACACACACACACACAGATTCTCATACATAACTGGGCACGCACACACTAATGTTTATGGAGGTTCGCGGGTGCCAAGTTCTTTACAGCCATCATCTCACAACAGGTGAATCTCATTACCCTCATTCTGCAAATGAAGAACCTGAAGCTCAGAGAGGGTCAGGAACTTGCCTGGGACTATCCAGACAGTGAGTGGCAGATCCGGGAGCGCTGTTGGACCTGAGTGTGCTGCCTTCTCTGCAAAGGCGCACACAGTTTCCCATCGGGCTCCTTCTGTCCCTGCTGCACATCACTGTGTGTCATTCTTCTGCTCCGGGAACCACGAAAGCAAGACCCCCTTCCGAGAGGCAGGCATGAGGGTATGAGACCAGCTGAGGCCGAGTCCCATCCCTGGCCCGTGTGGAGAAGAGCAGATGTGTGCAGGGGAGGCCCAGGAGAGCCAGGTGGGCGTCTGGCTGGCCCCAGGCTGGGTCCCCAGCCCTCCTGCCATGCTGAGGTCCTGTGGCAGAGCTGTGATGTCTGGGAACTGCATGGGCTTGGCAGCTGGGAGAAGAAAGTATATCTGAGACAGAGAAGCCCCGCACATGTGACGGCCCCAGCAAGGGACACAAAGGCAGGGGACGCACGCGGACCCACTGGCAGCCTTTGAAACTCCTCAGATAAGAAGATGAAGAGAAATTCCCCAGGCCAGCGGCTTTGTCTCTGGCTTCTTTGGCCCTCTTTCTGGCCTCCCCTTAGAAGAGAGAGCAGGCAGCAGAGACGGGGAGGCAGAGGCCAGCGGGCCTTCCCAGAGGGCACGGGAGCACCTGCGTGGCACGGGGTGAGTGCCAGGAACCGAGCCAAGCTCTTACTGGCAGCAGTTCTGGAAGACTAGTGCAATTATTATCTCTGCTTCCTAACTAGAAGTCACAGCTCAGAGAGGTTCAGCGTGTGACCCAAGGTCACACAGCCAGTACAGAGTCAGGTTTCACCCAGGATCTTCAGGACCCCAAGCCTGCGTCCCTCCCCTGCTCTGTGCCGCCTGACTGAGCTTGTCCTTTCCCAGGGCAGCAGCACTTTCTAAGCCACTGCAGGAGGAGAAATAGTACATTAACTCTTAGGAACTAACACTCAAATGATCACCTACCTCATGCCAGGCCCCACACCAGCCGCTTTTACTTCGGTTCTTCTGAATTCCTTAACATCAGCAACTCCTTCAGGGTAGGCATCTTGATACATGAGGAACACAAAGGCTCAGGTTTCATTTCTTGTCCAAGATCTGAAATCATAGACTGAAGACGAGTGCCAGGCCTTCTGCTTCCAAGCCTGGTGAAGGAACGGCAGGAGATGCCAGCGTTTGTTCATTCGTCACGCAAGGACTGGGGGCCTTCTGCCTGCCCGGCACAGAGCTAGGCAAGGAGGGCAATCAGAAAGGCAGTGCCAGCCCCGCCTGCCCCGCCACCTTTGGAAATGTTTGTTCTCACTGGAGCTAGAGGTGCCCACAGGACTCTAAGTACCGTGGCTGAGGAGCAACAGCAGGGGACTGAGGCCAGGTGAGCGTGGGAGTTTCAGGAAGAGGCAGGAAGAGGCGAGAAGGAGCTGGAGGAGTTGGGAGCAGCCCCTGGGAGACACAGAACTTCAGCAGTGTGGACAAACCATGAAAGAAGGAGGTGCTCCTGGCAGGAGATGCCAGCATCCCTGGGGCACTACGATGGGTGCCAGTTGTGACCAGATACCGGGTGCTGGTGATGTGGCCCTAAATAAGACAGTAAGATCCTGACCCCCATGTGTTACTCGCACAGAAGTAAATAATAGTGCGAGTGTGGGTGGATTCCAGTTTTGATGCGCGCTTTCAAGGGAAAGTAAGGTCAAGCAGATTCCACTGGGGGAGCTGGGACCCAGAGAATGAATGGAGGTAGCCAGGGCAGGGGGATGCCACAGGAATGGTCCCTGCATCTCCATCCAAGGACCTTGTGTCTGGAGGAGCTGAAAGAAGGTCCACGTGGCCAAGGAGGACACTGGGGCGAGATCAAGTGGGGGCTTGTTGCTCTCTTAGGCACTTGCACTTTCTGCCAAAAGCTATGTGGAGCCCTCGAATGGTTTTTCCCAGGGAAGGGACATGATCAGATGCTCATGTTTCAAATCTTTGCTCAGGAAGCTGGGCAAGGAAAAGGCTCTGTGGTCCCACCAGGCCATATATAAGGGAGTTGGAAACCAGCCCGGCAGAACAAAACCTAGAGGCTGGATGGCAGAGGGGAAGCCTGGAGATTGGGGTGTCTTGGGAGGGAAGAGGGTATGTTCTTGGTTTAGGAAGGACCAACTGTGTCAACCGCTGCTGGATTCTAAAATCATCAGCTCAGGCTGGGCGTGGTGGCTCACGCCTATCATCCCAGCACTTTGGGAGGCTGAGGCAGGTGGATCACCTGACGTCAGGAGTTCAAGACCAGCCTGGTCAATATGGTGAAACCCCCATCTCTACTAAAAATACAAAACTTAGCCAGGTATGGTGGCTCATGCCTGTAAGGCCAGCTACTTGGGAGGCTGAGGCAGGAGAATCACTTGAACCTGGGAGGCAGAGGTTGCAATGAGCCAAGATCGTACCACTGCATTCCAGCCTAGGCGACAAAGCAAGACCTCATCTCAAAACATAAATAAAAATAAATAAATAAATAAATAAATAAATAAATAAATAAATCACCAGCTCAATTTAGGGACATGGAAGTCTGGTGACCTTCAGGAGGAGGAGGATGGGGCAAGTTGAGGAGTGAGAGAGGGATGAGCAAGTCGGGGCAGGGAGTGGAGGGGAATCCTCACAGGAAAGTAGGAATCAAGAATTGGAGACTGGAAGGGGCATGACAGGTTGAGCCAGTTGCCCCAGGAAGTGGGAGACATGGCTGACCCAAGATGGCAGAGGTAGGACCTGGAATGCCAGGAAGAATCTTCTCAGATACATCCAGCAGGCAGTAGGCAGTCTCGAAAGGATTTTGGTTGAGGGAGTACAAGACCCTGTATCACCAAGTCCTGTCCATCTCTCCAGCCTCCTCTCTCACTAACTCTCTTCAGTAATGGGCGGAACGCATTGTGCACCCGTGGTCTCTGCTCTTTCATGCCCTCATGCCCATGCCCACCCCCATCCTCCACCTCTGCCGTCCTCGCACACCTCTGCTACTTGGCAAACCCTTGCTTATCTTCCCAGATCCAGCCCCAGCATCCCCCACCTTGTGATGTCCAGTCCTGCCCCTGACTCGCTATGTGCCTTTGAGCAGACTGCTTAATCCCTGCCTCGGTTGCCTAATCTGAAAAATGGGAATAATAAGACCAGTAGCTACCTCCCAGGGTGGCTGGGAATGGCATGCAAGATGAAGCGTGCAGAAGAGTGTCTGGTCACAAATGGCTCTATCAATGGAAAGGATGATCTGAGAGCCACCAAGGGCATGACGCTGACGCTCACCCACCTTCCTCCACCCAGCAGGGCAGGCTCCTCCCACCTCATTCTTCCTGGCCACGGTTCCTTCCCACCCTCCGGGGAAGTCCAGGTTCTTTTCCTCAATGAAGGTAGATCCTATCTGCCTGTTACCAGCCCTTTGGAGATTTACTCCAATTCGACCATGAGCTTGGACATCTTGTCTGAAAATTGAAGGCTGATGGTGAGAAAACTGAAGTACAGGAATTAGTTATGATGGGCATAAATTGAATTTTAATAGAGATGTAGTGGCATGGAGCCAGTGTACTCAGGCAGAGGGAAGGTAGTAATTAAAAGTTAACGAGTTTGGAAATGGCATAATCCTCAGGGAGGAATGGGAGAGGTGGGCTAGGAGGAGGAGCAGGCTGTCCTTCTCCCGACCTGAGGCCAGCTCCTCCCACTCCTGAGGATCGGGGAAGGTGGGGAGGCTGAAGGGACCCCATCTGCACACACAGCACACACACACACACACACACACACACACACACACACACACATACCACACGGGGCAGGCCTCCAATATCCAACAGCGGGGCAGAGGGTGAGGGAGGGGTACCACTATTTGAGGACCCTCAAGCCACAGCCTTATGCTGCCTGGGAGGAAGGCACCAGCTAGAAACAGCTAGAGCAGGGCTTCTCCACCTCTGCACTGCTCACATTGGGGAATGGAAACTTCTTTGTTGGAGAGCGGGGGTCTGTCCTGTGTGATGTAAGGTGTTAAGAGGCAGCCCTAATCTATAACCCCTAGATCCCAATAGACACCCTCTGGATGTGACAATCAAAAATGTCTTCAGATGCTGCCACCTGTGCCCTGGGGCAACAGCAGCCCCATTGAGAACCATGACCTAGAGTGAGGCGCTGGCATCCCCCGGACTCTCCCAGCTGGAGCCGAGCTGCCCTTCCATGCGTAGTTGCCCTGGCACATGGGGTCAGGGGCCTGGCGTGGAAGGAAGGGATGAAGAGCTGGCTGGCCACCCTTCGCTCCCTGTTGGGGGTCCCTCCAGCCCCCTTTCTCATAACAATTCAAGTAGAAGGCGCTTCCTGCTGCACGGGCCACCTTCCTTGATGCTGTCTGCTGGATCCTCAGCCTGGGGCAGGTATAACACCTCCACTGCACAGAGAAATCAGAGGCTCGGAAAGAGTGATTCACTCCGGCCTCCTCTGATCAGTCCTGCTAAAACCATTGGCCGAGAGGTTGAGGATACTGGTGCAAGAGGACACGGGGTAGTGCTCCTTACGACCTGCTTCCCACAGATGCATGTGGTCCTACATGCCGTCCATCCGCCCACCCTGGCCTGGGAGCCCCCTCCTGCTTTAGGACAGGTTCTTCCTGACATGCGGGGCCCGCGTGCGGCCTCAGGATTTGCTAGTCAGTAGCAGGGAAAGCCAGGGTAGTGGCAGATGGGAGGGACAGAGGCGGCAGGGAGCATCCCCGAGGGTCAGGGCTGGTGCTGGGCAGCGAGAGGCACAGCTGCTCCTCATGCATCAGGTTGACGACCTTGTGATAATTATGTCAATTAAGACTAATAAGTTCAAAGTGTAAGGGGAAAGGCGGAAAAAACATGCAAAAGTCTCTCAAACCGTGGCTGGCTTGGTTTCCATAGCAACCCGTTTCCTCACAGTCTCCGTTAACAGGTCCTGGCTTGGGGAGAAAATGAGTCCCCCATTCCCGAGGAAGCTGGAGATGGATGGTGGGTGTGGCCTCGCTGGATCTGGGCTGAGGGCACTGGTGCAGGGGGCAGGCAGGGGAGATAGGAGCTATGAGAGAGTCACGCAGCCACGGAACACCTCAGCTGGCATCTGGGACAAGCCCTGTCTTACAGCGGGGACATGGTGGCCCTGAGTGAAAATGACTTCTTGGGGACACGGCATGAGTTCATATCAGAATAAGAATTCAGACCCAGGCCCCCTGAGTCTCCGTGCCGCTTGGATCTCACTGGGCTCCCCAGCTCCTCAGCATCCTGGCGTGATCAGAGGCAAAGGCGCCAACATCAGTTTCACTCAGTGTCATTTCCCTGGTCAGGCTGGGCACCTGGGAACAGGAGAGGGACTCACCGTGTCAGGGATGGGAACATTGCCAGGCCTGGCACCCCAGGTCACAGGTTCTGTCCTCACCTCTCTCTTCTGACGGGATGTTTGCCCAGTTCCCTCAATGTCCTTGTTTGATTGCAGGATCACACAAGGGCGTCACCACCCACAGAGAGCTGTAGGTGGGACGGGGAGGACCTTTCTATGAAGCTGTGGAGCTCTCTGAAGCTGGGGCAGGCAGGGAGGTGCTGCTGTCTCTCAAAGGCACCCTGTGTGCCCATGCACAGCTCTGCACCTCCATCCATGGTCCACAGAGCATGACCCCACACACAGCCGTGCACAATGTGCCTTCATTAGTGTTAATGCATTTACTTCTCACAAGGAGGGCTGTGAGGATACAAAACACCTATTGCTTTGCTTTTGCTTAATACAAAACACTTAATGCTTCCCATTTTATAGATACAGAAACTGAGTCCCAGAGAGGTAAAGTGACAAGGCCCGGATCACACTGCAAATTAGGCAGGAGCTAGGGATGTGGACCTGCCACCGCCTCCTCTGCACGGAACAGTCTGGAACGCACAGGTGCGCACACACAGCCACACCCTCATTTCTTCCTGTCATCTCCTCCCACTTCCCAGCAACGGATGCATTTTCCATGGCCCATCCCAGCAGCCCTGGGGCGCCGCTGGCCACATCCGCCCAGACTCCCCAATGTGCCGCACAGAACATGCAAATGAAGCGCTCGCCGCCGCCTTTAATGAAAGGCTCCCAAGGAAAGCTCTTCTCTGATGAACTGAGGCTATTTATTTCCACCACAAGGAAATTTAACATGCAAATTAGGAAGGGTTTGATCATTCATCACATGAGATTGACATATTTGAATTTGGCCTGAATCCCGGGTAACTGGTGCACAGACATGGGCGCAGGCCGTGTGTGGCCCACAGTCCTTGCGGAGGGGAGGGGTGGTCTCCATCGGAGGCACAGATGTTTTTTATCTGGGGTAGTTCAGTGCATGGAAATGAGAGTTCCTTCTTTTTCCGCACACTGAAAAAGGCTGGAGACCCGCTTACCGTGAGAGTCTCCTGCTTTCCACCTGCTCCCAGGTCCTCCTGCGCCCGCCCGGCCTTGGCTCTCAGCCAGGACACAGAAACTAATTAGATCTTGACTCAGTTATGCGTTCAGGCAGGCAAACGGTCTAGACAGACGCCTGGGGAGTTGGTAATGACCCCTGCTTCCTGGGGGCTGCCGTGGCGCCTGACTCCCCCTCCCCGCCGGAGCTCTCCCTTGGGCCCATTCATAGGATTCCTCAGTGTGGGAGGGTGCAGGTAACTCTCCCCTGTGTCTTCATCCCCTTGAAGAGGAATCTCTGCAGTGGCCCACTTGGCAGAGGGGAGCTGGGGTTTCTGACTCCCCAGTCCAGTCTTCTCCCAGGGTCGCCCAAGGGCCCTGGGGTGTCAGAGACTCCTCCTGGGAGGGGGTGGAAAATAGGGGTGTTGGCTCTAACCGGCAGCCCCTGGGGGCTGAGAGATGCTGGTGTGTTCTGAGGCTCAAGATGAACAGAATGCATAGGTAGGGGGTTCCAGACACTGGTGGGCTCACAGCTGGAGAAGGAACAGGTCGTTCTCTCTGCAGAATGAAGACTAGTGACTAAGAGAGACAGTCTCCCCAGGGGAGATGGGGCACAGTCCCTGGAGGCCAACCCACAGCACATCCACAGGCTCCGGCCACTGGGGCACTCAAACACCACGGGCCCCCGGAGTGCAGAGTGAGGTCCTGCCTGCAGGAGCGTGCCGGCCGGGGCACAGATAGCTACTCTGGTCAGCTACCTACTGCTGCTTAGGAAACCAACTCAGCACTCGGCTGGAACAACCAGGATTATTCTTCCGCCTGGTCTCTCCTGGGCTCGCCATGAAGTTGTGCCCATCTGGCAGTCAGCTTGGGCTGGGCTTGGTAGGGACAGCTGAGTGCGGGATCTCTTTCTCCACGTGGTTTCTCCTCCTTGGTGGCATCGTGGGCCACCATGGTGTTGGGGCCATGATCCTAGAGGGTGAATGTAGAAGCTGTAAGGACCACATTCTGTCAGTGAAAGCAAGTCATGAAGCCGGCCCAGATTTCGGGAGTGGGGAAATGGACTCCACATCCTGATGGGGGTCGCTGTAAAGTATCAGAGCCATGCTTCTTAGTCCCCTTCTGGCCTCCTCTCAGATCTGGCCGTTACCCCAAAGCCTACACCGATCGCCTTTTCCAGATAGCAGCTCGCAGGTGGGTCCCCAGGGCTTCATTAGCACGGTTCTGGTCCAATTCTCCCACTTGGTATCTCTGAAGGCACCCACAAGGGTGACTTTGGAAAACCCAGAGAGAATGGACAAGGATTGGAACTGAGTCATGCAGGACAAAGAGCAGAAAGCTCAGAGCTGGTAGGATTGAGTCTGGGACCTGCTGCCTGTGATCTGAGCAGATGTTGAGAGAGGCAGAGAGAGGGGCCAGGCGCAGTGGCTCACACTTGCAAGCACGGAGACTTGTGCAACATAGTGAGACCTTGTTTCTACTAAAAATAAAAAAGTTAGCTGGGCATAGTGGTGCGCGCCTGTAGTCCCAGCTCCTTGGGAGGTTGAGGTGGGAGGATTGCTTGAGCCCAGGCAGTAAAGGCTGCAGTGAGCCATGATTGTGCCACTGCACTCCAGCCTGGGTGACAGGAAGACCCTGTCTCAAAAAAAAAAAGAAAGAAAGAAAGAAGAAGAGAAAGCCAAAAAACAGAAGGACAGAGAGAGGAGTTGGCTTCAGGGCATAAGGCTCCTAGCAGCCAGGGTCACAGCTTCTGACACCTGGGACTGAAGGTCCCCAGGCTGCTTTGCTGGGCCAGGGCTTGTCCTAGATAAGTATATATTGGGCCCGTGTCAGGGCGTTGTTAGAGGGTGCTGAGAGCAAGGACAGATGAAGGAGTAATAATAACATTAACAATAACAGCAACAGCTAACTCATAAAGATTGCTTACTATAAGCTTTATGCCAGCCCGTGTCCTAAGCACACTACATGCATTATCTCATTTAATCCTCACACTGGACATTCAGGTAGGGGCTATAGTAGGGTGGTTAAGAGCACAACATCTAGAAGCCCACTGGGGCTCTGCCAACTACTGGCCATCTGAACTGGGGCAAGTTCCTTAACATCTTTGTTCCTTGGTTTCCTGATCTTTTTTATCTGCCACATTTGGATATTATTAATTCTAACCTCGTAGGGTGGTTAATAAGGAGTAAATGCATTATCACATGTGAAATGCTTCAAACACTGCCTGGGGCCAGGTGTGGTGATTCATGCCTGTAATCCTAGCATGTTAGGAGGCCAAGGCGGGTGGATCACTTGAGCCCAGGGGTTCGAGACCAGCCTGGGCAACATGGCAAAACCCTGTCTCTTAAAAATAATAATAGTAATAATACAAAAATTAGCCAGGTGTGATGGTGCATGCCTGTAGCCCCAGCTACTTGGGGGGAATCACTTGGAGGTCGAGGCTGCAGTGAGCTGAGATCACCCCACTGCACTCCAGCCCGGGTGACCAAAAAAAAACCTATCTCAAAACAACAACAACAACAAAATAAAACACTGCCTGGCCCATATTAGTACCTATTGTTACTACCCCTATTTTATAGATGAGGAAATAGAGGCACAGAGAGATTAGGCAGCTTGCCTAACGTCACACAGCAAGTAAAATACACAATCAAAAACCCTCCCTCCTTCTCCACCTGTGCCTGCCATCCCTTAGAGCAGAGCTCCTTGGGCAGAGCAAAGCCGAGTGGTTTGACATGGGACGCCTTTGTGCTGTGCTTTAGCGGGGTGCCCTCCAGCCCTGCAGGCAGCACGCCTGCCCCGGCTTCTTGATCACCCACTGTGAGTTTAGATAAAGTGTCAGGTACCAGGGGCATTCCAAGAACAGGCGGAGCTTGCAGCCTTGCTCGGGAAGTCAAGACAGGCCACCGAAAAAGTCAGGACGCAACCCCAGAGAGCAGGGAGGCTCTGAGAGAGGGCACAGGTCTCAAGCTCTGGTGCTGAGTAGCAGAGGAAGGACGGGGTGGCGTTGTAAGAAGTCTGCTGTGAACTAGTCGAAACCAGGGCTACGTGGCAGGTTCTCATAGTGCTAAATCCACTCTTTGCATAAAATTCTGTGTGTTTTGTCCTCTTTTGATGTTAAAAATGTCCTTTTTAAGAAAGAAAAGAAAATCTGCATGACAGATTTTTTTGCTTTTGTTGTTTCACTTTTTTGTTGGCCAAATTAAAGTCGGCTACTCTACCTAGGTTGAAGTAGACATTGATGATATAGCGGAGGGCATAAGTATAGATATAGATCCCAGAGCGGAGAGCCTCAGCCACACCTGAAGCCTTGCCACAGATACAGAGGGTCAATGCAGACCTTCAGGCAGGGCTGCCAACAGCAGACACTGCGGGCAGACAGGGCGGCCTCTTTCCAGCATCCCTTGACCTACCAAGCATGTTATAGGGAATGACTTGGAGACTGTGGCTCATCCTCCAGCCTTATCAACATCCAGTAATCCCAGAACATCTGGTCTCAGGAAACCCAGAGCCTGGTGAAGCCCAGAGGGCAGGACTCAGCAGAACAGGAAGCTCTGGCCATCTGGGTGGTGCTTGGCAGGGTTCATGCCATCACAACTCACCTATTCCCTACCTGGACCCCCGCTCCGAGTTAATGCTTCCAATCCCCTTACCCCCCTCCAACCTTAGTATTAATTAGCTTGACAAAGTCATTCCTCCCCAAAGATGACCAAGTCTTCATTCCCTTAAGGTCCCTGGGATTTGGAGATGCTGAAAGGCCTCGTATTTAACTCCTTCCCTCTCGCCTCCAGGGAAGTGACCACTATTGTCTTGGTGGGTAGGAACAGGAAATGAATGGACTCCAAGTAGAGCTGGGGAACAGTGCGTTTCTAAGCAGAGCGTGGCAGCAACAGTAACGTTTTCATCTAAACGCAAGCAACTGCTGGTACCGCAGTACATGGAGACAAGGGTATTGCTATTACTCTCGTTGTTGTCATTGTTACTGCTAATTTCCAGAGCCTAACACAGTGTCTGGCTCGTTGTAGGCACTCCAGTATGGGTAGAATGATTCATAACAGTGGGAAACTGCATAAGGACACATTTTGTGACTGCTTACCAAATGTCAAGCGCCGTGCTAAGCACTTTGCCATCAGTTCTGCTACTGTGTGATGGATACGTTTGTAGAAATCACCATGCTATGCCAAACTGTGCAGTAAAAACCAAAGGGCTTATGGGGGAAATGGAGTGGGGGCAGCAACATGCAAAAACTTCGTTAGCGACACATTAAAAAAGAAAGGAACTTAATGAAGACGATTGCACAATTTTACACATATTAAGCGGTTAAGAAATGCATAATAACTACTATAATACTTATGACACTTTGCCTTGGAAAAGGCTTCCAGTCTGCTTGCGGAAGTGGGTGTCAGAAGGGGTGCAGCTTATGAGTTACTATGAAGTGGTAGAAGGAAGGTTGTCAGAAATTTAAAAAAAAAAAAATTGTAACACCAGGTGTGGGTGAGTAACATTTGCAGTGAGCTGAGGACCCCAGAGCCATGTACACTTTGTGCACAACTGTGCATCCCACCTCAGCTGGGTGCCGTTTTCTGTACTGACTCCTGCTTCTTGCAGACAAAACTGTGCATAGCAAATGCAAAATCCACAGATGCTCATATCGTTCTCTAATATATCAATCTCAGTGGAACAAATGTGTGTTTGAAAACAAGCCTTACAGCGAGCTGCCTGAACTTGTATTTTCTATAAGACAGCCATCTTGGCCGCACACAGTGGCTCACGCCTATAATCCCAGCATTTTGGGAGGCTGGGGCGGGTGAATCATGAGGTCAGGAGATCAAGACCATCCTGGCTAACACGGTGAAATCCTGTCTCTACTGAAAATACAAAAATTAGCCAGGCGAGGTAGCAGGCGCCTGTAGTCCCAGCTACTGGGGAGGCTGAGGCAGGAGAATGGCGTGAACCCGGGAGGCGGAGCTTGCAGTGAGCCAAGATCGCGCCACTGCACTCCAGCCTGGGCGACAGAGCGAGGCTCCATCTCAAAAAAAAAAAAAAAAAAAAGACAGCCATTCTTATTTTGCCCGTTATACAGATGGAGTGTCTGAGGTATCATGAGGTTCCATCCCTTGTCTGGGGTCACGTGCTCAGTGAGTGATAGAACTGGGACCAGAGTAAAGGGTTGTCTGAAGCCACAGCCAAGGTTCTTAAAGACTGTGAGTCTTTGAGGCTATGATCAGCCTTTTCACAGACTGTGATCAAAGTCATCTCGCAGATGGGGAAACTGAGGACTGATGAGGCAGCACCCTGACCTCTGTCATCACCTAGGCCCGTTTCCCATTTGAAGCCTTGATTCTGACCACCCATCTCCCTCATACCTGTGTCTCCATCTCATCACAGAGCATCGTCGAGTTTGTGTGCAAGGACTTACCCTGGGAACACCGTAAATGAATATTCTGATCAGCAGGTCTAGGGTGGGGCCTAAGATTCTGCATTTCTGACCCACTCCCAGGTGGCGCGCCTGTGGCTGGTGCCCACACCTCGCTGTGAGCAGGAGGGCTGTGGAACGCCTTCCACCTCTTGCCCTGGCCCTCCCGCCCCATCTGTCAGTTCCCTGCTGGCTGAACCTGCTTCCCCAGCCAGTGGACCCCATCATCACCATCTCAACCTCCCTCTTGCCAGTGTCTTCAGCCCCCTGGCATTGGGGTCCATCTGTCACAGCTTCCTGGAAGAGCCCCAGCCTTGGGTCAGCCCAGCTTTCAACCCACCTTACTCCTTCCATAAGGCTACTGAGCCCTGCTGAAGCAAGCCAGCCACCTGTGTAGACAGCACCTGTACAAAGTCAAGGTACTGGCCGGGCGCAGTGGCTCACACCTGTAATCCCAGCACTTTGGGAGGCCAAAGCAGGTGGATCACCTGAGGTCAGGAGTTCGAGACCAGCCTGGCCAACATGGTGAAACCCCATCTCTACTAAAAATACAAAAATTAGCCGGGCATGGTGGTGCATGCCTGTAGTCCCAGCTACTCGGGAGGCTGAGGCATGAGAATCGCTTGAATCTGGGAGGCAAAGGTTGCAGTGAGCTGAGATCGTGGCATTGCACTCCAGCCTGGGCAACAGAGTGAGAGTCCGTCTCAAAAAAAAAAAAAAAAAAAAAAAAAACAGCAAAAAAACCAAAGTCAAGCTACTGCCCTCGCCTGCGCCTTCCCGCAGTTTCCCCAGTCAGCTTACTCATCCTCCACAGCTGCTGTTTTGAACAGCCAGCCCACCGCCCCTCCCTTCACTGCTCCCTTCCCCGAGGAAGTAGGAGAATTGTAAGGAATTCATTTCTCCCACTTCCTGCCACCCTGCCTCAGTTAACTGCCCCACCAGGCCTCTCCTTCTGCCAGGGACCACACTCCACTGGGTACAGGACCCCAGACCCTCAGGAGCTGGCTGCTGGCTCCATCACTTGTCCTCTCTTTCTGCCTCTCCTTTTTTTTTTAGAGGCAGAGTCTCACTCTGTCACCCAGGCTGGAGTACAGTGATGCAATCATAGCTTACTGCAGCCTCCAACTCCTGGTCTCAAGCAATCCTCCTTCCTCAGCCTCCCAAGTAGCTGGGACTACAAGCACATGCCACTACGCCTGGCTAATTGTTTTGTTTTTTGGTAGAGATGGGTTCTTGCTGTGTTGCCCAGGCTGGTCTCAAACTCCAGGACTCGAGCCCTCCCCCTGCCTTGGCTTCCCAAAGTGATGAGATTACAGGTATGAGTCACTGCTCTCAGCCTCTACTTCTCCTAACTGTTCCCCACCCCCAATGTTTAACGTGCTCAAGTCTTACATCTTTAAAAACCAAAGTCCCTCCTACAGACCTCCCTCTGCCCCACATTCCCTTTCTTGCCAGGAACCACCTCCTCTTTTTAGCACACAACTTTGCATTCTCCACCTGTCCAGACCCCTCCTCTCCTCGCCAGCTGTGCCCACTGAAACCGCCACCCACCCCAGGCCATCAGGTGCCCCCTCATGCTAGCACCAGTGACACCTTTCCATGTCCCCTGGCCCCCCAGCACCATTGTACACAGTCATCCCCATCACCTCTCCCCAGTCTATGGCAAAGACTGAATTGGCTTCCAACCCTTTAGCCTTGACCAACTCCAGTTCCCTCTCCAGTCTGCAGTCAGAGTGACCTTTGTACACATGTAAACCTGCCTATTTTGCACCAGGGGTTGGCAAGTATTTTCTGGTCCAGGACAGACAGTGAATGTTTGAGGGTTCACAGGCCACACAGTTTATGGCAACCTTCAACTCTGCCTGTTCAGCAGGAGAGCAGCTGCAGATGCTGCATCCACAAATGCACATGGCTGTGTCCCAGTAAAACTATTTATGGATGCAGAAATTTGAATATCATATAATTTTCATCTGACATTAACATTACTCTTGATATTGTTACATTTTGCTAAAAATGTGTGAACTCTTTCTTCCTGGTACACCTATTGTAGAGGCTGTGGCTGTAGATTTGACCCGTGACTGTAGTTTGCTAAGCTGTTTTATAGCCATGGTTAATACCCTCAACATATTTCCACTATCCTCAGGAAAAGGCCCAAACTCCTCAGCCCAGCCCACAAGGCCCGGTGGGGACTGGCCCAGCCATGAAGTCCAGCCTCCCCATTATCCCAGCCAGGCTTTTTCTCTGGCTAACACCACAGTCAATGTCTCAGGAATCTCTGTCTCTGACATCTACTTATCATGCCTGGCACTCTTCAACCATCCTTGCCTTCCCCTCAGGATCTGCACCGGACAGCATCTCCTCCTTCCCTCGCCCCCTCAGCCTCCATCAGCACCTGCACTTACCTGAGCCTTCCTGCCCTCAGGAAGGAGATAGAGAGGCCCAGCCCCCACCTCTCCCCACATGCACGCCCTCCCAAGTCCCACCCATCTCTAAGTCACCCCACAGAGTAAGCCTCAGCTGTTATGGGTTGAATTGTGTCTCCTTCAAAAATATATGTTGATGTCCTAACCCCTAGTGCCTCAGAGTGTGACCTTATTTGTAAATAAGGTCATTGCAGAGCTAATTAGTTCAGGTGAGGTCATACTAGACTAGGTAGTCCCCAAATCCAATATGATGGGGTCCTTTTAAGAAGACAGGAGAGGCCAGGCACAATGGCTCATGGCTATAATCACGGCACTTTGGGAGGCCAAAAAAAGAGGATCATTTGAGCCGAGGAGTTCAAGACCAGCCTGGAAAACATAGCGAGATCCCATCTCTATTAAGAAAGAAAAGTGAGGGAGGAGAGAAACCCAGAGAAGAGAACACTAAGTGAAGGCAGAGGCAGAGATTGGAGTGATGTGACTGCAAGCCAAGGAACACCTGGGGCCCCCAGAGCCGAAGGAAGCAGGAAGGATTCTCTCTGGGAGCCTTCATGGGGGACATGGTGCTGCTGAGCTTGACTCAGACACCTGGCAGCTAGGGCTGTGGGAGAAGAAATTTCTGTTGTTTTAAGGCACCCAGGCCATCGTGCTTTGTTACAGCAGCCCTGAGAAACGAATATGCCCCTGGAGGCCCCAGTGTCCTGCTTCCCCCAAACAAGTGAGGCCTCTCACATCAGGGAACCCCTTCACTGTGAGGGAAGAGGCTCCTCAGCCAGCACCACTGTGCATTCAGCAGGTCTTATTAGGAGGCTGCTTCTCCCAGTTTGAGAAGCCGTTGAGTCTCCCCTGCACACCTGGGAGACTGGAGTGAGCCTGGAGAAGCGGATCCATGGGGCTGCTCTGGCTGCCCACCATGATTGGGCCACGGAGCCCCAGCCCCTTGGTTCCCTAAAGCCTGGTTTCCATGCAGCCTCTTTATCAGTTTGTTTTAATTTGGTTTCTTTCTGATCCACCTTGGCATGAAAAGAATCACAAAGAATTTCAGCCCAGTGCCAGGAGCCTGGGACAAAGGAGTCCTCCCCAACCCCGGGAGAGGGAGCTGGGTGGCGAAGCTCTCCCCCCGCGAGCCGGAGGAGCAGGGAGCGGTGAGGAAATTCTAAAGCACAATTGTAATCCAGGTGAGAGGAGATGCTCCTCTCATTTTGCTTTTCTGTTTTCTTGTTTCTTAAAAAATATATAAAATAACCACACCGCCTCCCCCAAATCTCAGCATTTCTTTTTTCCCAGCCATTTAAATTGAAACCTGAGTTTTAACTCCTTATACTCTGGACAGGGCTTGTCTTCTGCAGTTTTTCATTCCTTTCTGCTCCTAGTAATAAAACATTCTGTCTGGCTAGGTGCAGTGGCTCATGCCTGTAATCCCAGCACTTTGGGAGGCTGAGGCAGATGGATCACTTGAGGCCAGGAGTTCGAGACCAGCCTGGCCAACATGGTGAAACCCCAACTCTACTAAAAAACAAAAAATACATACACACACACACACACACACAAAGATTAGCCAGGTGTGGTGGCACATGTGTCTGTAGTCCCAGCTACTCAGGAGGCTGAGGCAGGAGAATTGCTTGAACCAGGGAGGTGGAGGCTGCAGTGAGCCAAGATCATGAGCAACGGGATGAGACTCCTGAGCAACGGGATGAGACTCCATCTCAAAAAAAAAAAAAGTTCTGTCCTGTGTTGCTGTTCATGGTGCAGAGTTGTCCAAGGGTCTCCCTACGATCCTCCCATCTATGCAGTGGTTCCCTCCCACGTGAACTCAGACGCAGCTCCTGCATCACAGCAAGGTCTGGGCGGCTCCCCAGAGGAATTTCTTTCTGGAGTATGAAGCAAAAACAAGCAGAGAAGACCTACCCCAGAGCAGTCCTGAGGGCCCCAGGACAGGTCAGGAGGGCAGGTATAGGGCAGGAACATGGATGGGGTCACACAGGCCTGAAAGGGAATCTCACTTTGCTGCCTCCTAGCTGGGTGACTTCAGGCCACGTGCTCAACCTCTCTGAGCCCAGGTCCCCTGGCTGTAAAATGGGAAGAGGAGTCCCTTCCCCTGCGGTTGACCTGGAAATGAACCAGATAGTGTGTGTCAAGTGTTTGACTCACAACCCAATGCTGCTATTGTGGTTGTTATTCAGGAAGGGATCCCTGTTTATTTTCTCAAGCAATAGGAGTCCCGTCCACGCAGGAGGAGTAGCCGTCTTGGGCTCCCAGCCCTGTCCTGCCCTCATCTCACCTCACTGGCTCCCTCAGCTTTCTCCTCTGCTTTCTCATCCAGTCAGACCTCTGTGGGGACCACTGGGCTGATGGATCACAGTTTAATGAAGTCCTTATCCTTGTGCATTGAGAGCAGTTAATTGACCCAGAAGGTCCCAAGGCCAACAGACGCCTTCCCCCAGCCACCGCAAGCCAGGGCTGTCACCGTGATAGCAGCCCCCAGCTCGATAACACCGCCATCCTCTCATTGACCACAGCGCCAGGGGATCAATCAGAGCCTCACGAGCTTTTCTGGCAAAGCGGAGGAGGCTCGGTGGTGGCAGGCAGGCCCTGAGACATCTCCCCTTATGAAACAAACCACCCAGCAGCAGGTGCTTGTGCAAGCCTCAGGCTGTGCCTCAGCTGAACACCGCTTTCAAGCACATCTGTATCCAGCCCTGCTCAGCCCTACAAGGAACCAGAACCAATAGGAGAAAGACCTTCTTCCCCTTCCCCTTCCCCTTCCCCTTCCCCTTCCCCTCCCCCCTCCCCCTCCCCCTCCCCCTCTTCTTCTTCTTCTTCTTCTTCTTCCTTCTTCCTTCTTCTTCCTTCTTCTTCCTCCTTCTTCCTTCTTCTTCCTTCTTCCTTCTTCCTTCTTCTTTTTTTTTTTTTTTTTTTTTTTTTTTTTGAGACGGAGTCTCGCTCTGTCACCCAGGCTGGAGTGCAGTGGCCGGATCTCAGCTCACTGCAAGCTCCGCCTCCCGGGTTCACGCCATTCTCCTGCCTCAGCCTCCCGAGTAGCTGGGACTACAGGTGCCCGCCACCTCGCCCGGCTTGTTTTTTGTATTTTTTTTAGTAGAGACGGGGTTTCACCGTGTTAGCCAGGATAGTCTCGATCTCCTGACCTCGTGATCCACCCGTCTCGGCCTCCCAAAGTGCTGGGATTACAGGCTTGAGCCACCGCGCCCGGCCCTTCCTTCTTCTTCTTCCGTTTTTGAGATGGAGTCTTGCTCTGTCACGCAGGCCAGAGTACAGCGACGTGATCTTGGCTCACTGCAATCTCCACCTGTCTGGTTCAAGAGATTATCCCGCCTCAGCCCCTTGAACAGGTAGGCTTCCAGGCACATGCCACCATGCCTCACTAATTTTTGTATTTATAGTAGAGATGGGATTTCACCATGTTGGCCAGGCTGGTCTTGAATTCCTGACCGCAGGTGATCCTCCTGCCTCAGCCTCCCAAAGTGCTGGGATTACAGGCATGAGCCACCACACCCGGCCTATCTCCCGTATTCTATGGTCAGTGTATTAGTCGGGGTTCTGCAGAGAAGCAGAACCAATGGGAGAGAGACAGATGCATTAGGTTCATTATGGGACTTGGCCCATATGGTTGTGGAGGCCGGCCAAGAACACGAACTGCCGCCTGCAAGCCGGAGACCCAAGAAAGCCTGTGCTGTAATTCAGTCTGGGCCCAAAGACCTGGAAACCAAGAGCCCATGGGTGTAAATCCTAGAGTCTGAAGGCCAGGAACCAGGAGACCCACGTCCAAGGGCAGGAGAAGATGGGCGTCTCCTCCCAAGACAGCACATTCCACCTTCCTCCGCCTTTTTGTGCCATCCAAGCCCTCAGTGGATTGGATGGCTCCCTCCCGCGTTGGTGAGGGCTCCGGCTACGTCCTGCGACGGGAGAGGGTTTTCATCGCTCTGTCTCTGTCCCCTGTGTTTTTGTCTCTCTCTTTCTCTGTCTCTGTCTCCCTGTCTCGCTCTTCTTTACTCCATCTGCTGATCCAAATACTGATCTCTTCTAGAAACACCCTCACAGACACACCCAGACCATCCTTTACCAGCTGTCTGGGCAGGCGTCCCTCAGCCCAGTCAAGTTGACACCTAAAATTAACTGTCATGTCAGAGTCAGAGTTTCCTCCCTGTTCTGTCCGCTGCGCGTCCCCCCCTCCACCCTGTGGTTCCCTAGAAGGCAGGGGGAACACACTGTGCCCGAGTCTGCCCTCCTCCGAGGGACACAGAATCCTTCCCTATCCCAGTGTCTGTCCTCTGGGAGGGCACAAGTCCAGGACCCTCCCCTGCCTTCCAAGGATTCTGGAACCCCATGCTCAGCTCGCCTGGACTTGCCTGTCCTCTCCCAGTGCCTGTTCCAGAACCGATTCTGGATCTTCCCCCAACCCTTCCCCTCCTGAGGCCGCTGCCTCCCCTTCAAATGGCAGCCCCCTAGCCCCCCAGCCAAGAGCACAGCATCCTTCACCAAGCACCATCCACAGAACACGCTGTGCCTGTCACCGACTCTCACCGAAGATGTGGGAGGGGAATTACAGCCCAGGACGGAAACCGCTTAAAATAGAAAAACAGACATTGCTGTTCCTGAGGTGTCCTGCCAGTCCTCACCGCGGGGTGCAGCTGACATCACCCTCCGCAGCCAGCCTGCTGCCACTACCCGGCCTCTGGCCGAGTCCTACACGGTGAGAGGGTGTTACCTCTCTGTCTCTGTCCCCTGTCTCTCTTTGTCTCTTTCTCTGACTCTGTTTCTCTGTGTGTGTGTCTCTCCATCTCAGCCTCCCTGTCTCTCTCTTTCTCCCTAGATCTCTCTGTCTCTCTGACTCACTCTCGCACTCTCTCTCTCTCTCTCTCTCTCTCTCTCATTTTCACCCCCACTCACCCCCAGCAGATCCTTAGGGCGGCTACCAGAAGGGAAATTCAACATTACAGCCACTTGATCATACCGAACAGTTGAGCTCTGTTTGCCTCAACCCCTTCCATGCCTGAGCCTCTCCTTCCACAGTCAAAAGACCCACTAAAGGGGCTGCCCAAGCCATCCAGCTCCTTCTTCCTGGGCCTCCAGTGGCCAGCACTTAGCAACAATTTTTGATAAACATGGCCCAGATCAAAGTTTAGGCCCTGCCCGGAAATACCTCTGCCTCTGAGTGAAGCAGGAGGCGGTAGACAGCCAAACTGCCCTCTTCATACCCCAGGAATGAGAGACCCCATATCCCCTTGAGGTTCATGCTGTCAATGTGCTAGACTGTCCTAGCATTCTAAGTACTTAGCTGTGTGGCCTGGGGTAAGTTACTTTATCTCTCTGGGCCCCATTTTTCTCATCTGTGAACCGAGGTTTATAGTAGCACTGCCTCTGCAGTATTGTGAGGATCAGATGAGGGGATACGTTAAAGTCCTAGAGGGAGAGGAGCAGAAAAAAAATAACTATTGGGTACTAGGCTTAATACCTGGGTGATGATAAATAAAACTTAGGTCAGGTACAGTGGCTCAAGCTTGTAATCCCAGCCCTTTGGAAGGCCAAGGGAGCTGGATCACCTGAGGTCAGGAATTCAAGATCAGCCTGGCCAACATGGAAAAACCCTGTCTTTACTAAAAATACTAAAAATTAGCCAGGCATGGTGGCAGGTGCCTATAATCCCAGCTACTTGGGAGGCTGAGGCAGGAGAATCGCTTGAACCCAGGAGACGGAGGTTGCAGTGAGCCAAGATTGCGCCACTGCACTCCAGCCTGGGCGACGGAGCAAGACTCTGTCTCAAAAATAAATAAATAAAAATAAAACCTTAAAAAATAAAATAAAATTACAGCAAGGTGATTAAAAAATATAAAGTCCTTAGAACAGTGACATTTATTATAATAATAATAGTTATTAGGTTAATTGTATAAGGGTATATTGTTCTTATTTATTACCTGGTACATGTCATTTGCCCTTTTGATCACCCTGGACAGAGTTTTGCCTGATTTCCTGAAGAAACTTTGCTAAAGCAAACCCACAAACATAGAGTCAGTCCTTTTTTAGAAGGCCACAGTCCAGTGGCCAGGTCCTCGAGTACTACCTAAGTCTTCCTTCCCCAGTGTGTGCTCACAGGTGTCTGAGGACACACACCAAACACACACACACACACACACACGGACATGCACACGCTCAGCACTTGCTGCCTGTCCTGCCTGCTGCCCAAAAGTCCATGGGGAGAGGGAAGGATATCTGGGTTCTCAAGCTCCGTGGCTCACTGCTGTCCCTGGAACTTGTGTTGGCCGCAGACATCTGGGGTGACACCTGCAGGCAGGAGGCACACAGGGTCCCCTGACCCCCTGTGGACATGGTGACCCACCTGCCTTCTCTACCTGAGCACAGTTCACTTGAGGAGAGGAGGCGTTGTCTGAACATGTGTGTGCACAGTCATGTATGAGTTTGCAGGGAGGTGGATTGCATGAGTTTGCATGTATGTGCGTAGCACGGCATGCATGAATGTGCATTGTACCGTGGGTGGGTATGCATAAGTGTGCTCCATGTATGTGCACAAGTGTGCACATGTGCACTCACACACACCCCCTTCCTCCACGGGAGCATCACCGCGTGCATCTCCAGGCGTCTGATTTATTAACGAGGACAATACAAGGAGAGTGTGCCTATTATTTCTGGTGTCCGCATCAGCTCCTGACAGCTTCGTGGAATTGAAATATCTTATTTAATACGAGTAAGAATCATTTTAAATATCAACTGTGACACTCAAGGACTCGAACCAAAAAGGGCATCGTGTGTTTCCTTGTGTGCTGGAGAAGATGCCACATTTGTTAGGCAGTTATCTTCCCCCCTGCTCCTCTCTTGTCTCTAAAAATCCAATTATCTGTCCTGGTTCTTCCTCCCACTATTGTCTTGCACCCTCCACCCTGAGCTCATCTCTTCATCTTCGAAGAGTGGACTGAGCCACAGGGTCCTGCCAGATTAAAATCAGGACAATCTGCGATGGGGATGAGGAGAACGGGTGTGGATTCTTGGCGTATCTTCCTTCACTGCCCTCTTTCTGCCCCCAGCCCCAAGCCCAGCCCCTGAGGTGCTCTCTCCACCGCCTGCTCCTTTTGACCACTGAACTGGGAGAAAGCAAATCTTCCTCCACCCAGAAGATTCCTCAATACTCTGCAGCTGTCAAAAAGCCCGAGGAAGCTCCTTGCACAGCTATGGCAAGATTTTTGATACATTGTCACTTGCACAAAGCAAGGAGCAGAACAGTGCGTACAGGAGCCATGTCTCCTGTTTATAATGGGGAGGGATTCTAAATGCGTATTTGCTTGCATTTGCATAAAAAAGTTCTGAAAAGATAGGAAACTAATGACAGTCATTTCCTACCTGTGTGTGTTGGGGATCAGGATGACAGGGCAGCTGGGGGACAAGGGTGGGAGAGCTGTTTTGCTGTGTGCTTTTTCTTTTCTTTGAATTTTGAATTGTGAATATATTTCCTATAATAAGTAAATAAAGAGCGGTCCTTTGAAAGGACCTAGGGCTGGGTGAATCCAGGTGTGCACTAGCTCCCAGAGGCCACACCCCTGCAGCTCTTCCTCGTTGAATAGAAAGTGAGGTTGCAGGTCCCCCAGCCACAGTCACTGTTCCTCATCCCTGGAGGAGACAGATTCCTGCTCTTCCACCTCAAGGAGGCACATGGAGGTGACTGGGAGGTTGGGGGTCAGAAGCCGAGGAATGTGCCCGGCAGGGGACTCCATGCTCCCCTAGTGCTTGGCTGAAGCCCCTAGAGGATCCCCACACTAGGGGGAAGACCCTGCCTCACCCTCTTAATCCTCCTCTCTGAGCCTCCCCTCCAATGGCTCTTACATTTACCCCCTCACTTGGCAAGCATTTGTGCAGGCATTTGTATCCACGGCCTCTCTGGATGCTCACATCAAAGTTGGCCATCATTATTCCCATTTTACAGATAGGGAAACTGAGGCTTGCAAGGTCCCATAACTTGCCTGGGCCATACATCTAAGAAAGAACAGAAGTGAAAGTCAAGTGTAAGTCCCCCTGATGTGGAAATCCTGGTGCCTTCTCCAACGCTGCACTTCCTTTTGAGTGGACCGGGTGTGGACCCTTCAGCTCCGGCCCTGCTGCTCCTCCAGGAGCCATTTCATTCATCCCCCGCCCCCCGGGTGACCTGGATGGGGCTGGACTCAGCCAGTTTCTTGCTGGGTTGGCAGCTACGGGTGAGTGGGGCAGGCAGAGCTGTGGGCTGAGTGTGTCTTGGTGGCCCAGGAGGGAACGCGATGGGGATAATGAGTGCTGTTACTGTCATTATCGGAGATGCTTACAGTGCGCTGGACTCGCAAACCGAGAAGCTGGCCAAATGCCTCTTCCACCCGCCTGGGAGGCAGGGAGACGAGAGCTGCAATTTGGGTGGAGTGAAGTGGGTTTCCCTGGTAGGAAAGGCAGTGGGCGGAACTGTTACTTTAAATAATGTTGCCTACAAGCCAGAAATAGGTCTCCCAGGCAGGGAGCACTAAAGAGACAGCCCAAAGAGACGGAGGCGGAGGAGTGGGAGAGAGGCTGCACCCGCACTGCTGGGGCAGGGAGTACCTGCCCTCAACCGCAGAGGGGGACAGAGAGCAGCCTGGGGGAGGGGAGGGGCCAGCAGCCCATGGGCCTTCCTTGTGGCCCTAATTAGGCCGTAACTGGGACCTGGGGATTCCTGGCTGAAGCAAATAGACATAGTCCTTGATACTTGAAAGGCTGAGGCAGTAGGATCGCTTAAGCCCACGAGTTTGAAGTTACAGTGAGCTAGGATCTCGCCATTGCACTGCAGCCTGGGTGACAAAATGAGACCCTGTCTCTAAAAAATAAAAATAATAAAATAAAAAAGAAATAGGCTTTTATTAAAGTTTAAATTTCACCACGCTTCACTGACATCAGCAAACAAATCCAGATCCAATGAGCCCCTGGCGCCTTTTTTATAATGTATGCTTAAATTATGTGCACAACGTGCATCTTTTTATTTTATTTTTAAAATAAAAGCAATATATGCATACGATAAAGAAAAGTCTGATGGCATAGAAAGACATAAAATCAAAAAATAGAAGATTCCCCCCCCCATCCCGGATAACTCTCCCAAAAGAGAGAGAACACATTCTGGAGTATCCATCTTGAAAAAATTTTATGCCTATCCCAGTGTGTTTGTGTAGTTATAAGTGTGTGTGTTTGTGCTTGTGTATTGGTATACACACATACTCAGAAATATATATATATATATATTTCTATATATATATATATTTCTATATATATATATATATATACTATTTCAATTTACCCAAATGGCCTTATAGCAAATAGCATCATGTCGTCACACTTTTCTATACTTTCTCTTGCATTTTTGCAGCAAACTTAAATTATTATTATTGTTATTATTATTTTCAGATGGAGTCGTTGTCGCCCAGGCTGGAGTGCAGTGGTGCAATCTCAGCTCACTGCAACCTCCGCCTCCTGGGTTCAAGCGATTCTCCTGCCTCAACATCCCAAATAGCTGGGACTACAGGTGTTCACCACCACACCTGGCTAATTTTTGTATATTTAGTAGAAACGGGGTTTCGCCATGCTGGCCATGCTGGTCTTGAACTCCAAGTGATCTGCCCATCTCCGCCTCCCAAAGTGCAGGGATTTTTATTAGACCAGTGTGTATGATGTCAAACATTAAGGGTTTGGTAGCCTGTATAATGAACAGCAACTGATAAGAATATATTATCATTCTTGTCCCTAACAGTCAACTATGAGATTGTTTAGCATCTTGCTATCGCGTGCTTTTATTCACAAACCTTCCCCTCCTCCCCAGCTCTTTCTTTCCATCCTCTGTATGTCTTGGACACCTTCCTACCTCCTCTCATACATGTGTTCATTCTGTGGCTGCCGCATCATTTATTGATCCAATTCCATTTTGATGGACATTTAGTTTGCTTCCAGCTTTTGTTTGTTTGTCTCTGCAATGGCAAGCAAATGCTACAGTGAACATCCTTGCACATATTTTTTTTTGTCACATAGTTGCTAGTGCATCTAAAAGGCCAGCTCCCCGGGCTGGGAGTGGTGGCTCACGCCTGTAATCCCAACACTTTGAGAGGCGGAGGTGGGTGGATCACCTGAGGTCAGGAGTTCGAGACCAGCCTGGCCAACATGGTAAAACCCCATCTCTACTAAAAATACAAAAATTAGCCAGGTGTGGTGGCAGGTGCCTATAATCCCAGCTACTAGGGAGGCTGAGGCAGGAGAATTGCTTGAAGCTGGTCGGTGGAGGCTGCAGTGAGCCAAGATCATGCCACTGCACTTCAGCCTGGGCAAAAGAGTGAGACTTTGTCTCAAAAAAATAGAAATAAATAAATAAAAGGCCAGCTCCCAGGAGCACAACCTATGAGTCAAAGAGCTGGCATATTCTAATTTTCATAGACTTTTTCCCAAAGGCTGGGCCAGTTTCCAGTACCACCAACAGTCCTGTGGGTGTACCTTCCCCTCCTCCCCACTCCTGCCAACCCTGGGTTTGACCACACCTGAAAATCTTGGACGATCTGTTAGGCAAACATGGTCTTGTCGTCTTGATTTGAATTTCTTTCACTATGAAGGAAGTCAAGCATCTTTTCATGAGTTTATCAGCCATTTCTTTTTCTCTTCCTCTCTCTGGTGCTTTTTAATAACATCTGATTCCATTTCCAAAGGCAGAGAGCTTCTCCAGCCCATCTCTTCTTCCATCTCCCCTCTAGGGTCACCCCATCACTTTAGAGACCCAGACGGTTCCCCCACAGTGGCCTCCCCTCACCTCAGGAGAGATGGGAAGCAAGCAGGAGAGAGGGCTGAGGGTGGATTTGAAAATGAGGTGAAAGGAGGAAGAGAGATTTGCCAGAGCTTGGGCACTGTTGTCTCCCCGCCATCACACTGCGCACAGTAGCAAGAGACAGATAAGAGCTGCAGCCGCTGGCAGAGATAAGGGGCTTGGACAGCCAGAAGGTTCTGGAAAATGCTGCAGAGCCGGAGCGAACTTGGCACACGGCCAGTTGTGAGTCAGGCCTGCACGGACCCAGGATGGAGGGTGGGGCCCTTGGGATGTGACCTCAGCTTCACAGCCAGGCTTGGAGTCGGAAAGGCTCCGTGGGACTTTGCCTCTTACAGTGTGTGAAACTTACAGGTTACTGACAAGGTATTTCTGAGCCTCAACTTCTCCACCTCTAGAAGGAAGGTGCTATTAGGGTTAGTGTGGAGATTAAGTCATAGGCTCTCACATGCTGACCGATGACAGTTTGCAACTGCCCTCATAAAAGTCAGGCTAGGGTAGTGGGCTTTGTGTAAAATTTAAGTTTAAAAATCTGTTAAAAATTGGCTGGGTGCGGTAGCTCACGCTTGTAATCCTAGCACTTTGGGAGGCAGAGGGGGGAGGCTCACTTGAGCCCAGGAATTCAAGATCAGCCTGAGAAACACAGAAAACCCCCATCTCTTTTTTTAAAAAGCTTTTTTTAATATAAAGGAGGAAAAAAGTTTTTTAAATGACTTTATGCTGAGATGAGGGGTTTTTGTCATCTCAGAAATGTCCTTTTTAAACTAAATGCTAACCATTTCTGTTGATTTTTCTCTTCCTGGCACTTTTTAATATTATCCCTTTTTAAATGTTTTTGTTGTTGTTGCCTGATTATTTGTCTGTTTGCCTTCTGGTTGGTTTGTTTTAATAATCTTGGCAAAGCAAGAAGTTCACCGTCTCATGTTGGTCTCACTTTTTTAAGTGTCACTGGTTCATGATATTCAATAGGCTGGGAACTGCTGTGTGAAATGAAGAAATGTATGATAAGTACTTAATACAGTGTCTGATGCAGAGATGGTGCTCCGGAAGGGGTGGTGGTTGTTTCATTCTTGGGAAGATGATGATGATGACAGGCCCTAGCCAGATCTCATCTATTAATAAAACAAAACTGGCATCTCCTGGGAATAAGGCTGCTGCATCCCAGGGTTGGCACACCTAGAGATACCCTAGAGGCAAGCGTCAAGGAACTTGTCCACCACGTCAGCTGGGCAAACCCTAGAATACCCACGAATTGGGGAGAGACATCCTAGGACATTCCTTCTTCCTCTGAGGGTCCTGTGAGACCATTGCCTAGGGATGGTAAAGGTGACCACCAAGGGTGAACCAGGGGAACTAGCCCCTGGTCCCCAGTCCCCTCCATGCACTCCTGTCCCACTGTCAGAAGCTCCTCTCACTGACCTGCCTCCTCCTTGCCTCTCAGCCAGGTGAGTGCACATACATCTGCTCCCAACTGCCTGCCCGCCAGTGCCAGAGTCTGCTGCTCTGTGGGTAACAAGTGTTTCTGGAGCGGGCTTTCAAGGGGCCAGCCTGGAGTCCCACATCCTGTCCCCAGAGCCCACAGAACACTGGCCTGTCTTGTTCAGAAGGCTCTGCCCAACCCTGCCAGCCCAAAAGCAGCAGTGGAGCTATATTATTAGTCCGTTTTCATGCTGCTGATAAAGACATACCTGAGACTGGGCAATTTACAAAAGAAAGAGTTTAATGGACTCACAGTTCCATGTGGCTGGGGAGCCCTTACAATCGTGGCAGAAGGCAAGGAGGAGCAAGTCACATCTTACATGGATGGCAGCAGGCAAAGAGAGAGGACTTGTGCGGGGAAGCTCCCCCTCATAAAACCATCAGATCATGAGACTTATTCACTATCAGGAGAACAACATGGAAAGACCCACTCCCATGATTCAATTATCTCCCACCAGGTTCCTCCCACAACACTTGGGAATTATGGAAGCTACAAGATGAGATTTGGGTGGGGACACAGAGCCAAACCATATCAGGGGCTGTCTGTAATTTTAAGGAAGGAATGATACTGAGCATTTGGGAAAACATGTAAATTTCCCTGTCTCTGTCACCTCCATCCATTTCAACTAATATTTATAGCACAGTCCTGTGCAAGGACAAAAAAAAAAAAAAAAATACCCCCACCTTTGTCAGTCATGTGAGTCACAGGTGAGGGAGAGAAGCTGCTTCCAATAGAGCTGACACAGCCCTAAGATCAGGGTCAAGGATTTGGGTGCAGCACCTTCTGTGCTTGGAGAAGTGCAGGCTAATTCCCAGGCGACTGAGTAAAGGCCTCATTGGCTTTAGGAGGAACGCTCCTATGTATTGATAAAGACCTTTGTGTGATCCTATGACATGGCCAGAGAGTCAAGAGTTCCCTGGTACTCTTATTCCAAAAGAGTGTGACCTGGCAACCTCTGACCTCTGAGCCCAGTCTGACCTCTGTACCCCTGCAGCTGCCTGACTTGCTCACTGGCTGTCTCATCTGTCCGTAGATACATGATCACCAGCCTGGACCGCACCCACGCTGGCTTCTACCGCTGCATCGTGCGGAACCGAATGGGCGCCCTGCTGCAGCGGCAAACCGAGGTCCAGGTGGCCTGTGAGTACAATGGGGACCCGGGGGCAGGGGGGAGCTGTGCTGCCAGGGTGGCACCCACCAGCCACATCCTGGGCAGAGCCAGATCCCATCATGGTCATCAATACCCAGAGTGCCCACAGTGCCCCTTCCAGCCAGCGACCTCATTTTACGGTTGGTAGAACCAAGGCCCAGAGAGGTAGCAGGCCCTCTCCAAGGTCATGCAACTGTAAGTATCATGCAAATCTGCTGACCCTGGTGACCCCACAACATGTCCTGAGAGCCAAGAGCTCCCTGGTGCTTTTCATTCATTTTAGACAAGGGTGGCTGCGTCTGTGTCCTTTAAATGGTACCAGCTGATTTGTGTTTCAAAAAAGGGCCTTGCACCTGCTTCAAGTGTCTCCTCTGTCGTCCACCTCACACCTGGGAAGGGGCATCTTCAGAATGGCCACTCTGAGCCTCTCCAGCTACAACCCTCTTCTCAGCAGACTTCCCAGGGCCTCCATGACTTTTGTTTTGTTTTTGTTTTTGTTTCGAGATGGAGTCTCGCTCTGTCATCCAGACTGGAGTGCAGTGGTGCAATCTTGGCTCACTGCAACCTCCGCTTCCACGTTCAAGCGATTCTTCTGCTTCAGCCTCCCAAGTAGATGGGATTACAGGCATGTGCCACCACAGTCAGCTAATTTTTTGTATTTTTGGTAGAGATAGGATTTCACCATGTTGGCCAGGCTGGTCTCCAACTCCTGACCTCAAGTGATCTGCCCACCTCAGCCTCCCAAAGTGCTGGGATTACAGGTGTGAGCCACCATGCCCAGTATGACTTTTATTTTCCATCCTCCAACTTGCTCAATCCTGGCGCGATAACAGCCTGGGAGTCCCTGTGATCTTCCAGGGGTGCTGGGAGGTGCCTCATGGTGAGTGCTGAAACTCCAAGAGGAAGGGGAGAGTGAGGAATGAATCAGGGTTCACAGAAAGGCTGGGGGGCAGAGAGTGAAGTAGGAGGCCCTCACCAAGCCTTTGTGCATAATGGCCTTCTCCCCAGTGCTGCCAATTCTAGAGGATCTCCCTCCTATAAGGAAGGGAAGACAGCTTCAGAAGAACCCCAGGGCATCTCAGGGGCCAGGGTCCTAGAGCACCAACCAACACTCTTCCCCCAGGACCCAGTGTCCCCTTCCCAGCCCTGTCCCCGCTTCCTCAAATATCTGCTGTCTTCTAGAAATGAGGCTCATTATGGGCTGTTTCATTCTGGGTTTTCCTAGGAGGAGAATTGGTACTGTGGGACATGAGAGGGTGGCAATCCTTAGAGAGGCCTGAATTTTTTTTAAGGTACCCTCTCATCTGGAGCACATGGGGGCATGCTTCTAAATTAGCACAGGAGAGAGCTTGCTACTTAAAGAGAAGTGCAGGAGAGAAATCTAAAAGAAAATCTCAAGTGAGGCAAAGAGTGTTTATGATAATTACGGAAAACAACCGTAATCAAAAGTGGAGGATGGATTGTCCCCATAAATCAGCACTAACGGCAACTCAGCTTACTCCAAGGAGCAGCAAAAGCCCTGAATTAAAGTGACGGATCTCAGGCAGCTGTCAGCCGGCTGGAGGGCTCTCTGGGAGCTTCGCTTAGTCAGTGCTGAGAGTCCAGGGGGCAGGGAGAAGCTGTGGCTGAGGCTCCAGAGACTGCATGTGTGTGTGCATGAGTGTGTGCCAATGTGTATGCATGGGTATTGTGCAAATGTCTGTGTCCGCGTTGGTTGGCCTTTTTGTTCACATGTGTCTGGGAAAGAATGAGTGTGTATATGTGCAGGTGTGTGCACAAGGATATTTGTGTGTGTGTGTGTGTTTGCATGCATGCATGGGTGCTTGGGTATATGTTTCTGTTGCCAGTCTGCCTCTCACCTGTGTATTTGAGAGAACATGTGTGTTGTAAGCATGAGTGTGAGTGGGTGCAAATGTATACCCTTGCATTGCATGTATCCATGTGTGTGCATTCGAGTATGTGCAAGTGTGTGCACGTACACGTATTGGTTATCTGTGCAGATGTGCGTGTCTGGAGTAACCTGCCTCTTGGTTTACCTGTGTGTGGGCCAGAACCTGTGCGTGTGTGTGCGCGCACAGTTGCAGATGCCATCCAGGATGCCATTTAGTCCAGGCCGTGGGGTGGGGGTAGGCGGTAAGTTCCAAGCCCTTGGCTCATAGGAGACAGTAGAAACGTTCTGGAGTTGAGAGCCCCTGAGATGAAATGACACAGCCTCCCCGGGGTTGGCTCTGCCAATCAAAGAGAGAAAGGAAGGGAGGTCAGGGTTTCTGTGGCTGAAATGCTTCTTTCCTTGGCTGTGATAGGAATCCCTGAGCCCAGACTCAGCTCCTTGACCCCCCTCCTTACGCAAACTCCTTCCCACATACGCACAAACCCAGTGTGGGGGGAACTCCCTCCACACCAGGCCAGACACATGTGTGGTCCCTTCCCCTGGACCCACAGGTGTCCTTCTGCCTTCACACTGGGAGACGGGTGTGACCAGGCCCATCTGCAGGGTGAGCAAGCAGGGAGCACTGATCACAGGCAAAGGTCCTGGCATTTCGTGAGTGCTGCAGAGAAGGGCTCAGACAGACCTGGGCCCTGCCCTCTGGGCACTTCCAGGCCATGAGAAGCAGATGGAAGGGGACTTGTGCTGCCTGACACCCTGACACCTGCCTGACACTTCTGCCCAGGCACAGACCCTGGGGATGGGGGTACCCTGAGCTTCCCCTTCCCCACACTGCAGGTTCAAAGGGCCCTGGACCACACTGGGTGATGCTGGCAGTGATGACCCTCAGTGGCAGTGACATATGGGGACCTCACTCAAGAGGGAGCTTCTGAGATCCAGGGAGTTGCTGAGCTCCAGGGCGACAGGGAAAGGGCTTTGCAGGTAGTGCCTTACAGTGTTGGCAGGCTGGAGGCTCATCACCATGACAGGCAGTTTGGCTTAATAAAAAGAGTGGACTGGCCAGGTGCGGTGGCTCACACCTGTAATCCCGGCACTTTGGGAGGCCAAGGCAGGCGAATCACAAGGTCAGGAGTTCGAGACCAGCCTGGCCAAAATGGCGAAACCCCGTCTCTACTAAGAATACAAAAATTAGCCGGGCATGGTGGCGTGTGCCTGTAATCCCGGCTACTCAGGAGGCTGAAGCAGGAGAATCGCATGAACCCAGAAGGGAGAGGTTGCCGTGAGCCAAGATCACACCACTGCACTCCAGCCTGGGTGAAAGAGGGAGACTCCATTTCAAAAATAAAAAATAAAAATAAGGCCAGGCACAGTGGCTCACGCCTGTAATCCTAGGACTTTGGGAGGCCGAGGCAGGCAAATCACAAGGTCAGGAGATTGAGACCATCCTGGCTAACATGGTGAAACCCCGTTTCTACTAAAAATACCAAAAAACAAAAACAAAAAAACAAAAAATTAGCTGGGTATGCTGGCATGTGCCTGTAGTCCCAGTTACTTAGGAGGCTGAGGCAGGAGAATTGCTTGAACCTGGGAGGTAGAGGTTGCAGTGAACTGAGATTGTACCACTGCACTCCAGCCTGGGTGGCAGAATGAGACTCCATCTCAAAAATAAATAAATAAAATAAAATAAATAAAAAGGGTGGACTTTGGAGTCAGACAGATCACATTCACATCCTTGCTCTGTCCTGGATTGCTGTGTGACCCCAGGGAAGTGGCTGGACCTCTCTGAGCCTCACCCCAGCTCAGGTTCTTCATCTATAAAATGTATTACTGATATCAACCTCCTAGGCTCATTGGAAGGATTTATTGAGCTCATATGTGCCAAAGCGCCTAGCCAGCTCCCACACGGTGCACCCTGAGTCAGTGGGAGCGACTGCTGCAGTTAATAATCTATATTATCACTTTAAGGAAGTAGAGAAGCCGCCACAGAGCAGAATAGCCTTCAGCAAATGCTGTCCCAGCAAAATGCAGCACCTTCCCTGGTGCCATCCTGCCAGCCAGGCCCTGCCCCCTCCACTACCTCAGTGGGATTCCTGCCCTGTTCCGGCAGCCCCCTCAAAGCCCCAGAGCTCCAGGTGCCCCCAGACATGGTTAAGACCGTGAATGTCACTGAGTTCCACCAGGGCCATGCTGTGCTGCCAAGCTGTGCACATGTGGGTAAGGTTCCTGGCACAGGAATGGGACACCTTGGAGTGGCTGAACGGGGAGCAGAGGGAGAGACGCAGGTTAGCCTCCCGCTGTCCACCAGCTGCAGCTCCCTGAAACCAGCGTTGGGAAGCCGCCTCCGCCACTGCACACGGCTTTGCAGGTGTGAAGCTGTTTCCTCCGTAATGTTGTAAAGTGGGAACCACAGTCCACAGCCCTTTGGGCCCTAAAGCCAGGAAGTTATAGAAGCCCTAGAAAGTCCTTCTGGCCCTTGAGAGGAACGCAGTTCCTGACGAGCTGAGGAAGGTTTCACCCAGCCAGGACGGGAAGGAGAGAAGCACATGTCTCCCTTGCAGGCCCTTGCTGGACACACTGGCCTCATCCCAGAGGGGCCGCCCTCTCTAGCTGTAGAAGCTGAAGGCTCTGTCCCAGCCCCACTTCCCTGGGATTCTGGGCCTAGGGAAACACAGCACTTGGCAAAACCATTCTCACTCACAACAGTGCTCGTCCTGAGGGTCACTGTGCTGGGAAGGGCACAGTGGTTCTCGTCCCAGTCTGCGGAGTACAAGTCCCCATCTCCATGTTGCAGATGAGGAAACCGAGGCTCAGCCGGGTGACACACCTTGTCTACGTCACACAGTTAGGAAAAACCTGGATTTGAACCCATGACTGGTTGATTCCAAAACAGCCCCCCACTCAGCTGCTTGAGGACAAGAAGAGAAAAATCAAAATTGGGTGTGTGGGAGGAGGGTGAGGGTGAGCTGCTGGGGTCAGAGTTCAGACAGAATCAGGGACAGCCCTGGGCTGTAATAATCCATGTCCAAATGGCTCTGCAAACGCACGCGGTCTCCCACCTAGGATGAATGTCTAACGCCAGTGGGTAGAGTGGGGTAGGCTTTACCAGCCACATCGTTTCCCTTGCTCTCGGCAGGGTGAGTAGATGCAAAGTACCTACACAGAGCTCCAGCGTTCTTCTGTGTGTTGGGCACGGCCCTTGTGCCTGAAATAACGGCATGTCGTGGGGATGGAGGTCCGAAAGCTTGGATTCTAGCCCCAACCAAGGCACTGACGAGCTTGGAACTTTGGGCACCTCCCTTCCGCTCTCTGGGCCTCAGTTTTCCTATCTGTAAAATGAGATCCATTTCAGTTCTGATGTTAATAAGGTTAAAGTGACCTTCAGGGTCATGACCCATGGGGCCCAGCCTGGAGAGAATTGTCCCCCAAAGAAGCCCAGAGCTGCCTCATCCTGATACAGAGCCTAAGGGGGCTTCCTCGGAGCTTCTAGAACAACCCATCCTGCTGTGCCATTGTGTAAATGTCTTTCTTCTGTGGGCTCCCAAGACAGGTCTGAGAGGTTAGAGGGCAAATCGTTTGAGGAACAAAAGAGGGGCAAACTGGGGCTCAGAGAGGTTGCAGAATACCCCACAGTTCCCATTCCACAGCTGGCAGTTCCACCCTCTACCATCTTCTGCCTGGCAGGGTGTAGCCATGGCCCCAGCTGTGAGCCCTGGGTTTAAATCCCGACTCACCTCCCACAAGTGACCTTAGGCAAGTTACTTCTCTGTGCCGTTGGTTTTCATTGTGTAAAAAAGGATGCCACTATGAGTACCTACTTACGTGAGTGGTTGAAAGGATTAACGAATCAACGCACACAAACCATTGCGACGGGTTCCCAGACTGGACGGCACTCAGGGAGAAATAGACTTTAGGTCAGACGGGAAAGGTGTCCTGGAAGAAACAACCTTCTTGAATCTGTCTACCTAAGTAGATACACGCCTAGCCACCCTCTCTACCCCTGCTCTCCAGGGCTGGACTAGGCTGGGGCAAACCAGGCCCTGAGGGTGCCCAATTTAAGGAGGTGCTCATTCTCAAGTGCTCACCCCATACTTGCATGACCCCAAGAGTGGGTGCCTCCTTAAATCTTTCACCCTCAGCACTTTAGTCCCATCTCCCTACCCCAGTCCTGAGGCCCTCCCGGGATTCTGCGCTTCAGGCCTGCTGCAGCTGCCTGTCTGCCTATCCGTCTGTCTCCTTACACACACGCAGATGGCACACAGTTCTGAGAGGGGGCGGGGTATGGTCACTTCTCCCAAATGCCCCTCCCTCCTTGGCTGTTCATGCCTCCTGGGGTGACAAGGACTTCTCCTGGGGCCCTAAGCAGCCAGTTCTCCGATCACGGAGCCAGATCATGGAGCCAGGCTGGACGACCTCTGGCACCCAGCCCCCTTCCCAAAGAGGACTGTGAATTGGGTTCTAATGAGAAATTAATAAGGCAGCTGTGCTAACAACTAATGATAATGGCAAAGTCGTTAAAAAAGGATTCTTTACATGTTTTTAATTACAGCAATTAAGGGGAAGTCAATAAAACATCTTCCCCCCTCCCCAGCCCCTTCCTGTCCCCACCCGGAGTCTCTTCATTGTATTTTTTAGTCACCATAAATTTCCTGCATTCAGCATGTGGGATGAATGGTTGAGAGGGTTGGGAGAGCCTTCCAGAGGCGACAGAGGCCCTTGAGCCAGCGTTTCACCACATCCGGGTCCTGAGGGCATCTCTGTGTTCTTCTCACCTGGGCGAGACCTCCTGATCCCTTTCCCCAGCCCTCATCTGTGGGGCTCAGACTTGAAACCATCCACTCCAGCACCAAACCCACGCACGCACCCACCCACAGCAGGGCAGAGCGCCTGCCCCATCCTGGGAGGCTGGCCAGCTTCCTTCCTACCAGGCGGCTTGGCAGCCACTCCTGCAAAAGACAATTGGAGGGGAACAAGCCTGCTGTCACGTGGGCTAGGGGTAATCCTAAAATGCCACCCGTATGCCTGTTTCTCTTCATTTTCAATCTGAAGTGTGGGTGTTGAATGCAGGATGCTTAGGGGCCAGGTGACAGTTCCTGATAACATCATCATGTCTTTCTGGAGCACTCATGTTACCTGAGTATTCAAATCACTCAGGAGACAATTATCATTGCTGCACACCCCCATATGCCAAGCACTGTTCCAGGCAGTGGGGACATAATGAGAGACAAACCCAAGACACACATCTCTCGAAGAAAGTAGCAAGAGAAACAAAAGTTACAAGGTGAATATATAATATATAGGTTATAGATAAGGTCCATGACAAAAACTAAAGTGTTCTAAGGAGAGATGAAGCTGGGCGAGAGGTTCAGAGGATGGGACGTGGGTCTTATTTGATATGATGGTAGACGATGGCCATTGGGAGAGGGTGACATGGAATAGAGTCTCAAAGGAAGGTTGTGGGGCATGAACCATGCAGACAGAGGAGGAGATCATTCCAGGTCAGAACAGCAGGTGCAAAGGCCCTGAGGCAGATGTGGATGTCTGAGGCCAGGTAGTTGAAGTGGAGTGGGGAAGCAGAAAGTGGAAGACAGTAAGGCTGGAAGGTGACACCTTGGGGACAGATCCCAGCATTCTAAGCTGTGGTCAGTGCTTTGGATGTGTATTAGTCTGCTCTCAAGCTGCTAATAAAGACATGCCCAAGACTAGGTAATTTATAAGGAAAGAGGTTTAATTGACTCACAGTTCCATATGTCTAGAGAGGCCTCGTCATCATGGTGAATGAGGAGCAACGTCACGTCTTACATAGCGGCAGGCAAGAGGGCTTATGCAGGGGAATTTCCACTCATCATCAGATCTCGTGAGAACTCACTATCACGAGAACGGTATGGGGGAACCACTCCCATGGTCCAATTATCTCTGCCTGGTCCTACCCTTGACACATGGGGATTATTACAATTCAAGGTGAGATTTGGGTGGGGACACAAATCCAAACCATATCACGATGCTACTCAGAATGAGAGAGAAGTCATGGGTGACTGGGGGCAGAGGCATGAAGTGATCTGAAGTGAGCAGCTTTGTTTCCATGATAAACAACACATGAAACCACAACAAAGTACCATTCCGTGCCCACCAGGTTGGCAGAAACCAGAGTCTAACAATGCCAAGTGTTGGTGGAAACTCACATGGCTGCTGGTGTCAAGTTGGTAAATTGATACCAATTGGAGTTTATGCAAACGTTGTTAGTAAAATGAATGTGTGTATAACGCCACAACCCACAATTCCATTTCTAGGTGCAGAGCTTAGAGATTCTCTTAGCCTTTGTGAGACTGCTCTTGGCAGGACAAGCAAAGCACCAAAAGCAAACCAAGTGTGATCCATGGAATTCCATCCAGCCATGAAAATGACTCAATGAAGGGCAAGGACCAGGATGGAGCCCCTCCAGAAAAAATGTTGCACAAAAGTGCAAATCACAGAAGACTACATACAGAATAATCCCAGGTGTAAAATGTTTAAAAACAGACTACACTGACCACAAATTGTTTAAGGTTGCACTAGGAAAGGAAACGTGAAAGGAAAGCAAAGCCGCATGGCCTCAATATTCAGGAGAAAAATCACCTGGTGTGGGGGAGCGGAGGAGATCCGGGGTAGGGGAAAGGTATTGTTAGTGTTCTAGGCCTTCAGCTGGGAGGTAGGTGTAGGAGTGTTTATTTTATTCTTCTTTAAACTATACATATAATTATATTTGCTCTTTTGTATGCATGACATATTTCATGATTTTAAAATGTTTTTAAAATAAACACATAAAAGCAGGAAATATATTCTGAAGTGGAATGCACACTTTACAAGGCCTTTTAAGATATGACAAAGACATCAGAATAATTTTTAGCACCTTCTACTGTGCCCCAGGCCTGCACTTCTTTGCTCTTGGGGGAATTTCTTGAGAATGTTGGATCAGCCCTGCAGGGCATAACACGGCACATTAGCAAGCAGGTACCTCGGGGAGTCAGTGTGGCAAGCCCTTAACTGTTTTTGCCTTAGTGTGAATGAGTTTTCCCAGGGGATCCTGGGGCCTCAGCCTCCGTCATCACCATCATTGTCTCCACCCTCCCTTCTTGCCTCTAGCCTGCACCCCTGCACTGTCTGGCTGAACCGACCCCCTCTTAGCAGCCTCTTGCTGCTGTGGTTCAGTGCATACACGGCTGTGTGGGTGGGGCATACACACACACATATGTATGTATGGATACATTCACCCATGGCCTGCTCAACAAGGAGCTCCCTGGGCAGATCCAAGAAGCACATTGGACAAACTACAATGGAAAGACTGTGGGGGCCGTGGAGTCTGAGAACCACAGTGAGGTGGGAAGATGTTGGAGTGGAGAGGTGGAGGAAAGGTGCAACTGCAGAACCTGGACCAAGGCCAGCTGTGCCCTGCCTGCTTCCATCCACCTCACCATACAAACTTATGTACATGCATACATACAACCATCCTTCCACCACACATACATACATGCATGCATGCAAACATGTACATACATTTGTCCCATGATATAGGCATATATATGTAAACATGCATACACACAACCACCCATCTCACCATACAAACATGCATGCATACAAACATATAAAACCATCCCACCACACATGCATCATACATGTAAGCATGCATGCATATGTGTAAACATGCATATATATAAACCATCCCACCAAATGCATCCATATATGGACATCCCACCATAAATATATTCATACATGTAAACATACATGCATACAACCATCTATTCCACCATAAAACATATGTACATGCATACATACATTCCACTGCATATGCACACATGCACATAAACACACAACCATGCATCCCACCGTACAAACATACATACGTGTAAATGTACATACATACAACCATCTCTCCCACCATAGACACTTGTACATACATAACCATCCCACTATACATGTACACATATATGTAAACATACATACAACTATACATCCCACCAAACATGCATGCATGCAATCATGTATAAACCATCCATCCCACCATACATGCCCACATTCATGTAAATATGCACATAAGCAACCATCTATCACAAATATGCATGCATACATACAAACATACATGCAACCATTATCCCACAGCATGTGCATGCATGCATGTAAACATGCATGCATATGTAACCATCCCACCAATAATACATGCATATATGTAAACATACAACCATCCATCCCATCATACAAACATGTACATACAAACATAGCTACATACAACCATCCATCCCACCATATAAACGTACATGCATACATGCAAACACACCATCCATCCCACCATCCAAATATACAGACACACATGTAAGCATATATACATACAATAGCCATACTACTATACAAATGTACATACAACCATCCATTCCTCTGCCCTTCCTCCATTCATCCACCCATCCCTCCGTCTATTCTTCCATTCTTTCCTCCATTCACCCATTCACCCATACAACCTTCTACCCCTCCATCCATCCATCCAAACATCCATCCATCCACTGAACAAATCCATGGCACTGCCCCACTGGCCTTCTTTTATTTCCTCTGTGAATCCCTTCTCTCCTACCTCTGAGCCATCACACACTTCCCCTCTCATTCCCATGTACACCCCTAGGGAATACCTACTCAGCTTAACAAAAGCCTCGCCTATCTCCCAGTCTGAAGTAGTTCCTCCTGCTATTCCTCTCATGAAGAACCTCATTCCATCCTTTTCAACAGTTGTCATGGACATCACCAAACGTTTGCTTGTGGGTTGATTCACTTATTACTTTCTCCCTGACCAGACTGGAAGCTCCAAGAGGGCAGGCATTAGGTCTTTCTTCAGTGCCCACCCCAGAGCCTACCTGGCCCACAGTAGGGGATCCATAGGGAAGTGGTGAATGCCGGCATTGAGTGAATTTAGAAAGTACTGTGTGCAGGGCACAGGCCCAGATGTCTTGTCGGGATTTGCTTCTGAATGTGACTGCCTCTCAAGGCCTAGCATGTATAGAAAGAGATAAAGGGCCGGGCGCGGTGGCTCAAGCCTGTAATCCCAGCACTTTGGGAGGCCGAGACGGGCGGATCACGAGGTCAGGAGATCGAGACCATCCTGGCTAATACGGTGAAACCCCATCTCTACTAAAAATACAAAAAACTAGCCGGGCGAGGTGGCGGGCACCTGTGGTCCCAGCTACTCGGGAGGCTGAGGCAGGAGAATGGCGGGAACCCGGGAGGCGGAGCTTGCAGTGAGCTGAGGTCCGGCCACTGCACTCCAGCCCGGGCGACAGAGTGAGACTCCGTCTTAAAAAAAAAAAAAAAAAAAAAAAAAAAAAAGAAAGAGATAAAGAATGTGTATGCAGGATTGCAATGCAGGATGCAACTCAGGAAGGAGGCAGGGAGGGACAACATGGGGAGGGCCAGGGTGAACATGGACTGGGCCTGGCCCTCAGTGCTCACAGCTGCATAAGCCACTCGATCTCCATGAGCCTTCATTTCCTCACTGGCAAAATGGAGCTAATAAAACTAGAGAGGAGAAAGAAACACTATTACCATAAAATTGCTTTAAATTGTTCAAATACATCTTCTGAGTTCTGTGAAAAGTTTTTTAAGTAGATAAAATTATTTTAAGAACTGAAATCAATGTGATTCATTGATGTAATTTTTTTATAGACAGAGCCAAGTAATGGAAATTAATAAACAACTAAAAATGTATATTTGTTTAAATTGAGCTTGTCATGTTATTGTAAGGATTAAATGAGATAATGCATGGGAAATCTACCTAGAAAGAAGTTCGGGGTAGGGTAAGTGCTCAACCGCTCTGTTTTTGAATTCTATTTGAATGGTTTTGGGTAAACCTCATTGAGGAGGTGATGTTTAAACTAAACTGTGAAAAATGTGTAGGCTTCCAATATTTTAACACTACAAATATTAGACACAATTTTTTAACATTTTTCTCTACTCTTCTAGTTTCTATGGCTATGTAACAAATTACCCCAAAACATAAAGGTATACTGCAATCATTTATCATGTTCACAGATCCTGTGACTCTAGAATCTGGACAGAGAATAGCAAGGGCAGCTTGACTGTATGCTGGGATGACAGGCCTCAGCTGGGGCTCAGTCTGGGGCTGAAGGCTGGGGCTGAAGTCCTCTCAGGGCACACCTGTTTGTTCACATGTCCAGCGTTGATGCTGGCTGTCATCTGGGGACCTCAGTTCCTCTCTATGTGGGCTGCTCCCACGTCTGCTTCAGCTAGATTGAGCTTCCTCACAACATGGTGGCTGGATTCTAAGGGCGAGTATGAAGAGTGAGAGCCAGGTGGCAGCTGTATCCTTTCAATGACCTAGTCTTAAAAGTCACATGGCATCACTTCCTGCACATTCTACTGGTCAAATAGTCACAGGCTCCCTAGATTCAAGGGGAAGGGACCTACGCCCCATCTGTCAGAGAGAGGAATGTCCATCACTTGTAAAAAGAGCATGTGAATAGTAGCAATATTGATGCAGCCATCCTTGGAGAGACACAGCCTGACATACACATATCATCTCATGAAATAACACAACCTATGAGGAGGGAGCCCTTCTTAACTCCATTTTATAGAAGAGGAAATTAAGGCTTGATGAAGTCAAAAGTTTTGCCCTGGCTGGGCACAGTGGCTTATGCCTGTAATCCCAAAGCTTTGGGAGACTGAGGTGAGAGTTTGACACCAGGAGTTCATGACCAGCCTGGGCAACATAGCGAGACTATCTCTACAGAAAAAAAAAAAAGAAAGAAAAAGAAAGAAATTTACCCAGCATCATGGCTAATGAGTAACAGAACAACAGAACTAGGATTTGAAGTCAGGTATAAAAACTCCAAAGCCATTACCATTACACACACTGCCTACCAAGTGTAGAACAAGGAAGCCAACAGCAGATTTGATCTTTTGAAACACTTAATTGACTACATCCTTCCAGGATACTGTAGAATCATGGTGCCTTGGTGACTCTTGGCTTGCTCTGGTGGCATTCCAGGCAGTGGCCTAGCCAAAATACAGGCCGTGGGGTGGGAGGTGGCAGGACATGGTATGGGCATGAAGGCAAGAAAGGTTGTCTGGGGTCAGATTAGGGAAGAACCTTGAGTCAAGGCCAGGGAATTTAGACTTTCCCAGGGCAGTGAGGAGTTCCCAGAGGCTCCAAGAAAAACTAATCAAGAACAGTGTGTAAGATGGACAGGAGGGAATCTGGAGGTGGGAGGCATGCCCAGGGTCTGTGCAGCTGGAGTAAGGGCCAGCCCATTGACAAGGCTGGAGGAACCAGAAGGCCCTTGGTAAATTACAGTAATGTCCCAGGGGAGGAGTCGAAAGGCTTGGCGGGGGCAGGAAAGGAAAGCACCACCAAAGTCTCCAGAGGTTTGAGCTTAGGTAATTGGGTTTGCAGGGCATGAGGGGAGTTTTTTTGCTTTAATTTTTGTTTTCTCTGAGATGGAATTTCGCTCTTGTTGCACCAGGCTGGAGTGCAATGGCCAGATCTCGGCTCACTGCTCACTGCAACCTCCGCCTCCCGGGTTCAAGGGATTCTCCTACCTCAGCCTCCCGAGTAGCTGGGATTACAGGCATGTGCCACCACGCTCGGCTACTTTTTGTATTATTAGTAGAGACGGGGTTTCACCATGTTGGCCAGGGTTGTCTCGAACTCCTGACCTCATGATCTGCCTGCCTCAGCCTCCCAAAGTGCTGGGATTACAGGCGCGAGCCACCATGCCCAGCCGAAGGGAGATTTTAACAGAACTTAGGATGCAAGGAGAGCTTGGCAAGGAGGTGACGGAGGGCTCTCCTTGGAGAAATGCCCAATAGACTGTTGGAAATTGGATCTCAGCGATCAGGGCAGAAGGCACAAGTGTCATTTGCAGGAAGACTGTGGTCAAACCATTAGGCCAGGTGAAGCCGCCAAGGGGCCAGCGTGGCTGGAAAGAGAATCAAGACTAGGGCTTTGGAAAATGAACTTGTAGGCCCGCATTCTCAAACAATTGTGCAGCAGAATCTGCAAACCAAGAGAGTGAATCAGAGTGAATCAGGTACTCAGAGAGCCAGATGGGTTGAAGCAGGGCCTTTCTGTGCCCTGGGGGATGCCTGGGAGGGAAGGAGAGTGGTGAACACTTTTGTGAGTTTGCCAAGTCTCAGGAGATTCTGAGACCCACCCAACTCAGCCTTAGCTCATGTTGGAACTACCTGAGCTGCTTTAGAAATACTCAGGTCTGCTCTGGGCACAGTGGCTCACCCCTATAATCCCAACACTTTGGGAGCTCCAGACCAGCCTAGGCAACATAGCAAGACCTCATTTCTATTAAAGATAAAATTATCCAGGCATGGTGGTACACACTTGTAGTCCCAGCTACTCAGGAGGCTGAGGCAGGAGGATTGCTTGAGCCCTAGAGGTCGAGGCTGCAGTGAGCCATGATCACTCCACTGTACTCCAGCCTGAACGATAGAGCGAGACCCTGTCTCCAAAATAATAATAAACAAATACTGAGGTCAGCCGACACACCCCAAAAGATTCTCACCTCTGGGAATATTAAAGGTCCCTCAAGGATTCTAAGGTGCAGCCCGGTGGGAGAACTCCTGGTAGAAGGAGAGGAAGAAGAGTCAGTGGTCTTAGAGGAGTTGAGAAATAACACCCAATGCAGTAGGAGGGGACCGGGCGGCTTAGGATGCGGCCCCCTTGGTTAGGGAGGGGTCCGCTGGGCAATGGGGAAACAAAGGCCTGTAAGTCAGCAGTGTGAAATCTTTCTGCATGTAGGAATTCTGTGCACAGATTGAGGCACATCCTAGTGATGGCTTCGGGTGATGCAGGCCGGGCGCGGTGGCTCACGCCTGTAATCCCAATACTTTGGGAGGCCAAGGTGGGCAGATCACTTTAGGTCAGAAGCTCAAGACCAGCCTGGCCAACACAGTGAAACCCCATCTCTACTAAAAATACAAAAATTAGCTGGGCATGGTGGCGGGTGCCTGTAATCCCAGCTACTCAGGAGGCTGAGACAGGAGGATTACTTGAACCTGGGAGGCAGAGGTTGCAGTGAGCCGAGATTGCACCACCGCACTTGGCTGATTGCAGCCTAGGTGACAGAGTGAGATTCTATCAAAAAAAAAAAAAAAAAAAAAGAAGGAAAGAAAGAAAGAAGGATAGATGGAAGACAGACGGAAGGAAGGAAGGAAGGAAGGAGGGAAGGAAGAAAGAAAGAAAAAGAAAAAGGAAGAAAGAGAGAAGGAAGGAAGGAAGGGAGGGAGGAAGGAAGGAAGGGGGGGAGGGAGGGAGGGAGGGAGGGAAAGATGTAATGATAGCTTTGGGGGTGAGGCTCCCATCAGCATTTTTTAATTCTACAGGTGGTTCCGACACACAGTCAAGTTTGAGACAAATAATATGCTTCTTGCAGTTGAACATGGACACACTTGCCAAGCGTCTCGCTAAAATGCTGCTTCTGATCCAGCAGATCTTGGGGGGTCTGAGACTCTACACTTCTGACAGGTGCCCAGGTGTGGTGCCTAGGCACCTGCCCATGGGCCACACTCGAAGTAACGAGGATGTCCATTAATTTTCAGGGGTGTGGTAGAGACACAAATACCCCTTCCCAAACCCTATCTCCAAGCCTCCGTGTTGGAATTAGTCTCCCTACCCCCTTGTCCCACCCCGGCAGGCAGGCAGGCTGGCTGAAGAGTTTCCTGCCGGTGTCTGCTCTGCTCTCTGCTTACCTCCTGGCTGACAGAGCCAGGATGAATGTTCCCCTCCTTATCTGCCAAGGGGGTGGCACGTTTTAAAAGAGCAATATGGTGTTTATGTTCACACATACACACAAACTCACACACTACACACTACACACCCAAGGCGCAGGAGAGAAATGCTGTCTGCACCCATTTGCAAGCATCTAAGACCCCATTCTCTCAGCATGCCCACCCTTCTCTCCCTGAAAGGGCACGGAAACCTGCCCTTCACCTCACACAGGAACCCCCGCCGCGCTGAAGGCCACACTGTAGGGCAGGGGAGGAGGGGCTACATAGCCTCACTCCAGGGTTTAAGGTCTGAGTTCAAATTCTGACTCTGTCTCTTCCTAGTTGGGTGACCTTAGACAAGTTAACTAACCTCTCTGAGCCCATTTGAGCAGTTTTTTCCATTGTAAAACGTGTGAAATGATGACCAACCTCTCAGGGTGGTGGGATGAACTGGCTGATTGAAGGAGATAGGGATATGAACAGAGATAGTAGCATAGGGCAGGGTGCTAGTGGTGAGATAGAGAATGGGGTGACCCGAGCAAGGTGTCCCCCTTCCCTGTGGTCATCCTGTCTGCCCCAAATTTTCCGTCCGTGGCCACCACTCCCAACCTGGGAGCTGGGCAGTCCCTGAGGCTGACCTCCCGCCCCTGATCCTACTGCCGTTGTCCTGGCTGCAGACATGGGGAGCTTTGAGGAGGGCGAGAAGCACCAGAGCGTCTCCCACGGAGAAGCCGCTGTCATCCATGCCCCGCGCATCGCCAGCTTCCCCCGGCCACAGGTGACCTGGTTCCGGGACGGCCGCAAGATCCCGCCCAGCAGCCGCATGTGAGTGCACCACTCTGGGGGGACGGGAGGGGAGGGGGACCTGGGGGAGGAGAGGAGGTTTGGGGACAAAGTCTCTCCTGAATGCAGAGAAGCTCCTTTCAGCTCTTGTGGGACACAGCCAGGTAGGGGACCTCCCAGGGGCTTTCTTGGGATGTACATGCAAGGACTTGGGACCATGAAACCCACGCTCAGTCGCCTTCCTGGGGAATCCCAGGGCGTTGCCTTCACCGTCAGCTGGAGAATAAATCTGCTTTTCAGAGCACTTAAGAAACCCAAACAGGCACGTACGAAGGCGCGATCACCGCGGTTACAGGCCCAGGACGCAGGCCGGTGGCGCCAGGGGCTGTTGGAGAGGCTGGTGTCCCCTGGGCAGCCGGGCGGCCCTGGGCGTGTCCGTTGGCAGGGTGTTTACTGGTGCATGAGGGCTGTGTGTGTCTTGGCTGCGAGGTGGAGGTGTGGCCGGGGAAGTCCCAGGGAGAGAAACACACAGGCCTCTCAGTGTTCACAAGGCCGTCTCTGTGTGCCCCTGGGATTGGCTGGGGCAGCCCAGCCTGTGGGCAGGAGCCATGGAGCCAGCACCCCACACCTCCGCAGAAGGCGAGCAACAAAGCATTTCCTCCCGAGATACACCCGTCTCCCCGCCCTGCTGAGCCCACCCCCAGGTCTGGAATCAGCTGGGGCTTTCCTCTTTCCCACTCCAGCTCTCCCCTCCCTCCAGAAGACCACCTTCTCATCTACTCAGGCTGCGTGTACACAGGACTGAGCCTTTCCTGGTCTCTGTAGAGAGTGGAGGCATAGATGGACAGTTCCTGTCTTTGGAGAACATTAAGTCTAGTTGGGGGAAGGAAGCATAGTGACAATAACAATAATAATAGTATCACCATCATAGGCCGGTCGCAGTGGCTCACGCCTGTAATCCCAGCACTTTGGGAGGCTGAGGTGGACCGATCACTTGAGGTCAGGAGTTGAGACCAGCCTGAGCAACATAGCAAAACCCTGTCTCTACTAAAAATACAAAAATTAGCTGGCCATTGTGGTGGACGCCTGTAATCCCAGCTTCTTGGGAGGCTGAGGCAGGAGAATCACTTGAACCTAGGAGTCAGAGGTTGCAGTGAGCCGAGATCGGGCCACTGCACTCCAGCCTCCAGCCTCCAGACAGAACCAGACTCCATCTCAAGTAATAATAGTAATGGCAATATCACCATCATCATAATAGCAGCTGCCATTTACTGAATGGCTGCTATGTCCTGGGGACTGAGCTAAGCACACCACACACATCCCCTCTCCTCCCGGACAGCCACACTCTGTGAGGAAGAAGATGCTCTCAATCTCATTCTCCTTCCTGTCCCCAGAGCACCTGCAGAAAGGAGGCATTGTTGAATGAATGACCCTCACAACAACCCGGTGAGATGCTAGGTTTCTCCCCATTTTACAGACAGTCAAGTGAAGTTCCCAAAAGTTTAACTACTTTGCCAGATCTCACACAGCTGGTAAGTGGTGGAGCTGCGTCCGGCCCTGCCAACTCCAGAGTCAGATTCTTTAATTCTTGTATTATGTGAAAAGTGCCTGAAAACAGGCCTACAGACTCCAGGAAAAGATTGTATTTGTGGGGAACAAGCCCTGGGGAGTATCTCAACCTAGCTACCTGTTGAAATCATTTGGGAGTTTGGGGATACAGTCATGTGTCACTTAATGACAGAGATACAGTCTGAGAAATGTGTCATTTGGCAGTTTCATCGTTGTGTGAACACACACCTAGATGGTGCAGCCTACTACACACCCAGGATGTATGGTGTAGTCCGTTGCTCCTAAGCTATACACCTGTACAGCATGTTACTGTACTGTAGGCAATTGGAACACAATGGTATTTGTGTATCTAAACATATCTAAATATAGGAAAGGTACCATAAAAATATGGTATAAAAGATTTTTATACCTGTATAAGGCAGTTTCTTTATAATCTGATGGAACCAGCATCATGTATGTGGTCTGTTTTTGACTGAAACGTTATGCTGTGCATGACTGTGTGCTGATCCTTGGGCTCTATCCTAAGACTCTCTGACTTAATTGAAATGGGATGGAATTTGAACATCAGAATTTTTAAAAGCTCCCCAGGTGGTTCTAATGTGAAGCCAGGGTTAAGAACCACCATGCTAGTGTATATCAGCTATCCACAGCCACAAATATGCTGTGTAACAAAATAGTTCAGTGGGCCAGGCACAATGGCTCATGCCTGTAATCTCAGCACTTTGAGAGGTCAAGCCAGGCAGATCACATGAGGTCAGGAGTTCAAGACCAGCCTGGCCAACCTGGCAAAATCCCAACTCTACTAAAAACACAAAATTAGGCATGGTGGCACATACCTATAGTCCCAGCTACTCAGGAGGCTGAGACAGGAGAATCGCTTGAACCTGGGAGGCAGAGGCTGCAGTGAGCCAAGATTGCACCACTGCACTTGAACCTAGGTGACAAGAGTGAGACTCCATCTCCAAAAAAAAAAAAAAGAAAAAAAAAAAAACCAGCTCAGTGGCTTACAGCAATACACAATACACATTTCTTTTTCTTGTGAGTCTACAGGCTGGTGATTTAGGCTGGGCTTGGCTGGGTAGTTTTTCTGGTCTTGGCTGGGCTTTCTCACTTGTCTGGGACTAGCTGACTTGTCTGGGTGACTGGGGTGACTTGACTGTGCGGCACAATGCATTCTCCTGCCTGCCAGCCCTAGCACGTTTTCCTGGCAATTGCAGAGGAGCAGGGGAAGAAGCAGGAACAAACACTTTTCCAGCTTCTGCTAACATTTCATGGGCCAAAGCAAGAACATGGCAGACCTCAGAATCAAGATGTAGGAAAATAGATTCTGTTTCTTGAGCGACGGAAGCTGCAAAGTCACGGGACAAAGAGTGTGGATACACAGCAGGGTGAAGAATTGGAGTGGCACCCCAGATTAATAGGGGGACGCATGCTGCATGAATCAGAGTGTGTCCCCCTGTCCTCTCGTGTCCATGTCTATCCACAAGATGGACATTCTGGAGAGAGCCACAAGCCCAGGGACCTTCCTTCACTGCCTGCTGGGGGTCTCAGAGGGGGCAAGTCAAAGCTTTCTCTGCCTCCTGCTCCACTCTGTGTTTAAGACTTGAGCTCAGTGGCCGGGCGCGGTGGCTCAAGCCTGTAATCCCAGCACTTTGGGAGGTCAAGGCAGGCGGATCATGAGGTCAGAAGATCAAGACCATCCTCTTAGACCTAACTTATGTTCAATAAAACCAGCAGAGAATGGTTCTTAGCATGGGTGTTTCTTAGCATGGATGCTGAGATTATGCTGTGGAAAGGGAATGCTCTCCACACAGGTTTTGGGACAAGTAGGCAAGTCCCAGCCCCACCCCAGCTCCCTTTCTGAGGTTATTTCCCATGGCCTATTGCAAGCCAGTCAGTTGGTAGTGGCTGCCTGGAACACTGTGTTGAGGATTCTGAGGTAGGTCCTATCTCGACTTGTTAGAATGAATATCATGATTGATTAGCAATGTCTGCCATGGCTGTGTGAGGTGTGTGCTGGCACTTTCCTATTAAATTTGTTGTGGTGGATGAAACCCTTTCTACAGCCTACTCCTGTCATCCCTTTCCTAACACCTCTCCACCTCCTTTTCTCATTCCCAGCCTCTGTCCTCATCCTCTTTTAATTCCCACAACCCTGTGGCACCAGGATGGAACACCCTGGCCTACACACACATGCACGCCTCCCTGGTCACACACACCCCCCAGCCCCTGCACGCCACTGCAGTGTTCCTACCAACTACATGATAGAACACTGTGGTGGTTTTATCCTGGCAATTACAGCAAATTAATATTCATAAGTGAGCAGAAAGGGTCCCTGGCAGCAAATTCCCTGGTGTCTGTGTGTCAGAGATACATATCTAATGAGTGCTATCTGCCGGAGGGGTGTGCAGGATACAGAAGGTGCTGCTATCTACAGAGAGCTGCTCTCACTGGTGGGGCAGGAGCAAGGATTAGCATCACCTCGCCCATGCCCTGGTGCTCATTGTTGAAAAGGAGACACGATTCCTCATAAAGATGCATGCTGGGGGCTTTGGACACATTCTAGGATAATTTATTTCATTCATAATTAAATTATCAATGGGGGCCACAGGGAGCTGAGAAAAAGGGCCTGAATTAATAGGAGCAGTGAGTGGAAGGGAGGGCAGGGCTGGGCCAATCAGAGCCATAGCAAAAGCCTAGTACATTGAAACCAGGGGATGTGGCTGAAAAATAGAATCCAGCCCCTGCCCAAGAGTTGAGTTCTGCAGTCTGTGTCCCCCAAGAATTCTTCCTGCAGCTTCTTTCTGTCTGGGTTGCCTCTGGGGTGCAGTGCTGCAGTTGGAAGCCCTCCTGGGTGCCAGGGAGAGCACCCAGTACAGTACAATACAGCATCATCCCAGGAATGTCTATCCATGAGATGGACATTCTGGAGAGAGCCACAAGCCCAGGGATCTTCCTTCACTGCCTTCTGGGGGTCTCAGAGGGAGCAAGTCAAAGGTTCCTCTGCCTCCTGCTCCACTCTGTGTTTAAGACTTGAGCTCAGTGGCCGGGCGCGGTGGCTCAAGCCTGTAATCCCAGCACTTTGGGAGGTCAAGGCGGGCGGATCATGAGGTCAGAAGATCAAGACCATCCTGGCTGACACAGTGAAACCCCGTCTCTACTAAAAATACAAAAATTAGCCGGGCATGGTGGTGGGCGCCTGTAGTCCCAACTACTCGGGAAGCTGAGGCAGGAGAATGGCGTGAACCTGGGAAGTGGAGCTTGCAGTGAGCCGAGATCACGCCACTGCACTCCAGCCTGGGTGACAGAGCGAGACTCCGTCTCAAAAAAGAAAAAAAAAAAAAAAGTCTTCAACTCAGGCCCTGGGGGTCCCAGTCCAGGGTGCTTCCCTCCGGGCACTAGTTAAAGCAGAGCCCAAAATCTCAGTGACTTCACACCATAGAAGTTGATTTCTTGCCCATGTATTGTTGTTGTTTTTGTTCATGTTTTTGTTTTGAGATGGAGTTTCGCTCTTGATGCCCAGGCTGGAGTGCAATGGTGCGATCTCAGCTCACTGCAACCTCTGCCTCCTGGGTTCAAGCGATTCTCCTGCCTCAGCCTCCAGTAGCTGGGATTACAGGCATGCACCACCACACCCGGCTAATTTTGTATTTTTAGTAGATACAGGGTTTTACCATATTGATCAGGCTGGTCTTGAACTCCTGACCTCAGACGATCCACCTGTCTCCGCCTCCCAAAGTGCTGGGATTACAGATAGTAATCCCACTGTGCCCAGCCCCATTTAAAGTCCTACCATGATGAGAGGCATGGTGTCTTCCACACAGTCTTTCAGGAGCCCTGCTGACAGGAGTTTTGCCATCATCAGCACACAGCCTTCCTAGTTGTCCTGCTCTGCCAGAGAGAAAGGGTGCGGACATGAGGATCACACAGGGGGTGCTCATGGTGCAAGCTCAGCAGCGGTGCACATCCCTTCCTCCATATCCCACTAGTTCAACCTCACTGCCACACCTGGATGCACGCAGAGATGCAAAGCCTGTCTCTGGCTTCCCAGCCACTGTAGTCCATGACAGAAGGGAAGCCTGAGACTGAGGTGAGCAGCAGCCATGTCTGCCATCTTAATATGCACTCTACCTAGGACAGACTGTCAGGCATGGCGCTCTTGACATCTGGGACCCAATCACTCTTCCCTGTGTGGGCCTTCTCGTGCACCACAGGACGCATGCTTAACAACATCCCCGGCCTTGACCCCTAGTTGTTAGTGGCACTCCCAGAGTTGGCAACCAAAAGTTGTCCAGACATTGTCATCCCTGGAGGGCAAAGTCAACCCTGGTTGAGAACCACTGACCCAGAAAGCTTGATCGTGATATAGACAAAATGCAGCCGAAGGAGACTTCCTGATCAAGAAAGAGATGAATTCGGAGGTGGGAGCCTTCTTAGAGACCAAAAGGGTCCTAAGACAGGTGGGTGAACTGGAATGTGGGCCAAGCTGTGCCCAGTGTGGCCACTAGAGGCTTCCTTGAAGCTGCTTCTATGGTAGTCATGGATGTGGCGTGGTTGGGGGAGCTGGGCCTGCTGGTCCCAGCGTGTGGTACTTGGAATCCTCTAAGCCCTGAAGCTGGCCGTGTGCCAGTCTGCGGGGTGGGAAGGGACAGGTGGTGGACTGCAGGGCTATGTTGGGCCTAATGAGGAAAGAACAGAAGCAGTAACAGGAATCAGAATCCCTCAACCTCTGGGCTGGAAGAAATCCTACAGAATACCTGCTTCCACCCTTGCACAGAGGAGGAAACTGAGGCCCAAGAAGGAGGAAGCTGCCCTCCTTGCTGGGCCTCGAGACCATGCCCTTTAGAGGCTAGGGCCACAGCTCCATTCTAGAGCTTACCCCGGCCCCAGCCAGAGCCCTGCACGGGGAGCGCCCTTCCTCCAACTCTCAACCACCCTCACATGCTGCACCTAACGACAAGTCCCGGCGGGAAACTCCCAGGTGGGAAAATGACCACTATCCCTGTCTTATTTTAAGCTTTTGAAATATTTTTGCCTGGCTCTGGCCCCACCTCCTATTGCCTCATTAGCTGGAGGTTAAAAGAACTCTCCTCCTTTTTGTTTTTGTTTTTTGTTTGTTTATCTGTTTTGTTTTGAGATGGAGTTTTGCTCTTGTTGCCCAGGCTGGAGTGCAGTGGTGCAATCTCGGCTTACTGCAACCTCCGCCTCCCAGGTTCAAGTGATTTTCCTGCCTCAGCCTCCCGAGTAGCTGGGATTACAGGCCTGCACCACCACACCCGGCTATTTTTGTATGTTTAGTAGAGATGGTGTTTCTCGATGTTGGTCAGGATGGTCTCGAACCCCCGACTTCAGGTGATCCACCTGCTTTAGCCTCCCAAAATGCTGGAATTATAGGAGTGAGCCACTGCGTCCGGCCAAGAGCTCTCCAGAAAAAAAAAAAAAAAAAAAAAAAAAGAGGGGCATCATAAGGGAAGGGTACCCAGGAATTGGGGGAAGGAGGGCTTGGCTTCCTGCTTCCCTGAGCTGCGCCAAGGGTGTGATTCTCCGCATGTGAAGCACCAGAACCAGGAGAGAGGGGGTTGAAAACCAGCACAGCCAGGCTGGGAGAGAGCTGGGCTGGAGAAGCATTAGTGGGGATATTTATTTGAAAGCCTGTTTAAAACTCTGTAACATTCACCTAATGGGAAAATTTGAAAAGAATTCAACTGGATTTGTCCTTGTTAAACTAACATTAAGGATGTTTAACAGCTGTCTCAGGCCCATCACATTAAAATCCAGAGATATACTTGACAAACTAATGGCTTTGTTTGTCATTGGGAGAATGGGTGGAGGGAAGCAGAGCTGGTGTGGGTGGCGCTCCTGGCTCCATGCACCCACATTCCATGAAGTCTCCAGCTTCCTGCTCAGACAAGCCCCTTTTCCCTGCCTGAAGACCTGGCCTGAGAAGGGGCTGCATGATGGGATCCCAGCAAGGGAAAATGGCTGAGGTAAACAGCCCATTGCTGCACCCCAAAGCACAGCAGCCTCCTTTTCCCTCCTAACCAGCCCACCTAGTCCCACTCTTGGTTATGAGCTTCAAAGAGGTAGAAACTCCAGTCAGGTACAATGGCTCACACCTGTCATCCCAATACTTTGAGAGGCCAAGGTGGGCAGATCACCTGAGGTCAGGAGTTTGAGACCAGCCTGGCCAACATGGCAAAACCCTGTCCCTACTAAAAATACAAGAATTAGTCGGGTGTGGTGGCATGCACTTGTAATCCCAGCTACTCAGGAGGCTGAGGCAGGAGGATCACTTGAACCATGGAGGCAGAGGTTGCAGTGAGCCAAGATCGTACCATTGCACTCCAGCCTGGGTGATAAGAGCAAAGCTCTGTCTCAAAAAAAAAAAAAAAAAAAAAAAAAAAGACTGGGCACAGTGGCTCACGCCTGTAATCCTAGCACTTTGGGAGTCCGAGGCGGGCAGATCACAAGGTCAGGAGATTGAGACCATCCTGGCTAACATGGTAAAACCCTGTCTCTACTAAAAATACAAAAAATTAGCCAGGGGTAGTGGCATGCACCTGTAGTCCTAGCTACTCGGGAGGCTGAAGCAGGAGAATCGCTTGAACCCGGGAGGCAGAGGCTGCAGTGAGATCATACCACTGCACTCTAGCCTCAGCAACAGATCGAGACTCTGTCTCAAAACAAACAAACAAACAAAATGAGGTAGAAACTGATACCCAGAAAGGGAACTGGAGGGAGACAGGACTTCCAGAAGTTGATGTTACCAGGCGACCTGTAGCCTTTGAGTACATCAGTCCTGAACAGATTTAGGATTAGGGTTAAGGCTTGGATTCTGGAATGGCCCTGCATTTCTAAATTCATTAGCATTCATTTGTCATTTACTTATTCATTCATCGACATTCACTAATCCATGCTGAGAATATTTCTTCAGTGTCTGGACACTCATGATGCAGAAGTAACCACACACAGCCGTGGAGGCTGTGACCTGGGAAAGGGCAAAATTCCAAGGGGATACCTGGAAGCCCCTCGCCCAAGCTTGCGGTAGGGGCCAGGGAAGCTTCCTTTGGGTGGTCTCGGTGTCTGGACATGAACGTGCTGTGTCTGGGTCTGGTTGACAGCGTCAGCACCGTGTTTAGAATTCTCTGCAAACTAAACGTGGTGGGATGTAGGCGGTAAGAGGCTGGGGAGAGGGGTGGCAGGAGGGGCTCTGGGAGGCTGGGGACTGGGAGGTACAGTCAGGCTGCCCCCTTTGGGTTTCCGCTCCCACTCCCTGGAGGTTCGGAGCCCCTCAGGCCCCTGTCAGAGGAATCTTTTTCCTCTTCCCAGAGCCATCACGCTGGAGAACACCCTTGTCATCCTGTCAACGGTGGCCCCTGACGCAGGTCGCTACTACGTGCAGGCTGTTAACGACAAGAATGGGGATAACAAGACCAGCCAGCCCATCACGCTCGCCGTGGAGAGTAAGTACGCGCAGGGCCGGGACCGATCGCGCAGTGGGTCATTAAATCTTGGCAATGGTGCTCCAGGGGATCATTGAGAAGATGGAGTGGCAGAGGAGGGGGCCAGGGAAGCTGGGGGACAGCCAGGGGAGCCTTCCCAAGGAGGAGGAGACACAGCAGAGCCAGGGGTGCCCGGGCAGAAAGGGAGCAGCTGAATGCTGGAGCCCGTTCCCATGACATGCCTGAGATCCTGCATCGGTAGAGAGGATGCTTAGCTCGACTGTTAGCAGGGCTACCAGGGACCCAGGGAGGAGTGGGGCAGAGGAAGAGTGTGTGCGTGTGTGAGTTGCAACCACTATCGGGACTCAGATGCGACCAGGAGGGCATGCGGGTGATTGCAGGGTTGAAGCTTGTTTTTACAGAAATATACTAACTGCCTCTAGTTGGCTGTCACATAAAAAGTGCTGTCTATATTAGGAGCCAGGTGGTCCCTGCTGATGGGAACACAGGCCCTCTGCCCAGGCACCCACCTAAAACACCTCCAGCGTCAGACACCTCCAGCTCCCTGGGCGAAAGGGACAAAGCCCTCTCTAGAACTCACCACACAGTGAGACACACATAAAAGCATGACTCCCTCGGTGTGCTTTGGCAAAGAAACGCTTGTCCAGCCAAGACTGAAGCCAGTTTTCTTGGGAGGGACAAGATGCTGGGATGTTCTTTCTGGCCTAGTTCTCCCTACTGGACTAGCCCTTCCCTCTATACTCTGTTCCCAAGACAGAGAAGGACAGCCCAGGAGCAACCCAGGCCCAAATCCCAGAGTATGTGGGGCAAGGCCAGAGCTTCCTGCAGCAGCAGCAGCTGAGCCATCACACAAGCTGGAGGAGGCAGATGTTCAACTCCCTCCACATCTGTACAACTCCTGCTCTCAAAGCAAGCCTCTTTTATCATCCTTGGTCATGATGGTACTTGCCCACCAGTGGCAAGATGAGGGTACGGACCAGCCTGGGGCCTTTCTGTGCTCTTATTCTGATCCTAGCCTCTGCTGTCAGTGTCCAGAGGGCCCAGGACATTTCCAGGCCTTGCCATCCCCATTCCAGGGCCTTTCAAACTTCAGCAGGAACCACTTCCCATTATCTCAGGGATCTCCTTCCCCTACTCAGCATCCAGTCTGCCTAGAAGGAAATCTGAATGTGGGGAGGAGAGTTTCATTCTGGAGACTGACCCATCAGGGTCGCAAGTATATCTGGAGACTGACCATCAGGGTTGAGGGTGTAACCTCTAACATCAAGCCAGGGTCTCAGTCAAGTCCCAGCAGCCTGGGTCCCAGCCCAAACCCTGGGGCTGCTGTTTCTATAGGAGAAGGGAATTTAGTCATCAAAGAGAGATGCTTCTCCCCACGCATTTTCTAGTGATCAGATTCCCTGGAGTCTCATGGAATCCCATCATTTGGTAAGAAACAATGTCAAAGACACCGGAGTGGTTCGTGGTCCAGGTCAAAGCCAGGCATCCTCCTGGGTGACTCATTTTACCCTGAGACAGAGTCAGGGCCTTCCTCTTTGTTCCCTTCCTCCGGTACCCAGCTCCTCCTCACAGGTGTTAAACTAGGCTACTCTTCCTGGCTCACTTTGGGGTTATTCGCTCTCTGCTCCATCCCAAACCACCCGACCCTCCAGCTGGCCCCAGGGAGATAGGCAGGGCCCCTCTCTTACCCCCTGTACCCACCCAAGCCCTGCCCAGTCGCCTGCTCCTCCCACCCCACTGCCTCTTGGCCTCCTGCCGTCACACGCTGATTTATCCTGAATTCAGAGCAGAATCAGCTGATTTTTAGCTAATTTCTCTTCCCACAAGTGACTGCACTTGAAAACCCTCTTCCTCTCCGTGACACAAATCCCCAGCCTGCCTGCCTGCCAACCAATTTGTGAGGAGCAATTGCCGCTTCGCCCACCACCAGCGCCAGCTCCCTTCATTTCTCTCCTGGGTCTCACCCCTCCCTCTGCTCTCCCCTCTGCGCCGCTTCCTCCATCCCTTCTGGACTCCCTTTCTGAACCTCTTTATAGGGACCCTATGCTCTTCAGAACCAGAGAAGGAAAGCGCAAGTCCGGTGACCCCAGAAGTTGCCCCCTGCTCAGGATAACCCTGGTGACCTCATCCAGACTGTCACAGCTCCTGAAAACCTCATGCTTGGGTGGATACCCGGGGATCAGTGCTACACTGCCGAAAGGAAATAGAATGTGAACCACATGCGAAATTTTAAATTTTCCAGTAGCCCCGTTTTTTACCAAGTAAAAAGAAATCGTTGACATTCATTTTATTACTCTATTTTATTTAACCCAACATAACAAGATGTTATCTTTTTAACATACAATCAATGTAAAGAATATTAATGGGATATCTTCCATTGGTTTTTTGCATACTAAGTCTTTGAAATCCTTGTGTATTTTACGCTTATATCACATCTCAATCTGGATGTGAAATTTTCATCCGAAATACGTGATCTGTATTTAGATTTCACAAAATTTATAGCTGAAAAGTAGAGTCGTATGCCTAAGTTGTTCCACACATGCTTAAAAGTGTTCTAATAACTGAATTGGGGATCCGTTCTTAATTAAATGTAAATTAGTTTAAATTAAATCACATTAGGTCAAAGGGGCACCATCCACATTGCAGGAGCTCATAGGCACGTGTGGCTTGTGGCCCCCACATTGGGTTGCTCAGGTCACAGGGCCTGGATACCCTGGTTCCTGGGCAGCTGGAGAACAGGCATCCCAGAAGCCTGTCCAGGAGAGGGGAGAAGCTCATACCCCTGCCCCACCGCTCACCAACCTGTGGCCCAGGCGAGTCCCATGGTCCCTGAGCCTCAGTTTTCCCATCTGTAAAGTGGTGCCTATGGCAAAGTTGGGCGGATTAAATGAGGTGGTCCAGGGCCAGGCGCAGTGACTCATGCCTGTAATCCCAACACTTTGGGAGGCCAAGGCAGGTGGATCACCTGAGGTCAGGAGTTCAAGACCAGCCTGACCAACATGGAGAAACCCCGTCTCTACTAAAAATACAAAAAAATTAGCCGGGCATAGTGGCACGTGCCTATAATCTTAGCTACTCAGGAGGCTGAGGCAGGAGAGTCGCTTGAACCCGGGAAGCAGAGGTTGCGGGGAGCCAAGATCGTGCCATTATACTCTAGCCTGGGCAACAAGAGCGAAACTCGGTCTCAAAAAAAAAAAAAAAAAGGTGGCCCAGGTGGGTCACATGGTCTCAGAGCCTCAGTTTCCCCATCTGTAAATTGGTGCCTATGGCAAAAATGGGAGGATTCCATTAGGTGATTCGGGGAGAATGGATCACGTTAGATGTCCCTTGTGGCTGTTACGCAAAGCGTCTGGGGCAGTGAGATCCAGCGTGGCCTCCCATGTGGGGAGCCCCCAACACTTCCTCCCACCCCAGGGCCCGCTCTATGGCAGGAGCTCACCGGGAAGACACCCCTCCTCTTTGCTTGGGCTCGCCTGTGATTTTCATGGTTTGACTTTTGGGGCCCCATTTACCCCAATAACCCACTTGTGCTGGGATGACCTTCATTTACAGTAAATCTGCTTCTCTCAGACCCACTCAACTCCCCCTGTCTCCCAGGAAGCCACCCCATGAAATGCCCGAAGCCTTGCCCAGCACCCTGCAGGGCTTAACGTGCGTCCCCGAACCTGTGACTCCCACGTCTCCATAGCCTCTGAGTCTATCGCTTGGACTAGGGCTGGTGGGGAGAGGTCTTCCCTGCACAGGCAGGCAAATCTCCAGGAGGGGAGGCTGTCATTTATTGAGCACCTACTGTGTGCCAGGCACTCTGCACTCACCCCAGACCAGCCCAGCTGCCCCCTTCCTGGCAACCATCACATGCTCTTTCATTCATTAACCCCATGAGCGTTGATTAGACTTCCTCTGGGACCTTGCCCTCCATGAGGACAGACCCTGGCCATCTCACTTGGTGGGGAATCTCCGGTGCCTGCAACACAGCCTGGCACGTGTCAAGCATTCACCCAGGAAAGAATTGTTGAGCTGGGGCCTGAATTCACACAACCTTGAGAGGTAGTGACTTTCATCCCATTTCGCCCCTGAGAAGTCTGAAACTCAGTAGGATGAAGTCACCAGGACACCCAGGGGCAGAGCTAGGCTTTGAGCCCAGGCCTTCCTCACTCCTGGGACCCTTTCTCCCTGTGCCAGCATCACTGGCCACCTCAGCCCCCGTCGAGCCCTGCAGGCTGCCACCTGGGCCTGAGCACGTGGCCATCTCTCCTCCATTCCTTCCAGAGCCAACGAGCCAGCTCCGAGCCCTGGGGCAGCCCTCATATTTTTAAACTCAGAACTCGCCTTCCTCGAGGGCTCCCTGTTTACTTGGCTGTGCCGCGCAGCGCTCTGGCTTGGGCTCTAACTGTCTGTCTCCTACTTGTGCCCCATTAATCTGAACCATGGTACCTGCGCGCCCCCGCATGTAATAAACAACTTAGAGCACACTTTTATGGATTCAGCTATATCAGCAGCTTTCAATCCGATCGCTCTTTATGGCACCTACATGAGGCTTTTATATTGTTGCAATTATTTTGCTTTATATGCTTCCTTTCTTTCCCCCTTCATTTTACTTTATTTTTTACATTTTATTCCCATTCTTCCTGGGCCTTTTCTAGCAAGGCCTGGAGTCAAGGAAGGAAAACCTGCCCAGGGCTGACAAGGTGGCCCAGAGTGGCAGTGGAGCCACTGGGCACCCTCCCCCGACCCCATAAAGAATGGCCTGTGACTGTCACACCGGGGCCTGGTGTGTCATTGTGGCCTACTACCTCCAGAACCTTCTGGAAAGGGGCCAACTGGATAGATTTGTTGTGGAGAAAAAGTCCTCAGAGGCTGTATTTTCAGGAGCCATGGATCAGGCATACACAGAATATTGGAGTTTCTGCCAATATCGGGCCTACACTGACCCACCAAGATAAAAACTTGGCCTCTACTTTTTTTGTTTTGTTTTTATTATGTGTTTTTTGCTTGTTTGTTTTCTGTTTTGTTTTTTGGAGATGGAGTCTCACTCTGTCACCCAGGCTGGAGTACAGTGGCGCGATCTCAGCTCACTACAAGCTCCACTTCCCAGGTTCACGCCATTCTCCTGCCTCAGCCTCCCGAGTAGCTGTGACTACAGGTGCCCACCACCACGCCTGGCTAATTTTTGTCTATTTTTTAGTAGAGACAGGGTTTCACCTTGTTAGCCAGTATGATCTCGATCTTCTGACTTCGTGATCCGCCCGCCTCGGCCTCCCAAAGTGCTGGGATTACAGGCGTGAGCCACCACACCCAGCCTTCTACTTTTAAAAATACTCAAAATGAAAAAAAAGAAAATGCTACCACCTCTATTAGAAGAGTTTGGAGTGTTTCTCTTTTTTTGTGTTTTTTTTCCAATAAAACCCACTTATGGGAAGTTCTTTTTCATTTCAATCATCGACCCTGGGAAGTGGACGATGGTAACTCGAGTTCCATTCATTTGTTCACTTCACACACGTATTTGAGCACTTACTGTGTGCCAGGCATGCTTCTTCCTGCTGGAGGAGTGGTGGTTGTCAAGACCGCATGACCTGGCGTGGTGGCTCACGCCTGTAGTCCCAACACTTTGGGAGGCTGAGGCAGCTGGATCACCTGAGGTCAGGTGTTCGAGACCAGCCTGGCCAACATAGTGTAACCCTGTCTCTAATAAAGATACAAAAATTAGCCGGGCGTGGTGGTGGCGCATATAGTCCCAGCTACTTGGGAGGCTGAGGCAGGAGAATGGCTTGAACCTGGGAGGCAGAGGTTGTGGGGAGCCAAGATTGCACCACTGCACTCCAGCCTGGGCAACAGAGCTAGACTCCGTTTCAAAAAAAAAAAAAAAAGACTGCATGAGTCAGCTCATGGTGCTGTAACAAAGCACTGCAGCTGGAGGCTTACAAAGCAGACGTTCTGGCTCCCACCATCCTGGAGGCTGGAAGTCCCAGACTGGGAAGCCAGCACGGTCGGCTTCTCTTCTCAGCTTGCAGATGTCTGCCTTCCAGCGGTGTCCTCCCATGGCGGAAAGAGAGCCAGCTCTGGCCTCTTTCTCCTCTTACAAGGACATGAATCTGAAATATGGAAATATTCACACCTAACAAGTACCTGGAAACCTGCTTTCTAAGAGTTTCATCCTTAACTCTTTAATTTCATTCAATGGGAGAATTAAAGTATTAGATGCTTTTCTAAGCAAAAGTTGACAATATGTCAAGAGAATATTTTTCTTTTTCCTTGGGACCCTCATTGGCCCTCATGAGGCCCGGCCCTCGTGGCCTCATCTAAGCCTAATCACCTCCCAAGGGACCCCTCCAAATGCCATAACATTGGGGGTTAAGGCTTTACATATGAATGTGTGGGGGACACAGCTCAGTCCACAGGAAAGACCCATGAGGTTCCTGGTGATGGAGAATTTTAGTCTCTTACGGCCTGCACAACAAAGTACTACCAGCTGAGCAGCTCACAACAGAAATTGAGCCTCTCACAGTTCTGGAGGCCTGAAGTCTGAAAATCAAGGTGTCGGCAGGGCTATACTTCTCCAAAGATTCTAGGGGAGTCTCATTTCTTGCCTCTTCCTGGCTTCCAGCGGTGGCCAGCAATGCTTGGCATTCCTTGGCTTGTGGCCACATCCCTCAACTCTGCCTCTGTCTTCACAGAGGCTTCTGGCCTGTGCATCTGTGTCTCAATTTCCCTCTTCTTACAAGGACGCCAGTCATATTGGATCTTGAGTCCACTCTGATCCAATATGCCCTCACCTTAACTAATTATACCTGTAATGATCCTATATCCAAATAAGGTCACATTTACAGGTGCTGGGTGGGCATGAATCGGCGGGAGGTGTGTGGGGAGAGGGGGCGGGTGACTCTGTTTGACCTAGTACAGAGAGTTTGCATTCTGGTGGAGGAAGTGGACAATGCAGAACTAAACCAACAAGGTCAACCCAGGCGGAGGGAAGGATTTGAAGGGAATGGAATAGGACAGGGTGGTGGTGGGGAGAGGGGGTGTGGCTGCTTTACAGGAGCGGGGGGGAAGGCTGTCAAGGTCAGCAAAGTCTCTCCTTGGACCCTGGTGTGGTGGCTCATCAACAGAGGAAGAGGAGGGATCAGGTAGTCCCTGGGGTCAGTGTCTGGAGGTCTGCTCTGGGGCTGCCCCCATGGCCACCTCCTCCGCTCGGTGAGGACAAAGGCCTCCCAGGGTGTCAGCCTCTAATGAGGCCAGGCAGGGTTAGGATTTCCAACCTCTGCCCCCAGCTAACATCTGGTCTCTCCCCAGATGTAGGGGGGCCTGCAGACCCCATCGCACCCACCATCATCATCCCACCTAAAAACACCAGCGTGGTGGCCGGGACCTCGGAGGTTACCTTGGAGTGTGTGGCCAATGCCAGGTGGGTAGTGCCTCTTCCCTCACTCCTGCGCCTCTTAACTCCAGCTGCTGCTCCCAAACTTCGGGCTCCAGGGAGAGCAGCCAGAAGCCACATCACCTGAGGATCCAGGACGGAGGAGGAGGGATGCAGGGAGACCCGCTGGCTGTTGTCAGAGGGTTGCTGTGTGCAACCAGCGTCGGCTCGTTCTCTGCAGCCCAAGAAGAGAAAACCAGTCCCTGGATGGAAGTTACAGGGAAGGGGACGGCAGCCTGGGACATACGGGACCGGAGGGAGGGTGGACTCACTTCTAACCCTTGGAGGAGCCCAGAGGGAGCAGGTGGCCTCTCAAAGCAGAGCCCGCTTGCATGCAGGGATGTGCAGGAGGGAAGTGTGCATGGGAAACAGTTCACATGGTGGTTAAGAGTACGGCTTTGGGCGCGATGGCTCATACCTGTAATCCCAGCACTTTGGGAGGCCAAAGCGGGAGGATCACCTGAGGTTGGGAGTTCAAGACCAGCCTGACCAACATGGAGAAACCCTGTCTCTACTAAAAATACCAAATTGGCCGGGTATGGTGGCACATGCCTGTAATCCCAGCTACTCAGGAGGCTGAGGTAGGAGAATCACTTGAACCCAGGAGGCAGAGGTTGCAGTGAGCCGAGATTGCACCATTGCACTCCAGCCTAGGCAACAAGAGCGAAACTCCGTCTCAAGAAAAAAAAAAAAAAGAGTACGGGCTTTGTAGGAGGGCAGATTGGGGGTTAGGAACCACCGGGGCCCTTCCCAGCCATGGGCGGCCCTCACCTCACCCACACAGGAAACAATTATGTAACCCCTGAGCCTCATGATGTGCAGCTAAGTGCCTTCCATGCTCTGCGCCATGCTAAGCACCTTCCCACAAGACCTCCTTTCTCCCAAAACAACCGTATGGCATAGGTGTCACCACTTAAGAGCCCAAAGAGGGCAAGCGGACTGCCCAACGTCACCGAGCTGGATGATAGCTGAGTTGAAATGCACTGCCCCCTCCCCCCAGGCCTGTATTCACTGCTGTGCTCTGGGCCTCCGTCTCCACATCTGTAAAATGGGAATGATCTAAGCATCAACCCCAGCGGAATGCGCATAGGCAGCGCACTAACCCAGCCTGACCTGACCCTTCCTAAGTGCACTATGAAGTTAAACCAATGAGATGGGTGGGGGGGTTACACAGATGATCCCCCCGAGGTCCCCTTGACCTGAAGCTTCCTGGAGAGGGACAGTGTGTCCTGTAGCAGCATTTTTTTTTAAGACAGGGTCTCACTATGTTGCCCAGGCTGTTCTCAAACTCCCAGGCTCAAGTGATCCTCCTGCCTCAGCCTCTCAAAGTGCTGGAATTACAGATGCGAGCCACCATGTCCAGCCTTTTTCGTTGTTGTTATTATTTTTGGCAGCATTTCTAAAAGTATCCTCCTCCAGTCCCAAGTTTCTCACAAGCATGGTGTATTAGCCTGTTTGCTGTGCTATAAAGGAATACCTGAGACACAGTAATTTACAAAGAAAAGAGGTTTATTTGACTCATGGCTCTGCAGGCTGTACAAGAAGCATGGCACAGGCATCTGCTTCTGGGAGGCCTCAGGAAGCTTCCAGTCACGGCGGAAGGAGAAAGGGGAGCCACCGTGTCTTATGGCAAGAGAGGGAACAAGAGAGAGGGGAGGAGGAGCTAGGCTCCTTTAAACAACCAGCTCTCACATGAACTAATAGAGTAAGAACTCACTCCATCACCAAGTGCGTGACACCAAGCATTGTGGATCACATTTCCCCATGAGACTTGGAGGGGAAACATATCCAAACCCCAGGACATGGGCAAGGCTGCCAGGGTGCAACTGCGCAGTGAAAGCCCTGAGAAGACCCTCAATGAAGAACCTGCCCAGCATCACTCGGGCTACTGTCACTCAAGTCACTGTTTCCCAGACGTATGCGGCCACAGAACTCCTTTTCCACGGTGCGCCTCTGAATACCCCCGTGGCACTAGCAGGGCCCTACTTTGGAAGATCCATCCTCAGTGACCCACCAGGCGCTAAACAGGAGTTGCCTGGACAGACCAAGTCTTGGGGGTGCAGGGGGTGCAGGGGCTGGTGATGGTGGAAAGCCAGGCCAGAATCACACCCTTGCTCTTCTCTTGCAGTTGGAGGGTGGGTTTCTCTGTCTGTCTGTCTGTCTGTCTTGTCTGCCCTTATTTCCCCTTTTCAAACTCTGGGTGTTTCATGTTGCTGTCTGTCACTTGCTCTCATCCTCATCTCCTCCATGTCACTGATCTGTGGTTGGGTGGGGCACAGCACACAGGGAAGACCAGAAGAAAGAGCTGCAGGCCAGGCTGCTTTCCTGCTTTGCCTGAGCCACCAAGCTCTGAGTTCCAAGTCCATCAGCAGGCCCTGTTCCAAGCACTTCACTGGCACTAATGCATTCACCTTGGCTACAACCCCCTGAGTAGGCACAGATGCGCCCACTTTACAGAAGAGGAAACTGAGACCCAGAGCCCAGTAGGAATTTGCCCAAGATCTTGCATCTACAAAGTGGCAGGAAGGTGGCAAACCCAGGCAGCCCGGGCTCCCAAGCCCACACTCCTTACCACCCCCTGCCCTGCCTCTCAGGCCTCCGGGAGTCCTCATGGCTGAACACTGGCCTTCCCTTGCCCTCTGCAGGCCCCTGATCAAGCTGCATATAATTTGGAAGAAGGACGGGATGTTGCTGTCAGGCGGCATCAGTGACCACAACCGCCGGCTCACCATCCCCAACCCCACTGGCAGCGACGCTGGCTACTACGAGTGCGAGGCTGTCCTGCGCAGCAGCAGCGTCCCCTCTGTGGTCCGGGGCGCCTACCTCTCGGTGCTGGGTGAGACAGGGCGGGGCTGCTAGGGCTCCCCTGAGGAGTAGGGGCAGCACGGGGAGGGGCCTCCTTAAGGGTGACCTCCACAGTGGCTGGATCAAAGGAAGCATGGCTCTGATCCCCTCCCCTGGTCCTTCCTCCTACAGAACCGCCTCAGTTTGTCAAGGAGCCAGAAAGACACATCACTGCAGAGATGGAGAAAGTGGTGGACATCCCCTGTCGGGCCAAAGGTAATGAGGTGGCACCGATGGAGGGGGACAAAGACCCCAGATCTTCAGCCTCTCTCGTCCTTGTCATGGACATTTCTAAATTCCAGCTTCTTCTCCAGACCATGTCACTAAGCAGAGCGTCTGTCTGGCTGGCTGAGCAGGCACCCCAGGAAACAAACAGGCCAAATTACCATAATCTCAGGCTGGAAATCAACCTTTACAGTACCATAACTTGAGGGTTACAAATGAACCCAACTTACCGTAATTTCAGGACAGGTGACAGACCCAAATTGCCCATAATTTGAGAGCTGTAGACAATGACAAATTACCGTAATGCCAGAACTAGCAGCACCCGGGCGCATCTCACCTGAGATGTGTCTTATAAACTTGGCCTGTTTCCTGGGCCATTTTGCTCCATCTCCTCTGCCAGCTCCCTCTGCTATTCCTATTTAACCCCCCTTGAAAGAGTTCCTGGAGAATTTCTACTTTCCCCTTCCTCATCATCCTTCCTTCTGATTCAGTTCCACCAAAAGAGCCCGCAGCCAGGGTGAAATCCGGGATGATAAAGAGAGAAGAGCGTGCACAGTGGGACACGCTGAGCAAAGGGGCAAAATGTGGCTCTGCAGGAGCGAGGATTGCACTGGAGGGGATGAGTAATGACTTCCCTTCTGAGACTCCACAAGGGGAAGGCAAAGATCCATCCATTCAGGCAGCAAATATATTTTGAGGACTTACCATGTGCCGATAGTGTCCTCAGGAGTGGGGAGATACAGAATAAACCAAACAGCCAGATCCCTGCTCCTGTAGAACATAACATTCTCGGGAGGGAGATGGGCAAGCCGATAAACAAATAAAGATACCTTATTTAATCTCATCTAAAATGCCATGGGTTGTAAGATGCCCCATTATTTTATGGACTACTAAGAAAGAAAAAAGGCAGCCAATTAAATTATGACATGCTGTCGATTATAAGACACCTCCTGATCGCGGAGACGTGACGTGGGAAAGAGAGCGCATGGTGGATTGGATGAAATGCAGCATCACAGGCTGTCAGGATTGGAGGGTGCCGGGAAGGGAAGGCAAATAAGCTTAGTGGAGACAGGGCCGTGGGGTGCTCCTTGGGACAGGGTGTGGCCAGCTCTTCTGGGGGAAGTCTTTTTGTTTTCTTTTTTGAGATGGAGTCTCGCTCTGTCGCCCAGGCTGGAATGGAGTGGCACGATCTTGGCTCACTGCAACCTCTGCCTCCCAGGTACAAGGAGGCAGCCTCCTGAGTAGCTGGGATTACAGGCATGCACCAGCACACCAGGCTAATTTTTGTATTTTTAATAGAGACAGGGTTTCACCATGTTGGTCAGGTTGGTCTCGAACTCCTGAGCTCAGGTGATCCACCCGCCTCAGCCTCCCAAAGTGCTGGGATTACAGGCATGAGCCACGGCGCCCAGCCTGGCTGGGGAAACTTCTGAAAACGTGCCAGGCTGAGAGTGGGGAGAGGAGCCTCCTTTCACCTCCATGTGCAAAGCCGGTATGGGGGGCTTCCAGGTGCCCCCCAGGGAACACTGGACCCTCTACATGTTCTTCAACACAGGGCGCCATGCGTTTGGGAAAGTATCCCCACTTGGAGGTTCCCAGAGCACACGTGTGTCTGCTAAGTATTGCAATAAAAAATAAGAAATTGGGCCAGGTGCAGCAGCTCACACCTGTCATTCCAGCACTTTGGGAGGCTGAGGTGGGAGGAATGCTTGAAACCAAGAGTTCTAGACCAACCTAGGCAACCTAGCAAGACCCCATCTCTACACAGATAGAAATAAAAAATAAAATAAATAAATTAGTTTGTCCAATCCAGCGTTTCCATGCTAAACTGATCCCAGGATCTTTACTCTATCCCAAAGACTTTGAGAATTGTCACTCTAAGAGCATCTTCCTCCTCTCCCTAGACCCAAAGTGGCACCTCTGAGAAGGTTCTAGACACCAAGATTCACCAGGGACCCCCTCGCAGATTTCCAGGCCTGGCCTCCGCCCAAGCACCCCTCCTAGGCGGAGAGGAGGCAGGAGGCAGGTTGAGAGTGGGTCCACGTCTTGCCCACAGGTGTGCCGCCGCCCTCCATCACCTGGTACAAAGATGCGGCCGTGGTGGAGGTGGAGAAGCTGGCCCGCTTCCGGCAGCGCAGCGACGGGGGCCTGCAGATCAGCGGCCTGGTGCCCGATGACACCGGCATGTTCCAGTGCTTCGCCCGCAATGCAGCCGGCGAGGTGCAAACTTCCACCTACCTGGCTGTCACCAGTAAGTCGGGCCTTCCCTTGTCCTGCCCGTGAGCCCCTCTTCCCAGTACACGGCTTTCCTCCAAGGTCTTCTCAGGGGGCTCTTGAGCACAGCATGCTCCGTGATGCAGAGAGGATCCCCAAGGCTGCCTGCTGCCCAGCAGCCTGGGGCACAGCCAGTTACCCCTGCTGCCTCTGCAGCCCCGAGTCCAGAGCCCTGGAGGAAATCTCCAGTCCCTAGAAGTTCTCTCCAGTGTCCTGGGGCCCAGGTTGGGTTCACGGCTTTTTGAGAAAAGGAGCTATGAAACCAACCATGGGTACCAGCTCTGGCATTTCAACTGCCCCTGGGTTCCCAGGCAGAGCTGAAGTGACCCCATTCCAGAGGACCTGCTCATGTTTCCAAAGAAGAAAACTGGTGCTTTTCTCTTAGTTCTCCTGCTTGCAAATCCCTTTCTGCCCTTGGAGTCTCTGTCGGGTTGTCATAGTTGCCCTGGCCACTTCCCGGAGCTGTTTTAGCAGTCAAAGGTGATACTGTGGGCCGGGTGCAGTGGCTCACACCTGTAATCCCAGGACTTTGGGAGGTCAAGCGGGGTGGATCACTTGAGCCCAGGAGTTTGAGACCAGCCTGAGGAACACAGCGAAACCTCGTCTACCAAAAATGCAAAAAATTAGCCAGGCACGGTGGCATACACCTGTACTCTCAGCTACTTGGGATGCTGAAGTGGGAGGACCACTCAAGTCTAGGAGGCAGAGGTTGCAGTGAGCCAAGATGTCACCACTGCACTCCAGCCTGTGTGACAGAGTGAGACCCTGTCTCAAAAAAAAGCAGATGATACTGTGAGTGGCCCGTAAGCTCAAAGGTCTGTGTAAGTGCAAAGTACTGGTGGGCTCCTCAGGAAACACGGGGATGTTCAGGGGTCTCTTTGAGCTCCATAGTGTTCATCACCCAGACCCACAGAGGCCCCAGACAGGGCAGCTGTGGGGCAGAGAGCTTTTGGGTGTGCCCCAAAGGTGGCTACCAAGGGGCTGCTGTCTTGCTTCTGACTTCCAAGTACAGGTGAACTTAGCTCTGTTCCTGTGTCTGGCGAGCTCCTTCCTTGAGTGCTGGGATGAAGCAAGGGGAGCGCAGAACCAGGAGGCTGCTCCAACCCTAAACAGTGGCCACAGCCAAATGGAGGTCCTGGGGCAGGGCCACTTAGAAAGTGGCCAAGTCCCCCTCTTGACTGTGGCTGTTTTTCTTTTAAGAAGCCAGAGCCTTCCTTTCACTTTTGGCTTGTGAACCCCAATAACCTTGTCAGGGAGGATGTGAACTGCCTTCTGGGGTCTTCAGTTTCCCCCAAATGCAGGCCTGAGAATCCAAGCAGGGTAGGGACTGGTGTCACCTGGGTCCTTCCACAGGGCAGGTGACATAGGGGAGTCCTCATGGCCCCTCTGGGCTTCCTCCCAACACTGGGGCCCCATCAAGATGCCCACATCCTTCCTAGTGGAGGCCCCTGACCATGGGAGGCAGAGGATGAGGGCCTGGCCCTCGGTGGGCTTGGAGGCCCCTGGACCTCTGACTTGGGGGGCCAATCCCAGGGTGTGGCTAAAAGGCCCCAATTCTCTGTTTGCAGGCATCGCCCCTAACATCACCAGAGGCCCCCTGGACAGCACGGTGATTGACGGCATGTCAGTGGTGCTGGCATGTGAGACCTCGGGGGCTCCCCGACCAGCTATCACTTGGCAGAAAGGTAGATGGGACAGACCTTCAGAGTGTGGCTGTGTGACAGCCAGAACTAGGCTCTGGAGCCTGCCAGGATGGGTTCCCCATGTACACTTGTGAAGGTCGTACGCTGTACAGCCCAAGAGAGCATCTCTCGGCCAGGTGTGGTGGCTCATGCCTGTAAACCCAGCACCTTGGGAGGCCGAGGTGGGCAGCTCACCCTGAGGTCAGGAATTCAAGACCAGCCTGGCCCAAAGTGGTGAAACCTCATCTCTACTAAAAATACCAAAATTAGCCGGGCATGGTGGCAGGTGCCTGTAATCCCAGCTACTCAGCGGGGCTGAGATAGGAGAATCGCTTGAACCCAGGAGGCAGAGGTTGCAGTGAGCCGAGATTGTGCCATTGCACTCCAGCTTGGGAGAGAGAGCAAGACTCCATCTCAAAAAAAAAAAAAAAAAACAAAAAAGAGCATCCCTCACATCCCAGCCTTGCCAGGCTCAAGGTCCAGCTCTTCATCTTCCAAGACCTGCCAGCTTGGTGAGCTACTCACTCTGAGCCTCAGGTTCCCCATCTGTAAACTGGTGACAGTACTATATATATACCCCAGGGTAATGTGAAGACTAGACTATAGCGTACACGTGAGGGGCTCACATTGTGCCTGGGAGGCTGGGAAGCCCAGGAAACAACAGGTGCTTGATGATGAATATTATTCTGGTGGTGGCTGCTGCCAGTCTCCTACCCCGGGCAGCTCAGAGGGCTCCAGACGGCGGGGCCAGCAGAGCCCAAGCCACCTCCGTTAAGTCCATCTGCCCTGTGTACTTCCTCTTCGTCTCTGTGCATGCACACTCACCTTCACAACTCTCCCCATGCACACACACATGCACACACACATGCATACACGTACATACACATGTGCACACACACGTACAAACACAGTTGCTCCTTCACACCAGCAAGCCCCAGCTCAGAGGTGCCTCCTCCAAGGACTCACCCTGCCCCAGCCCCCAGCCCTCCCCTCCAGCCCTGCCTCCTTCACTCCCCTCCTTCTCACACACTCGATCATCGGCTTATTCACCTCGCTCATGGCCCGTCTCCCCGCAAAGTCAGGGGTGTCGGTTTTGTCCACTGCCATCTCCCAGGACCTAGAACAGAGTCTGGCACATGGTAGGCACTCAATAAACATTTATGGGGAAAATAGGGGCACAGCTAGGCACGTGCTTACACATGGAAATAAGCACACCCACCCAGCACGCTCAGTTCACTGTGCCTGCACGCAGATACAAACGGACACACGACCCCCGGCTGCACGCATGGAGATTCCCCTCCATACAGAGAGGGGCGTTTCTTTAAAATAGACATAGTCACAAAGACCTGCATTCCCAGGCTCACTCCTGCAGGTGTACTTGCACTCTCTCTTCCTGCCCCTCTTTCTCTGGCCAGGACTCTCCCAGGCTGGACCCCAGGCTCCCTCAGTCCCCCTGCAGAAGGAGGTCTGTCCTGACCAGAGCTGCTGCTGGGGGACACCGTGTCCCTCTCTACCCCACCCCCACTCCAGGCAGCTCCCGTCACTTCCCTTCACTCCCTTGAAGGTGACTCTCTCCAGAAGCATCCTGCCGCAGGACGCCCGTCGTCACCTTGTCAGAGCTGTCCCCCCTCCCAGCCCCCCTACCCAGGTGCCAGCTGCCTCTGAGGGCTGTGCTGGGCTGCTGCTCACCGTCATCAGGAAACTGTGCCCCCTTCTCTGGTGAAGGGCATGTGGTGTGGCGGGCACAGGAGCATCAGGGGACCTGGGCTCTAGGCTGCCTGCTCTGAGACCCTGTGCCCTCATGTCTGTCCCTAAGCCAGAAAGCTCTCCAGGTCTCTCAGCCCCTACCCCAGCCCCACCGCCATCTGTCCTCATTCCTTCCAGCATTTCCAGAGCCAGGGACCTGCAAGGAGACCACACTGCTCTGGAACAGCAGGAGAGGGGCAGGGTGTGCCCTCGGGGGCTATAGGCTGACCCCCACCCTGTTTTGCCCTCAGGGGAGCGCATCTTGGCCAGTGGCTCCGTGCAGCTGCCTCGATTTACGCCCCTGGAGTCGGGCAGCCTTCTCATCAGCCCCACACATATCTCCGATGCCGGGACCTACACCTGCCTGGCCACCAACTCTCGGGGGGTCGACGAGGCCTCAGCAGACCTAGTCGTTTGGGGTGAGTGTGCAGAGCCACAGGGCTTTAAACATTGGTGTGTGTGTGTGTGCATCTCTGTAGGTGCTGAGGACTCAGGACAGCTGTGGGGCACAGGCTCACACCACCAGTGTCTCCACCCCCAGTGCCTGTCCCAGTCAGGGCCCTTCTCATCAGAGGGACAGTGACAAAGTGATTCAGAGGCCAGGGACTAGAAAGCTTCTGCCAGTGATGCTATGCTTGGCCGACTTGAGAGAACACTGAGGTTATAGGAGAGTTGTCTTCATACATTTTAGGGCAGAAATTGGCAAATTTTTTCAAGAAAGGGCCAGATCATAAATATTGTAAGCTTTGTGGGCCAGACGGTCTCTGTCACAACAACTCAACTAGCTTCCGTTTTATCTAGAAAGCAGCCACAGACAATACGTCATCCAATGGGCGTGGCTGTGTTCCAGTAAGGGTGTATTTAGCCAAAAGGCCACCTGCCGGATTTGGCCCCCAGCCTGTAGTTAGCGGACCCCTGCTGTAAGAGAGCTTCTCAGGCCACTTCCAACTTCGGATCCACACCCAGGATGCCTGTGGGCCACTTGTCTGGGCTGAGCCCCGGGGTCCTAGTGTGTGAAGCACTAGACTGGAAATCAGAAATCCCTATTTTTACTCTGGCTGGACCACTGATATGCTGAAAATAGGGCCCTGATCGTCCTTAGAGTTTGATCTCTCCATCCCATACATGGTTTGTGAGGGCAGAATTTAATGAGCCCCCACTATGATGTGGCTTCCGAGAATTAAAGTACCAGGGAGCTCACTGTTCTTTTTAACCATCTGGGGACTTCCGTATGGCACCTAGTCTCCCTTCATCCACCCGGAGTCCAGCCACACGGCCCCCACACCCCTTCTCACCACGCTGTGTCTGCTGTGTCTTTCAGCTCGGACCCGCATCACCAAGCCCCCGCAGGACCAGAGTGTCATCAAGGGCACCCAGGCCTCCATGGTGTGCGGAGTGAGCCACGACCCCCGAGTGACGGTCAGGTACTGGCTCTGCTGTTGACTCCAGGCAAGAGGGGAGGGGGAGCCTCTGGCAATAGCTTGTAGCTGGGCGAGTGTCCACACCAGGGAGGTAAGAGCTGCACAGCCATGCCTTCTCCTGGGCAGTGGCATTTCCAGAGCTGAGTGCAGGGCTGAGAGGTAGGGGATATGAAATAAATACCTGGGAGCTGAGCTACCCTGAATTGAGTTAAGCCAGTTTCCAAGGCGGGAGGTAAAGAGGAAGGGGTGCAGAAAGATGAAGTAAGAGGAATGGGAGAGGGGGTGAGGGAAGGGAAAGGAAGAGGCTTGTGGGTTGGTGAGCATGGATGGCAGGGAGTTGCTGTCTCTGGCCCTGGACACCACCGCTAGTGTCCCCCAGCCTACCCCAAGTCTTTGGCCCTCTGGCCTCTGAATGGGCAGCAGAGGGGTCTGGGCAGGTGGATATGGGATCAGCTATAGGGGTGGGGCAGAAGATGACCCCTGGGGGGAACCTGCAAGAGAACAACATGAGGGAAACTGACATCCAAACCGAGGTCACCCCACCATCTGCCACGGCCAAGCCGGGACCTTGGCAAAGGACTTGACCTCCAGGTAACTCAGTCCCGCTGTGGAAGCCACTAAAAGGGCTGGGAGGAGGCAGCCAAGAAAGGTATAAAAGCTGGGACCTCTCCCAAGCACCCGAACCAAACCCTACCCCCACCCCCAAGGCTTTGGAAGCTCAAACCAGGAGGAAATCGTCCCTGCCTTCTCTTCCTTGAGCTCCAGAATGCTGAGGGAAATGCAACTGCTTCCTTAGAAATAAATATTCCTTGCGTGTTGCTTCTCTATTTTATGAGCAATATCACTGTCAAAGCAACTGGCATCGAGGCTGGAAGGGGCCGGAGCTCCTGCACTAGGAGAAATGGCCTCCTCCTCCTCATGCCGGAGGCAGCTGCGTCCTGGGGCGCCATCTGGTGGTCTCTGGGCCTATGACAGTCTGTACAGCCACACCAAAAGAGACTCCGGGAGCCCAGGTTGATACAAGGGGCTCGGGGCCTTTGGCCAACGCCGATTCTCAGAGAACATATCGGCGGCCCCAGTTTGAGAAACACCTCATTAAGTGTTGACCACTTAAGACAGTCATCACGTGACACTAGCACAAATGCAAAAATTTACGTAGATGTATTAATAGTTAGAAGATTGTTGACAGAGATTCCAGAATATGCTTATTTCTGGGTTTAATAGACTTTTCTTAAAAAATTAACATACCAACTGTAAAAAAGGTCCTGGGAGAGAACCCACATAGAATACTGCTGTGCATCTCGGGCCCATTCATTATGTAGTAGCTATACTTTTAGCATTCATTAATAGGGAAATTCTGAAATTCAGTACACTTTAAATCAGATTTTATTTATAAAAATGTCATCTTTATAAAGATGACTTATTTATAAAAGTGTCAACTTATATTTGAGAAAGACATACATTGTATTCATTTTCTAGACAATTACTGATGCATAATGGGATTCGGGGGCCTCTTGCCAAGTAACCTGCAGACCCACCCTAGGCCCTTCCAGTGACCTACAGGACAGAAATCCCTGTTCCAGGTTACTGAAGGGGGGTCCTCACCTTAAATTGAATTAATCATCTAGGACCATCTTTTCAAGATGGGGGGTGGGGAGCAGAATCATCCCTTTGTCCCCCCCCAAAATTGGCAACGTCTATGCCCAAGGCCACCCCAGCAGCTCCAACCCCAGTCTGTCTTCCTTGGACTGGGGGAACGGGGGCATCCCTTCTGCCCTCCGTCTTGAGGTAGGTCTTGGGGATGGAATGGGACCCAGACCTCAGCAAGTTTAAAAAAGCTCCCCAGGTGATTCTAATGTGTCACCAGGATTAAAAACCCTGTTCTATCTGCAAAACACAGCAGAGTTCCCTAAGCAGACTATTAGGTGGGTGCAAACGTAACTGCGGTTTTTGCCTTTGAAAGGAATGGTCAAAACTGCAATTACTTTTGCACCAACCTAATAGAAAGGATCTCAACAACCACATCAGACTGAAGTGGTGCCGCTGAACCCTGAGTGACGCGTCCTCAGAGCAGAACCAGGTGCAGGGGTGACGACCTGAGCAGGTGCAGGGGTAAGGGCCTGGGCAGGTGCAGGTTTCCAGCATGAAAACCTCCAAAACAGTTCTAGAAAAAAAAACACTTCTGGCCAGGCGCCATGGCTCACACCTGTAATCCCAGCACTTTGGGAGGCCGAGGTGGGTGGATCACGAGGTCAGGAGATCGAGACCATCCTGGCCAACATGGTGAAACCCCGTCTCTACTAAAAATACAAAAGAAAATTAGCTCAGCCTCCCAATGTGCTAGGATTACAGGCATGAGCCACCACGCCCAGCTGGATTTTGACCATTCTAATAGCTGTGCAGTGATATCTCATTGTTGTTTTAATTTGCGTTTTCCTAATGACATATGATGTACAACATCTTTTCATTTGCTTATTAATCTTCTGTGTACCTTCTTTGGTGAGGCATCTATCAATGACTATTTTTTAATCAGATTGTTTTCTTATTGCCCAGTTTTAAGAGTTCTTTGTAGATTTTGGATAGCAGTGCTTTATCAGAGATATCGTTTACAGGCTGGGCGCAGTGGCTCACGCCTATAATCCCAACACTTTGGGAGGCCGAGGCGGGCTGATCACGAGGTCAGGAGATCGAGACCATCCTGGCTAACACGGTGAAACCCCATCTCTACTAAAAAGAAAAAAAAAAAATTAGCTGAGCATGGTTGTGGGCACCTGTAGTCCCAGCTACTTGGGAGGCTGAGGCAGGAGAATGGCTTGAAGCCAGGAGGCGGAGCTTGCAGTGAGCGGAGATCGTGCCACTGCACTCCAGCCTGGGCGACAGAGCGAGACTCCGTCTCAAAAAAAAAAAAAGAGATATCGTTTACAAATATTTTCTTCTAGTGTGTGGCTTCTCTTTTTATTCTCTTGAAAGTGTCTATCGAAGAGCAGCAAAGTTTAATTTAATGAAATCCAGCTTATCTGTTCTTTCCTTCATGGATGGTGCTTTGGGTGTCGTATTTTAAAAGTCATTGTCAAACCCAAGGTCATCTAGATGTTCCCCTGTATTATCTTCTAGGAGTTTTATAGCTTTGCATTTCACATTTAGGTCTGGGATCCAATTTGAGTTAATTTTTGTGAAGGGTGTAAGATCTGTGTCTAGACTTTTTTCTTTTTTCTTTTTTCTTTTTTTTTGCATGTGGATGTCAAGGTTTTCCAGCACCATTTGTTGAAAAGTCTTCTTTTTTATTTTTGTCTTTTTGTTTTGTTTTGTTTTCACATAATTGATTTGTTGGGGAAACCAGGTTCTAGAAGACAGAGGTCAGCAATCTTTGCTGTAAAGGACCAAAAAGTAAACATTTAGGCTTTACGAGAGCCATATGGTCTTGTCATGACTACTCAACTCTGTTTATAGTGCTAAAGCAGCCATATATAAACAGGCACTACATAAACAGATGGGCATGTCTGTGTTCTAATAAAACTTTATTTACACAAACAGGCAGCAGGCCACAGTTTGTTGATCTTGCTATGGAATATTCAACATCCTGGATTTGCCTGGCTGCTTTCTCACAGTGTTGTGAACCTGTTTTTCTATCCCCTGTATTTCTAATTTGATTGCAGTAACTGCTAATTAGATTCACGTTCAGTTGTTTTGGCACAAATACTTCACCGGCAATGATCTCTGCTTCCTAAAGCACCACATTCTGAAGCAAAGAATGTGTGTTTGCCATAGGCTATTTCCTACATGGGAATTACTCTCTGCAACTGAATTTGCATTTAAGTAAAATTCTGCCCATCCTGTGAGTGCTGCTGGCAAGTCCTTTCTAAATAAAGAGATGAATTTGAAGGTGATTACTGTTGTTGATTTGTAAATAGGTATAAGCCTTAAAAATTAACTCAACAATTTCACTGCTGAGAATTTGTCCTTGAGGAAGTGATTTGGAACGGTTGTAAACATTTTGCCGTAAGGACCACAGCTTTAACTATAATATTGGAAAACAAGGAGCTAAACTGGATGTCCAACATTATGGGATCGGCTAAATTACAAAGCAGCTGTACTGAAACATTGTGCATCCAATAAAAAATCATGGTGTGGAAATGTCACATCAAAAAGAGTTTATGATATTTTTATTGAGTCAAAAAGCAGCTTTAAAAACAGGATGACTGGCCAAGCATTGTGGCTCAAGCCTGTAATCCCAGCACTTTGGGAGGCTGAGGTGGGTGGGTCACTTGAGGTCAGGAGTTGGAGGCCAGCCCGGCCAACATGGAGAAACCCCGTCTCTACTAAAAATAAAAATAAAAAAAAAACTTAGCCCAGCGTGGTGGCACAGGCCTTTAATCACAGCTACCAAGGAGGCTGAGGCAGGAGAATCACTTGAACCCAGGAGGCGGAGGTTGCAGTGAGCCAAGATCATGCCACTGTACTCCAGCCTGGGTGACAGACTGAGACTGTGTCTCAAAAAGAATAAAAGAAAATAAAAAATAAAAACAGGATGGCTGAATAGATTGCTATATACCATTCATGTAAATATACTGTATCATTTAAAATGTATAACGATGGCTAACTTTTACTGACCGCTTGCCATGGTTCAGGCACTACTCTATTTTATATCAGCTCGTACAATCCTCACAGCAGTGCAGTGAGGTCGGTGGTGTTAGTTTCCTCATATTACAGGTGAGGAAACTGAGGCCCAGTAAGGTTAAATAAACTCACCCAAGGCCAGGCACAGTGGCTCACGCCTGTAATCCCAGCACTTTGGGAGGCTGAGGCAGGTGGATCACTTGAGGTCAGGAGTTAGAGTCCAGCCTGGCCAACAAGGTGAAACCCCATCTCTACTAAAAATACAAAAATTCGCTGGGCGTGGTAGTGCTTGCCTGTAGTCCTAGCAACTTGGGAGGCTGAGGCACGAAAATCACTTGAGCCTGGGAGGTGGATGTTGCAGTGAGTCAAGACTGCACCACGGCACTCCAGCCTGGGCGACAGAGCCAGACTCTGTCTAAAATAAATAAATTCATTAATAAATGAGCTCACCCAAAATCACAAAGCTGGAAAGTAGCAAAGCCAGCCTTTGGCCTGAGAGTCTGACTCCTGAGTGTAGCAGCGCTGCCGTGCACTGCCTGTCCGGGCAGGGAAGGAGGGTCTGGAAGATAGGCACGCACTCAAATGTTAATCGTGGTTCCCCATTATCGGAAAACTTTTGAGTTTTCTTTTTCTTTTCCTTTCTTTTTTTCTTTCTTACCTGTACTTTTTACTTTTCTGTTAGTTCTGCTTCTGTTTTTTGTGGGGGCTTTTTTTGGTTTTTTTGAGACGGAGTTTTGCTGTGTCGCCCAGGCTGGAGTTCAGTGGCACCATCTCAGCTCCCTGGAACCTCCACTTCCTGGGTTCAGGTGATTCTCGTGCCTCAGTCTCAAGAGTAGCTGCGATTACAAGCAGTGGCCACCACGCCCGGCAAATTTCTGTATTTTTAGTAGAGACAGGGTTTTGCCATGTTGGCCAGACCGGTCTCAAACTCCTGACCTCAGGTGATCCACCCACCTTGGCCTCCCAAAGTGCTGGGATTACCTGTGTGAGCCACCACACCCAGCCTGTTTCAGCTTTTGAAACTTAGGTTAAAAATATTATACATTCATTCTCCGTAGTTATCTGACATTCCGTAAACCCAGATAGTCCTGGGAGCCAGCAGCTCAGGCCCCCACCCTGTACCCCAGTTGACCGGGGCTATTTGCAAGGCACCTCAGCCACCACCAGGTTCCTCACACTTCTGCTGAGAACCAAGGCCAACCTTCCCTGGGGTCACTGCATGGCATCCTGCCCCCCAGGGCTGGCACTCCCTGCATGTGGATGACAATGATAATGGTTCTATTTCCTCAAGAACAAATCCAGAGAAGATTTTTTTTATTGTCAGGCACTGGTGCGTGTGTAATTTCTCAAGCCCCGTTTGTATTGACTGACCGAAGCTAAAGTGATTTTTTGGACACTAAAGTCAATTTGTCACACTGATGCATTGATATCATGATTCCCCTCGTAAAACTAATTCCAAAATGTAGTCTACGCGGAAACTTGAATTCCTTTTTCCAGCTGTAATCTTTTAACCTCTTCAGAAGAATACCTTTCACTGGGTGTTTTGCAGTCGCTTCTGGCCAGAAGCAACAACGCTTTGACCGACCTGAACTGAAGGTATAAAGACTGATAATGACTGACTGTGTTCACTCTCCCGGACACAGCACCCTCCCCGCAGGAACGATGGGCTTCCAGGCTGCCTGGCCTTCAACAGTCCTGCTTCCCCATCCCAGTGTCCTGCCTGGCTGTTGCCTGCAATGGTCCTCTGCCCAGCTTTGGAGCTATTTTCTCGGGACAAGCTTCAGGCTGAGCCCACTCCCGAGGCACCTTCCTCTCCCTCTGTACTTACGGGTTCTTCTTACTCTTAGGTACATCTGGGAGAAGGACGGGGCCACCCTGGGCGTGGAGAGCAATCCCCGTATCCGCCTGGACAGAAACGGCTCCCTGCACATCTCACAGACGTGGTCGGGAGACATCGGCACGTACACCTGCCGGGTGATCTCAGCGGGGGGCAACGACTCTCGCAGTGCCCACCTGCGAGTCAGGTAAGGGCAGCCCTCCCAGGCCCGGGCAGAGGAGGTCCAGGCAACGGCAACTGGGAGGCTCAGAGCCAGCCAAGTCCCTTTGGTCAGATCCCCAGGCCACACGTGACATGAACTGTTCAGCTTTGCTCAGGACACACCCCCAGCATCCTTCCAGACCTTTCTTTCAGTTACGACCCCTGTCAAGAACTGGGGTATATGAGGATGGCTTTAGCCGGAGGGCTCTGATTCCAGAGAGAAAAATCTCCAGGTAGATGGCCCGAAGGCCACATTTTATGTCTGAGCATGAGCAATCACGGAAGCACAAGGCGCATACAACCTGTGTCTACAGTGCCCCTGTCACCTGCCTGCGGACCACACAGGGATGCCTGACCATGTGTCTCTCTCCTCCAGGCAACTGCCCCACGCACCTGAGCACCCAGTGGCCACTCTCAGCACCGTGGAAAGACGAGCCATCAACCTGACGTGGACCAAGCCCTTTGACGGCAACAGCCCCCTGCTCCGCTACGTCCTGGAGATGTCGGAGAACAGTAAGGTTCCTGTGGTCACCTCCAGCACCCCCTGCCCAAGCTTGGACTTAGGAGTCAGCCCTGGGCTGGGGTCCCAGCTCTCCTGCTTCCTAGTTCCGGGCCTTTGAGCGGAGTCCTCCCTCTGGCAGCCTCAGCTTCCCCATCTCTGAAGAAAACACAGGCATCTGCCTGTCAGGCCCTGTTACAGTTGAAAGAGATGATGCACAAGAGGTGCTTAACTCAGGGCCTGGCACAGCAGAAGCTGCAAAGAAAATGGCCAGTATTTATTATTTGTTTATTTATGTATGTATTCCCCAAGTCAAATTAGCAGGCCTCATTTGAATTGCATTTTATTTATTTGTATTTATTTATTTATTTTTGAGATGGAGTTTCACACTTGTCACCCAGGCTGGAGTGCAATGGTGCCATCTCAGCTCCCTGCAACCTCCGCCTCCCAGGTTCAGGTGATTCTCCTGTCTCAGCCTCCCAAGTAGTTGGGATTACAGGCATACATCGTCATGCCCAGCTAATTTTGTATTTTTAGTAGAGATGGGGTTTCATCGTGTTGGTCAGGCTGGTCTCAAACTCCTGACCTCAGGTGATCTGCCCACCTCAGCCTCCCAAAGTGCTGGGATTACAGATGTGAGCCACCATACCCAGCCTGAATGGCATTTTAAACACAGCTTGCCTAGAGCTTATCAATTTGTGGGGGGTAGTGGGGGAGACGAAGGCATCTCAGTTCCCATGAGCCCTTACTTTGCTCCGGCACCCCCCATCCTCTCCTCCCCCAGGGTCGTGTGAGCTAATGGGACCTAGAAAAATGGCATGGCGGGCCACTCCTGGACCAAGCTGGGGAGGCTGTCTCTTGCCAGCCCCAATGAGGCTGGACCCTGCTGGGAGTGGGGAGTAAGAAGCACGCCCCATCCCACCCAAGATGCCCACTTCTGCCCCACTCACTGTCCCTGCAGATGCCCCCTGGACTATACTCCTGGCCAGTGTGGACCCCAAAGCTACCTCAGTGACAGTCAAGGGCCTGGTTCCTGCACGCTCCTACCAGTTCCGTCTTTGTGCCGTCAACGACGTGGGGAAAGGACAGTTCAGCAAAGACACCGAGAGGTGAGGGCAGCGGGCGCTCTACAGGGGCGTCACCGAGACTCCAACAGGGAGGGGCTGCAGCCGAAACCCATGTGGCAGATTCTGGCTCAGCTTCTCTTGGCCCTCTCTAGTCTTCCTCCTCTGTAGAAAGAGAGTGCAATCCTGGTGAGCACCTCGCCAGGATGTTGCAAGGGTTAAATGGGGTGATGTGAGTACGGCGCTGGGGAACGCGGTGAGCACCAGCCAAATGTAGTCATCCCGGTTACTGGGAGCTGTGCAAGCTCAAAGGCTCACTTTCTTCCGTTCCACATCTGCATGGGCTACTATCCTACTCTGGTCGTTAAATGGATGCAAAATTCCAGAGAGATACAGTATCTACACAGATCTCCATAGCCACATGTTGCACGACGCCAGGCCCTGCTAGGGTTCCCACAAAGCTTTTTTAAAATGATGGAAATTGCTGGGCGTGGTGGCTCACGCCTGAAATCCCAGCACGTCAGGAGGCTGAGGCAGGCAGATCACCTAAGGTCAGGAGTTCGAAACCAGCCTGGCCAACACAGCAAAACCACGTCTCTACTGAAAATATGAAAATTATCTGGGCGTGGTGGTGGGCACCTGTAATCCCAGCTACTTGGGAGGCTGAGGCATGAGAATCGCTTGAATCTGGGAGGCAGAGGTTGCAGTGAGCCGAGATCCAGCCTGGGTGACAGAGCAAGACTCTGTCTCAAAAAAACAGAAGGAAATTGAGTAAAAACAGCAGGTACTTCATATAAAAATATCACACAGGCCGGGCGCAGTGGTTCAAGCCTGTAATCCCAGCACTTTGGGGGGCTGAGGCAGGCGGATCACGAGGTCAGGAGATCGAGACCATCCTGGCTAACATGGTGAAACCCTGTCTCTACTAAAAAAATACAAAAAACTAGCCGGGCATGGTGGCGGCACCTGTAGTCCCAGCTACACGGGAGGCTGAGGCAGGAGAATGGTGTAAACCCGGGAGGCGGAGCTTGCAGTGAGCTGAGATCCTGCCACTGCACTCCAGCCTGGGCGACAGAGCAAGACTCCGTCTCAAAAAAAAAAAAAATCACACAGTGATACCCATCTGTGTAGAAGGAGAATTCTATCCTCTCCAGCTCTGTAGAACAAGCAGCCACTTCTAGCAAGAAAGATGTCAAGGGAGAGGTCAGAACAACCATGATACAAATCACATGTGCAAAGCTGTGCACTTGGCTCTTTAAAAGATGCCTGGGGCTTAAATCAATCCTGGTCGTTTTGCCACAGTTGCAATAAGCTTCGGCTCTCTGGCTTGTACTAGGATAGCACCACTGGCGTCAAGACACTCTCACAGGAGGGAGCAGTAGCAAGTGGCAGCCCATGTGGAGAGCGGTTACAGGAGGATTTACATATTCACTGTTTACTGAGCAGCTACTGTGTGCCATGCCATGTTTGGACCACTGGAGAGGGGAATGAACAGACACATCCCCAGCCCATCTGGAGATACAAAATCCCAACAACAGAGAGGCTGAAAGCTGCAGCTACCCTGCAGTTTCTCCTTCCCTGCGGCTGTACCACATCACACTGATTCACCTTCCTCATGTGCCTTCATGCTAACGGCCCTGAGTCACCAAGGAAAAGGCTAAATCCTCACACTTGTAATCCTAGCACTTTGGGAGGCCAAGTGGGGGCGGATCACTTGAGGTCAGGAGTTCGAGACCAGCCTGGCCAACATGGTAAAACCCCATCTCAAAATACAAAAATTAGCTGGGCGTGGCAGCACGTGCTTGTAATCCCAGCTACTCAGGAGGCTGAGGCAGGAGAATCGCTGGAACCCAGGAGGCAGAGTTTGCAGTGAGCTGAGATCGTGCCACCGCACTCCAGCCTAGGAGACAAGCGTGAAACCCTGTCTCAAAAACAAAAAAGAAAAAGGCCAAATCACTCTTACCCCAGCCTCTATAAAAACATGGGAGCAGACCAGGCATGGTGGCTCATGCCTGTAATCCCAGCACTTTGGGAGGCTGAGGCAGGTGGATCATCTAAGGTCAGGAGTTTGAAACCAGCCTGGCCAACATGGCGAAACCCCGTCTCTACTAAAAATATAAAAATTAGCTAGGCCTCGCAGTGGCTCACGCCTGTAATCCCAGCACTTTGGGAGGCCAAAGCGGGCGGATCACGAGGTCAGGAGATTGAGACCATCCTGGTTAATACAGTGAAACACCGTCTCTACTAAAAATACAAAAAAAAAAAATTAGCCAGGCGTGGTGATGGGCACCTGTAGTCCCAGCTACTCCAGAGGCTGAGGCAGGAGAATGGCGTGAACCCAGGAGGCGGAGCTTGCAGTGAGCTGAGATCACCCCTCTGCACTCTATCCAGCCTGGGCGACAGAGTGAGACTCCGACTCAAAAAAAAAAAAAAAAAATTAGCCAGGCTTGGTGGCAGGCACCTATAATCCCAGCTACCCTCGAGGCTGAGGAAGTAGAATCGCTTGTACTCGGGAGGCGGAGGTTGCAGTGAGCTGAGATCATGCCACTGCACTCCAACCTCGGCGAAATAGCAAAACTGTCTCAAATAAAACATGGGAGCGAGCGGCATGCTTAGGAAAGCCATCCATCAAAAAGCAAAAACATAAACAAAAAGGGAAAGACATCGATCAAAAACAATTGACTTTTGTTTGGAATGGACACGTGTCCGTGATGTGAAAAGTACACTTAGGCAGAACACAGCGTCCCCCAGCAATGCCGGAGAAAGACATGCTGTCGTGCTTGGCTCCGGAAGCAGAGTGGGTGCCCTTGGCTCTCACCCCCATATGCCATGCCTGCCCTGCTTCCGCCCGGGGCTCAGCTGACTAGCAGAGGAGGCCTAGTTAAAGTATACCAGCAGCTGGTCACTGGGATGTGACCAACACTTCTGCTTCTAGAATGCTTGGACACTCATGACCTCATCAGCCCCAACAGCAGCTTCTTTGACAAATAGGAAACTGAAACTTACACCCCTCAACAGCACCAAAAACATGTACATTAGTTCTTTCTGTTACCAGGCTGGAGTGCAGCGATACAAACACAGCTCACTGCAGCCTCAACCTCCTGGGCTCAAGCCATCCTCCCACCTCAACCTCCCAGGTATTTAGGCTTATAGGTGCAAGTCACCACGCTGGATTTTTTTTTTTTTTTTTTTGGTAGAGACAGTGTCTTGCCATGTTGCCCCGGCTGGTCTTGAACTCTGGCCCTCAAGTGATCCTCTTGCCTCAGCCTCCCAAAGTGCTGGGATTACAGGCATGAGCCACAGCATCTGGCCTTACAGTTTTTAAAAGACAAACATATATATATGTCTCAGGTTAGGTGACTTGCCCAAATGCACACAGCAGTTGTACAGAATTATCCAGTGTCAGAGCAGGCCAGGGTTCAGCCTCCTCATATCCCATTAAACTCCTGTGTTTGACCCCAAAACTAAGAGCATTGGTGTTTTGTGATCCAGGGTCTCCCTCCCCGAGGAGCCCCCCACGGCCCCTCCACAGAACGTCATTGCCAGCGGTCGAACCAACCAGTCCATCATGATCCAGTGGCAGCCGCCTCCTGAGAGCCACCAGAACGGGATTCTCAAGGGCTACATCATCAGGTGGGTGTCCACCCTGGGGACAGGAGCCCAGTCCCAAGGGGAAAGGCATGGGGGAAGATCAGGAGTGGACTGGAAAACAGTGCAAATTTATGGCAGGCCCTTTGCCATCTAGCAAGGACCAGGCAACAGGAAGTGCCTACACAATGATAGGAAGGATTTAGGTTAGACACCTAGCAGAACTTCCAGCAGCAAGACCCCTGGACACCAGCAGGAATGCTTGAGAGGGGAGTCTGTATGGGCTGACATAGGAACAGGCCTACAAGGAGACAAGAGAAGAAGGAAGTAACTATCCGAGGGGCAACCCTCTGGGAAGCCGCGAATATTCCATCACAGGCCAGAATTCTCTTGACCCGTGAGTGGAGAAACCAGCTACCAGCTGGCCGAAGAATTGATGGAAAAGTGAAAGTTCTTTCTTTGGTTATTACTGGAAATGAAGCCCAGTTATACGGACCCTTATCTTTGCATTTGACTGAGGGACTTAACCTAAATGAGAGTCATTAAGGGTCACTAAAATGTGGCATTCATAAGTTCAAATTCATAAGTTATTTGAGGTTACTGAGAACTCTCATTGATATTCTAGATTTTGGCTGCAAAATGCTACGCAACTTCGTGTATCTCATTCCTGCACGTACACACCCTCACAGTGGCTTAACTGCTCCGTATTGGTTAATTTTGTCGTGGGTTTTCCACTAATCCTGAAGGGCAGTGGTTCTCAAAGTGTGGTCCCAGCACCCATAGCATCAGCGTCACCTGAGAACTGGTCAGAAATGCAAATTATCAAGTTTCTCCAAGACCTACCAAACCAGAAACTTTAAGGAGAGGCTCACAAAACTTTGCTTTTAAAAAAGTCTTCCAGGCCGGGCACGGTGGCTCACGCCTGTAATCCTGGCATTTTGGGAGGCCAAGGTGGGTGGATCACAGGGTCAGGAGATTGAGACCATCCTGGCCAACATGGTGAAACCCCGTCTCTACTAAAAATGCAAAAATTAGTTGGGCGTGGTGGCACACGCCTGTAGTCCCAGCTAGTCAGGAGGCTGAGGCAGGAGAATCACTTGAACCCAGGAGGCGGAGGTTGCAGTGAGCCGAGATTGCGCCACTGCACTCCAGCCTGGGCAACACAGTGAGACTCTATCTTAAAAAAAAAAAAAAAAAAAAGTCATCTAGATGACTTTGATGCATCTTGAGGTTTAGAGAAGCAGTGTTTTAGGGCATTGTAATGCATTGGCATGCTTTTGAGGTCCTTAATTTTCCAATAATTAGATGCTGAATTATATATGCACTGTGTTTCTCAAATGAGTGATCCATCCTTTGTGTCTGACCCCCAGAATTTGCTTGGACACATTCACTTCTTTAGTGCCGTGAGTTCTTTTTGCCAGTGGAGGTAGAAATGAGTCAAGTAGGTAGCCCGGGTATTTCATCCACCTGGGCAAGTAACTGTCAGAAGAGGGAGCCTGTATCCTAGAGAGGGAAAGAAACTGAGCCCAGGCTTCAGGGACAGCTGTCCTGTCCATGACCCCTCAAAGGCTGAGACCTGTGAGATCTGCCCTGTGACCTCTCAGTGCCCCTAATTAGCAATCCTCCCCCCTCAAAAAGAATAGTCCAGACACATCTCCTAGACCTCTGCTACCCAGTAAGGTAACGATTAGTCAGCTCTGGCTACGTAAACTACAGTCGACCCTTGAACAATGTGGGGGCTAGGGGTACTGACCCCCACACAGTTGATAATCCATGTATAATTTTTTTTTTTTTTTTGAGACAGGGTCTCACTCCATTGCCCAGGCTGGTGTGCAGTGGCTCAATCTCAGCTCACTGCATGCAACCTCTGCCTCCCAGTTTCAAGCAATTCTTCTACCTCAGCCTCCCGAGTAGCTGGGATTAGAGTTGCCCACTATCACGCCTGGCTAATTTTTTCTTTTTTCTTTTATCTTTTTTTTTTTGAGATGGAGTCTCACTGTCACCCGCTGGAGTGCAGTGGCGTAATCTCAGCTCACTGCAACCTCCACCTCCTGGGCTCAAGTGATCCTCCTGCCTCAGCCTCCCGAGTAGCTGGGACTACAGGTGTGGGCCACCACATCTGGTTAATTTTTTATTTTTAGTAGAGACAGGATTTCACCTTTTTGGTCAGGCTGGTCTCGGACTCCTGACCTTGAGTGATCCACCCGCCTGGGCCTCCCAAAATGCTGGGATTATAGGCACGAGCCCCCATGCCCAGCCCAATCCACATATAATTTTTGACTCCCCAAAAACTTAAATACTAATAGCCTACTACTGGCCAGAAGCCACACCTATAACAAAACAGTCGATTAACACATATATTTTTATGCATTTATGATATAACTTTTTCTTAATTTTTTCAATATTTCTAGGCTATGTGGTTCATCTGCGAGTTTTTTCAAATTGTCACAAATCTCTAAAACTTTTTCTGATATGTTTATTTTTAAAACTTTGTGTAGCTGGGCATGGTGGCTGACACCTGTAATCCCAGCTCTTTGGGAGGCCAAGATGAGTGGATCATGAGGTCAGGAGTTTGAGACTAGCCTGGCCAGCATGATGAAACCCCGTCTCTACTAAAAATACAAAAAATAAGCCAGGCATGGGAGTGCATGCCTGTAGTCCCAGCTACTCGGGAGGCTGAGGCAGGAGAATTGCTTGAACCCAGTAGATGGAGGTTGCAGTGAGCCAAGATCGTGCCATAGCACTCCAGCCTGGGTGACAGAACGAGATTCCATCTCAAAAAACAACAACAACAACAACAACAACAAACTCTGTGTATATATGAACCTGCACAGTTCCAACCTGTGTTGTTCAAGGGTCAACTATAAGCAAAACTAAATCAAATTCTAATTCAGGCCAGGGCTCAGGCCTGTAACCCCAGCACTTTGGTAGGCAGATCACCTGAGGTCAGGAGTTTGGGACCATCCTGGCCAACATGGTGAAACCCCGTCTCTACTAAAAATACAAAAATTAGCAGATGTGGTGGCACATGCCTGTAATCCCAGCTACTCGGGAGGCTGAGGCAGGAGAATTACTTGAATCTGGGAGGCAGAGGTTGCAGTGAGCCGAGATCACGCCACTGCACTCCAGCCTGGGTGACAGAACAAGACTCCGTCTCAAAAAAAAAAAAAAAAAATTGAATTCATTTCCTCGGTTGCACTAACCACATTTCAAGTGCTCAGCAGCTGCATGTGCTGGCAGGCACCCTGTCGGACAGCACAGATGCAGAGCACTTCCGCCACCACCGGAAGTCCTATTGGACGGCACTGCTCCAGACAATTTCCTGGGCATGAGGCCAAGCAAGCTGACTTTGACTCCACTGTGCCTCGCCTCTTCCCCTCAGGTACTGCCTGGCCGGGCTGCCCGTGGGGTACCAGTTTAAGAACATCACGGATGCTGATGTAAACAACCTGCTGCTGGAGGACCTCATCATTTGGACCAACTATGAGATCGAGGTGGCTGCTTACAACAGCGCTGGGCTGGGCGTCTACAGCAGTAAAGTCACCGAGTGGACGCTGCAGGGAGGTAGGTAGAGACTGTGGCCTCAGACCAGACGCAGTGGCTCATGTGTTTAATCCTAGCACTTTGAGAGGTCAAGACGGGAGGACTGCTCAAGCCCAGGAGTTTTAAACCAGCCTGGGCAACATAGGGAGACTCCGTCACTACCAAAAGTGAAAACAATTAGCTGGGTGTGGTGGCATGCTACATGCTGTGGTGGCACAGCTACTCAGGAGGCTGTGGCAGGTGGATCGCTTGGGTCCAGGAGTTTGAGGCTAACCTAGCCAACATAGTGAGACCCTGTCTCTACAAAAAATGAGCAGAACTAGCTGGGTGTGGTGGTACATGCCTGTGGTCCCAGCTACTTGGGAGGCTGAGGCGGGAGGATTGCTTGAGCCTGGGGAAGTTAAGGCTGCAAAGAGCTGAGATCATGCCACTGCGCTTCAGCCTAGGTGACAAAGTGAGACTCTGTCTCAAAAAAAAAAAAAAAAAAAAGTGAAAGGAAATGAAAAGAGACTATGGCCTCAGAGGATCAGGTGCTTCCCCATCTACCAGTCCCACGCCTGTTGGGTACTGTGCCTGTCCAGGCCTGAGAGCCTTGGCTGTGTGGCCTGTTCTCACCAGGCCCCCGCTATTGCACTCTGGGACTGGAATCACCACCCCAGGCCAAGCTACCCCACAGGGTGGGAGGACTGAGGGGAAGAGGAAGAGGAGGCTGGCTTGGACATGGTGAAGGGCAGAGGCTCCAGGCATACAAGGACCTTCTGTGAATTTCATGTTCAGTAGATCATGAAACAGCTTAATTTTAGCATTCCACCTGAAAGCCAGGCCAGAGCATTTTTCATCCGCACCCCTTTTATTTACCAGTACCCTGTGAGGTGGGTCAGGCAAGTTTTATTAAACGCAAACTAATCCACAGAGACTGTGAAGGCCTCTTAAGTCTACACAGCGAAGGAGGAGTGGGGGTGGAGTAGGGGGGTGCAAGGCAGAGGCTATAGCCCCCACCCCTGCATTTTCTCTACTGAACTGAGCAAGAGAGACTGACTGGGCCCCCTCCACCCCACCCTGTTCTCTCATCTCCTCTAGTTCCCACAGTCCCTCCGGGCAATGTGCACGCAGAAGCCACCAATTCCACGACCATCCGCTTCACCTGGAACGCCCCCAGCCCCCAGTTCATCAATGGCATCAACCAGGGCTACAAGGTACATGCAGCCCCTCCTCACCCAAGAGGAGGCCCTAAGGTCTTCTGGGGGAGGTTGGGAGAGGGGACAGAGTGGGCAAGAGGAAATTCCCCTTCTGTTTCTGAAGTCGTTGGCTCGAGTCAAGCTAGGGACACACATTAGAGGAAAAGAGCTCCAGGCCTTCCACAAGGCTACATGCGGGCCATAGGAAGTGGAGACACTGCCCTGACTGACACTCAGTGCCGCGGTCCTTCCCAGCGAGACTGGGTTACACACAAAACCGAGGTTATTTCAGGCTCAGAAACACCTGGTGTAGGGGCCAGGCACAGTGGCTCACGTCTGTAATCCCAGCACTTTGGGAGGCCGAGGCAGGCAGCTCACCTGAGGTCAGGAGTTCAAGACCAGCCTGGCCAACATGGTGAAACTCCATCTCTACTAAAAATACAAAAATTAGTTGGGCGTGGTGGCAGGGGCGCCTGTAATCCCAGCTACTCGGGAGGCTGAGGCAGGAGAATCACTTGAATCTGGGAGGCAGAGATTGCAGTGAGCCAAGATTGCAGCCATTGTACTCCAGCCCGGGCAACAGAACGAAACTCCATCTCAAAAAAAAAAGAGAGAAAAAAATAAAGAAAAAGAAACACCTGGTGTAGCCATGGCCCCATGAGAAAAATCCACCATTCACTTCTTACCAGGGCTCTTGTGGGCTTCACGCTCGAACATATCCCCAGGCTGCGCTCGACTCCAGGTAGTGTGTGGTTAAGGGCACAGGATTAGGACTCAGACAGACTTGGGTTAAAGTCCCAGCTCTGCCTCTTGCTGGCGACCTGCACGTGTTCTTTAACATGTCTCAGCTTCCGTCCTTCGATCAATATTTATTGAGCAGCTACTCTGTGCACTGCTCGCACGGCTGAATAACTAAAATAAACTCAGTTTTCTCATTTGCAAATGAAGATGATAATAATATCCGCTCCTTGGAGTTGTGTGAGGATTAAGTGAGATAATATTTCTAATTTGTTCAGCACAATGACAAACACATGATAAGCACTCGGAAAGTGATTTTAGTAGTCGTAGAAATGCATTTGGGCTGCTGTAACCAAGTACCACAGACTGGATTGCTTAAAGCAACAGTCCTCAACCTTTTTGGCACCAGGGACCAGTTTCATGGAAGACAATTTTTCCACGGACTGGGGAGGGGGGAGGGATGGTTTCGGGATGATTCAAGCACATGACATTATTGTGAACTTTATTTCTATTACTATCACATTGTAATATATAATGAAATAACTGTACAACTCACCACAATGTAGAATCCGTGGGAGCCCTGAGCTTGTTTTCCCACCACTAGATGGTCCCATCTGGGGGTGATAGGAGACAGTGACAGATCATTAGGCATTAGATTCTCATAAGGAGTACGCAGCCTAGATCCCTCACATCCGCAGTTCACAGTAGGGTTCACGCTCCTATGAGAATCGAATGCTGCCACTGACGGGAGGTGGAGTTTAGGTGGTAATGTGAGCACTGGGGAGCAGCTGTAAGTACAGATGAAGCTTCACTTTCTTGCCTGCTGCTCACTTCCTGCTGTGCAGACTGGTTCCCAACAGACCACAGACTGGTACCTGGTGGTCAGTGGGAGATTGGGGAACCCTGGCTTAAACGACAGAAATTTACTTTTGCACGGTTCTGGGGGGTAGGAGTACGAGATTACGGTGTGGGCAGGGTTGGTTTCCTCTGAGGCCTCTCTCCTTGACTTCTAGGTGTCTGTCTTCACTCTGTGTCTGTGTCCAAAGAGATATTGGCTCACTGCAACCTCCGCCTCCCAGGTTCAAGCAATTCTCTTGCCTTGGCCTCCCGAGTAGCTGGGACTACAGGCATGCGCCACCATGTCCAGCTAATTTTTTTTTGTATTTTTAATAGAGATGGGGTTTCGCTATGTTGGACAGGCTGGTCCCAGACTCCCAACCTCAAGTAATTCACCCGCCTCAGCCTCCCAGAGTGCTGGGATTACGGGCATGAGCCACCGAGTCTGGCGTAAATGTCCTCTTCTTATAGGGACCCCAGTCAGTCACACTGGATTAGGGCCCACACTAAGGACCTCATTTAACTACCTCTTTAACAATTCTGTCTCCAAATACAGTCAGATTTTGGGGTGCTGGGGATTAGAATTTAAACATGCAGATTTTGCAGACACAACTCAGCCCATAACAAATAATAATAGTAATAATAGCAGTAGACCAGGCGTGGTGGCTCATGCCTATAATCCTAGCACTTTGGGAGTCCAAGGCAGGTGGATTACCTGAGGTTGGGAATTCAAGACCAGCCTGGCCAACATGGTGAAATCCCATCTCTACTAAAAAAAAAAAAAATACATATATATACAAAAATTAACTGGGCATGGTGGCGCGTGCCTGTAGTCCCAGCTATTCAGGAGACTGTGAGGCAGGGTAATTACTTGAACCTGGGAGGCAGAGGTTGCGATGAGCTGAGATTGTGCCACTGCACTCCAGCGAGACTCTGACAAACAAACAAAAAAACAAAAAAAAATAGCAGTAGTAATAGTAGTAGTAGTACATTTGCTCTCCTTCTAACTGTGCTAAAAGTCAGGACCTCTCAGTCATCCCATCCTGGAATACAGACCTCAGAGCCCAGGCCTGGTTCTCTCGTGTCATTCCACGTAGGCCCTGTGCCTGTCCTCCCCATGAAGGACTGAAGACACAGCACAGCGTGGGGGAGCCACACTATGTTTTAAAGGGGTAGGACCTGCCCCCAGCAATGTGGAGCAGATGGAAGGATGCCTTCCACTCCCTCCAGATGTGGGAGAGGAGGCAGAGCATTTGAGGGGAGACCAGCTGTGAAGAGGAGAGCACTGCAGGCCCTGAGCTTCAGCCCAGGGAACACATGACCTCGAGGTGACCGCTGACACATCCCGAAGGTTCCCGCAGCCCTCTGCATCGTGCTTGCCGCAACTGAGATTAATTCTAGGACTCGCTGCCTTAGCGGTTCTTCCTCCAAGGTGGGGGAGGCTGGACAAGAAGGGACTGGGATGAAATCATGAAGAGGAATTTCTGCTAGTGTTGCAAGCAAACAAAGGAGGGATGGTCCAGAACTGGATCTGACCCAGCTTCGCTCTGGCCTTGGGCCTCTCGGTCCCGGGAAGGCAGTGAACCCAAGGCCGAGCAGAGCTTCGCAGGGCAGGGGGCAGCAGCTGAATGCTTGGAGCACTCACTGCTGGAAAACTCTCCTAATTGGGACCCTGGGGAGAGGCAGGGGAAGGAAGGAGAGGCCGGCATTGCTGAAGAGCGGAGGAGCTGAACTGGGAACAATTAACTTCTTGCTGCCAATTCTAAGCACGAGTTTTATTCTACATATGGGAGAGCTGAGCTACAAACTTTTAAGGCAAACAGCTCCCCCGAGGGCCAGGAAGGCCAGCACAACTAGGGCAGTGGCCCGTGGTGACCCGGAGCAAGAGGAGGCGGCAGAGGCCACTGAATTCCCAGGTCCAGTCAGTGCCCAGCCCTCAGTAGCTACTCGATAAAGGTCAGCGGGAGTGAATTGCCCAGATGTTTTGAGCACAGGAATTGGTGGAGCAATAAGAAGGGCTCACACTTATGGGGCACTTTCTCTGGGCCAGGCAGTACACTAAATGCTGCGCTCACATTTATCTTTCTTGCAAGCAGCACAGGGACTCTAAGAAGCAGCATTATCGGCCGGGCGCGTGGCTCACACCTGGAATCCTAGCATTTTGGGAGGCTGAGGCAGGCAGATCACTTGGGGTCAGGAGTTTGAAAACAGTCTGCCAATATGGTGAAACCTCGTCTCTACTGAAAGTACAAAAATTAGCCAGGTGTGATGGCAGACATCTCTAATCCCAGCTGCAGACATAGGAGACTGAGGCAGGAGAATCGCTTGAACCCAAGAGGCAGAGGTTGCAGTGAGCTGAGATCATGACACTGCGCTCCAGCCTGGGAGACAGAGCTAGACTCCGTCTCAAGAAAAAAAAAAAAAAAAAGGAATATTATCATCACACCATTTTACAGAGGAAGAAACTGAGGCACCAGAGGGAAGTTCCTTGTTCAAGGTCAAACACAGTGACAAGGTCAATGCAAAGCTCAGATTCAAACCGGAGCCTTCACTTTTCCTTACATTAAAAAGAAAATATCGGGCTGGGCACCGTGGCTCACGCCTGTAATCCCAAAACTTTGGGAGGCCAAGGCAGGGGGATCCCTTGAGCCCAGGAGTTTGAGACCAGCCTGGGCAACATGGCAAGACCCCATCTTTACACACACAAAAAGTTAGTCAGGTATGGTATTGAGTGCCTGTGATCACAGCTACTCAGGAGGCTAAGATGGGAGGATTGTTTGAGACCAGGATTCAAGGCTGCAGTGAGGTGAAACCACGCCATTGCACTCCAGCCCGAGTGACAGAGCGAGACCCTGTGTCAAAAAAAGAAAGACAGAGACAGAAAGACAGAAAGAGAGAGAATGTGTTATTTTTAATTGTAGATAACATTTTCAATACCAATGAATAAAAACAGGTATTATTTTTCCTCTGCTTCTTTAGCCTTCAGCATATCACAAGGAGAAAAAAGCAGTGTTTGTCCCTTGTATACCTCCAGTGAGAATGAATATTTTTCCCCTTTTGGTTTTCTTCTTTCTTTATTTATTTTATTTTATTTTTTTTTGAGATGGAGTTTCGCTCTTGTTGCCCAGGCTGGAACGTGATGACATCATCTCAGCTCACCACAACCTCTGCCTCCTGGGTTCAAGCGATTCTTGTGCCTCAGCCTCCCGAGTAGCTGGGATTACAGGCATGTACCACCACACTCAGTTATTTATTTATTTATTTTTTTAAGACAGAGTCTTGCTCTGTCACCCAGGTTGGAGTGCAGTGGCGCAGTCTTGGCTCACTACAACCTCTGCCTCCTGGGCTCAAGCGATTCTCTTACTTCAGCCTCCCGAGTAGCTGGGACTACAGGCATACGCCACCATGCCTGGATAATTTTTGTATTTTCAGTAGACACAGGGTTTCACCACGTTGGCCAGGCTGGTCTTGAACTCCTGACCTCAAATGATCCACCCACCTTGGCCTCCCAGAGTGCTGGGATTACAGACATGAGCCACCGTACCCAGCTGCCCCCGTTTTAATTGTGAAAATTTTTGAACATCCACCCAAATAGAGGAAAGACTGCAGTGAGGCCAGGCGCAGTGGCTCAAGCCTGTAATCCCAGCACTTTGGGAGGCCAAGGCGGGCGGATCACAAGGTCAGGAGATCGAGACCATCCTGGCTAACACGGTGAAACCCCGTCTCTACTAAAAAATACAGAAAGCTAGCTGGGCGAGGTGGCGGGCGCCTGTAGTCCCAGCTACTCGGGAGGCTGAGGCAGGAGAATGGCATAAACCCGGGAGGCAGAGCTTGCAGTGAGCTGAGATCCGGCCACTGCACTCCAGCCTGGGCGACAGAGCGAGACTCTGTCTCAAAAAAAAAAAAAAAAAAAAAAAGACTGCAGTGAACGCCTATAGCCCCATTCCCAGCTTTAACAACGCCCAACTCACAGCCAGGTATGTTCCATCTCTGCCCTGACCCTCTGCCTCTCCCCTGGAACATTTTGAAGCAAATCCCAGGCATTGTATCAGTTCATCCATGAATGTTTCTGGAAAGAAATAGTATAGATGAGGTCTCTATTTAAAACAAAACCACAGTAACCACATTATCATTATGATGGCTAAAAATATCAGCAGGCCCTGTAATATCATCAGATATCCAGTCAGCCTTCAAATTCCCTTGATTGCCGCATAATTTCTGTTACTCGTGGTTTTATTTGCTTCAGGATCTAAATGAAGTTCACACAACTGCAGTCACTTGAGGGGTTTTTTTAGGTCTCAGTTGATCTACAGATTCTTTCTTTCTCTCTCCCTCTCTCTTTATTGTAATTTATTTGGGAAGAAATTTAGTCATTTGTCCAACAGAATTTTCCACTGTCTGGATTTCGCTGATTGCATCCCTGTGGGGTCATTCAATGCATTCCTCTAAACACTATAGTTACAGTGAATTGAAACTTAAAGCTAGAGGTTAATCTGATTCAGGTTTGATTTTTTGTTATGCGAAATATTTTACTTCTGGGTGTGATAGCTCACGCCTGTAATTCCAGCACTTTGGGAGGCCGAGGTGGGTGGATCATGAGGTCAGGAGATTGAGACCATCCTGGCTAACATGGTGAAACCCCGTCTCTACTAAAAATACAAAAAAAAATTAGCCAGGCGCGGTGGCAGGCGCCTGTAGTCCCAGCAACTCGGGAGGCTGAGGCAGGAGAATGGCATGAACCCAGGGGGCGGAGCTTGCAGTGAGCTGAGATCGTGCTACTGTACCCCAGCCTGGGCAACAGAGTGAGACTCCGTCTCAAAAAAAAAAAAAAAATTAGCCAGGTGTAGTGGTACATACCTGTAATCTCAGCTACTCAGGAGGCTGAGGCAGAAGAATTGCCTGAACCTGGGAGGCAGGGGTTGCAGTGAACAGAGATCACACCATTGCACTCCAGCCTGGGCGACAGAGCGAGACTGTCTCAAAAAAAAAACGAGAAGAAAAGAAATATTTTACTTCCTAGATGGCATTATGTATTTTGATCAGAAGGCACAAAGTCCGGCTGTCTCTGTGAGGTCAGCCACTGACAGTCATCTATGAGCTATCATTTCAATAAGGGTTATAATATGGGGATAGGCAAATATTATAATTTCTTCTTGACTTAGTAACTGAAATGCTTTCAAAAAACAAGAATTTTCCCTTTATCAACTTTTTGGCTACCTGAAGTTTCAGTTTATCTAGGAAAAGCAGGGTAAGTGTTCAATTCTTTTCCCTTATTTACCAATTTTTCATATAATGAATTGGTTCTGGCTGGGCGTGGTGTATCACACCTGTAATCCCAACACTTTGGGAGGCTGAGGCAGAGACTTGCTTGAGGCCAGGAGTTCAAGACCAGCCAAGGCAATATAGTGAGACTCCCCCCCATCTCTGTTTCTAAAAAACAGAAAAAATAAATAATAAATGGATTCCTTATTGTCTTCTCAGGTAATAGATGAGCTTGGGTTGGAGGGGGACATCTTTCTGTTTTGTTTTGGGTTTGGTAGTACTATTAGATAACTAAGGATTTTTTTTAATACAAATCTGACATATTTCAATCTATTACCATGATTATGCTTCTTGAATGGTACTGGGTACTGCCAATTCAGTGGTACAAATGGACCCATCATTGACCTCTTCAACTTGACGGTGAGCCCTCTTGATGTGGCCCCAGTAGTCTCTGATGGCTTCCTTGCAATTTGGTATAACAAGGTGTTCCAAACTATTATATATACATTCCCCTCACTGTGCCAGGCACCGGCCATTTCTTCAAGGGGCTCTTGTTGCTTTTAGAGAGAAATGATAGTTGTAGATCACAGTTTCAGCACTTGCAGTGCATTTATTCCAGAAATGGTTGTTGTTTCTAGGCCCTGTTAACGGCTAGCTAAACAATACTTTATTTTTTAAGATACTATAGATACTCACACTTTCAATTCCATTTCATGATAACAGACTAATAATCTCATTGGTCTTTTGTCTATATCTCTTTTGTCCATACTGAAAATCCAGTTCCTATAATACCAGCATTTTACCCACCTACATTATCCCCACAAACATACACAACAGTTTCAGAATAGTCATATCCACACTCTGATTACTCAACATAGTTTCCGATTATTGCCGTTCTTCTTGTTCCTAAGGTATATCCCTCTAGGGATGGACTTCACATCGCACTGCTAAGTCTTCTGAAGTCATTTCTCTCTGTAATTTTGCCACAGCTCAATACTCTATTAGGTTCATTTGCTTCATTGTGGTTTTGATTTTTAGGGATTGATTTTTTAATTTAATTTTGTTCCATAATTACGTTGAATATTTACATAATAAAGTCAAATCTACAAAGCAAATTCAGAGAAAATCAGCTTCAATCCTTGTCCTCTCACACCCCATAAGTCTGATTGCTTTCTGTTTTCTTGGTTTGGTTTTTTCTTCCATTTTTTTTTTAATATAAATGAGTACAGGCCAGGTGCGGTGGCTCATGCCTGTAATTCCAGCACTTTGGGACGCCGAGGCGGGCAGATCATTTGAGATCAGGAGTTCAAGACCAGCATGGTCAACATGGTGAAATCCCATCTCCATTAAAAATACAATAAAAAGAAAAAATTAGCTGGGCATGGTGGCAGGTGCCTGTAATCCCAGCTATTCAGGAGGCTGAGGCAGGAGAATCGTTTGAACCGGGGAGGCAGAGATTGCAGTGAGCCAAGATCTCGCCACTGCACTCTAGCCTGGGCAACAGAGCAAGACTCCATCTCAAAAAACAAACAAAAAATATAGTAGCCATGGATTCCACATCTGTGGATTCAGCCAATCTCGTATGGTTCTGAAAATATTCAGAAAAAAATTGCATCTGTACTAAACATGTACAGACTTTTTTGTCATTATTCCCCCCAAACAATACAGTATAACAACTATTTACATAGCATTTACATTGTGTTAGGTATTATAATAATCTAAAGGTGATTTAAGGTATATAAGAGGAGGTATGTAGGTTACATGCAAATACTACACCATTTTATATCAGGGACTTGAGCAGCTGTGGGTTTTGGTATCTGTGGGGGGTCCTGGAACCAATCCCACATGAATATCAAGGATTTGCTGTACAAGCCTACATAAATGTGTGTGCTCTCCTTCTCAGATAAGTGGCAATGTACTTTCCACATTCTTGATCGATTGATCGATCTATCTATATATATATAGAGAGAGAGAGAGATAGTTTGTTTTTTTGGTTTTTTTGTTTTTTTTTTTTTTGAGATGGAGTTTTGTTCTTTTGCCGGAGTACAGTAGTGCAATCTTGGCTCACTGCAACCTCTGCCTTCCAGTTTCAAGCAATTCTCCTGCCTCAGCCTCCAGAGTAGCTGAGATTACAGGCGCCCGCCACCACACCCGGCTAATTTTTGTATTTTTAGTAGAGACGAGGTTTCACATATTAGCCAGGATGGTCTTGAACTCCTGACCTCGTGATTCGCCCACCTCGGCCTCCCAAAGTGCTGGGATTACAGGTGTGAGCTACTGCGCCCAGTCCCTTTATTATTATCATTATTTAGAATATATTTTGGAGGTCACTCCATAAAAGTATAGAGATACATCCCTTGTTCCTTTTGACACCTGTATCCTCTGCTACCATATGGATCTCCCATAGTTTAATCAAGCAGCCCCCAAGTGATGACATTTTGGTTGTTTCTAGTCTTTTACTATAACTACCCTTTCTGCAGTGAATGACTTTGTGCATATATCTTTTTTTTTTTTTTTTTTTTTTTCTGAGATGGAGTTTCACTCTTGTTGCCCAGGCTGGAATATAGTTGTGTGATCTCAGCTCACTGCAACCTCCACCTCCCATGTTCAAGCAATTCTCCTGCCTCAGCCTCCCAAGTAGCTAGGATTACAGGCACCCACCACCACGCCTGGCTAATTTTTTGCATTTTTAGTAGAGACGGGGTTTCACCCTGTTGGCCAGGCTGGCCTCAAACTCCTGACCTCAGGCGATCCACCCACCTCAGCCTCCCAAAGTGCTGGGATTACAGGCGTGAGGCACCGCGCCCGGCTTCTTCTTTTGTTTTCGCAGTATAACTTTGGACTAGATTCCTAGAAATGAGATCGTTGAGTCAAAGGGAAAATGTGTAAATAATTTTGCTACTATTGCCAAATACCGTTCATTCAATTTATTTTTTAATATTTTAATATTTTATTTTATTTTATTTTATTTTATTTTTTTTGAGATGGAGTCTCGCTCTGTCGCCCAGGCTGGAGTGCAGGGGCGCAATCTCGGCTCACTGCAAGCTCCGCCTCCCGGGTTCACGCCATTCTCCTGCCTCAGCCTCCTGAGTAGCTGGGACTACAGGCGCCCGCCACCTCGCCTGGCTAATTTTTTGTAATTTTAGTAGAGATGAGGTTTCACCGTGTTAGCCAGGATGGTCTCGATCTCCTGACCTCGTGATCTGCCCACCTCGGCCTCCCAAAGCATTGGGATTACAGGCGTGAGCCACTGTGCCTGGCCTTAATGTTTTAATTTTTAAACCTAAAATACGTGATTCAAAAAACCAAAAAAGTAAAAAATAGTAAACAGATAGTGGAAGGCCTCCATCCCAGTCTCCCACCCTGCCTGGCTGTACTGTGGCCAACTCCAAAACCCTCCTCACTCCAGGTGGCCGCTGTCGGTGCTTTCTTACATCGCCTTCCAGGTTGTTTTCTGGAAGTCTGTGCATCTGCAAAAGGGTAGAGGGAGAGAGACAGAGAGAGAGGATCTCTCTCTTTTTTTTTTTTTTTTTTTTTTGCGGCAGAGTCTTACTCAGTCGCCCAGGCTGGAGTGCAATGGTGCCATCTCGGCTCACTGCAACCTCTGCCTCCCAGGTTCAAGCAATTCTCCTGCCTCAGCCTCCCAAGTAGCTGGGATTACAGGCATGTGCCACCACCCCCGGCTAATTTTTGTATTATTAGTAGAGACAGGGTTTCGCCATGTTGGCCAGGCTGGTCTCAAACGCCTGACCTCAGGTGATCCACCCGCCTTGGCCACCCAAAGTGCTGGGATTACAGGCATGTGCCACCACCCCTGGCTGATTTTTGTATTATTAGTAGAGACAGGGTTTCACCATGTTGGCCAGGCTGGTCTCAAATTCCTGACCTCAGGTGATCCACCCGCCTTGGCCTCCCAAAGTGCTGGGATTACAGGCATGAGCCACAGCGCCCAGCCTGACTTTTATTTTCTAACTTTAGTAGCTAGATGCCATATATACCATCCCACACCTTCAACCCTATTCAGGACTGCCTCCACCAGGGACAGGAGACATTTCACCTGCTCCTCCCTGAAACCCAGCAAGGCAGCTGTTTCTATCCCCTAGAATAGCCTGAGGCTCAGAGTGGTCAAGTGACTTTCCCTGAGTCCCACATTAAGTCACAGAGCTGGGTTCAGGTTCAAGTGTGCCAGCTGCAAGGCTGCCCTCCTCCCACACCCTCCATCAGCAGCACCGCTGCTCAGTGACAAGGCTTGCCTCCCTGGGCCTCTGCTCTCTAAGGGAATTGCATGTCCCAGGAACCCAGGTGTACTGCTCATTCCCCAGAACACACCCGAGCCTTCTCAGGGGAGCCCCGTCTGCTTAGAACCTGAGACTAAGGACCTAGTAGGGTAAATCAACGCTGAAACTGACTAACAAGGAGAAGGCACAGAGTCGTCCTAAAGAACATTCATCTCAACACCTCTGCGTACCTTTGAGAGACAGAAGTCATCAGGAAAGGTCTCAGGGTCCACAAATTGAGCCAGCTCTTTGTAGGTCCACGTGCCAGCTCCTTAACCTTCCTGAACCTCAGTTTCCTTTTCTGTAACAGCATAGGACAATGATTTCCATCTGCTCCTCATTGTGATGATTAAATAAGGCCAGGCACATAGTAAGAGTTCAACAGGTGGAAGCCCTGTTGTGTGTTGAGCTGAGCACTAAGGTTCCATCCCACAGCTGCCCAGAGCCCAACCTCTTTAGGGCAATGAAGGACACAAAAGGGAATTTTACTCTTTCTCTCCCTGGACCTGAGGTGGGGAGGCCTCCTATCGCCAAGCCTCCTCCTTTTCACATGCAGCTGGAGAAGGACAAGTGGCTCACATCCCAGAGTAAATTTTTTTTTTTTTTGAGACAGTCTCACTCTGTCGCCCAGGCTGGAGAACAATGGTGTGATCTCGGCTCACTGCAAGCTCCACCTCCCGGGTTCACACCATTCTTCTGCCTCAGCCTCCTGAGTAGCTGGGACTACAGGCGCACAACACCACACCCAGCTAATTTTTTTGCAGTTTTTAGTAGAGACAGGGTTTCACCGTGTTAGCCAGGATGGTCTCGATCTCCTGACCTTGTGATCCACCTGCCTCAGCCTCCCAAAGTGCTGGGATTACAGGTGTTAGCCGCCACGCCCGGCTCAGAGTAAATATTTTGAAACAACCACAGGAACCCGTGGCCCTGCTGCCATCCTGGATCCAGGCATCAAGCTGTAGGAAAATGAAGTCAACAGCGTGACTCCACAAACCACACTTCCATTACCCTGTGTGCTTCCTCTGGGTCATTTTTGTGGGTAAGGCCTGGTGATACTGTTTTAAGGCATCTGTAAAGACACCCTTTTCTCTTTATTTAAAAAAATGGTAGAGATTATAATTGGCCTAAGCCCAATAAAATAATATTTACCCAGATTTTATACTTGCTAGGGAACACACCACACAATTAATTCTAACAGCATAATTAATTTGAATTTACATTAATTAAATTAAATTAAAACATTAAACTTGTTTCTTAATCTACTCAAAAGAAGTTCGGCAACATAATTGCTATGAAACAAGATAATCGAAATACGGAGGATATTTAACATACTTATTAAATGCCACTTAGTATTTCTGTTTAGTATTTTGAGGGTCTAATTAGTGTCTAATTAACTTGCTATAGGCTATCTTTTCACAATACCAATTAAATTTCAAAACATCCTTTATAAATACACGGCCATGAAAAGGAGAAGATTAAGCATTGTTATAGGCACGAGTTAATCGGGAGACGTTGGCGTGGTATTGTTTTATATCTATAAATACCCGTGCTTATTAAAACTCATCAAGTGTTGCTTTTCACCATTAATTGCTATTTAATCAACTTCAAATAAATGAGGAAATCTCTGAAACCAGCTGTCATTATTGGAGACAGATGAAGGGCCCAGAAACAGGAGCGTGAGGTGAGAGCAGGAAGCGAGAGAAGCGGGAGGGAGCGGGGGCCGGGTACAATCTGCAGAGGGGAGATTAGCAAGAACTTGAGGGATTTCCACATAGGACTTTCCTGCTGATGCCCCACCTCTGCTTGATATTTAAGATGGAAATCCCAACTTAGAAGGAGTGTAAGAGGATAATGGTTACCCACAAACTGAAGTTCCCAGCTCTGTAGGAAGTACCCTTGGAGAACTCCAAAGACGAAGCTGCCCCAGCTCACCTGGGGCAAGATGTAGGAGCTCGGGGCTTGGAATCCCAGAACCAGCTTCCCCCTACCTGTGTGAGCCTCTTTGATCCTCAGTTTCCTCATCTGTAAAATATAGGGTTGGGTTGGGCACAGTGGCTCACGCCTGTAATCCCAGCACTTTGGGAGGCCAAGGCGGGTGGATCACTTGAGGCTGGGAGTTTGAGACCAGCCTGGCCAACATGGTGAAACCCCATCTCTACTAAAAATACAAAAATTAGCTGGACATGGTGGTGCGTGTCTGCAATCCCATCTACTCAGGAGGCTGAGACAGGAGAATTGCTTGAACCCAGGAGGCAGAGGTTGCAGTGAGCCTAGATCATGCCATTGCACTCCAGCCTGGGCGACAAAGTAAGAAGACTCTGTCATAAATAAATAAATAAATTATAAATAAATAAATTAAAATAAAATAAAATATGGGGCTGGACCGAGCATCGCGGCTCATGCCTATAATCCCAGCACTTTGGGAGGCTGAGGTGGGAGGATTTCTTGAGCCCAGGAGGTTGAGCCTGCAGTGAGCTGTGATCATGCCACTGTACTCCAGCCTGGACCCCATCTCACAAAAGGAATACAGGGCCGGCTTCGTGGATATGCCGCCTGTGCAGTCGTCCAGGGCCCCATGTTTGAAAAGACCCCACACTTAGTTAAATGCTCTGCTGCTATCATCTTAAAATTCTTAGTGATTTTTGAACAAGGGGCAAAACTTTCATTTTGCACTGAGCCTGCAAATTATGCAGCTGTTCCTGGTGAAATGCCACCCTCTCAGTCTCTGTGAGAATTCAGTGAGAGGCGGCCCCTGGGAAGTACCCAGCACGGTGCTTTGCATAAAGTCAGTGGCTCAAGAAGCGGAGAAGTGCCCCAAAGTGAATTCCAGTGCCCCGTGGTTTCCCTGCACTGCCTGTCCCTTCCCTCGGAGGAGACACCACAGGGACTCCAGTCCCTGGACACCATCTGTTGATTGGCCCAGCCTGTGGGAGAGTGCTTGGCCTCCTCTGGAACCTTCCTGCTGCCCTGTGTGACTTGCTGGCCTCTCTGCAGCTGATCGCCTGGGAGCCGGAGCAGGAAGAGGAGGTTACCATGGTGACCGCCCGGCCTAACTTTCAAGACAGCATCCACGTGGGCTTCGTGTCTGGCCTGAAGAAGTTCACCGAGTACTTCACCTCGGTGCTGTGTTTCACCACCCCCGGGGATGGGCCACGCAGCGCCCCGCAGCTGGTGCGCACCCATGAGGATGGTAGGCACCCCCCAGCCCTGCTCTCTCTGCCCCACCCAAGGCCAGGCTGGGTGCCCCAGGCAGAAGGGCAGCCCGGGCTTATCTCACAGGCTGAGGTACCCCCAGATTACCGCAGGCTGTCTCACAGATGGTAGTCTCTCTCTAGCTCTAACTGGCCTTGGGGGGTGGGGGTCCTTTTGGGGTGCAGTGCCTGGGCCCGTGGGACACCTGAGCTTCAGTGAGATTCTGGACACGTCGCTGAAGGTCAGCTGGCAAGAGCCGGGAGAGAAAAACGGCATCCTCACAGGTAGGCACCGCAGTGTTTCTGAACTAGAGGGTAGGACAGGGCTAGAAAGGTCAGAGCTGGTCCATCCCCTGCCTTCGAGCTACTTTTCACCCAAACCCTTGAAGCCAACCCACGCTTTCTTAGAAACCATTCACAAGAGGCTCTCAGCACCTCCACTTGATTACGCATCCCAGAGTCCCCAGCCCCACACCTTCAGCCACAGATCTCAGTGGCTGCCATGATGACTCATTATGTCCCCTGCAGTTCCCTGAAGTGCTGGCATCCCACTGAGGCTATACCTGAGACCCAGGGCATGACACCAGCAGCTCCCACCTCCCTTGGCCCCATTGCTCCCAATGTAGATCTAATTGCCAGCCTAGTGGAGAAGGGAGAAGTGGGTCAGGCCAACTCGTGATCACAGCCAAGCTCATGCCAACACGGGGGCTCTCCCCAGGGTACCGGATCTCCTGGGAGGAGTACAACCGAACCAACACCCGTGTGACCCACTACCTGCCCAACGTGACCCTGGAGTACCGTGTCACGGGCCTCACCGCACTTACCACCTACACCATCGAGGTGGCCGCCATGACCTCGAAGGGCCAGGGCCAAGTGTCCGCCTCCACCATCTCCTCTGGGGTGCCCCCAGGTAAGTGCCCACTCTCAGTGCAGGACTCTTGGAATTCTCCTGAGCAGCATCCCATTCCAGAGGCCCCTTATTGGCTCGGCGTGGTGGCTCACGCCTGTAATCCCAGCACCTTGAGAGACCGAGGCAGGTGGATCACTTGAGGTCAGGAGTTCGAGACCAGCCTGGCCAACATGGTGAAACCCTCTCTCTACTAAAAATACAAAAATTAGCCAGGTGTGGTGGTGCATGCTTGTAATCCCAGTTCATTGGGAGGCTGAGGATGGAGAATCACTTGAACCCAGGAGGTGGAGGTTGCAGTGAGCCGAGATCACACCACCACACTCCAGCCTGGGTGACAGGGCCAGATCATGTCTCCAAAAAAAAAAACAAAGAGTCCTCTTGTCTTTCAGGAATACCAGCGTTCTTCCCACGGGCTCTCCCCTTCCCTTGTGCTGTGTGGGTCTGGGTCCTCTCAGAACAGGCTGAATCCCCGGGATCCCAGGTCTCTGGACAGGGGCTCCCCTGGCCCCCTGCTGTGTCTTCCCACAGCTCGGAGAAAAGCAGAGGCCCCTTACCTTGTCTCATTTCCCCACCAGCCCCTCCCTTCACCCATTTCTCACAAGATTCCACACCAGGCAATGGCATCTGTGATTCGGGGGAAAAATTCCCGCTGCCGCCCAGAGTCCACTTTGGATTCCATCGTGTGGAAGTGTTGGTTGGGAGGTGGCAGAGCACGGTGGGAATACTCCTAGGCCTGGCACAGAGAGCAAGCCCAGGTCCACTCCCAGCTCTGCTTCTGCCAAGCCCTACAACGTTGAGCAAGTTCCGGGTCCCCTCTGTGCCTCAGTTTCCCCATCTGTATATATGGGAATTTGGACTGAATAACCATGTGGTCCCATCCAGATCAGGCAGGCAGTGCTTGTATGACCTGCCAGCATCTCTCCACCTGCTGTGTAGATGACTGGGCTGCCTGAGCCTCAGTCAACCCCCAGTGATAAATACAGCCATGCTGGCAAATACGTATGTAGCGCTCACAGGGCATGGTGTTAGAAGCTTTGCACACATTGACTCATTTAATCCTCACAACAACCCTGAGGGAGGTGTTGTTATTACCATCTTCGTTACCAAGGAGGACATGGGGGCACAGAGAGGTGGATAACTTGTGCAAAGACACACAGCCTGTAAGTAGTGGAGTTAGATTTAGACTCATTCTGACTCCAGAATCTGTGCTCTTTCTGTCTTCCTGAGCTCCAAGAGCCCCAGGGTTCCTGGCCAGAAAATAAGCTTCCCCCTGTCCCCATCCATCCTGTCACCTTCCTGAGCTGTCATTAGGCTTAGGAGGGTGCAGGAGATCTGTGCGGACGGAGGGAGGATTGGTCCTGTTTGGTTTCTTTCTCAGCCCGGCTTGGTTTGAATGCAGCTTTCAGCTTCCTTATGAGCCCCTCACTCACATCCAGAACTGCCAGGAAGAAGGAGGCATCCCAGCCCCTGTTTCCTGGCCCTGAGCCCCCTCTCAGCCCTGGGAGATCTCCCTTGGCCCGCAATTCTGTCTCAGCCTCCTGGCACGAACATGGTTCTCCGTAAGACGCGGAAACAAAGACTGTGGGTGGAATGAGGCCGTGGCTGTGCTTCTCCTCGGACATTTCCAGGAAAAGCGTGACACACAGCCCTCTCCATGCCCAAAAGTCGCATTTGACATGGAGGGCTATTCTCGCCAGATCTCCTTCCCCACCCTGTTCTCCTTTTCCAGAACTCCCAGGGCCCCCCACCAACCTGGGCATTTCCAACATTGGCCCCCGCTCCGTGACCTTGCAGTTCAGGCCTGGCTACGATGGGAAAACCTCCATCTCCCGCTGGCTGGTGGAAGCCCAGGTAGGGCAGGCCTGGGGCCTGGGCAGCAGCCCCCGCCAGGGCACCCCCGTGCTCTTAAGAGTGCAAAAATCTTATGTGTGTTTCAGCCTCTGTGAATTTTCACATGCAACTCTCAATGGCACATTATACCCCAAATGCTCACACTTCCCAATATTGTCTCCAGCTCCCCCTGCCCCTCACCTGTGTACATGGAAAAACACACACATTACAGTCCCCTCCTGGGTCTGGGGGTGCCTAGAAAAATACCCAGGTGCTGGAAGATAAAAATATCTGCCTTGGCTGTACCCTGGAATCATCAGGGGAGCGTTCAGAAGTGCCCACACCTGCGTCCCACCCACAGACACTCTGATTCTGATTTAGCTGGTTTGAGGGGCAGCCTGGGTCTCTGGAAGTGCCCCGGGATGTTTAGGAGAATCACCTGGGCTGCTTGTTAAACGCACAGATTCCTGGGCAGTGCTCCAAGAATTCTGACGGGCCCAGGAATATGTTGATCACAAGCATCCTGAGAGATTGTAAGGCAGGAGGGCTGAGTCACACTTGCAGTCGTGTTTAGGGGCCTGGAAAGATGGTAGCCCCATTTGGTGCCCTCCAGATGAGCCCCGGGATCTGAACCAAGTTCTTCCCTGGCAGGGCTTGTACTGGGGCTTAGAGCACCCTGTGTGAACCCTGTAGGCTAGACAGGCCTAAGGTCTTGCCCTTTTCCAGGTAGGCGTGGTCGGGGAGGGAGAGGAGTGGTTGCTGATCCACCAGCTCTCCAACGAGCCCGATGCCCGCTCCATGGAGGTGCCCGACCTCAACCCCTTCACCTACTACAGGTAACAAGACCGGCCTGGGGAGAGGGCAGCAGCCCCAGGATGGGGGTGGGGGGGAGGGGCTGTGGCCCAGACCAGGACAGGGTTGAGAGCTGGGGTCCTGCCCTTACCATCTTTCTCATCTCTCACCGCCCCAGCTTCCGCATGCGCCAGGTGAACATCGTGGGCACCAGCCCCCCCAGTCAGCCTTCTAGAAAGATCCAGACCCTGCAGGCACCCCCTGACATGGCCCCAGCCAACGTGTCTCTGCGCACGGCCAGTGAGACCAGCTTGTGGCTGCGCTGGATGGTAAGGCTCCCTGGGGGGCAGGGGTGGGACCTCTCCATGAGCTTCCGGTCATTGCCTCCCAGAAGGTGAGCACTGGAATTCCTATGGCTCCTTTCTCTTCTCTTTCTCTTTTCTTTACTTACCTGGCGAGATGCCTGATAATCAACATCTTAGCCAAATGAACAAATACCCCCCGCCAATGAGAGGAAGGAGCTAAAAGATACTGTTTACTGAGCATCGCCAAATGGCAAGCGTTTTAAAATTTTCATCCCATTTGATCCTCCCAGTAATCTTACAAGGGACACATGATCATCTCAATTTACAGCTGAGAAAACTGAGGCTCAGAGAGGTTAAGAACTTGCCCAAAGCCACACAGCTCCAAGCGGCAAGTCTGGGATTCAGGTGCCACTGTGGCATTCAGAGAGTGTGCCCCAGATCAGGGCTATGTGTTGAGGGTCATGACCCTGGGCCATCCTGCACGAGGTAGTGACAGTAACATGCCGAGGCTTCCTCTCCTACCAGGTGCTACTCTGACAACAAGCCTGTGACAGCAGTGATCCTGGTCCCCATTTTGCAGATGAGGAAACTGGGGCAGAAGAGAGGTCAGATAACTTGCCCAAGGCCTCCCACATCCTCCCACGTGCTTTCATGAACAGCAGGGCTGAGGTCCCAGGGAATCTGTACCCGCAAGTCCACAGCCCTAACCATTGGGCACACTGCCGTCTCATCCTCTGGAGAACAGGAAAGGCCATTTCTCCCCGCCAGGTCCTCTGGAACATCGTTTCCCAGCACACGTCCCACAGAGCAGCAACCCCAGGAGGCGCTTGGAGCAAACAAGAATTCTTAGACAAATAAATGAGGGGATCAGCACTGCATACCACAGCTCCGTAGAGAATCCGGGAACACTAGCATAGCAGGAGCCCTCTTGACCCCACTTCCCCAGGCCCGTCTGACCACACAAACCCTTTGTTTCCATGTAAGATCTTACTCGTTGTGCAAAACACAACTTGCAAACATACCACACTGTGAAGTCATTACTGCCGTTCCTGTGTGTGGACAGCTTGATGCTAACAGCCATGAAAGCACTTGGCACCGTCAGTCCTCACTAAATATTAGTTATTAATTGCAGTTCCCTTCCCAGAGTGGCTGGCACCTGAGCAGAGCTGCAGAGCTGTCTCAGCCCAGCTCAGTGCCCCGTGCACAGTGTGACCATGCCCACCTCCTGCCCCTTTGCTTCCAGGCATCCTCACCCCAGGCTGGCTCCCTGCTTCCTTCCTCAGTCTCACTTTAAGGTTTGCAGCTACTAAAAGGTTAGAGTCTGATGCTGAGGGCAGGGACTGCATGGGGGAATAGAAAGGCAGTTGCTGCGTGGCACAGGGCCCCAGACACCACTCAGGCCCGTGCTTAATGGTGCGTGGTCCATTACCTTTCCTCAGCAGGTAAAGGAATGTGCACGTAAGCCCCATCTCTGGCTCCCGAGCCCATCGATTCCTATCTTAATGGTCTTTGGTTGGCTTCACTAAGTGTCTGCAGGAGGGAGGAAGCGTGTAGTAAGCAGGGGAGGTTGGGGCCGAAGGTGAGGAGTGGGGTAAAGTGGGTCAGCCTGGGATGAGCTTGTGGACCAAGGGCCCTCCAGAGCCCCTGGGGAAGCAGAATTGGGGGAGGTGAGGGCTGGAGATGCCCCCACCCCAGCTCTGTGCCCTTCCGAGGAGTGGAGGCCGGGCCCTGGGCTCCCCTCCCTGTGTGCACGCCTCCACTCTCACCAGCACTGCCCATGGTCATCCACACAACCTTAAGCTGGTGACCACAGCCCCATCAGCGTAGTCCTAAGGCCCAACAAAGAAACCTGACTTTTATTTTCTGTGAGACTCAAACAAGAAGGAGGAGGCTGGTTGGGTATAGTGGCTTGTAATCCCAGCACTTTGGGAGGCCGAGGTGAGCAAATGGCTTGAGTTCGGGAGTTTGAGACCAACCTTGGCAACATGGCAAAACCTTGTCTCTACAAAACTTAGCAGGCATGGTGACACATGCCTATAGTCCCAGCTACTCAGGAGGCTGAGGCAAGAGGATCGCTTGAGCCCAGGAGGTAGAGGTTGCAGTGAGCTGAGATGGCACCATGGCACTCCAGCCTGAGAGACAGAGCCAGACCCTGTCTTAAAAAACAAAAAGAAAAGGAAAAAGAAAAAGAAAAAAAGGAGGCTGAAAATGCAGCAGGAGAGACTGAAGTTTGCTGGACAGAAGGACTTCCTGACCAGCAGGTACCCCATTCATCCTGCTCTCTGCCCATGCTCACTCCTCCAAAGGCAGGCATGAGCTGAGACCAGGTGTGATAGGCAATTAAGTGTGTGCTGGCGCCTGAGTGACAGAGGTAAGCAGCAGAGACAGCAGAGCGAAAGGTGGCGGTGCTATCAGCGTGTCGGACAGACGGCCTTTGTGGCTCCTGGCTCCCTTGGCAGGGTAACAGATTTGTCACATGCACAGTAAAGGATGCCGCTTCTCTATCCTCCCTGCAGGAAGATAAGAGCCCATCAGAAACACAGTCACACAACATAAGCCACACTCGGGTGAGAGAGCCTCATGTGGACACTGACTGGGTGACAGTGGGATGGATAGCCCTGAAGGCTCCCTGGAGGAGAGGGTACCAGGGCAGTTCTTCCCTGCACAGTGGGGGGCCTGGCTCATAGCATCTTTGCTCCCCCTGCCCCACTGCAGCCTCTCCCGGAGATGGAATACAATGGGAACCCTGAGTCCGTGGGCTACAAGATCAAGTACAGCCGGTCAGATGGGCACGGCAAGACGCTGAGCCACGTGGTGCAGGACCGCGTGGAGCGGGAGTACACCATTGAGGACTTGGAGGAGTGGACGGAGTACCGCGTCCAGGTCCAGGCCTTCAATGCCATCGGGAGCGGGCCCTGGAGCCAGACGGTGGTGGGCAGGACCCGGGAGTCAGGTACCAACCCCTTACACCCAGCCACCCTGCTGCCTCTCCCCTCCTTGCTCTCTGTGCCCTCAGGGCCATCCAAGGGCGTGGCAGGCTGAAGCTGTTGTTCAAACACAGGCTGAGCTCATTTCTTCTGCTTATGCTCAATGTCACAATGATGTTGCCACATCTCCCAGCACCTGCCACTTCCCTGCAACTGTGCCTGCTATTCCCATATTCCCAAGGGGGACGGGGGTGTCCCTGCCTCTGGAGGACAGCTAAGTAGGCTCCACCATTCAAACTGCCCACTCCCCTGCCCTCAGCTTTAACCCTGAAACCCAGTGGTGCCTGAAAGACCACAGTGGAGGGATTGGGGAAAGGGTTAGCTCTCAGAACGTTCCAGAATCACTACCGGAAGCTCCTGGGGGCCTGCCCAGGGGTGACCCACAGAATGTGAGCCCAGCATTCAGGCAACCCTCATCCATCCACACGTGGTTCACTGCTCTGTGGCTTTTTCCTGGCACCCTTTAAATGACAGACAGCTCTCCTGGGCCACCCTGGTCCCTCTGCCCACCCTCTCTGCTGTGCTAGCAGGAAACGCAAGCTCATCTAATCCTAACCTGAGCAGAGAATCCTGTGGGGAGGCTCATCTGAAACCAGAAACAGTGTCTGCAGCATTCCAAAACCAAAGGCTGTCTTGGTGGGATCGTTTGCAGTTTGGGGACCATGTATGCCACGATTCTTCCATAGAGAGGCAACATTGAACTGGCCCCTCCCTTGGCCCCCTGTCCTGGTCCATGTCCCTTGCACAGTCAACACTGGGTCCTGAGTACCTTCTCTCCACTCCTTTTCACCCACAGTCCCCTCTTCTGGCCCCACCAACGTGTCTGCACTGGCCACCACCTCCAGCAGCATGCTGGTGCGCTGGAGCGAGGTCCCCGAAGCTGATCGCAACGGGCTTGTGCTGGGCTATAAGGTGAGTCCCAGGATCCCAGGAAGTGGGGTCCCTACACTGGCCCCTCCAGCCTCTCCATCCAAGGAACCATGTTCTTATCACCCTCTGGGTCTCTGCCTCCTAGAGTAGATACTGGGGATCTGCCTGGCGTCCTAGCCAATGGTCACCATGGCAACCACAAGTCATCCCTTGTGGGTGGGGAGGCACCCAGAGAGAACCCAGGTCCTCGGGCTGCTCCTCCTCTCTTGGGAGGCCACGCTGGATGCCCCCAGCCTCCCTCGACTCTGATGGACCCAGTTTTGATTTTCATTATCTTTTAGAATCCCTTTTAAAGTTGTGCCTAGTCACATGGTCCAGCCCTGGTCTGGAAGTTGGGAGATGTGTGACACAGAGCTGCTAGCTGTGTGACCTTGCATAAGTCACGCCCCATGTCTAGGGCTGTCTTCCCACCTGCATGCCCTCTCAGGAGCCTTCTTGCTCTATGACTGAGTCCATCTTTGTGTCCCCAGCCCTCTGGGTACACTAGCTTTGCAGTTACCCCTGACCCTGGGGGCCAAGTCACTCCAAAGAGCCCAAGTCTACCCACCCCCTTCCTGGGGATGAGACTTATGAAAAGTGTGGATGGGTGAGACGCAGGCCCGAGGCCCTCACCCTGTGCTGGGCCCTGACAGGTGATATATAAGGAGAAGGACTCGGACGCCCAGCCCCGAATCTGGCTGGTGGAAGGCAACTCGTCTCGCAGTGCCCAGCTCACCGGCTTGGGCAAATATGTGCTCTATGAAGTCCAGGTGCTGGCCTTCACACGCATCGGGGACGGCAGCCCCAGCCACCCTCCCATCCTGGAGCGGACGCTGGACGATGGTGAGTCCAAATCCCAGAGAGCTTGGGGGAGGCTGGGAGGAGCCGCCCTTCCTCCTGCCCATCTGGCCTTGCCCTTCTGGGGTCAGGCTCTGCCCCACGGGGAGCCGTGGCCTCAGGCCTCCTGTAGGGATGGATCACTCGGAGCCACCAGCCCCACTGCAGCGGGTGCTAATTACAGCCTATGTATCCCTGAGGACAATGCGGAGGCAGTTTGACATCTGATTTAGTCTCTTGGTCTCTCTGCAAAACAAGTGTATGGAATAGGGACTTGCCCCAGTTTTCTTTTTTTTTTTTTTTTTTTTTTTTTTTTTTTTTGAGACGGAGTCTCGCGCTGTTGCCCGGGCTGGAGTGCAGTGGCCGGATCTCAGCTCACTGCAAGCTCCGCCTCCTGGGTTTACGCCATTCTCCTGCCTCAGCCTCCCGAGTAACTGGGATTACAGGCGCCCGCCAACTCACCTGGCTAGTTTTTTGTGTTTTTTTTAGTAGAGACGGGGTTTCACCGTGTTTGCCAGGATGGTCTCGATCTCCTGACCTCGTGATCCACCCGTCTCGGCCTCCCAAAGTGCTGGGATTACAGGCTTGAGCCACTGCGCCCGGCCGCCCCAGTTTTCATTTACTTTTTTTTTTTTTTTTTGGTAGAGTATCACTGTGTCACCCAGGCTGGAGTGCAGTGGTGCGATCTTGGCCCACTACAACCTCCGCCTCCCAGGTTCAAACCATTCTCTTGCCTCAGCCTCCTGAGCAGCTAGGATTACAGGCGCTGGCCACCATGCCCAGCTAATTGTATTTTTAGTAGAGCTGGGGTTTCATCATGTTGGCCAGGCTGGTCTCGAACTCCTGACCTCAGGCGATCCGCCCACCTCAGCCTCTCAACATGCTGGAATTTTAGGTATGAGCCACTGCACCCAGCCAGTTTTACTTTGTTTTTCAACTAGAGCAGGTTCACTTTGAGTAAAGGTCTGTGAAAATGAAAGTATTTTTCCTGGACACATGAACCTCCTGGTCCTGTTTGCAAAAGAATGTCACCAGCGGGCTGCAGGCGTTCATCCCTGTAGCAAAACTCCCCATCAGAAGCTGACCGATGCATCCCTTGCCCCCTCCCATCTCCCCGCACACACTCCCACCTACTGCCCCCCACAGACATTTGCAGGAGCCAGACCAGAGTGCAGAAGGAAGCCCAAATACCATATGTTTGCATATGCTAACATTATTCATCAAGCTAATGAACTGGTAAATTAAATATGTTCTATCCTCCTGCCTTGACAGATATACCCTTATAATGATCTGGAAGGCCAGGTTCAAGTTTAGAAATCTCAGGCTGGGCGTGGTGACTCACGCCTATAATCCTAGCACTTTAGGCAGCCGAGGCAGGCAGACCACTTGAGGTCAGGAGTTCGAGACCAGCCTGGCCAACATGGTAAAACCCCGTCTCTACCAAAAATACAAAAATTAGCCAGCTATGGTGGCACACGCCTGTAGTCCCAGCTACTGGGAGGCTGAGGCAGGAGAATCGCTTGAACCTGGGAGGCAGAGGTTGCAGTGAGCCGAGATCACGCCACCGCGCTCCAGCCTGGGCGACAGAGCGAGACTGGGTCTCAAAAAAAAAAAAAAAGGTTTGGAAATCTAAGACATCTTGTCATTCTGTGCTGGAATGCGGCAACACAGGAAGCGTGTCCCCTCCCCAGCTACCCCCGCCGATCCCCTGCCCCGTTCTCTCCTCACCCTCTCCTTTGACTCACTCCATTCAATCTTCATCTCCACACCTGCAAAATAGCTACTCCTTGGCCCTCCCTGGAGGCAGGGGTGCATAGCCTACCCTCAGGGGGGTGGATGTGGGGACCAGGTCCATGCAGCCCCTGGAAGCATGCTTAGGCTCTCCAGGCAGGGAATTCCAGGGTCCCAGGATGCCAGAGCAAGGTCTAGAGAGAGGAGTGGTGCAGGCTGGGGGTGTCCATTTCCCATTACCCCACGGACACTTCACCCCATAGGTGGAAGGAAGTCAGAACAGGACCTTCTGAAGCACAGACACATCCATCCAGGGCCCACGCGCCCAGCTCTGAGGGTAGCCCGGTTCTTGGGCGTGTATACAATGAGCAGAGGAGGCTGGAGCTTCAGGTCCCTGCCAAATGACGCCTATTTTGAGGGCAGAAAGCCCCCTTGGTTCCATGTTCTTGCCCCTGGCTCCTAACACAGTGTCAGGCACAGGGCAGCACTCCACAGAAATTCACTGAGCTGGGCGGCCCCTTCCCCCTCCACCCCGCCAGGCTGCTCTCCCCGAGCTGGGCTCATCCCCAGCTGAGCAGCAGCCTCACCGGTTGGCCTCTTCTCCTTTGCCCCTCCAGTCCCAGGACCACCCATGGGCATCCTGTTCCCAGAGGTGCGGACCACGTCGGTGCGGCTGATCTGGCAGCCCCCTGCTGCCCCCAATGGCATCATTCTTGGTAAGCCTTTGCCCTTCCCATGCCCCGGCTGCAGGAAGGAGGAGGAGGCATGAGCTGTAGAGGAGGCCACTTTGTTACTGGCTAGAGGGAAGAGTAGGTCCAGAGAGCTTCCACATCCCCTCTCGAATGGGATCTGAGTGTTAGTCCTGTTAGAAGTTCCAGGGTGTCAGATTATCTTCTGGAGGGCAAGATCAGAGTCCAAGTCCCCTAAAAGTCATGGGTTGGCTTTGTGTCTCCAAATGTCCCCAGGCCCCCAGCCTGCCAGCCATCTGGTAAACCTCGGACGCTGTTCCTTAGCATGGCCAAGTGAGGGCACGCTGGCCGGCTGAACACAGCCGGAAAAAGAGTCCCAAGGCGCAGGGGAGAGAGGCTACAGATGGGAAGCTTCATCTCACATTCAGGGTTCCCCCAATACACACACCCAGGGCTCCCCCAACACACACACGCAGGGTTCCGGTCGGCAGCTGCGTGAACTTGAGCAAGTCTACTCCCCTCTGCAGCCTGAGTCCCCTCACCTTTAAAATGGGGGCTTGGACTACCTGCGCCTATTCCAGGGTCTCAGTCCCGACCTCACGCACCACCTGCCCTAGAGCAATGCCACATCCCCAAGACAGAGTGGAGGCAGGAAGGGCAAATGCGTTAGCCCAGAAAGACCTGGGCTGGGATTCCAGCTCTGTCACTTACCAGCAGGTGATCTGACCTCCCCGGGCCTCAGTTTCTTCTCTTGGGGCTGTTATGGGGGTCACAGACACTGTGTATAGAGTGCCTCTCCATGCCACCCACAGTCCACCCTCCCCAGGTGGCAGCTGAAGACCAGAGAGTGACCCAGAGGCCTCAGGCAGACAGACCACAGCCAAAGTGACCACAGCACGGTGGCCATAGCAGACACAGCTGTGGCTTTGGATGGAACAACCCTTCCCGGGACCCTAGGGGCAGCTTGCCTTGCTTGCCATAATAGCCATGTGCTTCCTTCCCACAGCTTATCAGATCACACACCGGCTCAACACCACCACGGCCAACACTGCCACCGTGGAGGTGCTGGCACCCAGCGCCCGGCAGTACACAGCTACGGGTCTCAAGCCAGAGTCTGTCTACCTGTTCCGCATCACGGCCCAGACCCGCAAGGGCTGGGGAGATGCCGCCGAGGCCTTGGTGGTGACCACCGAGAAGAGAGGTGACTGCCCACAGGGGCCAGGGGAGGCCTGGGGGGCAGCTGAGGGGTGCCAGCCAGTGCTCTGAGCTGCTCCTAGTGGATGGCTGGTATGAGCAGCAGTGCCCTGGGTGAGAATGGAAGGTGGGCCCCAATCTCTGAAGTCAAAGTCAGCGAGCGGTCTAGTAGACTCCCAGAGATGGGCTGCAAGTTCACTCCCAAGGACCCTGCTCTGGTCTGGTTTCCTAAAGGGAAAGTGTGTGGCCAGGCTCAGTGGCTCATGCCTGTAATCCCAGCACTTGGGGAGGCCAAGGCAGGTGGATCACTTGAGATCAGGAGTTTGAGACCTGCCTGGCTGACATGGCGAAACCTCGTCTCTACTAAAAATACAAAAATTAGCCAGGCGTGGTGGTGCACAACTGTAATCCCAGCTACTCAGGAAGCTGAGACATGAGAATCACTTGAACCCAGGAGACGGAGATTGCCGTGAGCCAAGATCGCACCCCTGCATTCCAGCCTGGGTGACAGAACAAGACTCTGTCTAATTTAATTAATTAATTAGTTAAGGGAGGGTTAGTGACCATCTTCCCTCTCCCCTCCCCGCTCACAGCCCTGGCCTTGTCACGACAGATGGGCGCGGGATCAGTGCTGCAGCCTGGAGCTCCAGCTGCCGCTGCACTGCTGCCCTGAGCTGGCACCTTGCCTGACCTTGGGCTCCCCAAAAGCAAGCCTTGGACTTGACTGGCCTGAAAGGGACATTAGAAAATCCTCTCAACCTGGACCACATAGTGAGACCCCATCTCTACAGAACATAGAAATATTAACCATAGGCCAGGCATGGTGGCTCACACCTATAATCCCAGCACTTTGGGAGGCCAAGGCAGGTGGATCATCTGAGGTCGGGAGTTCAAGACCAGCCTGGCCAACATGGTGAAACCTCGTCCCTACTAAAAATACAAAAATTAGCTGGGCGTGGTGGCGCACATCGGTAACCCCAGCTACTTGGGAGGCTGAGGCAAGAGAATCACTTGAACCTGGGAGGCGGAGGTTGCAGTGAGCCAAGATCATACCACTGCACTCCAGCCTGGGCTACAGAGTGAGACTCCATCTCAAAAAAAAAGAAATATTAGCCAGGTGTGGTGGTGTACATCTGTAGTCCCAGCCATTCAAGAGGCCGAGGTAGAAGGATTGCTTGGATCAAGGAGTTTGAGGCTGCAGTGAGCTATGATCGTGCCAATGCACTCCAGCCTGGGCAACAGATACAGACCCTGTCTGTGTTTTAAATAAAGAAAGAAAAAGGAAGGAGGGAAAGGGGAAGGGGGAGGAGAAGGGGAAGGGAAGGGAAGGGAGAAAGATGGGAAGGGAAGGGAGGGCAGGGAAGGGGAGAGGAGGGCAGGGAAGGGGAGGGGAGGGGAGGCGGAAAGAAGGAAGGAAGGGAGAAAGAAGGGAGGGAAGAAGGGAGGGAGGGAGAAAAGAGAGAGGGAGAAAGAGGAAAGGAAAGGAAGAAAAGAGAGAGAGGGAGGGAAGAAAGGAAGGAAGCAGGAAGGGAGGGAAGGAAGAAGAAAATGTACTCAGGAAAATCCATTTGTATAGTGCTTCTCAACTGGGGACTACTTTGGCCCCAGGGGACATTGGACATGTCTGGAGACATTTTGGTTGTCACGGTGTGGGAGTGCTACTGGCATCAAGCAGGTGGAGGCCAGGGACACTGCTGAGCATCCTGCAGTGCACAGGAAGCCCCCACCACAGAGGCATCTGTTCCGAATTCCAGTACTGCTGAGGTGTGAGAAGCCCTGCAGGAGGGGCGGGGCAGTGAGGCTGGCGAGAGAAGGAAGCCAAGCTCGGGCCTGGAATGAATCAGCGTCCCTCGTCCCTCCCTCGTAGGGAAACGGCCTCATCCTGCTCAATCGGGGACAGCGCAGGGCCGGGCTCGGCCTCGTTTCAGGCAGGAGCAAAGGAGCTGGGTGGGTGTTTGTCCCTCCTCACCGTCAGTCCTTGCTTAGGGCTGCGCTGAGGAGCTGTAAGTTCCCAGATCCTAGGGCTCTGGGAGTCTGAGGGTGGACCTCTGACCCGGAGAGAGGTGCTGGCTGTACCCAGGTGTGAGAACTTGCAAGGATCCTGCGTGCACAGAATTGGGCTGGGAAAGGGACGCCGGGCATGAGCCCAGATCACCTCCTTTCCTCCCTGGAGAAAGTCCAGCTCCCTCCACTACGGCCTGGCCCACTCATCTGCTCCTCCCCCTCTGCCACCTCCAGACCGCCCGCAGCCCCCCAGCAGGCCCGTGGTGCAGCAGGAGGATGTGAGAGCACGCAGCGTGCTGCTGTCCTGGGAGCCGGGGAGCGACGGGCTCTCCCCTGTGCGCTACTACACCATCCAGACCCGCGAGCTGCCCAGTGGCAGGTGGACACTGCACTCGGCCTCCGTGAGCCACAACGCCTCCAGCTTCATTGTGGACAGGTGAGGCCCGGATCCATGCCAGCATCCCCGCCTCCCCTCTCCCCACCAGGACCAGCGGCGCTCCTCCACTGGGTAGGGGGCCTTCTGGAAACACCTCCAGCCTGCCCCCAGCTCTCCTCCTGGCATGCACCACCCAGGTGGCCTCCGCGTCCACTCTCACCCTCCCGAATTAGCTCTATCCTGCTCTCCTTCACTCTGTTCTCTCCAGAACCCTGTTAGGTTGCCTCTTAATTATCAATTTCTGAAGCCTAGAAGTCCCCCTTTAGCGAAGTGCCTGTCATCGTTCATTAGTGATTCTTCCAGCCGGGTGGCATCTTCCTCTCCAGCTTTAATAGGGGAGTGGAGTGTCACTCCGAAATTCTAGCTTCAATTTAATTCTGAGTGGGTTGTATTTTTTATATTCCAGTTGATGTGACTGGGAGTTTTGAGCAATACTTTCTTCCCCGCCTCTCCCACCCCCTATAAATCTAAAAGAGAGACATTTACTCCGAGAGGAAGTAAGGCTTATAGAGATGAAGTACTGCTTAACTCTTGAGAACCTCAGCTCTTCCCTAATTTACTACATTTGAAAGAGAGGCTGGGCACGGTGGCTCATGCCTGGAATCCCAGCACTTCGGGAGGCTGAGGCAGGAGGATCACTTGAGGTCAGGAGTTTGAAACCAGCCTGGCCAACATGGTGAAACCCTGTCTCTAGCAAAATAGAAAACTTAGCTGGGTGTGGTGGCACGTGCCTGTTATCCCAGCTACTCGGGAGGCTGAGGCACGAGAATCGCTTGAACCCGGGAGGCGGAGGTTGCAGTGAGCCAAGATCGCACCACTGCACTCCAGCCTGGGCAACAGAGTGAGACTGTCTCAACAACAACAACAACAAAAAAGACTCCATCTCAAACAAAAAAAAAAAAAAGAAAGAGATGGCAGTTTGTGGGGCAGCGGAGGAGTTTGTTCCGCGTGGAGGCATTGGTGCTTTTGTGGCTGCATGGTTCTCCGAGGTGGAGAAGCTGCAGGCATTTTCTTCCCGGGAACCTATGGCTTACAACTGGGGCTAAAGGCACTCCAAGCTGGCATGGTCTGGAGGACCTGGTCTAGGTGCTTGGGACTCCTGGGGCCAGGTCCCAATTTGTCCTCTTTGTAGCAAAGCTCCTTTCTGAGCTTCGGTGTGCCCTCTGTGTAGTGGGCTGGCACCCCACGCCCTTTCCCGAGCAGGGGCGGATCACGGAGACTCCCTGGTGGGGGCCTGGGGGCGAGGCCTTTAAGGAGCACCTTGGCTTATTGGCCCTGATTTCCCCCCACAGGCTGAAGCCCTTCACGTCCTACAAGTTCCGAGTGAAGGCGACCAACGACATTGGCGACAGCGAGTTTAGCGAGGAGTCGGAGTCGCTGACCACCCTGCAGGCCGGTCAGTACCCCTTCCCCAGCAGTCTCTCTGTCAGCCCACTGGCTACCTCCCGGGCACGGCGCATTCTCTTCTGGGAGGAGGTGGCCTCCAAAGATGAGAGGGGCATGGGATCCACTGGGCCTTCAGCTCCCGGGGTAGGGTCTCAGGGAGGCTTGGACCAGAGACACCTTTGCCAAGGGCTCAGGCTCCCAGGCCCAGCCTGGCCTGTGGCGCATTCCTTCCTCGTGTCCCACAAGCGGCCAGTGAGCGGGACGGGAGTTCCCAGCAGCAGCAGAAGCGGCCTGTGGCTCCGAGGAGCAGAGTGGAGGGGGCTCTGGGACCCTTGGGTTTGGGCTGGGTCAGTTCACAGCCCCTGCCTCCCTCCCCTTTACACCAGCCCTTTATTCTGCAGCAGTCGGGCCAGCAGGCATGGAGGGTGATGCAAGCTGGACCTGCCCCTAGTCCAGTATTAGCAGAATCTGGCCCCAGTGGGTTCCTGGGGGGCTTGAAGCTGTGGCCCCCAAAACCCACCTGTCTGCTTCTCTCCACAGCCCCCGATGAAGCACCCACCATCCTCTCAGTGACGCCCCACACCACCACCTCCGTGCTAATCCGATGGCAGGTACGGCCCAGCAGGCAGGAAGCTCCATGAAGACCCAGACGAGCTCTGCTCTGGGACTGGAAAGCCAGCAGTCCCCACCAGGGCTGCATGGAGCCCCCAGGTTCTCTGCCCCCAGAGCACCTGGGAAGCCATGAGAAATCCAGGCGTGTGCATGCGATAGAACAGTCTATATACCGCGTGCCCACACATACACACTCACACAACACACCTCATTACACTCTCCAGATAGTCACATCAGGCAGGTGCTGTCATCCCCTTCTGCAGACGACCACTGAGACTCAGGGAGGGGACCCGAATGGCCCCAGGTCACACAGCCCGTGAGTGGCAGGGCCAGGTGTATTAGCCTCAGGCCTGCTGAGTCCTCGGACTGGAAAGTGTTTGGTGCTGTCGGGGCCCCCAGAGTCCCCATGAAGCCCCACTGGTCAGTGAAGGGATTCCTCATAGAGACCTATGCCCGTCACTATCACTGTGCAAGTAGAGAGGAAATGCCCCCCTTCATCCATACCCCTTCCAGATGCCCACTCTTCACTGGCACTGCCTGCTCTGTCATGGCCTGGGGAAGACCAGGCCAACCTCAGAGACCAGGCTGCTCAGGGGTCCTGCCCTGCGGGGCCCTCCTGTGCCCTCTGAAGTCTGCCTTGGCTCAGCAGGTCACCCACATGAGAGGGACCCCTGGCAAAATCCCATCTCTACTAAAAGTTCAAAGCACTGAACTCCTGTCACCACTTCTCCAGATCAAAGGGGCAGGCACTCCCCTTCAGCCATTTGCCTCCCCACAAAGGGAAAGCCCTTGAAGACAAAGCCAGGAGGACCCCCCCGCCGCCCCACAGCCTGAGACACAGCCTCAAGGAGAGGACGCTCCCTTAGATGAACATTACTTAGTGCATCTGTGACCAGGACGAGGCTGGAGCAACATGGCGGAGGGGGCAGGGAGGTGCCCGTGGCAGCCGGGGAAGCCATTAAGGAGCTAACAAAGGCTGAGTTGTTTCAGCAGGTTTTTGGTTTTTGGGGGTTTTTGTTTTGTTTTGAGACAGAGTCTTGCTCTGTTGCCCAGGCTGGAGTACAGTGGCCCGATCTCGCCTCACTGCAAGCTCCGCCTCCCAGCTTCACGCCATTCTTTTTCCTCAGCCTTCCAAGCAGGACTACAGGCATGTGCCACCACCCCCAGCTAATTTTTATATTTTTAGTAGAGATGGGGTTTCACCATGTTGGCCAGGCTGGTCAGCCCGTTCTTTATAAGCAGTATCATTAAGAAGTAGTTTCCACCTTCTCCCGAAGCCTGTTCTCCAGCTGAGCTGTAGACAGGAGAGGAAGCAAAGGAGAACTTGATGAAGGGGTGAGGGGTGCACTCACCCTTACTTATACTAAGAGTAGGAGAGGGCTCAGCTTGTAGGAAACACCAGGAAGTATTATCCAGGCAGGGACCAGCAGGTCTGGGAAGGCTGGTGACCGGGTGAAGGCAGCCCTTGAAGACAAAGGAACTGAAGAAGGAGCGGCTCTAGGAAAACAGCTGTGTGCTCCAGGCCCCAGTGATGCTGTGTGATCTTGGGAAAGTTCCTTTACATCTCTGAGCCTTAGTTTCCTGCTTTGGTAAAAGGCGATTACGGATTCCTGCCCTTCCTTCCTTCCAGGGAATGCTGCAGGGATGAAATGGCCTCATCAGAAGTGCTTTGTAAATTTAAAATGCTCAATATTATCTTGATTTATTTTCCTGGTTAAAACACAGTCCCTGCTCTGTGGCTGCAGAAGGCATGACGAGAGAGCGTGGGGCGGGGTGGGTGGTGGTCCAGGTCCCCTCCTCATCCTCTATTCCCTTCCCTGCAGCCGCCAGCAGAGGACAAGATCAATGGCATCCTCCTGGGCTTCCGGATCCGATACCGGGAGCTGCTCTATGAAGGACTGAGGGGTTTCACGCTTCGAGGCATCAACAACCCAGGCGCCACATGGGCCGAGCTTACCTGTGAGTGACACTTGGGAGCCGGGGGAATGGGTGGGATGGGGTGGTCACCCTCACCTTCCCGCTCTGGAGCTCTCAGCTTCCTGGAACCACTCTAACCTGAAACCCTGCCTCCCTCCCCTGTCTGTGCCTCTCCTTCCTCCCATCCCATTCATTCATTTACTGAATATTGACTGAGCACCTTCTATGGGCCCTGAGACACTGTGGGGCACACCGATGATCCAGACAGGCAAGGTCCCCGCCCTCTTGGAGTTGCAGGCTGGAGGAGGAGCCAGGCGAGCTGGGAAGGAAACATTCTAAGAGGGCCTAAAGCCAGGGCCGGGCAAGCCTTCCCTGGCACCAGCACTGGTGCTAACACAGAAGGATGATGCCAAGTTAACCAGGACAAAGAGGGACAACCTGGTGCATGAGAAGGAGCACCCTGCCCTTGAGGGACCAGAAGCCTCACCTGGTCACACCCCAAAAGCAGTAGTCCTGGCCCCCTCTTTTTCCTGGGGGAAGTCACTGCCCTGCCTGTCCTGGGGACCCAGCCTGCCCCCTGGAGTGAAGGAAAGAAAGCAGGGAGTTCAGGTGGAAATGTCAGGGAGGGCCGATGCCCAGATCACAGCAAGGGAAAGATGTGTTTGGACTTTTGTGTTAGGAGCCACTTTGGTGGCATGAGGATGATGGCTTAGCCATGGTGGGAGGATGGGGAGCCAGAGACAAGCACCTAGCTGGAGGCTGTTGCAGTCACATAGCAAGAGAGCACGAGGTTGGAACCGAGGCTCAGGCTCCAGGTGGACCGAGGCCAGTCTGGGAGATGATACATGATGGGTGCAGATGCTCCAGGACACCAGGTTTTTTGGGGGTTTTTTTTTTTGGTGGGTTTTTTTTAGACGGTGTCTTGCTCTGTTGCCCAGGCTGGAGTGTAGTGGTGCAATCTCAGCTCACTGCAACCTCCACTTCCTGGGTTCGAGTGATTCTTGTGCCTCAGCCTCCCAAGTAGCTGGGACTACAGGTGTGCGCCACCATGCCCAGCTAATTTTTTATTTTTATTTTTATTTTTTTAGTAGAGATAGGGTTTCACCATGTTGGCCAGGCTGGTCTTGAACTCCTGACCTTAAGTGACCTGCCCGCTTTGGCCTCCCAAAGTGCTGGGATTATAGGTGCAAGCCACCGTGCCTGGCCTGTTTTTTGGTTTTTCAAAGTAAATCAGTCACTCACATAATAATTATTTAGTATTCCACATTGGCAGACAGTTAGGTGCATTTATGACAGTTAAGAGCTTTAGACAAGATGCTGCAAAGTGGTGCAACCAATAAAATATTTTACAGCACAGCAGATAGCAACAATAATTAGAACACCTTGGTACATAATGAAAGAAAAAACTGAGGTTTTCCCAGTGGCTCAAAGCTGATGTTCATCTACACCTTTGGCTTGTTTGGGTCTGAAGTGCTTGTGTTCACCTAACATTTGGACTCAGACCACTAGAGATTTTTATAAAGAGCCTCCTTCCCTGAATATCTTCTATCCACCTACCTGGGACTCCATGACTGATGCATAGAAGAGAGCAGCAGGCAGGGGTACCCCAGAGGACTGGGTACTCAGGTGGGTGTGGGACACTCACCCCAACAGACTAGCAGGAGAAGGGGGCAGTTTAAGAGCCTCTTCTTTTTTTTTTTTTTTTTTTTTTTTTTGAGACAGAGTTTCAGTCTTGTTGCCTAAGTTGGAGTGCAATGGCACAATCTCAGCTCACTGTAACCTCCACCTCCCAGGTTCAAGCGATTCTCCTGGCTTAGGCCTCCTGAGTAGCTAGGATTAAAGGCACACACTATCACACCCAGCTGATTTTTTATAGTTTTAGTAGAAACAGGGTTTCACCATGTTAGCCAGGCTGGTCTCGAACTCCTGACTTCAGGTGATCCACCTGCCTTGACCTTCCGAAGTGCTGGGATTACAGGTGTGAGTCACTGTGCCCAGCATTTTTTTCTTTCTTTTTTTTTTTTTTTTTTTTTTTTTTTTTTTTTTTTTTGAGACAAGAGTATTGCTCTGTCGCCTAGGCTAGAGTACAGTGGCATGATCTCGACTCACTGCAACCTCTGCCTCCCAGGTTCAAGCGATTCTCCTGCCCCAGCCTCCCAAGTAGCTGGAACTACAGGCATGCACCACTATGCCTGGCTAATTTTTATATTTTTATTAGAGACCAGGTTTCACCATGTTGGCCAGGCCGGTCTCGAACTCCTGACCTCAGGTGATCCACCCACCGTGGCTTCCCAAAGTGCTGAGATTACAGGCATGAGCCACTGTGCCCAGCTCAGCCTCTTCATTTTCACATTTCCTCCCTTGGTTCTCCCAAGCCTTTTGTGCCTGTCTTCTAGTGAGTTAGCAGACAACAAAATGATTGAGCATGTAGCAAAGAAATATTAATACAAAAACTGAAGTAGCTGATCTGACAGCATGCCTTTTTGGTGGACATTTTTTCTTTTCTCTTTTCTTTTTTTTTTTTTTTTTTTTTTTTTGCCCACATGTGCTTGTGGTTGTGATTTTATATTGCCTGTGTATAATACAGTCATATTTCCTAGTAGTAAAATTGTTTGTGGTTCATATGAGGAAATTAACGACTCCAGTATTTCATGCTGTTTCCAGGAACTCTGCCCTGAAACAAGGAAGACAGTTGGGGGTGAGAGGGTCCCCCAGAGATGTCCCTAGAGATGCTGGGCTACAAGGGGCTCACATCACCTTGGGCCGGGGCACACCAGGGTGGAGGGTGGAGGCAGACTGTCCAGGGAGCCTCCACCTTCCCCTGCCACCACTGCACTGTTATCCTGGCCTGTAACTCAGCACTGGAAATCTGGAAACATTCTTTCTGTCTGTTCACACCGTCAGCCCCGCCTGGCCGGGGTTTCTTTGTGGGTGGGGATGTGTGGGCACTAACCTCCTCTGTCTGCTGTCTCCCTCTGCGCCCCGCCCCGGCACCCCCACCCCATAGCCATGTACTCCATGCGGAACCTGAGCCGGCCCAGCCTCACCCAGTACGAGCTGGACAGTAAGTCTCCTTGCATGGCGGCTTCATTGCGGGCCCAGGCCTCCCACGGGGACTGGGAGTGGGGCCTCGAGAGACCTGATCACAGCTGAGGAAGTGTGCCCACCCCAGGGGGCTTAAGGAACGGGACTGCCCTGAACACAAGTGATAACCCTAAACACGTGGAAAAGTAGGCCGATGCCAGGGAAAGTCTCCTTCAAGCCTGCCCTCTGTCCGGTGTGGGCTGGAAAAGGGAAGTGTGTAACCCCATGCTCCGCTGGGTGGAGGGACAGTGACAGCGGGGCCGCAGCAGGAGCTGTTGGACGCTGCTGGGTAGGTGGGCAGGTGTCCACGTGGCTGCTGCCCCATCTAGTCGCATTGAAGGCACTTCTCGGCCCAACTGGGTCTTACAGTCTGGCCCCGCACCCGGAGGGAGGTGACAGCAGTTTTAGTCACCTGCGTCCGTCATCCTCCCATGCACTAGGCATGTTCCTTCTGCTTGCACGCCCCAGCCCTTGATCTTTCTCTAAAGCCCCAGCCATGGTTCTTCCTGAGACCCAGGGTCTCAGGCAAGAGGGTTTCATGCTCAGGAGAAAATAGCACTAATTTAAGGCTAAATTCCCTTCCTCCTTCCTCCGTCAACCAGTGGCCAACACAGGCTGCATAAACAGCTAGGCAAGGGTGACACCCCTCTCACAGCCCTGCTGAAGGGTAGACTCCACTCAGGCGAAGGGAGCGGGGGCAGGGAACCCAGAGAGAAGAGTGGAGAGGGTGGGAGAAACTTTCAGCCACAGGAGACTGTGACTGCATCCGTTTCTTGCAGCTGCATCCCATTCCCAAGTTCTGCCAGGCGTTCTCAGCCAAGCACCTCAAACTTGGCAGAAACATCAGGTTTCTTACTCCAGAATTCGCATCCAATGTGCCCCTCCCCCCTGGAGCTAAGCCCTGCTGTGCAAAGAGTTGGTGGATGGGGACTCTGGGCATCTGTCACGGTGGGGAAAGAGGACACGCTGGGGGTAGCGGGAGAAGCTATGGCCAGGCATGCCCAGGACAGTTTTGGTTTACACTGGTTGTCCCAGTGTAAATATTCATAGTGCTTTTCAGTCTCAAAAGTGTCCAGTTGAAAAATAAAATGTACGGTCACCCTAGGCCAGGAGGCCAACCAGCATGGCCCTATGTCCAGATTGGCACGGAGCATCCCCTGGGGGCCCCGCCTCTCACCTCCTTCTTCCTGCACCTTCACAGAGGGGACTAGAATGGCGGGGGTGCCTCATTCCTCCCCCGGCAGCCTCCACCCTCCCTGGGGGGCACCTTCCCTGCGGGGACAGTGACCTCAGTGTGCTTCCCCTCCCCCACTCTCCCCCATAGACCTGAACAAGCACAGGCGGTACGAGATACGGATGAGCGTGTACAACGCTGTGGGCGAGGGGCCCTCCAGCACCCCGCAGGAGGTCTTTGTCGGGGAGGCAGGTGAGCAGCGAACACCCTGTCTGGCCCCAGCATGCCTTTCCCAGCCCCACCCAGTTCAGCTGGAAGAGGCAGAATCTGGGCTCCCCATCCCGCCCAGCCCTCCTACCCTCCCAGGTTTACTCGCATGCTCACTGCCTACCCTGCACGCCCTCCAGTGCCCACAGCAGCACCTCGTAACGTGGTCGTCCACGGCGCCACGGCCACACAGCTGGACGTGACTTGGGAGCCACCTCCGCTGGACAGCCATAATGGAGACATCCAGGGGTACAAGGTAGGGTGCCCTCGGGCAGAGCAAAGAGGTGCATGGACGAGGGGCCAGGTCGGGGGCTGGGGAGTAAGTCATATGTGGGAGGCATGCAGGTCCCCAGGCCCTCCATTCATCCAGCCAGCTCCTGCCGCCTTGGCTATTTGGACCCTTCGCAGAAATATTGTACACCTGAAGCTGAACCACATCCATCCCCTCCAGCGTCCTGACGGCAGGCTGAGCTTAGGTGCAAAAACTCTAGCCATCCCTCGGCTCATACCATCTCTGAGCAGCACACACATCCCTCCCCACCAACCCCCAGCCCCATACATAACTTAAGACCCCTCCAAGGGGCTTTTGGCCCCGTAATTACAATATTGATATTAATCAGATAGCCAGTTAGCAAAGAAAGCATCACTGCCTAGTATTTGGAAATCACTGTTTAAAAATTTCTAGGCCAGGCACGGTGGCTCACACCTTTAATCCCAGCACTTTGGGAGGCCGAAGCGGCCAGATCACCTGAGGTCAGGAGTTCGAGACCAGCCTGGCCAACATGGTGAAACCCCGTCTCTACTAAAGATACAAAAATTAGCCGGGCAAGGTGGCGGGTGCCTGTAATCCCAGCTATTTGGGAGGTTGAGGCAGGAGAATCGCTTGAACCCGGGAAGCAGAGGTTGCAGTGAGCCAAGACCATGCCACTGCACACCAGCCTGGGCAACAAGAGTGAGACTCCGTCTCCAGAAATTAGAAGGAATGTGTCTGCCTGGTTAGAACAGCTAGAACACATAACCCTTAGCTGTGTCTGCCTCCTGCACCAGTGTCCAGTCGACTCTCATTCTTGGCAGCTGGTTGTTACTCCAGAGAAGAGCCCCAGTGCCATGGCCTAAGTGGGGAGTAGGAGAGACGCGAGGCACCTCATCCCACAGGTGGGAGGAGTGTCAGCAAAGGGAAAGAGCTTACCCAGGTCACACAGCTCATTAATACAGGTAGCCCCGATTTAGGACAAAATCCAGCATAGGAGTCTCATTGCATCTGGGGTGAAGGAGGAGGAAGAAAGGAGGAAAGGCATGTTGCCAAGGAAGCCCTAAAGAAGAATGACACCCCTCATGGCATTGCCCAGGAGCACCAGCTGGGAAAACTAAACATTGCCCCCCTGGCATATGCCTCCCACGGGAAAAGAAAGGGGCCAAGGCAGCACCAACAGCAGTTTGGCAGCCACCAGACTGTTGAGGCTTGGAAGTTAATATACAGACCCAGGAAAATGTGTGGGTGCACAACACCATAGATAATACAGCAGAGGTCTACGCGCTCCAGAAAACATAACCCGTACCTGAGCGGAAACTGTGGAAAGGAATGGAGAAAATGCTACCTCCTGGACATGTGATAACCAACGTACTGACATCAACATTCGCGAACATCAGTGATGCATTAACTTCATCAACCAACAAGCACAGCAAAGCTGATACTGCACTCCAGTCAGACTGCACACAACTGGTGCGTGGCAGGCACATTCATGCACGTTCTGAGAGCTCCAGTCTTTCAGTTGGTCAATGACATGTGTTTATTGAGCAGTTACTGTGTGCCCAGCATTGTTCTCAGAGCTGGGAATAACACAGTGAGCAGGGACAATGTGAGCTTAGACATTAGAGAGAGAAGACCAACAATGGACAAAGGAAATAATACCGCCAGGTGGTGGTAAATGAAGCAGGTTAGGGGAGAGCCAGATCCATGGGGAGGTTTGAATTTTTTTTCTCTTTTTTTTTTTTTTTTTTTTGGACGGAGTCTTGCTCTGTCCCCAGGCTGGAGTGCAGTGGCGCAATCTCAGCTCGCTGCAACCTCCACCTACCAGGTTCAAGTGATTCTCCTGCCTCAGTCTCCCAAGTATCTGGGATTACAGGCGCCTGCCACCATGCCCAGCTAATTTTTGTATTTTTAGTAGAGATGGGGTTTCACCATGTTGACCAGGATGGTCTCGATCTCTTGACTTCGTGATCCGCCCACCTCGGCCTCCCAAAGTGCCGGGATTACAGGAGTGAGCCACCGCACCCGGCCTGAAATTTTGTTTTGTTTTATTTTATTTTACTTTATTTTATTTATTTCTTTTTTTTTTTTTTTCCTGAGATGGAGTCTTGCTCTGTCGCCCAGGTTGAAGTGCAGTGGTACAATCTTGGCTCGCTGCAACCTCTGCCTCCCAGGTTCAAGCGATTCTCCCACCTCAGCTTCCTGAGTAACTGGGATTACAGGCGCCCGCCACCACGCCCAGCTAATTTTTGTATTTTTAGTAGAGACAGGGTTTCGCCATGTTGGCCAGGCTGGTCTCAAACTCCTGACCTCAGGTGATCTGCCCTTGGCCTCCCAAATTGCTGGGATTACAGGCATGAGCCACTGTGCCCAGCCAGGGTTTGAAATTTTAAATGGGTTGTTAAGGACTGGGCTCAGTGGCTCACAACTGTAATCCTGGCACTTTGGAAGGCTGAGGTGGGTGGATTGCTTGACTCTAGGAGTCCAAGACCAGCCTGGGCAACATGGTAAAAGCCTGTCTCTATGAAAAGAAAACAGACTACAACAACAGAATTAGCCGGGTGTGGTGGCGCATGCCTGTAGTCCCAGCCACCGGGGAGGGAGGAGGGAGGAGTGCCTGAGCCCAGCCGAGTGAGGGTGCAGTGAGCCATCATTGCACCACTGCACTCCAGCCTAGATTAAGACTCTGTCTAAAAAAACAAAAGGGTTGTTAGGAAAGGACTTAATGAGAAGGTGATATTTGAGCAAAAACCTGAAGGAGAACAGGGCCCAAATCACATAGATCCAGAAAGAGAGGAAAGAAGAGCAAAGGTCTCAGGGTAGTCAGGTACTTGGGGTGTACAGAGAGCCTGGTGTGTCCCCAGAGTGAGTTCCAGGGAGCACGATGGGACACGAGAAAGCCGGGGCTGGAGCACCTGGGGCCCTTCGGGGCTTTGGCTTTCACTCTGAGTGAAGTCCTCTGAGTGGAGGACTGGGACCTGTAGAGGGTCCCGCTGGCTGCTGCGGTGAGCGTAGTCTGAAATGGGGAAAGCCCAGAAGCCGTGGGGAGGCATCTGAACCATCCAGGTGGGCCATGAAGGGGGCTCAGATCAGGTGAGAGCCGGGTGAGAAGTGGCAGCACTCGGTTAGTCCTAACATCAGAGCTGGTAGAATTTGCTAACAAATCAGGCTGGGCGTGGTGGCTCACACCCCGCCTGGCCAACATGACCAAACCCCATCTCTACTAAAAATGCAAAAATTACCTGGGTATGGTAGCACATGCCTATAATTCCAGCTACTGAGGAGGCTGAGGCAAGAGAATCACTTGAACCCAGAAGGTAGAGGTTGCAGTGCACCAAGATCACACCACCGTATTCCAGCCTGGGCAACACAGCAAGACTCCGTCTCCAAAACAAACAAACAAAAAAAAATTTACTGACAAATTGAACATGGAGTGGGATAAAAGGGAGGCAACAAGGACAGCCCCAGGGTCCGTAGGATGATGGAGCAGGAAAAGACAAAGCTGGTGAAGGAGGAGGCTGGGGAGATCTGGAGTCTGGTTCCAGATGTGTTTGGTTTGAGACGTCTGTTGGACATTCAAGGGAAGACAGAACAGAGTCAGAGATGTATGTCTGGAGTTCAAGAGAGAAGGATCAAACCAGAGATGTGAATTATGGAGTCCTCAGCATGTAGATGGTACTGAAAGCCAGAGATTAGACAAGGAAGATAGAGAACAAGAGAAGTCTACAGATTGAGCCCTGAAACCAAAAACGGAATGATGTCTCAGAGCTCATGGGAAGAACATGCTTCCAGAAGGAGGGAGAACCTCTGGAATGGGAGAAAATATTTGCAAACCATACATATGACCAGGGGTTAATAGCCAAAATATGGAAGGAACTCATCCACCTAAAGGGAAAGAAAATGGGGCAAAGGACCCGAATGAACATTTCTCAAAAGAAGATACATAGGCTGGGCACGGTGGCTCACACCTGTAATCCCAGCACTTTGAGAGCTCAAGGTGGGCAGATGACCTGAGACCAGTAGTTGGAGACCAGCCTGGCCAACATAGTGAAACCCTGTCTCTACTAAAAATACAAAAACTTGCCGGCCGTGGTGGCAGGCACCTGGCTGAGGCAAGAGAATCGCTTGAACCCAGGAAGTGGAGGTTGCAGTGAGCCAATTTCATGCCACTGCACTCTAGCCTGGGTGACGGAGCAAGACTCTATTTCAAAAAAAAAAGAAGAAGAAGAAGATATATAAATGGTCAACAGGTATCTGGGAAGGTGTTGAACATCGCTCAGCCTCAGGGAAATGCAAACCAAAACCACAGTGAGATATCCCATCACACCTGCAAGGATGGCTGTTATCAAAAAGTCTAGCTATAAGTGGTGGTGAGGGTATGGGGAAAAGGGAACCTTTGCACAACTGTTGGTGGGAGTGTAAATCAGTACAGTCATTATGGATAATGGTATGGAGGTTCTGCAGAAAATTAAAAATAGAACTCCAATGATCCAGCAATCCCACTACTGGGTATTTATCCAAAGGAATTGAAATGAGGCTCTTGAAGAGCTATCTGCAGGCCCATGTTAATTTCAGCATCACTCACAGTAGCCAAGATGTGGAAATAGCCTAAATGTCTGTGAATGGGTGAATGAATGAAGAAAATGTGGTTTATACACAGTGGAATACCATCCAGTCTTGAAGGAAATCCTGCTGTTTGCAACAACACGGATGAACCTGCAGGATATTACACCAAATGAAATGAACCAAGCACAGAAAGACAAATACTGCATGACCTCGCGTATATGCAGAATCTAAAACAATCAAACTCATAGAAACAGAGTAGAGCGGTGGTTACCAGGGGCTGAGGGAGTGAGGGATATAGGGAGACGGTCACAGGATACAGCATTTCAGTGAGGCAGGATGAATATGATCTAGATCTAATGTATAACATGGTGATGATAGTTAATGATACTGTATTGTACACTTGAAATTTGCTCAGAAGGTTCTTACCACAAGAAGATGATGAACATGTTAATTAGCTTGATTGTGGTAATCATTTCATAATGCATATGTATATCAAAACACCATGTTGTATATACCTTAAATGCATAAAGTTTTAGGGTTTTTTGTTTTGTTTTGTTTTGTTTGTTTGTTTTTGAGACAGTCTCACTCTGTCACCCAGGCTGGAGTGCAGTGGCGCAATCTCCACTCACTGCAACCTCCACTTCCTAGGCTGAAGGGATTCTCCTTCCTCAGCCTCCCAAATAGCTGGGATTACAGGCACCCACCACCACACCTGGCTATATACAGATGTTGTCAATTATACCTCAATAAAGCTGAAAAAAGTAAAGAAAGGGCAGGGAATTGGGCACAGTAAATGGCAAGTTCGTGATTATAATGGTGCACTCCCATGCCTGCCCCTGTCCACATAAGGCATTTATTCCTCCGGCAGATACTGATTGAGCACCATGGATGTGCCAGCCATGATTCTAGGTGTTTGGGTCCCAAGGGAGCCACATGGACCGAGATGCCCGCCCTCTGGAGCCTGCATTCTGGCAGACTCATCAGTGTGCACTGCAGCTCAGCAGTGTGCCCCGTGGGGACCAGGATCTGGGCTCAGTCCCTTTATGTCCTTTGCACAAGTGTCAGTCCCTCTCACTATGAATCATCAGCTAACAAAGCTCTGCAGAATGCAGCACTCACAAACAAGACGCACCTGCCGGAGTGCCTGGTTTGTGAAGACAGCTGTCCCTGAGTTCTAGGCCCTGACCCACTCCTCACCCAAGAGCATGACCACAGCCATTGGCCCTTCCTCTCCTCCACCTCCCCAGTGGATAGCTCCCACGGGCAGGGCAGAAAAGCATTCTGAGATATGTTTCCTCTTTTCATGGCTTTTCCTGACCTCACTTTTTTTTTTTTTTTTTTTTTTTTTTTTGACTGAGTCTCACTCTGTTGCCCAGGCTGGAGTGCAGTGGCACTATCTCAGCTCACTGCAGCCTCCACCTCCCTGGTTCAAGCGATTCTTCTGCCTCGGCCTCCTGAGTAGCTGGGATTACCGGCACCTGCCACCATGCCCAGCTAATTTTTGTATTTTTAGTAGAGATGGAGTTTCGCCACGTTGGCCAGGCGGGTCTCAAACTCCTGACCTCAGGTGATCCACCTGCCACGGCCTTCCAAAGTGCTGGGATTACAGGTGTGAGCCACCGTGCCTGGCATGACCTCACATTTTCTTCCAGTTGTCACCCATTTATTTGGCCCCTTTACAGCAGAATTCCTCAAAAGAATCTTCCGTATTCACTACCTCCAATTCCTCTGCTTTCATTCTCCCTTGAACCTGCTCCAAGTAGGTTCCCGTCCCCGCCACCCCACCGAAGCTCTTCCTGCCAAAGTTGCCCATAATTCCTGTGGTGCTCATATTAAGTCAAACAGCAGGCTTATCCCGCCTGACTCAGCAGTTGTGTTTGACACGTGGATCTCTCCTTCCTCTTAAAATACTTGCTTTCCTCGGCTTCCCTCGCTAGCTGTTCCTCCCCACCAACCACTGAATGCTCTGAATGCTGGAGGCCCCCAGGAATCAATCCACGACCCTCTTCTCTACCTAAGAGAATCCGTTCATTCTCCTAGTGTGCACTCACGGCAGATCATCTGTGTGCTGATAATGGCAGACTTTTAGCATCAGCCATGACCTTTCCAAATCCAACAGGAACTTTGTTAACCGTTGTACCCCCATTACTATGAATGCACGAGTGAATGAATGATTTCATAAATGACTGCCTCAGCTTTCATTCATCTACCCATATGAGAAGAATCTGCTTTTTATTTATTTTTATTATTTTATTTTATTTTAGAGATGGAGTCTTGCTCTGTTGCCTGGGCTGGAGTGCAGTGGTGTGATCTCAGCTCACTGCAACCTTCACCTCCCAGGTTCAAGCGATCCTCCTGCCTCAGCCTGCCAAGTCACTGGGACTGCAGGTGCACACCAATACTCCTGGCTAATTTTTGTATTTTTAGTAGAGACAGGAGTCTTGCAATGTTGCCCAGCCTGGCCTTGAACTCATGGGCTCAGGCGACTCCCCTGCCTCAGCTTCCCAAGTATTAGGATTACAGGTGTGAGCCACTGCAACCTGCCCTCTCCTCCTTTCTAAAAAAGAAATTTCTACAAAAGAAATCCCCATCTCTACAAAAGAAAGAGCTGGGTGTGGTAGCACCTGTATGTAGTCAGAGCTACCTGGGGGGCTGAGGCGAGAGGATGGCTTGAACCTGGAGGTCAAGGTTACAATGAGCCAAGATCATGCCACTGCACCCCAGTCTGGGTGACAAAGTGAGACCCTGTCTCGAAATAAAATAAAATAATATAGGAGAGAGGGCTGGGCATAGTGGCTCACACCTGTAATCTCAGCACTTTGGGAAGCCAAGGTGGTTGGATTGCCTGAGCCCAGGAGTTCAAGACCAGCCTGGGAAACAAGGCAAGACCCCGTCTCTACAAAAAATTGAAAACTTAGCTGGGTGTGGTGGTGCTCACCTGTAGTCCTAGCTACTCAGAAGGCTGAGGTGGGAGGATGGCTTGAGCCCAGGAGGTCAAGGCTGCAGTGAGCTGTGATCGTGCCACTGCACTCCAGCCTGGGCAACAGAGTGAGGCCTGCCTCAAATAAATAATAAAGGGGGAGAGGTATTGGAGAAAAGCAAGGATTTCATGGTAACAAGATGTCCTAACTGCCACCCATAGATGCCAGTATGGACACTATTATTAGCTCTTTCTCACTTTATGGGCTTCTTCCACGGAAACAAGAAATTGAAAAGCCGGTGACATGCAGAAACCTCATTGGCCAGCAGGGGGTGCCAAATGACCTCCAATGCTGCATGTGGGCTGGGCCCGACTGGTCGCTCCCTGGATGGCCTGTCCTGGAACTAGCAGAAGTGTTAACCCGTGCTACATAGGAAGTGATTGAAAACAATGGCCAGACTCGGTGGCTCACACCTGTAATCCCAGCACTTTGGGAGGCCAAGGTGGCGGATCATGAGGTCAGGAGATCGAGACCATCCTGGCTAATGTGGGGAAACCCCATCTCTACTAAAAATACAAAAAATTAGCCGGGCATGGTGGCGGGCGCCTGGGTCCCAGCAGAGGCTGAGGCAGGAGTATGTCATGAACCCGGGAGGCGGAGCTTGCAGTGGGCTGAGATCGCGCCACTGCACTCCAGCCTGGGCGACAGTGTGAGACCGTCTCAAAAAACAGAAGGAAAAAGAAAACACCATGGGGCATCTGTTGTGTTCCTGGCCTAAAACCTTCTACAGCCATGGGGTGCCTTAGGAAACTGGCCAAGTACCTGGGTGAAACCCTTAGAACCTGCACCCCTCACGTGGACCCCAGGAAGTACGTGTCCTTAACCTCACTGAACGTACGACAAAACTGCAGCTCCGGAAAGTCACCTGGGCAGGTCCCGCTGCTGTCAACGGTGCAGCTGGGATTCAGCCTCCCGCTGCCCGCCGTCTTGGCTGAGGCTTCCTCTGCAGCGGGCCTCGTTCCTGTTAACCAGCAGCTGCTGATGCAGTGGGCCCAGGGTGGCCCTGAGACTCTGCATCCCTCACCAGCTCCCAGGTGACATGAGGCCACCAGCACTTGCACCACGCTCTGTCCGGATAGACTCCACACTGCCTTATCCCCCCAGCTCAGCCTCCCGTAGGACGGATTTGCTTTATTCCTCCAGGAACTGTACTGAGTGCTGACGTGCCAGTGCTACGCGAAATCCTCCAGGCATGGCGGGAAACCACAGACACCTGGGGACCATGCCCTGGAGTTTACTGTCTGGCAGAGACCAGGGTCTTGGCTGTGGAAAGGAAGGTTCTGGAAAGGTTTCTAAAACTGTTCTTAAAGACTTTTTTTTTTTTTTTTTTGAGATGGAGTCTTGCTCTGTCACCCAGGCTGAAGTGCAATGGCATGATCTTGGCTCACTGCAACCTCCACCTCCCAGGTTCAGGCGATTCTCCTGCCTCAGCCTCCAGAGTAGCCAGGACTACAGGCACCTGCCACCATGCCTGGCAAATTTTTTTGTATTTTTAGTAAAAATGGGGATTCACCATGTTGGCCAGGCTGGTCTTGAACTGCTGACCTCAAGTGATCCACCTACCTCGGCCTCCTAAAGTGCTGGGATTACAGGCATGAGCCACCGCGCCCGGCCTCTGAAAGACTTCTCTGCTGTTTCCTAGGTGACTCACAGCAATAAAGGTGTCTCGTAGACTACAGGTCAGCAGGGACAGGAGGGACGCTCGTCGCCCCTGTCCCCCTCACTCCCACTTCCTTCTGTTTCCACAGATTTATTTCTGGGAAGCCCAGCGGGGGAACCTCACGGAGCGAGTGAAGACGCTTTTCCTGGCTGAGAACAGTGTGAAGCTCAAGAACTTGACGGGTTACACGGCCTACATGGTCAGCGTGGCCGCCTTCAACGCCGCTGGGGATGGGCCTCGGAGCACCCCTACCCAAGGCCAGACCCAGCAAGCAGGTGGGAGAGGGGGCCTTGACGGGGGGTAGGTCGGCCACAGGGGGTTGCAAGAGGACCCACCCGGCATCTGGGCTCTTGGCAGGCGTGGAGGCAGCTGCCTTATCCCCCCGAGGATCTGGGCATGGTACCCAGGTCCCCGGAGACGCCCTCCCGAGTGGGAGAGCCCAAGCTCAGGAAAGAGAGGCTGTCCCCATAAAGCCTTGAGAAACCCCCACATCTCATCCCTGTCCTCCCCATCCTTTGCCCCACCTTGCAGAGGGACAGTCAGCACCCCAGCCCCTCCCAGCCAGCTTACTTCTGCTCCCTGCCTTCTTCCCACCTGCCTTCCCTCTGTCTCTCTGGCTTTGTTCGTTCCACAAATACTGAGTGTCTTATGAGCCTGTGCCATGCTAGATGCTAGGGACACAATGGTGAGACCAACAAGGTCCCTGCCCTAGTGCGGGGCACAGATTATAAGCAAGTTGATGACGTAAATGCAGACGGGGGTCAGCACAGGTGACCTAAGAGTGGGGCAGGAGTGGGTGGATGGCTTTGGATAGGTTCACCCACAAAGGCCTCCCTGAGAAGGTGAGATTTGAATGAGCAGAGGCCAGCAGGGGCCGGGCATGGTGGCTCACGCCTGTAATCCCAGCACTTTGGGAGGCCAAGGCGGGTGTATCACCTGAGGACGGGAATTTGAGACCAGCCTGGCCAACATGGTGAAACCCCATCTCTACTAAAAATATAAAAAATTATCTAGGCGTGGTGGCACGTGCCTGTAATCCCATCTACTCAAGAGGCTGAGGCAAGAGAATTGCTTGAACCTGAGAGGTGGAGGTTGCAGTGAGCTGAGATTGTGCCACTGCTGCACTCTAGCCTGGGTGACAGAGCAAAAAAAGAAAAAAAGAAAAAAAAAAGACAAGAGGCATGCCATGGGATGCTCAGGAGGTGGCAGAGGGTGTTGGGGGTTCCAGGCAGAGGGAACAGCAGGTGCTAAGGACTGGAGGCTGGAGAAGAACCAGGGAACATAGAGAAAGCCAGGTGGCTTGCAGGAAAATGGGGTGAGAACTCGGGGTGGGGAATTGCGATTGGGATTAATTATAAGTACAATGGACCACACGTGGTGTCTCACACCTGTAATCCCAGCACTTTGGGAGGCCAAGCTGGGTGGATCATTTGAGGTCAGGAGTTCGAGACCAGCCTGGCCAACATGACGAAACTCTATCTGTACTAAAAAAATACAAAAATGAGCTGGGTGTGGTGGTGCACCTCTCTCCAATCCCAGCTACTCAGGAGGCTGAGACAGGAGGATCGTTTGAACCTGGAAGGTGGAGGTTGCAGTGAGCTGAGATTGCACCACTGCACTCCAGCCTGGGTGACAGGGCAAGAATCTGTCTAAAAAAATAAAAAAATTTAAAAGTACACTGGGAAGCCATGGGAAGGCTTGAATAGTTGAGCAACAGGGTCTGGTTTACATTTAGAGAAAAGTGCCCCGACTGCTGTGCAGAAGATGGCCTGGCAGAGGGGAGAGAGTTGAGGCAGGGAGGGGAGATCAGGAGGCTGAAGGGTGGCAGGTGCAGAGGAGAGGGCGCTGGTGAGAATCCTGCTGCCTGTGTGCAGAGCAAGCCTGGTAGTCAGGCACTGTCACACTTAACCCTCCCAGAAGCCCCGTGGACAGGCAGGGCAGGCGGCACCCTCATTTCACGATGAGCCAGGGTCGCCCAGGAAGTTATGCTATTTGTCCAGGGTTGCCCAGCTGGTCACTGGGGGAGCAAAGGCTGGAACCGAGGATTTCTGAGAGGACCAAGCGTTCTGTCCTGGTGGTCTGGAATACTGGCCTTTTGCCCCGGCCTCCCTTGAGTATCTTGTTCACCCTGCTGCTTCCTATGCTGTCAGTGACATGTGGCTTTTAAAGAGCTACAGAGAGCACACCTGTGGCATCAGTTCTTCATTATGACCCTCTTTGGGGACAAGCCCTGGCTCCAGGGAACCCTTTCCCTCCACCTCCCCCAGGGTCTGACGGTGGCCAGGATGAGCATGAGCCACTGAATGTACGAGTCTGTCCGTCCGCCTCCTGTCCCAGCCACTCTCTTGTCAGTGTCGTCTGCCGGATGCGAACCCCAGGGAACCCAAGGCTTCCGTCACTGTGGCAGCAGGACAACATGTTCTGTCCCACGTCCCTGTAGCACAGAGCAGGCAGGAAGGGCCCCCTGAGCTCACCTCCCTCCTTCAAAGACACTCGCTGACTCTGCCTCCCGGGGCTGGAGCCGGAAGCGGGTCTGGATTAGCTCCGGCTTGGTGGGGAGGCAGCACTGGACAATAATAGCCTGGTCATCCTCCCCAGGCCAGCTGGGGATGCCGCAGATTGGGACGCTTCCTGCCCTTCCTCTGTCCTCCCCTTCAGGGAAGCCCCCGCCCCATGTTTTCGGGGTTGCCACAGGGTTCTCAGTCCAAGAAAACATTTTTCCCAGAGGGTCTGACTGTCCTTGGCGTGGCTCCCCCTGACTGTGTGGGGCCTCGGTGACAAGCCCTGGAGCCCCAGGAGGAGAGGAAAGCCATCTCCGTCTGCTGTGGTTCTGGCATCTTCTTTGTTTAGCACCCACCGAATGTTCTGAGGCCCAGACACCCCCTACCTTCTCCTCCATGGAAGCCAAAAGATGAACCCCACAAAGTCAGGAAATGGCCTTGTCCCATGATGACCCTGGGGGTGTGACAGCTTGTCCCACACTCATAGCCCAGGCTCAGAGCCACTTAGCAGGGAGAAGCCTGAATTCTGCAACTTGAGGGGAAAATCGAGTTCTCTTTCTTCCCAGTTCTTAGGACTCCGATACTGGAAAGTTGAGAGAGGAGAGGAAGGGGGCCTGGTGACCTCCAGTGACCCCTCCTGCCCGCCCTTTCTGATGAGCCCCACACTCTTGTTCCTCCCGGGCTCAGACCCAACACTCCCGCTAGCTCCTTGGAGCTGCACCCAGGGCTTTGAACTTCCACAGAAGAAGGAAACAAAAATGCTTTGCTGTCTCCCGCAGCCCCCAGTGCTCCCAGCTCCGTCAAGTTCAGTGAGCTGACCACAACCTCGGTGAACGTGTCCTGGGAAGCCCCACAGTTCCCCAATGGCATCCTGGAGGGCTATCGGCTGGTGTACGAGCCCTGCAGCCCCGTGGATGGTAAGTGGATACCCCAGCATGGCTCCCCAGCCCCTCACTTTGCAAAAGCTCGCTCTCGTATCAGCACCCATCGCAGCCACTACACATGAGTGAGGTTCAGTGAGCATCTCCCCATCTTATAAACACAGAAACTGAGTCCCAGACAAGGGAAAGGGTATTTCCAAGGTAAAACAACAGCAAGTTGAGGGCAGAGTTGGAGGAGAGATCCAGGTCTCCTAACTTCCAGGCAGAGAATCGTTAAATATATTCTTCCCCCTTTGGTCGATGGAAACAGGGAGGAAAGGAAGGGAAACCTGAGTGGACAGGGCTCTGTTGAGACCATAAAGAAAGGGGGCAGCCAGGGGCAGTGGCTCACGCCTGTAATGCCAGCACTTTGGGAGGCAGAGGCAGGTGGATCACCTGAGGTCAGGAGTTCCAAGACCAACCTGGCCAACATGGTGAAACCCTGTCTTTACTGAAACTACAAACTTAGCTGGGCTAATTTTGGTGGTGGTGGGCGCCTGTAGTCTCAGCTACTTAGGAGGCTGAGGCAGGAGAATCGCTTGAACTCGGGAGGCAGAGGTTGCAGTGAGCCGAGATCACGCCACTGCACTCCAGCCTGGGTGACAGAGCTAGATTCCATCTCAAAAAAAAAAGAGAGAGAAAGAAAAAAGAAAAGAAAAAAAAAGAAAAAGAAAAGAAGAGGGGAGCCCCTGAGGGTCCTACTTTGCCCTTTCCCAAACCTTAGGGTTCCCAGCTTTACTGTGTGTTAGTCCTTCTTTAGCTTTTGTGGGAGTCAGGAACCCCTTTGAGAATCTAATGAGAATCTGACCAAAGCTTCAGAGCCTCTCCCCAGGAAGATGCACAAGACCAGGGAGGTCCCTGCACCCCCCACTGCCATCTGTGGACCCCAGATCAAGAGCCCTGCTCTGCAAATGACCTTGCTCTTGTCCTTAACCCTGTTCCTCTGAATGGTCTTCCAACCCCTTCCTCCGGGCCCCAGCTGGGACCATGCCCCATTTCTGGGCTCCTAGGCTGGTCTGCGCAGCCCCTGACAGTGGGCATCTGGCACCTGCCAGCTTTCTATCCCTGGTAACATGCCTAGAAATCCCTGCCATTTTGTTACCAACGAACAGCCTATGAGGACGGGATTTAGGTAGGAAGGAAACTGCACTCCTCACTGCCTGGGACTAGTCCCAGCCAGGTGCTGGGGGTGTGGCTGACCCCTGGAGCCACACCTCTCACTCTCACCCCCTCCAATCACTGAGCCTGGCAAGAACAAGGGGCGGAGCCCTGGGACCAGCAGTTCTGGGTCAGCCAAGGGAACAATGGCCCTCAGTCTTCCCTGCCCCACCTGGGTGCCAGCAGCTCATTCTGCAAAGGGGAGCTGTGTGTTAGAACACCAGGGGGCAGCCGGGCCCGGCAGGAGATCCAGTCGGGTGCCAGAGTGGGGCAGAGGACAGCAGTCCCCGAGACAATGTACAGGGGGCCAGCACAAGCCCTCTTCACAGGGGCCTCAACCTGGCCTGTCCAGGACCCTCTCAACTTGACCAATGTGAGCTCTTTGCCTTCCAGGTCCACAGTCTGGTGGGATCTGGACAGTGTGGCTCAACTCCACGGCCCTACACATTCCCATCTTCCCAGAATAGCCCAGTTAATAAGTGCAGCAAGACGAGGCCCCACCTGGCCAGCCCAGTGTCCACACCCCAGTTCATCCTGGGTTCAGGTCAGCAGCAAACCAGCCTCACAAGAGCCCAGCAGCCCCCACTGTCCTGTAGGGAAAACCAAGGCCCAGGCAGATGAGGGCTTTGTGCAGAATTGTCAAGGAACAAGTAGCCAGAGTCCCTGTTCCTGGTCCCGGGGTCATTTCATTCTTTCTTTTTTTTTTTTAATTTTTTTTTTTTTTTTTTTTTGAGACGGAGTCTCGCTCTGTCGCCCAGGCTGGAGTGCAGTGGCCGGATCTCAGCTCACTGCAAGCTCCGCCTCCCGGGTTCACGCCATTCTCCTGCCTCAGCCTCCCGAGTAGCTGGGACTACAGGCGCCTGCCACCTCGCCCGGCTAGTTTTTTTTTTTGTATTTTAGTAGAGACGGGGTTTCACTGTGTTAGCCAGGATGGTCTCGATCTCCTGACCTCATGATCCGCCCGTCTCGGCCTCCCAAAGTGCTGGGATTACAGGCTTGAGCCACCGCGCCCGGCCATTTCATTCTTTCAGGAAGCCCCTCTGAGCCTACTTTGTTCCATCATTCAATAATCCACTTAGTGGCCAGGCGCGGTGGCTCATACCTGTAATCCCAGCACTTCGGGAGGCCAAAGGGGGTGGATCATCTGAGGTCAGGAGTTCGAGACCAACCTGACCAATATGGCAAAATCCTGTCTCTATTAAAAGTACAAAATTAGCTGGGCATGGTGGTGGATGCCTACTCAGGAGGCTGAGGCAGGAGAATCGCTTGAACCCAGGAGGCGGAGGTTGCAGTGAGCTGAGATCACACCATTGCACTCCAGCCTGGACAACAAGAGTGAAAATCCACCTCAAAATAATAATATTAATAATCCACTTAGTCAATAAATAGGTCAGGCACCTACATGCTCTGTTATTTTACTTAAAAGCTCATAACATCCCTGCTAAGATGCTGTGGACACCCTCACTCGGCAGAACAAACTGAAGCCAGGTTAAAGGACATGCCAGGGCCAGCGCCATCACTGGGTCTGAGCCCAGCCTCCTGGTTGCAAGGCCTGTCTCACTGATGACTGGTGTGCCTGAGGGACATGGGAAATGACGCGAGTCCCGGCTCCCAGGGAGGCCGGCAGTCAGGAGTGTTTGGATTCGTGAAGCACAGAGCAGACCCCCACCTCCTGAAAGCTGGCCCAAGCCTCCCCTCTAGTTGCTGTGATTTGGGGTGCTGAGGCATCCTCACTTTTGCCCTGAAAAGCTTGGTGGACTGGGCACAGTGGTTCACGCCTATAATCCCGGCACTTTGAGAGGCCAAGATGGGAGGATCACTCGAGGCCAAGAGTTCGGGACCAGCCTGGGCAACATAATGAGACCCTGTCTCTACAAAAATTTAAAAATTAGCCGGGCATGATGGTACACACCTACAGTCTCAGCTACTTGGAAGGCTGAAAGTGGCAGAATGGCTTGAACCCAGGAGGTCAAGGCTATAGTGAATCATGATTGTGCCTGAGCAACAGAACAAGACCTTGTCTTTTAAAAAAAATAAAAAATCGTGGCAGATATAGGTGATGGAGGGCCATATGAGCTCCTGGCTGAACCCCAGAGGTGGAGCTGGAGCGGGGCTCAGGTGGAGGACCTGGTCAAAAGTGTGTCCCCCCAACTCTGGGCTTTTGGTATTTTTATGGAAACACTTCCTGAACAAATATATGATTCTAGTCCCATGGGATGCTGCATAAGGGAATAAAAATGGAGATGGAACGTATCTGGGCTGCAGAGATTACATTAAACAGGATGGCGAGCGGTCTCTTTTCTTTAGATGCTGATGGACCCTGTGGCTACTCAGTAGACACAGACAGTAGTGGCTTTTCTCGAACTTACTGAGCCACGGAGCCCTTCTCCCTGAGAACAGCAGGCAGGGCCGTGCTCTGAGAAACACAGCATGGGCAATGTGGCTGTATGGGCTGGGGGAGTGTTTCAGCCTAACCTCAAGGAGTGAGGCCCCTTCCCAGGGTCCCGGGGCCCAGGCCACGGCCGCTGCTTCTTCCCCATGTCCTCCAGTGCCCTCAGTGGGCCCTACGCCTGGTGGCCCCTGCAGTCCCCACTTGTGCCTCCCACAGGCGTCAGCAAGATCGTGACAGTGGACGTGAAGGGGAACAGCCCCCTGTGGCTGAAGGTGAAGGACCTGGCGGAGGGGGTGACCTACAGGTTCCGCATCAGAGCCAAGACCTTCACCTACGGGCCGGAGATCGAAGCTAACGTCACCACAGGCCCCGGAGAAGGTAGGAGAGCAATTGGCCAGGCATGTCCTCCACACAGCGGTTCAGCCCCCTCAGTCGGAAGGGGCCCCCGGTGTTAAGAGCTGTGCTGGACCCTGGAAACAGAGCGGAGGACAGAGCTCACGCTTTCCCCTGGTGCCCAGTGACCACTCCCTCCGCTCCCTCCTCCTGGATTCCGCACTTTGATTAATGGCATCAGTGTCCTTGGGTTCCTCAAGCCACAAACCCTGAAGCAGCTCCCCCTCCTCTCCCACTTAGGCCCAGTGCACAGGCCTGGCCCCCCTCCCCTCCCACTTAGGCCCAGCCCACAGGCCTGGCCTGGCCACTGCGCCTGCTCCGTTTTTTCTCTCCCCACTAATTGCGCGGCCTCCTTCACTTCCGTCCTGGAAGGATGCAGCCTGGCAGGTGCCCCTACCTTTCACCCAGCCAGAGCCATCTTCCCACGCCCCTGAACCACCCCTACCCTCCAGGCAGCGGTTCTCAGAGCAGGGCACACTAAAACGCACATTCCCAGGGTGGATGCTTGGAGGGGTTGATTTCCTGGGGCTGAGATGGGACCTGGCAATCTGCACTTACACAAAAGCCCCTGGAGGCTGTGACAAAGTGGCACCTTGAGAAACACCAGATGGAGCAGGTCACCTATTCACAGCCAGGGCCCTGCCTCCCCCACCTCACCACCCAACCCCTCCGCAGAATGCCCTTTTGTGTGTAACTGTCCCCCTACCGCACCACCCCCTCCCACCCCAGGAAGTCTTCCTTCATCTTCTGTATTGTTCTGTTGTTGTTGTTTTGGTGTTTTTGTTTGTTTGTTTTGAGACAGAGTCTCACTCTGTCATCCAGGCTGGAGTGTAGTGGTGCAATCTTGGCTCACTGCAACCTCCACCTCCCAGGTTCAAGCAATTCTCAATCTTCAGCCTCCCAAGTAGCTGGGATTACAGGTGATTTCCACCACGACCAGCTAATTTTTGTATTTTCAGTAGGGACCGGGTTTGGCCAGGCTGGTCTCCAACTCCTGACCTCAAGTGATCCACCTGCCTCAGTCTCCTAAAGTGCTGGGATTACAGGCATGAGCCACCGCACCCAATCGTCTCCTTTAAATGTCCTCTTCACCTCCCTTTCCCTCCCACCCCTCCTCCCCCAAGGCATTTGCCATGGTCAAGGTTTAGCCCTCCAAAGTCCCTGTTACCGATCAGTGTGGACTGTCCTGTCCTGAACACAAAAGCCACCTCCCAGGCCACTCTGCTGCCTCCCTCCCTAAGAAGGGGTACAGCCCATCCCGGACTTCCCCTAAAATCCCATCTCCTCCTCTGCCTGCCCTTTCAGCCAGGAGTGGCGAAGGCGTCCCCTCCCCAGGGGCCTGATTAGCCTGACTGAGGAGGGGAGCCAGGCCTGGGAGGCCAGCCCGTTCTGGTCTGTCACCTGCCCTACAGGCCGTCTTACCCTAATGGCTCAGGCTGGCTACGCTTCACTTTTTCTTTCTGGCCAGTCACTTTCTATTCCCCACAGTCTGGTTCTGCAAAGAAGCCCTGGGCTCTAGGGCAAACTCAGGACAAAGCCTGCAGGAGGGCCCAGGAGCCACCCAGCCGCTGTCCTTCATCTACCCCCAGCTCCGCCCCACACTGCCTCTCACCGGAGCCAGCTTCCTGGGAAACAAGTAGGAGAGAGAGCTGGCAGGCAACTGAGGACCAAGCGTTGGCAGTGGCCTGGGGACAGGAGAGGCCTGTGCGAAGGACAGGTTATTCTATCCTGAGGCTTGAAGTGTCCCAGGTGGGAGGTGGGGAGGTGGAAGGAGAGAAAGGGCAGAGGGTACAGAGAAGGTAGTGGAGGGCACTCTGAGAAAGACAGAACCAGCAGGGCACAGTGCTTCACGCCTGTAATCCCAGCATTTTGGGGGGTCAAGGCAGGTGGATTGCCTGAGCCCAGGAGTTCAAGACCAGCCTGGGCAGCACAGCAAACCCCCTCTCTACAAAAACAAAATTATCCAGGCGTGCCGGTGAATACGTGAAGTCCCAGCTACTCAGGAGGCTGTGGTGGGAGGATCGTTTGAGCCCAGGAGGTGGAGGCTGCAGTGAGCTGTGATCGTGCCACTGCACTCCAGCCTGGGCAACAGAGTGAGAACATGTCTCAAAAAAAGAAATAAAGAAGCCATCCTCCCCACATGGTGTGGGTGCAAGGCGGGGTCTGCAGTGGGGGAACATGCAGCCAGGCAGTGGTTGGACTCGCTGGAAGCTCCTGGCCCCAGAGAACGTACGGGCTCCATCCTCAGGCCTGAGCACTGTCCTGTGCGGGATAAGAGTACAGGGTCCTAGGGGCTGCCTGCCCTACCACACTCTCTCAGGCGTGTCCATCCCACCTGACTCTGCCCTTCGGCTGCGGAAGCCTGCTCCTTAGGGAAGGAAGGAAATGGTGCCCTCTAAGGCCGTGGGGTGGGCATAGGGGCCGGGCGGGGCTGCCAGGCTATGTGAGCGATGGAGTGGGCATAGGGGCCGGGTGGGGCTGCCAGGCTATGTGAGCGATGGAGTGGGCATAGGGGTTGGGCGGGGCTGCCAGGCTGTGTGAGCAATGGAGTGGGCATAGGGGCTGGGCGGGGCTGCCAGGCTGTGTGAGCGGGTCCCTGGCCTCCTGTCTGGCTTGCTGGCTCTCCAGGGCCCTGGGGGAGCATCAGTGTGAGGCTAGACTCTGCTCTCTTCCTGGCAGGCATCCACAGAGACCCCCCTCACCAACAAACCAGGTGGCCACCCACTCATGCACTGGTTCCCTCCCTCATCCCCTAAGCACAGAGGAAGCACCTACTGTGTGCCCAGCTCTGGGGGTACAGAGCCCCACCTTTGATGGGGAACAGGATTGGAGGTGACAGTATGTGGGATCAGGATTCTGGATGGGCACCCCCAAGAGAAGGGGCTCAGCGCCCCTTGTAGACAGACACCTGGCTCCTCTCACTGCAGAAGTCACTTCCTCTCATCTGCTCCAGCTCCTAGGGCCGGCTCCCTGACTGGCCCACATCCCAGCCTGCTCCTGACGTACCTTCATGCCAGGAGAGTTGCAAGGGGCCCGGTCCTTCCTCCCTCCTCCTAGCAGCAGAGGCTGCAAGGCCTCCTGGGGCATGAACCCCCTCTCCCTTTGTCTAACCTGATAGCAAATGCAGTTGAGGTTGGGGGATTTCAGGAGGGAGGGCGGACATCATATCACTTACTAGGAGGGAGAAATTGTGGACTCTTCAGCCCCATTCTGACCAGCCCCCTCCTCTCATGGGCCCACTCTGCCATCATCGCACCCACCTCTATTCCGCCCCCCTGCTTCCTGCCCCTGATCCAGGACACAGCCTTCAAGCCTTACCTTCCAAAAGGCCCTTACAGGGGTGGAAACTGAGGTACTAGAAGGCTATGTGAATTGATCAAAATCACCCATCTAACACGTTCTGGGCTGGAACCCAGGTCTCCTGACTGTACTCTGGGGACCTTTCTGGACCATTCCATTTGTTTTCTGCCCTGGGATTTGGAGTGTGGAGCAAAGAGGTGGCCTAGAGGGGACAACAGTCCATCCTGGCAGGCCCAGCCTGAGAGGCACTCTCAGGCCTCGACATTTGCAGGGCTTCCTGGCGGCTCTCTGTCCAGGGTTGGTTTTGTCACCCAGCGCTCCTCCTCGAGCCCAGGGTGATGGGCTGGGTGGCTGTTCTGGGTTCTCTACATCCCTTGCCTCTGTGTGCTGTCTGCAGGTGCCCCAGGACCGCCTGGCGTGCCCATCATCGTGCGGTACAGCTCCGCCATCGCCATCCACTGGTCCAGCGGAGACCCAGGCAAAGGGCCCATCACCCGCTACGTCATCGAGGCCAGGCCTTCAGGTGCGCCCCGCCCTGCTGGGCTGAGACCCCACGGCTCACTGTCTCCCTCCTTCCCGGGTCCCTCCACCTGGGGCACGTGCGTCTGTCGTCCGCCTGAGAAGGCGCCTGTGCTACAGGTGAAGTCACCTGGCCCTGTTGAGGAGTGGGAAACCAGGTGGGGTGCTCCTAGAGCTGGACTCCTGGCTAAGTAACCCCCAGGAGGCCCCCAGAGAATGGCTCTTAGTGCTAGCTGAGGACCAGCTTGGGTTGAGGATTGCTCAGGAAGCCAGAAGCCCGAGCACGTGGCACACGTGGCTCACACACCGAATCCTCCACACGACCCCACTGATGGGTGCCCCCTAACTAAGAAGACCCCAGCTGCCTCTCAAAGCCCTGTCTCTGCCATCATGGCTGTCTCGGTGGCTGCTGTAATCGTACCAGCCTCTCCTGTCAAGCCTGAAATTGAATCACAAGAACTTCCAAAGCCATCAGATGAGTGACAGATAAGTCACTCCAGGGGGCTGCTCTCCACTGCTCCAGTTTCACCCATCCTGACACCCGCTTGCTGGGCTCTGCTTACTCGCAGGAGCTCGCAGCCACTGCCAGCTCCCTGCGTTGCTAGGTTTCCAAGTTAATCAGAGGTGCCAGAGTCAGCAAGAACAGGAGGCCTGTTCTCTGTATCCCATGGATCCACGATTAGGTGATTAAAATTGAGAAGGAAAACAAGGCTTTGTTGCTCTAGCCCAAATAGCAAATGACAATCATAATGGGACGTCACCAGGCATCTCGGTAGCTAATACTTCTGATGGGGAATATGGAAACATCCCAGTGACAAATTGTTAATACTTTGAGGTAGCTAGGCACTAATCATCCCAATAGCAAAGAGTTAATAATTCCAGTAGTTCCTGGAAGCCACTAGCACCGCTCCTGCCTTAATCACATGCTAAGAATCGCAGTTGCATGTAGCGAATACATCTAGCTGCTCAGATCTGCTGCGTGACCAGAGGATGCACGCAGGGCTGGCTTTCTCCCCACTCCAGATGGTCCCTGCCTGGCCCTCTGGTGCCGGCTGCTGAATTGGCCAGGAGACCACTACGTGCTTCTCCCAACCAGGGCCTGCACCTGTTTATTCCACCCAAGTTGGCCAGCTGGGGTGCCAGGCTATGGAATGTTGGCCCCTGACTCTGGCCCTGTTGATTCTCCAGTGTTTCCTGGGAGGCCCAGCGTGAGACTCTGGTGTTCCAAGTTTGAGGGCTGTGACTTGGTCCACACTGGTGGAATCAAGCCCTGAGCATAAAAGTAAGGACCAAGCCAGGGCCCTGTGAGAAACCAGGACTTGGAGCAGGGCCAGGGCCAGAGAGCAGAGGACAGGATCAGTAACCAGGCAAGGGGAGGAGGGAGGAGAGGGGGCAAGGGGCGTGGTGGCCTGTCCCTAAGGCTGTTTGAGAGCAGGCTGCTGTTATGGGGTGAACATCTCTCCCCTCAATGCCCCCGTTCCTTCTTCTGTGCTTCCCTTCTCATCCTCAGGATGGCATAGCCCTTGTCCTACACTTGCCCCTGAATTGCTTGTGCTTCGGGCTAGGCAAGATAAACTAAATACACCCTCTTTCTACAAGCCAGGAGCTGCCAGGCGCTGCAGACCCAGGGAGGGGTTCGCTGAGGGATTTACAGCCCCAGGAGCCTGTCCTGCACATCAGCCAACTCCTGGGCTGGTGGCTGGAGCCGCAGCGTGACATTCCAGCAGCTTCTGGCCTGGCCTGGTTGCCCCAGCCCCACCCTTTGTCCCTGTGTGGGGTGGAACAAGGGGGTTAAACAGCAGACAGGAGATCCCAGCTTCTGGAAGGCAGGAGCAGAGGCTTCAACGATCCCAGCCCATCCAGCAAACACAGGTCCAACTCCTGACTGCATTGAGCAGGGAAGTTCGGTGCCAGAAATGAGGTGGCCCCAGGCAGTGACGCCAGCTCTGCTGCTGACAGCGCGGGGCTTTGGGAAGATGAGTGAAGCTTCCTCCAGGCCTTGGTGTCCTCATCTGTAAAATAGGGACAGCAGTTCCTCCCTCTTGCCATTGCTATGGATTTGAAAAGGAAAGCATGTAGACCCAGGATGCTTGACAGAGGCGTAAGTGTCAGCTGTTGTCACCGTCATCATCATTATGACATCATTCAAAGATGAGTGAGAGAATTCAGAGGCATGTGAGGAAAATGGATTTGCACCCTAGTACTAAAATTTCAAGGCATGAAGTTCTGAAACTGGGCACCTCATGCTATGAAAAGGCCAGGGAAGAAAGTTTCCATTTATTTATTCAACAAATGGTGAGAAGGTGTCTGTGCTGGGTGCTGGGCTAAGGAAGACTTAAGATGAATTAGTCATGATCCTTGCTCTTGAGGGATTTCACAGCCAGCAAAGGGGAAAGAGAGAAAGAAACATATTAAACGAAAAGATGGGCCAGGCATGGTGGCTCACACCTGTAATCCCAGCACTTTGGGAGGCCAAGGCAGGAAGATCACAAGGTCAGGAGATCAAGACCATCCTGGCCAACATGGTGAAACCCCATCTCTACTAAAAATAAAAAAATAAAAAAAAATTAGCTGGGTGTGGTGGCACGTGCTTGTAATCTGAGCTACTCGGGAGGCTGAGGCAGGAGAATCGCTTGAACCCGGAAGTCGGAGGTTGCAGTGAGCCGAGATCGTGCCACAGCACTCCAGCCTGAGTGACAGAGCGAGACTCCATCTCCAAATAAATAAATAAATAAGTTAGCCAGGCGTGGTGGCAGGTGCCTATAATCCCAGCTACTCAAGAGGCTGAGGTAGGAGAATCTCTTGAATGGAAGGCAGAGCTTGCAGTGAGCCAAGATTGTGTCATTGCACTCCAGCTTGGGCGACAGAGCGAGACTCCGTCTCAAAAAAAAAAAAAAAAAAAAGATGGAGTCGTAGCAGGCAGAGGCTCAAAAACAAGACCAACAATGAGGCTGAGGTTTGGAACCCTGGAGCCTTCTGTAAGGACACCTCTGATGCAGCCTGGGTCCCCATGGCCTTCCCCAAATTGGAAGGATCCACACTGGAAGTGGCGAGGCAGCCCCCTCATCAGGTCCCACCACTGGGTCCAAAATTCAGACAGGACGCCAGAGCATGGAGGCGCCTCTACTGCAGTGCTCAACTTACACGACTGGGTCTGTGAGAAAGTATGGTGAGGAAAACAAATAAAATCATCATCTCTAGGGAAGGGCGGCCCCGAGCTGGGCACACCTCTGGCGGGAGAGCAGCTTCCACCAGAGGGTGCGGAAGCAGAACGGCGAGATTGGCCACTGGGCGACCTGCCTGGAGCAGGCCAGACAGAGAGGACCTGCGAGCTGGGCCTCGCTGATGTCCTTCTACCATGAAGAGCGGTCTGACCAGGCCCAAGGTGACTTGGATACTTTGGTTTCCAAATCAGCCCCGCACTGCCACCAGCAGGAAGATACACCTCTCTCGGGGCCAGGCTGACCCCATCGGCCCCACCCAGAGCGTGCAGCCAGGGCCCCTCCTGCCCTCCCCACCAACATGATGGATGCCCCAGGGCTATGGCACAGGCTTGCCTCTTCCCTGACCCAGGCAGCACCCACACCGCTCCGATTAAACAGCATGAAGGTGAATGCTATCCCACGAGGGCAAGGCCCAGAGAGCCACGGATAAAGAGCGGAAGGGGATCTGAAGGAAGCTCAGGTGCAAAGGACAGAGGTGGCTGAGGCCAACACGGGGTGAACAGACAGGGGACCCCTGGGGTGCCCGCAGTCCCTCTTTCTCTTCTCTGCTCCTAAGAAAGAAGGTGACTGAAGAGGAGCTCGCCAGATCCAGGCAACTTGATTAAACCCACTCGGGAAACCCAAATATTTCCTGTTGGCTGAGCCTGGTGGCTCACACCTGTAATCCCAGCACTTTGAGAGGCTGAGGTGGGAGGATCGCTTGAGCCCGGGAGGTTGGGGCTGCAGTGAGCCGAGAGCACACCACTGCACTCCAGCCTCTGCAACAGAGTGAGACCCTGTCTCAAAATAATTTTTTTAAAACCAAATCTTTCCTGCAGCTGTTATTTAAAAGAAACGAAAAAGACTGAGTGTGGTAGCTCACACCTGTAATCCTAACACTTTGGGAGGCCAAGGCGGGCCTTGGCCTTCTGAAGTCAGAAGTTCAAGACCAGCCTGGCCAACATGATGAAACCCCGTCTCTACTAAAAAATACAAAATTTAGCTGGATGTGGTGGAGTAAGCCTGTAATCCCAGCTACCCGGGAGGCTGAGGTAGGAAAATAGCTTGAACCTGGGAGGTGGAGGTTGCAGAAGCTCCGCCTCCCGGGTTCACGCCATTCTCCTGCCTCAGCCTCCCGAGTAGCTGGGACTACAGGCGCCCGCCACCTCGCCCGGCTAGTTTTTTGTATTTTTTAGTAGAGATGGGGTTTCACCATGTTAGCCAGGATGGTCTCGATCTCCTGACCTCGTGATCCACCCGTCTCGGCCTCCCAAAGTGCTGGGATTACAGGCTTGAGCCACCGCGCCCGGCCGGCTCACACCTTTAATCCCAGCACTTTGGGAGGCCGAAGCGGATGGGTCACCTGAGGTCGAGAGTTCGAGACCAGCCTGACCAACATTGAGAAACCCCATCTCTACTAAAAATACAAAATTAGCCAGGCATGGGGGACTCGGGAGGCTGAGGCTGGAGAATCCCTTGAACTCGGGAGGCAGAGGTTACGATGAGCCGAGATCATGCCATTGCACTCCAGCCTGGGCGACAAGAGCGAAACTCTGTCTCAAAAAAAAAAAAAGAAAAAAAAAAAAACACTCTTACTTTTGTCTCCTGCCACCACCACTGTGTATGTTTTGAATTAGGAAAGGGGGTTAGAAAAACAGGGCCTAGTTAAGTAAAGAAGAGGGTATTCCCATATGGTAATATCTTAGGTAGTCACTTAAAATCATGTTTCCAACCGTTTTTAATGATGTGGAAGACAGAATCCGTAGTGTTCTGCCTGCACAAGTGCTAACTTGTTGAGCCTGTTTCTCTGGACGGTGGTACTGTTATTGGTTGTGACAGTACTTTCTGCACAGTACATATCTTTTAATGTACAGATATTTTAATAAAAAGAATAAAAGAGATGCTCCAAAAGGTGTCTTTTTTTTTTTTTTTTTTTTTTTTTTCTGAGACTGAGTCTTGTTCTGTTGCCCAGGCTGGAATGTGGTGGCGTGATCTCAGCTCACTGCAACTTCCATCTCCCAGGTTCAAGCGATTCCCCTGCCTCAGCCTCCCCAGTAGCTGGGATTACAGGCCTGTGCCACCACACCAAGCTAATTTTTGTATTTTTAGTAGAGACAAGGTTTCGCCATGTTGGCCAGGCTGGTCTCGAACTGCTAACCTCAGGTGATCCACCCGCCTTGGCCTCTCAAAGTGCTGGAATTACAGGCGTGAGCCACCGCGCTTCGTCCAAAAGGTGTCTTTTTCAGAAACTTCAAGGGAGGACCAAGGCCTGCGATTCCGTGTAGAACAAGACGGAACCAACAGGCCCAGCCCTCAGGGAACATAGGACGGGGCTGGGAGCGGGATTTGGGGTTCCCCCTCATCTCCCAGGGCCTCCCTCTCTGTGCTCCTGCAGACGAGGGACTATGGGACATCCTCATCAAAGACATCCCCAAGGAGGTGAGCTCCTACACGTTCAGCATGGACATCCTGAAACCGGGCGTGAGCTATGACTTCCGGGTCATCGCGGTCAACGACTACGGCTTCGGCACCCCCAGCAGCCCCTCCCAGTCTGTGCCAGGTACCAGCCTGGGGGCTGAGGGAGTAGGGGAGCCCCACAGCAGAGCCTGCAGGCTGACGCGGGGCAGGGGGGAAGGAGGAGACGCATCAGGGCACCAGGAGCATGTGGCGGGAACCAAAACGCATTGTCCCCTTGGGGCTGTGAAGAGGCAAGTCCTGGTGCCCAGGCCTGGGTCAGCCCTCAAGGCCAGAGGACGCTAGGGGCCTTGATCTTGGGGCTCCCTTTTAAGGACCCCAGAAGCCCCGGGTAGGGGCAGAGCAGAGGGCCCAAGATGCAAACTTCCATGCGCTCATCACCCAGGACGTTCAGGGGCTCCAGGCCATAACTGTCTTTCCATGGAAACCTCCAGCCCCAGTGTGGCAGGGTCAGCAGCTGCAGAGCAGTAGTGACACAGGCGGGCCTTAGGCCTGACTGGGCAGTACCCGGGTGCAGCAGGGTCACCACCCCTCCCGTTTTCCTCCCCTCATTCTTCCTGTCTGGCATGTCTTAGAGCGCACAAAGGGCTCTGCTCTCTAAACCCATGACCCAAAATGTTATCGCTAAGCACTCTGAATACAAAAGCCCCTTCCCGCAAACAGAAGCACAACTCAAAGGAACCCAGCCTCCTCCCCGTGCCACACATTGCCCACACTGAGAGAACGAAATCTTTTACCCGCATTGGTAAAACCAGATCCTGGGACAGAAGTGCCTCAAGGCTGAAACAGAGAGCCCACCCCTTGTCCACACAGCATGAGTAGTCCTGGCTGGGTGCAGAAAGCACAGTCTAGGGGTTTTGAAAGAAGGGAGCGCTTCCTGGAAGAGATATCTTAAAGACCCTCTCACCATGCTCTGGATCGTGTAAATCTTTCACCTTTTACTAAAGAACCCCTGTGTCCATCCTCCCGGTTCCCGCTGCCTTCTGTCACCTGCAAAAATTTCACTCCAAACTGAACCTCAGGAAAAGCTCTTTCAGCCTCCTGCAGGCCAGAGAAGCACCTTTCCCCATGAGATTGAGGTCTGCTTATCAAGATAGCCCCTAGACAAGCACAAAACAAAAAAAGAAAAGGGGCCGGGAATGGTGGCTCATGTCTGTAATCCCAGCACTGTGGGAGGCCGAGGCAGGTGGATCACCTGAGGTCAGGAGTTCGAGACCAGCCTGGCCAACATGGTGAAACCCCGTCTCTACTAAAAATACAAAAATTAGCCGGATGTGGTGGCAGGCGCCTGTAATCAGTTACTCGGGAGGCTGAGGTAGGAAAATTGCTTGAACCCAGGAGGTGGAGGTTGCAGTGAGCTAAGATCATGCCATTGCACTGCAGCGTGGGAAACAAGAGTGAAACTCCGTCTCGAAAAAAAAAGGAAAAGTAGCCAACCCACTGCCACTCTCCCCTCCTATGTCCCTGGCAGACATCACTAATCAATCTTAGCACTCTTTCCTGTTGAGCCAGGTAGCCACCTCAGAACTCATCTGACATCACCCCTCCAGGGAGCACTTTACCGACTGATCAGAGTGGGTACTTGAGGTGAAACTATCCTTACAGAGGTTCTCCCTCATTCAGAGGGCACAGACCCTGCCTTCCCATAGATTGTGAGCATTTGGTAGGGTCCCAACCGGAGCAGGAGATTTGGAGGGAGGAGGGGGCTGAGCACCCTATATACCTGACTCCATCCATGCTCCAGCCCAGAAAGCCAACCCCTTCTACGAGGAGTGGTGGTTCTTGGTGGTCATCGCCCTGGTCGGCCTCATCTTCATTCTGCTTCTGGTCTTCGTGCTCATCATCCGGGGCCAGAGCAAGAAGTACGCCAAGAAGACAGACTCGGGTGAGTAAGCTGGCACCAGCCGTGCTGGCTGGACTTGACTTTTACATATCTCCCTTTTGGCCAGGACAGGGGTGATCAGGTCCCTCTCCTGGCAGCACCTCTGCTCTGGTGGGTGGGGAAGCCTGGGGTTTCTACACACAATCTCAACCTCTTATGTTGGTCTCAACTCTACCAAGAGAAAGGGGGGATAACCCAGCCAGGTGGGAAGTGGTATGGGAGAGGGGAGGCCACAGTCCAAAGGGTGTCAATCTCCCCGACTTCAGGGAACAGTGCCAAGTCTGGAGCCCTAGGCCACAGCGAGATGATGAGCTTAGATGAAAGCAGCTTCCCTGCCCTGGAACTCAACAACAGGCGGCTCTCCGTCAAGAATTCTTTCTGCCGAAAGAACGGCCTGTACACCAGGTACTGGGCCCTCTGCGGGGGTGGGGGGCCAGGCCCAGCAGTGCCCAGGTCGGGAGAATGCTGGGGAGGGCCATAGAGCAGGCAGTGCTTACCTGGCCATACCTTGTCCTGGGAAACACCATTCAAGCCCCAGGGCTGGGAATGGTCAGCAGAAAGACCGGTGAGGCCCCAGCAGGACAACAAGGGGCCTGTCCCAGTCCCTACCATGCCCAGTCACAACCTGGGGGTGAGGGCGCACTGGGGAGAAGTTTACAAGGAGGTAGCTACTAAGAGTTCCTGACAGTGACAGCAGAATGCAAATAACTGGCAAAATGTTGCAAACCAACCTACTGCTGTTCGGAGCCAACTGCCAGGGAAACGGCCCTGGAGATCGTCGATTGCCCCAAAGGCAAGACAGGCCCAGCCAATGCAGACCGAGCAAACACACCTTAGCGAAGGACGCCTGAGCACCCCCATTATCGCTGTGTCCTACCGTCTTCCTCCCCATCTGGGAAACCCTCTCCCCCGGTCCTTATTTCTACCTATTAAAGGACAACCTCCTATCCCCATCAGCCTCAAAGGGCAGCATCTGAAAGCAGCCCATGAGGACAGGACCAGGCTGGTGGCGTGAGTACAGCTGCTGTTTTCTCCCGACTTCTTTCTAACCCCAGCCCCTCCTAGTCCCTACTTCTTATGGCCACTGGGCTGCCCATTTGCAAGGGCACAAGCAGCTGCTAGGGCCCACCTGACCCTCCCCTGATGTGTGGTGGTTTTCTGTTCCCCTGAGCTCAAGAAAGACTGGGCCAGAGGGCTCCTGTCTCCGGCCTCAGCCCTATTGGCATTCCCAGCTCACTGGAGGCGGCAGTCAGGAGGAGTCCAGCCTCACTCAGGAGCTCACAAAGCTTCCCTCTGTCTCTGTCTTAGAGGGACGAAGCTACGTGTGTGTTCATCTAGAGGATGGAGGGAGGGGCTCCCAAAGCCGAGCTCTTATCCTCTGCCAAATCCAGCCTTCCAAAGAAAGAGCTGTTTGAGGCCCCCACAGCAGGCCCAGCCAGGCTGGCTCCGGGGCCCTGCCACATGTAACAAGGGGGCATTTCACACATGGCCTCACCTTCGCCTGCCCTTCCCAGCCTCTCCTACCCACAGTGCACACACATCCAGGCCACTGTGTGCCCCCAAAGCCACTGGGTGTACACAAAAACCCCATTTGCACCAAAGCAACCCCAGGATGTGGGGTCCTGAACCCAGCCACGGTGACATCCCCCCTACATTCACCCTGCATGTTGCCGTGACAGCATTAGCCTGGTACCCCATTTTTCCCTCTTTGCCCTCCTCCAGGTTCCTATCTCCCAGGCCCAGGCCCCTGGAAGGCAGACCCGGGAAGGAGGAGGAGCACAGGGTGGCGGGGATCCATGCCCCCCAGGCCCCGCTGTGGTCTCCCTAGGCCAGGGGAGGCTGCTCTGAGTGAGTGCACCTCTCAGCCCCACTCCCCACTCTCTCTAGGTCTCCCCCCAGGCCCAGCCCGGGCAGCCTGCACTACTCGGATGAGGATGTCACCAAGTACAACGACCTCATCCCTGCAGAGAGCAGCAGCCTGACCGAGAAGCCCTCAGAAATCTCCGACTCTCAGGTGAGGGCAGGAGGGCCAGGTGTCCTGCGGAGGGGAGGGAGCAGCGCCTCCCAGAGTGGGATGGTGAAGGTAGATGGGCTTTCTTCCTTTCCTTCATGGGGCAGTAAAGACTAAAGGGCCCAAGAAATCACCCTGAAGTCATATATGGGCCATTTGTCCCCTCCCAAGTTCTGCTCAAAGTTTGCAGCCAGTGCTAATGGGGTCCCGGGAACCTTGATCATAGGGGGTCCCCCGAAGATCATGGCCCTCTCTACTTTCAGGGGTCGCCCCACAGGCTCAGTTGCTCATTAGGTCTGGCCTGCAAGGGAGCATGCTGAAGGTGTGGAGAGGGAGACTCTGGGGAGAAGGTTGACACACAGCCCTGCATTCCAGGCCAGAGACCTGGAAAAATGCTCAGCTTCACTACTCATGGATCAAAGCAAGCTTCAGAAACAGAGGGCTGGGTGTCCTGGAGCCCCGAGGATGAGACGCAGTGTAGACCAGGGAGATATTAAGCTTTGGAGCTTTGGACCTGAGTGTGAATCCTGGCTTTGCTGCCCGTGACCTGGGATGTCCTGGATGTGCCAAGTAACCTTTCTAAGCCTCAGTTCCCCATCTGTGGAACAGGCAGGGGTGATAATAGGCTCTGTCCTGAGGCCATGGGGAGGATCTGCTGAGATTAGACACAGACAAACTCAGCATAGAGCCAGGCACACGGCAACCATTCTGTAAATGTCAGCTTTTATATCAAGAGGGGGGTCAGTGCCTCTGGAAGACACCGAGCTTCAGAGGGCAGACATTAGGTGGGTCACGCAGGGACACCGTGTCCCAGGCTTGTGGGGGAGGGGCTGTGTGTATTCCAACCATGCAGCCTGACAGCTTCCCACCCCCACCCTCTCTGCCTCAGCCAAGCCTAGTGGTTACTGAGGAAAGGGCCACGAAAGGCCACGAAAGGCCACTGCGTCCCACGCCCTGGACCTTTCTGCCCAGGCCTGGGAGAGGAAGTGAAGGAAGAGGTGCCAGCAGGGAGCTGGGCTGCTGGCTTTGCAGGAGGTGCCAGGAAGCCTGGGATCACGTGGTAGGCCCCGTGGGCTCAGGGCCTGTCACTCACTGCTGTTTTGTTCAGCTCCAGGGTTACTGATGGACTTGGCAGAGCCGAGAAGGCTGGACCTAACTCCCTGGCTCAAAGTTGGCAGGGACAGAGACCCCAACTTAGCATGGCTTACCCAGGGACTTATTGTGGGGCACAAAACCCATGTGATCCAAGTTATAAGATTTTTTTGTTGTTAAGACAGGGTCTTGCTCTGGAGTGCAAGTGGTGCAATCTCCGCTCACTGAGACCTCTACCTAGGGTTCAAGCAATTCTCCTTCCTCAGCCTCCCGAGTAGCTGGGATTACAGGCATGCGCCACCACCCCTGACTAATTTTTGTATTTTAGTAGAGATGGGGTTTCACCATGTTGGCCAGGCTGGTCTCGAATGCTTGACCTCAAGTGTTCCCCAGCCTCGGCCTCCCAAAGTGCTGGGATTACAGGCGTGAACCAGTGGGCCCAGCCCCACTATCCCAAAGTGCTGGGATTACAGGCGTGAACCAGTGCGCCCGGCCCCACTGTGGTCCTTATGAGGCTTCTAAAGAAGTCAGTGCTGCTGCCACTCAGCCAGGTGAGAAGCAACTCGGCTACCCATCAGCGTCTGCAATGCGGAGCCCCCACCATTGCGACCTTCAAGTGGGGGCTGATGGGGATGCCACTGGTCGTTCTCCTGCCTGTGACAGTTTGTGCAAAGGTACATCCCAGAGGATCAGCAGCTGCACAGGCCAGGGCCCCTCCGTTTCAGCCACCAGGAAAAATGACTGCCTCTCTTTTCAAGGGCACCCCTTCCCCCAGGTCTTTGTCGAGTGGGTTTTGCATATGCTGCCTGGTTTACATTCTGAGTCAGACCACCCAAAACTCACTCTCCAAAATTGGCGGAAATCTGCCCAGTCGTTTTCCTGTGATATGGTAATAAACAAAGCGTCAGTTTGACTTATAAACAAACACACATGATGCGATGTGAGAAAGGCTATAATTCAGCTGTGGGTGATGGGCTAGAGGAGAGAGGGGCTGGCTCTCCCGTAGAGGGCCCAGAGTGCAGGAGAAGGGGGCACCAGGCAGAGGGCAGGATGCATGCAAAGACTGGAGATTTAAAGGCCCCTGACCTGTTTGATGGAACTTTAACACCGCAGCATAGCTGGATGGCAACTGCATTTTCAAAAGAAGAGCCCAAGTCTGGTAGAAAAAAAAAAAAAATGTATATACTTAGCACACAAGTAAATCGCAATGAAAAAGAAATTCCAAGCCAATGGCACACACTGTCTAATCTTGATCTTTAGTTTTTGCAATATCATGGACAGCCCCTTCAAGTGCATTGCAATGAAATTAAGCACACTTTAAAAAGAAGATACACAGAGTGAATCTTTTTTTTTTTTTCTTTTTCTTTTTCTTTTTTTGAGACCAAGTTTCGCCCTCGCTGCCTAGGCTGGAGTGCGATGGCGCAATCTCAACTCACCTCAACCTCCACCTCCTGGGTTCAAGCAGTTCTCCTGCCTCAGCCTCCCAAGTAGCTGGGATTACACGTGTGTATCACCGTGCCCAGCTCATTTTGTATTTTTAGTAGAGATGGGGGTTTCACCATGTTGGTCAGGTTGGTCTAGAACTCCTGACCTCAAGTGATCCACCCACCTCGGCCTCACAAAATGCTGGGATCACAGGTGTCAGCCACCACACCCAGCCATGAATCATATTTTCTGTACCATTTATTAGGCACCGAATTATAATAGCAAACATTTATGAAGTGTTTAGTAGAAGCCAGGAAGGATTCTAAGGTTTGTTCGTGAATGACACCACTTAAGCTTCAGAGTCCTCTGGGAGGCACTGGTGGCATTAAGGCCATTTTCAAGTAAAGATGATGAAAAAGAGAGAGTTGGGAAGGCCCCCACCCCCTGACAACAAGCCCAAAATCCATCCCGCCCCCCATTCTCCCTATGACATCTGCCCTGCGTACCAGCACAGGTGAGACTCTGTGTGGCACCTGGGAGGAGTAAGTGCTGGGTTTGCTCTCTGTGAAGCTCATTCATTCATTCCTTGATGCATTTACTCAACAGCTATTTATTCTGTACTCCACAAAACAGAATCAGACGCTATATAGGAATGATGGCTACAGTAGTAGGCAAGACAGACTCTAATGAATGTTGTGTTATAATATGTTATGATTTATTAGGGAAGACCATATGTGTATAAATAACCACGGTTTCATTTCTCATTCAAACATTATGGAACCACAGTAACTTGAGGAAGAAAGTGGTGAACAAAAGTCTTTCTCTCTTTTTTTTTTTTTTGGAGACAACGTCTCGCTTTTGTCCCCCAGGCTGGAGTGCAATGGCGTAATCTCAGCTCACTGCAACCTCTGCCTCCTGGGTTCAAGCGATTCTCCTGCCTCAGCCCCCTGAATCGCTGGGATTACAGGCGCCTACCACCATGCCCAGCTAATTTTTGTATTTTTAGTAGAGACGGGGTTTCACCATGTTGGCCAGGCTGGTCTCGAACTCCTGACCTCAGGTGATCCGCCCACCTCGGCCTCCCAAAGTGCTGGGATTACAGGCGTGAGCCACACCACACCCGGCCAAGTCCTTCTGTTTCTTTCCTGCGGTGCAGAGGCAGATAAAGCACCAGAAGGAGACCACTTCCCCCGGAGGCTCAGAGAGGGCTGCCTGAAGGAGGTGGCATTTATTTGAGCTGGGCCTCAACGTGTGAACAGGACTGGGTCATGCATAGAAGGGAAGCGTGCAGGTTTGCAGCTGGCTGGAGCCGGATCGTGTTCTGCTATCACCCTTCTACTGAATGGCTCTGACCTTTTACCTGGGTTTGCCACTTTTCCATCAGATTGGGCCATGAGTCCAATAGGCTCAGCTGAGACCTCATTGGTTCTCCTTAGCCTGACTACAAATAGGCTCAGCTGAGACCTCGTTGGTTCTCCTTAGCCTGACTACAAATAGGCTCAGCTGAGACCTCGTTGGTTCTCCGTAGCCTGACTACAAATAGGCTCAGCTGAGACCTCGTTGGTTCTCCGTAGCCTGACTGCACCCCAGATCCTGGCAGCCCAAGCTTATGCCAAACAAGAAACACGCTGCAGGGCAGAGCCAGGCCGGGGAGAGACGTTCTGGGCGCCTGCTGTGTGCCAAGCCCTGTGCTTTGTATATTCTCATTTAACATCTAGCTGTCCTGCCATACGAGTGAAACCATCCCCATTTAACAGCTGGGGAAACTGAGGCTCAGAGAAGTCAAGTGGTATGCCCTTGGTCACAGAGCTCAGAAGTACAAGCAACTGGGATTCAAATCTAGAGCCAGCTTGCTTGGAGGGTCATGCCTACCGCAGCCTGGCCTCGTGCAGCTGCCCAGCACGGAGAGGAGATTGAAGGAAGGAGGTCTTCACTGCCTCCAGCCCCACCCCAGTGACCTCCCTTGAGCCTCCTGAACCACAGACATCTCTGACAGCTGGTTGCAGGGGGAGGGGCACACGTTGCTGTCACTTTATCTATAAGGGCACAGGTAGCACATATGACATTGCTTCTGAGCTGACATTTTTCAAAGGACATTCTTGGGAGATTTCCAGCTGTCTTAGCACAGGGAGCCCAGAGCCTCGACAAAATTGTGCCTCCAGGGACACAATTCTGAGGTTCTTCAGAGACACACGGAGACACATCACCCCTACCCCACCTCTAATCCAGAGGCTGCAGCCCCTGCAGAGAGACCCCGGCTGGCCCCCCAGGTAGAGGCATCCAGGGGACAGGCGGAATACCCTGCACAGGTGCGCTGCCGGCTTCAGGCTAGAATCAGTGCAGAGCCCTTGGGACCATGGATGAGAGAGGGGCTCCTGCTTCCAGTCTCCCACGGAGTTTCACAGGGTGACTTCTCTGTCATCTAGGGCAACACATTCCTCCCAGACTCCATGAGATTCAACAAGATAAGGGTCCCCTGCCTGACCCCAAGGTCTCAACACCTTCCCTAAGGCTGAGTCTGGTGCCAGATCCTTTGGGCTGGAGATGAACAAAAAATCAAAGGGGCTTTGCTTTGCTTCCTCTTTTCTCCGGGGTCCTGCCTCCTTCTGGTCCCCCCTCCCCACTCCCATCACCAGGCCTGGAGTCTGTGCTCCCCATCCCCAGACCCCAGTAATTGCTGATTGAGTGGCTTTGAGGAGCTATTAAGAGACCAAGAAGACGAAGCAGTCACTTGATTGCCTGGTGGCCTGGCAGGACGGCCCCTGAAAGGCCCCCTTTGTGCTGGGCCAGTCCCTGGGAAGCTGCATTCAATTACCGAGGCCCGTGAGAATTGAAAGCCGCAATAGGAGCCCCTGGTTTCCCCCTCGCTTTCTTCTCTTCTCGCCCTACCCCCACCCCGAAAAGAAACAGATGTTCAGGGAGATGGAGGCGGGAGCAGCAGTCGCTGATGCAAAGCCCTCCTGCTTGGGCTTTGGAGGGCGGAGCGGAGGAAGGGGAAGACCAGACTCTGGCCTGCCTGGCCCCTCCCGCAGCGCGAGCTCTGTTTGGCTCCCTGCTCTTCCTTCTGGTGCCTTCCATCCCCGAGATGCTGCCCATAGAGTGCCTGGGAGCAGTAAGCATTCGGCAGATAGTAGCTGGTAGGACGGGGATGGTCTAGATGAGTGGGCTTTGGGATCTGGGCCCCTAGGAGGGCCAGAGAACCCCACTCCCCACCTTACTTCCAGTCCAGACATACCCCTCTCTTGGAGTTGGGGGTTAGTGGGGAGCGGGCAGCTATCCTTCTTCTCCCATTCCAGCTGCCTGAGCACTGAGTTAGCCTCCCCGGCTTCCTGGCCCCTTCTAATCCCTGCCAGGGGGGCTTTGAGGCTTCTCACTCCATCTCTTCCTTTTCCCACCCAGGCCCACCCTCACTGTCCCCATTGATAATACCTTTTACAGCATTCTCTCCTGGGTTAGCTCATTTCACCCTGTGAACTATGGAACTCTACCCATTTTACAGACAAGGACACTGAGGCTGAGACAGCCTGCTGGTAAGGGCCAGAACTTCCCCATGCCACAAGCTCCTCTCCGCAGAGATTCTTTTCCACTGGTCCCACAGTCATCCTGGGGTTCCCTCCTCTGCAAGGCTGCGGCCTGGGGCTAGCCAAAATTCTAGAACCCCTGCAGATGATGCTAACAACTGTTCAAGTCAGTTAGTGGGTGGAGAGACCGAACCTGTAGGGAAAACTGGGGGACATCCCTGTCTGGTCCCCCACACTCACAGACCCTCACTGCTCCTGGGCAGGACAGACCCCCAGCCTCCTGCCTCACAGATCCGCGCTGCTCCAGGCCAGCCTCACTCGGCCTAGCGTTAGGTGCCCCTGCTGGGCATATGGAGTCTCCTGCCCTGCCTATACCCCCTCTTTGTTTTCCTGGGCCAGCAGCTGGGCTACGGTAGGCACAGAAAGGGGCTTGTATTCTGCTGCATTGCGTCATGGGGCAGACCGAGCCCAGGGACTTTCCATTGTCTTGGGCAGCCGTCTGTGCCTGCCAAGAGGATTGAGGTCCTGGCGGGGGAGTGTCTGCTGGGGGCGGTGGTAAGGAGAGTGGCTGGGGTTGTAGAGGGGTGAGGAGAGGGAGGGGAGGGGCCAGAGAACATAAATTAGCAGATGGACTAGGGAGTATTTAATTCCTGCTGGGAGTCGGGGTGGGGGGTTGTAGGGAAGCTCTTGTTCCCATCCTGTGGTCTCCAGGCAGGAGTGTAGGAGTTAAGAGGTGCGTGGGCTTTAGAAAAGCAGGCAGATTGGAGTTCAAGCCCGGCCGGATCACTTCCCCAGCAAAACCCTCACCCTTCCTGTACTTTATGTGCCCCTCAGTACCCAGGCAGCATCGGTGCTCAGGTAGCCATAGGAGCTACAGCACAGAGGTGTGAAAATTAAATCCAGTTACACACGTCAGCATTTCGGACTGTCTGGCAGAGTGCCTGATCCAGTGGCAGGGGTCGTTATAGTTCTGTTCGTTGTAGCTACGTCCCTCGAGATGTATCCCCATGTTATGAAGGACTCTGAGTTCCTGAGAACAAGCCGTGCATCTCATTTCCCAAAGCCCAGACCCTTGGGACAAAAGTCCCCACTCCATTTTCTTTACCTGTAAAGCAGGACACAGCTCCCCATCCCAAACTTGTTTGGATTGGGCTACCTGGGTTTTATGTTCTACTTGGGTTGCTGTGATTCACTAACTTCCCCCAGGCAGGGGCATTCACTGGGGAGGACTGAGGAGGCCTGGGTAGGGTCCTCTGAGCTGCAGTGCACGGAGCGTGTGCTGTACACTGAAATCGGAGCTTCTCTTCCAGAGAGTTCTGAGGGTGGACCCATCTGTTGTCTTATTAGCTCTCAGAACATGGCTGGGAGCTCAGGGTAGGGGAACGGGTACACAATGTTTTTAGCTCCACAATTCAGATTTCACTTTCCAACCGAGATGGATTCTTGTTTGGGGCTGATGTCCCCAGTAGATAGATGAAGCCCGTGCCTAGGCCATCAAAGTGTCGGAAAAAAAAGTCAGGAATAATTTAATATTTTTATCTTTAAAAAAAACAAAAAACAAAAAACTTCAGGTTGGGTGTAGTGTAATTATGCCCGTAATCCCAACACTTTGGGAGGCCGAGGCAGGAACATAGCTTGGGCCCACAAGTTTGAGACCAGCCTAGGCAACAAAGAGAGACCCCTGTCTCTAAAAAAACAAACAAACAAAACAGGCCAGCCACGGTAGCTTGCGCCTGTAATCCCAGAACTTTGGGAAGTCGAGATGGGCAGATCACCTGAGGTTGGGAGTTCGAGGCCCGCCTGACCAACATGGCGAAACCCCATCTCTACTAAAAATACAAAAATTAGCCAGGTGTGGTGGCGTGTGCCTGTAATCCTAGCTACTCAGGAGGCTGAAGCAGGAGAATCGCTTGAACCCCGGAGGCAGAGGTTGAGGTGAGCCAAGATCATGCCACTGCACTCAAGCCCGGACAACAAAAGCAAAACTCCATCTCAAAAATAGGCCGGGCGCGGTGGCTCAAGCCTGTAATCCAAGCACTTTGGGAGGCCGAGGCGGGTGGATCACGAGGTCAGGAGATCGAGACTATCCTGGCTAACATGGTGAAACCCCGTCTCTACTAAAAATACAAAAAACTAGCCGGGCGTGGTGGCGGGCGCCTGTAGTCTCAGCTACTTGGGAGGCTGAGGCGGGAGAATGGCGTGAACCCGGGAGGCGGAGCTTGCAGTGAGCCGAGATCACGCCACTGCACTCCAGCCTGGGAGACACAGCGAGACTCCGTCTCAAAAAAAAAAAAATAAAATAATAATAATAATAATAATAACAACGTTAAGGTTTTAATTACATGAAAATTCTGAACTTTTGTTTAGATTTTTCTCATGCTTAGTTTGTAACCAAGTGTTGTTTTTATGTTGGATCACACGTGGACAGGCACAGGCATTTTTTTACTGCCCGGAGCCTCTAAAGGTCTTAATCTGGCTCTGGCTTTGTACCCAGTCACAAAGTAAATCAGAAGCTGGACCAAGATGATAACTTAGTAGGTTGTGGTTGAACCTCAAAAACATGGCTCTGTGTCAGAGAAGCCAGACACAAAAGGCCACATATTATATGATCCCATTTCTATGAAAGTCCCAAATAAGTTAATCCCTGGAGACAGAAAACAGATTAGTAGTTGCCAGGGGCATGGATATAGGGAGTGCCCGGTGGGGGCAGAGATGGGGAGTGACTGCTTCCTGGGTACAGGGTTTTACTTTGGGGTGATGGAAATGATTCGGGGCTGGATAGAAGTGGTGGTTGCACAACATTGTGAAGGTCCTAATGCACTGAGTCATAGACTTCAGAATGGTTCACTTTCGGTTATGTGAACCTCACTTCAATTGAAAACAAAGCTAGGCTGGGCACGGTGGCCCACGCCTGTAATCCCAGCACTTTGAGAGGCCAAGGCGGGTGGATCACCTGAGGTCAGGAGTTCAAGACCAGCCTGGCCAATATGGTGAAACCCCATCTCTACTAAAAATAGAAAAAATGAGCTGGGCATGGTGGCAGGTGCCTGTAATTTCAACTACTCCAAAGGCTGAGGCAGGAGAATCACTTGAACCCGGGAGGTAGAGGTTGCAGTGAGCCCAGATTGCGCCACTGCACTCCAGCCTGGGCAACAAGAGCGAAACTGCCTATCAAAAAAGAAAAAAGAAAAGAAAACAAAACAAAACAAAGGTGAAGTAAAGTGACTCATGCCTGTAATCCCAGCACTTTGGGAGACCAAGGCAGGAGGATCACTTAAGCCCAGGAGTTCTAGACCAGCCTGGGCAACATAAGGAGATCTCATCACAAGAGAAAATTTTTTTAAGTTAGTAGGGCATGGTCATGCACCTATAGTCCTGGCTACTCAGAAGGCTGATGTGGGAGGATGGCTTGAGCTCAGGAGGTTGAGGCTACAGTGAGTTAGGATCGCATCACTGCACTCCAGCCTGGGCAACAGAGTGAGACCCTGTCCCAAAAAGTAAATAAATAAATAAATATAAATAAAAGTAAAAATAAAAAGGAAAGAAAATAAAACTTGCCAGGCGTAGTGGCTGATGCCTGTAATCCCAGTACTTTGGGAGAGTAAGGCAGGTGGATCACTTGAGGTCAGGAGTTCAAGACCAGCCTGGCCAATGTGGTGAAACCCCTAAATACACAAAAAATTAGCCAGGCATGGTGGCACATGTCTGTCATCCCAGCTACTCAGGAGGCTGAGGCAGGAGAATTGCTTGAACCTGCGAGTTGGAGGTTGGAGTGAGCCGAGATCATGCCAGTGCACTCCAGCCTGGGTGACAGAGTGAGATTCTGTCTCCAAAAAAAAAAAGAAAGAAAGAAAATAAAAACTCAGGTCTTCTGATTCTATCAGGTATCTCCCAGCTCTAAGCCAACCCCATAGTAGACCCTTCCGGTCTGGGATGTGCTCTGAAGGAAGCAGCAGGCGGGCACAAACGGGCACCAGACCCCCTTGGCAGCGAGGGAGCTGGGAAGCCCAGAGTCCAAGTCTTGAAAAAGGCAGAGCAGGCCAGGCGCGGTGGCTCACACCTGTACTCTCAGCACTTTGGGAGGCCAAGGCAGGTGGATCACCTGAGGTCAGGAGTTTGAGACTAGCCTGGCCAACATGGAGAAACCCCATCTTTACTAAAAATACAAAAAATTAGCTGAGCATGGTGGCAGGCGCCTGTAATCCCACCTATTCAGGAGGCTGAGGCAGGAGAATCACTTGAACCCAAGAGGTGGAGGTTGCAGTGAGCCAAGATTGGGCCATTGTACTCCAGCCTCGGCAACAAGAGTAAAACTCTGTCTCAGAATTTAAAAAAAAAAAAAAAAAGAAAGAAAAGAAAAAGGCAGAGCAGAGTGTTGAACCAGAATGCCCTGTGCCTTCTGGCCCCGACCACAATAGCCTATCCCTACGGGGCCACTGACACGCCCTGATTCTCTGTCCTCCCAGGGAAGTGACAGCGAGTATGAGGTCGACTCAAACCACCAGAAGGCCCACTCCTTTGTCAACCACTACATCAGTGACCCCACATACTACAACTCGTGGCGGCGGCAGCAAAAGGGCATCTCAAGGGCACAGGCCTACAGCTACACTGAGAGCGACTCGGGTGAGCCGGACCACGCCGCCGTCACCAACAGCACCAGCACCCAGCAGGGCAGCCTCTTTCGGCCCAAGGCCAGTCGGACTCCAACGCCCCAGAACCCCCCTAATCCCCCAAGTCAGCAGAGCACCCTCTACCGTCCCCCCAGCAGCCTGGCCCCTGGCTCCCGGGCTCCCATAGCAGGATTTTCATCATTTGTTTGACATCGGAAGAGGAAAAAGCAAGAAAGAGAAAAGGCACCAAACTCCTCCTTCGCCCTCCTCTCACCGCCTGCCAGAACACAAAACACCAAGAAACCAAGTCAACTTTTCACCTCCTGAGTTTATTTTTCCAGAGATTCCAGGGCCAGCAAAGCCGGCGTTCAGAGGGAGGGAGAAAACCGTGAGAGGATGTGTGTGGCCAGCAGCTCTTCGGCTTTGAGATGGTGGGGTTCACTGCTCCCTTGGGAATTACGTGGAGCTGAGGAAGTGGTTGTGTCACTGCTGTGGACACAGAGTGGGGTGGGCCTCTGGAGAGAGAGGGGAGCGAAGGCTGAGGACTGGAGGCCGCCAGGCAGGCGTGGCTGAGGAAGAAGCTTCTGGATGTCCACCCAGCTGCCCCCTTCCAGTCCCTGCGGGACCCCCGGACCCACTGCCACTGCTCTCTGCAAAAAGGATGGACATCCCAGAGGCCACGCCTGCCGTGTCTCCCTTCTCCTCCTTCCCCTCTCCCTCCATGCACCATCACCGTGTCTGGCAGGCATCGGACAGCCTTGTCCAGACCCCCTGTCTTGTCTTGGCAACCTCTACTGCCCACCTCCCCTGCTCAACTTCTCCACCAAGCATTTGGTTTATTTAGAAAAAGGAAGAGGGAAAAAAAAACCTAAAGGGTGAGAATTTGCTTAACGCCTTCCTTGTTCCTGCATATTTTTTTAAATTTTGAATCCAAGGAAGAGAGTCCAAGGGTAGAGGAGAAATCCCCCACAACTGACCCTGCCTCCCTGTGCTGGAATTGACTTTCCTGCGCACGGACAAGGAAAGGTGAAGTCTGGGGAGCAGAAGTGTAAATAAGGCAACTGGCCTGGGCACTGTGGGATAATTAGGTTTAATGCATTGTGGGCAAGATAAGAATGACGCTGTGACTGTTCTCTTTCTTCCAATCCAGGTTCCACCTGTCCCATCTTTAAAGGACTAGTCAGCTTCCCTAGGCTGGGGAGTGGGGCACAGGTGAGGGATCTCCCTCTGGGCAGACACGTCACTCTCCACTGGATAGATCCTCACCACACACACACACACACACACACACACACACACACACACACACACACACACACACACACATCTCCCATGCACTTGCAAGGAACAGGGTCTAGGGATCCTCTCCAGAACAAACTCATTTGGGTCCTCCTAGCCAGACGGCACATTCACTTTCAGATCTGTGTCCCTCTCGCTGTCACCCGGCAGCCTCCTAAGCACAGAGGCACAGGAGCCAAGAGGGGTGGCCCAAGTCCCTGGTCCAGAGGCTGGAACACCCAGAATTTGCTCAGTCTGCCTAGCACCCAGTTTACAGACAAAGAGGCAAAAGCACCCTAACCTCCAGTAACAGCTTCCAGGCTGGGCTCCGCCTGGCCAGGGCTGGGAGGGGAAGGGGCAGGTCAGGAAGCTCAGTCCAAAGTGGACCCAGCATTGGAATTGCACGCCCAGCAGGGGCAGGTCAGATGGGACCAAGTGACAAGAATAGCTGACGGGAAGGAAAGCCTTTACACACACACACACACACATGCACACACACACACACACACAATCTGCTCCAAGGAGTGTTCTGAAAAAAGCCACATCTTGTGGCCAGGATCTTCCTCTCCACCTGGTACTTACGGATCTTACGGATGCCAGGATTTAGGGAGAGGCCTTTCTATCTAACTCCATAGGTTGTCCAAGGCCCTCTGTGAGCTCAGCCAGCCCTGTAAGGCCAGCCCAACACCTGCCCTACCGCTGAGATGGGTGGCAGATGGCCCGCAGGGGCCTGTCCGATTCAGCGTGGGCCCCTTCGTGGAGCAGGGCTCTGTGTGTGTGTGCTGTGCACAGGCGCTGCTGGCCCTGCCCAAGAGGAGATGATGCCCTATTGGGGTGGGTGAGCAGAGTTCGAGGAAGCCCGAGTAGGAGATTTGGGAAACAAACCAAGGTAAGAGAGAGCCTGGACCCCTCCCCACCAGCCCCTAGTCAGTCACTGTGCTAATGGTGACTGGGAAGGGAAGTCAGGGTCTGGGGCTCAAAGAACGGGCACACCCAGCCGTGAGTTTTTCCGGAAGCACTTGACCCCTGGGAAATGTGAACAGGGCGGTGCTGGAAGATGGCTCAGCAGACAGGCCAGCCCAGCTCCAGTGTCCAAACAGTGATTTCTCCAGTGAGGAGGCCTTGGAAGGGAAGCACAGTCTTCCCCGAAGGAGAACCAAGGGCTGAGGCTTTGCCCCTCCAGGAAGTAAGGTGCTCTCGGGGCCTCCTTGGACTCATCTGGGGGCTGCAGTGGAGTCAGCCGGACACCCTGCCCCACCCCTGCCTCCTCCGCCCCCACCCTCTGCAGCATCTGGCGTCTCCATGACAGCACATCTGCAGCTGCTGGCCTGTGATCCTGCTGCGCGGCTTTTCTTTTCTTTCCTCTCATCTTTTTTTTTTTAAATAACTTCATCCTTTTCCCTCTCTGCTGAGCATTTAACCATTTAAGGAAGTTCCCAGTTTGCATTAGGGAATTATTTTAGCCCAGCCCAGTGAGGGATTATTTGGGAGGAAGCAGGGGTGAGTAAAAACATTGTGTCTGTGTATATATCACACATGAGGCCAATTTTCCTTTGCCTTTAATGAATCACCTAGTGCACTAAGATATTCCACCCCCCTCCTTCCCCACACGCTCATTCGCACCCGTGCTAACACCTACGTGTATATGCGGGATGGTGCCCATGCACGCCTGTGCTCACGCACATGCACACACAAATATGCACAGAACACACATCTGTATGTGTGTCAGCAAAGAGACTCCTGCAGCTCCCTCTGATGGCTGGAGCCATCTCTCCCCTGTGAGGCACAGGTGGCCTGGGTTGCTTGCACTTGGGGCGTGACTGGGATCTATTGTCTGAGAGGGCGAGGACACCATGCAAATTTAGACAAGCCCATGAGATCAGGCTGGCCCCGCGGTGAAAGTCCCACACTCAGTCGACACCCCCCGATCCGGAATATTGTCTCTGCAGCCCCAGCCACAGCTGGAAGCCCAGGTCTGCAGCTGTGGAACTCTAGATTTTTTAAGGACACATCTCTTTGCCCTTGCTTACATATCTACTGGGACAGCTGAGGCTCCCAACCCTCCTCCAGACACCTGGCCACGTTAGAAAGGGGTGGTGGGCCCTGCCCATGGTAATGGGGACCCTTCCTGGCCTGTGATTTTCTAAGCCAGTGATGCCAGGGCCCCTGCCTGTTGTGGGACTCCACCCAAAGCAGGTTCACACCAGGACACACCTGGCACCTTTGGCATTGCCTCCCTGTGCCCTAAGCAATATCCCAGTGTTGCACCCAGGAGCCCACACAGGGCACACCAGGGCTTTCCCCTTCCTGGCTGCGCCTCCAGAGTTGACGTCAGCCCCACACCCACACTGCCAAGACAAACCAAAAAGATGCTCTGGGCTCCAGAACCACCATCCTCCTAGGGCTCCAGAGAGCTTGCAAACCCAGGCTGCCTCTCCTTCTGTCCACCCCTCGCCACCCAGCCCCCAAAACTCCCACCCCCAAACCTGACACTGCCGTGATTCAGAGGAAACAAGGACACAGCGGGGACTGCCCCACCTGCTGCACGCTGCCTCGAGGCCTTCTGTTGCTGCCCACACCTCCCTGGGCAGTGCTTCTAAAGGTGCCAGAGCCTCACCACAGTGCCACTCTGACTGGGCAGGGGCTTCCCTCAGCTTCCCAGAGTGCACATCTGAAGGTGCCTACCCTGGGTGAGGGGCTGGTGGGCAGGAAGGTAGAGGGGAGACCATCTGAGCAGCCACCACCCGCTCCCCAGTGCCTCTGTATGGCCCTTTCCAGGGACACCCACGGGCATGCACACATGGCAATCCTGACCACCACCTGAGCACAGGTGCCCCCTTGGGACCACCCCCCCTTCTCTTTGTTTCCATCAGAATAACCAAAAGCATTTAAACGTGTTATCGTTCTCCATCCATCTAGACTCCAGAAACAAAAATCAACACAAATCTTTATTTTTTGATTTAAAAGATATAACAAAAAATTATGGGGAGAGTATTCATTATGGCAGGTGTCTGTCTGTAAGAAAAAAATATATATCTCTATGTCATATAGCGTGTTAGCAAGTTTATTTTTTAAATGAAAGGTAAGAAAGATTGATTTGAAATATATACCACGAGAAGTCCCGTGTCCTGTCAAACTGTCAGTATTTTATAAATAAACTTTTTTTTTTGGAGTTTTGAAGCAACATTCTTTTCCTTCCTGTTACGTGAACGGGGACACCTGTCCCAGTATCATACCCAGCAGTTCATTCCCCAGACAGCCATTTTTAGCCATGCTGTGCTTTTGCAGAGAAGAGTCAAGGGTCTGACTTATCTACTCTCTTAATTCATAGGTGAGTGGACATCTGTGCCTTCCAGTGAAATGCACTATTTTTTTTATTTTAAACTTTTAGAATAAGAATCTACTTGATGCAATATGCAAATGATAATGAATAATAATACTCATAATAGCATAGCTAACATGTCTATGGCATTCACTCTGTGCCAGGCACAGTTCTAATCACTTTACGTTTATTAACTCATGGAATCCTTGTGACAGTCCCGAGGAGGAAACCTGGGACAGGGAGACTTTAAGTGGCTTGCCCTTGGGGAGCAGTGGAGCCAGGATTTGTACTAAAGCCTTCTGGCTCTCAAGACATGACGCTGCCTCTCTGATATTTTAAGGCAAGTTCCTTGTCCATTTTTATTTTAATTTATGGAGCTAGCACCCCACATCCCAGTGATCTTAATGCCATGAGAAACGTTATGTTGTTTGGTGGATCTAACCCAGTTAATCTACCCAGGGTTAGAGTTAGGGCTTAGATTGCCGAATTTATGAGTACAGTGGTGTTGCGTTATACCACATTTATCTCACATTACTTAAGTCATGTGGACTCAATAGACTCAAGAAAAACAGAGGGAAAATCTCTTTCTCTCTTTTTCTTTTTTCTTTTTTTTTTAAGATGGAGTTTCATGCTTGTTGCCCAGGCTGGAGTGCAGTGGCGCAATCTCGGCTCACCACAACCTCTGCCTCCAGGGTTTAAGCGATTCTCCTGCCTCAGCCTTCCGGAGTAGCTGGGATTACAGGCATATGCCACTACGCCTGGCTAATTTTGTATTTTTAGTAGTGACAGGATTTCTCCATGTTGGTCAGGCTGGTCTCGAACGCCTGACCTCAGGTGATCCACCTGCCTTGGCCTCCCAAAGTGTTGGGATTACAGGCATGAGCCACCATATCCGACATTGTTTTCTTTCTTTCTTTCTTTCTTTTTTTGAGACAGAGTCTTGCACTGTCACCCAGGCTGGAGTGTAGTGGCATGAGGCATGAACACAGCTCACTGCAGCCTCAACCTCCTGGGCTCAAGTGATCCTCCCACCTCAGCCTCCCAAGTAGCTGAGACCACAGGTTCATGCCACCACACCCAGCTAATTATTTTTTGTAGAGATGAGGTCTCATCCTGTTGCCCAGGCTGGTCTCGAATGTCTGGGATCAAGCAATCCTCCCACCTCAGCCTTCCAAAATGCTGGGATTACAGGCATGAGCCACCGTACCAGGTAGGGAAATCATGTTAATAGGGCATGTAATGCCACTCAATGAGTACACTTACTTTGCACAGTGTACATTATTGCATAATGCACATCAGACATTCATACAGAGGCTGCTCAACTAATCAAAACACAACTGGAGCCGGGCGCGGTGGCTCACGCCTGTAATCCCAGCACTTTGGGAGGCCGAGGCGGGCGGATCACAAGGTCAGGAGATCGAGACCATGGTGAAACCCCGTCTCTACTAAAAATACAAAAAATTAGCCGGGCACGGTGGCGGGCGCCTGTAGTCCCAGCTACTCAGGAGGCTGAGGCAGGAGAATGGCGTAAACCCAGGAGGCGGAGCTTGCAGTGAGCCGAGATCGCGCCACTGCACTCCAGCCTGGGCGACAGAGCGAGACTCCGTCTCAAAAAACAAAAAAAAACAAACAAAAAAAAAAAAAAAAAACACAACTGGAGCAGGGCATTTCATATATATATTTCATATATATCATATATTCATATATATATCATACATATTCATATATATCATATATATTCATATATATATGATATATATATAGTTGTTTTGTTGGTGTTTGTTTTTTTTCTTGAGATGGAATCTTGGCCTGTGGCCCATGCTGGAGTACAGTGGTACAATCTCTGCTCACTACAACCTCCCACCTCCCTGGTTCAAATGATTCTCCTGCCTTGGCCTCCCGAAAGCTGGGATTACAGGCATGAGCCCGCTACCACACCTGGTTAATTTTTATAATTTTAGTAGAGCTGGGGTTTCACCATGTTGGCCAGGCTGATCTCAAACTCCTGACCTCAAGTGATCCACCCACTTCGGCCTCCCAAAGTGCTGGGATTACAGGCATGAGCCACTGTGCCCGGCCTCTAGCCCACTCTTTTATTTAGTTATTGCAACTTTCTGTTTCCAAAACATTGAATATAATTTTCAGAGAAACAGTTATTCTCCTTTTCTACTCTTATTTTATCTACTTACATCATATATAATTAAATTATATAATTACTATAAAAAGTACAACTGGCATAAACAAGTTCAGAAACAATGATAATTGACTCTTTGTAAACATACAACTCAATTCAGTAGGAGCAGATGTATGCTGGCCTGATAGAAAGCAGCCTACTACCTTCGGCATTCAGGCTACTGTGTACATCTCCATGTTTTGCAAAAGGAATATAGGGTATCTGTCAGTATGGCTAGCTCACTAAACGGGGGTCAGATAAGACTGCTTCTGGACATATCACGCACAAATCGTGTATACTGTACTTTATGACCAATTTTCAAGTCAATGAAGAGATTTTCAAGGGTAATTTTCACTACAGATAATTTCGATCTTATACATCATTTGGAATCCCACATTACACATAACTCCATACCCACTGCTCTGAGGATGTTTGGTTAAAAGATAATAACATAGCCAGGTGCAGGGGCTCACGCTTGTAATCCTAATACTTTGGGAGGCCGAGGTGGGCAGATTGCCTAAGGCCAGGAGTTCAAGACCTGGGCAACATGGTGAAACTTCGTCTCTACTAAAATACAAAAAATTAGCTGGGTGTGGTGGTGGGCACCTGTTAATCCCAGTTAGGAGGCTGAGGCACAAGAATTGCTTGAACCCAGGAGGTGGAGGTTGCAGTGAGCTGAGATTGCACCATTGCACTCCAGCCTGGGCAGCAAGAGGGAAACTCCATGAAAAAGAAAGAAAGAGAAAGAAAGAAAGAAAGAAAGAAAGAAAGAAAGAAAGAAAGAAAGAAAGAGAGAGAGAGAGAGAGAGAGAGAGAGAGAGAGAGAGAGAGGGAGGGAGGGAGGGAGGGAGGGAAGGAAGGAAAGGAAGGAAGGAAGGAAGGAAAGAAAGGAAAGAAAGAGAGAAGGAGAGAAGGAGAGAAAGAAAGAAAGAGAGAGAGAAAGAAAAGAAAAAGAAAGAAAGAGAAAAGAAAAGGAGAAAGAAAGAGAGAGAAAAGGAAAGAAAGAAAGAAGAAAGAGAAAGAAAGGAAGGAAGGAAGGAAAGAAAGAGAAAGGAGAAGAAAAGAAAGGGAAGGGGAGGGGGGAGGGGAGGGGAGGGGAAGGGAAGGGAAGGGAGAAAGGAAGGAAGGAAGGAAGGAAGAGAAAGAAAGAAAGAAAGAAAGAAAGAAAGAAAGAAAGAAAGAAAGAAAGAAAGAAAGAAAGAAAGAGAGAGAAAAGAAAAGAAAAAAAAAAAGAAAATAACCTGGAAGACATTCTGGACCTGGAGTCAGAAGAGTGGGTTCTGATTCTAGAATGGTCCCTTGCAAATGGAGAGACTTAAAGCATCTTTTCTCAGGGGAAGTGAGTGACCCCTGATCTACCACCAATCAGGTTATCATAAAGATCAAATAAAATCATGGGACTTGGAGGAAAATGCTTTGAACACCAAAATGTGGCAGGCACAGAAGGCATTTATGTTCTAGACCTGCCGGAAGTCTCATGATGTCCTTTAATTCCTTTTTTCTTTTTCTTTTTCTTTTTTTTTTTTTTTTTTTTTTGGAGACAAGGGTCTCTCTGTTGCCCAGGCTGGAGGGCAGTGGTGCAATCTCAGCTCACTGCAGCCTCAACATCCTGGCTTAAGTGATCCTCCCACCTCAACCTCCTGAGTAGCTGGGACCACAGGCACACGCCACCACACCCAGCTGATTTTTTTTTTGTATTTTTACTAGAGATGGGCTTTCACCATGTTGCCCAGACTGGTCTTGAACTCCTGGGCTCAAGGGATCCACCCACCCCTGCCTCCCAAAGTGCTAGGATTACAGGCATGAGCCACCACACTTGGCCAGCGTTCGGTTCCTTAATTCCAATCTTCCTCCTCATTGATTTTGAATCCTAGGCTGGCCCCTCCCTAATTGTGGCCAGTGAACTTTGGCCATCTACAGCTCTGTAACCAGTGAAATACAGTAGGGGGGAAGAAACAATGACTATACACACACACACACACAGACACACACAGAGTAAGGTAAATCTGCTAAGAAGATGGGTGGTGAAATGGCGCTTTCGAAAACCAAGGAGAGAGGCCGGGCACGGTGGCTCAAGCCTGTAATCCCAGCACTTTGGGAGGCCGAGACGGGCGGATCACGAGGTCAGGAGATCGAGACCAGCCTGGCTAACACGGTGAAACCCCGTCTCTACTAAAAATACAAAAAACTAGCCGGGCGAGGTGGCGGGCGCCTGTAGTCCCAGCTATTTGGGAGGCTGAGGCAGGAGAATGGCGTAAACCTGGGAGGCAGAGCTTGTAGTGAGCTGAGATCCGGCCACTGCACTCCAGCCTGGGTGACAGAGCGAGACTCTGTCTCAAAAAAAAAAAAAAAAAAAAAAAAGAAAACCAAGGAGAGGCTAGGCACGGTGGCTTATGCCTGTAATCTCAGCACTTCGGGAGGCCGAGGTGAGTGGATCACCTGAGGTCAGGAGTTTGTAGACCAGCCTGGCCAACATGGTGAAAACCTGTCTCTACTAAAAATACAAAAAAAGTTGGCTGGGCACGTTAGCTAACGCTTGTAATCCCAGCACTTTGGGAGGCCGAGGCGGGTGGATCATGAGGTCAGGAGATTGAGACCATCCTGGCTAACATGGTGAAACCCCGTCTCTACTAAAAATACAAAAAATTAGCTGGGCGTGGTGGCGGATGCTGTAGTCCCAGCTACTCAGGAGGCTGAGGCAGGAGAATGGTGTGAGCCCAGGAGGCGGAGCTTGCAGTGAGCCGAGATCCGACCACTGTACTCCAGCCTGGGCAACAGAGGGAGACTGTCTCAAAAAAAAAAAAAAAAAAAAAAAAAAAAAAAAAAGGCCGGGCGTGGTGGCTCAAGCCTGTAATCCCAGCACTTTGGGAGGCTGAGACGGGTGGATCACGAGGTCAGGAGATCGAGACCATCCTGGCTAACACGGTGAAACCCCGTCTCTACTTAAAAAAATACAAAAAACTAGCCGGGCGAGGTGGCGGGCGCCTGTAGTCCCAGCTACTCGGGAGGCTGAGGCAGGAGAATGGCATAAACCTGGGAGGCGGAGCTTGCAGTGAGCTGAGATCCGGCCACTGCACTCCAGCCTGGGCGACAGAGCGAGACTCCGTCTCAAAAAAAAAAAAAGAAAAAAAAAGTTAGCTAGGCCTGGTGGCAGGTGCCTGTAATCCCAGCTACTCAGGGGGCTGAGGCAGGAGAACCGCTTGAACCTGGGAGGCGGAGGTTGCAGTGAGCCGAGATCTCGCCATGGCACTCCAGCCTGGGCGACAAGAGCAAAACTCAGTCTCAGAAAAAAAAAGAAAGAAAACCAAGAAGACTGTGAGACACCATGCTGGCTCGGAGTGTGCACAGCACTACTCTCCCCTGAGAGAAGGTAACCTTACCTGGAAAAAACTCAGGAGGCCTCTCAGAACTTAGCGGAGGCCCTCTTCTTAAAGCTCCCAGAGGCCAGGTGTAGTGGCTCATGCCCGTAATCCCAGCACTTTGGGAGGCCGAAGCAGGCAGATCACCTGAGGTCAGGAGTTCGAGACCAGTCTGGCCAACATGGTGAAACCCCGTCTCTACTAAAAATGCAAAAGTTAACCAGCCATGGTGGTGTGCGCCTGTAATCCCAGCTACTTGGGAGGCTGAGGCAGGAGAATTGCTTGAGCCCAGGAGGCAGAGGTTGCAGTGAGCCGAGATCACGCCACTGCACTCCAGCCTGGGTGACAGAGTAAGACTCTGTATCAAAAATAAATAAATGAAAATAGGGAAACAAAGCTCCCAGAATCGCTAAATGGAATAGAGCACTTTGGGTTACCTGGGCTAACGAAACTAGCATGGGCTTGGCAGACCTGGATTCTCACTAATTCCAGCCTCCACTTGAACTTGAGTTCAACCTCTACCAGCCTCGCTACTCCATCTGTGGAATGGGGGTCATTTCCGCCTTCTCTGGCATCTGATTCATGAAGAGAAGTGCAGGGAAGTAACCTCTTAGACAGAGGCGACCTCCAGAAGGGTCGCCTCCAGCGGCATCCCCATTTCTTTCCAACACATGGAAAGGCAAGCTCCAAACCACCAGCGCTGCTCCTTTTGTTTCCTGGGTGGGCTGCTGGCCCAGCGTCCAGGCCCCCCAACAGGTGGGCCATAGGTCTGCTATGCTGAAGGCCTGGGGAGCTACAGGGACCGTGTCCTGGATACAAATTGTGATTTGGGACTTGGAGGTGGCATGCAACAGCCAGTGAGTTCATTTTCTTTCTTTCTTTCTTTCTTTCTTTCTTTCTTTCTTTCTTTCTTTTTTTGAGACACAGTTTCACTCTGTGGCCCAGATTAGAGTACAGTGGTGTGATCTTGGCTTACTGCAGCCTCTTCTTCCTGGGCTCACGTGATTCTCATGCCTTAGCCCCCAAGTAGCTGGGATTACAAGTGCACACCACCATTCTTGGCTTTTTTTTTTTTTTTTTTTTTGTATTTTTAGTAGAGTCGGGGTTTCCCCATGTTGGACAGGTTGGTCTCGAACTCCTGACCTCAGGTGATCCACCTGCCTTGGCCTCCCAAAGCGCTGGGATTACAGGCATGAGCCACTGTGCTCAGCCGTCAATTTTCTTTTAGCGTAACTTCTGCTCAGCCTTGGCACAGCCAGGATGGGATATTATGATGCTGAATTCAGAGCGAGGCTTATCCCCCTAGTGCTTTCTCAATCCCTGTGTTCTGCCTCTTGCTGGTCTGTGCTGTCCCCAAGCCAGTTTTCCCTACAAAGGGCTCTGGGACACATTCACTAATTAATTGTCTGGAGGAAAAACTGCCCTGACTTTTCTGAAGGAGGGGGTCTTGCTAACAGGGCTAAGAAAGCAGAAAATACACTCCTTCCACAGGATCTCCCCCACCCCCATCCCCTCTCCCACTTCCCAAGACTGATCAATCGCTTCTGGCATTTGGTAGAAATTTAGGAGAAATTGCACTGGTGAGAGGCTGTCTTCAGGAATCTTACTGGTCAGCATAGTTGATGTGGCAGAAAACAAGTCTTGAACGTCAGAAACCTGGGCTTCAGTTCAAATTACTGGATAAAATACAAACCATGGGGCATCCTTAACCAAAAACATTATTTGTTGTTTATCTGAAACTCACATATAACCAGGTATCCTCTATTTTTTTTTTTTCTTTTTTCTCAAGACAGAGTCTTGCTCTGTCGCCCAGGCTGGAGTGCAATGGCGCAATCTCGACTCACTGCAACCTGCACCTTCTGGGTTCAAGCAATTCTCCTGTCTCAGCCTCCAGAGTAGCTGGGATTACAGGTGTGCACCACCACACCTGGCTAATTTTGGTATTTTTAGTAGAGACAGGGTTTCACCATGTTGTGCAGGCTGGTCTCGAACTCCTGACCTCGTAATCCACCCGCCTTGGCCTCCCAAAGTGCTGGGATTAAAGGCATGAGCCACCATGCCCAGCCAGTATCCTCTATTTTTGTTTGCTGAATCGGTCACCAGGTTCAAGTCCCAACCCTGAACCCTATGTGGAGGTTCCTGCAAACCTTTCAGAGCCTCAGTTTCTCCTTCCAGAAAATAGGCGGTGCTGATCACCACTCTGCATCCCTCACAGAAAACAGTGTGGGTGTTAGAACGGAGATTGTGTATGAACTTGGATTTGTAAGCCAGACAATGCTCCACACATGTAAGGGATTATCACTATTGTTCATGGATAAAATGACATTTACGTGGGATCGTTCAGGAGTTCCTAGCTTGAGGCAAAATTCCACCTCGGTCATTCCTGACTTCTACTTCCTTAACAAGTCTTGTTCTACCCTGCCTCAGGACTCTCTTCCTAGCTAGAAAGCATGCCAATGAATCACTTCTGTAATTTAATTTAATTTTTTTTGAGACAGGGTCTGGCTATGTTGCCCTGGCTAGAGTGTAGTAGTGCGATCTTGGCTCCCTGCAACCTCCGCCTTCTGGATTCAAGCAATTCTCCCACCTCAGCCTCCCCAGTAGCTGGGACTACAGGCACATGCCACTACGACTGGCTAATTTTTGTATTTCCTGTAGAGACAGTGTTTCATCATATTGCCCAGGTTGGTCTCAAACTCCTGGACTCAAGCAATCTGCCCACCTCAGCCTCCCAAAGTGCTGGGATTACAAGCATGAGCCACCACACGTGGCCAATGTCAGCAGATAACTTCTGAATCTTAGAAATAGGGGGACTCCAGAGGGAAAGCTGAACCGGCCTTTTGGAGTCTATCGGTCAAGCTGGAAAGCAATGGCATACTCAACACAGGCCCATTTCAGGAGTTTCAGGAAGAGACCATTCACCAGATTGTGGGTAAGGACCCAGGGGTAGTGAGAGCTGGGGTCATCACCACCCCAGGCCTGGCTGGCAAATGCAGGGAGAAGTCACTGGAACCTGCCGACAGGGATGGCTGGCACGGGACAGAGACGCCAAACAGAGGCAGGGAGGGTGCTAGGGGATCCATAGCTCCCAACCTCACTTTCCTGCCATCTTCCATTCTCCTGGACTTTTTATTTATTTATGTATTTATTTATTTATTATTTTAATTTTTTTTTTTTAACTTTCTTTTAAAATAGAAGTTCTTGCTATGTTGCCCAGGGTGGTCTCGAACTCCTGGGCTCAAGCTCTCTTCCTGCCTCAGCCTCCCAAAGTGTGAGCCACAGTGCCTGGCTTTTTTTTTTTTTCTTTTTTTTTGAGACAGGGTCTTGCTCTATCACCCAGGCTGGAGTGCAGTGGCGTGATCATGGCTCACTGCAGCCTCGAACTCCTGAGCTCAAGCCATCCTCCTGCCTCAGCCTCCCAAATATAGGCATGCACCACCATACCTAGCTAATTTCTTTCTTTCTGTTTTGTTTGTTTGTTTGTTTGTTTGTTTTTGGTAAAGATGGGAACTCACCATGTTGCCCAGGCTGGTCCTGGGCTCAAGCAATCCTCCCGCCTCAGCCTGCCAACTGCCTGGGCTTCTTATGTTCCAAACCAAATGAGAATTTGGAAGGTACTGAGATGCCTTCCATATGGGGCAGCCTCCCAGTGGGGTGCACAGCCAGGTGGGGTATGGCTAGGAGGGGCCAATGGGACCAACAGGCCCACAGCAGTGCTTCCCTGTGCCTTCTGGTGCTGCTGTCCCCATTACCACTTCCCCTCTTATACCCAGGGCCCATCATATGCACATCTCATACACTCTTTTCTCAACGCCCATGAAGAGTGAGTGAAATTGGATCCAAAGAGGTTTGTGACAGCTTCCACCAGAATGGGTGGGGTTTTCTAGTGTGTTGTATAAGGTAAGAAGTCTTTGACGGGGCGGGCGGGGGGGCTGGGCATGGCAGCTCACGCCTATAATCCTAGCACTTTGGGAGGCAGAGGAAGGCAGATCACCTGAGGTCAGGAGTTTGAGACCAGCCTGACCAAGATTGAGAAACCCCGTCTCTATTAAAAATACAAAATTAGCCAGGCGTGGTGGCACGTGCCTATAATCCCAGCAACTCAGAAGGCTGAGGCAAGAGAATCACTTGAACCTGGGAAGCAGACGTTGCAGGGAGCCCAGATCGAGCCATTGCACTCCAACCTGGGTGACAGAGTGAGACTCTGTCTCAAAAAAAAAAAAAACAAAAAAAAGATGCCCTAAGTGGAGAGGTGAAGGGACCTGCCATGGAATTGTCAGAGCCAGAATTTGAACTCCGGCTGCCTGGCTTCATTGTGCCCCCTCTTTTAACCACGAAGCAGCTTTCACCCAGGGTTAAGACGCTGCTTGACCTGAAGGAGAAAACTAGGGGAGACATCCCAACTCTGGGTGGGCCACAGATGAGGCAGGAAACATTGATTGCTTCCAAACAACATTGTCCTTTAGCTGGGTGTGGTGGCATGCACCTATAGTCCCAGCTACTCAGGAGGCTGAGGCAAGAGGATCACTTGAGTCCAGGAGGTCAAGGCTGCAATGGGCTATGGTTGCGTCACTGCACTTCAGCCGGGGCACGGAGCAAGATCTTGTCTCTTAAAGAAAAAATGTCCCTGGGGTCAACAAACTTTTTTTTTTTTTTTGAGACACAGTCTCACTCTGTCGCCCAGGCTGGAGTGCAGTGGCATGATCTCGGCTCACTGCAATTTCCGCCTCCTGGATTAAAGTGATTCTCCTGCCTCAGCCTCCCGAGTAGCTGGAATTACAGGCATGCAACACCACGCCCGGCTAATTTTTGTATTTTTAGTAGAGGCAGGGTTTCACCATGTTGGCCAGGCTGGTCTCTAACTCCTGACATCAGGTAATCTGCCTGCCTCAGCCTCCCCAAGTGCTGGGATTACAGGGGTGAGCCACTGCGCCTGGCCTCAGCAAACATTTTCCCTAAAGGGCTCTGTAGGCCACAGAGTCTCTGTCGTAGTACAGAAGCAGCTACAGAGGATGCACAAACATATGTGCGTGGCCGTGTTCCAATCCAATTTTATTTAAAGACTCTGAAATTTGAATTGTATATAATTTTCACATGTAACAAAATATCATTCTGGGTTTTATTTTTTTCTGAATCATTTAAACATGTAACAATCATTCTTAGCTCATGGGCCATACAGAAACAGATGGGGTCAGAAGTTTGCAGAACCCTGGTCTAAAGTAGTTTGTGTCAAGTCCACACTTGCTAGAACCTATGTGGGGTTCTGGTGTGACTCCCAGATAAGATTATCAAAGGCAGTACAGTAGGCTAAATGTTGTCTCCCCAAAAATCACATCCACCAGGAACCTCAAAACGTGACCTTATTTGCAAGTAGTTTCTCTGCAGATGTAATTAATTAAGATGACATCATATTGGATTAGACTGGCCCTAAATCCAATGATTTGTGTCCTTATGAAAAAGAAGAGAGAGGCCGGGCGTGGCGGCTCACACCTGTAATCCCAGCACTTTGGGAGGCCAATGCGGGTGAATCACGAGGTCAGGAGATCGAGACCATCCTGGCTAACATGGTGAAACACCGTCTCTAGTAAACATACAAAAACAAAATTATCAGGGCGTGGTTGCGGGCACCTGTAGTCCCAGCTACTCAGGAGGCTGAGGCAGGAGAAGGGCATGAACCCGGGAGGCGGAGCTTGCAGTGAGACGAGATCACGCCACTGCACTCCAGCCTGGGTGACAGAGCGAGACTCCATCTCAAAAAAAAAAAAAAAAAGAAAGAAAGAAAAAGAAGAGAGGATGGCCAGGCGCGGTGACTCACCCCTGTAATTTAGGAGGCCGAGGTGGGAGGATTGCTTGAGCCCACGAGTTCCAGACAAGCCTGGGCAACATAGTGAGACTTTATCGCTACAAAAAAAAAAACAAAAACAGAAAAAAGAAGAAGAAAGCCAGGCGCGGTGGCCCACACCTGTAATCCCAGCACATCAGGAGGCTGCGGCGGGTGGATCACCTGAGCCCAGAAGTTTGAGACCAGCCTGGCCAACAGGGCAAAACCCCATCTCTACCAAATATACAAAAATTAGCCAGGCATGGTGGCATGTGCCTGTAGTCCCAGCTACTTGGGAGGCTGAGGCAAGAGGATCGCTTGAACCTGGGTGGCAGAGGTTGCAGTGAGCCAAAATTGTGTCACTGCACTCCAGTTTGGGTGACAGAGACCCTGTCTCAAAAAAAATAAAAATAAATAAAAATAAAAAATAAAAAGCCAGGCACAGTGGCTCACGCCTGTAATCCCAGCATTCTGGGAGGCCGAGGCAGGCAGATTGCTTGAGGTCAGGTGTTCAAGACCAGCCCGGCCAACATGGTGAAACCCTGTCTCTACTAAAAATACAAAAGTTTACCAGCCGTGGTGGCGGGCGCCTGTAATCCCAGCTACTCGGAAGCCTGAGGCAGGAGAATCACTTGAACCTGGGAGGTGGAAGTTGCAATGAGCCAAGATTGTGCCACTGCACTCCAGCCTGGGCGACAGAGCGAGACTCCACCACAAAAAAATAAAGCGCGTACACACACACAACCCCCCCCCCCAAAAAAAAAAAGGAGAGGGAGAGGACATGGGCTGAAAAATTCCCTATTGGGTCCTATGCCCACTATGCCCACTATCTGGGTGACGAGATCAGTCACACCCCAAACCTCAGCATCACGCAGTATACCCAGGCAACAAACCTGCACATGTACCCCATGAATGCAAAATCCAAGTTGCAGAAAAAAGAGAGAGAGACGACACAGACACACACACAGAGGAGAAAGGCATGTGAGGACACAGGCAGCGCTTGGAGTGATGAAGCAACAAGCTAAGAAATGCCAGGGACTGCCTGGAACCCTCAGAAACGGGAAGGGCCTAGGAAGAATTCTCCCCTAAGCCTTCAGGGGGAGCACAGCCCTACTGATAACTTGATTTTGGACTTCTAGCCTCATAACTGTGAGAGAGGACATTTCTGTTGGCTTAAGCCGCCCAGTTTGTGGTCATTGATTACAGCAGCTGTAGAGAACAAATGAGTAGCTCTCTTGGGAGCTCCAATGTGCATCTTTTCTCTTTGGGAGTTTAGGTTCAGTAAACTCCCAGACTAGTGGGACCCCAGGACGGCCCCTCTGGGACCTTACGCCTCCCCTCTACTCCCCTCCTCTTCCTCCCTGCTCCCTCCCCCAGCTCTTAGATTTCTGTAGAAAAGCACCAGCCAGCCCTGGGTTCAATTGGCAACTATGGGATACTTGTTTTCCTATTTCTTCCCAGCCCCCCACCCCACTTTTAAATTGTTTCCACCCCTCACTAAGAGCCAGTCATTCCCCGAGGTCAGGAATACTGCTCACTAGCCATCAACCTGCAAAATATTAATCACAGATGCCGGGACCGGAACTCCAGGGCCTCTCCCCTGTCATCTGTATCTGGCTCTGGGTACAGGTCGGGGCTCTGGGGAGCACTGGTGCATTGGGGGGTGGGGCGCAGAGGGAGAAAGAAGGACATGCTGCTTTCTTGGCCTGGCACAGTACCTGGTACGTGGGGAAGCAGGGCGGGCTTCTATCCTGGTGCCTGGGCTCACTTCACCCTCACGCTACTCTGGGAGTGCAAAGGGCAAACTCTACTAGGCCAAACTCTACATTGGCCAAACTCTACTAGGACCCAACAGAGGAAAGGGAACTTCATCAAAGATGCATGCAAGTGTTAAACGCTTTGCACAGCACTTTGCATAAGTTCAATCACTTAACCTTACAAAGGCAGGAGCAGGGAATACAGAGATGCTAAGTAACTGTGGGAGGTAACAGAGCTAGGGTCTCCAAGGACATCCCTAATGCCTGGGGACTCTCCCAATCCAGGCTTGAAGAGGGTTCTGCTTTTTGGGTGATGGGATCTGCCCACACTCCTACAGAAGACCCGGCACAGCAAGGACCCTTCTCTGGCTGCTTCTGTTCCACAGACTCTTCCGCGGAGAAAATTATTGCTCCAGTTGGCGGCTCCTAAGACGACAGAAACTGCCTTGGCAAACTTGGTGTTGTTTACTTCTGTGGCATTTGCGGTAAAGGGATTTGGCCAGTCACAGGGAAGATCTGGGAAGGTTCTAGAAGATACATGTGGATGGGAAGGGCGGAAGGTCAGGGAAGCCACCTCAGAAGTAGCCCGGACGTCATTTATTGGAAGGAGGCCCGCCCGTGGGGGAGGGGCAGAAGGAGGCGGCACTGGTGGGCCCCGCGAGGGTAGCTATGATGACCACATCTGTTTGCAGTTTTCCAGGCAGCTTCCCCACCCCCACCTTGTCCTTCCCCCTGCAATCAGCTAACTGCCTATGCTTGTCCAGCCTCGTCCTCCTGCCCGGACCAGTCCCGCAGACACTGGGGCTGTGAATCAGGGGCCCGGCTCACGTCTGTTGCCTTCTGTTGGTTCTCAGGGTAGCAGGGTGGGTTGTTAAGGTCATGGCACTATGATTTCACCCTGGATGAAGTTCCTGGGGTTCCACCCCAAGGAGCTCCCTCTGCACAACCTGGGGCAGAGGGGCAGAGGGTAGGGGGAGCAGGGAGCACCCTCAGTTGCCCAGGGATCTTACTCGGCACAGCCTGGGGGTGGGGGGCAAGGGGGCCCCCTCAGTTGCCCGGAGAGCAGACAGCAAGTACTGATGCTAGAGAAGCAGGCTGCGTGCAAGGGAAGTCACAGCTCCACATGGTGAGCAATGGCAGCTGACATGGTGGGGCCTCAGAAGGGGGTACCCAGGAAATGGGTCAGCTGGAGGGCCTTGCCTTCTAAAGCGGGGCAGCTCTCACTGGCTGCTGCCATGGAGAAATCAGAGCCCAACGCTGTTGGGTTCTTCTGATTTTTTTTAAGAACCAGAAATCAAGTTTTATGTAAATTCCCCTTATGCTTAAATACTAGCAACTAAAAATAAATGTTTTTTAAACACTGTCTTGGCAGATTGCGTCTTCTAAAAATGACTGCAACAGTATCTCCCACCTTACATGCCCCAGACACACTTCCCATCAAGAGGGGGTCCACGCTCCCTCCCCTCGACTCTGGGGGGACGCACTGGTGACACAGCAGAGGTGATGCCACTTTCAAGGTGACGTTCAAGGCTAGGTCATGATTATGGGTTGAATAGTTTCCCCTCAAAAGATGTGGAAGTCCTGGGCGGGCGTGGTGGCTCAGGCCTGTAATCCCAGCATTTTGGGAGGCCCGAGTGGGTGGATCACTTGAGGTCAGGAGTACCAGACCCGCCCGGCCAAAATGATGAAACCCCGTCTCTACCAAAAATGCAAAAAAAAAAAAAAAAAAAAAAATTAGCCAGGCGTGGTGGCGGGCACCTGTAATCCCAGCTACTCAGGAGGCTGAGGCAGGACAATCACTCAAACCCAGGAGGCAGAGGTTGCAATGAGCCAAGATCGAGCCATTGCACTCTAGCCTGGGTGACAAGAGCAAAACTCCATCTCAAAATAAATAAATAAATAAAAGTGATAGTTTCCCGGTTCTCTTGGGACTCTGGAGTTTAGCACTTGGCTGCCATCTTGTTAGGAAGCCTAAACTACCCCATGTAGAGAGATCTAGGCAGGTATTCTGGCCGACAGCCCAGCTGAAATCGCAGCTGACAGCTGGCACCAGCCACCAGATATGTGAGTGAAGATGACCCAGAAGGTTCTAGCCCCTAGCCACTGAGTCCCCGCTCATATTTGAGTCTGCCCAGCTGAGACCCCTTGCATCAGGAGCAGAAACAAGCCATTCTGTGTGCCGTCCAAATTCCTGAGATTCATAGACTCCAGAGGCATAATAAAGTGGTTGCTTGGGGAAGAGTTTATTTGGCAGTAATTGTGGATGCCAGACAGAATACAGCTTTAGGCTGCCTGTGATCAAGTTAAGAGGAGGCAACTGGTTTGCCTTTGGAGAAGACCAGCAAGTCTGCCTATGGCTCCCTCGAGGCTAAAAGCTGCCCAACCTGGAGCCACATCAAGGGTGGTGGTGAATTAAAAAAACGGGAAAGGAATGGGGAGGAGATGAGGTAAGCTTCAAGGGCAGGATTATGCGACAGGGTATCTGAACGAAAGTCACCCTCTACTAGCAAAGATTCCATTTCAAGAGCCCAGATGTCAAGAGATTTTTTTTTTTTTTTTTTTTTTTTTTTTTTTTTTTTTGGAGACAGAGTCTTATACTCTGTCACCCAGGCTGGAGTGCAGTGGCGTGATCTCAGCTCACTGCAATTTCTGCCACCAAGTTCAAGTGATTCTCCCACCTCGGCCTCCCAAGTAGCTGGGACTACAGGCACGTGCCACCACGCCCAGCTAATTTTTGTATTTTTAGTAGAGATGGCGTTTCACCATGTTGGCCAGGCTGAACTCCTGACCTCAGGTGATCTGCCCACCTTGGCCTCCCAAAGTGCTGGGATTACAGGCGTGAGCCACTGTGCTTAGCCTCCAAGAGATGTTGTTTGTCAGGACACACGTGTGGAGGAGGGACCTCTGCAGAGCTTACAACTCCTGCAACCCCACTGGTGTGGGGGTTTCACAGGGTTTCTGGAAAGCAAAGAAGCTACTACATATAAAATTCAGAATAATACCTAGGTCGTATGGAAACCGTATTGAGGGCTTATTCTTGTTTTTTTTGTTTTTTTTTTTTTTTGAGACGGAGTCTTGCTTTGTCACCCAGGCTGGAGTGCGGTGGTGCGATCTCGGCTCACTGCAAACTCCGCCTCCCGGGTTCATGCCATTCTCCTGCCTCAGCCTCCGAGTAGCTGGGACTACAGGCGCGCACCACCACGCCCGGCTAATTTTTTGTATTTTTAGTAGAGACAGGGTTTCACCGTGTTAGCCAGGATGGTCTCGATCTCCTGACCTTGTGATCCGCCCGCCTCGGCCTCCCAAAGTGCTGGGATTACAGGCGTGAGCCACCGCGCCCAGCCCAAGGGCTTATTCTTGTTAGGGTTAGTGCTGCAGTTTTCAGTTTCATGAAGGCTTAGGACCTCACAGAGGTACCCCAAGAACTGCATCGAAAAAGGCAACGCAATTGGGGTTCTGGAACCCTCACCCCACTTCACCACACAGCGGGACCACCTTGATCTGTTTTATATCATGTTTCATTTGCAAGGTGGCAGGGGAAGGAGAGTGAAGGAACGCGCTGCTTACAAAAATAAACATTTGAAAACCACTCATGTAGCAGAATCACCGGCCCTCGGTTAGGGGAGTTCATGTCTCTTATACCAGATTCTGCTAGTAGCTGGCTGTGTGCCCTTGAATAAGTCACTTGACTTGTCTCTTTTTTTGAGACAGAGTCTTGCTCTGTTGCCCAGGCTGGAGTGCACTGGCACAATCATGGCTCACAGCAGCCTCGATTGCCTGGGCTCATACATCTCATGCTTCATCTCAGCCTCTTCAGTAGCTGAGACCACAGACATGCGCCACCACGCTTGGCTAATAATTATTATTATTGCTTGTACAGACGAGGTCTTACTGTGTTGCCCAGGCTGGTCTCAAACTCCTGGACTCAAGCGATCCTCCTGCCTTGGCCTCCCAAAGTGCTAGAATTACAGGCGTGAGCCACCGTGCCTGGCCTTCACTTGACTTATTTGGATTTTATTTTCTGTTCTGAAAACTAAGTGGCTTAGGTGATCCCTAACACTAAATCATTCTCCTTAAGTTAGCCAAATTCTTTGCTCATACAAAAGAGAGAAACATTCTCTTCCACACATTTTCATGCATGTAATTCGTTTATTATGGATTTGATTACAAGGCTCCTGAGCCTCCTCACCCTTTCTCTCTGTCCTTGTTGCCTCTTGGTGACCTTGAATGAGCCAAGTTTTGCTTTGCTGGAGGACTCCCAGGCCACAACTCAGCCGGGATTTCACTGGCTACTCAGAAACACTGCCAGTCACGGGCTGGGGTCCGGGCCCAGGGCGATGCGCTCCCTGGCTCCTCATTCCTAGCTGACCTAACATGTCTTTTGCTTTCAAATACAATTGCTTTCTGGAGAGCAAAAGGCTTGTGGAAGTAACAGAGGGGTTGGAGAGTGGAGAAAACTCGTGCCCTGCAGCATCGAGCCATCAGGCTAGGAAGTATAAATTAGCCTTGACATCAGGCTAGGATGAGTTATTGTTATGACTCAAAGGCTTCCCAGGACCAAAGGACACACACACACGTGCACACACACACACACATACACATGCCAACACTCAGGAAACTGAAAGCTGGAGAAAACAAACTCCATAGCCACAATGATAAGCTTTGACAGTTCCAACCAGTTCACATATACCTCTTCTTCACTCTCCCCACAAGAAGGGACACAGAGATGCCAGGCCCTTCTCCCTTCTCGCTCATTCTTTTTTTTTTTTTTTTTTTTTTTTTTTTTTTTTGAGACAGAGTCTTGCTCTGTCGCCCAGGCTGGAGTACAGTGGTGCTATCTTGGCTCACTGGAACCTCCACCTCCCAGGTTCAAGCGATTCTCCTGCCTTAGCCTCCCCAGTAGCTGGGACTATAGGCGCGTGCCACCATGCCTGGCTAGTTTTTGGGTTTTTTTGATGATAGTAAAAGAAAATTTAATTATGATGTTTGTAAATTATAGTAGAGCTGGCCCTATCTCACATGTATCTTAAAGCCCATTTTCTTCCAGAAGAATCTCCTTTTCTGTGCCCAGCATGGCTGGGAAAATGCAGGGAGACCCTAGGGTCAAATAGAAGTATAGAGGCATCAGAAGTTTACCCAAGGGTCTGGGATTTGGGGGGCTCAGTAAAAAGAGAAGGAAGGAGGTGGGAGTGCCCCCAACAAAAGGAACAGACACCAGAACCTCCTGATTTGAGGGGGCTGCTCCTTTAAGCACTGGGAACATCTGGGCAGAGGTGTCACATCACATTGGGATGGAGAGAATGCTGAGTGATGCCATCAGCTCTAGTAATCCTCACCCCTGGGCCATGTGCTGAGCTCTAGGAAGGGATTTAGTCGGGGCCTTTGGTTTAGATGTGGGCTTGAGCAGGGAGCAAAGGGCGAGCGGGGCAGGTGGTGATTTGAGACACTACTATGGCTTGCTAAGAGGTGCCTTCAGGCAGGATGAGTCTGTTCTCTTTGAAACAATGTAAACTCCTCCTGGGCACACAGAAGCCTGTCTGCTTGGTGAAGATCATGCCAGTCTCCCCTAGCAACCTCCTCTTGCCCACCATGGCTCAGTATAGTAACGGGATCATTTCTGTTTCAGCTGGAATCTTCCTTTCCTACCATCTCATGGTTCTGTGGCTGGAGCCTGACCATCTACGTGTTTCCAACCCAAGATCTGGCCTCACGAGCTGCATAATCCTGAGCAGATTACTCAGTCTTTTCTGTTTGTTTTGTTTGTTTGTTTGTTTTTGAGATAGAGTCTCGCTGACGCCCAGGCTGAAGTGCAGTGGTGCAATCTTGGCTCACTGCAACCTCCACCTCCCGGGTTCAAGTGATTCTCCTGCCTCAACCTCCCAGGTACCTGGGATTATAGGCATGTGCCACCACACCTGGCTGATGTTTGTATTTTTAGTAAAGACGGGGTTTCACTATGTTGGCCAGGCTGGTCTCGAACTCCTGACCTCAGGTGATCTGCCTGCCTTGGCCTCCCAAAGTGCTGGGATTACAGGCATGAGCCAGTGCATCTGGCCTTTTCTGTTTTTTATCTGCGGTGGTAATCATAACGGCAACTACTTTGTAGATTTGAGATGCAGAAATCCTTACATACAGTAACGTACTCGGTAAGTAACGTACTCTAGAAGTCGCCCTGCCTTTTCTAAGTGGTCCTTATTTAAGTCCCATTTGCCACTGAGCTGGGCTCTCAGGAGAGAGGCCTTTTCCGGATACAAACAGAAGTGCTTTCCTTCACCTAGTCTCTTTTCTTTCCATCCCTCTAGAGACCTTGAGGGCTTCTGGCTATCACCGGCTGTTCTCCAGCAGAGCTGGGTCCCCGCCCACCCTTCCCCAGAGACAATGACATAAGGGGGGCCCCTCTGGGTGAGCCCGCCAGAGCCTGAGTCCTTTCTCAGAAGCCCAGAGCTGCTTCTTACAGATAATGCTGTTAATTTTTGTTTTCTGTTAGCTCAGTTCTCGGAAACACTAACAGGGATGGCCCCATTCTGTGGCAAGGATGAATGTCAGAACGAAGCTTGCTCCAGAAAGTCTAACTTCGGTCCTATTTGTTTATTTATTTATTTTTTCAGAGATAGGGTCTCACTCTGTCACCCAGGCTGGAGTGCAGTGACGTGATCTTGTCTCACTGTAACTTCCGCCTCCCAGGTTCAAGCAATTCTCCTGCCTCAGCTTCCCTAGTACCTGGGATTACAGGCGCCCGCCCACTCCTGACCTCAAGTGATCCACCTGCCTCAGCCTCCCAAACTCAGGTCCTTTTAACTTTGAGACCAGCCAGCATCCAAGTAGTGACACCTTGGTGTGGTCCTAACTTGGGGCTGAGTTCTGACCTGCATTGCCACCAACCCCACGCCATTAGCATGAGTGCGTTCTCATGTAGTCTCCATTGTGCAAATGAGACCAAGCCCTGGGGAAGCTCAAGGGACTTCTCAGTTCACAGTGACAATTTAGATTCAAACCCAGGATCATCTGGCCCCAGGGCCTGTGTTTCTCACCTGGACTCTCAGGCCCTTGGAGCACCAGGTGGAATCCTCTGCTCAGAGGCGTGGCTGGGCTCCCCTATTTTTGCCGGGGGTCACAGTGGGTGAAGCTCTGGGCTTCAGAAATCCAGGGATCACAGGAAACACTCGTTCCAGGGCCCCTGCTTGCAGGTTTTACTGCCTTTGGTTGACTTCTCTGCTCATTTTCTCAGCAGCCCAGAGCTTTTCCTGTATCTTTCTTGCCTACTCTTTTCTCCCTCCTGGATGAACAAGAAATTTAATGTCATCTCCTGCTTTCTTGGAAATGTCCCAGCTCAGTGGTCAGGAGTGGTCTGTTAATTACCTGACAATGCACAGTGACAGATTCCTGAGTGGGGTGTGGGGAGGCCTGGCTGTCTGTCTTTTCCCTGCAGAGGGAAAGAGGGAGCCACAGTATCCAGAACCCTAAAGCTCAACTTAGTAACAACCTAATAGTAGCTAGGGCCTTCCTTTAGACTTTTCAGGAAGCAAGATCACACGCCTTATCGCCTTCCATTCTTCTGACAGCCTCCTATGGCCTGAACGATTACCGTGCCCCCCTTACAGGTGTGACTCAAAGCGATAAGACGACTCCTCCAAGGTCACACAATATGTACAACCCAGGTGTTCTAAGCCCCACATCTGGACTCATTTCCTGTAAATTTCATGATCTCTCCGCTCTGCTACTGCTCCTTCACACACCTCATCCCTTCTTTGAGCCTAGTTCAGTCCTGTTTTCACCTCCTGCCTCCAGAGAGCCCCCAGCCTTGTGAACAGCGTCTCTCTGAGCCAGGGGACCTCTGAGACACAGTGGCCTCCCTCACCCCCGAGTCCATGTGCGCTGTGAACTCTCAGGAGCTGCTGTTCTGGGAGGATGTGTGACCCTGTGGGCCACTACAGCTCATTTCAGGGAAAAAGTGACCACGCAGAGCTTCGTCGAGGCTAGGGTTGCAAATGGAAGAAGGGAGGGATGTGGGCTGTGAACTCTGCTCATTCATTTGTCTAGCAAATGCACTGTGTGCCAACTCACGCTGGAGGTTCAAACATGAACTGAACACCACGCTGTCCCCAAGGGGGCCAAGGGGGAATCCTATTGCTTTACTCTCTAGGCATGCACTGGCTGCCCCAGCCCCCTGATGTGTGTTAACTCCCTCAGAAAATCAGGGTTATGCACCTGAAACCTGGGACAGAAACAGCCCCCAGATGCAGGTACTTTTCCCCACTGTGGTGGGGGAGTCCTGTCTGGAGCCCCAGGCACTCTGCCAGTAGTTTGGTATCTTCAGGATTTTCCCAGCTGCTCAGTAGGTTGCCCCAGCCCCATGAAAGGGCTCCAGGTGGTTCCCAAGAACGGGGAAGCAAGGCGTGAAAGAGCCTCTCTCCAGCAAGCATAGGAGTGAACAGCCCAGCGCCAGGCCACTCCAGCTGATGGGCTCCTGACCTGGATCACCAAGGCTCCACCCAAACTGTGCTGACATCAAGCCCTGGTGGCACCTTGAGGTTCAGTCCAGGACCATCTTGTCTCACCTCAGTAGGGGAAGGGGGGCTCAAAATAGACATGAAAGCTCGGCACGGTGGCTCACACCTATAATCCCAGCCCTTTGGGAGGCCGAGGAGGGAAGATCACTTGAAATCGTGAGTTCAAGATCAGCCTGGCCAACATGGTGAAACCCGTCCTTACATTTAAAAAAAAAAAAAAAAAAAAGCCAGGAATTGACTAATTGGCGGTGGGCACCTCTAATCCCAGCTACTCAGGAGGCTGAGGCAGGAGAATCACTTGAACCTGGGAGGCAGAGGCTGCAGTGAGCTGAGATCACTCTAGGACAAACACCAGACTGGAATGAGTGGAGCTTCCAACCCCTCCGTAAGGAAAGAGGACTAATTAACCTCACAGAGTTGGGACAAAATAACGTGAACTAAAATGCCCAGAACTCAATGTTAACAAACACTGGGATGTAGTATGTTGGTGCAAAAAAGTAATTGTGGTTTTTGCCATTGAAAGTAATGGCAAACACCGCAATAACTTTTGCATCTACCTAATCTGTGTTGGGAGGTGGGGGTGGATATTAGAGAGGGGCAGGTCCATGAAGCTGCAAGGATCATGCATGCCCAAGTCCCAGAGGCAGGCTCCAGCGGCCCCAGACAGGCAGAGACACACGCCTAGGCCTAAAGGCTTATAGGTCAAGTTGCACCAAGGGTGCAGTTAAGACCTCAAATCCCTCTCCAAAGTCAGGGGCTTAGAGCTTGCCAGAAATTTCAAGTAGGTATGTATTCAAGCCTCAGATTTTTTATTTTGTTAATTTCCTCTGGTTACTCATAGACAGCTCTAGCCTAAAGGGTTGGAGCAAAACTTAGCTTCCGTGGATACTTCGGAGAGAAATCCACAAGTCTGGGATTCCCACCGTCAAAGAAAATGAGCGCTTTCTTCTAATCATGTCTTCCCCCAGAGGGCTAGGATGCAGTCTAGAAGCATCTACTGAGCCCCTTCTTGAAGCTGCTTGTTTCTACTCTAGGCATCCTGAGGGCAGAGACTGGGCTTCTTTGTCTTTGTCCCCAAAGGCAAGCCTCCACTGTTGTTAAATGTTTGTGGAAGGAGCCTGAATTTGGATAAGGAGCAGAATTACAAAGGGACCACACCTGGAGGTGTACTTAATTGATATGGACGATAATTGGGAAAGCCAAAGCTAAAAGCTCACAAAAAGGAAAACAGATTACTAACAGCTAGTCCTAAGAAAACCAAACAAACAAACAAAAAATGGCCAGGCCTGGTGGCTCACGCCTGTAATCCCAGCACTTTGGGAGGCTGAAGCGGGTGGATCACGAGGTCAGGAGATCGAGACCATCGTGGCTAACACGGTGAAACCCCGTCTCTACTAAAAATACAAAAAAATTAGCCGGGCATGGTGGCGGGTGCCTGTAGTCCCAGCTACTCGGGAGGCTGAGGCAGGAGAATGGCGTGAACCCGGGAGGCAGAGTTTGCAGTGAGCCAAGAGATTGCGCCACTGCACTCCAGCCTGGGCAACAGAGCGAGACTCCATCTCAAAAAAAAAGAAAAGAAAAAGAAAAAAGAAAGAAAACCAAAATAATGTATTTAAAATGGAAGGAAAGGCCGGGCGCGGTGGCTCAAGCCTGTAATCCCAGCACTTTGGGAGGCTGAGACGGGTGGATCACGAGGTCAGGAGATCGAGACCATCCTGGCTAACACGGTGAAACCCTGTCTCTACTAAAAAAATACAAAAAACTAGCCAGGCGAGGTGGCGGGTGCCTGTAGTCCCAGCTACTCGGGAGGCCGAGGCAGGAGAATGCCGTAAACCCGGGAGGCGGAGCTTGCAGTGAGCCGAGATCCAGCCACTGCACTCCAGCCTGGGCCACAGAGTGAGACTCCGTCTCAAAAAAAAAAAAAAAAAAAAATGGAAGGAAAGAGATGGGGAGAGGGAGATGTCTCAGAGAAAATAAGAAACGTTTTTTTGTTTTTGTGTTTAACTTAAACTGTGATTTCAGAAGAAACAGTTCCTGGAATGCCAGCAACCAGGGAGAACTTTCCACCCGGAAGCAGTGTGGTAGAAGGGGACCTGCTGAGAGCCTGCATATGCCCAGCAAATGGCCAGGTGCCTTTGTTTGTTTGTTTGTTTGTTTGTTTGTTTTTTGAGACAGGGTCTCCCTCTGTCGCCCAGGCTAGAGTGCAATGGCATGATCTTGGCTTACTGTAGCCTCAACCTCCAGGCTCAAGTGGATTCTGTCACCTTAGCCTCCTGAATAGCTGGGACTACAGGCATGCACCACCACACCTGGCTGATTTTTGTATATTTTTGTAGAGATGGGGTTTCACCATGTTGCCCAGGTTTCTCTTGAACTCCTGGGCTCAAGCGATCCTCTGGCCTCAGCCTCCCAAAGCAGTGGGATTACAGGTATGAGCCACTGCACCCAACCTAGGTGATCTCTTTTAATATTCACCCCAATAAGGGAAGGTAAAGATTGCTGCTCTCACTTTACAGATGGGGAAGCTGGTGGATAACTTGTCAGCTCATAAATGGCAGAGCTAGAATTCCAAACCAGAGGTATCTCCAAGCCTCTCTCTAGCCAGCCTCGCCCACAGTCCTGTTGCAGCTCCTACTTCTTTTGAGGACAACTTTGGTTCCAGGTCATGATGACAGCAATCAACTCGACTCTGGTTGCTTTCTAGTCATAAAGCGCTTTCAGGCCTGATATCTCATTCCTCTTTACACCCTCCAGACGAGGTTAGTAAAGGGGTCCTGCGCTCTTTTGACACATAAGGAGAGCCAGGCTAGCCAAGGGTCAGAGGTGGGAATCAGTGACTTCCCCATGTGAAAGAGAATAGAATCTAGGGACCCCAGATTCACTGTGTCAAAGGGAAAGTTTAATCCCAGCATTTTCGGAGGTTGAGGTGGGTGGATTGCTTGAGCTCAGGAGTTTGAGACCAGCCTGGGCAACATGACGAAACCCTATCTCTACAAAAGAAAAGTACAAAATATGTAGCTGGGTGTGGTGGCACACGCCTGTAGTCTCAGCTACTCAGGAAGGTGAGGTGGGAGGATCGCTTGAGCCCAGGAGGTCAAGGCTATAGTGAGCTATGATTGTAGCACTGCACTCCAGCCTGGGCGACAGAGCGAGACCCTGTCTCCAAAAAAAAAAAAAAACAAAAAACAAAAAACAAAAAAAACCAAGAAGGAGGTGGGGAAGTTAAGTTAAGCTTGGAAACCACAAAAACTGCTTTCCTTTTGTTTCCAGACAGCTGCAGTTTCACAAACCTGTGTCATAGCCTAATTTCCTTTGCTCCTTATAGACATACTGAGCAGGAGACAATGCATCATTGACTTTTTCTTCTATTCCTTTTCATATAAAATGTAGATTTACAGATGCTAAATCAGAGTTTCACGTGCTTGTAACCTCAATGTCTTTCCTCCCTCCCTCTTCTTTTCCTTTCCTGTTTGCTTTTTCTCTTTTAAATATGGAAATTCCCGAAACCCTTTTTGGAAAAAAGGTGATTTTTCCCAGGTGGATCCTCAACCTTGGCTAACTAAATCTCTGTTTGATTGAGACCTGCTTTAGTCACTTTTTGGTTTACACCCATGATAACCCCGCCAGGGTTCGAATCCACATTGTGTCTGCCTCCCAAGTGGCTCCGAACCCTACCTTTCCTCCAGATGTCCAGTTCAGAATTTGATTTTCCTTTCTTTTTTCTTTTTTTCTTTTTAGAGATGGAGTCTCCCTCTGTCACCCAGGCTAGAGTGCAATAGCACAATCTCGGCTCACTGTAACCTCCGCCTCCCGGGTTCAAGCGATTCTCCTGCTTCAGCCTCCCGAGTAGCTGGGATTACAGGCGTCCACCACCACGCCCTGCTAATTTTTGTATTTTTAGTAGAGATAGGGTTTCACCATGTTGGCCAGGCTGGTCTCAAACTCCCGACCTCAAGTGATGCACTTGCCTTGGCCTCCCAAAATGCTAGGATTACAGGCATGAGCCACTGTGTCCAGCCCAGAATTTAATTTTCACAGCAGGATGGAGTGGTCAGACCATCAGATCTCAAAAGCTGGTTGCTGTCGCACTGCAGAGGGAAACGGAAATGTGCAGTCCCCAGAAAGCAGAATGTCCCTGAGGGCTTAGTGACCTTGAAGCCGTAGGGAAAGTCTGGGGCCTCCACCCTCACTTCCTTTAAAAACCGAGGTTGGGGTTTAGCTAGAGGCAAGGGAACTTTTCACTTTGCACCTTGTCCACTTTCTTTTAGTTGACTACTTCGCAGCTGGCATTGTACCTTGATAATGATCATTTCAACTGAAACTATTCCTCTAAAAAGAATGGAGTCCAAGGCCTGGGAGTTGGATTCAGGCTCTGGGACTCAGGAGTTGATCTCCTTGACGTTCACCTGGAGCAAATTTAGCCTCAGCTGATACTTAGGAGGCAAAGGCACAGACTTGGGGATGCGGGGAGCTCAAGGGCTGTCACCCTGTAGAAACCCTGCTGACGCCCAGTTCAGGCCTGGCCTCGGGGCTGGCCGGCTCCTCCTTGCTCCCTCGTTTCCAGCGAGAGTCTGGGATGGCACCCACAAAGCTGGTGGCGTCAGCCCTCCTGCCCCCAACTCCCAACAGTACTGGAGCCAGGTGGTTAGCAGGTCCGGGAGGGAGCAAGAACGAGGGACGCCACCTGGGCTGGAGTTCTTGGTTTCCTGTCCTGGCTCGAATGGGGAAGAGCCTTAAGAGAGCCTCGCGCCAGGCCCCCGGAGGGAGCCGCGCCCCTGGCCCTGGGGGCCCCTGTGGGGGTTCGCGGCCGGAGCGCAGGCTGGGCCGGGGTGTCTCCCGGAAGCCGGGCTGGCCCAGGCTGCCCCATATGGAGTTGGGAAAGTCTCAGGCTTTCGGTTTGAACCTAGGAGGCCGAGCAGCCGGGCAGAGGTTCCCGACGGCCATTGGCTGCGGCGGCGCCGTGACATCAGCGCGGAGGGGTGCTCGGGGAGGGCGCGGGCGGAGCCTGGAAGGGGAGTGTCCTGGCGGCTCCCAGCCCTGAAAGCCCGAGAGCCAGAGGGAAACAAACGCCGGCGCTGACAGGGGCCGCTACCCCCGCCGCCGCGCGGAGCCCACAGAGGAGACAGCGCAGCTGGGTCGGCGCTCGGGTCCCCGGGGACCGAGGTAGGCGACGGGTACCCGCCTCTGGCTGTGGTAGCCGCCTTCGCGCTGGGTGCTCAGGGTGGGCTTGGGGGGGCTCGAGCCCCCCTGTGGGGCAGAGAGGATCCAAGCTAGGGATGCGAGGCCGCGGCGCGGGGAGAGGGGCGCGGAGTCCCCACTTCTCGGCGCTCGCGCTTCTCTCCGCACCCGCCGCGGTGACTGGGACCCGGAGACGCGCACCCAGTGTCCTGGCAGAGCGGGATGTGCGGAGGAGGGGGTGGCAGGGAGCCGGGCGCAGCGTCGCCGGGACTCGATTTCCTTTCTACGCTGGAACTCTTGGGCTTGGCCGAGGGCGCCGCTGGGCGGGTTGGGGGCTGGTTTTAAAGGGCCTCCCCCTTCCCAGGAATGGGGTGTGTGTCGGTGTGGGCAGGAGGGCAGCAATCGGCGGCGCGCGGCCCGCGATCTCCGCGAGGGGGGCGTGTGTGCGCCCGGAGTTCTCCATGAATAAGAACCGAATTCTCCGCCTGAGCAGAGGCGTGTACACATCTCGCTCTCGTACACACACTGCAGCACACGCCACCCAATGTCACGCGGCCGGGGAGCCAGCGGGAAGGAGCTGTCTGGAAGGGAATGGCCAAAGGAACAAATGCTTCCCCGTTCCCCCACTCCCGCCCCGCGAACCCTTCCCTTCCCCGCCAGGATCCCGCCCCGCCCGCTCCCTCGGAAGCCCGGGAGGTCGAGGCGCCTCCCGGCGGGGTGCAGGGGGAGAGCAGTCGAGCCGCCTGTCCCTTTGGAGCCCGAGAGGCTGCTGCGCACGGGGCCGGTGCACCCAGAGCTCAGCGCGCTCCGCGGGGTCGCTGGCGGGAGCGGTTGGTTAATGATTTAATCGCCCGCTTGGGGCGGGTGCGCGCGGAACGGCCGTCCCTGGCCCCGCCCCCTCCCCGGAGCGCCCCCAGCCGGGGTTACAAAACTGCCCCCTCCCTCCGGCACGTCCCCTAGGAGCCGTCCTGCCCGCGGGGATCCGGTCAGTCGGTGAGTGCCCAGGCCAGGAGGGCTGGAGAGCTGGGCGGGAGCCGGGGCTGAGGCTGAGCCGGCTTCCTGGGAGAGGACTGAAGTGCGTGTGTGTGTGTGTGTGTGTGAGAGCAAGAGAGCGAGCGAGCGAGCGAGAGGGACTGGGGGAGGGGTGCTCTCTGCTAACTCAAACCAGGTTGCCTGTGTTTTCCCAGTGACTGCGGCCTGGGCTTTGGAAGTTTTCTTTTTCTCCCTGGGAGAATGGAGGGGAAATACAATGCCTTTTCTTTTCTTGCTGCCTCTGGAACTTCTCTCTCTCCACGACTCCCACCCCTTGCAATCTGACCAGCTCCCACATCTCTTACTGGGTGCCCGGTGCCCACTGTTTGCCCAGATAGCTGAGCAGCTGGATCCGGGTGGAGTCCTCGGGAGCCCCTTCGCTGCGAAGCCCCCTGCTCTCCCCGGAGGGGCCCGTGTGCTGGAGGGAAAATCTCTCGTCCGAAACCAGCAGCCATCTGGACCAGAGAAAGGTCCCATCCAGCGAGTGTAAACAATGAGGGGCCGGTGACAGGGGCCTCCTGCAAGGCAACTTCTTTGGCAGTCTGGGTTTCCAATAACTCCCGCAGCCCCCGCCCCCTTCTGAGGCTAGGGTGGAGGAGGGACCACCAGCAGGATGGACTGAATTTTAAGAGAACAAAGAACAGGCCACAAAGGAAGGGATTGCTGAGCTGCGGATTTCTCCCAGAAATCGGGAGTTGGCTGGGACTGAGCCAGGCCCTGAGAGAACCCCTGGCAGCCCCAGGGGCTCCTGGAGCAATAATGGGGCATCCACCAGGATCTCCTGAGGCTCTATCTCTGCTGGGAAGCCAGAGCCTGCTGAATGCGGGGGTGCCCTGCCGGTTCCTGCTCTCACCAACTACCCTGTGTGAGCTGCCCGTGTGACTGACTGATTAGTGGGGTGGTTTATCTCCTCTGAACTTGGACTTTGCCTCTCCACTCCTTGAAGACAGCTGCTCCTTCCCACAAGGGGGGGAGTTCAGTGAATTTGGGGAGATCCCAAGTAGATTCCCAGGCATCCTGGTAGACCCCTGCAGGGACTAGGAGGGGGCCACTGTGATCCTATGGGTGGTGGTTCTGGGGTGAGTCTCAGCGCCTCCCCTCTGAAATCTCCCTGAAGTCCTAGGGTCCCTGCCACTGAGGGCAGTTTGCTCCTGCTCTGCGGTACAGCCTAGGCCTGTACTATGAACGATTCTTCCATTTCTTGGGGTTTCTGCCTCTCTCTTTTTACATTCCTCTTCTTTTTTCCCCCTCGTTTCTCTCTTACCCTTGGCCACCCACCGTGCTTGTCCCTATCCTCTATACCCTGCCTCCACTGTGCTGGTGCCTCTGGAACCAGACAGTGCCTCACAGGACCGGAGACCAAGGAGCCACAAGCAAAGGAGTGGTCTCATGTATAAAGGTCACGGGAATGAGTGTTGACCTGGGAGAGGAATCTTACAGCATTCTTTTCATTTTAAAAATAATTTTTATTTTATTTATTAATGTTTTTGAGACCAGGTCTTGCTCTGTCGCCCAGGTTGCAGTGCAGCGTCATCGTCAAGGCTCACTGCATCCTTGGGCTCAAGTGATCCTCCTGGGCTCAAGTGATCCTCCCACTTCAGCCTCCCCAGTAGCTGGCACTACTGGCGCCCACCACCACGCCCAGCTATTTTTTGTATTTTTTTGTAGAGGTGGAGTTTCACCATGTTGCCCAGGCTGGTCTTGAACTCCTGAGCTCAAGGGATCTTCCCGGACCTTGGCCTTTTGAAGTGCTGGGCATACAGGTATGAGGCACTGCATCTGGCCAGCCCTTTTTTTTTTTTTTTTTTTTTTTTCTGAGACAGAGTCTTGCTCTGTCACCCAGGCTGCAGTGCAGTGGCACAATCTCGGCTCACTGCATCCTCCACCTCCCGGGTTCAAGCAATTCTCCTGCCTCAGCCTCCCCAGTAGCTGGGACTATAGGTGCATGCCACCACGCCTGGCTAATTTTTTTGTGTGTGTTTTAGTAAAAATGGGATTTCACCGTGTTGCCCAGTCTGGTCGCAGACTCCTGAGCTCAGGCAATCCACCCACCTTGGCCTCCCAAAGTGCTGGGATTACAGGCGTAGGTGTAAGCCACTGCACCCAGCCCTGGCCAACCCTTCTTTACAAGTCCGGAGCTTTTCCAGAAGGGCCTTGGGTTGGCAGTGGCCCAGGGCTTCCAACCCCTTCTACCCCTTTGGAATGACTGATTGATTTCTGTGGCCAGGACTGTCTGTGCGCAGGTGTGGCCGAAAAGTGTTTGATGTTGGCCTTTCCCTTTCACTCTTCCCCATCCCACGCCCCCATGTTTGGATTGGGTTCGAAGTGAAGAAGTCAGAAGCCAGAGTGGCCAGAGTTGCGCTTGGGTGGCAGTAAGTCCAGCCTTCTGTGTTCTCATTCTGGTTCTGGAGACTCAGAGGAGTTTGTCCCTGTTGGAGGAGGGAGGAGTCCATCCCTTGGAGGAATGGGGAGCTGGGTTGATGCCAGAGATAAGGCCTGTGGGCGGAGGGAGAAGGGTTGAGCAATCTTGCCCTGGAAACAGAGCTGACCTGAGCTCTGCGTAGGTCTTCTGACCTATGTACTGGAGGATTTTTCTCGACCGTGAGGAAAATAACCAAATTCTGGAGCTGGGGACACTTTGAGGGGTCATCCGGCAGAGTGTCCTGAAGGCCAACTCCAGCCAGTGCTTCTGGGGTTCTCCAGGAAGGCCAAACCCATGTCTGCCCTCTCTCGGCAGAGAACTGGATGGTAGTGCTGGAAGGAGCCCGCATGTGGCACTGGACCCAGCCCTTTTTGCTTGCGGTGCATTGGGAAGGAAATTCAGACATTAGGGCCAGGCACAGTGGCTCATGCCTGTAATCTCAGCACTTTGGGAGGCCAACACGGGCAGATCACTTGAGGTCAGGAGTTCGAGATCAGCCTAGCCAATATGGTGAAGCCCTGTCTCTACTAAAAATACAAAAATTAGCCGGGCGTGGTGGTGGGCACCTGTAATCCCAGCTACTGGGGAAGCTGAGACACAAGAATCGCTTGAACCCAGGAGGTAGAGGTTGCAGTGAGCTGAGATTGTGTCCTGCACTCCAACCTGGGTGATAGAGTGAGACTCTGTCAAAAAAAAAAAAAGAGAGAAATTCAGACATTACTTTCCCATATTCCCGCTCACTGTGCCCCTAAAGCTCCAGCTTAAAATACGCCACCTTGAGGAGACTTGGGCTTCCTTCCAACTAACTTAACACTGGAGTCTCCCCCAGGCACTGCCAACTTGCAGCTCTGGGCTCTGTGCCAGGATGGCAATGCTGGCATCCAAAGCCCTCCCTTGCCAGGAACAGGGGAACTGGCCATCTCCAGTCAGCCTCCACTCAAGCTGAGGAAGGGTCTTTCTTTTGGGGTTCAGGTGAGCACAGTTTAGGGTGTGGTCATTAATGAAGGCTTACCATTCTTAACCCACCTGTAAGAAACTGCTCTGTACACCTAGTATTTCCCCTTCACCCCAAAGATGGAGCTGAAGGCATCTGGAAAAACTACAGTGCCAGGCATGAAGGATCCCTGGATGTCTGTGCTCAGCCAGAACTGCTTCAGCCACCATCTTCTGCCTTGGCCATCACAGTAGCAGAGGTTGTCTGGGGCAGCCTCCAACCTCGCAGGATGAGACTCCGGGTTCTCCTTTTGCCCGACCCCTGCAGTTCTGGTAGTCACTGACCTTGGTCTGGAGACCCCAGCTTTGAATCTCTCCAGGTGTGCCACCGAAGCCAGGTTCTGTGTGCCAGCTTCTCTTCCCTGCCTGTCCTTCCTCTCTACCTCGAGTCCTCACTCAGTGCAACCCTTCTTCTTTCCTTACACTGTTGCCTCCAACCCTGAAGCATCAGAAAGGGAACTGTTCCCCTCAAGTCCTGGAATTGGGTTTAAGGCTTTGTCAAATGGTACAAGGAGTAGAGAGCCCAAGAGAGCCCAAACAGAGCCTAGAGGCTTGCAGTACAATTTGTGGATACCTCTAAGGAGAATCTGGTTAGGTTCAAAGGATCAGATTATATTTTATTGGGGGTTGATCATGTTGAAGTTCTGTGCATTATTTTTTGTTTTGAGCAGGCTTTTTGCTCTGTTGGCCAGGCCGGAGTGCAGTGGTGTGATCACAGCTCACTACAGCCTCAAATTCCTGGACTCAAGAGATCCTCCCACCTCAGCCTTGAGTAGCTGAGACTACAGATGTGTGCCACCCTGCCTGGCTAATTTAAATTTGTTGTTGTTGTTGTTGTTGTTTAGAGACAGGGTCTCACTGTGCTGCTCAGGCTTGTCTCAAGCTCCCGGGCGCAAGCAATCCTCCCGCTTCTGCCTCTGCCTCCCAATGTGCTGAGATTTCAGGCGTGAGCCGTGGTGCCTGACCTGTGCATTATTTGTTGCTAGTAGCACCCGGGGTCCTGCAAATTCCTGAGTTGTCTTTTACCCTTATCCTAGGAAGGAATGGAGGAGCTTCTCTTTTGCCACCTCCACCTCACCATCTTGTCTGAGAAGAGCCAGGCTCCTCTCTCTGGCATCACTAAAGGTTGAAAAGTGATGGGATGAGGGAACTCAGATCAGGAAAGAAACCAGATCGGAGGGTTTCCTGCCCCCCACTGCTGGCCGAGACTACAGAAGGAGGGCAGAATCTGTACCTGGTCTTCAGCAGCTCGGGGGACCCTTCCCCCTGCATCAGATAATCCTGGGAACCCCCAGGACTTTGAAAAGGGTCAACCCATTGTCTCAGCCCATTTCACTGAACAGACTTTTGAATTAGGTGCTCTCAGGTGGGTGTTCTCTGTGAAGTTTGGGAAGTGACAGTGGCTGGAGTGTCACTGGGTGTGACAGCATCATCTTTATAGCACACGTGGAATTGTGCTCACCCTAGCACAGCACTTGGGAGGTACGAAATGTTATCAGTTGCTCTGAGAGCTAATGAGGAAACTGAGGCCAGCTTGTGACCTAGGGAGTGGGGCTCTTTGTCCCCAAGTTCCGGCAGGGCCAAGATGCAAGATTTCGCCTGCCTACTCTGGAGGGAGTTTAGATCTGCCAGTCTCCCTCTGGAGACCCCCAGGTGGCCGTGAAATTCCCACTTCTTAGCTGAGCACCCGGCTCTTAGGAGAGGCAAAGTGAAACCAAACGAGGCCTGGCAGATCTGATTTCAAGCGCGGCACTTTCTTCTGCGATCCTGAGCAGAAGGGAGGCACCCTGCTGCCCAGTAGTAGCACCACTCCCAGAGGAGGGCCCAGCCTGTGTGAGGGCAGTGGGGCCTCCCACCAGGCATCCATCCTGCCTGGCCCAGATCGTCCCTCTGCTGGTGGCTGGCGTCAGGTGGTGGCTCCGGGAAGCACGCGTTTCCAGGAAGGGCCCTGTAATCAAGTGAAGTTGCCGGATGTCCTTGAGTCAGTGGCTCCTCATCGTCTTGACTCCTCCGTCGTTGCTTCCGGTCACTCCCAGGTCTTGGCTCCTTTTTCTTCCCCTCTCTGTGCTGTTCTAATTCCCAGGAGGTGAGGGAAGGTTTCCCCTTCACCTCCTGCTGACCTGCTTCCCCCCTGGTCTGAAGCCTGCGGTTCTGGGATGAGGATGAGGATAAGGATGAGGTGGGTGCAGGAACGAAGATGAAGGAGACAAGCAGGGCGGCCGGTTCCCAGCCCACAAGGAGCAGAGGGCTCCCCTGGATGGACCTGGGGTGCTGGGCTGTGGTCTGTATTTCCCAGGATTAATCTATACGTTCCCTGGAGTGGTGGGGAATGAGGTGCTCAGACTCAGGAGATGTTAACCTGAAATTGTGTGCAAAACTTTGTGTGCTGTGTGTACTCATGCATCCAGAGCCTTCAGCAGCCCTCCCAGGCCTGAGCCCCAGGGACGCTTATGATCCACTGTCCCCCTCGCTGCCCCCTCTGCTGATGTTCCTTATGGTGGAGTGGAAAAAACCCAGAGTCCAGCACATCTGGATTCTTGTATCTCTCTGTCCTTAGCAACTGTGTGTGACTTGAGTAAACCATGTGCCCTTCTAAGTCTCAGTGCTCTTATCTGCGAGCTGGAGATGGTAATGACAACTCCGTGGGATTGTTGGGAAGAATACATGAGATAAAGTCTTTCCAATGCCTAGGACCGTGTATGACTACAAAGTTTAAAGAAAGGCAGGCTGTGGTGGCTCGTGCCTATCATCCCAGCACTTTGGGAAGCAGAGGTAGGAGGATGGCTTGAGCCCAGAAGTTTGAAGTTACAGTGAGCCTTGATTGCACCACTACACTGTAGTCCAGCCTGAAGGACAAAGCAAGACCCTCTCTCAGAAGAAAAAAAAAAAAAAAAAAGAAGAAGAAGAAGAAAAGAGACAGTTTAATCAAAATAAATCGTCCAACACAATGCCTGGTGCAGAGTAAAAAGCTCAACAGATCTTAGTTCTTTCTTGTATTTCCTCCATGACGTATGGCCCAGGAATAGTTACTGCAGAGTCTGGGGAGGGGTCTACCCCTTGTTAGGCAGGGTCTAGAATAGTTTTTCCCAGAGTGGGTTCCTCAGCACACAGTCTTGCTATCTGTTGGGATCCACCTGGGGAGATGTTATTCCAGAATGTTCTTGATAATGAGTCACCATTTAAACTAGACTAGACTCCTTATGCTATATCTTCCAGCAATTAAAGGGTAAATTATTTTAAGCCGTAGTGTGTTTTCCCATAACTCAGCTTGGCTGAGTGAGTTATTGGCATCATTTTCCCATAAACTGTAAGAATTGTGAATTCCTTAAGGTGGTGGAGAATACTTGTGTGATATTTAAATCACAGTGAGCAGGATGATCAATGGGACTAGCCCTAGGACGGTGTTGTCAATAAGAATGTGACATTAGTCACACATGGAACTTTATGCTTTCTTTTTTTTTTTTTTTTGGAGACGGAGTCTCGCTCTGTCGCCCAGGCTGGAGTGCAGTGGCCGGATCTCAGCTCACTGCAAGCTCCACCTCCCGGGTCTACGCCATTCTCCTGCCTCAGCCTCCCGAGTAGCTGGGACTACAGGCGCCTGCCACCTCGCCCGGCTAGTTTTTTGTATTTTTTAGTAGAGACGGGTTTCACTGTGTTAGCCAGGATGGTCTCGATCTCCTGACCTCGTGATCCGCCCGTCTCGGCCTCCCAAAGTGCTGGGATTACAGGTGTGAGCCACTGTGCCCGGCCAATTATCAGTTTTTGTTTGATTGTTTTTGAGACAGAGTTTCACTCTTGTTGCCCAGGCTGGAGTGCAATGGTACGATCTCAGCTCACCGCAACCTCTGCTTCCTGGGTTCAAGCCATTCTCCTGCCTTCAGCGTCCCGAGTAACTAGGATTACAAGCATGCGCCACCACACCCAGCTAATTTTGTATTTTTAGTAGAGACAGGGTTTCTCCATGTTGGTCAAGTTGGTCTCGAACTCCCGACCTCAGGTGATCCATCCGCCTCGGCCTCCCAAAGTGCTGGGATTATAGGCGTGAGCCACAGTGCCTGGCCAATTATCAATTTTTAAATGTAAAATAATTAAAATTTAAAATTCTGGCCACGTGTGGTGGCTCACATCTGTAATCCCAGAACTTTGGGATTACACTTGAGGACAGGAATTTTAAAACTTGCCTGGGCAACATAGTGGTGCACACCTGTAGTCCCAGCTACTCAGGACTGAGATAGAAGGATTGCTTGAGCCTAGGAGGTTGAGGTTACAATGAGCTGTGATTGTGCCACTGGACTCGAGCCTGGTTAACAGAGCGAGACCCTGTATCAAAAAAATTAAATTAAAAATTCAGCTCCTTAATCACAGTAGCCACATGTTAAGTACTCAGTAGCCTTATGTGGCTTGTGGCTGCTGGATTAGATGCCAGAGGTTTAGGGTATCACTGTAAATGCCAGAAACAGAGATGTTTCATGTCAGTGGTATTATTCAACCTTATATTGGCAATGTAACAAATATAACAAGATAATGAGGAATGGAAGAGGCAAAATTATTATTAGTTGCAGATGATGAGCTTATCTACTTCCAAAGCTGAAAAGATAATCATATAATTGATATAATTGATGAGAGCATGTAAGGTAGTATAAGCTTGGTGGGGTGGCCATTAAATATATTGGCGGGGGGGGAAGGTAGCTTCCCGGCCGAGTGCAGTGGCTCACACTTATAACCCTAGCACTTTGGGAGGCCGAGGCAGGTGGATCACCTGAGGTCAGGAGTTCCAGACCAGCCTGGCCAACACAGTGAAACCCTATCTCTACTAAAAATACAAAAATTAGCCAGGCAGGCAGGGCATGGTGGCTCACCTCTGTAGGCTCACGCCTGTAATCCCAGCACTTTGGGAGGCTGAGGCAGGTGGATCACCTGAGGTCAAGGGTTTAAGACCAGCCTGACCAACATGGTGAAACCCTGTCTCTACTAAAAATACAAAAATTAGCTGGGCATGGCAGCGCACGCCTGGATGCTGAGGCACAAGAATCACTTGAACCCGGGAGGCAGAGGTTGCAGTGAGCTGAGACCATACCACTGCACTCCAGCCTGGGCAACACAGACTCAGCCTCAAAAAAAAAAAAAAAAAAATGGGCATTGTTGGCACGTGCCTGTAGTCCCTGCTACTTGGGAGGCTGAGGTACAAGAATTGCTTGAACCCAGGAGTGGAAGGTTGCAGTGAGCTGAGATAACACCACTGCACTCCAGCCTGGGGGCAGACTCACAAGGATGTATCATTTAGAAATAGTTAAGGATATGCACATAATTGCCTGAAAAGACCTTACAGAGTTTCAACTGAAAATGGAAACAACCTAGCCATTCAGTGCCTGATTGGATGTAAAAATTAGATATTAAGATTTAATTTAAAACAATGTAGCATAAATTGTTAACATGTAAATATTTTGACCCAGCTGTGAACAATGGTTGGTTTTATTTATCCATCTACAAGGAACATGCTGCTTGTGTAATAAGGGGGAAAATGTCTAAATTATTGCTCTCTAACAGAAGTCTTAGGCAAGTGCCATACATAATTTATAGTTTAATAGTTACCTTTTTTTTTTTTTTTTGAGACGGAGTCTCGCTCTGTCACCCAGGCTGGAGTGCAGTGGCCGGATCTCCGCTCACTGCAAGCTCCGCCTCCTGGGTTCACGCCATTCTCCTGCCTCAGCATCCTGAGTAGCTGGGACTACAGGTGCCCGCCACCTCGCCCGGCTAGTTTTTTGTATTTTTTAGTAGAGACGGGGTTTCACCGTGTTAGCCAGGATGGTCTCGATCTCCTGACCTCGTGATCCACCCGTCTCGGCCTCCCAAAGTGCTGGGATTACAGGCTTGAGCCACCGCGCACGGCCTAATAGTTACATTTTAACAAGTAAGAGGAAATAGATGGTACATTTTGACTCACTATATTCAAAATATCATTTTAACATATCATCGGTATAAAAATGTTAATGAGATATTTTATACATCCTCTTTTTTTTTTTTTTTTTTTTTTTTTTGAGACGGAGTCTCGCTGTGTCGCCCAGGCTGGAGTGCAGTGGCCGGATCTCAGCTCACTGCAAGCTCTGCCTCCCGGGTTTTTACGCCATTCTCCTGCCTCAGCCTCCCGAGTAGCCGGGACTACAGGCGCCCGCCACCTCGCCCGGCTAGTTTTTTTTTTGTATTTTTTAGTAGAGACGGGGTTTCACCGTGTTAGCCAGGATGGTCTCGAACTCCTGACCTCGTGATCCGCCCGTCTCGGCCTCCCAAAGTGCTGGGATTACAGGCTTGAGCCACCGCGCCTGGCCTACATCCTCTTTTTTTATACTAAATCTTAGAAGTCCAGTGTGCATTTTCCACTTGAGCACGTATCCATTTGGACTTGCCAGATTTTTTTTTTTTTTTTTTTTTAATTCTTTTGAGACGGAGTTTCACTCTTTTTTGCCCAGGCTGGAGTGCAATGGCGTGATCTCGGCTCACTGCAAACTCCGCCTCCCAGGTTCAAGCAGTTCTCCTGCCTCAGCCTCCCAAGTAGCTGGGATTACAGGTGCATGCCACCATGCCTGGCTAATTTTGTATTTTAATAGAGACGGGGTTTCACCATGTTGGCCAATCTGGTTTCGAACTCCTGACCTCAGGTGATCTGCCTGACTCAGCCTCCCAAAGTGCTGGGATTACAGGCGTAAGCCACTGCGCTCAGCCTATTTTTTTTTTTTTTATTTTGGAAACGGAGTCTCGCTCTGTCGCCCAGGCTGGAGTGCAGTGGTGCGATCTTGGCTCACTGTAAGCTCCGCCTCCCAGGTTCACACCATTCTCCCGCCTCAGCCTCCTGAGTAGCTGGGACTACAGGCGCCCGCCACCATGCCCAGCTAATTTTTTGTATTTTTAGTAGAGACGGGGTTTCACGGTGTTAGCCAGGATGGTCTCGATTTCCTGACCTCGTGATCCACCTGCCTCGGCCTCCCAAAGTGCTGGGATTACAGGTGTGAACCACCATGCCTGGCCAAATTTTGTATTTTAATAGAGATGGGGTTTCACCATGTTGGCCAGTCTGATTTTGAACTGCTGACCTCAGCTGATCTGCCTGACTCAGCCTCGCAAAGTGCTGGGATTACAGGCGTGAGCCACCGTGCCCAGCCTATTTTTTACTTTTATGTATTTATTTTTATTTCTACAAATATAAGGAGGGCAAGTATCGTTTTGTTACGTGGATATATTGTGTAGTGTGAAGTCTGGACTTGTAGTGTAACCTTCACCCAATCGTGTACATTGTACCCATTAAGCAACTTCTCATCCCTCACTGGGTTCCCACCCTCCTGATCTCCCAATCTCCAGTGTTTATTATTCCATACTGGCCACATTTCAAGTGCTCAGAAGCCACACATGTGGCAGGTGGACAGTGGAGGGTCAATTATTATTAACCCATAGAGAGATGGCAGAAAGTGGAAGTAGCTGGGAGGTTCTGGTGTGCCCTATTGCTTTATTCCTTGTCCAGGTCACTCTATGATCCCTGCTCTCCCTGATTGACCCCCCTTCCCAGTAGACTCCTCCCTCCCTCCCCCACACCCGGTAGGGATACCTGGGGAATAGGCACCGTCTTGTAGCTTGGAGGCTGGGGGTAGTGGGGGGAAGACATGTCATGAAATCTGGGACCTTGCCCCTTTGTCTTCCTTCCAGGAAGGGGCCACCAAAGTAGAGGATGTTCATCTCCAGGAAGTGGGATCTGCCCCAGGTGGCTGTGCAGTGGCATGTTTGCATCAACGAGCCTGGCATGGATTGGCACGTGGGGCAGTGAGGGTGCGGCAAGTGGTGTTGGGTCACGGTTCTGGTTTTTCTTCCTGGGAGCTGGAATAACCAAGGAACACAAGATGGAGTTTGGACAGAGCAGACAGGAACACACTAGAAGCGAGGCCTTATGCTGATCTACTCCTGACTGTGCCAGCAGCGCCTGGCTTGTGCTTCAGGATGATCCTCCCCACCCCTCACCTCCCAGAACACCAGAACACTGGGAGGTTCCTGAGAGCCTGAAGTGGGAATGGGCTTCTGGGTAAAGAAAATCTCCTTTGAGGAGGTTTCAAATGCAGCCATGCCTGGGGAGAGAGCTTTAATGAGGGAGGCAGTAACATGAGTCTTAGCTCCAAGAGTCTTAGATTAACCGGCTTGCAGACCCTTCCTATCCCACCCTGCTCCACGTGCACATCCTCAGCTGCAGACACCTGCATAGGCCGGGCTGCATCACCTTATATGGAAAATCACATGCTCCAAGGTCTGCCAGAAATGGGCTCAAGTCACCACTTAGAAGTTGTGAGAGGCATGCCGGGCGCGGTGGCTCAAGCCTGTAATCCCAGCACTTTGGGAGGCCGAGACGGGTGGATCACGAGGTCAGGAGATCGAGACCATCCTGGCTAACACGGTGAAACCCCGTCTCTACTAAAAAATACAAAAAACTAGCCGGGCGAGGTGGCAGGCGCCTGTAGTCCCAACTACTCGGGAGGCTGAGGCAGGAGAATGGCGTAAACCTGGGAGGCGGAGCTTGCAGTGAGCTGAGATCCGGCCACTGTACTCCAGCCTGGGCTAGAGTGAGACTCCGTCTCAAAAAAAAAAATGTGAGAGGCTGGGTGTGGGGCGCAATGGCTCATGCTTGTAATCCCACACTTTGGGAGGCTGAAGCAGGAAGATCACTCGAAGCTAGGAGTTCAAGACTAGCCTGGGCAACATAGTGAGACGCCATCTCTACTAAAAAAAAAAAAAATATATATATATATATATATGTGTGTGTGTGTGTGTGTGTGTGTATATATATAAATTTACTTATTTATTTTTAATAAGCCAGGCATGGTGGTGCCCACCTGTAGCCCCAGCTACTTGGGAGACAGGCCAGGGAGGATCACTTGAGCCCAGGAAGTTGAGGCTGCAGTGAGCCGTGATAGCACCACTACACTCCAGCCTGGGTGACAGCAATGCCGTATCTCAACAACAACAAAAAATAAATAAATAAAGCTGTGAGATGTGAGAGTAAAATAATTCACTCTGTCTGACTCTCCGTTTCTCTTTCTTTAAAATAGGGGCAATCAGGGCAGCCTCCTTGCAAGTTTCCTTTGAGTTTCAAGGACATAAATGTATGTTGTCCTCAGTACAATGCTTGGCACGCGGCAGACCCTGGTGAATGAGAACTGGAGAGTGAGGAGGTGTACTGGAGGGACAGGGTAGGAGGGGATTAGGGAGCCTGTTCCTCTGACTCTTGGAGCTAAGACTCACTTTAGTGCCTTCCCCATTAGAGAGCTACCCCCAGGAATGATCTCATTCTGCACACAGCTTGGCAGTCAGTGGTGGCTGGAGCCCCTGGGTGCTGGTTGCCCTCATGTGAGATCTACCCCCAGGGATGATCTAATTCTCCACACAGCTTGGCGGTCAGTGGTGGCTGGAGCCCCTGGGTGCTGGTTGCCCTCATGTGACCCCTTCTTATTTTCTCGGCTCCCTTGCAGTGACAGTCTAGCCAAGCTAGGGCTGTAGAAGCAGAAGTAAAACCTCATCCTGCACAGGATATCTCTGAGAGGATCCCACTGTTATGTGGGAGGCTGGCCTCCAGCTTGGAGCTTCAGTGTCACTGGAAACAGGCCGATCTCCGGTGGGGTGGGAGTGATCCTTATCACTCGTCTCCTGCTCAGCTGGGGAGGCTTAAGCATCAGGAAGCAGCTGTTGGAGAGTGAGTTCTGTTTTTTGAGAGGGTCCCGATCTCCTTGTGTCCCCTGATGTCAGGTTATTAAAGCTTGCCCGCTTCTTCCTCCCAGGCAACTTAGAATAAAACAAGGACCTAATAAACATGTCTGGCTTGGGGAGATTTTCAGGGAGGAAGAGAGAGAACAGACATCAGTGGGAGATTTTGACACAAGACAGGCAGAGTATGGATGGAGACCGGTTCTCACTTAGTCCCCAGTTGGCATCTTATGCTGTGATGCAGCTGCCAAATCCAGAGAACCAGATAGTCTTGAGCTGGTTTTGAAATGAATGCCTTTTCTTTAAACCTTTGATACTGTGGGTTTTTGTTGTCGGTTTTTAAAAAAGAAAAGAAAAGAAAAAGAAAAAGGCCTGGTGCGGTGGCTCACACCTGTAATCCCAGCACTTGGGGAGGCCAAGGCGGGTGGATTGCTTGAGATCAGGAGTTCAAGACCAGCCTGGTCAACATGAGGAAACCCTGTCTCTACTGAAAATACAAAAATTAACCGGCTGTTGTGGCGTGTGCACCTGTAATCCCACCTACTTGGGAGACTGAGGCGGGAGAATCGCTTGAACCTAGGGGTTGGAGGTTGCAGTGAGCCGAGATGGTGCCACTACACTCCAGCCTGGGCGATAGAGCAAAACTCTGTCTCGAAAATACATACATACATACATACACACATATATACATAAAAATAAAGAAAAAGAAGCCTGTTTTCCTCTCAAGGCTAACATAACTTCTTAATTTCTCCTGTGTGCCCTTTTAGTCTTTATTCACAGATGCATATTTGTGTAGAGTTGTAACCACTATGCATAAACAAGTATATGTTCTGCCTTTTTTTCTATTTATTTTTAATTTTTATTTATTTTTTTGAGACAAGAGTCTCACTCTATTGCCCAGGCTGGAGTGCCGTGGCGTGATCTCAGCTCACTGCAACCTCCGCCTCTCAGGTTCAAGAGATTCTCCCGCCTCAGCCTCCCATGTAGCTGGTATTACAGGCACGTGCCACAACACTTGGCTAATTTGTGGGGTTTTTTTGTTTCTTTGTTTTTGAGACGAAGTCTCGCTCTTGTCCCCCAGGCTGGAGTGCAATGGTGCCACCTCGGCTCACTGCAACCTCCGCCTCCCAGGTTCAAGCAATTCTCCTGCCTCCACCTCCTGAGTGACTGGGATTACAGGCGCCTGCCACCACACCCGACTAATTTTTGTATTTTTAGTAGAGATGGGGTTTCACCGTGTTGGCCAGGCTGGTCTCGAACTCCTGATCTCAGGTGATCCGCCTGCCTAACCTTCCAAAGTGCTGGGATTACAGGCGTGAGCCACCGCGCCCGGCCTTGTGTACTGTTTTAATAGTAGAGACGGGGTTTCAACGTGTTGGCCAGGGTGGTCCTGCACTCCTGACCTTCGCCTCGGCCTCTGTTCTGCCTTTTGTTTGCGCTTCCATTTAATGCCATTTGGTAAACATTTGGTCCATGTTGTCTATGGTCTTCATAGTTCTCAATTTCCGTGACTGCTGAATGGTGCTCTGAGTTAATGGCTTCCAGCTTTCTTAGCCATTCCTCTATCACTGGGCATTAGGCTGTCTCCAGTCTTTCTTTCTTTTTTTTCTTTCTTTCTTTTTTTTTTTTTTTTTTTTTTTGAGATGGAGTCTCTCTCTGTCTCCCAGGCTGGAGTGCAATGGTGTGATCTCGGTGCACTGCAACCTCTGCTTCCCGGGTTCAAGCCATTCTCCTGCCTCAGCCTCCTGAGTAGCTGGGATTACAGGTGTGCACCACCATGCCCAGCCAATTTTTTTTTTTTTTTTTTAGTAGAGACAGGGTTTCACCATGTTGGTCAGGCTGGTCTCAAACTCCTGACCTCGTGATCCACCCGCCTTGGCCTCCTAAAGTGCTGGGATTACAGGTGTGAGCCACTGTGCCTGGCCTGTCTCCAGTCTTTCGCTATTATGAATAAGGCTTCAACAAATATGTGCGTGACTTTTTTCTCCTTTGACATAGTTCCACAGGGTTAAGTTCTAGGAGGTAAATCATATTCATTTAAATCACATTCATTTTAAAGCCATTATTTGAGGAAACTTTGAATCATATTCATTTTAAAACCATCATTCTTTTTGTTTTTTGGGTTTTTTTTTTTTTTTTTGGAGATGGAGTTTCACTCTTGTTGCCCGGGCTGGAGTGCAGTGGCGCGATCTCGATGCACTGCAACCTCCACCTCCCAGGTTCAAGCAGTTCTCCTGCCTCAGCCTCCCTAGTAGCTGGGATTACAGGCACCCACCACCATGCCTGGCTAATTTTTTTGTATTATTAGTTGAGATGGGGTTTCACCATGTTGGCCAGGCTGGTCTCAAACTCCTGACCTCAGGTGATCCACCCACCTCGGCCTCCCAAAGTGCTGGCATTACAGGCATGCGCCACCACATCCGGCCAGAACCATCATTTATTTTAAAGCCATTATTTCAAGAAATTTTGCCAGAGTTTCCGGTACCACAAGACCACCCCACCCTGGGACGATTTTGACTCTGAGCAGCTCTTGGATCCGAGTTTTGTAATATTCTCCCTGCCTGGTGGCACCTAGTGCCAATTGCTCAGTGGGAGGAAGGTCCTTCCCTCTTCTCTTTCCCAGCTCTTAATTTGGGCAAGATGGTAGCAAACATCAGAAAGTTGCCCTGGTGCCTGGCAGTGAGCCCATCTAGGTGTTATCTAGGGAAGAGCTTTGGGGTGGGAGTCAAGAGACTTGGGCTCCAGCACCAACCGGCTCCTTGTGAGTTCTGTGGCCTTTGGCAAGTCACCTCTCCTGGCCCCAACAGCCTAATCAAGACCACTGGGTTGGATCCTCTGCCAGATGTCTGCCATCTCTGAATCTCAGTGGGAGTCATGTGACACAGTGAGTGCTGCATTTTAGCACCCCCAGGAGTACCTAAGAAAATCCACTGGGGACAGGCATGGTGGTTCACGCCTGTAATCCCAGCACTTTGGGAGGCCCAGATAGATGGATCACCTGAGGTCAGGAGTTCGAGACCAACCTGGCCAACATGGTGGAACCCCATCTCTACTTAAAAAAATACAAAAATTAGCCGCGTGTGGTAGCGGGTATGTGTAATCCCAGCTACTCGGGAGGCTGAGGCAGGAGAATTACTTGAATCCGGGAGGTGGAGGTGCAGTGAGCCGAGATTGCACCACTGCATTCCAGCATGGGCAACAAGAGCGAAACTCTGTCTCAAAAAAAAGAAAAAAAAAAAAAATCCACTGGGATTTAGAAAGAACACACCAAAACTTGTGCATGCGTGTGTGTGTGTGTGTGTGTGTGTGTGTGTGTGTCTAAACTAAAACTTAGTAATTAATACATGGAATGACAATAGATGTGAATATAACCTATAAAAATATATGTGTGTGTAGATATATATGTGTATATACAAATTACATATTCAGTGTTTTTCCTGTGATGCCCCCTACTTTTGATAGTACATTGCTATTTAAGTGGATGGAGCCCTGGGGTGGGAATTAAACCCTGGCTTCAATCCATGACCTAGGGCAAGTCCCTTAATTTGGTCTTTCCATCTTGAAAGTATGATCCCACTACACCCAGGTATTTTAAGGAGATATTTGACACAGATACATAAATGGTACAGGAGTCATAATGGCGACATTTCATGTTCCCTTCCTGGGTTTGTTTGTTTCTTTGTTTGTTTTTTTGAGACAGAGTCTTGCTCTGTCACCCAGGCTGGAATGCAGTGGCGTAATCTCAGCTCACTGCAACCTCTACCTCCCAGGTTCAAGCTATTCTCTCTGCCTCAGCCTCCTGAGTAGCTGGGACTACAGGTGCCCACCACCACGCCTGGCTAATTTTTGTATTTTTAGTAGAGATGGGGTTTCACCATGTTGGCCAGGCTGGTCTTGAACTCCTGACCACAGGTGATCCACCCACCTCAGCCTCCCAAAGTGCTGGAATTACAGGTGTGAGCCACTGTACCTGGCCTTGTTTTTGGTTTTTGATTGTGGCTAGTCAGGCTCAGAATATTACAGCAGTGAGCCTTAACCTCCTTGCGCACGTAGCACACTTCCAGACGCAAGGGCTTTTGAGCATGGCACATGAAGGAGTTGAAAGATCCCCAAGAGTACTAAAGTCAGCTGAAATCACAACACAGTCGGCGTTGAAGTGCTGCCTGGAACATGTAACCACGTGTATCTAAGAAGTCGCCGTTCTTGCCCATTCACTTGGCTGCCCTCAGCCCTGCCACGGTTTGAATGAAACAGTCTCCGCCTTCCCTGCACTTTCCTGTCTTTGCAGGATAAGGCTGGCGAGTGTTCCAGAAAGTACTGGATTTTTCTCTGATGACAAAAGCCAGAGTTCCTCACCTCTTAGAGTCGTGGCCTGTGTCCCAGTGAGCCTCTTACACAACCCTTCCAGGGTGTTGTTCCATCTGACAAGCCTTGTGTTGCGGAACGCCTCCTTGTTTCGGCAAAGCGAAGTTCCGCCTAGGGATTGGATGTCAGCCCCTCCTGTGAGAAGGGGCCATGGCCCGCCAGGCAAGACCTGGGAAAGGATGGCCAGGACCAGAGGCTGCCCCTGGAAGACCTGGAGTCCCATTTGATCCTGTCTTTTCTCTCCTCCCTGGTCTGGGCCCTCTGTAATCCCGTGTGTCTCTACCTCCAAAACATGGCCTAAATGTCTCCCACTGTGTCCCCCTTCGCCAAACCCACATCCTGGTCTCCATCCTCTTTGACCTGCATTTCTGCAACAGCCTCCTGGATGAATTCCAGCTCCGCTCCTTCATTCCTCCAATGCCAGGACCTCCGGGAGCTTCCAGATACACAGATTGAATCACTCGCCTGCTTACAAACAGCCACCGGTTTCCTTGTACACCTATAATGACCTCCAAACTCCTTACCTGGGCTAAGTGCAATGGCTTATGCCTGTAATGCCAGAACTTTGGGAGGCCAAGGTGGGTGGATTGCTTGAGGCCAGGAGTTCAAGACTAGCCTGGCCGACATAGTGAAACCCCATCTCTAGTAAAAATACAAAAAAATTGGCCGGGAGCAGTGGCTCACACCTGTAATCCCAGCACTTTCGGAGGCCGAGGCGGGCAGATCACCTGAAGTCAGGAGTTCAAGACCAGCCTGTCCAACATGGTGAAACCTGGTCTCTCCAAAAAATTCAAAAATTAACCGGACCTGATGGCGGGTGCCTGTAATAAAAACTGAAAACAAAAGAAAACTCTTTATGTGGCCTGGTAGGGAGGGCTCTATGTAACCTGGACCCCGGCTGCATGGATTTTTATTCTGTTCTGTAAATGCTGCAAGCCTGTTCCTACACTCCAGCGTTTGCATGCGTCGTTCCCTCTGCCTGGGTCGCTTCTGACCTGGCTGGTTCCTTCTCATCATTTGGTTCTCAACTCATGATGCTCCTTCCTCAGAGGGGCCTCTCCCAGACCCCCTGACTCCCACACCCACTCACACCATCCCCTTTCCCTCGTTATACTAAGGAATACGAGATACCGTTTTATTTACAGATTTACACCTCCATTCCCCAACCCCACGCCCCATACTCGCACTACACATGCGCCCTGGGAAAACGGACTGCTCTATCTCCAGGGCCTAGAAGAGTGTGAATATCGGTGGGTCTGCAGGAAGTCATGAAGTGAGTGAATGGATGATGAGTAACGGAACAAAGCCTCTTGTAGCCGATCCAGGTCACAACTAAAGTCATCGTTCACTAAAAGCCCTCTGCTATCCGGCCACATTGCCTGGACCTGGCATCGGGTGGTTGGTTAGAACAGCTAGGGGAAGGCCCTGCAGAGGGCATGCTGCCCAGCAGCAGTGGTGGAGGCGGCGGCGGTGGTGGGCGTTCAGGCATGTTGTGTACCCTGTATACTGGGGTCAACCGCAGGGCAGCTTCAGAGAGCGAGGCCTGCCTAGCTGCCCCATGAGAGCTCAGGTCTGGCGCCTGCCTCAAGCCAAGATGCCAGGGACAGGCCACTGCCCGGTCACTTGGAGTGAGAAGTGTTGGTCCCGTCTGTCCTTCTGCCCTGGGTCTGCTGGTCTGTCCAAGCTGGGAGGGCCAGGGAGGATAGGCGAGGGGCCCAGGCAAGGGTGGTCTTCTGTAGTCTCAGGAACAGGGCTGAACTAAAGGTGTGGTTGGTGTAGACCCAAGCAGGGGCCTGACCTTCTGGGGAGGGCTCGTCAGTCCCACCTTAAAGGAAGGTTCCATGGTCAGTGGGCTGAGGGTAGAGGAGTCTGTTCCTCCAGAGGCTCAGGAGAGCTAGGAAGGGCTGTGAGTTGTGATCCATTTTCCCTTGCCCTGCCAAGAAAGTGGGATGTGTTTTCTGGGGTGGGGTGGGGTGGGGGTGGGGGTGGGGTGGGGTGGGGGTGGGGGTGGGGTGGGGTGGGGTGGGGTGGGGGTGGGGGTGGCCCGCCCAAGGCAGGCTATGGGGAGTGCCTGCCCCACATTGGGCAGCCTATTTTAGCTACTTCCCTAGAGCTGAGTCACGGTGCTTCTGAAGACCCTTCCCAAAGCCACAATGCCCTGTGGCCTCCCAAACCATAGCTGCCCCCAGGACCGGCCCAGGCCTCTGGCAGGACTCCCACCACCTGCTTTCTCTTAAACTCCATGATCCAGCTGCTCACCTCCAAATTCTCTGTTAGAAGCTCAGAGTGATTCAAGATCACTCAAGGCTGGTGAAACCAAGCTCTTGCTGACCCTTAGTCCTGCTACGTGGCCTGTCTAGTCTGAGCTCCAGACACCTAGGCCTCATCCCCAGCGTGGACTGCCAGGCACTGCAGCCCCCTCCTCGCTGGGGCAGTGGGATGGATGCGTGACTCCCTCTACTCTCAGGCCCTAACTCTCTCAGGACCCTTCCTTGCTGGGTATTGAAGATGGCTTTCTACAAGCCACCAAGTCTCGTTCCCACCACCGCAGGAAGCGAGACCATGGCAGCAGACAGCACTGGGTAGACCTGTCCCTGTCTTTCTGGGGTGTGGGGTTGAACAGGATCCTGGGGACCCCAGGGCTAGCCCAGGATGGCCGTGATTTCAGCTGAGTTTCCCTGCTGTCCCCTCTGACCTACCTCTATAGTTCTACCTGCAAGGATGTGCTCTGGGGTGTGGCTAATGGGATGCGGGGAGCTGCCCTCCCCTGTGGCCATGATGGCCAGGATATTTGGTCCCTTTTGGGCAGCCACAGTGACCTGCAGCTTCTCTGGCGAGTCCTGGGGAGACGGGTCTGTGGTTTTCCTTTCTTTCCTCTCTAATGAGCGTATAAGGTCGGGAAACCACAGGACCTGACATCACTCACAGGGTCTGGGGATTCCCGCTGTGGTGTTGAAACCCTTACGTAGCTCTGGAGGCTCATGCCACCGTGTTCCCACCCAGTTCTGACCATCCGCGCCCCTCCCTGCTTCTCTGTCTTTGTTGTTTACCTGGTGAGCATACCTGCTCTGTCTTCACCTGTGTGTTCTCACTCAAGGCTGCTGTTTCTCAACTGGGGCAGTTTTGCCTCCCAGGGCATCTTGAGACAGTTTTGCTTGTTGTGACTGTGGAATGAATGCTACTGGCATCTAGTGGGCAGAGACCAGAGACGCTGCTGAATGATCTACAGTGCACGGGGCAGTCCCACCTCCCAGTGAGAAATTAGCTGGCTTGAATATCCACAGTGTGGAATCTGCTCTAGGGTTACACAAGAACCTTCCTGAAGTAGCAGTTGGGACCCCCTTCTCTGCACCCTGCCAGCCAGCAGTGGGGAGGAGCACTCAGTGGCCGGTGGTCACTGACCAGCAATGCTGCCGCCAGAGCTGGAGGAGGGCCTGGAGTGGGGGTGGAGAGAGCTCTGGACTCAAAGACCCAGTTTCTAGCCCAGCTCTCTTCCTTTGGGCTAAAAACTTGGACAAATCACTTTCCTTCAATAAACCCGTTTCCTCATCCATAAAGTGAAAGCGCTGCACTGAATATCCCCTCCAGTTATTTGAGATTCCTGGATGCTGTGCATAGAGCCAGGAGCTGGGGGGCAGGCAGGTGGAAGATAGGGGTCTTCTCCGTTCCTGACTGGTGCCTGTGCTGGTGGCAGTAGAAGCCTAAAGGATTTGCCAGGAACAAGAGTTCGTTTGAAGCCTGGCCTTTTTTCCTTCGATGCCCAACGTGACTGAGGCAGACTCTACCTTCTCTTTCTTTTTCTTTTCTTTTCCTTTCTTCTCTTTTCTTCTCCCTCCCTCCCTCCCTCATTTCCTTCCTGTTTCCTTCAGAGTTTTGCCTAGGAGCCCATGGCTGGCCAGGAGGGTCATATATGATGTTCAGGGGTCAGCAAACTACAGTCCACAGCCCAAACCCAGCCTGCATTTGCTTTTGCAAATAAAGATGAGGCTTTTTGGTGGTTTTTTCTTTTACTGGTTTATTACAAAGGATACAACTCAGGAACAGCCAAACGGAAGAGCTGCATGAGGATGCATGGGGTCAGGTGGTGGGGTGGGGCGGGCAGGGCACACGTCACCTTCCCGGCACCTTGATCTGCTCACCAACCCAGAAGTTCTCTGTAAATAAAATGTTTTTGGAATGCAGCCATGCCTACTTGTTTACATGTTGCTACGGCTCCTTTCTTTTTTTAATTTTGTGTAGAGATGGGGTCTCACTGTGTTGCCCAGGCTGGTCTGGAACTCCTGGGCTCAACTGATCCTCCTGCCATAGCCTCCCAAAGTGCTGGGATTAGAGTTGTGGCCCACCGTGCCTGGCCAACGGCTACTTTTATACTAAGAAGACAGAGTTGAGTAGCTGTGACCAAAACCCTATCAGCCACAAGGCCGAGAATATTTACTCTCTGGCCCTTTGCAAAAAGTGTTTGCTGACCCTTGGTCTAGCGGTTCAATGTCTAATTGTTTCGAGGCTGAGGTAGAGCAGGAGGGTGGGGCCCAGAGACAATCCAGGTTAGAGTTAGGGGAAGGTCACTTTCCTAAGGGTGGGGAGGAGAGAGAGCTGGCCTATGACCAAGAGTAGAGCATCATTTCAAGGCATTCCTGACGTCCTCGCCCACGACACTGTGTGGCAAGTCTGCCAGGTGCCTAGCTCTCCCTCCCTGCCTGAGAGAACTTTGTGTTTGCTGGAATGATAAGCAGTATGGCCTGGGCATTGGGAGGGGGGACATTGCTGGTGGGGGAAGCCATGAGGCTGGGCAGCAGAGGCTTGAGAGAACAGGGAAGCGGATGAGGACGCAGAGAGGTCAGGCTGGGAGCCCTGGAGCCAGGCTGTGGGCAGAAGGGGGGAGGACAGGAGGGAGGTGCTGGACTTCCAGTGGGTGCTTGGAGGCCAACCGTGTGGCACACCCTGCTAGACCGGACTTGGTGGCAAACAGATCCGTTAAAACCCTCTGGATGGACCGGGCGCAGTGGCTCACGCTGATCCCAGCACTTTGGGAGGCCAAGGCAGGTGGATCACCTGAGGTCGGGAGCTTGAGACCAGCCTGACCAGCATGGTGAAACTCCCTATCTACTAAAATTACCAAAAAAATTAGCTGGACGTGGTGGTGGTGGGCACCTGTAAATCCCAGCTACTCGGGAGGCTGAGGCAAGAGAATCGCTAGAACCCGGGAGGCAGAAGTTGCAGTGAGCCGAGATGGCGCCATTACACTCGAGCCTGGGGGACAGGGCGAGACTCCGTCTCAAAGAAAAGAAAAGAAAAAAAAAAAACACCACCCTGGAAGCTCGTACTGCAGTGGGAAGATGAGAGTCCAGCCAGCAGGGGTAGAAGGATGTAGCCGGTGTCTGCTGGGAGAGGGGACGGCTCCCAAAGTGCCGTAGGGGGCAGGTGGTGGCTAAAGGTTTCCTGGGAGCAGTGATGTGTCCCAGCTGAGCCCTGAAGGATGCTGGGTGTGGCAGGGGTTGCATCAGGGAACTGTTTGTATCCACTCCAGCTCAGGGGATAGAGCAGGGTACAAAAGTAGGGGACACTGAGGAGCGAGGTGGAGACTGGTCATTGGATCAAGGGGTGTGCACTGGGTAGGGCCTCATGTGGATGGGTTTTGTTTGAGCCGAGAGGTGAAGGATGGACAGGAGGGAGACAAACAGGGAGACCTGTTAGGCTGATGTCAGGGGCCAGGTGGGGTGTGGTGGGCTGGTGTGGTGGGCTCGTGTGGTGCAGTGGCAGGCATGCGGAGGAAGCACCCGCCGTCTGAGTTTTGCAGTGGAAAGAGTGGCTCTGGACTGGGGGTGCCTCTCAGAACTGTGCTGCTGGCTGGACTGGGAGAGAGGCAGGTACCTGGTGTCCAAGCAACACCTCTCACCCACCATACTTTGTTAAATCCCAGCACTCATCTCTCCCCATCCTGCCTAGCTCTGCTGGGCTTAGTATTTGGGGCAAGTCCCTCTAGGGGAGAGAGGGGCTGGTTTGGCCCCAGTGCTGAACTTCAACTTGGCCCTTGCCAGGAGCTGTGAGAGTGGTGCCTCCGGGCTCCTGGGCTCTACCTCTGCTGTTTTTTTGGATTTCTGGTGCATCACCTAGGAATCAGTCTGCAGATCCTGGGTTCACCAAGTCATTTAGGGTCTAGTCCCTGCCTCCCACTCCCCTAATGATGAAAGAAACTGGAAGTTCCCCAATCTTGATCTCCCCGAGACACCAGAAGGTAGACCCTCAGCAAAGAGCCTGGGGCCCCACAGTGGAGATGTCACAGGCAGGATCCTCATCTATGGGATCCCAAGAGAAGGCTGAAAGGCTGGGGAGCTGGTTCTGTGGGTCCCAGCAGCCCCACCCCAATTCTGATTCAGAAAGAGGATTGTGCCACCCACGCAGGTGGAGGTCTCTCTGTGGTCAGCCTGTCTCCCTGGGCCCATCCTGTCTGTTCTATTCTCTCTCTGAGGACCAGGACTCGGTGGGGTGTCCACTAACTCCACAGGGGTCGAGGTTAGACAGCAGGAGGCACTTACAGCACATCTCCAGGCTGACTGTTCATAGGAGCCACTTCATAGACTCCATCTCTTCCCTGGCTTGCTGCCCAGAATTGCTGGATTTACCTTCGTGTCCTTAAACGTGGTCGTGTTTGCTCTGGCAGCGTCCTGGCTTGCAGGGCAGGGGAGGCATTGTCTTTTACAAGAAAGGTTCTCTCTCTCTCAAGTTTCAGGGAAAGTGTGTCTGAGGCTACTGGAACTCTCACCAGATTTGCAAAATCACTCCTGTTCTCTGAATGCCTGCGGATGAAGAAACAGGCAGGGCTATACCATTTGATTGCTGGCTTATTTCACAGCATTTCACTTTGGTAGGAGCACTGGGGTTTAAATGACAGTCCCCTGGCAAATAGGCGTTTGTGCTGTGTAACCAGCCCCACATTAATCCTTTGCCTCCCGTTCTCTGCTTGCAGCCTTATGATCTCTTCATTGCGTCCCCCTCTGCCCACTAGACTTGGACTTCAGATCTGACCCCAGACCTGCCGGCTACCTCGGGAGGGCCCACCTCCCCACCCGTCCAGCAAGATGCCGATCCTCAAGCAACTGGTGTCCAGCTCGGTGCACTCCAAGCGCCGTTCCCGAGTGGACCTCACGGCCGAAATGATCAGCGCCCCACTGGGCGACTTCCGCCACACCATGCACGTTGGCCGGGCCGGAGATGCCTTTGGGGACACCTCCTTCCTCAACAGCAAGGCTGGCGAGCCTGACGGCGAGTCCTTGGACGAACAGGCCTCCTCTTCATCTTCCAAACGCAGTCTCCTGTCCAGGAAGTTCCGGGGCAGCAAGCGGTCACAGTCAGTGACCAGGGGGGAGCGGGAGCAGCGCGACATGCTGGGATCCCTGCGGGACTCGGCCCTCTTTGTCAAGAATGCCATGTCCCTGCCCCAGCTCAATGAGAAGGAGGCCGCGGAGAAGGGTACCAGTAAGCTGCCCAAGAGTCTGTCATCCAGCCCCGTGAAGAAGGCCAATGGCGGGGAGGGTGGCGACGAGGAGGCAGGCATGGAGGAGGCCGTGCCCCGTCGGAATGGGGCCACGGGTCCCCATTCCCCTGACCCCCTCCTCGACGAGCAGGCCTTTGGGGATCTGGCAGATCTGCCTGTCATGCCCAAGGCCACCTATGGGCTGAAGCATGCGGAGTCCATCATGTCCTTCCACATCGACCTGGGGCCCTCCATGCTGGGTGACGTCCTCAGCATCATGGACAAGGAGGAGTGGGACCCCGAGGAGGAGGAGGGTGGTTACCATGGCGATGAGGGCGCCACTGGCACCATCACCCAGGCTCCCCCATACGCTGTGGCGGCCCCTCCCCTGGCGAGGCAGGAAGGCAAGGCCGGCCCAGACTTGCCCTCCCTCCCCTCCCATGCTCTGGAGGACGAGGGGTGGGCAGCAGCGGCCCCCAGCCCCGGCTCGGCCCGCAGCATGGGCAGCCACACCACACGAGACAGCAGCTCCCTCTCCAGCTGCACCTCGGGCGTCCTGGAGGAGCGCAGCCCTGCCTTCCGGGGACCAGACAGGGCCCGGGCTGCTGTCTCGAGACAGCCGGACAAGGAGTTCTCCTTCATGGACGAGGAGGAGGAGGATGAGATCCGCGTGTGAGGCAGACAGTGGGTGGCCACCCGGAGCTCTTGTCTGCATCTTCTCCCTGCCCCTACCCCACTATGACCTTTGACCTTGTGGCGTGGCGCAGGGGCAGCCAGGACCCTTGCTTCAAACCACGGACCCTGGACCTTGTAGATGAGGGACACTGGCCTGGCCCTCGGGCATTTGGAGGACGTGGGGGGCTGGCATGGGTGCTGACTGGCTGCCTGACTTCATCATGCTCCCTGCACTCAGGCAGCGTGGGACAAGGGCTGTGTTCTCACAGCAGGAATCGGTTTTCCTCTCTTGGCCTCCCTTTCCTCCACCGTGGCCTCAAATGGATGCCAGATGCCAACCCGAGTTCCTGCCACGTGCAGCCAGCGGGTCAGCCCGGAGGCAGCCTCAGCTCCAGGGCTAAGGACACTCGACTCCCCTTTTCTCTGCTGGTGTTTCTGCTGTGCCCAGCGGTGGCTGCTGGGGAAGCAGCTGCGGCAGGACGGAGATGGTCTTGCCTCTCAGCCCCTCCCTGCTCCACCCCAGCTCCTGCCCTGGAAATCTGGAGCGCCTTGGAGCTGAGCTGGACCAGGGGACCAGCCATGAGCACGTGCACTAAACGCAGCCCTTTCCAGGGGAAGAAGAGCAGGATGGGAAATGGAAGGAAAGCCCCCACACTTCGTGAATTGCAAGAAGGGACCCTTCCAGGATGACACTAGGAACAGGGCTAGGGCACTCACTCAGTCCCTAGGGGCTTGTGTGTTCTTTATTATTATGTATAAATCCTTATAGAGCAATATCAGGATGGTGTTAATAGGTCTGCCTCAGAAGGAGAATCAATCCTTTTAGAAAACCTTTATACTAAACCTCTTCGAAATTCACAGTGGCAATTAGCAGACTGGAGTCTGGGGACAGCCGTGGCAAAGACACCAGCTCAACTTTAGTGCTTCCCAACGTTATTTAGAACGACACGGGGTGGGTGTCTGGTGTGTGTTTTCCCTACCCACCCCCCATAGCTATCAACATCTGAGGAAGGCCAGTGTAGAACATTTTTGGAGAATTATTATTTTTAAAATAATATATCATTCCTATGGGGGGAAGCTTTTTTTTTGACTGAGTTATTCTCTCCCTCCCCTCAACACCCTCAGTACTGACTACTTCCTCTTCCTTTCTCAGGCCTCCCCCCAACGACTTTTGAGGCCAGGGTTGCCAGATTTAGCAAAACCAAAACAGAGTGCTGAGTTAAATGCAAATTTCAGGTAAACAAAAGATAATGTTCTAGCATTAATATGTTCCACGCAATATTTGGAACACTTATGCAAAAAAATGATTTGTTTTTCTGAAATTCAAGTTTCTCTCTGAGTCCTGTAACTCTCCCCGAGGGAATTGAGCAGAAGCTCGGGTGTGAGCCCCGAGGTTGACCGTCAGTTATTTTTCTGTCCTGGGAACAGCCTGACCCACCTCCCTGTCTCCATGTAGCCGGTGTGGGGACGGGGAGAGACAGAACCAACCACAACCAGGGGCGTCCCCACGGCGACTCTGGCCTGGCCTCTCCTCTCTTGCCTGACTCAAGACACTAACTTAGTTCCTGGTTCGGTGCCCTGTTGGTGCTCCTGTTTCTAATAGCTTAGGTCCCACGGTAGGGGAGGAACCGCGGGGGCTGTGCCAGCCCCCGCCAGCTGCCCTCGAATCCTATCCAGGCCAGTTCCAGATTCTTAACTGAATTTTTTCATGATATTGTCAAAACAATGAGGAAACATTAAAAAAAAAAAAAAAAAGCCCCAAAGCATGCCTGGTGCCTGGTGTCCGTCTCTGCTTTTTGGGAAGGCTCTTTCAGGAAGGGGGTGGGGTCTGGACCCAGGTCCTGGGGCTGTCCATGGGGGCCTGAGGTGGCTTCTGTCTCTCAGTCTGTGAGGACCCGCCCTTCCTGTGATGCTGTCTGCCTGGGCAGGCCCCTTCAGAGTTTGGGGACTCAGGTGTCCCCAGCTGCCATCTCTTGGAGGCCCTTGGCACTTGGTCACTTAGCTGTCCTGTGCCTCCGTCTCCTGCTGTGTAAAATGGGTATCCTGCCACTCTTAGAGGGCTGGGGCACAGAAACAGTGACGGGCTTTTTTTTGTGGGGGGTGGGGGGTGGTGTTTTTTTTTTTTTTTTTTTGGTTATTGGTTTTTTGGTGTTTTTGTGATGGAGTCTCGCTCTGGTCGCCCAGGCTGGAGTGCAGGGGCGCGATCTCAGCTCACTGCAACCTCCGTCTCCTAGGTACAAACGATTCTCCTGCCTCAGGCTCCCGAGTAGCTAGGATTACAGTTGTGTGCCACTATGCCCAGCTAATTTTTGTATTTTTAGTAGAGACAGGGTTTCACCGTGTTTGCCAGGTTGGCCTCAAACTCCTGACCTCAAGTGATCCGCCCGCCTTGGCTTCCCAAAATGCTGGAATTACAGGCGTGAGCCACCGTGGTGATCGTCATGGGCTTTTTATACCATTGTGATTAGGATGAGAGCAACTGTGTTCTCCCCAGCCCCCGGGTGTCCTGGTGCACGGGACTGTCACCACCAGAAAGTGGCTGGCCTGCCTGGGAGCGGGGCTGCCACCTCCTCTTTCCCCTTTTACCATTAAGCCTAGCAAATCAGCTTACAGGTGGCAGGTCCTCAGTTCAACCTCACTTCTCAGGGAAATAGAAGCACCACATCCTCATTTTCCAGATGGAGAAAGGTGACCAGATAAGCCTCGTGGCCGCTTTCTCTAACACCCAGAATTCATTCAGAACTCTTGCCCTTCTCACCCCCACCACTCCTGGGCACATCAAAGCCTTGGGATACGAAGTCAGGGGGTGAGGGTCCAGTGGCCCCTTAACCCACTGCCCTGCCCCTGCCCAACCACCTCCTTCCCTTGAACCATGTTTCCCTCTTTCTGGGCAGCTTCAGAAGGGAGCCCCAGTCTGCGCAGGGCTGCGTCACTGCTTGCCGAAGCCCCCGCTTGCTCTCAGGAAATCTGGGGAAATCTTGGGGATCTCAATGTGGCTAAGTTCCTGGTGGAAACCCTGTCCTCTCCCCTGAGCATCCACAGAGAAATGTGAGTTCCCCACTCATCAGCTCCCTGGGAAGCAATTAGAGGCATAATTAAAAGTCAGGTCCCGGCCCGGCGCGGTGGCTCAAGCCTGTAATCCCAGCACTTTGGGAGGCCGAGACGGGTGGATCACGAGGTCAGGAGATCGAAACCATCCTGGCTAAAACGGTGAAACCCCGTCTCTACTAAAAAATACAAAAAACTAGCCGGGCGCGGTGGCAGGCGCCTGTAGTCCCAACTACTCGGGAGGCTGAGGCAGGAGAATGGCGTGAACCCGGGAGGCGGAGCTTGCAGTGAGCTGAGATCCGGCCACTGCACTCCAGCCTGGGCGGCAGAGCGAGACTCCGTCTCAAAAAAAAAAAAAAAAAAGTCAGGTCCCTCCCTCTGTCCCTAGACAGGCTCGTTCATGTGGGAGTTATGAGCAGGGACTTCTGGCTGCCCCAAGGGAAGAAGAGAGACGGAGGAGAGCTGAGGCCCATTGGGAGACAGGTCCCTAGGGGCTACAGTCTAGCTCAGGGATGACTGGGGAGAGAAGGTACTGTTCAGGCGAGAGGCCCAGGCAGATGAGGAGGGGCTGTGCCTCCCAGACACCGTGCAACCTCCCAAGAGAGAAATTACTGTACCTACACCGACTAACCAGGGACTCTTAAAGGGCCTGGAGAAGCCAGCCACCCCAAGCCCCAGAATCTGTTTCTTGACTGTTGTTGGAAAAGCTCTGAGCATTCAAGAAGACCCAGGGACCTGGCTTGATTCACAGCTTTAAGGAACATACCTTCTGGCTGGGGTTTCAGTGGACCCAGGAGACAAGGAGGAGATGAGCATGCAGAACCAGCCAAGCCACAGAGCTCAGTCAAGATTTGCTAGGAGCCAGGCGTGGTGGCTCACACCTGTAATCCTAGCACTTTGGGAGGCTGAGGCAGGAGGATCCGTTTAGGCCAAGAATTTGAGATCAACTTGGGTAACAGCGAGACAGCATCTCTACCAAAAAATAATTTTTTTTTTTTTTCGAGACGGAGTCTCACTCTGTCGCCCAGGCTGGAGTGCAGTGGCGTGAGCTCAGCTCACTGCAACCTCCGTCTCCCAGGTTCAAGCAATTCTCCTGCCTCAGCCTCCCAAGTAGCTGGGATTATAGGTACCCACCACCAGGCCCAGCTAATTTTTTGTATTTTTAGTAGAGACGGGGTTTCACTATCTTGGCCAGGCTGGTCTTGAACGCCTGACCTCATGATCCACCCGCCTCAGCCTCCAAAAGTGCTGGGATTACAGCCGTGAGCCACTGCGCCCAGCCAATAAATAAATTTCTTATAAAAGATTTGCTGGGCAGCCTTGGGCCAGTTATTTTCTCGCTCCAATTGGCTTCAGTTTCTCCATCTTTAAAATTAGGCAGTAGCTCAGTTGTTTTCAGCTTTTTACCAGAAGCTTTGTTTGCAATGAGGTCATGCTATTTTAATTGATTTTTTTTTTTTTTTTTTTTTTTTTTTTTTTTTTTTTTGAGAATGGAATCTTGCTCTGTCACCCAGGCTGGAGTGCAGTGGTGTGATCTTGGCTCACTGCAGCCTCCACTTCCCGGGTTCAAGCGATTCTCCTGCCTCAGCCTCCTGGGTAGCTGGGATTACAGGTGCATACCACCACACCCAGCTAATTTTTTTTTTTTTGTAATTTTAGTAGATACGGGGTTTCATCATGTTGGCCAGGCTGATCTTGAACTCTTGACCAGGTAGTCTACCCGCCTTGGCCTCCCAAAGTGCTGGGATTACAGGCGTGAGCCACCACGCCCGGCCTTTTATAATTGATTGATTATTCATTTATATATTTATTTATGAGATGAAGTCTTATGTTGCCCGGACTGGTCTCAAAATCCTAGCTTCAAGCAATCCTCCCACCTTGGCCTCCTCCCAAAGCTCTGGGATTACTGACATGAGCCACCACACCTGGCCTCAAATGAGGTCATACTTTGAACCTCTGTGGGGGCTGAGCCCGAGCTTCCCTGGGTGGGGTTGAATCTGGGGGATCCTTACTCTTTCCCCGTTGGTCTCTGAGGTTCACCTGAGAAACCCAGGGCCCTGCAGCGCACTTCTTGCCTTAAAGATGTTCTGTGAGCCCTTCTTTCTTTTTTTTTTTTTTTTTTTTTTTTTTGAGACGGAGTACGGAGTCTTGCTCTGTCGCCCAGGCTGGAGTGCAGTGGCCCGATCTCGGCTCACTGCAAGCTCCACCTCCCGGGTTTACGCCATTCTCCTGCCTCAGCCTCCTGAGTAGCTGGGACTACAGGCGCCCGCCACCTCGCCCGGCTAGTTTTTTGTATTTTTAGTAGAGATGGGGTTTCACCGTGTTAGCCAGGATGGTCTCAATCTCCTGACCTCGTGATCCACCCGTCTCGGCCTCCCAAAGTGCTGGGATTACAGGCTTGAGCCACCGCGCCCGGCCGAGCCCTTCTTTCTAAAGAAGGAAAGAGGAACTACTTCTGGGTAGTAATTTGGTCATTTAAATGCAGATCTCAGCCACCATTTTCCAAAATGGGATGGGACCCAAAGCCTTCTGGCCCGATGGTGTCCTGGCACCAGCCCTACCACCTGCCCCAGCGGGTCCAGAGCATCTCCCTCCACGTCCCCCACGTGGATAGGGCTGTGCGCCTGTTTATTGGACACATGCCACTCTGCACCGCTGTGATAAGGGCCATACGTCTTAGCAGCTATGACCGCCATATGGTAGGCATTGTTCTTTGCATTGGCCTCAGTTCATTCTCATAACAACTCCGTGAGGTCCATGCAATTCATATCACCCCCATTTTACAGGGGAAGCAGCTAAAGGTGAAAGAACCGGCTTACCCCACAGGTCTAGGAAATGGAGGAGCTGGTCGGGGAATGACAAGGTGGGGATGGTGGCCTGGCTGGGCCAAGCAGCACAGAGGCCCAGCTATCAGCCTCGCAGAGTGGGCCGTGCCCATCTCCCACGGGGCTGTGTGCCCAAGGGAAGTGTCAGGGGAGGCACTGGCTGCTCCAGGCCCCTTCAGCAGCAGCTGCTGGTTCCCAGAGGTCAGCCCCGCCCACCAGGCAGCCAAGGCCCTTCCCTTCCCAGGGTTGCTCTGCCCAGCCTCTGGCTCTGCTGGGCAGGACCAGGGCTCTGGGTTGGATCCCTTGCCTCTCAAGCCTGCAGCCTCAGGCCTGTGCTCCTGCCGGCATCCAGGCTACTCCTGCATGATGTCCACCTTTGACCCCAGAGTTACACATGCCCAGCCACACCCTTCTGTCTCCACCAAGGTGGCACCACATTCCCAGAAGAAAGTAGACCAAAGGAGTCTCAGGATCCTCAAAGTTTAGGATCTGGTTTCCTCTCCCTGCTCATTTTATTTTACTTTATTTATTTATTTTATTTTTTTCAGACGGAGTCTTGCTCTGTCACCCAGGCTGGAATGCAGTGGCATGATCTGGGCCCACTGCAACCTCTCCCTTTCAGGTTCAAGCGATTCTCCTGCCTCAGCCTCCCGAGTAGGTGGGACTTCAGGTGCCTGCCACCACACCCGGCTAATTTTTGTATTTTTAGTAGATACGGGTTTTCACCATGTTAACTAGACTTGTCTCCAACTCCTGACCTCAAGTGATCCGCCCGCCTCGGCCTCCCGAAGTGCTGAGATTACAGGCATGAGCCACCGCGCCTGGCCCCTGCTCATTTTAGAGATAGGAAGGCATGCTGGGAGGACAAGAGATTGGCCAGAGTCCCGCGAGTGGAGCAAAGCAGGTGGAATTCTCCGGGCTGGCCTGGGTGCTGTGGCCTGGGAGGTGAGGGACAGGTTGAGGGGTGGCGTAAGCAGCAGACTGCGTGCAGAGCTGGGCGTGGTATAGCTGCAGGGGTGGCTGGAAGATCCCTGAAGGCAGGGTGAGATGGAGGGGTGGGCCTTTCCAGGTGTGTGTGGCACTCCCCACCCCTGCCTGACTCCCCTTGATCCTCCTATGACAGACTCCCCAAGGCCCCCACTCCCTCCACACTGGGGCAGGTGCCCTTCCTGGCCGCCCTTCACCTGCAACACTTAACATGTGCACAATCTTGCCCTGAGCCCTGAGGGCCCTGATTTAAGATGCCAGAAATAAAAGTTAGGAATGAAAATGGGAGAGCTTATCTTTATTCTTCCCCTTTCCGATCTCTTCTAGGCCCCATGGCTTCCTGCCAACAGACAGATGGGAGACTGGGAAGAATATTTTGGTGGGAGGGGAGGGAGTGGTGCTTGCAGGCAGATGGATGCTGGCTCTGCCTCTAAAACCTGTTGCTCTAACCTACTGAGCTGCTGTTCTCCACAGAGACTCCCAGGAGAGATAGGAGGAGCCAGGGATAGCTGCCTTCCCTGGCCAGAATCCAACCCTAAATGACACTTGGCATGTTAAAAAATATTTGTCAAGGCCACAGGGTTCTGATGAATCTTGTTTTCTTTTTCTGCCCTGCTTTCTTCCAAAAAGGATTAGAGGCAGCTTACAAAAATTCATAAAATACAATAGGATAAAAATAGATCAGAGAGAAAACAACACTGGAACACATGGTACAATGAACCAAGAGGGTAGGACACAGAAATGTTCTTTGGCTAGGCCTCCACAATTCTCAAAGGTGGACTGCAAACAGGATTCTGAGCTTCCTATCAGTCAAAGCAAAGAGGGAAATCTGCCAGTTTTGAGACTCACAAAGTCCACAAGATTAAAACCAACCCCGGCCGGTCGCAGTGGCTCATGCCTGTAATCCCAGCACTTTGGGAGGCCAAGGCGGGTGGATCACACGAGGCCAGGAGTTCGAGACCAGCCTGGTCAACATGGTGAAACTCTGCTTAAAATTAGCTGGGCGTGGTGGCAGGCACCTGTAGTCCCAGCTACTCGGGAGACTGAAGCAGGGGAGTCGCCTAAGCCCGGGAGATGGAGGTTGCACTGAGCCGAGATTGTGCCACTGCACTCCAGCCTGGGCAACAGAGCAAGATTCTGATTCAATTAAAAAACAAAACAAAACAAAACAAAAAAACCTAGAAGCAGCTCAGCTATTTCTGATACTTAAGTCTGAGAGGAATTCTCACAGGACCTTTGAAGGGATGAGGAGTGGTGTCCCAAGCAACACCGTCAACAACAGTCTTTTTTGTTTTAGAGACAGTCTTGTTCTGTCACTCAAGCTGGAGTGCAGTGGCACTATCATAGCTCACTCACTGTAGCCTCAAACTCCTGGGCTTGAGGAAGCCTCCTGCCTCAGTCTCTGAGTAGCTCCAACTACAGGCATGCCACCATGCCCAGTTAATTTTTTCTTTTTTGTGTTTTTTGAGATAGAGTCCGCTGTATCACCCAGGCTGGAGTGCAGTGGTACAATCTCAGCTCACTGCATCCTCCACCTCCGAGGCTCAAGCAATTCCCCTGCCTCAGCCTCCCAAGTAGCTGGGAACACAGGTGTGTGCCACCACACCTGACTAATTTTTGGGGGGTTTTGGTTGTTTTTGTTTTGTTTTGTTTTTTTGAGACAGAGTCTGGCTCTGTCGCCCAGGCTGGAGTATAGTAGAATGATCTTGACTCGCTGCAACCTCAAAGGTCATGGGGGATAGGTGCTCCCTGAAGAAGTGGCATTTAAATCAGACTCAGAGGATGAGGAGTCCGGGCGGTGAAGGGCGGGGACAAGCATGTTTAGAGAATCAAAGATTCACCTAGCTTTTGGCCTGAGCATCTGGGCAGTTTCACTCTTTCTGAGCAGAAAGACTGAGGGAAGAATGGATTTGGGGGAGTTTGAGTTTGATCTCAGATACACGAAGGCTGATTCAAATGGAAATGGCAAGCTGTTGTGAAGCGAGTGTTATGGACCAAATGTTTGTGTCCTCTCAAAACTCACACATGGAAGCCTTAATCCCAGTGTGATGGTGTTAGGAGTTGGAGGTCTTTGGAAGTGATTAGGTTTAGGTGAGGTCCTGAGGGTGGAGACCCCATGATGGAATCAGTGTCTTTGTAAGAAGAGAATGAGGCCAGCGTTCAGTCTCTCCTCGCCTTGTAAGGACACCTTGATCTTGGACTTCCTAGAACTAAGAGAAATAAGGGTCATTCCTTTTTTTTTTTTTTTTTTTTTTGGAGTTTCGCTCTGTTGCCAAGGCTGGAATGCAATGGCAACATCTCAGCTCACTGCAACCTCCACCTCCTGGGTTCAAGTGATTCTCCTGCCTCGGCCTCCCAAGTAGCTGGGATTACAGACATGTGACAATATGCCCGGCTAATTTTTGCATTTTTAGTAGAGATGGGGTTTCGCCATGTTGGCCGGGCTGGTCTCCAACTCCCGATCTCAGGTGATCCACCTGCCCCAGTCTCCCAAAGTGCTGGGATTATAGGTGTGAGCCACCTCGCCCAGCCAAATGTCTGTTGCTTAAATCACTGTGTACAGTATTTTATTACAGCAGCCCGAGCTGACTAAGACAAGGAGCAACTGTCTCCTCGTCTGCAGAGAACACCTCCAGGAGAGGAGCCGTCAGGTGAGAACATGGAATCCAAAGCCTCACCAAGAGGAGACAGCAAAGACAGCACGGAGTCCGACGAGCCCCCGACAGGAGGGAAGGTCAGGATGTTGGTGGTGGGGGGGCCTTGGTCTGCCATGCTCTGCTGAGTCTCCCTCCAGCACCCCCTCCAGGGTCAGGGCAGTTTATCCAGGTGGGGAGTGAGTGGGGGCCACGCTCTGCCTCCCACTCCCGCTGCCCACACTCACCGGGCTTTGTACACACCGTGGGTACAATTGACTCCTTGTCGATAGTTGGGGCCTGGAGAGTTTTTCCATCGTACTCTGTCCGCCTCGTGACCCAAGAATTATTTAGCGATAACAGACCAGAGGGCAGTCTGTGGTGATGAAAATAGAGTCTTTCTTCCAGAGTCAATTGACCCAGAGACAGATCAAACTTGTGACCTTGGACCCATCATCCATCAAAGTGAGCACCCTGGGTCACGGCTGGGAGAATTAATCCAATACAGTGTCCACAGTCAGCAGGTGGGTCCCTGCCCTGCCCTGCCCTATAGCAACTTCCCTCTCCCCTCCTCCACATGGGGGTAGGGGGTCATGCGTTCCCAGGGGAATACAGGACCGTCCGTCAGGGCATAGGAATAAATATTAAAACTTTGTTGATAATTGTGGTTCATCTTGACCTTCTGCATTTTTCCTGTTTTACAAAGTACAGAATAAAGCAGGACTGGGGGGAAGGACACCTCTTTTCTTGGAGCTGCTTTCCTTTTTTTTTTTCTTTTCGTTTCTTTTCTTTTTTTTTTTTTTTGGAGAAGGAGTTTTGCTCTTGTTGCCTTGTCTGGAGTACAATGGCTCAATCTCAGCTCACTACAACCTCCACCTCCCGGGTTCGACCGATTCTCCTGCCTCGGCCTCCCGAGTAGCTAGGATTCCAGGCATGTGCCACCATGCCTGGCTCATTTTTGTATTTTTAGTAGAGACGGGGTTTCACCATGTTTGTCAGGCTGTTCTTGAACTCCTGACCTCAGGTGATCTGCCTGCCTTGGCCTCCCAAAGTGCTGGGATTACAGGCATGAGCCATCGTACCCGACCACTTCTTTCTTTCTTTTTTTTTTTTTGTTTGTTTGTTTTTGAGACGGAGTCTCGCTCTGGCCCAGGCTGGAGTACAATGGTATGATCTTGGCTCATGGCAACCCCCACCTCCCAGGTTCCAGTGATTCTCCTGCCTCAGCCTCCCGAGTAGCTGGGATTACAGGCGCCTGCTAACACACGACACCTGGCTCGTTTTTTTATTTTTAGTAGAGATGGGGTTTCACCATGTAGGCCAGGCTGGTCACAAACTCCTAACCTCAAGTGATCCACCAGCCTCGGCCTCCCAAACTGCTGGGATTACAGGTGTAAGCCACCGTGCCCCGCCTGGAGCTGCTTTTCAGCCAATTCTAGATTCTGGCACTTGGGCTGCCAGATGTCCTTCTTTCATGCCTTCTCCAGAGAGTGGCCCCAGGACTTTGCAGCCAGAGGGCTCTTTCTAAAATGCAAATCTCGACCAGCGCAGTGGCTCACTGTGCTGGAGTAATTCCAGACCTTTGTAATCCCAGCCCTTTGGGAGGCTGAGGCGAGAGGATCACTTGAGGTCAGGAGTTTGAGACCAGCTGGCCAACATGGTGAAACCTCATCTCTGCTAAAAATACAAAAATTAGCTGGGCATGGTAGAACACACCCATAATTCCAGCTACTCGGGAGGCTGAGGCAGGAGAATTGATTGAATACAGGAGGTGGAGGTTGTGGTGAGCAATACTGCATCACTGCACTCCAGCCTGGAAGACAGAGAGACTCCATCTCAAAAATAAAAAATAAAATAAAAATGCAAATTTCAGTGCAGCCGAGCGCGGTGGCTCACGCCTGTAATCCCAGCACTTTGGGAGGCCGAAGCGGATGGATCACGAGGTCAGGAGATCAAGACCATCTTGTCTAACACGGTGAAACCCTGTCTCTACTAAAAATACAAAAAAAAAAAAAAAAAAAAAATTAGCCAGGCGTGGTGGTGGGTGCCTGTAGTCCCAGCTACTTGGGAGGCTGAGGCAGGAGAATGGCATGAAACTGGAAGGCGGAGCTTGCAGTGAGCCAAGATCACGCCACTGCGCTCCAGCCTGAGCGACAGAGCGAGACTCTGACTCTGTCTCTGTCTCAAAAAAAAAAAAAAAAAAGCAAATTTCACCAACATCATAAAGTGGGCTCTTCAGGGACTCCTCAAGGCCTCGGGTTTGAGGCCCTTCCCAAGCCAGGACCTCCCAGTCCCTCGAGCCTCCCCCAGCAGCCAGCGTGCCAGATCTGGTCCTACAAGAACCAGAAGTGATTTTCTAAATGCCTGGCGGCGTCTGGAACCATTGTCCCCCTTCTGCCTTGACAAGACTCTACCTGTCTATGCCTTTGTTTCACTTCCTCCCAGAAGCCTTCCTGCAACACCTAAGTGAGAGCTCAGCAGCCTTGTAGCAGCTCTGCCAGTGCCTTCTGATGTCACTGCCTGCTTATTGGTTACGTTACTCTCTATACTAGTTTCTTTATTGTTGCTGTAACAAATTACCACAAATTGGCCGGGTACAGTGGCTCATGCCTGGAATCCCAGCCTTTTGGGAGGCTGAAGTGGGCAGATCACTTGAGGTCAGGAATTCAAGAACAGCCTGGCCAACATGGAAAGATCCCGTCTCTACTAAAAAACAATACAAAAATTAGCCAGGTGTGGTGGTGCATGCCTGTCATCCCAGCTACTCGGGTGGCTGAAGTGCAACAATCGCTTGAATCCAGGAGGTGGAGGTTGCAATGAGCTGAGATGGTGCCACTGCACTCCAGCCCTGGCGACAGAGTGAAACGCTGTCTCAAAACAAAACAAACAAATAGAAAACACAAATTGCCACAATTCTGGTAGCTTAAAACAGCACTTTTTTTTTTTTGAGACAGAGTCTGGCTCTGTTGCCCAGGCTGGAGTGCAGTGGTACAATCTTAGCTCACTGTGACCTCCATCTCCTGGGCCCAAGCCTACCTCTCATCTCAGCCTCTTGAGTGGCTGGGACTACAGGTGCAGGCCATCACGTCCAGCTGATTTTTGGAGAGATGGGGTCTCACTATGTTGCACAGGCTGGTCTCAAACTCCTGAGCTCAAGCAATCCATCCTCCTCAGCCTCCCAAAGTCCTAGGATTATAGGTGTGAGCCACCATGCCTGGCCCGCAAATGTAATATCTCACATTTTTAAAGGTCAGAAGACCCAGATGGCTTTCACTGAGCTAAAATCAAGGTGTGGGTAGGTCTGTGTTCCTTCTGCAAGTTCAAGGGGAGAATCTGTCTTTTCCACTTCTAGAGGCCACCTGCATTCCTTGACTCATGGCCCCTTCCTCCGGCTTCAAAGCCAGCAGTGCAGCATCTTCACATCTCTCTCTGTTTTCCTCTGTGTCTCTCCCTTCCTCTGACCCTCCTGCCTCCTTCTCATAAGGATCCTTGTGGTGCTGTTGGGTCCAAGATAATCCAGAATAATCCTCCCATCTCAAGATTCTTAACTTAATTGCATCAGCAAGGTCCCTTTTGCCTGGTAAGGTAACACATCCACAGTTTCTGGAAATTAGGATGTGGGCTTCTTTGGATGGGAGCACATTATTCTACCGAGTGCAATCTCCTAGGCAAGTGGCTGTGTCTTGTTTGTTCTGTGTCTTCCAGAGACAGCAGCCGTTAAAAAATACTTTTGAGTGAGTGAATGAGTGAATGAGTGAGTGAGTGAGTGAATAAGTGAGTGAATAAATGAGTGAATGAGTGAGTGACTGAGTGAGTGAGCGAGTGAATGAGTGACTGAGTGAGTGAGTGACTGAGTGAGTGAGTGAGTGAGCGAGTGAATGAGTGACTGAGTGAGTGAATGAGTGAGTGAATGAGTAAGTGAATGAGTGAGTGAATGAGTGAATGGGTGAATGAATGAGTGAGTGAGTGAGTGAATCAGTAAGTGAGTGAGTGAATAAATGAGTGAATGAGTGAGTGAATAAGTGAGTGAATGAGAAAGTGAATGAGTGAGTGAGTGAGTGAGTGAATAGCTCCCCAGAGAGGGGAGGGTAAGAGCCAGACATGGGAAGCTGGAGGACTGTGGTTAAGTAGGAGAAGACCGGAGTGTGACCCAAGCTGCCCCACCTGCCACCTCTGCCCATTCAGTTTTGCCAACACACAGGGCCTGCAGCTGCAGGTGACTGGCTCCTTTCTCACAGGGCATGGGGGGCAGGGGCTGAAGCCTGTGGAGTTTCCCTCTGAGCTCAGGGAGACGGAGACTTTGGGCAGCCTCTGCTCAGCCTGGAGAGGCTCTGGGCACAGAACCCTAGGCAGGCAGAGGATGACCTGAAGACCAAGTGAAGACACATCGTGGTAACAGTGGACAGGGAATACTATCCGCACACCACTTTGACCCGGGCTGACTCCCTGAGCCCAAAATGTCCTATTTCCTTGATGTTTGGACCAAAAGTAGAATCTGCATCTTACCTACTCATAGGGACAAACTCTCAGTAGCTGTCTTGGGCCTCAGGGGTCTGGGTGGTCTTCCCAGCCCGGGGAGAAGGAGCTGTCTCCCACGCTTAGCTTGGTAGGCTGGAAGGAGCTGGCTTTGGGGCCATGCGGACTGAGCTTGTGGCCTTTAGGAAGCACATCTAAGCCTTTAGCCTCAGCTTTTTTCAGTTGTAGAAGAGAAATAATAATAGCTCTCTTTTCAAGGTTTTGTGGGAATTAGAGAGAATACAATGTAAACAGTGAACCTAAACCAATTAAGTCCTAGTAACTGGTAGCAAAGGTTGGATTCTAGGCCCCCATTCCCACATCTACTGGCTGTATAAGCTTAGGCAGTGGTTTTGCTTCTGGGCCTTGGTTTCCTTACCTATAAAATGGGTAGAGCAGCGGAAGTTTGCCGTGAGAATGAGAGGAGCCTTGAATGAGAAGTGTGGGTGGTTCATTAGTCCTGTGGCTATTTCCAAGCCCCAAGGGGAAGTAGATGCTTTTCCCTGGGTGCAGGTGCTAGAACTGACGGACTCCTAGAGACCAAGTTCCTGCACAATGACAGAGCAGGACCGTCCTGGCTGCAGGGCCTCCCTGCCCTGCACTTCAAGTGGCCACTGTGAAGCCAACAGCTGTCCCCTCCAAGTGGCATTCTTGGGGCACAAAGGGCGGTGGAGAGAGCAGGGCACACTGGCTCATTGTCCCTGGGACTGAGCAGCAGTGGGTGAGGGGCACCCCTTTCTGACCTCCAGCCCCTCCCAACCCCGTGGCTATTTGGCTGCCAGGCCTTCACTGCTGGATCTGACAGTATCCCCCAGCAGCACCTGAACCATCATGGGACCCCTTCCCCCATGGCATCTTTTACCAGGGGCCCTTAGGAATAATGCATTTTAAGAAGGGATAGGTCCAAGTGTGGTGGCTCACGCCTTTAATCCCAGCACTTTGGGAGGCTGAGGTGGGCAGATCACTTGAGGTCAGGAGTTCGAGACCAGCCTGGCCAACATGGTGAAACTGTCTCTACTAAAAATAAAAAAAGTAGCCAGGCATGGTGGCAATCGCCTGTAATCCCAGCTACTTGGGAGGCTGAAGCAGGAGAATCACTTGAACGCGGGAGGCAGAGGTTGCAGTGAGCCGAGATTTCGCCACTGTACTCCAACCTGCGCAACAGAGCGAGACTCTGTCTCAAAAATAAAACAACAACAACAAAAACCACCCCTGTGTCAGGCACCCACGTGTACTTTCACTGATCCTTAGTCCTCCGGGGACATAGTGTGCATTGATCCCATTTTACTGATGCAGAATCTGGGATTTAGAGAGGCGATTAAATGCCTGACCCAGGAAATAGACTGGTAACTGACAAAGGCTGGATTTGAACCCTGGCCTGCCTGACGCCCCTGTCTGCACTGTCGCCATAAAGGCAGGGCGCTCAGTGGAGAGGAAGGCAGGTATTCCAGATAAAAGAAAGGTAGGCATGGCCATGATCTGCCCAGCTAAGCACTGGCTGCCATTGATCCCAGGCCAGGGGCACGGGCATGATGACCTTGCCAGGCCCTGCAGCCAGAGAATTCCAAAGCTCCCCCCACCTCCACCCCCGCTTTTCAGAGCAGAGCATTAATAAAGGGGAAGGAGCTGGATGATGACAATTCAGGAAATTTGCAGCCGGAGCTAAATGACAGCCTCATAATGATGGTGATTAAAAATTCACGCTTCTGTTTTTACAGCGATTTGAGTGTCCACTTAGCACCATGAATCAATTAATAAACAAAAACACAAGGGCTAGGGATAAGCTCCAGGGCACAGAAGAGGGGCTTGTGAGGTTTCAGAGGGGACATCCCAGGGCTGGGGCACTGCTTCTTGTTGTTGTACAGTGGGGACACCAGTTCACTTCAAGAGCCATGAGGTGGGGCAGCTCCGCCTGGCCTCAGCGAAGCTTAACAATCAGTCAGCTATGCCGGGCGCAGTGGCTCAAGCCTGTAATCCCAGCATTTTGGGAGGCCGAGACGGGCGGATCACGAGGTCAGGAGATCGAGACCATCCTGGCTAACACGGTGAAACCCCGTCTCTACTAAAAAATACAAAAAACTAGCCGGGTGAGGTGGCGGGCGCCTGTAGTCCCAGCTACTCGGGAAGCTGAGGCAGGAGAATGGCGTAAACCCGGGAGGCGGAGCTTGCAGTGAGCCGAGATCCAGCCACTGCACTCCAGCCTGGGCGACAGAGCCAGACTCCGTCTCAAAAAAAAAAAAAAAAAAAAAAAAAAAAAAATCAGTCAGCTTCTCTGGGTGTCTGTTTGCTCATCTGTAAAAGGGGTGAGGTTGGCCAGGCACAGTGGCTCATGCCTGTAATCCCAGCACTTTGGGAGGCCAAGGCAGGTGGATCACCTGAGGTCGGGAGTTCGAGACCAGCCTGGCCAACATGGAGAAACCCCATTTCTACCAAAAATATACAATTAGCCGGGTGTGATCTCGGCTCACCTCAACCTCTACTTCCCGGGGTTCCAGCAATTCTCCTGCCTCAGCCTCCCAAGTAGCTGGGATTACAGGTGTGCACCATCATGCCTGGCTAATTTTGTATTTTTAATAGAGACCAGGTTTCTCCATGTTGATCAGGCTGGTCTCGAACTCACAACCTCAGATGATCCGCCCACCTTGGCTTCCCAAAGTGCTGGGATTACAGGCATGAGCCACTGTGCCCAGTCAATTTTTTGTATTTTTAATAGGGACAGGTTTTCACCATGTTGGCCAGGCTGGTATTGAACTCCTGACCTCAGCTGATCCACCCACCTTGGCCTCCCGAAGTTCTTGGGATTACAGACATGAGTGAGCCAACAAGCCCGGCCTTTTTTTTTTTTTTTCTTTGAAAAAAGGGTCTTGCTGTCACCCAGGCTGGAGTGCAGTGGTGCAATCATGGCTCACTGCAGCCTCAACCTCCTGGACTCAAGTAATCCTCCTGCCTCAGCCTCCCAAGTAACTGGAACTACAGGCATGCACCACCATGCCCACTTAATAATTTTTTAATTTTTTATAGAGATGGGAGTCCTGCTTTGTTGCCCATGCTGGTCTTGCACTCCTGGGCTCAAGCAGTCCTCCCACCTTGGCCTCTGAAAATGCTGGGATTACAGGTGTGAGCCACTGCACCTGGCCTGGACCTAGACTTTTTGGGTAGCCAGTTCGATTTACTGCAGAAGGTATTTTGAATAAGCAAAAACTATGAATGCAAGCCCCGTTGTTTGTGTGCCAAACTAATGATGACCCACTAGGAGAAGGGATTTCATCCATGTGACACCCACCACACACCTCTGCTGGCCAGGCACCTAGAGGTGGGATGGGAAGCCCTGGTGGAGGAGGAGAGAAGCTGGGGTGATGGAGGGAGGAGTCTTAGCCAAGAGTCTCCTTCATGTTCATCCCTCATCAATTAACTCTTGCAGGCCACCAGAGTAGCAGAAAGATCTTTGGGCTGTATCCCCAGGGCTCTCATGCCAGGCTGGGCGCAGTGGCTCATTCCTGTAATCCCAGCACTTTGGGAGGATGAGGCAGGCAGATCACCTGAGGTCAGGAGTTCGAGACCAGCCTGGCCAATATGGCGAAACCCTGTCTCTACTAAAAGTACAAAAATTAGCTGGGTGTGGTGGTGTGGAGCTATAATCTCAGCTACTCGGGAGGCTGAGGCAGGAGAATTGCTTGAACCCGGGAGGCAGAGGTTGCAGTGAGCCAGGATCATGCCATTGCACTCCAGCCTGGGCAATAGAACAAGACTCTGTCTCAAAAAAAAAAAAAAAAGAAAGAAAAAAATGCATCCTCTAAGCAGCCCCCGTCCAGTCTTCCCCTGACCATCCCTCAGAGAGCCATGTACAGTTCTCAGAGCCCTGCGGTGGCTCTGCTACCTTCACGATCACTCCCCCAAAAAGCTGGCCCCAGCAGGCCTCCCAGAGTTGGGTCCCTTCTCAGCTCTTCAGCCTCATTGCCCCCATTCCCCCTCTTTACCCCCACTTCTGCCAAACCAAACCCTTGAGCGCTTCCTCAGTCTGCACATTGCTCCATGCCCCAACCTTCATATTGCTGGCCTTCTTCCAGAACATGCTCTCCCCATCATCATGACTCTCCGTTAAGAGTGCTCCCTGCCACCCCTTCCTGCCCTGCTGGGTCCCTTGTGCCTCCATCTCATTATTGTGTGAATGGCTAATGTCCCCTCCTTGACAGGGTCATCTCTGAGGGTAGGGATGTGACCCTAGTGCATAGATGCTCAGGGATGTTTAGGGAAGAAAATCATCAAGAGACCCAGATTTGAACCGCATCTGTATCACCTCCCAAACCACGTGCCCTCCCTGGGCTTTGATGCCCTCATCAGTCCTGCATGCGCTGCCAGGCTACTGTGAGCCTCTAATGAGCCTGTGTTGACAGATGAATGCATTCTTGGGAGGACTAATCAACACACACAACTAAGGCCAAGAGAACCAGGGTTTCTACCCCAGGGACCCCCTCAGCCCCACCCTCTAGCAGCCCTGGAGCTGGGTCCCTCTGCCTGTCCCAGGATGCAGTCAGAGGCTTGAGCTTCTGGAAACTCTTGGATCTTGTCCCTGCTCCTCCCAGTCCTGCCTCGGCTCCAGGCGTCTATCTCTCCAGCTATTTTATTTTCTGATCTGGAGTTCAAAAGAACAGATCTAGGAGTGACAGCCATGGGGAACAACAGCCAGCAGGCTCATTCATGTTGGCCCAGATGAGAGCCTGCAGGCTGCCCACCTCTCCCCGCTGGGTCTGGGCACCCAGAAAGGAGGGCGTTTGGGTTCTGGTTCTACGGGCATCAAAGGCCAATGTGACTGAGAACAGCAGCTCTAGTTAGAGGCAAGGCCAGTTTGGGGCCAAGAGCAGGGGGAGGGGGGAGCCTGGTCTAATTAGAGCCTTAACATGCTCGTTTGAAAGCATTTTCAGATGTCCCCAGCCCTGCAGGCAGGGGTGGTGTAATAATAATAAAACAACATTTGCATAGAGATTTCATTTATAAAGCACTTTCTCAGGGGTGGGGTGGCACTGGGTGGCCCTGTGGAATCCTGGCTGGGAGGCCGCCCTGGCCTTGGGTCGGTTCCGCCCTCCAGCCAAGCTGGCGATTGTGTGCGAGGTAAACAAAGCGCCATTCATCCAACTGTTTCCGATTCCTCTGCTCTTCATTCCTTTTCCCTGTCTCCCGTGAATAGCTCACTCTGGGCTTGTCACTCAGGCCAGAAAACGGGGTCAGGGGTCCCAGAGGGAGACCCCTTCCCTGATGGGAAGAAGCAGGGAGGTGGGACGGCTCCCTCCCTCTGCACATCCCCACCACCCCCAGCTCTGGCAGAATAACAGCCTGGCTGCGGTTGGTTTGTGCAACGCTTTGCTAACCTGTGGCGGTGTCTTCATGGACAAAGTATGAGCCCAGGTTTGGTAATGTCTGCGTGCACGCCACGTTTGTGTTTGGTAACATGCAGAGATAAGCAGTTTGTGGGGCTCTGCGAATCCCTCCCTACCCGAGTGGGCCTTGTGTACAGTGTGGGGGCGAGGGGCCCTGGGGTGTCTGCCCCTGCACTGGGTGGGCGGGGTGAGGCAGCTGGGCCCCACTCTTACACAGCCCAGGCTGGAGAGTCGCCTGCAGTCACCTGGCCTCTGGCACCCTGGGGTGAGGCATTGGGCGCTGGCCCCTTAAGGGCCTCTGATGAGCTATATCGGGCCCACCTGCCTGGGTTCCCGCAGCTTCCGCAGCCCCAGCCGGAGATGGAAGATGCAAGAGGTCATTGCGGGGCTGGAGCGGTTCACCTTCGCCTTCGAGGAGGATGTCGAGATGCAGAAGGGCACTGGGCTCCTGCCTTTCCCGGGCATGGACAGTGAGTGAGGATGGGGCCACGATCCCTCCCCTACCTCCCCCGCTTTCTTTTTTTTGAGGTGGAGTCTCGCTTTGTCGCCCAGGCTGGAATGCAGTGGCGCCATCTTGGCTCACTGCAAGCTCCACCTCCGGGTTCACGCCATTCTCCTACCTCAGCCTCCCGAGTAGCTGGGACTACAGGCGCCCGCCACACGCCTGGCTAGTTTTTGTATTTTTACCACAGGCGGGGTTTCACCGTGTTAGCCAGGGTGGTCTCTATCTCCTGGCCTCGTGATCCACCCGCCTTGGCCTCCCAAAGTGCTGCAATTACAGGTGTGAGCCACCGCACCTGGCCTCCCTCCCCCTACCTTCTCTACAGGTCTCTCTGCTCAACTCCCTGATGCAACGGCCCCTTCTCTGTCTCTCTCTCCTGTGGCTTCGGGGCCACCCATTTTCCACACTGAGAGAGGCACAGAGAGACGATGAATTGAGAGAAGCCACACTGGCCTCCCGAGCTCCTGGGCCAGCCTTGAGCACCTCGAGCTCCTCTGTTTCAGAGTTGGGGGATTAAGGGTTGAGGTCTGCTGGCTGGCTCTGAAGGTTAACCTCTACAGGGCCCAGATTTGAGGGCCCACAGGCCAGAGCCTGGGGGAAGTCTAGGTGGGACATGCCAATAGGAGGTGGAGGCTCCTGGGACAGCTGCAGCCTCTGGGGAAGCTACCTTCTCCGTTCCCTTTTCTTCTTCCAGAGTCGGCCTCAGCTGTGTGCAACTTCTTCGCTAAAGGGCTCTGTGAGAAAGGTGAGTTACTGGGCAGGCCTGGGCTCCGAACCGGGTGAGTGTAGGGTCTGTCTGAGCTACACCCAGCAGGGGCTCTGCCTGGCCTGGGACAGGGTGTCAAATTTGCACCTGGGAAGGGAAAATTGGGATGGAACGGAATTTTATTTTTATTTTATTTATTTTTAGATGGAGTCTCGCTCTGTCACCCAGGCTGGAGTGCAGTGGTGTGATCTCGACTCACTGCAACCTCCGCCTCCCGGGTTCCAGCGATTCTCCTGCCTCAGCCTCCCGAGTAGCTGGAACTACAGGCGCCCACCACCAAGCCCGGCTAATTTTTGTATTTTTAGTAGAGATGGGGTTTTGCCATGTTGGCCGGACTGGTCTCAAACTCCTGACCTCAGGTGATCCACCTGCCTGGGCCTCCCAAAGTGCTGGGATTACAGGCATGAGCCACCATGCCCAGCCATGGAGCAGAATTTTAGACTTACAGGTAGACAAAGGGTAAGTGGGTGGATCCACCGAGCAGCCTGCCGCTCCCCTAAGATTTCCCCACCTCAGCAGCAGTCTTCGTAGTTTGCAGTTCGCATCAGGGTAATCAGGCTGCCTGGTAAGGGATTTTTCTTTCTTTCTGCCTTGCTGGGATGGGCATGTGTCTGAGCTTTGGCCTGTGCATTCCCAGGAGGCTCCAGCTTCTTGATGTTTTTCTTGTTTTCTTCCTAGCTAGACAGGAGGCCTCCTTCTTCCCCAGTCCCATGCCCTGACTCAGTTTGGAAACTGGTCAATTGTCTCATCCATTCCCTGTGCTCTGAGGTAGCACTAGCCACCGTCTTTTAAATGCTGTCAAAAAGCATCCTCCACTTCTCTCCTGCCCTGACTTTGGGTCAGTGCCCTCTTCCTAGGCCCCTCTCCCCAAATGCAGCCATTCTGGGAAGGCCTGACTCAAATACAAGAGTTTTCAACTTTTCTTCTGGCTCTTGGCTCACGTAGAGGCTCTTCCCACAGAAATACACAACTGCCCAAAATAAAAAAAACACACACACACAAACTGGCTTCCAATGTTAGGGTTTCCCAGTCTTGCTTGCCTATACATTTGGGTTAAGAAAGCTTCCTGGTGTGAGAGTTTAGGACATGCTTTCTGATCCAAATGACTCTGTCCCTGGAAGCTGGGGGGCTGGAGGGGACTGGGCAAGGAGGACCTGGGACCAGGGTCGCCCACCTGCCTTGTTTGTCTTGGAGCCAGCCCTGGACCATGCAGGGAGAAGGGAAATGAGATCACTGGTCACCCAAGGGCTTGTGCACCCAGGACCCTGCAGGCTCAAATGTGGGCTGCGTGGCGTCTCCTCAGCTCAGCCCATCCAGTCCCTAGATCAGCGGTTCCGAGCAATACCCTTTTGCAAAGAAAGAAAGCTATTGTGGTGGAAGGTCAGAACCAAGCAATTCAATGGCCAGCAGTGGAGGGTAGGGGTTATTTAAAAAGAGCACCTTGGCCAGGAGAGTTGGCTCATACTTGTAATCCCAGCACTTTGAGAGGCAGAGGCTGGAGGATCACTCAAGACCAGCCTGGGCAACATAGCGAGACCCCATCTCTACAAAACATAAAAAAAAATTTTTTTTAAAAAGGAAAAATGGAAATAACACCTCCCCTACACCCCAAATTATGTCAGAGAACTGGCCAGGCATGAGGCTGGACCTGCTTAGAAACTCAGGAACTGCTAGCCTGGGACATGGCAAAGCCCCGTCTCTACAAAAAATAAAAAAAATTAGCTCAGTGTGGTGGTGCATGCCTGTAGTTCCAGCTACTCGGGAGGCTGAGATGGGAGAACTGCCTGAGTCTAGGAGTTTGAGGCTACAGTGAGCCATGACTGTGCCATTGCATTCCAGCCTGGGCAACAGAGTAAGATCCTGTCTCAAAATGAATGAATGAATGAATGAATGAATGAATGAATGAATATAAAGAGAAAGAAACTTAGGAACTGGGTGTCCTTCCTGCTAATAGCAATGCAGACTTGAGTGATGATGATAAAACAGTTATGTAACATTTCCATGGAATATTACTTATAAATCATTACAAAGTTGGCTCTTCTGTCACCCTGTTAGGTCTCTGGAATCGGGAAGCATAACATTTGGTGTTTTTGAAGATGGGAATTCAACGTGCCCTAACTGAGCACTTACTATGTGCCAGGGGCTGGGCTGGGTGTGGGGATTCCGGGCTGGAAAGCCTGGCCCTGCTCCCTGGCAGGATGAGAGGGGCTGTTAAGCACTGTGGGAATGAAAAGGAGGCAGCTGTTCTGAGCCCAGGTGCTTCCCTGGAGAAGGGCATGACACGCCAGTTAGACGGGAAGGATGGGCAAAGGTGTGGTAGCGGAAACAGCTGTGCATTAAGAAGAGCTTGCCCTGGCCAGGCACAGTGGCTCATGCCTATAATCCCAGCACTTTGGGAGGCTGAGGCAGATGGATCACCTGAGATCAGGAGTTTGAGACCAGCCTGGCCAACACGGTGAAACCCTGTCTCTACTAAAAATTAAAAAAAATAGCCAGGTGTGGTGGTGGGCACCTGTAATCCTAGCTACTTGGGAGGCTGAGGCAGGAGGATCACTTGAACCCGGGAGGTGGAGGTTGCAGTGAGCTGAGACCACGCCATTGTACTCTAGCGTGGGCAACAGAGCGAGACTCTGTCTCAAAAAGAAGAGCTTGCCCTTCATGCTGCCTCGGCCCCCAGTTCTTGCCCCTACAGGGTCCAGGTGAAGGGATAAGGGGAGAGTCGCTGGGGACTGAGTCGGGTACCCTCCTGGGGAATCGCCGGGAGGGCTGAGCCGGGCCCAGGTTGTGGATGAGAGGCCTCCCAGCCAGGTGCTCTGGCATCTCCAGGGAAACTCTGCCCCTTCCGACATGACCGAGGGGAGAAGATGGTGGTGTGTAAGCACTGGCTCCGGGGGCTGTGCAAGAAGGGTGACCACTGCAAGTTCCTGCACCAGTATGACATCACCAGGATGCCCGAGTGCTACTTCTACTCCAAGTTTGGTAAGGCCTCCTCCTGGCTCGGCGCCTCACCGTGGAGGGTGGCAGTGTGGGCTGTGAAATGGGAAGAAGGTTTCTAGAGGAGGGGGCCGCGCAGAGGAGGCTGAACATGTCCCTAGGCCGGAGAGACCTGTCTGAGCCTCGGGTGCCTGTTCTCCAAACCCCCAGACAAGCAGTAGTACACCCTGAAGTCCCTGCCCTTTACTGCCCCCAGGATCAAGGTGCTTACCAGTTACCCCCAAAAGGGAAGAGGGCATTGTTGCTCTCCCCAGTCCTGGTTCATCACACACCCAGCCTGGCTATTTGGAAATGTCTCAGTGAGCCATCTCTCAGGCCCCGGCTAGAACTTCCTGAACATCAGGCCTTCAGAGCCACATTCACGATGCCTGCTGTACCCTCAAAGCCCCTGTGCCACTGTCTGCTCTTCCAGCGGTCCTGCTATTTTAACTCTTACTTTAGAAGAAACTTTGCATTGTTTCCATGAATGGAGAACTAGCATCACTTGTTGGAAATCAAAGGTAACTGTGAACATAAATCCATGAGGTTCAGAAGTCTGGCACCTAAAATCATCTTGTATGGTCAAGCCTCAACCAGCATCTTGCCTCCCTCTGGCTTCAAGGCATCCTTTGTCCTTTTATTTTATCTATCTATCTATCTATCTATCTATCTATCTATCTATCTATCTATCTTTTTTTTGAGACAGGGTCTCACTCTGTCCCCCAGGCTACAGTGCAGTGGTGTGATCTTGGCTCACTGCAAACTCCACCTCCCAGGTTCAAGCGATTCTCCTGCCTCAGCCTCCTGAGTAGCTGGAACTACAGGTACCCACCACCACCATGCCCGGCTAAGTTTTGTATTTTTAGTAGAGACTGGGTTTTGCCATGTTGACCAGGCTGGTCTTGAACTCCTGACCTCAGGTGATTCACCTGCCTCGGCCTCCCAAAGTGCTGGGATTATCCGCGTGAGCCACCGCACCCGGCCTCCTTTGACCTTTTAATCAAGGGACTGTTTATGGGGCAGCTGCAGCCACTTTCCCACTTATCTAAGAAAGGAATTTGTGAATGTGCTTCAGGTGTCACCCTTCACAATACAGTTCTACGGCTCAGAGCTTTTCGGAGCTGGAAGGATGATCTAGTTCCGTGGTTTTCAAACTGTATTCCAAAAAGAGTGACCTGCAAGGAGAGAGCTGGCAGAATCCCCTAGACGCCCCTGACTCGGGAGGCTTGGCTTCCAAATGTGGCTGGAGCCAGCTTCAGGGCCTCCCAAGTGGCTACTCCTCGTTAGTGCCAATGGGAGGGTCCTGGGTACCTGAGAAGGAGGCAAAGCATCACCTAGGCCAGTCAGAGCCCCTCCCAGGCTAATATTCCATTTCCTGCCTGCTCCTGGAAGGCGAAGGCATGGCAGTTCCTGAGAGCTGCCCCCAGGTCTGCCCTGAAAGGACAATGTTTATCCAAGCTCCCCTTGGTCACTGCCTAACATTCTGTGACTTTAGTAATAAAATGCCACCTACTTAGTTATTCCTTCAATAGCCTTGATCAGGTGCTCCTGGGCATGGATACAGGAACAGGACCAGGTCCCCCTCGGCCCCCAGATAACTCCAATTAGTAGGGGACAGACTTGTAAGCCCATGATTACAAGATATAATCTACGGTTCTTACAGTAAATGAACGCATATGGCTTTCGAATATCAAAGTGATGATCAGTGTAATTGGTGTTGTTGGGGAGGTGTGGGAGTGGGAAAGAGTCACTGGAAGCGCCTGCTGTCTGAGGTCTTCAGCCCAGTACCCCCCGGTCTCTGAAAGGCGGACTGAAGGCTGAGGTGCTGCTGCCACCTGCTGGCCAGGCCAGGAATGCAGCGACGTGCGCCCAGCAGAACGGCAACCAGCGTAGATGACTTCTTGTTATCTCCATCCGTCAAATGCCGGCTAGCATCACCTAGTGGGTGATGTCACTTTGATTCATTAGAAAGCTCAAGCGCAGAGTCAGCATTCTGCCCAGTGCTGTACACTGACAATGAGCAAATGAACCCTTCATGAATGTGAGGAAGCTGAATGAAATGGATGTGGCCTTTTCCCGTCTCTGAGCCCTAGCATTCTCTGTGAAATGAAGGGGCTGGGAAAGAATGGTGGTTTTAAACTCTTAGGAATCGGGGGTACTCTCTCTTTTTTTTTTTTTCTCTGAGACAGAGAAAATTAAGAGCCCTCTTAATTTGTCTTAGGAAGACAGCTCTGAAGGAAGCATGGGGGAAGATTCATCCCACTTTCGCTTCATTCAAGTTGAGAACTCATGAATCTTTCCAACTTCATCCTCCTTATCTACAAGTCCGTGCTTTTCAGAGCTGAAGGAGCGTCACTGCATATATTCCACTGATTTTCAAATTGCTCCAAGAAGATCTATTTTATACGCTAGGCCTCTACAGAGCAAGGTTTTGCCTGAAGGAAAGTACCCCTAGGCCAGGAACAGTGGCTCATGCCTGTAATCCTAGCACTTTGGGAGGCCGAGGTGGTGATCCTGAGGTCACCTGACGTCAGGAGTTTGAGACCAGACTGGCCAATATGGTAAAACCCCGTCTCTACTAAAAATATAAAAATTAGCCAGGTGTGGTGGTGCACACCTGTATTCCCAGCTATTCGGGAGGCTGAGTTGGGAGAATCGCTTGAACCCGGGAGGCAGAGGTTGCAGTGAGCCAAGATCGCACCATTGCACTCCAGCCTGGGCGACAGAGTAAAACCCTATCTCAAAATAATAATAATAATAATAATAATAATAATAGTAGTAGTAGTAGCACCTGGGTAGCCCGGGCCCACTGAGCTGGCTCATTATAGGAAATAAACTAAACCGGAGACTTGGTCTAATCCACAGAGAGATGATGACACAGGCTTAGTATAACTGCAGGTATCCACTCTGCACAGTGTTTCTTTTCATACCTGTGCCAACTTGAGCAGGGCTCTGCTTTTCTTTGCATTTCCACCAAGGGGAACAGCCTCCCTAGGCTCTGCAGGCAGCATGGGTTTTGTAGTAGAGATGAAGAGGGGGCTTCAGTTACAGCAACATAGAACTATCTCCACTTAATGTCGCAGGTCTTCTTGGCTCTCCTTGTTCCTGCTAGCCTCCAACTGCCTTCAGTTCCAATGCCTCCTTTTCCATTTGGGGTCCTGCCCCCACTCTTACTCTTCCAGAGGCATATATTCCGACCATGCCCTGCTTAACAAATAAGACTTGGATGCACCCTCTTTAGACTGCAGAAGGGATTAGACATACTCGCCGTCTTCAAAAAGCTGGTGACTCCCAGAATAAAGGCCAGTGTCTTCTGTGTATGTGAGGGGCAAGGTCAATCTGGTTTGGGGACACAGAAGTGACCACAAAGAGAAACTGCTTCTACAAAGAGTGCTGGGATTTTCAGGTGACTGCAGCAACAAGGAGTGTCCCTTCCTCCATGTGAAGCCAGCTTTCAAGTCCCAGGACTGTCCTTGGTATGACCAAGGTTTCTGCAAGGACGGTGAGGCCTTGGAAGCCAGGGAGCCCTAGGGGTTGTGGGGATCAGGGTGTGGGGGCTCTCAGCAGGGGAGGGGCCATTGTCCCGATGAGTCTGTGCCTTGCTGGAACCCCAACAGAAGGCCTTTCTGTAGTTCTCCAGCTCTGCCGTGACACACAAAACACAGCCTGGTGTGGGGCCATAACAGGCTTCTTGGGGCAGACTGACTTGGGTTCAAATCCTACCTTCAGCATGTATCAGCTGCATGCCCTTCTCCAAGTTACTGATCCACAGGAAGCTCTTGACACAGGGTGAGGCCCACAGGAAACGCTTAGTTCATATGCGTTCTCTTCTGCATTCCACTTACCCACCTGGGGGATCCTGAGTGTTGCTTAAGCATGTCCTACCTTTCCCATTGCTGTCAGTCAAATTTAAGAGGCAGCTTCCCCCAGCAGGGTTCCCATGCCCTAAGCAACAGAGTTTCTCCCTCTCCTGTGTCTTCAGATAGGTTTTTCTTACTGACTTCTTAGTGCTATTGGTTTTAGGGATCTGGGCGGGGGTGAGGGCTGCTGAGAAGATCAGTAGGATTGTGGGTTTAGCTTTTCCTTTTCTTTCACCCAGGCTGGAGTGCAGTGGTGCGATCTTGGCTCATTGCAACCTCTGCCTCCCAGGTTCAAGCAATTCTCCTGCCTCAGTCTCCCAAGTAGCTGGGATTACAGGTGTGCGTCACCACGCCCAGCTAATCTTTGTATTTTTAGTAGAGACAGAGTCTCGCCATGTTGCCCAGGCTGGTCTCAAACTCCTGGGCTGAAGTGATCCACCCACCTTGGCCTCCCAAAGTGCTGGGATTACAGGTGTGAGCCACCCCGCCCAGCCAGGTCAGCTTTTCCTCAGCTATACGTCCCATACCTAAACAAATAACAGACAACAAAGTATGGTTCATATCCACGCAAGTCCTCCAGGACACAGCATGTCAGTGACACTTCCAACTCGATATCAGGACTTGCCAGCTGACACCTGCTCCAGCACATTCCAAGGTTCCCTTTCGCCACCCCTGTCTCATGGCTAGAAGTGGGTACTTTAGGGTGGTATGGAAAGGACGGGAAGATTTATCCACCCGTATTAAGTGAAGCCCCGATAACCATCCACACCCTTCCCAGGGAACTTTTTCATGTGTTTTCCCCTCTTGCTGAAACGGATCCTTCTCATCACTTTCTCTTTGCCCAGCAGGTCCTCTGTGTAAATACCGCCATGTCCCCAGAATAATGTGTCTCAACTATTTAGTTGGCTTCTGCCCCGAGGGACCCAAGTGCCGATTTTCTCAGTAAGTACGATCTTTCAGTTACCAACTCCCATCAGAGTGCTGGGCCTGGCCTTCTAGTTCTAGATCTTTCCATACCTTTGCTGGTCCATGGTGGAAAATGAAGCGTCTGGCAAGCATCTGCCCCAGTATTTTCCTGGCACCGCTGCCTGACCCTGGCGATCTCAGAACTCGAACCCATCCTCTTAATGTGTACTCATGCTGGGGATGGGTGTCGATCTTTTCACAAACTGTTCTAAGAGTAGAGACACTTAACGCCCATTTCTCCGCAGTCCTCCGTAATTCTCCCTCACGCCCTGGCTAAGGGAGGGCACCTTCCCTACAGGGTTCTGAAATATGAACTCTGCAGCAGGCTGGCGCAGAGCATGTTAATGAGCAGAAGATGGGAGGGCAAGAGCTGGGCTGTAATCGTCTCTCTCCACTTTCCTTAGTCCCAAGATGAATCTTTTATTCAACCCGAGTTACACGAAGGTGAGTGCAGGCAGGCACGTGCCATCGTGCCTCGTCCCTTTATTCTCACTCCTTTCTGCTCCCCAGGGAAGCTCACCCAGCAGCACTGCATGGCTCCAAGCAAACCCTCACTCTCCTTTGAAAGGCAGTCATCATGCATGCAGGGCGCGTATGTGTGGTTGTTCCTCCCAGACTCCTCTCCAACTTCTAGGATCTCTGCTGTGGGTAGGGTAGGACTTCTCTGTTGAGCAGCCCGAGGCTTTCCTTCTGCTAACTGGGTAGCATGCGTGGTTTTTGGAATCAGGGCTGGCCCGGATTGAGAACTGGGCCCAGTCCCTATGGAGAGATACACACTCTCAATAGACACCAAGTGTTGATGAGCGCCTATGTCAGGGGTTGGCAAACTACAGCCTGTGGGCCAAGCGCAGCCTGCTGCCTTTCTTTGTACAGGTGAAGGGCTAAGAATGGTTTGTAAAAAGTGGGAGGAAAATCAAAATATTTTGTGACATGTGAAATTAATTCCAGCGCTCATAAAGGGTTTTGTTGGAACAGGGCCATGGCTGTTCCGGTGCTTACAATGGCAGAGTCCAGTGGCTGCAACAGAAACCCAATGGCCTGCAGAGTATAAAATATGTACTGTTTGGTGTTCTATAGAAAAAGCTTTCTGACCCCTGGTCTAGGTGACTGAATGTCGGACACCTGTTTAAGTATCACAGAGGCCAGACAGCGCCAACACTGGGGCAGCTACTGACAGCTACTGGGGACTCTGAGCACTGGACGCCGGGTGGGTGATGGCCTGGGAGGAAGGCAGTCCCTGCTGGTTCTGAGTGGACATTGAAAGAAGGTGGGAGGCAATCTGTGGGACTGTGGGGAATTTACAAGCCCATTTACAATGAAAGCCTAATTTTCATTGAAAGGTATGCTTTTGGCACTTAAAACTGGAACTGAAGGCATCTTGAACCTTGGTTTCACCCTAAACGCACGGCCAGCACCCCGGCCCTCTGTGAAGTTGTAGTATCTGCACAGAGGGACTATCTGCAGTATGTGTTTCCTCACAGCTTCACTTTATCTGCAGCTTGTCAACCAGCCCTGGGATTCAGCACCTCCTATTTCTGCTGTGGAAGCTTGGAAGCTTTCCCCCATCCCCAACAGAGTGCCTGCTCTCCTGCCTGGGGATCAGGGGTCAAGGGCAGGACCTGTGCCACAGGGTGGGCAAAGGAACCCAAAGGGCTGGGCTAGTGCTGGGCTGAGAGCTGGGAGGGCAAGGAATGATCAGGGAGCTGGAGAATGACTCCTTTTCTGCACCAGATGGGAGAGTGAATTAGGAGAGAATGAGAGGATACTGTAAACCATTCTGTTGGCATCTCCTGTTGGACAAGACTGTTCCTTCAAAAGGAATAGTCATTTCCCGCTTTGTTGCCTACTACTCTTCAGTTACTTGTACATAACATCCTTGAGATTCTTTTTTGGCAGGAGGGCAGAGTATGGTTAAGGGAGGGAATGTAGCACCTGGTTCTTTTTTCTGCTATCTTCTGGTTTATCGGGAAGAAAAAAAAATCATGTTTGATCATACCTTCATTCTGATAGCTTCTAAACTGTCCTGAGCTTTGCAGTCTCCATTCTGCAAGAGAATAGTTTTATCGGGATGACAGGTAAGAGAGGCAGAACCCTTGACTTTTTTGTACAGTTGCTTTTATGTGCCTTGCAATATCTAGAGCCTTGTTCTCTGTGATTGTAATGCTGGGCTTCAATGCCTGAAATAAGCTTCACTAACAAGCAGAATCCATCCAATTCCTCACAAAGGTGGCTAACCATCTCCTATGGTTCCCTAGACATCTTTAGAAATCTGAATTTACAAAAAGTCATGCCATTCACTTTTTCTGTTTTTGTGTCAAAGACCAGGCCATTATGCCAGTAAGTACAGTAAGACTCAACTGGTAGGAGTTATTACAAACTAACCCATGGTCAGGAGAAGATGCTCAATGGGATTGTGTTTTCCAAGTTCCACAGTGAGCCTGCTGTCATCCTAAGCAGGGTATGAGTGAGGTGCAAAAGTAGCCTGTGGCATGCAGGTTTCTTTCTTTTGATCCTGTAAGTGAACGAGCTACTAAAAATACAACAGGATTGGAGGCAGATTGGCAGGAATGAGTTATCCATAAAACGGGAGCAAAATGTACATAAAAACCAAAAGTTCGAGTCTATGGGAAATCTACGATCATTATACTTTGCTCAGCTCCTACCAACAGTTCCGGGTTGCATGTGGCAATTCCTCTGCATGTGGCCTCAGCTGCTGCTACTAACTGGCAATTAACTCAAATGGTTTTCTTTAGCATGACAGCTGCTTCCCTGTATGGCTTATTTAAATCTAAGAATATATTCTGTGCCTTATGTGTGGAGTATTATGGAGTAGATGGTACAAAATAGGCTTATCCTGGGGAGGTAAGGTAGTGACATGTAACATTCAACAGTATTGCTATCTTGTAATGCCATAATGAAAGGCCAATACCAAGGCAACTTAATCCACTGGGACAGGAGAGGTAGCAGCTGTGCTGAGCCTTTTGGAGAAATGGAGAAGTGCAATGTGATGTGTCAGGAAGAACTAGACCCCCACCTTGGTGAAGAGACAAGTGCCTGGCCTGCCTGGAGCTGGAGTCCCCAGTTAGGGCAGTCTAAAAGAATGGAGCCCAGAAGTCAGGTTTTGGGGGGGTTGAATGCCAGTTCAAACCAATGGGGCTGCTATGTGATGAACAGCACAGAGTTACGTAGGCAAATCACTCTACCTCAAGCCCGTTTTCTTTTTTGAAAATGAGCAGGATAGCACCTTTGTCACAGGACTGTTTGAATCTAAAAGGAGAAAACACATGCAAAAAACCTTGCACGGCACTCGGCACAAAGCAAGCCCCAGATGCTGGCTGGATCTGTGTGTGGATTGTAGTAGGGCCTCTCTTCCTCCGTTCAAGGTTGGAATTTGTATGTAGTATGATGGCACATACTACAGGCTTTAGAACAGCTGCTGTCAATGAGTTCCTACCGTCACAGATGTTGCTGGAGTTAACACACATAAGACTTCTAATCTCACTAAATGTCTACAAAGTAGGAATAATTATCCCCAAATTACAGTACAAAGGAGGCCCCAGTAAACTGGATAACTTACTCAGGGACACACCCACCCATTTCACAGGTGAGGCTCTAGAAGAGGCAGATGATCAGCTCAGGGGAGTATTTTTTATATTTTACAAATATTTTTATTATGAAGAGTGGCGGTAGTAGTATGTAGATGCCCCATAAAGCATAAAGGAGTCTGCTGATAATAAAATGATTTTCTTTTTAACAGCTAAAATAAATTTTAATGTGCATTAGAAAAACTACACGTTCCCAAGTAAACTCAGTCTTTCAGATATTATTATTCAGGATTAAACGAGGCCGCCCTGAGGTTAGTCCACTTATACAGACCACGTGTGAGTTACAACCGGGGTGTTCAAGCATGCCCCTGAGTATTTTCAACTTTTAGTAACAGTATCTTCTAATACGTCCTCTCAAGCATGGAGAGTAGCCTGGGTGTCACCATGCCTCTTCTGCAGGATGGATGGGAAGGTGAATACGGATTATGTGTATGGATTCTCATGCTCCATTTGTATGCACCTTGCAGGAAGATTTGGGAATTCAAGCTGCTGCCTGGAAGCAAGATCTAAGCATTGCTTCTTACCTAGTGGGGCTCTCACCAATGCCACAGACTGGGCAGAACACGACTTTTACCCCCTCTCCTTCTGGAGCATGATTTTATTTTATTTACTTTTTTTTGAGACAGAGTCTGGCTCTGTTGCCCAGGTTGGAGTGCAGTGGCATGCTCTTGGCTCAGAAACTTCTGCCTCCTGGGTTTAGGCCATTCTCCTGCCTCAGCCTCCCGAGTAGCTTGGATTACAGGCACCTGCCACCATAGCTGGCCAATTTTTGTATTTTTAGTAGAGACAGGGTTTCATCATGTTGGCCAGGCTGGTCTTGAACTCCTGACCTCAAGTGATCCGCCCGCCTCGGCCTCCCAAAGTGCTGGAATTTACAGGCATGAGCCACCACGCCCAGCCTGGAGCATGATTTTAAGAGACAAAATTTATAAGGCTGTTTAAAATGGTAAATCATGTTAGAGCGTTTTTCCTTGGCTCTGTGAAGAGATGAGTAGTTACTCCATCTCACACCTGAAGCGTGGACTTGTCCGCTATTTGTTCTGAAGAGTCTTGTCTTTCTGGATGAAGCTTTTAATCTGGTGACCACATACATGATTGGAACTGGCTGTGCAAATGAACTTATAGCAATTTTACATATATGAGCGAAAAATGTATCCTCACAAGACAAGTTGACATCAGTATTGCACCCTGGAGCTGTGAGGGGTGCTTCCTGATCATGCTGAGTTTGTTTAGATCTAAATCTCAGAAAATAATCAATCAGCTATCGGTTTAACTCAACAATGCTCTTAAACTATTCTGAACATTAATAAGAGATTCTTGAAGGACTTGATGAAACATCTTCACTTATTTTCCCAACCCAGATGGCAGCAATGAGCAGATAAGGAAGCCTTTCCTTCCATTACTCTGTAGACATTTACAAGTAATTCCAGAATGTGGAGACTTTCCAATGGCTTCTTGAAAGTTACCCACACTACTTTATTTGTGGATTCTCAGTACCTAATTCAAGGAAGTCAGCGGGGAGTTTTTTTTTGTTTCCTACTATATGTGAGTTACAATTCTTAGTACTTAACAATGTCAACCAAAAAAGCCGTCTTCTTATTAATACAGGATCTCACCTTTGCCTTAAACTTGGCAATACAAGGCAGATCTCCTTTTAGGACTGATGGATCATTAAATAGTTCTATTCTCTTTAAGGAACTTATTTTCAGGGATATAAAATATTTACTGTGACTAAGTTAAACTTTTTCATTATGTTTTAGCATTCTGATTATGACAAGTGATACTACTTCATTTATAGCAGTGATACAAATGTTCCTGATAACCTTGAGGGGTGACAAGCTATCCCTTTATGCTACCACTACACTTAGGTGTTACGGGGCAATTCAGTGGGCAACACAGGGCATGAAGGCACTAGAGACAAGTCACAACAGGCTTCTCCTACTTAAATGTGCTTCCTAATCCAAACATGTTTTAGAGCGGCAATCTCCAGTCGTCTTCGCCACACCAACACACGGAGGTACTGTTCTCTTCCAGGGCAGGGGTCGGCACAATTTTTCTGTAAAGGCCAGATAGTAAATATTTTCAGCTTTTCAGGGCATATGGTTTCTGTCGCAACTACTCGACTTTGCTGTTGTCACGTGAAACAGCCGTGGACAGCACCTAACCAAATGAGCAGGGCTTGTTTTGACTATGTACAAAAACAAGGCAGTGGGCGGCTTTGGTCTCTGGGTCACGGTGGTCTGCTGCCCCTGCTCGAGGGAACTGGGGGACTGGGAAAGAGGATATTATTGAAGGTCATTCTCATCTACCTTCTCACCTCAAGAGTTCCTGGTCTTGAGTAAGCATGCAGGGGGAGGTGTGGAGAGAATCATTAAGCATCTCTCCTAAAGAGCACTCACAGAGAATGGGCACGAAGCTTTCGGCAGGGAAGATTGTTCTGGGCTCCAATGAAGTTCTTAGTAATATTAAACTAAAATAACTGAATGTAGAACTCTTTCCCTCAACCACAACTTTTTTCCTTACAGAGAATTCTAGGATACAGGGATATATTGCCGAATACCTTAACTATGAGAATTTGTTGCATAATTAAATTACTCCCATTAGGGATGGAAAAGAGCAGGGGACTGGGAATAGAAAAGGTAGGTAAAAAGTAGCCCCAGCATTCCAGCTTTGAGAAGAGAGAGAAACAACGTACAAGTCAACATATGCTAGCTGTGGCTTTCCTGTAGGTTTTTTGGGATTTTTGAGACACTTCCATCACCCAGGCTGGAATGCAATGGCATAATCTCAGCTGACTGCAGCCTCTGCCTCCGGGGCTCAAGGGATTCTCTCGCCTCAGCCTCCTGAGCAGCTGGGACTACAGGCATGTGCCACTGAGCTTGGCGACTTTTTACGTTTTTCTGTAGAGATGGGTTTCACGGCCGGGCGCGGTGGCTCAAGCCTGTAATCCCAGCACTTTGGGAGGCCGAGACGGGCGGATCACGAGGTCAGGAGATCGAGACCATCCTGGCTAACACGGTGAAACCCCGTCTCTACTAAAAATACAAAAAACTAGCCGGGCGCGGTGGCGGGCGCCTGTAGTCCCAGCTACTCGGGAGGCTGAGGCAGGAGAATGGCGTAAACCTGGGAGGCGGAGCTTGCAGTGAGCTGAGATCCGGCCACTGCACTCCAGCCTGGGTGACAGAGCAAGACTCCGTCTCAAAAAAAAAAAAAAAAGAGATGGGTTTCACCATGTTGCACAGGCTGATCCTGAACTCTTGATCTCATGATCCACCCGCCTTGGCCTCCCAAAGTGCTGGGATTACAAGCGTGAGCCACTGCACCCGGCATTCCTGTAGTTTTAAAAGAGCTGGGACATAAGAGGAACTGACCTCATGTATTTTGGGATGAGGATACCGCAAGCAAAGCTGAGGCAGAGGGGTGTATGTGTGTGATATACAACTAACCCTCTATGTTAGAAAGGAGGTTGGGGAAACACTTATCCATTGATGCTGCCTAAATTTCCTCAAAGCTTTTTCTACCTGTAAGTATCCAAGTTACTCTCTATGGGCCAAAGCGGAAGTAAAAAAATCAGACGCTGAATAGTTTGATGAGATGAAGAAACACAGAAAATCCACCAGCCAAAAACAATCCTAACAAATTGAGAGGAATTTCGCAGTAATACACAGAAACTCTTGAGAAAGGGATAGGGGTGGGATTCTGAAAAGTTTCCAGGAAGAGATGATAAGTTAGCCACCTGGTCACTATTATACTCAATTAAGATGTATAAAATGTGATTTAACATTATAGTGTGCTATTTTAAAAATCATCTTAAAAATATTTGTAAGGTTTTTTGCGGAGGCTTACCTGCAACTCGAATGCCCATCCTTAGCTCCTGTGTTTCTCGCACCTATCAAGATCTGGTCAAGGGCCCCAGAGACCCTAAGGGGAAGGGCCTGATGTGGGCTTATTTTCTGCCAATTCAGATACTCTCCTGTATCAACATATAGGTAGTAGTCTGGTATCTCATATAGATGAATGGTAATGAGATACTAGGTTTTTACTGAGAAATAACTTTTTAATTTTAATGATGAACTTTGTCATCTTCACATCTCCTTGAATTATAACTTTATGATTAAACAAAACTAGTTTTTCTCTAATTCTCAGTTGTTCTTGACAGCAAGCCAAGAACATCCAGACAGAACCAGATCTGTCTACGTTAATAAATTTACTTCCTGTATCATTATTTTAGATTCCAATAATTTTATTCTTTATTTTTTTTTTGACTCCCTCTCCCTGTCCCACATATTACACATTTTTAAATTGTTAAGTATGTATTGCAGTCGTCTCCACCGTATGCTCTTTGCTGTTCCAGAATAAGTGATGTCCAGGTCAACACCACTTACGCCAGCGCTGCAGCTCTTTGGATAAACAGAGACAAATGTAAGGATCCAAGAGGCCACTTCCAATGACTGTTGCTATCTCTTGCCTCTATAGATCATTCTGTTATATTTTTGTTTTATAAGTTTAGAAATAGAGTATTAAGCACAATGAGTTTGTTTCACTTTCTTCAGTCTCTGTTCACTAATGTTAGTTATCAAACAATCCCTTTCAGACTGGTAAAACTTTAAGAAAAAGCCCTTTTCTCTGTGGGAGAAATGACTCTTGGTTTTGGGCCTCTCCATTTATGCAGGACGATCAGAAAGGCACTGCTTTCCCCCACGCATGGCCAGGTGTCTGACACAAGAGATGGCGGCGAGGCCATTCCAGCCAGCATGCAGGAGTGTGCTGCTGCCCTGTTCCTGCTGTCGGACCTACCCGCTACTCGCTAGGCACCGATTTCATCAAACACATCCCAATTAGCATCCAATTGTGATTTTTTTAAAAAAGAAGTCTAGTGTGTGAATTATGTTGGCCTTCAGAGTTCATCGTTATCTTGTACTTTTATACCTGAGGTTTTCATCTGAAAGTGGGCTTTTTTTTTTTATTGTACAAAAATACTGGTGGTTTTGTTTTGTTTTGTTTTTTGAGATGCAGTTTCGCTGGTCGCCCAGGCTGGAGTGCAATGGCGTAATCTCGGCTCACTGCAACCTCTGCCTCCTGGGTTCTAGCAATTCTCCTGCCTCAGCCTCCCAAGTAGCTGGGACTACAGGCGCCCGCCATCAGGCCCAGCTCATTTTTGTATTTTTAGTAGAGACAGGGTTTCACCACGTTGGGCAAGCTGGTCTTGAACTCATGACCCCAGATCTGCTGGCCTCGGCCTCCCAAAGTGCTGGGATTACAGGCATGAGGCACTGCACCCGGCCCAAAAATACTGGTTTTTGATTGTACAAAACCAGCACAAAAATTTAATTATACAAACATACTGTATTTTTGATACCCATCATGTCTTTTTAACTATAAGGATATATTTTTATAATACAATACTTTGAAAATGAAGAAAGATATCTTGAATTAAGAGAAATGAAAGTAAAGTATTTTCCTTGTGGGTAAGACAGTGCAAGCTGAAACTTGGAGAATGGCACTTTGGTTTTTAAGTGTTCAAAGTAGATTAACTGAGATAGCAATAAGACTTAGACACATTGGTAAGTGACAGCTGTATTCTATTCCTCCTCCTTTCTTTTGTGGTATAAAAGTGTTTGGTTTCAATGCCAAAAACGTGCTCTTAGGCACCGAGGAAAAGCACCTTCCACTGGAGCAAGGAAACAGTTCTTAGGTATCTGACCTTTTGGCAGGGAAGGAAAAAAAGCTAGAAAGGCTGAGTGCAGTGGCTCATGTCTGTAATCCCAGCACTTTGGGAGGCCAAGAAAAGTGGATCACCAGGGGTTAGGAGTTCAAGACCAGCCTGGCCAATATGGTGAAAACCCTGTCTCTACTAAAAATACGAAGTTAGCCAGGCTGGTGACATACACCTGTAGTTCCAGCTATTCGGGAGGCGGAGGTTGCAGTGAGCCAAGATTGTGCCACTGCACTCTAGCCTGGGTGACAGAGCAAGACTCCATCTCAAAAAAAAAAAAAAAAAATGAAATGGAGGGCAAGGACAATTATGTGAATTCTAGTCAAATCTTATACAGGCCATTACAACCAAGCCTCTAATAAAACCCCAGAGCCCGTCAGGCGCAGTGGCTCACGCCTGTAATCTCAGCACTTTGGGAGGCCGAGGTGGGCAGATCACCTGAGGTCAGGAGTTTGAGACCAGCCTGACCAACATGGAGAAACCCCATCTCTACTAAAAATACAAAATTAGCCGGGTATGGTGGCCCATGCCTGCAATTCCAGCTACTCGAGAGGCTGAGGCAGGAGAATCACTTGAACCCAGGAGGCGGAGGTTGCGGTGAGCCGAGATCATGCCATTGTACCCCAGCCTGGGCAACAAGAGCGAAACTGCATCTCAAAAATAAAAAAATAAAAAACCCCAGAAACCTCAGGCAATAGCTCATTCAGCAGGGCATGTCAGATACTGTAAAGCTGTTAAAATAAAAAAAAAAAAAAAAGCAATTCAGAGAATCCCTTCGAGGTCCACATAACGGAATGGGACCTGTTATTTAGGCTAGAAATATAGAAAGGCTTACTCAGACGTCTGAAACTCCAGCTACAACACAGGACGAAGTACCCTGTGAAGAGCATCGTGATGCCACCGACTCCACTCTTCCTTATGGTGGTGTTGCACCTGATCCAGCCTGTTCAAAAGGAAATACGGCTTGTTACAGTGACTGAAACTAGGGCCAGTATCCGCGGGTCATTCAAGTTTTCCCAGTTAGCATGAGTGATGGAACTGTAATTCAGAGATTTACACGCACATATTTTAAACACATAAAGGCTAACTAACATCAAATACCCTTAACTTGACTAGATTCAAATTTTGTTACTCTTGTTTTGGGTGCGTGGTTAAAATCTTTAGTGGGAGGAGACTAATACAACTGGTTAACTTGAGGTTTAGAGTCTTTCTGGCTTTGGGAGGAGGCAAAATCAATATGGGCCAGGGAAAGTTGGAGGTAGGTATTAAAAAATACAAGCTGTTGAATAAATGGTAGTTATTAGCTTTGGTGCTTTCAATTATGTCAAACTCCAAAATGAAAACAGACAAGTGGAAAACTAGGAAGACAACAGACATTTTAACATTTTGTTTCCTCTCCTCTTTAGCCTTGCTATAACAGCCTAAGAGAAACTTTTCCAAATGCCCGGAACCAGCAACAGAACGCAACAGTCAAACTCCAGCCTCACCTTTTTGTACAGCTCCCAAGAGCCTCATTAGAGAGAAGTTGGAGGTTGTAAGTCCGGTAGGGGGTTCCAAACTCCTTATATGAGTTGAGCTCTTTCCAACAAAGAAACTATGGTTCCAAACAGAAGTCACTGTCATTGTTTACCGAAACGTACCCCCTTCCCCAACATCCAGTGCCGAAGGATCCAGGGCTAAGCCTCAGGAAAAGCATATTCTAAACAGGTGAATTAAACATTTCTGCATTGAACTGCAGCTACGTGTTGAAAGTCAAATCAATTACAGGTTGAAAAAACGTTTTTCAAAAGGCCAAGGGACCCCTGCAAATCAGGACCTCTACTTGGTTTTGGTCTGCTGAGTACCCTGGCCAGGTGATTGATGGGCATGTGCTTCATGAAGTGAGTCTTACAACATCTTTTTGTTTGTTTTTGAGACAGAGTCTTGCTCCTGTCACCCAGGAGTGCAGTGGCATGATCTCGGCTCACCGCAACCTCCACCTCCTGAGTTCAAGTGATTCTCCTGCCTCAGCCTCCTGAGCACTGAGATTACAGGCACACGCCATCACGCCAGGCTAATTTTTGTTATTTTTAGTAGACATGGGGTTTCGCCATGTTGGCCAGGCTGGTCTTGAACTCCCGACCTTATGTGATCTGCCTGCCCCAGCCTCCCAAAGTGCTGGGATTATAGGCATGAACCACTACACCTGGCCTCTTTTACATCTTCTATCATCTGCTAAACATATCGGCCAAAAGCATGACTTTCTCCTATTATGACTGTGACTTGTCCACAGTCAACGTGCCTGTTCTATTACCCTATTACTATTATTGGCCAGGAAACATTTCCTATTTACGTTCAGTATGTGAATAACTTAAGCAGAACCAGAAAAGACGGCTTATGCAGGCTGGGCGCAGTGGCTCACAACTGTAATCCCAGCATTTCGGGAAGCCGAGGCAGGTGGATCACGAGGTCACGAGATTGAGACCATTCTGGCTAACACAGTAAAAACCCATCTCTACTAAAAAATAGAAAAAATTAGCCGGGCATGGTGGTGGGTGCCTGTTGTCCCAGCTACTCAGGAGGCTGAGGCAGGAGAATGGTGTGAACCCGGGAGGCAGAGCTTGCAGTGAGCCGAGATCGCGCCACTGCATTCCAGCCTGGGCGACAAAGCAAGACTCCATCTCAAAAAAAAAAAAAAGAGGGCTTATGCTCCTTAATCACATTTCTCCTGCACCTGGTTTTCTCCGTGTTTTATGACAGGTAATCTCTACTACTGATGGTTCTCTGGTCTTGGTTTGGTTCATCAGGATAAAGAATAAATTAAACACCGATAACAGGTTTAGCAGGTGTGGTAAAAGTTGCTGTGGATGTAAAAATATCCAAATGATCATTAAAGAGCAATGAAAAGAATCATGCTGGCTTCCAAGAAATTGCACAGAAGATAATTCTCTTGCAAGGTGAAGGTTAGTCTCTTAAAAAAACCCCATTCATCTTGGAAAAAATTTGAGGAAAATGGTGCAAAGAGCCAACTTCCTGAAAATTGCAACCATGCAGCAGTGTCAGAACCATGTGGTTCCCTGGCCTTGCCCTGCTTTCTCCAGTCCGGTGAGCCTACTGGCCTGACCTGCAGTTAATTCAGTAACTGTTAGCTCACTGGCCCTGCCTTTAAGTATCAAAGGAATGAACTGGCTTCCTGAGAAGGGCACATGACCTATCAAAGGTCTTGCCTGAGCGAGAAAAGGTATAGCCCATTCTCTTATGCAAAGATTTCAATAAAACTCTAATTTGCAGTCACTGGAGACAGCCATTGCCTGGTGAAATTACAAAGCTTTTTGAGGAGCCAATGGCACCACCTTTTAACCCCTATAAATTGATGTGGCCTTGAAATCCTTGGCTAGTGGAGGGATCAGGGCTTGACCTGATCCTAGGGTCTCTCTCTTCTGGTATCTTCTGTTCGTTTGGTGGTAATCAAAGTCTGAACATTGATCCTGGATCCAACTTCAATAGTTTTTCAATTTATAATGGAAGTAGAGGCCCTATGATGATTACAGCTTATTTACCGTCTGATACAGAAGTACCAAACTAAGCACAGCATTTATTAGTTACAGACTATAAGCAATAAAAGGGATTAAGATAGTTTTTCACCACTGTTTGGAAGGAACTTGTTACTGAAGAAAAAATTCTATTTTCCCTTCTATATCCTATCTCATAACCTGGGTAATTTAATGTTTCAAGTTACTATACCTTATTACTGTGTTCTTGGGACCTAACGGCGAAATGTATTAATAACATATCAAACAAGGTATTGACTTCTCTCTGTGGTCTTTAAACTCTACTTGAGGTTTACTGTTTGGGATAGTTAGTAATTAATACCTCCAGGTTCACCTGACTCTTCTACCTGTGGTCTTTAAGCTCTACTTCAGGTTCACTGTTTGGGATAGTTAGTAGAGTCAGACGAACCTGGATTTGAATCCTGATTCTGTCACTTACTGCATGAACATGGGCAAGTCACTTAAGATGTCTGAAGCTCAGGTCAGGCACGGTAGCTCACGCCTGCAATCCCAGCACTTTGGGAAGCCGAGGCGGGCAGATTACCTGAGGTCAGGCGTTCGAGACCAGGCTGGCCAACATGGCGAAACCCCGTCTCTACTAAGAAGTACAAAAAAAAAAAAAAATTAGCTGGGCGCGGTGGCAGGCGCCTGTAATCCCAGCTATTGGGGAGGCTGAGGCAGGAGAATCGCTTGAACCTGGGAGGCGGAGGTTGCAGTGAGCCATGATCGCACCATTGCACTCCAGCCTGGGAGACAGAGCAAGACTCCATCTCAAAAAAAAAAAAAAAAAAAAGATGTCTGATGCTCAGATTCCTTATGAGGAATAAGAAGGTGCGACAGTGGTGTCACCTCCGAGCTGTTAAGAGGGTTAAATGAGATAATGTATCTAGCATAATGATAGTCATAGTCAACACAGATAAGCGTCAGGTCCCTCCCTTTTTTTCCTCTAAAATGAAAAGTATGCATCAGGGACATTCCTAAGCACTATAAAATATAGTACAGAAAATACACAAGTCCTTCAGCTTGCTAGAGAGATTTATCATGGGGGGAGTGTGTGCATTTGCAATTGAAAAACACACAGAAGGCTGGGCATAGTGGTTCACGCCTGTAATCCCAGCACTTTGGGAGGTTGAGGTGGGCAGATCACCTGAGGTCACAAGTTCGAGACCAGCCTGACCAACATGGAGAAACCCCACCTCTACTAAAAATACAAAATTAGCCGGGTGTGGTGGCGCATACCTGTAGTCCCAGCTACTTGGGAGGCTGAGGCAGGAGAATCGCTTGAACCCAGGAGGCAGAGGTAAGCAGAGATTGCGCCATTGCACTCCAGCCTGGGCAACAAGAGCAAAACTCCGTCTCAAAAAACAAACCAAAATACAAAAACCCCTACACAGAAAAGAATGGCACTACAACAAACGTGGTTTTAGTTACGGTGTATTTTCTACAACATGATTTAGTGGAAAGGATTAAACTAGGCCTCAGGAAACTAGGTGCTCCTTGCAGCTCTACTATTTATTGGCAACACAAAGTTGGACAAATCACTTATTCTCTCTGTACCCGTTGCATCATCTACAAAATAGGGATAAATTCACTCTGCCCACCTCTCAGAGTTGTGTGGCCAGAATAAAAATACAGATAGAGGCACTCTGAAAACCACATAGCAACACAAATGTTAATATAATTAAATGTGTTTATTACGGAGAAGGGGCTTGACTTTGTGACTACAACTTTGTACAAAAAAAATGTAGACGTTAGGCCTGTTTATAGAAGGTAGTTAAAGAAAATGTAGCTTTGGGCTAGCAATGTTCTGTTCTTTTTTTTTTTTTTGAGACGGAGTCTCGCTCTGTCGCCCAGGCTGGAGTGCAGTGGCCGGATCTCAGCTCACTGCAAGCTCCGCCTCCCGGGTTTACGCCATTCTCCAACCTCAGCCTCCCGAGTAGCTGGGACTACAGGTGCCCGCCACCACACCCGGCTAATTTTTTGTATTTTTTAGTAGAGACGGGGTTTCACCGTATTAGCCAGGATGGTCTCGATCTCCTGACCTTGTGATCCACCTGTCTCGGCCTCCCAAAGTGCTGGGATTACAGGCTTGAGCCACCATGCCCGGCCAATGTTCTGTTCTTAGTACACATCCATTTCGAGACCAGGCAAATAGAGGTTTAGTGAATATGACATCATTTGCAAAATCTACCAGAGGAGAAAACAATTTCCCTTTAGGAACAGATAATATCAGTTTTTCTCTTGCAAACCTGTTCTGAGTTGTTACAGGTCTCCTGTCAAAACAAGCATGAAAGCACCAATGACCACTACACAAGAGAGGTATGCTACTTTACAATAACCCTGCCCCTAGAAAAACTTCAGAAATGTTATGTATTTTAACTAGAGAGGTGGTCTAATAACTAAAGATGAGATTCAACAGAGAAAAGCAAAGATATTTCAAATGACTGTCAGGAACTTCCTGGCTCCTTGGGCCTTGGTCTTCCCTCCTGTTAACCTATTCCAGCCATCAGCAAGGAGCCTCTAGGAAGCTTCTGAAGAGTTTGATTCATAATCAAGGTGAGTTTCAATGTTCAGCCTTTCGCCCCAAGTCCTTCTTACCTCATCTCTCCTGTTTCCAGGCTCAATCACTGGTTTTACTCTTGGGTCCTAGCCTTTGTGGCCTACATTTTTTTGTTTTTGGCCACATCCTCTATTTCTGGTCCTTGATCGTCACTGTTCATTTCCTGAGCCTCCACTTCCACTTACCTGCCTTGCTTGCCCTTCTTACCTGGCTAGTTTTACCTGTGTCCTACCACCTGCATCCTACTTTGCTACTCTAAATTCCTAGATGTTGCATTTGCCTGAAACCTAGAACCCATTTCTTGTCCTGTAAACTTAGAACCTATTTCTTGTACAACCTGGTCCTGACTGGATTCTCAACACAGTGCTTATTCTATCTAGCTGAATTTTGAAGTCTTTATGTTTTTCTCGAGTCTGTTTACCCATCCAGTTTCTACCGGACATGCCTCTTCTCAATGCAGAAACTCAACTGCTTTCATTATAGCCAGCCTGCCCTAGTGTAATCTTCAACTCTTAGGGGAGAGGAAAAGAGAGGGATAAACCACCACTACTGACCCTGAAGCAAGAAGTAATGTTTTCAGGACAATTTTTTTTTTTTTTTTTTTTTTTGAGACAGGGTCTCACTCCCGTCGCCCAGGCTGCAGTGAAGTGGCCCATACCTGGCTCATTGCAGCCCTGACTTCCAGGGCTCAGGTGATCCTCCCACTTTAGCCTCTCAAATAGCTGAGACTACAGGTGCGCCACCACACCCAGCAAATTTTTTGTATTCTTAGTAGAGATGGGGTTTTCCCATGTTGCCCAGGCTGGTCTCGACTCCTGAAATCAAGTGATCCACCTGCCTTGGCCTCTGCCTCCCAAAGTGCTTAGATTACAGGTGTGAACCACTGCACCCAGCCTCTTTCAGGGCAACTTTATGTGCAGTCTACTGGCATGCCTAGGTGAAAATAAACTGAATGACTGAAAATGTTGGTATCTTGACCCTTATACATTCAAAAGGCAGAGAAAGCATTTTGGATGGGACAGATGGCAAGTGAAAATAAGCTTGCTTACCTTGTGAGAGTCTTTCCCCCTGGGGAGTCGTAAGTTGTGGCTTCTGGGCCACTGCATTCCAACGCTGAGGCTTCCCTGGCAACACCCCTAGTCCAAGGTAACCAGGATAGAGCTCTGGAAACCACTCCAGTCCCACACAGCTGAGAAGGGTCTTCCTGCCAGCAGCTGCAGCATGATTGGTGAAGGGGCTCTGAGGAGTGTGATGCTGGGCTGAACATAAAGGACTCTGGCACCTAGTGTGTGATGCTTGGAACGGACTATCAGATTTGGGCTCCAGAGACACCTGTTCCTCGGGACTCTCCGTTAATGCCTTTACATCAGGGACACGATTATGATTCCAGGCTTCTGCTTTCTCTTCTGGAAGAAATTTTGTAGCTAGAGAAGCAAGACTTTGACTACTTGACTGCGATACAGAATGAAACTCGTAAGTTGTCTCCCTTGGAATGAACAAACTTAAATGTGGTCCTTCTCCTTGAGACTTCTTTTCTGTGACTGAATCATTGGTGTTGAAGTTCTCACAGCTATGGCTCATGACAGTCCGTTCCTGCTTTTCTGTTGCAGACACACTTTTCTCTGCATTTCCTTTGCTCCCACACGTCTCTACTCCAAGAGTAAGTCCTTTCTCTTGTTTCTCCGTGACTTGGATTTTACCCAATGAGCTCATTTTAAGGCTTAAAATGAGTGATTCTGTGTTCTTTTCTGGAGTCTCAGTAACTGTAACATCAGTAGGGACTCCTGAGAGGTGATCCCTGCCTTTGGAATCTCTCTCATTGCTTAATAATGATATTCTTACCCTTTTAACCTCATCACTGACATTCTTTGGAGAAATATGACAATCACCAGTAGGCACGTCTAGTAATTTTACTAGAAGTTCCTGTCTTTGGGGATCAATTTTGTCCAATTTCAGATCACCAGAGGTAGTTTGTACATCATTAGGTACAGTTGAGGAATATTTTCTATCTTGATTTGACAAAGAAGGTTCTATTGAGCCAACCAGTAAAGACGCTCCAGCTTCTGAAGGATTACGTTGACTTTCTCCGAATTTAGACAAATCTTTGGCAAGTTCTCTTTTAGGAGAGGTTTTCTCTGATGCATAAAACTGAGCCTTGGTTTCTTCTTGGAAAGTAGTCTTTGGCTTAGTATTTTTTAACATTTTGAAGGACGGTTGGGTTGGATTCTTGATGTCTTTATCTGCCTTTGTAGTAGTTGCTCTTTCCAAACCAACAGCTGGTAGTGGAAAGGTCTTCACTGTCTGTTCTGGTTTGTCCATCATCAACTTAGAATTTCTTTCTTCATTCTCTGTCTCTAACTCTTTCCCTTTAGCTTTAATTAAATCTTTGATTGGCCCTTTCATTTTTTTAGCACGTGGGAGTGTAGCTGGCTTGGACTGATGAACTTTTTGATCAGTAGGTATGGTTGATCCTATCATCTTACAGTATGGCAAGTGAGATTTTAATCGTTTAAATGGCTTCTTACAATAAGGACACACTTCCATTCTGGGTGGATTATCACTCATCCTATTCCTGAAAAATGTAAATGTGAGATTATGAGAAGCACATAGTTTGTAAACATCAATATTTTACTTATGTGTTGTATCTTTTAAATTCATTTGGAACAAGCTAGATGTTTGCTACTTAAGGTTACAGCAAGTCAACTAGTCATTACATGAGGATAAAAAATTGTTTAAAAACCCATAAACATGTTATTCAAGGACAGAATGGTAAAGAATAAAAAACTTAGGCCAGGAACCAAAGGTTATTTATTTATTTATTTTGGAGACAGAGTCTCGTTCTGTCACCCAGACTGGAGTGCAGTGGCACAATATCTGCTCACTGCAAACTCTGCCTCCCAGCATCAAGCAATTCTCTTATCTCAGCCTCCCAAGTAGTTGGGACTACAGGGGCATGCTACCACGCCTGGCTAATTTTTTGTATTTTAGTAAAGACGGGGTTTCACTGTGTCCGTGTTGCCCAGACTGGTCTTGAACTCCTGAGCTCTGGCAATCCACCCGCCTCGGCCTCCTAAAGTGCTGGGATTACACGCGTGAGCTACCACGCCTGCACCCGGCCAAAGGTTACTGATTACAGCACAGGTTTCCAAAGTGATATATGGAATATCCATTAGGGTGCAAGAAGAAAATATTAGAAAATATTAGAATTCCCACAATCTAAGAATGAGAAATGAAGCTCTACTAACATTTAGTTAGTAATATGCATATATATACACACACACGGATATACACAAAATGTATGTATAATGTACAAATATATACATGGTAAGAACACAGTCCTATTTTTCACCTATATTTGAGATGGAGTCTCACTCTGTCACCAAGCTGGAGTGCAGTCTTGGCTCACTGAAACCTCCATTTCCCGGGTTCAAGTGATTGTCCTGCCTCAGCCTCCCGAGTAGCTGGGACTATAGGCACACGCCACTACGCCCAGCTAATTTTTGTATTTTTAGTAGAGACGGGGTTTCACCATGTTGGCCAGGATGGTCTTGATGTCCTGACTTTGTGATCCGCCCGCCCTGGCTTCCCAAAGTACTGGGATTACAGGTGTGAGCCACCACGCCTGGCCTACTAATAGTTTCTAGTACAACAGATTACTGGCAAATTAGTTTGACATCTTTGTTAAATATATACCATGTAAAAAATTTTAAAAAACATTTATACCATGTATATTTGTACCTGTTACTCTTTAGAGTCCAGAAAAGAAAATGTTTAATTCCAATGTTTAGTTGAAAGTTATTTCCTTTCTACATCTCTTGTTCTTTCTATAAAGTTCCAGAGGGCAAGAAACCTATCTATCCTGCACACAGCTAGCACTGAGCCTGGCATACAATATTTGCTCACTAATTCTTTAGATATAAATGATTAAATATTATTCAGTACTACAACTGGTAATATCTCTGACCACCAACGAGATTAAAAAAGGTGACTGAAACCATTCACAAAACAGACACAATTTTGACCAACCCATTCATTAAAGCAACCAACTCACCTTATCCTGTACGAAGTCATTCAAAACAAAACTGTTTTCTGCCAACAGATTACAGTAATCATTCTTACTTTGTTGTTGTTCGGTCTTTTTTTTTTGAGATGGAGTCTCGCTCTGTCACTCAAGCTGGAGTGCAGTGGCACGATCTCGGCTCACTGCAACCTCAGCCTCCCCAGTGGCTAGGATTACTGGGATTACGGGCCTGGGCCACCACGCCCAGCTAATTTTAGTATTTTTAGTAGAGACGGGGTTTCACCATGTTGGCCAGGCTGGTCTCGAACTCCTGACCTCAGGTGATCTACCCGCCTCGGTCTCCCAAAGTGCTGGGATTACAGGCGTGAGCCACCGCGCCCGGCTTGCTGGGATTACAGGCGTGAGCCATCAGTCTTTCTTTGTTTGGAGGTACACACTAACAGGATGAAAGCCACAGACTGTTTATTTACAAAAATACACACAAATGAAGCCAGTCCATGGACCTTCGGCTAATAACGTTAGAAAGGGCATGACACCTGCTAGACGTTTCTGCCTCCACTCCACCTCACACTCAATCCTACTTGAAACATCTCGGTACATTCCCAGGGTAACGTCTATATGTGGCTGTTTACTTACTCGAGCTCCTCTAGGAGGATGCTAGTTTTGCGGGTGCTTCTCCCGGATCCCCATTCTTCCCCGATCACCGTTCCCGAGTGTGGCAGAATGAAACGTGAATGTCAGCCTGTGTAAGACACGATGAGACAGGTGACTTGGCAGCACGCGCAGTGAGTAAATGCGGCACGGTACTGAATCAAAAACAAACAGGTTCCGGAAAGCAGAGAGTTAAGACCTCCCAAGCCTCTGGGCTCAAGGAGGACCTCAACAGTTCCACTAATCCTCGCCCTCACCTCCGGCGCTCCTCAGCCACCTTTCCCTCCTCCGGCCGCGTTACCAGCCTGCCCACCTCCCCGCACCCTTCCTTTCCCTGAAAGCTGTTCTGATTCTGCCAGCGAAGTGGATGGGGTCGGCCTGGCAGATTCTGGGTCAGGCACCGGCGTTCCCGCAGCCCCACCGAGGGGTTCCTCCTGCGGTTCCAGGAAGACCCTCCGCCGGCACCCGATTCCCTCCCCTCTCCGCTCAGGACAGTCTTCCCCAGACCTAGAACGTGGGTCGCGGAACACAACCCCGCCCTTGGAAGCTCACCTCACAGGACCGTCCTCACCTCGGAAGACCCGAAAGCCCAGGCGGCCTCGGCGGGAAGCCCCCCCAGGGAAGCCCCCCAAGCGCCTGCCCAACCCCCGGCCAGGAAACCGCGTCAGGCTGTCTGCACCACTGCCGGATAGGTCCGCCTATTTTTAAAAATGTTACCTCACACGGATTCAACTCAAATACTTGTATGATATTATTATGACATAATTGAGTTTATTTGAAACCTGGCTTGACTTTCATACCGTACCCTCCGTTGGCTGTGAACAGGCGAGTGCTTCCGCCACCCCAGGGGAGGTCCTTTCTCCCAGAAGCTCCTAGTCGCTCCTCCCCCTCCGAGCCCGCCTCTTCCCGTGGGCGGGGTTACCGGTCGGCGCGGTTGGGATCGTGCCACTGCGCAGCCGCGAGAGGGCGGTACCACGGCGGCAGCGACATGGGGGGGCGCGGAGCAGACGCCGGAAGTAGCGGTGGTACGGGTCCGACTGAGGGGTACTCGCCACCGGCTGCGTCCACCCGAGCGGCTGCGAGAGCTAAGGCCCGAGGGGGTGGGCGTGGCGGCCGCCGAAACACAACCCCCTCTGTTCCCTCTTCTCGCGGAGCGGCGCAGCGTAGCTTCCCTCCGCCAGCTGCCATGAGCGAGCGCCTCCGTCCCAGGTGAGAGGGAAGGGACCCCCTTTCCACTCGTCGCCTGAGGATTTGGGAGATGGAGCCGAGGGGGCGCGCGAAATGGGGGTCGGAGCAAGTGTGGACCCGGCGGGGCTCCCTGTGGGGTCCACTGAGGGCCGGGGGAGTAGGGGAGAGGGATGCGCGAGTGATCGGATGCTTGGTTCCTGTGGGTAGCTGGAAGGTGACTCTCCGGGGTCCAGGTCTCCCGCCCCTCCATCTTTTTACTCCCCTATCGTTTCCTATTTGGAACGAAGTGTGATCGGTCCCGGAAGAGAGACAGTGGCCCTAAAGCTTCCCTGTCCTAAATTTAGGAGGGTGGGGGGATGGGAGAAACGTCTCATCTTGGAGAGGGGGCCCCCTCAGGCTTTTGTGAGGGCACCGGGCGGGGAGCTGCCGGCTCCCCAAGGTCAGAAAGAAAGGTTGGGCTTAACCCCGCAGCAGGGAAAGATTAGGTTAGACCGAAGAACTTGTGCTATGAACGGTTGTGAACACAGAAGGGCAGATGACCAAGGCGGGTTATGGATCCTCTCTTGACTGTAGCATTAAGAACAAGCTGGATTCTAAACTGTTTGGATGCGGGGCCGTTTGATTCCGAAGGCGGGAGGTAGGATTTTGTCGCGATGCACTCGCTACCTTCCCAAGGGAGCCTGGCCCTTAAATTAGGAGTTCTATGCTTGACATGTACTCCTAGAGTCCCGACTAAGTTGGGATTTCTTAATTTTTTTCTCCCTCTTAATTTCCTCTGCAAGAATGTGTGGAGGAGAAAGTTGGGAAGGGTTACCTCAGAATGCTCTTCATGTTCCGGTCTTTCCACAAGGATCCTTCTCTGAAATAGTTATTTCACGGGATTGAAGTTCTCAGAAGTATCCTGAGTTTATTTGGTCCCATGGTGGAAACCTCGGGTTCCCCAAGCTGCTGCATGGGATTATTGATTTGGGTCATGTAGCAAGTGGAGCATAAAGCCTCTCGTTGTATAGAAAAGAAGAGTGGACTAAATTTGAAATTGGGGGCCCAATTACAGACATGCTATCGGAATTAGGAACAAGAGCTTTAGATATAGCTTTAGATACTGACCCGACTGCCATGTTATTCTTCCCCAAACCCAGTTTATACTTACGATATTCTCTTGGGGTGTCTCACATATCTGAAGAAAAATCGAAATATTTCCTACAAATAAAAATTCGACTGTACACAACTAATCTGAATGCATTTATACTGGTAGTAGATTCCTTTTATCAAGTACACAAATAATCTCAACATGTTTTAAATAAGTTATTTGATTTGGACAGGCTTTTCTTGCCAGTGTTTAATGGAGTATGATGGGCCAGCTCTGCCAGCTCTAGGACGGTCTAAGATGGTGGTTTTTCGGCTGGGCGCGGTGGCTCAGGCCTGTGATCCCAGCACTTTGGGAGGCCGAGGCCGGTGGATCACCTGAGGTCAGGAGTTCGAGATCACCCTGGCCAACATGGTGAAACTCCGTCTCTACTAAAAATTCAAAAAAATTAGTCGGGCCTGTTAGCGGGCGCCTTAATCCCAGTTACTTGGGAGGCTAAGGCGGAATCGCTTGAACCCGGAAGGCGGAGGTTGCGGTGAGCCGAGATCATTGCACTCCAACCTGGGCAACAAAAGCGAAACTTCATCTCAAAAAAAAAAAAAAAAAGATGGTTTTTCAGGCTGTCACACAATAGATTGGATAGCCGCAGAGAGGTGGGTGTGTGGTGAGGGAGTCCCTGCTTATTGATTGATTGGTTGATTGATTGACTGATTGATTGATTGACAGAGTCTCACTCTGTCGACCAGGCTGGAGTGCAGTGGCCCCGTCATGCCTCACTGCAGCCTCAACCTCCCAGGCTCAGGTAATGCTCCCATGTCAGCCTCCTGAGTAACTGGACCACAGATGTGAGCTATCACACCCAGCTAACCTTTGTATTTTTGGTAGAGATGGGGTTTCACCATACTGCCCAGGCTGGTCTTGAACTCCTGGGCTCAAGGAATCCACCCATCTTGGCCTCCCAAAGTGCTGGGATTACAAATGTGAGCCACCTCACCAGACTGGGAGTCCCTGCTTCAACAAATCCTTTATCTCTTATATAGAGAGTATTTTTCTACAGTAAGAAAGAAAGAGTTCTGTCACTTTTAAAAATAAAGTTTGAAAACCACTAGTTTCCATACTGTTTTTGTTTGTTTGTTTTGAGACGGAGTCTTGCTGTGTTGGCGAGGCTGGAGTGCAGTGGTGCAACCTCGGCTCACTGCAACCTCCACCTCCTGGGTTGAAGCAGTTCTCCTGCCTCAGCCTCCCAAGTAGCTGGGATTACAGGCACGAGCCACCACGCCCTGCTGTTTTGTATTTTTAGTAGAGACGGGTTTCACCATGTGGGCCAGGCTGGTTTCGAACTCCTGACCTCAAGTGATCTGCCTGCCTCGGCCTCCCAAAGTGCTGGGATTACAGGTGTCGGTCACTGTGCCCAGCTCATACTCTTTTTTTTTTTTTTTTTGAGACGGAGTCTCGCTCTGTCGCCCAGCCCAGGCTGGAGTGCAGTGGCGCGATCTCGGCTCACTGCAAGCTCCGCCTCCCAAGTTCACGCCATTCTCCTGCCTCAGCCTCCCGAGTAGCTGGGACTACAGGCGCCCACAACCGCGCCCGGCTAATTTTTTGTAATTTTTAGTAGAGACGGGGTTTCACCGTGGTCTCAATCTCCTGACCTTGTGATCCGCCCGCCTCGGCCTCCCAAAGTGCTGGGATTACAGGCGTGAGCCACCGCGCCCGGCCCCAGCTCATACTCTTAAGATTATTTCTATGCCCAGTCTCTAGGAGATGACAGGAAGGTTGGAGAGAAATGAAATGATGCAATGTGATGGAATCAGCCATCGTTAGAAGTAGCAGATGCTAACTGGTAATCTGCACCTAGATGGTTAGGGGAGAATATAATCAGTTATAGGGGTACCTGCTAAAATTATAACCTGGTCTGTGGCATTAATGCCAAAAACTGTAATCTGATTGATTGAACCGATAGGGATGAGCATGAAGCTGTAATCTTGCCAGTTGTTAACATCATTATCGAAAGCAGAATGTTTCAAGGATGAGATCTGCTAAGAGCCTAGAAAAAGGCAAATAAAGAACAGGTAGAACTCTTTCTTAATCTGGTACCATCCAAAGGAGAAGGCCACCAACAGGCCAAAGAGATTATTCTGGTACTTTGCGAGATCAAGTGATTTATGAGGCAGGGATATTTCATGTGACTGTCCCGGAGATTAGTTGAAATCCACAAAACAGTCTCATCTTTTTTTTGTTCTTACACTTCCTCTGCCATGCAACCTCCTTGACCTTCATAGTCTTGTCCCTGGAAAGATCTATCCCCCATTATAAATGAGGAGATAGCAAATTTTGATCAGGCTCATAAGTTTGGTTAGAGTGACTCAGCAGCCCAAAGCCCAATCAGCTGTTGGCACGCTGATAAAATGAGTGTGTGAGGACCAGCAGCTGCTACTTATTCGATGAGTTTCTCTTTGGGTGTCAACTGGCCTCCCAGCGGACGTTGCTTTGCCTCTGCAGAACACTCCCACGCAAATTCTCTGATCATATTAGGATGAAATTAGCAGTTTCTTGATTCAAATTTATGATAAAAGCACATCTGTTTAGTGATTATTAAAACCTGGTATTCATCTTTTTTTTTTTAACCTCCATCTACTTCAGAGTAATGTGCAGCTAAGATCTGATCTCCTAAGAGAAAGGTAGGGAGCAGAAATGATGTCTTAGAATGAGGTAAATTACATAGCCCAGTGCAGGATGGTTGAAGCTTTATCAGAACCACACACTCTTTATTATTCCAAACTTAAACTAGGATCCATACTCATTATTAAAGTTAGACCTATTCAGAATGTTGCAGAGTACGGAGAATTGAGCTCAGGGTGATCATTTATTTTCTCCAGTATTGAGACCTCAACTCAAAACCTGTAGGATTAAAGGCCTGCCACTGTAAGCCACGCTACTCTTATAGAAAGTGTATAATTATATAGAAGACACTATATCCTCCAATTGTACCTGCTTTCCAAAAGCTGTGTGTCCACACCAGCCTTTTGTCTCTCATCTATAGAAAGCTGAAACTTTAAGGGTTTTTTAATAGGTGCTGCTGCCATGTACATACAGACCTCTAGCCTGTGCTGCTGGGAGAACGTTCTGCAGTGACGGGAATGTCCTTTATCTGTGCTGGTCAGTGCAGTAGCCACTAGCTACATGTGGCCACTGAGCACTAGAAACAGGGCTGCTGTGACCTAGAAACTGGATGGTTAATTTTAGTTAATTTAAATGTAAATAACCGTATGTGGCTGGTGGCTACCATATTGGACAGTACAGTTCCGGGCAATTTGACTTAAAATTTTACCTCCTTTAATTTATTTCTGTTTTCTAACGGGTTCAGAAATCGTTTTGACAGCACATAATTCTTAAATAGAGTACATACAAATTTGGTCTTTCTTGCACATCTGAGAACACTTGCCTAAGAAAGATGTGTGATTTTTCTTTAAACCTGGAAATTTTAAGCAGCTTATGCTATAATCTCATGGTAACAATCTAGTGAAGTAATTGTTATATCATAATACCAGCTAGTGTTGCCAGAATAATCAGGTTAATGCGACCAAGAGGTACCTTTATAAGGGTTTTCAGGGCAAATAGGCAAAGGCAGCCACTCTCATTTCAAATGTTGTCATATGGAAGGGAGTACAATTAGGTAACTTGGAATTGTAATTTCAGGGAGTGTAGAAAGAAGAAAACCTTAATTAGGTTGAAAGCTTAGTCATTAACCTCTTCCTGTTCTTGTTTTAGTCCCAACAGACATTTAAAATTGTTAAGTTTCTTTTTAGAAATGAGTTTTACTAATTTAAGCTTGACCTTCCTGCTGCTACCTTGTATTTTTGCGCTTAGTGTCCCGTGATGGTATACTTCCAACCAATAACCTATCGGGATATCATATGGTGAATTATGTTTTCTCAGGCGAGAGGGCAAATTTATATGTTGTTATGGTTTGCAATTCAAGTGTCCAAAACATCAGTTGTTTTGATTTTTTTTTTTTCTCCTTGTGATTTAATTTCAGGAAAAGGAGAAGGAATGGCAACGAAGAAGACAACCATCTTCCCCCCCAGACCAAAAGGAGTAGCAGAAACCCTGTCCTTCAGGATTCCTGGGACACAGAGGTAGGACGTGTGGCCACATAGTCTTGTTTTCACTGCTTCAGTGAAATAACCCAGTATCTGCTGTGTAATTAAATTTACTTAAAGAATAGTTTTAAATGACCTTACTTGATTACAGTGGTTTAACCTTTCTTTTTCCAAATCAGAACCTCTTTGAGGAAACTGTGTACTCTCTCCCCAGCAAAACAGTACATATCTGCACATAGTCATACATGCACACACTGATTTGTATTTGTTAGGAATTTTGTGGCTCTTTGAAAGCCTATGTTTGAACTCCCTGTTTTGTATTTCAGCAGCCAACTTCTTTTCTGGTAGTTTATAAACCATGAATTGTCTTTAAGATAAACATATTTTGTTGCTTCAATTCAAATGCCTTTTAAGAGAAACGTTAAGCATGTAAAATATGTAAGGTATGTGTATGCAAAATCCCATTTTTCAGTGTTTTTACTTTTCATTATTTTGTTCTGAAAAGAGCTCCTGTGGTGAGAGGGAAGGGGAGTTGGGTGTTCTTGAACTTTTTTACAAGTTTTGATTTCCTGAAAGAGTGCTTCAGTATGCAGACTGAGGATCAATTTTCTGTGCAATTGGAAGGCTGCTCTATGCTGGTGAAAGGGAACCAATGTAAAGTAATGCTGCTATTAAGTTATGCACCTAGAGAGTTTGACCCTTAACGGTTGTCACACTAAGAGAAAAGCCTCAACAACAAAGAGCCCTAGCGTAACTCACAGTAGAATTCTTCCACACCCAAATAATTTGTACTTAATTAATTCCTGATAATAAGATTTGACCTATATCCAGTCTGTCTTTGCCAGCAATTCAAAGTAACTCCCCCAAGGGGGAAAAATTGGGAACTTTCATGGAGGTAACATTCATTCAGAGACAGTGAACAAGTACAGAATAGAATCCTTCTGTGTGGAGACCTGAGTTTCTATAGCTGTTTTTCCTCCTTTAATATTTTCCTGGCCGAGCGCGGTGGCTTACACCTGTAATCCCAGCCCTTTGGTAGGCCGAGGCGGGCAGATCACAAGGTCAGGAGTTTGAGACCGACCTGGCCACATGGTGAAATGCTGTCTCTACTAAAAATACAAAAAATTAGCTGGATGTGTTGGTGCGCACCTGTAATCCCAGCTACTCGGGAGGCTGAGGCAGGAGAATCGCTTGAACCCAGGAGGCGGAGGTTGCAGTGAGCCAAGATTGCTCCAGTTTACTCCAGCCTGGGTGACAGAGCAAGACTCTGTTTCAGAAAAAAAAAATATATATATATACACACCCACATATATATATACACATATATATATATAAATTATAATTATCAGAAAGGTAATTGAGCTTTGTTTAATGTAATAGTTGGGGAATCTCAGGGATGAAAGAAAACAAGATTAGAGGCTACCATGACTATCTAATGATAAAACCCTGTAATAGTAATTGAGTTTCCATTCTTTTGAATTGTAAGACTGTTCATTAAAAGAATATGCAAAGATTACTTTCATGGTGTTGGCATCAGTATTTCCTTACTTACTTGTGTCTGTATGTAAGTCCTGCTATATGATGTTCATTTCAGTCAAGGGTATGGTAGGTCTGACTCTCTGTATTAACATGTTTTTCCCTGTATCTGCCAGTTTTGAAGCCTGAGAATAGCAGTAGCAATTGCCATCTTTTTCTTGCTTTTATCTCTTGGTTAAAAAAAGAAAGAAACTGTCATCCTTTTTAAATAATTAACATTTTTGATCTCTTAAGTAAGGCAGATATTGTAGTGTTGTTTTTTATTTTTTTATTTGTTTTTTTTTTGGTACAAAATGACCTTTACTCTCTTTCTAAAATCTACGCATTGGTCTCACAGAAGAAAACAATGTCTTGTTACTCAACCTCCTGGGTTCTCTAGCTTGTCCTTACTTGTCCAAGAAATTCAGTTGTTGAGCCACTCCATAATCATTATCTGAAGGAAGGACTAGATTGTCTTTCTTATCATTTAAAGTAATTACTGGTAGTTTCTGCCTGAACTCACTGGTAGATCACCTAATGGGGTGTTACAACCATTAGTTTCAGCCTTGCTTATTGAACATTGACCAGAATAGCCTGCTGTGCTGTCCTGTCCTGTCCTGTCCTATCCTATCCTATGCTGTGCTGTGCTGTGCTATGCTGTCCTGTCCTATCCTGTGTTGTCCTGTGCTGTGCTGTGCTGTGTGGTCCTGTCCTGTGCTGTATTGCGTTGCACTGTGCTTCCTGGTGGTAGTATTAACAAGTAACAAGGACAAGTGAATGATGGGAGAGCCAGAGAAGGAAAAGGCAGAGGGAAAATCTTTTAAAATGGAAAGTTAAGCCCCAAATAATTAAGTTTTCACTACTAGAATAAATGATTATGTTTGTAGCAGCAAAAAATCAAGTTTAGGGACATTTGGCTGCTTTTTGATGATTGTGTATAAAAGGGAAAATAAAACAATTCATTTTTAATTATATTAATAGTTTAGACAATAAAATATTTTATTAATAACATTACTAATGAAAATGTTTTCTTTTAATTCTGAGGTAGGGCCATGAGATCAGTTTCCTTGAAACTAAGTTATGTGAGAGAAACCATTTCCTATGTTTTCCCTGAATGAATAAGCTCTGTCACCCAGGCTGGAGTGCAGTGGCGTGATCTGAGTTCACCGCAACCTCTACCTCCCAGGCTCAAGCAGCACTCCTACCTCAGCCTCCCAAGTAGCTGGAACTACAGGCACATGCTACCACGCTGGATTAATTTTTTTAAGGTTTTTTTTTTTTTTTTTTTTTTTTTTTTTTGTAGAGACGATGTCTCACTATATAGCCCAGGCTGGTCATGAACTTCTGGGCTCAAGCGATCCTCCCACCTCAGCCTTCCCAGAATGCTGGGATTACAGACTTGAGCCACCATGCCTGGCTAGAATTCCCTTCCTTCCCTCCCTCTTGCTCCCCTCCCTTCCCCTCCCCTCCCCTTTCCTCCTCTTTCTTCCCTTCCCCTCCTTCCTCTCTTCCTTTCTCCCTCCCTTCCTTCTTCTCTCCCTCCTTTCCTTCCTCCCTTTCTTTCTTTTCTTTCTGACAGGGTCTCCCTCTGTTGCCCAAGCTGAGTGCCCTGGAATGATCATGGTTCACTGCAGCCTCAACCTCCTGGGCTCAAATGATCCTCCCACCTCAGCCTCCTGAGGTCCTGGGACTATAGGCGTGTGCCACCAAACCTGGCTAATTTTTTTTTTTTTTTTTTTTTTGAGATGGAGTCTCGCTCTGCCGCCCAGGCTGGAGTGCAGTGGCCGGATCTCAGCTTACTGTGAGCTCCGCCTCCCGGGTTTACGCCATTCTCCTGCCTCAGCCTCCCGAGTAGCCGGGACTACAGGTGCCTGCCACCACACCCGGCTAGTTTTTTGTATTTTTTTTTTAGTAGAGACGGGGTTTCACCGTGTTAGCCAGGATGATCTCGATCTCCTGACCTTGTGATCCACCCGTCTCGGCCTCCCAAAGTGCTGGGATTACAGGCTTGAGCCACTGCGCCCGGCCCGCATGCAATTTTTAAAATTTTTTGTAGAGACAGGGTCTCTCTATGTTGCCCAGGCTGGTCTTGAACTCCTGGCCTCTTACCCTCCTCCACTGGGCCCGGCCAGAATTCTCTTTCTTCTCCTTTTTTTTGTTAACCTGGCTGATTAATAATTCTTTTTCTTATAACTTGAACTTTGTGAGGAATTTTTTTTTTTAATTCTAAGAGAGGTTTAAAAGTTACTTACAATTCATTTCTAAAAGTTAACCTTTTCTCTTAAATACAATAATAATGGCAACTACTGGGAAATATGTGAGGTGTTTTATTTATGTTAAACCATTAAATTGTGCCACAAGTAAATCACAATTATCTGTACAATGGAGATAGTATCTGCCTCATCTTTCCTAGATGCTATAAAGCTAAAGAATGTGAACTGATTTGCCGGATTAGTTATGTAGAGAGAAACTTGATGTGTGCAAAAGTTAATGTGCGCGTAAATGGCTTCTTTCTCCCATTTTATTTTTTTATTGTTTATTGTTTTTTGAGAGGGAGTTTCACTCTTGTTGCCCAGGCTGGAGTGCAGTGGCGCAATCTCGACTCAACGCAACCTCCGTGTCCCAGGTTCAAACGACTCTCCTGCCTCAGCCTCCCTAGTAGCTGGGATTATAGGCAAGTGCCACCACACCCTGCTAGTTTTGTATTTTTAGTAGAGATGGGGTTTCTCCATGTTGGTCAGGCTGGTCTTGAATTCCTGACCTCAGGTAATCTACCTGCCTCGACCTTCCAAAGTGCTGGGATTCTAGGCGTGAGCCACCACGCCTGGCCTATTTTAGTAGGTATTATTATCTCTACTTTTCAGATGGAAAAATTGGCACACAGAAAGATAGTCACTTGTCCAAAGAACACAGCTAGTAAGAGGCAGAGAAGGAGCGGAACCCCAGGGCGTGGTTGTCGGGCTGTTGGCTCCTGACCACGTGTGCTCTCAGAAGATAGAGCAGAGGTTCTGTGAGACTTTGCTAAATATATCCAGGAGCAGCTAGGACCTAGTCTTCTCTTTTTTTTTTTGAGACAGAGTGTCACTCTGTCACCCAGGCTGGAGTGCAGTGACGTGATCTTGGCTCACTGCAGCCTCTACCTCCCAGGTTCAAGTGATTCTCTTGCTTCAGCCTCCTGAGTAGCTGGGATTACAGACACCCGCCAGCTCGCCCAGCTAATTTTTGTGTTTTTAGTAGAGATGGGGTTTCGCCATATTGGCTAGGCTGGTCTCAAACTCCTGACCTCAGGTGATCCACCCGCCTCAGCCTCCCAAAGTGCTGGGATTATAGGCGTGAGCCGCCACGCCCAGCCCTAATCTTCTTTTGAATCAGGAACAGAGAAGAACAGTGTTCCTTCTCTTTTTATCTAGAAGATGTTTTTTTCAAGTACATGCCATGATATGATCTTAGCTATAAAACAATTTTAGATTTCTAGCAAGAAGAAAAGCAAAAATAAATAAATAAATAATAAGTTGAGGTCTTGTGTTTTTTTCCAAATCTCTGATTGGTGCTTGAATTGAAGACTTTGAATTTTAACTCCAGTAACTTGGACTTAATGACTTACAAGCCTTAGAATACTCTTTTTAAGTTGAAGTATTTGCTAATTTAATTTTTTTCTTTCTTTTTTTTTTTTTTTTTTTTTGGAGACAGGGTCTTGCTCAATTGCCTAGGCAGGAGTGCAGTGGTGCTGTCATGGCTCACAGAAGCTGTGAACTCATGGGCTTAAGCACTCCTCCCTGCTCAGCCTCCCAAATATCTGGAACTACAGGTGTGCGCCATCACAGCTGGCTAGTTTTAAAATTTCTTTTGTGGCAATGGGGATCCCCTCATGTTGTCCAGGCTGATCTTGAACTCCTGGGCTTGAGCAATCCTTCCACCTTGGCCTTCCAAAGTACTAGCATTACAGGCATGAGCCACCATGCCCAGCCTAATGTTTTGTTTTGTGTAAAGCCACTTTGGATGAATCATGTTAGTTAACATCTATCTCAGGCTCAGTTTTCTCTTCAGTGAGCAAGAAGTGATTATATCAATTTTTGTCTTTCTATCAAGTCCTGATCTTGGACAACTATTTGGATGGGTAAAAACTACTTAGATTTAACTTAAATTTTTTTTTAGGGTCTGGTCTTTTTAGATTGAATTCTATTATTTACCTGTAGAAGGAGTAATGTTCTTTACTTTCAGTTTTAATATTTTTATCTACAAATTACACTAGAAATTTCTATGTAAATCTGGTTTCTGTTACCTAGGTATATGCCTTATAAAAAGTGCTTCTACTTGAGTAAATAAAAGCAATACCTTCTCATCCTTGGGAGGGAAGAAATTAAAATCTAAATTTGACTGGGTGCGGTGGCTCATGCCTGTAATCCCAGCTCTTTGGGAGGCTGACGCGGGCAGATCATGAGGTCAGGAGTTCGAGACCAGCCTGACCAACATGGTGAAACCCCGTCTCTACTAAAAATACAAAAATTAACTGGGCGTGGTGGCGCATACCTGTAATCCCAGCTACTCAGGAGGCTGAGGCGGGAGAACTGCTTGGACCTGGCAGGTGGAGGTTGCAGTAAGCCAAGATTGCCCCACTGCACTCCAGCCTGGGCGACAGAGCAAGACTCCGTCTCAAAAAAACCACCTAAATTAAAAAAAAAAAAAGCAATACCTTTTAAAAGTACAAAGACCTCAATTTTTTTTAATACCTTTAACTTAGCTTAATAAGATCATTTTGATTTTTTAGACCAGTGTGAAGTAAAGTCAGATAGAGAGTGAAAAAATGTGGAGATAAAAAAGAAGTGGCTGCTGGGCCATGTATAATCCCAGCACTTGGGGAGGCGGAGGCAGGTGGATCACCTGAGGCCAGGAGTTCGACACCAGTGTGGTCAACATGGCAAAACCCCGTCTCTACTAACAATACAAAAATTAGCCGGGCCTGGTGGTGCACGCCTGTAGTCCCAGTTACTCAGGAGGCCTAGGCCTAGGCCTAGGCGGGAGAATCACATGAACCTGGGAGGTGGAGGTTGCAGTGAGATGAGATCGCACCACCGCACTCCAGCCTGGGTGACATAGCGAGTCTCCGTCTCTGAAAACAAAAAACAAAAAACAGAAGTGGCTTACCTAGGACAGTTTCAGCCCCTTTCTTGTCTCTACTAGAAAGCAAACTTTTTGATGTTAATATTAAAATCCTAAGGGAATTCTTAGTGGGAATGCAGAAATGTGAGAAACACATGGAACCAGGGGATCCATGTATCATAAAATTAGGAATCTATAAATTCATTTGTTTTAACTGATAAGAATTGCTGAGTGTTAGGTGATTTTTAAAAAAATAATGTGAATTCGTATGACAATAGGAGTATTTAGAAGAATTTTTTAAAATGTTATTTTAAGCTCTTCATTCTTGCCCCTTCTCATCTTTAATCCATCTTAGAGTAGTAGTATTAATACGTTCTAAGAGACTGATTTGGTCGACTGTTTTCAGTGGAACTGTTAGGGTTGTGTGTTTAGAACCCTGTAGCAAATTAACTCTGAAATTAAGTTTTTTTTTTTTCTTTCTTTCTTTGGAGACAGGGTCTCACTCTGTCTCCCAGGCTAGAGTGTGGTGGTATGATCATGGTTCACTGCAGCCTTGACCACCTCAGGCTCAGGTGATCCTCCCACCTCAGCCTCCTGAGTAACTGGGACTACAGGCGCGCACCGCCATGCCCAGCTTATTTTTATATTGTTTTTGTAGAGACAGGTTTTCACCATGTTGCCTAGGGTGATCTCGAACTCCTGGACTTACGCGATCCACCTGCCTCGTCCTTCCAAAGTGCTAGGATTATAGGCATGAGCCACCATGCCTGGCCTGAGATTAATTTCTGAAAAGATCCATTCAAAAGGAAGGAACAGTGCTGTTAGTCTAATTTATAGTATACATTTACTTTGCTTACAGTTTAAATCCTTGATATGTTTGTAAATACATCAGCTCACAGCATACTAAGCTACCCCAAGCAGTTTCGTTGTTTTTTTTTTTTTTTTTTGAGACGGAGTTTTGCTCTTGTTGCCCAGGCTGGAGTGCAGTGGCGCTATCTCAGCTCACCACAACCTCTGCCTCCCAGGTTCAGGCGATTCTTCTGCCTCAGCCTCCCGAGTAGCTGGGATTACAGATGCTTGCCATTATAGCTGGCTAATTTTTTTGTTGTTGTTTGTATTTTTAGTAGAGATGAGGTTTCACCTTGTTGGCCAGGCTGGTCTCCAACTCCTGACCTCAAGTGATCCACCTGCCTTGGCCTCCCAAAGTATTGAGATTACAGGCATGAGCTACTGCACCCAGCCCTGCTTTTCAAATTAAGAAGAGAAAGCATTTGGTTCTAGATAATATACACATAGCTCTCTTCTTATGAAGCAGAATGGCTTAGTGATTAATATTTCTGCCTGGGGTGGGGGTGCTTTCTTAAGGTTATTAGTAGAAATAGTGTTGGGAGTTGTTTAGTTACTGCCGTGGGTGTAAATGAGTTGTCTCTTAAACTGACTTTGTACAGTGGAAAATTAAAATTAAAGGCAGGCCTGGCTGAGAGACCAGGGCTTCTGTGCCCTTTGATGTATCATTTGAGCCGTTTGGACTAAGAAAATGAACTTCAACTTCCCCGTCCTCTGCTTCACAGTTTCGTTGTATCTAGCCCTTCTGCCAAAGAGAGTAGTATGTCCTTCTGCCTGTTTGCTCTATATTCTCTCAAGACTCCTGAAAGCTTTTTCTAGTATTTCTCCCTTCTTTTCATCTCTTCAGATTCCTTTTACCCACTCTTTCTTTCCCTGGCCTGCTAGTGGGCTCTTTTCCCCACTCACCTCCTCTCTGCCTTGTTTTCCCCTCAGCTTCCTGTGTGCCTTCTCCCTCTCCCTTCACGACAGACACCTTCAGTTGCCTGCAGCCACTGCTGGGACTTTCTCATCAGCCTTCCCTCCCTTCCTCTCTGGATCCTGGCTTCCTCCTTGACTCCGTTCAAACTTTTTGCCAGGCTCACCAATGGTCTTTCCATTCAGCAAACAGTTCCCGAACACCTGCTGTCTGCCCAGCACTGTCCTGATGCTCCGAGTCCCCTGTATCTTCTTCCTCTCCTTCCGGAGTTCTTTCCTTCCCCCTCGGGGGTGGGGCGTGTTATCCTTCCTTGCCATTTCCACAGTCCTCCTGGGCGTGCCTTCCTGCTTGCTGTATTATGAAAGTTCCTAGTAGGGCTTTGCTCTCAGACCCCTGACCTCATTCATCACCCACAGGTTCCTAGGATCCCCACTCATAAGTATAGACCTGAGCCAGTCTTACATGCTCAGGACCCACATGTTCCTGCAGCCCTCATGGCTCTTGATAATCTAGCCATCACCTCTTGCGCAGTTTCCCTCTCACTCACTCCTGCCAAGGGCCTACCCACACCACACCTTGCTTTTCTGAGATTGCTTTTGTTCCCATTGGTCGTACCCTGCCTATGAAAATTCTTCCTCATCCTCCTGGGCCCAGCTGAGACACTATTCATGGTAAGGAGCCTTTCCTAGTACTCAGTCAGCATCCATTGCTGGATTCTCATCACCACAGTAGCTGTGAACGGTTGTTACCAATGGATATGGTGCCACCACTTTCTTGATTCAGCTCAGTAAATATTTACTGAATGTTTCAGCAGCCCTACTGGAATGACTTGTACATAGGAGGCACACAAACATTTCTTTGCCCAGTGGTTGGATGTGAGAACAAGCTGCGCCCTCCTTTTGCCAGCATGGTGCTGAGGTGAGGCCCTGGCGTTTACGCTTTAAAAAGTCCCTAGTGGCCAGGTGCAGTGGCTTACACTTATAATCCTAGCACTTTAGGGGGCTGAGGCAGGAGGATATCTTGAGCCCAGGAGTTCAAGACCAGCCTGGGCAACAGAGTGAGATCCCGTCTCTACAAAAAATAACTTGGCATGGTGGCATGCACCTGTAGTCCCAGCTACTCAAGAGGCTGAGGTGGGAGGATCGTTTGAGCGTGGGAGGTCAAGGCTTGAGTGAGTTGTAATCATGCCACTGCTCCAGCCTGAGTGACGGAGCAAGACTCTTTTTCAAAAAATGAAATAAAAAGCCCATAGGTAATTCCAAAATATTGTATCATGGCAGTTCTCTTCTGGGTCTTACCCAGATGTCTGCAGTTACAAGGATACTATGGTAGATTTTTTTTTTTTTTTTTTTTGAGACGGAGTCTCCCTCTGTTGCCCAGGCTGGAATGCAGTGGCGCAGTCTGGGCTCACTGCAAACTCCGCATCCTGGGTTCACGCCATTCTCCTGCCTCAGCCTCCCAAGTAGCTGGGACTACAGGCCCTCGCCACCATGCCCGGCTAATTTTTTGTATTTTTCTTAGAGACGGGGTTTCACCGTGGTCTTGGTCTCCTGACCTCGTGATCCACCCACCTCGGCCTCCCAAAGTACTGGGATTACAGGCGTGAGCCACTGTGCCCGGCCCGATGGTAGATTTTATTATTGCCAAAACTAACCTAGAATCCTTTTTCACACAGATCTTCAAAACAGGACTCTTTGTATACTGTTTAGAGAGATTCTTGGCCAGAGCCTTCATAAATTTACCTTGATTGTGTTCATAGACCTGCAAGGGGTTTTCATTTCACAGATCACGCACAGCTTTTTTCTCTTTGGATTGCCAATACAGATTTGTCATGAAAACAGCCTGGTCACATGTCATGTCAGCACTACGCCTAAATGGACAATTCAGAGAAAAGAAAATGAGCTTTGTAACCGTTGATTTGGTTAAACTGTTTGATGAGTCTGTAAGGCATCAGGATCATGAGAGTGGGATTCCTATTTGATGGTCCTTCTCAGTCCCAAAGTCTTTGGACCCTTGTGTCTCTTTTGGTAAAAGAATTTGCTGTCTTTTCGAGAACAGATGTGACAAGGTAAACACTTCTCTACCAAGATAGCAATTTCCATTTCCAAAGCCATGTATCAAGTAGTGGCTTTTGCCCTCAAGCAATCTGATATTAAAAAGCTTCAACTAAGTGAGGGAAATAGGATTTTTTCCTATTTCAAGATTTTTACTTTAGGAGACAAAAATGCTTTACTTCTGTATATATCTTAAGGCACTGATACAGACTTCGAATTTAGTTTTATGCCTTTTGGGTTAGAAGTGAAGAATGGTCTTTCCTTTATCCCATAAAGCAGATGACTTTGTTGTCTGACAGTGTTAAGATCAACTACAGTAACTTAAAAAATTTTTTTTGACCCTGTTCCATAGAAATGCTTTATTTTGTAACCCAGTACATACCAAATATATTTGTGAATAATTGAAAGAAAACTTCACAGAACAATATCCTTATGTCGCACACTTTGTTTTCCTTTTTTTTTTTTTTTTTTTTAATGCTGGTTGTAACCCACCAATTTTATGCTGGTTTCACTTTCAATTTGAAAAATCCTGGTCCATCTATAGATTGTGTGACACTCCCTAAGCCTCCCCAGTAGTGAGAAAACTGATCTGAATTGTCAGAAAATAGAAACCAAAGCATAGTTTAAAACTATTGTTGGCCTGCTCAATGCAAGTGAATACAACTGAAGCAGCTTTAGAAGTTTAGAGGTAGTTAAGGTGAAACAATCTTCTCAAAATCATATTGGCAATATCAATACTTTTCAGTCTCCATTTTGAAGTTAAATGTAATTGAAGACCTTACTTGGTTTCGTAGTAGCATTCTTTTTTTTTTTTTTTTTTTTTGAGACAGAGTATCACTCTGTCACCCGGGCTGGAGTGCAGTGGTGCCTTCTTAGCTCAGTGTAACCTCTGCCTCCCAGGTTCAAGCAATTCTCCTGCCTCAGCCTGTTGAGTAGCTGGGACTACAGGGATGCGACACCACGCCGAGCTAATTTTTAAATTTTTTGTAGAGACGGGGTTTCGCCATGTCGGCCAGGCTGGTCTCGAACTCCTGGCCTCAAGTGGTATGCCTGCCTTGGCGTCCTGAAATGCTGGGATTACAGGCGTGAGCCACCATGCCTGGCCCATGGTGGCATTCTTTTTTTTTTTTTTTTTTTGAGACAGAGTCTTCCTCTGTCACCCAGGCTGGAATGCAGTGGCACAATCTCAGCTCACTCCAAGCTCCGCCTCCTGGTTTCACACCCTTCTCCTGCCTCAGCCTCCCAAGTAGCTGGGACTACAGGCGCCCGCCACCACGCCTGGCTAATTTTTGTATTTTTAGTAGAGACAGGGTTTCACCGTGTTAGCCAGGATGATCTCAATCTCCTGACCTCGTGAGCCGCCCTCCTTGGCCTCCCAAAGTGTTGGGATTCCAGGCGTGAGCCACCACACCCGGCCATGGTAGCTTTCTTTTTTTTTTTTTTGAGATGGAGTCTCGCTCTGTCGTCCAGGCTGGAGTGCAGTGGCCGGATCTCAGCTCACTGCAAGCTCTGCCTCCCAGGTTCACGACAATCTCCTGCCTCAGCCTCCCGAGTAGCTGGGACTACAGGTGCCTGCCACCACGCCCGGCTAATTTTTTGTATTTTTTAGTAGAGACGGAGTTTCACCGTGTTAGCCAGGATGGTCTCGATCTCCTGACCTCGTGATCCACCCGTCTCGGCCTCCCAAAGTGCTGGGATTATAGGCTTGAGCCACCGCACCCGGCCATGGTAGCATTCTTTAGCTACTTCCTCATGATCAGTTTCTTCCTCAAATGATTTTTGGTAGATACTTTAGAAAATAAATTTTAAAATAAAATAGAAGATCCAAATCCTAAATATTTTGTCATATATATCCTTCCAGATTTTTGGTGTATACAAATATATGTATTATACATTTGAGAAAAACATTTTAAGAATCAACTGATATACTATATACACTGTTTAGTATGAACTGAAATGATGTAAAAAATGATGCTAAAGACTTTGATGTTAGAGTATGTACATCTCTATGACCATTGCTAATGGCTGAATAGAATTTCATTATATATGTATATAATGGATGTAATATAATTAAACTAATTATTTATTGGACATTTAGGTCATTCCAGTTTTTAGCCATTATAAATAAGGCTCAGTAAACCCTTTTTTTTTTTTTTTTTTTTTTTTGAGACAGAGTCTTGCTCTGTTGCCAGGCTGGAGTGCAGTGGCATGATCTTGGCTCACTGCAACCTCTTCCTCCCGGGTTCAAGTGATTCTCCTCCCTCAGCCTCCCAAGCAGCTGGGACTACAGGCGCGCACCACCACGCCCAGCTAATTTTTGTATTTTTAGTAGAGACGGGGTTTCACCATGTTGGCCAGGATGGTCTCAATCTCTTGACCTCGTGATCTGCCTGCCTCAGCCTCCCAAAATGCTGGCATTACAGGCATGAAGCACCGCGCCCGGCCACGATTTTTTAAATGCACTAGAAATTGCAAATCTACCTAACCCTGAAAAAAAAAAGTTATGTACAGACATCTTCCCTAATCTATTTAAAGAACTTTTGCCTTTTCTCAGAGTAGCATCACCCTTGTGCTATTATAGTATGACATAGATATAATTTGAGATGAAAACTTGACTTACTAGAAACTGATTGTAGTTCTTGCCTTGATTTTCAGACAGTACCTGTATTGAGAAACAGTAAAGAAAACAGACTAAGAGGAAACAAAGCGTTCTGCGTGGTGGGTTTCTTATTGAGTGTAGTTACCTGTTTGTTAAATATTCGTGATTCGCAAGGCGCAAGTGGCCATTCTATGTTGTTATGCTAGGTTAGGGGAGGCCTTTGTAGAATACAATTTGTGTTTTTGACTTTGACTTCTTAAGCCTCTATGTAAATACAGTTGCAGCTGCTGCAAATCCTGCTATCTGACTTCATCAGCCCAGCCCATTATCATCCTTTCATGAGGTTTTTATTTTTTATTTTTTTTATTCTAGAAAGAGGGGTTGTCTCCTGCTACCTATAGGCAATGGGGTATGTGGCCATAGCTCCAGTGGCCTCGGCACCATCACAAGTCTTGGTTTCAGTCTTGTTAATGATGGCAGCTTTGTGAACATTGCTTGTTTTCATTGTTTTGGATAAGTTATCTATACGCATATTATTGGATGTAATTTTTGGTCAAAAAAGGGATAGAACTAGGATTTTAAAAATCACTTTAAAATATGTATTTGTAAACAGCATTTTATTTAATTTATACATTTTTATAATAAAAATAAATAATAACCACATTGCAAAGAAGTTAAAGTGTAGAAAAAACCAAGCAGCTATAATCTTTCTGTTCTAACATAACTACTGTGATTTCATTCTTTCTTTCCAGTCTTTGTTTATATTTTTTGAGACAGTCTCATTCTGATTGCCTACGCTGCAGTGCAGTGGCACAATCTTGGTTCACTGCCACCTCGACCTCCCAGGCTCAAGTTATTCTCCCACCTCAGCTTCCTGAGTAGTTGGGACTATAGGCGCGAGCCACCACACCCAGATAACTTTTTTGTTTTCTTATTTTTGTGTGTTTTGTATTGTTTGTGAGATGAAGTCTCGCTCTGTTGCTAGGCTGGGGTGCAGTGACATGATCTCGGCTCACTGCAACCTCTGCCTCCCGGGTTCAAGCAATTCTCCTGCCTCAGCCTTCCTAGTAGCTGGGACCACAGGCGCACACTACCATGTCCAGCTAATTTTTGTATTTTTAGTGAAGACGGGGTTTCACCATGTTGGCCAGGATGGCCTCGATCTCCTGACCTCGTGATCTGCCCGCCTCGGCCTCCCAAAGTGCTGGGTTTACAAGCATGAGCCACTGCACCCGGCCTTTTTTTTTTTTTTTTTTTTGAGACAAAGTCTCACTCTTGTTGCCCAGGCTGGAGTGCAATGGCACAATCTCGGCTCACTGCAACCTCTGCCTCCCAGGTTCAAGTGATTCTCCTGCCTTGGCCTCCCTCATAGCTGGAATTACAGGTGCCCTCCACCATGCCCGGCTAATTTTTGTATTTTTAATAGAGATGGGGTTTCTCCGTGTTGGCCAGGCTGGTCTTAAACTCCTGACCTCAAGCATGAGCCACTGCACCCAGCCAATCTTTTTGTATTTTTCGTGGAGATGGGGGTTTTGCCATGTTGGCCAGGTCTCGAAGTCCTGCACTCAAGCAATCCACCTGCCTCAGCTTCCCTAAGTGCTGTGATTACAAGTGTGAGGCACTGCACCCAGCCTCCAGTCTTTTTTTTTCTTATGTGTAGACTTTACCTAGTTGTAACCAGCTATTTCAGAACCAATGTCTTTGCCTAAGGGAGTATAAGTTTGGATGTATTAAAGGGCTAAGTTAAAAAAAATTATATACTAGATATTCATTACTAGAATTCTTTCTCATGTGCTGAATACAATATTGTATTGAGTTGTAAATACAGAAAGGTACTGCCAATTGAGTTATCAGGGTTGTCATTTATTAGAAATGCAACAGTAAAATTGTAAAATAAGGCTGGGCATGGTGGCTCATGCCTGTAATCTCAGCACTTTGGGAGGCCAAGGCAGGAGGATTGCTTGAACTCAGGAGTTGGAGAGCAGCCTGAGCTGCCTGAGCGAGATCTTGTCTCTGCTAAAAAAAAAAAAAATTTACTGGGCATGGCGACGTACATATGTAGTACGAGCTACTCAGGGGGCTGAGGTGGAACAATTGCTCGAGCCCAGGAGATTGAGGCTACAGTGAGCTTGATCCACTGCACTCCAGCCTGTGTGACAGAGTGAGACCTTGTCTCCAAAAAAGATAAAATAAATTGTAAAATACTGTAATTCTGAAATGGGTCCTTCATGTCACCCTCCCCTTTGAGAGTCCTAGTGGTGGAAGGCAGAAATTTCTGAAAGTGACTTTTTTTTTAAAACATGGACTGCAGAATGAAAGTGACTCTTATCAGGGATCTCTGAGTAGCCTCTCCAAGATGACCAAAACACCAAGTCATATTAGTTACATGAAAGAAAAAATTAGGCACGCTCATGTACACACACGTACATATGAACTGCAATAATGCCAACATAAGATAACTTGACTAGAAGTCTATTAAGTCCTTTCAGGGTCTGTCCTGCAGTTACAGAATACCATTTTGTGTCCATGATGATCACAAAATTGGCATAAGCTTTTAGTTTTTATCCTCACTTGTGCCCAGAAGCCATCTTATTTGTCACTTTTTATACCCCGTCCCAATGACTGATACATTCTCTTGGAGGCTGAGAACTTTCTTCTTTGGTTGGAAATAATTGAATGAATGGGAAAAGCAGGTAGAGAATATGTGTAAAAGAATTAGGATAAAACTAGCCGGGCGTGGTGGTGGGCGCCTGTAGTCTCAGCTACTTGGGAGGCTGAGGCGGGAGAATGGCGTGAACCCGGGAGGCAGAGCTTGCAGTGAGCCGAGATCATGCCACTGCACTCCAGCCTGGGAGACACAGCGAGACTCCATCTCAAAAAAAAAAAAAAAAAAAAGAATTAGGATATAGTTGACAGGATTTGGAGTTAGGGCCCGTGCTTGAACCTGGACCCATCCTCCTAGATCTGTGTATTAGGGACAGTAAATCCTGCTCAGCCTGACAGGGTGGCCGTGAGGAGAGGCGTCTTAGGAGAGCATACTTTATAAATTCCAAAGCCCAGTGTATGTCTTCATCCTCAAGCTGAACTGGAAAGGTACTCTTAATAGAGCACTGTACATGAAACCACAGTAAAGCTCTTAAACAAAACAGCCTGATTGTGACCCTGTTTCTTCTTCCAGTCTTCAGGCAGTGACAGTGGTGGGAGCAGCAGCAGCAGCAGCAGCAGCATCAACAGCCCGGACAGGGCCAGTGGGCCGGAAGGCAGCTTGAGCCAGACCATGGCTGGATCCAGCCCTAACACGCCTCAGCCCGTGCCCGAGCAGTCTGCGCTGTGCCAAGGCCTCTACTTCCACATCAACCAGACCCTGAGGGAGGCCCACTTCCACAGCCTACAGCACCGAGGGCGGCCTCTGACATGATGTGCCGGCAGTTTCTTGCCTTCTGTGAAGGGACAGCGCTGTGCAGATTTGATATTTCAACTTACAACTTGTTTTAAAAGAAAAATTGCACACGAAAAATGCCTGTTGGCTTTTCAGTCTATATTTGAAATAACAGGTTAACAGGCAGTTGTTTACTTGTGGTTTTGCTGCACTATTGCAATTTCAAAGGGGCTTTGAAGCAATTTTTTATAGGATTCTTTTGAGGGAGGGCATCAAATCTATGTCAAGGTAGTGGTTTGAGGAAAACTCATTCTGTGTGTTGAATCCATAGTATGTCCCATTCAGACTGATTTCCAAATCTGTCAACTAGAAACTCTACTTGATGTAAAGAGCCTTTTAAAAATGCGGGATCTTCAATTTTTTTTATTCAATAAACTAGTAAAGAGTATCTAGTTTCCATGAAAAAACATAAGTTTTTTTCCAAAATATAGGAAGCTTGATTCAGTCTTGCACTGAAATTAACTGCCATACTACCTCTCAGTATGTAGATGTTCTATTGAAAGTACTCTCTCCTGTGTAACAGGAGAATAATCAGATCCAATTCAGACTGTCAGTGAAGCACCCTCCCTAATAATAGTCTCTACTCTTTGTTATATATTTGTATTTCCAGGGAGAACGTCTTTTAGATTCCTGTATACCCAGATAACTTCTGTGTCACTATTCCTCCAGAGTCTGCACCTCAGACTTCAGTAGGAAACATGGCACAGTTCTGCAAGTGAAGTAATATGTAATGACTTTTTGTTCTACAAACTTGGTCAGTCAGCAGCTTATACGATCTCACTGACAATTCCACCTTGCAGTGTCAACAATTAAGGCGTTGTTGAATGCTAATAAAATGTAAGCTACCTGAACTGATGTCTAAAGCAACAAGTATTGTGAAATTATGGGACAAGGATTAACCTGATGCTTAAAGTAACCCCCAACAGTAACTAGGGGGCCACATTCCATCAGTGAAACTGCAAAGATTGGTGTGGCTGAGAATCAGATGAGCAGAGGCATCTTTAGAAGAAATAATGTGGTAGTATTTATTTAGGGAGAGACAGACGTGTTGCCATGTTACTTAGTCATACTAGAGAGCCAGCCCAGTTTGAATAATGAAGGTGCAGACGTGTTGTCTTCTTCGCTGACGAGCTGTCTGAACAAGGAGCCAGGAACTGTCGGGTCACCAGCTGTGGAGTGTGCCGGGGGGACAACCTGCCATTGGATGTAGAGAAAAGTGCCTTAGAGTTGACCTGAGCCCTCCTGCCCACTCGCCCTCCGCACGACGCCACTCAGAGTCCACACGGCACACACAGCGGAGCTGAGAAGCACGATGGCTCTAGTCAGAAGACTCTGCTGTCGGTCCAGATTTGAAGAGGACACAGGGAACAGCATGAGCCTTTGTGACAAAACTAGAATTTGGAAATGAGGACTGTCCTGGGAAAAGGGTAGACACAGGCACCTCTCTCCACAGCCTGCTAACATAATGTGGGCAGAACTGAAAGATCACTGCAGTGGAAACTGTTCTGGAAGAGGCTGCAGCATAGCCCATGCTTAGGGACTGGATGGTTTTTGCAAGAGCTTTTTTTTTTTTAACTACCATCTCCCAACTTTTAAAGCCAGATACTTGATGAGGATTTTAGATCTTAATGGGTTCGATGGTAGGGAATACGGAAAGGATACACTGCTAATACTGTGTCTAACAATAAAGCAAACAACTCGATGCTGTAAGAAGACAAGCTGAGCTTTCAAACACACGTGCACATAGCACAATTCAGAAATACCCAGGTGGACTCCTGCAGGCTTAACAGTTGGCATCCTACTGAAACGAAACGTGTATTAACAAGAAAATGTCAAACTTTTGGGGAAACAAATTTTCTATTATTTCCCACCCAACTAAAAGGGAAGATAAAACCATCATCATCAGAACAAAACAGATTTTTTCCAAACAAGTACAATGATAGTGCCGGGTTGGCAGTTAACTCTTTCACCCTACTAAATTCAAGAGATCATCTCCATCCTGTCCTGTATATTTTCTACATTTCTATTAAGAGGCTACTTGGTAGTGTCAGTGGGCATCTCTTACACCTTCTAGTAGCTCAAGCTAGTAAAACCTTGTACTTCTCTATTGCGCCGCCATTAAAAGCAGCATTAGTGCATTGTGTCATTCAGTTCTTTATCAGTTATTTAAAAGGGCGCTGATCATTGGGTGCCTCGGTGGGAGGTGGGGACCCATCCGCGGATGAGCCTTTTGCTCTTGGCACCAACCTGGGCTTTTGTTTCGACGTTTCTGGTTGATTTAGCCTTTCGCGTGCTTGTCATGCTCAGTGGGAGAAGTCCAAACCTCCAAAACAAGAGGAAAGAATTTAGTAGCACAAACAGGCAGTTCTGGGGCCCAGCAGAGGCCTCTTTATTTTTTTTTTATTTATTTTTTTTTGAGACGGAGACTCGCTCAGTCGCCCAGGCTGGAGTGCAGTGGCACGATCTCGGCTCACTGCAAGCTCCGCCTCCCGGGTTCACGCCATTCTCCTGCCTCAGGCTCCTGAATGGCTGGGACTACAGGCGCCCGCCACCACGTCCGGCTAATTTTTTGTATTTTTAGTAGAGATGGGGTTTCACTGTGTTAGCCAGGATGGTCTCAATCTCCTGACCTCGTGATCCGCCCACCTCCGCCTCCCAAAGTGCCCAGCAGAAGCCTCTTAGCAGCCTTTACCTGATCTGACTGGATGCTAGTGGCAGGATGTTATGGGGTTCTTGGGAGTTGAACGTACTGCTCCGGGGGGCGAGCTGATTCTCTGTACCAGTCACCAATCCAAAAAGAACCTGGCAGACAAGAAGTGGAGCTCAATAAAATGCAGAGGTTTCATTGTGCAGGTAAAAGGCAGGCAAAAAAAAAAAAAGTCACTGATCACTATCGTATTTCTAAGCATCATTTTGGGGAATGTTCTGAGTGCGTTAATGCTTCATGATTACTTTTTATCACTGCCCACAGGTCAGAATCTGAGAGGCAGGGCGTTTTTTATTCCTGTTTCTGGGGCCTGGATAAAACTGTAATAATCCTTATTTATAACTAAAGGGGCCAAATCTTGGTTGCCTCAGTGTGTGAGATTTTATCTAATCCTCTTTCAGCTCTCATAACTACACTCGGCTATTTGTGTCTTATCCCCCTCCCTACGCTGCATCCTGGAGTATTATGTGCTGGAGCAGGTTAATTTTGTAATTTCAGCCTGTGGCACTTGGTTCGCACTGAGCATGTTTTTGATTTGACTCACAGAAGTTCGCTGCACCAGGCGATGAAGGTTGCTGTTAAGGTGTGGTGTGAAAACGTCCAGGTCAAATGGATCAATGAGGGCTTCCAGGTGGTCAGTCACTTTCTCAATTCTGAGAAAAGGATTAGGATCATTACTGTCCACATTTTTTAGGATCAAAAACCATCATAATATCCTACTGCTGTAGAAATCTTGGAGTTGGATTTTATTCTACGTGGTTGTTGGCTTAGTACATTTGTCACTGATGATAGTGCTTAAGTCACCCTCAAGAGTTTCAACCTGACATCATGTCTAAGTGAAGCCCACCCCTTCCCCCTCTTCTGTCTATAAGAAGAGCACTAAGTGCTCGAATGATACTCAGCAGCTGCTAGGCTGACTCAGAAGAGAGGCGAAGGACAGTCCACCTATTTCACTTGACCATGGCATTTATCCAGCAGGCGGCCATTATTTAACTTGCTGGTAATATGAGCACTGACTGTTCAAAACAAACACAATGAATGTGCTGTATAACAGGCTGACTCTGGTGGCTTCCCAGCAAAGGGACTATCTGCTTTTGGAAGAGACTGCCTTGACATAGCTCAGTAGAGGATACGACACCTGGAGTCTGGCTTGCTCCGGCCACTCTTCACCTCGTCAGCCTTGGCTGTCAGAACAATGTTGAGGTAACGCAGATCATAAAGCAGCTGCAGCGCCCGGTTCTGGGTGACTGGAAATGCACCTTCTTTCTGCAAATGAATTCCCGGTCCCCACCCATGAAGAGAGAGGACTTGGTATGTGAGCGTAATAAACAGCTTCATGTTTTGGTTGAGTTTCAGCTTGCTATTCAGAAGCAGATGGTTTTAATACTCATATGGTCAGTTTAATCTCACAACAACAAAACAAGTTATGTTAGAAACTTGATCTTAAAATTAAAAACCTAACAGCAGGGAAGAGAAATGGCCCTTAAAAAAGGCCTCATGCTGTAAATGGTTGTTCTAAAGGAAAAAAAAAAGGCTCCTTGCATGAAGGAAAAGTATTTTGAAGAAGCTCATTAGAGAAGACTTACTGAATTCTTTCCAAAATCAGGATTTGTTCCTTCTTGGGACTTTTCTTTCTTTTTTTTTTTTTGAGATGGACTCTCGCCCTGTTGCCCAGGCTGGAGTGCAGTGGCACAGTCTGGGCTCATTGCACCCTCCGCCTCCCAGGTTCAAGCGATTCTCCTGCCTCAGCCTCGTGAGTAGCTGGAACTACAGATGTATGCCACCACGCCCAGCTAATTTTTGTATTTTTAGTAGAGATGGGGTTTCACCATGTTGGCCAGGCTCGTCTCGAACTACTGGCCTCAAGTGATCTGTCTGCCTTGGCCTCCCAAAGTACTGGGATTACAGGTGTCAGTCACTGCGCCTGACATGCTCCTTCTTAAAAAACGTTACTGGCCAGGCGCGGTGGCTCCTGCCCATTGTCCCAGCACTTTGGGAGGCTGAAACGAGAGATTTGCTTGCACCCAGGAGTTTGAGACCAGCCTGGGCAAAATCGCAAAACCTGTCTCTACAAAAAATGCAAAAATTAGGTGTGCTGGCGCATGCCTTGTGGTCCCAACTATTTGGGAGGCTGAGGTGGGAGAATCTCCTGAGCCTGGGAGGATGAGGTTGCAGTGAGCCGAGATGGCGCCCCTGTATTGCAGCCTGGGTGACAGAGTGAGATTTTGTCTCAAAAAAGAAAAAAAAAAAAAAAGTTACAAATGAAATGGGATTATACACCAAGGGCAGAACGCTTCCTAGACAGTGAAAGTGGTGTGAACGGTTGGGAGACAAGAACTCCCCGTAAGCGAGCACCTCTGTGTGTCACACCGTGTGGCAGGCAACCGTTCTCTAACTACCCAGTCACCCCTGAGGTAGGTGTGCTATGGCTGGGACGGGGAGGGGGGGCTGTCTGCCTTTTACAAGTGAGGAAACCACTGAGCAGCTTATCTACAGGATCACATTTGGTCCTGAGGAAACAGAGGTTAATGATTTGCCTGGAGCCGCCAGTGAACAAGTGGCAGCACTGAGTTTGGAAGCCAGGTCTTTTATTTTGAAGCTCTGATCCTTTTCATTGTTTTTTTGATTTTTTTGTTTTGTCTTTTTAAGAGACAGGGTCTTGCTTCATCGCCCAGGCTGGAGTGCAGTGGTGCGATCATAGCTCACTGCAGCCTCGAACTCCCAAGCTAAAGCCATCCTCCCACCTCAGCCTCCCAAAGTTCTGGGTCTTGGTCTTTCCATCTGTGCTGAGCTGCCTTCTTAGCGAAGATCTGCTCGACTCTTCAGAATGGGTGTAAGTAAACTCACAGCGCTGGGTGCCACTCCTAAGATAGAGCATTTTTACAGGACCCGATGCCTGGGCTGGGTGATCCTTAACAGTTTGAGTCTTTGATGTGAATTGCTCAAACCCAAGACAAAACTAAGGTTTTGTTTCGTTTACTTTGTGTTTTTAATGGGCAAACATTCAGACACCTACCTTACTCTGTTTTTCTTCAGAAAGTTTCTCATAGGCAGCTACTACTTGAACCATACAGCTTTTCAGCATCTCCTGTAATGTCACCTTTGGCAAGGCGTGGCCTCCAACCCGATTAACTTCCTGGCATAAACTAAACAGGAAGGACTGTACATACCAGGATGGCTAAAAGAACAAAGAAATGTCACATTGCCAACTGCAACAATTAAATGACACACCATGAAAGTGAACCCACTTAATCTTACAAGGCCTGTTTGCCAGGACTTTGGCCCCTCTCAGCAACGCTTCTTACAGGCAGACTGTTGAGCAGACACAAGGCCCCTGGTTAAGTGCAATTTGCTGTTACCCCCTCTGCGGTCTGAGGCTGATCTAGCAGAGGTGCCTGTGTTTTATGCTGCTGATTTCACGGCAAGTAAGTGGTTCTCTAATTAGCACAGAGCCTATGCTACAAAAGGAAAGGATGGTTAACTGACTTCTTGAACAGTCTGCCATTTACTTAGCCCTACATCTACTATGCCCCCATAGTAGAAAGTTACAGATGTTATTTTCAGCTATTCCTCAGAAGTTGTATGTTGAATGATTTTCTAAAATCTTTTCTTCTTTTCCATGGAGCAGTTATATTCCCTTTTTCAGCCCATGGTGCCTGCTGGGATGGGACCTGCTCACCTGTGCAGGGAGTCGGATCTTGGATGTGACGCTGCTGCCAGACTCTGCCTCCTCCTGAATTTCTAGCTCATCCCAGCTGGTGGCTGTGGCCAGGACTGAGCCAGCATCATCTAGAAGTAATGACTGGGTGAATCCATGAATCAAAACCTGGTAATAAAAGGCAAATATCCATACAAGCCACTCAGATCCTCTGTAGAGTTTCTTTAAAACAGTCTGCGTAATCCTGAGAACAGCGCAAGCTGCTGAAGTTGTAGGAACAGTGATGGTATCAGTCCTCTTTTGGCTAATTATCAATGATATCAGCCCTGGGAATTTTGTTGCTAACTACCCTATAAATGTCATATACCACTTCTTTTTTTTTGAGACAGGGTCTTGCTCTTCTCCCAGGCTGACTGCAGTGGCGCAATCACGGCTCACTGCAGCCTCGACCTCCTGGGCTCAGGCAATGCTCCTGCCTCAGCTTCCCAAGTAACTGGGACTATAGGCATGCACTACCACACCAGAATAATTTCTGTACTTTTTGTAGAGAGGGGGTTTCATCATGTTGCCCAAGCTGGTCTTGAATTCCTGGGTTCACACAATCCACCCATCTCAGCCTCCCAAAGTGCTAGGATTACAGGTGTGAGCCACCATGCCTGGCCCAAATACCACCTCTTAAGGTACAAGTGGAGACTACTGGGAATATGATATTTAGGTTAAAGAGAGGAAATACAGGCAGAAAGTCTTTCATTCTCATCTGATGCAAGGAAAAAATGCTGCTTTTCTGTCTACAGAATCTAAGCTAAAAATGAATGAAAAAGTTTTTACTGAACTTTCTGGCAGAGATAAAATAACTGTATGAAATAAGAAATGTTTTGCCTTTACTACTGAAGGAGCTGATTGAGGTTGGCAAGACTGGAATATGACAAAAGTGAGACAAGACAGGGGTAAGAAGAAGTTACATCACTCACTTTCACAACTGCAGTGCTCCAGACCCGGTAGCCCATCACGCTCTGCTGGAGGAGTACTTCTTTAACCTCTTGCCACTTGGCCTGTGTAGGAATGATTTCCTGAGTTTTCACCTTTCCCTGTTTTCTCAGAGCCCGAAACTCCCTTGCTGGTTTCTCTGAGCTCTCTGATTTTCCTAGGATGCACTGCTTCAGATGGGGGCACAGCTCTCCCAGGGACTGGCAGAGTCTGGCCATGAAAAGAACTGAGTGCAGCGTAGCACTGTTGAGGGCATCCTGTTGCCCTTGCACACCTTCTTCAATGCTCTGCAGCTCTGCCCGGATGCAGTCCACGATGTGCTTGATGCATGCCACGGACTGAGTCCGCAGCATCTCCTGCACAGTCCCTGCGTCTGCGTATCTGTCAAAAGCAGAGCTCTTGGCCTGTGTGGGAGAAACGTCCTTGGGCAGTGACGAGTCATCAGAGGGGAGGTAAGCCAGGAGGTCATCTAGTTTAACCTTCAGCTTAGAATCCAGGGCAGAACAGAAGTTCTGTACACAAGGGCTAATGGCTTGTGCTTTCATGGAGAGGCCGCTACTGGCAAACTGACCCCGGTTTGCCACGCTGACCCAGGCCGCGTCGGAAGGCAGGTCATTAGGACTCTCGGACCAGAGGAAGAGCGACATGTTGTACTCAAAGTGGATGTGCTTATTTGAAGGGGAGTTGCTGGTGCTACTTTCAAGTTCCTGCAAAGCTGAAACCAGGAGCTCCTTGGAGCTACTGGAGATAGAGTCAAAGCCTTCCTTTGTCAGAGTCTAAAAGAGAATGAGAGAAGAGTTCTAATCACAGTTCCTTTAAGGACGCTTCAAAACAAGAGTACCAAATGGTAATTTATCCTAGCATTCAGAAGGTTCACTATCTTCAGAAAGATGGCATGGTGTTGGCAGAGAATAAAACCATTGTTGATGAACATGGGCCCATTCCCGACCAAGTGACAGAGGCCTGGTGTATTTTCAGCTCTAGACTCTGTATCTGTTACTAAGCAGGAAAAGAATATACTTGGGAAGTGATGGAAGTCTCGCAAGACTGTCAAAATACCACTAGGATTGGCCATAAAACAGGTAGACCATGTGACTGTCCAGCTCACCTGTAATCGGTCAAGGAACAGTTGCTGCATCATATCTTCCCAGAACAAAAGCGGCTTCTCCAGAAGCCGCCGACACAGCACATCCCAGCTGTGATTGGCGGACTCATTGGTGAGTAACTCCCACATAGCGTCCCGGATTCCCGCGAGGCCCTTCATGCTCTTCACGTACATGAGCAGGTTGGTGACCCCATTTTTAATGTCTTCGTTACACCTGCAACAGAATCATTTTCTTTGGGCTCCATCAGAGGCATGGTGTTCACATCTTTATTAAGAAAAACCTCAGAATCCCATTTGACAGTCTCTTAGCTGAGTTCCAGTAGATAAATATCTATGTGTCTCAGGACTGAGAGATCTGTAGCAACACAGAGCCTTTTGGCTGGGGTGGGGCATGCAGTCTGTTGCCCGCACCAGACCTACCCTTGCTTCCCCGAGGATATAAGGAAGTCTGGACCCTGTGGAATGGCTTAAAAAACCAATGCATTAAGTAAAAACAGGAGTTGCAGAACTTTCACATAAAGAGAATTTAAAACTCCCACATAACCTTTTGAAAGACAAACTCCTTCTTGGTTCTCCCCTGGTGGGTGCTGAATGACCTCAAAGGTGGCAATGGGCCACAGAGTAAGTGGCTGATGGGCAGCACGCCATTCAGGACAGGCTTTCTGCACATGCCTTGCTGACCCTCGTAATGCCCCGCACAAGGCTGCATGGGTGGTTCCTACCAGCGGCAGGGAAGCTCTTTCTGGCTACTTACATGTGGATCCATTTCTGCAGTGTGTCTTTCAGGTATTCCTGGCTGATGGGATGTGCGAGAGTTCGGAGTGTTGGCTGGAACTCGACGATGGATGCCGGCAGGTGTTTAAACCAGCTGCAGAGTTTCATCTCTTCCTGCAGGACACCAGTGCCCTTTCCTAAAGAGAAGGCCAAGTGAGAAGCCATCTAGGCCACCCTTTGAAGTGCACATTAAAACAGGGAGTTAGGTCGGGCACAGTGGCTCATGCCTATAATCCTAGCACTTTGGGAGGCTGAGGCAGGTGGAGTGCTTGAGCCCAGGAATTCAAGACCAGCCTGGGCAACACAGTGAAACCTCACCTCTACAAAAAGGAAACAAAATTAGCCAGGCGTCATGGTGCACACCTGTAGTTCCAGCTACTTGGGAGGCTGAGGTAGGAGGATCACTTGAGCCCAGGAGGTCGAGGCTGCAGTGACCCATGATCGTGCCACTACACTCCAGCCTGGACAACAAAACGAGACCCTATCTCCAAAAAAATAAATAAATAAAAGATGGACTTAGAAGGAATTTCCAAAACTCATCAAGTTTTCCTGTGGAAGGTCAAGCTGGACTTCTGAAATACAAGGAAAGAGAAAGTACAGGACACGTGTGAGGTCCCATCAGGGAGTGTGGCAGCCACCCCACAACTCTGGTCATTCTGTTGGTTGAGAAGAATGGCAAAGATCAGGAGGAAGAAAAACAGGGATCAAGAGTAGAAAGAAGAAATGAGTGCTGTGCAGTCCTGGGTTTTGTTTTGTTTTGTTTTGTTTCTGGGGGTTTTCAAAGTAGAACTTAAGTTGTCAAAAAAGTAAAAGGTAATGGCTTCCCTTTCCTCTCAATCCTCCTACCTCCCTTAAAGATGGAAGGAAAGAATTGATGACTGCTTATTCTGATTAACTGAGTCATTCATAGGTCTTCAGAGGTGACCCGTCAAGAAGGGGACAGGCCTGCACTGTGCAACTCTGGGAGGCCTCATTCACTGTGTTCTGAGTATAAGGAACCCTCCGGAGTTTGAAACCCAGGGCCCTCCCAAGGCCCCTTGTACTGCTTTCTAAAGCCACGACAAGTCAGCCAGTACCCACCCTTCCTGAGTGGGATGAGGTACTAGATGTAAGCACGTAGAGGGAAAGTGAAGCATAAGGAGGTGGAGGTGAAAGATAAAGTGAGCTAAGATGAGGCGACAATAAGCACCTCTCTCTGGAAACAGCCACTTGGCCACCACCACACTCTTCTGTTTCCTTTCTACCTTTGGCTGTATCTCCTTTGTCAATTTTGCTGACACCTCCATTTGACCTTGGATTTCTGGAGTTCCATAAGGCAGAGTCCTCTGTCATCGCTTACTGATGACGTCATCCATTCCCACGGCTTGAAATAACAGCCACATGCAGATGCACAACAGTGTGTCTCCAACCAGACCTCCCAGCGATCTGTTCTGGACTCTCAGGCACCTGCCCACTTCACAGTCCCATTCCAAGGCCCCAGGCATCGCCAATGCAACATTTTCTCTCTTTCCTCTTTTTTTAAGACAGGTTCTCGCTCTGTCACCCAGGCAGCAATGCAGTGGTACAGTCACTGCTCACTTCAGTCTCAACCTCCCTGGCTCAAACGATCCTTCTGCCTCAGCCTCCCAAATAGCTGGGACCACAAGGGCATGCCAGCACACCCAGCAAATGCTTATCTTTTGTAGAGATGGGGTCTCACTATGCTGCCCAGGCTGATTTCAAACTCCTGGACTACCTAGGCTTCTAAAGTGCTGGGATAATAGATGTAAGCCACAGCAATGGGCCATTGCAAAGTGAACCCGTCATCAGCCGCTTCCAACCAGCTCCTTTTCTACTTAACTTGGTCACCTCCCTTCTCACATCCTTATAGCCAATCTGTCACCACATCCTCTCCTCCTACACAGATGTCCGAGCTGTGCAATTAGCTTCGTCTCTACTGTTCCTTCATAACCCAAGCTCCAGCGGCTGACACCTGGATCGTGGCAACAGCCTCCTAAGTGAGCTCTCGGCATCCGTTCTAGCCCCAAGGGGATCTATTGCCATCTAAAAGCCAAAGGCATTTATTTCATTTCAGTTGAGATAAATGCTACCAAATAAAAGTATAGGCCTGGCACGGTGGCTCAAGCCTGTAATCCCAGCACTTTGGGAGGCCGAGACGAGCGGATCACAAGGTCAGGACATCGAGACCATCCTGGCTAACATGGTGAAACCCCGTCTCTACTAAAAAATACAAAAAAACTAGCCGGGCGAGGTGGCGGGCGCCTGTAGTCCCAGCTACTCGGGAGGCTGAGGCAGGAGAATGGCATAAACCCGGGAGGCGGAGCTTGCAGTGAGCTGAGATCCGGCCACTGCACTCCAGCCCGGGTGACAGAGCGAGACTCCGTCTAAAAAAACAAAAAACAAAACATAGGGTCCACACCAAGCCTGGAAGGTCCCAGGAGGCTTCCATTGTTCTTTGGATAAAGTCTAAACGCCCTAGCCTCACTCACAAGGCTGGGCATTATCCGGCCCCTGGCCCCACCTCCAGTCTCTGCTCAAACAGCTCTCCCCCTCACCCAGTACCTCTCAGTCTCACTGGCTGTCTTATAGTTTCTCCTCGCCTCAGGATCTTTGCACATCCTCTTCCCTTTGCTGGAAGCCTGTTCCTTGCCCTTTTCACCTAAGTGACTTCCACTCAACCTTCAGCTTTCAGGTTAAAGGCTTCTCCAGGGAAGCCTTCTCTGACCTTGGTGAGTTCCTTCCATTCAATGTTCCCAAGGCAACTTGTACTTAGTCTTTCTAGCAATGACCAATATTGACGCTAAATGGATATTCACATATTTGTGAGTCTGACACCTGCTTCTACCACTCAATTGTGGCCTCGATGAAGGAAGGGTCTCTATTTGTCCAGTTCACCGCTCCATCCCCAGAGCCTAGCATGGTGGCTGGCACACGGTAGATGCTGAGCAAATTATCAGTTGAGTGAACCAGAATTTAAAAAGCTTGGCTAAGAGCTCACCGGCAGGATGCTGGCCTGTGATGGTCTCCAGAGTAGAGAAGAGCAAGCCACACGGCAGGGCCGGATCTGGCAGCAGTCCTTCTGGCAAAGTGTAGAAAAGGGCATGAGCTTGCTTCAGAGTGGTGGCCAGCAACTCCACTAATGAGCAAATCTGAGCCTTGATACCAGCACCTAAAAGAAAAAACCATCCTCTTTGATTACCTTTCCCAAAGCGAAAGACAGAGGATGCTCTGGAGGCTTCAGTCTCCCGAAGCTCACCCTTCTCCATCCCATGTTTAAGGACCAAATGTTGGCCAGAAGCCACACCCACCATGGTGTGGCTGGTTGAGAAGTTTCTGAATAGTTGCCTTTCTGGCCAGCAGGAAGTCTGTGAGGGCTTGGCGAGGAGAACTCTCTTCTAAGAGCATTATAGAGCACAGGGCCTCGGCCACAGCTTGGTCAGACACGGCTTGGCATTTGAGCAACATCTTGCTTTCATGCAGAATAGTTGACCTAAAAAAATGATGACAAAGGTCACCAGGATATTTTTCCCATCTTGGGTAAAGAGCTTTGGTACATCAGGAAAGAAGACAAACTCCATAAACCTGTAGTGTGAATCTTGGCCACCACCAGAGAAGCTCTTTACGCTGGATCCACTTACCGGAAGTGGCTGGCAGCTGCCACCTGCCGGATGAGTATAGGAAACCGGGAGAGGATGGGACTGTATCGGGAACTAGAAGAATCCAGCTGGAGCAGGTTGTGAAGGTGGCAGCACAGCAGGTAGAGCTGTGTGGCATGGAGATACTGAGAGGCTTCCATCGAGCTCCAGATCTTCTCAGGAATTTCTAAGAGTAGCTTGATCTGGGCAGCCATGCTGTAGAACTTCTCCTGGGATGGCTGCTGTGGCTGCAGGGGAAGGCACAGAACTAAACCAGAAGAACGAACAAAAACAATCTCAGTGTTCTGTAGGCTTGGGAAGAAATCTGGGGGTATTTAAGGATACAAAACTTCTATTAAGCTGGATTCAGTGCAACTCAGCAAGTCATCAAAGCCCAGTGTAGAAGAGTTGCCGGAGTCAGGAGTGTTGTAAGATCCCATAGTTTTTCCTACACACGGATGCATTTCCGCTCAGCCCCATGGAGAGGTAAACTTTCATCTCACCATCTGGTTATCAGTGATCCTCTTGATGCTTCGATGGCATGAAGCCCTGTGGACTACTTCTCATGTGAGCTTTCTCCATCCTTTTCTGATGTTCAGCCTTCCTACTTTTTCTTCTGTTTTTTGGGGGGCACCATGGTCTTCTTTGCTGACTGTTCCTCTTCACCAAGGAAGGTACTGACTGCACCAAGCCACCATCTGGTTCAGTCTTTAGGCCTCTACTCATCTCAGTCTATCCTTACTTCAGGATTTTCTCTCCCTCAACCCCCTCATGAACAGCGTATTAGTCCATTCTCACACTGCTATAAAGAAATACCTGAGGCCAGGCGTGGTGGCTCACGCCTGTAATCCCAGCACTTTGGGAGGCCGAGGTGGGCAGACCACTTGAGGTTAGGAGTTTGAGACCAGCCTGGCCAACATGGTGAAACCCTGTCTCCACTAAAAATACAAAAATTAGCTGGGTATAGTGGTGCACACCTGTAATCCCAGCTACTTGGGAAGCTGAGGCAGGAGAATTGCTTGAACCTGGGAGGCAGAGGCTGCAGTTGAGCCGAGAATGCGCAATTGCACCCCAGCCTGGGCAACAGAGCGAGACTCTGTCAAAGGAAGGAAGGAAGGAAAGGAGGAAGGGAGGGAGGAAGGAACCCAAGACTGGGTAATTTATAAAGAAAAGGAGTTTAGTTGGCCCTCGGTTCCACAGGCTGTACAGGAAGCACGGCTAGGGAGGCCTAAGGAAACTTATGATCATGGCAGAAGGGAAAGCAGGCACGTCTTATGTGGCCCGAGCAGGAAGAAGGTGGGAGGATGTGCCATACACTGTCAAGCAACTAGATCTCATGAGAACTCTATCATGAGACAGGACCAAAGAGGGAAATCCCTCCCCATGATCCAACCACCTCCTACCAGGCCCCACCTCCAACACTGGGGATTATAATTCAACATGAGATGTGGGCGGGACACAAATCCAAACCACAGCAAATGGATTAGTGCCTCATAAAAGGGCTGGAGGCAACTTTTAGGCTCTTCTACCTTCCCCCACATGAGGATGCAGCAAGAAGGCCCTCACCAGACATCAAAGGCCAGTGCCTTGATCTTAGACCCAGAACTGCAAAAAATATACTTGTATTATAAATTGCCCAATCTCAGGTATTTTGTTATAGCAGCACAAATGGACTAAGAAACCTAAATTCCAAATCTCATCATGCCCTTAAGGTCCCTCCTTACTAAGAATGACCCAAGTCTAAACTGACTTCCTTCAGAACTCCTAGGGTAAATACACACAATTATTTTGGGACTGTACTTTTCAATTTCTTCTTCTATGTCCCAGTAAGTTCTCCCAGGTTGTTAAAAACAACTTCCCCGTTTACCTTTTTCACCTTCCATGCCCTTTCACTTCGTTCATTGCTAGGTCTATATTCTTTAAGGGGCCGGGTGCGGTGGCTCTCGCGCCTGTAATCCCAGCACTGTGGGAGGCCGAGGCAGGTGGATCATATGAGGTCAGGTGTTGGAGACCAGCCTGGCCAACACAGTGAAACCCCGTCTCTACTGAAAATACAACAATTAGTCAGGCGTGGTGGCAGGTGCCTGTAATCCCAGCTACGCTGGTGGCTGAGGCAGGAGAGTCGCTTGAACCCAGAAAGCAGAGGTTGCAGTGAGCTGAGATCGCACCACTGCACTCCAGCCTGGGCGACAGAGAGAGACTGTCTCAAAAATAAATAAATAAATAAATAAATAAATAGTCTTCAGGAATGCAAGCGGCAGTTCCAATATGAGGAGGTGTTTGTTTACCTCCCATCCTTCCTCATCGTATCTGATCAATAGCGTTTGCGGGTAAGAACACGGGATAAGGATTACCTGAATGAAAAAAGCCTTAATTCTTAAAATGAAAATGTTCAGCTATTAAAAGGTAAGGGCCGGGTGTGGTGGCTCGTAACTGTAATCCCAGCACTTTGGGAGACCCAGTCACATACATACGTAAAGGTAAGGGCTTGACGGTTGGTACTACCCTCAACAACTCCCAAAGGGTGGAAGAGCTATTTGGGACTGTGGAAGTTACTTTTGTGGGGGGATAAGTGGAAGGTTGGGAAGAGGAAGAAATGACTTGGAAGGCAGGTGTCAACACAGGGGAGAAATCTGAGAAAAACAATGTTAGGACATGTTATATAGGGGAGAGCTGAACCGTCAAGACAGAGACCCCTGGCGTTTTCCGCTGAAATTGAAAGGAGCCCAGTGAGGCGTGGGAATCAAGGCCCGGAATCGGGGGAAAGCGCCTGAAGAAACTGTTGAATGGCATTTCCAGAACGGATCAGCAGCCGCATCTGTGCAAGGAAGGTTGGCATTGTCCCCTGACGGGGGCCTAAAGGGTGAGGGGCGGGTAAGCTCCTCCTGGCTAAGGAAGGTGAGGACTCGCGGGGTCTGGAACTGACCGGCGGGGGGCGGGGTTGACCTGCAAGGCCAGGGGCTCCGGGACCCGCCTGCGGGGCCGCAGGGTGGGGACACGGGGACTGACCTGCGGGGCCCGCGGTGGCCGGGGTGCGGCCGAGCCGGCCTGGCGGAGGCGGGCGCAGTACTGGTCCGTGGCTTTCACGGCGTCCACCAGCCCCACGGCGCAGCGGCGCATCTGGCCGATGGTGTCGGCCGCCTCGATCAGGTCGCGGTACCGTTCGCCCACCATCTGCCGCAGCTCCTCCTTCTTGTGCTCGATCTCGGCCCGAACCTGACGCTCCAGCCCGCGGATCTCCTCCGCTCCATGCGTCTCGAAAAGAGCCGCAGGGTCGCGCAGATCCAGCCGCTTCAGCGCGGGTGAGGTGGCAGCGGCCGCCATGGTGCACTCGTCAGCCCCCGGCGAGCCACTTACTCCTTTTTAGTCCCGCCCCCGCCGCCATCTTGGTTGGGGGCGGAAGCGCTTCCGCCCCGCCGGGGGCCATGTTTGCTTCCCGAGGGGGCGGGGCGGGGCAGACGAGGGGTGGGGCCGGGCCTGCGCGGGGTTTTCTTAAAGGAAGCTGGAGGGGAGGTGAGGTCGCCAGAGAGGTGAGGTCGCCAGCTTGGCTGCTTTCCTGGGCCTGAGGTCTTTCGTTTCCCTTAGGAGCAGAGCTCCTCTGTGGAGTTAAGGGTCGGGATCCGGCCCCGCGGACTGACGGCATTGGCGCAGCCGCAGCCGCTGCTCTTCACGCGCCTGGCGCCCGCGAGCAGACTCGGGCGCGCTCGCAGCCGCTCGGTCTCGGATCGTACTCCGCGTGCAGTTTTAGGAAGAGGGACATCCGCGCCCCTCGCTGTTCCGGGGGAAGCGCTATCTCGCCGCCCCTGAAGGGGTTCTGAGCCCTTGTTTGGCGTCTGCTTTTCCTCTGCTGTTGATTCGTGTTGGGGGTTTTCCATTTCGTTTAAAATCGACGTTTAGCCCCTGAAGACGTTTTCCCTGCGAGAGCCTGACCTTGGTGGCCACGGAGGAGGACGGCGGGCCGGGCGCGAAAGGCCGGGACTCCCTGGGGAACGCAGCGCCCGACGGGTGGGCGCTCCTCACGTGGCCCAGGAATAGTAGAATCTGGAGATTGTGGCTTGTTTCTGCTAAGTCCCAGACCCTTCTTATTTATTTATTTATTTATTTATTTTGGAAGATTTCACCTACACCAGTGTCGACAAAACGATGAAATGTGCGCAGCGGCCAGGCTGAGGCCCCAGCAACTCCGGGCCTCGCGTGCATCCCTGCTCGTTCCCTCTCCCACCCGCCACCTCCGGACGCACAGAGTTTCAATCTGCAAATAAATGGTGCGTTTATAATATTCGAGTTTACCCCGCAAGAGCCTTGCAGCATAGGGAGTATCATTCTCACTTTGCAGATGGGGAAACGGGGGCCCGGAGAGGCAAAGGGTTTTACTCAGTAAAAGTGCAGTTTTCAAAGCCTGTCCACGAGATTATCTTATTTTCTGGGCACATCCGCCATGCCAGGTAGGTAGGAATCATATTCCTAGTCTATTTATGAAGGAAAAGAAAAACAGAAAAGCTTGTTTGCCTGCCCAAATTACGTAGCTAATAGGTGACCCAGTCAGTATTTGGACCTCGATTTTTAAATTCCTGGCTCGCGCTCTTTTCTACATTTTCACGTAATTTCCCACAGAGCACCCTCTGTTGGCGGGCCTGCAGTTTGCAGTCTCTAATCCCATTCTGCAAGGGACACTCACTGGTATTCGGCTGATGAGCATCCGCAGTATCTCCTTTCTGTGTTTGGGGAATTCATCGCTGTCTAGCAAGATCTTTTTTCTGGGACTCTTTATAGCTACGGTGCAAGCCTGCGGCCTGGAACTGGCACATCAGGCACAAGTGCCTAGGACTTGGGCGAAGAGTTAGTGATGTTAAGCAGGTGACCGCTGGGTGCGGCGGCTCACGCCTGTAATCCCAGCACTTTGGGAGCCCAAGGCCTGTGGATCCCTTGAGCCCAGGAGTTCAAGACCAGCCTGGGCAACATGGCCAAACCCCGTCTTTTCAAAAAAATACAAAAAAAAAAAAAAAGGGCCGCGCACCAGGTGGCTCATGCCTGTAATCCCAGCACTTTGGGAGGCCAAGGCAGGCGGATCACTTTAAATCAGGAGTTCGACACCAGCCTGGCCAATATGGTGAAACTCTGTCTCTACTAAAAATACAAAAATTAGCCGGGCGTGGTGGCACACAGCTGTAATCCCAGCTACTCGGGAGGCTGAGGCAGCAGATGAGAGACTGAGGCAGGAGAATCACTTGAATTTGGGAGACAGAGGTTGCAGTGAGCCTAGATCAAGCTACTGCACTCTAGCCTGAGCGACAGAGGGAGACTCTGTCTCAAAAAAAAGAAAAAATTAGCAGGGTGTAGTGGTGTGGGCCTGTAGGCCTGTAGTCCCAGCCACTTGGCAAGAGGATCACTTGAGCCTGTGGAGGTCTGCAGCAGTGAGCCATGATTGGGCCATGCATTCCAGCCTAGGCAACAGAAGGAGACCCTGTCTCACACACACACACACAGAAAATCGCAGGCGATAGGGGCGATTGCATTTTGGTGGTGGCACAGGTATCACCAGCAACATCCACTCCCTAAGGACAGCAAGGGCAGTGAACCCAGGTGCAACTCCCAGCTGCTAATGTTGGTGGTGGTGCTGGGGCAGCCGTGGGCACCCACAATGATGTCCTTGGCAGAATCACCCTGTAGTGTGCTCGGCTGAGTTCTAAATGTTCTGTTTCCCTTCCTGCCTGCCTGCCTGTCCCCTGAGCCTGCCTCCCCATCTTTCCCAGAGATTCTATGAGCTGTCCAATGTTTTACTGATCAATTTTGTTTCTTTGAAAGGTAAAATCGGTTTCCCTGGTTTGCCCTAGCCCTAACTGATATACACTGCACTGAGGTTCCAGCTCCATAGGAGTTCGGTTGAAGCTTTTCCTACAGCAAGGGGAGAAATGTCAACATATCAGGGATAGTGTGGGGGCCCGGGGCTTTGTATGGGATGGCTCTTGTGCTTGTGCACAATACCTGTAGGCTCAGGTAGAGAAAAGACATACTGGCCAGCTTTCAGCTCTGCAGTGTGTGTGTGTGTGTTTTGAGACAGGGTCTCACTGTTGCCCAGGCTGGAGTGCAGGTGCAGGTGCAGTCACGGCTTACTGAAGCTTCCACCTCTTGGGCTCAAGCGATCCTCCCACCTCTGCCTCCCTAGTAGCTGGGATTACAGGTGTACATCACCATGACCGGCTAATTTTTTAATTTTTGTGTAAAGACAGGGCCTTACTGTGTTGCCCAGGCTGGTCTCGAATTCCTGGGCTCAAGGGATCCTCCCACCTCAGCCTCCCAAAGCCCTGATGTTACAGGTGTGAGCTACCGCACCCAGTCCAGTGTGTGTTTTGAAATCAGGGTGTTCCCTGCCTTTCCTCTGTATTTCCCTGGCCAAGTTCATCTGACTGGCCTGAAGATGCCGCTGTTGTTCCTCTGCCTGTAGAACTGAGCACTGCCAGAAGCTGTCACCTGACTGCCTGGTCACTGGAAAAGCTCCTGCTCGTGGAGGAAATGTGTCTTTACCTTTTTCCTCTCCATGGCTCCTTTCCTTGTCCTGTGCCTCCTGGGACAGCACCACCCCCTTCCTCTGGCTTCCGCATGTCCACTGGGACCATCCAAACCACGGATCGGGGGCAAAGAACTCAGCTTCCACAGCCAGACGAGGCACTGTGCTGGGGACAGCAAGACAGAGATGAGAACCTAGAGCCTTTTTTCTCAGGGTATGAAGAGGTGCCTGAGTGAAAGAGGCGCCTTTTCGCCTTATTGCTGTAGTTTAGTTCTGGTTTAGGGATGAGTACACGTGTGTTGTGTGATGACCTTTAGGGTCAAGCAACCTGCCCGAGATCACACAGGTGCCTGTCTTCAGATCCCCTGGCTCTGGAAGTCCTTGATCTTTCTACATTGTCACATTATTGGCTTCAGAGAAAATTTCAGAATATGAAGAGACAGACGGCTCAAACACTTCTGGGCACCATTCGGTTGGTACCCATACTGCTTCCTGATCTCTGCCTATGGGTGGGTCTCTGCAGTCGGTTTGGGCACCCAAGCTGGAGTGGCTATCCAGTGATTCAGGGGCAGATGACACATGGGGTGGCCATGCCTGGTAGCCAAGCATCTACATGGTGGAGGGCTGTCTTTCAACACAGCGGATATATTCTGACATTTTCGTTTCTGTAGACCCATCGGCACACTTTTTTTTTTTTTTTTTTTCTTTTTGAGACGGAGTCTCACTCTGTCACCCAGGCTGGAGAACATTGGCATGACCTCAGCTCACTGCAGCCTTCTCATCCCGAGCTCAAGCGATTCTTGTGCCTCATCCTCCCGAGTATCTGGGACTACTGGCGTGCACTACCACATCTGGCTAATTTTTTTGTATTTTTAGTAGTGACAGGGTTTTACCATTTTGGCCAGGCTGGTCTCAAACTCCTGACCTCAGGTGATCTGCCTGCCTCAGCCTCCCAAAGTGTTGGTATTACAGGCGTGAGCCGCAGCGCCCAGTCCCCATTGGTACACTCTTATCTCATTCAGAACATTGAGCAGTCAGATTTCTCCTGCTATTTATTTATTTAAGACGAGTACGGTAGCATGATCACAGCTCACTGCAGCCTTGACCTCCTAGGCCCAAGCGGTCCTCCCACCTCAGCCTCTGGAGTAGCTAGGACCATAGGAATGCACTGCTACATCCAGCTAATTTCTAAATTTTTTGTAGAGATGGGGTCTCACTGTGTTGTCCAGGCTGGTCTTGAACTCTTGGCCTCAAGTTATCTTCCTGCCTCAGCCTCCCAAAGTGCTGGGATTACAGGTGTGAGCCACTGTACCCAGCTCTCTTTATTTTTTTATTTTTTCTTTGAGACTGAGTCTGGCTCTGTTGCCCAGGCTGGAGTGCAGTGGCCGGATCTCAGCTCACTGCAAGCTCCGCCTCCCGGGTTTACGCCATTCTCCGGCCTCAGCCTCCTGAGTAGCTGGGACTACAGGCGCCCACCACCACGCCCGGCTAGTTTTTTTGTATTTTTAGTAGAGACGGGGTTTCACCGTGTTAGCCAGGATGGTCTCGATCTCCTGACGTAGTGATCCGCCTGCCTCAGCGTCCCAAAGTGCTGGGATTACAGGTGTGAGCCACTGTACCCAGCTCTCTTTATTTTTAAGAGAAATATAGAAAGCAAGCCAGGATAATGTCCAAAGTGGAGAGTTTTAACACTGCAGATTTTGTAGACACCACATGTTCTTTCCTTATGCAATCTGTGATCTAGCATCTGGGAGCATGGGTCCCATAGATCTTGGCTGTCAAATCAAATGATTCAATAAATATTTGCAAAATATGCCAAGCGTATATGTTATGTAATCACAGTGTCTACACAAAGGATGCATTGGAAAAGGCACAAGGGCCTTTCGCCATCAGTTGTCTAATGATTGAAATAATAAAACCAGTAAGACAATTCTCACCCATCTCGTCTCACATCCACCTCAACCCTTCTTCCAGTACCTCCTCTTTGATGTAAGGTGGCTGTGTTTTTGGCACGTCCATATAGACTCTGAAGAGTGAACCTGCTAAATCTTGTGCCTGTGGCCTGATGATGTTGGACGAAGGGGCATTCTCTGATAAACCTAGGAGGGAATAGAAGCTGGGGATACCTGGAGAAGAGAGAATAAATGGGAGAGACAAAATTACCTAGGAAAATGAAAACAAGAAATTTAACTAGCTAAGCTAGGAGAAATGGAAAGGGAGAAAGCGAGAAGAAGAAAAAAGGAAAGGAGAGGAAATTGGAAATTGATCACAAATTAACAAACAGGGGAGGAAAGACAGGGAAATTTGATGTAGTAAGGGATATACTGTCAATAAAAGTAACATCTGGGGCAGGGCAGGAGGTTGAATTCCACACTATTGCTCAGTGGGATTCGGACATTTGGTGTTTGCTCTTGGCTGAGATGCCAATGGGATCAAGAGAGCCCTAATGTAGTTGTCTTGACATCTTATCTTTATGGCAGTGTTTATCAGCCTGTGTCTGCTGGAGGTGACATTTGTGGTAGAAGGGGTGGTTATTTGACTTCACTGTTTGCAGATACCTGAGACTCTGCCTTCAACAAACAGCCAGGCGGGCATGTTTGCAGAAACTCCTACATTTGTTCCTCCAGCCCCTGTGCTCCTGCCTCCTTAGAAACTCCACTTGGGACCAGTGATGGTGGCTCATGCCTGTAATCCCAGCACTTTGGGAGGCCAAAGCCTCCCAAAGGATCTCCTGAGGCCAGGAGTTTGAGACCAGCCTGGCCAACATAGTGAAACCCCGTGTCTATTAAAAAAATACAAAAATTAACCAGGCATGGTGGTGGGCACCTGTAGTCCCAGCTCGGGAGACTGAGGCAGGAGAATTGCTTGAACCCAGGAGGCAGAGGTTGCGGTGAGCCAAGATGGCGCCACTGCACTCCAGCCTGGGTGACAGAGTGAGACTCTTGTCTCCAAAAAAGAAAAGAAACTCCACTTGGATGTCTAAGAGACATCTCAAACTTAACACATCCAGAATAACAACTCTCTTCTTAGTGGCCCTCCTAGGCCCTCACTCCAAGTCATTCCTATCTCAAGAAATGGCACAGCCCAGCTATTCATGGCTCAAACTCGGGAAGTCTTCCATCTCTGTCTCACTCTCCACACCCAGTGGTTTCACAAGCCCTATAGGCTCTTCCTCCAAAACAGAGATGGATGAGCTTTTGCTATAAAGAGCCAGATAGTAAGTGGACTGTGCAGACCCTGTGGTCCTTGTCTTTTTTTATTTTGGGGGTAAAGATGGAGTTTCACCATGTTGGCCAGGCTGGTCTCAAACTCCTGACCTCAAGTGATCCGCCCATCTCAGCCTCCCAAAGTGCTGGGATTACAGGCATGAACCACTGCACCCGGCCAACCTTGCGGTCTCTGTCAACACAATTCAGCAAGGCCATCGTAGCCCCAAAGCAGCAACAGGCAGCACATCAGCAGATGGGTATGGCTGTGTACAGTAAGACTTTATAGGCATCCCACAGTATCCGAGGGGGATTGGATCCAGGACCCCTGCATATCTCCAAATTCATGCATACTCAAGGCCTGCAGTCAACCTGTGAAACCTGTGAGTATGAAAAGTGAACCTTCCATATACACAGGTTTTGCATCCCACAAATTCTCTATTTCCAATCAGTGTTTGGTTGAAAAAAATCAGAAAAAAAGTGGACCCGTGCAGTTTAAACGCCTGTTGTTCAAGGACCAACTGTATTTACTAAAACAGGCAAAGGGCCCATTTTGGCTCTTGGACCGTGGTTTGGTGACCCCTGCTCTTCTTCCATCTCCACTGTCCAGGTTACCAGTTCCTCATCCTTTCTTTCTTTTCTTTACTTTTTTTTTTTTTTTTTGGAGGCGGAGTCTCCCTCTGTTGCCCAGGCTGGAGTGCAGTGGCATGATCTTGGCTCACTGCAACCTCCGCCTCCCGGGTTCAAGTGATTCTCCTGCCTCAGTTTCTCAAGTAGCTGGGATTACAGGCATGCACTACCACACCCAGCTAATTTTTGTATTTTTAGTAGAGACAGGGTTTCACCATGTTGGCCAGGCTGGCCTCGAATTCCTGGCCTCAAGTGATCCGCCTACCTCAGCCTCCCAAAGTGCTGGGATTACAGGCGTGAGCTACCATGCCTGGCCCTTTTTCTTTTTCTTTTTCTTTTTTTTTTTTTTGAGACGGAGTCTCGCTCTGTCACCCAGGCTGGAGTGCAGTGGCCGGATCTCAGCTCACCGCAAGCTCCGCCTCCCGGGTTTACGCCATTCTCCTGCCTCAGCCTCCCGAGTAGCTGAGACTACAGGCGCCTGCCACCTCGCCCGGCTAAGTTTTTTGTATTTTTAGTAGAGACGGGGTTTCACTGTGTTAGCCAGGATGGTCTCGATCTCCTGACCTCGTGATCTGCCCGTCTCAGCCTCCCAAAGTGCTGGGATTACAGGCTTGAGCCACCGCGCCCGGCCTTCTTTTTTTTTTTTCTTGAGACAGGATCTTGCTCTGTTACCCAGACTGGAGTGCAGTGTTGCAATCACAGCTGCCTGCAGCCTTGACTTTCCAGGCTCAAGCGATCCTCCCACCTAAACCTCCTGAGTAGCTGGGACAACAGGTGTGTGCCACCACCACTGGCTAATTTTTAATTTTTTTTTCTTTTTCTTTCTTTCTTTCTTTTTTTGAGAGGGGAGTCTCACTTTGTCACCCAGGATGGAGTGCAGTGGCATGATCTCAGCTCACTGCAACCTCTACCTCCAGGCTCAAGCAATCCTCCCACCTCAGCCTTCCGAGTACGTGGGGCCACAAGCATGTGCCACCATGCCTGGCTAATTTTTGTGTTTTGGGTAGAGATGGGGTTTTGCCATATTTCCTAGGCTGGTCTTGAACTCCCGAGCTCAGGTGATCTGCCCTCCTCGGCCTCCCAAAGTGCTGAGATTACAGGCATGAGCCAGTGCATCTGGCCTAATTTTTGAATTTTTTTATAGAGATGGGGTTTCACTATGTTGCCCAGGCTGGTATTGAACTTCTGGCCTCAAATGATCCTTCTGCCTTGGCCTCCCAAACTGCTGGGATTATTGGCGTGAGCCACCATACCCAGCCTCTACTTTTGACCCCTTTTAGTTCATGTTCCTTGCCACAAAGCCCACTTTTAAAAGTGGAAACCAGGTTTTGTGTATCCTTTACTTAAACCCCCCCCGGCTGCCCATCCCTCTTGGCCAGATGCAAACTCCCATCAAAGACCTTCAAGTCCCTGCGTGGCCTGACCCCCTGCTTGACCCCACTCTCCTCCTCCCTCACTCTACTCTGGCCTCCTTGGTTTTCTTGCTGCTTCATAAACAAGCTTTGGCTCCCTCCTTCCTAAAGCCGTTGCTTTTGCTGTTTCTTCTGCAGATCTTCATATGTCTGTCACCTCCTCCAAGAAGCCTGCCTGAACCACCCATCTAAATTAAAAGCTGGTGTTTATCAACAGCTCAATACATGTCAGCCACTGTTACCACTCTTATGAAACTTGAATGTGAACTGTCTTGATCCTGTGTCCTTTTTTTTTCTCTTGAGATAGGGTCTTGCTCTGTTGCCCAGGCTGGACTGTAGTGGTGCCATCACAGCTCACTCTAGCCTCGACCCCTTGGGCTCGAGTGATTCTCCCACCTTAGCCTGCTGAGTAGCTGGGACCACAAGTGCGTGCCATCATGCCTGGCTATTTTTTTGGAGAGACAGGGTCTTGCTATGTTGCCTAGCTGGTTTCAAACTCTTGGGCTCAAGCAGCCTTCCCGCCTCAACTTCCTAAAGTGCTGGGATTACAGGAATGAGTCACCATGCCTGCTTCAGATCCTGTTGTTATCTCCACTTCACTGAGGAGGAAACTGGGGCCAAGGGAGGGGTTATGTAATTTGCCCCAAATCATTGAGGAAGTAGCAGAGTTGAGATATAAACCAGCTGTGTGACTCTTGAACCCAGGCCTTTAACCCCCACTCTTTGCCACTTATGCATTTTCTTTTACTTTTTTGTTTTGAGAGGGCATTTCACGCTTGTCGCCTAGGCTAGAGTGCAGCGGTGCTGCCTAGACTAGAGTACAGTGGCACCGTATCGGCTCACTGCAACCTCCGCCTCCTGGGTTCAAGTGATTCTTCCACCTCAGCCTCCCAAGTAGCTGTGATTACAGGCATGCGCCACCACACCCAGCTAATTTTTGTTATTTTTAGTAGAGACAGGTTTAACCATGTTGGCCAGGCTGGTCTCGAACTCCTGACCTCAGGTGATCCGCCCACCTCGTTCTCCCAAAGTGTTGGAATTACAGGCGTGAGCCACCCACTGTGCCTGGCCTGCTTATGCATTTTCATTATAGCATTTGATGCGGTATTGAAATTACATCATCTATTTACGTGTGTTTGTCGAGTGTCTCTTTCACAACAAGGAGCAGAGACCTGGTCTGTCTTTTATTTATTTATTTATTTAGAGACAAGGTCTTGCTATGTTTCCCAGGTTGATCTCGAACTCCTGGCTCAAGGGATCCTCCCAACAGCCTCACAAGTAGGTGGGACTACAGGCGTGCACCATTGTACTTGTCTTCTGCTCTATCTTTTGTCTTTCTTACTAAATTCTCAGCTTCTAAAACAATCTCTGGCACACAGTAGACACTCAATATTCATTGAGTGCCTGAATAAAAATTTAGCTTTGTAACAAGGTAACTTCCTGATATGCTAAAAAAAAAAACAAACCTGTAAATATTCCAACTATGCATTACCCTACAATTCTTAAATGAGAGAAAGAAAATGACCAGATTGATTTAGTCTAGTTTCAGAAATGCTGAATTCATTCATATTTATATTTATGACTATCATCAGCCCTTCCCCTCCCCCTCAAACAATGCGAAGTCTGGACTTTTGAATGTTCCTTATGGCGTTAGAGAAGGCTTCTGTCCCTTTTAAGCCTTTTTATTCCCTTAGTCCCGTGCCCAGTCTCCAGGCACCTCATCCGTCTCTTGGTGGTTCTTTTGCGCCTGCCCCCACCTCTGTATGTAGCTCCTTCATTCCATTCATTTCAGTTAAACCCTTGCGAGTGTGCCATCTGTCTCCAGCTGGACCCTGGAGCCGTGCAGATGGTGATAAACCCAGGATTCGCTGCACGCTCCTCTCTCTCTGGTGAGCCAAGCCCCGGGCCAACCGTGGTCCCACACTGGAGGGAGGAGGAAAAGGGCTCAGCGGTTTGTAACATACCACGAGCTGCTGAGTTTCCAGAATGCTTTGGCAAGATGAAGCTCTGTTTAGGGAGGTGGAAGTTTATTCCTGGTCCCGTGTGGTAGAGACCATTTAATTCGGGTTAAGAGAGGAGTAAAGTCCTCTAGCCAGAAAGGCACACTCCTGGTGCAGCGTGTACCACCTTATCAGGTAGCCAGCTAATTGCATTTACTTTTCTGCACTCCGATTTGCTTTCATCTTGCGTCACATGGCTGATTTTGTTAGCGCTGGTCGAGCTTTCTACCGATGGCAGGATTAGAAGCCGTGGTTTAATATTAGCAATTTTGGAAAATGATCAGCTGTTTAACAACCAAAACATTTCTGGTCTTCTTTTGCTCTGATTAAAGGTGAGGGGACGCTAATATGTACTGGGTACCTCTCTATGTCTGATAATGTGACAAATTGTCTTCAATATTTTCTTTCTCTGATCTTTTTTTTTTTTTTTTTTTTTTGAGATGGAGTCTTGCTCTGTCGCCCAGGTTGGCGTGCAGTGGCCGGATCTCAGCTCACTGCAAGCTCCGCCTCCCGGGTTCAGGCCATTCTCCTGCCTCAGCCTCCCGAGTAGCTGGGACTACAGGCGCCCGCCACCTCGCCCGGCTAATTTTTTTGTATTTTTTAGTAGAGACGGGGTTTCACCTTGTTAGCCAGGATGGTCTCGATCTCCTGACCTCGTGATCCGCCCGTCTCGGCCTCCCAAAGTGCTGGGATTACAGGCTTGAGCCACCGCGCCCGGCCTCTTTCTCTGATCTTAACAGAATTCCTTGAGGTACTTGGCGTTATCCCTGTTTTGCAAATGAGGAAGACTGGTCTCTGGAAGGTCAGGCACTTGCTCAAGCTCACACTTTCTGTAGGTGGTCATGCCATGTGGAGAAGTGGTTAAGAGTGCAGCTTCTGGGCAAGTGACTCAAGCGTGCCACACCTCAGTTTGCTCATCTGTATAATGGGAATAAAAGTAGCACCTACTTCATTCAGAGAGCTCTTATGGGAATTGAATGAGATGATGCATATTAAGTGCTTAGAACAGGGCTTGGTACATAGTGATCATAGCTACAAATCAGCTAATTTTTTTCTGATTTTAGTATCTAATTTAAGCAACTGGAAATTCGTTATGTTTTGGATTTGAGTGAAAGAAAGATGAGAAGATGGTAACAAGTTGGTTTTGGGGGCCTAATTTCTAAACTCTTGGCATTTCTCTATAGTCAGCTTTGCTGTCACTGAGACCTGGTGTGTCTTTATGGCATTTTTAGGGCACCCCTTTGTCATCTGCTTGACGATGACTTAAGCAGACATTCTGTTTAAACTAGGCTACAAAATCTGGAAGAAATCGGATGGGGCCATTAAAAATTAGTCTCTGTGGCTGGGTGTGGTGGCTCACACCTGTAATCCTAGCACTTTGAGAAGCTGAGGCGGGTGGATCACCTAGGTCAAGATTGAGTTCGAGACCAGCCTGGCCAACATGGCAAAACCCCGTCTCTACTAAAAATACAAAAAATCATCCGGGCTTGGTAGCAGGTGCCTGTAATCCCAGCTACTTGGGAGGCTGAGGCAGGAGAATCACTTGAACCCAGGAGACGAAGGTTGCAGTGAACCGAGATCATGCCACTGCACTCCAACCTGGGCAACAGAGCAAGACACCGTCTTTAAAAAAAAAACAACAAAAAACCAGTCTGTGGACAAAATGGGATTCACCAGTAGTTGCCAATTTTCAAGGTTTTTCTTTTGTTTTTTTCTTTTGCTCTCAGACAAATGATTGCAAAGACCTTGGTAACATCTAGAAAAGACTTTATAGGCTTTTCGTTGGGCTTAGAGTTTTTTTTGTTTTGTTTGTTTGTTTGGTGAGACGGAGTCTCGCTCTGTCGCCCAGGCTGGAGTGCAGTGGCGCCATCTCGGCTCACTGCAAGTTCCGCCTCCCGGGTTCACGCCATTCTCCTGCCTCAGCCTCCCGAGTACTTGGGACTACAGGTGCTGCCACCTCGCCCGGCTAGTTTTTTTCTATTTTCAGTAGAGATGGGGTTTCACCGTGTTAGCCAGGATGGTCTCAATCTCCTGACCTTGTGATCCGCCTGCCTCGGCCTCTCAAAGTGCTGGGATTACAGGCATGAGCCACCACACCCGGCGGGCTTAGAGTTTTAAAACAAATTGTTAAATTTTAAAGCCTATTTCTAGTTCAGGGCTTTAGGAAGCTTGGAAAGTGTAGGTTATGTCACTTAGGACTCTGGTCGTCTTTCATGAACATGTGGGATGTTTTTCAGAGGCAGGTGGGGATAGGGGTGAGTTCACGTAGCTGGCCTAATGAACAAACTTCGATCTGAGTCTCTTTCATTGAGAATGTGATTTTGTGTGAAGATAGCTATAAAATGGTACACTTGTAAATTTTTTAAAAAGTAAGTCACTAAAAAGAAACATTTGCCGCTTGTTTTGTAGGGTTAGGATTATACAATCACTTTTAACAGCAAATACGGAGGTAAATTCATCTGACAGAGAAACACACACAGTCACAAAGTCTCATTAGAAAGCAAAAACAGTTTTAACTATTTTATTGAAATACTGGACATGCAGAGATGACATATTAGTAAGAATAATCACATTCAAAATACCATAATAATAGTAATAATAATAAGCACAGCGACTCATGCCTGTAATCCCAGCACTTTGGGAGGCTGAGGTGGACAGATCACTTGACGTTAGGAATTCGAGACCAGCCTGGCCAACACGGCGAAAACCCATCTCTACTAAAAATATAAAAATTAGCCAGGCATGGTGGCACGTGCCTGTAATCCCAGCTACTGGGGAGGCTGAGGCAGGAGAATTGCTTGAACCCGGGAGGTGGAGGTTGCAGTGAGCCGAGATCGTACCATTGCACTCTAGTCTGGATGACAGAGCGAGAGTCTGTCTCGAAAAATAAATAATAATAATAATAAAAATTCTACCTGTGGACCGTGTGCGCACCTATTATTGACATGTTAAAACCATCAATCACATCACATAATTGAAACTGTTTTTGCAGTCAGAGCTGTTGAAGGCTTTTCCTGGATGTCCCGAGCTTCCTTGTCTCCATTTAGTCTTCAAAGACTGGGGTGATCTCAGTTTGTCAGCACCACCCAAAAGGACAGAGCGGGGGTGAGGGGTGTGTGGGAGCCGTGTGGAAAGAGTGTTCAGTTTCCTTTGATCATGATTGATCTACTGTTTATAAAGATCTGCTGTTGTTTATGGGTGAGTGACAGCTAGAGAGTGATGGACAGATTAGCTATGAAATCAGGAGTAGGAAGGATTCAGGAACAATGCGCTGTTCAGATTATACTAGCTTTTAACGAGTTCTAAACATCAGCTCCCCGTACTCCAAGCCCTGCTCTTTATTGATGAGATGGCTCTCAGGATGTTGGACTCTCCAGTGGAGACTTTCCTGGGTCTTTCTCCTTGAATTGTCTGTTGCTACTTTTTATTGGCAATCAGAGTGTGCGTAGGGGACCTCAGTGAGCTGGCTAAGCTGGCTGGTTGACCCCTCCAAGTTAATGGGAACCCTGTCTTAGCTGGCTGTTCCAACTAGGAGCCGTTTTCTCCTGCTCAGCTACATATTAAATTGCTTCTGTCAAAGGGCAGGCAAGACCAAAAGGAAGGAGAGATGGAGATAAAGAATGAGACCCGGCTCTGCTCCATCCACCCTGGGATGAAATGCCTTTGTTGACTCCTTCGAAATTGCTTCCCAACAGCATTTTATGAAAATGAAGTGTCCCTTTCGAGTTGTTTAAAGGAGATAATGTGGGATTCTCAAATGCCTCTTTAAAAAGGGATTTTAAGGCCGAGGCAGGTGGATCACTTGAGGTCAGGAGTTCAAGACCAGCCTGACCAACGTGGTGAAACCCCGTCTCTACTAAAATACAAAAATTAGCTGGGTGTGGTGGCACATTCCTGTAATCCCAGCTACTGGGGAGGCTGAGACACGAAAATTGCATGAACCCAGGAGGCAGAGGCTGCAGTGAGCCGAGATCACGCCCCTGTACTCCAGCCTGGGCAACAGAGGGAGACTCCGTCTCAAAAAAAAAAAAAAAAAAAAAAAATTACTTTATTGGCCCTGAAGGCAGGAAGGAAGCCCTCAAAATCCCAAACCATCTGAATACCCATTTCCATGTGTGCCCAACATCCCAGAACCATATTGCTGGTAGCCAACCAGATTTTGCGTCGGCTCAGCTGGACTAGAAAGGTTACATTTAAAACCAAGAAGCAATAGGTTTCCTGGGCTGCAAAGACAGACCTTCGAGGAGGCCACATGGTATGGCTGAAGTTGCATGTTCTGCTACCTTTGAGCTTGCAAACCCTTGGAGATAGATGGTCACATGAAGGTGCAGAGAAGAAAAGTGGAACAGCTGTGGTCTGTCATCTCCCGAGCCCAACCACCTGGGAATTTGGAAGAGCTATTTAGGACAGGATTTTCATCTGCCAAAAAGTGCTTAAGCTGAAGGCAAACAACGTAAGTCTTCCTTCCACCCAAGCCTTTGCTCTGTGAGTGTCTAGCAGGCTGGGCTGACAGCACAGCTGAGACTAGGCTAGCTTTAATTAATCTTGAGAATGAACCCTGGAGATCAGACTTCTGTTGCTCAAAGAAAGATATAACAACACTCTCCATCACACACTGGCTGATACTTAAGCAAACAATATGAGCCAAGGTAGATATCCCAAGCCATGGAAATAAACAAGCAGGACCATGGACAAGGGGAGGGTTTCTTTTCTGTTTAAGAGACTCTTTTGCAGAGGTACGCTCACGGGCAAGGAAGAGAGCAGTCATTCATTTTCTCAGTGGCAGAGTATCACAGCTTCCCCTTAGGGTTCAGCCTTGGATTTGTTTAAGAAGCATGGTCGGGAGGGCCAGGGGGAAGAAATGTCTGTTAAGATGCTGTCATTGATGAGACTCAATTTAAGAATTATTTTCAGTGATTTTTCTGTGAAGAAATTACATCTTTTTTTAATGCAAAAACGTTGCTGTTAGCAGTACAAGTGCTTTATGCTGATGGACTGGTGGGGGTGATTTGTAGGAAACCATCACACCCTCTTGCCAATTCTTTGTTGTTGTTGTTGTTGAATTGAGGCAGGGACAGCTGGCCGGGGCTAGGCATGCTAGGCATGCAGTCTGTGATCTAGCACAGAATTCTCTGGGTAAAAAATTAGTTTATGCACAGTGCCCTCCTCCCTATTGTAGCAGCAGTCTAGAAAAAATGACTAACTGGTGGCCTTATTTGGTCTTATTTGGTGACCCCCAGGTGGGGTGGCTCATGCCTGTAATCCCAGCACTTTGGAAGGCTGAGGTGGGTGGATCACTTGGGGTCAGGAGTTCGAGACCAGCCTGGCCATCATAGTGAAACCTCATCTGTACTAAAAATACAAAAAAATTAGCCAGGCGTGATGGCACATGCCTGTAATCCCACTTACTCGGGAGGCTGAGACAGGTGAATCACTTGAACCTGGGAGGTGGAGGTTGCAGTGAGCCAATATCACGCCACTGCATTCCAGCCTGGGCAAAAAAAGCGAAATTCTGTCTCAAAAAAAAAAAAAGACTACATATGCCTAGATTTGAGATAAGTTAGTCAAATTATACTTATCACCCTCTGTTTAAAGCTACTGGAGAATCTCTGCATTGAGGTCTTGCCGAGGCAATATAGGATGTATACTGTGTGTACACATATGTCACACACATACCTCCCAAGTGCACATATGCATCACATGTGTGCCTCACATGTATGTGCATGAATATGCACACGTGAGCATGTCTTTCACATGCATGGTACTTAAGCAAACAAGATGAGCAGATGTAGACTGAGCCATGGAAATGGGCTGGAGCAGGACAGTGGACAAAAGGAGGGCATCATACATGTGAAGCATCACATGTGTGTTCTGTCATACCACCTATATGCATGTACATTACGTATGTGTTTATGTGTGCATATGCTTGGGAGCATAAACTAGAGTGAAGGTACAAGTTGAGAACTTGAGAGCCTTAGAACACCATCCATGTCTCCTGAGAAGTGGGATGCTGGTTAATGTTAAGAAAGCCACCAAGCCTTGGTTATTGCATTAGTCCGTTCTCACGCTGCTAATAAAGACATACCTGAGACTGGGTAATTTATAAAGGAAACAGGTTTAATTAACTCAAAGTTCAACATGGCTGGGGAGGCCTCAGGAAACTTACAATCATGGCAGAAGGAGGAAGCAAACATGTCCTTCTTCACATGACGGCAGCAAGGAGAAGTGCAGAGTGAAGGAGGGGGGAAAGCCCCTTATAAAACCATCGGATCTCGTGAGAACTCACTCGCTATCACGAGAACAGCATGGAGGTAACTGCTCCCATGATTCAGTTACCTCCCACTGGGTCCCTCCCACGACACATGGGGATTATGGGAGCTGCAGTTCAAGATGAAATTTTGGTGGGGACACAGCCAAACTATACCAGTTATGTTACACGAGAACCATTTAGCTTTCTTGTTAAAAAATCATACCCATGGCCGGGCGCGGTGGCTCAAGCCTGTAATCCCAGCACTTTGGGAGGCCGAGACGGGCGGACCACGAGGTCAGGAGATCGAGACCATCCTGGCGAACACGGTGAAACCCCGTCTCTACTAAAAAGTACAAAAAAACTAGCCGGGGAGGTGGCGGGCGCCTGTAGTCCCAGCTACTCGGGAGGCTGAGGCAGGAGATGGCGTGAACCCGGGAGGCGGAGCTTGCAGTGAGCCGAGATCCGGCCACTGCACTCCAGCCTGGGCAACAAAGCAAGACTCTGTCTCAAAAAAAAAAAAAAAAAATCATACCCATGAAAAAGATATCAGCGTACTCAGCAATGTACATATCCCCTTACGTGGGGACAGGAACCCTTCCAGGACTGATAGGCTAGCCCACTGGGAGGGCAGAAGCAGCATGGCTCTTCCCTGGCTGCACCTGCTGAGTTGACAGGTAGTCCCAGAGAGCTGGTCGTGAGTCTTCCTCTCTTGAGACTAGCAGATTTCCTTCAGGGTCCTTGGCAATGTATTCTTTGTCTCCCTCTGTGTCCAGGGCTACAACAGTCTTATTTGGTGGCCCCCAGCAGCCCTTAGGACTGGGTTCATCCTGGGCTTCCCTTTCTGTCTTCAGTGACTCCCACTGCAAAGGGGCCTTCTCTATGGCTTAAGCAACTGGAGGCCCTCTCACTGAGTAATTGGAGTGGACAAGGCTGTGGGGTGTCATTTCAGATTTCGTTGAAGGTGGCTTTGCATCATATTCTTTAACAGGCTTCTCTAAAAGGACAGGACGGTTTTATCTCTAACCAGGACATTTCTTTCCTGCTTCCAGGCCTAGCAGGATCAGGAAATGAACTTAGTATCCCCACTAGACACCAATATCTAAGCAAAGAGGTGTTCTTTCCCTGTGCCGCCCCCCCCAACCCAGCCTGTCCCTTCAATAATGCCAGGAAAGGGAGAGATGATGAAAAATTGGCCGAGCGTGGTGGCTCATGCCTGTAATCCCAGCACTTTGGGACACTGAGGCAGGCGGATCACCTGAGGTCAAGAGTTTGAGACCTGCCTGGCCAACATGGCAAAACCCCATCTCCACTAAAAATACAAAAATTAGCTGGGTGTGGTGGCGCATGCCTGTAATCCCTGCTCCTTGGGAGGCTGAGGCAGGAGAATCACTTGAACCCAGGAGGCGGAGGTTGCAGTGAGCCAAGATCGTGCCACTGCACTCCAGCCTAGGTGAAAAAGTGAAACTCTGTCTCAAAAAAAAAAAAAAAAAAAATTAGAGCCTGCCCATGAGAATGTTCCCAGAAATTCACATGTTAAAAGCAAAACAAGAACTTAGGTAAAGGTTTACTCTGACAGAATGTTTGATGGGAAATTTGGTGTTTTTGAATTTGGCAAAAACGTGGATGAGACAAGTGATTGATTGTCATGACTTTAAGTTCCACTGCTTGGCTTGCCAGCTATTGGGATTCTTAGAATGATACACGTTTTGGAAACACTAATCATATCTTCCCAACCATCTATGGAAACTTTTGATACTTCTCTTGCCACCTTTCTTTCTTTCTCCTTTTTTTTTTTTTTTTTTAACTGTTTAAGGAATTTTTATTAAAGCAAGAATTTTACAATCCAAATTACATTTCCCTGCTCAGTTAGCAATTCTGTTACTTGAAACAGAACTGATATTTTGAGCTGTTCTACAGTAAAGAATTACAAAATTAAAGAAAGGAATGCTTTAAATTTTTGTACTTTGCTGAAATTATTTTCCCCAGGGTTTATAAAACATTAATTTGTTTTTATATTTTACTTTTTTTTTTTTTTTTTTTTTTTGAGACGGAGTCTCGCTCTGCCGCCCAGGCTGGAGTGCAGTGGCCGGATCTCAGCTCACTGCAAGCTCCGCCTCCCGGGTTCACGCCATTCTCCTGCCTCAGCCTCCGGAGTAGCTGGGACTACAGGCGCCCGCCACCGCGCCCGGCTAGTTTTTTTTTTTGTATTTTTTAGTAGAGACGGGGTTTCACCGTGTTAGCCAGGATGGTCTCGATCTCCTGACCTCGTGATCCGCCCATCTCGGCCTCCCAAAGTTCTGGGATTACAGGCTTGAGCCACCGCGCCCGGCCTATTTTACTATTTTTATGGGGTTTTTTTGTTGTTTTTAAATCAACAGGTAACCTAAGATGAGCATTATGTTTGCTAGACCTTCAGCCACTGTTCTTTAGCAAGGCCAAAGGTCATGTGTGCCTTCCACTGTAACTTTACTGTCTTCATTGAATAGTCACATTCAGAGCTGATCAGGAATATGAGACTTTTTTTCTTTCTTTCTTTCTTTTTTTTTTTTTTTTTAAAGAGACAGGGTCTCACCATATTGCCCAGGCTAGTCTCAAAATCCTGGGCTCAAGTGATTCCCCTGCCTCGGCCTCCCAAAGTGCTGGGATCACAGGTGTGAGCCACTGTGCCCAGCCCGGAACATGTATTTTGACAGTCCTTTGCTCCCTACCTGTCTCTGTGATCAGCCTGTGCACTTTTCCAGCACGGTGCTCCTCATCTAGGGCAGCTAGGACTGCAAGCTTTGGCAAGAAACACTTGTATTCCATTATGGAAAGAATTTGTGTAAGCAAATAGACTCCAGTTCACTGCCAGGTCTAGAAGCCCCATCCACCAGCCTGCATGTTCCTCTCTGCATGCCATTTTATTCTCCAGTGTCCCTCTGCCTTCTAGATTGTGCCACGCTATGATATGAACCCCACTTAAGTTTCTTTTTCTTTTTTTTTTTTTTTGAGATGGAGTCTTGCTCTGTCACCCAGGCTGAAGTACAGTGGCACGATCTTGGCTCACTGCAACCTCCACCTCCCGGGTTCAAGCGATTCTCCTGCCTCAGCCTCCTGGGTAGCTGGGATTACAGGTGCACGCCACCACACCCAGCTAATTTTTTTTTTTTGTATTTTTAGTAGAGACGGGGTTTCATCATGTTGGCCAGGCTGGTCTTGAACTCCTGACCTCAGGTGATCCGCCTGCCTTGGCTTCCTAAAGTGCTGGGATTACAGGCGTGAGCACTGTGCCCAACCCTGCTAAAGTTTCATCTACACGTCCAATATTACCCAACTCTGTTACTGACACGCAAGCTAACATTCAACATAGACCGCAATATCATATTATCTTTCCCAATATCTTTTTCACTGAGTTCACTTAGGTTTAATCAGCACTTAACTACCCATGCTAATGGCAGGTAAGTAGCAGCTTGCATAACCCAAGTGATTAGATACTCTGAAATCAATGGAGTGCATTACTTTCTATTCCCTCCCAGCACCCAGCAGATTTGTCTTCATCATTAAATATGGAATGGAGACTGAAATTTTTGAATTAAAATGATGTTAACCTTTAAATTAGCATGTTGCTTCTCTCTTTTAGATAAAAGAAAACCGGAGAGCAAGTTATCTTTGAAACAGATATTTCAGAAAGTGGAGAATAGCTTTCCCTATGGTAGAAACCTAACTGTGTATTTGAATGGAATTATAGCATCAGATTTAAAAGCCTGTCTGTTAGCCTTAGAATGGTCATCCTGCTGATGACGACCCACAGACGCCTGGGTCTGCATTTCATTTTCAAGTTCCAGGTGGCTGCTTTGGACTCTGGCCTCCCTACAGGTAGTTTCTCTGGTTGCAGAGTCATGAGTACTATAGAATTCGTGGTTTTGTTTTTGTTTTGTTTTTGAGATGAAGTTTCGCTCTTGTTGCTCAGGCTGGAGTGCAATGGCACGATCTCGGCTCACTGCAACCTCCACCTCCCGGGTTCAAGTCAGTCTCCTGCCTCAGCCTCCCGAGTAGCTGGGATTACAGGCGCCCACCACCACGCGTGGCTAATTTTTTGTATTTTTAATAGAGACAGGGTTTCACTGTGTTGGCCAGGCTGGTCTTGAACTCTTGATCTCAGGCAATCCACCCACCTCGGCCTCCCAAAGTGCTGGGATTACAGGCATAAGCCATCATGCCTGGCCTGTAGAGTTAGTCTTCTCTGCCTTGAATTTATTTCTACCAATTCTTGGTCCCTTGGAATCATTTCCCTAAAACTCAGCATTTATTCAAGGACCCTGGAACATCTTATGTTATAATAATTGTAAAGTTAGGTCTAAAGCATTTTCTTCCAAATCTTTGCTTGTTTTTGTTAAAAAAAAAAAAAAAAAAAGTCACACTTTGCTAAACATGGCTGCTAGGAAGCCCTGAGCTGAACTTGCAGTTGACCTTACTTTTGCTAATGGTGTGGGATTTTACTGCATGCAATTTCTGCAACAACTTTTTCTATAGTCTTGTTTTATAACTGTACCTCTTTTTATTTTTGTATGGATTTATCTATCCAAAATCTTATTGAACACATTTTTCTGAGCTACAGGAAGTACTTTTGGGAATGAGGTGGTGTGAATTACACAGAAAAAGCAGCACATTAAGGACACCCACAGGTGGAGCACTTAGTCACTCCCACTGGCCAACAGCGCTTGCTTAGGGAGCCAGAAGAGGAAAGCTCATTTAAAAATACGGTAAAATCTATGTGTGAGATGCTGAGTGATGCTCTCAGACAAAACCCAAAGATGATGACATCCTTGCAGACACCCAGGTGTGTATTTCTTCGTACTCTGGAAAATGATCAGTCAATGAAATGGACATTATCTCTTTTCTTATCGCTTGTAAATGTCAGTTTCGGGAACAAAAAAAATGCCACTTTATGGTGTGAAGTGCCTGTCTACAATAGTCCTTGCAGAGCGGCTCAGAGAGTCCATGGAATTAAATATATGACAGTTACTGCGTATACAGTTAGCAGGGAAGGCGGCACAGCAGTATTTCCGAGTAGTGGAGCCCTACCAAAACTCAGACCACACCCCCCGCATGCTGCATATTCATTGGCGGGAAAGGGTGCTTTTGTTTTATGAACAGTGTCCTCTGGTCTTTAGTATGCATTGTGGGTTTTTTTTTTTTGTTTTTTGAGACTGAGTTTTCTCTTGTTCCCCAGGCTGGAGTGCAGTGGCACAATCTCAGCTCACTGCAACCTCCACCTCCCAGGTTCAAGTGATTCTCCTGCCTCAGCCTCCCAAGCAGCTGGGATTACAGCCACATGCCACTTTGCCCGGCTAATTTATGTATTTTTAGTAGAGACGGCGTTTCACCATGTTGGCCAGGCTGGTCTCGAACTCCTGACCTCAGGTGATCCACCCACCTTGGCCTCCCAAAGTGCTGGGATTACAGGTGTGAGCCACCGCGCCCGGCCATGCATTGTGGTTTTCTTAATGCCCAGCTTTGTATGAAGTCCTCTAGAATCCCCTTTGAGGCGTCGTTGAATTACATTTCCATTTTCTTTCATTAGGAAGCTATCTCTGGCCTGAAAAATAAAAACAATTTTATGGTTTCTCATAAAGGTGTAATTTTGCTTCACTCTTATTCACTTATTTTCACGATGGAGAGAAGAAAATTGTTTCTCCACAGGAATCATAGTCCATCTTTTGCCTTTCATGTTAGTGATTCTCCCCACTCATGGCTCCCTAAGAAAAACTAAAGCAATCTGAAAAGAAAAACAATGCAATCTTATAACAAAGTTGGCTTTGTCTTGATAAATACAATGACGGATGACCACAACCACTTGAGTCCTTTTGGGCAAATGAAGAATTCTCTGATTATATCTGAGAAGTGGAAACATATGAATTTATGTTCTGGTTCTTCAAATATCTTCTCCCTTTCCCTTCTTACATTGACCTAACTTGCCTGAAATTAATGAAGCAAATCCGCAAGGGCAGACGCTGGAAGTTTTTGAGGTTTGAAGCTTATAGGAGGGTCCTCTTTAAGAAAAACAATACAAAATATCTTACTTTCACAATTTTTTACAAAAACATATGACCACGTGAACATACTGCCCAGGTCCCTCCTGGGCCTTGGAAAGGCCCGTGCAAGAGAGACCCTGAAGCTTGGACTTTACTGACTTCATGATAAGTCCATTTCTGCGGACACTGTATTGTGGCAAATGTCCATCTACACTATGCACACTGGAATTAGATACTTGTGTATGTGAACACGGGAACGTAGGTAATGCCTATACAGAGAATAAATAGGAATATACAAGGATAAATATAAAAACACAAGATTACATATTGAGTTTTAAATACACAAACACACAGATACTTTTTTTTTCTATTTTTGTTGTTTCTAAAGATGATAGCCAGGCATGATCCCCCTTCTCCAGACTTTGAATTGCCTACCTGCATTTCAATGTTCGCTTTAAGGGGGAGGTAATCAATTTAGCACATTATCATTCAATCAGACAAGCTGACTCAAACACTGTTCTCTGAATTGGACTCATGCTGAGCAATCCTCTATTCTAGAAGCCAGGTGTGAGGGGTGGGAGGAAGGAAGCGGGTGCGGGTAGGGAGCCCATTGCCAGTAGACAGAGCATGGCTTGGTTTTTTCCCACCCTACAAGCAGTTCAGATACTGGTTTGGAGGTCTCCATTGAGGAGGGTCCTCTGGGTCTCCGTGGTCTCATTCAGCCGGGATTTGTCCTGCTTACTGTCACTCCGCTCCCCGTCATCTGTGCCGCTCACCTTGACCAAGCAGAGGACGTTCTGGAAGCTCTTCTTGAAGTTGTCAGACAAGAAGGCGTATAGGATAGGGTTGGCACAGCTGTTAGCATAGGTGAGGACCACCACAAAGTCAAACATGCCTTTAAGGGCTGGGGTGGGACTGATGGCCATGGAGACGGAAGAAACGTTGAATATGTAGAAGGGAAGCCAGCAGAAGATGAAGACAGCCACCACGATGGACACCATTCGGGTGACCTTCTTCTCAGACTTCTTCCTCTTGGAGGAGCCCACTCGGATTCCAGAGGACTTCACCTTGATGATAATGAACAGGTAGCAAAGACAAATGATGGTGAGGGGTACCAGGAACCCCAGGATGAAAGTGTAGATGATGAACCCTGTGTACCAAGCCCCAGATTCACCTGGCCAGTTGATGGTGCAGCTGCTTCTCCCCCACTGGTTGCTCCGGAGCCCAGCATATATCATGATGGGCAAGATGACTAGCAGAGAGACTCCCCACACAGCCATGGTGATCATCTTGGCCGTCCGGGGTCTCCTCCACTTGGCCGACTTGATAGGGTGGACCACAGCCAGGTATCGGTCGATGCTCATCACCGTCAAGCAGAAGATGCTGGTGAACTGATTGATGCCATCCACAGTCATGACCACCCGGCAGATGGCCTTGCCAAAGGGCCAGTGGACCAGAGCCACCTGCATAGCCAAGAAAGGCAGACCCAACATGAAGAGCTCATCTGCGATGGCCAGGTTGAGGATGTAAATGTTGGTGATGGTCTTCATCTTGGCATAGCGGAGGATGACGTAAATGACAAGTGTGTTGCCACACAACCCAATGATGCAGACCACAAAATAGATGAATGTGAGGACTGCATTGCTCGTCAGGTCATAGTATGGCTCTGTCTGGTTTGAGGTGTTGGTTGACACCACAGAGCCATTCAGGTCAAATGGAATGGATAGCCATGTGTGGCTTCCATTGAGTGGCTTATCCACCATGTCCATGGCTGCTTTTCCGTCTTAGGCTAGGTCCAGTCAGTCCAGAGAGCTTATTCTCACCTTAATGGACCCTGGAGGCCAAGGATCCAGTGTGACATCTGGAAGGAAAAAAGGAAGATTGGCCCGTCGGTCACGAGCTGTTTAAACTCTCACCAAATTTACACATTTCTGGTTTACCCTCTCAGACATACTCTTACATTGAAAAATGTATTCTCTTTCCGCATCAACATTAAGCTCTAGAGTTTCTCATCAGTTTTTGAGTAGTTTTTCCAATACTAGGGAAGGGTTTGAGTTCAGCCATCATCTGCTGACGCACATGTTGGGGAGGGCTGTGGCTTCGAAAAGCACATCCTTTGACCCCTACGAAGTTGACTGAGCTAAACTGCAGAAGGGCCGAGCTTGCAGAAGTTCAGCGCCTGACCTCAGAAGGGTCTGACACTGACATTCCTGGCCTCTTCCCTACCAGGAAGTCTGTGCTGACCGCCTTGGAGTCTTTCCGTTCTGAAAATGCCATAGTGGAAAAAACCCAGACTCTAGAGGTAGAACAAACCGGGTTCCACTGCTGAGCCCGTGTGACCGCATGCCTGGTCCTTAATGGTTCTGACTCTTATTTGTTCACATGGGGGTGTCATGAAGGTTAAATGATGGAATGTATGTGAAAACGCCGAGCATTGCGTTGGGCTCATAATGGGAACCTCGTAAGTGTTGTTTTGCCCCCATGTTTTCCTCTACCATCTCATTATCTCTGATGTATTGAAATCTACTTGCATGGTGAACCAATTTATAGTCTTCAGTATTAAAAATAAAAGTCTGGTTTGCTTTCATTTTTTAAATGTAGGCTTCAGTTTATTTTTTGTTTTTCTTCTATTTTTGTTTTCCAGTACCTAATGCTTGACTTCCTCAAGAGCTCTTTCCCAAAGTCCCTAAGGGGATGCTGCTCCCAAGTGCTGTAACACCCCAGAGAATTTGCCTGCCATTTTCTAATTAAGGACAAAAACGGGAAGCAGGTGTGGGACACAAGCTCTTTCATAGAAGTAAGCAGAAGGCTTCCGGCACTGATAGAATTCATTCACACCCACGATTCCCTTGATCTCCCCAACTGTCCTAGGTGGTAGGGATAATTACCCCCATTTTAGAGATGTTGAAACTGAGGCTTAGACAGTTTAAAGAGCTCACTCCCATTCTCTTGAACATAACTGGTGCAGCTGGGATGTGAACACAGGCCACCTGGCCCCAAGTCTTTTGCACGTCTCAAGGCATCCCCTCTGCTCCTCAGTGGCCGAGAGACTGAACAGCTGATAACTGGGCTTTGGTTTGAAGCAACTGACTCCTGTGTTACTTCCTTGCTGAGAAAATAATTGGAACACTATTGGCTTGGCTTAAGATCTAAAACGATAGTTCATCCCATAGTTAAATGATTGATATACAGCCATTCAAAAAATATCATGGGGTTAGGATGGGGAGGAGGCTTCTTTGTGCTGACAGCAGGGATGTAGAAATGAACAAACTGACCCGGCGCGGTGGCTCACGCCTGTAATCCCAGCACTTTGGGAGGCCGAGGCAGGTGGATCACGAGATCAGGAGATTGAGACCATCCTGGCTAACACGGTGAAACCCCGTCTCTACTAAAAAATACAAAAAATTAGCCGGGCATGGTAGCGGGTGCCTGTAGTCCCAGCTACTCGGGGGCTGAGGCAGGAGAATGGCGTGAACCCGAGAGGCGGAGCTTGCAATGAGCCGAGATGGCGCCACTGCACTCCAGCCTGGGCGACAGAGCGAGACTCTGTCTCAAAAAAAAAAAAAAAACAAAAAACAAAAAACAAAAAACAAACTTGGCTAGTGCCCTCTAGAAGGTGATAATTTAAAAGGGGAGATAGGAAAGGAAGTCAGCAGTCAGCTCATATAGGGTGGGAATTGCATGAGAGATAAATGACCGACTTAAGAATGCCTTCTTTTCCTGGGGGACTCAGAGGAGGCTTCCAAAGAGAAATGTTTGAGCTGGGTCTTGGGTGTATGAAGAGTGAGGCAGGAGGACAGCAAAGAGGCCAATCTAGGAAGAGGCGAGATGTTCAAAGGGTGTTATGTTCAGCAGAGCGGGAATAATTCACTCGGCTGACACATTTCCCCTGAGCTAGGTACTTTTCCTGGTGCCTGGGTGTAGATGGAAGATTACTCCTTAATCCCTGGAAAGACTTCAGATGAGTTAAAGGAGACTTGGCCAGCAACAAGTACTTGAGGATCCTTGCTCACCTTTGCCTCTGATCCATTCTGAACTGCCAGGTGCCTTGCTGGTTCCTTCTGTGCTCATTTCCCTACCACACAACTGTCTGTGGAGTGAGATCTGGGCTTTGTGGCTGACCATTTTGTGAAGTATTTGGGGGATCTGGAATTTCATGTCTGTATTGGGTAAAAAACCATAGACTGGCAGCAATTAAAACAGAAGCTGTACAGAAACTGTGGTTAGTATCCCTGGATTAACTTGGGTAGTTTCATTGTCATTTCTAACCATCTTGTCAGTTGGATTAATTCTTCAGAGCCAGAATCCTATTCAAGCTGCCTGCAATTAGAGTGTACCTTATCATGGGGATTTCCAGGGGCCCATCTATATAACATGAATGGTCACACTCCAATGTCCAGGTAACCCGGAGTCCCCCTGGGCCGGCAGAGCCCCTGTCTAAGAGCTTTTGGGCCAGGAACGATGATGGTGCAGGGAGTATGAGGGAGGGTTGAGTGTTGCTTTCCAGCCTTAACTTGGTCATTTTAACTGGGGTTTCACTCAACAAGACAGAATTGCTTAATGGTAGCAACAGACAGGGTTCAGAGACTTGGTGAAGGTGGTGGAGGTGGGAGGCTGGGGAGCGGGTTGAGAGTGGGAAGCCTCCTCTAAGCAAGAAATGAACTTAAATCATGGGGAGATTTATTTAACAAAGAAGTCAGCCGCTTAAGGTCTTCTAGAGATTTCTGTTTCCTTTTTGTTTCAGAGAAAGAATATTCCAATGCCAGGCAGCCAATTCTTGTTGAATTGTGGTTAAATTAAATGTACAAGGAAGTTTGGTTTTCTGCATTCTTTGTTTTTCCAGCCCAATAATTGTTAGATGCTGGAAATGGCTAGTGGTTGGTTTCCTCTGAACCAAGTCCAGGCTCTGTGGAGAGGAGGGTAAGAATGGTCTCACGCACCTGCACCCCCGCCTCCCTTTTACGTAGGGGCTGTGGTTACCAGCCCAAAAAATGAGTGTTGGGATGGCGACCGGACATCAGGGGAGGTCCTAAATCCTGCTCAGCTTCAGTTTCTCCTCTCCCCATCATCTTTCCGCATTCACTTCCCACCCCCGCCTCCCTTGGGGCCTTCAGAACCCGGCTTGGCCTCTGCGCCGCTGGAGCGAGAGCCCCCACTAGCAGGGTGATAAAAGCCCCTGTGGGCCACCGCGGCGCGTGAGCGCCTGGGAAAAGCCGGGGCGGTGCTGGCATATGAGGTTGAGAAATGGAGGGGCGACTGTCAGGACCGCGGAGCCGATGCTCCCGGCTGGCACAGAAAGTCCTCCTGGCCATCCAACTCGCTGATCCTCAGAGCAAGGGTTTCCCAAAGAACTCCGTGCCATTTCCAGGAAGACGAGGGAAGAGTGAAGATTGTAGCGCCAGCACGCCCAGTCTCTAAACGCAGAGCATGGGTGCCGGGGGTGGGGTGGGGCGCTGAGGACAGAGACATTGGGGCGCAGAAGACAGTCGCTTGGGGACTTGGCCAGCGGCTTTCGGGCACGGGCTATGCAATGCTTTGGTCTTTCCAAACCTAGACAAACTGTCCTTTCTGTCCCGAGGTGGGGGACGGGGACGGATCCTAGATCGTTCAGCGTCTATCTCCCCGGCTGGGGGAGGAAAAGAACAGGAGAGAAGCCTCCCTTTCTCCGCTCTGCGCCCGCCGCCTGCCTCTGGTGCGCTCCCGCAGGAGCCCCAGCTAGCACCTCACGGCCTCGCTCCTCTCGCGCCGGGTCTCTTTTGCAGGGCGCTGGGAGAGAAGTTGTCATCCTTCGCAGCTACCACCTGAAATCTCGGGCTAAAGGGCACACGCCACGCACACGGGCATGAGGCTGTGAGGACACGTCCGTTCCAGCACACTCTACCCACAGCCCCCTTAACTCAGGCAGGGGTACCCGCTGTCGTTCATTCCTACTACAATCGCCCCAGAAAGCACAAGAGCGGAGAATCACGTCCCGGGACCTACACTCAGGCACTCGGATGGGCACACCACCATCAGTGCAGATGCACACAGGTGCCCAAGTGCGCTTCTCGCTCCCTCCATCTCTGTCTCTCTCACACACACACACACACACACACACACACACACACACACACACACACACCATTCCTCACCTTTGCTCTTCCGCTGCAATCCGCTAACTCCGGTCTCCGACACCCAGCGGCTGTCCCCGAGCCAGCTGGGCGCCGCGGCGCGCAGCAGCTTGGCTAGCGCCCGGCGCCGAACGTTTGGTGTTTCTGGCTCCTCGACCCTCTTGTGCCGGCTCCCACTAGCCCCTCGCCCGTAGAGAGCTCGCCTCGCCCGCAAACCCCCCGGCGCCAAGCCTCAGACTGGGGCTCTGGGCGCGGGTGGTCTTGCGAGCGCGCGCGCACGGGTGGCTGCGCCGCTTGGACTGGCCCAGCCAGCCCGGGCCCCTCGGCACATTTCCCCACGCCCCCCTCCCGCTACGTCACGGCGGCTTCGCTCCGCCCTCCCCCAACCCCTCCTCCTGGGTCCTGTAGAAGGACAAGTATGAGACCGACTGAAACGCCTGCAGGTGGCTGCGGGCAGAGCTTACAGACAGCCGGGGAGCGGGAAGAGAGGGGACCCGCATGCAGGGCGTGAAAGGTTAAGCGTTTTCGTTCTCTTCAAGACTCATGGCAAGGACAAGCAATATTTTCCCTCTGATTTCACAGAATCGATTCCCTTCCACCCAGCATATTCTAGGCAGCTGGAGTGGAGGCCGGGGTGACCCAGATTTACACCGGGACCTCTGTGATTTTCTTAGCCAAACAAGTTAGCAAAACTGTGTTTACCGTGGGCCAGCCCCGGGCGCAGGGCGCAGGGCGCAGGGTCAGGCTAAGGATAGGGAGAAAAAGCGCTCAGGGGACAGCGCTTCTCCATGCAGTTCCCAATGAGCGCAGGGCATGTAAACCCACACCTGGAGTCCAAGATTCACTCCTAGGAGCCATCAGAGGGTCAGTGGAGGTCGACTGGTCCCAGCTGTCCCTGCGTCCCACAGCTTGGAGGTGCAGCGGCCATACAGGTGGTCCCCTTGCTGTAGCCACGTCAGTCAGCACCTGCTGGTCTGACCCAGCACAGTCCCTCCTACATGCTGTGAGGGAGCAAAGGGGAACAGGCAAGAAGTGGGAGTTACATCACATGGAGTGGCAGCTATTTCTTTTTGACTGTGATGATTCAGCCTCTTTTCCAATAGTTTAATAAGTCATAATCAATCCTGCAGCCTCCCCTTCCTCACCCTCCTCCAAGTACATACGTACACACACGCACACACACACCATCCTCAGTACAGTTTTAGAGGATGTGAAAACAGAAAGCAAACCCCAAGTAGCTTTCTCTGTGAGCTAAGCTGCCTTGATTTGTCCATCCTATTATTTGATTTAGAATTCACCAGGGAAAAGTAAAAGTCCAGAAGCTGTGTGGCAGGTGCGGTGAGCCCTAGAAATAGATGAGTGACATGGGAAAGGAACCACCAGCTACGGCAGCAGCCAGCTGCTCTCTTCTATCTGGACCAAACCGTATCTTGGGGTACCCACTGTAAGATGGGGATCAGGGGTTTCCATCTCTCTCTGAGAGGCCGGGGAGCGGGAAGAGAGGGGACCCGCATGTGGGGGCGTGACAGGTTAAGCGTTTTTGCTTCATGATAGGGCTTAACTCTTGGCATCCTGGAGCTCAGGGCAAGATGGAAATTGAGCTGCAATTGCCTTAAGTTCCAGGAGTCAGTCCGGGATCCAGCATCTCTTTTAGACATGTGCATGCAATTGGAAGGGCTGGGGTGGGTAGCTTACAAGAAGAGGACTGTGTCTGCTTGCCATTAGTGAGAAGAGGGAGAGGCAGAGAGGTAATAATAATATCAGGAGGGCATCGTGGAATTGCACTCAGAGGAACTCGCCATCCTCTGGTCACACAGTTGCTGCAATGCCTGTTGCCACCTCCAGTTTAAAACCAGTAACCTGACTGGTTTCTAGGAAAAGAAGGAAGAGCCAGGAAGTGTCCACTCTGCCCTCAAATTCCTTCCTTTTGTACCATGTTATCTTTTAAAAGTTTTCAAACGGTTAATACCAAATTTATGTTTCATTAAAAAAATAATAACTGGAGGCAGCAGAGTCCGAGATGATGCTGCTGTTCTACCCTGGCTGCAGGGACGGGCTGATCGTGGAGGAGGGACAGCGCTGCCACCGCTTCGCCTGCAACACGTGGCCCTGTGTGCACAACGTCACCCACAAGGTAACAAATCGGAAGTACTCAAAGCTGAAAGAAGTGGATGATGGACTTGGGAGAGCAGCTGCCTGGGAGGATGTTGACTCTACTGCAGAGTCATGTCCTAAAGGAGAACCTTCTTGTGCTTACTGCATGTAGCTTCAGATCCGTTCTGCAGATGAGCCAAAGACCACCTTCTACCAGTGCTGCAGGGCTCAGTGTGGACACCACTGCAGGGATTAGGGCAAGGACAGCCCAGCTGCCTGAGCGTCTGCTTACCTCAGGGTAGATGGTCAGCTGGGGGTATGAATCGTGTGTCCTGAGGGTCTTTGCTGGTGTGGTGGAAAGCTAACCCTTTTGAGGTGAAGAGTCAGGGTGTCAGGAAATGTGGCCTATCTGCCAGTCACAGCGGATGAAATCATTGATGTCCAGGGAGTGTTTCTGTGTAGGGAGGACACCCGTAACTAAGTATGCTCTGTTTGAAGTTCCATCCCTCCCTCCCTCCCTCCCTCCCTCTTTCTTTCTTTCTTTCTTTCTTTCTTTCTTTCTTTCTTTCTTTCTTTCTTTCTTTCTTTCTTTCTTTCTTTCTTTCTTTTTCTCTCTCTTTCTCCTTCCTTCCTTCCTTTCTTTTCTTTCTTTTCTCTCTCTTTCTTTCCCCTTCCTTCCTTTTCTTTCTTTTCTCTTTCTTTCCCCTTCCTTCCTTCCTTCCTTCCTTCTTTCCTTCCTTCCTTCCTTCTTTTTTTTTTTTTTTTTTTGATGGAGTCTTGCTCTGCCACCCAGGCTGGAGTGCAGTGGCACGATCTCGGCTTACTGCAAGCTCTGCCTCCCAGGTTCACGCCATTCTCCTGCCTCAGCCTCCCGAGTAGCTGGGGCTACAGGCACCCGCCACCACACCTGGCTAATTTTTTGTAGTTTTAGTAGAGATAGGGTTTCACCGTGTTAGCCAGGATGGCCTCGATCTCCTGATCTCATGATTCGCCCGCCTCTGCCTCCCAAAGTGCTAGGATTACAGGCGTGAGCCACCATGCCAGACGTCTTTTTTTTTTTGAGATGGAGTTTTGCTCTTGTTGCCCAGGCTGGAGTGTAGAGGCGTGATCTCGGCTCACCGCAGCCTCCGCCTCCCGGGTTCAAGCGATTCTCCTGCCTCAGCTTCCCAAGTAGCTGGGATTACAGGTGCCCACCATCACGCCTGGTTAATTTTTTATATTTTTAGTAGAAACAGGGTTTTGCCATGCTGGCCAGGCTGGTCTCAAACTCCTGACCTCAGGTGATCCACCCGCCTCAGCCTCCCAAAGTGCTGGGATTACAGGTGTGAGCCACTGTGCCCAGCCCTGTTCTTTCATCTTTTACATTTATTGGCAGTTGACATTGCCTTACCCCAATCAACACTCTTAAATATTTGTACTGTTTGCACAACTTAGTACATTAAATGTTCCTAAATATTTAACTGTTAATTGTAAATTTGTTTAATTTATTACTTCCTTTATTCAAATTTTATTCTGAATATTTCATTAAAATGGAAAGTCTAAAAAAACAATAATAATGACTGGCTGTAATCCCAGCACTTTGGGAGGCCAAGGTGGGCACCATGCCTGGCTAATTTTTGTAGGAGTTTGAGACAGGCCTGGGCAGCATGGCAAAACCCAGTCTCTACAAAAACAAAACATTAAAAAATTAACTGGTCATGGTGGTGTGTGCCTGTAGTCCCAGCTGTTCAGGAGGCTGTGGTAGGAGAATGGCGTGAACCTGGGAGGCAGAGCTTGAACCCAGCGAGGTGGAGGCTGCAGCAAGTCGTGATCAGGCCACTCACTCCAACCTGGGTGACAGAGTGAAACCCTGTCTCAACAAAACAAAACAAAATGAAAAAACACTGTTTTCTTACCCATGCAAGAAATGAAACACTGGCTCTCAACATGCCCCCAACTCAAAGGCGACTTTGATGAAGCAATGCACTTTTTTTTTTTTTTTTTTTTTTTTTTTTGAGACGGAGTCTCACGCTGTTGCCCAGGCTGGAGTGCAGTGGCGCGATCTCGGCTCACTGCAAGCTCCGCCTCCTGGGTTCACGCCATTCTCCTGCCTCAGCCTCCTGAGTAGCTGGGACTACAGGTGCCCGCCACCGTGCCCGGCTAATTTTTTGTATTTTTAGTAGAGACGGGGTTTCACTGTGGTCTCGATCTCCTGACCTTGTGATCCGCCCACCTCGGCCTCCCAAAGTGCTGGGATTACAGGCTTGAGCCACCGCGCCCGGCCTTTATTTTTAATTTTAATATGAGTACTGCTAGCAAAAACAGATGGCTTCTGGAGGTTCAACCAAATAACCCTCACCCTTCTAGGCAACTTGGGTGAGTTGTTGGTGGCTCTCTGTATGCTCTTATTTATTTATTTATTTATTTAGAGACAGGTTCTCACTCTGTTGCCCGGTCTGGAGTGCAGTGGTGTGATCTCAGCTCACTGCGCCTCCACGTCCTAGGATCAAGCGATTCTCGTGCCTTAGTGTCCCGAGTAGCTGGGATTACAGGTGTGCGCCACCATGCCCTGCTAAGTTTTGTATTTTTAGCAGAGACTGGTTTTCACCATGTTGCCCAGGCTGGTCTCAAACTCCTGACCTCAAGTGATTCACCCACCTCGGGCTCCCAAAGTGCTGGGATTACAGGTGTGAGCCACCACGCCAGGCCTAATTTTTATATTTTTGAGACAGAGTCTCACTCTGTTGTCCAAGCTGGAGTGCAGTGGCGTGATGTCGGCTCACAGCAATCTCTGCCTCCCAAGCTCAAGTGATTCTGCTGCCTCAGCCTCCCGAGTAGCTGGGACTCCAGGCAGGTGCCACCATGCCTGGCTAATTTTTGTAATTTTAGTAAAGACGGGGTTTCACCATGTTGGCCAGGCTGGTCTTGAACTCCTGACTTCAGGTAATCACCCACCTCAGCCTCCTGAATAGGCTGAATAATCCCAAAGTGCTGGGATTACAGGTGTGAGCCACCACATGTAGCCCTGTATGCTCTTTAATGTGGATGACCAAATAAAGCAATATCCGCCTCCATGTACTTTCCTTGTCAAGCCTTCCCCTCCTTATCAGATAGGGCAGGCCCAGCCTGGAGAAAGCACTGATGCACCCACGTTAGGCGCACCTGTCTTACTGCAGCTGACTGAGTGGACTCCGAACAACATTGACCTTGACAGCAGAAATGTGTCATCTCGGATGATTGTTGATTTTTCCCAGAAAATGTATGCCTCTCTCTTCTCTCCCCACCTCTGAAGGCCTCCAAGGAGCTGTTTGGGCTGCCACCTGCACTCAGGGGCCAACCTCAAGTTCCTATTCTGCCTTTGGCTCCCCCACGCTTTTTTGACTTTGCCCTCCATCTGCTGAATGAAGTCTGAGCTGTAATCCACATTGGGCTGCCTCTTCTTCCTCTGCAGCTTGGTTAGTAACTAAGTAACAAAACCTTGAGCCAGAAAAACAGAGGGGTTGGAGAGGAGATAACCTTCCAACTGGCTTGTTTGATATCTTTAAAGCAATTAAATAGCACCCTTCCCTCTGTCAGCAGTTATCAGAGAGACAATAGGTGGCAGGAAATTAAGAAAAGGAGGAGGACAAAGGGCCAGGCCAGTGTCCAGCCCTTTCCATGGGGAGGGGCTGCTCGGTTCACTCTTGCCAAGAGAAGTTCATAGTCTAGGAGCTCCACAGGGAAGACACAATTCCCAAACAGGTCATTATGTCTCTGAGTGGCTTAATAAATTAAATGGGGGAAATTGTTACTCTGCAATCAATTTAGTGAAAGTAAGTATTGCAATTAAGCCTGGAGGAAAGCAACAGAGCCCTGAGGGGAGGATTGGAAGTGTTTGGGAGTGTTAGATACCAATCTGAGTATCTAGTGTGGTTTTTATCATCTTTATGGGAATGTCAGAGGTTTACCATTTCTATTGATGAGAAAAGGGCAATGCTCCTGCCGTGGAGAACATCAGATATCCTGTGGTTTGAGGGGGTGGGGAGAAGATACTCCGCATGGTGATCATAGTACCTTGACTTCCTGGGACACTCTTGTTTTTAGCTGTTCTTTCCCTTGTCCCCCACAAACCATCCGCATTTTATGAAAATGGAAATGTCAGCACGTAAAAGCCTTTCTGATACCATGGGTCCTGATGTTTAGTTTGGAAAATAGAGAATATAGTCACCATATCGCTGTTTGAAAATTTAAGGGCTGGGCACAGTGACTCATGCCTGTAATCCCAGCATTTTGGGAGGCTGCAGAAGGAGGATCACTTGAGTCCAGGAGTTTGAGACCATCCTGGGCAATATAGTGAGACCTCATCTCTCCAAAAAAAAAAAAAAAAAAAATTAGCCAAGCATGGTGGTGCACACCTGTAGTTCCAGCTACTTGAGGGGCTGACATGGGGGGATCTCCTGAGCTCAAGAGGTGGAGGCTGCAGTGAGCCAAGATCATGCCACTACACTCCCGCCTGGGTGACAGAGCAAGACCCTGTTTCAAAAAAAAAAAAAAAAAAAAAGGGAGGTGGGGGGGTTATTTGGCATAGTTGATTTAATAGTCTCTTCAAATACACAAAATTCAAATGAGGATCTTTCTTCCTCTCTCTCCCTAGCCCTCAACAGCTCTGAGTCTGGCATGGCGTGTCACCATTTTTCTCTATTAGCAACCTCGACCCTCAGGGAATACATTGGCCAGTAGGCATTAGAAGCTCTTTGGAAACCACCGCCAAACAAGTCTAGAATCAGGAATGGTGGTTAGAAGACGCTGTGCTCTAGATAGGATTCCTTTTTTTCTTCTCTCCCCCTTTTTGGCAGAAATGCATATAGACATAACATCCTGGAGCCAGAAGGGTCCTTAGACATTCTCAGGTTTACAGCCTACATCCCATCATTATCGAAGTAAAGATACCAGGCTCAGAGAGGACAGGTGACTTGCCCAAGGCCACCAGCAAGGGAGTGGCAAAGTCAAGAGTCAAATGAATCGCGGACTCATGCCTCCTTCCACAGGGACCCCACCCACACGGGGTGTGAAAGCTGGAGGAGAGGAGTCCCCAGCTCCCCCACTGTCTGTCCCAGCACTTCTCTGGCACCAGAACATTTTTCCTGATAACCACGTCCCTGCTGCTCTTACCTGGCTCAGCTCCTCTTTTTCAGTGCCGTGGTGACAGAGTTAGAAAACTTGAGGCTGTCTCCTGTTGTGACTTTTCCCAGAGTGTGCTTCCCGGACCATTAATTCTCAGAGCTAGATGCTGTGTAGAAAAATCAGCTGAGCGTGGTGACTCACACCTGTAATCCCAGTACTTTGAGAGGCCAAGGCAGGTGGATCCCTTGAGCCCAGGAGTTCGAGACTAGCTTGACCAACATGGTGAGACCCCTGTCTCTACTAAAAATACAAAAAATAGCCGGGCATGGTGGTGTGCACCTGTAATTCCAGCTACTTGGGTGGCTGAGGCACGAGAATCACTTGAACCTGGGAGGCGGAGGTTGCAGTGTGCCGAGATTGCACCACCACACTCCAGCCTGGGCAACAGAGTGAGACTCTGTCTCTCGAGGAAAAAAAGAAAACAAAAAAGAGCACAGGCAACTCTGGGAAATGGTGCACAACTGCACATTCACCCCATGTCCTGAAGATTCACATTCATAAATATATATATATATATTTTGAGATAGGGTCTCACTGTGTCTCTCAGGCAGCAGTGCAGTGAGAGCTGAAGCCCAGGCTTGAGCCGTTCTCCCATCTCAGCCTCCCAAGTCACTGAGACTACGCCCAGCTAATGTTTGTATTTTTTATAGAGATAGGGTTTTGCCATGTTGCCCAGGTTGGTCTTGAATTCCTGAGCTCAAGTGATCCGCTGGCCTCAGCCTCCCAAAGTACTGGGATTACAGGTGTGAGCCACCACGCCCGGCCTCACAGGCTTATTATATCCATTATGTGCGGGGCGCACTGAGTGTTTCACACATCTTTCATCTCATTTAATTCTCTCAACCTTTGTGGCACATGACTTTACCAGTAGTAACATTGGTATTTTGAGAAATCTTGCAGTAAAGACACCTGTTGATCTTGAAGCCAGTGCTTCCCAACTTATTTAGCCATGGATTCCCTGTGAGTAATTTCCCCTGTATTTCCCTGAGTAATTTTCAACACCTATTCTGTGCTTACTGTATGCCAAGCACTGTGCTAGATGCTTTCTGTTAACTCATTTAATCCTCACTGTAATCCTATGAAGCACTGTCAGCATTATGAATCCCCCCTTTTGTGAATGAAGTAAGCAAGGCACAGAGAGGTTAAGTACTCTGCCCAAGGTCACACAGATAGCAGTGACAATTTAACTCCCAAATCCTGAACATAATTATGCAGAGCAACAATCCATTGGCAAATGGGACTCCCACCTTCCTTAATCGTTCTTAGAGGCTGATTACAATACAAGAGAGACAATCCCTTCCCCTGATCGATAGCCGCAATTGTTTGTTGTTGTTCTTTGAGACAGTCTCGTTCTGTTGCCTAAGCTGAAGTTCAGTGGATTGATCACCGCTCACTGCAGCCTTGACCTCCTGTGCTCAAGTGATCCTCTCACCTCAGCCTGCCGAGTAGCTAGGACTATGGGCATGCACCAGCACGCCTGGCGAATTTTTTAATTAGTATTTTTTTTTTTTTACAGACAGGGTCTCACTATGTTGCCCAGGATGGTCTTGAACTCATGGGCTCGCATGATCCCCCTGACTCCCGCCTCGAACCTCCAAAGTGCTGGGATTACAGGTGTGAGCCACCACGCCCGGCCCACAATTGTTTTAAGCCCTTCTCCAGGCAGTTACTCTCCCATCCTCAGAATGTCTCTGTGGATGAGTTCTGGATTGTTTCCAAGTTCTCTGAGGCTCTGACAATCATCCAGGCCTCCTAAAAGAATCTTTTTCTTCTCCCTTCCAGAGTGACCCAAGTGACAAGAAGTGCCTGGTGCCCTCCTGCTGTGTGACTCCCTCCGCCCCCACCCCCCGCCAAATGCTGAATTGCCTTATTAGCTGAATCAGAAGGGCAGCCTCTTCCCCAGAAGAGGAGCTGCTGCTGGGGGGAAGATCTGGGGGGAGATTTATAGACTCACAGCAGCAGAACTCCCCTCTGAGAGCACCTGTCAGGGCTTCAAGACAATTTTTAAAACTCCCCAGGAAAATTACCTGGGGAGTTTTAAAACTAAGGGTGCCCCGGCTCCGTCCTTAGCAATTCTCATTTAATTTTTGGCATGGGGCCCAGGTAATGTTTTCAAGCTCCCCAGTTGACTTTCATGTGAGCTAGAGCTGAGAACCACTGAGAGTTAAACTGTCTCGTTTCAGATGTGGAGGAACTTTAGGTCAGGAAGCAGGAAAGACTGTCTCGGGTCAGGCCACAGGCAACTCAGGAGCTCTCCTCCCCCAGGGAGGAGACTGTGGGCTCACGCTGCACTGGTCACCCTGGGAACCCTGCTATCTGGGCAGAGGGCGCTCTGAGCAGGGTTTGTGCGCCGTGGGGCCTGGGAGTCTCTGTTCCATGAGCAGATGGAACCAGAGTTTTCTCTCTCATAAGGAAAATCCCCTTCAATTACCTCTCCTCTCCTAGTGCGATAGCAGGGTAGACACCTCACCTTACTTCCCTTTGGCAAGATGCACTGGTTCCTGTAGAATGCGTGTTTCACAGCTTGTGAAGGGGCAGCAACTTCACAAATGGGCCAGAACCAGTAATTAGGGTCCTCGTTGTAATGACAGCAACGAAGGTCAGAATCTGATTTAATCATGGCCAAAGTTGACCACACTGGCCTTTTCCCTACTGGGGTCTGTGTTCCCATGTGTTCAGCAACCGGGTACCTGGGTGAGGCTCACACACTGTCCTGTCTCCACGGATAGCTCCTCCTTGCCCTGGAAATTCTCGTTGTCCTATTCTCCTTGTGCTAGCGGCTCAAACGGTAGCTCCTCCCTAACAGGACACAGAATATTTAACATTTAATAGGGCTTTGGGGAGGTGCAGACCCAGAAGAGAGGATTTCCAAGTGGAGATGTTGGCACAGCGTTGACAGGAGGTGGGGGTGGGTGGGTCTTCATGCTGAGCGGCGTCCCATCTCTTATCACAGAGCCTGTTTCTCTCTCTCTCTCTCTCTCTGAGCCAGGAATTTCTGCTGCTGAAGGGCCTCTGCCCCTCCGAAGAAGCAAACACCAGGAGTGAATCCAGCCACTGCAGCTGATATAGTTCAATTACGTTTCCAAAGAGGTTGCAGTTCCTTAGCTGGCCCCGTGGTGGGGTGAGCGCATAGAACTCACCTGCTGGGCGGCCTCTGCGAGCTTGGGCACCGGGCCTTGCAGGATGGGGCCCAAATGTCCACCCCAAGGCCTTTCTTTTCTCTTTTCTCACTCCCCCCCCGCCATCCTCCTGCCAATCTGGGGATGCGATGCTGCCCTGTTAGAATCAGGATGATGGCAGTGCCTTGGAACCCAGATTCTGGCGTTTTCTGTCTCCCCTTTTCATGGTGGCTTTCCTCACTCTGGCCTCACTGACAAAGATAATCTCCTCTATCCGAGATCACAGTGTCCTTCTTGGGAAGAGGCAGGCATGAGATTGCTAGAGGCCCAGGTGAGAAGTTATTGAGGGCAGATGTCAGTTCTGCAAAGGGAGTGGATTCTGCAAAGACAAGTGGATTTGGAAAAGGGTCTTGAAAAGCTGTCTGGGGGTGGCGGGGTGGCACTTAGTGCCTGTTTGGAGACTGCAGGCTAAAGCCGCAACTGATGCTTTTGCTGAGTGCTACAAACGTTTCTGTAAGGCTGAAAGGGTGAGTTTTCCTTCTTTGACACAGGAGGTGACTCCACAGAGCCCACGGGCATTGGAATGGGTTCCAGTCGCAGGGCCAGGAGGGACTTTGTTCAGCCAGGTGAGGCCCTCGTGATGGGACCTGGCCACTTTCCAAAAGTAAGACTTCCCTGCTGGCTGCTTCTTGCTCCCTTGTAAGGGAACCAGCCTGTTGGCTTTGCTTGCTGGTTGGGCTGCCAGTCCCCAAGCTTCATGGTACCCGCCTGCCTGAGGCCCCAGAGCAGATGGCTGGCCTGGTGAGGCGGAGTGGGAGCCCCGCCCCCGCCCCCGCCCCCGCCCCGGAGTCATTCATGTGTCTCCTCTGCCCTCACAGCCAACAAACGGCTGCTCCTCCTCCCCCTCCCCGGCTCTCTCCTACCTCACTCTCCAGCAGCCAGATCTGACAGATTGTCCCTGTGTCTGCCGCTAAAACCTAATTTCTCCATACCACTTCAGACACTCAGTCTTTCTCCCTGGCAAGCCCCTTTTACTTGGGGTTGCAAAGCATGACAATTCTAGGCTTTGTTTCCAGCCTGTTGGAAACACTGGACTCTTTTGAATCATCAGATTCAAGACTTAGGAGGTGCCCTCACTCCCGTTAGAGACGGGTAAGGACGTTGTCGGATCCTAACATGACCTGACAGAGCAGGTGTCTGGGAAGATGAGGCTTGGCCTCACAGTGTGATCCTACAGAAGCACTCACTTTAGTGCTCCTTCAATAATAAGTCCGTTTAAACAGAACTTAAACAATTTTTTTTTTTTTTTTTTGAGACGAAGTCTCGCTCTGTCGCCCAGGCTGGAGTGCAGTGGCGCGATCTGGCCTCACTGCAAGCTCCGCCTCCCGGGTTCAAGCAGTTCTCCTGCCTCAGCCTCCCGAGTAGCTGGAATTACACGCACCCACCACCACGCCCGGCTAATTTTTGTATTTTTAGAGTAGAGATGGAGTTTCACCATGCTGACCAGGCTGGTCTTGAACTTCCAACCTTAAGTGATCTCCCCACCTCGGCCTCCCAAAGTGCTGGGATTACAGGCATGAGCTACCGCGCCCAGCCAGAACTTAAACAATTTTTAACATAACTTTTCCATGTATACATAGCATATAAAAATTTTAAACAACTTACCAGAATATGACTGGTTCTAAAAATCCTATCTCCCATCCCCGCAAAATGAAGACTTGACACCAGTGAGTCTATTCTAAACATTCTGATTTCAGCTCCAAAGTGAATTTTTAAGGACAAGTTCCAGAAATGAATTGGCAGTGGTGATATTAAATGCATATGTGCTTTTCCAAGACAAGAACTTTTTAGTGCTGTTGGACTATTTAGGAATGCCAAGTACTCACTTTGATGTATAGTTTTGATGTTATTGGCAAAAATAAACAAATCAAAAGCACAAAATGGGCAACTGACAATGTTATGTCTCTGAAGAGCACGTCTGTATATAATCCTCCTACACAGGTATACACACTTTCATCCATCTATTCTAAACATGAAGAATGTACAAGAGAAAAGGGGAGAAAAATTGGTTTCTAAGTCCTGCAGTCCAACTTTTTTTTTTTTTCTGAGATAGAGTCTTACTCTGTTGCCTAGGCTGGAGTACAGTGGCACAATCTTAAGTCACTGCAACCTCTGCCTTCTGGGGTTCAAGTGATTCTCCTGCCTCAGCCTCCTCAGTAGCTAGGACTACAGGCATGTACCACCACCCCAGCTAATTTTTTGTATTTTTAGTAGAGACAAGAGTTTCACCACATTGGCCAGGCTAGTCTCGAACTCCTGACCTCAAGCAGTCTGCCCGCCTCGGCCTCCCAAAGTGCTGGGATTACAGGTGTGAGCCACTGCGCCTGGCCTATGCAGTCCAACTTCTGACTGTGTCCTCTCAGGGCAAGGGAACTCAGAAGCCTACCCCAGGCCTGAAATCCTTTGCAAGTGTTCAGAAATCATGCAGGATAGTAGTTGCTTTTGATGTCCTCCTACCCTTCACAGGCCTTTCAGAAATCCACTATTTTTTTCATGGCGTCTTATATTCTATTTAGGAGAGATGCTATAAAGGGTTGTCGTGTCTGAAACTGGTTTTGTCCCTGTTTTCGGTATCTTGTCACAAAACTGGCAGTTCATCATAAAGCAATTAATGCCGCATGACTTAATGAACATTTAATGCATTTTTTTTTTTTTTTTTTTTTAGATGCAGTCTTACTCTGTCACCCAGGCTGGAGTGCAGTGGTGCAATCTTGGCTCACTGCAACCTCCGCCTCCCAGGTTCAAGTGATACTCCTGCTTCAGCCTCCTGAGTAGCTGGGATTACAGACATGTGATACCACACCTGGCTAATTTTTATATTTTTGGAAGAGTCAGGGTTTCACCATATTGGTCAGGTTGGTCTCGAACTTCTGACCTCAGGTGATCCTCCTGCCTCGGCCTCCCAAAGTGCTGGAATTTAGGGGTGAGCCACCGTGCCCAGTCTGATGCATTTATTTGGTTGGGTGGGAGGGAGAGTAGCTCTGTACCCCTGAGTAGATAGACGCTGCCTAGTGAGCTCAAATAACTCATCTTGGTTAATTTCTTCTAAAATTATATAACTCTATAATTTGAGGTCCAGATAGTAAAATATATGCGGATAATATATGCTCATCTTTAGTGCAAACCAGTAGAAGGATTTGACCAGTAAAATCTTTTTATTTTAAATTTTATTTTATTTTAGCAAGCCAAATGGTAGGATTAGACTTCTAAAGAAAAACAGCAGACTACGTCTGGGCACGGTGCCTCACGCCTGTAATCCCAGCACTTTGGGAGGCCGAGGCAGGCAGATCACAAGGTCAGGAGATGGAGACCATCCTGGCCAACATGGTAAAACCCCAACTCTACTAAAAGTACAAAAAAATTAGCTGGGGATGGTTGTGCACGCCTGTAGTCCCAGCTACTTGGGAGACCGAAGCGGGAGAATCGCTTGAACTGGGAGACGGAGGTAGCACTGAGCCAAGATGGCCCCACTGCACTCCAGCCTGGCGACAGAGTGAGACTCTGTCTCAATAACAAACAAACAGACAAAAACCCAGCAGACTCCTGGTCCCTCCTTCTCCACTTCTGATACATTCCCTAAGGACAAAAACTTTCACTTCTTTGTTTTGTTTCTTCTGTTACTGAATTTACCTCTATGTTTTCTAAATGGCACAGTTACACTTCTATTTATTGATTTTTCTGTTTCGGACTCTATTGGCTTCCTGTGAAAGAGCCCCAACTCACCACCTATATGATGAACTTCCCTATTCCCTTTCCTCCCAATATAGTTACTGTGTTAGTTCATTCTCACGTTGCTATGAAGAAATCCCGGAGACTGGGAAATTTTTCAAGAAAATAGGTTTAATTAACTCAGTTCTGCATGGCTGGGGAGGCCTCAGGAAACTTACAATCATGGCAGAAGGCACCTCTTTACAGGGTGACAGGAGGATGAGTGTCAGCAGGGGAAATGCCAGACACATATAAAACCATAAGATCTCTTGAGAACTCACTCTCATGAGAATAGCATAGGGGAAACTGCCCCCATGGTTCAGTTATGGGGGTTATAAATCAAGATGAGATTTTGGGTGGGGGCACAGCCAAACCATATCAGTTACCATGGTTTTTGTCAAGTCAGTAGTCAATGTTTTCATTACTACAACAATGTAAATATTATTTACAGCTGAACCAAGCACTATGATTTGCTGGCTTCTTTTTTTCTTGTAGAGTCTTTTGTTTTCCCTGAAGTTAATGATTACCTCTTTGTAATCAGAGTCTCATTCTGTCACCAGGCTGGAGTGCAGTGGTGTGATCTCGGTTCACTGCAACCTCTGTTTCCTGAGTTCAAGTGATTCTCCTGCCTTAGCTTCCCGAGTAGCTGGGATTACAGGCGTGCACCACCACGCCCAGCTAATTTTTGTATTTTCAGTAGAGACAGGGTTTCACCATGTTGGTCAGGCTGGTCTGTAACTCCTGACCTCAAATGATCTGCCCGCCTCGGCCTCCCAAAATACTGTGATTACAGGCGTGAGCCACCATAGCCTGTCCCCATATTTTTTTTTACTTGCTTTTTTATGTACCTATTAATGATTCATTCCTATATTCTGCAGAGTCAAAAATCTTCTCTAACTTTATTCAACACATTGATTTCGTTTATGGCTTGGAGCCATTCTTCCTGGAGAGTGTTGTCCTTCTGCTCAATCTAGACCAATTGTTCTTGAAGTCTGCTGCACAGCTCTCATCTCAGGACTTCTCTTCACCCTTACCCTGAGGATTTCTTTCTTGCTTCCCAGTGTTCCTCTTCTGTTTGCTCTCTCTTGCTCTGTCTGGCTTACTCCTTTGTTTTGGTGGAGCATCACCTCCAGGAGTTTCTTGAGAAAGGGTATGTGGTAGCCAGCCTCCAAGATGAGCCCTAATAAACCCCATCATCTGGTATTCACAGCCTGCACGGCCCCTCTCACATTGTACCAGGATTGATTTGTATGACCAATGAATATGATGGATGATGGTACATCACTTCAGAGATTGGGATGTGAAAAGCATTGTGCCTTTTATCTTGGAGGCTCTCACCTGTCTCCACCTCTCCTCCTCTCTCCTCCCTCCCCTGTCTTCCCTTCCTCTCACCTACCCTCTCCTGTCTTCCCCACTCTCCTTTTGAGGAAAGGTCGTGAGCCCTGTCTTGAGCAGTCCTATGGGATGGGAAGGTAGAGCCTCCAGCCAACAACCACAGGAATGAGCTTAGAGGTCGATTCTTCAGCCTCAGTCAAGCCTCAGATGACTGCAGCTTTGGCTGATTCCTTAATTGCTCCCTGATAGGGTTGGGCTGTGTCCCCATCCAAATCTCATCTTGCATTGTAGCTCCCATAATTTCCACATGTGGGAGGGATCCGGTGGGTTTTCCCCATACTGTTATCATGGTAGTGAATAAGTCTCACGAGATCTGACGGTTTTTTTTGTTTGTTGGTTTTTTGTTTTTGAGATGGAGTCTCGCTCTGTTGCCCAGCTGCAGTGCAGTGGCGCGAGCTCGGCTCAGTGCAAGCTCCGCCTCCTGGGTTCACGCCATTCTCCGGCCTCAGCCTCCCTAGTAGCTGGGACTACAGGTGCCGGCAACCACGACCGGCTAATTTTTTGTAGTTTTAGTAGAGACGGGGTTTCACCGTGTCAGCCAGGATGGTCTTGATTTCCTGACCTCGTGATCCGCCCGCCTTGGCCTCCCAAAGTGCTGGGAGATTGTACGTGTGAGCCACCGCGCCCGGCCCCAGATCTGAGTGTTTCATAAGGGGTTTCCCCTTTCACTTGGTTCTCGTTCACTCTTGCCTGCTGTCACGTAAGACCTGCCTTTCACCTTTGGCCGTGATTGTGAGGCTTCCCCAGCCACATGGAACTGTGAGTCCATTAAACCTCTTTTTCTTTATAAGTCACCTAGTCTCAAGTATATCTTTATCAGCAGTGTGAAAACAGACTAATACACTCCCTCATGACAAACCCTTAGCCCAAACCACCCAGCGAAGCCACTGCCCCCTAAGCCACTCTCAAATTTCTTTCTCATAGAAAATAGGAGATAGTGAATGTCCACTTTTTAAACCACCAAAATCTGATGTGACTTGTTACACAGAAATAGATATGACAAAGGTAATTTTTTTGACACTGTGCTTATGTTAAAATGTCTTTATTGTCCCCACACTTCTGACTGATGGTTTAACTGTATATAGAATTCTGTTCAATCATTGGAAATCCTCTTCCCTCAGAGTTTTAAATATATTTATCCATTGTATCCTGGTTTACAGCGTTGATGTGGGTATGTCCAATGTCTTTTCCCAAAAACTTTTAAAAGCTTCTCTTCATTACAGGTGTTGTGAAATTTCATCAGGCTATATGCTTTGGTGTGAATAGCTTTTTTCTTGTATCATTTCTGTGGTTTGCATTCAGTGAGCCCCGTTAATCTGGAAACGTATGTCTCTTATTTTTAAAAGATGTTGTCACATTAATGTTTTTAATTATTCCACTTCTGTTGTCATTGGTCTCTCTTCCTGGCATTTCTATTACTCAGACCAGTTCCCCGATTCCCTTGGCTTTTCTCTATGTTTCATCTCTTTGTCATTTTTGACTTTCTGGGTGATATTTCATTTCTAACCATTCTATTGAATTTTTTATTTCAACAATTGTATTTCTTTTTTTCTTTTTTTGAGATGGAGTCTCGCTCTGTCACTCAGGCTGGAGTGCAGTGGCATGATCTTGGTTCACTGTAACCTCTGCCTCCCAGGTCCAAGTGATTCTCCTGCCTCAGCCTCCCGAGTAGCTGGGATTACAGGCACACACCACCATGCCTGGCTAATTTTTGTATGTTTAGTAGAGACGGGGTTTCACCATGTTGGCCAGGTTGGTCTTGAACTCCTGACCTTAAGTGATTCTGAAGGGTTTGAGAGGGAAGAACCTGGAAACCTAATGGCTTATTAGATTTAGGGAACAAGAGGGTGGGGGTACAGTAGGGAGATGGGGATTCCTGGATTTCTGGCTTTGGTGACTGGATGGGAGTGGTACTGTTCACCAAGAGGAATAAAGGGGAGGAGCACACACCTCATGGGCAGAGAGGGTGAATTCTGTTTGGGTACTGCTGAGATTATTATGCCCATAGGATGCCCATAGGATGGCTAGAAAATAGTTTGATCTATCAGTTGAGATAGCTTGGGAGAAAAAAACTGAGCTAGACATTTAATAGACATTTAAGTTTGGGACATTAAGTTTGTTGCTGCTGTTGTTTTGAAACAGGATCTTCCCTAGGCTAGAGTGCAGTGGTGTGATCACAGCTCACTCAAGCCTCAACCTTCCCAGGCTCAGGTGATCCTCCCACTTCAGCCTCCCGAGCAGCTGGGACTACAGGTGTGCACCATCACGTCTGGCCAGTTTTTGTATTTTTTGTAGAGCTAGGGTTTTGCTATGTTGCCCAGGCTGGTCTCGAACTCCTGGGCTTGAGCAATCCTTCCACCTCAGCCTCCCAAAGTGTTGGGATTATAAGCATGAGCCACTGCACCTGGCCAAGTCTGGGAGTTATAATCTATGGGTGATAGGTGGAAGTGAGAGAGTAAAGGAGATCACCCAGAAAGAATGTAAGGGTGAGAAGAAGAGAGGATGGGGAATGCCGACTTTTAAAAGATGTCAGGAGGCCTAGGCGGGTGGATCATGAGGTCAGGAGTTCGAGACCAGCCTGGCCAACATGGCGAAACCCTGTCTCTACTAAAAATACAAAAATTAGTACCACGTGGTGGCGGGCGCCTGTAATCCCAACTACTCAGGAGGCTGAGGCAGGAGAATCGCTTGAACCAAGGAGGCAGAAGTTGCAGTGAGCTGAGATCATGCCACTGCACTCCAACCTCGACGACAGAGCAAGACTCCGTCTCAGGGAAAAAAAATGTCTCTCTCACACACACACATAGAGAGAGAGAGAGAGAGACAGAGAGAGAAAGAGAAAGTAGCAGGAAGGAAAGCCTGCCTGGCAAGAGGAGAGAGGGTCTCACAGGTAGGGTCATTAAGGAAGTAAGGTTATAGAAGAGGAGAACTGAAAAGTAAATGTTAGATTGAACATCCAGGAAGTCATTGGGGCCTGGCAAAGTGGCGTGGGCAGAAGGCGGATGGCAGCATGTTGAGGAGGAAAGCGGCTTGGATGAGAGGTGGTAGAGATGGCAAGTGGAGGCAGTTCTTTCCAGGAGCTTAGCTGAGAAAAGGAGGGAAACAGCAATGGTTAGTTAGACGAAAGCATATGGTTGAAAGTGGTTTCTAAAAGGTGGTAAATGTTACATACACACACACACACACACGCACACACACACAATGACAGAGAGAGAGACAGAGAGAGCGCAAGTGGGGCTTCCCTTGCATTGTGTTTGGAGACGCTCATACAATAGGGAGTGACCGCAGGCATTGGCAGGAGGTGGGTATGGCGGTGGATGTGGGTGTGTACAGGGTGCATATGGAAGGAGCAGGAAGGATCTGAGAGCTCTTTCTGTCTCAGGACCATCCATACAACAAATTCTTTACTGGGCATTTACTCAGTTCCAGACCCTGTATTTCTTGCTGGGAATAGGGAGATGAAAAATGCAACCCCAGCCTTGGGAAAACACACTGCTCCGTAAGGAAGTTAGACATAGGTATACCGAAAAATGTTGGGGGACTCCTGCTCCAGCCTGGGAGTGGGTGTCAGGAGATGACTCTAGGGCTCACCCTGGAGCCAGATCTGAAAGGATGAGAAATAATTTTTCAGGTGGACAAAGCAAGAAGGGTGTACTTGGCTGTGCAGTTTAACCACGAATCTCTCTGAGACACCGTTGCATGCCTATTGGGCATATTGGGCATGCAAGGATGGTGGCAAGGGAGTCAGCCACCATCATTTGCATTGGGCAGAGACTCAAAAGCAAGCAGAGCAGTGGGAAAGCTTCATAGTGGAACATGGGGAAGGCCCTCGTTTTGCCCTGAATGGAGACGGTTGTAATGGGGAAGCTGGAGGCAGGCCAACCTTGAATCCCACACTGGATTCAAGGCCAGTAAGACGCCGCTCCCACTGAGCAATATACAATATCCAGTGGAGGAGACAAGCAAATGGGTTTGATGTCATATGCTAAATCTGGGGACATAGAAGGTAGCTTCTTGTGGAAGGAAACAGAACACGGGAGAGGGAAGGACAGGGCAAGGGCCTTAGGTGCTGTTGTGGGTTGCATTGCATCCCACAAAAAGATATTTTGAAGTTCCAACTGCTAGTTCCTGTGAATGTGATCTTATCTGAAAATAGGGGTTTAGGCCGGGCATGGTGGCTCATGCCTGTAATCCCAGCACTTTGGGAGGCTGAGGCGGTTGGATTGCTTGAAGTCAGGAGTTCAAGACCAGCTTAACATGGTGAAACCCCATCTCTACTAAAAAATTTAAAAAAATTAGCCAGGTGTGGTGGCGGATGACTGTAATTGCAGCTATTTGGGAGACTGAGGCAGAAGAATTGTTTGAACCTGGGAGGCAGATGTTGCAGTGAGCCGGGATCTCACCCACTGCACTCCAGCCTGGGTGACAGAACAAGACTGTCTCAAAAAAAAAAAAAAAAAAAAGAAGAAGAAGAAGAAAGAAAATAGGGATTTTGCAGATGTAATCAAGTGTGGAAATAAATGAAGAGTACCTAAATGAGAACAAGCAAAGGCTATTTGTTCAGAGCTTACTATAGCAAGGGAGTCAACCACCATCATTTGCATTAGGCAGAGACTCAAAAGCAGGCAGAGGAGTGGGAAAGCTTCATAATGGAACATGGGGAAGGCCCTCGTTTTGCCCTGAATGGAGACAGTGGTAATGGGGAAGCTGAAGGCAGGACGACCAGGAGCAGGCTGACTGCGTTCTATATGGTTGGTTAGGGGAGTATGTCTGGCTTTCTCTGATTGGTCCTAAGTTGGAAATGGGGGCAATACTTAAGGAAGCTGTCAGTTGCAAATCAAATCGAAACAAAACAACGATTATTGTTTAGCTACCTGGACTGGTTGCTACAGGAAGTAGTTTTACATCCTGGACTGTTTGCTACAGATAATGGGTTGGCTTCCTGGACGGGCTGTAGGTTATGGGGTCAGAATTTGATTTTTATATATGATCTGGCCATTGTCTCTGCATATTCAGTCTCTCATGAGTTAAATGAGGTTATTAGGGTAGATCCTAATCCAGTATAACTGGTATGGTATCTGTATAAGAAAAGAAAACAGAGACACAGGAACAGACACACAGGGAGACAGCCATGGCTGACAGAGGCAGATATTGGAATGATGCTGCTACAAGCCGAGGAATGCCAAGGACTGCTGCAACATTGGAGGCAACAAGAGTCAGGCCCAGAGCCTTTAGAGGGAGTGAGACCTGCTGACACCTTAATTTCGGACTTTTGGCCTCCAGAACTATGGGAGTATAAATTTCTGTTCCTTTTTTTTTTGTTTGAGACTGGCTACTCTAGTTCCTTTGCCTTTCCATATGCATCTTGAGAATCAGCTTATTTACTTACTAATTTCTTCTATCTTCTCTGGGGAGCAATAGAAGAGGAGCTAAGGGCTTGGAGAGTTAGGAGAGTTCTCCCAAACTTGAGGGAAATGAGGAAGCAGTGAACACCTGAGATTACTGCCTAATATCTGGAGCCCAGAACTGGTTGGAGAGTGTGAACTTGGGGGCCATCACCGGTATACAAGGTTATAAGATTTTCTCTAGCAATGCTGAACAGCATGGGGCTTGGGTTGGGAATGGAGACGTCGGCTGGTTATATTACCAGCAAAACATAGACCTGCCAAAGGTCTTGCCCAACTCAGTTACGTACAGAAGAGAGGCCAAACATCTTTATGTGATATGTAAGGTCTGTCACAGTCTGTTCCTATCCCACTTCTCCACCCTTTCAACAGACAGGCCCAAACACTTCTGAACTTTAGTTGTAGACAGGGTTTGCGTTCTTACCTATAGAGCTCCCGAGCTTCGTGCAAACCAAAGAACATGGCAGAGTATTTATGCCCACATCCCAGAGCATTCTATGAAAGTTAGCAAGCCCATCTACTCAGATTGCACGGAAGGCCTTGGGGGTCCAAGAAAAGGCTGGACAAGGGGGAGATAAAATATGGTCCATGGAACCTGAGCAGGGGCCACGAAAGTCAATGGGTACTAGGTCCCAGGGACAACAAGAGTTCAGCATACCTGGTCATGTCTAATTCGTGTGACACCCTCCACTCTTGCCTTCTGATATGGCTTGGCTGTGTCCCCACCCAAATCTCATCTTGAATTGTAGCTCCCACAATCCCCATGTGTCGTGGGAGGGACCCAGTGGGAAGTAATTGAATCAAGGGGACGGGATTTTCTCGTGCTATTCCCACAATAGTGAACGAGTCTCATGAGATCTAATGGTTTCATAAAGCACAGTTCTCCTGCACGTGCTTTCTTGTCTGCTGCCATGTAAGACATGCCTTTGCTCCCCCTTTGTCTATCACCATAATTGTGAGGCCTCCCCAGTCATGTGGAACTGTGAATCCATTAAACCTCTTTTCCTTTATAAATTACTCAGTCTTGGGTATGTCTTTATTAATAGCATGAGGACAGACTAATCCATCTTCCTTAAGGTATCTGTGTGCTCTGGGAAAAAGAGGGTTATAGTATGAGGGGGAGAATCACATTCCTAGCTTACAACATCCCTTCTGTGGTCCTCACCACAGAACAGCAGGTCAAGCAAAGTTGCTGACCAGGAATGGGGAATCACAATAGAGCCAGGTGGCCTGCAGGAGCTAGGCCAGAAGTCTAGGGTCCAGAGACAGTCATCAGCAGGTGGTAGTGAACTGTGGGCAGTTGAATGACAGGGGTCCTTGGAGGAGAAGACACAGCAGGAGCAGAGGATGCTCCAGGGGACAGCTCTGACCAAATATATGGCAACCCCCCAACCTGTGAAGATCGCAGGAGGTAAAGTGACCTTGCTCAATTCTACCCCCATTCCCAGAACATTCTGGGGAAGATCAATCCTAGGAAAAGACTGAATAATGCACTGCCAAGGGCTTAGAACATTAATACCTGGGTTATGAGTATAAATGCCACAGAGTTATATTCATATACTCTTCAGAAGCATTCTGCAAGGTGAGTTTTAGAATCTCCAGCTTACAGTTAAGGAACCAAGGCTCAAATAGGCTATTGCTTTGCTCAAAGTTATCTGTTAGTAAGTGGCAGAGCCAGGTCTGTCTGTCCCTAAAGCATACAATCTCCACACCCACTCCAGTTCTCAGCAAAGTCTTCCTGTAAAAGACAGAAACGGCCCCAGTCTTTTATACAGTCTGCTCAGTTTGCTCACAGATCCCTCATCATTGTTTGTTTCCTTGTCTTTTTTTACCTCTCTGCTGGTCCTCAAACATTACCCTTGCAAGCATGGCCTGAAAAATTGATCCAAACCCCATACTTTGTAACTCAGTGAATCAGGAGGGCCCAGGAATCTGCATTTAAACAGAATGCCCAGGCATTTTCTTCAAGGTCAGTTTAGTTTTTGGTATGCAGCAGGCAACAAGAGCCGGAATAGATGAGCCATGATCGGATCACTTCCTGTTAGTGGGTAGGACCCAGTCCTCATCCTGCCCTGTTCCTTTTTTCCATTTTCTTCCTTCCTGTCTGAATTAGCTCAGACTGCTGCAACAGCATATCATAGACTGGACAGCTTAAACAACAAACATTTTTTCTCACAGTTTTGGAGTCTGAGAAGCCCAAAATCTAATGTCTGGAAAGGGCCCACTTCCTGGTTTGCAGACAGACACCTTCTTGCTGTATCCTCACATGGTGGAGAGATGATCTGTTTTCCATGTGAGGATATAGCAAGATCTCTCTTGTGTCTCCTCTTCTATGGGCACTAATCCCATTCATGAGGGTTTCATGCCCATCTAATCACTTCCCCAAGTCCCCATGTCCTAATACCATCACATTGAGAATTAGGGCTTCAACATATGAACTTGGGGGATTACATTTAGTCCATAGCAGCACCCCAGGAGGAGCCTGAGGCTCTTGGCCATTTTTTTTCTGGGAGTGGTGGGAAGAACTAGCCCTGGGTCTTGCCACTCAGACTTTTTTTTTCTTAAGATGGAGTCTTGCTCTGTCGCCCAGGTTGGAGTGCAAGGGTGCGATCTCGGCTCACTACAAGCTCCGCCTCTCAGGTTCTCGCCATTCTCCTGCCTCAGCCTCCTGAGTAGCTGGGTACTACAGGTGCCCGCCACCACACCCGGCTAATTTTTTGTATTTTTAGCAGAAACAGGGTTTCACCGTGTTAGCCAGGATGGTCTCAATCTCCTGATGGAGGCATGAGCCTCTGCACCCGGCCGCCACTCATACATTTCAAAAGAAGTCTTGCTTGTCGCCTTCTTCCCAGCGCCCACTCCCAACCTGAACCTACTTCCTTGGTGACCATGCTCTTAGGAACACATCTCTTCTTTTAAAAACAAAACAAAAAAAATTTTTTTTCATTACAAAATAATTGCATGCTCAAGAAAGATCACTTGAAAAACACAGAAAAGGCAGGCTGTGGTGGCTCACGCTTGTAATCCCAGCACTTTGGGAGGCTGAGGCAGGGGGATCACTTGAGGTCAGGAGTTTGAGACCAGCCTGTCCAACATGGTGAACCCGTCTCTACTAAAAATACAAAATTAGCCAGGCATGATGGCACGCGCCTATAATCCCACATGAGAATTGCTTGAACCAGGGAGGTGGAGGATGCAGTGAGCCAAGATCGTGCCACTGCACTCCAGCCTGGGTGACAGAGCAACACTCCATCTCAAAAAAAAAAAAAAAATAGAAACAGCCCTATGGAGATTATTCCCCTTTCTCCCTCTCCTCCCCTTGTAGAGATGTCCTGAAGTCCACAGGCAATCTGTATCCAATCTCTCCTTAAACCCTCAGAGGCTGGCACTGCCCCCATTCCCCATGTTGCCAATGTCACGTGTAATGACTAGGGAGAGTAATGGATGTATTTGGCGATAATAAACCTGACCTGCTTTGGAACCAAGAACAAATCCTGTTTCCATGCAAATGCAGTTTGTAATAAAAACCTGCCAGTATGGAAGTACAGGGGCTGCTCTTCCCAGCAAATTGCTCCCTTTGACAGAGCATTCTTCAAAGTTATCCCAGGAGTGATCAAAGCAGCAGCAGCTGTTGAAAGGGTTTGCCTCTAAAGAATTTGGATGTGTGGCCACTTCTGTTTAATTAAGCAGTGACAGGGCGGCAGGAAGCTGTGCAGGGTGGCTTAAATGTTGTAAAATGCGAGCAGCCCTTCTTTGCTTTCTCAACATTGTAGGCAAAGGCATATTCTAAAGTAGCATTTGAAGTCATATATTTCACCGTCCTACCTGGCAGAACGAGCTCTTTGCAGATTCTCAACTCTGAAGTGTGCGGAGATTGGGTGAAGGAGGAAGGGATGCAGATATTTCCCGTATGCCTTCTCTGCGCCTGGCCTGATGATAGTACTCAGGGGGCAGAGTCTCATTTAATCCTCAGAGAACACAGAAAGCTCTCTTCCCGGGAGGAATAACTTCCCACCTCCACTGTGGAGAGGTCAGCAACCTCCTTAAGTTCTCACAGCTGATTAACGCATCATTGGAGTCACTTTGTGAATTCCCAGTTCTTTTTTTCTCTAAGCTTTATTGAAGTGTCATTAACAAATAAAACTCGTGTGTGTGTGTGTGTGTGTGTGTGTATATATATATATATATTTTTTTTTTTTTTTTTTTTTTTGAGACGGAGTCTCGCTCTGTCGCCCAGGCTGGAGTGCAGTGGCCGGATCTCAGCTCACTGCAAGCTCCGCCTCCCGGGTCTACGTCGTTCTCCTGCCTCAGCCTCCCGAGTAGCAGGGACTACAGGCGCCCGCCACCTCGCCCGGCTAGTTTTTTGTATTTTTTTAGTAGAGACGGGGTTTCACCGTGTTAGCCAGGATGGTCTCGATCTCCTGACCTCGTGATCCGCCCGTCTCAGCCTCCCAAAGTGCTGGGATTACAGGCTTGAGCCACCGTGCCCGGCGATAACTTGTATATATTTAAGGTGTATAATGTGATGATTTGCTTTTTGCATACATTGTGAAATGATTACTACAATCAACTTAATGAACACGTTCGTCACCTCATAGAGTTACCTTTTAGTTTTTGTTTGTTTATGTTTGTTTGAGACTAAGTCTCACTCTGTAGCCCAGGCTGGAGTACAGTGGTGCAATCTCGGCTCACTGCAACCTCCACCTCCCGGGTTCAAGCAATTCTCCTGCCTCAGCCTCCTGAGTAGCTGGGATTACAGGTGCCCACCACCACACCCAGCTAATTTTTGTATTTTTAGTAGAGATGGGGTTTCACCATGTTGGCCAGGCTGGTCTCAAACTCCTGACCTCAAGTGATCCGCCTGCCTCAGCCTCCCAAAGTGCTGGGATTACAGGCGTGAGTCACCATGTCCAGCCTACCTTTTGTGTTTAATGGCAAGGACACTTAAGGTCTATGCTCTCTGAGGAGCTCTTTTCCTATGCTACCGCCTACTTTTCCCAGTCACTGAAGGAGTGCAAAGAGAGAGAGTCAAGGTTATCCCAGAAGAGGGAATGTAATTACTTCCAGGCTAATGGATGGACTCCAATACTACCTGAAAGGAGAACTAGGGTTCCAGGAAGCAGAGTTGAAGCAGGACAAGACCCCAGGGCTCTGAGAGTCCAGAGGTGCTTCTGGAGGAGGGCGTGGTCCAAGAAGAGGAGAATAGTGCATTGTGGGGAGGTGGCCAACAGATGGTCCTGGCGCCATGTCAACTTCATCCTCCTGACCAGCTGTCACTAAGAAAATGTGCCCTAGGCTGGAAAGGGAGCCAAAGAGAGGAGGGGAGAGAAATTCAGACATAAACATGAGCTTCCAGAACTTCGTTATTTTTCATTCTCCTCCTACCTCCACTTTGAGATGACAGTGGTCTTCAACGGGTACGGACAGCAAGCAAGAGCCTTCCAGTCAACCATGCTTTGCTCTATTGCCATGTGGAGTCTCGCTCTGTTGCCCAGGCTGAAGTGCAATGGCACAATCTTGGCTCACTGCAACTTCCGCCTCCCAGGTTCAAGCGATTTTCCTGCCTCAGCCTCAAGAGTAGCTGGGACTACAGTCATATGTTACCACGCCCAGCTGATTTTTGTATTTTTGGTAGAGATGGGGTTTTGCCAAGCCGGTCTTGAACTCCTGACCTCAGGTGCTCTACCTGCCTCGGCCTCCCAAAGTGCCGGGATTACAGGCGTGAGTCACTGTGCCCAGCCCAGATGTGGCAGCTGCTGGGCTGAGGTTTGCATCTCCAGTCAGTGATTCGTTTGTGGCACCCTCGCCCACACCCGCTGTTGGGTCATCCCCTGTGGTACATCTGTGCGGGCTGCTGTTAGCATTTGCTAGCACTGGGCTGGTGTCTGGCCAGCAGGTAACTGCAGGACCCAAAGGGACTGCCCCCCTGACAGCAGTATTGCCAGGCAACACTGGACGAGTTTCCCACAGATCTGACTTCAACCGTTAAGCTCCTTGTAAAGCTGTGTCTCTGTCCAGCAGGCTGCGAGTCAAATCAGAGACAATGTGACACCACTCCGGGGACTGATCACAGGGCACGTGGTCAAAAGTACTTTGATTGAGACAATTATTTTCCTCCAGCACTGTGTATGTATGCGTGTTATATGTGGTGCACCTTTCAATCAATAGGTGGGGGCAATTTCACAAGGATTTCAAAAAGGATTTTTGACTTTTAGAAGTTTTTTTTTTTTTTTTTTTTTTTTGAGACGGAGTCTCGCTCTGTCACTCAGACTGGAGTGCAGTGGCACTATCTCAGCTCACCGCAACCTTCGCCTCTCGGGTTTACGCCATTCTCCTGCCTCAGCCTCCTGAGTAGCTGGGATTACAGGCATGCACCACCACCACACCCGGCTAATGTTTGTATTTTTAGTAGAGACAAGGTTTCACCCTGTTGGTCAGGCTGGTCTCGAACTCCTAACCTTGTGGATCCACCCACCTCGGCCTCCCAAAGTGCTGGGATTACAGGCATGAGCCACCACGCCCAGCCTGTTGTTTTTAAATAATGCTTCCCTATCTTAAAATTTCTGATAATTTTTTTTTTTTTGCAAATAATTATCACTCTGGGCTGTTAGTAATTATTACATTTGGAGACCACCTTGATGTCCAGTAATAGAGGTTTGATGAAATGTACCATTTTTGTGAAAATAACTAGACCAATGCAAGGACAGGATCTGAAATAACAGCTAGTGTTTCTGGAAGCTCACTGTGCACCAGGTATGCTAAGGGCTCGATCGGCCTTATTTCATTCAGTCTGTACAATAACCTTACGAAGGGACATTAACATCCCCTTTTCATAAATGGAAAAACTGAAGGAAGAGAGATGGGGGAATTGTTCTAAGGTCATGAGGGTTTAGATGTGGCATTTTTGGTTTTTATTTTTTATTTTTTTGAGCTGGAGTCTCACTTTGTTGTCCAGGCTGAAGTGCAGTGGCACAATCTTGGCTCACTGCAACTTCCGCCTCCCGGGTTCAAGCGATTCTCCTGCCTCAGCCTCCCAAGTACTGGGACTATAGGCCTGTGCTACCACGCCCAACTAATTTTTGTAATTTTGGTAGAGACAAGTCTTCACTATGTTACAAAGTAATTTGTATACCAAGTGTGAGATGTAAATATGTACCCGGTTATTGTAACAACTCTGCAAATCTTAAAAATTAGTGAGGCATTGCCAAAACAGTAAAGCAGGAATGATAGATTTAAAGTGAGTTGGAATATTTTTTTAAACTATTGCCATCTCCTCATCTTAAAATTTAGATTCTTGTATTTTAATGTTTTCTCCCTACTGTTATATATTTTGGGGCTGAATTCCTGACCTCAGGTGATCTGCCTGCCTTGGCCTCCCAAAGTGCTGGGATTAGAGGTGTGAGCCACCACGCCCTACCCAGATGTGGCAGTTGAACCCTAAAGCCTATGCTCAAAGCTACTGTCCTGGAGATAAGGCTACTTGTCGCTGGGTGGTGAGATTCAAGACATTTTTATATTCATCTTGCTATCTGTACATGCGCACATTGCTTTTGCAATAGGAAAAAAACCAAAAATATACAACAGTAGGGAAAAAACAATAAAATACAAGAATCTAAATTTTGAGCAGATGAGGAGATGGGGATAGTTTAAAAATAATTGCCAACTCGCTTTAAATCAATTATTCTTCCTTTACTGTTTTGGCAATGCCTCACTAATTTTTTAAATTTTCGAAGTCGTTACAATAACCAGGTAGTATTTATATCTTATGTTTGATATACAAATGACTTTGTAAGTGTCCCTAATTTGTTTTAACAAATTGGTGGACATTAAGGTTGTTTTTAATTTGTCCCTATTCTGTAGACGGAGCTGGAAATAATTAATTGGAAATAAGTTTGAAGGTGCCAGGTGCAGTGGCTCATGCCTGTAATCCCAGCACTTTGGGACGCCAAGGTGGGCAGATCACCTGAGGTCAGGAGTTTAAGACCAGCTTGGCCAACATGGCAAAACCCCATCTCTACTAAAAATACAAAGATTAGCTGGGCATGGTGGCGGGCACCTGTAATCCCAGCTACTCAGGAGGCCAAGGCAGGAGAATGGCTTGAACTCGGTAGGTAGAGGTTGCAGTGAGCCAAAATTGTGCCACTGCACTCCAGCCTGAGCGACAGAGTGGGACTCCATATCAAGAAAAAAAAAAAAAAGAGAAGGAAAACCCACAAACTAGAGGAAACTCAAATTGTGGAAAAAATAAAGTGTTAATAAAGCCAGTTCAGGGAGTTTGGGAATTAGGAATCCTTAGGGAAAACACAGGGGCAGTAGTTTGGATCACATTGCCATCCTGACAAAACGACAGTCAAGTTGCATTGTAGTGGATATTTGTCTTTTTTGGTTGCCCACCATATGAATCATCTTATGGGGAATTTCCCATCTTACGAGATAGAGCTCACCTCTGGAATAACCAGGTATCAGACTTCCCAGCCTCCTTTGCAACTGGGCTGGGATGCATGAGCTTAGAAATGCAAATCACATGCACCTGCACATGGCTTTGGATGAGAAGCTGGTGACAGAAAGAAGCAGCGACCACAAGGAATCTATTCCTGGGCCAGGTGCAGTGGCTCATGCCTGTAATCGTAGCACTTTAGGAGACTGAGGAGGGCAGATCACCTGAGGTCAGGAGTTTGAGACGCCTGGACAACATGGAAAAACCTTGTCTCTACTAAAAATACAAAAATTAGCCAGGTGTGGTGGCGGGCGCCTGTAATCCCAGGTACCCAGGAGGCTGAGGCAGGAGAATAGCTTGAAGCCAGGAGGCAGAGGTTCCAGTGAGCCGAGATCGTGCCATTGCACTCTAGCCTGGGTGACGGAGCGAGACTCCATCTCCAAAAAAATAACAATGCGTTTTTGTGAGGGTGGCAGAAGCAGCGGTTGTGTCCAAATCCGGAAGACACATGGCAATGATTCTGGAAACAGTATCGAGGGGTCTCAGTGCTGGTGATGCAGCCTGCAGCACTGATACTCTCAGAGTTGCAACACCACTGTCCTCACTGGGTTAGTTCTATGGTGCAATTATGGGATTGCACCTGACTATTTACTGCTAAGTGGTGGTTCTGTTCCTCCTGAGAATTCTGCAACTGACTCAACCATTTAATAAATTATATTTCCATTTCAGTAAGTCATAGTTTTTATTAAATGCAAGTAAAATTTCGGATGGATGTACACATTACCATTGATTTCCATATATTTACTATGTATACCTTTAATCCAATAGTGTCTTTGTTTTTGTTTGTTTGTTTGTTTTTTGACAGTCTCGCTTTGTTGCCCAAGCTGGAGTGCAGTGGCACAATCTCGGTTCACTGCCACCTCCGCCTCCTGGGTTCAAGCAATTCTCCTGCCTCAGCCTCCCAAGTAGCTGGGACTACAGGTGCCTGCCACCATGCCTGGATACTTTTTATATTTTTAGTAGAGTCTAGGTTTCACCATGTTGGCCAGGCTGGTGGCGAATTCCTGACTTCAAGTGATTCACCTGCCTTGGCCTCCCAAAGTGTTGGGATTACAGGCATGAGCCACTGCCCCCAGCCCCAGTAGTGTCTTTATACTATAAAATGATTATAGGATCAGGAAACGTATCCAGGATTAAGAGAGTTTTTCAGAAGCTTGAGGCTTTTAAAAATAATACAAGATATTTGCATAACTAATAATGTAAGATATTTGCATGGATGATCTAAGCTTAAAAATTTATAGAAGTCATTTAAAAGGATTGGAGAGGGATCTTGTTTTAGTTAATAAATTGGGTCATATATTGAAGTTTCCAAAGACCATGAAGGTTGGGATGAAAACATTACTTATAATGAATCTCATACTGAGTTATTTTCCCAAATGGCAGTACATTTACATAATAGCAGGAAGTCTTGATTTTCCATGTTGCTGCGATTCTAGCTCATTTAGTCCAATAGCATATCATTAATAACTCTTTGGTCAGCCTTGCACCACTGTTGAAATCTGTGTCTGGGGGATACCTAAGAGAAAGAAAATACTTTTTCCAGCCATCTTCCCCTTCCACACAGAAGTATCAAAGCACATACATACAGATGTATTTAGGTCAAGGATTTTGTGAGGTTTCTAGCCATGTATTTTAATTGAGATTTTATATGAGGTTAGGGAGAGGTGGGAGTTTTTGGGCCAGAATCTGGAATGCAGGATACTGTTCATGTATGAAATGGTATCCTTTCAGCAAACCTTCCCTGCATCCCTTTCAGGCTACTCTAGGTGCTGAGGCCATGCATAACTTATAATTACATTCAACTCCAAGTAGTAGAAAGCCCCAAATAACGGTGGCTTAAGTTAGAAAAAAGCCTACAAGTAGTCCAGGGCTGATATTGTGTTAAATACTGTTAGTGACCCAGGATTCTCCTGTTTTATTGCTCTAGTGGGGGTTGCTTTCACCCCCAAGGTCCCTTATGGTCCAAGAGGGGCTACTATAGCAGCAGCCATTATGCCATATCCCAGCCAGCAGGAAAGAGGAAGCAGAGAAGGGCATACTTCCTCCTTTTAGGATACTTCCTGGTTAGCGCTTAATCACATGATCATGCGTCGCTACAAGGGATGCTGGAAAATAGTCTTTATCCCAGTAGCCATGTGCCCAGCTAAGAACTGGAGTGTCTTTAATGGAGGATGATGAAGAGAGTGGATTCATAAAGACAATGAGCTGCCTTCATCCCAAGCAGTTACAGAGAATTAGAGTTTATCTTCTAAGGGAGGAAACCAACATGTACACTGTCAACTACCTCCTTGCAATGTGTTAAATGTGTTTATAATGATGTAGTCAAAGGGCTATGGGAGTGGCAAGAAGGGAAAAGCAGCCTGGGAGAGTGTAGAGGCCCATCAAACTTGCTCTAGAGCTTCACTACCAGGGCTTGAATTTGTTTTTGGTGTTTCCTAGCCATGATGACCTCAGGCAAATTCAAAAGCTCTTTGAGCTGCAGCTCCTCACCCTACTGCTTCCTAGGGTTACTAAGTAAAATATAGGATACCCAGTGTTCCGATCTTATACTAAAACATTGTTATTGATCTGAAATTTAAATTTAATTAAGTGTCCTGTTTTTTTTGTTTGTTTGTTTGCTAAATCTAGCAATTCTACCCCTTCCCCATCTTACAGATGGGGAGTTATTTAACATAATAAAAATATAGTTAATGAATAAACAAATACTGATTTCCAGAGAGCTTGTTATATGTTGGGTATTGTTCTAGGAATAGGGGTTAAACTTACACTATGGGGTTATTTGAGGATTAACCAAACCCCCCCCCCCCCGTAAAGAGCTGGGCCTGGAGGAGGCTCAGAGCTCATTAACTGGTTCTATGGCTGCTGCTCCTACTCTTTGGCCTGGAAAGCTCTGATGGAGAAGAGGCTGGAGGGTCCATGCAGAACAACTTCTGACAGGGGTGCTTTGGAACCTATGACAGGGTTGATGGACGCTGACCATCTTAAGTGGCCGCAGGAGGTGTCTTGCTCACCCTGAGATCAGGGCCATGTGCTTGCTTCTTCTCTAAAAAGCCCTCTGGGGCCACTCGGGCTGGAGCCATCTCCCCTACCTCTGAATTCATTGTATGTGTCTGTGTTTCTTTCTTGGCTCTTATGAGAAAGAAATACTTACACCTTCTTTTGTTCTATAAAAGGTTTGAGGTGACTTAGTTGACAATTTCTTGTTGACTGCATTGGCACAGGTCTTCTATTTACCCTCTTTCTCTCTCTCTCTCTTTTTTTTTTTTTTTTTTTTTGAGATAGGGTCTTGCTCTGTCACCCATGCTGGAGTGCAGTAGTGTGATCACAGCTCACTGCAACCTTGATCTCCTGGGCTCAAGTTAATCTTCCCACCTCAACTTCCCAAGTATCTGGGACTACAGGTGTGTGCCACCATGCCTGGCTAATTTTTGTATTTTTAGTAGAAACAGGATCTTGCCATGTTGCCCAGACTAGTCTTGAACTCCTGGGCTGAAGCTATTCATCTACCTCAGCTTCCCAAAGTGCTGGGATTATAGGCCTGAGCTACTGAGCCCAATCATTTTTCTCTCTCTTTCTTTGATTATCTCTTGTAGTAGTATTTGATGTTCTGTGGTTTCTCTGCCTTGTTTGTAAACTTCCTAAATTCTAAGGCCATGTCCCACAACCCATAAGTAGTCTTCAGTATCTCCTGAGAGGCAGATCAACCCTACCCATCTTTAGAGTCTTTGGATGGAGAGTTAGTTTCAACCCCTCCCATGCACCAGCTGGGGAATTCTATAGAGTCCTCCCCTGGTCTGCCCACTGACCACAATGCTATCAGCAGGCTACACAGCTCTGCAAGCAACAACCCCAGGAGCTGCCATGATGGACAGAGGGAGGCTGTGAAAATGGTAGAGCAGTTTAAGAGTAACCGTTCTAGAGACAACCCTTGTTTCTTATTTGCATTGCAGCTTTGGCTGGTCCCTGTGCTTCCTCACAGGGTAATGCCACCCGTTTTTTTTTTTTTTTTGGTGTGCTCCCCCCCCAATTTAGATCACTTCTGTATTCACCCCTGCCTTTCCGCTTTGCAGCTGGTGGGCGTAGCGGGTGCTCTGGGAGTGCAGATGCATCTTGACATCAGCCTAAGTCACACGTGATTAACAAGGTAAATCTGCTGGGGGAAGTAGAGAGAGATAGATGATTCCTATTAGCATCTGAAACCAATTATAAATGCTTGTGCATTAACCACAGCTGGGGATTTTCCGAGCCACTTCATACACAATTGGGAATTGAATGTGCTCGGATGCAGGACAGCAGGAGAAAACAAAAGGGAACGGGGGATTTACTGGCCCTTGAATAAGGAGTGAAGCATTATGCCCTTCCCTACACAGGACACCGTTTGCTTTCCCTAGATCGGGGGGTTGGCAAACTTCTTTTGTAAATGGTCAGAGAGTAAATATCTTCTGCTTTGCGGGCCATACAGCTTCTGTCACAACTACGCAGCTCTCCTATTGTAGAAAAAACAGCCATAGATGAGACATCAATGCATCAATGATGGACCGTAGCGATGTTCCAATAAAACTTTTTTTTTTTTTTTTTTTCTGTTTTTGAGACTGAGTCTCACTCTGTCACTCAGGCTAGAGTGCAGTGGTGCAGTCTTGGCTCACTACAATCTCTGCCTCCCAGGTTCAAGCAATTCTCCTGCCTCAGTCTCCCTGGTAGCTGGGATTACAGATGTCCGCCACCATGCCTGGCTAATTTTTATATTTTTAGTAGAGATGGGGTTTCCCCATGTTGACCAGGCTGGTCTCAAACTCCTGATCTCTAGTGATCTGTCCGCCTCGGCCTCCCAAAGTGCTGGGATTACAGGAGTGAGCCACAGTGCCCAGCCCCAATAAAACTTTATTTATAAAAACAGGCAGTAACCAGACTTGGCTTGTGAGTTGTAGTATACCAAATCTTGCACTAGCATTTAGGAAGGCCCAGTTCACTCCTTCTTTCTCCCTTCCTTTGAAAGTTTCAGGCTGCACTGCCTATGGAGTAGCCATTCTTTATTCCTTTACTTTCTTAATAAACTTGCTTTCATTTAAAAAAAAAGTTTCAACCATGCAGGTTAGCACCCACCCCGCCCCCCCGCCCCATGGCTCCAACCCAGTTCCTGGGGTCGGGGCGGGGGAGCACTGCCTTCTGGGAGAGACCCGCTTTGTAATTAAGGTTGACATTTTCTGGACTGAGTTTTGTACAGCCAGTTCTTGGCAAAGACCACTTGAGCTGACTTTTCTTGTTAACGACTCTTGTTTCATGAGCCTATTCGGATGGTCCCCCTGCAACTCCATCTAGCCGTATAAGCTTTTCCAATCTGTGCTGATGGGTGCCTGGAGACAGGATATGAAGCCCAGCGCTCCTCTAGGACATTGCTGTCCAAAGCCTCACCCACCAGGATAGTCCCTACTCAAAACCAGGCAGCAGAGCTCTCACGGGTTCAGTTCAGCTACCCTCTCACAAGCTTATTTATGGACACAAAAAAATTAAAGATGTGTAATTATACATTCATGTATACGTGTGTCTGTAGCTTCATAAAATTGTAAAAACACATAATGTGGAATTTACCATCGTAACTATTTTTGAGTATGTAGCACAATAATGGTAACTATATGCACATCGTGTGCAAAAGATCTCTGGGATGTTTTGTACTATGAAACTGAAACTCTAGATCCATTAAATAACTCCCCTTTTCCCCCTCTTCCCCAGCCCCTAGCAACCACCATTCTACTTTGTTTCTACAAATTTGACTGCTTTAGATGCCTCGATATAAGCGGAACATCATGTGGTATTTGTTCTTCTGTGACTGGCTTATTGCACTTCACATAATGTTCTCAAGGTTTTTCCATGGTGTAGCATAAGATAGATTTTCCTCCTTTTTAAGGTTAAGATGCCATTGTAAGTGCAGACCACATTTTCTTTGTCCATTCATTCATCCAGGGATGGACATCTAGTTGCTTCTACCTCTTGGCTATTGTGAATAACGCTGCAACGAACAAAGGTGTGCAAATATCTCTTCGAGATCCTGTTTTCAATTCTTTTGGGTATATATCCAGAAGTGGGATTGCTGGATCATATGGCAATTCTATTTTTAATTTTTTGAGAAACCTCCATCTAGTTTTCCATAGCAGCTACATCATTTCGCATCCCCACCAACACATGTATAGCGTTTATTGTTTTTAAAAAAGGAAAAAAAAAATGTAAACAGGATCATCTGCATAGTTTCATTCACTTATTCTTTCACAAATATTTATTGAGTGCTCACCCATGGCTAGACAGTGGAGAGTTACACTGAACCAGACAAATCACTGCCCTCTTGGAGTTAGTCTTTTTTGGGGAGATAGTAAACAAATAGACACATCATTCTGCTAGAGAAATAGAAAAGAGTTTAATTTAGCTATGTTTGGGGGAAAAAAGTGGTGCCAGGGGTTCCGGAATAGAAATAGAGGGACTGGGCCGGGCGCGGTGGCTCAAGCCTGTAATCCCAGCACTTTGGGAGGCCGAGACGGGTGGATCACGAGGTCAGGAGATCCAGACCATCCTGGCTAATCCGGTGAAACCCCGTCTCCACTAAAAAAATACAAAAAAACTAGCCGGGCGAGGTGGCGGACGCCTGTAGTCCCAACTACTCGGGAGGCTGAGGCAGGAGAATGGCGTAAACCCGGGGGGCGGAGCTTGCAGTGAGCTGAGATCTGGCCACTGCACTCCAGCCCGGGTGACAGAGCGAGACTCCGTCTCAAAAAAAAAAAAAAAAAAGAAATAGAGGGACTGGCCCTTCTTATGACCCTTCCCAGGTCAGGCTTCTGCAGAAACCCAACTGGAGCCAGTTATTGCAAGCCTACTCACCAGACTTACAAAAAAAAAAAAATGAAGTAAGGGGGCAGGGTCTGTGGCTCATGCCCATAACCTTGAGTCCAGGAGTTAAGGCTGCAATGAGCTTTGGTTGCACCACTGCATTCTAGCCTGGGTGACGGAGCCAGACCTTGTGTCTAAAATAAATTCATAAATCAATAATAATAAATTAAGGTGAGGCTGGGCGCAGTGGCTCATGCTTGTAATCCCAGCTTTTAGGGAGGTAGAGGCAGGAGGATAGCTTGAGCCCAGGAATTTGAGACTTGCCTGGGCAATATAGCGAGACCCCATTCTCCACAAAAAGGAAAAAAAAAAAAAAAGACAAAAATTAAGGTGAAATTCACATAACGTAAAATCAACCATTTTAATTGAACAATTCAGTGGCATTTAGTATATTTGCAATGTTCTACAAGGAATAAGGGAGGAGACCACCCCTTATATTGTCTTATGCCCAATTCCTGCCTCCAAAGAAAGAAAAAGTAAAAACTAAAAGGCAGAAATGAAATCCACAAGCAGACAGCCCGGCGCCACACCCTGGGCCTGGTAGTTAAAGATCGACCCCTGACCTGATTGGTTCTGTTATCTGTAGATTACAGACATTGTATAGGAATGCACTGTGAAAATCCTGTCCTGTTTTGTTCTGATCAAATTACCAGTGCATGCATCCCCCCGTCACGTATCCCCTACTTGCTCAATCGATCACGACCCTCTCAAATGCACCCCCTTAGAGTTGTGAGCCCTTAAAAGGGACAGGAATTGCTCACTTGGGGAGCTCAGCTCTTGAGACAGGAGTCTTGCCGATGCCTCTGGCCGAATAAACCCCTTCCTTCTTGGGAGGCCGAGGTGGGCGGATCACAAGGTCAGGAGATCGAGACCACGGTGAAACCCCGTCTCTACTAAAAATACAAAAAATTAGCCGGGCGCGGTTGTGGGCGCCTGTAGTCCCAGCTACTCGGGAGGCTGAGGCAGGAGAATGGCGTGAACCCGGGAGGCGGAGCTTGCAGTGAGCCGAGATCGCGCCACTGCACTCCAGCCTGGGCAACAGAGCGAGACTCCGTCTCAAAAAAAAAAAAAAAAAAAAAAAAAAAAAAAACCCCTTCCTTCTTTAACTCCGTGTCTGAGGAGTTTCATCTGCAGTTCATCCTGTTACAGTATCACTTCTATGACTTTCCAAAAAAATTTTAGTCACTCCAAATTAAAACCCTATACCCATGAAACAGTCATTACCTATTCCCCACTCTGGCAGCCCCTGACAGCTACCAATCTGCTTTCTCTCTCTCTTTTTTTTTTTTGAGACAGAGTCTTGCTCTGTCGCCCAGGCAGGAGAACAATGCCATGATCTCGGCTCACTGCAACCTCCACCTCCTGGGTTCAAGCGATTCTTCCGCCTCAGCCTTCCGAGTAGCTGGGATTACAGGCACCCACCATCATGCCCAGCTAATTTTTGTATTTTTGCAGAGACGGGGTTTCACCATGTTGGCTGGGCTGGCCTCCCAAAATGCTGGGATTACAGGATTGAGCTACTGCGCCCAGCCAAATCTGCTTTCTCTTTCTACAGAGTTACCTATTCTGGCTGTTTCTTACAAATGGAATCATACAATGTGTGGCGTTTTGTGTCTGGCTTCTTTCACTGAGCATAATGTTCTGGAGGTTCATCTGCGTTGCGGCATGGATCAGCATTTCATGTCTTTTCGTGGCTGAATAAAAATATTCTATTGTATGGATAGATTCCATTGTGTGCATCCATTCAGCAGTTGATGGGCATTTGGGTTGCTTCTACCTTGTGCTTGTTGTGAATAGTACTGGCATGAACCTTTATGTACAAGGATTTGTTTGAGTCTCTGTTTTCAATTTTGGGGGATACTAGGATCACAGATTTTTTGCAGCTTAGGACTCACTCGGGTTCCATCCATTGTAAGAAGAAGAGGGTGACGTGACTTGGCTCTGTGAGTTAGTGAAGCTTCAAATCTGAACTGGGTTTGGGATTTCCAGGCAGTGTTCCCACCACTGCACATGTTATAGTTTCACTTCCATCCCCTTCCATGCCGGGCTGGGCCTCCAGAGGTTGTCTCCTGAGGCCCTGCCTTCCCACTGCTGTTCCTAAGGGAGCTGGAGGTGGAATCAGGCTGTCCTCGACAGCAGGGGTTGGGCTCTGACTTCATATCTGCCCCATGTAAGGCCTTTTTTTTTTTGTTTTTTGAGTCGGAGTCTCACTCTGTTGCCCAGGCTGGAGTGCAGTGGCATGTTTTTGGCTCACTGCAACCTCCACCTCCCAGGTTCAAGCGATTCTCCTGCCTCAGCCTCCCAAGTAGCTGGGATTACAGGTGCCCGCCACCACGCCTGGCTAACATTTATATTTTTAGTAGAGACAGGGTTTCGCCATGTTGGTCAGTTTGGTCTCAAACTCCTGACCTCAGGTGATCCCCCTGCCTCAGCCTCTTGAAGTGCTGGGATTACAGACGTGAGCCATCATGCCTAGCCCAATGTAAGGCCTTTGGTGTGGTAGCCTTTGCTTTGGGAGCAGTGATAGGTGTTATGGGCCAGTAGAAGTGACAAGGGGAGGTTGTGGAAACTGCTTTTGCTGGAGGAAATCACACTATCTCTTTGGATATCCTCTCAAAGAGATCCTTGCCCTGGGATTGGGATCCAAGTGATTCTAAGATTCACTGAGCTGGCCGGGTGTGGTGGCTCACTCCTGTAATCCCATCACTTTGGGAGGCTGAGGTGGGCGGATCACGAGGTCAGGAGATCAAGACCATCCTGGCTAATACGGTGAAACCCCGTCTCTACTAAAAATATAAAAAATTAGCTGGGCGTGGTGGCAGGCACCTGTAGTCCCAGCTACTCGGGAGGCTGAGGCAGGAGAATGGTGTGAACCCAGGAATGAGCCAAGATCGCGCCATGGCACTCCAGCCTCGGTGACAGAGCGAGACTCTGTCTCAAAAAAAAAAAAAAAGATTCACTGAGCAGGTGGCAGAGGAGGCCGAAGGCCTTGGTGCTGAAGTTCTGTTTGGGTTCAGATGCTTTCTACTTTAGGAAGAATGATTTGTTAATCTCCAAGCATCACCCATTGGTGCTACCAGGGAGTGCCATCACTGGTCAAATTAAATACAAGCAAGAAAGAGGAAAATGGATAAATGGATATTGAGTGGGGAAAAAAGAACAGAGCCTGCAGAGTAGAAAATGAGAACAGAAATGAGACGTACCCACAGTGGAGAGGGCCGTGCCTCCTGCGGGCCCTGAAGCTCAGTTGCCTGCCTCTGTCTTTGACCTTGAGGGGTTGAATTTTCTCCAGCACTTAGCAAAGAGCCCAGTGTGTGGTGGATGCTCATAATGAGTCAGTTAGCACAAATCAATGATGTATTCCATTGGAATGAGGCTGGGATGGAGCACGTGGAGCTTGCCAAGTTGCCACTGAACCCAAATCTTGGAGATTGTTTCTCCCTGAGATGGTAAATCTTGGACATCCAAGTAACTCAGTTTCCTGTGCTCTAAGCAGAATCAAGAAGTGAAATATTAGCTAGTTTGGGTTCAATTTTGAAAACAATCATGTCTAGGTCACTCTGGCTTCAGGTTCTCAATTTTCTGATTGACAGAGGTTGGGATAACTCTGTATTCACTTACTAGTCTGATGGACAGACTAGCCCGTGGCATCCCCGGGCAGAGCTGCTTTTATTTTCCACTCTATTCCTTAACTGACCACTGGGGAACATCTGCATTATCTAATTTATTCCTTTGGAGCATTTAATTTTGGATGATTGCTGCTTAAAGGTCATTTCCAAATAAACATGGAATGAAAGGTCACTGTACCCAGTGGAAAAATTATCATAAAGCAGCTTTGGTACTGCTCAATGCCACTGCTGACCTCTCCTGCTGGCCAGCAGAGCCTGTTCCAGGACTAATTGTCTTGCCTTTTGGTTCTCAGCTTTGGATTTGGGGATGGAGGTTAGCAATTGGATGCCAACAGGTCCAAATCTCATTGCACATCTTTATTTATTGAAGTGCAGGCTAAGCTGTGGAGGCCCAGAGATGGGATTAAGTCATTTCCAAAAATCACCAAGGAGTAATACAAGCTTTGGCCAGCATTGCTGAATAACGGTGCTCCCGTCCCAGATAAATCAGAAGCCTAAAGACCAGTAGAAGAAAGCGTAGATTTGTTGAGCAGTATTTTGGAAGAACATAAGGAAGGGAAATTATAGCAAAAGATCAGGGGAGCTTGCCTTTGTATTTTCCAAATAGTAAAGAGGGAAAACACTTCAAACCAAGACTTGTTAATTTACTGCCAGTCCTGGGGCATGTTCCTAGAATAGAGTGCACAGTAGATAGTTTGTCTGCACTTGAGAGGAAATACTGGAGTGCAAAGAAGATGCTCCGCGTGAGTTCTATCATTTATTTTCTCTGCTGGCTTAGGTGGCAGGTAGATGGGGTGAATGTCATGAGGATGGCAAGTGGAGATTTTAGCAAGGAATTCACCATAATGCTTGGGCAAGCTAGGTGGACTCGAGAGCTGCCCCCGGGGGCAAGAGCCCAGTGAGGTGTGGGTTACAACAGAGGGAAGGGTATGTGCAGTGGGTTGCCATGGTGAGGAAAAAAGAGTGTGGTCAGGAGGATCAAAAGGAATAAGGAGGAAAGCAAAAGGCCCTGCAAATTGAAGAGAGAAGGCAAAGAGGAGTGGAGGACACAGAAGTGAAATTGGTGGTCGGGAGGGTTGAGAGAGAGGTGGGTTCTGTAGAGAATGCAGAGTTCCAGGGGCTTGCTTACGTTTAGAATGGGGCAAAGGTGGTTCTGTGCTAAGTGCTTTACACGTAACCTTCATACATGACATCGGCATTGTGAGTTTGCCCATTTTATAGATGAAATAGAGGTACTAGTTAATAACAGGCAGAAGCATGTTGGAATCCTGGCCGTCGGACAGCAGGGCTCCTGTGCTGAACCGCTGTTCAACCTGCCTCTCTGAGGATACGGCTGGGCATTAGCACACAGAAAGGCCTCAAACACTGGGGGAAGATACCAGTGAGGTGCTGTTTATTACCTATCAGATTTAGGGGGAAAAAAAGAATTCCAAGTCATTGGTAATGGAAGTGAAATTTGGAGAACGCTTTCAGGAGTGTAATTTGACAATATCTATCAAAATGAAACATGCACACACCCTATGGCCCCGCTTGCACTTCTTGGAATGGGTCCTGTAGAAATACCTTCCTTGGTGCTAAAAGATAGGTGCCTAAGAATAGTCGTTAGAGGCTGGGCTCTGTGGCTCATACCTATAATCCCAGCACTCTGGGAGGCCGAGGTGAGAGGATCGCTTGAGCCCAGGAGTTTGAGACCAGCCTGGGCAACGAAAAGAGATCTCATCTCTATTGAAAAAAAAAAAAAAAATTAGCCAGGCACAATGGCTCACATCTGTAATCCCAGCATTTTGGGAGGCGGAGGCGGGTGAATCACTTGCGGTTAGGAGTTCAAGACCAGCCTGGCCAACATGGTGAAACCCTGTCTCTACTAAAAATACAAAAATTGGCCGGGCACAGTGGCTCACGCCTGTAATCCCAGCACTTTGGGAGGCCGAGGCAGGTGGATCATGAGGTCAGGAGATCAAGACCATCCTGGCTAACACAGTGAAACCCTGTCTCTACTAAAAATACAGAAAAATTAGCCAGGCGTGGTGGTGGGCGCCTGTAGTCCCAGCTACTTGGGAGGCTGAGGCAGGAGAATAGCGTGAACCTGGGAGGCAGAGCTTGCAGTAAGCCGAGATCGCGCCGCTGCACTCCAGCCTGGGCGACAGAGTGAGACTCCTTCTCAAAACAACAACAACAACAAAAACCCCAAAAATTAGCCGAGCGTGGTGGCAGGTGCCTGTAATCCCAGCTACTTGGGAGGCTGAGGCAGGAGGATTGCTTGGGCCTGGGAGGCAAAGGCTGCAGTGAACTGAGATCATGCCACTGCACTCCAGCCTGGGCAACAGAGCAAGACTCCATCTCAAAAAAAAATTAAAAGAAAAAAAGAATCGTTAGAGCATCAGACAATGCAGAAGATTAAAAACATCCTCAAAGTCCTACGGGAGGGGACTGGCCAATTTTAACACAGCCGAGGCCACAGTGGAGCACCGCAGACACGATAAAGAAGGAAGAGGGAGAGTGGTGTGAAGCCTCCTGGGAAAGTATCTATGATATGCCACTAAAGTGAAAAAGACAAGTTCCAGAGTAAGATATATGTGATAAAATATGATAGTATAATTTAGTAATTATGTAATTAATGTAATTGTAGCTCACATAATTTTATCTATACTTATAAATTTATACTTATATAAGTAAATATACAGAAATACATGTCACATTAAATAATTAGAAGTTATATGTACATATGTGTACATACATTTGGGTGTATTTATATAGATATAAACTTGTGTGTATATGTATGTGTATATATGTGTGTATATATCTGTATCTATATATGTTTGCATATGACAGTAAAACATTTTAGAAGGAAATATCCAAGCTGTTTGCAGTGGTTACTTCTGTTGGTGAAGATAGAAGGAGGATGATTTTACTTCATTTTAATTTAATTTAATTTTTTTGAGACAGGATCTTGCTCTGTTGCCTAGCCTGGAGTGCAGTTGTGTGATCTCTGCTCACTGCAGCCTCCACCTCCTGGGCTCAAGTGATCCTCCTGCCTCAGCCTCCCAAGTAGCTGGGACTGCAGGCACATGCCACCATGCTTGGCTAGTTTTTTAAACTTTTTTTTTGTAGAGACAGGGGTCTCACTATATTGCCCAGGTTGGTCTCGAACTCCTGAACTCAAGCAATCCTCCTGCATTGGTCTCCCAAAGTGCTGGGATTACAGGCATGAGCCATCATACCAGGTCTACTTTTTACCTTATATCCCTCATAAAGGAAGGAAGGAAGAAAGGAAGAAAGGAAGAAGGGAGGGAGGAAAGGAAGGAAGGAAGGAAGGAAGGGAGGGAGGGAGGGAGAGAATGGTGGGTTATGGGTGACTTTTCTTTCTCCTTTCTTCTTTTTGGTATTTTCCAAACTGGAGAAGGAGGATGAGGCACAAAGTGAGAAGAATGAACCCTGTGTGTAGACAGAGCCATTGTGCCCACAAGAAGCAGGGAGGCCCAAGGCTTCACGTTCTTGTCAGGGCACTCAAGCCTCAGCACACTCTGTGAGGGCGTATTGCAAGTGGAGAGCTGAGAGAGGAGAGCTAGTGGGTGGTGAGGGCCTGGGCTTGGTCAAAGGAAGAACGGTTGGAAAAACAGATTTTTAGGTGCAAGGAGAGAAGGGTTGCGGAGAGGACCTGAATGCTATTTTTACCTAAGAGGGAAAGGATTGATGAGGCCTCAGAGGCAAAGCTGAAGCTACCGGGTAGCAATTCTCTGGAAAGAGACACCACATTTTAATTGATGGGCAGAAGAGTCCCTGCCACAGGTTGGGTCTGGAAAGCGGTGGTGTTTCCACCCGTGGGTGATGTCGTGGGGGATGTTGTGGTTCAGCCTTGGACTCAGAGAAACTGAGGCTCTGCTGTGCCTCTTCCTTGACATTTAAGGGATTTGTGGCCTCCTGCCCCCACGTGTTCCCAGGCCTGTTATTCAGGCTTTGTGCACTTTACACATTTGTGCACAAACATGGCTTTGTGCATGGTAAAACATTAGCTATGATATGTAGTTTTTTAAAGGTCTTGAGATGGGTCAGGCATGGTGGCTCACGCCTGTATTCCCAGCACTTTAGGAGGCTGAGGCCAGTGGATTTCCTGAGCCCAGGAGTTTCACCAACCTGGGCAACATGATGAAACCCTGTCTCTACAAAAAATACAAAAATTAGCCGGGTGTGGTGGTGCATGCCTGTAGTCCCAGTTACTAGGGAGGCTGAAGTGAGAGGATTGACTAAGCCCATGAGGTGGAGGCTGCAGTGAGCCATGAGCACACCACTGCACTCTAGCCTAGGCAGCAGAGTGAGACCCTGTCTCCAAAAAAATAAAAATAAAAATAAATAAATAAATAAATAAATAAATGGTCTTGAAACCTCTCCCCTGTCCTTTCCACCCCTATCGCCAGCCTAGCCATTGGAGACTCTCTGGTCTAAGGGAGAAGGAGGTCTTTGAACCAACAAATTCACTGGTGAAGCTGGCAAATTTATTTATTGAGTGCCTACTCTGGATTTATTTCTTTAGGTGCTGGATATGCCAGGCTGAACGACATCACCATTGTCTTCCTACTCTGGAGCTGGCATGCTCATAGGGAAGACAGATAGACCGAACAACCACCACAGCCCCTCTCCCTGGTCCCCTACCATTGAAAACAAATCAATGAAATCTCTACAAGTTGTTTTCACATGCTGATCCCAAGATCCACATCCTTATCCACGACTCCTTCATTCAGTGAATGTTTAATGATCACGTCTGTTTAAAAGCAACCGCGTTGTGCAGGGGCCACCGTCTTATTGATCCTCGAGTTCCTGAAGTTCATCGTGGCAGCAAGACCTTCTGATTATCTGATGCCCAAAGAGGGAGAAGGGGCGGTCTCTCCTTCCAGGCTGGCGCTGGCTTCAGGAAGCCAGGCTGGCAGGCTCAGCCACGGTTGCTCTCTGTGAAACACAAAGCTCCCTCCATAAACTTGCGTGATGTCAACCACCAGACTCATGTCTTGATTCCCTCTAGATTGGCTCTATCTTGCTGCAAAGCAATTGTTTTAGTGTCTAGTCAATTCCTGTAAGATCACGAAGCAAGGTCAGAGCTCAGGCCCTAAGAAGGCATACAAGAAGAGAAAGAGATCTGACCAACAGGCAGAATTGGGGCTGCTTATCATGTGGATGTCTTATCACTTTCTTTGTTTTCATGACTTAAGAACGCTGGAGGGCCAGTGGCTCAATGCCTATAATCTCAGCACTTTTGGAGGCTGAGGAGGGTGGATTGCTTGAGGCCAGGAGTTCGAGACCAGCCTGGCCAACATGGCAAAACCCTGTCTCTAAAAAAAATACAAAAAGAAATTAGCCGGGCTTGGTGGTGTGTGCCTGTAGTTCCAGCTACTCGGGTGGCTGAGGCAGGAGAATTGCTTGAACCTGGGAGGCAGGGTTGCAGTGAGCCAAGATTGCACCACTGCTCTCCAGCCTGGGCAAAAGAGCGAGACTCTGTCTCAGAAAGTAAAAATAAAAAAGTACCCTGGGGTCCTAAGTACAACAGAGAGGCTGGTTTCTGATTCCCAGGCCCTGACAGATGCTCTGCGTCCGTTCATTGTCATGGGTGGAAGCTACCCTGTTCCAGCAGTGCACAGCTGTGATCCAGATGTCAAACTTAGCCCAGCCGCTTATCCCATATTTTATTTTAGACATGCTATGATTGGAGAGGAGCATCAGTTAGTTGGAGAGAATGCAGAAAGAAGCCACAACGATGAGAGCATCAGGAAATGGGACTACCTACTGTAGGGGTCAGAGGAAGAGCCAAGTGGGGGAAAATAAAGCTGAAAAAAGGCCAATTCATGATCTTTGAGCACAGAACACACTATCATGTAGAAGAGAGCTGCAATGTGGCCTTGTTGAGAAGGTTTAAACTGTATCATTAAAGAGTTAGGTTAGGCGAGGCAAAGTTACACAGTAGAATTCCACACTTTGTGGAGCCTAAGACTCTGCAACCCAAGGATGCAGTATTATTTTTTGAACCATCAAGAAAGAAAAAGAAAAGTGTATGGTTCAAAACTCTAATACTTGCTTACACTTACAATATTTAATTTTTACTTACTGAAAGAGCTCTTTTATGGCCAGATGTGGTGACTTACACCTGTGATCCCAGCACCTTGGGAGGCCGAGGCAAGTGGATCATTGGAGGTCAGGAGTTTGAGACTAGCCTGGCCAACATGATGAAACCCCGTCTCTGCAAAAATTAGCCAGGCGTGGTGGTGGGTGCCTGTAATCCTGGCTACTCAGGAGGCCGAGGCAGAAGAATCGCTTGAACCCGGGAGGTGGAGGTTGCAGTGAGCCAAGATCACGCCGCTGCACTCCAGCCTGGGTAGCAGAGTGAATCACTATCTCAAAAAAAAAAAAAAAAAAAAAGAACTTTTTAGACTTAGTTTTATTATGTACTGTGCATACTCATAAAGAAAACTATACATCTATGCATACATATAAGTATACATTTTACATGCATATAAAGGAAATATAGTAACATTAATTGGAAGAGGAATCGCTTGTTAAAACTTTCTCATATTTGAGTCTGATGCTTCTCAATCACTTTTCAAGTCAGAGTACTTGAGATAGTACTTTTTTCATATATTATCGTCTTTGTCTAGAGTATCGGTGATGTAGCATGTCTTAAAAGATTCCTTAAAAGAAGTAAAGGTCAGTGTTGCTAATTATTGTTGCTAATATCGATTTAAGCCAGGTTTGTCAATTTAAGTCAAATATGTAGAGCAACACTTCTCATCTCGAGCCTACACCCAAACATCCCGGAGGGCTTGAGACACAGGTTGCTGGACCCCAGTCCCAGAGATTTTCTCTCTTTCTTTCTTTCTCTCTTTCCCTCTTTCTCTTTCTCTCTCTTTCTCTCACTCTCTCTCTCTCCCTTTCTCAGACGGAGTCTTGTTCTGTTGCCCAGGCTGGAGTGCAGTAGTGTGCTCTTGGCTCACTGCAGCCTCCGCCTCTCGGGTTCAAGCAATTCTCCCGCCTCAGCCTCCCGAGTAGCTGGGATTACAGGCACCCGCCATCATACCTGGCTAATTTTTGTAGAGACAGGGTTTCACCATTTTGGCCAGGCTGGTCTTGAACTCCTGACCTCAAGTGATCCGCCTGCCTTGGCCTCTCGAAGTGCTGGGATTACAGGCGTGAGCCACCACGCCCAGCCCACTCCCGGAGATTCTGACTCAGTAGGTCTGGCATGGAGCTCGAGAACGTGCATTTATTTCCTGCCAGCTGCCAGGTGATGCTGATGTTGCTGGTCCAGGCACCATACTCTGAGTAGTACTGATGCAGGATAGGGTTGGCCCACTCTGCGCCTTCAGGAATGTTTCTGAAGATATCCGATTCCCTGCCTCCTTGCCTGTTCTCCATGACCATCAGTCTTTTATGGGCCAAAAGAGTACTCCCCCTTGGATTTGCCTCCAAACCTTCTGGACCATCCTGAGAGTTTTTTGCAGGTGATTTTGACATTGACGCGTCGTCAGGCCCTGATGGCTGTGTCCCACCTTACACCTGCCTGATGGCCATTGTACTGTTACTGTAAGATGAATCCAGATTTCCAAGATGCTGAACTGGGGGTGGGAGCAGGGAGGAGAAAGTGCATCTTAAAATTGACAAATGCAGTAGTTTTTGTCAATGTGTTATGTCAACTAGTTACATGACTTGAGGAAGGGTGTGGCCTAGGCCAGCCTGGAGGCAGAGATGGGAGCGGTTTCTCAGTCCATAAGCCTCCTGGGGCTACCCAGACACTAAACAGTACCTGCTCACAGCAGGGACCAGTGCTGCAAGTGTCCCGTCTGGTATGGCCTTCTGCCTCATGTGACGATGGTGGGGGACCGAGCCAGATGGTTCACTCTGGTGATTCTAATGTTAACTACCCAGTCTTTTTTTTTTTTTTTTTTTTCATTTTTAACAATGCTGCTAGGAAACCTCTGCTGTTGTTCAGCATGGCACACTAGCAAAAAGGCAAAAGGTCTTTCTTGCACTCTGTGGCTGAAATAATAAAGAGCAGCTGTAAGTGGTGGGGCAGATGGCGTGAGCCCTGGCAGCTGGGGACTGCTTGTATTCATTAGTGTCACTGGCAGACAGCTTCCCCTTCGACATGGGGTGGGCCCGCAGGTCACCCAGCTGGTTCTCTCTAGAAGCCTGTTGGGTATCAGTGTGGCCTTGTTTTCAAGGCTTTTTTTTCTTTCTTTCTTTTAGACAGGGCCTCGCTCTGTCACCCAAGCTGGAGTGCAGTGGTGTGACCTCAGCTCATTGCAGCCTCCACCTGCAGGGATCAAGCGATTCTCCTGCCTCAGCCTCTTGAGTAGCTGAGACTACACGTGTATGCCACCACGCCCGGCTAATTTTCTAATTTTATGTAGAAACAGGGTTTTCCTATGTTGCCCAGACTGGTTTCAAACTCCTGGGCTCAAGTGATCCTCCCTCCTTGGCCTCCCAAAGTGCTGGGAGTACAGACATGAGCCACTGTGCCATGCCAACCATGGCTTTCAAGACTTTAACAAACTCCTGGCAAGCACAAGCTCCCTCATGTCTCCTTTTGGCTCTTGTTTCCATGAGCATGTCTTCTTTGTCTAAGCCAATGGTTCTTGACTGGGGGCTGTTTGGCCCCTTAGGAGACATCGGGCAATGTCTGGAGACATTCTTGGCTGTCACAACGGGGAGGAGGTGCAATAACAGGTGCATCTAGTAGGCAGAGGCCAGGGATGCTGTTAAACATCCCACCGTGCGCAGGACAGCCCCACAGCAAGGAATGTGCCAGTGCAGAATGCCAGTGGCGCTGAGGTTGAGAAATCCCGGCCTAGTAAGCAAAGCAACCACTAGATTCAAAATGTTCTGGACTGCTGCATTCTGTTTCTTGAAATCTGGAGAAGAGAATGAAGAGAGGAAATAAAATGACTCTTTAGGCTTCTTGCAGTGTGGTGTTGTAAATGGTCATAAAAAGCTATAATTCACTTGGCACCAATTTTGGACGCTTTCTTCTGATATTGAAACAGTAAAAATAAAATAGCACATGCACAGACTCATGGATGCTGAAGGAACAAATTTTATCTAATAACCCTATGTTTCTCACACCTGATGGGCACAGGAATTTCCCAGGAATCAGGTTGAAATGCGGGTTCTCATTCATCAGGTCAAGGTGGAGCTTGAGATTTGAGATTCTACATTTTTTTTTTTTTGGTGAGACAGAGTCTCACTCTGTTGCCCAGACTGGAGTGCAGTGACACAATTTTGGCTCACTGCAACCTCTACCCCCCAGGTTCAAACAATTCTCCTGCCTCAGCCTCCTGAGTAGCTGGGGTGACAGGCTCCTGCCACCACACCTGGCTAATTTTTGTATGTTAGTAGAGATGAGGTTTCACCATGTTGGCCAGACCAGTCTCGAAATCCTGACCTCAAGTGATCCACCCACCTTGGCCTCCCAAAGTGCTGGGATTATGCACGCGAGCCACTACACCCAGCCAAGATTCTACATCTTTTTTTTTCTTTTTTGAGACAGGGTCGGGTCTTGCTCTGTCGCCCAGGCTGGAACGCAGTGATGTGATCACAGCTCACTGAAACCTCCACCTCCCAGGCTCAAGCCGTCCTTTCACCTCAGCCTCCCAAAGTGCTGGGATTAAAAGTATGAGCCATCACACCCTGTTAGATTTTGCATCTTTAACAGGCTCCTGGGTGGTGCCTACCTTGCAAGCCCAGGGACTACACATTGAGTAGCAAGGTAGTAAACTGACCTTTGGCTTTCTTTCATGTACAGTGTGGTGTAGAGTGACCACCTCATTTTTGTTTTGTTTGCCCAGAACTGTTCCGGTTAACACCAAAAGTCCCACATCCCTGGAAACCCCTCAGTCCTGAGTAAACCAGAACGGATGATTACCCTATCAAGCCCCACAGTATCCCCAGGTGGCCAGGTAAGATTGGACCTAGTGAGCTTCTTTTCACAAGAAAGGCTCTGAGACCCGGTGCAGTAGAAATGCAAAGATGTTTGATTTACTCAGTTACGGTAAATTTCTCTCCTATTCTGGGAATGAAAACAGGTATGATGTTACGTACTCCACTGCCTAACATTGGGGCATATTTTCTATCACCAGGAGGGTAGTGTTTCTTGTCTTCCACCTGTGATTCCCGTTCTCCACCAACAGATTTCTCAACTCCAGTCTTTTTTTTTTTTTTTTGAGACGGAGTCTCGCTCTGTCATCCAGGCTGGAGTGCAATGGCATGATCTCGGCTCACTGCAACCTCCAACTCCCGGGTTCAAGCAATTCTTCTGTCTCAGCCTCCCAAGTAGCTGGGATTACAGGCACATGTCACCACGCCTGGCTAATTTTTATATTTTCAGTAGAGACAGGGTTTCACCATATTGATCAGTCTGGTCTGGAACTCCTGACCTCAGGTGATCCACCTGCCCTCGGCCTCCCAAAGTGCTGGATTGCAGGTATGAGCCACAGTGCCCGGCCTCAGCTCCAATCTTTTCTTGCCCCATCCCTGTTGCCCACTGTGTCCAGATTCTTCCCCAACCCCTCCTTTGAGCAGGCCACGCCCCTACCCTAAAACTTTCATTATTTTCAGACTAATATAGTTCCTGAGGTTTTTGTCCTTAAGGGAATAAGTTTTGTAATGAGTAGAAAAAAGTAAGAGATATTTTTAACTCTTAGGTAACTGATACTCTCTCAAGGGTGAAAAATATATATAAATCATTTTTTTAAAAAGTTTCAAGATTTTATATAATTAAGGGCTACAATGTTAGGTCCATAGGGTCTGTGTGGATATGGATTTGCAGATGAATTAGAGTGGAATCAGTAGGCATACCATCTAAAACTCCTTTCTACATGGCTTGGCCAGTTCCCGTGTGGTTGGCCAAACACTCCTGGTTAATTCCTTTTTCCTTGTTTTGGAGACAGTCTTGCTCTGTCGCCCAGGCTGGAGAAAAGTGGAATGATCTCAGCTCACTGCAACCTCCACCTCCTGGGTTCTAGCAATTATTGTGTCTCAGCCTCCCCAGTAGCTGAGATTACAGGCACATGCCACCACGTCCAGCTAATTTTTTATATTTTTAGTAGAGATGGGGTTTCACCATGTTGCTCAGACTGGTCTTGACCTCCTGAGCTCAGGCAATCTGCCCATCTCAGCCTCCCAAAGCACTAGGATTACAGGTGTGAGCCACCATGCCTGGTCCACTCCTGGTTAATTTCTTTTGCTTGTTTTTTTTCTTATTTTTCTTTTTTCACTCCTGGTTAATTTCTACCTCTGCGCCATTGTTTAAACCAGTCTCCCCATCAAGGATGTCCTGTAACCTTTCCTTTCAGCCTACCCACATCCTTCACTTCCTGTAAGGATCTTGCCCTCACTCCGCCAGTCCCCCTCACTATTTCAGCACAATAACCACAATCCTGCCCAGCAAAGGCTCAAAGATGGGAAGCCTCTTCAAGAGAAGAGAATGAATAAACATTAGGGAGAGGAGATCATCTCAGGTTGAGCACCCACCAGGTCTCCTGCCAGCCTAATCACCCAACATCTCTCCAGCCTCCTAGAACAGCAGCTCCACTTACTTTCTTGATTAATTTTGGACTTTGATGTTGTTGTGAGATCATGTACCAGAAGTCTTGCCTAAGAGTGTGCCCTGTAAAAATTAATTGGCTTTGAAAAAAGTGGGTCGCCGTTCGTTTATTTGACAAATGCGTATTAAGTGTCTTCGCTGTTCACCAGAGGGATAATATATGTACATTGTATTCCTCTTTAGGGCTGAGAAACCTAATTGGTATATGTATTAGTTTGTTCTCACACTGCTATAAAGCACTACCTGAAACGGGGTAATTTATGAAGAAAAGAGGTTTAATTGATTCACAATTCCACAGGCTTAACAGGAAGCATGACCGGGAGGCCTCAGGAAACTTACAATCATGGCAGTAGGCAAAGGGGAAGCAAGCACCTTCTTCACATGGCAGCGGGAGAGAGACTGAAGTGGGAGGTGCTATATTCCGTCAACCAACCAGATCTCATGAGAATGGCAAGGGAGAAAGCCTCCCCCTTGATCCAATGACTTTCCACCAGGCTCCTCCATCAACATGTGGGGATTACGATTTGACATGAGATTTCAGTGGGGACACACCGCCAAACCATATCAGTATATATGTTAGAACAGCAATGGGCAAGGATTGCGAGCTGCTTGTGTAGTTAACTGTTTTGCAAGGACATACTGACATTATTGTTTTCCTTGTTTCTCAAAGCCAAGGACAGTATGTATCATTTATTCTTTACCCCCTGCAGCAGTGACTTCCAACTTTGGGTTCCCAAGTTTGACGGGGCGGCTGGTATCATGTCAATCAATTATTAATATTTCTAAATGCTGAATGAAGCAAACGCAAATGATAATTCAGTTTCTTTGCTTTTGGCTGGAGTGACAGCCTCTCAGTTTTGGAGTCCTGGTATTTCACACTGATCTGAAGCTCTGATTGGTAGCAATATCAGTGTGTTTTTGATAAATATAAGATGGGGAAAAGAATGAATTATTTGCTAATATAGTTTGCTTGACTAAACTCTTTCAAACCATTTTTTTGTAGGGGGCTGTATTAGTTTGTTTACTGTTGCTTATAACAGAGTAGCAGAAACTGAATAATTTATAAAGAAAATGAATTTATTCCTTATAGTTATGGAGGCTAAGAACACAAAGGTCAAGGGGCTGCATCTGGTGAGGGCCTTCTTGCTGGTGGGGACTCTGCAGAATCCCAAAGTGGTGCAGGTTATTACATGGCTAGGGGCTGGGTGTGCTAGCTCGAATCTCTCTTCCTCTTCTCGTAAAGTCACCAGTTCCCCTCCCATGATAACCCATTAATCTATGAATCCCTTATGATCCAGTCAACTTTTTTCTTTTTTTGAGATAGGGTCTCATTCGGTGCCCAGGCTGGCATGCAGTGGCATGACCTTGGCTCCCTGCAGCCTCAACCTCCCAGGCTTAAGCCATCCTCCCATCTCAGCCTCCCAGGTAGCTGGGACTACAGGCACATGTCATCACGCCTGGCAAATTTTTGTATTTTTTGTAGACACAGGGTTTTGCCATGTTGCCCAGACTGGTTTCAAATTCCTGGGCTCAAGTAATCCTTCTGCCTTGACCTCCCAAAGTGTTGAGATTATAGGCATGAGCCACCATGCCCAGCCCCAATCAACTTTTAAAGGCCCCACCTCTCAATTCTGGTACATTGGGGATTGAGTTACAACATGAGTTTTGGAGGGCATATTAAAACCACAGCAGTCGAGTTAGAGCAAGAATAATAGCTGGCTTACATGCTAGGTGCTTGTTAAAAGCAACATCAGTGCTTGTTAAAATTAATACAGAATGAATTTGGTATTAAAATGGACTAGAAGGTGCTTGCCCACTATGGCTATGGAAAGTTCTGGAAGAACTCAGTGTAGCCTTCTCAACCTCAGAAGCAGGCACCTTGGGAGACAACATTCTAATGTCCAAGTGCCAGGTGGCTCCCTGATGGCAGCTTTGGGTACATGTCAGGGCCCCTGTGGGAAGTCCCACTTTCTACCCTTTTCTGGGGCTGGAGGGAGGGAAAAAGGGGCCCTTGGCTTAGACACTTTGCCCTGAACCTGTGGTTTCCTGGAAGCATCCAGGTAGCATTTAGGAAGGCAGAGGGGCAGAGTCGCTGGCGGGTGGTGAGAGTCCATGGGTCTGTAGGCCCCGCACGGCTCAGATGTTCTGTCAAAGCCCAGGCCTCGTCAACCATCTGTCTGTGAAACTGATAGGGAAGAGACATGAATCGCAGAGTGAGAGGCTGGCCTGGTGGTGAAGGCAGACCCCAGGGGCTCGGAGGAGGACCCTGTGCTTGTGGGAAGAAGGGTGGGAGGGAGGAAAGGAGGGAGCTTCCTTAGGCCTTTGGTTCTCATCACATGGAGACAACCTCATTCTGCAGCTGGCCTGTTGAAGAGCTAATGAGGTGAGGAAAATTCTTGGGAAATGATGGATTAAAACAAACCGTGGAAACCTTCAATGGAAACTGGCTTTCCAAAGAGTTGGATGTGGATATAAACTGGCTTTCCAAAGAGTTAGGTGGCTGTGGATATAAACACAGAGTTTATCTTATTGTTTGAGAGTCGTGTGTTAAAAATTAGGAGCCCTGGGTTTTGTGACTGTGTTTTGACTTTAGGTCTTATTGTTTAAGCTCAATGAGCCTTACTTTCTGTATTCAACCTTTTTTTATACCTTATTAAAATATACTTAAATTATAAAAGGAAGGTAACATTACAGAAAGAGGGGGAAAACCTACGCTCTTATCACCCAATGCCCCAACTACTTTAAATTATTAGGAATTCCCTGCCGGTCTTCTGTGATTTGCATATTACCTTTTTTTTAAACCATTGCAAGGATCATGTGGCATATATTTTTGTATACTGCTTTTTTCACAAGCTTGATATCATAAATATTTCCTATAGTTCTATGATGTTTATCGTTTAGCAAATGGCATAAAAGTCCATTGCACAAATGAGTACAGCACACCAACATGGCACATGTATACATATTAACAAACCTGCATGTTGTGCACATGTACCCTAGAACTTAAAGTATAAAAAAAAAAAAAAGAGTCCATTGCACTCACGCTCTGTAGTTTAACCTTTATTGAGTGTTAAGATGATCAGTATCTTTTTTCCCCTTATATTTTGAATAGTTTTATTAAGCAAGTTCCTGGGAAATCGTATTGATGGGTCAACATCCACCCTACTCTAGTGGGAGTAGAGGGCACAGGGCAATTTGTAGGGTGCCATCATTTAATTAGACAAATGATTTTTTGAGTGCCTTTAATGTGTGAGGCTTTGACTTTCTGTGTGCGTTATTGTATGTTACAGGGTCCGATTGAGGTTTCCTGAGTATGTGGCAAGACTGTGAAGCCTTGCTGATTAGGATGACTTTAGGTAAAAGACCAGTGTGAGTCTGTGTAAAGTCTCAGTGACATATTATTTTAAAATAATTGCAGAAATCTCACCATGAAATGGCTATAGTATTCACAACTCTCTCTCTCGATGTGTCAAGACCTGGGCAGGGAACTTCAGTTGTTTGTCAGAGGATGCACCTGGGAAGTCCTTGAAGCATTTTTTTTTTTTTTTGAGACAGAGTCTCGCTCTGTCGCCCAGGCTGGAGCGCAGTGGCGTGATCTCGGCTCACTGTAACCTCTGCCTCCCGGGTTCACACCATTCTCCTGCCTCAGGCTCTGGAGTAGCTGGGACTACAGGCGCCCACCACCACGCCCGGCTAATTTTTTGTATTTTTAGTAGAGACGGGGTTTCACCGTGTTAGCCAAGATGGTCTCAATCTCCTGACGTCGTGATCCGCCCGCCTCGGCCTCCCAAAGTGCTGGGATTACAGGCGTGAGCTACCGCGCCCGGCCCGTCCCTGAAGCATTTTTATTGGCTTTGGTATTCTGACTTGTTTCCCTGTAGTTTTGCTTATAATAATCATTTTCGCGGTTGAGCTGCAAAGCTATGACTCAAATCTGGCAGCCTAGGGTGATTAGGGGCTCATCAATGTGTGGAACATGGGAGAATGGGGCCAAGAGGAGATCTGGGTGCTTCCATCTGTGAAGTGAGGGGCTTGGACCAGATGCCCTTGGAGGTTCTTCCCAGCTCTAAATTCCCCGGTGGAAGTGACAGTGACTTTTAGCATCAGATTAGTTTGCTAAGGTTGCCTTAGCAAAGTGCTACACGCAAGGTGACTTAGACAGCGGACATTTGTTGTCTCTCTTGTGATTCAGGAGGCCAGAAGTCGGAAACCAAGGTGTCATGTGGCTTGTTTCCTTCTGAGGACTGTGAGGGAAGGACGTGTCCAGGCTTCTCTTTTTTTTTTTTTTTTTTTTTTAATAGGGTCTTACTCTGTCACCCAGGCTGGAGTGCAGTGGCACAATTGTGGCTCACTACAGCCTCCTTCTCCTGAGGCTAAAGTGATCCTCCTACCTCGGCCTCCTGAGTGCACCACTACATCCAGCTAATTTTTTTGATTTTTTTTTTTTTAAGTAGAGATGGGGTCTTGCTATATTGCTCAGGCTGGTCTTGAAGTCCTGGGCTCGAAGATCCTCCCACCTCAGCCTCCTAAAGTGCTGGGATTACAGACATAGCTACCATGCCTAGCTTTTCTTCTTGGCTAGTAGATGGCCATTTTCTTTCTCTGTCTCTTCATATTGTCTTCTCTTAATGCATATCTGTGTCCAAATTTCGAATTTTATCTTTTTTTTTTTTTTTTCTGAGACAGAATCTTGCTCTGTCGCCCAGGCTGGAGTGCAGTGGCCGGATCTCGGCTCACTGCAAGCTCCGCCTCCCGGGTTCCCGCCATTCTCCTGCCTCAGCCTCTCCAGTAGCTGGGACTACAGGCGCCCGCCACCTCGCCCGGCTAATTTTTTGTATTTTTAGTAGAGATGTGGTTTCACTGTTAGCCAAGATGGTCTCGATCTCCTGACCTTAAGATCTGCCCGCCTCAGCCTCCCAAAGTGCTGGGATTACAGGCGTGAGCCACCGTGCCCGGCCCCAAATTTCATCTTTTTTAAAGGAAACCAGTCATACTGGATTAGGGCCCACCCTAACGACCTCACCTTAATTGGATTACCTCTGTAAAGATCCCCTCTCCAAATAATCACAGTCAGAGGGACTAGGGGTTAGGACTTCATCATACAAATTTTGGGTTGGGGGTACACAACCAAACCCATAACAAGCCCACTGCAAACTGGTGCACAATCACAAGACTGGAAGCTGAATTAGGAGCTCTGGCTGTATGTCTGTGAGGTTGAGATAGTCCCCATTAGCACAAGGAGGTGGTTTTTGTTTGTTTGTATTTAAATGTTTATTTATTTATTTTGGAACAGAGTCTCACTCTGTCACCCTGGCTGGAGTGCAGTGACGCGATCTTGGCTCACTGCAGCCTCTGCCTCCCAGCAACCTCTGCCTCCCGGGTTCAAACAATTCTCCTTCCTCAGCCTCCCTAGTAGCTGGGACCGCAGGTGCCTGCCACCACACGGGGCTAATTTTTGTATTTTTGGTAGAGACAGGCTTTCACCATGTTGGCCAGGCTGGTCTCGAACTCCTGACCTCCAGTGATCTGCCCTCCTCGGCCTCCCAAAGTGCTGGGATTACAGGCGTGAGCCATCGTGCCTGGCCTGGATTTAAAATTAAGTATACAACAGAATACCTTAAATTGGATGAGGCCTTGGTTCTAGATTCACAGCTGTACCCTTCCAGTCTGGGATCTGGCACTGCTTCACTGAGGCAATAAATCAGAAACTTCAGAGCCTTTAGCTGAGAAAGGGACCTTGGAGCGTCCCTGGTCCAACTCTTCTATTTTTCACAACCAGAGAGGAGAAGGTTGCCCAGCGAGTTACTGTCAAAATCTGGGCTTAAACTGCCATGCCCTGGTTGCTTGTCACATACCTGTGTGCTTCTGCCTTTGTGGCTTTCTGTCACTGCTGCTGCTGCCGCTGCTGCCGCTGCTGCCCTAGGGAAGAAGCCGGCAGGTCCTAGAGTCTGAGGGCATCCACGGCTTAAGTGACGAATGCCTCCCTGAATGCCCACACGAGTGCTGTTGTTGACAAACCCACAGACCCAAACGAAGGTTTTGCTGAGCAAGAACTCAGGCTTCTGAGAAGGCTTCTCAGCTAAGAGATATTTTACTATTGTTTGTTTGTTTGTTTGCTTCTTTTGAGACAGGGTCTCTCTCTGTCACCCAGGCTGGAGTGCAGTGGCGAGATGTTTGCTCACTCTGCCTCCTGGGTTCAAGCCATCTTCCTGCCTCAGTCTCCAGAGTAACTGGGATTACAGGCACCCGCCGCCACACCCAGCTAATTTTTGTATTTTTAGTAGAGACCACCATGTTGGGGTAAGATGGCCTGGAACTCCTGACCTCAAGTGATTCGCCTGCCTTGTCCTCCCAAAGTGCTGGTATTATAGGATCACTTGAACCCAGGAGGTAGAGGTTGCAGTGAGCCAAGATTGCACCACTACACTCCAGGCTGGGTGACAGAGAGAGACTCAGTCTTAAAAAATAACAACAACAAAAACAACACACACACACACACACACGCACAATACTACAAAAGACCACAAACTGGGCGGCTCAAAGCTACAGAAATTTATTCTCTTACAGCTCTAGAGTCCAGAAGTCTAAAATCAAGGTATTGTCAGGGTCACGGTCTCTCTGAAGGCTCCGGGGGAGGATACTTGCCTCTTCTGGCTTCTGGTGGCTCCCAGCTTTCCTTTGCTTGTGGCTGCTTCACTCCAATCCCATTTCTTTTTTTTTTTTTTTCTGAGATAGTGTCTCACTCTGTCGCCCAGGTTGGAGTGCAGTGGCCTGATCTTGGTTCACTGCAAGCTCTGCCTCCCGGGTTCATGCCATTCTCCTACCTCAGCCTCCTGAGTAGCTGGTACTACAGGCGCCCGCTGCCACACTCGGCTAATTTTTTGTATTTTTAGTAGAGACGGGGTTTCACCATGTTAGCTAGGATGGTCTCGATCTCCTGACCTCATGATCCACCGCCTCGGCCTCCCAAAGTGCTGGGATTACAGGCGTGAGCCACCACGTCCGGCCTCCAATCTCTATTTCTGTGTTGCAATGGCCTTCTCTTCTTCTCTGTGTCCCTGATTTCTCTCCTTTGGTCTCTTACAAGCACATATGTCATTGAATTTACAATTTACCTGGTTAATCCAGGATGATCCCATATTGAGATTTTTTATTTTTTATTTTTTAAATTATTTTTTATTTTTTTGAGACTGAGTCTCGATCTGTCACCCAGGCTGGAGTGCAGTGGCGCAATCTTGACTCACTGCAATCTCCGCCTCCCGGATTCAAGCGATTCTTCTGCCTCAGTCTCCTGAGTACCTGGGACTATAGGCACCAGCCATCATGCCCGGCAGACTTTTGTATTTTTGGTAGAGATGGGGTTTCACCATGTTGGCCGGGCTGGTCTTGAACTCCTGGCCTCAAGTGATCCGTCCCCTTCGGCCTCCCAAAGTGCTGGGATTACAGGCATGAGCCACCACACCGGGCCCCATCTCAAGATTTTTAATTACCTCTGCAAAGGCTTTTAATGAATGCAACGTTACATTCACAGACAGGGACTGGGATTTGAATGTCTCTTTTTGGGGCCCCTATTCAACTCCTATGCAGGACTTCTCAAGCGACCTGGCATAGCAGCCATACATTTCTAGCTCCAGCCTTGTTCCCATCCAGAGCTGTCTGATGGGGTCTGGAGAACCCCGGGGCCTCTCTTGACTGTGGGCAGTTGAGGGACCAGCTCGCACCTTGTTCTCTGCATCTATGGGAGGTGCTCTTCACTCTTTTCCAGGAGTTCTCCTTCCCATCACCCCACCTCTGAAGGCTCCTGGCTTGCTGGTCTCATCCCCTGGGGTGATGGTAACAGCAAGAGACCACCCTCCTCACTGGGAAGGCTCACCCACCTCTTTCCCTGACCCTATCATCAGCCCTCTGTGAGCCTCAGCGAATTCACATGGGATGAGATTTGTTTCTGCTCCCACTCTGAGAGAGGAATTAAGTTTCTTGGAATCCGGTTCCTTCCCCATTCCCTGGGGCCTTTTGGGATCTGTGTAGACCTCTAAAGAACTCTCACTTTTTGAGGACTCATCCTATATTGCAACAATCATGTTAAAATGCTCCCACATCACACATTAAGTGCTTTTATTCCTTATACAAGAATCAGAAAGATTTTTATAATTTTGCTTTTGAAAGTATTTGGCCCCTAAGCATATTTGATTTACGATTGACTGCAATTTCTTGGCCATCATTGTGTATACTTAGGAATTCTCTTGAAGTCAGAAAAGCTAAGCCTTAGACTGCTTTTTGAATGTAATTAAATTTTTTTCTTTCTCTTTTTAATGACCCAGCAACCAATGATGAGAATGTAATTAAATTTTTTATGAATACCAAAGTCAACACTTAAAAGGTTTTATAGACATTTAGTTAAATATTACGTTTAGGCCGGGTGTGGTGGCTCAAGCCTGTAATCCCAGCACTTTGGGAGGCCGAGACGGGCGGATCATGAGGTCAGGAGATCGAGACCATCCTGGCTAACACAGTGAAACCCCGTCTCTACTAAAAAAATACAAAAAACTAGCCGGGTGAGGTGGCGGGTGCCTGTAGTCCCAGCTACTTGGGAGGCTGAGGCAGGAGAATGGCGTAAATCTGGGAGGCGGAGCTTGCAGTGAGCTGAGAACCCCCCACTGCACTCCAGCCTGGGCGACAGAGTGAGACTCCGTCTCAACAACAACAACAACAACAACAACAACAACAAAGTGTTATGTTTAGATTTCTACAGTTTTTTTTCCTTTTGAGCCAATATCTATGTACGTTTAGATTTCTACAGTTGTTTTACCTTTTGAGCCAATATCTATTTTTTTAATTCTTTTTTTAAAAATTAAATTTATTTAGCTGGATGTAGTGGTTCACACCTGTAATCCCAGCACTTTGGGAGGTTGAAGCGGGCAGATCACTTAAGGTCAGGAGTTTGAGACCAGCCTGGGCAACATGATGAGACCTCGTCTCTATCAAAAATACAAAAATTAGCTGGGCGTGGTGGCGGGCACCTGTAGTCCCAGCTACTTGGGAGGCTGAGGCAGGAGAATTGCTTGAACCTGGGAGGTGGAGGTTGCAGTGCGCCGAGATTGTGCCACTGCGCTACAGCCTGGGCGACGGAGTGAGACTCCATCTCAAAAAAAAAAAAAAAAAAAATTAATTAATTAATTTTTAAGACAAGGTTTCACTCTACTGCCTAGGCTGGAGTGCAGAGATGTGATCATAGCTCACTGCAGCCTCTATCTTTTTTTTTCTTTTTTTTGAGTTTCGCTCTTGTTGCCCAGGCTGGAGTGCAATGGCGCAAACTTGGCTCACGATGGCGCAAACTTGGCTCAAGACAACCTCCGCCTCCTGGGTTCAAGTGATTCTCCTGCCTCAGCCTCCGGAGTAACTGGGATTACAGGCATGCACCACCACCCCCGGCTAATTTTGTATTTCTAGTAGAGATGGGTTTTCTTCATGTTGGTCAGCCTGGTCTCGAACTCCCAGCCTCTATCTTTTGGGTTCAAGTGATCCTCCCACCTCAGCCGCTCAAGTAGCTTGGACTGCAGGTGTGCACCATCATACTAGGCTAATTTTTAAAATTTTGGTAGATGTGGGATCTCACTATTTTGCCCAGGCTGATCTTGAGCTCCTGGCCTCAAGCAATCCTCCCATCTCGACCTCTCAAAGCTCTGGGAATACAGGCATGAGCTACCATAGCCATCCCATTTAAAAAGCATTTTAACCGTTCCTCACACCCGAGAGCTTAGAGACTTCAGATACTTGTCCGCTAGTTTCTGATTGCTGAGAAGATGGTCTTGCCTTCTTTCTCACCTAGCTTCTCATTCCACTGGGAATTGAAATTTCTCCTTCCCAAATCCCAGGCTTCCCCCACAGGATGTCCAACCCCTACTCCCAGACACCTGGAGTTTCTGCTGCTTCCTTCCCTGGACTGGCTTAGATCAGAGCTTCCCACTCTGGCTGTGGGTATTGTATGTTTTGCATTTTGCTTTCCCTCCATACGGAAACTTCTACTTCTGAACCTCTCTGTGATGTTTTTTTTTTTTTTTTCTGAATAATCAACCCTGGCTGATTTTCCCATTTTGACATTGTGGCCTTCATTCTGGGCCTGCCACATCAGCCCAGGGATGTGATGCGCTTCATGAGCCTGTGGCTTGTGCAGTCACACGGGGCCTCATGTGCAGAAGCAACTGGGCTTGTTTAATGCTCTGCTGTCATGTCTTGAGATTGCTGATAATTTTATCTTTGAACTTGTGTTTTGTAAGCAAAGTTCAACGAAACAATAGAGTCTCCACATTGCCAGGGGAGGGATATGGAAGAAAGGAAAAGACATTATATTCTAGATCCTTTAATGGCATTTTCCCCTACTTTTTGAACCAGGGCTTCCCATTTTCCTTTTGCACCAGGTCCTGCAAATTATATAGCTGGTCCTACCTAGTCATGACAGTGAATGAGGACCCAGTATGGACCCCGGTGGTTCACAACTTCACCGGAGAAGGTGTCTGTGAGATGAGATGCTTCCAGCCAAAAGGAAGCGCGTTTTTCATGGCGGCTGGAACAACTGATCCCAAACGTGGTAGCTTGAAACAATACAAATTTATTATCTTGTATAGTTCTGGAGGTCAGAAGTCCTACACATCGAGATGTCCCAAGGCTGCACTCCTTCTGGAGGCCTTAGGACAGAGCCCACTTCTTTGTCTTGTCCAGCCCACATTCCTTGGCTCTTGACTGCATCTCTCCTACCTGTTTCCCTTGTCATTGAATCACCTCCTCTTAGTCTGACTCTGCTGCCTCCCTCTTTGTCTCTTTTTTTTTCTTTTTCTTTTCTTTTTTTTTTTTTTTGAGATAGAGTCTCGCTGTGTTGCCCAGGCTGGAGTGCAGTGGTGCGATCTTGGCTCACGCAATCTCTGCCTCCCTGCAATCTCTGCCTCCCAGGTTCAAGCGATTCTCATGCCTCAGCCTCCCAAGCAGCTAGCACTACAGGTGCATGCTACCATGCCCGGCTAATTTTTTTGTATTTTTAGTAGAGGCAGGGTTCAGCATGTTGCCCAGGCTGGTCCCAAACTCCTGGCCTCAAGTGATCCACTGGCCTTAGCCTCCCAAAGTGCGGGGATTACAGCACTTAAGCCACCTCGCCCGGCCCTCTTTCTCCTTATAAGGACCCTTGTGACTGATTATGTGGGCCCGCCCAGATAATCTAGGATGATCTCCTATCTCAAGATGCTGAGTCACATCAGCAAAGATGCTTTTGCCCTGTAAGGTGACATTTTCACAGGTTTCAGGGATTAGGACATGGACGTCTTTAGGGGAAGGGAGGGGGTATGGTTCTGTCCAGCAGAGGAAGTTGTTTTCCTGCTTAAATCTCTAAACATTCACCCAGGACACATCCAGGTTTTGTGGATTCTGAAACTTATACAATTTTGAAGGTCTTCTTTAAGAAAAAGTAAGAAATGTAGGTAGGAAAATGAGTATTACTTTAGAATGAGAAAGAAATCACAAATACCCAGACTTTAGATTTGGGTCCTTTTCTTCTGAGATCTCTTTTGACAATTTATCAGCAGAGTTTACATTGATATGTAACCGGTCTCCTCCCCATCGGGAACACTCTCCGCTCCCAGCAACCCACTTGCACGTGAAGGCGCTGGGCCTGGCTGTGCTGAAACGCGTGACCAGTTCTTCTCTCCTGTTGATTTGTCCTCACTAGCTAGAGTGACTCACTGGCTTCCAGCAGTGGAAGGCATGGCTGTATTATGAGGAATAAGAAAAGGAAAGAGGCAGTTTAACAATATAATAGCTTTGATAATAAGCCTTAGTTTATAATGCGGAATTGATCCAATGCCCGAAGCTTCTAGACTGGAAGCTTTATGAAGCCATGGTTGCGTCTGCCTCGTCTCCTGGTGTGTACCCAGTGACCCAGACGTGCCTCTGGCACAGTGAGTGTGTGGTGAACATTTGCTGAGTGACTGAATGAACAGGTCATTTACATGATCCATGCAATTGTGAACGAATAGGCTCAAAATAGAACTTAATTCTTCAGCAATTTCCCTTCGTAAGCCTATCAAAATGGCCTCCACAGAATTGCTTACTATGAGATGCCAGAAGAGATGTTTGAAGCAACAAATTTAGAAAAATGAGAAAGACTGATTTATGCCGATTATCATCTCAGAGACAGAGATGATTTAATATTCTGTCAGTGGTGGGGTTTTTTTTTTTTTGTCTAATAATTGGATATCTTATTACGCTGGCAGTCAAGAAAGCTTGGTTTTGCATTTTGAATACGTGTCACAAGTCCAGGTGCGGTGGCTCACGCCTGTAATCCCACCCTTTGCGAGGCCGAGGTGGGTGGATCACCTGAGGTCAGGAGTTCAAGACCGATCTGGCCAACATGGCGAAACCCTGTCTCTACTAAAAATACAAAAATGAGCTGGGCGTGGTGGCGTGCATCTGTAATCCCAGCTACTTGGTAGACTGAGGCAGGAGAATTGCTTGAACTCAGGAGGTGGAGGTTGCAGTAAGCGGAGATTGCGCCACTGCCCTCCAGCCTGGGTGACAGAGTGAGACTCCACCTCAAAAAAAAAAAAAAACAACAAACACACACACACACACACACACACACACACACACACACACAATAAAACAAAAAAACAAGAAACAAAAACAAAAAACAAAATGGAAAAAACCTATCACAAAACCAGAAACGTTGCTCCCAACAATAGATGTGCATAAAGTCAGTGAAAGCTTTACTGTTGTGCCTCCCTTGAGCATGTGTGGTGCAGGTTTGGATTCAAACATTAGACAAAGGTAAGGAGGGACTGGATTGGTGACGTGGTTTCTCCTTCAAGCCTCTAGGCAGCATTTCCTTGTACTAGGCTCAGAAAAGTGGTGCCAAGTGGCTATTGGCTGCCCTGGATGGTGCTTACATAAGAGGCTGGTTAGAACTTCCTGTTCAGAGGCCGGGCACAGTGGCTCACGCCTGTAATTCCAGCACTTTGGGAGGCCAAGGTGGGCAGCTCGCTTGAGTCCAGGAGTTCAAGACCAGCCTGGTCAACCTGGTGAAACCCCATCTCTACTAAAAATTCAAAACTTATGCTGTTGGGCGCCTGTAATCCCAGCTCCTCAGGAGGCTGAGGCAGGAGAATCACTTGAACCTGGGAGACGGAGGCTGCAGTGAGCCGAGCTTGTGCCACTGTACTCCAGCCTGGGTGACAGATCGAGCCTCTGTCTAAAAAGAAAAAAAAGATAAGACTTATGTGTCAGATCGACTTACTCTTTAAATAAATCTTGAACGGCTACTGTGTACCATGCACTGGGGATACAGTAATGCAAAAGGCAGACATGGTAGTGCTCTCATGGAGCTTGCATTTGGGGGGACCAAACAAACAAACAGGATTGCCAGACATCAAGATGTGCCAGGAAGAAAATAAAGAACGGCTTGGATGATCTACATTAGATTGGATATTCCAGGAAGGCCTCTTGGAAAGGGTGACATGGGAGCTGAGATCCAAATAACAGAGGACCCAGACAGATGAAAATTTGGGAGACAGGCAAAGGGTGCAGGAAGTGCAAAGGCCCTGAGGCAGGAGTGTGCTTGGTGTTCTAGGAGAAGGCAGATCAGCCAGGATGAAGCAGGGTGAGGAAGGGGTTTGGAGTGATTCTGGTGTTCCCAAGGCCACCAGCCTTGGGAACATCAAGGGCAGTGTGGAGCTCTCAGAGAGTTTGCCATAGTAGACTGGCATGAATGTATTTTTGTCCTTTTTTTTGTTTGCTGGAGACAGAGTCACCGTCTGTTGCCTGGGCTAGAGTGCAGTGGCACAATCTTGACTCACTGCAACCTCCGCCTCCCAGGTTCAAGGGATTCTCCTGCCTCAGCCTCCTGAGTAGCTGAGACTACAGGCATGTGCCACCACGCCCGGCTAATTTTTGTATTTTTAGTAGAGATGGGGTTTCACCATGTTGGTGAGGCTGATCTCGAACTCCTGATCTCAAGGGATCCGCCCACTTTTGCCTCCGAAAGTGCTGGGATTACAGGTGTGAGCCACCATGCCCAGTCTGCATTTTTTTGTCTTTAAAACATCACTTTGGCTGCTGTGAAGAGCGGGGACTGTTTGGAGGGTATGGGGCCGGGGGGCGGGGGGCGGAATCAGGAACATCTATCAGGTGGTCAGGGCAGGATGATGAAGCAGAGTTGTTTGAGCACAGGTGGCAGCAGTGGAGGTGGAGGGAAGGGGATGAATTCTGGATAGATGGGTGGAGGGTAATTTTAAAAATCCCCTGAATAAACAACAATAGGAAATCCCTTACATTTCTAGAGCATGTCTGTAAACTGCCTATTATTGTCACTGTTAGGATCCCATCTGCAGATCTGAGAGCCAGTTCCCGCTGGGTTTATTATCTACACTCTGCGGAAGGAAGGAACAGGCTGCCCCAGGCTCAGAGGCTCCGTCCTCACGCTGTGTTCTGTGGTCGGCCTCCAGCACAGGGGAAGAAATGGCAGGCAAGCGAGGGTGGACGAAGCAGAGCCGCATCTGTTGAGTTGGCTGCCCTGTACCCGGCTCCAGCAAAGTGCATGACACAGGATAGGTGCTGAGGAAAGGTCTGCTGAGTCCACGAAGAATGAATAAGTGAAGGAGGAAGAGGGCTGATGGGTAATCATCGTTCAAGGAAGCCTGGACATGTGCTAGGCAGGGTGTTGGAGGCATCACTCCAGGTCACAGTAACCTGGAGAGATCACTATGTTATTTATTGTCAGACTCAGGATGAGGAGAATGAAGCCGAGAGTATAACTGCCCAATGGGTTCACCTTGCCCACTGCCTAGACAGAGCCGATTTATGAAGACAGGGGAATTGCAATAGAGAAAGAGTAATTCATGCAGAGCAGGCTGTGCCCTGCTCTGTCCCACTGCCGTCTTCCAGGAGGAGGTGCCAGCATGGCAATTAGCCAGATCAAACTACAGCGATTGCTCCGGTCTATCCACCATCTCGTTGTCCTGCAGTTCCTTTGCCGATAATCCCCATCAGTCAGGATCCCTTAATGCATGGGAAGCAGTCGTTGCCTGCAAAGCACCCTGCCACTGCGGTTTTATTGTTACTCAAATCAGTCTCCCAGAGCATTCGGGGATCAGAGGGTTTTTGTTTGTTTGTTTGTTTGTTTTTTGAGATGAAGTCTGGAGTGTAGTGGTGCGCTCTTGGCTCACTGTAACCTCCGCCTCCTGGGTTCAAGCGATTCTCCTGCCTCAGGCTCCGAGTAGCTGGGACTACAGGCACACGCCACCACCCCTGGCTAATTTTTGTATTTTTAGTAGAGATGGGTTTTTGCCATGTTGGCCAGGCTGGTCTCTAACTCCTGACCTCAGGTGATCTGCCCACCTCAGCCTCCCAAAGTGCTGGGATTACAGGTGCGAGCCACCGTGCCCGGCCACGATCAGAGTTTTTAAGGATAATTTGGTGAATGGGGAAGGCCATTGAGTTGAGAGTGCTGATTTGTTGGTTTGGAGATGAAATCATAGGGAGTTGAAGCTGTCCTCTTGTGTGGAGTCAGTTCCTAAGTAGGGGCCACAAGATCAGAGAAGCCAGTTGATTGATCTGGGTGGTGCCAGCTGATCCATCGGGTGCAGGGTCTGCAAAATATCTCAAGCACTGATCTCAGAAGCATTTGAGGGAGGGTCAGAATCTTGTAGCCTCTAGCTGCATGACTCCTAAACCATAATTTCTTCTTTCTCTTTTTTTTTTTTTTGAGGTGGAGTCTCACTCTGTTGTTCAGGCTGGAGTGCAGTGGTATGATCTCGGCTCACTGCAGTGTCCACTTCCTGGGTTCAAGCGATTCTCGTGTCTCAGCCTCCTGAGTAGCTGGGATTACAGGTGTGAGCCATCACATCTGGCTAATTTTTGTATTTTTAGTAGAAACAGGGTTTCACCGTGTAGGCCAGGTTGGTCTTGAACTCCTGACCTCAGGTTATCTGCCCGCCTTGGCTTCCCAAAGTGCTGGGATTACAGGTGTGAGTCACTCTGCCTAGTCATAATTTCTTTTTTTTTTTTGAGATGGAGTCTGGCTCTGTCACCCAGGCTGGAGTGCAGTGGCGCGATCTCGGCTCACTGCAAGCTCCGCCTCCCGGGTTTACGCCATTCTCCTGCCTCAGCCTCCCGAGTAGCTGGGACTACAGGCGCCCACAACCGCGCCCGGCTAGTTTTTTGTATTTTTTAGTAGAGACGGGGTTTCACCGTGTTAGCCAGGATGGTCTCGATCTCCTGACCTCGTGATCCGCCCGTCTCGGCCTCCCAAAGTGCTGGGATTACAGGCTTGAGCCACCGCGCCCGGCCATAATTTCTAATCTTGTGACTAATTTGTTAGTTCTACGAAGGCGGTCTAATCCCCAGGCAAGAAAGAGGTTTGTTTTGGGAAAGGGTTGTTATCATCTTTGTTTTAAACTATAAACTATAAATTCCTCCTAAAGGTAGTTCACACTATGTCTAGAATGAACAAGGACAGCTTGGAGGTTAGAGCAAGATTGAGCTTGTTAGGTCAAATCTCTTTCACTGTTGCCATTACAGTTATATTTTTTCTTTTTCTTTTCTTTTTTTTTTTTTTTTTTTTTTTTTGAGACAGAGTCTAGCTCTGTTCCCCAGGCTGGAGTGCAGTGGCGCAATCTTGGCTCTGAGGTTCACATGATTCTCCTGCCTCAGCCTCCCCAGTTGTTGGGACTACAGGTGTCTTCCACCACGCCTGGCTAATTTTTGTATTTTTAGTAGAGATGGGGTTTCGCCATGTTGGCCAGGCTGGTCTCAAACTCCTGACCTCAAGTGATCTGCCTGCCTTGGCCTCCCAAAGTGCTGGGATTACATGTGTAAGCCACCACCCCCGGCCTCTGTTACAGTTTTGCAATGGTGGTTTCAAGAGAGGTTGGGAAATGTGTCCCTGAGAACCCACATGCCAAGCTGGGCTTTCTCCTATGTGGTCAGATTGTGAAGCTAGCAATCAACTCAGAGAGAGAGAGAGAGAGAGAGAGAGAGAGAATGAGAGAGGATGAGATCCAGGGCTCATTGGGCTGGACAACTTTATGCCCATCTCCATTCTTTCTGCAAAGCTGCAGCCCATGATCCCCCTGCTTGCCCCCAACAGTCTTCCAGAAGGAGATGCCAGGAGGGCATTTAGCCAGATCAAACCACAGTGATTCCTCTGGAAAGGGCCGTCCACCATCTTGTTGCCTTGCGGTTCCTTTGTTGATGATTGGCATCAGTCTTAGGGCCCTTTGACACGTGGGAAGCAGCCTTCACTGCCTGCAAATCCCCCTGCCACTGCTTCTGGAGCCGCTATTCTGGTCTGTTCTTGCATATCCCATCCCTTTGTCCTGGGGGCGTCAGGCCACCTTAGGTCCCATGGGAGAGAATAGGAATGGACTGTGGGTGGGGTGGAGGTCAGAGTCAGTGTATTTAGCTTTCAGGAAACATTTTCTTTTTTTTCTTTTTTTGAGATGGAGTTTTGCTCTTGTCACCCAGGCTGGAATGCAGTGGCGTGATCTTGGCTCACTGCAACCTCGCCTCCCGGGTTCAAGCGATTCTCCTGCCTCAGCATCCCGAGTAGCTGGGCTTACAGGTGCCCACCACCATGGCCAGCTAATTTTTGTACTTTTAGTAGAGATGGCGTTTTACCAGATTGGGCAGGCTGATCTCCAACTCCTGACCTCAGGTGATCCACCCGCCTCGGCCTCTCAAAGTTTTGGGATTACGGATGTGAGGCCCAGGAAACATTTTTTTCTGGCCAACACTCTGGCACTTTTGACTGTAAGGGAGTGTGTGAAAGGGGCAGTTTGCATGTTTCCGGAGTGGGCATGTGTGTGGGGGTTTATCGAGAAAGATGGGGAAATGGTAAGATTTGTTTCATGGGGGTTATTGCCCCTCCTGCTTATGGGCTTGGTGTGATTTAAAGAAAGTGAGATGCAGAAATGCTGATCAAAGTGGCTCTGGGTCTTATCCTGTGAGCCCCGAATGCCCCATGCAGGAAGGGCACCATCTCAGGAGTCAGCTGGGTTTGGTGTCCCACACTGCCCCATGGACCTCGCGTTACTCCACAGCTTTCCTGAGCCTCAATTTCCTTATCTGTAGAATGGGGACAATAATACCTTTCCCTCAGAATTGTGAGTTTTACATAAGAGGAGGAGGTAAAGATAAAGTGGCCCAGGCCAGGCATTCAACAACTGTTAGTAGGTTCCCCACTTTTCCTTCCCCACATCAAGTTTACCTATGCTTTGCATGCAAACGTCTTCTGAGGACATGCTATAATATGAGGTGCTAGGCTGGCTGGGATGAGGGGAAGGAGCTCAGTAATGAGCTTGATTCCAATCCTGGGTTTGTGTGCCGAATATAGCAGTGAAGTTAGATCCTACAGTAGAAGATAGAAGAAGACAAGTGCCTTAGAATTCAGATGGAGTTCTGTGGGACCTTAGAGGATAGAGACTCGATTTGTAACCAGGGCTGGGACAGGTGGGAGATGAGGTCAGATGGGGTGCCGGAGGAGAATGCATTAAACCTGGGTCTTGCAGGATGGTGGGGCTTAGATTCGGGAGGCGAAGGGCAGTTCAGTAGAAATGGTATAGGGGAGATATGAGTGGTAGGGAGGGAAGGCTGTGTGGAGGACAGCGAGCTGTCCAGCCTGGCTCGGCCAGAGGGCACAGGGAGGAGAACCCTGGGAGACAGAATTGAGAACGTTTAGTTGGAATCATACCACGGGAAACCTCGAATTCCAGGCTGAAGCATTTGAACTTTATGCCAAAGGCACTGGGAAGCTACTGGAGCTTTTTGAGTAGGAGAGTGACGTGCTGTGCTTTAGGCAGGCTGATCTTGGCGGTGGTACATGGAACAGACTAGACAGGGTGGAGTGGAAGGAGGTGACTCCCATGACCTAGATGAGGGATGGGGAGGCTGAATCCTCACAGCAGTAGTGAGAAAGGAGAGAAAGGATTGGGCAGGAGAGGCACTTTGTGGATCGTTGTAAACATTTCTGTTTATTTTTCAGTGTAAAGAATTTAAGCAGCCTGGTGTAGCGTCTCACTCCTGTAATCCTAGCATTTGGGGAGGCTGAGGTGGGGGATTGCTTGAGCTCAGGAGTTCAAGACCAGCCTGGCCAATGTGGCAAAACCCCGTCTCTACTAAAAATACAAAATATTAGCTGGACGTGGTGGCATGCACCTGTAGTCCCAGCTACTTGAGAACTTGGGAGGCCGGCTGAGGCAGGAAAATCACTTGAACCTGGGAGGTGGGGGTGCAGTGAGCCGAGATTGCACTACTGCACTCCAGGCTGGGTGACAGAGCGAGACTCCATCTTAAAAAAAAAAAAAAAAAAAAAAAAAAATTTAAGCATGCACAAAAGTAGAAACAGAAACATTTAATGAACCTCTATGTGCCTGTTCCCCGAGTTCAACAATGGTTACTTTTTTATTTTTATTTTTTAGTTTTTATTTTTTTGAGACGGAGTATCACTCTGTCGCCCAGGCTAGAGTGCAGTGGCCGAATCTCAGCTCACTGCAAGCTCCGCCTCCTGGGTTTACGCCATTCTCCTGCCTCAGCCTCCCAAGTAGCTGGGACTACAGGCGCCCGCCACCTCGCCCGGCTAGTTATTTTTTGTAATTTTTAGTAGAGACGGGGTTTCATCGGGTTAGCCAGGATGGTCTCGATCTCCTGACCTCGTGATCCGCCCGTCTCGGCGGTCTTTCACTGGAGTGCAGTGGCACCATTACAGCTCACTGCAGCCTCAAACTCCTGGGCTCAAGCAATCCTCCCTGCTCAGCCTCCCTAATAGCTGGGACTACAGGCCCAGCTACCACCTGCCACTGTGCCCAGCTACTTTTTTTTTTTTAACTTTTTGTAGCAACGAGGTCTTGCTTTGTTGCCCAGACCGGTCTCGAACTCTTGGGCTCAAACAATCTGCCCACCTTGTCCCCCCAAAGTGCTGGGATTACAGGTGTGAGCCACCGCGCCCAGCCTAAGAATGGTTAATTCATGGCCAATTTTGTTTAATCTCTACTCCATCCACTTCTCTCTTCCATCATATTTTGAAGTGAATCTAAGATATCGTATCACTTTATGGCCATTGCAGCATGCAGGAAAGAGCTATGACATTTTGGAAGATGAGTCGATGGGCCATGCCATGTGGGTGTTGCGTCTCTGTGTGCCTGTCATACTCTGTTATGTGGAATTCCAATGGCTGATTTGACCCCTACGAGTTGGGGGTCTTTTAAGGGCAAAGACCACCCTTCAGTGGCCAGGCTGTCTTCTCTTCCCCACAGAGTGCATGGTATATGGTGCGACCATCAGTGTGAACAACCTAGTTCTGCTGGAAAAAAGAGGCCTGTTATTGGACCCTTTGGGCTATCACCATTGATTGATACCACAGGTAGTTTTTCTGCTCAGGTCATGCTCTGATAAAACACAGGACACTCAGCTGGGTTTGAATTTCAGATCAACAACAAATATGCCTGTAGCATAAGTATGTCCCAAACATTGCCCAGGGCATACTTATAGTAATAAATGACTTGTTATTTATCTGAAATTCAAATTTAATCAGGCATCTCTTTTTCATTTTTTTGAGATGGCGTCTCGCTCTGTCTCCCAGGCTGGAGTGCAGTGGCGTGATCTTGGCTCACTGCAAGCTCGGCCTCTTGGGTTCACGCCATTCTCCTGCCTCAGCTTCCCGAGTAGCTGGGACTACAGGTGCCCGCCACCACCCCTGGCTAATTTTTTGTATTTTTAGTAGAGACAGGGTTTCACCATGTTAACCAGGATGTTCTCGATCTCCTGACCTCGTGATCCACTCTCCTCGTCCTCCCAAAGTGCTAGGATTACAGGCGTGAGCCACTGTGCCCGGCCCAGGCATCTTGTATGTATGCATGTAGGTATGTATGTATTTATTTTGTTTTGTTTTGTTTTGTTTTTGGCTAAATCTAGCCAATCCTATCCTCTGATCTTTTCACAGAAGTCCTGCGGATCAAAGCCTTTGACCTAGGGCAGTGCTTTTCAAAGGGTGGTCCCAGGACAGCAGCATCAGCAACTCCTAGCTCAAAACAAAATCTCAGGCCAGGCGCAGTGGCTCATGCCTATAACCCAGCACTTTGGGAGGTCCAGGCAAGTGGATCACTTGAGGTCAGGAGTTCGAGACCAGCCTGGGCAACGTGGTGAAACCCTGTCTCTACTAAAAAAAAAAAAAAAAAAAAAAATTAGTGGGGCTTGGCAGCATGCACCTGTGGTCCCAGCTATTCGGGAGGCTGAAGCAGGAGAATAGCTTGAACATAGGAGGCAGAGGCTGCAGTGACCCGAGACTGGGTCACTGCATTCCAGCCTGGGCAAAAGAGCAAGACTCCATCTCAAAAAAAACAAAAGCAAAAACAAAAACATCCTAAAATGCCAGTCCCACCCAGAATGACGGAACCAGAGCCTCTGGGAGTGCTGGCATTCTGTATTTGACTCCCTCCAGTGATTCTTTTGAGGCTCATTGACTGGAGAATGATGCCGATGCCATCACGTTACCTGCCCCCAGCCTCCCCCGCCACACACACACAGCACATCCTGCTCTGCTGCGCTCCCAGTGGCATGCACCTGGCTGCCAAAGGTATAAAAGCGTAAGTAACATTAGGGGTGTTACAAAGGGCTCTTTCCTTGGGTGTTTGTAGCTTCCCCTAGGGCTGCAGTCCCTCGCAGACTGCTGGGCGCTTGGCCTCAGGACTCTGTTCTGCCCGCCCAGATCTGTTCCTGAGCCTGCAGACGGCTGTGAACCAGAGAATCTATTCTTCAGGCGGGAGTTGCCAGTTGCGGCCGAGGGGGCGGGGCCCGGAGGCGGGAGGGCCACGTGTGCGGGAGGGAAGCAGGAAGTGACTGCGGGAGTGGAGCCGGCGAGCGAGCGGCAGCGGGGGCTGATGGAAGTGCAGTGGGGGCTGGAGAGGGCACCCTAGTGAGTTGGCTTTTCTCTCCTTCGGTGCCTTTGGTTGGGCTTGAGGCCCGGGGTCGGGTGCCATTAGGACAAGTGTGTGGGACTTGGAAGGGCAGCCACCTGGAGCTTGGAAGGGGGTGCGTCTGGAGAGAGGAGGGGTTTGGAGGCTTTGGCAGGTGGCGGGGTGGGGTGGGAGGGTGGGGGGGGGGCGGGAAGGAAGACCCCGGACCCCCGCTATGTCCCTCTCCAGGGTGATCTGGAAGGCAATGACATGCCTGCCTTTTACAGTCCTCACCCAAGATCCTCTTCGTTCATCGCTTCCTAGGGGTGTGTGGCGGGACCCGGGATTCCTGGGAGCAGAGGCAGCTACAATTCCAGCTGCTCCCAGGCCCCTCCCACTTGCTCTGGCTGTTAGCTGGACCTCTTGAACTTGACTGGGAATCTGGTTAACTTGCAGCAGGTCTGGGTGGGGCGTGACTGTGTGCATTGCTAACCTATTCCCAGGTTGGGTGTTCCGCGGACCACGCTTTGAGTAGCGAGGCATTAGAGAACTTTTCCACAGTCCTCTCCGCCCAAACCTGAATCCTTCTGCTGGATTCCCCCTCGTGGAGTTAGGGCATGTGTGTGCAGCTCCACTAAGGCCCAGCAGCCCTAGTGCTGTTCCCACTTCTGCAACTTCACCAGCCTCTTGAACTGACTCTTGGAAGCGGAACAACAAGTTTAAAAGGTGGAGAAAGGAAATAAATAAAACAAACCTGTATCAATCAACCGGAAATGCCCACGTGCTGCTGTGGCCGATGTGTACAAATGTACAGGCTGTTGGCATTTTAAAAGTTGGAACGGGCAGAGAATGATTCTCCCTGCCGCTAACGAATCAAGGTTGATGGAATTAATATCCCCATCGTGAGGAAGTCTGAGCCCCGTTGTGTAAGCTGTGCTGGAGATGCTGTGCCCTAAAGTCGTTACTGGTCTGCCGGTTAGAGAAGACTTTTTGTTCTCTTGGGACTCTGCCAGAAACTTCTTCTTCTCTTGAGACTCTGCAGAAAACTTTTCTGTTCTTTTGGGACTCTGCTTTGGTCTTGTCAATCCCACACGGGGCAGGAGAACTCATTTTCTAAGCTCTTGGTATTGTAGAAGTTTTACCAGATTTATTTATTTATTTGTTTTTTATTTTTTTGAGACAGAGCCTTGCTCAGTCACCCGGGCTGTAGTGCAGTGGCGCCATCTCGGCTCACCGCAACCTCTGCCTCCTGGGTTGAAGCAATTCTCCTGCCTCAGCCTCCTGAGTAGCTGGGACTACAGGCACCTGCCACCATGCCCGACTAATTTTTGTGTTTTTAGTAGAGATGGGGTTTCACCATGTTGGCCAGGCTGGTCTCAAACTCCTGACCTCAGGTGATCTGCCTGCCTTGGCCTCCCAAGGTGCTGGGATTACAGGTGTTAGCCACTGTGCCTGACCAAGTTTTACCAGTTTTAATCTTTTGCTTTCCACAGTTTAATGTGCATAAGAATCCCCCATGGAATTCCACAAAATGCAGACCCTGATTCAGAAACTCTTGGGTGGGACCTGAGTTTCCGCGTTCCTAACTAGCTCCCAGCCCAGACCAGCGCTGCTGGTTCTCTGACCCCCTTTGGAGTAGCAAGGATTTAAAACAGCTAATAGAGAAGACACTTCTCCGAGGGGCACTGGGCTTGCATTGCTCATGATCCGTGCTGCTCCTATTGGGATGGAAAGCATGGTGGACTTGGTCTCCCCTCTGTGTCCCTTTTTCTTACTCAGCAGGGTGCTCAGGTGTACATGGGGACAGGCTTAGACGAGTGTTTCCCTATCCCAGTAACCGCCAGGAACACCCATGAGCTCCCTCTGTTCTGTTCACCAGCCCGCAAGATCCACGTTGACTTTGGCCTGTTGGCAAATGTAAATTGTTTGCTCTCTTCTGTAGCTGTCAAGAGGCACATTGAAATACAGGAAAGAAAGGTGTTTTTGTTATGCCCTGTCTTGGATGATAAGTACTGAGAGGATGATCACTTTGTGCTGTTCTTTGTAAATGCTGTTTGAAATTTTATCCACAGCAACTCAGAATAGATGATTGGTGTAATGGTCCAGATGGCTTGGTTTAAAAACAAAGACTAACCCCTCTTTTTAGGGTGGCTGAGCAAGATGACGGATGTAAAGGGTAGCCTTTTAAAAAGGATTTTTTTTTCTTTAATTAGCGTGCTCACAGTTTTCACAATTGGTGCAGTTCGTTTAGAGTATGGGAATTAGAGTCTGATTCCGTATCTGCTATTTATCTCAGGGTTTCTGGCACAGGGGCTGAGCCAGGGCTCACCTGGGCTCACCTGGACCCATAGCCCTTCCTAGGTTTGAGCCTGGGTGTGTTGCTGAGCCGCTTGGCATAAGGGCTCCATCCACACTCTGCCGTGGTTTCCTTCCAGGGTCAGTCGAGGCAGCGTCTTCAGCTCTTGATCTGCAGGTTCAGGGCTGCTGGCTCCTCACAGAGCACTGGGGACTGGCAGGGCTGAGCCCACTGTGGTCGTGTCCAGCCAGCCCTCTGGGTGCTGGCCGACCATCAGGGAGATGAATGAGGCTTTGAGATGAGGCCCTGAGCCCAGCGTTTGTGTACCGGAACACAGGGCTTTTCAACAAATAGGTTTCTCTGCCTTGTAACTTTCCACAGGGAGAGATCTGATTGTCATCTCAGATCCAGAATTTTAAGTATGTTGAAGTCTGGAGGAGGTTCTCTGGACTGAAATGAGAGGGAATGGTACTTCCCTTCCTTCCTTGGTGGGCGGTGGTGTAACCAGCTTTAGCAGCAGGGTGCTGAGTTGACCAGGGGACATTCCATTCCTGGGTCCGTTTGCTTGTCCTGTGCAGGTAAGCTGGCCCTTTTCCATCCAGCACATATTTTTCAGGGGTTACAAAGCCCTATTTTGCAGGGTGGCCAAATATGTAAAAGCACCATCCCCGTCCTCAAGCAACTAAGGCTGTAAAAGATGGAGGCAAAGCCACGCTGAGAAAGGACCAAAGCTGCATGCTGGGACAGGGCTGGGGAAGGCCAGAAAAGCCTTCGTTGTGAAGTTGGGCATTAGGTGGGCTGCAGAGGATGCTCCGGGTTCGGATGGCTGGAAATGTGCAAGGAAGGTATTCCAGGAGGGAACTGAATGAACAGGCACTCGGACGCAGGATTGTCTGGGGCTTGTGGAAGGTGCCGTAAATAATCCAGTTGAGCTGGAGTTTGGTGCTCATGCAGGCATGATGGAGAATGGGATTGGAGAGTTGGGGGTGGGGAGAATCAAAGGTTGGTTGGTGGAGTTTACCCTTTGGCTGGGCAGGTGCACCATTGCAGGTATGACGGGGATTTAGATTGGAAGCGTGTTGACATCACCTGCACTAGTCACCTGTCTTTGGAGGAGGCTGGGCGCAGATGGTGGGCAAGAGATGGTAGAAGAGGCAGATTGTGTGGGGGAGGCTGCATCAGACCCTCCTATGCCCCCTTCCCCTGGAACAAACCACATTCTTTGTGCTTCTTTTTGAAACTACCTCTCAATGTTGCAGCCTTTTTATGGGTTCCCCTGGCATCTCCCCGGCGTCTCCCCATGCCTTCTTTCAGATTAAGACGATTTCCAATTCCTGAGGGACCTGGATAGAGAAGCCTGACCTGTGTGCTGGGTGGCTGAGGGACACTGGGATGGTGTGGTGGAAGGGTGCATACTGTCAAGCCGGAGGGAGGCCAGCTCCCGCACAGGGGGTTAGGACGTGTCAGAATGTGCGCCTGTCACTGAAAGGGACCACCGGCGGCTGACGCTCTCGCTCCTCTTGCACAGCTGTATCCAGCATGCTCCAAGGCCACAGCTCTGTGTTCCAGGCCTTGCTGGGGACCTTCTTCACCTGGGGGATGACGGCAGCTGGGGCAGCTCTCGTGTTCGTATTCTCTAGTGGACAGGTGAGTTGCCTTGCTTCGGTTCTGAATGTTGGTGGGGAGCCCCTTGGTAAAGGGGCACCATCCCAGCAGGTTTGTAGACTTTTTCAGTGCCCCTGGCCACACTCCCAGGCATTGTGTGCTGGGGTTTGTTCGCTGTCTTCTTATTTTCTCGCCTTCTCCCTGCCAGGCCGGGAGAACAGATGGCTGCTTGCTGTAGATGCCTTCATGTACCATCATCTCCCCTCCTGACCCTCGACAGCCTGAGTTGAAGGGAATGGGAAGTGAGAAAAGCCCAGCTACTGAGGCTTCGTTAGTCTGCTGCCTCATTTCTACCTGCCATGTGATTTCTTTTTTCTTTTTCTTTTTCTTTTTTTTGAGACAGAATCTTGCTCTGTTGCCCAGCCTGGAGTGCAGTGGCAGGATCTAAGCTCTCTGCAACCTCCGCCTCCCAGGTTTAAATGATTCTCCTGCCTCAGCCTCCCGAGTAGCTGGGATTACAGGCATGCGCCACCATGCCCGACTAATTTTTGTATTTTTAGTAGAGGTGGGATTTCACCACTGGTCTCAAACTCCTGACCTCAGATGATCCGCCCACCTCGGCCTCCCAAAGTGCTGGGATTACAGGCGTGAGCCACAGCACCTGGCCTGCCATGTAATTTCTTGTAGGCCTGGAGCAAGTGGTACTATGCATGACCAAAGAAGAGCATTAGATTTCAGGTGTAACTGTCCTCCCCTGTGACCTTGAGTTGGGTGGGATTGTTGGAAAGACCTTGGAAGAAGAAGGGGCATCTGTTCCCTTTCTCTTTTAACCCATGTCCAGGTTGTTTCATTTCCTCTTGGGATGAATATAGCCGCTCCCCCCACCATCCAGGCCCCCTGCAGACCCTTACCCCTCTCCCCTACATCTTCCGTGTATCCCACTCACAAGCCCCAGTGCTCTCACTCACTGTCATGCCCCCACAACCTATGCATGCCTATATCCCCCACATCTCTCCCTCCTCCCACATCCCCATCCTTACACCCCTTCTACACACTCTACCTATAGTCCCACACACCCATACTTGCACACATATCCATGTACCCTCCCCACACCTCTGCACAACCCACACTCACCTCATATGCCTGAAATTGCATTCTCTTCCCCAGCCCAGATCACCCTCAGTCCGGTAGCCCTGGAGCCATCCATGGGTATCTTGATGAATGCACAATGCCTGCATCGTTCACCTGGGTAGCCTGAAACATTGTAGGAATGGCAAATGAATAAGTGACTTAAGATCTAATTCAACATGTTGTGAGGGAGATTTGGAAATGAACACACCTTCAGGAAGTTCGCAAGTCAGGCGCTCTTGTGTTAGAGACCAGTACAGCAGGCCTTGATTTGGACAATAAAATCCCCACCTCCCTTGCCGCACCGCATCGGCCCCGGGAGCTGATGGGTTGGAGATTGGAAATCAGAAAACACACAATCCAAAAACACAGGTTATCTAGAACCTAGGTATATAAGATGCCAAGATGAGTCAAATGCATAGAGACACATTGTAGAATGGTGATTGCCAGGGGCTGCAGGGGAGGGCAGAAGTAAGTTATTATTGAATGAGTACAGAGTTTCAGGGTTATTTTATTTTATTTTTATTTTATTTTTTTTTTGAGACGGAGTCTCGCTCTGTCGCCCAGGCTGGAGTGCAGTGGCGCCATCTTGGCTCACTGCAAGCTCCGCCTCCCGGGTTCACGCCATTCTCCTGCCTCAGCCTCCTGTGTAGCTGGGACTACAGGCGCCCGCCACCACGCCTGGCTAATTTTTTGTATTTTTTAGTAGAGACAGGGTTTCACGGTGTTAGCCAGGATGGTCTCGATCTCCTGACCTGGTGATCTGCCTGCCTCGGCCTCCCAAAGTGCTGGGATTACAGGCGTGAGCCGCCGCGCCCGGCCTATTTTATTTTTTGACAGAGTCTTGCTCTGCCTCCCAATCTGGAGTACAGTGGCGTGATTTTGGTTCACTTGGTCTCTGCCTTCCAGGTTCAAGTGATTCTCCTGCCTCAGCCTCCTGAGTAGCTGGGATTACAGGCGTGTACCACCATGCCCTGCTCATTTTTTTTTGTAGTTTTAGTAAAGATGGGGTTTCACTGGTAACCCTATCTGTCCAGGCTGTTTTTTTTTTTTTTTTTTGAGTCATAGTCTTGCCCTGTTGCCCTGGCTGGAGTTCAGTGGCATGATCTCAGCTCACTGCAGCCTCCGCCTCCTGGGTTCAAGTGAGCCTCCCACCTCAGCCTCCCAAGTAGCTGTGCCTACAGGTGTGTGGCACCATGCCCAGCTAATTTTTGTATTTTTAGTAGAGACGGGGTTTCAGTTTTGTAAGGTGAAAAGTTCTGTACACCACACGGCTTCTTTCACTTCAAAGAATGTCCTTAGAGCTCATCCATGTTATAGCATGTGCCAGAATTTCTTTCGTTTTTAAGGCTGAAGACTATTCCATTGTATGTACATACCATATTTTGTCTATCCATTCATCTATGGCTAGATAGCAAAAAAAAAAAACCTTTATTGAAATATGATGCATTTGGAAAAATGCACATTTTATTAGACTGGTACATTTATTAGGTTTGCACCAACCTAATATAAGTGTGCAGTTTGATGACTTTCCACAAATGCTCGTGAAACTAGAGCCCAGATCAAGAAACAAAACAGTACCAGCTCCTCACCTCACAGCCCCTTCCAATCAGGAGCCTTCAGTCTCCTTTCCGATCCTACCATCCCCAACCTCTACTCCAAGGATCATCTCCTTTCTGATCTCTGGCAGCACGGATATTTTCCCTGTTTCTTTTTTTTTTTTTTTGAGACGGAGTCTCGCTCTGTCGCCCAGGCTGGAGTGTAGTGGCCGGATCTCAGCTCACTGCAAGCTCCGCCTCCCGGGTTCACGCCATTCTCCTGCCTCAGCCTCCCGAGTAGCTGGTACTACAGGCGCCCGCCACCTCGCCCGGCTAGTTTTTTTGTATTTTTTAGTAGAGACGGGGTTTCACCGTGTTAGCCAGGATGGTCTCGATCTCCTGACCTCGTGATCCACCCGTCTCGGCCTCCCAAAGTGCTGGGATTACAGGCTTGAGCCACCGCGCCCGGCCTATTTTCCCTGTTTCTGTGCTTTATTTAGATGGAGTAATCATATAGTATGTACTGCATCTGGCTGATTTTACCCTACTTGTTTTCCAGTTTCTTTAATGTCCCTGTGTTTGTAAGATATATGTATATATATAACTGTAGTATGTGTGTTCCCATTGCCATATGGTACCTGTTGTATGAATATATCCTAATTAACATATCCATCCTACTGTTGGTGAGAATTTGGGTAGTTTCTAGTTTTGGGCTCTTACAAATAGCACTGCCGAACATTTTTCTTCATGGGTTTGTTGAATACAAGTGCATTCCTGTTACGGAATTACTCAGGAGTGGCATGCATAGTGTTCACCTCTCATTCGTGCTGCCAAATAGTTTGCCAAAATGGTGGTACCCGTTTGCACCCCATTGTGTGACGGTTTTTTTTTTTTTTTTGAGATGGAGTTTTCCTCTTGTTGCCTAGGCTAGAGTGCAGTGGCATGATCTTGGCTCACTGAAACATCTGCCTCCCGAGTTCAAGCGATTCTCCTGCCTCAGCCTCCCAAGTAGCTGGGATTACGGGCACGCATTACCATGCCTAATTTTTGTATTTTTAGTAGAGATGGAGTTTCACCATGTTGGCCACACTGGTCTCAGACTCCTGACCTCAGGTGATCTGTCTGCTTTCGCCTCGCAAAGTGCTGGGATTATAGGCACGAACCCTTGCGCCTAGCCTAATATTTGTAGTTTTAGTAGAGACAGGGTTTCATCATGTTGGTCAGGCTGGTCTTGAACTCCTGACCTCAGGTGATCTGCCTGCCTCGGCCTCGCAAAGTGCTGGGATTATAGGCGTGAACCCCTGCGCTCAGCCTAAGTTTTTGTATTTTTAGTAGAGACGGGGTTTCATCATGTTGGTCAGGCTGGTCTTGAACTCCTGACCTCAGGTGATCTGCCTGCCTCGGCCTCCCAAAGTGCTGGGATTACAGGCGTGAACACTGTGCCCGGCCTGTGTGAGGGTTTTGATTGTTTCACCTGCTCCTCTGCTCGTCACCAACCCTTGTATGACGACTACTTACTAAAGGTTTATACTGGCTACTTACTAAAGGTTTACAAACGTAATTCACAGGGAAAGCTGAGTAAGAGACAACACAAGGGCCAAGGCAAGCCAAGCACCACTTGAAAGAACACTTCTGATTGGCTATGGGGTGGATGGAAAGTTAACCAAAAGCTTTTCCCCTGGTTCTTGGCCCATTGTATAAACTCAGGAGCTCACGAGCTCAGGAGTGGGCCAGTCTTTATTTGTGTGGCTCTTTTGGGCCTTATGGTTTCTTCTTGTCCCAGGAAACATCATCTTATTGACTCTTGGAAACTGAAACATCTTGTTTTGATTTTCAGAGGCGGATCTTAGATGGAAGCCTTGGCTTTGCTGCAGGGGTAAGTAGCATGTAGTAGGAGAAATGGAAATTGAGGCATACTGATTCTGACATTTGTCTGCCAAGGGTTGTCTTCAGTCCCTCCCCTTGCGACCTAGATGCATCTCTGTGTTCCTCAGGCACTAACGCCTCCCTCTAATCACCTGCCATATTTATCTCCCAGCTTATCAAATGCCCGTTTCTCTTTAGACAGCAAATGAGGTTTATTTGACAGCTGCCTCAGGACTAGGAAAACAAGATCATATTTGGTAAGGGCCTAGCACAGGCCTAGACTAATACATAGTTGGCTCTAACTAAATATACGTTTTTCCTCCCCTTCTCCCTTAAAGGATCTTTTTTATAGGCTTTTTGTTTTTTTTTTTTTTTGAGACAGTTTTACCCTGTCACCCAGGCTATAGTACAGTGGCACAATCATGGTTCACTGCACCTTCAACCTCTCTGGGCTCAGGTGATCCTCCCAACTCAGCCTCCTGAGTAGCTGGGACCGCAGGCATGTGCCACCATGCCTGGCTGAGTTTTTGAGTTTTTGCAGAGATAGGGTTTCACCACGTTGCCCAGGCTGGTCTTGAACTCCTGGGCTCAAGTGATCCACCTGCCTAGGGCTCCAAAAGTGTTGGGATTACAGGTTTGAGTTATGGAACCCAGGATATTATAGACATTGTTAAATATGTAAAAATTGTGGATAGAAGCCTGTGATGCATCCCTGATACCCATCTTCCAACTGCGATCATTATTGACATTTTGCTAATCTCAATTCACCTGTCCTCCCCCAACCTTCTTGGGAGGTTAGAATATTTTGTAAAAGCAAATCCCAGACATCATGTAATTCCACCTGTAAATTCAACACACATGTCTAACTGAATGACTTTTTAAAAATAAACATAATCACATGGCCATTATACCTACCAAATTAATAATTCCTTTTTGTGATCTAACATCCAGTCCATATTCAGATTTTCTCCATCTTTCTAAAGGTGTCATCTAATATTGTTTTGTTATAATTGGGGTCCAAACAAGGTTTTTACATTGCATTTGTTTGTTATATCTTTTAAGTCTCTTTAATTTTTTAACAGTTCGTTTTTTTTTTTTTTTTTTTTTTTTTTTTTCATGCTAGTAATTTGTTGGAGAAACTGGGTCATTTGTCTCTAGAATGTTGGCTGATTACTTCCTTGTGGTGCTGTCTAACTTGTTCCTCAGTCCCCTGTATTTCCTGTAAGCTGGGAGTTAGACCTGGAGTCTTGATTAGTTCAGATTCCATTTTTAAGGCATGAAGATGTCATAGTGCTGTGTATTGCAGATGTATCACCCATATCAAAAGGCATGTAATATGTGGGTTTCCCTTTTAGTCGATCAGGGTTTGGTTTCTTTCCTCAGTTTTTATAGCCCTGCGATCTGGAAAAACTAGCCTGGAGGTGGAGCCTGCCAGAGGCCATCTGAGTCGGTAGCTGTTAGACTGGAGCCATTGTTCTGTCAAAAACGCCATCCTTTCCGAGCCACACACAGATGCACAGAGAGTGTTGAGAAAATTAGTTTCTAGGTCCTCAGCTTCCATGTGTTCTCTTCCCTATAACTGCTGTGCCTAAGAATGCCGGGGAGGCCAGCCCTCCTTTCCTTCCTTCCTTGGCACAGCTTCCCTTTTCCACCTTACACAAGAAAGAGGCTCTTGCCTTATGACCTTGTCTCTGGGTGGCATGGTCTTCAGGCAGACATGGAGGTCCCCTTGGAATGTTGGTGCTGGCGTGGAGAAAGTGAAGGGCCCTATCTCTAATCACTGGGAACAAGTCCATTTTTTTTGTTTGTTTGTTTTTGAGGTGGCATCTCCCTCTGTTGTCCAGGCTGGAGTACAGTGGCTGGATCTTGGCTCACTGCAACCTCCGCCTCTCAAGTTCAAGCAATTCTTCTGCTGCAGGCTCCCAAGTAACTGGGATTACAGGTGTGCGCCACTGCGCCTGGCTAATTTGTTTTGTATTTTTAGTAGAGATGGGGTTTTGCCATGTTGGCCAGGCTGGTCTTGAACTCCTGACCTTAGGTGGTCTACCTGACTCAGCCTCCCAAAGTGCTGGGATTACAGGTGTGAGCCACCATGCCTGGCCCACAATTCCTTTAGCAGTTCTGATGCTGTCCTGTCCTTTGAAGGTGGAGCTAATCAAATTGTCTGCAGAGAGGTCCTTGAAAGTAATTTTCCATGATGGACTACCCTGGGATTTTGGGCCTGAAACTTGAAAAGAGTACAAAGAACAGAATGCCAGTATTATAACACAATATCTCTTTTTTTCCCCTATCCTCTCATTTATATGAACACATTTTCTCTTTGCTTATGTTATGAAAAAGAAAAAACAAAAAAGCAAAAAACCAAATAAAAATAAAAATAAAATTGACGAACTATCTTATTCTAGTAATGACTACTTAATAACTCTCCTCATATAGATGAATGAATTGAAAAAACAAGAAGAAAGCCCCATTCACTAACATATACATTTCAAATAACATTTTGCTTTGTAATGTTTAATAATTATAAAATGGTTTATTATATATTTATTCTTATGAATCTGTTTCCTATCACTAATAGTTATCATTATTACATCCAGGAAATTGTTATTTAAGCATTTAGAGCCCTAGGCTCAGAGGAAAATTTAAAAAATTAAATTAAAATGTAAATATTTATTTATTTGTGCCTTTTTTTTAAAAAAATTTCAGTAGGTTTTGGGGGAAACAGGTGAAGTTTGGTTAAAAGGATAAGTTCTTTAGTGGTAATTTCTGAGATTTTTGTGCACCCAAGCAATGTACACTGTACCTAATAGGTAGTCTTTTATTGCTCACCCCCACCCTCTGACCCTTTCCACCAGTCCCCAAAGTCCGTTGTATCATTCTTATGCCTAGCTTAGCTCCTGCTTATGAGTGAAGACATGCGATGTTTGGTTTTCCATTCCTGAGTTACTTCATGTAGAATAATGGTCTCCAATTCCATCCAGATTGCTGCGAATACCATTATTTCATTCCTTTTTATGGCTGAGTAGTAGTCCATGATATATATATATAGATCGGGCCATGTATATAAGATACATATATACACACATATATATACACATACACACACACACACATATATATATATATATATATATCACATTTTCTTTATCCACTCCTTGATTGGTGGGCCTTTGGGCTGGTTCCATATTTTTGCAGTTGTAAATTGTGTTGCTCTAAACATGTGTGTACAAGTATCTTTTTCGTATAATGACTTCTTTTCCTCTGAGTAGATACCTAGTAGTGGGATTGCTGGATCCAATGGTAGATCTATTTTTAGTTCTTTAAGGAACTTCCATACTGTTTTCCATAGTGGTTGTGTTAGTTTATATTCCCACTAGCTGTGTAAAAATGTTCCCTTTTCACCACATCCATGCCAACATCTATTATTTTTTGATTTTTTGATGATGGCCATTCTTGCAAGAGTCAGGTGGCGTTGCATTGTGGTTTTGATTTGCGTTTCCCTGATCATTAGTGATGTTGAGCGTTTTATCTTATGTTTGTTGGCTATTTGTATATTTTCATTTGAGAATTGTCCATTCATGTCCTTAGCCCACTTGTTGATGGAATTGTTTGTTTTTTTCTTGCTGATTTGTTTGAGTTCCTTGTAGATTCTGGGTATTGGTCCTTTGTCAGATGTATGGATTGCAGAGGTTTTCTCACACTCTGTGGGTTGCCTGTTTGCTGATTATTTCTTTTGCTGTGAAGAAGCTTTTTATTATTTATTTATTTATTTATTTTATTATTTTTTGAGATGGAGCCTCACTCTGTCACCCAGGCTGGAGGGTGGTGGCGCGATCTCAGCTCACTGCATTCTCTGTCACAAAGATTCAAACGATTCTCCTGCATCAACCTCCCAAGTAGCTGGGATTATAGATGCCCACCACCATGCCTGGCTAATTTTTGTATTTTCAGTAGAGATGGAGTTTCACCATGTTGGCCAGTCTGGTTTTGAACTCTGGACCTCAAATGATCTGCCTGCCTCAGCCTCCCAAGGTGCTGGGACCACAGGCATGAGCCACTGTGCCTGGCCTACAGAAGCTTTTTAGTTTATAAGTCTTATCTATTTATCACTGTTTTTGTTGCATTTGCTTTTGGGTTCTTGGTCATGAAATCTTTGCCTAAGTCAATGCCTAGAAGGGTTTTTCCAACGTTATCTTCCAGAATTTTTATGGTTTCAAGTCTTACATTTAAGTCTTTGATCTATCTTAAGTTGATTTTTGTATAAGGTGAAAGATGAAGATCCAGTTTCATTCTTCTATATGTGGCTTTCCAATTATCCCAGCACCATTTGTTAAATAGGATGTCCTTTCTCCACTTTCTGTTTTTATTTGCTTTGTAGAAGATCAGTTGGCTGTAAGTATTTGCCTTTATTTCTGGGTTCTCTATTCTGTTCCATTGGTCTACATGCCTTTTTATAGCAGTACCATGCTGTTTTGGTGACTGTAGTCTTAAAGTATAGTTTCAAGTTGGGTAGTGTGATGCCTCCAGATTTGTTCTGTTTGCTTAGTCTTGCTTTGGCAATGTGGGCTCTTTTTTTGGTTCCATATGAATTTTAGGATGATTTTTTCTAGTTCTGTGAAGAACGATGGTGGTATTTTGATGGGAATTGCATTGAATTTGTAGATTGCTTTTGGCAATGTGGTCATTTTTACAATATTGATTCTACCCATCCGTGTGCATGGGAGGTGTTTCCATGTGTTTGTGTCATTTATAACTTCTTTCGGCAGTCCTTGTAGAGGTTTGTCACCTCCTTGATTAGGTATATTCCTAAGTAGTAGTATTATTATTTTGCAGCTATTGTAAAAGGGGTTGAGTTTTTGCTTTGATTCTCAGCTTTATTGCTGTTGGTGTAAAGCAGAGCTACTGATATGTATACATTAATTTTGTATCCTGAAACTTTGCTGAATTTATGTATCAGTTCTAGAAGCTTTTTGGATGAGTCTTCAGGGTTTTCTAGGTATACGATTGTATCGTTGGCAAACAGTGATGTTTGACTTCCTCTTTACCGATTTGGATGCCCTTTCTTTCTTTCTCTTGTCTGATTGCTGTGGCTGGGACTTCTAGTACTACGTTGAATAGAAGTGGTGAAAGTGGGCATCCTTGTCTTGTTCCAGTTCTCAGGGGGAATGCTTTCAACTTTTCTCCTTTCAGTATAATGTTGGTTGTGGGTTTGTCCTGGATGACATTTATTACCTTAAGATATGTCCCTTCTTTGCTGATTTTACTGAGGGTTTTAATCTAAAATGTATGCAGATATTTATATGGCAGGGAAGTGTGATAAAGAAATCAATAATATGGCTGGGTGCGGTGGCTCATGCCTGTAATCCTAGCACTTTGGGAGGCCGAGGTGGGTGGATCACCTGAGGTCAGAAGTTTGAGACCAGTGTGACCGACATAGTGAAACCCCATCTCTACTAAAAATACAAAATTAGCTGGGCATGGTGGCGCATGCCTCTAATCCCAGCTACTTGGGAAGCTGAGGCAGGAGAATTGCTTGAACCGGGGAGGCGGAGGTTGCAGTGAGCCGAGACTGCACCCTTGCACTCCAGCCTGGGCAATAGAGAGACTCTATCTCAAAAAAAAAAAAAAAATCAATAATAGATTTTCTAGTATAAATATAAGTTGCTTTTGGATATATTCTGTGGTGAAATAGAATTGAAATACAAGTCAAGCAGAAAAAGCAATGATGTAAATTTTTTGGCTTTTGAAAAAGAGTTAGCTTATGGTACATTTGTGTGTGTGTGTGTGTGTGTGTGTGTAAAATGTAACATGAAAACAAAAGTGCATCAAACAAAGAAGCATAGGCTTGTTTATGTATTCTGTTTTTAAGTGGATAATGATGGGAATAATTCCCATCATGGGGAATTATTTAGGTCTCTATTTAGGTCCTGCAGGATTCACTTAAAAGACTGATGAGATAGGCTGGGCTGGTGGCTCACACCTGTAATCCCATCACTTTGGGAGGCTGAGGCGAGTGGTCAGGAGCTTCAGACCAGCCTGGCCAACATGGCAAATCCCTGTCTCTACTAAAAAAAGACAAAAAACAAAAATTAGCCAGGCATGGTGGTGGGCACCTGTAATCCCAGCTACTCGGGAGGCTGAAGCAGGAGAATCGCTTGAACCCGGGAGGTGGAGGTTGCCGTAAGCCGAGATCGCGCCATTGCACTGCAGCCTAGGCAACAGAGTGAGACTCCGTCTCAAAAAAAAAAAAAGACGAATGAAACAGTTTTATTTAAACAAATCTATCTACCTACCTATCTACCTACCTCCCTACTTACCTAACTACCCGTCTGCCTACCTGTCTGTCTGTCTGTCTATATCTGATCTATCTGCATATTTCTATGCCTAAGATGGTATCTTCTGCAACTCCTTAAACTGGAGACAAAAACATTTTAAATGTCAACTTACAAATGAGTGATGGGGCACTTAGTTTTTCAGAACTCTTTTTTTTTTTTTCCCCAGATGGAGTCTTGCTTGCTCTGTTACCCAGGCTGGAGTGCAATGGCGTGGTCTCGGCTCACTGCAACCTCCGCTTCCTGAGTTGAAGTGATTCTACTGCTTCAGCCTTCCAAGTAGCTGGGATTACAGGTGCATGCCACCACAGCCGGCTAATTTTTGTATTTTTAGTAGAGATGGGGTTTCCCCATGTTTGCCAGGCTGGTCTTGAACCCCTGACCTTGTGATTTGCCCACGTTGGCCTCCCAAAATGCTGGGATTACGGGCTTGAGTGAGCCACCGTTCCTGGCTGTTTTTCAAAATTCTTATGGGGGTACAGTGAAACAAAGTTTGAAGAACTGTGTTTTTTGCTGTCTTCAGCTATTAATCAGGCATTTTGGAATCTTGTTCTAGGTTACTCTTTTAGATCAGAAGCTATTGTAAGATTCACATAGCAAAAGGCAAAAACTAAAATAAAACAAAAAAGGAAACAAACCAAAAAAACCAGATAGGGTGTACGAAGTTTTCAGGACATGAAGAATGAATTTGGGAGCGTGAAAACGTGAACACTTAAGATGTAATTTCCTTAAAAAGAAATCACAAGGCCAGTGTATTATCACGAATGAGGAGCTCAGATAGTTGTACTTCTGACTTTTAAAGTAGTCAGTAGAAAGAAAGATACTCTAAAGATTATGTGTCTGTATTTATCAGAAAGAAATTATTTACTTTTCTAAAATTGTCCTTGAGCCAGACGCGGTATCTCACGCCCATAATCCCAGCACTTTGAGAGGCAGAGGAAGGCAGATCACTTAGTTTGAAAAATGAAGTGCCCCATCACTCATTTGTAAGTTGACATTTAAAATGTTTTTGTCTCCAGTTTAAGTAGTTGCAGAAGATACCATTTTAGGCATAGAAATATGCAGATAGATCAGATATAGATAGACAGACAGACAGGTAGGTAGACGGGTAGTTAGGTAAGTAGGGAGGTAGGTAGATAGGTAGGTAGATAGATTTGTTTAAATAAAACTGTTTCATTAGTCTTTTTTTTTTTTTTTTTTTTTTTGAGATGGAGTCTCACTCTGTTGCCTAGGCTGCAGTGCAATGGTGCGATCTCGGCTCACTGCAACCTCCACCTCCCGGGTTCAAGCTCGGGAGTTTGAGACCAGTCTGGACAACATGGAGAAACCCTGTCTCTATCAAAAAAACAAAACAAAACAAAACCAAAAATTAGCCAGACATGGTGGCATGCGCCTATAATCTCAGCTAGTTGAGAGGCTAAGGCAGGAGAATCCCTTGAGCCTGGGAGGGGGAGGCTGCAGTGAGCCAAGATCGTGCCATTGCACTCCAGCGTGGACAACAGGAGTGAAATTCAGTCCCAAAACAGCAACAACAAACATTGTCCTTGAATATGAGGTAGTTGCACAAAGAAACTCCTGGTGGGTTCCCAGAGGCATAGGGAAATGTCAGAACATCATGTGGGAGACAGTTGGGACTCAAACCCAGGGGATTTTAACAACTCAAAGTGGATTCTCATACATGTTTCCCTGAACTAGGGAAAGGCAGTATAGCCCGGGTGGCCTGGGCAGTCACAGTGGCTTGCGCTTATCGTGGAATAAATTATATTTAATAAGGCCAACTCATTGGCTGGGGCAGTGGCTCTTAACTGACGGCCATGTTGCCCTCCAGGTGGCATTTAGCACATTTGCCACGTTGGTATCTAGTGGGTAGAGGCCAGGGATGCTACTTAACATCCTGCGACACACAGGACATGATGCATCACAGCCACAAAGGACTCTCCAACCCCAAGTGCCAGTCACGCCAAGGCTGAGAAACCCGGGTCTAGAGAATTTGTTGTATCATCTCTAGTCAGAGAATAGAATGTGGAAGAATTCAGATGTAATAAAAAAAGGAAGAAAGTCCCCTCGCCTCTTCCCCTTCCTTCTCATAGGTCACTACTGTCAATCCTGAGTCTGTATCCTTGGAGAAATTGTATTATGCACACATAGTGTCAGGTCAGTGAAATGTGCCGTAGTGCATAATACCATAAAGGCTTTGCTCCCTCAACCCAGTTCTGAGATGCTTTGAATATGTGTCTTGAAAAAGACAAAACTGGCTACAAGACAGTTGACCGGGGTCCCGTTGTACCTTGCACAGACGTCTACACAGCACTGTAGCATGGTGTTACAGTTGGTTTGTATACATTTATGTGTGTGTTGTGCGTACATTGCAATACATCTGTGATATAATGCTGCAGTGACATATTTATACTATATATATATAATTGTTCACCAAAATAGGTGTTTCTATAAGAGATTCCAGGAACAAAGGACAAGTGTATTTTAAATACGCTTAGCAAAAATCTATTTTGCAGGTTGTTTTTTCTCATTAGCAGGGCCCTGGAAGTGTTAATCATTTCTTCTTAATGTCTCATCTTGGAATTTATTTGCCTGTTTTTCTCCTGACTCCTTCAATTACTCTCCAAGTCTCTAGTAATCATTGTCTTTCTCTCATCAGTACCTGTGTCTAGCCTTGATATTTTTTTTTTTTTTTTTTTTTTTGCCTGAGGCATGAACTTAATAGGGAGAATGGTTACCATTAAAAACGTCATTATTCCCTCTCAGGATCCTAGAGTGATACAACTTCAAGGCTGGAAAAGATTTTAGGTGATTAGAATACCTAATATTTATTGAGTCCTTACTGTGTACAAGGTGTTCTGCTAAACACTCTACCTAGATCATCTAATTTAATTTTATAATAATGACTCTTTGAGGTATATACCAGTTACTATTATTCCTCCCCACTTTACAGGATCAGTGAGTTTAAATAAATTGTTCAGTATCACATGGTGAGCAGATCCGGGATTTTTTTTTTTTTTTTTCTACCTAGCCAGGCTAGAGTACAGTGGCGTGATCTCAGCTGCATGCAACCTCCGCCTCCCGGGCTCAAGTGATTCTTCTGCCTTAGCCTCCCGAGTAGCTGGGATTAAATGCGTCCACCACCATGCCTGGCTAATTTTTTATATTTTTAGTAGAGACAGGGTTTCACCATATTGGCCAGGCTGGTCTCGAACTCCTGACCTCGTGATCCACCCACCTTGGCCTCCCAAAGTGCTGGGATTATAGGCGTGAGCCACCGTGCCCGGCCATGCTACAATTTAAGTCAATTTCTTTCCATCCAGCTCTCTTTGGAAATGGAGAACAGCTGGTCACTATCATGCCTCCAGACTCAAAGGCCATCACTGGAGAGCATCATTAACTTCCAACAGTGAGCCAGTTATTTGGAAAAAACATTATTCAATACTTGCTGCACAGAAGCGGACTTGGCCAAAGCCTCCTTAATAAAATCATGTCTTTTATGAGAAACCTGCTCCCTATGGGATAAAATCATAGATATTAAATTGCCTTTTCATGCCTAGAAGTAAGTTTCTTGATTGGTAGACTGTCTTTTTCTTCTGCAGCTTCATGATCCTATTATTCCATATGAGTGCTTCTTCCTTGATAGAACAGGCATTGATGTAGAGATTCCTAGTTGGTTCAAGCCTTGCCAAAGAGACACAGCAGATCCACAGCAAAGAAAATTAAAATGGTGATCCCCGATGTTTCAGCCACTCCAAATTCATCCAGATGTCTTTTGGGACAATGACTGCCTTCTCATTCACATGAAAATGATATTCAACTGCATACTTAATTTTACCAATGAATCATATCCCTAAGTAGGTGAACTAAAATCTAACTGAAACACTTCACAATTACCTTACAATGAAAAGATGTTTGCTAACCTGTGCTGCAATTCATCCCTTTAAATATGCAGAAACAACGTGCTCTTCATGAACCTTCCGTTCCAATGTCCTCATTTCTCAGCAGAGTCAACTGAGGTCCAGGAAGACCAATGAGCTTGCCCAAGGTCACTCTGCCAAACACTGGCAGCCCCTGACACCTTATCTGGGTTTCATCCTACCTCTGCCATTATCTAGCAATTTTCAATTCTAAATAAGACATTTACTCTCCCCAGACTTGTTTCTTGTCTGTAAACAAAGGCAGCTGGACCAGACATCAGCTCAGAGGCACTGTGGTGTAAGAGTGGAAATTCTACAGTCAGACTATGGGTTCACATCCTGGATCTGAGGCCGGGCACAGTGGCTCACGCCTATAATCCCAGCACTTTGAGAGGCCAAGGTGGGTGGATCACCTGAGGTCAGGAGTTCGAGACCAGCCTGGCCAACATGGCAAAACTCCGTCTCTACTAAAAATACAAACATTAGCTGGGCGTGGTGGTAGGTACCTGTAATCACAGCTACTAGGGAGGCTAAGGCAGAAGAATCACTTGAGCCCGGGAGGCGGAGGTTACAGTGAGCCGAGATTGCACCACTGCACTCTAGCCTGGGTGACAGAGCAAGACTCTGTCTTGGGGCGGTGGGCGTGGAGGGTAATAATTGTAGCATGAAGTCAGGGATATTTCAGCGAGGGCCCTGGAAAGGTTTATTCTAGAGTAAATATGATTGAGGGAAAGTCCAGGGGAGGGAGCAGTCATTGAATTGGGTCTTTGGAAATGCTAGCTTTTATACTGTTGACTCTATAGATCCTGGATTGATAAATTAATAATTACTGTTACCTTTTTTTTTTTTTTTTTTTTTTTGCATCTTACTGCCTGAGAGGTAGGGAAGCCTGATATGTTTTCTTGGAGATTTTTTATGGAATTGGGATGTGAGGTGTCTTGGACCACACTGAGATCGGCTGGGCCACAACCAAAGCAGCACAAGACCATCTGCAAGGAATGGGCTCATGGGCTCTGAGGAGGCTCCTGCAAAGATCGTTGCTGTCACTCTGAGCTGTGGTTTTCAGGAGGCTGGGAGAAATGAAAGACCCTGAGATGACCTCCCTGGGATGGTGACCTCCAGGGATAAAGGAGAGAGCCAAAGAGTGCTTGGACCAAGAGCAGATCCATCCCCAGCATCACTCAGGCCTGACTTCCTAGGCCTGATCTTGGAAGTTTTGGGACAGTTGTCTAGAGTGCAACTCCTCTCTTAAATTTGCTTTTTAAGGGTTTAGGGAGTTGGGGAGCCCCAGGGCCTCCAAGGTTCTATTCTTTGCAGGTTTGCTTGTTCTGCACTGGTATACAATAACAAGGGAGGTGACTTTTGTCTATCTTAGGGCTATGGCTGCATTTTGGGTGGGCACTCAACAAAGAGGTGAGATGGTGTAGGACCTTGAGCTACCTGCCCCACACGCCCCATTTGACAAGCCCAGTGTGGCCTGGTGCCTGAAGAGGACATGGGGGAGGGTCCCTCTCTAACCATTATTCACAGCGTGGTTGCCGGGTCCATGGCACAGGTGCTATGGGCACCCACTGCCTGCTGACGTGTTGCTTCCTGCATAGCAATGCTACAAGACACTGGCACTCCACACTCTCATAATCGGGGCATTGGGACCCTTAGGTTTTATGTGATGAGGAGTTGGCATTTTATTTTGTTTTATTTTTGGGGTGGAGTCCCACTCTGTCACCCAGGCTGGAGTGCAGAGGCACAATCTTGGCTCACTGCAACCTCCGCCTCCTGGGTTCAAGAGATTCTTGTGCCTTGGCCTCCCGAGTAGCTGGGCTTACAGGCGCCTGCCACCACATCCAGCTAATTTTTGTATTTTTAGTAGAGATGGAGTTTCACCATGTTGACCAGGCTGGTCTTGAATTCCTGACCACAAGTGATCCTCCCACCTCAGCCTCCCAAAGTGCTGGGATTACAGGCATGCGCCCAGCCAGCATTTTATTTTTAAAGACCTCTGATGGTCAGTTTCCAATGAGAAAACCGCTGTGCATTGGCAAAGGTGAACATTCTCAAACCACGTGAGGCACGGGCAGGAGGCCCTGAACATATTTTGAGAGACAAGCCTGACTGTTGGCCTGGCACTCCCAGCCCCCAAACACTAGTGGTTTTTGTGGGCTTGAGGCTCCCTGACTCCCGATTCCGCTGGGAGGAAGACGAAGTCTTGCTTCAAGAAGAGGGGGTGGCACAAAGTGGGGAAGGAAGGAAGAAGAAAGGGAAGCAAAACACTCAGGAAGGAGACAGATGATGATTATTATTTTTGTATTTTTTCTCTTCAGTTTCATGCTTCAGATTTCCAATGTCATTATCCACAGTGTGGGGGAGGAAGTGATACACATCACCTTCTCTGTGCCGTGATGGGAAGTAACAGCTTTTGTCTTGACGCATGAGCCCACGTGTATGCTGTTGTCCTATTGAGCATCTGGGTTGGTGTGGCCCTGAGGCCTGCTCGGAGCCCTGCAAACAGTCCCTGTCTGTCCCCATCCCCTTCCCCTTTCCTCCCACGTTCATACTCTGACTGCGTGAGTGAGTGGCTGGCACCCCTGCCTCCCCTCCTACCCTTCTGCTTTTCCCTGCAGGCCTGGGCCTCTGTATTGATAGGTCCACAGCGTTCTCCCTGGGAGGATCTTCCGCTTTGTTTGGGGGCATCCTTCCCTGTTCCTATGAAGGAGATGGCGGGAGTGACTATATGTGAGTGATGGGCAGAAGGACCTAGAGATTCAGTTTAAATAGTCAGGGGTAAGTGATCTGAAGTTGCAGTAACTCTTGTTAGTTTCTCTATAGGAACAGGTAGATGTTTAATAGATATTCCTTTAGGGCAATCGGCTCATTTTTAATTCATTCATTCTTTTGTTTGTTTAGCATTTATTGAGAACTTGCTCTATTGCAGTCACTGTACCGAGTGCCAGGGGTTTGAAGAAGTGATGGGAGATGGCCTCTGTGTGTAAGGAAGTTGTGTTTTAGTGGAGAGACAGGCAAAGTACACGGGTGCCTTAAATTCAGCCTGCTGCCTGTTTTTGTAAATAAAGATTTGTTGGAACACAGCCATGCCTATTTGTGGAAATATTGCATGTAATTGCTTTTGGACTACAATGGTAGAGTTGAATAGCTTCTACAGGACTCTGTGGCCCCAAAGCCTAAAATATGTACTATCTGGCCCTGTAGAGAAGAAGTTTGCTGGCCCCTGGTGCAGTGTTTATGACACGGTTTTCTGAGGTCTGGTGGCAGTGAACTGCCTGAGCAAGAACCATCAGGACCACTGTGCTGGAAGAATGCTCCCTGGAATGTCTGGTGTTCCCAACTGGGTGCCAGGGGGTCACAACGTCACCACTTTGTGGTGGACCCTCCCAAACAAGGCTTGCTCTTCATTTAGGAGCTCAGTGCTGCAGCAACTCTTCCTTTGCTCAACCTTTGCCTTCAAAGAATCTTCAGGGGCTGGCTTTGTGAGTGAAGCATGGTGAGTTATCTGGGCCCTTTTGCTCCATTCTTCTTGTCACAAAGGAAACTATTTCAAGACAGATAGCCAAGCCAGAAGTGTGCCATTTGAGATTGTGAGGGAAAGCTAGCTCAAGCAACACTCAAATTTGCAACGGTCACTATCACCTGTAGTCTAGCAGAGTCAGCTAACTTGGCCTCATGTCCTTGGTGGTTCACTTCCAAGGAGTTCTCTGGGTTTGGGGAAGTTCTCTTCATTCCGTTGCATTGGTTCTCCACCCTGGCTGCACGTTAGAATCACCTGGAGAGTTTTAAAAAACCCCAATGCCCTGAACATACCCTGGATTAACTACCACAGAATCTCTGAGGTTGGGGGATGGAGGGACCCTAGGATAAGGCACCAGTAATTTTTAGAGCTCCCCAGGTGTATTAGTTCATTTTCGTGCTGCAGATAAAGACATACAGAAGACTGGGCAATTTACAAAAGAGGTTTAATGGACTTACAGTTCCACGTGCCTGGGAGTGGCCTCACAATCATGGCAGAAGGTGAAAGGCACATCTGACATGGCAGCAGACAAGAGAAGAGAGCTTGTGTAGGGAAACTCTCCTTTATAAAATCATAAGATCTCATGAGACTTATTCACTATCATGAGAAGAGCATGGGAAAGGCCTGCCCCCATGATTTAATTACCTCCCACCAGGTCCCTCCTACAACACATGGGAATTGTGGGAGCTACAGTCCAAGATGAGGTTTGGGTGGGGACACAGCCAAACCATATCACCAGGTGACTGTGACATGCAGCCAACACTGGGAACCCCTGTTCTAATTGGGACTGCGATTTAATGAAGGATGACCTGGTGTTTGGAAAAAGCAGACTCCCTTCAAAGGTTCCATGTAACTTTGAGGCTAAGAATTCAACTGAGCTAATGCTTAGGGTTCAGGTCACAGTCAGAAGAGCTCTGGACATAAAGGATGGGGCCCTGGAGCTTGGATGACAGAAGCCTGGGAGGAGGCTGTCACCTCTGGTGTGTAGCTGCAGCCCTGTCTATAGAAGGCTCATACTTGTCATTAGTCTTGGTTCTCAAGACCGGTTGATCTTGATACCAGCCTGAGTTGGGGGCAGTTGTCATACTTTCAGGTTCATTTTCCAGTTGGTCATGCGATACTGGTCAGCCTCCAACTGGGAACTCAGGCCTGTCCTCTGGGCCTGGCTCCTTGGCTCTCATAAAAGAAAGATGGCAGGCAGGATCTTTCCTGCTTGAAAAGTTTGAGCTTGAGTTTGAATTCTCTCTTGATGCACAGTGCCTGTTGGATCACACACTATGTCTGAAAAATCTCAGGCTGGCAGAGACTTGTGGGAGTCATCTCAGGCAGCCCTCTGCCATCAGACGGGACAATACTTCATCGAATCCAGACAGATGGTAGGAGTAGATTGTTCCCAAAGACATTTGTGAAGCAAGACTTTATACTTTTTTTTGGTAACCTAATTGAGTGTTTAGCTAGCTTGTTGGAAACTTATCTGATCTAAATGTCTTCTGCTGCAATTTAAATAATAGGGAGTAGCTGACATCATTTTTCTTATGCATCTTAGTACCAATCACATGAAAAACCACTTACTGAGTGTCAATTCTTTTGAAAGATACCCTGAGTGCAAAGGATCAAAGTTAATATTAGTTCAGTTTTGTCCTTTAGCCCTTGCATGTCAAGACGAAACCCATGCACAGATTATTAACACAAGTGCTTTGTGGAGAGGCTGCAGTTGGATTGCATATTACTGCTTTTTAGCAGTGGCTTGCGCATAAAAGGGGAGAAGAGCCAGTAATCAAAGCTTTGTCAAGGGCCTGTGTAATTTTAGAGTTGGCCCAAACGTGTTCTGTTTGCAGAATAACCATTTGTTTCTTTCTTTGGAGAACAGCTGCTCAGAACGTGGGAGCAGGGAGAGAACTGTCTTCAGGCCAAGCCCTCAGTCATTTAGTGAGCACTTACTATGTGTAAGGCATTGTGGGAGAGCACGCAAAGAAGCAAGATACAATCTCTCCTTGCAAGGAACTCAAGGTCAGCTGGGGAGAAAAGTCACATTTGCCTGTCATTATGAGGCAGGTCAGCTTGTGTTTGTTAAGAAGGTAATGAAAAAAAGGTGCTGGAAACTCAAGTGACAGGGAGGTTACATCTAGTTGGGGAATTAGGACTTCTTCATGGATGAGCTTGGGTGGGAGGGATAGGTTGAGTTTTGACAAGTAAGAATGGGAGTGGGGAAGAGAGGGTAGGAGAAGGAAATGCATTATAGGCAGAGGGAACAGAAAATTGGAAGCATAAGAGTGGAAAATACAGGGCTGTTGGCAGCATAGTTATTTGTTTGGTTGGGAGGTGATGCCAGAGAGGTAGGTTGGGGCCCATACATGATCAACTTATAGTTCCTTAGAAAGGAGTTGTGCTCTGTTCTCTAGATTGATGGGGGAGTTCCTGGAGAGGTTTTTGAGAAGGGGACCTGATCAGAGCTGTGCTTTCAAGAAATACATTCTGTTGGTAGTAGATAGACTGGCCATGGGTGTGCACAGGGGGAGGCTGGCAGTTGAGAAACAGGATGGAGGTTCTTGAATTTAGGTGAAAGGTAATAATGAGGCTTTGACTTTGGACAGAGGCATAGGAGATGGGAAGTGTGAGAGATAGTCCTGCTGGAGAACCTAGAGGACTTGGCAGTCCTTTGATTGTGAAAGTAGTCAAGCAAAGCTGTTCAAGCTTATGACAGGAACTGTGTGTCTGGGGCCAACTCCCCTGGGGCTGTTAAAGAGTTTGGCATCACTGCTCTGCCTGTTGGACTGATGGGGACTCTACCAGAAATGAGGAGGCTGGGGGTCTCTTAGGCTTACATCAAGTCTGTCTCGTTTGAGTGAGTTTGTACTTTGGAATCTGCATGTGTTGGGGTGGTCTCCATGGCAACCTAGACACCTACAACTAGTTGTACTGGTAGTGATGTTTCCTGCTTCTCTGCTTTTGGTGATCCATATCTATGAGGATTAGATTTGACTGAGAGTAACTGAGACCTGCAAAATAGTGGCTCAAACAAGAAAGACCCCTCTTCTGTAGAAAAAATCTGGAGACCATGGCTGGGAAAATGGAGTTCATGGAGTCAGCAGGGATCTAGACTCCTTTTTTGCTCACTGCTTTGCCCAGGAGGGCAGCCTTTGTCTTTCTGGCCCAAGGTAGTTGCTGGAGCTCAAGTCATCACATCTGTCTTCCATGCTGCAAAGTGGCAGGAGGGAGGTAGAGTCCCTGAAAGTCCTGCACAGCAGGTCCACTTACATTTCGTTGGCCAGAACTTATTCATATGACCTAATGTAGCTGCAAGGAATGCTGGGACACATGTTCTTTTAGCTATGCAGTAGTTTGCCCAGCTAAATGTTGATATTCTGTTACTGAAAGAGAGGACAGAATGGAAACTGGAGCAGGCACTCAGCACTCTTGTGGCTAGTGCAGAGAGAACTTTTAGCTCTAATTCTGTTATTGATTTACGTTCTCAGTGTATATTTTGTATGTTGCTTTTAAAATGAGTTATTTCTTTCTTTAGTTTCATTTGAAAGGAAGAAGTAATACACGAACTTGGTAAGAAATTCAAGTAGTAGTACAAAGGGTATACAATAAAAAGAAGTCCCTTAGTCTATTTGTATTAGCTAGGACTTTTGTGATCATGAATGATAGAAAACCTAACTCAATCTGGCATAAAGAAGAAATAAAATGTATTGGTCTATGCAGTTGAAATATCTAGGAGTAGGCCGGGTGTGGTGGCTCACACCTGTAATCCCAGCACTTTGGGAGGCTGAGGCAGGTAGATCATGAGGTCAGGAGATCGAGACCATCCTGGCTAACACAGTGAAACCCTGTCTTTACTAAAAATACAAAAATTAGCCGGGCATGGTGGCAGGCACCTGTAGTCCCAGCTACTCGGGAGGCTGAGGCAGGAGAATGGCATGAACCCAGGAGGTGGAGCTTGCAGTGAGCCGAGATCATGCCACTGCACTCCAGCCTGGGTGGCAGAGCGAGACTCCATCTCAAAAAAAAAAAAAAAAAAATCCAGGAGTAGAACTAGTGTCAGGGCACTGCTAGACTCTGTGGATCAAAGGATGTCACCAGCACCTGGTTTTTCTCCATCTCCTGGTCCTGCTTTTCCCTGTGTGGCTCCACTTTCAGGCTGTTTCCCATGACAGGCCAGTTACTCCTGGCCCATGAAACTTGCGCAGGATGTGTGCTCATCCCTGAATACTAATGTATATTGTCAGGGGATGTAGTGTATTCATGGCCAAGCCTGGGCCGTGTGTCGTGTCCTCCCTCCTCCCACCATTAGAGTAAATAACAAAGATAATAAGGATGAATACAGGAGGGAAAAGTGATTCCTCCAAAGCAAATTAAGGTGTTTTTGCCAAAGTAGGTGTAATGGATGTTGGGTAGTTAACATACAGTAAACATGGAGTATGGTTAGAAAACATCTCAAAACTTAGTAGCTTAAGACAACAACAATTTATTTCTCGTGGTTCTAGGTTGGCTGGGCTCAGCTGGGTGGTTCTTCTGCTGGTCTTGCCTGGGGTCAGTCTTGAGGCTGCAGTCATTTGGCAGTTCCACTAGACTGGAGAGTACAAGGGCCTCGCTCAGGTCTGGGGCCTTGGTGTTTGTTGCCTTTTTCCTGGCCTATCCATGTGGTTGCTCATGGTTCAGTAGTGTAGCCCAGGCTTCTTTACATGGCAGTGGAAGAGCTCCAAGAAGGTGAAGGTGGAAACCGGACAGTCTGTTTCTCTAGTCTCTAGTTCTCAGTAGGTGGAGCCTACAAAATGTCATGGCCATGCTTGGGAATGGGAAAAAATCTGAAGCCCCAGTTAAGCCTAATGCGTTCTCTGTTTGTAAGCAGCGGAGAGGTAAAACCTTTGTGGGCCCAGATCAGTCATAGGTGTTCTGGATCTGCTGAGAGGAAAGGATTTCAGCTAAACTCTCAGTCCAAGGGCTGTGTTGTTCTGGAAGCAAGAATTAGCTATTGGGTGAGGTGACATTCTGTGGCTGACAGTAACTTAATATCTTCAGAATCTTTTTGCTTGGGGGAAGGATTCCATACCTTCTGAGAACAGGTATGCCCAGGCTGTGGAATTGGAAGAGGCAGGGGAGAGATAACTTTTTTATATTCTAAACTTCAGCATGACTTGGTTTTGTTAACCTGCTCCTGTATTACCTTTATCTTTTTATTTTTATTTTATTTTTTGAGCTGGAGTCTCACTCTATTGCCCAGGCTGGAGTGCAGTGGTATGATCTTGGCTGACTGCAACCTCTGCCTCCCGGGTTCAAGTGATTCTCCTGCCTCAGCCTCCTGAGTAGCTGGGATCACAGGCACCTGCCACCACGCCCAGCTAATTTTTGTGTTTTTAGTAGAGATGAGGTTTCACCATGTTGGCCAGGCTGGTCTCAAACTCCTGACCTCAAGTGATCTGCCAGCCTCAGCCTCCCAAAATGCTGGGATTACAGACGTGAGCCACTGAGCCCGGCCTCTTCTTTTTTTTCTTTTTTTAAGGATCCAATAATTCTCTTCCACAATCAAGAATCAATATCTTTCCCTCTTTGCTGAGGAGACTCTATCTCATTTTATAAATTTAATTTATAGATATAAAGACACTGACCGAGAGCAGGAGGGAGAAAGGGGAAGCCCTGTCTTGGTGTTCCTCAGGCAGGGGTATGGGGCAGAGTAGGGGGATACAGTGCCAAACTATGTTTTTTCCCCCTCTCATTGAACCAACCCCCCATCCCCCTTCTGCCAAGTGTGGTGAGAAGAGAAGCATGGAGACCAGAGGAACTGACATTATGGGCTGAGAATCCTCGCTCTCTGCTTTTCCCAGGGCCTGGAGAGGTTTGCCGGCTACAGGATTGGCTGCTGGATGGATCAAGGGGTTTTCTTGGCCTCATTCCACTTCCCTTCCCTGGTAGCTTCCACCCTAAGGAATACGACCTTAGGAGTCCCTGTGAGCACCTTTGCAATACTGCTGCTTTCCTTAGACGGGGGGACCTCCTCTCCGGGCAGCTGAAGCCAGGAAGCAGAATTGCATCCTACACAGTAATAAAGAGAGTGTTTCAGCACAGATGGGGAGTCTGGAGCCCTAGGTTGTATTTCTAGCTGAGCTGCTTACAGTCCCCATGATTAGCCACAAGTCCTTTAACCTCCAGGGATCTCAAGGCTCCACAGAGACTGAAATCCTTTCCCTCCCAATGTGTGCAAATGGTGGGAGGATAAATTCAGTCATGATTGTTTAATGCTTCTGTGCCCTCCAGAGAAAAGAAAGAACAAAATGCCAGGGAGACAAACTTTTTAAATAGCTTGTTGGTGGAAGCTGATCTTTGCTGCCACTGTGCCCTGGCTTTTAATCCCACATCTGACTTTGGCTCAGGGCCGTGAGCCACAGTGCTTGGTTTCTGCAGACTCACTGACCACCAAACCAAATAGAACCATCAGGCCCGATGGTGAGAATTGTGTGTCTGACACACAGGTGAAGGGGAGGCTTCACACCAACCTATGCATAGGTTTTCTTTCTTTTTTTTTTTTTTTATTTCCTTTTTTTGCTATAGCATTTCTTTGGAAACGTCTCTCAATTTCTGAAGCTCTGGTCTTCTTGTAGAGAAATCAACCAAGACAACCCTGGAGCTAAATGAGTTAGTTTTCCAGGAGGGTGGAAAAAATAGATACCTCTTAAATACATAAACAAGGGGAAAACGGATTAGTATTGTATTTGAGATGGAGGTAGGGACACACAGTCATTGCCTGTGCATAAACTTTAAATAGATTACAGATGTGAATTTGCTGAACACTTTGTAATTATGCATGAAGATTTCTGTTGGTGGGGAGTATCCATGGGCTGATGGCAGCGAACACTTGCATCTTATGGACTCAGGAACCCCAAGTATTATTATGTGACACTGGTTTACTGCTTTATAGTTTTCAAAGCACTTTCTCATCCGTTACCTCATCTGACTCTTGTAATAATCTTGTGGCCATAAGTTTTATTTATTTATTTATTATTATTATTATTTTTTGAGATGGAACTGTGCTCTGTCGCCCAGGCTGGAGTGCAGTGGTGCGATCTCGGCTCACTGCAACCTCTGCCTCCTGGGTTCAAGTGATTTTCCTGCCTCAGCCTTTAGAGTAGTAGCTGGGATTACAGGCATGCGCCACCGCACTTGGCCTTGAAAAGCTTCTTTTACCCTGTGAAAATACATTTTGACATAATTTGTTAAAGTCTTGCAGCATTTAATCACATTAGAGTTTATAAGAGTCAAAGATACATGAGGTTCTATTAGCAGCGTAGGCCTTCCAGTAATTATTTCATAAGGGGTCAATCTATCCCAGTGAGAGTGGATCTGATTGCCATTAAAGCTAATGGTAGTACCTTTGGCCAAGCTAATCCAACTGATTCAGTTACCTTTGCCAATTTCATTTTTAAAAATGCCTTTTGTCATTTTTATCTTTCCGAAAGACTCAGTGAGGGTGATAGAGACAATGCTAGTACCTTGTGCTCATAACATTTTAACTCTTTTATAATTTGTCCAAATGGATTCCTCTGTCAGTAGAAATTTTGACAGGGATGTCCTCTCAAGCAGGGGTCCCCAACCCCCAGCAAGCTCCCAAGACTTACTGGTCTGTGGCCTGTTAGGAACTGGGCCACACAGCAGGAGTGAGTGGCAGGCGAGTGGCCAAAGCTTCATCTGTATTTGCAGCCACTCCCCATTGCTCTCATTACCTCCTGAATTCCTCCTGTTAGATCAGCAGCAGAATTCGATTCTCACAGGAGCACAACTCCTATTGTGAACTGCACGCGTGAGGGATCTAGGTTGCGGTTCCTTATGAGACTCTAATGCCCGATGATTTGAGGTGGAACAGTGTCATCCCAGAACCATCCCCTACCCGCAATCCATGGAAAAATGGTCTCCCATGAAACCCGTCCCTGGCGCCAAAATGTTGGGGACCACTGCCATAAAGGAAATAAATTTTGTAATAACTTCCTAGCTACTGTCACAGCATTAGCCTTTCTACATGGGAAAGTTTCTATCCAACCAGGAAACATGCAAACTATTGCAAGAACATACTGATATCCTATTGAAGGTGGCAATTGAATGAAATCCCTCTGTAGATGTTCAAATGGCCTATCAGGTAGCAGAAGTGTATCATCTAAAGTTTTTTTTTTTTTTTGAGACAAGGTCTGGCACTAGCACCCAGGCTAGAGTGCAGTGGCACAGTCTTGGCTTACTGTAACCTCCTCTGCCTCCCAGGTGGAAGCCATCCTCCTACCTTGGCCTCCCAAGTAGCTGGGACTACAGGCGTGCGCCACCACACCCAATTTTTGTATTTTTTTTTAGAGATAGGTTTTTGCTATGTTGCCTAGGCTGATCTCGAACTTGTGAGCTCATGTGATCTGCCTGGCTAGGCCTCCCAAAGTGCTGGGATTACAGGTGTGAGCTCCTGTGCCCGGCCTCATCTGAAGTTTTGATTGTCTTTCCAAGATTATGAATTTGACAAACTAAGCATTGGTTACAAACCATCCCAGTAATTCTAGAACAGTCTCCACACCATTATTTTTCCATAATTTGTTTCATTTTGTCTACAGTATGAAGAGTCATGGAACACAGGATTTTTTTTTTTTTTTTTTTTTGGAGACAGGGTTTCAGTTTGTCACCCAGGCTGGAGTGCAGTGACGTGATCACACGAGGTCACTGCAGCATTGACCTCTTGGGCTCAAGTGATCCTCCTACCTCAGCCTCCTGAGTAGCTGGGACCACAGGTGTGGGCCACTACACCCGGCTAATTTTCGTATTTTTTTGTAGAGATAGGGTTTCACCATGTTGCGTAGGCTGGTCTTGAACTCCTGAGCACAAGCAATCCACTTGCCTCGGCCTCCCAAAGTGCTGGGATTATAGGCATGAGCCACTTGCCCAACCTGCATAGAACTTTTAATAATGGAAGCTTTAAGGACTCAGAAAAGACAAAGTAGTTGTCTAAGCCCTCCGTGAGTCTACGCTTAATGTTGAATTTATATCCTTTCAAGTACAAGTTTTATTTCTCCAATTAAGATGCATAACCCTGTCCAATGAATAGGTCATCATGGTGATTTGACTTGGATAAATCTTAGGGAGTTCATTCAGCTTCTGTATCTTAACAATTTCACAACCAACTGACTTAGCATGGAAATCTGCCAAAACATTTCTTTAGTATTTAATTAATTCTTGTCCTTTTGATGGTTGGTTAACAGTTTCATGAACCACTGAGTTTCTTCATACGAGTTCTGAGAATTTTTTTTTTTTCCTTGAGATGGAGTCTTGCTCTGTTGCCCAGGCTGGAGTGCAGTGGTACAATCTCAGCTCACTGCAACCTCTGCCTCCTGGGTTGAAATGGTTTTCCTGCCTCAGCCTCCCGAGTAGCTGGGACTACAGGTGCCCACCACTGCGCCCGGCTAATTTTTTGTATTTTTAGTGGAGATGGGGTTTCACCGTGTTAGCCAGGGTGGTCTCGATCTCCTGACCTTGTGATCTGCCCGCCTCGGCCTCCCAAAGTGCTGGGATTACAGACGTGAGCTACCGTGCCCGACCATTTTAAACAATTTTCTAGAAAATATGAGTAAAACTCAAAGAAAGTTCAGCATTACTTATTTTTTGACAGTACTTGCCATATAATTCAGTATACCAAATAAGCCTAATTAATGTAATATCTTCCCTTTACAAGGTGAGAGATACATCCTTTGTGGCTTTCTCGGGGCCCAGCTAGAGAATCCCGAAGTTAATTCTTGATCAGAAAGACTAAATTTAGAGTTTGACTTTGGTTTAATATCAAAGGTTTAAAACATTTCATCAAAATGGGATCACAAGTCACTATGAAATAATAGTCATTAATTTTACTGGAGTGATATAGACTTCAAAGGTGAATATAGAAAGCAACATATTTGGAGGAAAAACCTTAGCTCTTTAATAGTTTTCCATAGTTATCAAAAACCTGATAAAGACAACGTGAAGGACAAAAAGTTATTTTGGTAGAACGCAGAGTCTTCATTTCCTTTGCCAGTTTCCTAAAAGGTAAAGAAACCCCCCAACTTTTTTTTTTTTTTAAACTTTGTTTTCTTTTCTTTTCTTTTTGTTTTGAGACAGAGTTTCACTCTTGTCACCCAGGCTGGAGTGCAATGGTGTGATCTCGGCTTACTGCAACTTCTACCTCCCGGGTACAAGCGATTCTCCTGCCTCAGCCTCCCAAGTAGCTGGGATTACGAGCACCCACCACCATGCTTGATCAATTTTTGTATTTTTAGTACAGACAGGTTTCACCATGTTGGCCAGGCTGGTCTTGAACTCCTGACCTCAGCTGATCCACCTGCCTCGGCCTCCCAAAGTCCTGGGATTACAGGTGTGAGCCACCGCACCCTGCTGATCACAATAAAATTTCTTTCACATGATTCGCCGTCCACAAACCTACAACCTTCTTATATTCCATCAGTAATTTATTTATCCTATCTATATCTTCCCTCTTTCTCATTTTGGGGCAACCTGTCATTCTATATTAGGGTGAAAATTACTCTCTTTTTTTCCTTAACAAAGACATATATTTCATACCTTATAACTTCACTTACCAAAAACACATCTTTTTTTCCCTTGCATATGGAGTTGTTTCCCATATTATTTTCAGGTTTTTTTTGTTTGTTTTGTTTTGTTTTTTGAGACAGTTTCAGTCTTGTCACCCAGGCTGGAGTGCAATGGCGCGATCTCAGCTCACTGTAACCTCAGCTTCCCAGGGTCACGTGATTCTCCTGTCTCAGCCTCCTGAGTAGCTGGGAGTACAGGCGGCCACCACCACGCCTGGCTAATTTTTGTATTTTTAGTGGAGATAGGGTTTCACCATGTTGGCCAGGCTGGTCTCAAACTCCTGACCTCAGGTGATCTGCCTGCCTCCGCCTCCTAAAGTGCTGGGATTATAGGCGTGAGCCACTGTGCCTGGGCTTATTTCCAGTTTTAATTAGCTTATATTGATTAGAATTTTAAACTGTTACTAACCTTAATTTCTAGTGAAAACATAGGAAGTAAAACAATTTTAAACTGTTATATACTAACATTTCATGAATATACATTTGTAATTTCTAGAAATATGTGCTTCCTCCTGGAACAATGTTTTCATGTTTATGAGCAAACCCAAATATATTCAGCTTCTCTATATTGTACAAAACCAAGATGCCAAAGTAGTTATACTTGAAACTTATGTTTAGCAGTTAATGTTCTAGTATTTTAACTAAGAAATGACTCAGACATTTTATAAATATCTATTACTTTAAAATTCCAAATTGCTGCAAAAGATTTTTGAAACAATGACAAATTCATTTATAAACTTTTGTGCGGTCCATATCCACCTAATTCATTCGTTTTTTAACAGTTATTATTTAATTGCTCACTAAACAAAACTAGCCATTGAAAGCATTCAGGAAGTGCCACCCCAAAATATGTTGCTGTGGTAGTCACATTTTTGGCATATTAATTACTTTGAGTTGACGGCAAAATACAGGGCAAGGCTCCTGAGTTGTCTTTCATCTGCCAAAAGACAGATCCTACAAAAGGAACTCAGTTGTGTCATTCTTCTGAAGATTAACTTTATTTTTTGAGATGGAGTTTCGCCGTGTCGCCCAGGCTGGAGTGCAGTGGTGCGATCTCGGCTCAGTGCACCCTCCACCTCCCAGGTTCAAGCAATTCTCTTGCCTCTTTCTCCCTAGTAGCTGATATTACGGGCTCCTGCCACCACGCCTGGCTAATTTTTGTATTTTTAGTAGAGAGGGGGTTTCGCCATGTTGGCTAGGCTGGTCTCAAATTCCTGACCTCAGGTGATCTGCCCATCTGGGCCTGCAAAAGTGCTGGGGTTACAGATGTGAGCCACTGCGCCCGGCCAAGATGAACTCCTATCACAGGAGAGGAGCTCGGAAGGCCACCCCAGCTGGCCCATTATCTGTTCTTCCAAGGACCTGTCTATCTTTTCCATATTTACTCTGGGGATATTTTCTTTATCCCCCGACTGTTCTCATTCCAGCGAGGGGGTTGAATCAGAGGACACTTCGATTATTCATGATTGCCCCCAGGGATTGTCAGCTAGCCTGATAACCAGATTTCAGGCCTAAATACTATTATTTGCCAAGACAAACAAACATGCAAGCCTGGTGAAGACAAAATGGTGAAAGGCAAGGTCTGTTAAACAGAGTTGAGTCTTGACCTTCTCCATTTTGAAAGTTTCTAGTGATTTAGGGTGCAAAGAGGGAGACACCCCCACAAGTGGAGACTTTTCCCACAGAAGTAAATTTCTTTTACAAAAAAAAAAGAGGGAGAGAGAGAGAGTCTCAGACAAAATAACTAGATAGGCAGCTTCCCAAGCCAGCCTGTGCTTTCTTTTTTCTTTTTTGGAGATAGAGTCTTGCTGTGTCGCCCAGGCTGGAGTGCAGTGGCACGATCTTGGCTCACTGCAACCTCCATCTCTGGGGTTCAAGCGATTCTTGTGCCTCAGCCTCCCGAGTAGCTGGGACTACAGGCGCCTACCAATGTGCCTGGCTAATTTTTGTATTTTTGTGGAGATGGGGTTTCACCATGTTGGCCAGGCTGGTCTCGTCCTCCTGACCTTAAGTGATCTGCCCGCCTCAGCCTCCCAAATTGGTAGGATTACAGGCGTGAGCCACCGTGGCTGGCCTCAGCCTTCGTTTTCTAACTAGATTACTGAGTTCAGGTGGAAACCCATTAATGAACAGGTCTGAATTTAAGATTTTCACCGAACCATAAAAGTGGCTAAAGAAGCAGACCCCATTGATCTGAGAGCTTAACTTTTATAAGTAATTTTTATTTGTTTCTGTTTTTAAGATTGGAAGGTAACTAAGAAAAAGTAAATTCACACTAGGCAGAGGAGGATAGAAAGAGAAAAGGTGCGGTTAGAATTGTCAGTCAACATAAAATATTTTTTCTCATCAATGAGTCACTTAAGCCTTCTATTTGCCTTTTATAAAGAGTCTATTAAAAGATTAAAAGAGGCAACGTTTAGGCCGGGCGCAGTGGCTCACGCCTGTAATCCCAGCACTTTGGGAGGCCGAGGCGGGTGGATCACGAGGTCAGGAGGTCGAGATCATCCTGGCCAACACGGTGAAACCCTGTCTCTACTAAAAATTCAAAAAATTAGCTGGGCACGGTGGTGGGCGCCTGTAGTCCCAGCTACTCGGGAGGCTGAGGCAGGAGAATGGTGTGAACCCGGGAGGCGGAGCTTGCATTGAGCCGAGATCGCACCACTGCACTCCAGCCTGGGCGACAGAGTGAGACTCCATTAAAAAAAAAAAAATAATAATAATAAAAAATAAATAACATAAAATGAAAGAGGCAATGTTTGATTCATTTAATCATTTAGATGCCTCTGCAAACCAGTTAAAAATGCATCCTGGCCAGGTGCAGTAGCCCATGCTGTAACCCCAGCACTTTGGGAGGCCGAGGCGGGCGGATGGCTTGAGCCTGGGAGTTCGAGCCCAGCCTAGGCAAGATGGCGAAACCCCATCTTTAAAAAAAAAAAAAAAGTCTATATCTATATCTATATATGGATATAGATATATCTATATAGATATAGATATATGGATATATATATATGGATATAGATATAGATATATATCCCACAAAAAATTAACTGGGCATGGTTGCAGGTGCCTGTAGTCCCAGCTACTCAGGAGGCTGAGGCAGGGAGGATCAATTAAGCTCAGGAAGCAGAGGTTGCAGTGAGTTGAAATCATACCACTGCACTCCAGTCTTGGTGACAGAGCGAGACTGTGTCTCAGGAAAAGAAAAAAAAAATGCATCTCATTGTTTTTTGAGGGATTTTGATTCTTCCTTTCCTAATGTGCCTCACAAATAAAAATTATATATAGGTGAAAACTTCCCCACTGTGGCCACCATAACTCTAAATCTTCTTGGTAAGGTTCTCTCATTTCTGTAGAAAAGCACAGGTTCTGGGTTCATAGTTCTTGTACATGAAATTGGCAGGAGTTCCAGATAAAGGAGTAGATAGGAGGATAGATTCACGGAGACCCCTTGAATCCAGGTAAACCCACGACTCCCTGTCTTCTCGTCACCTTCCTCACCTACTAGATCCAAGCCAGCTTGTCTGATCCAGGCAGGCACCTGAGGCCTCCCTACAGGACTCAGTCCTGTCTTTGTCATGACTTTGACTTTTGCCAGTGACTCACTAGCCACCACAGATCCCAGAAGCTCACGTGCTCTCATCCAGCACAAACTAATCCTGAATGCAAAAACCAAAAAAAGATCAGGGGCTCAATGTAAAAAGAGCAGAGTCCAGCCAGGTGCAGTGGCTCATGCCTGTAATCTCAGCACTTTGGGAGGCCAAGGCAGGTGGATCATTTGAGGTCAGGAGTTCGAGACCAGCCTGGCCAACATGGGGAAACCCTGTCTCCACTAAAAATACAAAAATTAGCTAGGCATGGTGGATGGTGCCTGTAGTCCCAGCTACTCGGGAGGCTGAGGCAGGAGAATTGCCTGAACCAGGGAGGTAGAGGTTACATGGAGCCAAGATCATGCCACTGCACTCCAGCCTGGGTGACAGAGCGAGACTCCATCTCAAAAAAAAAAAAAAAAGAAAAAAGCAGACTCCAATCTGAAAGGCGCTCCACCACCCTCGGGGCTCTGTTGGGAAGACGGGACCTCACGGGGCCAGTGGTGCCTTTCCTGTGTCCTCCAGGGGCCTTGAGAGTTGCCAGCAGTGTCCTCTGTGCCCCATAGTGGGCACCAAAAGTATCAGAAAGACAATTACAGCAAATTTGAAGACCTTAATTGACCTTTATTTTTGATTCAAAAATCAGGCAGCCTACAGAACCAGAATGGCTTCAAAGAAGCCCAGGGCTACAACGTGGTCAGAGGACATTTAGGGACAGAAAACGGAAGGGCTGCACGGGGACAGCTTCATTGGTTACAGCCCGGTGTTTTGCCTTATTTGAACCAGCTGGCTGCCTATAGTTGACTGCTGCTCAGCTACTATGATTGATTAATATTTGGTGGCTCACTAATCCAAGCACTTTGAGAGGTTGAGGCAGGAGAATCGTTTGAGCCCAGGAGTTCAAGACCAACCTGGGCAACGTGGGGAGGTCTCCACTTCCCTCCGCTTCTGCCCCCCACCCCCACACTCACCTTCCCTCATTTCTACATACACAGATTATCCAGGCATGGTGACAATGTGCCGGTAGTCCTAGCTAATTGGGAGGGTGAGGTGAGAGGATTGCTTGAGCCCAGGAGGTTGAGGCTGCAGTGAGCTGTGATTATACCACTGCACTCCAGCCTGGGCAACAGAGTGAGACCCTGGCTTAAAAAAAAAAAAAGTGTACTCCTAAGCTAGGCTTTCAGTTAGTCTACGTCCCAGGCCTGGTTGCAGTTGCCAGGTGAGACTCAAGTGTGCAGGCCTCCTCAGGCATAAACAGGCCCTACCTCCTGTGGACCTGTGCTTCCTTTGAGAGCCTTAATGTGTCCAAATATTTGCATGAACTTTCCTCTGCCCCACCCCAATGTCATGCATAAATAAATGTGGAGCACTCCAGTGGGAATTCATTTCATATCCCCCCTTGACTCCCCAGAAGAGCCCTTCTCTTCCAGAGACAGCCAGCATCCAACTGGCTTGGGATGGGGATGCTCCTGGCATCATGCAGGTTGGATTGGGAGGTAAATTGTTGACAGCTGGTGAAGGGAGAGTTTGCTTGTCATTTGCTCCAGCACGTGGCCTCGTTATGGACCTGGCTCCGAAAGCCCTTGGGGTTCGCTTGCTCTGCCCTTCTCTTCTGGACCTTGATCCCTTCCAGATCCTTGTCATCGAGTGTTTGCTCCTTAAGGAGATTCTTTTGCTTCTTAATTTCTTTCTTTTTTTTTTTTTTTTTTGAGACGGAGTCTCGCTCTGTCGCCCAGGCTGGAGTGCAGTGGCTAGATCTCAACTCACTGCAAGCTCCGCCTCCCGGGTTCACGCCGTTCTCCCGCCTCAGCCTCCCGAGTAGCTGGGACTACAGGCACCCGCCACGTTGCCCGGCTAGTTTTTTGTATTTTTTAGTAGAGACGTGGTTTCACCGGGTTAGCCAGGATGGTCTCGATCTCCTGACCTCGTGATCCGCCCGTCTTGGCCTCCCAAAGTGCTGGGATTACAGGCTTGAGCCACCGGGCCCGGCTGCTTCTTAATTTCTGAGCCCCCTCCAAGATGGGTTGGATAAACCCCTTGATAAGCATCTGCAGCTCTCCCCAGCACTTGTCTCTAGAGTCTTTTTTTTTGTTTGTTTGAGACGGAATCTTGCTCTGTCACCCAGGCTGGAGTGCAGTGGCGCGATCTTAGCTCACTGCAATCTGTGCCTCTCAGGTTCAAGCAATTCGCTTGCCTCAGCCTCCTGAGTAGTTGGGATTATAGGCACATGCCACCATACCCGGCTGATTTTTGTATTTTTAGTAGAGATGGGGTTTCACCATGTTGACCATGCCGGTCTCAACCTCTTGACCTCAAGTGATCCACCCGCCTGGACCTCCCACTGTCTCTGGATTCTAATTGTTTACTCGTCTTCTTCTCTCCCCAAACTAGAAACACCTTGAGGGCAGAGGCTGTCTCTTGCACTGCTGAGCCCTGGTCCCTATTACAGGGACTAGAACATAGTTGGCATCCAAAAATATTTTTAAAGTGAATATTGAATAAACATGGTGTGTGCGTTAGAGGTTTTTTTTTTTTTTTTTTTTTTTGAGATAGAGTCTCCCTCTGTCGCCCAGCCTGGAGTGCAGTGACGTGATCTCATCTCACTGCAACCTCCGCCTCCCGGGTTCAAGCGATTCTGCTGCCTCAGCCTCCTGAGTAGCTGGACTACAGGCGTGAGCTACCACATCCGGCTAATTTTTGTATTTTTAGTAGAGAGGGGGTTTCACCATGTGGTCAGTCTGGTCTTGATCTCCGGAACCGCATGGTCCACCTGCCTCGGCCTCCCAAAATGCTGGGATTACAGGCGTGAGCTACTGCACCTGGCCTGCGTTAGAGATTTTCTTTGTGGTTGGCTGCCTCTCAGCTCAGCTTGATTTTTCCAGGCCCCCCATGTGTGCTGATTTATATTACTGGAACATCAGAATGAAATCTCAAAATAGCCAGCAAGAAACTCTCCCTGCTGAGTCTATACGGAAATCAGTCTTTCTGATTCTCCCAATGAAGGAAGAAACTAATGGAATGTAAACTCATTACATCTCTGAAGCAGTTTGAAAATTTCCCCACATTTTAATTATGATGAACATCTCAGGATGCAGTCATGCCAGGAAATGTCTTGAACCATCAGCTGCGTGGGGTGAGCTCAGGGCAGGGGGCAGTCGGCACCATTGGCTGGAGCCCTTTTTATTAGTGGACATGTATTCTGGCATTATAAAGAATCCTGGGGTCACCTTGCTGGATATGATCCTGGTTTCTCTGATGACTAGTTGTGGGAGCTTGGGCTAGTTAGCTAGACTTTGTAAGCCTGAGTTTCCCCATTTGTAAAATGGAGATGATTGTACTGTCTCCTGTATAGGATTGTTGTGCAGATGAAATGAGTAAGTATATTTCAAGCATTTAGCAGAGTAATCAACACATAGCAAATGCTCATCAATACATGTTATTGACTATTCATGTAAAATGGGTGGGAGACACATGAGGCGTTTGGGTTTGATGTAAGTCAGTGACTGTGGGTATCAGTTTTCCTCCAGTATGTGGCCTTCAGTGTTACTACGTACCTTTTTTTTTTTTTTATCCCTAGTTGATTAACTTCTCCATACAGACTCCTGTAAACTTTCTTCTCAGTAGTATCAATCTTCTATCATTTTTTGTTCATATATAATGAAAAAAAACCATGAAAATCAAATGGGCTTATACCATACGTAATGTTTTTTTTTTTTGTTGTTGTTGTTGTTTGAGATGGGGTCACGCTCTGTTGCCCAGGCTGGAATGTGGTGGTGCGATCCTGGCTCACTGTGGCCTCCGTCTCACTGGAGTGAGCTCATCTCAGCTCATATGATGGAGTAATATGTAACCACCAACATAACAAGAAAAAGATGAGAATACATGAAGTGAAAGAACATGTTTTTAAACATTATGTTGGCCGGGTGCAGTGGCTCACGCCTGTAGTCCCAGCACTTTGGGAGGTCGAAGTGGGAGGATCACCTGAGGTCAGGAGTTTGAGACCAGCCTGGCTAACATGGTGAAATCTTGTCTCTACTAAAAATGCAAGAATTAGCCAGGCATGGTGGCACGCTCCTGTAATTCCAGCTACTCGGGAGGCAGAGGCAGGAGAATTGCTTGAACCCGGGAGGCGGAGGTTGCCGTGAGCAAAGATTGTGCCACTGTACTCCAGCCTGGGGGAGAATAAAACCAGTAATTCTCTACCCCACCTTCCATGGTCCTGCCCTCTTTTCCAGAAGTAACCACTTTTGTCTGCTTTTTGAGACATTTTCTCCCACATTTCTAAATAAATGTGTTCTGCAGTTTCTCAATTTGGAAGCCAGTGTCCCTGAGTTCTGGTAAATGTTATTTTATATGCCTTTAATTGTTCCCCTGGCTGGTCCTCTGTCCTCTCTTTATTAGTCTTATTAGTTGACTACTGGCCTTCCTGGACTTAATCTCTCACTCTCCTCTCTTTTTGCTCTTTATTTTATCATCTGTTTGCTGCTTTGTTCTGCGTGGTGGAAAATTTCGTTGATTCCATAAAAAGAGCAAAATGTTTTCGGTCGTTTTCACAGTTTTAGGTTTTCAAAACTCTCTTAGTCTTCGTTTTTTTTTTTCTCCCTCTAGTATCCTGTCTTTCTTTATGGGTTTATTTTATGCATCCTTCTCTCTCTGATAGTAATGAGAGGTTTTTCTTGTTATAAATGTTGTCCACCTGGATTCTCCAGATTCTCTCTCAGAGGCTTTCTTTTTTTTTTTTTTCCTGTGGTTGATTTGGTCTCTGTCGCCAACACTGGGGGGCTTGCACTTAACACCCTGTAGCTCTGTAAAAAACGGGGCACCTTGTGTTAGGAAGAGCTAACATGTTGAGTGCCTAGAACCCAGATGAGCTCATTTCGTTTTCACAACTACTTGATGGAACTGGGGATGGTTATTCCAATTTTACAGCTGGCAAAACTGAGGCCCGTAGAGGTGACACGGGTCTGAATCAGTGCCCTAAGCCTGATGATACATTTTCTTTGATTTTTCTTCGATTGCAGGTGAGGTTCAACATTCCCTCTGGCACCAACAAACTTTTTGCTTTTTGCTTTTGAGATGGAGTCTTGCTTTGTCACCCAGGCTGGAGTACAGTGGTGAGATCTCAGCTGACTGCAGCCTCCACCTCCTGGGTTCAAGCAATTCTTTGGTCTCAGCCTCCTGAGTAGCTGGGACCACAGATGCTCACCACCACGCCTGACTAATTTTTTGTATTTTTAGTAGAGATGGGGTTTTGCTATGTTGTCCAGGCTGGTCTCAAACTCCTGTCCTCTAGTGATTCGCCCACCTCGGCCTCCCAAAGTGCTGAGATTACAAGCGTGAGCCACTGTACCCGACTCCCTCTGGCATTTCGCTTTGTGATGAGTTGCCTTTTGCCAGTTTTTATTTTTACATTATTATTTTCACCAGAGACTTTTGAAGTTAGCCTTTTAAAATCTTGAGCTGGCTGGGTACAGTGGCTCACACCTGTAATCCCAGCACTTTGGGAGGCCGAGGCGGGCAGATCGCCTGAGGTCAGGAGTTCGAGACCATCCTGGCCACCATGGTGAAACCCCGTCTCTACTGAAAATACAAAAATTAGCTGTGCGTGGTGGCATACGCCTATAGTCCCAGCTACTCAGGAGGCCGATTCAGGAGAATTGCTTGAACCCGGGAGGCAGAGGATGTAGTGAGCCAAGATTGCGCTTGTGCCCCTGCACTCCAGCGTGGGTGACAGAGTGAGACTCTGTTGCAAAAAAAAAAAAAAAAAAAGTTGAGCTTCCCTTTGTCCCCTATCCTATATTCAGTTTGCTCCAAGCGTACCACCCATGTGTGACTATACCTCTGATGCCTCCAGCGGTTCTCCTCTCATGCACTGCAGCGGCTCCCACCCTACCTCAAGTCACTGTTGTCATTGTAGCCGCTTCACCATTGTCCCTGCCTATAGCATCAGCCATTCCCTCTCTTCCCGATCTCCAGCTGGCTGGCTGGGATGGACGCCTCACACCTGGCAGGTTCAGCACAGAACTCTTTTTTTTTTTTTTTTTTTTGGTGGAGTCTCACTCACCGCACACCCAGGCTGCAGTGCACTGGTGCTATGTCAACTCACTGCAACCTCCACCTTCCAGGTTCACGCAATTCTCCTGCCTCAGCCTCTTGAGTAGTTGGGATTACAGGCACATGCCACCACACCTGGCTAATTTTTGTATTTTTAGTAGACACGGGGTTTCATCATTTTGGCTAGGCTGGTCTCGAACTCCTGACCTCAGGTGATCCACCTGCCTCGGCCTCCCAAAGTGCCAGGATTACAGGCCTGAACCACGGCAACTGGTCTGAACTCTTGATGGCTCCCCCTTACTTCCTTTTCCATCCTCACCTCCTAAACTGTCCTCCTTCACTGTGTCTCTTCTCAGTCAAGGCTGCCACCTTCTACCAAGTTGCACAGTCCCCAGACCTGAGTCGTCTTGATTCTTGTCTGCCTTAGGTCAGAAAATGTCCTCACCCTGCAAATTCCTGTCTACACAGAACCTGTGAATGTGACCTTCGCAGGTCTGTGTAGGGCTTGGAAATGGGGTCTTTGTGGATATAAACAAGTTACTGCCCTGGAAATTTAATCAAGTTAAGATGAGGTCATACCACATTAGGACTGGTGTCCTTATAAGAAGAGGGACACAGCCGAACACACAGGTGAGGATGGCCGGGTGACTGGAGTGATGTATCCACAAGCCAAGGACACCGATGGCTTCTGGCAGCTACTAGAGGCGGGGAAGCTTTCTTCCTGAGAGCCTTTAGAGGGAGCGTGGCCCAGCTGACACCTTGATTTTTGCGTATCTAACTTCCAGAACTGTGAGAGAATGAATTTCTGTTGTTCTCAGCCACCCAGTTTGCAGTCTTTTGTCATAGCAGCTCCAGGAAACCAATACGTTCTCTTTTACTGGATCTTGCCTTATTCATTTCATTGACAAGCCATGTAATCCCTCCCTCCAAAATACATCCCGAATTGGATCATCTTTCCTCACCTGCACTGATGACACCTGGTCCATGCCCCTGAAGGGGCCTCTACTGGTCTCTCTGCTCTTGCCCACCCCATCCCTTCCCTTTCACCACCCCCATCCCCAGAAGAGAGCTTTAAAAATGCAAGTCAGGCGAGGCGCAGTGGCTCACGGCTGTAATCCCAGCACTTTGGGAGGCCGAGGTGGGCGGATCACTTGAGGTCAGGAGTTCAAGACCAGCCTGGCCAACATGGTGAAACCCCGTCTCTACTAAAAATTACAAAAAATAGCTGGGTGTGGTGGCGTGTGCCTGCAGTCCCAGCTACTTGGAAGGCTGAGGCATGAGAATCACTTGAACTCGGCAGGCAGAGGTTGCAGTGAACTGAGATTGAGCCACTGTACTCCAGCCTGGGTGACAGAGTGAAACTATGTCTCAAAAAAAAAAAAGTAAGTCAGTCCACATTGCTCCCTGCTCCTATAAGATCCTAACTCCCCCATGGCCCATGAGGACTCTCTCTGCTCTCCGCTGGTAACCCTTCCTGCTTTGGTCATTCTGCTTCTGCCAAGGTCTGTCTGTCTTTGCTTTTCTCTTTTTGCCACAAACAGACCAAACTCGTTCTGACCTTAAGAATTTGATATGCCTTCTATTTAGAATTGTGTATGGCTCCTTCTCATCATTCAGGGCTCAGCTCAGATATCACCTCCTCAGAGAAGCCTTCCCTGACTACCCAAGTCAAATGGCTCCACACTGTCACTTTCCACCCCAGGACATGTTTGTTTGTTTGTTTGGTTGGTTGGTTTTTTGAGATGGAGTATTGCTCTGTCTCCCAGGCTAGAGTGCAGTGGCGCGATCTCAGCGCACTGCAGTCTCTTTCTCCCAGGTTCAAATGATTCTCGTGCCTCAGCCTCCTGAGTAGCATGTGCCACCACGCCCGACTAATTTTTGTATTTTTAGTAGAGGTGGGGTTTCACCATGTTGGCCAAGCTGGTCTCAAAGTCCTGGCCTCAAGCGATCTGCCTGCCTCAGCCTGCTGAAGTGCTGGGATTACAGGCGTGAGCCACCGTGCCTGGGACATCATTTCATTTCCTTCATGTCATTCCTCGTTCTCTGAGTTTCTTGTCTGTTTGCTTTCTTGTTTATGGCCAGTCTGCTCTTACTGGAGTGTAAGCTCCTCTCAGGCAGGGAATTTACCTGTCTTGTTCATCACAATCCCTAGTGCCTGGCAGAGAGTAGGCACTTGAAAAATATTGCTGAATTTACTAATGCTGCCCTCAGCATCATCTTCCTAAATCATATTTGAGATTCTTTAACAACCCCTACCTCGAAGTTTTCCGTGGTTCCTTTGTTCTTACTGAATAAGGTCTAAGCATCTTGGCACAGGGTTCCTGACCCTCCTTGGCATATTTCCATCCCCTTTCCAGGCTTCCTCCCAGAACATGTTCACACATACCTGTGCCCTGCCTTGACATCTTCTGTTCCCTAAACCTGCCCTGCTACTCCTGGAATGCGTGTCCACCCAGCTGCTCCCATCCCGAAAGGCGTGCCTGCCCAGCTGCTCCCATCCCGGAAGGCGTGCCTGCCCAGCTGCTCCCATCCCGGAAGGCGTGCCTGCCCAGCTGCTCCCATCCCGGAAGGCGTGCCTGCCCAGCTGCTCCCGGTCCCAGCCCCAACCTGCTTCTCAACCTTTTCTGCATCCTTTCGCATAGCACTCTGTGCAATCTTGCCTTGATGCATCTAGTTGAAGGCCCTGCCCCCAGTCCCTCTCTGGACCCTCCTGGAGTACTGTAGCACATTTGGCCTTACGGTACGTCCTCTGCCAGATCCTGCCCTACTTGAAACTTTGAGGTCCTGGCTGTCTGGAATCCCACCTCCTTACTGACTCACTCTCATAGTTGGGTGGCACGGTTCTCTGTATACAGACCTGTGTACAAATAACATCCCACTTATACATAGTATTGAATTGGATTGAAACTTAGAGCATCGCCGAGGGACCCCTGGGCTGCTGGGAATGACTTCCCTTTGTCATTTGTTGTGTGTGTGTGTCCATCTGGTGACGCAGCATATCTGCGTTATTATCTATTCACAGACACCTGTATCTACCATGTTCAGGATGATAAATTGGGTTTAAATTCCCCAGGAACTCTAGCATTTAGATCACAGGGGTTTGATTCAACCCGTTTTCTCAAGTCATTGGCTGCAATAATAGTAAAAATAGAGACATAATAAACATATGTAGTATCTGCTTGTGGGCCAGTCTTTGTGCTGAGAATTTGGCATGCATAATCTCATTTAATCCATACCACCACCCTAGGAGATAAGCTCCACCTCAGGAGGTAGGTTGGTGTTATAGTCACAAGCAGGGATCAAATTAATTCAGCCACTGTGGGAAGCAGTTTGGCAATTTCTCAAAGAGCTTAAAACAGAGCTACCATTGGACCCAGCAATCCCATTACTGGGTGTATACCCAAATGAAAATAGATCGTTACATTAAAAAGACACAGGCACTCACGTGTTCATGACAGCATTATTCACAATAGCAAAGACATGCAATCAACTTAGGTGCCCATCAGTGGTGGACTGGATGGAGAAAATGTGGTACACGTGCACCATGGAATACTCTGCAGTCATAAGAAAGAATGAGATCATGTACTTTTTAGCAAATGGATGGAACTGGAGGCCATTATCCTAAGCGAATTAACACAGAAACAAAACCAAACACTGCCTGTTCTCACTTATAAGTGGGAGCTAAGCATTGAGCACACATGGACATAAAGATGGGAAAAAGAAACACTGAGGACTCTAAGGAGGGGAGAGAAGGAGGGGGATGTGGCTTGAAAAAGTACCTATTGGGTACTGTGGTCACTACCTGGGTGCAGTATATCCATGTAACAAAGTTGTACCTGTACCTTCTTATCCAAAGTAAAAGCTGAAATTAAAAAAAGAATCTAAATGTAAAGGTTGGCACAGGGTAACTATACATGAGATATATATATATATTTTTTTGAGATGGAGTCTTGCTCTGTTGCCCAGGCTGGAGCGCAGTGGCGTGATCTTGCCTCATTGCAACCACCGCCTCCCCGGTTCAAGTGATTCTTGTGCCCCAGCCTCCTGAGTAGCTGGGATTACGGGCATGTGCCGCCACGCCCTGCTAAGTTTTGTATTTTTAGTAGAGACGGGGTTTCACCATGTTGGCCAGGCTGATCTTGAAATCCTGACCTCAAGTGATCCACCCATGTTGGCCTCCCAAAATACTGGAATTACAGACGTGAGCGAACTTGCCCAGCCTATTTTTTTTTTTTTTTAAGTGCCACACTGGCTGGGCCTGAGTCTTGGCTCTTGCTGCTTACTAGCGCTGTGACCTTGTTCAATTATTTAACCTCTCCAGCCTCTGTTTCCCCATATGAGAAACAGGAATAACAGTAATATCCGGCCGGGCGCGGTGGCTCAAGCCTGTAATCCCAGCACTTTGGGAGGCCGAGACGGGCGGATCACGAGGTCAGGAGATCGAGACCATCCTGGCTAACACGGTGAAACCCCGTCTCTACTAAAATACAAAAAAAATTAGCCGGGCGAGGTGGCGGGCGCCTGTACTCCCAGCTACTCCGGAGGCTGAGGCAGGAGAATGACGTGAACCCGGGAGGCGGGGCTTGCAGTGAGCTGAGATCCGGCCACTGCACTCCAGCCTGGGCAACAGAGCCAGACTCCGTCTCAAAAAAAAAAAAAAAACAGTAATATCCAGTAATCCTCTTAACTCTTAGTGTTAGGAGGATTAAGAAAGTTTCTCTTTATGTAAATGTTATTTTATTTATGAGTGTTACTATTTCTATTATTATCTTCATTTTACATAGGAATAAATAGTAGCTTCAGAGAGGTTAATCTCTTACCCAACTTCCCCCAGCTGGTAAATGGTGGAGCTTGGATCTGAATCCAGGTAGTCTGACTGAAAAAAGGTGGTTCGTTTTTACACTAGGCTACATTATCTTTCCTTTTTTTCATTTTTTATTTTTGTTTTTTTTGAGACTGGGTCTCACTGTGGCTCAGGCTGGAGTGCAGTGGTGAGACTACAGCTCACTGCAGCCTCAACCTCCTGGGCTCAAGCGATGCCCCCACTTCAGCCTCCCAAGTAGCTGGGACTATGGACATGCGCCACCACGCCCGGCTAACTTTTGTCTTTTTAGTGGAGACGGGGTTTCCCCATGTTGCCCAGGCTAGTCTTGAACTCCTGACCTCAAGGGATCTGCCCACTTCGGCCTCCCAAAGTGCTGGGATTACAGGTGTGAGTCACCATGCTAGGCCTGTATTACCTTTCTTAGAGAGAGAAAGAGAGACAGAGAGAGACAGACAGAGACAGAGAGAGTCAGAGAGACAGAGACAGAGACAAAGAGAGACAGACAGAGAGACAGAGAGACAGAGAGAGAGAGAGACAGAGAGAGAGAGAGAGGACGATAATTACTGGTGGAGGAGGTATTGCCAGGAAAAACATGCAATATTTAGGGACATGCTTATACTAAAAAAAGTATTTATTCTTTATGTGAAGTTATCATGTAACTGTTCATCCTGTTATTTTATTTGCTACATCGGGCAGTCCTAGGAGGGGGCTTTTTCGTAGGACATCCAGTTCTCCTTTGGGATTCTGCCCTATTGCTCCTTACCTCCTGCCTTGCATCTCCCAGGAATCATGGCCACCATACCCCGGGAGACTTCTGTGTCCCTCTGGTGAGTTAGGACAGAATACACTTTCAGAACCTGTGTTTTCACGAGTGGTGGAATGAAATGTAATATTATTTAGAACGAGGGGGAGCATCTTTCCTCTCCCTTGACCTTGAAGATCTGCCCCCAAGCCTCATGGCTCATTCGAGCCAAGAGAGAGGCATGAAGCTGGCAGGTGGGTGGTTTGTCATCTCCATCTTGAGGGAGATGAGCGAAGTGGGAGAAGCTCCCTCTTATAGATCTTTGAGTTTTCTATCCGTGGAGCCAGACTGCTGAGTCTTCTCTTCTTCAAAAATGGGCAGGGACTGCTTTCTTAGCAGCCAGATCTGGGACAGATTGGATCAGCGTGAGTGAGTGGCGGTGTTGGGGATGGGGAGGCTTGACCAGCTGGTGCGGTGTCCATCAACAGGCCCGAGCTGAGAGAGCGCTGATGGCTCGGTGGCTGAGTGCCACGGGAGGCAGCTTGGGGCAATGTGTTCTCACTCTCTTGATGACCAGCTGGTGAAAAGGTTTAATAAGGATGTCCCACATCACCCTGTTTTTATTGTTTTTTAAGTCTGTATGGAGTTAACAATTTTGGCAAGCTGAAGGATTCTGGGACTCTCTCTCATCTGGCTGGTCTGGATCTGCCTTGAAAGGACCAAAGTAATTAGTATACTTGCCATGTCTATTATTCAGAGTAATGGGTTTGTAGAAGAGGAACACTGAACTCAAACAAAAAAGCCTAAGCGTTATTAGACTGGAGCACAGCAATCTTAACATTAGGTGTAGCTGAGATCATTGCCAGTGGGAGCTGCAGTCCAGCTGGGCATCTCACTCATGGCAGTTGCTTCGTAAATGTTGGCTGAGCTGAGTTGTACTTGGAAAAAAAAGTAAAACAGGAGCTTAGATTTGGAGCAGGACTGGGCATTGTGGCTTTTTTTTTTTTTTTTTTTTCCTCTGTTTTCATGGCACTGGAGATAGAATTAGGTGACTGGTCAATAATCTTGAAGCCCAGGTATGTCTTCGATGGTTGTCCTTGCTTTATGGAACTTATTACTGTCTAGGACTTCACCTGGGGGACCTACGGTCACTGAGAATGGATGCCGGGAAGTCCCTTTGGGTATGACTTCCATGCTGGTACTTAGCGTTTGAGGATGGGCCTAGGCCTTGTCAGGTACTTACTGACTGTACTGGATGACCCAAGGCTATCCCCAGAGAGATCATTTTAGGATAGACCCTAGAACCTGGATACCCAACGTGCTGTCCATGGAGTAAATGTGGCTCATCAGAATCTGGGGAGCAGGTAGCCTTTTTGAAACTTAAAAACCAGGTCTAATGTATATACACTCATATGCCCAGGGCTTAAAGTCTCAGCCCAATGAGTTTGGATGATGGCATATATATGTATAACCACTACCCAAAATGAGATAGAGAACGTTTCTTTTCTTCCTTTTTTTTTTTTTCGAGATAGAGTCTCGCTTTGTCGCCCAGGCTGGAGTGCAGTGGCATGATTTTGACTCACTGCAACCTCTGCCTCCCGGGTTCAAGTGATTCTCGTGCCTCAGCCTCCTGAGTAGCTGGGATTACAGGTCCCCACCAGCATCCTGGCTAATTTTTGTATTTTTTGTAGAGATGAGGTTTTACCACGTTGGCCAGGCTGATCTTGAACTCCTGGCCTCAAGTGGTCCACCTGCCTTGGCCTCCCGAAGTGCTAGAATTACAGGCATGAGCCACCATGTCCAGCTGAGATAGAGAACATTTCTGACATCCCAGAAAGAGCTCCTAGTCCCTAAGTCAGGCTCCCTCCCAGCCACCAGTTAATGACTTCTAGCCATAGAGTCGTTTTGCGTATCCTTGTGCTTAAATGCAGTCGTATAGTATCTATATATTTTTTGTTGTTTGTCTTCCTTCACTCAGTGTAATGATTTTGAGATTCATCCAATGTTGGCATGATAGCAGTTTGTTCCCTTTTATTGCTAAGGAGTATTTCATTTCATAAATATACTACAATGTGTTTATTCATTCTCCTGCTGATGGACATTTGGGTTACTTCCAATTTAGGGCTGCTGTGAATAAAGCTTCTGTGAACGGTCTTGTGTAAGTCTTTGTGTGGACGTACGTTTTCCTTTCTCTTGAGGAACAAGGGGAAGAATGACTGGGTCATATGGTAGATTTTTTTTTTTCCTTATTTAAGCAAAAGTACTTTTTCCTAGTTTGGAGATTGTAAGCCAAGCTCCTGCCCATCATTATCACTGGGTAGCTGTAGCTAAGAAGAGTCAGGTCATTCAAGCCCATCTACGTTGATTAATAACTGTAATTGAAGCTGAAGGTAATTGATTATAATTTTGAGCTGTTGGGTTTAATTCTGTAAAATTATGTGAAGCTGGTATATTATGAAGGCTTCTTGATAAAAGCAAATTAGGTACAGATATAGCCCCCATATGGATTTGATTCATACTGAGTCATGATTAATAACTGACATGCCACATTTAAGGCTGACTCAATGCAAAATTCATGCGGCCGCTCGTCATGGGTTTCTGATTGACTGACTTGATATTGAACAGACATGGGTGGCCTCATTCTGGAGGGTTACATGCAGATTCCTTCCTTCTTCCGAGCTTCTCTGTCTGCTCTCTGGTCTCCTGCCCTGTCACATCTGGATTATGTCCGGAGCCCAACAGCTGGATGTTGGTGTCCCATCTCCCCAGTTAAATAAATTCTGCTTGCTGATGCCAGGTTACCCTTCCAAAATGCCTCCGTTACCCTGCCAAAGACAGTGGGTGCTTGATGCTGACCCGCTCCAAGCTGGCTAAGCTGCTGCAGCATCACGTGTGACGCTTTAAAACACAGTGTCCATGCCCCTGCCCTGGCGAATCTCCTTCTGTAGGTTGTGGAGGGGAGCTGGTGTCTGTAGCTTGAAAACTCCAGGTTGATTTTGCAGTACAACCAGAGTTGGAAACAAGCCACCCCTTGTGTGAAGGCCAAACCATTCTGCCTGGTTGCATAATTATACCCAAATGTCTGGTTGTAAACTCCTCCCTGCCTTCTTTAGCCTTGCAGACACCACAACATAAGCTTCTGTATACTTGCTTCCAGACTCCGCCCACTCTACACTTCCCAGCTAGAAAGGTCCCGTCCTCATTTCCTTTCCAGATTGTGTCCAGCCTTCCAGAGCCCCTCCCTGTTCTTTGATGTTCTGCTTTTTAAATTTCGAAACAACATTGATATCCCCTTTCTTGGCATGACTGCAGATTCCCTTAATTTATCCTGTCCTGTGTCTTCTGTAGCCTCTCTTATTATGGTGCAGAGCCAGCTAGCTCCTGAAGGCAGGGCCCAGATCCACACTGGCTCTTTCTTCCTCTCCTGCAACCCCTGGGGTCTGGCACAGTATTGGCCGTGTAACAGTCTCTGCTTAGGGACTTGCTGATTGACTTTTAACTGTTAATTTTATATCTGATTTGGAGACAGAACTTAGAGACACCACTTGGCTTCTGTACTTTCTGAGTAATTATTATTATTATTATTATTCATTTTGAGATAGATTTTTCACTCTTGTTGCCCAGGCCAGAGTGCAATGGCGTGTTCTTGGCTCACTGCAACCTCCACCTCCCAGGTTCAAGCAATTCTTACTGCCTCAGCCTCTCAAGTAGCTGGGATTACAGGTGCCCACCACCACACCCGGCTACATTTTGTATTTTTAGTAGAGATAGGGTTTTACCATGTTGGCCACACTGGTCTCGAACTCCTGACCTCAGGTGATTTGCCTGCCTCAGCTTCCCAAAGTGCTGGGATTACAGGCGTGAGCCACCGTGCCCAGCCTCTGTCTGATTATTGCTCTGACTTACATGGATTGCAAGTCTGTGTGTCCTCCTTAGGTATACAGTAGCCTCCTTGAGGTTAGAGTCCATGTTCCTCTGGTTCAACAAACATGAAGGAGGACCTACTTCGTAGCAGGCACTGAGTTGGGTGCTGTTCTTTTGAACTGTGTCTTCCTGTCCTACCTCTGTGTGCCTTTTTAGAGTTGTGAAGAGTTGATACATTCAGTGCACTGTAAGTGAGCTATGTGCAATAATTTTCTTTCCCCTATTTCTTGCGAGAAAAATTTTGTTGTGTGGCTTGGATTTTTTTTCAGTATTTAAACTGTCACTACTATAATAAAGGAAATGCTCAACTGCACCCATCATGCTGGAATATTCTGATGTATCCCTTAAGGAACTCTTCACAAATTCATTTCTATTGCCAGAGCTGAAATGGTTTCAGGGCCGGGCGCGGTGGCTGAAGCCTGTAATCCCAGCACTTTGGGAGGCCGAGACAGGCGGATCACGAGGTCAGGAGATCGAGACCATCCTGGCTAACACGGTGAAACCCCGTCTCTACTAAAAAATACAAAAAACTAGCCGGGCGAGGTGGCGGGCGCCTGTAGTCCCAGCTACTCGGGAGGCTGAGCCAGGAGAATGGCGTGAACCCGGGTGTGGAGCTTGCAGTGAGCTGAGATCCAGCCACTGCACTCCAGCCTGGGCAACAGAGCGAGACTCCGTCTCAAAAAAAAAAAAAAAAAAAAAAAAAAAAAGAAATGGTTTCAGAATGAGCACTTACACAGAAATGGAAAGGTTTGCCTAATGTGGGCTGGGTGTTAAACTGATTTTTTTTTAAAAATTATTCTGGGCTGGTATCGCTGATACCAGAGGGAAATTAATAGCATTATAAAGTACAGATCCCTGGGGCAGTTTGCATGATATTTTGAGAAAAGGGATCGGATTATGAGCCTTTCTAGGTTTTGAGAACTACAGAAGGGAAATAGGGATTTTGTTCTCAGGGACTCCGAAGAAGAGTTTGTAAATACCTGGTGATTTTAAATATTTTCTCCAGTCCCTTTCAGCCTTCTGCTGTTAAGGCTATGGTTGTTAAGGTTGTCATGCAGAAACATTTCTGAAAATTGAGATTTTGTACATAGGATTCTGTACTCCCATTGGATTTTCATTGTGAGATCAGGGTGAAAATGTGGGAAGATGCTGGGTGCCCCTATTCCAGCACATAAACTATCACTTTTTCTCCTGTTTTCAGCATGATATCCTCACCCTTAACTGGCCTGGGGGTCCTGCAATGTGTGGTGGGACAGTTGCCTGGCTTCCTGGGGTCCAGGAGTAATCTGGGTTTTACTTGCTTCTTACCCAAGCCTCCGCCAGGTCTCTTTTAGGCCCGTCTGCACTCTCATTGTCAAAGGCTCCGGGGCTATTCTGGGGCTCTGTGGGGTGAAGCACCTTCCTTCTAGTCTCTTTCTCCAGCCCGAGGTGGCAGCCTTCACGAGCATCCGTCAGGGATTACCTGCTCCTCTCTTCAAGCTTCACGAGCATCCATCAGGGATTACCTGCTCCTCTCTTCAAGCTTCCAAAATGTGGCTGCCATGTCCTCTTCCTTTCCTTCTGCCTTTGGCCTTTGAATCCTTCATATCCCCATACCTTTACTCTAGTGAGAATTTGGGAGCTTGTATTCCACTGGCCATGTTTAACTAGAAGCCCTACAATGTACATTGTGTGATATTCCAAAGTGGACTAGGAATTTCACATTAGTGTAGGAAAATTAGATTTAGAGGGGAATTATTCTCTGATTTGCTATACTAAGTGATGCTGTGAATACTGTTTATTTTTATTTTTGAGATGGAGTCTGACTCTGTTGCCCAGGCTGGAGTACAGTGGTGTGATTTTGTCTCACTGCAACCTCTGCCTCCTGGGTTCAAGTGATTCTTCCACCTCAGCCTTCCGAGCAGCTGGGACTATAGGCATGCATCACCATACCTGGCTAATTTTTGTATATTTAGTAGAGATGGGGTTTCACCATATTGACCAGGCTGGTGGCAAACTCTTGACCTCAAGTGATCTGCCTGCCTCAGCCTCCCAAAGTGCTGGGATTTCAGGCATGAGCCACCGTGCCTGGGCATGTTATAATCATTAACTGTTAATAAGCTCTTTATTTTGGGTATTTTAGATTTTCAGAAATATTGCAAAAATAGTACAGCGAATTTCTGAATAGTGCCCTTCATCCAGTTTCCCCCAATGTGAAAATCTTACATGATAGTCTTGACACGTTTGTCAAAGCTAAGAATTAACATTTGTTTGTTACTATTCCCTAAACTCCAGACTTTAGTTGGATATCACCAGTTTCCCCACCAATGTCCTTCTTCTGCTCTCAGATGCCAATCAGGATACACACTGCTTTTACACTGTTCCTATTTTAAAGTATAATTTCTAGTAGAGGAAGGCATACCTTTTATTCAGAGACATAGACCAAAAGTATAACATCTGTACATTTTGTTTTGAAATCCCCAACTTTAGCTATGCTGCTGGGAAGGGATTATAGCGTGACTTACAAAATTGCTTGTTTCTCTACCTACTTCTAAGGCAATCATGGGATATTAATGGGTTTAAATTTGTGAGGTTTGATTTATCTTCGTGAAGCAAGTATTTAACAGGATTATTAGCCCTGTTCATTAGTGGCCAAAAATTTTCTAGTGCTGGGTTTTCTTGGAGTAGTTTCTATCACACTATTGGGGAATGCTATGGGATCGATTGCATTCAGTTATTGCTGATGCTGATTCATCTTGGACTTTGGCTTTGGGATTCCTTCCCTGATAATGGGGGAGGCGGTAACTTGAACCTGGTCTTTACTCTGAATCATCAAGTAGGGGTAGAGGGTGGCACAGTCAACTTGGGATGGACCAGCTTGCTCTGGGGCTTTGGGAAGCCACTGGCTCTCTTTGCTGTCAGCCTTTTCTTCTGTTAAGTGAGGTTTTTAAATTACGTGGTCTCCTAAAGTCCCATTTGACTCTTAAGTGAGTCTGTGATTCTATCAGTAGACTCTTGAGTAGATTATCTGTGAAACTTCGAAAATTCTACGTTGACACCTTTCCACACCCATGAAAATCTCAATTATTTTAAACAATTACTCACCCCATGTTTGTGAAAGGACTGAAGGCATTTGAGTATGAGTCTATATAATACTTAATTTGGAAGCTAAAAATTACTCTAAAAATCAGGCATTAGACCAAAAAATGGGTGTTGAATCACTTCCTGATCATGTGTTCTGATTTCTCCACCCCTGTTGCTCCCCTTCATTAGCGAGGATGACGGAGAATGCATTTAGGCAACAAATGTTGAACAGTCACCCTGTCCAGGACTACTCTGATGGGGATGCCAGGTACAGAGATGCTTAAGGCATAGCCCTCTCCTGGGCATGTGCGACATCCTGGGAGTTATGGACACAAGTGATGGATCTGGTGTGATGGAAAAGAGCCACCTTAGAAGTGGGGTGTAGGGCAAGATAGGAGGAGGAAGAGAGGATGCCTGCAGAAGGCACATGGGGAGAGGGATGAATCCAAAACAGCACTGACCCGTTGCATGTTTCCTGCTGGGAACCGGATTGGGGTGGTATTTGCATTGACTCTCAGGATTCTTAGGACAACCCTGTGAAATGTACTATTTTCAGGTGACAACACTGAGCTGCAGAAGAGAGCTTAGGTTATTTGACGGGGGCTACCTAACCAGTAAGTAGCTGAGCCAACATTCAAACTCGGACTTGATTCTAAGTCTTGCATTTTCCCGTAATAAATATGGACTTGGGCAAAGAGTTGAGGGTGTTTGGAAGAAAGGACACGGCAGATGGGTCTTGGCATTTTGGTGTTGTCACAGATGGAGCTGCTCAGGCCAAGGTGAGGGAGCAGAAGAGTTCAGCAACAACCGGGGGCTGTAATGCAAATGGGGGGGTCCCTAATAGTTGGGTAGGCCAGTCTCAACCTCAACTCCTGTCCTTCCTTCTCTTCTCTCCCTCCCCCTCCCCCTCCCTCCCTCCCTCCCTCCCTTCTTTCTTTCTCTCTCTCTCTCTTTCTTTCTTTCTTTCTTTTTCTTTCTTTCTCTTTGTTTCTTTCTTTCTCTCTCTCTTTCTTTTCTTTCTTCTTTCCTTTTCCCCTTTCCTTTCCTTTTCCCCTTTCCTTTCCTTTCCTTTCTTTCCTTCCTCCTTTCATTCCTTTCCTTCCTTCCTCTCTTTCTCGCTTCCTCTCTTTCTCTTTCTTTTTTTTCAGAGTTTTGCTCTGTCGCCCAGGCTAGAGTGCAGTGGCTCAATCCCAGCTCACTGCAACCTCTACTTCCCGGGTTCAAGTGATTCTCCTGCCTCAGCCTCCCAAAGAGCTGGGATTACAGGCACCCACCACCATGCCTGGCTTTTTTTTTTTTTTTTGTATTTTTGGTAGAGACAGGGTTTCATCATGTTGGTCAGGCTGGTCTTGAACTCCTGACCTCAGGTGATCCGCCTTCCTAGGCTTCCCAAAGTGCTGGGATTACAGGCGTGAGCCACCACGCCTGGCCTATACTCAGCTTCTTAAATGTCACCTTGCCTGGGAATCACTTTGTTCAACATGAAGACTTCTGAGCCCTGTGGTAGACCTACCAAACCAGCTAAAGACTGAAGTTATACTTTCAATCCCTTCTCTTGTGTGTGTGTTTTTTTTTTTTATTTCCTCCTCAGCCCTTTTGCAGGAGTGTGTGTGTGTGTATGTGTGTGTGTGTGTGTGTGTGTGTGTGTTTTGAGATAGTCTCTTGTTCTGTCATCCAGGCTGGAGTGCCATGGTGTGATCTCAGCTCACTGCAACCTCCACCTCCCGGGTTGAAGTGATTCTCATGTCTCAGCCTCCCGAGTAGCTGGGATTACAGGCGTGTGCCACCATGCCTGGCTAATTTTTGTGTTTTTTAGTAGAGACAGAGTTTCACCACATTGACCAGACTGGTATTGAACTCCTAACCTCAGGTGATCCGTCTGCCTTGGCCTCCCAAAGTACTTACAGGCTTACAGGCGTGAGCCACTGCGCCCTGCCAGGATTTTCTTTTACTGTTGAAATACTCATCCTTGAGCTTCTTTCATTATTTAGCAAAAGAAATTGGGCTGCTTTGGTCTTAGCCACATTTAACTTGGAGGATGGGCCCCACCCAAACCTTGCCCCTGCGTTCATTCGATTGGGTGGGCTTTTCATTTTCATTTCAGGAATAAAGAGGCAAAAAAGACTTTGAGGGTACAGCGAGGCCCCTGCCATGTATGCTGAAGCTGATTATGGATTCCTTTTGTAGACAAAGGTGAGGAAATGGAAGGTGCCAGCCATCAGCTTCTTAGGATTATACCTTGTGTCTTCAGGGATGGCCCTGTTAGCCCACTTGTTTGCCTTTACGGGGGGGGGGTCACAGCTGCAGCAGGACTTTTGCTTTCTACCATCCGGGGCTATAAAGGCACTGGCTGGCAAGAGTATGCCCCGAAGTCTTGGGCCCGGTGCTCAGCACCTTCTCCTCTGTGGTCTGCCCCTCCCAGACCCTGCTTCTTAGGGGTAATTGAGAGGTATTCAGATACCCTGCTTTCTATTTCTGCACCAGCTAGTTCATATGTCACTACACCCAGGTGTAAAAATGCCTGACATATAAAGGAGCATTGCTGATGTTGAGAGTTCACCTCACCACCTGTGTTGGGGGATTATTTAAAAAGTGATGCTTATCACAGGATCCGACAATTCCACTCCTTGGCACTTATTTACCGAAATGAATGGAAAACTTCCAGTCCACGCCAATACCTGCACACGGGTGTTTATAGCTGCTTTATTCATAATTGACACAACTCAGAAGCAACCAAAAAGTCCTTCCATAGGTGAGCAGATAAACTGTGGTACATCCAGACAATAGAATATTATCCAGTGCTAAAAAGAAATGCTTTATCAAGTCATGAGAAGACACGGAGGAATCTTAAATGCACGTTACCAAGTGAAAGAAGCCAATCTGAAAAGGTTCCACGCTGTGTGGTTTCAACTATATGACATTCTGGAAAAGGCAAAACTACAGAGACAGTGAAAAGGGGATTTCCAGGGACTAGCGGGGAAGGAGGGATGAATAGTTGGAGCACAGGGGCTTTTTAGGGCAGTGAAATATATGATACTGTAAAGATGGATACATGATATTATATATGTGTCAAAATCCATGGAATGCATAGCACCAAGAGTGGACCCTAATGGAAACTACGGACCAGCTGGGCGTGGTGGCTCACGCCTGTAATCCTAGCACTTTGTGAGACCGAGGCAGGTGTGTCACTTGAGGTCAGGAGTTTAAGACCAACCTGACCAATATGGTGAAATCCCATCTCTACTAAAAGGACAAAAATGAGCTGGGTGTCATGCGGGCACCTGTAATCCCAGGTACTTGGGAGGCTGAGGCATGAGAATTACTTGAACCCGGGAGGCAGAGGGTGCAGTGAGCCGAGATTACGCCACTGCACTCCAGCCTGGGTGACCCTGTCTCAAAACAAACAAACAAAAACAAAAAACAAAACAAAACAAAGATGGCCCTTGGGTATTAGTGCCGCATCAGTGTGGGTTCATCTGTTGTATCAAATGTACCACTGTGATGTGATGTTGATAGTGGGCATAGTTTTGTGTAGTGGGGACGGGCAGGCATATGTCAGGATTCTTGGTACTTTCCACTCAATTTTGCTATCAGTCTAAAAGTGCTCTAAAAAATAAAGTTGAAGAAAAGTCACATATGCCTGTATTAATTTTCTATTGCTGATGTAACAAACTACCATGAATGCAGTGGCTTAAAACAGTGCAAATTTATTATCTTACAGCACTGGAGGTCTGAAGTCCCCGGTGATTTTAACTGCGACAGAGTCAAGGTGGCAGCAAATCCTCCTGGAGGATTTGGAGGAGAAGCTGCTCCCCTGCCTTCTCGGCATCTTGGGGCCACCTCCCTTCCCTAGCAGATGGCCTTTTCTTCATCCTCAAGCCAGCAGCATGGCATCTTCCAATCTCTTTCTGACTACAGCCTCTGCTTTTGTTATCACATTTTCTCTCTGATTCTGACCCTTCTTTTTTTTTTTTTTTTTTTTTTGCGATGGAGTATCGCTCTATCACCCAGGCTGGAGTGCAATGGTGTGATCTTGGCTCACTGCAACCTCTGCCTCCTGGGTTCAAGTGATTCTCCTGCCTCAGCCTCCTGAGTAGCTGGGATTACAGGTGCCTGCCACAATGCCCGGCTAATTTTTGTATTTTTAATAGAGACAGGATTTCACCATGTTGGTCAGGCTGGTCTCAAACTCCTGACCTCGTGACTCTGACCCTTCTCACTCCTTCGTAAGGATCCTGTGGTTACACTGGCCCTACTCAAATAAGCCAGGATCCTCTCCTCATCTCCAGGTCCTTAATTTAATCCCATGTACAGAGTCCTTTTTACTTGTAATGTGAAATATTCACAGGTTTAGGCATTAGGACACAATCATCTTTTCTACCACACTCGCCCTTTAAATAACTTTTCAGCTGGGCGCGGTGGCTCACACCCATAATCCTAGCACTTTGGGAGGCTGAGGTGGGCATCACTTGAGGCCAGGAGTTCAAAGCCAGCCTGGCCAACATGGTGAAACCCTATCTCTACTAAAAATACAAAAATTAGCTGGGCGTGATGGTGCACACCTGTAATCCCAGCTCCTTGGGAAGCTGAGGCACGAGAATCTCTTGTACCCAGGAGGCGGAGATGGAGGTTTCAGGTCACGCCACTGTACTCCAGCCTGGGTGACAGAGCGAGACTCTGTCTCAAAACAAAAACAAAAACAAACAACAAACAACAAAGAATTTTGCTTTGGGTGCTTTTTTCATTTTAGACAGGCAACCCTATTCAATTTCCCAATTGTTCTTTGGTGGTTTTCCAGTTTGTGTGTGAGGCAGGGAGGCTTGCGAGGAAAAGAATTGAAGGAAATCCAGCTGGATCCTGAATTTGACTGGAAAGAGAAAGGACAGTGATTCTCAAGGAGGGGACCCACCTGAATCAGCTGGGATGCTTTTGCATTGCAAGCATCCCAAATTCCAGCACACCCTCCCTTGAGAGACACTTCTCTTCTGCTCCTGCTCCTTGAATAGCTTGTGCATTGTGTGTTTCTTGTGTATAAGGGCAGAAAAAAGGTTGGTACTCAGTGATGCAGAGGGAGGGAAGGGAATGTGGACAGAAGAGGTTGGATCCGGGGCTGAAAAGGAGATGAGAGCAGAGGTTGGGGAGTTCTCTCGAGTGATACTGACAGCAATATTAGGTTTCCTCATCACAGGATGGAGTGTGGGGAAGATTTAGAGGGTGAGAAGAGTGGGCTTACCTGGGCCATATGGTTTTAGAGTTGTCGAAGGTGGGACTGTATGGGAGAACCAGAGAAGTTGCTGCACAGGTCAGGTTTAAAAAAAAGAATTGGCCCAGGAGCAGTGGCTCACGCCTGTAATTCCAGCACTTTGGGAGGCCAAGGTAGGCAGATCACTTGAGGTCAGAAGTTCGAGACCAGCCTGGCCAACATGGCAAAACCCTGTTTCTACTAAAAATACAAAAATTAGCCAGGTGTGCTGGCGCACGCCTATAATCCCAGCTACTTGGGAGGCTGAGGCAGGAGAATCGTTTGAACCTGGGAGGCGGAGGTTGCCGTGAGCTGAGATTGTGCCACTGTGCTTCATCCTGGGCGACAGAGACTCCTTTTCAAAAAATAAGAAGAAGAGGAAGTGGTACCTTTCCAACTCTGTGCCTTGTTGCAGGTCCTCTTTGGTGGGGAGTTGACCATGCAGGGCAGCTACTGAGGGTTGTTGGATTCTAAAGCTAGGAAGACAAAGTCTGGAAAAGGGGTGGATTAGGCGGTAGCGGGGAGGAGGAGCCCTCACGTTTCCTTTGATGGTCTTTATGGACAGCCCGGCTCATGGGGTTGAACTGATCAGCCACAGCGCCCATCCTGTTTAGTGGAGGCATTTTCATTCTTAGAGTTTTGGAGGCTGTTGCAGGTTTCCATGGGTGGCACTTAGACTTTTACTGGGAGAATTTGGCCCCGAGCAAGTGACTGTGTGTGATTGACAGCTGGAAGAAGGGAATTTATGGATTTATGCATACATTTGTTCTTTATTGTTGCTATTATAATACCTGATTCTGTCACTCTGAATGCTAATTTGAAGATGGGTGATGCATTTGATTTTTTAAGGCAAGGCATAATTAAGTAATTTTTAGAAACCCATTCAACATTTTCTGTGTCGGCAATGACTGCCGTATAGTTACGATGGGTAGTGGGTGTACTCTAGCCAAAAGATGTCATAGCATCTATAAGAGTAAACAGCTATGGATGAGTATTTAATTTGGTCAGTGCTGGAGAGCTTCTTATTTTTAAGAGACAAGAGTCTCGCGATGTTGCCGAGGCTGGGCCTTGAACTCCTGGGCTCAAGGCTCCCTAGTAGCTAGGACTACATTCATGCATCACCATACCAGCTTGTCCACTGGAGAACCTTTTATCAAATTGGCTTTGCTGAGATTTCAGACCAGCCTAATTTTTTTTCTTCTCTTTCATGTTTATCCTCTCATTGAGTTGGTTATGGTCCTGCTTGGTCATTTCCTCAGATCTGCTACTTACTGCCTATAGTAGGGGTCCCTAACCTCTGGGCCATGGACCAGTGCTGATCCATGGCCTGTTAGGAACCAGGCCAAACTGCAGGTGAGCAGCAGACGAGTGAGTGAGGATTACCGCGTGAACTCCGCCTTCTGTCAGACCAGTGGCGACATTAGATTCTCATAACATGAACCCTGTTGTGAACTGTACATGCCACAGATCTAGGTTATGAGCTCCTTATGAGACTCTAATGCCCAGTGATCTGAGGTGGAACCGTTTCATCCCCAAACCACTGCCTGGTCCGTGGAAAAATGGTCTTCCACGAAACTGGCCCCTGGTGCCCAAAGGATCGGGGACCACTGACCTGTAGGACCTTGAGCAAATTACCTTACTATTCCAAGATCCAATGTCTTTATCTACAAATTGCAATAGAAAACATCATCTGCCTCCGGGGTGGTTGTGATGACAAGGTAAGTTATCAAATGTAAATCTTGGCCCTTGGAAATACCAAGTGATCAATAAATATTAGTTCCCTTCTTCCTTTTTAGAGATAAGATAATTGATGAGACCAATATGACGTTGACTTGCTGGTTATCTTCAGATATTTCAGAGGCTGTCACGGGTCACACAGGAAGGACACAGTTTTTGGTGTTCTAGGGAGCAAAACCACAGCTGAAAGGTAAAAGTGGAAAGGAGACAGATTTCAGCTCAACATAAGAAGGAACTTTGTAATAATCAGACCTGTGTTACAATGCAGTGGAACTCATGAAGTAGTGAGCAATTTGTCTTGGAAGAATTTAATTAAAATAGGATTTTTGGGGCTAGGCGTGGTGGCTCACACCTTTAATCTCAGCACTTTGGGAGGCCGAGGTGGGTGGGTCACCTGAGATCAAGAGTTTGAGACCAGCCTGGCCAACATGGCAAAACCCCATCTCTAAAAAAATACTGAAAAATTAGCTGGGCGTGGTGGCATACACCTATAATCCCAGCTACTCGGGAGGCTGAGGCAGGAAAATCACTTGAACCCGGGAGGCGGAGGTTGTAGTGAGCCAAGATCATGCCACTGCACTCCAGCCTGGGAGACAGAGTAAGGCTTCACCACAGGGAAAAAAAAAAAAAAAAGGAATAGGAATTTTCAACAGCATTATCACTGACATTCGGGGCCAGGTAATTCTTTGTTGTTAGGGGTATGCTGTGCATTGTAGAATGTTTACCTGCCCCTATCTTCCTCCCAGCTAAAAATGTCTCTAGTCATCGCCAGATGTCCTGTGGAGGGCAAAACCATTGCTGGTTGAGAACCACTGAATTATAGGCTAGATGATGGCGAACTGGACTGCATCCTCCCAAGGTCAACTCTATCCTACCCCAAATTGAGTTCTTGCCATAGTAAGCTCCGGGAATTCTGGGGATGACTTTTTGGTTTATGATAGTACCTTCCAACCTGGGATGAAAGACCTAACTCATGTGAAATTGTAGGGGTCAGTCTGGGCCACAGAGAGCAACTGAGGTCCTGCCTGGAAGGCCTTCTGCAGTTGCTTTAATGTTTATCTCTTGTTGTGGTTTCTGTAGGTCATGTTGGCAGCTTCCTATTGGTCTCTCCTGGCCCCAGCAGTTGAGATGGCCACATCCTCTGGGGGCTTCGGTGCCTTTGCCTTCTTCCCTGTGGCTGTTGGCTTCACCCTTGGAGCAGCTTTTGTCTACTTGGCGGACCTCCTGATGCCTTACCTGGTGAGTACCACGCTACTTTTAGCTGTCGTATCAGGATACAGCCAGCTCTGTGCAATGGATTTATTTCTGATCAAACCTGACATTCCGTTAATGTCTCCATTAAGTAGCCACCGGTATTTAAACAGAGAGCAAGGCATTAGAGGAACTGACTGGTGATTTCTTTCTTAAAATAACGTCTTGGTAATTACCCCCTTATTTACATTTTAGTAAGTTCAGATTTTGAATGTCACATTTCATTAAAACTATAGAGTACAGCTGATGTGCTGAGTGGCACTGTATGTATGAGAGGACCTAGAACTGGGTGCAGGGTAGGACCTAGAACCATCACTATGGTGCTGGCTCTTATTTTGAGTATGACATCATCAGGGAGATGATACCCCACCCCCACCTCTCAACCTGTAGCATTAGGCCTTCGACAATGGATCACATCATGAGGACTGACAGGAGGGTGAGGCGGGGGTCTGTGCAGCAGGGGTCTGGGCTGGAGCTACCACCTGCCGTTTGCTGATTGTATATCCTGAGCTCTAGTTTTCCATCCTTTAATTTGAGAATAACTCCCCCAAGGGACTGCATAGTAAAATTTAAAACATGTAAAAATGCACTGGAATTGGGGATAAGCCAGAGATTTCAGGCTTTTTTACTGGCATAGGGCTGGACAGTTGGGTTTGGGAACGAGCATGTATTTGCTCATGGAGAAGCACCGTGTGAACCACAGCCTGGCGCGTGGCTGTGATTGCCGAGCTGAGAGAGCTGGGGCCAGCTCAGGCAATGGGAACCGCAAGCCATTGGCTAAAGCCCTGTCATCTGCGTGCACCGCTGTCAGTAAAGGAAAAGGGTCCAAGATCATAACAGCATGAGACAGCCTTACCAGACACTGGGCCCGACAAGTTCTAGAGATGGCAGAAGCACCCCCAAACTGGTGCCTGAATTCTCTGCTTCCCTAGAAAGGGAAATGGTGCAGGGAGAACTCTATGGAGAGAAATGGGTCAAAGTCCATTTCTCCTGCTGGATCACGGTGAGACAGGATTAAGTTAGACTCACTGGAGTCAGCGGTCATGTACCCCGGGAGGTAGGAAGGTTGAAGTTCTCTATCCTGCCTTCCCGTTTTCTTTTCTCCTTAAGTTCCCAAGTGGAGAAAGAGAAGGAACGATGGGTGATTCTGTAACTATAACAATTCGTAGGAGCTACGCCTCTGGATCCTAGGCTAATGACAAATGGATTCCTTGTGTTATGGAAGAACTGTTCTTTGGATCAGACAGCTGAATGTGATGTTGGACGGCTGTGATACTGTCTTAAAGCAGAGGTCCCCAGCCCCCAGACCGAGGACCAGTACTGGTCTATGGCTGGTTAGGAACTGGGCTGCATAGCAGGCGAGCAGCCAGCTGCCAAGTGACCTTTATCTTCTGAGTTCCGCCTCCTGTCAGATCAGCGGTGGCGTTCGATTCTCAACGGAGCGCAAACCCTGCCGCGAGCTGCGCGTGTGAGGGATCCAGCTGTGTGTTCCTTAAGAGAATCTAACGAATGGCTGATGATCTGAGGTGGAACGGTTTCATCCCAAACCCCCCACCCCGACCCCAGTCCGTGGAAAAACTGTCTTCCACAAAACCAGTCCTTGGTGCCAAAAAGGTTGGGGACCACTGTCTTAAAGACCATGTGTCATTTTTTTGTCGTTAAAAGATTGAGTGGCATGGCTGGATGCGGTGGCTCACACCTGTAATCCCAACACTTTGGGAGTCTGAGGTGGGCAGATCACCTGAGGTCAGGAGTTTGAGACCAGCCTGGGCAACACGGTGAAACCCCATCTCTACTAAAAATACAAAAATTAGCCGGGTGTGGTGGTGCACGCCTGTAATCCCAGCCACTCGGGAGGCTGAGGCACGAGAATCACTTGAACCCAGGAGGCGGAGGTTGCAGTGAGCCAAGATCACACCATTGTACTCCAGCCTGGATGACAGAGTGAGACTCCGTCTCAAAAAACAAAAAAATACTGCTGCATAGTACAAATTAGCCAATGACTGTTTACACTGCCCAGAGAAAACCCCTACATTCAGACAGCTGACCAAATACTTCTGATACCACCCCACCACCCCCGCTCCCCAGTAACATAGCAAGACCCACCAGGATTGCAGAGTCCTTTCCAAGAGGCTGTCTTGGAAGCCCAGTTGGGTGCATGAGAGGAGAGCAGAATGGGATCCAGCAGGGGCCGTGCAGAGCTGCTGAGCCAGATCTTTGCCTGCTGCTCAGGGGTTAAAGCCACTGGTCACTTGCCAGGGCAAGCAGAATATACTCCAACAACAAGTTCACACAAAACCAGGGTGGCCTTGAGATCAGAATATGGCAGCCGGCATTGAGGGCCGCTGGAAGCCACTACCACACAGACATAGTCGGCAGTAAGGAAGCCAACTGTCCAGGGGACAGAGACAGACACGGCCACTCAATCTTTTTTTTTTTTTTTTTTTTTTTTGAGACAGAGTCTTGTTCTGTGACCCGGCCAGAGTTCAGTGACACCATCTCGGCTCACTGCAACCTCCACCTCCCAGGTTGTAATCCCGAGTAGCTGGGATTACAGGGGCCTGCCACCACACCCGGCTAATTTTTGTATTTTTAGTCGAGATGGGGTTTCACCATGTTGGCCAGGCTGGTCTTGAACTCCTGACCTCAAGTGATCCTCCCGCCTCAGCCTCCCAAAGTGCTGGGATTACAGGCATGAGCCACCGTGCCCGGCTGCAGCAGTATTTTGTTTTTGAATCTTTTGGTTCATATTTGTTCTAATATATGCTTTGAATATGGAGGAGATCCCAGAGAAGCCCTAGATAGAATCAGGAATGGTTTGGGAGCAGCTGTTGAATGTCTGGGGAGGGGTTGCAAGAGCTCAAAAAGGGAGATCATCACCGCAAATGCCCAGAACCTCACTACTTGGCAGAAAGATCAGCCTGACAGTAAACATCTGTTCTAGGAGATTTAAAAAGAAATGAATTCTTGCTGTCGATGTGAGAGGGGGAATTTGTCTTAGAAGGTCTCATACATGGATGAGAATTACTTATGATTGCTACAGTCCGTGAATACAAATGTTGTCGAAAGAGTTGTGCTTGGAAACAGTCTGTTGACCTTCACTCTGAGGCTGGCCAAAGGTTTCCTTTGGTTTCACTATTAATTTGCTCCCCAAACCTGAAAAGGGCAGCAGCTTGGATCTATTGAAGATGCTCTGTGGAGTCGGAGTTAATGGGTTTTGATCTTGAGTCCTTGCGTTTGGCCAACGTCGACTGAGTACCCACAGGGTTTGGAGTCTAACAGGGGAGGAGCGGGGTTAGAATTTGTGTTCAGGATGTTTGCTCTCTTTGGGATCTATGAACCAGTGGCTTTTGAGGCTGTGGGAAGTTTTGTGGGTAAATTCGGCCCCAGATCATTTCAGTTCCCGATTCGTTCCCCTGATGATGGAGCCCCACCATTCAGCAGATGGCCCCAGGAGCAGAATGAAGGCAGAGCAAAAGGCTTTGGCTGGGATTCCGACCAAGGGGCTCTCACCCTTTGCGACAGGCCCCAGGATGTAGGGGGCCTGTCTGCAGAAAACCTCAGGGTCTCCTTTCTGTCCCCCGGGGACATGTCTGCTTGGAGTTTGTTGGGGTGACAGGAAGTGGGTCAGTGTCTGTGTTATTTTACCTGGAGAAATAAGGAGATGGAGAAGTCTGGAAAGGGCAGCGATGTGGCTTGAGGGATTCTGCGGCAGTGCCCTGATTTGACCCTTGCCTGTGACCATTCAAGCACAGGCCCCAGTGCCTGGGAGCATCAGAGCCACCAACCCTGGTTATGTGTTTGGGACATGAAGGGTTTCACACTCTTGGGTTGGTGGGAAGGGAATCGTTAACACATGACTGTGTTCTTTAACTCCGTTTCTGTTCCTTCGGCCTTTCAGATTTATTTGTCCCCCTGTCGGAGGCAAAGCAAAATATTGCTCACGGAAAGGGCATTACTCAGAAGAGCCTGTCAGGTTCGAAGCCATTGTGGCTTTGTTAACTTCAGATGCATCAAGTTCCTCTCCAAACTGGGTGTTTATTTTCAATTATTTATCTGGGAATAAAGTAGAGAAGTTCTGTGGTAACTGTTAATGGGAAATGAACTGACAGGGATTTACAGAGACTTTGCCAAATGGCGTCTTAATGAAAGGGGAGAAAAAAAGGGGGTGGGCAAGGAAGATGCAGCCTGCTGGGCCTGGGAAGAGGCTGTTGAGGGGTCAGATGATGGAAAATGCTTTCAGGACCAACCGGAGCCCATGCTCCCCTTAGGATGGTTCTAGACAGAAACAGACTGGACATTGAACAGCTGTTTGGAGACACTGACATGTTTCTAATTTTGCAGTTGTGCTTCTATGTGAAGTTAAGGGATAGCAGTATGTGGGAAACTGTCATCTTCAGTTTATTATTGTTATTATTTGAGACAGGGTCTTGCTCTGTTGCCCAGGCTGGAGTGCGGTGGCATGATCGCGGCTTACTGTAGCCTTGACCTCCCAGGATCAAGTGATCTTTCTACCTCAGCTTCCTGAATAGCTGGAACCACAGGCGTGTGCTACCATGCCCGACTAATTTTTAATTTTTTGGTAGACACAGGGGTCTCCCTGTGTTGCCCAGGCTAGTCTTGAACTCCTGAGCTGATGCAATCCTCCTACTTTGGCCTCCCTCTCTAAGTGTTGGGATTATAGGTGTGAGCTACCACACCTGGCCAGCCTTCAGTTTAAAACAGTGATTTTTCTCCTGGTGGGTTGATGGGTAGGGTGGGGAGGAGGGTCGTGTGTATGTCCCTAAGATCAGTTCTTTCTTTTTAGTCATGTTAGTGTCACATCAATACAATACAAAAATCTCATTCTAAAACAGTTTTGTAGAAATTTTATGTGAAAACGCTTCTCCTACTTTTATCTTTCCCTCAGATCAACCAGTTAAACATTGTTACCAGTTTAGCGGGTATCATCCTAGTGTTTCCCTTCCTTTTCTTTCTTTCCTTCCTTCCTTCCTTCCTTCCTTCCGTCCGTCCGTCCGTCCGTCCGTCTTTCTTTCTTTCTCTCGAGACGTAGTTTCTCTCTTGTTGTCCAGGCTGGAGTGCAATGGTGCGATCCCACTCACTGCAACCTCTGCCTCCTGGGTTCAAGCGATTCTCCTGCCTCAGCCTCCCAAGTATCTGGGATTACAGGCATACACAACCATGCCTGGCTAGTTTTGTATTTTTAGTAGAGATGGGGTTTCACCATGGCTGGTCTCAAACTCCTGACTCAGGTAATTTACTTGCCTCAGGCTCTCAAAGTGCTGGTGTTACAAGTGTGAGCCACCATGGCCGGCTTTTCCCTTCCTCTTCTCTTCTCTCCTTTTCTCTCCTGTCCTCTTCTCTCCTCTTCTCTTCTCTCTTCTCTCCCCTCTTCTCTCTTCTCTCTCCTCTCCTCTCTTGTCTCTTCTCTCTTTTCTCTTCTCCTCTCCTCCCCTCCCCTCTCCTCCCCTCCCCTCCCCTCCCCTCCCCTCCCCTCCCCTTTTCTCTCTCTCTTCCGAGGTGGATCTCCCTCTGTGGCCCAGGCTGGAGTGCAGTTGCTCGATCTTGGCTCACTGGGACCTCCACCTCCTGGGTTCAAATTATTCTCCTGCCTGAGCTTCTTGAGTAGCTGGGATTATAGGCACCTGCCACCACACCTGGCTAATTTTTGTATTTTTAGTGGAGACAGCGTTTCAGCATGTTGGCGAGGCTGGTCTCAAACTCCTGACCTCAGGCAGGCGGATGCCTGCCTCAGCCTCCCAAAATGCTGGAATTACAGGCTTGAGCCACCACGCCCAGCCCCTTTTCCTTTCTTAAAGAAAACCAATGATACTATGTTTTTTAATGATTGAAATATAAATACTTTTCCAATTTGCTTGTATTGTTTGAGAATACTTTAAATCGACTTTATAGCAGTAGGAACCCTGCCTCCATTTCGATCTTCTTTTCTTGTATATGTGCAAGCATACATTTTTACACAGTTGGAATCAGTCTGTGCATTCTCTTTGTGTTATTTTAAAATTTGAAATGAGTTTTATCGATGGTATTTTAATACCTATGCAGCATTTTGTCATCCAGTTCATTTGCTCAGCCATCTCTCCGTGGTTGAGTAGTTAGACTTCTCTGTGCTTTTACATATGTTTGCATGTACATCTGGAAATGGAATTTTGTTTCATGTTTTCTGAAAAACAAATGGCAACATACTGTCTGTGTTGTTGCTGCTTGCTTTTCGCAGCTTGGTTTGCATCTTGGCAGACTTTTTCCTGGGAAATGTGTGCTCCCCTCCCCCTCCTCTCCCTCTCTTGGTATTCGACATCTTGAGGAGGCTGCCCAAGTAGGTAATAGGTGCCTGTGACCCTAAGCCTGTCTCCTCGACGTGGACTTGGCCAACAGTCCTGCCCAGACGGGCTCCAGGAGGGCGGGGGAGGCTAGCAAGCAGGGATCAATCACCCTCTTCTCAGCTCCTGCCTTAATTTATCTGAGTCCTCAACCACGTTCAGTTTATTTTAGTTCTCATTGTGATGGCAAAGAAGATGCCTCTAGTGAAGCTTAAATGAACAGCGTGCGCGTGTACTTTAAATATGCACCCAGTTTTGGCCAAGCGTGGTAGCTCATGCCTGTAATCTCAGCATTTTGGGAGGCCGAGGTGGGTGGATCAGTTGAGATCAGGAGTTCGAGACCAGCCTGGCCAACATGGCGAAACCCTGTCTCTACCAAAAATACAAAAATACAAAAAAAATACAAAAAATAAAAAATAAAAATAACTGGACGTGGTGTTGTGTGTCTGCAATCCCAGGTACTCAGGAGGCTAAGGCAGGAGAATCCCTTGAACCTAAGAGGCGGAGGCTTCAGCGAGCCAAGATCACGCCGCTGCACCCAGCCTGGGCGGCATAGCAAGACTTTGCCTCAAAAAGAAAAAAAAAATGTACACAACTTTTACTGGTATCAGTATTTGGCTGGCTGGAGCTGCTATTGAGAGACCAAATGTGACAACTGTCTTAGAAGTGACAGATGTTCCAAGAGGCAGTTTTCCTCCCAGAGGCGTGTTTGCATGTATTTATTTCTCCTTCGTAGATCTCCTTCATCTTTAGCATTCTGATTCTAGTTCATGAAAGAGTATCTTAGAGAGGGAATTAAAAAGGAGAAATGAAAATAATATCTCACAGAAAACAAAAAGGACAAACTTCAGCAGCAGCCACCTGAGAGTCTCTACAGTAAGCCTGATATTGTCAAGTAAGCCTGACTCGTTTCGTAGGGACACTGAACAGTGGCCCTCTGCCCCAGTTTTAGGATTGTGCTTTCTTATACTTTGTTGAGGCTCCAGATGGGTAACTCTACTTCACGCTGTAGGCTGCATCCTGGGGTTGAGCTACGGTTGAAATTTCTGCCTGGCTGTTGAGAGCCTCTGTGGCAATAGCAGATCCTTCCAGTGTGGGGACACAATTGTGCCATCCGAAGAGGCTGGCAGATAGGGTGGATTGGGAAACCCCAGGACAAAGAAGGTGGCAGTCGAACCTTTTGCTTCATTATCTATACATCTGTATTATTTCGCTGGGGCTGCCATAGCAAAATACCACATATAGGGTTGGCTTAAACAATAGAAATTTATTTTGTCACAGCTCTGGAGGCTGGAAGTCCAAGGCCAAGGTGTCGGCAGGGTTGGTTTCTTCTGAGGCCTCTCCCCTTGGCTTGCAGATGACTGCCTTTCCTGCGTGTCCTCACACAGTCTTGCCTCTGTGCTCACATCCCTGGTGTTTCTTCATGTGTCCAGCTTTCCTCTTTCCATGAAGACACCAGTCACATTGGACCAAGTCCCACCCAAACAGCACCATTTTGATTGGACACATTTTCAACTCTCGGGCTCAAGCAGTCCTCCCACCTTGGACTCCCAAAGTGTTGGGATTACAGGCATTAGCCATGGCACCTGGCCCACCTTCAGTTTAAAGCAGTGATTTTCTACTGGCCCTATCTCTAAATACAGTCACATTCTAAAGTATAGGGGGTTAGAGCTTCGACACATGGATTTTGGGGGGCACAATTCAGCCCATGACAACACCTTTTTTTTCTTTTTTCTGTTCTTTTTTTTTTTAAAGGCACTGAGATTGAAAGACGGTGGAGTGGCGGGAGCTCAGCTATTAGTGGAGCACTGAGTGTTCTGGACCAGAGGCCACTTCCCTCACACTGGAACAGTGGGCTGGCTGGCTGGCTATGCCCTGAGGGGCACGGCAGGCTAAGAAATACACAGTGCCAATTAATACTTCAGTTTCTGAGGGAGGAAACCCGTGAGCCTGCAGTAATGGAAGCAATGCCTGATGATTCTGGACTCAGGGAGTGTTGTGAAAGCTTATTGTTCAGAAGGGTTCACTGGTAAAAGAAAACTGAGTTTTTTTTTTTTTTTTTTTGTTTTTTTTTATGAAAGAGACAGGATAATTTAATGCACAGGGTGGCTATTGACACACTGAAGCTGAAGGCCTTTCAGAGTGTGAAGGTTGGAGAGAACTGGCATTCAGGCTCTCCTGGGTCCCAAATGTATTCCCAGGTGCAACTGGAAGCTGTGATTAGCGTTGTTTCTTCTGCCTTTAGAGGCTTTCCACAGCTTCCCGTGACTTTTAGGAAGATGCTCAGATGTTGTTTTGGGTCCTGTTGGCATGCAGAGGGGCTAAAAAGGGGATGGAGGCAATTTCCTAGTATGATGGGCTTGCTGATTCTTTTATTTTTTTTTGAGATGGAGTTTTGCTCTTGTCTTCCAGACTGGAGTGCAATGGCGTAGTCTCGGCTCACTGCAGCCTTCGCCTCCCAGGTTCAAGCGATTCTCCTGTGTCAGCCTCCTGAGTAGCTGGTATTATAGGTGTGCACCACCATGCCTGGCTAGTTTTTGTATTTTTAGTAGAGACCAGGTTTCGCCATGTTGGCCAGGCTGATCTCGAACTCCTGACCTCAGGTGATTCGCCTGCCTTGGCCCCTCAAAGTGCTGGATTACAGGCATGAGCCACCGCACTTGGCCTGCTGGCTGATTCTTAGATAAGACAGCAGTTTTGAGCATTCTGTGGATGCCTGCAAGTGTGCATTTAGGCCTTGGGAATGCATGCCATGAATTCCCTCTTTCTTGCCATATTGCTCTCTTGGTTTTCTAGGGCAGCTGGTGAATATACTGTTCTATGCATTCGTATGCCCGTGTGTGTTAGCTGTGTACACAGTCCTTGCTCATTGAGGCTGCAGGAAAAGTATCTGTGGCTTTGCAGTCAGTGGCACAGAGCATTTCAACTATGCCTGCTCTCTAGCTTTTGACCAGGGTTCAGAAACCCACCTCTGTTGTTGATATCTATTCCTGGAGGACCCCGTGGTTCCGGCATGAACACGCACACGTACGCACACATGCACTGCGTAGGCTGGCTTGCTAAGGAGAACTCCTCAAACATGGAATGGTTCTTGTTCTTGGTCTAAGAGTGGTGGGGATTCTTGAGTACAGACAGGCTTGGTTGGAACCTTCTAGGACTTAGATTTCCTTCTCCATACGTAGAACACCTTTTCATTTGTTAGGCCATCAAGTTGTAACTGGATACCTGTCCCTTCTTGCTGTCTCTTGAGCCTGGCCACATGTTTATGAAAAATGCCCAGAAGCCACCGTGGAAGTCTATTGAACCAGTCAATAGCCGAGGGTGGCAAAGATGATTATGAGTATGAAAGTGGAAAGAGGCTGGGCGCAGTTGCTCACGCTGGTAATCCCAGCACTTTGGGAGGCAGAGGTGGGCAGGAATTCATGACCAGCCTGGCCAACATGGTGAAACCCCATCTGCACTAAAAATACAAAAATTAGCTGGACACAGTGGTGCCTGCTTGTAATCCCAGCTACTTGGGTAGGGCTGAGGCACGAGAATCACTTGAACCCAGGAGGCTGAGGTTGTAGTGAGCCAAGATTGCACCACTGCACTCCAGCCTGGGTGACAGAGCGAGACTATGTCTTAAAAAAAAAAAAAAAAGAGTAAAGGAACTGAGTGTGCATCTGATCTTCACTGGATCCTTTCTTCTTGGCAAAGGTGGCTGGGTCCGTGTCTGTCTTGCTTATAGCCATACCTCTAGCTGGGTGCTCCATAGAGCAGGTCCTGGTCATGCCTGTGTGGTCCGTCTCCTCTGGGATTGATTGTGGTGCTGTTAGTGTTGATGCAGGTCCCCAGGCTCGGGAACCAAAGTTCTAGGACAGTTAGATAAACAGTTCCGGCTGGTGTCAGGGAAGTAATGAGAAGTGAAGTTTGGGAATGGAGATGTAGTTTGGCCAATTCATGGGAGGGAAGGAGTCCTGTTAAAAGCATCGGAAGAACAAAAGCATTGTTCTCTCATGGCTGGGCATGGTGGCTCATGCCTGTAATCTCAGCACTTTGGGAGGCCAAGGCAGGCAGATCACAAGGTCAGGAGTTCAAGACCAGCCTGGCCAGTATGGTAAAACCCTGTCTCTACTAAAAGTACAAAAATTAGCCAGGTGTGGTGTCATGCACCTGTAGCCCCAGCTACTCGGGAGGCTGGGGCAGGAGAATCTCTTGAACCCGGGAGGCAGAGGTTGCAGTAAGCCGAGATCGCACCACTGACTCCAGGCTGGGCGATAGAGCAAGACTCCATCTCAAAAACAAAAAACAAACAACAAAAAAAACCCCAAAAAGAACCCCCCAGAAACCCAAGAGCATTGTTCTCTCCCACATGGACCCCTGGGGAGGTCATGAACAGCATGGCTGAAGCAGAAGTTCTTTTCAGATGTCATTTGGTTTCCTTTAGAAATACTGCTCCATGTAAAAGTTAAGGCAGACACCAGCTAAGTGGGTTCCGGCTATCTTAATTGGCTTGGGCTGCCATAACAAAATACCCAAGTCTGGCTTAAAGAACAGAAAAATATCAAGGTGCTGGCAGATTTGGTTCCTGGTGAGGGCTCTCTTTCTGTCTTGCAGATGGCCACCTTCTTGTTGTGTCCTCACATGGTAGAGAGAATGAGAGAGGGCGAGCTCTCTGATGTCTCTTCTTACAAGGATGCTAATCCTATTATGAGGGTCCCATCCTCATGACCTCATCTAACCCTAATTAGCTTCAAAAGCTTCCCATCACATTGGGGGCTAGTGCTCCAACAATTGGATTTTTTTTGAGGGGACACAGATACTCAGTTTGTAACACCTGATATAAAGAATGAGAGGACATTCTGTCCCATCGTCTTCAGGACATAAAGGGCTTTGAATGTGGTGAAAATTTTCCAAACATAACTCTAAATGAACACCTTTCTAGATAGAAGGAAAAGGAGTGTGATTCTTCACTTTTATTCTCAGTGAAATTAAGGCATAATACTTTTCGTCCTGAAGTTTACTTTGTTCTGATATTAATATAGCTACCCCAGTTTCATTTTATTAGTGTTTGCTTGGTATATCTTTTTCCATTTCTGTGCCTTTACCTGAGTCTTTATATTTGATAAACAACATAAACTTGGGTTTTACTTTTTCATCTACTCCAAGGATCTCAGTCTCTTAATTGGAATGTTCAGTCAATTTATATTTGATATAATTACTGATGTGATTGGGTCCATGCCTACCATCTTACCATTTATTTTCTATTTATCCCGTCTGTTTTATTTTGGTCTTTGGTACCTTCTTTCCTGCCCTTCTTTGGGTTAATAAAATAGTTTTCAGTATTCCGTTTTAGTTTCTTTACTAGATTTAAAGATGTATCTCTTTGTGTTATGTTTGCAGGTTGCTGTAGAGATTATAGTTTCCTTAACTTATTGTAGTCTACCTTGAATTAATATTGTAATGGTCCATCATAGTCTACCTTGTAATTGTCTTATCATAGTCTATCTTGAATTAACACTTCATGTGTGATGTAAGAGCCTTATAGCACTATACGTCTATTTATCCCTCTTTGGTTCATTGTATTATTTTTTCATACATTTTATTTCTTCATATGGCATAAATCTTTAGTACGTTGCTGTATCTGCTTTAACAATCAGTTGTCTTTAAAAGAAATTTTTAAATGAAAAAAAGTCTTTATATTTTCTCAGCCTTGAGTTTTCCATATATTTACCATTTTCAGTGCTTTTCAGTGACAGTCCTCAATAGACCCATATTTTTATCTAGTATTATTTTTTTTCCATCTGGAGAACTACTTTTAATATTCATTATAGCTTAGGCCTGCTAGTGACAAATTCTCTTAGCTTTTATTTGTGTGAATACATTTCTTTATATTTTCTCAGCCTTGACTTTTCCATATATGTACCATTTTCAGTGCTAGTCATCAGTAGACCCATATTTTTATCTAACATTATTTTTCTTCCATCTGGAGAACTGCTTTTAATATTCATTATAGCTTAGGCCTGCTAGTGACAAATTCTGTTAGCTTTTATTTATCTGAATACATTTTAATTTTGCCTTCATTATTTAAAGAATATTTTCACTGGATATAGAATTCTAGGTTAACGGTTTTTTGCTTTGAGGACTTTGAAGATGAGATTCTACGGTCCTCTGGCTTGTGTTGTTTCTGATGAGAAGTCAGCATTTTTTCTCCTATATGTAATGTGACTTTTTCTCTGGCTGCTCCTAAGACTTTATCATTAGTTTTTAGCATTTTGACTCTGATATGCCTTTGTGTGGTTTTATTTATGTTTATCTTTCTTGATTTTTTTTCCTCCCAGTGATTAGTAACATTTTCTTGTTTCTTCTCGTCTAGTAATTTTTTTATTGTATGCTGGACATGGTAATTCCTGTGTTGTTGAGAATCTCTATTTTGTTGTCTTTTCTTAAAGAAGTTTGAGTGTTGTCATGGCAGACAGTTAATATGCTTGAGACTCCCAAGTCTTGGTTTTAGGCTTTGTTGGGATGGATACCGTTTATCCGAGGACTACAGTAGCCCTATTTTTGTGGTTAATTGTGCTTCTTGGGTCTATAGATTGATTTATTTTATTTTTATTTTATTGTTATTTTTTGAGATGGAGTCTTGCTCTGTCGCCCAGGCTGAAGTGCAACGGTGTGATCTTAGCTCACTTCAACCTCTGACTCCTAGGTTCAAGTGATTCTCCTGCCTTAGCCTTCTGAGTAACTGGGATTATAGGAGCCCGCCATCATGCCTGGATAATTTTTGTAATTTAGTAGAGATAGGGTTTTTCCATGTTGGCCAGGCTGGTCTCGAACTCCTCACCTCAGGTAATGTTCCCACCTTGGTCTCGCAAAGTGCCTGGATTACAAGCTTGAGCCACTGCACATGGCCAAATGTCTAGTAATTTTTAATTGTGTATTGGACATTGTCAGTGGTCTGTTGTTAAGAGACTAGATTTAGTCATCTTAAAGAGTGATGGATTTTATTCTGACAGGCAGATAATTCACTGGTGGTTCCACTTGATCCTATAAAGGCTTGGTTTTCAGCTTTGCTAGGATGGATATAGAGTAGCTTTTACTCGAGGCCTAGAATAGCTCTGCCCTCAAAGAGGATCTTTAGGGTCTCAACTGAATGACTGGGGTGTACAGTGAGATTTCCTTGCTGAGACTAGTTAGAATTTTATCTTCTAGCACCATATGACCTCTGGAATCTCCATTCATCTCACAGTCCCTTAGAAAGAATTCTCTCTTCCAGGCCTCATAGCATTTTCTTTTGCACATGCATAGCTTAGTATTTAGTCAGCAACTCATGGATACCCCTTTGCATATTTCTGAGATTTCTTCTTTGTGCAGTGTCCTCCTCTGTGGTATCCTACTCTGCAAATTACAGCTGTGTCAGCAGTCCTGAATTTTATTTTATTTTATTTTATTTTATTTTTGAGACGAAGTGTGTATTGCCCAGGCTGGAGTGCAGTGGCTTAATCTCGGCTCACCGCAACCTCCGCCTCCCAGGTTCAAGTGATTCTCCCTCCTCAGCCTCCCAAGTAGCTGGGATTACGGGCGTGTACCACCACGCCCAGCTAATTTTGTATCTTCAGTAGAGACGGGGGTTTCACCATGATGCCCAGGCTGGTCTCGAACTCCTAACCTCAGATAATCCACCCGCCTCAGATTCCCAGAGTGCTGGGATTCCAGATGTGAGCCACCAGGCCTCACCAGCAGTCCTGAATTTCAATCTTTTTCTGCATACTGCTGCATTTCTTTATGCTACAGTTTGGAAAGTCCCTCCCTGCCCCCAGTGTTCAGGTGAATGTGGAGCACCCTTTGCATGTTTTCCTTCTTGCAAGGATCACAGCCCTGCATAGTCTATTGTCTAGTCCCTGAAAATAGTTGCTTTATGTATTTTACTTAGCTTCATAGTATTTTACTTATTACTCCACCAAGACTAAAATAGGAAGGCACAATGGAATTAATTGGAAACACTTGCTCCAGATTCTTTGCGGGTGTTTTTGGCCTTGTTTTTTCCCCTCATTTTTCTCTGCCCTCCAATCCACTTTGCCTTCTAAATGAAGGCGATTTAACTTGTAAGATCATTTTAAGAAGAAGCTACATGTGTTTCTGAGCAAAAGTTTCTATACTTCTCCTTGCAGAAGTTGACTGATACCTGCTTCTAGAATCTTTGCTGCATTCAGGCCACTGGCATTTCTTTTAATTAGCAGGTGCACAAGTGAGGAGCTAGAGTCTCTTGGTCGTAATATGTAATGGAGTGTTGCTTCAGATGGCAGAATCAGCATAAGTGGATGAAAACCCTACACACAGAGAGCCAGGACACTGGCTGATTCAGGGAATCAACTGAAGGCTGACCCTCGTGGGAAGGCGTCTAGATTCAACTTTGGTTCATTGGTTCTGAAATATTGCCACAGCTGCCTTAACTCTTCTCCACTTCAGGGGGACTGCTTACATTTAGCAAATCACTTCTTTGTAACAATGCAATTAGGTGCTTTCTGGGAGATTTTGTATCCTGAAGCTTTTGTGTGCATCGGAGTGATTTGCTTTTTAAAATACAACTTTCTGGCCAGGTGTGGTGGCTCACGCCTATAATACCAGCACTTTGGGAGGCTGAGGCAGGTAGATCACCTGAGATCAGGAGTTCAAGACCAGTCTGGTCAACATGAAGAAACCCTGTCTTTGCTAAAAATACAAAACTTAGCAGAATGTGGTGGTGTGTATCTGTCATCCCAGCTACTCGGGAGGCTGAGGCAGGAGAATCACTTGAACTTGGGAGGGGGAGGTGGCAGTGAGCCGAGATCATGTCACTGCACTCTAGTGTGGGCAACAGAGCGAGACTTTGTCTCAAAAAAAAAAAAAAAATCAACTTTCTGATGCTTCTTCACCCTGAGAGTCTCATTTAGGAGAACTGGAGTGGAACCCAGAAATCTTTACTTTTATCAAGTGTCTAGGAGATTCTGATGTAGATAATCCATGGACCTCCCTGTGAGAAACATGATATAGGGGATTTTTACAACAGTGTTCATGCTAAAACTGGACATATTGTCATATCTAGTACTGTATTTTTCCTTCAGGAAAGCATATAGGCAGAATAGTGACTATTAAGCCATGATTCAGATAGTAAAACTGAGACCTGGAGAAGTTACCACCTTCCCAAGGTCTGAAAGCATCTTGGTGTTAGAGCTGGACAGCGCCCAGCTGTCCAAAATGGCTATATTCTCCTCTTTGGACTCTGTTGACCTTAGTTAATGATGTCATATTCTAAGATGGGAAAGCACCGTCATTCCTCATTCTTTTCATTTTGCTCTCATCTCCTTCCTGGCTGGGTGTGGTGGCTCACACCTGTAATCCCAGTACTTTGGAAGGCCAAAGCAGGCAGATCACCTGAGGTCAGCAGTTCAAGACCAGCCTGGCCAATATGGTGAAAACCCATCTCTAGTCAAAATACAAAAATTAGCTGGGCATGGTGGTGTGCATCTGTAATCCCAGCTACTTGGGAGGCCGAGGCACGAGAATTGCTTGAACCTGGTGTTGGAGGTTGCAGTGAGCTGAGATCCCACCACTGTACTCCAGCCTGGGTGACAGAGCAAGACCCTGTCTCAAAAAAATATTAAAAATAAAAATAATCTCCTCCTTGTTGTAGAAGTGCTGTTCCACGTGGCAATTTGTTAAGGACAAGTTATGGGGGAGAATCGGATGGCATACAGGGTATATTGAAATATTCCAAATTATAAACGATATATGCTAATGTGAGGTGTTATTCCTTGAGCTTGGGATCAGAGAGAAATTTGGGATTTTTGCATAGGTTGTGACATTATCCAGTGGTGTTTTTGTAGATTAATCTGGCACCAGATAATAGAATAATTTGGAAGAGTGAGAAACCAAAGGCCCAGGGACTAACTAGAGATGAATGCAATATTCCCAAAGGCAGGGAGGGCCCGAGATGATGAAAATGGAAAGGAAGGCATGTTGGAGAGACATTTAGAAGAAGGAGCCGTGCAGAAGATCAGATGAGTGGATATATGGAGGAAGAAAAAACAGTACAGGGCAATACCAAGGTTTCAGACTTCAGTGGCTTTGAGGCCATGCCAGAATAGGATGGAAACTCAGTATTTGGGAGGGATAGATGGGCTTGGAAGGGAATACAGTTAATTGGAGAAACATGAATTCAACAAGCACTGACTGATAGACTGTGCATGTGTTGAGTTCAGGTTGACAGCGAGGTACCTGAGTTGAGATGGCTCTAGGAAGTTGGGAGTATGAACCAGTGGCTCAGGGGAGGGACGGAGGTTGGAGTTACAGAGACAGCATTGGGAAAGCCCTGAACAGGAGGGGAAGATGTCGCACACGAATACATGAGATAGGAAACTGCTGAAGGCTGGCCAGGGGCTTATGTCCAATCCAGAGGCAAGAGAAACATGCAGCCATAGGGTCAGATGACACTAGGAGCAAAGACAAGGGCCTCAAAAGCTGGCCCTCTGGGACTTGGTGGAGCAACGTGGGCTCCAGTCTGCTTTTATCTGCCCATCCGCATGGTTTTTTGAGAAAGGATCTCACTTTGTCATCCAAACTGGAGTGCAGTGGCACGATCACAGTTCACTGCAGCCTTGAACTTCTAGGCTCACACGATCCTCTTGTTTCAGTCTCTTGAATAGCCAGAATACAGCTCATGTTACCACAAGCGACTGATTCTTTATCATTTTTTGTAGAGACAGGGTCTTGTTACATTGCCCAGGTTGGTCTTGAGCTCCTGGGCTCAAGCAGTTCTTCCGCCTTGGCCTCTCAAAGTGCTGGGATTACAGGCATGAGGCACTGTGTCCCTATCTAGTTTTTGATAGTTACTCAGCTGATTGATTTCTAACAGGACAGATCTGATGGGTTAATTGCACCAGGATAGGGAGTGAGAACTGAATGTTCCCAGCAACATGTTCCTCCCCAGACATGCTGGGTCGAGGTCAACTGATCATCTCATTATAAACTGAAAGGACTTCAGGACGGGGTAGCGTTAGACTCTTCCTCAGCAGGAGGCTGAGGCCCCAGGAGGCACAAAGTTGATTTGGATGCGTTCTGTGTTTATACGAGACGGAGTGGACTCTGCAGAGGATGGGTTAAGGGAACGGGTTGACGGCTGGGGTGGCCAAAGTAAGCAACTCAGATATGTGAGGGTGTGTGGTGGGTTCACATCTGATTTATTTACGATTGCCAAGGCACAGCAGGGGGCACTGCTAAGAGAATTTACATTGAGGCTTGGGTGTGACTGCCCTCCATCAAATCGCTGGGCCTCTCTGCATTTTAGATTCCTGATTTATGAGTCATTGGTGACAATGCCTGCTCTCCTCCTGTCTCCTCTGATGCCCTGCTGTCTCCTTTCATTATCCCCTCATCGGCCCCAAAACTGTGTGGATGTGATCCTTTAAAGCAAGTGCGTCCAATCTTTTGGCTTCCTTGGGCCACATAAAATACATGAACAAATACTAACGATAGCTGATGAGCTAAATAACAACAACAACAAAATCACAAAATCTCATAATGTTTTAAGAAAGTTTATGAATATATATTGCATCACATTCAAAGCCGTCCTGGGCCACCTGCTGCCCATGGGCCATGGGTTGAACAAGCGTGCTTTAGAGGGAGGGCTGGCAAAGTACAGCCTGAGGGCCAAGTCAGCGGCACCCGTTCATTTATGAACTGTGGAATCCTCTGCAGCTGCTTTTGCGACACAGCAGCAGAACCGAGTAGCTGCGATGTTTGTGATTGAACACAAAAACAGAAAACCAAGTACCGCATGTTCTCACTTATAAGTGGAAGCTAAATACTGGGGCCGAGTGCGGAGGCTCACGCCTGTAATCCCCACACTTTGGGAGGCTGAGGTGGGTGGATCACCTGAGGTCAGGAGTTCGAGACCAGCCTGATCAATATGGTGAAACCGCATCTCTACTAAAGATATAAAAATTAGCTAGGTATGATGGTGCACGCCTCTAGTCCCAGCTACTCAGGAGGCTGAGGCAGGAGAATTGCTTGAACCCAGTAGGTGGAAATTGCAGTGAGCTGAGATCGCGCACTGCACTCCAGCCTGGGTGACAGCAAGACTGTCTCAAAAAAATAAAATAAGGGCCAGGCACGGTGGTTTCACGCCTGTAATCCCAGCATTTTGGGAGGCCGAGGCAGGTGGATCACCTGAGGTCATGAGTTCGAGACCAGCCTGGCCAACATGGTAAAATCCCGTCTCTACTAAAAATATAAAAATGAGTCAGGCCTGGTGGCTCGCACCTGCAGTCTCAGCTACTCCAGAGGCTGAGACAGGAGAATCGCTTGAACCTGGGAGGTGGAGACTGCAGTGAGCCAAGATTGTGCTACTGCACTCCAGCCTGGGTTACAGAGTGAGACTGTGTCTCTAAATAAATAAATAAATAAACAAATAAATGCATATATACATAAATAAACAAACATTGGGTACACATGGTCATAAGGATGGGAACAGTAGTCACTGGGGACTACTGGAGAGGGGAGAGAAGGGGGACAGGGGCTGCAGAACTACCTATTGGGTACTGTGCTCACTACCTGGGTGACAGGTTCAATCCTACTCCTAACGTTAGCATCACACAATATACCTTTGTAACAAACCTGCACACGTACCCCCCATTCTAAGATAAAAGTTAAAAAAGAAAAAAAAAAATACTATCTGACCCTTTGCAGAAATAGTTTGCTGCTCCCTGATTTAAATACTTCTTCAGCTGATCCTTTGTTTAAAAAACTTTTTAATTTTTGTGGATGCATAGTAGGTATATATGGGGTACATTAAATGTTTTGATATAGTCATGTAAAGTATAATGATCACATCATGGAAAATGGGGTATCTATCCCCTCAAGCATTTGTCCTTTATGTTACAAATAATCCAATTATATTCTTTGAGTTATTTTATTTTATTTTTGAGACAGAGTCTCGCTCTGTCACAGGATGGAGTGCAGTGGCATAATCTTGGCACACTGCAACCTCTGCTTCCCGGGTTCAAGCAATTCTTCTGTCTCAGACTCCCCAGTAGCTGGGACTACAGGCGCCCGCCACCCCGTCTGGCTAGTTTTTATATTTTTGGTAGAGATGGGGTTTCACCATGTTGGCCAGGCTGGTCTCAAACTCTTGCCTTCAGGTTATCCACATACCTCGGCTCCCAAGGAGCTGGGATTATAGGTGTGAACCACCGCACCTGGCCATCTTTCAGTTATTTAAAAATGTACAACTGGGGCTGGGCGCGGTGGCTCACACCTGTAATCCCATCACTTTGGGAGGCCAAGGCATGTGGATCGCCTGAGGTCAGGAGTTCGAGACCAGCCTGGCCAACATTATGAAACCCCATCTCTACCAAAAATATAAAAACTAGCTGGGCATGGTGGCAGGTGCCTGTAGTTCCAGCTACTTTAGAGGCTGAGGCAGGAGAATTGCTTGAACCCAGGAGGCAAAACTTGCAGTGAGCCAAGATCACTCCAGCCTGGGCAATAAGAGTGAAACTCCATCTCAAAAAAAACAAAAACAAACAAACAAAAAAAAAACTAAGAAAATCAAAAGTACAATTAAATTATTTTGACTATAGTCACCCTGTTGTGCTATCATATAGTAGGTCTTATTCATTCTTTCTACTTTTTTTGTCCCCATGATCTTTTGTCTTTGTGCCCTGGTGACCTCTCTCTTCAGGGTACCTTCATCTCCCCGCTCCAGATTATTTTCCACAAGTCCGAGTATCCCGCGCAGGTTGTGAGTCTGATCATGTTTCCAGCTGAAACCCCGTCAAGGGCTCCTCTGCCTTCCATTTACAGTTCTATTTCCATAGAGTGCTTACCAGAGTCCTTCTAATCTGGCCCTAACTGCCCTCTGCAGCCTGCTTCCTCCCTGCTGATCTTTTGCCATACCTTTGGATTTCCTTCTTGTCTCCCCCCGCCTTTGTGCCAGCTCTGCCTGGGGCACCGCCCCTGCAGTGTTTTGCCAGACTCTCTTCCTTACCCTTTGGGGTGCAGCTTGTGCATTTCTTCCCCACAAGGCTTTCCAGATTTGCCCCATATCTTGGTTTCATTTTGTACTTTCCTCGTCCTGGCCCTTCCCTTCCTGGACTGTCATCACCTGTGTGCCTGTGGACCGGGAGCCTGAAGGCGGGGACAAGGGTACGGACAGATCTGCTCATGTCTCTGCAGTGTCCTGTACACTAGCACAGCGCCCGACACAGAGTAGGTCCTCAGGAGGTATTTGATGAATGAATCAATGAAAGAATAATCGGGGATGTTGAGAAGATCAGAGGAGATCATTGTTACGAAAACTCCTCCTTACGGCATCGAAGTTGAAAGTGCTTTACACATGTGAGTTACTTTTTGGAAGCAGATCCATGCCCTTTGCAATTGACCGCTTTTTTGGCCCTACAAACATGAAGCACAGATCATTAAACATGCAGGAGACAAAAAGAAAAGCTTAATCTGGAATTTGCCTGTGTCATGTGATTTTTCATGCCTTATTTACTTTCATAATTATGTTTGTCTAAGAAGCTAGAGACTCATACTGCCATTTACAACAAGCATTTTTCGAACGACCTTTGAGTAAAGGGTGAGGTGGAGAGCAGGGAAGTTGCCTGTGTTGCTTTAGAAAAAATATTAACATCTAGACCTCCCTCTGGAGGTTCTGACTGATGGTGTCCATGGTACGGCCTAGGTACTTTTAAAAACGTTCCCATAAGGACTCTGACGTTCAGCCAAGATTAGTGACCTTTGATTGAAGGCTACCTATAACTCATTTTTGTTTAGTTACTGGGTTTTGGTTCATTCTCCATAATTCAAGTATCTTCCTGTTTCTTTTTGAAGCCCAAGTCTTCTCCTAGTGCAAAAGACTAAGAAAAGAGGGAAAGAAGAATTTTCCTGCAGTTGATTAAGGAGCAGTCTGAAGATGAAAAGGGGGAAAGGGTCTGGTTGTATTGATTGCAGACTTTGGACCGCACCAGAATCACCTAACGAAATGCAGGTACCGGGACCCCACCCCAGACTCTGTGCCTCAGAAGCTCTTGGGGTGAGGCCCAGGCACCTGCATTTTGAACTAGATCTCCAGGGGACTTAGATGCTCCCTCTAGTCAGAGAACCACAGTCAGTCCAGAAAGGCAGGTAGCAGCACAGCAGGAGTCTGGGAAGCTGTAACATCTGGGGGAAGAGTACTGACGCCTTGGAGTGGAGAGGGCTCCAGAACCCACTTGTCTCCTGGGCTCCTTAAAAAAGTTGTTGTATTCAGTGAGAACACTTGGACAGAGAGTGAGGAGCATCACACGCTGGGGCCTGTCGTGGGGTGGGGGGAGGGGGGAGGGGGGAGGGATAGCATTAGGAGTTATACCTAATGTAAATGACGAGTTAATGGGTGCAGCACACCAACATGGCACATGTATACATATGTAACAAACTTGCACGTTGTGCACATGTACCCTAGAACTTAAAGTATAAAAAAAATGTATTGAGATGAAATTCACATAACATAAAATTAACCACTTTAAACGGAACACTTCAGTGACATTTAGTGCATTCATAATTTTCTGCAACCAGCACTGCTATCTAAATTCCACACATTTTCATCACCCCCCAAGGAAACCCCATGCCTATTAAGCCATCACTCTCCATCTCCCCATTCTTTGCTTATTCTCTGCCTCCTGGCAAACACTAATCCACTTTGTTTTTGTGGATTTACCCATTCTGGACATTTCATATTACTGGAATCCTATAATATGTGACCTTTTGGGTCTGATTTCTTTCATTTAGCATTGTGTTTTCAAGGTTGCTCCATACTGTAGCATGTATCAAACTTCATTCAGGTCACCCAGGCTAGAGTGCAGCATCTCAGTGGCAGCTCACTGCAGCCTTAAGGGCCTGAGACTCAAGTGATCCACCTGCCTCAGCCTCCTGAGTAGCTGGGACTACAGGCATGTGCTGCCACGCTTGGCTTTTTTTTTTTTTTTTTTTTTTAGTGACGGGGTCTCACTATGTTGCCCAGGCTGGTCTTGAACTCCTGGGTCCAAGCGATCCTTCCACTTCAGCCTCCCAAAGTGCTGGGATTACAGGCGTGAGCCACTGTGCCTAGCCAAGAACGTTATTGCTTTTTAAGGATGAAGAATATTCCATTGTGTGTGTGCATGCCATACTGTGTTCCATTCATCCATTGCTGGACATTTGGGCTGGTTCTCCCTTTTGGCTGTTGTGAATAGTACTACTAGTAAGATGGGTGACCGAGGATTTGTTTGAACACTGTTTTCAGTTCTTTTGGGTCTATATCCTGGTGTCCGTGTAATCAGGAACCCCTGATTAGGTTGAACCTGGTCGGCAGCCAGGCTTATCTGGCCCACAGCTTGCTGGAGCTACATGTGTGAAGCTCAGCTCTGAATGGGAGGAGCTGGAGGGACACTTGGGCAGCTGGCAGGAGCAGAGGGAGCGGCCTGGTCAGGGCAGTGTGGTTGTTTTGGGTAGAGCCTCAGGCTAGCTTTCATTTTAAGTGCCTTCACTCTGCAAGGCTACAGAGGAAATAGCCAGAATAATCTTATTAAAAATATGTTTCTGCTGGGTGCAGTGACAGGTGCCTGTAGTCCCAGCTATTAGGGAGGCTGTGAGGCTGGAGGATTGCTTAAAGCAAGGAGTTTGAGGCTAGCCTGGACAATTTAGTAAGACCCCATCTCCAAAAAAAAAAAAAATAAAGAAAGAAAAAAACAAACACCCAACAACAAATATTTCTTTTTCTTTTTCTTTTTTTTTTTGAGACTGAGTCTCGCTGTGTCATCCAGGCTGGAGTGCAATGTTCTGATCTTGGCTTGCTGCAACCTCCACCCCCTGGGTTCAAGTGATTCTCCTGTGTCAGCCTCCTGAGTAGCTGGGACTACAGGCTCATGCCACCACACCGCTAATTTTTGTATTTTTGGTTGAGACGGTGTTTCACCATGTTTGTCAGGCTGGTCTTGAACTCCCAAACTCAGGTGATCTACCTGGCTTGGCCTCCCAACATGCTGGGATTACAGGTGTGAACCACTGCTCCTGACCTAACCACAAATGTTTCTGACCATGTCATTCCATGCCCAAAATCCTTTGCTATCTTCCCATCAAGTCCAGGCCTTTTTCCTCTTTTTCCCTTTAGCTTGGACTTACTTCACCGTTCTCCTCCTGGCCCCTCCCTCCCTCCTTAGCTTGGGCTCAGGCCAGTCCTCCACCACCCAAACCACCCACCAGCTCCTGCAGCTGGTTCTCAGCACACATCACGCTGTTTCTCTTTCTGAGCCTTTTCTCGTGTTCTCCCTCTGTCAGGAACCACTTTCCTCTTTTTGCCTTCACCAGGCCAAGTCCTTCCCTTTCAGGTTTTGGCCATTGTCATTAGTCAATGATGATGGCGTTGACCTGAGGCTGTCTGGCTGTGTCTTGCTTTTTTTTGAGACAGAGTTTCACTCTTGCTGACCAGGCTGGAGTGCAGTGGTGAAATCTTGGCTCACTGCAACCTCCGCCTTCCGGTTTCAAGTGATTCTCCTGCCTCAGACTCCTGAGTGTCTGGGATTACAGGCACCTGCTACCACGCCCGGCTAATTTTTGTGATTTTAGTAGAGATGGGTTTCACCATGTTGACAGGGCTGGTCTTGAACTCCTGACCTCATGACCCACTCGCCTCAGCCTCCCAAAGTTCTGAGATTACAGGCGTGAGCCGCCGTGCCGGGCCCTGTGTCTTGGTTTTGAATCTCTCTGTGGCCCGTTGACTGAGTGCCGCGCTTCGTGGTTGCTTAGCTGCCCGCGTCACTGATGGGCTGTAGGCTCCTTGGGCAGTGGCGTCATCGTTCTTGTTTGCCTCTGCATCCCTGGTGCCTGGCACAGAGCCTGACACGGAGGGGCCCTGAAACTGATTTGCTGCAGGAAGGAGTGAGTGTTCGGCCTGGAGCTTTATTCATCATTGAATTCTCGAGGTTTAGAACAGTGCCTGGGACATGCTAGATGCTGAGGCCCCCTTAATCTCTCCCCTAACAACTCCCACCGCAATAAACGCTTCCTAAATGTGTGAATGGTTGGGTGGAAAGGAGACTCAGTCATGTACTGTCTGTGGCACGATGACAGGTAATTGTATCTACATGATTTTATATCAAGGGTCTTTGTGTTCCTGATAATTTTTGTAGGGGTGCATGTGTGTGTGTGTGTGTGTGTGTGTGTGTGTGTGTGTGTGTGTGTTTACAAACTGAATTCTAAGTAAAGCACCCAAGACTTTGGGTACTTACTGTCTGAAGATTCAGGTGGTCGGGTGAACTAAAGCAGGGTGATCACACTTTTTCTGTAAAAGGTCAGATAGTAAATATTCTAGGCTTTGTAGCCTCACACAGCCTCTGTTGCTGTCTCTCCCCTCCCCACCCTCTTTTCCCTTCCCCTTCATTTCCCTTCTCCAAGACCCTTTAAAAATGTAAAACACATCCTTAGCTCATGGGCTGTACAAAACTGGCTGGATTTGGCCCACAGTCCATCGTTTATAAACCCCTGATCTAGAAGATTCTTTAAGGCCAGTTCTTTTAAAACTTTGTTTTGTGTTCTCATGTTGGATGTATTTATATGTTGCCCTTTTTCCTGATGATGAAAATTATGTATGCTCATTTTAAGAAGAAATGTAGAGAATAGAAACTCCAGCAGGTAAGGAAAATCCACTTTGAATCTCATCACATGGATGCCACCCTTATCCATGTGTTGGAATACTGGCTGTCTGAGTATTTTCTGAGCTTTTTTTTCTGTATGGGACATGTGACAATCACTCACAGTCATGGAGTGTGTGTCCTGTCTCAGGCACAGCGCCACGCTTTTTGTAGGCACTGTCTTGTGAGGTAGGTGCTACTGATAATTTTATTTAATTATTATTATTATTTTATTTTTATTTATTTCTTGTGTTGGAGTCTTGCTCTGTTGCCGAGGTTGGAGTGCAGCAGCGCGATCTCGGTTCACTGCAGCCTCTGCCTCCTGGGTTCAAGTGATTCCTCTGCCTTAGCCTCCTGAGTAGCTGGGACTACGGACCCGCGCCACCACCCCCGAGTAATTTTTTTTTTGTATTTTTAGTAAAGATGTGGGTTCACCATGTTGGCCAGGCTGGTCTCGATCTCCTGACCTCAAGTGGTCTGCCCGCCTTGGCCTCCCAAAGTGCTGGGATTACAGGCGTAAGCCACCGTGCCTGGCCGGTAATTTTATTTTACAGACGAGGAAACTGAGGCTCAAATATTTGCCTGAGAACAGATGAAGAAGGCCCCATCTCACTAAGTAACAAGACCAGGTCACTCAGGTGGTGATCACAGACCCACGTGTTGACATGGAGCCTGTGTCAGCAGGTCCCTAGGTGGCTGGAGTGGGCAGAGCCCCTGCGTATGGAACAGGAGGGTGTTTTGTTGTTGCAGCAGAACCCAGCCCATCCTGACTGGCACCCTGCACCATAGAGACACTTGAGCAGCCTCCATATTAATTGTGAGAGGGTGGCCATGAGGGGTTCAATGAAATAACACGCAGACAGTATCAGACACACAGTCAGGCATGCAGTAGGTATTCAATGTGTGTTAGTTCCCTTATATCAGGAACTGTGGAAGCTCCTGGGGATAACTTTTTGGTCCTGTTTCTTATTTGCACAAGTTGTGGGTTCAGGCTTAACAAAACATTGTGTGTGTGGGCCGGGCATGATGGCTCATGCCTGTAATCCTAGCACTTTGCGAGGCAGAGGTTGGCGGATTGTCTGAGGTCAGGAGCTTGAGACCAGCCTGGCCAATACAGTGAAACCTCTTCTCTACCCAAAAATACAAAAATTAGTTGGGTGTGGTGGTGCACACCTGCAATCCCAGCTACTCGGGAGGCTGAGACAGGAGAATCGCTTGAACCTGGGAGGTAGAGGTTGCAGTGAGCTGAGATCACACCAGCCTGGGGGATCTCACTCCAGCCTGGGGGAAGGAGCGAGACTCTGTTTAAAACAAACAAACAAACAAAACATGGCATGTGTGTATGTGTTGGGGGGTTAGGTTGGTGTGTTTGTGTGCTGTGATCTTCGTGGGGTTCACATTGCAGTGTCTGCTGGTCCTGCCTCTCGTGGACTGTTTGGGTATTCCATGAACAGATGGCCCCTTGCCTTCCAAGGTTCCCAAGGGAATGGGCCAGAAAGCTCTGCCCATGACATTGTGCCCTAGGACCATAGTCCATCTTTGCCCCATCGCCTGTGGCCTCTTTCTTTCAGAGAGATTGTTGAAAGCAACAGTTAAATATCAAATGACGGCCGGGCGCGGTGGCTCAAGCCTGTAATCCCAGCACTTTGGGAGGCCGAGACGGGCGGATCACGAGGTCAGGAGATCGAGAGACCATCCCGGCTAACACGGTGAAACCCCATCTCTACTAAAAAATACAAAAAAACTAGCCGGGCGAGGTGGCGGGCGCCTGTAGTCCCAGCTACTCGGGAGGCTGAGGCAGGAGAATGGCGTAAACCCGGGAGGCGGAGCTTGCAGTGAGCTGAGATCCGGCCACTGCACTCCAGCCTGGGTGACAGAGCAAGACTCCGTCTCAAAAAAAAAAAAAAAAAAAAAAAAAAAAGATCAAATGACTTGACCAGGTGAAGTAGAAACCTCCAGGTATCTTATGCTTTAACTTCAAATAATGAGACTTACTTTACCCACTGAGCAAGTTGCTAGTGGAGTGCCAGCCTGGCAAGATACCTAGGTTACTGCTAGGGCCAGAATTGTAAACCCTCCACATTCATATGTTGAAGCCCCAACTCCGGGTGTGATGGGAACCTTTGGGAGGTAATTAGGTTTAGATGACATCATGAGGATGGGGCCCTCCTATGGGATTAGTGTCCTTTTAAGAAGAGACACCAGAGAGCTCGCTGTCTTTCTTACTCCACCATGTGAGGACACAGTGAGAAGACAGCCCTCTGCGAGCCGAGGAGCGAGGCCATGTCAGAACCTGGTGATGCTGGCACCCTGATGTCAGACTTCCAGCCTCCAGAACTATGAGAAATAAACATTGCATAAGCCCTGTAGTCTGTGGCTTTTTTTTTTTTTTTTTTAAATAAGATGGAATCTTTCTCTGTTGCCCAGGCTGGAGTGCGGTGGTACGATCTTGGCTTACTGCAACCTCTGCCTCCTGGGTTCAAGGGATTCTCCTGCCTCAGCCTCCATAGTAGCTGGGATTACAGGCATGTGCTACCATGCCCCGCTAATTTTTGTATTTTTAGTAGAGACAGGGTTTCACCATGTTGGCCACGCTGGTCTCGAACTCCCGACCTCGGGTGATCCACCCACCTCAGCCTCCCAAAGTGCTGGGATTACAGGCGTGAGCCACTGCACCTGGCCTGTGGCATTTTATAGTGGCAGCCAAGCTAAGAGAGTTGTGAAATCTGTAGTGATTATCCTGGATCTTGGTGACTCAGGTCTTCTTTGTCCCTTGCATTGGTCGATACTGCCCTCGACCAATGTGGCCACCTCACCCCTGGCTCAGTCATTGTCCTGCCCAGGACTCACGCCAGCACACCTCTGTGAAGTTCCCTTCCCCTTTTCTCATGTAGACTCAGATTGCTGTCTCTGCCCTCTCAGTGTCCAGCCCGGGGTCTTGTCTGCCTGCCCTCTTAAACAGGCACCAGTCTCACCCTAACCTGGGGTCTTGTCTGCCTCCTCTCTCAAACAGGTGCCAGTCTCACCCTAACCCGGGGTCTTGTCTGCCTCCTCTCTCAAACAGGTCCCAGTCTCACCCTAACCCGGGGTCTTGTCTGCCTCCTCTCTCAAACAGGTGCCAGTCTCATCCTTTTTCTGTTTACTGCCCACCAGTGCCTTTGTGAGTTTTCTAGTTTTCCATCAGTCTCTACCCAGGACTCTGCCCCCAATATCCAATCAGACCTGCCCAAAGTCATTTGTCATATCAGTCCTTTGTAGCATTAGCACACACAACTCAATTTCTGTTGTAATGATTCCAGACCTATCAAGCTGGGGTGATCTGTACATTTCCACATATTTGGGAGTAAAGTTTCTCTTCCACTGCAAGTTTGGAAAAATTGAAATATCAAACTTTTCAAATTTCAACAACCTGCGTATATTTGCTTAGGTGTCTGGGCTTGGGAAGCCCCAGCAGCGGGTTCCACCTTTGGTCTGTGTGATCACTTGAATAAGGGCCCTCAGAGATACTCAGGTCCTCATCTCTGGAGTCTATGATGTTACCTTATATGAAAGAAGCACATTTACAGATGCGATTAAGTTAAGGATCTGGAGATGGGGAGGTAATGCTGGATTATCTCCAGGGTGGGCCCTAAATGCAATCTTTAAGGTTCCTTTATCAAGAGGGAGGCAGAGGGGGATTTGAACAGAAGAGGAGGAGGCAATGTGACCATAGAGGCTGAATTGGAGGGATAAAACCCTGAGTCAGGAGGCGAGGAACAGATTCTTCCCTAGAGCCTCCAGAGGGAGCGTGGCCCTGCTGACACATTGATTTCAGTCCAGAGATACTGATTTTGCATATCTGGCCTTCAGAATTATGAGAGAATGAATTTCTGTTGTTTGAAGCCATTGCATTTGTGGTAACTTGTTATAGCAGCTGCAGGAAACTCACACAGTTTGCATCTTTAGTTCTCCCTGCAGTGTGCCTGTTCCTCTTGCCTTGCAGGGGAGCTGGCATTGCTCTCTGCTCTGTGCCATTGAAGGAAATTTGGTAGTAAGAGCCCTTTCTCTGACTCTGTCTGACCAACTCCGTGCTCATGGCTAATACCTTTTGGTCATCTAAAAGCTCAGAATAGATCAGTAACATTTGCACACGTTAAGTAAGAGTTTGATCCCTGACTTCTAAATGGTTTAAGAGGCACTAGAGTTACCAGTAGCACAGGCTCTGGCATCCCAGCAACTGAGATCAGATACACGCTCTGCCACTTGCTGACTGTAGGACTTCGAACTAGTCACTCAGCCTCTGCCCCTTTAAGCCCCAGTACCTACTTCATAGGACTTGTTATAAGGATTGAGTGAGCTGCCCTGTTCCATTGATTGTAAGAAGCATTTTTTTTTCATATTTTCCTATCTTTACAATTGGGATGGATCTTACAGGCCATGGCGGGTCATTGTTTAATTGACAGCATATTTTTCTTTCTTAGTGATACCTCAAGTAATGGTATGTCTTACAATAGAATGCATCTTGGAATTGACGACTGTGGCAATCCATGCAGATATGCTTAGCTCAAGGCCTGGAACATCCTAAGAGCTCCATAACTATTAGTAATGATGCTGTTGTTATTTCAACTGTGGCAAACAAGCAGAAGGTTTTAGGTGTTTTTCACTATTCTTTTCTAAGCCTGATAGTCTATTTCCTGCTTCCCACACCCCATGCTCAGAAAACTTATTTATTTATTTTTTCCCAAACCTGTTCTGTCTCTGATACTTTCCATTGCCCTAGTACAGCCTCTCTGCAGGACGTGGTGCAGGGGACCTGTGGGCTCTGAGTAGTATATCTGGTCTTTCTCTTGCCTCCTCACGTTGCAGAAATCACTCAGGTGTACGCATAACCTTGCTTGCTGGACTTGTGTAGCTTGAACTCATTCCGTGGCCTCTGAGTCTGAGACCTTGTATCTTGACTTGGCTGAAAACTCTTCTTCCTTCCTATTTCTCTGTTTCTGTTTTCTCTGGTTGCAAACGGGATACTCATACAACTTTTTCTTAAGGCTGATATCTATCAGTCAGGTTCTAGTTCCAGATAGAAAGCACACCAGTTATTTGAACGGAGAGAATTTAACACAACAGATGACTAACTAACTGAAATAAAATTGTTAGCTAGGGTAAAAAGAGAACTCTTTCTCTGTCAATCCCTCTCCCTCTCCTCTCATCTCTCTTCTCCCCTCTCTCTCTGCTCTCTGCCGCCGCCGCCTCCTCCTCCTCCTCCTCCTCCTCCTCTCTCTCTCTCTCTCTCTCTCTCTGTCTCTCTCTCTCTCTCTGATGTTGGCTGACACAAAAGTGGCAGCAGCTTTGTTGCCAGCAACTACAGAAAGCAGCTACCACTGCTAGGGATGAGGAAATAGAGAAAGAAGTTGGAATTAGTAAAACTTAGAAACTTAGAGAAGGGCACCTCAGAGCTGAAACTCAAATGTCCATGAGGAGGGGCCAGACTGGTGATGGTGACTTAGGCTAGCGCACAATGAAGACAGTTCTGCAAATGTTGGAAAAAGTTCAAACTGGATGCAGCAGATACTGTAAGAATGAACTGCAGCTGCCACAGTGAAGAAGCATTTCTGGGGTAAAGCTCACAACAATCATCAGCAGACAGGAAGGAACATGTCCCTTTTCAAGCACTAAAGTTTTCTTCTAATATCCTTCACTTGCAGAGCCTAACAAGAACAACTGGCAAAGCAAAAATGTAGTTTCAAAGCCTCAGCCCTAATATCACGGAGATATAGGAAGGTATGTTTGGGCTGAGAGTCAGTGTACGATTTTAAACACCTTCAGTTGGCCTCTGGCCTTGTGATATGATACATGAAAATGAGTGTGTTCTTTAGGGTTCTGGGTTGCAAGCAACAGAGACTGACCCTGGCTGATGAATGACAGGAATGGAGCTTATTAAAGGATACCAAGTAGCTCCCAGAATGTTGATGGGGGAGGAGGGAAGGAGAACCACGTTCAAAGCTCAGCTTCCAAGAATAATACCCAAAACCAAGTCGCTGAGCTGTTCTGCTGAGCAGACTGCTACTAGCCATGCAGCACCAGAGACCTATGTGCCTTGTGCCAACATCCTTGTCAGGAACATAAGTTGGATGCAATTGCTGCCACTTTTGTGTCAGCCACCATCAGAGAGAGAGAGAGAGAGAGAGAGAGAGAGAGAAGAAGAAGGAGGAGGAGGAAGAGGAGGAGGAGGAGGCAGAGAGCAGAGAGAGAGGGGAGAGGAGAGATGAGAGGAGAGGGAGAGGGATTGAGAGAGAGAGAGAGAGAAGGCAGAGATAGAGGGGGAAAAGGAGAGATGAGAGGAGAGGGAGAGGGATTGAGAGAGGGAGAGAAGGAGGAGGCAGAGAGAGAGGGTTTGGAAAAGGAGAGATGAGAGGGAGAAGGAGAAGAGGGGAATGGGGGGGAGGGGAGGAGGAGGGGGAGAAATGGATCCCTCAGCTGATTTTGCTGCCCCCTGAGATAGTCTGACTATCGGTGCTTCTGGTAGGCAGAGCTCGGTCATCTGGCTGTGCCCTGCCTTTGACAATGCCAGGAAAGAGTGTCTAGCATTTTCAGCTCCTGTTACTGGAAGAGGTCTTTGTCCTTTACCAAGTCTCATAAAGTGGGCAATTCCCTAGACACAGAAAGGGGTTCAGATACAGGACACCGGCCAGGTGCGGTGGCTCACGCCTGTAATCCCAGCTCTTTGGGAGGCTGAGGCGGGTGGATCACCTGAGGTCAGGAGTTCGAGACCAGCCAGGCTAACATGGCGAAACCCCATCTCTACTAAAAATACAAAACTTAGCCGGGCATGGTGGTGCATGCCTGTAATCCCAGCTACTCGGGAGACTGAGGCAGGAGAATCGCTTGAACCTGGGAGGCAGAGGTTGCAGTGAGCTGAGATCGCACCACTGCACTCCAGCCTGGGCAACAAGAGTGAAACTTCGTCTCAAAAAAACAAAACAAAACAAAAAACAGATACAGGAGAGCTAAAAGAAAAGAAAACCATCTGTAGCCCTAGGCAGTCAGTGTTCACCACAGCGCAAAATGGACCCGTAACCTTCCGTGGCTCCTCAGAGGAGTCTGCAATCCCCAATACGCTAAAAACTGCTAGGGACTACTCCTTGGAGAGCACTCAAAACACGTGCATGAAATTATCTCCAGATAGAAGGCTCAATAAACCCTTGGTGATGAGAACCCTTTGATGGTTTAGGCTCCAGCGTGTTCAGCAGGTTGGCTAATGATTAGCAACCTGGAGGGGATCTTTCCCTGCAGAGTGCTAAGCCCTGTGAGATTCCTGGGCTGAAAGGGCCTCTTTGAGCCCAGTCTGGTTTTTAATTAATTTTCCAGCAGGCTTGCAGAGTGGAAGGATCAAATATTATTGCATTCCAGACAAAGAGATGGCTGGGGAGAGAAGTAAATGTTTGAGGATGGCAGTGAGAGAATGAGAGACAGTTAAAAAGTGAAGAATGTAATTTGGATAATTGAAAGCTCCAGCAAGAGATATTAGTGTTGTGCTAAGAACCTATGATCTTTTTTCCTAACAAGGATGTATTTTGAGATGCTAGGCCTTGAGAAAGAAGCCACCATCCCCCTTTTGATGAAGGTAGAATGTAGGGCCATGCTTACGTCACGTCAGACCTATTGCCTTCTTGGAATCATCATCATCTTCATTGTCATCGTCCTTGTCCTTGTCATTGTTCTGCTCAGTGAGACTCTAAAACCACTCTTGGTGTGTGCTTCACTCTCACCACATTAAAGTCAGAGAGTTCTTCCCAACAGCTGCTTTAAAATTGTTGCTTTTCTCATCTAACCCCATCTCTGTGGCTGTGAAAAATGCTGCCATCTCCCTTCCACCTCTCAGAACGGGACTCCTATGCTGTCTGGCTTTCCTTGCACCTTGACTGAGTTGTTTCAGCGGTGACCCCCCAGTTCAGTTCTGTGATTCGGTGATTGGATGAGTTTCATGCCGCAAGATGTACCCCAAAGCAGCTGCATGTGTCCAAACCACATAGAGATATGAGTCTGGACTTGAGAGACTTTTTCAGACTTTTGCAGTCTTCCCTTCTAGGCTGAGAGTCTTCTTCCCTTTTCCTCATTACCACTTACTGCCCCATTCCTATCACGTCTTTGTTTTCTGTGACTCATTTAGTGCCAACTTTTGGTGCCAGACATTTTGCTTGTATCAGGGATCAAAAGCCTTGTAATTATATAAACAAGCAATCACAGAGCGGTAATTACTGTCTGTAATGGAGGTGAGCATAGGATGGGAGCATGAATAACAGTGACTCAGTCTACTTGGGAGAGTCATGAAAGGCTGCCTGGAGTTGGTGCATGACTTTGGACTTAAAGAGTAAGTTGGGATTTGTCAGGCAGATGTGGTGGGGCATGCATTTCAGGAAAAGGAACAGTACAGTGGTCCTTGTGATGTTACACGGCCCTACATCCTATCCTCACTAACAGGAAGATGGTGGTCCTTATCCATGGGGGATACTTTCCAAGACCCCCAGTGGATGCCTCAAATCCTGGATAGTATCGAACCTGAGGGCTGTCAGTCAAAACACATTTCTGTTCATGTCTTCTGCTCATAAATTTAACGCCCTTTTCATCTTAGCAGTTACATACCCCGTGGTGCAACAGCAAAACTGGCATGAATTTATTTTCCTTCTTCATGGATGGCAGTGAGAGAATGAGAGACAGTTAAAAAGTGAAGAATGTAATTTGGATAATTCAAAGCTCCAGAAAGAGATATTAGTGTTGTGCTAAGAACCTATGATCTTTTTTTTCTAACAGGATGTATTTTGAGATGCTAGGCCTTGAGAAAGGAGCCACCATCCCCCTTTTGGTGAGGATAGGAGGTAGGGCCGTGCTTATGTCACGTCAGACCTATTGTCCATGGATGGGTCTGGATAACAGATTTGTGTAGGTCTTTGCAACTTCAGCATATGATTTTCTTCTTAAGTCAAGAACTTTTACCTTTTCATCTAAAGGAAGCACTTTATGGCTTCTCTATGACATATTCAAATTCCCAGCATCACTACTCTTGGGCTTGGGGCCGTTACTGAGTAAATTGAGAGTTATTTCCACAAAAGCACCGTGATGCTGTGACAGTTGACCTGATAACCAAGAGGATTACTAAGTGACTAATGGATGGCTAGCGTAGACAATGCAGATACTCTGGACAAAGGAATAATTCACATTCTGCGCAGGACAGAGTGAGATTTCATCATGCTACTCAGAACAGTGCACAATTTAACACCTATGAATTATTTCTGGAATTTTCCATTTAATATTTTTGGACCACACTTGACTGGGTAGTTTCGGAATGTGGTAAGCAAAACCATGGATAAGAGGGGGCTACCCTGGCCGGGTGTGGTGGCTCAGGCCTATAATCCCAGCACTTTGGAAGGCTGAGGCAGAGGATCACTTGAGATCAGGAGTTCAAGACCAGCCTGGCCAACACGGTACAACTCCATCTCTACTAAAAATATAAAATTAGCCGGGCGTGGTGGTGGCCACCTGTAATCCCAGCTACTCGGGAGCCTGAGGCAAGAGAATCGCTTGAACCTGGGAGGCGGAGGTTGCAGTGAGCTGAGATCATGCCACTGCACTCCAGCCTGGGTGACAGAGCGAGACTCCATCTCAAAAAAAGAGGGAGCTGCCCTATATGTTAAAGAGACACTGCAGCAGGCCGACGCGTTCATTGTTGCGGTGGCACAAAGTGTATATATTCGTTAACTATTGTTGCCTGACAACCCCAAAATCTCAGTGGTATACAACAAGAAGGATTGATTTTCCAGGTGTCTGTGAATTGGCTAGACCAACTCTATTGATAATAGAGCTTTCTCATGCATCTGTGGATCAGCTGAGGGTCAGCTGCTCTTGACTACATGAAGCTGCAAGACTGCAGATGGTGGTGGGGAGGGTGGCTCTGCCCCAAGTGTCTGCCATGTGCCTTGGACCAGGGAGTGTTTTTCTCATGACAGGGGCAGAGGCACAAAAGGAAGAGCAGTAACAAGGCTTCCTAAGACCTAGGCACAGAACCGATCCATGGCTACTTCCATCCACCTACCACTGGCTAAGCAAGTCACGTGGTAGAAGCCAGCATCGAGGGGTGGATGTACCAGGTTGAGTAGTGTCTCCCAAAATGTGTGTTATTTGGAACCTCAGAACGTGACTTTACTTGGAAAAAGGGTCTTTGCAGATGTAATTAGTTAAGATGAGGTCACACTAGAGTAGGGTGGGCTGTAAGTCCAATATGACTCATGTCCTTCTAAAAAGAGAGGAGACAAGGGAAGCAAAGACACAAAGGAGATGGCCATGCGAAGATGGAGGCCGAGATGGGAGTAACGCTGCCACAAGCCAAGGAGCGTTGAGGGTTGCTGAGAACCACCAATGGCTGGAAGAGACAAGAAGGATTCTTCCTTCAAGCCTTTGGAGAGAAAATGGCCCTGCCGATACCTTGATTCCCACGTTTAGCCTCCAGAACTCTTGAGTCGATAAATGTGTGTCCTTTGAAACCACCCAGTTTGTGGTAATTACTTCTGGCAGCCCTAGAAAACCAATACAGTAGGAAAATATACTATTCCCATGACAAGGCCACGGGAAGAATGTGGATGCAGATAGAGGTAAAAGCTGAGGCCAAACGTTCAAGTGGCCACGGAGGGTGCAGCTGCAGTAAGAGATGGGGCCAAGACACCAGGCAGGGCTGTATCAGGAGGAGCCTGGCATGTTACACAAAGAGTTTCGATTTTATCCTATAGGCAGTGGTGGGACTGAGGGATTTGGGGCGACGGAGTGACATCTTCAGATCTGCATTTTAGAAAGGTGGCTCTGGGGTGAAGGAGGGCAGTGTGGAGGGTGCTGGACTAGACTCCGACTACTACAGTAGGCTAGGTGGGAAGGCAGGAGGGTGGGGATTAGGGTGGCACTTAAGGAAGAAAATTGGGGGTAGATCTAAAAAAAGATGTTCAAAAGAAACAGCTAGACTTGCTAACCAATTGGATGTGGGAGATTGATTATTTTTGGCTTGAGGAGTGTAATAGTCAGGGTTCATTATCTAACTCACCTCTGTATCCAGGTGGAAACTAGCACCATGCTTTGGCTGGTAATATGTTAAATTAGCCCAAATGACCCCCTCCGCCACCCCCAACATAGAGTATATTCAAAGCATGGAGAAGCTAAAAGCATCAAGAACCCAGGCTGTATAGGGCATTTGATTTGAAAGTCTCATGGAATGTTTGTTCTTTCTAAAGAGATGATTTAGAGTTAAATGATGCACAGAGCAGGTCAGGCCATATCTCCAGCTCGTAACTAGAGAGAACCTTCTACTTAAAGTAGGCTGGATCCTGTTCGTGGAGTACCACTGCTTTCCACAGAGCTCAGATTTCTAATTAAAAGCCCTTTTTCACTTTATTGTGAAATATGATACACATAGAAAAACTTTATACAACAAACGTAATGAATAATTCTAAAGCAAATATCTTTGTAACCACCCCCAAGCCAAGAAACAAAAGCCCCCCTAACTCCCCATGTGTTCTCTTCTTTCTTTCTTTCTTTCTTTTTTGAGATGGAGTCTCACTCTGTCGCCCAGGCTGGAGTGCAGTGGCATGATCTCTGCTCACTGCAAGCTCCGCCTCCCGGGGGTTCACGCCATTCTCCTACCTCAGCCTCCTGAGTAGCTAGGACTACAGGCGCCCGCCACCATGCCTGACTAATTTTTTGTGTTTTTAGTTGAGACGGGGTTTCACTGTGTTAGCCAGGATGGTCTCGATCTCCTAACCTCGTGATCTGCCCTCCTTGGCCTCCCAAAGTGCTGGGATTAGAGGTGTGAGCCACTGTGCCCGGCCCTCTTCTTGATCAATCCCCCTCTCTACTTGCTGTTAAGTCACCACTATTCTGAATTTTATAATTAACTCTTTTTTTATAGTTTCACCACTTATGTGTACATCCCTAAACAACATAATTTAGTATTTCAATTGTATGTAAATGAAAACATTCTATATATGTATTATTATGTGTTTTGCTTCTTTCATTAAATGTTATAGAAATAAAATGTATCCACATCATTGTCTATAGTTCTTGTTAATTCCTTTTGGCTGTTACACAGTACTCCACCATATAAATATACTTATTTATTCATCTTATTGTTGGTGGACATTTGAATTGCTTCTAGGTTTTGGCTACTGTATATGAAGCAAATGAAATATTGCAGAATTTTTATGAAGAAAAGTAGAAACCAGGCCAGGTGCAGCAGTTCATGACTGTAATGGGAGAAACTTGGGTGAAACTTGTGAAGCTAAGCATGTAGTTCATATGGAAAAATACAGGACCAAGAATAGGCAAGGCAATTTTTGAAGGAGAGTAAGAGAGGGAGGAGGAAGAGAAAGGATTTGACCTTGCAAACAGCAGAACATGTTGGTAATTATAACCATGTGGCATTGTCCCATAACTGTACAGAATCAATGAGGAAGATTGGCAAGTCTCATGAATATATAGAAACTTGGTGTATGGAACATGGCAGAATTGCCATTATAATTCAGTGGGGAAAGGATTGATTAGTCAATAAGTGTCGATCCAATGGAATCGCCTCCAAAATTAGATTCTACCATATACCCTTTGCAAAAATGTTCCCAGGTGAAGTTAGCAATGCTTAAACAATATTTAGGACAGTGGTTCTCAGCCCTGGCTGCACATTTTAATCATCTGTGGGCACTTAAAACAAATACAGATTCTGGGTTTCAACTCCTAGAGATGCTGACTAAAATTGTATGTGGTAGAGCCCAGGCATCTGTATTTTTCAAATCAACTGTATTGAGGTATAATTTACATAAAAGGCTCCCATTTGAAGCTTATATTTTGGTGTGTTTTGACAAATGTATACACCTGTGTAATCTTTACAATAATCAAATTTAAGGTTTTTTCCTACCCTTGAAATTCCCTGGTGCCTGCTGCCCCTTCTAAGTCAGCACCCCCGATATGGTGCGGCTGTGTCTCCCACCCACCCAAATCTCACCTTGAATTGTAGCTCCCACAATTCCCACATGTCCTAGGCGGGACTTAGCGGGAGAGAATTGAATCATGGGGGCGGGTGTTTCCTGTGCTGTTCTCCTGATAGTGAATAAGTCTCACAAGATGTGATGGCATGTAAGAGGGAGTTTCCCTGCACAAGTTCTCTCTTGTCTGCTGCCACGTAAGATGTACCTTTCGCCTTCCGCCATGGTTGTGCGGCCTCCCCAGCCATGTGGAACTGTGAGTCCATTAAACCTCTTTTTCTATATAAATTACCCAGTCTCGGGTATGTCTTTATTAGCAGCATGAGAACAGACTAATACACCCCTCATGTGCCAATCTGAACCCAGGTAACCACTGATCTGCTTTCTAACACTATAACTTATCTTTTTAGCATTACTATTTTTTAAAAGCTCTCCAGGTGATTTTAATGAGTAGCCAACTAATGATAAAATAAAGCAATTTGTGACATTAAGAAAAACAAACTTCTTTGTGACAAAAGGCCCTATGGAGTTAAATCAAAGCCAATGCTTGTGAGAAGAGATTTGCAATACATACAATTGATGAAGTATTGGTGTCCAGAATATATAAAGGTCTCCCACAAATCAATGAAAAGGGGCAAACCATACACAGTAAAAAAATTGAATGAACTATTTGGTTAGGAATTTATGAGGAAGGAGCCCTAAAGAACCAATAAATGCATGAAAAGATGCCCAGTATCACTGGTAATTAAGGGGATGCAATTTAAATTATTTTCTTTTTCTTTTTTTTTTTTTTGAGATGGAGTTTCACTCTTGTCACCCTGGCTGGAGTGCAATGGCGCGATCTCGGCTCACTGCCACCTCCACCTCCTGGGTTCAAGCAATTCTCCTGCCTCAGCCTCCCAAGTAAAGCTGGGATTACAAGTGTCTGCCACCATGCTTGGCTAATGTTTGTATTTTTAGTACAGATGGGGTTTTACCATGTTGGCCAGGCTGGTCTGGAACTCCTGACCTCAGGTGATCCATCTGCCTCAGCCTCCCAATGTTCTGGGATTACAGGCCTGAGCCACCACTCCTGGCCTCAGCAATTTAAATCCTCACTTTTGTATTTGACCAAAAAAATGAAAAAAGGTTTGACAATATTCAGTATTGACAAAGAGATTTTTGACAAATAGGAACTCTCATGCACTATTGGTGGGAGTGCAACTTGATACAACCATCTTGGTGAGTAATTTGTTAATATCTGGTAAAACTGAAGATGTAACATATCCCATGACCAAGCAATTTCAGTTTTAGATACATGTTCTCCAAGCATTCTTGCAAATGTACACAGGGAACCCTGCATCAGAATGTTCATTGCAGCCTTTCTTGTAATGGTGAAAAATTGGAAAAAAATACATTATCAGTCAATAGAAGAATGAATAATTAAATTGTGGTAAATTCATTAGGATAGCATGCTAAGTAGCCATTTAAAAAAGTAACTTGCATGGCCGGGCACAGTGGCTCACACCTGTAATCCCAGCACTTTGGGAGGCCAAGGCGGGTGGATAACCTGAGATCAGGAGTTCAAGACCAGCCTGGCCAACATAGTGAAACCTCGTCTCTAATAAAAATACAAAAATTAGCCGGGTGTGGTGGCACGTGCCTGTAATCCCAGCTATTTGAGAGGCTGAGACAGGAGAATCGCTTCAACCCGGGAGGTGGAAGTTGTGGGGAGCCGAGATCACGCCACTGCACCCCAGTCTGGGTGACACAGCAAGTCTCCATCTCAAAATATAATAATAAATAAAAAAAAATAAAAAAGTAAGTTGCAGAATGCTACATACAGTAAAATACTATTTAACTAAAATTTGAAGTTATATAAAATAATAGTGTGTATTTTTTGTAGACATATAAAAATATATTAGCATGATATTAAAAGTGTAATAATATCCCTATAAAGCATACTCATGGAATTTTTCAGATATTGAGTACCTCTAATTGATGTGGAGAGAGAAGAGCTGCAATTCTTTCTGTAATAGTTTATTTAAAAAATCTGAATCAAATATGGTAACAGGTTAACCTTTATTAAATCTAGGTGGTAGGTACGTGGACTTACATCTTGTTATTCTCTGTACTCTTCTACATTTCTGAAAGATTACCTTAAGAAGGAGTCTTAAAAACTACTGACTAAATGACCTCAAAGTAAAGAAAAAAAAAATTGTATTTGACAGTAGATCAGTAGACTTTGTCTCATGTAATCGTTACCAAAATATTTCTTCTGTACCTTGTATAACAGTAATGGTCCCTGGCTGTGACAGTCATTAACTTAAGCACCCTAAACTTTAGTCTCTGGGTTTTATATATATATATATATATATATATATATATATATATATATACACATACATACACACTTTAGTCTCTGGGTTATATATATATATATATATATAAATATTTATACATATATAAAATATATATATATTTTAAAAACCCTCAAAGGGTTATATATATATATATAAAAACTTTAGTCTCTGGGTTATATATATATATATATATATAAAATAAGATTTTAGTGTACATGTGTGTGTTGATCAGGGAGAATTATTAGAAAATCTTGATATGGGCTGGGCACGGTTCCTCACGCCTGTAATCCCAGCACTTTGGGAGACTGAGGTGGGTGCATCACTTGAGGTCAGGAGTTCCAGACCAGCCTGGCCAACATGGTGAAACCCCGTCTCTATTAAAAATACAAAAAAAAAAAAAAAAAATTAGCTGGGCCTGGTGGCATGCACCTGTAGTTCCAGCTACTTGGGAGGCTGAAGGCTGAGGCAGGAGAATCGCTTGAACCTGGGAAGCTGAGGTTTCAGTGAGTCGAGATCATACCACTGCGCTCCAGCCTGGGCAACAGAGCAAGATTCCATCTTAAAAAGAGAGAGAGAGAGAGAGAGAGAGAGAGAGAGAGAGAGAAAATCCTGATATGAAAAGGAAATGCCTTTCTTTAATATATCACACTATTATACTTGAATCCTTCCTGGGGTTTTTTCCTTCTTGGTCATTTTGTATTTATTCATTTATTTTCTGCTTTCTTGGTCATTTTGTAGTGACTAGGATCAAGCTGTCTGAACCCGGCAGTCTTAGGTTTGTAACTGGTTGGAATAATTTTTCTGTAGCAGCCATCAAGACTCTGCCTCAGTTTGAATGTCAGCATTCTAACTGTAAGACCAAGCAGGACCTAAGGGTAGTGCATGTCACCAATTTTTGTTTAATTAACTTAGGAGCCTAATGCTTGCTTTTGAGATGGAATATTTTTGATGTTACGCCTTTCATGTAATGAGATGGGTAAGCCACTGACAGCATCATCTGCGAATAGTCTGATACTATGTGCAGCATTATCCATTTTTAGGCTGTGTAATTTAGGATGACGTCTCATCGAAAGAATAAATTACTGAAATGAGGAAGACAAAAGAAATTTACCGAAGAGCCTCTTACGAGAGCAGTCATTTTCTCCTAGGTGATAGTTATGTCCCTAAATAAGTTTTGTAATTTCTGTATGTGAAGCCCATCACTGGAAGAGGGGTATACCAGGGCTCAAATACTGGTGGAGACTTTGTGTAATGACCTGTTTCATTTTCAAGATGAGAGTGTATCACCTTCTCTTAACAAATGCAAAAATCCACATCTTGAAGCAGTGGAATAAGAAAAACAGTCTTTACTCAAAGCCAGCTTGACAAACTACGGAAAGTGAGGGTGCATGACAGAATTGTCATTATAAATTAACATGCTTCCCAAATACAATGATAATTTCTCAGAACAGTGGATGCCCTTTAAAAATTCTATTAGAAGGCAAAAACAGATACAAGACTAGATCATTTAAAGGTAATCTACGTCTTTAAGACATATCCTGGGCTGGTATAAACAAAATGATTTGACATAATGGAATATTTATACCCTCACTGTTGTGTTATAAGGGATGATAGTAGCTCCAAGAAATGTAAGAGAAACTTGTACTGTTATCTTGGTAAAATCTTGGTAAAATCATTTCATTGCAAATAAAAGGATTAAACAATTAAAGGAAAGATGATTCTAGAGTCAGGAGAACTCTGTGAAACACAGCCAAGATCTGGCTGTGCTGTGGGACTCCAGCTTCTGGCATTGACTAAGGATGGACAATTGTTTTCTGTGTTGTTGCTTTATTTTTATTGTGGTAAAAGACACATAGTAGAAAATTTACCATCATAACCATTTTTAAATGCACAGTTCAGTAGTGTTAAATACATTCACATGGTTGTGAAGCATATTTCTAGAACTTTCTCATCTTTTTGGTAGAGATGAAGATGAGGTCTTACGACGGTGGCCAGGCTCATCTTGAACTCCTGACCTCAAGTGATCTGCCCTCCTCGGCTTCCCAAAGTGCTGAGATGACAGGCGTGAGCCACCATGCCCTGCCTGCATATTGTAATCTTAAAAAGCGCAAACCTGTCTCTACTAAAAATATAAAAATTGGCTGGGTGTGGTGGCTTGCGCCTGTAGTCCCAGCTACGCAGGAGGCTGAGGTGGGAGGATCACTGGAACCTGGGAGGCGGAGGTTGCAGTGAACCAAGATTGCGCCACTGCACTCCAGACAGGGTGACAGAGTGAGACCCCGTCTCAAACATAAATAAATAAATAAATAAATAACACAATTCGTAGAAACAGGAAGTAGAACTGTGTTTGTCAAGGGCTGAGGGCACTGAGAAAAGGGGAGTTATTGTTTAAAAGGTAGAGTTTCAGATTTGCAACATGGAAAAGTAAAAAAAAAAAGTTAAATAAGAATAAGAATGAATAAAACCTACTATTTGATAGCACAATAGGGTGACTATAGTCAATAATAATTTAATTGTACATTTTTTGTTTTGTTTGAGACAAGGTCTCGCTCTGTCACCCAGACTGGAGTGCAGTGGTGTGCTCTTATCTGACTGCAACCTCTGCCTCTCAGGTTCAAGCAGTTCTCATGCCTCAGCCTCCCAAGTACCTGGGATTAGAGGTGCGTACCACCGCGCCGGGCCAATTTGTGTGTGTGTGTGTGTGTGTGTGTGTTTTAGCAGAGGTGGAATTTCACCATGTTGGCCAGACTGGTTTTGAACTCCTCGCCTCAGGTGATCTGCCTGCCTTGGCCTCCCAAAGTGTTGGGATTACAGGTGTGAGCCACTGTGCCCAGCCTAACTGTACATTTTAAAATAAAGAGTGTAATTGGATTGTTGGTAACTCAAAGAGTAAAAGCTTGAGGGGATGGACACCCCATTGTCCATGATGTGCTTATTTCACATTGCCTGGCTGTATCAATACATCTCATGGACCCTATCAGTATATGGACCTACCATGTACTCACAAAAATAAAAAAAAAAGAGAGCTGGCTTTTACGTGGCTCTCTTTTCTGGTTTATAGATGCTCTTTTTAAACCATTCATGCCAAGAGTAATAATGGAAAGCAGGCTTTGCTCTTTTACGATGCAGGACGAGAACATGGGAAGAAACAGCCCCCACCTGCTGTTTGTGTTTTTTCAAAGAGGTGTCATTTTTGGATGGGTGAGTGGATGAGGGAGATTGTTCCCAAAACAACCTTTGGGGCTTCACCTTTCTCTGTAAGTGTCATGATTTTTGGAGTGGAGAAGGACTTGGTGTGGAAGAGGAAGGGATATTCTGACTCAGGACTTTGTCGTTAAGCAAGAAGAAAAAAAACTTCTTATTTTCCAGAGATTGCTAAGGAATTATAGTGCAAGCCATGTGTTCCCCTAATAGCCCATTCAGTCCCCTTTTTGGGGAATGGAGAACATATTTTAACATTGTTGAATTTGCCATGGTACCTCTTATTGATTTCTTTAGTGGATTGTGGGATTAATTGTTCATTCTGTCTTATTTCTGTCACAAAGCCGGGGAACTTATGCTAAGTGCCCCATTCACTCAAACTGGATACGCTTTACACAAGTACATTTGGTGATTACCTAATAAGAGACAAACTTCAGGTCCTTGTGGAGTGTGTTGGTCCATTAAGTGTTGCCATAAAGGAGTACCTGAGGCTGGGTAATTTAAGAAGAAAAGAGGTTTATTTGGCTCTCAGTTCTGCAGACTGTACAAGAAGCATAGTGCCAACCTCTGCTTCTGGGAAGGGCCTCAGGAAGCTTCCAATCATGGCAGAGGGTGAAGGGGGAACAGATGTGTGACATGGCAAGCAAAGGAGCAAAAGAACTAGCAGGATCTTTCAGACAACCAGTGCTTTCCTGAACCAATACAGTGAGAACTCACATATTATTGTGGGGAGGGCACCAAGCTATTCATGAGGGATCCACCCTCATGACGCAAAGCCCTCCTACCGGGCCCTCCTCCAGGACTGGGGAATCATATTTCAACATGAGATTTGGAGGGGACACACATCCATACTATGTGACAGAGCTTCGTGGTTTATTGGGTAATACCCTGTGGTTTTTATTCTTTTCCTTCTGGCATAAAAAACTAGTCATTGTAGTTGAAGACAGTAACCAGTTCATCCCTTAGTTTTCTCTGGGCCAGATAACTTTTCTTTTTTTTCTTTTCTTTCTTTTTTTTTTTTTTTTGGGGATGGAGTCTTGCTCTGTCGCACAGGCTGGAGTGCAGTGGTGCAATCTCAGCTCACTGCAACCTCTGCCTCCCAGGTTCAAGCAATTCTTCTGCCTCAGCCTTCTGAGTAGCTGGACTACAGGTGCCCGCCACCACGCCTGGCTAATTTTTTTACTTTCATTTGTTGTATTTTTAGTAGAGACGGGGTTTCCCATGTTGGCCAGGCTGATCTAAACTCCAGACCTCAAGTGATCTGCCCTCCTCGGCCTCCCAAAGTGCTGGGATTACAGGTGTGAGCCACTGTGCCCGGCCCAGATAGCATTTTTGAGTGCTTAGTGTGCACTAGGTGCTGTTCTAAACCCTGCTTGTATGTTAACTCCCTCAGTCCATACACCCTGATGAGGCAGGTCCTGCTCCCTCCCCATTTTACAGATCAAAGATTGAGGCCCAGAGCCGTGATATGAAGGAGTCCGACTGCAGTGCCCACGCTGTTGGCAGCAATTCAGTGCTGCCTCTCAAATCATTCTAATTTATTTATTCTTTCCTCATATGATTATGATTTTTATTTTTTTTTTTAAGTCGGAGTCTTACTCTGTCACCCAGGCTGGAGTGCAATCTCAGCTCAGTGCAACCTCCGCCTCCTAGGTTCACACGATTCTCCTGCCTCAGCCTCCCAAGTAACTGGGATTACAGGCACCTGCCACCATGCCCGGCTAACTTTTGTATTTTTAGTAGAGATGGGGTTTCATTTACCATGTTGGCCCAGATGGTCTCGAACTTCTGATCTCAGGTGACCTACCTGCCTCGGCCTCCCAAAGTGCTGGGATTACAGGCGTGAGCCACTGCGCCTGGCCAGGTTATGATTGTCTTTTTAAAAAATTTTAAAAATTATCTATCTATCTATCTATCTATCTATCTATCTATCTATCTATCTATCTATTTATTTTGAGGTGGAGTCTCGTTCTATGGCCCAGGCTGGAGTACAGTGGACCTTGGCTCACTTCAACCTCCACCTCCTTGGTTCAGGTGATTCTCCTGCCTTAGTAGCTAGGATTACAGGCTGGTGCCACCATGCCTGGCCAATTTTTATATTTATACTAGAGACGGGGTTTCACCATGTTGGCGAGGCTGGTCTTGAACTCCCGATCTCAGGTGACCTACCTACCTCGGCCTCCCAAAGTGCTGGGATTACAGGTGAGCCAGTGCACCTGGCCAGGTTATGATTGTCTTTTAAAAATTTTTAAAAAATATCTATCTATCTATCTATCTATCTATCTATCTATCTATCTATATATCTATCTATTTATTTATTTATTTATTTATTTTGAGACAGAGTCTTGTTCTGTGGCTCAGGCTAGAGTACAGTGGACCTTGGCTCACTTCAACCTCCACCTCTTGGGTTCAAGCGATTCTCCTGCCTTAGTCTCTAGTAGCTGGGATTACAGGCTGGTGCCACCATGCCTGGCCAATTTTTGTGTTTTTACTAGAGACAGGGTTTCACCATGTTGGCGAGGCTGGTCTTGAACTCCTGACCTCAAGTAATCTGCCTGCCTCAGCCTCCCAAAGTGCTGGGATTACAGGCGTGAGTCACCGTACCCGGCCTGTGATTATGTCTTATATCCAGTCTACAAGTGCTCCTCACACCTGAATGTGGGCACGGTTCACCCGGGGATCCTGTTAAAATGCAGATGATGATTTGGCAGGTCTGGGTTGGGGCCAGAGACTCTGTGTGTCTCCCACGCTCTCAAGGTGGCTGATGCTCCTGATCCGTGGAGCCTCCCTGGGCTAGCTGGGGGCGGAGGGTGCCGCAGTGTGACAGTAATGGGACCTCACAGTTGGAAGGGTCCTTGGAGGGTCTGTGGGCCAGTGCCTGGCAGGTGGTGCGTCACATTCGACTTTCTGATGTTCTGATTTAGGAGGCTTTGGGTGGGGCTTAGACGTCCGTATTTGTATAAAGCTTCACTGGGGCTTTGGATGCATGGCCAGGCTTGGGAACCACCAGTTTGTCCAACTCCCCAGCCGTGATTTGCATCACCTCAACATCTCCCCCTAGTGGTTGTGTTGTGACCGGGACGTCCTGGCTTTCAGAGTTAGCTCCACATGCCCTCCGGCCTTTGGGGGACCCTGGAGTCTTACTGGGGAGTGAACTGGTTTCCTAGGGCTGTGGGAACAATATATCACAATTTGAATGGCTTAAACAACAGACATTTATTGTCTCAGTTCTAGAGGTTAGAATTTTCTGGAAACTAGTTTTAAAAGTCTGACCTTAGGATGTCAGCAGGGCCATGTGCCTCCTGAAGGCTCTGGGGAAGGATGAGCTTCAAGCCCTTCTCCTAGCTTTTGGTGGTTCCTTGGCTTCTAGTAGCATAACCCCAGTCTTCCCATAGTATTTTCCTTGTGTGCATGTCTCTGTGTCCAAATTTCTCCTTTTTATAAGGAAAAATCATATTGAATTGGGACCTACCCTAATGACCTTAACTCGATCATTTACAAAGACCCTGTTTGCAAAAAAGGTCACACTTATAGATAGCATCTTTTGCAGGAAAACAGTTCAATACATCACACGAGATAGGGCATCGATCACAGGAAGATTAATAAATAAAAAACAATAATAAAAAGTTAGGCCTGGCCAGATGCGGTGGCTCACGCCTGTAATCCCAGCACTTTGGGAATTCGAGGCAGGCGGATCACCTGAGGTCAGGAGTTCGAGACCAGCCTGGCCAACAGGGCGAAACGCGTCTCTACTAAAAATACCAAAACTAGCTTAGTGTTGTGGTGCATGCCTGTAGTCCTAGCTACTCGGGAGGCTGAGGCAGGAGAATCGCTTGAACCCGGGAGGTGGAGGTTGCAGCCTGGGTGACAGAGTGAGACTCTGTTTCAAAAGAAAAAAAAAAAAAAAAAAAAAAAGGCAGGCCCCATGAAAATAAACATGGTTTGCATGGAAATAAATGTCACAAGTGAGTAATACCTGATAGGGTCAGATATAGCTGGCTAGCCCCGTCAGCAAAGATGTGGGCAAAAATTCAGAGAGCGACTCGGTGACATGTTCCTCCTTCTGTGGGTACTGTCTGCGTGGCCCTCACTCAGCTAGCTCTTTCTGTCCCCTCCCCCTGGATCTCCCTCCCAGGCCACTTTAGTGTGAGTAGATCATTGCCTCGTACCTGGTGCCTTGTGGAGTGGCGTCAACCACGCGGAGTGTGCACACTTCTGGGACGGTGTGGCCCTGGACAACTTGATGTGTTTGCCCTGCCTCTAGCCCAGGGGGGCCTCCTAGTGTGCTCTGATGAACTAATCAATGCAGGACTTTTGGAGGGGAGAATTCTTTGTTCCTAACCAGAGAAAATTGATTCCATAAGAGGGTTATTGCCGCTGTGTGCAATTCTCTGGAAGTTATTGGATTGCAGAATCATTAGCTTTAGAAGTAAATGAAATAGATTTGGGATATTGTTACGTTTCAGATAAACAAATGGGCTTCCTCCTTATTCATTTAACATTCTGCTTCCAGCAGGAAACGTCAGATGACTCAGAGCCTGATAAAATACTTTGTGGCACACAGGAGTGGTAACCAGATGCGGTGGGACTTCACCTTTCTCAGCGCCTATAAAAGGCACTGCTTCACGCAGCGATTCTTAGACTTGAGAGTGCATGAGAATCCCCTGGAGGTCTTGCAGAAACACAGGTTGCTGGGCCCACTAGAGGCCTGGAATGAGGCCTGATAACTTGCATTGCTAACAAGTTCCTGGGTGTTGCTGATGCTGCTGGCCTTGGGGACCCCACTTGGAGAACAGCTGCCTTCCTGAATCAAACTCGAACTCCTGGGAAGCCTGTGGATTCAGTGTGCCTGGGCCTTACATGTACCCCACAACACCCAAAGGAAAGGAATCTTATTTCTTGAATTTTCTTTTCTTTTCTTTTTTTTTTTTTTTAAATGTCTGGGTTCCAATAAAACTTTATTTACAAAAACAGGCTGTGGGCCGGGTTTGACCAAGCCTCTTCAGGTCTCATGGCTACCTCTGTGCCCATCCTGGGTTGGCTGAGTTTGTTCTGCTCATGCTCTGTGCAATGCGGTGCTACAAGCAGCTTCCCAAGGCCATTCTGCTTCATGGGGGAAGAATAGGGGCAAGAACTGGGTTTTTTTTTTTTTTGCTGCTGATGGTGGCAATTTGATGGGCCTGCCGCCTATTTCTGTATTTCATTGTGGCTCTGAGGCTCCCAGAATCACTCCACGATTCCAGCCCCACTCTGAGCCATGAGAAACCTGAGGCTACCTGGGTCCTCTCTGCCTGGTTACCCCTCTGCTGGCACTTCTCTGGAGCTTGCCACCACCCTGAACAGCACTCAGGAAGGAGGTCTAGAGGGCCCCTGCCCTTAGATTCCCAAATCCAGCTGGGGATATTACAGATTCCCCATTCCCCTTGGGGCCTGGCCCAGATGGTGAGGGCAGATCCCAGGGTTCCCTTTTCCTTTGTAAATAACCAGCTCTCAGCACCCCCTCTTTTCTTCTGACTTCATTCTCACCATTGGGCATCTTTATGGAGTCTGGATGAAGAGCCTGGCTCTGATTTGAAAGAGAAAATTGTCTGCCCACAGCCCATCACTCAAAAGGTAGAAAGGGGTCTGTGGTGCAAAGTCTCTCTCACCTGTCTTCTGGTTACTTATTTTATTTCCTCAGAGGTGACCACTTGTAACCAGATTGTTTTCTGTATTTTTCCTGAAGTGCCTTCTGTCTCCCTAAGCATGTAAGTGTAAATATATCAGTCTGTTCCATATCCTCATTTCACTACATCTTGAACAGAGGAGTTCCATGTTAGCACATCCATATGTGTTGCTTTATTTAAAATAAAACAAAACAAAACAACAGGCCTGGTGCAGTGGCTCACGCCTGTAATCCCAGCACTTTGGGAGGCCGAGGCGGGTGGATCACCTGAGGTCAGGAGCTCGAGACCAGCCTGGCCGACATGGTGAAACCCCGTCTCCACTAAAAATACAAAATTAGCTGGTTGTGGTGGCAGATGCCTGAATCCTAGCTTCTCAGGAGGCTGAGACAGGAGAATCACTTGAACCTGGGAGGTGGAGGCTGCAGTGAGCTGAGATCGTGGCACTGCACCACAGCCTGGGCTACAGAGTGAGACTTGGACTCAAGAAAAAAAAAAAACAAAAACAGAAACCAAACCAAAAAAAAAAAAAAAACCCAAAACACCCTGGGTATTATTCCATCAAACGGAGGTACTGGGAGTTATCTAATCAGTTCCCTGTTGAGGGACATTTTGAGTGTTTCCATGTCCTTCACTCTTACGAACAGTGAAGCAGTGAATATCCTGGTGGGTATTAAATAGCCAAGGTCTCTGAGTTGACCTTGCCTGGATGGAGAGGTGTGGATAATAGATGCTCTGTGTTTCTGCTGCCCATTATACTCCAAATACCTGCAGCCCCATCGTCAGTGCAACCTGAGTCAGTTGTTCATTCATCCAACTATTTATTTTAGCTGCACTTGCTGCCATCATTTGATTTAATCAAATGTTATGCAATTTTGGTGAAAGTTCAGATTTGAAGAGATTTGCTAACGTTGAATCACCAAATTTCTGTCAAATAAGGCATAGTAGAGACAGCTGTTTAAAAAAATAAAAAAAGACTTGGCAGCAAATTAGAAAAATGGAGATTCTGTTTCCAAATTTCTGCCCAGGTGTCTTTAAGTCCTTCTACCACTTTAAAGAAACAAAATCTGAAGATTGTAAATGAAGCATTATGAACAAGGTTTTTGCAAAATAGATGAAACAGAACTTTTATCAGCTGACCTTTATGGACTAAAAAGGCCTCTGATTTACATCATAAGATTTGCAAGTGAGTGCACATTTATTTGCTTGAAATTAAAATTACTTCTTGGGGGAGAGTCTTCCCATTTTCCACGTTTAAAATTAACCTACTAATGACCAGTTTGGACCACATCAGATGAGAAAGTAGCTACCATCTGCTTTTGAGTCCATGTGAACATATCTATAAAACTACATTTCTAAAAGTGGGATTATACAGTGGATATTTGTGAATTTTCTCTTTTACAGAAATTCTCAAGTTGCCTTTCCTTGAGCTTCTATTGATTTATACTTTTACCAGCAATGTTTGAGAATGTCGTTATCCATACCCCATCCCTATAGGGTTTTAGCAACATTTTTGATTTTTTGTTAATAGGAATATGTAAAAAATGGTATTTCATAGAGATTTATTTATTTATTTATTTTTAATGTTTAGAGATGGAGTCTCACCATGCTGCCCAGGCTGGTCTCAAACTCCTGGCCTCAAGCAGTCCTCTTGCCTTGGCCTCCCAAGTGGCTGGGATTACAGATGTGCGCCACTGCGCCTGGCCCATGCCTTTGTCTTATTAGACAGCTCAGCATCTTTCCACGTGTTTCAAAGCTGTTTATATTTCCCTTTCTGTGAAGTGTCTGTGTCTTTCTCTTACTTTTCTGTTCCATGGTTGGTCTTTCCTAACTCATCATTTTGGAGCTCCTTATATATTCAGAAAATTATCTGTCATATTATTATAATTGTTTTCTCAGTTGGTCACTTATGAGTTTGTTTATGGTGCTTTTCACCATGTAGATTTTTATTTAATTTGTACCTCTTTGAACTTAGTCTTTTTTGATTCATACTTAGTAAAGCCTTCCTCATTCCAAGAGGATTAAAAATACCTATTTTTTTCTATGACTTAGTTTCCTTTTTTTTGCATTTAAATATTTAATTCATCCAGAATCTCTTTTGGTATACAAAGTGAGATAGGGATTAAAATAATCTATTTTGGTATAAGAAGTGAGATAGACATTAAAATGTATGTATTTCCAGATGGCTCTCAGAAGTCTTGATACCATTTGTTGAATAATCCATCTTTTCTCCGTTGATGTAAATGCCAGCTATAAAATTTACTAAATCAGAGGATGTATTTACATATTTGTTTTTTGATTTTTTTAGTCCTAAGGTGAATAATACACTAGCCGGTTAGCCAGCCATATGTGTGTATTGAGTGCTTGAAATGTGACTAGTCCAGACTAAGATGGGCTATAAATAAAAAATATACAGTGAATTTTGAAGACTTACTAAAAATATATATGTATAAAATATCTCATTACCAATTTTTATATTGCTTACATTATTGAAGTGAAAGTATTTTGGACATACTTGGATAAAGTAAAATATATTATTACAATTAATTTCACCTGTTTCCCCCTTGTTGCCTGTGCCTACCAGAAAATTTAAAATTATATTTGTGGCTCACATTCTATTTTTATTTATTTATTTTTTTTGAGATGGAGTCGCCCTCTGTCGCCCAGGCTGGAATGCAGTGGCACAATCTCGGCTCACTGCAACCTCTGCCTTCCAGGTTCAAGTAATTCTCTGCCTCAGCCTCCCAAGTAGCTGGGATTACAGGTGCCCGCCATCACGCCCGGCTAATTTTTGTATTTTTAGTAGAGACGGGGTTTCACCATCTTGGCCAGGCTGGTCTTGAACTCCTGACCTCTTGATCACCCGCCTCGGCCTCCCAAAGTGTTGGGATTACAGGCGTGAGCCACCGCGCCCAGCCTCACATTCTGTTTTTATTATATGGTGCTGCTTTAATCTGTTCAGCTCTGCCTCTGCAGGTACTATTCTGTTTTAGTTACTGGAGCTTTATGTCTTATCATCTGTTCATCTTCTGTATTACTTGTATTACTTTCCTTTTCAAAAGTTTCTTGGTTATTCTTATAGCATATTTTCCCAGGCGAACCTTAGCATCAACTTGCTAGTTTCAAGAATATCTTCTCGGTATTTTTTACAAGCTTTGTTTCAAGTTTCTACATTAACGTAGGCAGAAATGACAGGTTTATGATGATGAGCGTTTCTACCTAAGAACAAAGCTCACCACTCCTTCTATCCAGGCTACTCATTGCATCTCCCAGTAGCGTTTTAAGCTTCCTTCATAAGGACTTTCCATGTTTCGGGTTGAGTGTATTCCTGGGTATTTCGTTTCCTTTTATGACTATTACAAATGGGGTCTTCTAGTTCATGACCTATTCCATCAGGCCGTTGCTTTTGCATAGAAAAGCTATTGATTTTGTCTTGAGCCACCACTAATTTTGTCTTGAGCCACCAAACAAAATACGTTTTTTTGTTAATCGTTCTTTGAGATTTGTACGTATATAGTAATATGTTCACAAATAAGTAGCTGGGTCCAGCTATTGTTGGTGGGAGTTATAGATGCAAATCGAATGTCATGGTCTTAACAGAGGAGGCTGGCTGGGCAGCTGTCCCAGCTGGAGAGCTGGTGTAGGAATCAGTGGATCCAGCAGCAGGTCGTGGGAGGAGGATGTGCCATTCTGGGGAGAAGGTCATGGGAAGGGGGTGCGCTGCTTTGGGGAGCAAGTCATGGGAGGCGAGCTTGCTGCTTTGGGGAGCAGGTTATGGGAGGAGGGTGTGCTGCTTTGCTTCCACTTACCTTGGGTAGTAGCGTTGGTTTGAGACTGCCAGCTGCATCATCTGAGGTCTTGGTTTTCCAGCATGGTATCTGTTATAGGCAAGATTTGTTTGGGGGCTCTGTGTTGGAGGGAGGCAGGTTAGTGTGAGCTCTGCAGAGCAGCCTCCTTGCAGCTCAGCTGGGTAGGGACAAGGCAGGGGCCTGAACTGGCTCGATTTGCTATGGCGCTTCACATATTGGGACCCAAATTTTCCCTTTTCTAGAAATTCTCAAGTTGCCCTCTCCTGAGCTCGTACTGATTTACACTTTCACCAACTTTGTTTGGGAATGTCTTTATCCGTCTCTCATCCCCTTCCGTTTCCTAATACTTGCTTGGCTCTGCTCTGCTTCTCAAGACCAGGTGAAGACAGACAGTACTGGATCAGATGTGCTCTCGGAGTCCAGGTTCCTCTCTCAGCGTTCCTGGAGTGAGAATTACCCATGTCACTTACATAGCCCCTGCATTCGTCTGTTTTCAGACTGCTGTAAAGAATTGCCTGAGACTGGGTAATCTGTAAAGGAAAGAGGTTTAATTGACTCACAGCTTTGCATGGCTGGGGAGGCCTCAGGAAAGTTACAATAATGGCGGAAGGTGAAGGGGGAAAAGTACCTTCTTCACAAGGCGGAAGGAAGGAGAAGTGCCAAGTGAAGGGGGAGGAACCCCTTATAAAACCATTAGATCTCTGAGAACTCACTCATTATCACGAGAACAGCATGGGGGAAACCGCCCCCATGATTCAGTTGCCTCCACCCTGTCTCTCCCTTGACACATGGGGATTACAGAGATTACAATTCAAGATGAGATTTGGGTGGAGGCACAAAACCTAACCATATCAGCCGCAGATCTAGTGCCTTCTTTTTTATCTTTGTAAAATTGTGAGTCACCTCACTGAAAGCAAGACCCAGGCCTCATCCCTCTTCGTATCCCAGGGCTGAAGGCAGGGCCTTACCAGAGTTGGCGTGCCATAAGCATTTGATGATAACAGAGACGATTTGTCGTTTCCTTTCTTTCTCATGAACAAGTGCTGTTGGCACCTTTCCCAAAAGGTCTTGTGGACGCATCCCATCCACTCCTTTCCACCCCAGCCTAAGACATTACTGTGCCTGAACCCTGACTGGAGCCCCTAATCCCTCACCTCCACTTCCATGCTTCCCCCAGTCTCCCCACCCCCTTCTTAGAAGCTCCCCAAGCCCTGTCCCACCTCCTGGCCTTTGCATCTGCTCTTCCTTTTCTCTGAAACACAGTTCCTGAAGCTTTGTGCATGGCTGCCTCAGTGCAAATATCTCCTCCCAGGCTCCTCCCTGACCCCCTGCAATGTACATGGCTTTCTCTGTTTATTTCCTTCCTAGAACTTGTCAGCAACCTTCCTTATCCAGTTTGTTTGTTTATATATTTTTTACTTCTTTATCATCGGTTTCCCCACCGTAATGTAGGTTCCGAGGACAGGGACTCGTTAGGCTTGTTCTTGGCTGTGTCGCCAACACCTAGCACAGTGACGCACGTGGAAAAACGCTCGGTAAATATCTGATGAAGGGAGGGAGGGAGCAGGGGAGGAAAGAAGGAAAAGAGGAAGGAAGGAAAAGGAAGAGGAAGGCAGGGAACGCCTAGGGGCAGGGAAGAGGGCTATGGTCTGGGGTTTACAAATGGGGCCCAGATGATAGCCCAGATTCTCGCTATAATCTCCCTGTACTTCTCCCTGCATCCTCAGGCTGGAGGACGGCCTGGAAGATTCTCAGCGACCACCCTGGCTAGGAATCCAATGATAGAGAAGCTTACTTGGGGACTGACATTTTGCTAGTTTTTCTCTGGTGACCCAGTGACTCACTGCTGGTTGCTATTCCTGCGGCTTTGTGGGTGGGAGAGGCTCCTGAGAACAGGCGCCGATGCAGTCGGTCTCCTGGGCATCTTCGCTCTCCCAGGCATCTGGTGGCTGTCGGTGCTCTCCAGGCCGCCTCGGTACTTTACTGCTTTATTGAATAGGAAGCAGTCATTCACTTAGGGAGCTGTTACCCTTTGGATAATATCGCTACCATTTCCCCAAACTCACTGTTGCTGTGTGGGGGTGTTTCTGTTCCAGCTCTTCGTTTGTGTGTTTTATGGAAGGTGCTAGCACCTCGTGATTCTTTCCCACGTGTCCCGAGTCCCTCTCTCTGCTCTTTGCTTTTTCACTTTCTCTGATGCTTTTTCAGGTGGTTCATCTGAACTTGTCCCTGGTGTATCTCACCAGGGCGTGGGGGCGTTCTCCCCTTGCCTCAGTGATACCCGAGACAGGTTTTGTCTGCATGAACCAGGGCCCGGGGACACACCCCTTTCCCTGCCCAGGTATTTTAGTTTCCTCTTGCTGTGTACAAATGATTGTAAGTGTAGCAGCTTTAAACAGCACCCTTTGTTAGCTCAAAGCTCCGTAGGTCAGAGGGCTGGGAGGACGTGGGTGGGTCAGCCGGTCGTGTTCCCATCTGGATTCCGGAGTCCCCTTGCAAACTCCTCTCTGCTGGCAGGATACAGCAGGGCTGCGGGAGTGAGGCCCCATGTCCTTTCTGGCTCTTAGCCAGGGCCTGTCTCCACTTCTTGAGGCCGTCCACATTCCTTCCCACGTGGCCCCCTGCTTCTTCAGCCAGCCGCGGTTCAGGCACTTTCTCACTTTCGAATCTCTCTGACTTCCCTTTCTGCCTTGACCGGAGATAGCTTTCTGCTTTTCAGGGCCTCTGGGACTAGGTCAGGCCCAGCTGGGTGATCTCCTCATCCTGAGGCAAGCTGTGTCTCACAACACACCACAGCATGGTCCTGATGGCGTGTCACAGTCACAGGTTCTGGGGATGAGGGCAAAACATCTTTGGGGGTACCATGTTAGAAATTCTGCCCACCACACCTGGCCTCGGGGTTGGTTGCAATGTATAATCCTGAGACCTAACAGAGACGTGTCTTTTTTTCTTTTCTTTTCTTTTTTTTTTTTTTGAGACAGAGTCTTGCTCTGTCGCCCAGACTGGAGTGCAGTGGTGTGATCTCAGCTCACTCCAACCTCCGCCTTCTGGGTTCAGGTGATTCTCCTGCCTCAGCCTCCTGAGTAGCTGGGATTGTAGGCACATGCCACCACACCAGGCTAATTTTTGTACTTTTAGTAGAGACGGGGTTTCACCATGTTGGCCAGGATGGTCTCGATCTCCTGACCTTGTGATCCGCCCGCCTCGGCCTCCCAAAGTGTTGGGATTACAGGCGTGACCCACCGCGCCCAGCCAACAGAGACATTTCTGTGCCTTTCTGCAAATGAGGATTTTTCCCCTCGGTGTTGTTTTCCCAGCAGTGGTTGTTGCCCATTGATGACTCATATTTTCTCTAACATGTCAGTTATTACTCTTTTTCTTTTTAAGTGGAAAATTGGAATGGAGGGTGAGTGTGAGACCTAGGCACTGAGTTGTTATTTGCAATGTCTTTATCCTTTGGTTTATTTATTAAAGAGGTGTGATCTTAAAGTGGTAGTTCTCAAAGTGTGTTTGGGGGACCCCCTAGAGGTTCCTCAAGATCCTTTCAAGGGAGCTGAGAGGTTAAAAGAATGATAATAATTTAAAAATTCAAATACTAATTAATTTTTATAAGAATACTAAGACATTATTTGCCTTTATTTTTATTTTTTTTTTTTTTGAGACAGTCTCGCTCTGTCGCTCAGGCTGGAGTGCAGTGGTACAATCTTGGCTCACCGCAACCTCCGCCTCCCGGGTTCAAGTGATTCTCCTGCCTCAGCCTCCTGAGTAGCTGGGACTACAGGTGCGCGCCACCACGCCTGCCTGGCTAATTTTTTGTAGTTTTAGTAGAGACGGGGTTTCACCGTGTTAGCCAGGATAGTCTTGATCTCCTGACCTCGTGATCCGCCTGCCCCAGCCTCCCAAAGTGCTGGGATTACAGGTGTGAGCCACCGCGCCCGGCCTGTTTGCCATTTTCATTCTCGTTTTCTCGAAACCTCAGTCCTTCTTGATACTTGCCCTGTACACCATACCTGCTGCAGACTCACTACCAGGACTTTTACCTAAGAAATAATACTGGCTAAGAAATAACGGTCTATCATACTTTAGTCGTTGTTCACTTTCTATCCTTGTTACAGCAGCCAAACTGATACCCTACTGTCTTAGTCCATTTGGGCTGCTATAACAAAATAGTATAAAGTGGGTAGCTTATACACAACAGACATTTATTTCTCACAAATCTGGAGGCTGGGAAGTCCGAAGTCAAGGCACCAGCAGATTTGTGTCTGTGAAGAGCTCACTTTCTGGTTCATAGAGGGCACCTTCTCGCTGTGTCCTCACATGGTGGAAGGGGCGAGGCAGCTCTCTAATACCTCTTTATTTTTAAAATTTAGTTAATTTATTTAATGTATTTTATTTTTTGAGATGAAGTTTTCACTTTTGTTGCCCAGGCTGGAGTGCAATGGCACAATCTTGGTTCACTGAAACCTCTGCTTCCAGGGTTCAAGTAATTCTTCTACCTCAGCCTCCCAAGTAGCTGGGATTATAGGCATGCACCACCACACCCAGCTAATTTTATTGTATTTAGTAGGGACAGGGTTTCACCATGTTGGCCAGGCTGGTCTCAAACTCCTGACCTTAGGTGATCCACCTGCCTTGGCCTCCCAGATAGTGAGGATTACAGGTGTCAGCCACTGCGCCTTCTCCTCTTTTTTTTTTTTTTTTTTAAGACAGAGTCTCGCTCTGTAGCCCAGGCTGGAGTGTAGTGACACGATCTTGGCTCACTGCAAGCTCCGCCTCCTAGGTTCATGGCGTTCTCCTGCCTCAGCCTCCTGAGTAGCTGGGACTACAGGCGCCCGCCACCACGCTTGGCTAATTTTTTGTATTTTTAGTAGAGACAGGGTTTCACTGTGTTGGCCAGGATGGTCTCGATCTCCTGACCTCGTGATCCACCTGCCTCGGCCTCCCAAAGTGCTGAGATTACAGGCGTGAGCCACCGCGCCCGGCCATCCCTTCTCGTCTTCCATTTGCCCTTCCTTCTCCTGGGAACAGCAGGGTGGCCCCTGGGGGGCAGCAGCCATCACTCAGATGACAGAGTAGCCTGGTGCCCCCCTGGCAGTGCTGGGGCCACTGTACCCGCTGGACGGCTAACCCTCGTCCTTCTGCTGACCCAGACAAATCAACCTTTCCTGTGTAAGTCACTGCAGTAGGGTTTTCTCTTTCTTCTAGTCAAACCTCATCTTAACTAGTTATTTGAGCCAACTTTTGTGCAAGGAAAAGATGGTTTCCATAATGTTTCTATGTTCTTGTTTGTTCACATTTCCTAAGAAAAGGACAAGCAGAAGGCAGCTTGGGGTATTCGTGGTGGGCGTCGTGGTGTCCATGTGGGCACAAAGGCTCAGCTGAAGCCTGTGTGGTCGCTGTCCCAGGAGCTCAGTTGAAGGAGCTAGTCATGGTGTCCAGCAACCCACAGCATCCTTTTCCTTCCTGCCTGACCTACCACAGAGTTTGGTATTTATTTTTGAGACCTGGACAAATTAAAAAGAACATCCAACAGGAGTTTTGGCCATAACTTGACCTTGGCAGGGAAGGTCAGGGCAGGCGGCCAGATAACTAAATGTGATGACCACAGTGACTTCCACGGGCAGAGCAATATCCTGTTTCTAAAGCCGGCTCCAAGAGGTCTAGTGAGGGCTGTCTTTGGTTGCTACAGTCTGGGAAGAGATCCTCATGAACCCTAGGAAATAATCTGTGTTTGGCAAATAGAGAAGAACAAACTTAGACACAGTGACCTTTTCTTTGTAAGCTTCTCGGAGGGTTGTAATGATGGAAAATAATTATTAAGTCTCCATTGGCCCAGGGCCCTTGAATGGAAATGGGAGAGGGTATTGATTAGCTCAATGGTTCTTTAAAGAGCTCGCTGTGTTTGCCCTCATGCCTCATAAGCAGACAGCCTCTTTTCTGTCTCCATACTTATTGGATTTTAGATGGCAACGCACACAAATACCGCTTTCACTGGGTAAATATTAGGTTTACGATTGGATCGGGAGACCACAGAACACATCTATGAAATGGAAGGGTGGGGCAGTGATCTGTATTGCAATGCCCTCACCCAGCTGGGCTCTGAACACTTCATCTCACCTCCTACCCACTGATTTGCACCCTTGGCTCTCCGGACATGATGGGCCGCGATGGCTGTCATCCATGGGGAAGAGAGAAAGCGGTAACACCAGTAACTGTAAAGTGTCCTTTTCTATTCTGTGGGATATGCTTTTATACACTTATTTAGATTTGAGTGGCTGTGATTTTGTTACAGCGACATTGAGACCGTTTTTCTTTCTCCTTCCCTGTTCCTTCCACTGCTAAGATAGTTCCAGGATAGTATTTGGTTTAATAATAATGATTCTGATGATGATCACAGTTCATATTAATTGAGGGCTTATTACATGCTAGGTGTCCTGCTAAACTTCACACACACTGTCTTTATTCTCCTTCTAGAGAGAAGTTCGGGTCCCAACAGGTTGTAAGCAGAACTTGAGTCTGCAAACCGTAGGTGCTTTGTAGATAAAACCTTGTCTCCCCAGTGGCTCATTTGGAATCCTGCACCCCCTCTAGCCCCCGTGTCTTCTCCTTTTTTTCGAGATGGAGTCTCGCTCTGTCGCCCAGACTGGAGTGCAGTGGCCGGATCTCAGCTCACTGCAAGCTCCGCCTCCCGGGTTCACGCCATTCTCCTGCCTCAGCCTCCCGAGTAGCTGGGACTACAGGCACCCGCCACCTCGCCCGGCTAGTTTTTTGTATTTTTTAGTAGAGACGGGGTTTCACCAGCTTAGCCAGGATGGTCTCGATCTCCTGACCTCGTGATTCGCCTGTCTCGGCCTCCCAAAGTGCTGGGATTACAGGTTTAAGCCACCGTGCCTGGCCGTCTTCTCCTTTTTAAACACACTACAAACCAGTTTTGGTGTTGTAAGCCCATTTGTACAGGTAGAGTGTGGAGGTGGCATCCTGGGTGCATATGCTAGTAACAAGGGATACAGTTCGGTAGTCCTCCTAGGGGGCGGCCCCGCCCCAGCTGGGACAGCCAGGAGCTGCTGAGACCCGCCTTCACATTGGTGCTCTGCTCACGCGGGAGTCGAGCTTCCTAGAAATGCTGTTGATCGCAAGTGCTGATGGCAGTCTCTCTCATGTGGATTTTATGTTTGCTCTCCATCTGGATGGGAAATGGGAGAAAATGCATTCCCAGTCCAGAGGGTTTTGGAAATAAAGGGCTGAGATGTTCATTAAAATCGGGGCGCTGTGCCATTTCCTGTGGGAGGGGAAGCTGAGCAGTGCGCCCAGAGCTGCTTTCTTGGCACCTGAGAAATAAACTGATTTTTCAGAAAGAGAGAGAGACAGAGAGAGACAGGGAGAAAATGAGAGAGAGAGTGTATGTGTGTGTGTGTGTGTGTGTGTGTGTGTGTGTGTGTGTGTGTAGGGGGTGAGCAATGGTGCATACAAACCATGATTATTTCTGTAAGCAGATTCTAGAGGTAACCGGCTACCAGAAATCTCATTTTAGTTCAAGTTCTCAACCATTCCCAAATCTGTCATCAGAGATGGTCATAGTAAGTGAGTGGTTATTTGCATTTTATCGTCTTCCTTCTGTGTCACTCCTGTGGTCAGCAGAGACTGATCAAAAAGCAGGGAATTCCAGAAACGAGAGGTCTGGGTGATTCGGAGGCAGGACAGTCAGCCTCTCCGATGTAACATCCGGCCGCATAACGAAGGTGCTGCTGCGATCAGCCTGTTTGTGGACACTGGAGGAGTGGTGGGGACACCTAGGGCCCCAGACACCAAGCGGAGGTGCCATGCAAGGGGAAGACAAGGCAGGGAGCCCATGAGCCAGGCTCTGAGGACACAGGGCCCGTGTGGCCAGCTCGAAGGAGCTGTCTAAGGAGAAATGAATTTTCCACTGTTTCTCCACTTTGCTTTTGGTAGGGAGGCTTCTTCTCACCCCCTTGGGGGGCTGTTAGAAACCCAAGGTGACCCCAGGATCCACTGACCCTTTGACCTGGGCACTCCTGGATTGCCATTTTCTTAGCCAATCCTCCAGCCACTTTTTAAAAATAAAAATGTCCGTCTTCTGGGCAAATCCTGGTACATTACAGCTGACTTAATTCTCATCAGTGAGTTTACCCCCAGCAAGATGTCAAAAGCTTGATTTTGTGTGTGTGTGAGCTTTAAGCTGATGGGCCTTATTATATATTTTCTCTTACTAGCAGCTTTGCTTCCCTGCCTCTCTGGCAATTCAGCAACACATTTGCTCAGAATTCTCTTTGTTTCAGACATAAAAGGGAAACCCGTGTTGGTGTGATGTGGCTGCTTGTGGAGCGCTGCTGCGTCTGAGGGCTTGTTACTTGTACTAAGCTCTTGCTTCCCGGCTCACATAAATAGTATTGCAAATGTGAAGGTGTGAAAAGTTGTGACCACGAGAAGCAGAAAGTTCGAAGCTAGGAACCTGGTTCCCAGTTCAGAGCAAAAAAACGAATTTATTTCTGGAGGGAGGCAGAGAGTGTGTGCAGACTCTGCTGATATCTTTTCTCTAACTCCACCAAATGACCGTGGCCTGCTTATTGATGATTTTTTCCAGACTTATTTTGGAAAGACTGGCCTTTTAACAGTTGAAAGATGAAAGTCGAAATGGTTTGGGGACTATTAACATTTTTTTTTGGAACAAAAGGTAAGTGCTCCATGGATGCTGGGAAGCCTCTTGCTCAGGTATGTGGAGCTGGTGCCGGGACTACCATTGGTCTCTGTTTCTCTGGGCACTGGTCCCCACACCAGCATCACTGCAGGAAGATTTCATTTTAGGAGGAGGAATCTCTGTGCCAGGGGCTGGCCTGACAGGCTTGGGCCGAATATTTTAGAGGACATTATATTCTGGGATGAACCCCCCACATTGTGGCCTGTGTCATAATTTTTTTTTTAAATATTGAAGAGAAAACCAGCCTGCTCAATGCCACCCATCTATTTTAGTGTTTCCATCCGTTTCCCTAGTAACCAGGGAGATGAGTTGGGTGTGTTTCCTTCTGGATTGTCTGCTGTGTATTTATATACATACGTTTTGAAAATTTATATACATAATGTAGAGGAAATGTAGAGGTGTGTGAGTGAGAGAGAAAGATGGGGAAAAGGGGAGAAGGGGAAGGGAGTCAGGGGAAGAGGATGCGAGAGAGGAGGGAACAAGAGGGAACATGAGTGGCATATTGTTGGCATCTCAAGGTTCCTGGTTGTTGTCCATAAGGCGTGACACAGAAGTGGTTTTGAACTCTGGAGATGCCTTAGTTTTTATCCCTAGAGGCTTGTTTTAGTGGAGAATTGAAATGGATCCTGTCTATCTTCTGTTGGTCCCGCCCCCTTTTCCCTCTGTCCTCTCTCCCCTGAATCTGGCTGTCCTCTTCTGTAAGACCCTGCCCTCCCTCCACACGTTACAGCCCTGCCTGGAAAGTCCTCTGGTGGGCACTCGGTGTCTAGCTGCTGCCCCTGAAGATGGCTTTGTTTGGTTCTCCCTGGAACCAGCTGGTTTTCCCATCCTTACCCCAGGCCAGGGCCATCATGTTTAAGCTCCAGTGAAAATGTCAAACCCCATGGCCTTCCTGCAGTATGTTCCCCGAGGGCAGCGTGGCTCCTTACGTTGAGGGTATGTGTCCCACACATGGGAAAAGCCACGGAGAGCTCTGTGCCCCCAGAACATGGGACATCGTGGCCCATCCTTTGGTGGCACTGGCTTCCCGTGGTAGATCCGAGCGTGTGCATCAGAGATGGGGGAGCCAGAGGACCGTGGACTCTAATCTCCCACTCAAGCAGGGACGGTGTGGGGGCAGGGCACAATGACATTGGCTTGGAAAATCAGCCAAAAGAAAAAAAGAGTAAAAGAAATTCTTTCCTTTCAGTGAACTCTTTGGGAGGCCCAGGGATTGTGTCCTCTGCACGTGTGTAGAACCTTCCTTGGCCGAGAAGGAGCATGTCTTGCTCTTTGCGAATTCTGTGGTGCCTGCATTTTTCTTACATAGGAGTCAACACCACACTTTTTTCCTCTGTCCTTTGTGTAGAGTTCTGTAGCCTGTAACTCTTTGTGTAGAGTTCTGTAGCCTGTAACTCTTTGTGTAGAGTTCTGTAGCCTGTAACTCTTTGTGTAGAGTTCTGTAGCCTGTAGGTGCTTATGGGCGGTCGGGGAGGAGTCTGACCAAACGCACAGGTGTGTGTGAAGAGCGAGGCCTCTGTGGTCACTCTGTCCCTTGTCGCTCCGTCCACCACCTGCACATCAGGCTAGTTCCCACCTTGGGCAGAAGCAGAGGGGCAGTGGTCTGACTGGGCTGGGGAAACTGAAAGACCATTAGTTACTGCCTTCTATGTGACCTTATGCATGACCTGTAGCCCTTCAGATTCCCAACGAGTTCCCTCCATACAACTGTCCTGGTCTTAGGAATGGAGAAAAAAAGAAAAGAGAGAGAGAGATCATCATGCAGCTACTCTGCTGTGAGTTGGCCTCGGCACTGGTGGAACCTGGGCAAACTCTTCTCTCTTCTCTGGACTGAGCCTTGGGCTCTCCATATTTACCTTCACAGATGCCTTCCCTTTAAATTCTAGAACTGATATCTTCCCTTCCTGCTTTCCCGCTTAGCTCATGGGGTTTCTTGGGCAACAGCTAATTTTCTGGACATGCATCGGCTCCTAAAACCAAAACCAAACATTGCTTTCCAGGCCCACAAGGGAACACAATCTTATCTCCTTGTTGCTCCCAGGCCGGGTTGCAGGATGATGTTACAGGTTGGATGGGGGCTGATGCTGCCGGGAGGGGGAGGGGGAGGGGGAGGGGGAGGGGGGAGGCTGGAGGGGAGGAGAGGGGATGGTGAATGCTATTAGTTCCCCACGTGTAGACAATTGTAACAACTGAGGGTGGAAAAGAACTGAGACTGCAGAGAGAAAAGTGCTTTCATTAGCTCTGCAGTTAAGGGGCTGGGCCACAGTTATTAACCTCCCTAGTTGATTCCACATGTCCTGGCAGTGATGAGCTTTCCAGCGGCTCTTAACATTAATCCCAGGCTGATTTGCTGGCCTGGAGCATCCACTCTGAAGGTGCACAGTGAGAATGCTTTGTTCTTTGCTCCATCTGAGGGTACATGTCAGAGAAAAGCAATCGGTACCTTTTGCCTCTGATGGGTTTGTGTTTCTTGCAAAGCACTCTCTCCTCTGGCTGTTGGAGCTTTTTGTCACAGATTATTTTTCTGCTTGGGAAGAGATGCTTGTGATTTTCCTAGCTTAAGTTAGCCCAATCCTCCAGGGACCTGCGGACATGCCACCGTCTTTTACCTGCTTCCTGGGTGGGCACTCTGGTGTGGAGGCCAGTTTTAGGAGGCCTCCCCGGATATGCTTAGGAGCTGGTCTTCCAGATAAAAGGAAAACACACACACACTCTCTCACTCTCTCTCTCTCTCTCTCTCTCTCTCTCAGTATGCTTATATAGCATTTTCTTCTCATGAGAGTGTTTTTTTTAATAATAAAAAGGTATAATATCTCACTGTAGCACAGTGGTCCCCAGCCTTTTTGGCACCAGGGACCAGTTTCATGGAAGGCAGTTTTTCTGTGGACTGGGGGATGGATGGTTGTGGGATGATTCAAGCATATTACACTTACTGTGCCCTTTATTTCTATTATTATTACATTGTAATCTACAATGAAATGATTGTATAACTCACCATAATGCAGAATCAGTGGGAGCCCTGAGCTCATTTTCCTGCAACTAGATGGTCCTGTCTAGGGGTGATGAGAGACAGTGACAGATCATCAGGCATTAGATTCTCATAAGGAACGTGCAACCTAGCTCCTTTGCATGCGCAGTTCACAATAGGGCTCACGCTCCTATGAGAATCTAATGCCGCTGCTGATCTGACAGGAGGTGGAGCTCAGGCAGTAATTCCAGCAATGGGGAGTGGCTATAAATACACATGAAGCTTCCTTTCCTCAACCACCTGCTGCTCACCTCCTGGTGTGCAGCCCAGTTTGTGACTTGGGGTTGGGGACCTCTGCTCTAGCAGATCCGTTAGTTTCTGAAACTACTGTCACTTCCAGAACATTCCTATCTTTCACCTGAGTATACGTGCTAAGCCTCCCTCTGTGGGGGAGCTACTAATTCTCAGCAGATAATCTTCGTAGGAGGAATGCTGCCACCTGAAAGAGCCTGGGCCGGCTTGCGTGGATGCCACAGTTTCCTGCGTTTAAACCTTCGCCTTTGCTGGGAGTTCTTCCTCTCTGGAACCCACTGGATGTGATGTTTGCACAGGGAACCTGTAACTGAGAAAGGCAGCACTACCCAGGCCAGCAGGGGTGCCAGCCTGCGCCTCCCTTGGATGCCCTGTGGGGTTTGAGGGGCTGCGTTGCTCTCAGCTGGGCCTGTCTCCCTGGTTCAGCAGAATGAAGACCTGCCTTGCAGCCAAGGGCTCTTTTCCTCAAGGTGTGCTACGTCTTATGCCAGTGGGCTTGGAAAGTTATGGGGAGTGGTCGGAGCCATTGTCTCTTCCATGGAATGGGAGTTGATATCTATTTTTCTAGAAATTTGTAGGTTTATGGATGGTTTGGTATAGAACAGGCCTCAGGGACTATTCAGTCTGAATTCCCTAGTTTTGTGAACAAGAAATTGAAGTGACAAGTTCAGGTATCTTAGCAGCAGAACTTCCTCTGTGTTTGGGTTTCTCAGCTCCTGGCATGGTGTGGCACCTTGCATCTCCCTGCATGATTTTCTGGTCTTCCATCCTGGTATCTTTTCCACACATTAAGCCTCACCCTCTTCCTTTTGGAGATACTCCTTGACTTACAGTGGGATTACATCTCAATAAACCTATCATAGTTGAAAATACTGTAAGTCAAAAATGCATTTAATACACTGAACCTGCTGAGCTTAGCCCAGCTACCTTAAACGTGCTCAGAACACCTACATTAGCCTGCAGTTGGGCAAAGCCATCTAACACAAAGCCTAGTTTATAATAAAGTGTTGAATGCCTCATGAAACTTATGGAATATTGTACCGAAAGTGAGAAGCAGAATGGTCGTGTAGGTATTCGAAGTGCAGTTTCTATTGAATGCATATCACTTTGGCACCATTGTAAAGTCAAAAAAAGGTTGCAACGCCAGAAACCAGGGATCATGCACACTTTTATCTATCTCAGCGTTTTTCTAATCCCTTATTTCCTCCAGCTCTTGTTGGCATTTCTGTACCCAGTTTCATACTCATGGCCAAGTATCTCACACTAGTACTTACCTCAGAACCTTGAGTGTCATGCCCATTCCCAATTTACAGTCTTTTACTTCAATTTCTTCCTTTTCCTTCTTCCTTTGCTTTTAAACAGGACGAGAATCCTATTGATATTGCTGGTAATAGTTTTATGTCTGTTTTCTGGCATTTGAGGAGGATTTTAATTGCTTCATTTATACCCTTACATCCCCCTGGAGGCCGTCAGCTTACAGCTGTTATGTGGCTGACCAGGGGGCCAAGGTAACCACGGTTCCAAAACTACTCAGCTCATCCAGGGACCACGTGTGGCCTCATTAGCCCCGTGTTTGTAACTTTAGGTTAATTTGTTCTCATTAAGCAAATTAGCATATTAATTCTGTCCTGCAGTAGCCTGGAAACGATCTTCATTTGTTGCTTAGCCCAGAGGTCAGCACTGGAGGATCAGAGTCTTCACTAAAGTCTCTTTCTGAGACTGGCTCAGGTGCCTTTTGGAATAGCCACGGCGCTTGCGTCGTAGGAGGAGAACTCGTGTGTGTACCTCAGCGGGGCACCACTAGCAGAACCACCTTTGTACTTTTGGGGGTCCTAGCAGCTTTTGTGGCTCCTTTCTCCACAAAAAAAAGACTAAAAGTTGTATTTTGCAGCTGTGTTGGTATAAGGATGAATATCATCTAGGCTGGATTCATTATTATGTAGTTATTTTTTCTTCTGATTTGAGAAGAAATGAAAACATGTTCGTGGATCTCTAAAGGTGGGCTGCTGGGCATCGTATCTCCTGTGCCTAATGGTTTTCTTGGCCTTGAGGCCAACGCAGATATCTTCCCCAGATGGCTGAGCTGAAGCCTCTGCCTGGCAGAACCTCGATTATAATTCCTTGTTGTCATTTATTGATGTATCAGAAGAAATGGGATTCGTTCTGTGAGTTTGGAGCTTTGATTATAAGTTTGTGCCATCAAAAAATTGGTGGAGTGCTACATCTTATTCATAACACATGGCTCCAGAATGAGTGTCCTAAGGGAACATCGAGACCCTAGAAATGTCAACGTGCTAGAAATGTCAGGGAGAGAGTTTTTTCTATGACAGGCATGTGTGTGGTGGGTGGAGATCTGAGACGGCCCTTAAGAATTATACCCCATAGTGTGGGTGCCCTAGAAGCCCCTCCCTGTGATGGGATTTAACTCCCATTAAGTTACTGATCAAGTTATCAATCAGTTGACTTTGAGTCCAGGGAAAGGGAGATTATCCTGGGTGGGCCTGGCATAGTGAGATGAGCTCTTAAAAGAGAGACTGGGCCTTCCTTGAGGTCAGAGGGACTTGAAGTGAGAGAGAAGTCTCCTGTTGGTCTTGCAGAAGCTAACAGCTGTGCTAGCTTGTAGTCATATAGCCAGCTCTTTATGGAGCTGACTCCCCGTGGAGGCGGACACGTATCAAGCACCTAAAGGCTGGCCGGGCGCGATGACTCATGCCTGTAATCCCAGCACTTTGAGAGGCCGAGGTGGGTGGATCACCTGAGGTCAGGAGTTCGAGACCAGTCTCACCAATATGATGAAACCCCATCTCTACTAAAAATACAAAAATTAGCCAGGTGTGGTGGTGTGTGCCTGTCGTCCCAGCTACTTGGGAAGCTGAGACAGGAGAATTGCATGAACTCTGGAGGCAGAGGTTGCAGTGAGCCAAGGTTGGGCCACTGTACTCCAGCCTGGGCAACACAGCAAGACTCCATCTCAGAAAAAAAAAATTAGCAAAAAATCCCCCAAACCTAAGGGAAGCCTCTAGGAGCAGAGAGGTGTCACCAGCCTGAAGCCAGTAAGAAAATAGGGACCTCGGTCCTTCTTAGTTGCAAGAAACTTAATTCTTACAACAGCCAATATGCTTGGAAGAGGACCCTGAGCGTCAGAAGAGATCACAGCCCTAGCCACCGTCTTGATTTCAGCCTGTGGGACTCTGAGCAGAGGACCCAGCTGCACCTGTCCCTGGACTCTGGCCCATGGAAACAGTGGTGAGAATGGAGTGTTGTTTGAGGCCTCTGGATTTGTGATAATTCCTTATGCAGCAAGGGCAATCTTATCCAGGCATGGTGTATGTCTCAATTTGGTTATTTGCTTTGGAATTTAGGCTTAGAAAAGAGAGAGAAGGGAAGATGCCAGTCTCTTATGTACTCACAGCAGGAAGCAGAGAAACGTTTCCTTTAGAAGCAAGCTGCTTCCATGCCTTCTCAGCTGTCAAGTTCTCATCAAGCCCAAATACGTTTAATAATGAATTCTGCTCCAAGCTGAGTGATGCTGTGTATAAAGCCACGTTAAAGAAACATTGAACATGTTCTTCAAAGCCACATCTTTTCTTTTGAAGTAATTCAGGTGCCATTTGCACACTCTTTCTTTCTTTCTTTTCTTTTCTTTCTTTCTTTCTTTCTTTCTTTCTTTCTTTCTTTCTTTCTTTCTTTCTTTCTTTCTTTCTTTTTTATTATACTTTAAGATCTAGGGTACGTGTGCACAACGTGCAGGTTTGAAACATAGGTATACATGTGCCCTGTTGGTTTGCTGCACCCATCAATTCATCATTTACATTAGGTATTTCTCCTAATGTTATCCCTCCCCCAGCCTCCCACCCCCTGATAGGCCCCGGTGTGTGACGTTCCCCGCCCTGTGTCCAAGTGGTCTCATTGTTCAATTCCCACCTATGAGTGAGAACATGCGGTGTTTGGCTTTCTGTCCTTGTGATAGTTTGCTGAGAATGATGGTTTCCAGCTTCATCCGTGTCACTGCAAAGGACATGAACTCATCCTTTTTTATGGCTGCACAGTATTCCATGGTGTATATGTGCCACATTTTCTTAATCCAGTCTATCACTGATGGACATTTGGGTTGGTTCCAAGTCTTTGCTATTGTGAATAGTGCCGCAGTAAACATACGTGTTGCACACTATTTCTTTAGCATAAAAATGTGCAGGGACTTCCCCACTCACCACTTTACCTCTCCCCTACTGTCCCCACTCTCCTTGGCATCACTGATGGTTGCACCCAATTCCACCTATTCCGGTGGGCTTGGTTTGGACAGAATACCCTGGTCCACATCCCTTTTAGGAAGCTGTACCAGCTTTGGAGGTAGCAATTATCAGGAGACACAAATGCTATTTTCAGAAACAGTTTGAGGTTTCAGACCCTGGTGCTCAAGGCCCCATGGGGGACTGGATACTGCTGAGAAGGCTGCAGGCTGTGAGGAGTGGCCAAAGGCTGAGGGGTTGAGGGTGAGGTGGGGAGTTCCAGTGGCATGCGGGCCTCCTCATATACTAGTGCTCCACCAGTGCCCTGCTCCCAGCTCCCCATCCTTTTAAAATATTTTATTTATTTATTTGTTTATTTACCTATTTAATTATTTTTAGAGACAGGGTCTCACTCTGTTGCCCACACTGGAGTGCAGTAACACAGTCACAACTCCTGGGTTCAGCCTGGCCTCAGCTGAACTACAGGTACATGCCACTGTGCCCGGCTTATTTATTTATTGAGAGACAGAGTCTCGCTCTGTCACCAGGCTGGAGTACAGTGGCACAATCTTAGCTCACTGCATGCCTCCTGGGCTCAAATGATCCTCCCAACACATTCTCCTGAGTAGCTGGGACTACAGGTGCACACCACCACATCCAGCTAATTTTTTTTTTTTTTTTTTTTAGATGGAGTCTCGCTCTGTCACCCAGGCTGGAGTGCAGTGGCCGGATCTCAGCTCACTGCAAGCTCCGCCTCCCGGGTTCACGCCATTCTCCTGCCACAGCCTCCCGAGTAGCTGGGACTACAGGCGCCCGCCACCTCGCCCGGCTAGTTTTTTGTATTTTTTTAGTAGAGACGGGGTTTCACCGTGTTAGCCAGGATGGTCTCGATCTCCCGACCTCGTGATCCGCCCGTCTCGGCCTCCCAAAGTGCTGGGATTACAGGCTTGAGCCACCGCGCCCGGCCACATCCAGCTAATTTTTGTATTTTTTGTAGAGACAGAGTTTTGCCATGTTGTTCAGGCTGGTCTCAAACTTATGGGCTCAAGCAATCCACCCGCCTTGGCCTCCCAAAGTGCTGGGATTACAGGTGTGAGCTACCGCGCCTGGCCCTTATTTATTTATTTATTTATTTTTGCTCCCAGCCCTTATTTTTAATTATTATTTTTTTTTTTTTGTAGAGACAGAGTCTTGCTATGTTGCCCAGGTGATCTCAAACTCCTGGGCTCAAGCAATCCTTCTGCCTCAGCCTGCCAAAGTACTTGGCTGATAGGTGTGAGCTACTGCACCTGGCCAAGGCTTCCCATCCTTTGGGCCAGCAACATCATGTTTTGCTTGACATGGTTTAGGACGTGAACGCTGAAGCTCTCTTGATTTTTTTTTTTTTTTTTTGAGACAGACTCTCACTCTTGTCGCCAGGCTGGAGTGTGGTGGCACGATCTCAGCTCACTGCAACCTCCGCCTCCCAGGTTCAAGCTATTCTCCTGCCTCAGCCTCCCAAGTGGCTGGGACTACAGGCACCCGCCACCATGCCCAGCTAAGTTTTTGTATTTTAGTAGAGACGGGGTTTCACCATGTTGCCCAGGATGGTCTTGATCTCCTGACCTCGTGATCCGCACGCATCGGCCTCTCAAAGTGCTGGGATTACAGGCGTGAGCCACGGTGCCCAGCCCTCTTGACTTTTTTTAAGGCTGATCTTTCTCTCCTGGTGTCGTGTAGCTAATGCTTGTCTTTGAGTCACTCGATGCTGATTTCCTTGATGGGTGGTTAGAGGTTTAATGCCTCCAGAGGGCATCTCTGTCCCTGCTGAGGACCAAACTCTGTCATGTTTTTCACTGGAGGCCATCTTTAACAACAGTGCATTTGCCAGTTTTTCTCTTGCAGCGTGGAGGTCGGGTTTAAGTTGAGACATCGCCCCACAGAATCTTGGTTTACTTTCCATCTCTCTGCACCAGGGAAGTGAGGTTTGCATGGGCAGTCATGTATAGGATGAGAAGAGGTTGGGATTCATGGTTCCATTTTCTGGGATTGTGCTGGGACCACAGAGACAGGCCACACCAAGAGGAGCCCCGATTGCCCTGAAATGTCAAACAGTCTCCTCCGCTGAATGCAGTGGCTCATAACCTAGCACCTGGTGTGCGCACATGTGCACACACACCCCTTGTGTCCATCATTAGGGTGTCACTTCTTGAAGCCTCAATTGTTGCAGTTCATTGCTGGTTGACCACTGGGAGCAGCATGGGGCCAGAGAAGTGGTGGGATTTGAAATCAGAAGTTCTGGGTCCAAATCCTGCTTGTACCTCTGACTGATGGTGTGAAGTGAAGTAACTTATTAGCTTCTGTGACTTAGTTTCTACCCATGTAAAATGGCAACTGTTTTAGTTTGCTGGGACTGTCGTAACAAAGTACCATAGACTGGGTGGCTTAAACAGCAGACATTTATTGTCTCAGTTCTGGAGGCTGGAAGTCTGAAATCAAGGTGCCAGCAGCGTGGGCTCCTTTAGAGGTTTCGGAGGGAGGGATCTGGGCCAGGCCTCTCTGGCTTGTAGACGGCCATCTTCTCCTTGTGTCTTCACCATCTTCCGTCTATCTGTGTCTCTGTGTTTAAATCCTACCCCCTGCCCGGCACTTTTCTTGCTGAGACAGGGTCTCGCCCTGTCACCCAGGCTGGAGTGTATTGGCTCAATCACAGCTCACTGCAGCCTCCACTTCACAGGCTCAATCGATTTTCCCACCTCAGCCTCCTTATTTCTCCTCCTTATAAGGACACTGGTCATATTGGATTAGGGCCCCCAGTGACCTCATTTTAACTTAATTACCTCTTTGAAGACACTGTCTCCAAATACAGCTACATTCTGAGGTTGTGGGAGTTAGGACGTGCAAACTTTGGTGGCCGGGGACATGGCTCAGCCCCTGGGATGCTACCTGTCTGTTTCCATCACTGCAAGATATTGAGGAACAAATACAGTCACAGGAGAAGGCATAAATCTCAGCGTATTCAGACCAGAGGGTTTGTGCAGAGTTGTTTTCTATCACTTTGGGGTTAATACCAAGCATATTTCTTTCTTTCTTTTTTTTTAATTGTACTTTAAGTTCTGGGATACATGTGCAGAATGTGCAGGTTTGTTGCGTAGATATACACGTGCCATGGTGGTTTGCTGCAGCATCAACCTGTCATCTACATTAGGTATTTCTCCTAATGCTATTCCTTCCCTAGCTCCACCCCCCGACAGGCCTCAGTGTGTGACGTTCCCCTCCCTGTGTCCATGTGTTCTCATTGTTCAACTTACACTTATAAGTGAGAACATGCAGTATTTGGTTTTCTGTTCTTGTGTTAGTTTGCTGAGAATGATGGTTTCCAGCTTCATCCCAGTCCCTGCAAAGGAACTGAAATCATCATTTTTTATGGCTGCATAGTATTCCATGGTGTATATGTGCCACATTTTCTTTATCCAGTCTATCATTGATTTGGGTTGGTTCTGAGTCTTTACTATTGCGAACAGTGCTACAATAAACATACGTGTGCATGTGTCTTTATAGCAGATTGATTTATAATCCTTTGGATATATACCCAGTAATGGGATAGCTGGATCAAATGGTATTTCTGGCTCTAGATCCTTGAGAAATCACCACACTGTCTTCCACAATGGTTGAACTAATTTACACTCCCACCAACAGTGTAAAAGCATTCCTATTTCTCCATATCCTCTCCAGCATCTGTTGTTTCCTGACTTTTAATGATTGCTTTTCTAAGCAAAAATTTCTAAGCAAAAATGTGAGAATATCAAGCATATGTCTTTCCAGCCTTATCCATTGTCCTAATACTGGGAGTCCTCACCAGAAGGTGATGAGAACAGGCCTCCCAAGCCATCAGTCCACTCCGGTGGCTTGTGACTGTCTTCGGCTTGCTCTTTCATGCTGGCTCTTCTGTGCACACACTCTCTCGCTCTTGTTCCTGGGGTCAGGAAAAATCATTTTATGGTTGCCAGAGCTATGAAAAATGTTGATAAGCCATACTTTAACCTTTTTTCCTCAGCAGTGCTGAGATAAAGATCCCTTTTCCAGGATTGGTAATAGAAGGGCTGGTGTACTTATTTTTATTTTTATAAATTGTGGTAAAGAAAAAGGAAGGGCTTTTTGTTGTTTGTTTGTTTTTTTGAGACAGAGTCTCACTATGTTGCTTGGCAGGAGGACAGTGGTGCGATCATGGCTCACTGCAGCCTTGAGCTGTTGGGCCCAAGTGATCCTCCTGCTTCCCTAGTAGCTGGGACCACAGATATGTGCCACTATACCCGCTTTTTAATTTAATTTAATTCTTTATTTTATTTTTGTAGAGACGGGGTCTCACCATGTTGTTCAGGTTGGTCTCAAACTCCTGGAGTCAAGGGATTCTCCTGCCTCAGCCTCCCAAAGTGCTGGGATTACAGGTGTGAACCACCATATCCAGCCTGAGGGCTGGGTTTTATAGAATAATTACCTTATGGTTTTTATAATCTCTAGCCGCTATGACTACAAGAGGCTATGTATCTGTCTGTCTGTCTATCTACCTACCTACCTACCTACCTACCTATCTATATAAGAGGCTACCTATCCATTCATCTATCTATGATAAATGCTACTGAATCATTTTTATCTGTTTATCCATCTTTCTATGATAAATGCTACTGAATCATTTTTATCTATTTATCCATCTTTCTATGATAAATGCTACTGAATCATTTTTTAAGGATGGTAAACACAGACATTTATTTGTGAAAGTGATAGACATTTTGAGGCCAAGGGTTCCAGTGCCTTTTCCCCTGGATAAATATGATCATGCTCCTGTGTGAGGAGAAATATTTTGCTGAGTATTCTGCTCATTGAATACAGAATAGAGTTGCATTGAACACTGTTCCCTAAAAAATCATCTGCCGAGTATGAATAGGCTTTATATGTGGCCAAATAAGTATGGGAAATATAGGATTAAACAAAACCTTGTTCTTTACTGCGGGATTTCTCAGAATCTTTATCTGCTTATGAAATAGACCTCACCAAACATGTTTGTCTGCAGAATCTTTCGTTTGGAGCATCTCACGAAGCAGGGAACTCTGGGAAATTGTGGTTTAAGACAGAATGAGGCATTAAGGAGATTTTGTCCGTGTACAGAGGCATGCATGGACTCTTGGCTCCTACTTAAACCACTGGAGGCACAGAGAGTGGTGACTTAAATAGTTTTTGTTATTTTTGAACTTAGAAGAATCATTGTTAGATTCTCAATATTAGTATATATTTAAAAAAATTTCCGTAGGTTATTGGTGTACAGCTGGTATTTGGTTACATGAGTAAGTTCTTTAGTGGTGGTTTGTGAGACTTTGGTGCACCCATCACCTGAGCAGTATACACTGCACCCTGTTTGTAGTCTTTTATCCCTCCTTCTTCTGCCACCCTTCCCCCCAAGTTCCCAAAGTCCATTGTATCATCCTTATGCCTTTGTGTCCTCATAGCTTAGCTCCCACATATCAGTGAGAACATACGATGTTTGGTTTTCCATTCTTGAGTTACTTCACTTAGAGTAATAGTCACCAATCTCATCCAGATCACTGCAAATGCTGTTAATTCAATCCTTCTTATGACTGAGTAGTATTCGATCGTATATATATATATATATATACACACCACAGTTTCTTTGTCCACTCATTGATTCATGGACATTTGCAGCTGTAAATTGTGCTGCTACAAACACGCATGTGCAAGTATCTTTTTCATGTGATGACGCCTTTTCCTCTGGGTAGATACCCAGTAGTGGGATTGCTGGATCCAATGGTAGTTGTACTTTTAATTCTTTAAGGAATCCCCACACTATTTTCCATAGTGGTTGTACTAGTTTGCATTTCCAGCAGCATTGTAGAAGTGTTCTCTGATCACCACATCTGTGCAAACATCTACTGTTCTTTTATTTTATTTTTATTATGGTCATTCTTGCAGGATTCAGGTGCTATTGCATTGTGGTTTTGATTTGCATTTTCCTGATCATTGGTGATGCTGAGCCTTTTTTCATATGTTTGTTGGCCATTTGTATATCTTCTTTTTCTTTCTTTCTTTCTTTTTTTTTTTAAGACAGAGTCTCGCTCTGTCCAGGCTGGAGTGCAGCGGCACAATCTCGGCTCACTGCAACCTCCGCCTCCCAGGTTCAAGCAATTCTTGTGCCTCAGCCTCCTGAGTAGCTGAGATTACAGGTGCATGCCACCATGCCCTTCTAATTTTTGTGTTTTTAGTAGAGACGAAGTTTCGCCATGTTGGCCAGGCTGGTCTCGAATTCCTGATCTCAGGTGATATGCCTGCCTTGGCCTCCCAAAGTGCTGGGGTTGCAGGTGTGAGCCACTGTGCCGGGCCATCTTCTTTTGAGAATTGTCCATTCATGTCCTTAGCTCACTTTTTGATGGGATTGTTTGTTTTTTTTCTTACTGATTTGAGTTCATTGTAGATTCTGGGTATTGGTCCTTTGTCAGATGTATAGATTGTGAAGATTTTCTCCCACTCTGTGGGTTGTCTCTTTACTCTGCTGACTGTTCCTTTTGCCATGCAAAAACTCTTTAAGTCCCAGCTATTTATCTTCATTTTTTATTGCATTTGCTTTTGGGTTCTTGGTCTTGAAATCCTTGCCTAAACCAATGTCTGGAAGAGTTTTTCCAATTTTATCTTCTAAAATTTGTATAGTTTCACATCTTAGATTTAAGTGCTTAATCCATCTTGATTTGTTTTTTGTATAAGGTGGGAGATGAGGATCTAGTTTCATTCTCCTATATGTGGTTAGCCAATTATCCCAGCACCATTTGTTGAAAAGGGTGTCCTTTCCCCACTTTATGTTTTTGTTGGCTTTGTTGAAGACCAGTTGGCTTTAAGTATTTGGGTTTATTTCTGGGTTTTCTATTCTGTTCCATTGGTCTATGTGTCTATTTTTGTTGTTATTGTTGTTGTTGGGACGGAGTTTTGCTCTTTCGCCCAGGCTGGAGTGAAGTGGTGTAATCTCAGCTCGCTGCAACCTCTGCACCCCACTGGGTTCAAGCAATTCTCCTGCCTTAGCCTCCAGAGTAGCTGGGGTTATAGGTGCAAGACACCATGCCTGGCTAATTTTTTTGTTTTTTTTGAGACAGGGTCTTGCTTTGTTGCCCAGGCTGGAGTGCTGTGGCACCATCTTGGCTCACTGCAACCTCTGTCTCCTGGGTTCAAGCGATTCTCCTGCCTCAGCCTCCCAAGTAGCTGGAACTACAGGTGTGCACTACCATGCCTGGCTAACTTTTATGTTTTTAGTAGAGATGGGGTTTTTTCCTTGTTGGCCAGACTGTTCTCGAACTTCTGACCTGAGGCGATCTATCCGCCTTGGCCTCCCAAAGTGCTGGGATTACAGGCATGAGGCACGGCGCCTGGCTGAAATTTAAAAAAGTCTGTATAAAACTTTCAGACCTCTAAGAATGTATCTTTGGGTCCCCATTGGAGAAACCCTATTTTAGATGATTGAGATTGAGTGTGTGGGTTTAAGCTGAAGCAATTGTTTCTAGTCTGGATCCATGGACAGCTACAGGGAATTCCTGGGGTTCCTCATATTACACACAACATTTTATATGTTTGTGCATATGTACTGCAATAAATGGCAAAACAGTCACAAATTTCCCCCGTCGGCATCCAGACCTGACAATGTGACATTGCAGGTCCTCCCAACAAAAAGTACCATTGAGTCATCCACCCCTTCAATGTGGATACTCATTGACTTGATTTGGCCAGTGGGATGATGCTTTGGCCTCTGTGATGCAGAGACTTGAAAAGCACTTAGCATTGGGTGCTGAGGTTAGCCTACGAATGAGCTCCATCTAGTCTGCTGGAAGATGACAGGCCCCACCAAGAAGAATCAGTGTTTTCCAGTCCACTCCTGGCCAACTGCCTGCTGGCTGCCAGGTGCATGTGCCATCTTAGACCACCCAGCCCCTGGATGAGCCACCAGCTGACCTCCGATGCACCAGTGAGCCCAGGTGGGTGAGCAGCCATGCCCAGTTGACCACAGAACAATAATAACTGGCAGTTTTTTTAAACCACCAAGGTTTGGAGTATTTTGCTACCTAGCAATAGTTGCATGATACATACACATTTTTAGGAAAGAGAAATTGTAGCTTTTGATGGATTTTTTTTTTTTTTTTTTTTTTTTTTTGAGAGGGAGTCTCGCTGTGTCTCCCAGGCTGGAGTGCAGTGGCGTGATCTCGGCTCACTGCAAGCTCCGCCTCCCGGGTTCACGCTATTCTCCCGCCTCAGCCTCCCAAGTAGCTGAGACTACAGGCGCCTGCCACCACGCCCGGCTAGTTTTTTGTATTTTTAGTAGAGACGGGGTTTCACCATGTTAGCCAGGATAGTCTCGATCTCCTGACCTCGTGATCCACCCGCCTCGGCCTCCCAAAGTGCTGGGATTACAGGCTTGAGCCACCGCGCCCGGCCTTGATGGATTTTTGAAGGCATCTAATATCCTCCTAATGGATAACATAGGTCAGAAAAACTTTATTGAGAAACACCAGCTGGAGGTTCTTAGTCTGTTGAGAAGCCAGAAAAAGCTCAGAGTGGATTATATGGGTGCATTTTAATAAACTCTAGGACTAAGTCTAGGATTAGATTAAGAGTGTTGGATCATCATCGAGGATTAGAAAAGAAATACTTCGTTATACTTCAGTTACTTGTGTTCCTTCAGATTTCTATTACTGTTTTAAGGACAATGATATTTTTGAGCTAAAAGAAAAAGCATAATACTTTGGAAAACTCTGCCAAGCCCTATCTCTCTGTCAGCTGTGCTAGTAGGAGCCCTAGCTCTTTGGAATACAAGCTCAGGGCTGATTACCTGGAATGGCTACTGGAGGGCTCTCTGCAGATTCTCATAGAACTGTATGTCTGCAGAGCTGTGTAATGCTTTAAAATCTGTTTTTATGTGGGTAAATACGCTTGATTATGAATAGAACTTTGGCATCGGGACTTGGAAAAGGTTTTGTCTCTTACAAGATAGTTTGAGTAATGGCGTACTTATGTAGCTTAAATATAGCTAGAAGTTCGTAATTAACTTCCACCATTAGTGAAGCTTCATGGTAAGGTCATGAAGGAGATGGGGAGGAAGCTGGAAGATATGGCGTTGGAGGGATCATGGGCTTCAGGGTGGAAAGATCTTACCTTAAAAGGGAATGAGCTAGGCTGTCCCACTCTTATTTCTGCCAGAAAGGGGGATGGAGATGGAAGCTTTCAGTGGAGAGTCACAGGATAGATATCTACCCATCCTCATGTGGTCGCAGGGCTGATATTGATTATCTTAATCATCAAGAGGATAGACAGCAGGGGTGGATGGAACCTCACGCTTTTTGGCATTAGCTAGAACATCTTTAATTCTTTTAAGCCTTTTCTTCCCCTCTCTGCACCAATCCTCTCTTTTCTCAGGGCCTAACCACTTGTGGTTACCCTAGATTGGTATGTTCTGTATTATGCAACGTTTTGCACTTATTTTGGAGCCTCTGTCATTTAGTTCATTCAGGTAAATTAGTTGAATTATTGAACACAGACCATGTGCTGGGCGCTGACAGTAGGGCTGTGAGACACAGCTGCCATTTTGAGCCTCATGGCTTTGCGATAGTTAAGAAAACTGAAAAGTTAGCTGGATGCAGTGGCTCACACCTGTAATCCCAGCACTTTGGGAGGCTGCGGAGAATGGATCACTTGAGGTCAGGAGTGTTAGGCCAGCCTGGCCAACATGGTGAAACCTCATCTCTACTTTAAAAAAAAAAAAAATTAGCCAGACATGGTGTTGCACACTTGTAGTCTCAACTACTCGAGAGGCTGAGGCAGGAGAATTGCCTGAACCTGTGAGACAGAGGTTGCAGTGAGCCGAGATTGCACCACTACACTCCATCTTGGGCGACAGAACAAGACTGTCTCAAAAAAAAAAAAAAAAAAGAGAGAGAACTGAAAAGTTAAAGCCTATTCATTCAGGTGCCAGGGGAGAATGGAAGGGAGTGCATTTGATCCATACTAGGTTGGGTAAATCTAGGAAGGCTTCCTGGAGGAGGGAGCTCAGGCTTCTTTGGCCAAGATTTAAAAACCTCGAGTATAGAATAATTCAAAGCTTGAAAACCTGCCTTGCTGTCCACTGATTGGATGTAGCATTATTGCTGTAAGAGGAATGAACTGAAGCCGAGTTAGAGGTATAATCCTAGTGCTTTGGACAAGGCAAGAATTGCATTAAAAAACCAGGAGGGCCCAAGTACTTAAGCTGTGATCCTCCTCGTCTTTAGGGATTCTGACTGTGACCCGTGATCCCTGAATATATAGGTTAACCAGGGCAAAGAAGACAACAGTGACCTGCCTGATACCCGAGGCAGGACTGTACCCTCTGCCCCAGTGTCTGTGCCACTCCGTGTCCCTGTTTGCTTCTTAGCTGCTGCTCATCACCGGGAGCCAGCCTGGCCCTGGGCAGCCGTCTACTGCCGGGCTCCCAAGGAGAGAAGGTCATCTGTTATGTAAGCACCATCCATATTCTGACTGTTGATCAGGGGCGACATTTAATTTTTTTTCCATTATGTGGAATAATTTAAAAGATTGTGTTACGAGTGTCATTATTATGGCAACTTCTCAGTAATAAAAACAGCATCAATTATTGAATGTTGCCTTGTGTGTCTGGGGTGAAGTGAGGATGGCAGGAGGCAGAGGCTGGGGAATGGGAGGAGGCAGCGCCTATGCTGGGCCCCAGGCAGGCCACCCACCAGCCCCTTCCCTGGCAGCCACATGTCCCGAGTCCCTAGGGTGGTTCCTCTTGAGATCCCTGTACCCTTCTCCACTGGCGTGTAACTCTTGGCCTCCATGTAGCTGTGGCTGGCAGGGGGCACCAGTTAATCCCCTGACCTTGCCCCTGGCCCTTCCTCAGGGAGCTCTGACTTGTTGACAAGCTTCAATTAAAGAGACTGCCTCCCTCAGATCAGTTGAGGTCAGGAGTTTGAGACCAGCCTGGCTAACATGGTGAAACCCCGTCTCTACTAAGAATACAAATATTAGTCAGGCATGGTGGTGGGTACCTGTAATCCCAGCTACCTGGGAGGCTGAGACAGGAGAATCACTTTAATTAGGGAGGCAGAGGTTGCAGTGAGCCAAGATCACACCACTGCACTCTAGCCTGGGCAACAGAGTGAGACTCCGTCTCTCAAAAATAAAAATAACAAATGCAGAATTTCAAAAAATGAAGAGACTGCCCTCCATGGGCCAGCGAAGTACAGGGCCATCACAGCCCTTGTTGAATGAAGCTTCAGAAAAAAAATGAGCAGAGCTCCCTGATCCTGAATCCATGTGATAGAGGGTGTGTGCGGGTTTGGCGGAGGTCAGGTTTGCCTCCCAGATGCTGGCAAGCATCACACGTTGCTCTGCTTTGCCATCCTCGGATACAGTTGTTAGTAGCAATGACTCACCCCAGAGAGGAAGAGCCAGAGAGGAGGTGATGGGACTTAAGACCTACTGAAGGTTGGTCCTGGGACTTGGAGCAGATGCACCAAGCCGCTTGCAGCAAGTTTTGAAGGCTGCAGGGTCTGTAGTGCTAGGACACCCAATGTGCTTTGCAGAGGGGGGCCTTAGTTCACCCTGGTAGACTTAATATGCAGACAGCTGTGTCCCTTCAGTGATGCTGTGGCCTGTTTCTCAGGTGACTTGTTTCTTTTGGGGGAATCTGGAGCCATCAGCCACCAGCAGTTGCTCTCCTGCCTGGGACAGCAGGCGACACTGCACAGCCCCAGGATTTTATTTCTCGAAGGAGATGTATGTATTGTTTTGTGAAGCCTTTTTTGTTTAATGTAAGGCATATTGCAGGGCTGCTTCCCTACCTCCTGCCCGCCTCTCCTCCTTCACATTATTTCATCATCTTTCTTTTCCTTTCTCTCTACTTCCTCTCTTTTTTTTTTTTTTTTTCTGGAAAGTGCTATCCTTCTTCTCCAGCTCCTGCCTTTCTGCATGGCCTTTCCAAAGTGGGTGGAAGTTGTGCTGTTTTTTCTGAGCCAGGGATTGGCCCCACACCAAGAAGAAGAATCATTATGATAATAATTCCATCCTAAGAGGACGGGAGTCTCAAGTTCCGTAGTCCTGGGTGGTGGGTGGGTGGTACCTTGTGCCACCATTGGCCCACGCCCTGCTTTCGGTACTGAGCTGGATTTGGAGTGGATGGGGATGCGGGAAGAAGGACAGGGAAAGGGACTCAGGAGAGGAAACAGTGGAGAAGAAGAGGGGGTGACCTTGCAGCTGGAGAAAGAGCCCTCGTATTTGACACTTGACATTTGGGAGCTGCAAGGTGACATAGCACACTTGAACTATTCAAAGCCCTGGAGGCCTCCCTGAAGCACTGTGTGTTGTGGAGACCGGAAAGAGTGACTCACTGACCCTCTGATGGGCAGCAGAGCAGACTGTCGGGGCTGCTGTGGAAAGTCAAGAACAGCTTGCAATGGTCACGTGTTTGCCCTAAGAAGGATCACGCTTGCACTTTGCCAACCTTGCGGGGCTACAAGGATTGAGTGAGGTAACGTGGATAGAAAGGCATTGCAGAGATGAAAACCAAATCAAACCAAACCAAACCAGAAATGTAAAGAACAGTATCAAGTAAAGAAGAGAGGGACGTAGAGAAGGAATTTCTCCCTGAGGACCGTGGTTCCTCCTGCACAGGCCAAGGCTGTATTTATTTAAGGCTTCCTGGTAAAGAGCTCCAGTTCCCCCCGCCTGCAGTCCCCATGCCCAGTGAGCAGATGGGGCTGCATGGGGGGGTGGGGGGAGGCGATGGCGTGTCAGCCCAGCAGGTTGGGAGCCACTTTGCCACAGTGGGACTTCTGAGTCTCCCCCCACACCAGGGACACGATGATAAAGCTAGCAAAGCAGAGCTTGGCATCTCCCTCCACGCTGTTTTTTGAAATTCAGAGGGATGTATTCCTCTTCCCTATCAATAATTGAGAGCTGGGGGAGTGTTGAGAATCCTGGAAAGGTGTCTAAAAAGAGCCCTGGGAGGCCAGTGCCTGGGATCAGAGGCGTGTGGAGGTGTTGCCAGGTGTGGAGATAGCGAAGGAGCTGTCCTTGGCGTTACTCCGGAGATACTCTCTGCGGCTCCCACGCCGCATAGCTGACCCTGGTTGTTCTGAAGGCTAAATGTTGGATGGAGCACATCGGGGAAGGAGGGGGTACAGGTGGGAGGGGGTACAGGTGGAGACACTGGATCTCTGTCTAGCTTTTAAAAGGGCAGCTTCTAAGTGAAGTTAGGATGGGATTTTCTTAGTGCCCTTCTCCCTGCCCCTAAAACACTGCAACCCACAGGGCAAAGATTGATAGAAAGGCGAAAAGAGTTGGAGGGGAAGAGGGAGTCAGTGTTTGGGCAAAGACCTGAAAATAAGGGAAGAACAAATACCATCTTCCCACAAAGACCTCTCTCAGCATCTTCCCTAAAGGAACGCTCCATCTTTACAGTTAATAATGGGCTAGTACATGTAAAATGCTTGGAACATTGCCTGGCACAAACCAGAACCCAGCCTGTATTTTATGGGCTGGGTTCTGGTTTGTGCCAGGCAATGTTCTAGGATGGCTGTCAATTACAGATATGGCTTATTTTTCTTTTGGCATTATCACTACCTGGAGCTCTTATTTTTTAGTTTATTATGATGGGTTTATTATCTGTCTCTTGGAGGAGAATGTAGGATTCCTGAGGATAGGAGACATGGCTTTTTTGAATTGCCAGTACCCAAAGCAGCTCTGATACAGAGTTGACGCTTAATAGAAATTTATGGAATGCATGAAGGTGGGCAGGGAGTCTTCCTAGAGAAACTAGCAAAAGTCTTCTCTTTACAGTAAAAAGAGGGTATGTGAGTTTCCAGCATTACAGGGAGCTGTGGCGTCCTGATTGATCATCCGAATTATTTCTAAAGCAGGTATCTTAAGCTCAGCACTGTAGACGTTTTGCTGGCTTTTTTTTTTTTTTTTTTTCCGACAGGGTCACTCTGTGTTGCCCAGTCTGGAGTGCAGTAGCGCAGTCTTGGCCCACTGCAGCCTCGCCTTCCTGGGCTTAAGCAGTCCTCCTGCTGCAGCCTCCCAGGTAGCTTGGGACTACAGGCATGTGCCATCATACCTAGCTAATTTTTTTTTTTTTTTTAAGAAATGGGGCCTCACTATGTTGCCCAGGCTGGTCTCGAACTCCTGGGCTCAAGTGATCCTCCTGCCTTGGCCTCCAGAAGTGCTGGGATTATAGGCATGAGCCACTGTGCCTGGCCCTGGCTCATTCTCTGTTGTGGGGGCTGTCCTATGCATTGTTGGATGTTTCATAGCATCCATGGTCTCTACCCACTAGAGATACCAGCAGCATCCTCAGCCCCCCAGTTATGACATTCCAAAATGCCCAGTGCTCAATGTCCTCTGGGTTGCAGGGAACAAAAATCACATAATCGAAAACAAATGTTCTAAATGAAAACCAGGGTCTCTGCAAGCTGCACCTTACCAGACGGGCTTCAATCAAATACACAGTTGCAGCTTAAAGCGTATTAATGCCGTGGCATTTCTGCTGTAATGAAATGGTTCTCCTTCTATTCCTTCCCCCAGTTACGCATCAATCACATTATAAAAAGAAAGAAGACAAAGGAAGGAAAATCAGCTGACATACTATAGTGAAGCATATCTTTTATTGCTGCAATGATTCCTCGGATGTCAGCAGGAGATGTAGAATTAGAAATAACTAAAGCATATAAACAAACAGAGCTGTGACTCCATGGCCTGTGGCATATCACACAGACACCAGGTGTCAGCAGGGTTAGGGAGGGGGGTTTCTGAAGAGGCAGAGACTGGCCTTCCCAAAGCCTCTCTGTTCCCAGGATTCTGGCCATCTGTAGGTCTACCTTGACCGTGATACTGCAGGGCAGCTGCCTCTATGTGACAGAAGAGGTGGATACCCAAAGGGGCCTGAAAACTTGTACAAGGGTAGCTCAAAGAGGGGCAGGAGGCTTTTTTGGGGCTTTCGTTTAAACAAAGTTAAATGGGGGTGTTGGCACCTTAAAGGACGTTCATAGAGGACATCACAAATAAATGATGACAATAGTGATGTCTAGACAAATGAGAACAGATGGGAGGAAGGGCTTGTGTGTTCATTTTCAACATTTGGTTGGAAGCGGATAATGAAATAAAAGTTCTGAATCATTAGGTTCTCTTTCTTAACTCTGATCATGACAATGAAAAAAGATGTGTGTGTGTGTGTGTGTGTGTGTGTGTGTGTCAGTCACAGCAGCCTGGTATCCCTTTTGTGAGATTCCTTCATGAAAGGAACTAATCCAAGAAAATTGTTTTAGTATTTTTTTTAAATAAATGGATGCATTTATGTGATTAGATTATAAGCTCTCTCCTCTCCTGTATCAGAGACACATATTTTAAATGAAAACTTCTGTTTGTTTGGACCTATTTTTGCTTGGTGCTGTGGCCTGAAAACGTTTGCGTCCCCTCAGGATGCCTATGTTGAAATCCTAACCGCTACAGTGATTGTATTAGGAGGCGGGACCTTTGGGTGATCATTGGATTAAGGGGATAGAACCCTCATGTGTGGGATTAATGCCGTAATAAAAGACGCGTGAAAGAGACCCGTTGCCCCTTCCATAGTTAGCCTGTGCCGTCGTGAAGCAAGAAGCAGGCTCTCACCAGTCACTGACTCTGCTGGTACCTTGATTGGAATTTCCTGCCTCCAGTAACTGTGGTACATTTCTGTTGTTTAAAAGCTGGCTGGGATCAGTGGCTCACGCCTGTAATCCCAGCACTTTGGGAGGTCGAGGCAGGTGGATCACTTGAGGTCAGGAGTTCGAGACTAGCCCGGCCAACATGGTGAAACCCTATCTCCACTAAAAACACAAAAATTAGCCGGGAGTGGTGGTGAGCACCTGTAACCCCAGCTACTCAGGAGGCTGATGCAGGAGAATCGCTTGAACACGGTGGGGCGGAGGTTGCTGTGAGCTGAGATCGCACCACTGCACTCCAGCCTGGGTGACAGAGTAAAACTCTGTCAAAAACAGAAAAAAAAAAAACAAGCTGCCCAGTTGATAATATTTTATTTTATGGCAGCCTGAACGGACAGAGACACCTAGTTTTCAAGAAATATCTACTAGTTTTTGCCGATTGAGATGATTCTGCCTCCCTTCCCTTAGCTTTGAGGCGTTTGGGTGAAAGTGGAGGTGCTTGTGTAGTTGGTTGAGTCTGTCCTCTGCCTCGTTGTTCCTGTTGAGATCCTGTGCATCTGTGAGTGGTCAGCGGGCTTGGGGCTTCCAGAAGATGCCTTTGGAAGAGAAGCTTACCACCCCATTATGGGTTCATTTATTTACTCCTAAGCAGAACACAAGCTTCAGAAGAGATTGTGTCTCGTTCACTAAATAGCCACAGAGTTGGCAGTTAATTAATATTTGTCAAATTAATGTGAGGATCAAGTGGATGATTTTGCCTGGTTAATGAGAAACGATCAAACTGATCAGTGCTTAACTAGTTAGGATAAAGCAGAAGAATGACATGATTGTTTTACGGTCCTCTGGATTCACTCTAAATATGTGTGCATTCTCTGCAACTCGCACTGCTTCCTTCCTTTGAGATGTTTTTTTTTTTTTTTTTTTTTTTTTTTTTGAGACGGAGTCTCGCTCTGTCGCCCAGGCTGGAGTGCAGTGGCGCGATCTCGGCTCACTGCAAGCTCCGCCTCCCGGGTTCACGCCATTCTCCTGCCTCAGCCTCCGAGTAGCTGGGACTACAGGCGCCCGCCACCTCGCCCGGCTAATTTTTTGTATTTTTAGTAGAGACGGGATTTCACCACGTTAGCCAGGATGGTCTCGATCTCCCCACCTCGTGATCCACCCGCCTCGGCCTCCCAAAGTGCTGGGATTACAGGCATGAGCCGCCGCGCCCGGCCCTTTGAGATGCTTTTGTTTGGATCTCCTCTTTTGATCTCATAAGACACGTGAAGATGTGGAGATGGTGAATTCCTAAGTAAGTTGACCGTGGTTCCTCTACTGAGGCTGCCATTCATGTGAACCTGCCACACGGACTTCTTTTGATAGATCAGGAACCAACTTCTTTGCTCATTTGCCTGGCGGTGACGACGCTTGCAGTGGGGTTTTGTGTGTGTGCGGCAGTGATGCTTGCAGTGGGGTTTTGGTGTTTGAGCCCCCGTCTTTCCTGGTGTATATTTTCCCCATTTTTAGGATCAGCACTGACTTTTTAGATCGTGTTGTTTTTTCTTTTTTTGTAACCACTGAAGTCCTATACCTAGAAAGTTTGTCATCTTCCCGAAGACACAGCTTGGCCTGGCCACTGGGTTGGCCGGAGGACTGGCTCAGCTGTGGTGGTCTTGGTAGAGATCGGCAAGTTGCCTCGGTGCCCGTGAGCCAGGAGCATGTGGGGAATTCACATAGTAGTGGTGCTATAGTGATGTGACCGCTTCTTGTTTCAGGGTGCAGCAGAAGACCCCCAGACGGCCCTGGCCCTGAACTTCGGCGCTACGTTGATGAAGAAGAAGTCTGATCCTGAGGGTCCCGCGCTGCTCTTCCCTGAGAGTGAACTTTCCATCCGGATAGGTAGAGCTGGGCTTCTTTCAGGCAAGCTCTTTGCTGCAGACGCTGAGCTGAGTCAGGCAATATGGACGTGGGGGCTGGTGGTAGGATGAATAGTGAGAGAAATGCCAGGCACTGTCCTGTCCCTCTGAATCACTCACCCTACGACTGCCTGGAGCTAAACTGGCATCTGGCCCAGAACCTTCATTTCTCATTTGTTGTCCAAACCACATGCTTAGTCTACAGGAGGTAACGGTACCTTTTGATCATGTTTTCAACTTGCACAGGTGGACAGAGGGGTCACCTGTGATGATGGGGATGGGGCTTGAACTCTGAATACTCCTTTTCATTTGTGTTGTAATTTACATCTTTTTGATTTACCCGGGGAGACTGCTGTGGATTTTTTTTTTTTTCTTTTTCGAGAGGGAGTCTTGCTCTGTCGCTCAGGTTGGAGTGCAGTGGCGCGATCTCGGCTCACTGCAACCTCCACCTTTCAGGTTCAAGGGATTCTCCTGCCTCCACTTCCCAAGTAGCTGGGACTACAGGTCCACGCATGGCTAATTTTTTGTACTTTTAGTAGAGATGCTGTTTTACCAATTTGGCCAGGCTGGTCTTGAACTCCTGACTTCAGGAGATCTGGCCGCCTTGGCTTCCCGAAGTGCTGGAATTACAGGCATGAGCCACCGCACCCGGCCAACTGTGGATGTTTATCTCACTGATTCAATTTGGAGCCAGAAAAGCTAAAGATGCTGAGAGCATAGTCATGCCTTTTCTCAGAGTTAGAGGGAACGCGTCCCTCAAGAGGAATCAGATAGCAATTACTGAAGCTCAGTCGGGAGAGAGGCAGAGTGGACTGTTGCCCTTTGAGAAGTCGTTGAAGAAGGAATGCAATAGATTGTTTTCCAACCTCACGGTCAGACCCTCTCCTTCTTGCCCCTCATTGTTTACTAAGGGCACTTGGCTAGTTTAAGGGCCAAGGAGCATGAGGAGAGTTGGATGCCTTTTTTTCCCCTTTGGATTTATGTAAGAAGTTCCCTCATTTAATCCTGCAAGACCCTGGGGACGAAAACCACGCCAAGATGCTGTGGAGAATGGGCCCCTCCTCACTTATGTGGAGCGCTCTCCTGAGTGAATTAAGGAAAAACAAATTGGTGACCGGTCACTGCGTTCACAGGAGTGATTACAGGGAGAACAGTCCTTTCCCATTTCCGTGCTGGCATTTTAATTGGATCTTTTTGCCATCTCTATGCTAAGATGATCTCTAGCCCTTAGGGAGAGCAAATGTACAAAAGTTACAGCTATGCTGCAACCAGGGCTCCGATATCTGTGTTCAGATTATGTCCTGCATGAATTATTCATGGAGAACTCAAATGTCTTCTCCACTTGGGTTAATCCTCACTGCCTCTCACAACTTCCTATGTGGGATGGAACCAGGAAGCAAAAATTTCATCCAATGTGAGCTTGAATGATAGAGGGTTAGAACGACAAATCTTCCTCCTGCCTCCAATCACACTTGTCACTTTTACTCATCAGAACGCCTTAGGTGTCATCTTCTCTTTTTACTGGAACATAGTCAAGGACTGTCTGGTGACACAGTAGAGCACTGTATTCAAGTAAAACTTGTCATTTTTCATGCTGAGTCCTGAACACAAGGCCACAGGCCTTTTCTGTCTATTTTCACTAACACGACTGCGCTGGGCTCCTGGGTGCCCCTTTGAAGACCTTACAATCCTGATTCTGAGCCTTCTTTAGGATATAAAAGTTGGCCAGACTTTATCCGATATTTTTATCTTCAGGGCCATGGGCTGGTGGGGTCGGGGGAAGGTGGTGCAGTGAATTCAGTGCCTGTCAATAAAAAAAGGTAAAAATTGGCAAACCCTTGGATGGACATTTTCCAGTGGAGCCACAGCCAGGGACAGGGTCAGGGGAGTTGGCTCTGCAGAACAGCCTCTGGGGACTCCTGGGTCTTGGCCAACCCAGAGTTATATGGTGGGGGAGTGAGGTGTGTGGGAGGGAGATGTAATCCTGTCCCCTGCTCCAGAACACTAGGCACTAGGCACAGCCTGTTACCAGGTTACCAAGCAACCCTTGTAACCGTTGCTAGCTGTTCAGCTACAAAGGCATATGCAGGCTCTTGGGGAAGCACAGAGATGATCTCCCAGCCATCTCTTGAAAGGTTGCTGTTCTTCTCACTTGGACACACCTGTGGGTGTCAGGCAGCTGAGGACTCCAACACTGATAATGGCTATTTGATGACTGGCTTCATGCAGATGGAGCCTGAATATGCATTATTTGTACCATCTGGATTTGCCCTTAAGCTTGCTGTAAATGGAGCAAGGAGATTGGTTTAATGGGTATTTAGTGAATAACATTAGCCTTTAAAACATAATATTGGTGCTGCTGTTGTAATGCCCCATAATTGGTTCGGCCAGAGGAAGAGCTAGAAAGGCCACACTCTGGGAGAGGAGTTCAGCTGCTCTGAGGAGCGGCAGCAGTGACGGCAGCCTGAGCTGGGAAAAGCATTTATGAGATACTTTCCCATTTATGTCTTAGTGTGCAATGTTTTCTGATATCAGCTATTCTCAAGGCTGGGGATATTTTGGGACTTAGGTAGACCAGAAGAAGTTCCTTTAAATCTATCAGTCTCTCTTTCTTTCATTCTCTCTCCCGTCCGTTCATCCATCCATCCATCCATCCATCTCCAGTTAGCTTTCTTTTAATTAAAAATATAATGACATGGGTTAAAAGTAATTTTCCTTCCACCTTCAAATCCCTTATGGTCCAGTCCCCCCATCTCAGACACAAGCATCGTTTCTCGTTTCTTGTGCATCCTTTCAGAATTATTATGTTTATATAATCACACCTGACCCATTGTTCTGTATTGTGTTTTTGCACCCTAGGGTATTTGTCTCCTGTGGCTCTCATAGATCCATCCCATTCTTGTTGTTGGCCATGATGCTACCTAATTAGCCCCCTCTGGATGCCCATGAGGTTAATTCTGATGCTTTGCTATTACAAAGAATGTGGCATAGAGCATTTTATTATCTACATCTGTGTGGACAGTTATATTGTTGAGTAAATTCTAGAAATCAGGCCAGGAGTTCTTTATATCTGGGCTCCATGCATGAGTACCAAAGGGCTCACGAGCCTCTTGACATTTTATGCAATGTGTGTGTGTGTGTGTGTGTGTATATGTGTGTGTGTATGTGTGTGTGTGTTTGAAAGGCAAGGGGACTATAGGTTATATTTCATCACACCCCAGATGGCTCCATACCCCCAGTGTTGTTCAAGATCTTGGGCTTCTCTGTCTCAGTTGTCCCCACTCAGCTGTCAAGTTGAGCTTTTTTTCTTTTCTTCGTAGCATCCTATGTAGGCTAAAGAGAAGGTAGTTAAAAGTGAATCAGTTGATTCTCTTACTAATTGTTAATTGCCTCATTTAAATATGCAGTATGTTCTGGGGGAGGAAGTTGAAATGTTACCAAACATCAATGGGCTTGCTGCCCGACGCACACAGAGGCCAATACCATGGCACTGGCTTTTGAAAGAAGAACAGCTTTATTGGGAGTCAAGTCAACTGGCAGGGAGACAGGAGGGAATGCCCAAATCTCTCTCCCTCAGCTAGGAGTTGGGTTGGGTTTTATAAACATAAGTAATGAGGTGTGATCTGATTGGATCTTGCAATGAGGTGATGTTAGGAGGCATTATCTGATTGGATCCTGCCATGGGGTGATGCCAGAGTTCAATCTGATTGGATCCTGGATCTGGTCATGTGGTGTCCGCTTCTTAATTTAGTCCCACTCCTCTGTCCCAGCACTTAGGTTCCCCCTGCGGTTTTACACTTGGTTCATCTGGGCATGCTGAGGTTACATGACCTGAGGGTCCATGGCAACTGAAAAGCAGCTTACAGCTTTGTGACATAAAAGTTGAACCAGATTGGTCTGATGCAGTTATAGATATTCTTCACTAGTGAACTTTGTCATCACTATCATTATTGGTGCATTTCATTGGTCTATTAGCATACAGGAATTGCCTATCATTTTGTGTGTCTGTGGAAAGACCAGGAGAAGGCATTATTTTCTGGTAGAGCAAGAGGTGGATTTACTTTAGGAGATTATTCAGTTGTGAGGTGCCATCTGTGCATTTTCTGTAAATCTTTCCGAAGTGTTGGGGGAAAAAGTGAATGGGTACTCGAGTCAGGGAAGCGTAAGCCGTACAACACTCAGGTAAGAAACAGATTTTTCTCTTAATGTCCTATTCTTATAGGAAAATTCACTTGGCAATACGAATTCTACCTACAGAGCCTTGCAGATCTGATGCAATTATTGAAGCCATGTTTTGCAAAATGAAACTGATGCCAAGCTGATGTCAAGTGGATTATAGATGATAGAACTGCTGTCGCCAGCCATTAGCTAAGTGTCTTTGTTTTCTACTCTAAAATCTTGAATTCCTTATTGGTTCTGCGTCTGATTTGCTGCATGGCACTCTTCCTGTGGACATGGTCTTGCAGGAGATGATTTTCCTTTCTAGCTTAAGCTTCCCAAGTGCCCATCCCCAGATCAGCAACCCCAGGGCTTGTCCTGTTCGGGAACACGATGGAGTTCAGGTGCTCTTTGATCCCTGTCTTCCTCCTCAAGACACTCTCTCTTCTCCAGGTGTCTCAGTGTCCTCTTTTAATCTTGTATTTGGCATCATCCCTTTCTCTCATTTTCCCTGTTAAACATCCTCCCTTAGGTGCCTCTGGAAAAAGATTTGATGAACTAAAGAACAGGGAGGTATTGGCCATTGACTTCATGTTTTACTACTGCTTATGAGTTTGTCTGTTGACTGGGAACGGTTTCTGTAGTTCAGCAGTGAACCCAATAGGTGGGTTTTCACACTGGCTGGCCTCTGGAGGATTGCATTTTTAGACATAACGATTGAGGCTTAGGGAGGGTTGCCAGGCTGTGTGGGATGCAATGTCTTCTCTGAAGCAGCTGGTTCTCGCTATAAGCTCAGCCACATACGTTCCACTCCCGATTTTCCTTGGCACTAAAACTGCTTGGAGTAGCCTAAGCCTAGGGAAGCAAAGAGGACTTATTTAAAAAGCTTAATGGTTCCTATTACCTTTCTTTTTCTGTATCTTCTAACTTTCCGTGTCTTCCTGAAGGACGTGTTCCTTTTGTCACTGATATTTCCAGTCAAATTTAGTGATCTTAAATTTGATTGAGAGTGAGGTGTCACTCCTAGGAAAAACTCTGAGTGTTTATAACTAGGTTTCCAAAATAATGTGTTTAGGGAAGTCTCTGAGATGTTATTAATTTTGACTTTTTATTGCTAAGATCTTTAAAAATGAAAGAATATTTTCACAGTAGTTCATGAAGATATAATTTCTTGGCATGTAGTTTTGGCAATTAGAGTTTTTTAAATTTATTTTTTTCCCCTGTACCTGTTTGGTTAGGGGAGAGTTTAAAATCTTGTCTTGGCCCAATTGAGAAGAGTTATCTAGGAACTGAAAAATAGGCAGGCCCTGGCTGCTACCTCCTTTCTGGGCCTGTAACCTGGGTTTCTTCATTTAAAGTGTGAGAATGCACCTGTAATCCCAGCACTTTGGGAGGCTGAGGCGGGTGGATCACCTGAGGTCAGGAGTTTGAGACCAGCCTGGCCAACATGGTGAAACCCCTGTCTCTACTTAAAAAAAAAAAAAAATTAGCTGGGCATGGTGGCACATGCCTGTAATCCCAGCTACTTGGGAGGCTGAGGTAGGAGGAGAATCACTCAATCCCAGGAGGCAGAGGCTACAGTGAGCTGAGATGGTGCCACTGCACTCCAGCCCGGGCAACAGAGTGAGACTCTGTCTCAATAAATAAATAAATAAATACGCAAATAAATAAATAGTGAGAATGAAGCAAACCAGCAGTTAAAATGTGCTGCACAAAAATATTTTGCAGGAGGGCAAAGGGCTCAATAATAATAACTGCCAGGAGGTTTTTCGCATCTGGACATTAAATAAAATAAACAATGCAGAAATACCTTGTTGGACAGGGCTCTGTGCAGACGGCATGAGACTGTTAGTGTCCTAGCTCGTGGGAACGTTATCAGGGTGGGTACAATTTCTAGAGTCTTCTGCTTCTGAAGAGGGTTCTATTTGGCCTAATATGGAGCACTCAGATAGCACTTTATCTGCTTCTGCCTTTTAAAAAAAAACACAGTCCTGATTTTCTAAGCCAGGCAGTAATTTCAGAGCAAACTTTCATGTGACTTGAGGCTAGAGGCAATTTGGCACTTGTGTGTGTTTGCTAGGGCTGCCGTAGCCAAAATACAACAAACCGGTGGCTTAAACTGCAGAAACTTATTTTTCTCACAGTTCTGGAGGCTGGAAGTCCAAGCCTAATAGTTGGCAAGATTGGTCGGTTTCTTCTGAGGCCTTTCTCCTTGGCTGGTAGATGGCCGTCATCTCCCTGTGGCTTCACTGGTCTGTCTTTTTATCGAGACAAGGTCTCACTGTCTCACCCGGGCTGGAGTGCAGTGGTGCGATCATGGCTCACTGTAACCTCAACCTCCTAGGCTCAAGCTATCCTCTCACCTCAGCCCCCTGGGTAGTTGGGACTACAGGAGCGCGCCACCGTGCCTGGCTGATTTTTGTATTTTTTGTAGAGATGGCATTTTGCCATATTGCCCAGGCTGGTCTTGAACTCCAGGGCTCAAGCTATCCACCCACCTGGGCCTCCCAAAGTGCGGTCTTTCCTCTGTGCCTGTCGGTGTCCCGATCTCCTTTTCTTATAAGGACACCAGTCATATTGGATTAGGACCCACTCTAATGACCTCATTTTAACCTTATTAACCTATTAAAGATCCTATCTCCCTTACAGTTACATGCTTAGGTACGGGGCGTTAGGACTTCAACATAGAAATTTGAAGGCGGGGGAACATGATTCAGGCCATAACCACGCTGAACAATTTTTTGAGAAGTTGTCTTCCGTGGATAGTACTCAGCTTCAAGGAATTCCAGGTGGCAGGAGAAAGGAGTTCTCTTTGTTTCTGTTTTGTAGATTCTCTCCCTGCATGGCTGCCTCCTTACATTAGCCTCATACCTGCATGGGCTGGGAACGCAGAATATGCAGGATAAAAAAATAGTAGAATGAAGTTGAAACGTTACTCAAAGAGAGTAGCGAGAAAGAAAGTCAGGGCCGGGCGCGGTGGCTCACTCCTGTGTTCCCAGCAGTTTGGGAGGCCGAGACGGGTGGATCATGAGGTCAGGAGTTTGAGATCAGCCTCGGTAACATGGTGAAAACCCATCTCTACTAAACATACAAACATTAGCCAGGTGTGTTGGCATATGCCTGTAATCCCAGCTACATGGGAGGCTGAGGCAGGAGAATCGCTTGAACCTGGGAGATAGAGGTTGCAGTGAGCCAAGACCGTGCCATTGTACTCCAGCCTGGGTGATAAGAGCGAAACTCCGTCTCAAAAAAAAAATAATAATAATAAGTCAGATGGCTCTAAGTCTCATCTTTTAAGACTGGTGGCAGGTGTACATCTATGCTATCATGAAGTTAAAGGGATGGCACTGTTAAAGGGATGACCGCTTCCACTGTCACCTGAAACGGTTGGCTTAGGTAACTTTTGGGGAAATAATTGCAATACACATCTGAATGTGTAGAAGTTCTCTCCTGACTGTGTAAGTTTCCTGTTGCTGTCAATGAAGTACAAATTGAGCATCTCAAATCCGAAAATCCAAGATCTGAAGTGCTCCCAAATCCAAAATCTTTTGAGTGCTGACATGATGCTCATTGAAACATTTCGGATTTCAGATTTTCAGATTTGGGATGCTTAACTGGTAAATAATGCTGGTAAAATCATGCACATATTCCAAAATCTGAAAAATCTGAAACACTCTGGTCCCTTCAGAGAAGAGATGATTATCTTGTACTATACAGAGTAGCTTAAAACAGCAGAAATATATTCCTTTACAGTTTTGGAGGCCGGAAGTCTGAAATCAAAGTATCAGCAGAGCCACACTCTCACTGAAAATTCTAGAGAAATTCTGTAACTTCTTTTGGCTCTCAGCATTTCTTGGCTTGTAGCTGCATCAGTTCAATCTCTGCCCACGTTGTGATATGGCCTTCGTATCTGTGTGTGTCTGTGAAGTGTGTCTGTGTCCAAAACTCCCTATCCTTTGTCTCATAAAAACACCGGTCATTGGATTTAGGTCTCACTTAATCCTGCATGACAGCTTCTTAAGTAACCACATCTGCAAATACCCAATTTCTAGGTAAGGTCATATTCTTTTTTTTTTTTTTTTGAGACAGTACCTCACTCTGTCACCAGGCTGGAGGGCAGTGGCGCGATCTCAGCTCACTGCAACCTCTGCCTCCCGGGTTCAAGCGATTCTCCCGCCTCCGCCTCTGGAGTAGCTGGAAACAAGTGTACGCCACCACGCCCAGCTAATTTTTGTATTTTTAGTAGAGATGGGGTTTCACCATGTTGGCCAGGCTGGTTTCAAACTCGTGACCTCAGGTGATCCACCCGCCTCGGCCTCCCAAAGTGCTGGGATTATAGACGTGAGCCACCGTGCCCTGCCTAGGTAAGGTCATATTCTGAGGTTCTGGCTGGACATGAATTTTGGCGGGGGACAATATTCAACACTGTACTTTGACCAACCCCATACTCTGATCGCTCCATGACCAGACTTCAGGAACTTGGTTCGTCTGAAGGGCCATGTTTGTCTTGTACAAAGGAGGAAGATGGATAAAATGAGAGGAAGCAAGAGGACGACTCCTGGCAGTAATAAAAGCCCACTTAATTCATCTGGAGCCCTTAGAGCAGCTGCCGGGTGCTTCGTTTGAAATATTCATTGTCTACTGAGGAGTTAGGGATACAGTCTCCTTATGCAAAATTTAACATTTGCTTGGTTAGCAGGTTCTATCATATTTATAAGCGTTCTGACACATTCATTTCAGCTCGTAAGTCTATTAAACTGGAAAATGTGTTTTTAATGTGCTTTAGGGAAACAGAACGGACGAGTGGCTTGGGTAGCACCAGCCTTCATGAGGATATTCCTGCCAGGCTTTTATTAGTCGAAGATTTAAGAGTCTATGTCTGAAGTCACACAGCCTGGGCGCTTTTCATATTATTCTTTTACTCTGTTTTGCAGAAGTTATTTTTGCAGAAGCTCCTTCTGGGGACGCAACAGGGTGGCACGTTGGTTTTGAGCACTTTGAGATCTTTAAGAGTCCTTTCCATTTATTCACTCCCTTGTCAACCTCTTGCCCGTTACTAAAAGTGCCTAATAAGGAACAGAAGGCTGGATTTGAGCCTGTGAAGCTGGGAGGAAATTGACAGCAGTTACTGGAATAGTCAGCCTTCGAGAAGGAAAGGGTTAGGAGGAAGATGTGGAACTGGGCTTTGAACCTGTGTGAAGTACAGAACAGCCCTAACCTTTGGGATGGGGCCCATGCAACTCTTCCCTAAAGAAAGGAGTCAGTGATATGCTCCACTCGACCTGAGTTTGCTTTTTCCTGTTCAACCCTCCGTCTCCTCTCTGGGTTGCATGTATTCTAGCATTCTGATCTGCGTTCATCTCTCTGGTGTATTTTCCCTCCTGGGTCCAGAGAAAGAAAATAGCTCTGCATGTCTGAAAACGAAGTCAGTTGTCTCAAGGAAACATGATTTTCAGAGTTGAAATATGATTTTGAGGGTCATGACATTTTGGAGCTGGACGTTCAGGGATTTGCCAGCAACTCCCAGCTTAGGTCTCTGAAACAGAACTCACTCTCTCTGACTGCCACCTTCTTGATTACACAAACTCACCCTGAGCTTGCTGGGAGGCAGAGGCATTCCGGGAGGGTGGCAGGGGCCGGAAGTGCATGAGATGGTCTCTTACAGCTCTTAGATGTGGTGAGCCAGAAGGTCTCTGCTCTTTTCCCCAGGACACCAGGCTCACCTAGCGGTTTCTCCACACTGACCCTTAGCAGACCTTGGTGAGGTTTGCTCAACTCAATCTTAGTGAGTTGGTTGTGCCCTTTCCCATAGGGAAGACCCTGTTGTACACATAAAACCAGGAGACACGTGCCTTTAAGGCGATTTGGATCTCCTGGGGAAACAAATATGGGCCATTTTGTATGGTTCAGCATGAAAGCTGCATAAACCACTAATAATCATGTAAGTGGGTCCCAGCACCATGCTGGCCTTAGTGGGTCAGCTCTCCTAACTCCTCTGTAGTGCAAAGCATGCCTTTACTGCCTTACAGCCCTTCTGAGGCCAGCTGGCCAGTGAGATTTTTATTTATTTATTTAGACAGACTCTTGCTCTGTTGCCCAGGCTGGAGTGCACTGGCGCGATCTTGGCTCACTGCAACTTCCGCCTCCCAGGTTCAAGCGATTCTCCTGCCTCAGTCTCCGAAGTAGCCTGGATTACAGGCGCGCACCACCATGCCCGGCTAATTTTTGTGTTTTTTTAGTAGAGACCAGGGAGGGGGGTGGTTTCACCGTGTTGGTCAGGCTGGTCTTGAACTCCTGACCTCAGGCGATCCACCCGCCTCAGCCTCCCAAAGTGCTGGGATTACAGGCGTGAACCAAAGTGCCCGACTGCCAGTGAGATTTTATTTAAGGCATGAGGATGAGTAAATATAGTAAATAACAAAGAGAATAGGATATCAGTTGGCCATGGCAAAGGCAGCCCTTAGAGCCCACTGGCGCTTGCTGACCTCTTAGGACCCTCTACAGCAGGGGTCCCCACCCCTGGGCAGCAAACCTGTATGGGTTTGTGGCCTGTTAGGAACTGGGCTATGCAGCGGGAGGTGAGTGGTGAGCAAGTGAGCATTACTGTCTGAGCTCTGAGTCTGGCCGGATCAACAGCAGCATTAGATTCTCACAGGAGCACGAACCCTGTAGTGAACTACACACACGAGGTATCTAGGTTGCGCCCTCCTTATGAGAATCTAATGCCTGATGATCGGAGATGGAGCAGTTTCATCCTGAAACCATCCCCTACCCCTCACCTCCTATCTGTAGAAAAATTATCTTCCACAAAATGACTCCCTGGTGCCAAAAAGGCTGGGGACTGCTGTTTTCCAGGGAGAGTCCCTGTCTGGCTTCAGGGCTGGGTTCTTACTTAGTTCCACATCTTTAGAGGTAGAGTTCAAGGTCTGGTTTTTCTCAGGTCTTCAGACCTGCCTGCCCCAGAGAGAGGCCATCTCCACCACCTTGGATAAAGAAAGTGAGGCCCAGGCCAAGACTTGCCTTCCAAATTTCCATTGCCTTTCCTAGGATCTCCTGTTTGTTCCCAGGGTAATTGCCAGGGGCAATTTTTTTTTTTTTCTTTTTTCTTTTTTTTTTTTTTTTCCTTTTTTTCAAATGAGATACTGCCAAAACCTGTAGCTATACCTTGTGGTCTCTCCAAAACAAGGATGCCAGGATTCATTAGTTCGTTAGTAATAAGCCACACACCACATTGGGATCATCTTGGAAAATGTGCAACTTTGTCTCAAAAACCCTATGATATACAAATTGTGACAGTCCAAGCTTCATGGCCATTTCTTTTTTGTTTGTTTGTTTTGGAGACAGCGTCTTGCTCTGTCGCCCAGGGTGGAATGCAGTGGTGTGATCTCGGCCCATCACAACCTCTGTCTCCTGGGTTCAAATGATTTTTGTGCCTCAGTCCCCTGTGTAGCTGGGATTACAGGCTAGTACCACCATGCCTGGCTGATTTTTGTATTTTTTAGTAGAGACGGGGTTTCGCCATGTTGGCCAGGCTGGTCTCAAACTCCTTAGTTCAAACAATCCACCTGCCTTGGCCTCCCAAAATGCTGGGATTACAGGTGTGAGCCACCATGCCCAGCCTTTGTGGCTATTTCAAGAATTGTTCAGGTGATGAAGGGCATAAATATTTTTTAAAATTTATTTTTTTAAAATTACTGTATTTTAAAGCTCATTCTTTTGGAGTGTACAGTTCCATGAATTTTTAAGAAATGCACAGATTTGTGTAAGCATCACCATAGGAAAGTTCCATCACCTCCCCAAATTCCCTTGAGCTGCCTCTTGGCCCCTTGTAGTCAAACCCTACCCCCAACCCATCCCTGTTTCCCTTTTGTTTAACCTCTGGCAACTTCTGAGCTGTTCTCTGCCCCTACGTTTTTGCCTCTTCCAGAATGTCATCTCACTTGGCATCATGCATTTCAGAGTACTTCATTATGTTGCAAGTATCGATAGTGTGTTCCTTTTTAAGGCTGAGTAGTATTCCATCGTGTGGATACACCACAATTTGTTTACTTTCACCAGTTGAAGGACATTTGTGTTGTTTCCTGGTTTTTCAGCAATTATGAATGCAACATCTATCAATATTTGCATACAGGCTTTTATGTAAACATATGTTTACATTTCTCCTGGGTAAATACCTGGGAGTGAGATGGCTGGGTCATGTGATAGGAAGCCTCCAAACCATTTTCTAAAGTGGATATGTTATTCTTCAGCCCCAGCAGAGTTGTAGTTGCTCTGCATCCTCACTAGCCCTTGGCCTCGTCAGGTTTTTGTTTTGTTTTGTTTTGAAAATTGGAGCCGTTCTAATGAGTGTAGTAGTGGTCTCGTGACTTTCATTTGTATTTCCCTAATGACTAATGATGTTGAGCATCTTTTCATATGCTCACTTGCCATCTGTACATCTTCTTTGGTGTCAAAATCTTTTGCTTATTTTTTAATCCATTTGTTTAATTATGGTAGAGTTTTGAGAGTTTTGAGAAGTTTTTTTTTTTGTTTTTTTTTTTTTTTTTTTTTTTGAGATGGAGTGTTGCTCTGTCGCCTAGGCTGGAGTGCAGTGGTGTAATCTTGGCTCACAGCAGCCTCCACCTCTCGGGTTCAAGCAATTCTCCTGCCTCAGCCTCCCGAGTAGCTGGGACTACAGGCACACGCCACCATGCCTGGCTAATTTTTGTATTTCTTATAGAGACAGGGGTTTCACCATATTGGTCAGGCTGGTCTCGAACCCCTGACCTCGGGTGATCCACCTGCCTTAACCTCCCAATGTGTTGGAATTTCAGGTGTAAGCCACTGCGCCTGGCCCCTAGAGTTCTTTTTCTGTATTCTTCATGGAGGACCTTTGTCAGATATGTGATTTGCATTTCTTTTTCTCAGTCCCTGGCTTGTCTTTCCCTTACTCAACAGTGCCTTTGGAGATCGAAAGTTTTTAATTCTGATGAACTGTCAATTTATCAGTTTTTCTTTTTTTTTTTTGTTTTATGAATTGTGCTTTTGGTGCTGTATCTAAGATTTTTTTTGCATAACCCAAGTTTGCAAAGGTTTTCTCCCATGTTTTTTTTTCTAAAAGTTTTACATTTTACATTTAAGTCTACTATCTATTTGAGGTTTTTAAAAAATATGGTGTCAGGTAGAGTTCAAGGTTGAGTTTTTTTCATATGGATGTTAAATTTTCCCAGCAGCATTTATTGAAAAGACTGTGTTTTCTTTTTGCTTTTGTAAAAAGTTCATCAGCCATATTTGTTTGATTCTGTTTTTGGACTCTTCATTCTGATTCATTGGTTTTTGTGCCTATCCTTTCTCCTTTCACATTTTAGAATCAGCTTGCCAATATCTACAAAAAAATCCTAATGGCACCAGGCACCGTGGCTCACACCTGTAATCCCAGCACTTTGGGAGGCCGAGGCAGGTGGATTGCTTGAGGTCAGGGGTTCAAGACCATCCTGGTCAACATGGTGAAACCCCATCTTTACTAAAAATACAAAACTTAGCCGGGTGTGGTGGTGCACGCCTGTAATCCCAGCTACTTAGGAGACTGAGGCTAGATAATTGCTTGAACCCGGGAGGCGGAGGTTGCAGTGAGCAGAGATCGAACCACTGCACTCTAGCTTGGGCGACAAAGCAAGACTCCATCTCAAAAAAACAAATCCCAGTGGGGTTTTGACTGGGGTTGCACTGAATCCATAAACCAATATGGAGAAAATTGACTTCTTAATAAATATAGAGTTTTCCATTTTATGAACATGGTATATTCTCCAAAGTCGTCTTTGATTTCCTTTATCAGTGTTTTGTGGTCTTCATTGTACATGCTGTACACGTTTAGTTAGATTTATACCTCTAAGTATTTTATGGTACTATTGTAAATGATACTGTATTTTAAATTTCTAATTGCTCATTGCTAGTATATAGAAATATAATTGACTTTGTCTGTGCTAGCCCTGTATCCTCCAACCTCACTAAACTCATTCATTGGTTCTAAGAATTTTTTGGTAGATTCCTTGGAATTTTCTATGTCATGTCTGTGCATAGTGACAGTTGTATGTCCTCCTTTCAATCTGTATACTATTAATTTCATTTTCTTACCTGATTGCACTGGCTAAGACTTGTAGTGTAATGTTGAAGGGAGGAGTAAGAGCAGTCTTGTCTTATTTCTGATGTTAGGGGAAAATCATTGAGTGTTTCATACTGAGTATGATGTTATCTGTAGGTTTTCGGTAGATGAAAGGTGTGCATATTTGAAAAGCCACCAGTGACACGAAAGATGTCACAATATAGAAATGGTATAGATTTGGAGTTCAGAGAACAGGTTCTGGAGTCAGACTTACTGGGTTTGAATTCTGACTCGACTCCTTAGCGGCTGCTAGACGTTGGAGTTTTGGGGAAGATAGGCTAAGTGAATACATGTGAAATGCTTAGAATAGTGCCTAGTGTATTGTGTGCTCTCAATGAATGTTAGTTGTTATTCTGCCTGGACAACAGTAAAAATAGCCGAAGAGCTCATGGAGCCTGGATGTGTAGGAAGTTTTTGGCCCAGATCGTGGAGATTTTGATGCCCATATTAAAAACTTTGGAGAAGGTTTGGGTTCAGGTGTGGATTCTCATTGAGTCATTGAGCACATTTGGGTCCGAACACTCTCTGAATCAGGGATATGGAGGAATCCATGCCAAAAGAACAGGTTGTTTCTTTGGAACAGGAAACAGGGAAACAGGGAGGGGAACATCACACACTGGGGCCTGCGGGGGGTGGTGGCTAGGGGAGGGATAACATTAGGAGAAATACCTAATGTAGGTGACGGGTGGATGGGTGCAGCAAACCACCATGGCACGTGTATACCCATGTAACAAAACTGCACGTTCTGCAAATGTAACCCAGAACTTAATGTATCATAATAATAATAATAATAATAATAATAATAATAGAACAGGTTGTTCCTCAGGTAGAAGAGGAAAGATAAATCCCGAGAGAAATAGGCACAAATGTGAGGTTAAGGAAAAATATACTATAAAATCGATGTGATAAATTATAGAGAATTGCAGTGAGAGGTGTAGAAGATGTGCATGTCTGTCGCGAGAGCAGGGCGTGGGGTTGGGGGTTGAGTCGCAGCATATGGTAGGAGCATGGCTGATGGCTCACTAGTCACAGTGGACTTTGTTCATCTTCCCCCTTGCCTCTACTGAGTTGATAGAGCAAGATCTTAGATCAGAGGATGAAAGCTGAAGTCGTAAGCATTTGAGTCATGCAGTGGGCTGAGCTCCCTGTCAGTGAAAGGATTCGAGCAGAGTTGTGGTGACCAGTGGTCAGGGAAGTTATAGAGAGGCTTGTTGTGCAGTGTGAAAGTTTGGGTCAAGTAACGTGCTAAGACTCTCGTCACGCTCCAAGATTCCTCAGCCTTGAGCCAAGAACAAGGACACCTGGGGAGGGGGCCGTGCAGCTGAGCCCATGGCTCCCCAGCTTTCCTCTGTCTATCTGACGCATTTGGGAAGGGATCATGTCACACTAAAGTCTGGGGCAGCCGATGAACAGAGAGTGGGTTCTGGGCTGAGATCTTGGAGATGGGGAGTGGGAGCTTGGGCATAGCCGTCGAGGCACAGTCCCACAGGTGGACAGATGCAGCAGCAGGTGAGGCCATCGGCAGCTGTGGCTGTCTTCGCTGGGCTCACTCAGCTACACAGCCTACGCTTTCTGCAAGGTGTTGCCATGGTAACCTTTTCCTCTCTTTTCTGCAGGCCACCAGTACTTCTCGACTTGGTTAACAAGGCATCTCTTCCTGTTTGGTTTCATCTCATCTTGTCTTTTTTCTTGCTCCCTCCGTTTCTCTTGGTCTCTCTCCCTCACTCCTTTGCAGCTCTCTCTGTACCTCTTTTTTTGGCCTGCACTCCTCTCTGTCTTTTATTTCAGGTGATCTGCCCGTCTTCCATTCTATCCGAGGCTGGAGTGAAGTCCCCCAGTCTCTCTCTCACTTCTAAGCATGAGCAGCTCCTTGGAGAATTCTCTCAGGCTGTCTTGGGCCCAAGGCTGCTATGTGCAGCCCCAGTGCAGCATTTCCTGGGTGGTTGGTACTAGGAGTTGGAAGAGCTCTTCTGGGGCCCTGTCTTCTTTCTCTGTATGGAGACCTGTGTGGGTAGATTCCACCTGGGGTCCTTCCCTCTCTTTGGAAAATGAGATCTGGGTGAAGTTCTCCTCTAGGCTTGGTTTAGGTTGGCTTTGCACAGTGGAAGCCCATGAGCCTACGGTGTTAAATAAACTCAGACACTGGTCTGTTAGGGCCCCACCATACAGTCAGGATGGAAGCGACCCCAGTCTAGACGCTTCCATGAGATTTATTATGGAGCACAAGCTTCTCCTTGACGTCACCCTTCTCAGTGCCTCTGTGACAGCCCTTCAGCCCTTCATCCAGCCTGCTGGATTAGAGTTATTAACCACTTAGTGTCAAACTGTAGTTGCTTCTTCTGTTTGTCTCAGCCAGGGAATAGAGAAGATTTGCCATCTTAATTTTCTTTTCCTCAGGACCTTATGTTCCAGTCCTGCTCAACTTGAGGATTCTTAATGATGCTGCTCTTCCCTTTGCTGCCATAGACCTGTCTGAGGCTGGACAGGAACAGTAAGATGAAGGTAGAGACTCTCTACTGCTATCTGACAGGATCCTATTTGACCAAGACTTCAGAGCCCGCCTTTGCTAGTTATGGGATTAAGCAGCCCCTGTAGCTCAGCCAATTTACAGGACTGGACCAGCGGAGGAAAGCATTTGCAGGTGGAACGTTTAACAGCAAAGCAAGGGAACAGGAAGGGCCTCAACTGGAATGTAATTGAAACGGCTCTCCCAGCACCAATGAGCTGTCCCGGCGTCTCTGCTGGCCTGCCGTTAGGGAGTAATGGGGCTCCAGAAGCTTGTCTAAAATACTGTATGCAGAGGGCTGCACAAAGCAGGTTTTGATCATATATTTCAACCTGCAGAACAGGACATTTCAACTCAGAACCTGTATTTGAAAAGTCAGGAGATTTCTAGGAAAGGGCTACCTGCAGAAGCTCTGTTTTTCCTGCCTCCACTTTGGATTCCCACTTAATATCCTTGCAAAGTCAGGGACATTTCAGTGTTGCTTTTCCCTGGGTATGTTGAGGCAGACACACACATTGTCTCTCCCTGGAGGAAACTCTTCAGTACCATACATTAAACACAGCGATGTGTCCGATTTTCTCAGCTCAGTGTCTTCTTTGAACCAATGGGCAGTTCTTTTCTTTATACTATAGAGTGCTTACCAAAAGTTAAGTCCACAATTTCCAAGGGCAGCCAGACCCCCAGGGCACCACTGGAGAGGTCTGGAGGGGAAGGGAGTCATCTGCTGTGACTATCAAAGGGCCTTGATTCCTATTTTTCTCCCTCTAAGAAAAAAAAGATGCAGCCTTAATCTTAAAATGTGAAGTTTCAATGTTTGGGAATTTTTTAATTAAATGGAATTGTTGGCTAACAATTGGGTGGCAGATCTTCCAAGGTTGCAGTGATGTCTATCTAGACTCCCTGAAGTGACTGCTCACTCCTTCCTTATTTTGGGCTCTCACCATGATGACCCCTGGCCTGTCATCCTTAGCACACTGACCTTGACTGTTTTGTGGAAAGGAGACTACCTGCGCACCTGATAGAAACCACACACTCTTGGGTTATTGGCATTCGGGGCGGGCCAGTTCTTTTTGGGGTAGCCATGTCTCGTATATTGCAGCACGCTTAGCACTGCTGGTCCGCAGCCCCCAAGTGCCTGCAGTACCCCCTCGTCAATGTGTGCATGGGTCGCTAGAGGGCTGTCCACAGGGAGCAGATAGGGTAGGGCAGGATGGGTCTCTCACAAGGACACTGGACCCAAAGAGTTTGAATTCCAGTGAGATTCTGCTGTGGAGTAGACAGCCTGGGGCCAGGCTGGGTCTGTGTAGAGGAAGGGGTACCTTTGCCGTGTGCACTGGGAGGCTCTGTGGGTTCGCTCTGTGCCCGGCCATCACCCCTGGCTACAGACTGCTGCTGGAGACTCTCCCCAGCAAAGCCCACCTATGTGGGTTCACAGGCATTTAACATTCGACTTCCTAGTGCTTCTGGACTGGCCCAGTGCAGTGCCTGGCACGCAGCAGGTGGTCAGGGCATGTCTGTTGACTGAGTGAAATGAATGAAGCCTACCTGTGGTTCTGCCAGGGGGCAAAGATCCTTGGTGATGAACTCTGGCTCGGTTCCCAGAGGCACGCACTTCCCTTTGTTTGTATCACCTCTATCTAGAAGCCTTTTCAATCTTGTGCTAATGCTTGAGGTACGGCCAGGGAGGTTCAGGCTGTGAGATTCTATTGGCACAGACTCAAAGCAGGAGAGCGAGGGAGAGAATCAACTATCAGGGCCCTGGGAACCTGGAAATTCAATTTTTTTTTTCCCCTTCAAAACCACAGCCCACACTTCCTGGTTGTAAGATTTCAGTCTCCACTTTTTCCCACCCACTGCTGTGTTTTCTTCCCTTCAAATTCTCATGTCTTCCTTACCTTCTAATATGACATTTTGGAATTATTTTCTCTTCTCAGAGCTTGGACTAAATGAGGAATTCCCGATGGTTCTTGTGTTTTCTTGTTTGCTGGCAGGTGGGATAGAATCAGGCTTGGTGCCACCAGGATTCATGATTTTCTTTCCTCTTTCTTTAGTACAGAACTTTCATGTTCTTTTTTTCGTTAGTTCGTTTGTTCATTCATACTTCATGGAGCCAACACTCTTCTTGGCTGAATCTGATTAGTGAACTTGGTCTCTGCCTTCACTAAGCCCAGGAAGAGACAGACATGTAAAACCAACAATTACACAGTAATTACAAATAGTCATCCTGCTATTTTGATACTTGGTTTCTTTTATCGTCTCCAGAGGGTGGTTACAGTTGTCTAGAAAAGAACCCAATCATTGGGCCTGGGATCCTCCTCTTTGTGGGAATTTTATTATTTTTCTGGAGTAATGAGTATGACTTGAGCACATCAAATTCAGCCTCATTGACAATGAGATGGTTTCTTCCTTTATTAACACATGTACTTTGGAGTGTGGTATATGGCTCAGGATGACACTACAAATGTTCCCTTTTCATGGATATTTCCTGTGTGTGTCGTGTGTGTGTGGTGTGTGTGTGTGGTGTGTGTGTGTGGTGTGTGTGTGGTATGTGTGTGTGTGGTGTGTGTGTGGTGTGTGTGTGTGGTGTGTGTATGTGTAGTGTGTGTGTTGTGTGTGTGTTGTGTGTGTGTAGTGTGTGTGTTGTGTGTGTGTATGTGTGTGTGTGTTGTGTGTGTGTAGTGTGTGTGTAGTGTGTGTGTTGTGTGTGTGTAGTGTGTGTGTAGTGTGTGTGTAGTGTGTGTGTTGTGTGTGTGTATGTGTGTGTGTGGTGTGTGTGGTGTGTGTGTGTGGTATGTGTGTGTATGTGTGTGTGTGTGGTGTGTGTGTGTGGTGTGTGTGTGGTATGTGTGTGTGTGGTGTGTGTGTGTGTGTTGTGTGTGTAGTGTGTGTGTTGTGTGTGTGTAGTGTGTGTGTTGTGTGTGTGTATGTGTGTGTGTGGTGTGTGTGTATGTGTGTGTGTGGTGTGTGTGTGTGTGGTGTGTGGTGTGTGTGTGGGGGGTGTGTGTGGGGGGGGTGTGGTGTGTGTGTGTATGTGTGTGTGTGTATTCCTTCTCAAGAGAACTGATTACTTTTTCACGTAAGAGATAAACTCATCTATTGATTTCACAGACCTTCTGAGCCCTGTGCTCTTTTTTTCCTGAAATCCTATAGGAAAATGAAGGGTAGATGTGCACTGGAAGCATACACTAATAACATGTTTGTGGGTGGGGAAGCGTGATTACAACATGGAATTGGCATTCCTGCTGGTCCTTGTCTTTGAACGTTCTCTTTAATAAAATATTTGAGATACTCCAGGTAAGCCTTATAATCACCAGGAGTTTTTTGTTTTAAAGCAGTATCAGTGTTTCTGAAATTCGTGGGACTGCCATGCTGAGGTGCTCAGGAATCCCTTTTTGGGGTCAAAGATAACAACCGGTTAAAACATCAGAAAGCTGATACGTGAACAAACACGGCAGAACTCATCTGGCAAACGAGATTGGGCTCCCTGGAAAGGGTCAACTTGGAATGATGGCATTATTCAAAAGACTTATGAAGGTCTCTTAGAAGGCTTCTCAGGGCTGATTTACCATCAAGTTTAAAAACAAAGGCAAGCTTACATTTTTCTGGATGGACATCCTTTTCGCAACACAACATCCCCAGAACAAATTTCTTCCCCCAAAACATTCAGAGCAATTAGTCCAAAGTCAGAGGAGCCTCCAGTCATTTTTCCCTGAGGGGCAAAAAGGACTTCACAAGGCAAACACGATCCCTGATGCTGCATTTTCGGACATTTTCTCATGTACATTTGGCCTTTGTGGCTTTAGCTGACTTTCTTTTGGTCTCTGGAGCCAATAAGGTTAGGTGAGAGGCTACAGTAAGAATGCAGTGAGAAGAGAGATGAGAACAAACTCACTCTCTATATATTTGTCTTTCGAAGCATGGCTGGTTAAAAGGAGATTATGATTTGATTTTTTAAATTTCGTTGTTACTAACTTTCACTGTTAGATGACTCACAAAGATGATGGAATTTACTCAAACGTTGAAGAAGCATTTATATGGAACCAGTTGAGCTCTACGTCTCCTTCCCAGGAAAGATGAGGACTTAAAAGCCTGAGGGCTCACATGGGACCCCAGGCATATTCCTTGCGTTAGATCGTGTACTTCTAGGAGTTTAAGCATTGGACTTCATTTGTCTGGGTGGAACAGGCTATTTAAGTCAGCTTTGCCTCACAGCAAGGCAACCTCAAATCTCAGTGATTTACCATCATGAAGGTTTATTTTGCCTCCAAATAACATGCAGGCTGCAGGTTGGCTGTATCTCTGTTGCATTGCTTTCTCCTTCTGGGTTCCAGGCTGAAACAGCAGTGCCGACGGCCATGTGCCATGTCATGGTGGAGGGGGGGAATTAGAGAGTTGGTGGAAACTCGTGATGTCCTTGAAGAATTCTGCTTGGATGTGGAGTGTTCGCATCCATTCACATTCTGTTGCTTAACAAATCATATGGCAAAATCTGACGTTGTGCAGGGAAGTACGCTTGGCCAATAGGGAGGCACTGCAATTCCAGGCAGGGACATAAACATCCACTAAGGGAAGGGAGACGTGAATAACTGTGAATAGAGTAGGCCTTCTGCGTCGGTGGGGAGGAACACACAGGTATGAAGAGGTGGCTCAAGGGACTTGATCAGCAGATCTTGGTATCTGTGGGAGGGAGGGGATATCCCTATGGATACCAAGGGACGACTGTATAATACAGTCTGCTACAGTCTTCCCTCCTGGTCATAAATAATCGTCTTATATATCACTATGTATATTTATATACAACATAAATTCATTTCTGACTCATGGAAGATACCTAAAAATTCTCATGTAATCATGGAATCAGGTGTGAATTTCAGGATCTCATGAGATTCTATCAGCAGGTCTGGATTTAGTTGCTATTGATCTAGAGAGCTGTGAACCAAAACAAGTGACCTGGTCCACATGTCCATCGTGGAAGAACATGAACAGGCCAACCCCAGTGAGCATTTGTATTTTGAAAGAGAAAGAAGGGCAGCCATATGGCCATCGTGAAATTCCACTGGACAACGTGAGAGGCTCACCTGCCCTGGGATAGGGAATGCTCCTCGAATGGGAAGCTCTCAAATCCATTGTTCTCTGTGGCTTTTTGTTGTTGTTGTTTTTTTTTTTGTTTTTTTGAGATGGAGTCTCGCTCTGTCACCCAGGCTGGAGTGCAGTGGCATAATCTTGACTCACTGCAACCTCCAACTCCCGGGTTCAAGCGATTCTCCTGCCTCAGCCTCCCGAGCAGCTGGGACTACAGGCACACACTGTCACACCTGGCTAATTTTTGTATTTTTAGTAGAGACGGAGTTTCACCATATTGGCCAGGCTGGTCTCGAACTCCTGACCTTGTGAACCGCCTACCTCGGCCTCCCAGGGTGCTGGGATTACAGGCATGAGCCACCGCACCCAGCCTCTCTATGGCTCTTGACTTCTCCCTCTGGGAGATTTTTCCTTTTTGATCATCCTCTTTGAACACACCTGGAGAAGTATTAGAGAATATACCTTTACTGGGCACTTGGCAGCTTTCTCAGGCTACTTCCTGCCTATGGAAATTTGGGGCACCAAAAGTTGTTTTAAGTCCCCTACGGTCACAGTCTCTTTTAGACCAGGCTGGTGTCTCTTTTGGGGATGTCATTCATGCTAAACAATGATCAATTTTTATTTCTATTTGATTTTAGTTACTCCCTGGGCCAGTAGCCACACCCACACCTCTTTTGAGGTAACTATTTACCAGACATATCTCTCCTCCTGCATTTAATTACAGGCCACTGTGAGCTTATCAGGTTTCTGTGAGACCATGCCACTAATCACTTTTCCTGTAGCAATTTTGCTCAACTAAAAGGATTTACTAGGGTTAGGGTAGGGCAAGGTGCGGATGTCTTAATTCATTTAGAGATTTAATGTGCCCTTAGTTTTGTCTGTGTCCTGAGGGTAGGTCTTAATCATCTTTCCTTAAAAAAAATTTTTTTTTTGTTTTTGAGACGGGGTCTCACTGTGTTACCCATGCTGGAGTGCAGTGGTGCCATCTCAGCTCACTGCGGCCTTCGCAGCCCAGGCTCAAGTGATCCTCCCACCTCAGCTTCCCTAGTAGCTGGGATTATAGGCACGTGCCACTGTGCCTGACTAATTTTTTAAAATTTGTTGTAGAGACAAGGCTTCGCCATATTGTTTAGGCTGGTCTCGACCTCCTGGGCTCAAAAGATCAGGCCGCCTCAGCCTCCCAAAGTGTTGGGATGATAGGTGTGAGCCACTGCATCTGGCCTATTTTTTTTTCTTTATTTATAGGAGATGAGAAATCATTGTATCTTGTAATTGTTAAGTCCCAAATTTCCTAATTTTCTTTTTTTCCCACCTCAATCCTATTGCAAAACCAGCTAACTCTTTTCTGAGCTCATCTCTTTATTGTAGTACTTTGTCAAATGCACCTAATAGTAACCAAATCCCACTAGCAATGTTCTGTTTTGCGACCTTGTGACCTAGAGCTATACGTTGATTCATTGCAACACCTGCCTTCGAAGTGATCACAGGGGCAGTGTTACCAAATGTGTTACTGCTGTATAAGAGGGGTCAATATTTCTCAATCCTGTAGTGACACTTCCATACCTTTCACTGCCCAGCTCCAAAGCTTATGCCTCATATTTTATCTGTTATGGCATATCCCACTTCTGATACTACTTTTTTTGTGTTATCAGCTTTGGTGGAGCAGCCTGCACCCCCGCATCTCAGTGGCTCTTTGTATATGCAGGCTGCAGGCTATGGTTCTGCTTCATATGCATTGTAATTCTGAGACTCACGGCCAGCCCACATGGGCCATACCTGTTCATGATACTTCTTGAAACTCCTGCTTGGATGTAGCGAGCTTCACATCCACTGGGTCCTATTGGCCCATGCAACTCACGTGTCCAACCCTGATCATAGGGCAGGGTGGTCCATAGCCCCACACAGTGTATGACATTGTGCAGGGATGTGTAATTCTTACAGCAAAGGGGAGGATTGAGTAATTGTAAACAGCGATTACAGTCTACCACTGGGCTTGTTCAGTGTTAGATAGAAAATGACAGGAAAGAGCTGACTAATGAGATAAAATCACACCCAAATCACCGTGCAAAGCAAAATTGGGGAGAGTCGGGGGAGAGGGTTTAGTCTTTTCTTTTCTTTTCTTTTCTTTTCTTTTCTTTTCTTTTCTTTTCTTTTTTTGAGATGGAGTCCCGCTCTGTCACCCAGGCTGGAGTGCAGTGGCACGATCTTGGCTCACTGCCACTTCGGCCTCCTGGGTTCAAGCAATTCTTGTGCCTCAGCCTCCCAAGTAGCTGGGACTACAGGTGTGTGCCAACACACCTGGCTAATTTTTGTAGTTTTAGTAGAGATGGGGTCTCGCAATGTTGGCCAAGCTGGTCTCAAACTCCTGACCTCAAGTAATCTGGCCACCTCAGCCACCCAAAGTGCTGGGATAATAGGCATGAGCCACCATGCCCGACCAGGGTTTAGTGTTTTCTTGGAGTGATTTCTTTCTGGTTCTCTCCTGGCAGTAGTTCTACTCATTGAGCTCCTTAAAAGCTCCTTAGGGAAGTGACAGCATATCCTGTTTATGAAGACATCAAGTGAAATGGTTGTTTTTGCTCCTCAAGGCCTCTTTCTTCTCACCCTGTAGCGTGTACACACATGTGCTTATGCACACATCTCACCCCAACCTTCCGGGACGTGCTTTCGTCAACCCTTTGATAATAGGGATGTGTTTTAACATTGACAAGGAATCATGCACCTTTTGTTCCTAAGTTCTCCTCTCAGCACAGAGCACTATATGTTCTGGATCATTAAATTCCACTTAAGTCATTGTTTATTGAAGTGAGAGAGAGAGCTATAAAGTAGATGAAAGAGCAGAGGCTCCTTAGCATAATAAATGTGAAACTCTCCTCGGGGCATTTGGAAGTTTGTTTGAAGGATTGCTCCAGATACAAGCTGGGTGCTTCCTTCTGCAATCATTTGATACCCAACTCTCATTACCTGTCTGTAGCTAGATTGTTTAGAGGTTCTTGTCCTGCACTTGGTTATAAGGTCTGCAGATGTGGGAGCCATATCTTTGCTGGGAGGTGGTGTGCTGGTGTGGGGGCTTTCAGACAGACCTAGGTTTGAACTCATCTTGGAATTCTGGCTATGTCTTCATTTGTAATTATAATTGAATAATAACATTTTTCACACTAGGACTCAGATAACATATGTAACGGGACTAGCAACAGAGCTTGACATATACTGTGATTTGTAGCTTCTAAGCCTCACATTGTTTTGCATTTTTAGCATCTCTGAAATTAGTATTTGCCTTACATTCAATGGCATGTCATAGTGGAATTGACATGCTGCAGAAAATAAGGCTGTGTCTTGGAATTGTTGATGTCTTAGATTTTGGTGAGATATGGTAATAGGCACTTAATAAATGGGTATAAGTGGAAATAAAAGGAATTACAGAGGACTTTCTTGTATAAGTTAGCATTCCTCTACCATTTTGATCAAGGGTTATTTTGAGAAGCTGGTGAAAGTTATGGATCTTCATTCCAGCAATATGCATATTCCTGCAAAATTCTGCATATGATTTCAGCATTTCATAGAATGTCCTCGGGCTCTTCCTTTGGCCCAGTCTCTTGGGAGAAGGCGCAGATGTCATGCATTCTTCATACTATAATTATTCTTTGCTTTTATTTTTCTTTTTCTCGTCTCCACTCTGATCTGCTCACTGAGGCATGTTTTAAGTTGTAACTGTTTTCATTTTTTAGGAAATACAATAGTCTTTCTTTGACAAGTGTTCACCCTACTAGTCCCGTTCACTTTCCTTGCCCTCACTGTCTTCTGATTCAGTATCACCAGTTCATCCCCCCATAGAAGAACTCTCACGTTCAGTGTCACACTCTCCAAATCCTGACCCTAAGTCAGCATCAGCAATAGGTTCTCGTGAAGCATAGTCCTGTGGTTTGTTAAGCCAGGCAGTGAGAAGGAGCAGGATGCTTGGCTTGTGTTCTTACTTTTTCATTCGTTTCATGCAGTTACCAAATTCTTAAGTGCTTCCTGGCACATTCTAGGCACTGCACATTACTGTAGTAGCCAGCCTATCAACCAACCAACCAACCAACCAAACCCGAGAATAAGAACAAGAAATAGAAGTCCCCTCTCATAGAGGAGACAGAGAATGAGTTCTAAATGAGCAAAATACATAATGTGTTAGATGGTGTTGACTGCTAAGGAGAAAGAAACAGCAGATGGGGGGTAGGAAGTGTACGTGTGTGTATGGGGTGTAGTTGTAGAAGGGGTGGGAAGTGTGTGTGTGTGTATGGGGTGTAGGTATTATAAGGGGATGGGAAGTATGTGTGTGCGTAGGGGTGTACATGTTGTAAGGGGGTTGGAGGTGTGCGTGTGTGTATGGGGTGTAGTTGTAGAGGGGGTTGGAAGTGTGTGTGTGTGTGTGTGTGTGTGTATGGGGTGTTAGTGTTGTAGAGGGGGTGGGAAGTGTGCATGTGTGTATGGGATGTAAGTGTTGTAAATTTAGAGAGCATGGTTAGGGAACACCTGAGAAGGTAGCATTTCTATAAGGACTTGAAGCAGGTGAAGGACCAAATCAGGCAGATATTTGGGGAGAAGAGTATTCCAGGTAGAAGGCACAGCAGGTGACACTGCCTGGAGGTGAGGGCAGAGCTGGCATGTTCAAGAAGAGCCAGAAAGAGGGGTTACCCGAGGAGAGAATGGTAGGAGAGGAAGGGGGTAAATAAAATGGTAGCCAGCTTGCATAAGCCTTCAGAAGTCCTAGTAAGATCCTAGTTTTTGTGCCGAGGCTTCCCGTTTGAACATGATCTGACTTCAGTTTAAAGAGGATCACCCTGGCTGTTGTGTTGGGATAGATTGTAGCAGGGAGAACATTTTCCTTTATCCCCCTGTTGTATTTCCACTTATGTCTAAAGTGGTTCTGGCCGTGTTTGGTGGACAGAGAAATCATAAATTTATTAAATGTTTAGCGAAAGCACAAAAAGAGGAGCCCTTGTGGAAACGGCCATACCAGCCAAATCTATTGAAACTGCAATTTCTCCCAAAATAGAAAGCAACCCAAGCTCTAGCTGGCGGGTCCATTGCTCTCAAACATCGTTCAGGACAATGAATTTCTGCAGTAATAGAGGCATTCGAAGAAGTCCTTGAAATTCATAGTGACCACATTTGTACTTGTCCACCAGACTCTCTGAAAGTGAATTCCAGCCAGAGCCTGTGGTCCCAGCAGGGCGCTGGGGTTAACCAGAGCATCAGAGATGCAGCTGTGGTGGCTGTGCTGCCCGACCACCCTGGCAGCTCTGCCTCCACCCTACATGGGGTCATCACAGGCAGAGGGCTCTGGCTTCTCTTCCGTTGGGTTTTCAATTCCTCACCTTCTCTTTACTTCTGGGAAGGAGATCGACTTCTCAGCTCCCCGCCTGCTAGGTATCATCAAAAGCCCCTCCACGCTATTCACCGTTGTTGCTGTGGTCCAAGTTCTCTCCCTTTCTCTTCCCTGTCTCTTTCTTCATCTTTATGATCACAGTAAAGTGGTTTGCTTGGTTATTTCTGTTTTTTTTTTTCTTTCCCCAAATGACTTACCCATTTCCTATTCTATAGCTTTGTTATTATTTTTATCAGCAAGAGTGGGCGGAGACTGTCTTTCAGCACACTCTTCTCGGCCCCAACTGTTCAAGAGCATGCTGTGGCAAATTGAGAAATGGATAACTGTGCTCTAGAATGAATCGTGTGGAGTGGCAGATGTTATTAAACCAGATTTGGAGGCATGAATTCGAGCATGATTTATTTTTATTTTAGTTTAGTTTTTGAGACAGAGTCTCGCTGGGTCACCCAGGCTGGAGTGCAGTAGTGCGGTCTTGGCTCACTGCAACCTTAGCCTCCCCTGTTCAAGCAGTTCTCCTGCCTCAGCCTCCTGAGTAGTTGGGATTATAGGTACATACCACCACACCAAGATAATTTTGTACTTTTAGTAGAGACGGGTTTTACCATGTTGGCCAGGCTGGTCTCAAACTCCTGACCTCAAGTGATCTGCCCACCTCGACCCCCAAAGTGCTGGGATTACAGGAGTGAGCCACCGTGCCTGGCCTTAAGCGTGATTTATATGGCTGGCCGGGTGCCCTTCTTCCTTTGAGTTCGAGGTGCTCGGCAGGCTGACTGTTGCTGGATTATAAAAGTGTGCTTGATAACAGTTATTTGCCATCTGTTTAGCACAAACCAAAGGCAGAGGTTTGGGAAAGCTGGGGCTAGCTGAGAGGGACATTTCCTTCATTTTACCCTTCTTCTGATGCCAGTTGTCATAGACTCACTTTCCTCCCAACATTTCCTGAGAGCACTGTCTCACGCCAGAGCTCTGGCTGAGACTGGGTGCATGCAAGGTATGAATCAGGGACATTAGGAGTTTAAGTGGACCTTGGAAATCATCGTCTAGTTGAGTGCTCTTTTTTTTTTTTTTTTTTTGGAGACAGAGTTTCACTCTTGTTTTCCAGGCTGGAGTGTGGTGGTGCGATCTTGGGTCACTGCAACCTCCACCTCCGAGGTTCAAGCAATTTTCCTGCCTCAGCCTCCTGAGTAGTTCGGATTACAGGCATGCACCGCCTCGCCTGGCTTATTTATATATTTTTGGTAGAGACAGGGTTTCACCATGTTGGCCTGGCTGGTCTTGAACTCCTGACCTCAGGCGATCCACCTGCCTCGGCCTCCCAAAGTGCTGGGATTACAGGCGTGAGACACCGCACCCAGCAGGGTCAGTGCCCTTACGTTACAGGTAAGGACACTGAGTCCTGTAGAGGAGAAATAATAAGCACCAGGTGGCCCAAGAATCTTGTAAGTTCAGCTTGTTAGGTTGCACCTTGGTCTTTTTGTTCTGCCCTGGCAGGTAGCAGCGCTGATGAGTGGATCCCATTAGTTTCATTCTGTTCCTTGGCTGATCCACTGAAGTCTGTGGATCCCATTAGTTTCATTCTGTTCCTTGGCCACCTATAGCACCTAAGCCCTCATGCTCATCAGAAACCTTCCTGCTGTAGGTAGGTGGTGGTCACAGAGGAGATGGGGTCTGTTCGGATGGATCAGCTCAAGAATGTCTCTGGAGAAAACAACACAGCTCCTTCACTCATTAATCTCAGCCTACTGATGATAACTCAGTTGGACACTTAGCATGTTAGATATTTACATCACAGTGGTTCCTGCACACTTTTATTTTGTACCCAGCCCAATAAAGAGCAGCCAGTGGATTTCCATGATGCCCACATGCCACAAGGGCCCTAGTTAAATTGTTAGGCAAATGAAATTTTTTCTTGGAATGTCTCCTCCCTCCTCTTGTCCATCTTTTTCCATTTCTAGACATTTCAGTGTCCTGCATGCTGCTTGCTGGCTGTGTTCATCTCCACTGTTAGCTGCTCTGTTGAGAAGTGGTCATGCTCTTTGTCCCTCACGTGCTCCAGGTGTTCCCAAATTCCCCCTCACTTCTTCCCTCTAGTCATCTTCCCCAACTTGCAGTTTCCTCCCAACTCCATTTAGGTAGAAGCATTTTGCTGTGAGATAAATCCCAGAGAGCAGGGATCCAACCTTCCTTGCCTTTGGATCCACAGCCCAGACACAGTGCTTGGCGCCTGACAGATGCTCAGCAAATGCTGGGAAAGCAGAATGATTTGAGGGGCCAACCCTTGAAGTGGAGAAGAGCGTGTCTTAACCACGTGTGTGCATCTTGAGTTGGCAGGTGATGGGAAACAGCTGTGTTTGTTATGAACCGGCATTGGCATCTCAGTGGAATGTGGACTTATTCTTCCCCCTTTGGATGTCCTTTTACCAGGGGTTGGACCACTTCCTATCTGGTCACTGAAGATAGAGTGGTCAGCCCACAGTAAATCAGGACATTTGTACTGGTCCCTTCCGTTCTCTTACCCTTTCCAACTTCCTTTTAATTTGCAAATGTTTTCAGAAGTGTATCAATTGCATCACAGCCTTAATTAAAGTCTCCCTATGTGTGTGGAGCATGTGGGTATTCCTAGCTTGAGCTCGAGTCGGCTAGAGGGATTCAGCCCTGTCTGGGCGTGTTTGGTCAATCAGTTGGGTGGGCTTGCCATGAATTGAGGCGTGGAGGGAGGTGGGGGAGGCTTTTGGGAGAGTCCTTGCCTGGTAAAGAGGAATCGGGTCTATCTGGATCCAGGAAGGTGGCTTCAGTGGCCAGAGGAAGGCCGGGATGTATCCTTTGAACTTGGCCACTGGTTCAGTTTTGACTGTTGGGTTCCTGCCCAAATACTAAGGGTAGGGTGGTTGGGTAGGTGGGGGAAGCGGAGAGAAGGTTTGTGAAACAGAAGGAGGATGTAGTCCTGGTGGTCCTACAGTGACATCCTGGAAAAGTGGCAGCAGTGCCCAGCTGCTGCCGTGGTAACAGCTGGGTGTGGCTGCCTCCCATTCAGAGGAGGACCATAACAGACATGGAAGGAACTGCGTGCAGTGGACTTCGATGAACTCCTGGGGCTGGCCCTGAGGACTCCCAGCTGTGCTCATAGGAGGGACCCTGTAAGAGCCTGCCTGAGCCAGTGTGGCAAGAGTTAGGGATGTATGGTTCCATTTATGCTTAACGTGATCAAATAGTGGTTTAAGGTCTCTTTTTTTCCCTCTTGACAGAAGATTTCAAGTTTGCGTGTTTGTGTGTACAGGTGTATGTGTGTGCATGTGTAATGTGCCTGTGTGTGCGCATTTCGCTGCTGCGAGGGCAGCTCACAACGTCGTGTCTTGGAGATGAATGTACTACTGAGATTAATGGAGTGCCCAAATGCAGTGAACTCGAGCATTTGCTCATTAATTGAGCAGAAGGTCTCTTTGTTCCAAAAGATAGAGCAGCTCCACACACAATCCCTTCTTGAAAAACAAAAGGCCAGATCCCCTTTGTGTACTTGAGTATTACTGGGCACGGCCAGACGTGTGGATGTGTGTTTCAGTAGATAGCACCAGACTTTGGCATATGGTTCTGTGGGTGTAGGTGGCTGGCTTATATTTACACAAAAAGAAAGCGAAGGTTCCCTAAAAATGTCTACTTAGCAGACTTTTGAAAAAATGGATTCCGGGACATTTCACTTCATAGCAGTCACAAAGGTGTGAATGTAGAAGCTACTGGGTGTGAGCTGCTCCAGGCTGATGAGGCGTGGGACCATCTGGGCCCCGGGGTTGTGGTTATTGTCAGACTGGCCCAGCTTTCGCCCACTGCCAGGATTCCCAAGGTGCTAGCATATGAGCTAAACACCCGATGGCAGGTAGCAGGGGAAAGGCTGGAGAAAGGCTGGAGAAAGGCCAGCGCGGTTGGCATGGGAGTGGGATGTCTCATTTGTATCCACATGATTCTATTTTGTGGAGGTGAGGATGTATTTAGTTGCATTTCCCAAGAGAAGGGGGCACACTGCCATACCATGCTATGCCCACGCCATGCCACACAGGCCACATGAAAGCACCAGGAAACAGAAGAGTGAGGAGAAAGCTGAGACCAGAGCCTTTCTTGGGATTTTCTCAGGAAAAGCGAGGCAGGGCAGGGTAACGATTAGGTAAAGCATTCAAATGAGCTAGTTTGAATAATTCTGGTGGGCTAGAGGAGTGTCCCTGGTTGACTGGTACCTGGGCCTGGGTTGATGGTGGGCAAGAGAAATAGTGTCCCGGTGTGAGCATTTGATAAGGAGGTGCTTGGCTAGCATCGGAGAGGTATCTTCAGAATAAGCTGTTTCCTGTCTTGTGGAGTTACCTAGCCCTGGGACAGGCAGTCTGCCCCTGGGTCTGTAACATGATTAATACATGAGGTGGGGATGACAACAGGTTCTCAAGGTTGGGTACAACTGAGATACCCGGGAGGCTCAGGTCAGGATAGCAAACATCCATGAATAAAAAGAAAATCCATTTTTTCCCAATGAAAAACAAGTGACCCCAGCCTGTGCCACTAAGCAGAAACAGGGGAATGACTTAATTGGCAAAAACCAAAATCAAAACCAAAAACCATCACAAACAAAAGGCACAGATATTCATATTTATTTATTTATTCATTTATGAGACAGAGTCTGGCTCTGTTGCCCAGACTGGAGTGCAGTGGTGCGATCTCGGCTCACTGCAACCTCCGCCTCCCAAGTTCAGGTGATTCTCCTGCCTCAGCCTTCCGAGTAACCAGGATTACAGGAGCCTGCCACCACGTCTGGCTAATTTTTGTATTTGTAGTAGCCATGTTGGCCAGCCTTGTCTTGAACTCCTGACCTCAGGTGATCCGCCCACCCCTCCCAAAGTGCTGGGAATACAGACGTGAGCCACCGTGCCCCGGCCTATTCAATGTTTTATACAATTGTTCCTCAGTACCCATGCGGAATTGGTTCCAGGACCCTGTGGATACTGAAATCTCCATATGCACCGGTTCTTGAGATAAAATGGCATGTATTTACATATAACCTATATGCACATCCTCCCATATTCTTTCAGTCAACTCTAGATTACTTATCATACCTAATACTATATCACTGCTATATAAGTAGTTATATTGTTTATTTGTGTAATTTTTGTTATTGTAATGTTGTTTTGTATTTTTTTTTCTTTTTTTTTCTTCCCCAAGATGGAGTCTCGCTCTGTCGCCCAGGCTGGAGTGCAGTGGCATGATCTCGGCTCACTGCAAGCTCTGCCTCCTGGGTTCATGCCATTCTCCTGCTTCAGCCTCCCGAGTAGCTGGGACTACATGCGCTTGCCATCACACCCGGGTAATTTTTTGTATGTTTAGTAGAGACGGGGTTTCACCGTATTAGCCAGGATGGTCTTGATCTCTTGACCTCGTGATCTGCCTGCCTCCGCCTCCCAAAGTGCTGGGATTACAGCCGTGAGCCACCGCGCGTCACCGCGCCTGGCTTTTTTTTTTTTTTTTCAATTATTTTAAATCCATGGTAGGTTGAATCTGTGGGTTCCGACTCAGAGGGCCAACTGTATGTGGATTTCTTTTTCTTCAGCAACTGCATATTTTAACTTTCTGATGCTGATATTCAGAAGTTGTGACATTTAAAAATTACCGTTGTCATTGGGAACTGGAGATGTTTGAAGAATATAGAACAGAAGATTATTCTGTTGCATGCAGACTGAGAAACCAGAGTCTATCGGATACCCTGGTTCTCTGATAAAAGAAGTATCTTGATTTCTGGAGAACTAGCAGATAACTCTACCATGCTACAGAGGGTCTTCATGTCAAGTTCATGGTCCCCGACCTCAGAGGAGCCTTGGGCGAGTCCTCAGACCTCTAACATACACCCCGCTGTGCTCTCATTTGTTTCCCATGGTGATTAGTCCAAATCTCTACCTCTCTCCCCCCGCCCCCTACTTCATCCTTATCCTTTAGGCCGTTCCTTCTCAACAGATGATGTCATCTCTTATTTCACTGAGCAAACTGGGCATCCCAGGAGGAGACTCCATCCACTTCTTGCCCCCTTGCCAAAAATGTATCTTGACTTTTCCTTCCTCTTTACTTCCTGCCTGCCTGCCTTCAAGGAAGTCAGGTCCCTCCCTTTCTCCAGGATTAATTTCTCCAGCTCATTCTTGATCCTGTCCCTGTCTCTCCAGGGAGCTTGCCTCCATGATTAGCTTCATCCTTTGTTCAACTTGTGACAGTGTCTGCTGTGTCAACTTCTTTCATTCAGCTTGTAAAGATACCTAAGGCTTCCCATTAAAAAAAAAAAAAAAAGGATTTTTTTTTTTTTTTTTTGCCCCTACACCCTCCAAATTCTTTCCTGCTGCCCTCTTACCTCTTATCTAACTTTCTCTAGTCTATGCCAGTATATAATATGGCATATTATATCCTGGACATTTGGCATTGAAAGTATAAATCAGGACTTTTTAGAAATTGCTGGAAACATCAGGATGGCTTTATTCCTACTTTAATATCCAAGAAGATAAAAAAAGCAGAAATGCTATATGTTTTGCTACCATCCTGACACCACATCTCGGGGAAGCTCTTGGGGGTCAGCTGTCTCACGAGTCAACACTCTTGAGCCAATTGCCAGTGGAGCAAGAGGGATGGGGAGAAGGTCGGAGAAGGTCAGAGAAGGTGGACACAGCTCAGGATCTGGGCAAGGAGATGAGCAAGTAGGGCTGGGGTGTAAGATCATGCCAATTGCTGACATCTTGATTCCATCTTCTGCCTTCTCCATGTCAGCTTGTCCTTGGCACAGGCAGGACCAAGTGAGATGCTCTCCTCTGGCCAATGCTTTTGGCCCAATGTTTCCTCCTCACCCCGGTGCCCTCAGGTTGTCCTCCGTCAGCCTACTGAAGTTGCCCCCGTTAAGGATCCTGCCTTGCACCTGTAATGACCTTGAGCTGGGTGTGGTGGCAGTCTCCTGTAGTCCCAGCTATTTGGGAGGCTGAGGTGGGAAAATCACTTGAGCCCAGGAATTCAGGGCTTCAGTAAGCCGTGATCATGCCACTGCACTCCAGCCTGGGTAGCAGAGCAAGACCCCCATCTCTTAAAAAATAAATAAGTAAATAAAAGATACTGCCTTAGGAATGTAAACAGTGTTAATAGCCACTTTCTCTTCTGACTTTGGGCACCACCTTCTCCAGATTCCCCTGTTGCTTTGAGGTCTTCTGTGTGTGGCTTCCTGCTTGCGGGGGACTGCACTAGGTCCTCTGTAGACATGGTGAAGTTCCAGCTCTCCAGGCTCCTGCAGGGTCCATATCATAGGGTTGGACTGGCTAGAGACGAGGCGACTGGGGCTCACAGAGGCTTCCTTAGCTGCTCATTTATTAGCTAGAAAAATCAGAGGTTAAACTCAGGTCTGGCTCTCTTCAAACCTCCTCCTTTTCCTTGGTGTTGGCACGCTCCTTGGGTAACATCTTCCATGCCTGCAGCACCAATGCCCACCAGGAGTGTGCTTTTGCATCCCAAATCCCATCACGTCGCTCAGAATGCCTTCTTGAGCACCAGCTCTGCGTTTTCAACTGCGTGTTAGAAATTTCCAAACTGGGCCAGGCTGCGGTGGCTCACGCCTGTAATCCCAGCACTTTGGGAGGCCAAGGCGGGCAGATCACCTGAGGTCGGAAGTTCAGGACCAGCCTGGCCAACATGGTGAAACCCCGTCTCTGCTAAAAATACAACAATTAACCGGGCATGGTGGTGTGTGCCTGTAATCCCAGCTACTCGGGAGGCTGAGGTGGTAGAATTGCTTGAACCCAGGAGGCAGAGCTTGCAGGGAGCTGAGATCACACCATTGTACTCCGGCCTGGGCTCAGAATGGTCGAGGTGGAGTTTGGTTGTGTTTGATGTGCTCAGGGTGGTCTTCACAGAAGAATCAGAATCAGACCGCCTTTCTTGGGAAGGACAGAAGGTTGCCTGGGCGAGTGGAAGGGGAACAAGGAGGCTGATGGGAAAAGGGAGGTCAGGAGGGTGAGGGCACTCCAGACAGGACCCAGCAAACTCCAGAGATGCAGGTGTGAGGGAGAGCACGAGGTGTGTCAAAAGAGAACGTTTTTGCGTAAAGGTTTAAAAAACTGGTTCATCTCTGAAGCTGTGTGGTAGAGGCAGCGATATTATTTTATTTTGTGTGTACAGGGAAGCTCTGTTTATAAAGGTGTGATTTCTCTGTTACTTGTTTTATAAGTGGGTTTTAATATGTATTAAGCAAGAAAAAAGAGCCTGTGTTGACTTGTGAGTAGAAGTCCCACGGAGGTTCTAGGCAAAGTGGTTGGTGTTGTTCTGATGCAAAGAACACTCTTTGTTTTTCTTTGAAATGGAGTCTTGCTGTGTTGCCCAGGCTGGAGTGCAGTGGCGTGATCTTGGCTCACTGCAACCTCTGCCTTCTGGATTCAAGTGACTCTCCTGCCTCAGCCTCCAGAGTCGCTGGGATTATAGGGGCCCGCCATCATGCCCGGCTAATTTTTTTATATTTTTAGTAGAGATGGGATTTCACCATGTTGGCCAGGATGGTCTTGAACTCCTGGTCTGAAGTGATCTGCTTGCCTTGGCCTCCCAAAGTATTGGGATTACAACCATGAGCCACTATGCCAAGCCTTGTTTTTTTGTTTTTGGTTTTTGTTTTTTTTTTTTTGAGACAGCATCTTGCTCTGTTGCCCAGGATGGAGTGCAGTGGCATGATCTCTGCTCACTGCAACCTCCGTCTCCCAGGTTTAAGCAATTCTCATGCCTCAGCCTCCTGAATACCTGGGATTACAGGCACATGCCACCACCACGCCTGGCTAATTTTTGTATTTTTAGTAGAGATGGAGTTTCACAGTGTTGGCCAGGCTGGTCTCAAACTTCTGACCTCAAAAAGTTTGAGCCACCGCACCCGGTTTCTTTTTCTTTTTTTTAAAAAATAATTTCAACGTTTAGTTTAGATTCAGGAGGTGCATATGCATGTTTGTTATATGAGTGTATCATGTGATACTCACTGAGGGGTGTGAATGACCCCAGCACCCAGATAGGGAGCATGGTACCCAACAGGTAGTTTCTCAGCCCTTCCCCGCTCCCTGCTTCCTCTCTAATATCAACTTTGGCAAATAACTTATGACTAAAAATAAGTTTTATTTTTAAAAATGTTGTGATAGAAATGAGGAGATCTGGGTTCCAGTCCAACCTCCTGCTGTAACTGCTATAGAAAGTTGAGCAGGCCGGGCACGATGGCTCATGCCTATGATCCCAGCACTTTGGGAGGCCGAGGCGGGCAGATCACAAGGTCAGGAGATCAAGACCATCCAGGCTAACATGGTGAAACCCTGTCTCTACTAAAAAAATACACAAAAAAATTAACTGGGCATAGTGGCAGGTGCCTGTAGTCCCAGCTACTCGGGAGGCTGAGGCAGGAGAATGGCGTGAACCCCGGGGTTGGAGCTTGCAGTGAGCCAAGATCGCGCCACTGCACTCCAGCCTGGGTGACAGAGCGAGACTCCGTCTCAAAAAAAAAAAAAAAAAGAGAGAGATAAGCAAACTGGCTCTGTGAGCCTCTGTTTCCTGATTGGTGAGTGAGGACTTTGACATAAATCAATGATTCTTCACCTTGGCAGATACAGCCCTCCTGGGAACCTGTGGAAGCTGAGGATCCTCTTCCCTAACAAAAGTACACAAATAGACAGGTCTTTTTTTCCTTAGGATTTTGGACAGTTCCTGAATGTCTGAAGCCCACCTTAAGAACCCCTGGGCCGGTTCTTCCTTTGTAATTTTCCAATTTGCTTTCCCCAGAGCGTGTTGCATGGAGACCCTTCTGATGGGTGCTAATAATGAGTAGTCAAGTTAGCTTGGAAAATGGGATTCAAGTCATTGTGTTTCTGAAGTGCAAGACCCCTCTAAGGTTAATTTGCTAACAGACAATGTGACTCTCCCCAGAATAGCATTCTTCATACCTACTGGACCAGTTAGAATTTTCCAGAATGGGTGGGGTGCAATGGCTGATGCCTGTAATCCCAACACTTCGGGAGGCCAAGGTGGGAGGATAGCTTGAGCCCAGGAGGTTGAGGCCGCAGTGAGCCATGACTGCCCCACTGCACTCCAGCCTGGGTGACAGAACAAGACCCTGACTCCCAAAAAACAAAATAAAACCAAAAGATTTTTCCAGAATGCACTCCGAGGCAACCTGCTCTTAGGAAATGGTTCTTTGAGATTATTTCTATTGTCTGAGAGGTATGGTTTTGAGATACCTCTGTTTAGCTTTGGAGTTCCATTTGAATGTGGATGTTGTTGGTTAATCTTTATATCCTGTGAGATGACCAGGCTTGGCTCCCATGCCTTGGAGGGAATGGAAACATCCCTGGTCATAGTGTAAGATCTGGAACCTTCTCTGGCCAGCATCCTTGTTTGGCTGGGGAGATACAGTCATGGGTCAGTGTGGGGCAGATAAAGGTAATCTCTACCCATCCAATTGGGATTTGCCACCCTGGCAGCTTGGGGTAAAGACCTCACCCATATAATGCCACCATGCTGGGGTCCTTTGCCCTCTGGTATTTGGCATGCACCTATCATCACCCCCATAGCATGCCCATCTCCTCTCTTACCGACTCATGGGCTGTGGACGCTGCCTCAGAATCCTAAAGAGACCCATCCACCTTGATGGCCTGCATGACCTGTTTTCATGGAGAACCAGCCTGGCAAGCCGAGGGTCTCTGGACAACTCTCCCGCCCTTGGCAGAGATGGCACGGTAGTGTCCCATCATGAATCACATAGTGTCTTGGTCAGATGCAGCTGTGTTGTTTTGGCCCCGAATTGGCCAGCCTGGTCCTGTGTGTGTGGCTAGCAGGTTGCAACAGTGATTTGAAGGAGGCTGTAAGACTTTACCTACCCCCAGAATCTCTCTCCCAGGATTGCTCCCTGCCACCAAAAGAATACTGATAAAATATTCTTTATCTGAGAAACAGTGGAGGCCCCCAGGCTCATCCCATTCACACCTGTGGATTTGTTAGGTTGGCTGGTTAATATCCCAGGAGGCAGCGAGCACCTGGCCTGGACACTGGCTAAGGAAGCCTTGGGTTTCAATGAGGACAGCCACTGAAGGGATGGGCCCTGGATGCCAGAACATAGCCTGATGTCTCACCTGTGGCACATGCAGGATAAAGGGACATTCAGGGAGAAAGAGGAACTAAGGCCCACGTCATAGAAGGCTTCAAGTGCTGCCATGAGAAGACAAGAGCCAAGCTGTAAATAAACGATTTATCTCCTCTCCTCTGTGCTGCCACGCCTGTGCCCTGCCACCACTGACCTCAACACACTCTACCCCTTCCCATGTCTAGGAATGACCTGTCTCTTCCTTCCACGTCTCCCCTACGCCCCGCTTTGGTGACTGCCCCGTGCTGTATGCCTCAGTCTCTGGCGTGGGACATGGGTGCAGACTGTTCCCTGCAGAGTTCTGTGGGTTCCATGTGTCACGTGGTTTGTGGCTTTATCCACCGTAGGAAGTTCTGCCTGGACCCATTTCAGGGGAACAGAACTGGAGCACCTGAGTGGAGTGGGATGGAGGTGGGCTGGGGTAAGGAGCAGTTGGCTCTGTTTGTTGTTTCTGGGGAGGAAAGGGAGAAAGGATGGCTATTTCAGAACTTTCCTGAGGCAGGAAGATCTTTCAGGTTCCCACTTCAGTTCTGTCGGCTCCACGTGGGCAGGAGGTCTCATGCCATCTTCCTGACTCACTCATTTCTTTTTATTTGTGTGTTTGAGATGGAGTCTCGCTCTGTCCCCCAGGCTGGAGTGCCGTGGCGTGATCTCGGCTCACTGCAACCTCCACCTCAGGGGTTCAAGCAATTCTCATGTCTCAGCCTCCCGAGTAGCTGGGATTACAGGCACGTGCCACTGTGCCTGGCTAATTTTTGTATTTTTAGTAGAGACAGGGTTTCATCATGTTGGCCAGGCTGGTCTCGAACTCCTGAACTCAAATGATGCACCCGCCTCGGCCTCCCAAAGTGCAGAGGTTACAGTTGTGAGCCGCTGAGCCCAGCGCCTGACTCACTCATTTCTGACAGCATTTTCCTTGTGCTCCCCAGCAGGATAGGAAGAGAGATGAGCAGGAGGGACTTGCTGCCTGAGAACATGCGAAGTATCTCACTGCCTCCTAAATGCCAGCTCTCTCTTCCCACTTCTCTCCTCTGGTGATTGTGGGACTTTAATCAGCTCATCTTCCTTCTTCTTGGATGGTCAGTACCTTATGCTTTAGTGGAATTGGCTGTCAGAGCCTTCCAGGCAGGAACAGGTGCTTTGATTAGGCAGCCCTGATCTCCGGCGCAAGAGCTGGCCCAGGGGCATTGCTGGGAGGATTTGTGACTTGAAGGGTGGTCTCCATGTACTCATACACTTTAACAAGGCAGGTTTCCAAGCGAGTGTAAGCGGGTGGAAGATAAGACACATCGTAGTGATCTATAAGGTTTGCTGTCCAGGGGAAGCATTATCTGAAACCTTAGTGGCTTTTGATTTTGGGCCTTTAATGGGATTTGTTTGAGGAAATTCTGCCCGTGGATGTTATGCTGATTGTCCATTAAAACCCTGTTTCATTAAACAAGGTCTGTTTCAGATGAGTTGCCTTCTGTCATCAGCTGGAGTCAGGAGGGTTCAGTGTGTATCTCCCGCAGCACAGCAGGCCAGCTGAGATACCCTTGGCGGCGGCATCATTCCAGCTGCTGGGCCAGGAGCTGCCTGCATCCACTTCCCCAGCTCTGTGCCACTTGTCCACTTTTTCCAACTGTGTACATAGACCTAGCCAAGCCTGGAGCCCCATTCTGGTTTTGGGTAGGAGGGAAGCCCAGGAGGAAATGCTGCCTGTAAAGGCACAGGTGTCCTTCTCACCCGCGGTGCCCACGTCCCTCAATCCTGACTATTTTAGACTCCTTGGCCTGACTTCCTGGCCATTTGTGGCTCAGACCTCTGGCTGACTTCCTTCTTTTCTCCCGTGGACTCCTGAATGGGGTCTGGTCACCTGACCGCAGCCAGTTTCTCATCTGCTTTCCTTTGCCATCGTGGACCCCCTTGGATGTCTCCCATGCGACTTGTAGGAACTTTTTAGGTGTTGTCTAACCAGACTCCTCATTCTGGCCCTTTTGCTCTACTCTAGCTTGTTGTGAACCTAAAAGAGCATCAAGAGTTGGTCCTCTTCGGCCGGTCACAGTGGCTCACGCTTGTAATCCCAGCACTTTGGGAGGCCGAGGCGGGGGGATCAGGAAGTCAGAAGATCAAGACCATCCTGGCTGACGTGGTGAAACCCCGTCTCTACTAAAAATACAAAAAGTTAGCTGGGCGTCGTGGCGGGTGCCGGTAGTCCCAGCTACTTAGGAGGCTGAGGCAGGAGAATGGCATGAACCCGGGAGGCGGAGCTTGCAGTGAGCTGAGATCGCACCACTGCACTGTAGCCTGGGCAACAGAGTGAGACTCCACCTGAAAAATAAAAAAAAAAGAGTGGAGTTCTTGTTCATGCCAAGAATGGCAGTTGCAGGGGTCAGGGTTGACACTTGATGTTGGGTAAAACCCACAAGGTTAAGGCTGCAGTGAGCTGAGATTGTGCCACTGCACTCCAACCTGGGTGACCAAGAGAGACCCCTGTCTTCTTCTTCTTCTTCTTTTTTTTTTTGAGACAGAGTCTTCCTCTGTCACCCAGGCTGGAGTGCAGTGGTGCAATCTCAGCTTACTGCAGCCTCTGTCTCCCAGGTTCAAGCAGTTCTTCTGCCTCAGCCTCCCAAAGTGCTGGGATTACAGGCATGTGCCACCACACCTGGCTAATTTTTTGTGTATTTAGTAGAGACGGGGTTTTACCATGTTGGCCAGGTGGGTCTGGAACTCCTGACTTGAGGTTATCTGCCGGCCTCGGACTCCCAAAGTGCTGGGATTACAGGTGTGAGCCACTGCGCCTGGCCTAGACGCTATCTTAAAAAAATAAAAATAAATGAATGAATGAATGAAACAGAAACAGAATCAATCCAGCCACAAAGCACTGGTATTTTTGTACTGGTATTCCCTAGTCATACTCATTCTCCCGGGGAATCGTGGTCTGTGCTGTCCTTTCTTGAGTAATGAAATCCTGGCTGATGGGACTGGTAAGCTTTTCCAGGAGGGGGAAAGGTTCTGTAATGCAGCCATGCCCTCTTGCCCACCTTCAGGGTCCACATTTGTGAGAGAATTACTTATATCACAAGGCTTTTCATGCCTATGAAATAATTCTCACTCTGAGATCCTGCATCCCTTGGCCCATCAGTGCCACCTGAGAATGAAAGAAAGAAACTGAGGCCCAGTTAGAGCCCAGAGGGTTCCTCAGGCCATCTCAGGACTCCTTCAGTGGCAAAGGCCTGGGGTGCTCTGGGATCTTCCTTGTTGCTGCGAGGCGAGTCCTCCCTTCACCAGATTCCTCAGAGCGGCCCTGCACCTGCTCAGAGTGACTGTCTCTGGGTGACAGATAGACTCTTGCCGTGAGGACCAGAGTGAAGCTGATAGGATTTGCTTTGTCACCACCAAAGGATGTCTGTGACCGCTCTTCCTTATTCTGGACACTGTATGGGGAAAGTTCAATGGAGACTGAATGTGTTGGGTTCCCTTGCCTGAAATGCCCTTTCCCTTTATTCCTGGAACATCATCTCCAGGCTTCCAACACTGGGCTCATTTTTTTTTTTTTTTAAGAGACAGAGTCTCACTGTGTTGTTCAGGCTGGTCTCCAACTCCTGGCCTCACGTGTTCCTCCTTCCTCAGCCTCCCGAGTAGCTGGGACTGCGGGTGTGTGCCACCACGCCCGGCTTGGGCTCACCTCTTTTGAGGGAGTGTCCTCTGTCACTGCACCTTCTGTGTCATCTTCCTCTCCCTAGCAGTAATGACTACTGAGGAGGGAAGCCCTAGCTGTGTTTTCATCTTGGGGTCCCATATACACAGCACAGTGCCTGGCCTATGTGGAGTGAGCGATCAGCACTGTTAGAGTTTTAGCAGAGGGTGCAGAGTATTTTTCCTGCCCAGGAGCTCATTGGCTCCTGTTATGCATATAGCAGGGGTGAGAGGGAGGTGCGGCATGGTTTTAGGGCGAGGGCAGCCGAGTTTTCCGGTTCTGGGAGGAGGCTGGTTATTGAGACCTCGGGATATTTTGTCTCCCAATCCTCTAGGCAGACAGACCTTCCTAGACAAATAAAAAGACCAATCAAGCCCAATTACTTTGAAAAATTCACATTGGTTTCCTCCATTATCTTCTCTCTCCGCCTTCCCCTTCAAATTTAATGAACAAAAATAGGAAGATAAATGACCTGGTGCTCATGGGCTGTGAGACCTTGTGTCTGCTCATTACCTGGGGGCTTGACTGCCCCTCTGTGCTATAGGGCTGGCTGGGGCCTCTACAGCCACAGTCCAGTAAAGAAACCTTTGAGAGAGTCACAGTGGCTGGAGCTATTGCAAGGGGTCATTACAGAGCATGAGCAACTTTGATTATTTTTCTAATGTCTGAATAGGGGTGTCTTAGAAACTAGCAAGTATTATAGACGGAGTTGTAGCTCAGAGAGACCCAGCATGAGGGGCTGCAACCGCCTTTTGTTGTCGAAGATCCATCCAAGAAGAACTTGTTTTTCCTTTGGCCCTTTCTTGTTTATTTTGATGGAATTTCTTTTTTTTTTTTTTTTTTTTTTTTTTGAGACAGTGTCTTGCTCTGTTGCCCAGGCTGGAGTGCAGTGGCCTGATCTTGGATCACTGCAACCTCTGCCTCCGAGGTTCAAGCGATTCTCCTGCTTCAGTTTCCCAAGTAGCTGGGCTTACAGGTTCCCGCCACCACGCCCAGCTAATTTTTTGTATTTTTAGTAGAGATGGGGTTTCATCATGTTGGTCAGGCTGGTCTCAACTCCTGACCTCAGGTGATCCACTTACCTTGGCCTCCCAAAGTGCTGGGATTACAGACGTGAGCTACCGAGCCCGGCCTATTTCTGTGGAATTTCTTAATGACATTTTTTTCTAACTACAATTTATCATCTTTGACTCAGAAGAAAATAAACCAAAATAATTCTGAGTTTTCCCTATTTGTAAGGCAAGACCCACCCTGTAATGGCTCTATAATGGGTGAGGGGATCACTGCTGGGAAAAGGCCTTGGGACTGAGTGTTCCTCCTGAGCAAAGGGGTGCCCACTGGAAGAAAATGGTTGTTAAGCTAATTGTACACCTGGTTTACCTCCACCAGCTGCATGTTAAGCCTATTGTTTCCCTTGCTGATTTTCAAAGTATGTCCGGTTATTCTATCTATAGATACTCGCTCTTGGCATGCTTGTATGAACCAGCCTTCTCTTTGTTCATTTGTTTATTCATTTATTCTTTGCTTAGCAACTGCATTCATTTCCTGTGGAGTAGTTTGCTGCTAACAAATTACTACAAACTTGGAAGACTTAAAACCATAGAGATTTATTTTCTCAGTTAGGGAGACCATCAGTCTGAAATCAGGGTGTCGGTAGGGCCACCCATGCTCCCTCTGAAGGCTCAAGCAGAGAATCCTTACTTGCCTCTTCCTAGTGTCTGGTGGCTCCCAGCTATTTTTAGCATTCCTTGGCTTGTAGCCGCATCACTCCAGTGATGCTTCTGCTTCTGATGTCACCTGGCCTCTGTGTATGAGATGGAGTTTCACTCTTATTGCCCAGGCTGGAGTACAATGCGATCTCAGATCACTGCATACTCTACCTCCCAGGTTTAAGCGATTATCCTGCCTCAGGCTCCGGAGTAGCTGGGATTACAGGCATGTGCCACCACGCCTGGCTAATTTAGTATTTTTAGTAGAGACGGGGGTTCACCGTGTTGGCCAGGCTGGTCTTGAACTCTCGACTTCAGGTGATCCACCCGCCTCGATCTTTCAAAGTGCTGAGATTCCAGGCATGAGCTACTGTGCCCGGCCTCTCTTCTTACAAGGACACCATTACTGGCTTTGAGGCCCACCCCAATCCAAGATGGCCTTATTTTTATGACCTCTACAATAACCCTGTTTCCTGCTCCCCAAGGAGGCCCTAGCTGTGTCTTTATCTCAGGGTTCTATGCATGCAGCACAGTGCCAACATATGTTGGGTGAGCCACCAGCATCTGTTCCCATAACCAGCCCTGTGAAAAGTCTTAGGAGTGTTGATGAGCAGAATTCAGAATCTTGGAGGGGACCCTATTCAACTCACTGCCGCTGGTGTTTATGCAAAAGCTTAATGGGTGTTAGGCATTGTGCTGTCTGCTGGGAATATATTTAATACTGGTGTGCACTGGCAGACGTGGCCCTGCCTTCCTAGAACTTGCAGTCTGGCGGGGAAGACAGTGGTGAAGTCGTCACACAAATATCCAGTGGCAGTCCAGACCTGAGCCTCTCTCCTTGGTCTGCCTTCCCGGCCCTCTCATCTGGGTGGGTGTTTTTATCTGTACCATACCCATATCTCCAGTTCTTATGTTCAGAGACAGGACACACCTGATTTTGTATCTTTGCTCAGAGCTCAAGAGGGCAGGGCTCTGTCGCCAGTCCCTGCCTTCTGCCCACAACCCACGGAATTTAACGCTGTTTGTCTTAGGATTTAATGCTGAGCCACACACTGACTATCTCCAGGATGCAGTGGGCCTTCACCTCAGCAGGGGCCTGGGGGTCAATGAGCAAAGCCCTTTTCTTGGAGTGGAGATGTCCGTCATTTCCCATGTGGTCCAGCTCCCGCAGTTCAGGCCCCTGCATTGGAATTCCAGCTGCCGAGAGCACCTCATTGCCTTTCGGCATTCGTTTTCATCAGTCTACTAGGAGAAATATTTCTCTCTGACTTCACTTGGACCCAGTTTTTCAGTTCATCAGCATTGCTGAAAATCTGATGGATTTCCTCAGCATTGCGACCTCCTGCAGCATCATCCTTCTGGAGGACAGCATCGTGTTTGTTTGTTTTTTTCTTGTTTGTTTTTTTCCCTCTAATAGGCACAGGCATGCAGGTGACCATTTGAAGCTTGGATTTTGTTTAAGAAAAGGAAGATGCTAAAAACAAGGGCCCTCACTGTGCTGTCGCTTGTGAGACGCTGAACTCTGTAACTGCTGCCATTCCGTGATTAGTGTCTGCTTTCCCAGCACAGTGACTCGGAGACACCTGCAGCACGGATGCCGTTGTTTGTTGTTGTTACATTAATAACCGCAGATGCTGATGAGGTGCTCACCCATTAATTGTTCCTAGTTACTTACCGCTATTTTCTCTGCCCTGGAGGGCCGCGCCTGCCCCCTCACAAACCCCTTTGTCCCCACTCTTTCCCTGTTGTAGTGAGGTCTCCACCCAGCAGTCAGAGTGACTGTAGAAGTGCAAATCAGATGGTGTCAGAGCCAAGTCCAAGGACCTAACTATAGACTTCCAGGATCAGGGTCCTGGCTGCCCCTCTGGCCTCATTTACTGTCACCCCTGGCCCGCCTCCTTCATTACTGTTTCTCTTCCTCACTGGCCTCCTTGAAGGTCTTCATACATCCTCATAATCAGAACCTTATGTCTACCCTTCCTTCCCTCCAGGTATCCCCACGGCTTGTTCCTCCTTTGTTGACATCCTTGCTTAAATGGTATGTCTCCTTCTCCCAAAGGCCACTCTCCATCTCCTTGCCCTGCTGTCTGTCCGTCCTTCCTTCCTTCCTTCCTTCCTTCCTTCCTTCCTTCCTTCCTTTCTTTTTTCTTTCTTTCTTTCTTTCTTTCTTTCTTTCTTTCTTTCTTTCTTTCTTTCTTTCTTTCTTTCTTTTCTTTCCTTCCTCCTTCCTTCCTTCCTTCCTTCCTTTTTTTCTTTCTTTCTTTCTTTCTTTCTTTCTTTCTTTCTTTCTTTCTTTCTTTCTTTCTTTCTTTCTTTTTCTTCCTTCCTTCCTTCCTTCCTTCCTTCCTTCCTTTCTTTCTTTCTTTCTTTCTTTCTTTCTTTCTTTCTTTCTTTCCTCCCTCCCTCCCTCCCTCCCTCCCTCCCTCCCTTTCTTTCTTTCTTTCTTTCTTTTCTTTCTTTCTTTCTTTCTTTCTTTCTTTCTTTCTTTCTTTCTTTCTTTCTTTCTTTTCTTTCTTTCTTTCTTTCTTTCTTTCTTTCTTTCTTTCTTTCTTTCTTTCTTTTCTTTCTTTCCTCCTTCCTTCCTTCCTCCCTTCCTTCCTTCCTTCCTCCCTTCCTTCCTTTCTTTTTTCCTTCCTTCCTTCCTTCCTTCCTTCCTTCCTTTCTTTCTTTCTTTCTTTCTTTCTTTCTTTCTTTCTTTCTTTCTTTCTTTCTTTCTTTCTTTCTTTCTTTCTTTTCTTTCCTTCCTCCTTCCTTCCTTCCTCCCTCCCTCCCTCCCTTCCTTCCTTCCTTCCTTCCTTCCTTCCTTCTTTCTTTTCTTTTCTTTTCTTTTCTTTTCTTTTCTTTTCTTTTTTCTTTTGTCTTTTCGTTTCTTTTCTTTCTTTATTGAGACAGAGTCTGGCTCTGTTGCCCAGGCTGGAGTACAGTGGTGTGATCTCAGCTCACTGCAACCTTTACCTCCTGCCTCAGCCTCCCAGGTAACTGGGATTACACGCACCTGCCACCACGCCCGGCTAACTTTTGTATTTTTAGGAGAGACGGGGTTTCACCATGTTGGCCAGGCTCGTCTCGAACTCCTGACCTCAAGTGATCCGCCCACTTCAGCCTCCCAAAGTGCTGGGATTACAGGCGTGAGCCACCATGCCTGGCCCCTGCTGTCTTTCTCTCCCTCAGCATTCTGCTACATGAGTTTTTCCTTGTTGCTGTCTCCTTTCCCCAGTTCGTTGGTTTGCCTGTCGCTGTAATCCTGATGATGAGAATAGCACTTTATAAGTGGCGAATGTGGCTGAAGAAGGATTGTGGTATTAAAGTAATGAGGGGAAATGAGAGAGGTCATCAAGTCTATCAGACCCTTGCCTCTCCATAAGATTCCTTCGTCCTCTCCTCAAATTATGATGAAACACAAAGAAAATGAGACTTCGGAGGGTAAAAAAAAACCAATGTAAATAATGATGATTGTTGGTTTCAGGATGGGGAAGTTAAAGTGGGCTTCAGTCTGTAGCTTGGGTTTGGGCGGTGGACTCCATAGGGCCTTTTTTCTCACCCTCTATTTCCACTGCAGCAAGAGTGGTGGCAGGGGAGGGGAAAGGTGGGATAGAGCAGGGGCTTGGGGTGGGGGGTGCTGCTGGGGAAATGGAGCTGCCCTTTTACCAAGCCTGGAGACCCGGGCAGGACCTATCCCCAGGCACTCTGTAGCACGGCACAGCTAATGTCCACCTCTGAAAGTCATCACATTTTCTTTTGTTCCTATTTGGGTTGATTAAGAGCCACTGGCGTTCCTGCATAAAGCTTAGGAGAGTGCAGCCCAATTACTTGGGCTGATGGGGGTCAGTCAAGTGGCTTTTACTTAAACAGTTCTGAACACTCGGCACCCACTTCAGGTTGAGTCTTGCATAATCCCTGAAGGGTCACCTCCTGCTCCAGCAAGAGCATCTGCTTCCTCTTGGCAGTCGCCTCCCTGAGCAGCTGCTGCAGGGGAAACAGTGAGGGGTCTGAAGTCAGGAGACATGGGTTCTTGACCTGGTTCTGCTGCCGCAGAAAAGAAAGGAGAACCAGGGTGGTGTTATGTATGTGCATGTATGTGCACATGTGTGTACATTTTGCATAATGAATGAATATATGAGTGTCTATGTGAGTGTATATACACAATGTGCATGTATACATGTGTGTGCATGCATATATGTGTGCATGCCCATGTATGCACTGTGCATATATGCATGTGCTTGCACGTGTATATGACTGTGTGTGTGTCTTTTTTTCTCTGACAAGCTGAAGAGTTTTCAGTGAAATCAGAATCCTTGCCTCTATGTCACAGCAGAAGGTTTTCACTGTTTGTTTCACTAAGATTCTTGGGTCTGGTCCTGTTCAGGGGAGAAGCCCAGAAATTCATGCCTTCCCTCCTTTGGGGACCAGCTGGGGACTGTTCTAAAGTGCTAACATGGTCAACAATACATTTTCTCCCCAGTAGCAGTGGTATAGCTGAGTGGATAGGCCGGGAGGCCTGAAGTGTCCTGATCAGTTCTCTGTGTTGCTCATGAGCTTGGATGCTCCAGCCCCTGGAGGAACTCCCAGTGTATCCTTATGTCTTTTTGGGGGCAGCCAGTTGAAAAACAAGCATTTCCTTCCACCTTGCTATGTGCGCAGGCATCTTTCCACCATCCGTCCACTGGAACTGGTCTTACTAAGGTGGCCCCCAAATTGCCAGATGCACCAGATACTTTTTGGTGCCTTATTAGGTCCTGCTGCATTCAATTCGCTTGGCTCTTCCCCCTTCTCTTCGTCCTGGGCTTTACCGGTACCACTGTGTTCCTGTTTCTCTCTGACTGGGATTTTGCAGACTCTCCTATGCTTCTGTGGATCCTGTTCCCCCAGTCGTCCTGTACCTGTTGCTTTTACCCCTTTCTTCCGGTTTCACCCTCCACCCCTCTTCTCTTGGGTAATCTTTTCTCTGCCAGATTCTTTACCCTCTGTATAGCACTGACTCCCAACTCTGGGTCAGCCTGTTGACATCACCAGGATACTAGACTTTCTTCAACCTCAGCACGTCCCAAACTCAACACGTCAGCTCCTCCTAAACCCATTGCCTCTCTGGCATTTCTTCTGAATTAGGGGTACCAACGTTCAACTATTTATCTCAAGCCCCAAACACTTGGCTCTTCTGTACAGTAGAAGTTTCTGTGGTAATAGAAAAGTTCTGTTTGTACCATCCAGTACGGATGCCGCTAGCTTCCCGTGGCTATCAGGCCCTCGAAGTGGGGCTAGTGCAACTGAGTTCATTTCAATTTTATTGAGTTTTAATGAGGTTATATTAGATGGCTGCATGTGGCTTGTGGTTCTCATATTAGACAGCACAGTGCAGATGGCTTCCTTTTCCCACCTCCGATGTCCAGCAGGTCACTGTCTGTCCCCATTGAAGGCCCTTTCAATGTAAGCCTTCATCATCTCTCCCATGAATTACCGTGGGAGCTCCCAAGTTGGTTTCCATGCTTCCTAGTCCTTTCTAAATGTATGTTGTTGGAGTGCTCCAACTCACCCTTGAGGACTTTTCTGTTTTTTTTTGTTTGTTTGTTTTTTGGTTTTATTTATTTATTTATTTTTTTTAGACAGAGTCTCACTGTGTCACCCAGGCTGGAGTGCAGTGGCACGATCTTGGCTCACTGCAAACTCCACTTCCCGGATTCATGTGATTCTCCTGCCTCAGCCTCCCAGGTAGCTGGGATTACAGGTGCCCACCACCACACCCAGCTAATTTTTGTAGTTTTAGTAGAGACGGGGTTTCACCATGTTGGCTGGGCTGGTCTTGAACTCCTGAGACCTCAGGTGATCCGCCCGCCTCGGCCTCCCTAGGTGCTGGGATGACAGGTGTGAGCCACCGTGCCTGGCCGTGAGGACTTTTCTGAAGCGTCATTTCCCACATCCCTTTCCCGCACTCCCTGGAACAGGCAGAACTGAGCATTTTCTCATCTGTGTTTCTCCTCCTACTTCTGTTGTTACAGTGAACAAATGTGTTATAAATATGATTAAAAATAGATGCGCGTCCCCCTCTGTGAACTCTTCAAGGAAGAACAGTCTTGGTCTTTCCTCATGTTTCAGGAAGCTGTTGGAGCACAGTACTAACAAATGTTTACTGAGTGAATAAAGGATTAATGTAGGCCGGGTGCGGTGGCTCATGCTGGTAATCCCAGCACTTTCAGAGGCCGAGGTGGGCAGATCGCTTGAGGTCAGGAGTTCAAGACCAGCCCGGCCAACATGGTGAAACCCCGTCTCTAGTTAAAAATACAAAACTTACTGGGGGTGGTGGCAGGCGTCTGTAATCCCAGTTACTTGGGAGGTTGAGGCACGAGAATCGCTTGAACCTGGGAGGCGGAGGTTGCAGTGAGCCAAGATTGCACCATTGGACTCCAGCCTGGGTGACAGAGCAAGACTGTCTCAAAAAAAAAAAAAAAAAAAGGATTAATGTGAACAATCCCCAAATGTTCTCCTTTTGGTTTTAGATTACATTATACACTTTTGAAAATTTGTTGTAAAAATCCTATCTATTAAAAAAAATCACATAACCAGAATGCTGTTTTCATAGTAACATAAAATAACTTAAATTCCCTGAAGACTATTGAGTTTGAGATACTGAATCATACATATGCACACCAAAAAAAAAAAGATTCAAAATAATCTTTAATAGGGCCTTGAGATTACGTGTACTTTATTAAGCAGTAATTCTTTCAAAATTGGCCATTTGTGTATGATCAGTATTAGCAGTTTTCATTTAACTACAGTATTTGGTTAAATAAAATACCCCTTTCCAACTATTCTTCATGGAGAAGGAGTTTATCGAATATTCTCAACTAGGGTTTTGCCGAAAGTAATGGAATTTTCTTTCCTTGAACTTAAAGAATAGAAAATTGAAATTGGAAAAAGAGGAAAATAGAGATAGAGAAGTCACTGTGGATGGTGGAGAACTGGCAGCTCAGATGTTTGCTTCCTCTTAGGGTAAGGGTGGCAGAGGCTCTTCTTGATATAAACAACCTGTTTAGAAGGGTCTTCATTCCATTTATTGGGTTTTTAATTTTATTTATTTATTTATTTATTTTTTATTTATTTATTTATTTTTTTTGAGACAGAGTGTTTGCTCCTGTTGCCCAGGCTGGAGTGCAATGGCACTATCTCAGCTCACTGCAACCTCCGCCTCCCGGGTTCAAGCAATTCTCCTGCCTCAGCCTCCCAAGTAGCTGTGATTACAGGCACACACCCGCACGCCCAGCTGATTTTTTTTCAGTAGAGACGAGGTTTCACCATGTTGGCCAGGCTGGTCTCAAACTCTTGACCTCAGGTGATCCGCCTGCCTTGGCCTCCCAAATTGCTGGGATTACAGGTGTGAGCCACCACACCTGGCCATTTATTGGGTTTTCGAAGCAGGATAGGGCTGTTTTCTTCTTCCTGTGCACTGACATCTCAGGAATGATTTTCCAAGCTGGCTTCTCCCGTCGCACCACCCCCACTGCCTCCCAGCCTTCCCTGCCCCCTGCCTGTTCTGTCACATCCCATCTCATCCCTATCAGTGCAACTAGCACCCACCAGTGTGACTAGCAATATCTATCTTGAAATAGCCAAAGAAACATTCTTCTGTTTTAAGTTAATCAGTGAAGCAAATCAGTCTCTGCATTAGATTCTGAGGAAACAGTGGAGAGGAGGATGAATGCTGCCCCACCTTCACAGCACTACCCTGGTCAGTTCCTGCTGCTTATAGGATCACATAGAAAGGTGGCTTCCCAACCCACCTTCAGCCCCCCACCCCTGGATGCATCTTCCACAGCACCATCTCTCCAGGCCCACGCTGAAACTGGCCACTCCACTGGAGGTGTTTCTTCCATTGCCTGGCAGCCTCCCAGGTCTTATTCAATACTTAGCTTAAATGTTTCTGACTCTTTTTTTTTTTTTTCCGAGACAGATTCTCGCTCTGTCACTCAGGCTGTAGTGCAGTGGCATGATCTCAGCTCACTGCAACCTCTGCCTCGCGGGTTCAATTGATTCTCCTGCCTCAGCCTCCCGAGTAGCTGGAAATACAGGCGTGCGCCACCACACTTGCCTAATTTTTTGTATTTTTTTTTTTTTTTTTTAGTAGAGATGGGGTTTCACCATGTTAGCCAGGATGATCTCGATCTCCTGACCTTGTGATCTGCCCACCTCAGCCTCCCAAAGTGCTGCAATTACAGGCAGGAGCCACCGCGCCTGGCTTTTTCTTTCTTTCTTTTTTTTTTTTTTTTGAGACAGAGTCTCACTCTGTTGCCCAGGCTGGAGTGCAGTGGTACGATCTTGGCTCACTGCAACCTCTGCCTCCTGGGCTCAAGCAATTCTCGTGCCTCAGACTACAGAGTAGCTGGAATTACAGACATGTGCCACCACACACAGCTGACGTTTGTGTTTTTAGTAGAGACGGGGGTTTCACAATGTTGGTCAGGCTGGTCTTGAACTCCTGACCTCAAGTGATTCACCCACTTTAGCCTCCCAGAGTCCTGGGATTACAGGTGTGAGCCACCATGCCCGGCCCCCTCTGTAATTTTTTCCCATCTATTTATCATGAGCATTGGTTATTTTGCATTGTACTTTATCAGTTTACATACTGATCATACTCACAGCTTGGTTCTTCAAGTTCAGATGCCATATAGCACCTGTCAGTATATCCCTAGCACCTGGTACAAACAGTGCCTGGTATATGGCAGACATCGAGGAAATATCTAAAAGGAAAACAGTATTTTTATTGGGGTGGTAAGCGCCTTAGTAGCCTAAGAGAACTCACTCACTTTCTCTCCAACAATGGGACTTATCCAGCCTCCTTGGTGTCTTTAGGCCTCTTCTTCCTAGGACCCTATTAGAATAGTGACATTATCATGGTCTACAACCAGATCTTCTTTTAAACTTGTTCTAACCTTTATTTTTCTGTTGTTGTGTGTTTTGGGTTTTGATAGCAAATTAAGGCCCTCCCCAACCCCCCATTTTTTTAAAACCCTAAATTTGGCCTGCAGACTTGGAAAGAGCATAGGTTTTCTAACATAGGATTCTCAGGTGATTTAGCAGGAATGAGATTTAAAGAACAAATTGTACAGTGTAGGTACCTAAGGAACTTACTGTTATATTGAGCTTCTGTGGTCTGTGGTTTTTTTTTTTTTTTTACCCTGAGATGGAGTCTTGCTGTGTCGCCCAGGCTGGAGTGCAGCAGTGCAATCTTGGGTCACTGCAACCTCCACCCCCTGGGTTCAAACAATTCTCCTGCCTCAGCCTCCCAAGTAGCTGGGATTATAGGCACGCACCACCATGCCTGGCTAATTTTTGTATTTTTAGCAGAGACAGGGTTTCACCATTTTGGCCAGGCTGGTCTCGAACTCTTGACCTCATAATCTGCCTGCCTCAGCCTCCCAAAGTGCTGGGATTACAGGCATGAACCACTGCCCCTGGCCTCTGGTCCATATGTTTTCATTCGATAGTATTGGGCTTCATTTTCCTTTTTCTTTTCTCTTCTTTTTGGGGGAAATGGGTAGGGGGTATTGTTTAGTTAGAACTTAGTATGAATGATCCTTTTGACAAGGGAACAAAAGCCCTCATTCTGATTGGCACCGTATTTGAAATCAAAGTCATAGCTATCATTACGAAGACCTCATTTCCTGATGATTGATTTAACATAATTGCCTGTTGGAGAACCTACCCTGGAAAATACATCGATGCTGGCAATGAGTGACGAGCTACATTCATTCCTTTCCCTCACTCTCTCCAGTTTGTCTTTTGGATCCAACAAGTCAGTTGGAGGAAGGAGTTATGCGGGAAATGACCGTCAAATCTGAACAGTGTCTCACCGCTCTCTTTCTAAACAACTTCAGAAATCATGTATTATCCAGCTTACTGGATGGATTGTGGATCAATTGTTTCTGCGTTGTGTTATCTCACCTAGAATCGACAGAAATTTATAGCATCTTTTAGCCCTGGAACCAAGAGATTCAATTTAGTCTCCTGCTCATTTAGAAAAGACAGGCAAAAAATAACCTCAAATCAGTGGGGAAATAGACTCTTCAATTTGGAACAATCTATACAATATTATTTAATCTATTTCACTTTATTCTTTTTCTACCCCAGAAAGGTAATTATCTTTTTTTTTTTTCTAAGATGCTCAAGAGGAGATTCTGTGTTTTTCTTTGACATCTATTCTGGGCTCTAATAAATTTTGCCTTTTGTTTTTTGTTTTTGTTTTTTTGAGATGGAGTCTCACTCTGTTGCCCAGGCTGCAGTGCAGTGGTGCGATCTCAGCTCACTGTATCCTCCGCCTCCTGAGTTCAAGCAATTCTCCTACCTCAGACTCTCGAATAGCTGGGATTACAAGTATGCACCACCACGCCTGACTAATTTTTTTATTTTTAGTAGAGACAGGGTTTCACCATGTTGGCCTGGCTGGTCTTGAACTCCTGACTTTAGATGATCTGCCCACCTCGGCCTCCCAGATTACAGGCGTGAGCCACTGCGTCCGGCCTTTAATAACTTTTTATAATTAGAAAAGAAATTATTAATGTTTTCCCTTATATTGCTAGGGAAGTTCATTTCATCTTGTGCAGTCCTTGGGGGGGAAAAATAGTCTTATCTCTACATTGGCACTTCATAGCATTCATTCGGCACATCTTTATTGAGCACCTACTGTATGCTGGACACTGTGCTAGGCCCTGAGGCTGCAAAAGTGCATAGCACAGAACAGTAATGCCCCAGGCTCATGGTTAGTGGAGGAGAGTTTTTTAAATTTTAAAATAATAAAAATTAAAATGTGACACTAGTAAGAAAATCATTTCTATTGGTTATATATTATATATGCACTTATATATATGTATCTGTGTGTGTTAATATATATCTATATCTATATGTTTAATAATGCCAAGTAGGTTTAAAACCAAAGAGGAAAGTAAAAGCAAGGTAATGGCCGGAGAGAGAGTGACCAGGGAATGTTTTTGATAGGATGTTCAAAAAAGGCATTGAGCAGGGACTTGAATCATGAACTGAGGGAAGAGAGTGAGGATAGAATCTTCCAGACTGAGGAGCAGCAAGTGGGAGGCTACGAGGGTGGGAGGTTGTAAGGCAGCTGGGAAGCAGGGTGATCTGAGGAATTTTCTTCAGGTTCTTCCAAGTGTTTATTTTCTCTTTTTTTGGGGCGGGGGGAGGGTGGAGAAGGTTGGGCGGGGGAATCCAGGCAGGAGAGCAAGAGTCCAAATCACCTCCCGGGTTCAAGCGATTCTCGTGCCTCAGCCTCCTGAGGAGCTGGGATTACAGTCATGTGCCACCACGGCCGGCTAATTTTGTATTTGTAGTAGAGACGGGGTTTCGCCATGTTGGTCAGGCTGGTCTTGAACTCCTGACCTCAGGTGATCCACCCACCTTGGCCTCCCAAAGTGCTGGGATTACAGGTGTGAGCCACTGCACCCGGCCTCATATGTCTTTTATCTGGAAAAGTCTTCCCTCAGCCCTGCCACCCCCCTCTACCTGATACCCATTTTCTTTTCTTACATTTTCAACAAAGCTTTGGAAAATAGAGGTACACGGGAACTGTTTGCATTTCTTCACTTTCCACTCCCTCCTGATCGGCGACCCACTAAACATCAAATCCAGCGGAAAATCATGACTCATGATTTTGCTGAAATTCTCAGTACATTTGCAGTGGTTAACCATTCTCGTCCTTCGTTTCTGGTGACATCTTACCAGTCCCCCTTTGGGCTTCGCTTTCTTTGCCTATCCATTACATTAGTTTCCTGTCCCCCTGTATTTCATCAGCAGTCCGCTTTTTCCTGGCATTCTTTCTTGGAATCTCACCCAGACTCACAGTTCTACTTAGAATTTAGGGGCTCAGGCTCCCAAATTGATTCTCCAGCCAAGCTTTCTTTCCTAAACGTGAGAATCAAATCCCCCTGCTCTTGCCAGATAGCTTTACTTATCTGTCCAACAGCCACTTGTATTCAGTGGGTCTGAAACAGAATACATTACCTGATAGCTTTTTTCTCCAAGTTCAGCTTTCTCTGTCTCCTGTATTACTCATACCCAGAAGAATTTAATGGAACCAAATCTACTCAGCCACTCAAGCCAGGAACCTCAGCATCATTTCTCTCTCTTCCTTTTCTCTAATCCCCCAAATCCACTTAGTTACCAAGCCCTGCTGATTTTGCTTCATAAATATTTCTTGAATCCCTTCCTTCTATGACTGTTCTAGTTGAATCCCTAGTTATAACTTGCTGGGACTGTACCAGCAGCCTCCTTTTGCATTCCTCTGCCTCTGGTGTTTTTTTGTTTGTTTGTTTAGTTTTTTTTTTTTTTTTTTTTTTTTTTTTTTGAGACGGAGTCTCGCTCTGTCACTCAGGCTGGAGTGCAGTGGTGTGATCTCGGCTCACTGTAACCTCCACCTCCTGGGTTCAAGCGATTCTCCTGCCTCAGCCTCCCGAGTAGCTGGGATTACAAGCACCTGCCACCATGCCCAGCCAATTTTTTTGTATTTTTAGTGGAGACTGGGTTTCACCATGTTGGCCAGGCTAGTTTTGAACTACTGATCTCAATGATCTGCCCGCCTCGGCCTCCCAAAGTGCTGGGATTACAGTTGTGAGCCACCCGCACACTGCCGTGCCTCTGGTTTTGTGCCATCTCTCACCCACCTAACTCCGTGCATTTTCTTGCTTCCAGCCCTTCACTGGGTCAGAATCCATTGTTCCTTACACGATACTCAAGCCATGCTACACAGTACAGCATGTGGTTTCCTAGTACAAATCACTAATACTCCTATAGGATGAATCCAAACAAAATGAAAAACTATTGCCATGAAAGTGAGTCTTTGTGGCTCAGGATAAAATTACGAGTGACAATATCATGCAGATTATGAAACAGCCAAATCTTAATTTAGATGGAAGTAAAAATTATGTGCTGTTGAAAATTGGTAAGTCAAGAAGCATCTCTTATGAATGCAACAACACTAGCATCAAAGAAGCAGAGATTGAATCAAATTTTTTTGTGAAATGTGAGAATGTGTAAAAGCAGTATTTGTTATTTAATGTATGATTATTGTTATTATTATTTGAGATGGAGTCTCCCTCTGTCGTCCAGGCTGGAGTGCAGTGGCATGATCTCAGCTCACTGCAACCTCCACCTCCCAGGTTCAAGCAATTCTCCTGTCTCAGCCTCCTGAGTAGCTGGAATTACAGGTGCCCACCACCATGCCCAGTTAATTTTTGTATTTTTAGTGGGGATGGGGTTTCACCATGTTGGCTAGGCTGGTGTCAAACTCCTGACCTCAGGTGATCCACCTGCCTTGGCCTCCCAAAGTGCTGGGATTACGGGCATGAGCCACTGCGTCTGGCCATGTAATATATTTTATATAATATTTTATTTTAAATACACATCCGTAACTAAATTAATGATTTCAGTATGGCTAATAGATATTTGATACCCATATCTGCAACTCTAAACGTTTATAAATTCACATTGGTCGAGTCTCCCTTTTCAAATGGGCAAATAGAGATTTGCCCTGTATTGAGAGTCAGAGTTTACTTGGGCAATAGAATTTTGCTTGACTCTGAGGTCTCTTTATGAATATGTTTGACCTCTGTACACCATGTCTCTGCAACTGTACCTAGTTACTCCTACTCTACCCTTCCTTTCCTTTCCTTTCCTTTCCTTTCCTTTCCTTTCCTTTCCTTTCCTTTCTTTCCCCCTTCCCTTCCCTTCCCTCCCCTCCCCCTCCCCTCCCCTCCCCTCCCCTCCCCTCCCCTCCCCTCCCCTCCCTTCCCTTCCCTTCCCTTCCCTTCGACAGGGTCTTGCTGTGTCATACAAGCTGGAGTGTACTGCCACAATCATAGCTCACTGCAGCCTCAAACTCGTGGTCTTAAGCCATCCTCTCTCCTCAGCCTCCCAGGTAGCTGAGACTACAGGTGCACGTTACCATGCCTGGCTAATTTTTTCATTTCTTATAGAGATGGAGTCTTGCTATGTTGCCCAGGCTGATCTTGAACTCCTGGCCTCAAGTGATCCTCCTACCTCAAAGTGCTGCAATTACAGTTGTGAACCACGACACCCGGCTTCAACACTTACCTTGGATGAAATAAGCTTAGAGCTGATCGAGTAGGTGAAATGATATTGTTGCATGGGACTCTGAAAAGATTATGCCTTATAAAATGTTTAGAAGCATCTCTATTTAGGTTAGGGAAGAGGTTCTAGAAGGCCTTTTGGGAGATAAATGCAGGCAACTGTTGACAATCAACCACTAACCCCATCTGTTGGGAACAGGTAGAGCCATGTGTTTGGGCTCTTTTGAGTGGCTTTGTTCAGATCTGTGAAGGTTCCTGGATTGAAAATTAATCCATTGAAAGTTCTGTATGTTTGTTCTTTCCTCAGCACTGTGGCAAGATACAAAGAAATAGAAGGCATATTTTAGATCTTTAGGCTTCTTATAATTTAATCGAGCTTTAAATGTGGAACAAAATAAGTTTAGACTCAGGGTTTTATTTTGAGTATAAAGGTTCTCCACCTCATGCACGATATCTTCGTCCTAATATCCGTGGAATAATTATCCAGTCCTGACTCATACAACTCTGGGAAGAATTTTCTAGCTCTTGAGACATCTCAGTTCACAAAAACAGAAAAATGTGTGTTTCTTTTTGTTGTTTTGTTTTTAGAAATAATGACTTGAGTGTGAGAGAAATAGAGTTTCCAAGGCAGGATGGGAGCCGTGGGGAAAATTTCACTTCTAAATTCCCACTGAAAACAGTTGAGAGATGGGGAAAAGTACTTTTTTTCACAAGCACATTCACACGTAGGGTTTAGGTTTGTATTTAGTTAGGACTGGGAGAACAAATAGAAGCAGAGATCTGCTGAGGAGAGATGGCACTTTTAATAAGCAATTTCTTTTTCGTTTCTAAATTTGCTGGAGTCCAGGCAAGCATGTACACAAATAGCCACAATTTGTAAATTGTTCCTGACATATTTTCTGCTCTTTGAATTTCCTGAGTGCCTGCAATCTAATTAGAAATAAGCAATCTTTTACATCAGTAATAGGAAAAAGGACATGGTTTCAGCATGCAAATAAGATGTTACCTAAACAGAAAATTATAGCTGTGGCAGCGACTGTTCTCGTCATGACGGAAGATGGGAAACTGTTGAAAGCAGTAAGAACTGTGCAGTGTTGCATTCTGACATTTTTCTCTGCCTTTCAAAGCCACCTACTGCATACACAGGCTAAAGAAAGATGATGCAGATGAAAGAGGAAGAAGACAGAGCCCTCGGGAGAAGTGCTCCTCGTCTTTGCGGCTGTTTCCTTAGTGTGGTTGAGCCCATTGGCTTGAAAACAGAGTTTCGATGCACTTTCTCTGCCCTGTTGCATAGCCCCTTCCTGATACAGACTGGAGGAGGTAGCCTTTTCCAGGGGTCCAGCTTTCCACTGAAGTTGATGGCTAGTTGATCCATTCATTCATTCATTAACTGATCCATTTATTCATTCACTCCCTCCCCTGATGGTGGGTGTTTCGTGCTATCCTGAACTCTGGGATGACATCAGTGTACCCAAAAAGACAAAGCTCCTGCCCTCACAGGACTTTATAGCCCAGTGGAGGAGAGAGATAATAGACAAAGATATATAATGTAATGTTATCTGGCTCTACAGGGAAAAAGAAAAGCAGGGTGCTGGGATGAAAGTGTGACTGGGCTGTTTCTTTAGATCAGGCAGTCAGGGAAGACCCCTCTGAGAAGGTGGGTTTTGAGAAAAGACCTGAAAAATGTGAAAGAGAAAATGCCAAGAGTGTCTGTGAAGAGAGTATCCTGGTCAGAGGGAGCACCCTAGGAGGGAGCACTCCAGTCAGAGACGAGCATCTGGGTCATAGGGAGCATCCGTGAGAAGGCCCTGGAGCTTGTAGGTGTTTGGTGTATGTGAGGGACAGTCAAGAGGCTGGTGTCTAGCAAGTGTCCCAGTGGGCAGTGACTACTAGGACTTTTCAGATTTCAATTTGAGTATGACAGGAAGCCATCAGGAGGCTTTATTCAGGGGAGCTCCATGAGCTGACCCAAGCTCTAAAGTATTGTTTGGGTGGCTATGTGGAGAAGAGGTTCTGGGAGCTGATGGACAAGGGTGGAATCCATATCAGCAGTTTGGAGGATGCGTTTATAGTGGGGGAGGATAGCTTAAGCTGCAGAAGAGTGGCGGAGTTGAATGTTGAGCTGATGGGATTTGCCGATAGGTAAGGACTATAAGAGAAGGAGAAAGGAGGAGGAGGATTCTTAGGCTTTGGAATTGAGTGATTTACAGGGAATGGCTGGAGAAAAACAAGTTTGGGTTGGAAGCACAAAAGTTCTGTGTCTGAGATGCCTCTGAATACTCAAGTGGTAATGTCAAGTATGTGGATGGATTCATGACTTTGGAGTTCATGGAAGACACTGGGGTGGGATATGTAAGTTTGGGAATGATGAAAGTCATGAGGTGGGTTGAGATGGCCTAGGGGAGTGTGTGTAGGCAGGAGAGCGAAGAGCACTGAGGACCGAGCACCAGGGTCCTCCATTTAGAAACCGGGAAGTGGAACAGAATCCAGCAGAGGGAACTGAGCGGAGGTGTGGCCAGTGAGGATACAGGAATTCTGAGGGAGAAAGGTTTCTTGGAAGCCAAACAAGGGATGTTCAAAAAGAGGGGAACTTACTAGACATGTGAAAGAAATGCTGAGAGGATGAGCAAGATGAGATCTGAGATGGGAGCACCGGATTGGGCCACATGGGCACCAGTGGTGACCCTGACAAGAGCAGTCTCAGTAGAATGGTGGAGATGCATCATGGCAGTAGGTTTCTCTCCAATTACATTCAACTCTTTGAGACAAGTGCAGAATAGATGGAGAGTTGGCATTAAGTAGGCATATGTGTAGGTATTTGCTAGAGGGTGGCTCTAGCGAGGGCCACTGCCTGATGAGGGGGTAAGAGTGGACATAGGTGGGAGGTTAAAGTAAAAAGTGGCTGGGCCAATGGCACAGAGGTGCCAGCGGTACCAAAGAAGAACTGGATCCAGCACTCACAAGGAAGGAGCTGGAAATAAGTATAGCAGGCAGGTGGTTCAACACCTGGAACGCCTGCCATTGAGATTTTAGAGGTAGATCTGTTGTAAGAAGTGCCCTTGGGATTAGTTGGTTGAGATGGTGTGCAGGACAGGTTCACTGGAGCTGAGGCAGATCATACTTATCTGCATGAGTAGTGGCACCTGAATAATGCTGCTGGAATCTTCAGTGAATGCAGGATGGGTCTAGGTGGGAACTAGGTGATTGCAAGAGGTGAGCCCGTAGCCTACAGGATTAGAGAGTTGTAAAAAATTACTAATCAAATTATTGCTGGCTTTGGAATAGACTCACAGCTGCACAGAACCAATGCTTGATATGCAAAAATGTGAAACTGGAGTTGAGTATGCAGAAAGCATTGACGTTCCAAGCTTCATAGCAAGCTGTTTAATTCGAGTATAGAGAGGAGGCAGAAACTGAGGAGTAGCTGTCTGGAGCTGCAGGGAAAACCGATAAGCTGATTTTAGAATCCAAATCCTAGTCCACAGGAAATCTTCCATTTTGATAACCTCCAAGTATCATCAGAAGTCCTTGACACAAGTAGATAAGAATTACTGTGTTTTGATGGTACTCTACAAACATAAACACAAATCATTCAAGTGCTCTAGCCCCTTTGTCAAAACAGGCCTTTGAAGGTGATGATAAATCTGAAGAAAGTTAAGTATCCTACTGCAAGAAAGACTCATTTAATTATTACTATTGTATATGTAATGATGAGTTCTTCTCATTATGCATTTTCTTTGTTCAGATGAGCTTTAGAGTCCCCTTGTCCAGGTTTAAAATTCTGTTGTGATTTTAAGTGGAATTACATTAGAGCTGTCCATTTGAAAAGACTTAGTAGCTTTAAGGTTTCCAGTCTTTCTATTCAAGAATGCAGAATGCTGCCTCAGTGATTTCCTATTTTATATTTTTCAGTTTATCTCATGCCTTCCTTTTTATTAAACTCTAATGTTCAAGATAGATCCCAGAGCTTTCCTGCCAGTCTGTCTCACCATAGCAATATAGTCTGGTCATTAAGATACTGAACATGATAGTTTAGAACCAATTACTACCTGAAAAATCCAAAGTGAGACACAGCACAGGTAAATTTAATGGGGTGACTGTTCCTTTGTATTGCACATTAAATAAAGCCAAGAGGAGATTATTCACCTCCAGGTAGTCATAATTGCTGCAGTTTTAATGGGGCTAGATATCTTCCAAACTAAAGACTTTCTGAGCCACAGCCTTGCACTGCAGTAGATAAAGGACAGAATGGAAGGGATGAACGTTCTGAGGATTCATTGTCTGAAATGAAATTTAGAATAGTGCACTGCTCCTGCAAGTGGCTGGGCAACAGGGCAAAGACCAACATGGCTTGAGGCCATCCATAGTGACATGCTGCTTTTGTGAGCCAAGCTGTGGGCAGCCTAGCAGGCCTAGGGGCACTGTGGTCCTTTATAAGCATTCTTTTTTTTTTTTTTTTTTTTTTTTTTAGAGAGGCAGAGCCTAACTCTGTCACCCAGGCTGGTGCAGTCACAGCTCACTGCAGCTTTGACCTCTCAGCTCAAGAAATCCTCCCACTTCAGCCTTCCAAGTAGCTGGGACCACAAGTGCACGCCACTATGCCTGGCTAATTTTTGTATTTTTTGTAGAGACAGGGTTTTGCCATGTTGTCCAGGCTGGTCTCGAACTCCTGAGCTCAAGCAGTCCACCTGTCTCAGCCTCCCAAAGTGCTAGGATTACAGGCTTGAGCTACTGCACCCAGCCCAGATTCTCCTTTCTATGGGCAGAATTGGATTAAAGACCAGTCCCTACTTGGGCCCAACTTCAGTTTTCAAACTATGATATTATATAGATTGCATCCCCTTCCCTCCACAATAAGGAGGGATGGGGGTGTGTATAATGGCCATCTTCATGGCGTTTCACTGGACCAAGTTTTTTTGATGAGGCAAGAACACATTTTTATTGACTGTTTCTCCCTTACCAATGAATGGGATTCCTCGGTCGTTTATCAGTCAAGCCTCAGAAATTGTAGTCACCTCCCCCTGAATCAGTCACAATCCACCGGGAGAACAGAGACTAGAACTTGCCTTCCCAGATTCCCTGTAATTAACTGGCTAGCTTCTGCCGCCATGAAACCTTGAAAGCTTCAGTATTGGCGATGCTTGAGCATGTTTTGCGCCATGTAAATACTACCCAGAAGGTACCTCAATTGGTTCAGTCGTAAAGATGGCGCCGCACTGGGTCATCTCTGTGAATTTCATCCAGGTTTTTGGCAGCAGCCATCTGTGGTTACAGAGGATCTGAACAGGAAACATACTGAGAAAACAGAGCTATAGTAACATCCAGGCCTGCGAGGGTAGGTAGACTCCAGTGCACATGTGTTAACAGTAGGAGGCCTGCTCTGCATAGAATACGGACTTGGCCGTGTTTTATGCACTTTCCACTCACATGTGCCCATGCTTATGTTAAGCCAGTACGCCTTAAGGATGCAGGACTGCGTGATGAACCCTCGTGATAATTCCACTTGAAAGCATTTTCTCAGCCTGGCATGGTGGCTCAGCCTGTAATCCAAGCACACTGGGAGGCCGAGGTGGGCGGATCATTTGAGGCCAGGAATTCGAGACCAGCCTGGCTAACACGATGAAACCCCATCTCTACTAAAAATACAAAAGCCGGGCGCGGTGGCTCACGCCTGTAATCCCAGCACTTTGGGAGGCCGAGGCGGGCGGATCACAAGGTCAGGAGATCGAGACCACGGTGAAACCCCGTCTCTACTAAAAATACAAAAAATTAGCCGGGCGCGGTGGCGGGCGCCTGTAGTCCCAGCTACTCGGGAGGCTGAGGCAGGAGAATGGCGTGAACCCGGGAGGCGGAGCTTGCAGTGAGCCGAGATCGCGCCACTGCACTCCAGCCTGGGCGACAGAGCGAGACTCCGTCTCAAAAAAAAAAAATAAATAAATAAATAAATAAAATAAAATAAAAATAAAAATAAAAATACAAAAATTAGCCAGGTGTCATGGCACACGCCTGTAATCCCAGCTACTGGGGAGGCTGAGGTAGGAGAATCGCTTGAACCTGCGAGACAGAGGTTGCAGTGGGATGAGATGGCGCCATTGCACTCCAGCCCGGAAGCTAGAGTGAGACTCCATCTCAGAAAAACAAACCAAACAAACAAACAAAAGCATTCTCTTGCTCAAGCGTGTTGTGAGAGTTCAATTGAGAAAAGCAGTTGACCCAATACTGCTGAAGTCAGGTGTTACTTCCCTTGCCAGTGATTAGAGCTCCAGATGAAACTCAAGACTACTAGGTCAAACAGTTGCATAGAGTGGCTTGAATGAATAAAGTAGCAGAGCAGGCCAGCTGAGTTCTGTGGTTTAAAGACAATCTGTGTAGGGCTGCAACTCTCGGAGTCGGTCCTGAAGTAGTCAACGAAAATCTGCAGAGAGCGGGAAGTTAACAGTGTCCTGTGATAGTTGCTGAGTTCAGAAAAAGCTTCCTCATCATCGTACTTGGATTTTCTGAGCATTTCTCTTCTCCGTGTCTTGGATTGTGCATGCGTGTGGTGTGTCTCCTAAAGTAAGTTGAAAGAGCATTTTTTTTTGTTTTTTTAGATGTAGGAGTATGTACACTCCGATATCTAGGCTGGAGTATAGTGGCACGATCTTGGCTCACTGCAACCTCCACATCTTGGGTTCAAGCGATTCTTCTGGCTCAGCCTCCCAAGTAGCTGGGACTACAGGCATGCACCACCATGCCTGGCTAAAATTTTTTGTATTTTTAGTAGAGATGAGGTTTCAACATGTTGGCCAGGCTGGTCTTGAACTCCTGACCTCAGGTGATCCACCCACCTCGGCCTTCCAAAGTGCTGGGATTACAGGCATGAGCCACCACGCCTGCTGGCCGAAAGAGCATCTGTTTTAATTGGTTCCCCAGAATGTCATATTCTGGAGTGCTCAAGTAATTTAGTAGTAGTATTATTAACAGTAACAACCACTTATAGCAGATGTCATGGGATGGAGAAATAAAACAGACCAATAAATCCTAGCCAGCACCTTCATATTTAGTAGAAACTGAAGAAAGGAAACAAGCCCAATCTGTGGCTGCCGAAGAAAAGCTAAAGAAATTCTGCAGCCTGTGAGGCAAACACACACATTTATTCAGGCAACTGGGATGTTTTCACATGTATTAGAGCAGATTTTATAAAATGAGGAACTCTCTTGTTTTGAAGACAATTTACAGGTGTCTTCTTGTCATTTGCCACTTAGAAATTTCCAAATCAAGAACAGATTTTGTCATATTTTCTAACGTGTTCCATAGGATGCCACCTCTCTGAAATGCTTAGTAAAAAAGAAATAAAAAATTTTAAAAGGCTCCGTGGAAGAATAAGTTTGGGAAATGACATATATCATATTCTCTTTTGGCAGAGTAATAATACCCATTTAACATTTAGAGGCTCTGGAAATCCTGTAGAAAAGAAACTTACTTAAAATTATTTAACCCAGAATTTTTCAAACATTTTAAATAGTTTTACTGAGGTATGATTGACGTACAAAAAGTGCACACATTTAAATGGTACAGTTTTGATAAATTTTGACATATGTGCATACCTGGGAAACCATCAGCACAATCAAATTAATTTTTTTGTTGTTGCTAAGCTGTATTTTGTTGTATGGATATACCAAATTGGTTTATCCATTCACTTGCTGAACAGACATTTTGGTTGTTTTCAGTTTGAGGGTATTACAAATAAAGCTGCAATAAATATTTGTGTACAAGTCTTTGTGTGGACATATGTCATTTTTCGGGATAAATACCAAGGAGTGAAATGGACCACATGGTGGGTGTATGTCTTAACTTTTTAAGTAACTACCAGACTGTCTTCCGAAGTGCTTTTGCCATTTTATATTGCTACTAGCAGCATCTGAGAGTTCCATCTCTTCCATATCCTCCCCAACACTTAGTATGGTCAGTCTTTATAATTCTATCTTTGGCCAGGTGCAGAGGCTCACGCCTGTAATCTCAGCACTTTGGGAGGCTGAGGCGGATGGATCACCTGAGGTCAGGAGTTCAAGACCAGCCTGGCCAACGTGGTGAAACCCCGTCTCTACTAAAAATACAAAATGAACCGGTGTGGTGACACATACCTGTAGACCCAGCTACTCGTGAGGCTGAGACAGGAGAATTACTTGAACCCAGGAGGTAGAGGCTGCAGTGAGCCGAGATTGTGCCACTGCACTTTAGCCTGGGTGAGACAGAGTGAAACTCTGTCTCAAAAAAAGAAAGAAAAATTATCTTAATGGGTGTATAATGGTATTTCCTTCTATGTATGTGTATGGTTTTTGTTTGTTTGTTTTGTTATTTAAGAGACAGGGTCTTCCTCTGTCACCTAGGCTGGAGAGCAGGGGTGTGATCATAGCTCACTGCAGCCTGAAACTCCCAAGCTCAAGCCATCTGCTCGCCTTAGCCTTGCGAGTAGGTGGGACTACAGGCATGCACCACCATACCTGGCTAGTTTTTTTTTTTTTTGAGACAGAATTTCACTCTGTTGCCCAGGCTGAGTGCGGTAGCACAATCACAGCTTACTGCACCCTCAACCTCCCAGGCTCAGGCCATCTTCCCACCTTAACCTTCCAAGTAGCTGGGACTTCAGGTGGGCACCACCACATCCAGCTAATTTTTTATTTTATGTAGAGTTGAGATCTTGCTATGTTGCCCAGGACACTCTTGAACTTCTGGCCTCAAACAATCCTCCTGCCTCAGCCTTCCAAAGCCCTGAGATTACAGGCATGAGCCACAGCCATTTAGTTTTAATTTACATTTCCCCAATGACTAATGATGTTGAACATCTTTTCATATGCTGTAGTCCTTATTTCTCTTCCTGTGTACATAAGGAATGTATGTATGGATGGAATGTATCTATTCTGTCTCTGGCTACTTTTAGTATTTTCTCTTGATCACTGGCTTCAAACAATTTGATTATGGTGCACCTTGGGTAAGTTTCCTGTTTCCTGTGCTTAGGGTTTATTCAGCATCATGGATCTGTGAGTTTAATAGTTCCATCATATTTGGAAACATTTGGCCATTCTTTCAAATATGTTTTCTACTGTTCTGACTCCATATACATATGCATTAAGCTGCTTGAAGTTGTCCCACAAGTCACTGATGCTTTGTTCATTTTTTAAAATTATTTTCTCTGTGTTTCACTTGGGATAGTGTCTATTGCTGTGTTTTCAAGTCCTCTGATCATTTCTTCTGCAATATATAGTTTTCCATTCATACTTTCTAGTGCGCTTTTAAAATATCAGAGTGTCCTTTTTTATATCTAGGGCATCAATGTGATTCGTTTTTGTAACTCCTGTATCTAATATTTTGAACATGGGGAATGCCGTTGTAATAATTGCTTTCACGATGCTGTCTTCCAGTTCTCACATCTGTCAGTTCTGAGTTGGTTTTGATTGCTTCTTCTCACTATGTGTTGTTCTGCAACACAGTTAAGTTACTTAGAAATAATTTGATCCCATTGGGTTGCTTTTGAGATTGATTAGGTGGAGTTTCAGCTGTGGTGAGTCTATGGCGGATTAATCCCCTCTACTTAAGCAGGACCCTTCTGGGTCCTCTAACCAATGTCAGACTGGTAGGAATAGGCACTGTTCTTGCACCTGTTTCCTCGAATCCTTTCAAACTGTTTTCCTCCAACCTCAGGGAGATTTCCCCCATGTGTGCACTAAGTACTCTGTTGGATCCTTGAGGGGTGCCCTCTGCATAACTGGCTTTCTCTCTCTCTGTGCAATACTGTCCTCTCTGACTTTGTCTTGTATACCCTGACTGCCTTGCTCTCCCTGACCTTCAGCTCTGTCCCCTCCACTCAGGAAGTCTGCTGGGCTCCACCTGATGCCCCTGTCCTTGCTCTGCAACCTGGAAACTGTCTGAAGGCAGCAAGCTGGGACAATCACAGGGCTTACCTCATTTGTTTTCTGTCTCTCAGAGAGCACTGTCTCTTATTGCCTGTCACCCACTGCCTTGAAATGGTTATTTCTGTATGCATATTCTGTCTGTGTTGTTTTAGGTGGGAGGGTAAACCCAGTCTCTGTTGCTACATCTTTGCTGTAAACAGAAGCTTCTAAACATTCTTGTTTATGGAAATCAGTTTTTCTCATCTGTTTTTATCTCACAGAAATTTTATGGAACACAGATTGGTGAAGATGAGGTTATAATCACATAGTCAGAGGGCCCTATGATTTCAATTAACGTATACCAGACTGATTGGAATGATAGCCCTAGTACTACACCCTGCATTTTCATTATGTGAAATGTATGTGATATGTATGTTTTATCTTCAAATAATAGGTTTGGCGTTGAGGCAGATGTCATCTTTGACATTTTGAAAGTGAAGAGAGAACGTCATACATGTTCTTAATGAATCTCTCTCCGTAATACTGATCCTTAGTGGTGAATATCATTCTAGAAATATCCAATTTACCTTTATGCTGGTTGCATTGAAGGCTCCAAAGCATATGCCATTGGATTTCAGGATTAATGTACTTTTTATCTCTAGTGCAGCATCATACTGCTATGAATGTGAACTTTCTAAAATTGCAGAGTCAACATGGTAATTTTTCTATTTAGAGGTTCAAAATCCCAGCAGTTGTAGGATACAGCCCAAAGTCCTTAACATGACCTGAAAAGCTTATATTATCTGTCCCATGCCTGTCTTTGTAACTCCATCTTTTCAAAGTTTTCCCCCTACACACCCTGCATTCCAGTCACAGGGGGCTACTTGTGGTTCCGTAAAGAATGCCTCATTTCAAAAACATTTTCTTGCCTATTAATCATGAATATTCCCTCTGTCTAGAGAATCCTCGACCTTTTAAGTTGGTTCAGGCAGCCTTTCTTAAGATGTCTTTGACCTCCATAGCAAAAGTCAAGCATTACTTGCTACTTTAGTGCCTCAATTAACCACATGGACAGAACCAAGGGTGTAAACACAGAAGTAGTGATGCCACTATTGGATGGTTTCATTAGAGTTAATATTTCTTAGGAGCTCTCCTCCAATCTCAGATCTCCCACAGGGTCATGAAAAACTAGTCCCCGTCTTTTCAAGATCCATTTTAGAGATAGGAACAGCTCCCAGGCTTCAAAGAGTCAGACTAACAGACCCAAAACCAAAGCAGAAACCCTTGATACATGAAATAGGAATTTCTTCTTTGTTAAATCCCAGGACCATCACTTCTTGCTATGATAGATGAAAGAACCACTTAGACGCTGACATTTAGCGTTCTCCATTTATCTTCCAAATAGAAATTTAAGGAGCAGCAGTACAGACCACTTAAGATGCTAAGAATGTTTAGAACAAATTCATTATTCAAGAAGAGTAGAAATGACTGTAACCCTGTTTGCAGAGGGGAATGGAGGATTAACGATTGCAGAGAGGGTTTGAAGTAAGAAGTAATAAGAATCAGTAGGCCGGGCGCAGTGGCCCACACCTGTAATCCCAGCACTTTGGGAGGCCGAGGCGGGAAGATCACGAGGTCAGGAGATCAAGACCATCCTGGCTAACACGATGAAACCCTGCCTCTACTAAAAATACAAAATATTAGCTGGGCATGGTAGCAGGCGCCTCTAGTCCCAGCTACGCAGGAGACTGAGGCAGGAGAACGGCGTGAACCCGGGAGGCGGAGCTTGCAGTGAGCCGAGATTGCACCATTCCACTCCAGCCTGAGTGACAGAGCGAGACTCTGTCTCAAAAAAAAAAAAAAAAGAATCACTAAAGTCAGGAAGAACAGCAGAGATATCCCTCACCCCAACCCTGCAACCTTATATTACCTTGAAATTCCACTGATGCTATATCCCGGTTTGTTTGCAACTCTCAAGTCAGTATTATTTCCATGGGCTTTGGAGGAATATTCTTGTGATCAAGCAATCGAACCATCATGATAGCCTCATGCACTGTTTAGGAGCCAGTTTTTGGAAAAAATCAAGATCTGTGAGTCATTCTCTCATTTATCTACATAAAACTGTTGGAAGCAGCAGCTCATTAAGCTAAAATGTATCCCATTTCTCTAGGCGTATGAAGGCATCAGGTGACAGCACTGCTGCCCTCAGGGTCTCCTGGTACAAGATCTACAGATGAAGCCCTGTGGGGTTCTTTAAGTTCAGTCTTTGAATTCAGAGAATATCCTGCCATTTTGGGTCTATCTCAAAAAGAGAGAGAGGGTCAATCTTGTTTGTTTGTTTGTTTGTTTTGAGACAGAGTCTCACTCTGTCGCCCAGGCTGGAGTGCAATGGCGGATCTTGGCTCACTGCAGGCTCTGCCTTCCTGGGTTCACACCATTCTCCTGCCTCAGCCTCCGGAGTAGCTGGGACTACAGGTGCCTGCCACCATGCCCGGCTAATTTTTGTATTTTTAGTAGAGACGGAGTTTCATCGTGTTAGCCAGGATGGTCTCGATCTCCTGACCTCATGATCTGCCCGCCTCAACCTTCCAAAGTGCTGGGATTACGGGCGTGAGCCACTGCGCCTGGCCAATTTTTTTTTTTAAACTAGATAAAGAACTTGCTTTCTTTTTTTTGCTTTGTTTTGTTTTGTTTGAGACAGAGTCTCGCTCTGTTGCTTAGGCTAGAGTGCAGTGGCGCCGTCTTGGCTCACTGCAACCTCTCCCTCTCGGATCCAAGCGATTCTCCTGCCTCAGCCTCCTGAGTAGCTGGGATTACAGGTGCGTGTCACCACGCCTAGCTAATTTTTGTATTTTTAGTAAGAGACGGGGTTTTACTATACTGGCCAGGCCGGTCTCAAACTCCTGACCTCAGGTGATCTGCTGGCCTCGGCCTCCATAAGTGTTAGGATTACAGGCGTGAGCCACCACTCCTGGCCCATCTTCTCATTGAGTAGGCTGAGGAGGAGAAGGGGCTGCTCTTGCTATCTCAGGGATGGTAGATGCAGAAGAAAATCCATGTGTAAGTGGACCTCCCACCCACAGTTAAGACCCGTGTTGTCCGAGGGTCAACTGTGTTATGGAATGAGTCCTCCCTGCAAAAATACACTTTTTCCTGCCCCCTTTCCTCCAGCTCCAGATTATGTATTGGTATTCATTCTGTTCGCTCGGGATTCATAATATTTGTGTCTTCGTCTGCCTGTTTAGCCCTGTAGAAATGCACTCATTGGTGACCACGGCTTCTGCTATGAAGGTTTCTCTGTTCATCAGGCTCTGTTGAACCACTCCCTGGATGAGTGGATTGATCACGTAGCCCTACTGCGTTCTTGCATGCCTAGCGTAGGACTATTTAAGAATAAAGCTGCTGTGGACATTTGTTTATAAGGTTTTGGGGGGAACATATGTTTTCACTTGTTTTTAGAAAATACCTTAGAGTAGAATTGCTGAATCCTCAGATGCAGGATTCTTATATTTTATAAGAAACTGCCAAACAGTCTTCCAAAGTGTTTGTGCCATTTGACACTTCTACCAGCAGCGTGTGAGCGTTCCATTTGTTTCACATCCTTGCCAACATTGGGTGTTGCCAGTCTTGTTCATGTTAGCCATTGTATATTGCAGCGTGTAAAAAATGGTATCTTGTAGTTTTCGTTTGTATTTTCCTGAGGACTGAGATGTTCAGCACATTTAGTTGTTCTTATTGGCCATTTGTATATATCTACTGTCTGTCCAAGTCTTTTCCCCTTTTTTAGTAGGTCGTTTGTCTTATTGATTTGTAGATATTCTTGATATATTCTGGATACAAGTCCTGTGTCGGATATATGTATTGAGAATTTTTGTTTGTTTGTTTGTTTGTTTGTTTTGAGACGGAGTCTTGCTCTGTTGCCCAGGCTGGAGTGCAGTGGCATGATCTCGGCTCACTGCAACCTCTGCCTCCTGGGTTCAAGCGATTCTCCTGCCTCAGCCTCCCAGGTAGCTAGGACTACAGGCATGCACCACCACTGCCAGCTAATGTTTATATTTTTAGTAGAGATAGGCCAGGCTGGTCTCAAACTCCTGACCTCAAGTGATCCGCCCTCCTCAGCCTCCCAAAGTGCTGAGGTTACAGGCATGAGTCATTGCACCTGGCCATGAATTTTTTTTAAAACCAATCTGTGTCTTCCCATTTCATTTTTTTTTTTTTTTTTTTTGAGACAGTCTTGCTCTGCCACCAGACTGGTCACCAGACTGGAGTGCAGTGGTGTGATCTTGGCTTACTGCAACCTCCGCCTTCCAGGTTCAAGCGATTCTCCTGTCTCAGACTCCTGTCTCAGTAGCTGGGACTACAGGTGTGTGCCGCCACGCCTGGCTAGTTTTTGTGTTTTTAGTAGAGGTGGGGTTTTACTGTTTTGGCCAGGATGATCTCGATCTCCTGACCTCGTGATCCACCCACCTTGGCCTCCCAAAGTGCTGGGATTACAGGCATGATACACTGTGCCCGGCCACCGTTTAATGGTGTCTTTTGATGAGGAAAACTTTTAATCTTGATAAAGCTTAATTTATCAAGTTGTTCCTTTTGTGTTTTGACTAAGAAATCTTTGCCTGCTCTCAAGTTGTGAAGAGATTGTTGTATGTTTTCTTCTAGATGCTGTATAGTTTTAGCCTCACATTTAGCTCTGTGAGACATCTTGAATTAACTTGTGTGTGTGGTGTGAGGGTGAGAGATCAAGATTTTCCTTTCCCCATTGAATTGTTTTGGTACCCTTATCAAAAATCTACTGATCATCTAAGTGTGGGGGCGACAGATTGGGTCAAGAGCTCTAGCAGGGCTGGGCTTAGTGGTCCAAGTCCTCTGTAAAAAACTGCAGATGAAATTGTGCCTCCTTGTGGGCAGTGTGGCTGGAACTTAGCAGGAACTCTGCAGCTCCTGCCAGCGTCCCTTATCCCAAATGCCACCAATGCCTGGAGATCAGGAATGCTGGGAGATTCAGGCTGACAAAAATCCTAGGCAGCCCTGAGAGCTCATTGGGTTCCATGCCTGCGAAGAATTGTTTTCAGGATTCACAAGTTCAGTTAAAAACGCCACCTATCTGAACTTGGGTGTCTCTGTTTTAAGAACCAAGAGGGAGTCCCTCTCCCAATTTTTCCCATGCATTTACTTGTCTCCTCCCTGCAATACCAAGTTCTTTTCTTTTCTTTTCCGTTTTTTGATACAGGGCTGGAGTGCAGTTGAGAGATCTCAGCTCATTGCAACCTCTGCCTCTCAGAGCTCAAGGGATCCTCGCACATCAGTCTCCCGAGTAACTGGGACCACAAGCATGCACTATCATGCCCAACACTTTTTTATTTTTTGCATGGGAGGGGGTAGAGACAGGGTTTCACTATGTTGCCCAGGCTGGTCTCAGACTCCTGGGCTCAAGCAATCCATCTACTTCAACCTCCCAAAGTGTTGGGATTACAGGCATGAGCCACTGTGCCCAGCACCACATTCTTTTCTTCTTCGTACACCCCATGAAGAGTGGGGCATACTTTGCTGTCCTCTGTCATTCCCCACATCATGACGGATGATGGATGACAGATGATGGAGCCCCTGCTATGTGCCAGGCAGTGTGTGAGGAGTAGGGAGCTCTTAGGATGCTCTTAGGATGACCCGTTGTGCAGTAACAGACCAACACACTGAAACAGCAGGAGTTGCAGCAGAGAAAGATTTTAATCATCTCAGGGCAGCTGAATGAGAAGATGGGAGGAAACCTCAAATCAGCCTCCCCAAGAGGTTTGAGGATGGGGTTTTTAAGGAGTCTGGACAAATAATGGGGTAAAGTGTGGGGGTCACTGATTGGTCAAAAAGTGAAGGATGAAGTTATGGGACAGGGAGATGAAGAAGCCACATTGTTGTGCTGAGTCAGTTCCTTGGCAGGGATCTTCAGACCAGTTGGCATTTGCCATTTTCACTGGAATTGCTGAATTCCTGAAGCAATTCTTGCATAAAAAGGTCAAGGGTGAGAGGTTTATCTATAGGAACAACGGGGGAGCAGGTGGTCAGCATGCTACCTGTCTCTCAGTTAGCAGCTACAGGGAAGTGAGTTGAAGTGCACCAGGACACCCTGGTCATGCCTAATTATAATCCTGTCTAAAGCCTGGTTTGTCATTCTTGTTCACCCTGTGAGGGTGGTTTTAGTAACACTAAGGCAAAAATAGACAAAACCCCAGTCCTCACAGAGCTCGTGTTAGCTTTGGGCAGCAGAAATCATAATGAAGTAAAAAGAGCATGGAGAAACTAGATAGCAGCGAGTGATACTGTGATATTGTGAAATACATATTTGGTTTTCCTCCAGCATTCTAGCATATAGTTCCTAAAACCCATGGAATCTCTGGAGTGATAAGAGAATCTTTTGTATGAGTGATAAGATTATCTTTTGTATGGAAACGAAATGGCTGGTGGCTGGGAGCCCCTAGATAGCTTCAGGATGGAGGCTGGTGAAGGGAAAGACCAGAGCATGATTAGAAGGTTGGGACTTTCAATCTCACCTCCTGACCTCTGGGCCAATGATTTAACGATTCAGGCTTAAATCATGAAGTCTCCATAAAAAACCCAAGGGCAAGGTTTGGTTGAGTTCCTGATAGCTGAACACTTGGAGGTTCCTGGAGGGAGGTGTGCCTGGAAAGAGCATGGAAGCTCCATGTCCCCTTCCCGTATAACCTCCCTATGCATTGCTTCCATTTGGCTGTTCATCTGTATCCTTTAAAATATTCTTTGTAATAAATGGTGAACATAAGTGAAGTGTTTCCTTGTGTTCTGTGAGCCATCCTAGTAAATTAATCGAACCCAGGGAAGGTCTAGTGGGAACCCCAATTTATAGTGGATCAGTCAGAAGCATAGGTGACAACCCACTACTTGCAATTGACCTGAGGTATGGGAAGTCTTTTGGGACAGAGCCTTCGCCTGTGGGATCTGATGCTACCTCCCGGTAGATAGTGTCAGGATTGAATTGAATTACCCCCACTCCATGTTGGTGGGGAGAAATCCCCATACATTTTGGTGACCAGAAGTCATAGAAGTATTCTGTGTTGATTTTTGTATGAGAGTAGGGAAACATGTTTTGGGGTTTTATTCCTATATATAGTACAGGTATGGAGAAAAGTAGAGCAGGAAAGGGGGTGTAGGGGATGTTGATGTTTTAAATGGGATATTGAGATTGTTGACTGAGAAGATGGCACATGAGTAAGGTCTGAAGGATGTTGGCCAAAAGCCATCATGATGAGACTGTCTAGAGGAAGACAATACCAGGCCAAGAGAGAAAAACAGGAACAGAAGCCCAGTGGTTGGAACAAGCTTGGTATGTTCACAGCAAGAAGGCCCCCGGGGCTGGGGACCTTGTTTATTTTCCTAAAATACATGAAGACAATACTCTAATGGACTGTCTTTTTCTGGAAATCCCCAAGAGAAGTGAAACATCGAGATACCCTTTCCATGATGGTAGCAGCAGGTGATAGTGTAGGCTGACAAAGTCAAGATGCCTCTAGGGACTGCCCTGGTTCTGGAAAGGAGAGATCCCCTTGTGCCATTTTAAAAATGAAATGAAGGCCAGTGCCATCACTTGCTCTGGATCTGGAAGTGTGAGCCCACCAAAGCACCAGAATAAAGCATGCTGTCCTGGGTCTCTCCAAATCTGTCATGAGACCATGGATCATGTTCAGCCAGCTCCTAATAGGGACATCAGAATCAGGCAGCTACAGAAAGCCCTTTCACTGGGAAAATTACCTGCAATTTCTCTGTCTCTCCTAGCTTTAGATTTTTCTTCCACCTTGAATACCTCTTATGAATAATTTGGGGAAAAGTAATTGGTAGGTTTCAATCAAGCATCATGAACTGACTGCAAAAGAAAGGTTCGGGTCATTTCCCCCCACTTTTGCCCATTTTAACCTGGCACGGGCCAGAGTGAAAAAATTGTGTTTGAGGTTCTAATTGCCCACTCTTCAAAGGAGTCAGGAAAATGGGTTGTAATATAAAGCCGCCAATAATTTTGCCTTGTGAATTACTATTCAGAGACCCAGTGTCATGAGTGTTCTCGAAGCAAAGAAAAGGTGAGAGAGAAAGGCAGTTATATTAGAAAGGCATGAACGATTGATCACAAAGCCCTTTCTGGCATTTTCTCTCCAAAGCACACCCCTGACACACCAGCATTTTTTATAACTTGAGGCTTACAATGATCTAAAGAAAAGGGAGTGTATGTGTGTGTTGCTGCCTTTCTTTATAGAGACGATGATTCTTTTGGCTCTTTTGATAAGATGATGTTTACTTAGGATTTTATCTAACCCAGTGGGACACTAACCTACATTATGCATTTTTTCTTAGCTTACCTTATAGCCAAGGACCTGCATTTGCTGGGTGCCTGGCTAGGGCCTGGGAGCTTATTTTGTGGTTGTGGACACAGGGAAATTGGAATGGTTTCTATAGGCTCTAAGTGTTACTGAAACACCAGGGGTTTGGTCTAGGTCCTGCTGCTTGCTGTACAGAAAGCCAATCACTGAAACAGCAGGTATTGCCAGGAAAGGCCTTAATCAGGTGCTGCAGCTGAGGAGATAGGAGGTCAGTCTCAAATCCTTCTCTTCAACTGACTAAAATTAGGGGGTTTATATAGCAGGGAAGAAATGTAACCATGTGTGGGGAAACATGAATTAGGGAGGGGTAGAGGAGCTCGTCAGTAGGAAGCACATGGTCAGTGAGGCAATCATGACAGGTGAGGGGTTTCATTGTCCAGATGCAGTGATTGGTAAGTTTCAGTTCCTTGATACTATCTAGGAGGCCTGGTGGTTGGTTTCTTGAGAAAGGAACTCAGATAAGATGAATGTAACTTTCTCAGGTTTTAAGTCTGGGAGGGTCAATTTCTGTGTTTATTCAAAAGAAACCATAAATATCAGTTTCATGCAACAATTGGGCCAGTTTCATAAGTTCCTGTGATTGTGGCCTTGCTAGCACTATGTTCTAACAAGCAGAGACAAACTTTTGGAACTTAACAACATGCTTCCTTGGCTTCTTTGTACTTGACTTTGGCTTTGGGGCCAGGGGATATGAAGCATTTGGCCACTGCCCATTTCTCCCATAAGTATTCTACAATAGCTCTTTATTTTTTTTTATTTGACCACCATAATCCAATTTTTATTTCCACCCAGTGATCTGGAGGCTCTTGGGCATGGCAGAGCATGGTGATGTCCCAAGACCACAAGAAGGAAACATTCCAGGTTTAACTTTGACACTCCCACGACTGGCCCCACAGAGCAGGGCTACCCTATAGGCAGTGTGCTGAGAGTAGCAGCTCAGGGAAGTTTTTCAGTTATATTTATAACCTACTTTTAATTACATTTAGACTAAGGGGCACTATATACAGAAAATCTTAGGAAAAGGGTGGCAGCTTTTGGGTCATTGGGCCATCGCCATGGAAAGGGGTGGTAGCTCCAGGATGTTGCCATGGCGGTGGTAAACTGATACGGCACACTGGTGGACATATCTAATGGAAAGCTGCTTTCACCCTGCCCCTGTTTTAGCTAGTCCTCAGTTTGGTCCAGTAACTGAGTCCCACCTTTGGAATCAAGTCCCACCTCCTTCCTCAGAAGGAGGGTCTAACACAGTAAGCATTGAAAGTGCTCTAAGGAAAAAGAAAAAAACACGTTAGAAAAGAAACAATGACTCCAAATTAGATCATCATTAATAAGTAAATACATGCAAACCAGGAAATCAACCAGAGCCACATGAATGTAGGATGACAGACACACGCATAAACATGCACAGCCATGTGTGCCTTTGTGGGAGATGAGGAAGGGAAGGGTGGACAGATTGCTGGAGCATTTGGCATCACTGGGTTTGAATAGCTTTTCCATAAAACTCTGTCTCACTTTGCAAATTAGCTGGACAACCTCAGGGGATTCCAGAATCCTGCTGGCCTCCTAGGAAGTCCTTAGGTAGGTGACAGCTGTATTCAGAAAGGTGGCTGTCACCCTGGCCATTATGAAAGCTTCATCTTTCTCCATTGGCAGTTCTTGGGGGCATGAAAAATGCTCCACTCTGCCTGCGTATAATTAAACTTTGGGCTGAAGTTTTACCCTGTAGCCTTGCTGGCAAATTCAATAATGATGAATGACCTGGAATATTTACAGTGTTAATGTGAACAGGATTTAAAATAATGTACACAACTCACTTCCTTACATTCCTTGTGACTTCCTCCCCTTCGAAAATGTTATTTCTGCGTCTAATTGTACCAGTTTTTTTCTTCCCAAAATAACCCTGTCTCCTCTTTTTCTCTCTTTGCTGTGATTTACTCCCTGTGTTTCTCTTGTGCTGTGTTTGAGATATATTTGCCCATCTGAGTGTTTTTGGTTCTGGTCTCTCCCTCCTTCTCCCCAGTTTATTCAATCTGCAGCCACTGTAATACTCTTTAGCTTCATTTTGGGTATAAAACTTATTCCACCCTGTTTTCATGGGGACAGAACTAGGAATGACTGTGTCCCAAACTCTACAATCTTTGTCTTATTTCCTTTTCCCACAGTTGGGTTGGAGGCCCTGGCTATGCTTTCTTCTTGGAGAGGGACAGGGGAATGGGGCTCTTGCTGGCTATGGCCAATACAGACAAAACCCCAAATTGCTATCACTTTGTCCTCTCCATCAGGGAAACTTCTGCTCATTTTCCAGGGGTCACTCTTTCTTCTCAGGGTGTTCCCTGATGATTTCTTTGGAAGCAAGGTTTTGAAGGTGATAGGAGACAGGAACCTGCATTTTCTTTCTGGACCGATAACTTCAGGCTCCTATACCAGGCTGTTCATCTGCAAAATGGGAGAAGATTATAGGACCTTGAATTACCAGCAGCGGGGGTTTCCCCTCCCTCCTGGTCTCAGCTCTGCTCTGCATCCCTAAGACAGCCTTGCAGATGGACACCTCAGCTGCTTGTCCACAGAGCATCCATCCTTGCTGAGGATGGAGCTTTCCCACAAAATCATGAGACGGAACTGTTTGTCTGGGGTGGGAGAGAAGGAACAGAAACAGTTCCACATCGGGCAGGAAACCCAGAGTGGACTCTGGATTTTTCTCTTTGCTTTGGAGCAAAAATCATTTATGCTCACCAGTCCCAGGTGATTACTTTCCCTCGGCAAACATTTAAGTGATTATTTCCTACCTCGTCTCCTATTATACTGTCAACCATTAAGACTTTATTGCAACTGTGGTTTTGTCTTCATCAAGGGAAGGGTGCCTGTGGTTGGAAGGGAGTATATTAGTCCGTTCTCACGCTGATAGTAAAGACATACCCAAGACTGGGTAGTTTGTAAAGGAAACAGGTTTAATGGCCTCACAGTTCAGCGTAACTGGGGAGGCCTCAGGAAACTTACAGTCATGGTGGAAGGCATCTCTTCACAGACAGCACAAGAGAGAATGAGAGCCAAGCAAGGTGGGGGAGCGCCTTATAAAACCATCAGATCTTGTGAGAAGTAATCATGAGAATAGCCTGGGGGAAACTTCCCCCGTGATTCAGTTATCTCCACCTGGTCCCACCCTTGACACATGGGGATTATTACAATGCAAAGTGAGATTTGAGGGGGACACAGAGCCAAACCATTTCAGGGAGAGAAACGCAGTTCAGAACAGCTAAAGGAGGAAGGCAGAATATTTTCCAAGGAAACAATCCAAGGGCAGTGTGCTAAGTTGGGTCTCATGGGGTGCTAGAATCAGGGGGTGGGAAATTGAGGGCATGTGTTCATGTATTCTCCTTTGCCTCCCTCTTTGGGTCTCTTCTTTCTGTTTTCCATCAGCTCTCTTCATTCTGAAACCTGCTTTCTTAGTGCAGTTGACTGATGGGTTCTTCTTGCCTGCTGCCTAGAAAAGCCAAACACTGAATGGCAAGAGTTGCAGAAGAGAAAGAGTTTAATAACTATAGGGCCAGCCGGCCAGGCATGGTGGCTCACGCCTGTAATCCCAGCACTTTGAGAGGCCGAAGCAGGCAGATCACGAGGTCAGGAGATTGAGACCATCCTGGCTAACACGGTGAAATCCCATCTCTACTGAAAATACAAAAAAATTAGCCGGGCGTGGTGGCAGGCACCTGTAGTCACAGCTACTTGGGAGGGTGAGGCAGGAGAATGGCGTGAACCTGGGAAGCGGAGCTTGCAGTGAGCCAAGATCATGCCACTGCACTCCAGTCTGGGCCACAGAGCAAGACTCCATCTCAAAAATAACTAATAATAATAATAATTATAGGGCCAGCCAAGTGGAAGGATGGGAGATGTTTCTTAAATCCTTCTCCTCCTCACATATTTGGAGGCTACAGTTTTTCAAGGATAGTTTAGCAGGCAGAGGGCTAGGGAATGGATAAGGTGATTGGTTGGCTCAGGGATGAAATCACAGAGGGTTGAAGCTATCTTCTTGTGCTTAGTCAATTTCTGGTCAGAGGTCACAGGACCCAGCTGAGTCAGTTTCTTGGTATAGGTTTCCTGTCCAGGTGGTGCCAGCTGGTCCATCAGAATGCAAGGTCTGAAAAACACCTCAAACATCATTCTTAGGTTTTACAATAGCAATGTTATCAATAGGAGCAACTGGAGAGGTTATAGATCTTGTGACCTCCAGCTACATGCGTCCTGAACCATAATTCTAACCCGGTGGCCAATTGGTTAGTTTTACAAAGACAGTTTCAGTCCCCACAGCAGAGGGGGTGGTTGGTTTTGGCAAGGGACTATTATCATCTTTGTTTTAAAGTTACGCTATAAACTAACTTCCTCCTGTGGCTAGCTTGGCCTATGTCCAGGGATGAGAGCTTATGAGGTTAGAAGCAAGATGGAGTCAGCTATGTCAAATTTCTATCACTGTCGTATTTTTGCAAAGGCAGTTTCATCAGCTTCTCGATGCCATTGCCAGTTAGGATCTACTCCACTGCCCCCACGTTGCTGCATCCTTATTTCAAGAGACCAGTTGAGTCTGAGAATCTGGCAGAGTTGGGTGGGTTGTACCCATTTGTCAAATCTGGGAATCTGGCACAGTTGGGGGGGTTGTACCTGTCTGTCGAATCTGAGAATCTGGCAGAGTTGGGTGGCTTGTACCTGTCTGGTCATGATGACCTTCCAACCCCACTGGGGATCAGAGTGGAGCTCAGCTGTATCCTAGGTTTTCTCATGTGTGAGGATGTGGATGGGCTGTGGGTGGCAAGCTGGGGACGTACCCCAGAGGGTCTGTAAATCCAGGGATGTGGGTCTTGGCTTCCAACTCCCTCCACTCCTGCAACTTTGCTGGGTTGGAATCACCTACCTTCCCCAGGCACTGGGACAGGAGCAGACGCCATCATAGACATTACTCTCTTTCCCTCTTGTACAGGAAAAATCAATGCCTTCTCTCTATACTGTCACTCAACACAGAACATTTCTGTGACCAAATGTGTGCAGTGTTCCATACCAAGCAATTCTCCAGTTCTGTAAGGACACCAGCTGAGTGTCCTACAATTCAATTCCATTCTGACACTGTGTATGTGGAGACAGCATCAGGTCCCACAGATGAAGGGCCACATCCCACAAGACTGCCCCCACTTCAAACAACAATTTCAGATCCAGGCCGTCACCCATCCAACTGGAGGGTAAATCAGAGGTCCCCACAACCCCGTCCTCAAGTTTGATCATTTGCTAGGATGGTTTACAGGACTCAGGAAAACAATTTACTACAGGTCATCCGTTTATAATAAAAGGACCCAACTCAGGAACAGCCAGGTAGAAGAAACACACAGGACAAGGCCTGGAGGATGGGGCACATGCCACCCTTCCAGCACCCCACATGTCCAGCCAGGAAACTTTGAACCCCATCCTTGTGGGGTTTTATGGAGGGGTCATTATGCAGGCATGATGGATTAACTCATTGGCCAGTGGTGATCAACTCAACCTGCAGGCCCTCTCCTCCTCCCCAGAGGCCAGGTCTGGGTGTGGGGCCCAAATCCAACCCTCTAATCTCATGATTGTTTCCCCTGACGAACAGCGCCCCCATCCTTAAGGGCTTTCCAAAAGGCACCGCATACACATAAACTCAGGTGTGATTGAAAGGGGCTTGTTATGGGCCAGGTGCAGTGGCTCATGCCTGTAATCCTAGCACTTTGGGAGGCTGAGGCGGGTGGATTGCCTGAGCCTAGGAGTTCAAGACCAGCCTGGGCATATAGTAAAACCCTGTCTCTACTAAGATACAAAAAAAATTAGCTGGGCGTTGTAGTCCCAGCTACTCGGGAGGCTGAGGCGGGAGAATCACTTGAACCTGGGAGGCAGAAGATGCAGTGAGCCTGGATCGCGCCACTGCACTCCAGCCAGGGTGACAGAGAGAGACTGTTTCCGAAAAACAACAACAACAAAAAAAACAACAAAACAAAACACTGAGAAAAGGGCTTGTTATGAATACCAAAAAACTCTCCTTTATTGTTCCTGTCACTTAGGAAATGTACAAGAATGTTAAGAGCTCTGTGTCAGGAATCAAGATGAAGACCAAAATGTGTAATTCTTATTCTGTCACAGTATCATACCTTTCCACCTGCAATCTCTGACTGATGGCCCTCAACATCGCGGCAGCCAGGGAAGAGGGGATTGCCAGAGATAATTAGATGAAGGATAACATAGGCTCATTAGCAGGCAAACCTTTTCCAGTTAAAAGATAAGTAAGACTGCAAAAGGATGCCTCAGGCGAATCTGGAGCAACATTATCTTAGAGCTACTTACCAGTTGGTCACAAATCTGCAGGAGAGCGTGGCCAGTAGAGGAATGGGGAGAGGGGTCTCTGCATCTGGAGAGCATCTGGGGCTATGTGAGACCAACACCAGGTCTTGGCTGCTTGCTTTGCTTGGGCAATGACCGAAGATTGAAAGTGGATGAGTGGCGATTTGGGAGTCTAGTGAAGATGCATTGCCGCAGGGCACCCATTTTCAGCGGTGAAGCCAGGAATCATTTTCCTGTCTCATGCTACCTGACCCCTGGCAGTTATCATGAGACCCTTGCAGGTGGATAAACACAGTCTGGAGAGGAATATTTCTCCATTTGTATTGGGACAGCAGTACCTAAATCCGGGATGTTCAGAGGTAATCTGGGCCTCTGCTTGTTAGGGAGAGGAAGAGGACATTCCCAAGACCTTAGCATGGATTGACACAGAAACCAGAAAGACTTCCACATGCATACACCTGTCTCAGGTCAGGGTTTCTCAGCATGGTCTGCTGACCTCGCACGTTAGACTCATCTTAAGCACTGATTAAAAATGGGATTCCTTCCCTGCCTTAAGCCTAGTTAAATGAACGAGGTAGTTTTTTAAAATGCAGATGTAGAAAAATTTACAGGTTATGCTAAAAAAAAAAAAAAAAGAAAAAGAAAAAAAAAGCAAGCTACAAAACTGGATACAATCTAAATCCTTTGAGGTAGAAATGTTGAGAAGGACATATGCCCTGGTATTATATTATTTTCTGGAAGAATACATTAGAATCTGTGATCAGTTATTTGTGGGAAGAAATTCTTGGGGATGGGAGAAAGACAGTTCTGGTTTTTATTTCAACCTTTTCTGTTCATTTGCATTTTAAACACGAACATGTGTTACTTCTGTGCTTTCAAATGTCAGCAGGGATTATCCGGGCATTGGGATTACATACCATTTTCTTTTCTTTATGTGCTTTTTGTATTATGAAAATCAATTTTTAAAAATTCACCCACCGGGCGTGGTGGTTTACGTCTGTAATCCCAGCACTTTGGGAGGCCGAGGTAGGCAGATCACCTGAGGTCAGGAGTTCGAGATCAGCCTGGTCAACATGGCCTCTACTAAAAATACAAAAATTTGCTGGGCATGGTGGTGGGTGCCTGTAATCCTAGCTGCTTGGGAGGCTGAGGCAGGAGGATTGCCTGAACCTGGGAGGCAGAGGTTGCAGTGAGCCAAGACTGCACCATGGCACTCCAGCCTAGGCAACAAGAGCTAAACTCCATCTTAAAAATAAAAATAGGCCGGGCGCGGTGGCTCAAGCCTGTAATCCCAGCACTTTGGGAGGCTGAGACGGGCGGATCACAAGGTCAGGAGATCGAGACCATCTTGGCTAATCCGGTGAAACCCCGTCTCTACTAAAAAATACAAAAAACTAGCCGGGCGAGGTGGCGGGCGCCTGTAGTCCCAGCTACTCGGGAGGCTGAGGCAGGAGAATGACGTAAACCCGGGAGGCGGAGCTTGCAGTGAGCTGAGATCCGGCCACTGCACTCCAGCCTGGGCCACAGAGCGAGACTGTCTCAAAAAAATAAAAAATAAAAAAATAAATAAATAAATAAATAAATAAATAAAAACGCATTTTGCACTTATTCGTAGTACCAGATTCTCTGGGGAAGGAGGCCATGGTTCTGTATTTAACATGCATAACAATGTTTGAGAAGCTGACTCTGTCCCAGATGCTTCCAGATGGACACCTTGTCAAAGGCTAGGGCCTCCTCAGTCAGCAGATGTTCTCTGGTCTTCTTGTTACTTTCACTTGTGCCACTTAGGAAGGACAACCTGGGGGGCTCATTTATTAGAGGATGCCCATTTCAAAGGCCCATGCCTGAGCCTTATCCCCGGAAGAACCTCTGACTTCCTTTCGGAGATCAGCTGGAGAAAGCTCTCTCTTTTAAAGACCTCATGGGATTAGGTCAGGCCTACCTGGCTAACCTCCCTATCTGAAAGGCAGCTGAACCTAATCACAGCAGTGAAATTCATCCTATCCATGGGGATTATGCAAAGTGTGTACTCTAGGCAGGGAGAGGGGCAAATGTTGGGTGCCATCTTTAGAATTCTGTCTACCTGTGGAACTCTCAAGAGAATCTTTCTACATTTTTACCATTACTATGATACTTATTGAAGTTTGTTTTGTTTTGTTTTGTTTTTGGGACAGGGTTTCATTCTGTCACCCAGGTTGCAGTGCAGTGGTGTGATTATGGCTCACTGCAGCCTTGACCTTCTGGGCTCAAACTATCCTCCCACCTCAGCCTCCCAAGTAGCTGGGCCTGTGGCATGTGCCACCCCACCTGGCTAATCTTTTCTTTTCTTTTTTTAAATTTATTATTTTCTTTTTCTTTTTTTTTTTTTTTGTAGAGACAGGGTCTCACTATATTGCTGAGGCTGGTCTTGAACTACTGGTCTCAAGCCATCCTTCTGCCTTGGCCTCTCAAAGTGCTAGGATTATACGTGTGAGCCACTGTGCCCAGCCTTACTAAAGATTTTTGATAGATATATTTTGATAGATACTATTCTTTTTATTCCTAGCAGTTTGTATTTATGTTCTTAAGTTAGCATGGCCGAAAACTTATTTCTTATGTTATATTCCTCTGGTTTGAATATTATTGCTTTTATTATTATTTCCCTCTGGTTTGAATATCAAGGTTAAGATTATACCAACCTCATCCAGGTCATGCAGAGCTGAGGAGTTTTACTTATTTTTCTTTCTCTCTTCCTTATTTTTCTGTTTATTCTCTGGGATAGTTAGCATGGAATGGGGATTATTTGTTCCTCTATAACATGATGGTCTTTACCAATGTTAAAAGTTAAATTTAGGCACATCAAAACTTTCAAGAGTTTATTTGAGCAGACAGCGACTCATGAATTGGCCAGTACCAAACCACAAGTGATCAGGGCTTGGCCCAGGTTGCGTGAGTAGGAAAACTTCTATATGGTGTTCCAGGAAGCAAGACTAAGAAAATATCTGATTGGTTAAAGTGGAAAACCTCTAGTTAGCGGTTAGTTGGCAGTTTCTGATTGGCTGAGCTTCAATTTTGTTTTACCGTTTACAGTGAGTTGGGTTTTGGTTTGCTTATGTAGGATCCCAAGGCACTAGGGTCGTTTCAGCCTAATGGTGTTTCAGTTAATTTTTTTAAACACTATTGATACCATCTAGGTCTAGTGTGTTTGTGCATAGGGGTGTGTGTGTGTGTGTGTGTGTGTGTGTGCACTTCCTTCAGCACACTAGGGGCTGTCTTGAGGAACAGCCCTTTCTTGCATGTGGGTATGGCCTGGCTCAAGATTTATACTCCTTCCTCATGTTTTATTCACCATGCATTTTCTTTTTCCTTTTTTTTGTACTTTAGTGGATGGATTGATTTTTATCTTCCTCTTTTTTCCCCCTTACCTTTTACTAATTTGGAAATTTTCAGTTCAGTTTCTTGTCTGTGTCTCCCTTTCCTTTATTTATTTATTTATTTATTTATTTATTTATTTATTTATCGAGATGGAGGCTCATGGCGGTCACCCAGGCTAGAGTGCAGTGGCACGATCTCAGCTCACTGCAATCTCTGCCTCCTGGGTTCAAGCAATTCTCCTGCCTCAGCCTCCCGAGTAGCTGGGATTACAGGTGCACGCCACCATGCCCGGGTAATTTTTGTATTTTTAGTAGAGACAGGGTTTCACCATGTTGGCCAGGCTGGCCTTGAGCTCCTGACCTCACATGAGCTGCCTTCCTTGGCCTCCTAAAGTGCTGGGATTACAGCTGTGAGCCACCACTCCCGGCTTCCTTTTACTTTCTTTAAACATGCCTAGTTAACCTAATAATGATGTTTAAAATTAATCTGCATCTCTCCCCTCCTCCCTACCTTTGTTTGATACCTCCCAAATGAGTTGCTAGTATTGTTATTGTTTTTGTTCGTTTGTATTTTACAAGCAATGGTTGCTTCCATTTTCCAACATTTTTGCTAATATCTTTGCTCACCATTGCTTCTTGTGTCACACTCTTTGGGAAAGAGAAATTGATTGCCTTCGATCTCTCTTATAATATCTCTTCACTTGGAATCTATGGGGGGTTTTAGGATCTGTGATGGGATTTAGTTAGTTAGCTAAATAAACTCTTTATTTAGCTCTGACTTTTGAAAGAAAAATCAAATTGCATTTAAATATCTAGGTTAATAGAAATGTCCATTTCCTTTGGCACTTATTATTCTAGTTAGATGGCATTCATCCATCTGAAGATTCATGCTTTGCATTGCATTCTCCATAACCATTACAAAAATGCACGCAGCAGCAGCTTCATTTCAAGTTTTTGTCTTTCTCTCTGGTTGTGTATACATTTTTTTCATTTGTCTTTGGTGGTTTTCAGTTTCAATATGATGTGATTGTGTGTGTGTTTGTATGTGTGTCTATGTATTGTTTTGCTTAAGATTTGGCATACTCCTTTAAAGTGAACACTTGTCTCGTGAAAAACAAATTTTTCAGAGACCTGGGAGTTGGGGGGAATTGTTTCGGGATGATTCACACACATTACATTTATTGTGTACTTTATTTCTATTATTATTGCACTGTAATAAATAATGAAATATTTATATAACTCACCATAACATAGAATCAGTGGGAGCCCCCAACTTGTTTTCCTGCAACTAGACGGTCCCATCTGTGGGTAATGCGCAACAGTGACAGATCATCAGGCATTAGATTCTTATAAGGAGCATGCAGCCTAGATCCCTCACACGTGCAGTTCACAATAGGGTTCCTGCTCCTATGAGAATCTGATGCCGCCGCTGATCTGCCAGGAGGTGGAGCTCAGGTGGTAATGCGAACGACGGAGAGTGGCTGTCAATACAGATGAAGCTTCAATTGCTCACCCACTGCTCACCCCCTGCTGTATAGCCTGGTTCCTAATAGGCCATGGACCAGTACTGGTTCATGACCCAGGTATTGGGGATTCCTGCTTTAAACTGTTCTTGATATTGTCCATCTCTTCCTCTCTCTGATTTAGATTTATTCTCCAGCTCATTGGTTAGTCATTGAGCCAATATCCAACTATCTAATTTGTCTGCTGAGTTTTCAATAGAAATGACTATAGTTTTTATTTCGTAGTTGTTCAAGTGGATTTGTCTGTTTTTTCTTTGTTATATGTGGTTATTTTGGTTTTAATTTCTTCTTTTAAGTCTTGAATAAGGTTAGGCTGTTTTATATTATTTTAAAATAGAGCTACTACACAAAGATTCTGTTTCTGTCTGTCTGTGGTGCCTGCTGACTCTCATGCATAGAGTGCTGCTTTCTCTTAGACCTTTCAGCTTTTTAGCATCAGTCCTTCTCTGGTGGCTGCATTTTTCCTTGAAGGTCTTCAGGGTCCTGGATCATGGGAGCACATTTTTTTAGAGTAGGTTCGCATTTGTTTCTGTAACATCCTTTGAGAGTCTTGTTATCCTGGAACCAGCTTTTATGTTGATGTTTATGTTGGGGTTTTTCTAGCCAATGTAGAAAGGAGAAACTCATACCCTGACCTTTGCAAGGTGTAGGCCCAAAGTTGTTATTGTTGTTGTTTTGAGCAGTTGTTTTCTTCAGAGACCGCACAGAAACATATGAGCATCTTTTTTGTCTTTCTGCGTTGCTGCATAGTTTTTCCCTCTGTTTCACCTATCTGCATAGGGGCAGAATTTTATGAATCTTGCGTTTGTAAAATTTCACCCCCTGGTGTGTGTGTTCCAGGGCCTCTCCTTTACCTCCGAATGGACAGTAACACCCAGGCCCCTGTTCCTGGGACCCATATTCACCCCAAGGCAACTTCTGAACTGGTTTTGGTGTTTAAGGCTCTACTTTCTAGTTTCTCATCATTAATGATTTCCTTCCTTTGTTGCAAGCTTGTATCTACATTTAAAACATTTTTTTTGGTGGTTGTTGTTCATCTCACCCATCATTTCTAGGTGTTTGTAGAGGGAGATTTTGGCTTATCTTTATCCTGCATCTTGCTGGAATCAGATAGATGGCAGAACAGCCATGCTTTTATCTTTACTCCCTAGCTGGGTCCTTCGTGTTCTGGGCTCGGCCAGGGAACAGCCTTTCTTCTGCATCATGTCCTGGAGCTTCTTGTATCTTTCTCAAGACTTGTAACTTGACATTTCCATAAATTCCACAGTAAAATGAAAATACAAACAAATGTTCACAATCACCCAGACTGACAGTGAGCAGCGGGTTAGGACTTCTGTCGGGCTCTTAGGCAGGGAGGGAATTTTTGAGTGGGAGGACTAATTTTATAAGTGGTGAATTCATCAGCAGATATTTTTGGATTATGAGCATGTTTATTTTCCTGTTCCACCTTGCAACATGGAGAAGCAGTGGCTAGGATGGACCCCAGGACAGGTTTTCTATGTGTCTGTATGGTGTTCAGAATTGTTAGGGGACTCACCACTGCTGTAACAGGGAACTCCGTTTAACCCTTTCACAGCCATGGCTTATTTGGTGAGGCCATTAGATGTCCACCTTTAGCTGGGCTCAGCCTGTCCTGTGAAGGACAGATCTACAGGTCAAGCCCAAATCTGTTGGTCCGCATTTCTCATAGGGTGGATCTGGCTGTAGTCATGATCAGAATTCCCCGGGGTGCTAGAAAAAAAAAAAAAACAAAACAGCAGATGCTTATATTCTGTGTCTGATTTGCCTAAACCAACTCTCTGGTGGATGAGGCCAGGGAATCTGCATTTTATCCATACATGCAAAGGCAAGGAATATGCATTTTTAATCCCCAGGTAATTTGTATTCATAGTGTGAGAAAAGGTGGCCCTGGTGAGGTGGTGTTGGCAAAGCCAATGCTGTTTTAAGAATCCGTTGGACAGACAATTTCTTTTGAGATGGATTGGCAACTAACAGAGAGAACCTAGGGGTCTTAGGTTGCTTTGTGCTTGAGTATGGTGTGAGGAGAGGGTTCCGTCTCAGTGGCTTATACAGTGACTCAACTTTAGAGATGTTTTATGGGTTTTCCCCTGTTTTTCTGTTTTGGTGGCAGAGAGGGATGGTTAAAGTCATTTGGTGACGTGAGTGGAAAGGGGGAAAAGGAGGCAGGAGAAAATCTAATTGAGCATTAACTTCCTTGAGCTTTGTGTTAAGACGTTGCCTGGATTTCAATTAAGTAAAGCACCTTCTTCCTCATCCCTGGTTGCTTCTGGGTTGCCATGGCAACCCACGCGCCCACCACCTGCCTCTGGCATGGGCTATTCTGCAAGCCCGGCTGAGCCAGGACCTGACTCTCTGCAGACTCCGGGCTGCAGTGGCAAAATAAGGGACAGGTATCAGAAAGGAGGTCAGAACTTGCCTCTTGAGGTGGTTTATGGGGTATACTCTAATAACTTCAAGAAAACATGACAGGCGGCTGTGTCTGGGTGGTTTGTTGGGTTCCTGCTCACATAGTTTGGACTGGATTTGGGAGCCTTATGAGCAGAACCATCACAGGTTATTCCACACTCACTCTCCCAATGTCTAGGGTCTGAGTCCCTCCTTGGATTTCCCTTGGGTCCTCCCAGAACAGAGTTGGTCAGAGTGAGTAGCATATGCTGCCACTTGCTCTTGTGTTGCCCCTGGCTTGGTAAATGGGGGAGATTGTGGAATCTGTCATCCTAAAAGAGATTGCAAGAAGAGGAACATGTTCTTGGCAAAAGGTAATTTGCTCCGTTTGGGACAAGGTGCATAAAATGAGAGTATAATGCCCAAGTGAAGATCCCCACTAAACAGTTAGCAAGAGGTCCGGGCTCTTGGGAGCCCAGCTTGGGAGTTTATTTTTAATGGGTTTCCTTTGTGTTTTCCCCTGGATCTATCTTCCTGCTCTGAATTATGTTACTTGGAGTAGCAATCAGACCTGGAGACTTCTAAGCCCTGCCTGGGTCTACCGTGGAGTCCCAGAATCTGCACTTTGCTCAAGCTCCCCAAGTTCTTTTGTGGGGTTTTCTTGTTGTCCTTTTGTTTGTTTGTTTGCATGCTCAAGTTCGAGAACCACTCTAAAAGATCCTTAACTCGGGCTGGGCTCAGTTCCAGTCTTCTACCATACAGCTACTCACCGTCTGCCCCCCGCATGCACATGTGACCTCAGCTTCCCACCTCTCTTTGTATAATAGGAGCCACAGGGTGAGTTGAGGATAACTGCCTCTTCATCTTCCAGCCCTGTGCCCCCTCCCTCCCCCCCTTTTTTTTTTTTTTTAACCTTAGTGGACAGTACTTATCTGAACACTAGGAAAATCTGTATTTCTCAAGCCTTCATTTTTCAGCAAGACATGTCTGCCCGCAGCTGAAATGAAAAGAGTACAAAGCTCTTAGCAGCCACCTTGCTCCTTCTCGAAACCTGTGCTGAATGGCATTTGTTTTCCATTAGGAACTAAGCCATTCTTCGTGTGTCCCTGTGGTCCCCGTCTAAGTAGGAACAGGATGGGACAGGATGCTCCCAGCCTGGCAAACGTTTCTGCTCTGCCCCATTAATTCTTAAGGTTCACCAAGCAGGGTCCATTCTTGAACATCAGGGCAGCCTCCTTTGTCCCCATATTGATTTCACTAAGTCCCGCGCTGTTTGATTTCTAATTTATTTTATTCCTCCTGTCTAAGAACCAATTTTTTTCTTGGCTGTGTTAGCTCCACGTAACCCCAGGTCAGCCTTTGCCTGCCAGCCTCCCTTCTGATCCAACACTTCCATCTCAGAAAGCAGAGGCTTCAAGAATTTAGCCTCCCTGCGCTGGGAGTCTGTGTTGAACCTTAAGTCTCTTGGGCATCTTGGCACAGCACTGATTGGATTCATTAAAAGAAGACAGCCATCTTTTGAACATGCAATGGCCCCTGACTCAATAAAAAAATGGCAGAGAAGGAGATGTATTTCCCTTGCTGGGAGCTGCATTTGAGTTGATTCATGGTTCTGGTTTTTGGTTTTTTTCAGGAACCAATTTTCCTCCTGACCATTTCCTTTCTTATCATTCATTTCTTATGGACAAATCCACAGACCACAGAGTGGCGCTTGCTCTTCCTGGCAATTAGCTTTCTCTTCCTGGCAATTAGCTTTCTCATGCTATTTCATTAAGTTTCAGTGTCTCAGGTGAATTTCTAAAAGTCATGTATATATACAATTTTTGAACAAAAATCAGCCTGAAAATAGAAATATAATGGCTTAATGAAATAGCATTGGAGATATATATATATATCTCCAATATGTGTGTGTATATATATATATCTCCAATGTGTGTGTGTATATATATCCTATATATATGCAATATATATTTTATACGTATAATGTGTTATATATAGATGGTGCATGTATTTATGCATGTATCTGTCGGTATATATCTTATCCATCTGTCTATCTGTCAATCTGTCTATCAAGCATAGTCTACTCCGGATAACCAGCCAGCCAGCATGCTTTAAGATGCTAGTAACCTACTTTATTCCCATCTTCCTGGCTGCAGCATTTTTTAGGAAGTGCAAACTGGTATCAGTGTTAGCCTAAGTAAACGACATTAGAGGAGTGCATCCAGTGTTTAAAAATAAAAAAGACAAAGTGGCTTCATATTCCAAAGCAGTATAGACTATCTTGAAGGGTACCAGCCCCCTCCTTTTATCGATGGAAAGTCTCTATCATCTTGAGCAGTAGGTGATCCTTTCTGAAAGTTGAAAATGTCAGCATGAACGTGGAATTGTAAAAAGTGTTGCTATTATCGCCAAGGCACGCTTCCACTCTGCTGACATGGAGAATTGGCATTTGATGGTATTTGAAAATTCTGCACCAAATCTTATCATAATCTAATTTTTTTTCTCCTCCACCGTGGGCCTCTTGCCCTTTTGGATTTAAGTTAAAATGGATTAGGTGTACTAGATGCCATTACTCTTTCTGTTATCTTTTTTTAAGTGCAATGCTAGTTCGTGGTAGAAACTACAGAATGTGGTTTGTGTTGTACGTGTAATGTGCTAGATGGGTCCTATACCTACTCTTACCCACTCTCCACCACAATCCTGTAGAGTGGGTGATACTGTCACCCTCGTTTGGCAAGTGTGTAAACTGAGGCACAGAGGGTATCAATGAGCATCCCCAAAGATGCATAACCAGGAAATGGTCGCCCTGGTGCATGAACATGTATGGGCAGAGAAACCGCTGCTTTACAGTGAGTGAATGCAGGTGGCCCAGGTTCTCAGTCCCCCAGAATCATTGTTCCTGCTTTCTTTGCAATGACGCTGATAGTCCTCCTTGTCAATACCTCAGAGAAGAAGGAAAAGAGAAAAGCCTGAAGAAGTAAGAAAAGTGGAACGTGCAGCAAGCCTGCTATGGGTTTTTTGCTTGTTTCCCTGATCTGTGCCTGCTGGGAGGACTGGATGCCTTTGGCCAGCATGCCAGTAACTTAGGCTGTCCCCACCTGTGCCCCCACTTGCCTGCACCCACCATCCTTTGATTTGATTGCCAATCACCAGAAGAGGAACTGGAGAAAATGACAGACTCATAAACTGTGCCCAACTTTTAATCTGCATGTGGGCACATACATGTGTATATTCTGTCTCACACACATACACACACAGAATGAACGTTCAGAAGAGATGAGTAAGGGGAAACTTCTGGGACTCACAGCCATTGTGGCTTTCTACCCTGGTACTCCTGGTGAGGAAAATGGTGGATCCCATGTCTGAATCACTTTTGCTGATCCTGTGAACGGGAAGATGGTGGCAAGACTAGCAAACTAGCAAGATGCAAGCATGATCTGCCAGGAGCACCCACTATTGTGCAGGACTACTCTGTCGTAGTGCTGCCTGTGTTTTTCTTTCCATGCTTCACTACCCACCCTCAACTCAAACTCTGGCAAAAGTTTGCCACGATCCCATTTGGCTTGTGTTCTCCCTTCCTCCCTCCCTTCCTTCCTTCCTTCCTTCCTTCCTTCCTTCCTTCCTTCCTTCCTTCCTTCCTTCCTTCCTTCCTTCCTCCCTCCCTCCGTCCCTCCCTCCCTCCCTCCCTCCCTTCCTCCTTCCCTCCCTCCCTCCCTCCTTTCCTCCCTTCCTCCCTTCCTCCCTCCCTTCCTCCCTTCCTTCCTTCCTTCCTTCCTTCCTTCCTTCCTTCCTTCCTTCCTTCCTTCCTTCCTTCCTTCCTTCCTTCCTTCCTCCCTCCCTCCCTCCCTCCCTCCCTCCCTCCTTTCCTCCCTTCCTCCCTTCCTTCCTTCCTTCCTTTTTTGGAGTCTCGCTCTGTCACCCAGGCCAGAGTGCAGGTGCGCGGTCTCCGCTCACTGCAAGCTCCGCCTCCCGGGTTCACACTATTCTCCTGCTTCAGCCTCCCAAGCAGCTGGGACTACAGGCGCCCGCCACCATGCCCAGCTAATTTTTTGTATTTTTAGTAGAGACAAGGTTTCACCATGTTAGCCAGGATGGTCTCAGTCTCCTGACCTCGTGATCCGCCGGCCTCAGCCTCCCAAAGTGCTGGGATTACAGGCGTGAACCACTGTGCCCGGGTGATTGTGTTGTTTTTCATGGAGAAAACCCAGGTTCAGAGAATTGTCATTCTTCTTTAGTTGGGACCCCCTTCTTGTAGTTTTTTTTTTTAAATTTTTTATTTTTTTCTTAACTGTGGGAAGTTTACCTTTGTGCTGAGTTGTTTCTTGAGTGGATTAATAGCATGAAAATATTGTTGGGGAAATAGTTAGCTGATTAAGAAAACAAACTTTTCGAGAAAATCATTTAGCCGCATTTACATAATGTGTAAATTATGTGCATCTCAACGATTTGCTAATTACTCTTTAAGAGTTCGTGCTGATTACAAATGAGCCCCACCCAATCTGTGAATGGTCCTCTGAGCCTTGATATGGCTTCACTTTCCTAGGCTTGTAGATAACACTAACACAGGGATTATTTTCTCCCTTAAAGAATACAGGTGCATCTGTCCACTGAGGGTTGTCTGTGACAGAGTATATTTCGTAATGACCTTGACCTTCACTCTCTCCTCCAGAAAAGGGTTGTCTCTGATCCTCCATGTGGAAGGCTGGTCCTTGGGTGGGCCTAGGCAATTCAGTTCTTCGGGAAACAGAAAGGCTCTAGATTAATTCTCTGTGGATCATTGATCACCAAAAGATCTGAGTCTTAAAGGATCTTAAAAGTCCTGCTTTTATTAGTCTATATCCGGGATCAGCAAAGTATAATTTGCAGACCACATCTGGCTTGCTGCCTGATTTTGTGTTAATAAATAAAGTTTTATTGGAATACAGACATACCAACTCATTGACACATTGTTTGAGGCTGCTTTGGGTGACAATGGCAGAGTTGAGTAGTTGCAACAAAACTGACCCACAAAATCTAACGTATTTCCTATCTGGACCCTTACCAAGAGAGTTTGCCAGCCCTTGATCTCTATGTTTGTAAAACAGGCCTTTGGGTAAATAAATATTGGTCGATCAATAAGATAGGATATTGTGGAGTGAGGTTCTTAGCCTTAAAGAACTTCATGAGCTCTTTAAAGATGTGCAAAATGTTCTGTGTGGGTGTGCCTGGACTTTTTTTTTTCAGAAAAGAATATCCGTTGGTTTTCCTAATTCATTTCCAATGAATTACAGTATCCTGCTATGTGCCAGGCACTGTGTAGATACTGTAGCTGTGGTTGTGAGCAACACAGGCCCAGGTGCTTCTTCATGCAGTTTATGGACATGAGAGGTGGTGGGCCTAGCAGCAGATGATAGATAAATAATGTACTTGAAAATGGTAAAATATGATGGAAAATCAGGCTGCTTAAAGATAGCTTCCCACTTCATACCCGTGTTCTTTCTGCTATATTATTTCAGCTGCTATATTATTTAAGTTGAGCTTGAAGAAATAATCAGAGACCACTCATGAAGATAACATTTATACCACAGATGTCTCAGAGTAGGATGCATTGGCCCTTTGAAGTTCAACTAACATTCTGCCAATTTTTTAAGTGGTGATTTATAATTCCTGTCCCGCTCACTTTTATTATCCTAAGCACCAAAGCTTACTAGAGGCCTGGAACATAACTAGATGTGCCCGACTTTGAAGTAATTTGAACAACGCACACACCTGGTTTTTTTGGTCTTTTTTTTGAGACGGAGTTGCCCAGGCTGGGGTATAGTGGTGCAATCTCGGTTCACTGCAATCTCCACCTCCCAGGTTCAAATGATTCCCCTGCCTCAGCCTTCCAAGTAGCTGGGATTACAGGCATGCGTTACCACACCTGGCCAATTTTTGCATTTTTGGTAGAGATGGAGTTTCGCCACGTTGGCCAGGCTGGTCTTGAACTCCTGACCTAGTGATCTGCCCGCCTAGGCCTCCCAAAGTACTGGGATTACAAGTGTGAGCCACTATGCCCAACCACATCTTTTTTTCTAACAGAAAAACAGAAAACAAAACAAACAAAAACAAACCTTGAGTACATATTCTTAGTTCTCTGTTTGACTACTGAAATTCTACGCTTTGCCCATCTTGACCTCTAATAGGTAAAGGAAATGTGGTTGAGAACCACTGATACAGGAGAATATTTAATGATATGCAATATGTTCATGTTTTAATGCTATGGAAAATTATGCTTCAAAATTCAGCTGAAAAAATGTGTATGTGTATGGATGTATATGTGTTCATCTCTATGTGGGCATATTCAGTATAAATATAAAAATATTAAGGTTTTTTTTGAGATGGAGTTTTGCTCTTGTTGCCCAGGCTGGAGTGCAATGGCGTGATCTCAGCTTACTGCAACCTCTGCCTCCCAGGTTCAAGTGATTCTCCTGCCTCAGCCTCCCGAGTAGCTGGGATGGCAGGTGCCCGCCACCACACATGGCTCATTTTGTATTTTCAGTAGAGACAGGGTTTCACCATGTTGGTCAGGCTGGTGTCAAACTCCCGACCTCAGGTGATCCACCCGCCTTGGCCTCCCAAAGTGCTGGGATTACAGATATGAGCCACCGCACCTGGTCAAGATTAAGAATTTTTTTAAGGTTGTCACCTCTGGCTGATGAATGATTTTTAGTCCTTTATTGTGCTTATTTTCTAAATTTTCTCCAATGTATGGGAATTTCTGTATTAACAAAATATTTTAATAAACCTTAAGAGGAAATTTCGGGCACAGTGAGACACCAGTTCTTCTGGGCAAATGCATTTGCTCCTCATTTAGTGGACATTCTTATTCTGTGAGCAGTTGGAATGTGCTGTCCCTGAAGCTCATCTTGGGGAATTTCTTGGGCTGGAACAGAATTCTGGAAGCACTGGCACTGGAAATAGCTGTTCTCTCCAACTCACAGGGGATGAGTGGTCATTTAGGCGAGCTGAGTCAGAGGCTGTTGCTGCCCTGAAAAGGGAGAGTGCTTATGCTAGAAAGGGCCTTGAAGTCTAATTTGGCTCCTTTACGGATGGAAGCAGCTAAGACCTTTAGGGGTTGCAACCATTGCTAGGGGTTCACACAGAAAACTGGAGATAGAATTGGCCCATGGATTCTATGCAGTGGATTCCATTCATCTGTGTCTTTCTAAAGGCAGAGGAAGAGCTGGGGTAAATTTGATGGAGTCTAGAATACTGAAGGAATAAATGGCGAAGGACATGAATGAGGCTTCCCAAGGGTAGCCTTTCCCCTGCTCCTCCCTTCCTTCTCCCTTCCCTTTTCCTCCTCTGGCTGCTGAGCACCATATCCTGTGGCTGTGTGGGGGAATCTCTTCTCCCCACCTCGTGGGTCTTGGTAGAAGGCAGACCTGCCTTTCAGGATAGAAGTTGGATTTCAGGCTGGGTGTGGTGGCTCACACTTGTAATCTCAGCACTTTAGGAGGCCAAGGTGGGTGTATCATCTGAGGTCAGGAGTTTGAGACCAGCCTGGCCAACATGCCAAAACCCCGTCTCTACTAAAAACACAAAAATTAGCCAGGCGTGGTGGTGCGCACCTGTCATCCCAGCTACTCAGGAGGCTAAGGCAGGAGAATCATTTGAACCCGGGAGGCAGAGGTTGCTGTGAGCCAAGATTACTGCACTCCAGCCTGGGTAACATAGTGAGACTGTCTCAAAAAACAAAACAAAACAAAACAAAAAACAAAAACAAAACAAAACAAAATACACACCAAAAAAAAACCCCACCAAAGTTGGAATTCAGACATTCCCTTTCTTGGGTCCTCTTGCAGCTACAGGTGACCTTGGCTTGGCCAGTCAGAGTGACTTAATAACAGATGGGGCTGCCAGCAGGGGGCCAGCATTGTGTCAACAACTGAAGCTGAGGCATTTGATGTCCAGCACCAGGGACAGAGGCGCTGCCCCAAGGCTGTTGTCGTGGCATTTTGTCTGTAGAGCAAGAAGTCCTGGTCTGCCTTGTCCCTGCCTGGGTTCTGGAATCTGCAGCTCCAAGAGGGCAAGTGCCCCTTGAGTTCCTCAGGACCCTTGTGATGAATGAGTAGCTGCTAAACTCGCCCAGGTAAAACCTCAGCCTTCCTGGCCTTCTTGTAATAAAGACAAGAAGCAAAACCTACATTTCCAGGCATGTGCTCGTCTTTCTCTTTTTCCGTTGTCCTCTGCAGTGATGATCCTGTGTTTGGCACCAGTTTTTTATATCCTGAAAAGCCAGAAAACCCAGACATCAAGAAATGTCTATGGAATTTTAGTGCGATTTAAGCCATTTTAGTTCCACATCTTCCCTTCACTTATGTGACCTTTGATGAAAGATTCTCATTTTTAGTGTAATTTACAGAACAGAATACTATTTGCAAATACTGGCAATGTGTATACTATCTCGATTGTAGCAACTAACAGTTTTCGTGGATATTGTCATGTTTTGATTTCTGGCCACCAACTCCTAGGACAAGAGAGGAAGTGGGAAATTATATATAACTAGAGAGATGTGTTTGAGGCAGAGCCTTGGGGAAGATGCAAGAATTCCTTGGTTTGGGGGAATTTCTTTTTCTGTCACCTCCTCTGCTGTGGTTGCATTTGCTTGTCTATCTCACTTGTGATAACCTATATTCTCTTTAAAAAAAAAAAAAGAGAGAGAGAGAGAGAGAAAAGATTTTTATTTGATATAAGAAAATGGTTTCTATCAGGGCAATTCAATTCCTTTCCACCTTGTAGTCTTAACATTCCTTTGCTGTCCCCGTCCCCTCTGTATCTTTGAAACAGAAGCACATGTATCCTTCGGTGCCCAGGTATAAATAATATAACTAAGAATCAAGTGTATCCCTGTTCATTACCCTGAGACACCTGACAGTAATAGTTGGACTGAAGTCTATTTAGGTTCGGAGGAGGTACCTGGACTAACTTGTAGTTGGGCAGTCTGAAACATTGATGTTCAAAATGTGGTTTGTATTAGAATCATCATGGGTTGAGTGTGGATTGGGAAGGATATGGCTTGAACAATGCAGATTCCTGAGTCTGTCTCCAAAAGACTCTAGTAGCTTCAGGGTGGGTCCAGGAGTCGGCGTTTTGGGAGCTACCACTATGACATGACGCCAGGTGGTCTTCACCCAACACTTTGAGATGCAACAGTCAAGGCTGTTCGCCGTTATTCTTAGAACTGGAGAAGATGACGGAGCAGCAGTACCTCAAGGGCAAAGTGAGCCATGTGACAATTAAGTTAATATTATCAGTTGAACATGAGCCCTGAAGTAGGTACTATTCTCTTGTCCACCTCCTCCTTGACCTGGTAATTGACAACCATGTAAGTTGAGCAAGGGGCTACCTTGGGGAGTTTGGGAGTCCACTGCAAAGCTCTTGTAAGTATTGATGTTCTCCAAAATGTGCTTTCTCCAGTAAGCATGCTGGGACTTTTTTTTTTTTTTTTTTTTTTAAAGTAAATGTCCTTTGCTGGTGGACCCTGCGGAAGCTATAATGGCCTCCCCCCCACGGGGCATTTGCACTGACCGTGCGAGTTCAGGGCAGGCTGAGAAGTGGAGAGGTGGCTCTGGAGCCCATGTGGGATTTGTTTTTAGACCAAAATTAATTAATCGGGAGTGAGCTCATGCTCATGAAATGGTAGTTTGTACCCTTATGAAGTAGAAGAGCTCACCTGGTAGGTGGACTTTTAATATTATTGGACATTTTGGCTCTGTCACCTAAGAGTAGAAATTATCTTACTTAGATACTTGGAACAAGGAACACTGTAGTGGGTGGTCTGCTTCATGGATGAGATACCTTTAGCAAACAGTGAACCCAGTTTCTCTTCTGATGTGCATTTAATTTTCACCAATTATGCAGATCTATTTGTATCTGTGTTGTCACTAAGCAATTGCTTATTCATAAGCATCAGTGGTAAGACGTAGATGACGTTCCATGCCTGGGAAAACATGTACTGACTACAACAGAGTCAGCCTCCTTACACAGGCAGTGTTTGACCTTCTGGTAATCACGTGGCTTGTGATTATCAGCGTGATAAATGGAAATATCTATTATAGTTAAAAAGCATATAAATAAGTTTGTGATCACATCACCTAAACTTCAGATGCTTGTCTGCCTAAAGGTTAGGAACTAAACATTTTATATATATATATATATATATATATTTTATTTTTGAGAGGGAGTCTCGCTCTATCACCCAGGCTGGAGTGCAGTGGCATGATCTCGGCTCACTGCAACCTCTGCCTCTGGGGTTCAAGCGATTCTCCTGCCTCAGCCTCCCGAGAAGCTGGGACTCTAGGCGTGTGCCACCATGCCCAGCTAATTTTTTGTAGTTTTAGTAGAGACAGGGTTTCACCGTATTAGCCAGGATGGTCTCGATCTCCTGACCTTGTGATCCGCCTGCCTTGGCTCATAATAAATATTTTAGTTATCTTTCTATGAAGTTTTCTTGGTCTCCAGTGGAATCTTCTCCTGCCCTGTGCTGCACATGGCCCATGTCGTACATCCTGCATAGATTTTACATGGACATGAGTGTGTGGCTGCTCTCAGGGTAGAGTGCAGTCAGCTTGCCCAACTGCATAGAACTTGGGCCTTGAATTGGGTCTGTGGAGCAGGAAGTCCTGGTCTCCCTTGTCCCTGCCTAGGTTCCCAAGTGGGATCTGCATCTCCAAGAGATGAAGCACCCCTTGAGCCCCTCAGGGGCTCAGGTAGAGTCAATTCAAATGCAGGTTACCTTGCTAAATTTGAACTTCAAATAAACAATGAATATACCTTGTAGCACAAGTAGATCCCATGTGGGACATACTTACACTAAAACAATTTTGGTTTTATCTAAAATTTAAACATAACTGGGCATCCTGTCTTTACTTGCTAAATCTGGCAACCCTAGCAAGGAGCCTGTCCACAGTAGATGCTTTGTACTTGTGTGCCCTGATTACAAAACTCCTGTGTTGTTTACAAGAATTCCCGTGCTATGGGGGAAAGAAGACTAGAGAAGCTCTTGTACATCATCTTCTTTTGAAAAGAGTGATGTTTCTCATACTGAAAGGGGAAAAGCTAGGCTGAGGCAGGAGAATGGTGTAAACCCGGGAGGCGGAGCTTGCAGTGAGCTGAGATCCGGCCACCGCACTCCAGCCTGGGCGACGGAGCGAGACTCCGTCTCAAAAAAAAAAAAAAAAACAAAGGGGAAAAGCTGGAAGCTATTCCCTTGGAAACCGGCACAAGGCAAGACTGCCCTCTCTCACCACTCCTATTCAGCATAGTAATGGAAGTCCTGGTCTGAGCAATCAGGCAAGAGAAAGAAATACAGGGCATCCAAATAGGAAGACAGGAAATCAAACTATTCCTGTTTGCAGATGGCATGATTCTATATCTAGAAAACTCTATAGTCTTGGCCTAAAAGCTTCTTTAGCTGATAAACAACTTCAGCAAAGTGTCAGAATATGCAAAGTGTCAGTATACAAAATCACTGTACAAAAATCACTAGCATTTCTATATGCCAACAATAGCCAGCCAAGCCGAGAACCAAACGAGGAATGCAATACCATTTACAATTGACCCCAAAGGAATATAATACCTAGGAATACAGCTAACCAGGGAGGTGAAGGATCTCTACAAGGAGAATTACAAAACACTGCTCAAAGAAATCAGAGATGATACAAACAAATGGAAAAACATTCCATGCTTGTGGATAGGAAGAATGAATATTATTAAAATGCCCATACTGCCGCAAAGCAATTTATAGATTCAATGCTATTCCTATCAAACTACCAATGACATTCTTCACAGACTAGAAAAAAACTATTTTAAAATTCATATGAAACCAAAAAGGAGCCCAAATAGCCAAGGCAATCCTAAGCAAAAAGAACAAAGCTGAAGACATCACATTACTCAACTTCAAACTATACTATAGGACTACAGTAACCAAAACAGCATGGTACTGGTATAAAAACAAACACATAGACTAATGGAACAGAATGGAAAGCCCAGATATAAGGCTGAACATCTACAACCATCTGATCTTCGACAAAGCTGACAAAAATAAGCAATTGGGAAAGGACTTCCTATTCAATAAATAGTGCTTACATAACTGGCTAGCCATATATATAGAAATTAAACTGGATCCCTTCCTTACATCATATACAAAAATCAACTCAAGAAGGATTCAAGACTTAAATCTAAAACCCAAAACTATAAAAAACCCTGGTAGACATCCTAGGAAATACCATTCTGGACCTAGGAACAGGGAAAGATTTCATGATAAAGATCCCAAAAGCAATTGCAACAAAAGCAAAAATTGACATATGGGATCTAGTTAAGCTTAAGAGCTTCTACACAGCAAAAGAAACTATCAACAGAGTAAACAGACAACCTACAGAATGGGAGAAAATTTTTGCAAACTATGCATTTGACAGGTATAATATCCACCATCTATAAGGAACTTAAACACATTACAGGAAAGAAACAACCCCATTAAAGAGTGAGCAGAGGACATGGACACTTTTCGAAAGAAGACATAGATGTGGCCAACAAGCATATGAAAAAAAATACCAACACCACTGATCATTAGAGACATGCAAATCAAAACCACAATGAGATACCATCTCACACCAGTCAGAATGGCTATTATTAAAAAGTCAAAGAATAACAGATGCTGATGAGGTTGCAGAAAAAAGGAATATATACACTGTTGGTGGAAGTGTAAATTAGTTCAACCATCATGGAAAGCAGTGTGGCAGTTCCTCAAAGTGCTAAAAACAGAACTACCATTCAACCCAGCAATCCCGTTACTGGGTTTATACACAAAGGAATAGAAAGCATTCCACCGTAAAGACACATGCACATCAACGTTCATTGCAGCACTATTCACAATAGCAAAGACATGGAATCAACCTAAATGCCCATCAGTGACAGGTTGGATAAAGAAAATGTGGTATTTATAAACCATGGAATACTATGCAGCCATAAAAAAAGAATGAGATCATGTCTTTTGTGGGAACACAGATGGAGTTCGAGGCTATTATCCTTAGCAAACTAACACAGGAACAGAAAACCAAATGCCAGTTGTTCTCACTTACAAGTGGAAGTTAGATGATGAGAACTTGTGGACACAAAGAAGGGAACAACAAACACTGGGGCCTGCTTGAGGGTGGAGGGTGGGAGGAGGGAGAGGATCAGAGAAAGTAACTATTGGGTACTAGGCTTAGTACCTAGGTGACAAAATAATCTGTACAACAAACCCCCGTGACATTAGTTCACCTATAGAACAAACCTGCACATGTAGCCCTGAACCTAAAATAAAAGTTGTTTTTTTTGTTTTTGTTTTTTTTTAAAAAAAAAACGAATGTGGTGTCTCATGCCTGTAATCCCAGCACTTTGGGAGGCCGAGGCAGGTGGATCACCTGAGGTCAGGAGTCCGAGACCAGCCTGGCCAACATGGTGAAACCCCATCTCTACTAAAAATACAAAAATTAGTCGGGTGTGGTGGTGCGTGTCTGTAGTCCCAGCTACTCTGGAGGCCGAAGCAGGAGAATTGCTTGAACCTGGGAGGCAGAGGTTACGGTGAACTAAGATTGCGCCACTGCATTCCAGCCTGGGTGACAGAGTGAGAATCTATCTTTAAAAAAAAAAAAAGTTTTAATATTGAAAGAGACAATTACCTGAGAAAATTAGCTTTCAGGACCATACTATATAGTTCCTTAAGAAAAGCAGGTAAGATATATATATTTTTAAAGGCCTTATAACGTCTTGAGGAATCTCAAAAAGGAATTTTAAAATTTGAGGCTAAAACTCCAACTTGGTCAAGTGGATACGTCTGTCTGATGTATTAATACCTGTTACTCTCAGCTAGGTCTTACTGACAAACCTAAATGGATCACAGGAAAATACCGGTGTCTGTAAAGAATTAGCTAATCATATTACTGTTATTTAAAGAGGCCTCAATTGGACAGTGGGCATCTTACAAAAGAGGAAAGAAATATGCCTGAAACTCTGAAAAATGTTCCACCTCACTTGTTGTAGTCAAAGAAATACACATTAAGCGAAATGTCATTTCCCCCATAAATAAATACATTTATTTCAAAATGAGAAATACCAGGGCTAAGAAGTGGCATAATGGAAATTGCACACTGTTCGTGGGTAAGTGACACAGCCTTCCTAGAGATTTATTAGGCAATTGTATCATGGCCCTTTGATCAGCAGTTGAACTTCTGGGAACTTTGTCCAAATTCTAATTGTTTGTATAATTAAAAGTTTTACAATGATATTTATAAGAAAAAGAGTCTAGAAATAGCTGAAAAGTCCAATGATGTGAGAATGTAAATAATAATTTGTGTTACCTGAAACTATACTGATTCTTTGGGAAACAAGAAGGCAGGGACAATATAAGTTGATCCCCTTCTGTTCTGCTTTTGATTGGCCTTTGGTTTTGTTTGTGTATACATGTTACTTAGTGAATATATGTTGCCGGCCACTCTTCATTTTGTTTTGTAACAGGGGTTTAGAAAGAGTTTTTCCAGGGATTTGATGCTTTCTGCACTTAACAAATGACGATTTGCCATTTGTGCTGATCCAGCCAAATCATCTCCAATGATATCGTGGGAATGTTGTGAAAGCTCTCTCTTGGCGAGTGCTCTGTTAATTAGCATTGCCGTATTCATCGGAGGCCTGCGATTCCATCACTGGGTCCATTAGATTTAGCCGGTTACACCATCTCAGGGACCATGTACATTCTGTGTTGCTGGTGTGATTGGGCCCATGGGCTATGAAAACGGAGGTTAACTTGGCATTTATCTAGCAAGATGTTCTCAGTCTGAGGTTCTTGAATCCATAAGGACCCAACAATTATTTCAAAATGGTCTGTGTAGTTTTTGCTGGATTGTAACCTTCGCTGTACTTTCAAAGGTGGTTGCTGATCCAAGATGGTTTGGGGTCATTCACTAGAGGACTTCAGAGATTTCTGCTCTGCAGGGAGGAAGCCAGACCTCGAAGGGCAGAGGCTTACCTGGGCAGCAGGGTTTGCTCATGGCCCCTGGGCTTGTGCCTGTAAGACCTGTGTCTGCTTTTCTCCATCCTATGGTGTTTTGTGACCATAATCATGTCCTCTGTTTTGGGGAAGAGGAAATCAGGGAAGCGGATGCATCAGAAAATGTCACCTGGTGATTCTGTGGGAAAAGTGAGCCTGGGACTTTTCTGTCTGTTTCATTGTCATCCTCACCCTTACATGTAGCACTGTGGTTCCTTTCCAGGAAAGATGGAGTGGGAAGGATGAGAGGCTGAGCCCCGGCAGTGGGTCCTTTCTTTGTGTGAATTCTTAGATGCTTAATTACAAATTAAAAAATAAAATTGTAATGATGGGCAACTTTTTTTCCTAACAACAAAGAATCTTTTCATTCTCCTTCCCAAAAGAAGTATAAGCCCATGCTGCGGGTTTAGCATGGGTAAATATTTTCTGCTTGCAGCTACTTTATGCTTAGAAATAGTTGGTCTAATGGGTTAAGAAATACTACTATTGGCTGGGCGTGGTGGCTCAAGCCTGTAATCCCAGCACTTTGGGAGGCTGAGACGGGCGATCACGAGGTCAGGAGATCGAGACCATCCTGGCTAACACGGTGAAACCCCGTCTCTACTAAAAAATACAAAAAACTAGCTGGGCGAGGTGGCGGGCACCTGTAGTCCCAGCTACACGGGAGGCTGAGGCAGGAGAATGGTGTAAACCTGGGAGGCGGAGCTTGCAGTGAGCTGAGATCCGGCCACTGCACTCCAGCCCGGGCGACAGAGCAAGACTCCGTCTCAAAAAAAAAAAAAAAGAAAAAAAAAGAAATACTACTATTACAAAATGTTTCAGGTTTGTCTGCAAGTAAGAATGATTATAGATACGAGATTTCCTCTGAGTCTTTCCCCACTCTGGTCACAGGCAATGAGAGCTCACCAGACTCTTTCTCACTGCAGCAACTGCTCCCACTACCTTTTTTGGTAAGCCATGAGCAGTTCAGCCTTTGCTCCTCCCACCCCCTTCATCCGCAGTCAACCATGAGGCCCTAGTTAAAAGAGGGGCTTCTGGAGGCCAAGATGCTGAGTCAACTCCTGAGTCCACTGCAGACTGGCTGTGTGACCTGGGACCAGTTACTCTGCCTCTCTGTTCTTCAATTTACTCATTCGTTAAAGGGGATTAATCTCTATTTCATGGGGCTTTTGTAAGGATTGAGGACTCATTGAAGATAAGTTCCCAATATTACCTGTGAACCAGTGTCTCTGATGTTGTTTTGCTTCTGCGTTTGACATTGGCTATTTCATCCCTAAATGAAATAGTCCCCCTTCTATTCCTCCTTCCCAAATCCCACTTCAAAAGTGCCCAAACCTTTCCCATTTCAAGAAACCTCACGAGGTTCTTGTCACTCTGGCACACCCTCACATCCCACAGTGTGCTTGGCAATTGCCTCCGCTAACGGATCATCCTTTTCCCACGCGCTAGCATTTTACTTGATGGGTGTGATGGTTGAACTAGCCTTACCAGGAGAGGCAAGAAAATTCATTGCTCATGATGCATCATACTCTGTAATGATTTATTTGGACTAATCTTCCTTGTTGCAGACTCATTAGTGGCTGTCACCAAATGGTGGCTTATTTAACTTTCACAAGGACGTGAGGCATTTCCACCCTCCTGTTTCCTACTAGGGAAGGCATTGACGTCAGTTTTCACACACTGGAAGCCCGGGGCCAGGCGTGCGTTTTAATTTTGAGGAAGAACTCTTTATGCTCCTTGATGTTCCTATGAAACACAAGCATAGCGCTAGAATTTGCTCGTGGTGCCTTTGAGGTCTGTTGTTCTCTGTGTAGCATCTGGAGGAGATTGAGAGTAGGATCCTTTTGTGACATTGACAAAAACAAGTGCAACCGTTGGTGATTGTTACAGTGTGTGTTTTGCCCCTTAGATTGGAGGGAATTTATGTGTGTCTTCCCTGTCTACCCTCTCTTAAATTATAAAATCCCCAAGGGGCCAGGTGCAGTGGCTCATGCCTGTAATCCTAGCACTTTCGGAAGCCAAGGCAGGTGGATTGCTTGAGTCCAGGAATTTGAGACCAGAATGGTCAATGGGGCAAAACCCCATCTCTACTGAAAAAAAAAAAATACAGAAGGCTGGGCGCGGTGGCTCATGCCTGTAATCCCAGCACTTTGGGAGGCTGACACGGGTGAATCACGAGGTCAGGAGATCGAGACCATGATGAAATCCCGTCTCTACTAAAAATGCAAAAAATTATCCGGGCGGGGTGGCGGGCACCTGTAGTCCCAGCTACTTGGGAGGCTGAGGCAGGAGAATGGCGGAACCTGGGAGGCGGAGCTTGCAGTGAGCCGAGATCGCACCACTGTGCTCCAGCGTGGGTGACAGAGCCAGACTCTGTCTCAAAAAAAAAAAAAAAAAAATACAGAGGTTAGCTGGGCATGGTGGCGTGCACCTGTAGTTCTAGCTACTCAGGAGGCCAAGGTGGGAGGATTGCTTGAGCCTGGGAGGTGGAGGCTGAAGTAAGCTGAGATTGTACCACTGCACTCCAGCCTGGGCAACAGAGTGAGACCCTGCTCAATCAGTCAATCAATCAATCAAAAGTCTCCAAGAGAAGAGATTTTTCTTTTGGCCTCTATCAACTCTCACTGGAGAGCATCTAGCACAGGCCTGTGTGTTCAGACCAGACACAGGAAATCAGGAATCTTTGCTGACTGACCTAGGAGAAAGCTGAGGACCCTCCACCATGACCCAGGTTAGTTCATGGACAGCTCTCGGGGACTGCTTTGCTCATGTCTTTAGTGTCTGTGAGCTTGAAATCCCAGATGTTTAGTTCAATTTCTCGACCAGCATGTGCAGCCTGAGTCATCTACATATTGTCTACTCGAAATGTATGAACACCCCTCCCCGCTTGTGTGCACCATTTGGGATCAGCAACCGCCTTTGAAAGTACAGCGAAAGTTACAATCCAGCAAAAAATACACACTTTTGAAATAATTGTTGGGTCTTTATGGATTCAAGAACCTCAGACTGAGAACGTCTTACTAGATAAATGCATACATACACAAAGGAGATCTAATATCTCAGGATGTCACTGAGTAGCAGTTGTATGCACCCACACGCACATACACATACACACATGCACACACACACATACATGCATACACATGTGGATACCACACAATGAGTGTGGAGCTTCGCCTCGTGTAAACACTGTCTGGGAGGAGTTGCTATCCAATTGAGACAGCTGAATTCTCCACAGGCTGGTGTTGTGAGTCAGGGCTACTGACCAATGGAGGACTGGCATCCTTTCATTGTGGAGGATCAAAGACCTCGCTTTTCCTAATGGAACTGAGATCCAGCTGTTAATAAGAGAGAAATGATTGGGAGCTGGGGAGGAGTGCGTCTACTTGCCTTGTACTTTCTTACTTTCCAATCTGTACTTGTATGATTTGAGTAAATAAATACAAAATGATTTTCTTTTTTTCTTTTCTTTTCTTTTTTCTTTTTCTTTTTTTTTTTTTTGAGACGGAGTCTTGCTCTGTTGCCCAGGCTGGAGTCCAGTGGCCCGATCTCGGCTCGCTGCAAGCTCCGCCTACCAGGTTCACACTACTCAGCTGTCGGAGTAGCTGGGACTACAGGCACCCACCACCACGCCCGGCTAATTTTTTGTATTTTTAGTAGAGGCAGGGTTTCGCTGTGTTAGCCAGGATGGCCTCGATCTCCTGACCTTGTGATCTGCCCGCCTCGGCCTCCCAAAGTGCTGGGATTACAGGTGTGAGCCACTGCGCCCGGCCACAAAATGATTTTCAAAAGAAGTTTTTTCTTTTAATGTTTTTTAAATTTATTTAAGCATTAAAGGCTTCATGAATTAGGCAGCATTCAAAACTAGAAGACATTCAGAGAGCTCTGCCTTTTTTGAAGTTCCAGCAGGAAATAAAGTATAGAAATAGCTTAATTGGTTACAGTTAGGCATTTACCTTATTTGGACATAGTCTAATCAGTTGGCTGCCTGTGGTTGGCTGAAGTTTGGCTACCTGTGATTGGTTGAAGCTCGGCTGCTTGTGATTGGCTGAGATCTAGCTATCCTATTACAAAAAATATATACTCCTAATGAGATTTTCATTTGTATACATACTAAGTTAGGCTGTAGTTCACTATGAAGCAACTCAAAGTACAGCCTCAGACCAATAGTCTCCTGCTTATTTAATTTAACAGACGTGTGAGTTATGTTTGCTGGGTTATTTTCTCTCCCAATAGAGGGACCCTTCTTTCTCTCTGTGCCATCGCATGTTTAAGATTCACTCAAGACCCATTTCCTCTAGAAAGGCTTCCCCACAAATCCATCCCATGCTGTGAACTGAAGGCTGGATGCTCTCTCCCACTCTTGTCCTCGCAATTTCAGATCCACGCAATTTGCCTCTATTATGAATAAACAAATAGCCCAGGGGACCATGGATATTTAGGACAAGCTGGTTGTAAGAATGACATTCTTCCAATATAAGCCAATTTGTAAAGGCATTTTTAAAAGGAGGGTTTGCTCAGGAAACCCAAGGGCTGGGTGCTATGGGTGGCCTATGAATGTCTATGGCACGTGGGCTGCAGTTCTGCCCTTCTCTCTCCTTCCCTCGGGCTGCCTGGTTTCCCATCTCTGCTTGTTGATGTATATCTGATTCTTTCTGATTGTCTCTCCAGCCGCTTCCCTCATTCCGCTGTGGCAGAGCTGCGCGCACATCATGTGATTTTTCAGATTCAGCTTGCACGTTGGAGTCGCCAAGTCTCCCTGGGGAGGGATTCTGATTGGCTGAACCAGGCATCTGAATTGGTTCCTATAAATCAGTATGACCAGGAGAGCAGGGTCACATATTATGTAATTCTGCAGGGCCATGGGAGAGGGAACATGATAGTAACAATAACCATCGATACAATCAGTACTTAGTACATTCTAAGCACTTTCAGACATTGTTACATTTAATCCTCACAAAACCCTTATGACATAGGTAATCCTATTATTCTAGTTTTACGAATCAGGAAGCCACAGCACAGGGAGGTGAAATAACTTGTTTGGCGCTACACAGCTGACCAGTGGCTGAGTCAGGAAGGGAAGCAGGCAGCATGGTTCTGGAATCTGTGTTTCTAATCGTGACTCAACATTGCTTGTCTTAAACAGGCATTGCTAGGATACCACATCTTCATCTTTTTTATCCTTCTTGGTACCTATGCATTGGGCGCTCAATGCCTATTCAGTGATTTTTTTTTTTTCTTTTTCTTTTTCTTTTTTGAAACAGGGTCTTACTCTGTCACCCAGGCTGGGGTGCAATGGTGCGATCACAACTCGCTGCAGCCTCAACTTTCGGGGCTCAAGCCATCCTCCCATCTCAGCCTCCCAAGTAGCTGGGACTACAGGTGCATACCACCATGCCCAGCTAATTCTTTATTTTTATTTTTTGTAGAGATGGGATCACGCCATGTTGCCCAGGCTGGTCTCGAACTCCTGGGCTCAAGCCATCTGCCTGCCTCAGCCTCCTAAAGTGTTGGGATTTCAGGAGTGAGCCACCATACTCGGCCTAGTCAACGAATTGTTCGCTGAATGAATGGATGCCTGAGTGAATGAGAGAACACACAGAACCTTGCATAGCCTACAGGAAGTTCGGGGGTAGAAGCTTCTTCCTGCTGTAGCTTGCTGGAGAGTTAATGTGCCCATGTTCAAAGCGCTCTCTTTCCCCATCTCTCTTTCTCTTTTTTTTTTTTTTTTTTTTGCTCAGACAAGAGTGAAAATGGTGAGGCGTATCAGAGAAAGAAAGCGGCAGCCACTGGCCTTCCAGAGGGTCCTGCTGTCCCCGTGCCTTCTCGAGGGAACCTGGCACAGCCCAGTGGCAGCAGCTGGAGGAGGATCGCGCTGCTCATCTTGGCCATCACTATACACAACGTTCCAGGTGAGGTCTTGTCCGTGAGCGCGCCAGCCACTGCCTGAAGGTAAAGTCATTTGTCAGCACAATTGTCTGGCTGGAAAAGGGGAATGGGCAGTTGTGACATGGGTCCTTCTTGGAGGGGAGTGAAGGTGGCAGTACAAATCCTTCTTGACTTTATTTTTTGATCATCAGAGCTTGATCATCATATGTGAAAACTTCCCATTCCAGTTCATTTAAACAACTTTTACTTCCTTTTTTGACATATGAGTTACCAGGTTATTTGGAGCATAAATTCATAACTGTTACATGATTGCTGTGGAGGGTGTCTTTTATAAATACTGGATATCTCTGGTTCTGCTTAATGCTATTTGAAAATATAGTTGACCTTTGAACAACACAGATCTGAACTACGTGAGTTCACTTACACTCAGATTTTCTTCCACCTCTGCCCCCCTGAGAGAGGAACACCAACCTCTCCTCTTTCTCCTCTTCCTCAGCCGACTCAGTGTGAAGATGAGGAGGATGAGACCTTTATGATGACTCCCTTCCACTTAATGAATAGTAAATATATGTTATCTTTCTTATGAATTCCTTAATAACATTTTTTTCTTGAGATTGCTATATTGTAAGAGTACAGTTTATAATACATATAACATACAAAATATGTATTAATTGACAATGTTATTGGTAAGACTTCTGGTCAACAGCAGGTTATTCATAGTTAAGTTCTGGGGAAGCCAAAAACTCTATGCAGATTTTCTGCTGCACAGGAATCAGCGTTCCTGACGTCTTCATTGTTCAAGGGTGAACTCTATTGAGTTCCGTATAATTTGGCAGTGATAATTGCCTTACCTGCCTTCTTTATGTAGGCATCTTTCTGCAATGTTCTTACCAATCCTTTCCTATTTAGCATTTTAGAGTAATTTCTTTTATGTCTTTTTTTTTTTTTTTTTTTAAAGACAGAGTCTTGCTCTGTCCCCCAGGCTGGAGTGCAGTGGAGCAATCTTGGCTCACTGCAACCTCTGCCTCTTGGGTTCAAGCGATTCTCCTGCCCCAGCCTCTCGAGTAGCTGGGATTACAGGTGTACACCACCATGCCCGGCTAATTTTTTGTATTTTTAGTAGAGATGGGGCTTCACCATGCTGGCCAGGCTGGTCTTGAACTCCTGACCTCAGGTCATCCACCTGCCTCGGCCCTGCAAAGTGCTGGGACTACAGGCGTGAGCTACCACGCTGGCCTGTTTTATGTCTTTAGATGTATTTTAATTGGAAACAAAGGACATATTAATGCCTTATTTCAGAAATAATGAATGCTTCTTTTAGAGCAACTAGAAAACATGATTAAGCATAGGAAATGATAGATATTTTTAAAAATAAATAAATTGAGGGAACCTGAGCAATTTGAGATGCATTTTGAAATTCCAACTCTCTCACTTCCTAACGAGGTTATCTTGACAAATTGCTTGAACTCCCTGAACGTTGGTGTTCTCATCTAAGAAATGGGGATAATGCCACAAGTGGCTTATTCTGAGAATTAAATGAGATGCTAAAGGTACACACAACTTTCAGTACAGTGCTTGGGACATATGAGCACTTGAAAAATGGGAGCCATTGTTGGCATCAGTGATACTCCTGCTGCCTCCTCAGCCATGATTTCCTTGATCTCGAGATCTTAAACATGCCGATTCACCTTTTGTTGTTTGGGAACTCAAGCTTGAGCAATAATCTTCCCCAGGGAACATCCTTGGGTGGTACATTTTCTGAGTCCTTGCAGAGTTCATGGTGTCAATCTGTTACTCTAATACACAAGCAAGAACTTGGCTGGGCAGACATTTTCTAGTCATGACATTTTTTTCTCTTCAAACCTTCTGCAGATGTTGACCCATTGTCTTCTGGCTTTAGTATTGCAGAAGCAAAAAGCACGGCCACACTGAGTCTATTCCTCTGTATAACTTGATGTTGTTTTGCTTGCACAATGAAGACTCTTTTTTTGGTCATCTTTAAAGAGTGAAAATTCTAATATATATTATATATTCTAGTATATATTAAATCTGCCTAAAGCACTATGTGTTTAATTACTTTTTAAGCTCAGATATTTCTCTAGATAAGAAGCACATTCCTCTGTTATTTCTATTGTAACCTTAGGCATTTGTACCATATGATCATAGGAAGGCCCGTTTTCCCAATATTTTCATCAGTATATGTGTCTCCCTCATTCCCCTCTTGACCCTTGTCTTTTAGTGATGAACAAACTTTTTTTAGTTAGTTTTCCAATTTTTATTTTTATTTATTTATTTATTTATTTATTTATTTATTTATTTATTTTTTAATGAGACAGAGCCTCGCTCTGTTGCCCAGGCTGGAGTGCAGTGGTGCGATCTCAGCTCACTATAATCTCCGCTTCCCAGTTCAAGCGATTCTCCTGTCCCGGCCTCCCAAGTAGCTGGGATTAAAGATGTGTGCCATCATGCCCAGCTAATTTTTGTATTTTTCGAAGAGATGGGGTTTCACCATGTTGGCCAGGCTGGTCTTGAACTCCCGGCCTCAAGTGATTAGCCCACCTCAGCCTCTCAAAGTGCTGGAATTATGGGTGTGAGCCACAGCATCGGACCCTGTTGGTTTTCTAGATCTCGGTACTCAGTATGCCTTGAGATAACGATGGGGTCTTCTATGGAACTCACTGCACAGAGATGCCCAAAGTGGGTTAGCCTTGGTGGAAGACCCTGCTCACGCACACCCAGTATCTTAAAGAGCTCATTGGAAGACCCCTTGGTCCCCTGCAGAGGACTGCTTAAGAGCCGTGACGGCCACTTTTAGCCTGTTAAGTGCTAATAGTTAGAGAGGAAAGGTTACTTGTTTTTCATTCATAATAGTAGCTGTCTTTCTGCCATTTATGACCCCTTCTTTAACCAACTGAGCAAGAGTAAAGATCTGCCCAGTGGGTTTAGTGTTAAATAAGGTAACTACACTGAGGTGTAAATTATGATGACTATTTCTCTGAAGAACAAAAATGTAGTCTCAGGTCCAGACTTTATAGCAATGGACTGAGTACCCAACTTCCCTCTAATGGACCCTTTTCTCTACCACACCTGCCACTGTACTTGGGTGATTCATTATGCTCAGCTGGAATCATTTCCTGCCTCATTTCGATAGAAGGCCAGGCTGGTTCAGAGTTTACTTTCTCAAATGTTTGTTGACTACAGTGACAACTTGGAATAAAGCCAGAAACAGTAGGCAGATGTGTGGAATGACAGCAATATTTCTTGATCCTAAATGAGCATAAATTAAAATCTTACTTCTTCCTTGACAGGAGACCCTCTTCTGTGTCTTTCGAGTTTCTAAGTTCAGCCTTTGTCACTTTTATGGTGATGCAAAAGTATCTTTTGAAAGAAGGATTGAGGCCGGGCACAGTGGCTCATGCCTGTAATCCCAGCACTTTGGGAGGCCAAGGTAGGCAGATCACTTGAGGCCAGGAGTTTGTGACCAGCCTGGCCAACATGGCGAAACCCCGTCTCTACTAAAAATACAAAAATTAGCTGGGAGTGGTGGCGCATGCCTGTGATCCCAGCTACTCGGGAAGCTGAGGCAGGAGAATCACTTGAACCCAGCAGGTAGAGGTTGCAGTGAGCTGAGATTGCACCACTGCACTCCAGCCTGGGTGACAGAGCAAGACTCTGTCTCAAAAAAATAATAAAATAAAAAATAAATTGAAATGAGGATTGAGTGCCTTCTAGGAATCTCAACTGAGTTAGATTTCACCAGAAGCATGGTGTTAATAGTCACTGGTTTCAGTAAATTGGAGGACAGCTGGCTTGCCTGGATGGAGAGGTTTGAAGGGACATTTCTTTCCCAGTCTTGTATTTTATTTATTATATTTGAGTATTGTATTCCATGTACTTGGGTTATATCAGTACTAAAACAGGCCAAGATCTCTGGCCTTCTATAACCAATATTATAGCAAGGTGAGATAGTTGATGAACATCATCAGAATAAATGAATTTTATATTGTGTTAGAAGGTGGTTAGTGATTAAAAAAAAGAAAAAGTTCAGGGGAGAAGAGATGGTACAGTGTTAAAGGAAGAAATTGTCATTTTAAATAGAGTAGGTAGGGAGGGGCTCCTTGAGATGGCCTTGCATTTGAGTCAGTCGTGCAGATCTCTGGTAAAGAGTGAGTGTTTTAGGCAGAGGGAATAGCCAGTGCAAAGGCCCTGAGGCAGGAGCATGTCTAGCGCCCACAAGGAGTAGCCAAGAGTCCACAGCAGGGTGAGCAGCAGGGAGAGAAATACAAGGTGAGGGCAGGGATGTCAGCTCCGCCTTTAGATGGAACTTGGAGGCATAAAAATGTTTGTGTTTGCTCTGTGTGTGATGAGCCATTGCAGGGTTTTGAAGAGGGTGCGTATGACTTGACTTGAGCTTTGAAAGTTGGTTTCTCTTTAGGTGTTGAATTGAGATGGGACTTAGGAGGGGTAAGGATGGAAGCAGGGAGGCCTGTGTGGAGGCCACTGCAGAATCCAGATCAAAGATGACAGTGGTACAGATGAAGGTGGTAGTGCTGGAAGTGATGAGAAGGGATCCCTTCCAGGGTCCTGATTGAAGGTGGAGGCAATGGGATTTGCCGATGGATCGGATGTGGGATGTGAGAGAAAGCGAGGAGCCAGGGGAGACCTGGAGGTTTCAGGGCTGCCCAGCTGCAAGGATGGAATTGCCATCAACTGAGACGAGGAAGGCTGCAGCTGGAGGAGCTTTAGGGGGACTATCAAGAATTCGTTTTTTGATCTTGAGGTTTGATTGCCATTAGACATTCAAATGGAGATACTGACTAGGCAGCTGGATGGATGGAGTTTGGAGTTGGATTGCAAAGTCTAGCTAAGAGTTATAGATTTGTGAATCATTGGCACATGAATGGTTTTTGTTTTTTTGTTTTTTGTTTTTGAGACAGTCTGTTCTGACGCCCAGGCTGGAGTGCAGTGGTACAATTTCGACTCACTGCAACCTCCGCCTCCTGTGTTCAAGAGGTTCTTCTGCCTGAGCCCCTCGACTGGTTAGGACTACAGGCACGTGCCACGACAACCGGCTACTTTTTGTATTTTTAGTTGAGGCGGGGTTTCACCATATTGGCCAGGCTGGTCTTGAACTCCTGGTCTCAAGTGATCCACCTGCCTTGGCCTCCCACAGTGCTGGGATTACAGGCGTGAGCCACTGCGCCTGGCCCCTTGGCACATGAATGTTCCTTAAATCCCTGACACTGGATGAGGCCACCAAGGGTCTAACTACAAATAGATGTGTCTTCAAAGACCCACTGTGGCTCATTCCTCGAGTCTCCAGCTCCTACTCCTGTCTAATGAGAAGTGAACTCCCTCACCATTACTGTCAAGCAGCTTCATGTCTTTGATGAGGACCATTTTAAGAGCCTGTTTGGAGCCAGCTTACCTTTGAAAAGGTCTCTTCTTTAACACTATCCTTTATAGCGTATTAAAAATTTAACTAGAGCTTTGAGATTCCCTGAGACTCTGGGTTTTTAAGACAGACTTTTCACAATGACTAAATGGAGAATTGATTTTTTTTTTTTTTTGAAGTATTTTGTCTTTGCTATTTCAGTTTTGTATGTCCTGAGGATGACATTTTGTTTAAAAAATTTTTTTTTTAAATGTGGAAGGAAAATGGAAGGCTTGTTAATAGTAGCCTATCTCCCCGAGATATCCGGGGTGTAAGGACACACCCGTAGGCATATGCACACGTCTGGGGCTCTTGGGTTAATATTTAATACACATGTGCAAGGTCAAATACTTCTTAAGCTTCTGTGGTTCACAGTTGTCCTGTGAATCTGATGAGTTATGCACCATCTCACAAGAGAATGTTGTACACATGTCTTAGTCTGTTCAAGCTGCCATTACAAAATGCCATAGAATGGGTAGGTTAGAAACTACAGAAATTTATTTCTCCCAGTTCTGGGAGCTGGAAGCCTGAGATCGGGCTGCCAGCATGGTAATGGTCAGGTTCTGGTGAGGGCCCTTCTCCGGGTTGTGGATAACTGTCTTCTCGTATCCTCACATGGTGGAAAGAGGGCACTCTCTGGAGTCTGTTTTCATAAGGTTGTTGATCCCATTCATAAGGGCTCCATCTCACGACCTAATCACTTCCCTGAGTCCCCACCTCCTAATACCATCCATTCCCCAAGTCCCCACTATCCTAATTCCAATACCGTTGGGGATTAGGTTTCAAAATACGAATTTTGGGGAGACATAAACCTTGAGACCACAGCCACACACAATATTTTGCAGACAATTCTGGGTGTTTAGACTTTATGGAGTCTATTCACAACCCTAGAACAGGAAAGAACCCCTCCCCAGGCCGGGTGCAGTGGCTCCCGGCCTGTAATCCCAGCACTTTGGGAGGCCGAGGTGGACAGATCACGAGGTCGGGAGATCAAGACCATCCTGGCCAATGTGGTGAAACCCCATCTCTACTAAAAATACAAAAGTTAGTTGGGTGTGGTGGCACGTGCCTGTAATCCCAGCTACTCAGGAGGCTGAGGCAGGAGAATTGCTTGAACCCAGGAGACAGAGGTTGCAGTGAGTCAAGATTGTGCCACTGCATTCCAGCCTGGAGACAGAGCAAGATTCCATCTCAAAAAAAAAAAAAAAAAAAAAAAAAAAAAGGACCCCTCCCCTTTAGAGGACAAAGAAAAGTATACTTGTGCAAATTAAATGCCTTAGGAAGAAATGGTAATGACTGAGGGAGGCCAGCAGATGCTGGCAGGTGCAGTAAAAACAACACTAACAGGCAGACGCCTCCTTAAACAGAGTTCAGACGCACCCGCCTTCTTCTAAGCTACTTCCCTGGCCTCTGCTTGGGTGCATCTGTCGGGGTGGTCTAGGGCGTTTGCATCTGCTGGAGAAGGCCACCCCGAGGAAACAAAAATGTTTTCTAGAAAACCAACCCATGATTGCAGCCTTTTGAGCATACTATCTCTTGAGGTGCTTTTCATGCAGTATCATACAGATTGAAGGGCTCTGAGCCTTCCAAAGATTCCTGGCCCTTCTGTTTTCGAATGGAATTAAAAATCACCTAGCAATTGAGTCCCTACTAATCTCTTATCATGAGTAGCTTATGATCTCAACAGTGAACTACACCATTGTTTTGTATGGGAGAAAGTTAAATTGGAAGCTTAAAGGATTCTAGGGGTTATCTCATTCAAACACTCATTCATTTGAAATTTTAGGGGGTTTTGGTAAATTATCATTATGGCTCCTTCTAGCTTTAGCATTGGATGATTCTGTGAAGAATCATAGAAATAGTAATTATTAATTACATTTATTTAACAAAGTTAATCACTCCTTCCTTTGTGATGCCTTGCTGTATCCTTTATATTCTGTACAATAGTTATCACTCTTACAATTACCTGTTTGTTTTATTTATTTATTTATTTTTAATTTTTGTCAGTAACATAGCAGGTGTATAGATTTATGGGGCACATGAAATATATGTGCGTGCATGCACACACACATAGTTTTTTGAGACAGGATCTCACTCTGTCACTCAGGCTGGAGTGCAGTGGTGTGATCATGGCTCACTGCAGCCTCAACCTTCTGGGCTCAGTTGATCCTCCTACCTCAGCCTCCTGAGTAGCTGGGACTACAGGTGCATGCCACCACACCCAGCTAATTTTTTTTTTTTTTGTATTTTTTGTAGAGACAGGGTTTTGCCATGTTGCCTAGGCTAGTCTCGAACTCCTGGGCTCAATAGATTCTCCTGCCTTAGCCTCCCAAAGTGCTAGGATTACAGGTGTGCACCACCTCGCCTGGCCTGCATGAAATATTTTGATAGAGGTATGTAATGATAACCCATCAACTAAAGTATTTATCCTCTGTGTTACCAACAATCCAGTTATACCCTTAGTTATTTTAAAATGTACAGTTATTACATTATTGACTATAGTAACCCTGTTGTGCTATCAACTACTAGGTCTGATTCATCTATTTTTTTTTTTGTACACTATTAACCATCTCTATCTTCCCCACCCACTCCCTGACTGCCCTTCCCAGCCTCTGTTAACCATCCTTCTACTCTCTATTTCCATGAGTTCAATTGTTTTAATTATTAGCTCCCACAAATACGTGAGAACATAAGAAGTTTGTCTTTCTGTGCCTAGCTTAGTTCACTTAACATAATAACCTCCAGTTCCATCCATGTTGTTGCAAATGACAGGATCTCATTCATTTATATGGCTGAATAATACGCCATTGTGGGTATGTACCATATTTTCTTTATTCATTCGACTCTTGATGGCTGCAATTACCTGTATTTAAACATGTGTATTTGCCCCTAATAGACAGAGCTTCTTGCAAGAAGTTCTATACTGCTTTCTTTTTGGGGGACCCAATGTTATAACACATACCGAAGCTTTGATATATTCAATATGAATTACATAGTTGAGCACATAGAAGAACTGGTACTTTGGATACCTGGCCTCCATTCTAAGAGAGGAGGGGCTGTTTGAGAGTTAGGTGTTCCTAATTTTCTTTCTTTTTGAGACGGAGTCTCGCTCTTGTCGCCCAGGGTGGAGTGCAGTGACGCGATCTTGGCCCACTGCAACCTCCGCCTCCTGGGTTCAAGCTTCTCCTGTCTCAGCCTCCTGAGTAGCTGGGATTACAGGCGCCCGACACCATGCCTGGCTGATTTTTGTACTTTTAGTAGAGACAGGGTTTTTGCCATGTTGGCCAGGCTGGTCTCGAACTCCTGACCTCAGGTGATCCGCCCGCCTTGGCCTCCCTAACTGCTGGGATTACAGGCGTGAGCCACCGCGCCCAGCTGCCTAATTTTCTTTCTACATTGTCCAGGTGGGCCAAGGGAGGACATTGACTCATGTGGGTCCTGATGATACATTGGCAGACTCTTGCTCTCTTTCGTATTTGAAGTTATTTATAAAGTTCCACAGAAGAAGAGGGCAGATGAATTGCATGCTTTTTATTTTCCTGTCAATAGTGTCAAGAACCAAGTTTGTTTTGCTGGTTGTCGCTATGACATAGAGTCCTGGGGACCAGTGTTTGTGTCACTAGAACAGCCCGACAGTTGGTTTTGGTCATGTGGCCTGTCCTCATTGCCAGCTCCTGATAATGGCTTTCAAAGAAATGCTTGAGATTTGAATCCAAAGTGATTTTTTGTTTCAGGTAACAAGAACACAAATTTAGACATGAAAATGTTCACAGTGGTTGGTTATTCCTGGGTGATAGGATTGCAGATGATTTTTATTTTCTTCCTGTTTTTGTGAGATTTATAACTAAGCTTTCCTGTAGTAAATATTTGTGACTTGCAATCAGATAAAAATGCTTTTTTGGAAAGGTGAAATTCTTGCTTTTTTTAAGCTTGCCATATTAAACGTTAATGTCTGCAGCACCACGTTGGCGTGGTTCTCACTCCAGATGCATCAGGCTCAGTTCATCAAGGAGTTACCATCACCTAACCACCTCAACATGCCAACCCTCAACACATGCATAGAAGTAGAGAGATGTTATTCCTTTATGCCAGAGATCATCTTACTGGGGTTGTCTTAGTATTTAGACAGGTTAGAAGCAGAATGAAGGACTGCCTTGGTTTCCTATGGCTGATGTAACCAATTACCACAAACTTAGTGGCTTAAAACAATCCAGATTTATTCTCCTGCAGTTCTGGAGGCCAGAAGTCTGACATCAGTTTCACTGTGATAAAGTCAAGGGGTTAGCAGGGCCGTGTTCTTGCTAGGGACTCTAGGGGATAATCCATTCCTGCCTCTTCCAGCTTCTGCAGGCTGCCGGCGTTCCTTAGCTTGTGGCCACATCACTCCAATCAGTACCTCTGTGATCATTGGTTTCTCTTCCGTGCCAAATCTCCCTCTGCCTTTTTATAAAGATTCTTGTGGTTGCATTTAGGGCCCACCCAGATCATCCAGGGTAATCACATCTGAAAAATCTCCTTTATCATGAAAGGTAACATTCACAGGTTCCAGGAATGAGGACCTGGATATATTTGGAGTCAGTATTTGGCCAACCACAGAGACCAAAGGTATCTTCTGAATGCAGACCAGAGATTCTTAGCTTGAGTTCTGAAATGTCTTCAGCAGCCAGCATTCCTTTATAAGTCTAAGCCTGGCTCTTATGGAGTCTTAGTCTCACCCTGGGACTCCCATGGGCTGTCAGCTGTGTCGTCCTCATTTCCCATCACTGGCTGTCTGTGTTTGAGCCTCTGAAGAATTCCTCAGTCTTAATGAGCCCATTCAGCAACTTATTCCCCTGGTCCTTCATCAAATGAGAGTTTTAGGGTGTTAGTGAAAGATGACGTAATATTTACTTAGCTTATACGTGTGCAGTGGGGATGGCAGGGAATTGGGGGAAGTGCTGCTGTCCATATCTCATGGGTCCCTTTCCCTTGCCTGCCTCCACTGCTGTCTTAACTCCATGTTATCCTTCAGTTCTTCGTGATGAGCCAATTCACAGTGACAGACATTTGTGGCTTGTGATTATAACTGACATTCTTTTTTCTCAAGGTCAATGTCGTATTTAAATGGTTACTGACCCTACTCCATCTCACACATGATCTGTCGCTCAGTCTCTCTCTTTCTCAAGCAACTTTATTGTGTGGCATTTTCTCATCCCCAAGCTCGCTGGTAATTAGGAGGTCTGCCAATTACACTTCCACCCTGAGGAAACAGTCCTTGTTATCTTTTTTAAAAAGAATGAGATATAATTCGCATACCATAAAATTCACCCTTTTAAAGTTCACAATTCAAGGCCAGGCACAGTGGCTCACGCCTGTAATCCCAGCACTTTGGGAGACTGAGGTGGGCAGATCGCTTCAGCCCAGAAGTTGGAGACCATCCTGGGCAACATGACGAGACCCCCATCTCTACAAAAAATTTAAAAACTAGCCAGGTATGGTGGTGCATGCTTGTGGTCCCAGCTACCTGGGAGGATTGCTTGAACCCTGGAGGTCGAGGCTTCAGTGAGCTGTGGCTGTGCCACTGCACTCTAGCCAAGATGACAGAGCAAGACTTTGTCTCAAAAAACAAAAAAAGAAAAATAAATTTCACAATTCAATGGTTTTAGTATACCCAAAAGTTTGTGCAACCACCATCACTATCTTTTTAATTTTTAATTTTAATTTTGTGCTTTCAGTAGAGACAGGGTGTTGCTGTGCTGGCCAGGGTGGCTTTGAACTCCTGGCCTCAAGAGAACCTCCTGCTTCAGCCTCCCACAGTGCCGAGATTATAGGTGTAAGCCACCATACCCAACCTACCACTATTCCAAAACACTGTCATCACCCTGTAAAGAAACCCCACGCTCTTTGAACAGTGCCTCTGAGAAAAAAAAAACCGGAATGCTCATTAGCACTCACTTCCCATTCCCCCCTTGCTCCAGCCCCTGCACTAATCCACTTTGTCTCTATAATTTCACTCACCAGGACTGACTTTCATTTAAATGGTATCATGTAATATATATGTTTTCGTGTCTGGTTTCTTTCACTTGGCATGATGCTTCCAAGTTTCATTGATGTTGTAGCATGTATCAGCAAGTCTTTCTTTTTATGGCCAGATAATCTTCTATTCTATGGATACACCATGTTTTGTTTACCCTTTCATCAATTGATGGACATTTGAGTTGTTTTTACTTTTTCGGGTGTTGTGAGTAATGCTGCTATGTGTGTTTATGTCTTTGTATGGACCTATGTTCTCCTGGGTACATACCTTGGAGTAGAATTGCTGGGTCATATGGAAACCTTTGAACTCTTTGAAGCTAGTTCTTTCCGTTAAGCTCCTTCCCATTCATTCCATACTCCAGCAGAGTCCTTTGAGACAGAGGAGTAGCCTCTGCCCCACCTACCATGGCACTTGCTTGGGGGTGTCTATGAGCCCTGCTTTTTTTTTTTTTTTGAGCAATATACATTTTTATAATACATTTTTTTTAATCTAGTGAATTTTCTTCCAAGTCAGTAGACAGATAGGAAAAAAATAAAGTTATTTTTTGAGCCCTGCTTTCCAACAAAGTGTCAGTTGCAGTTGGATTTTGATTTTGTGTGGAATATGGAGGACCTACTGGGGTGCTGAAAAGTCAGCGGACAGCTGCAGGTGGCCGGGGAGGCTGCTGCTGCTGACATTGGTGATGTGAGCCTGGACCTTCAGCTTGCCCTAGTACAGTCTCCCCGTGCCGCCGGGGTGGCTTGGAGGGGCAGCACAGTGAGACCAGGGCCCCGACTTGCAAGAAGGAGCTACTGGCCATGAGAAAGAACATATTGATTTGTCATTTTCCTGGGGTAAAGACTGAGCAGAAAATTCTACTATTAGATACAGACCTTTCCAGGAGAAACCACGATGCAACAGCTTCTACTTCACATTGATCTGCTTCTGGAAACTGAAGGGTCTTCTCAGTCGCCAGCGACCCAGGCTCAGTTAATGAGGAAGCAGAATGCCACACAAAAGGCACGCGTCATTGACCGTAATAAAATATACCGATAATACTAAAGGCTGCCACTTACGGGGGCCTTTCAAAGTTCCAGACACTGTATAAAGTGCATCACATACATGATTTAGATACTTGCATCCCTGTTTTACATTTTAGAAACTGAGACCTAGAAAGTTTGAAGATCAAGCCCAAGGCTGGGCGTGGTGGCTCACACCTGTAATTTCAGCACTTTGGGAGGCTGAAGCGGGTGGATTGCTTGAACCTGGGATTTGAAGACCAGCCTGGGCAATGTGGGGAAACCCCGTCTCCACAAAAAAAATACAAAAATTAGCCGGGTATGGTGGTGTGTGATTGCTGGCACAGCTACTCGGGAGGCTGAGGCAGGAGAATCGCTTGAGCCTGGGATGTGGAGGCTGCAGAAAGCTGAGATTGTGCTGCTGCACTCCAGCCTGGGTAACAGAGCAAGACCCTGTCTCAAAAATAAAAAATAAAAAAATAAAGCTGAGGCCACACAAGCAGTAATGGGTACAGCTTGAATCCCACGCTGTCTCTGTATGTTGCGTCTGGCTCTGGTGAGGCCTGTGTTTCTTGTCTTCCCGTGGATCACACTGTTTTTCAGAGACAGTTACAGAGAAGTTCAGGAAATGCTTCTTGCTGTTTTTAAGCTTGCCACATTAAATGTTAATGTCTGCAGCACCATGTTGGCGTGATTCTCACTCCAGATGCATTGGGCTCAGTTCAGCAAGGAGACTTGGGCAGGGAAACCTGGGCAGGAAGCCTCCTCTGTCCTCAGGGCCCACCACTGTGGGCACTCTAGGAGACATGTAAAATGAATGCCTGTGAGGCCCCCGCACACCCGTCACCACCACCGATGCTTCAGGACCCAGGCAGATGGTCGCCCACAGGGATAGGACAAGCACAACCTTTAGAGCAGAAAGGCCAAGACTTGGATCCTGGAGCCACCAAATGCTTTACTAGGTAGGTTTGTAACCTTAGGTGAGATCATGGGAGTCTTAGCTTTCCCAGCTGTAAAATGCAGATAAGAGCTACTTGGCAGTTCATTATTGAGATGACAGCAGTAGCAACAAGCAGGGCCACCCACTGTGTTATCTGCTATTCAGAGTATCATTGGGAGGCAGAGGCAGACAGATCACTGGAACCCAGGAGTTTGAGACCAGCCTGGGCAACATGGCAGAACCCGTCTCTACAAAAAATACAAAAATTAGCTGGGCGTGGTGGCACACGCCTGTAGTCCCAGCTACTCAGGAGGCTGAGGCAGGAGAATAGCTTGAGCCCAGTAGGTAGAGGCTGCAGTGAGACGTGCTTGTGCCACTGCCCTCCAGCCTAGGTGACAGAACCAGACTTGTCTCAATAAAAAAAATAAAGAGTATTATGGTTCCTAGAACACAGCAGGACCTGGAAAACATTAATTCCCCTCCACCTCCTCCTCTTCCCCTGAGCTGTACCACCCACTTGCTTTGCCTTCACCTTGCTTTGATCCTCAAGAATTGTCTGGTTCTGGTTGTGGAGGTCTTAAATGGGGACGTCTCAGATGGATTTGATTTTCGTCTCCAACAGGTTACATTTGAAGATGCTTCTCATTTACTGCTGGAGTTTGAAAACATTGTAATATTCTCCTTTAATTATCAGTATCTCAGTGGGAAGCCTGACATTATAATTAGCACAGGCTTCTACATGGGATGACATTTTGCTCAACATACCATGTTCCTGGTGTGCACTGAAGCAGAAGCCGGTGGCACACTTCTGAATGACGCTGTTGGATTTGAGCATGAGAGTTGGCACCAGTGCCCAGAGGGCAAAATCGCAACTCTGGGAATCCTCCGTGATCCCAAATAAAAGCGGCAGGGAAACTTTTAGATGTTCTGTCATCTCCTGCACAGGCAACAGACACGCAGATGCCTGAGCCCTACTTTCTGACCTTCAGATCAAGGAAGCTACAGCCAGAGTCAAAGTCTAATGCTGCGCCAGGATTAGGGTTAAAATCAAGACTCATTTCCACGTTGATTGTATTATGCCATCCTCCTACCTATTATGTAAATTAAAGAGAAAACTAAAGCAAGAGAACTTGAATACATTTTTGTATTAGGAATCAAAGTTTCCAGTAACTTTCAGTTGTCTTTCTCCCTTGACCAGGTATTGGCTAGAACATGGTTTAATACAATCTTTGATTTTATTTTATTGTTTTGTTTTTGGAGATGGAGTCTCACTCTGTGGCCCAGGCTGGAGTGCAGTGGCACAATCTCAGCTCACTGTAACCTCTGCCTCCCAGGTTCAAGCGATTCTCCTGCCTTAGCCTCCTCAATAGCTGGAATTACAGGACTGTGTCACCATGCCCAGCTAATTTTCATATTTTTAGTAGAGATAGGGTTTCACCATGTTTGCCAGGCTGGTCTCAAACTCATGACTTCAGGTGATCCACCCGCCTCAGCTTCCCAAAGAGCTGGGATTATAGGCATGAGGCACCGTGCCCAGCCTATTAAGATCTTTTAGACTTGCTCTGTCCAATTCCATAGTCCCTGGCCACCTGCAGTTCTCTAAATTTAAATGAGTTAAACTGGAATATAATGCAGACTTTAGCTCCTTAGCGTGACTTAGCCACATGTCAAATACTTGTATCTAGTGGCTACTGTGTTCGACAACACAAGACGTAGAACGCTTCCATGATCACAGGAAGTTCTGGGTAACACCGCACTAGACCCTTAGCAAAAAAAGTAACTTCACAAATTGTTGATTGTGTAGTGTCTGCCCAGGCTTGCCTTGGGAGGAGTTAGAGTGTAAGAGAGCTGTTCTCAGTCAGCTGAGATGGGGTATGTCCTAAATATATTGTGAATAAAATAATTTGAATGTCAGCCTTTTTGCATTGTTTCTGATAAATAAAGGATGCTGCAGAGTCATCCTGTGATACCATTCTCTTGCTCCTGTTGGTTCTGAGTTTTTTCTTATTTCCTGAGTGGGGTACTGAAGTGGGTTGCGAGTTGTGCTGGGACTTGTGTAGCAGGCTTGAGAGCATCGTGATGTCTGATGTCAAGGGATGGAAGGAGCTGCACAAGGGCTAAAGTACTAGCTCATCATCCTTTCCTGTGGTCTTATGTATTATCTGCCAGTAGACACCCTCTTCTCACCCCAGCCCAAGCCGGCATCATTGGTCTGTGTCAGCTTAGCCCCTCTCACAGAACAGCCTCCTGTGACTTAACTCAGATTTGAAAGAAAGGATGTTAACCGTCAGATGAAAATCACCGGAGCCTTTATTGTCAACTTTCTGCTAGAGTCATTGTCCTGTTCATCCCCCAATGCCCCTAGATAAAACTTTTAGAATACACTGCCTGGAAAAGCTTTGCCTTTCTGTGGGAATGACAGACGTTGATTGTGTAGACATTTTTTTATTCTTTGTCTGCCAGGAAACACAGCATTTCATTTGCTGCTTTGTGATAAGGATGGAGTGCATTCTCAAGGTCTGAATATCTGAATATCTGAATTCTTCTTCCATGTTATAACCTATTGTTGTACTGCACTTTCGTCCATTTCAAAAGAGGAGGGTTATTAATGAATCACCACAAGTGATTTCATTCCTGTGTTGCCAGTTTTCTTCATTTTGTTTCCTGGCCACAGACTATTTCTAATCCAGATACACTGCCTGAAAAGTGTTTTTGTTTGATGATAATGGAGACTGGAGACCAGGTGAGAGGGAATAAAGTAATCTAGTTATAGCTTGACAGTGGTCTCGATTAAGGTCTTGATTGACAAGGGCTTGATTTATTTTTGCTTCACTGTAAAGAAAATTGTAGTTTTTCTAAGAGTTTGGTTTCTTACAATACCTGGCTCCATTGCAAGCAGGATGGACCACCAAGGAACCAACTCATGTGCTGATGAGTCTCCCTCCTCTGTTGAGGTGGCCCCATTTTCCCCAAAGCCCCAGCCAATAACAGGTTTAATTAATTGTTCACGTTTGCGTTGCCTACCTTATAATGGTCCCAGCTTATTCATATTCATATATGTGAATTTTAATGCATATTAATTATGGATTTAATAAGTCCCTGTTTGTTTTGTCTCCATTCCCTTGATAGCTGTTATGGTATGGAGTTGAAAATAATTAAAATGTTACTAGTTTTCTGCAAAAAACCATTAACCAAGGGTTGGATTCTGAAATCAGAATTCCATTTTCTTTTTTCTTTCTCTGATTAAATACAGTGGGCGAAATGACACCTAAATGTACTTCTAGGTCTATTCCTTGCTCTGTTGTTTGTCCCACTTTTCAGGGTGGTAATTGCCAGCTGAGTTCTCCATTTGGCATAGATGTGTCATGACTTGAATTAAACAAATTGTATTGCTTTTGGCTGTCATCTTCTCCTTGATGTGGAGATAAATTCAGAGGCGATGAGCTCAGCATGGGGGTTTGGGAGAGGAGAGAAAAAAATAGGTTGTTCTCCACAGAATATTCAAGGGGGTAGAAGTCTGCAAAATCAATGTGTGTGAAGCCTGTAGGGGGGCTTGTGATGAATCCAAGCTCCCAATAACACCTAGATTTCCAGGCCATTTCAGACCACCATTTCTTCAGTGGTTCAGCTCTTTGGAGAATAGACAAGCCTATGGCTGTTTTGGGTGTTACCTGCCCTGAGGGGCAGCACTAGGTCCTCATTCAGGTCTCATCCTAATTGCTGCTTTGTCTACTACTCATGCAGTAGTTAGTAGCCGCAGGGATTATACGCTTGATCCCATTTCATTTTGTCTTGAATCTTGTACCAATGTTTGTCATACGCCAACATCTTGCAGTTTACTAGAGCATGGTAACTTCCCCTATTCTCCAACCTCCTTCTCCTCCTTTTCTTCCTACTACTACTATTACTACTTATTTTTCATAGTTCTAGCGGCATCTTTAAGTCTGAGAATTAATCTTTGCAGCCCATCTGCGTGGCTTAAGCTCTACTGTCAGCCCTGGAGACTTGCTTCCGCAGCTTTGACAACACAGAGATTATAAATGGAAATCAAATGAGGGCTCAAAAATGAATTCAGGTGCTTCTTCTTAATAATTCTCTTTAAGAGCGAATGAACAAGGAGAAGAATCTGAAACTGATCTGTTTTGTGGATGGGCTACTGAAAACATTTAATTAGAAATGATCTCAAAGCTCATGGGTGAAATAAAGTTTTGGAAATCACATTTTTACTGTAGCAGTTTAGACCATCCACATTTTCCATAATCAATGGTAAGTAAGCATTGGGAGTCAGAATCTATAGTTCCTATCTTATTTTGAAAATCACCAACTAGGTGATTGTAAGAACGACTTCTCCATGTTGTGATATCACTGGCTTCACCAAGAGATAAATAATTCCAGCTCCACCCTATGCTTCACAGGTGATATGAGGATAAAATAAGGTCATGGACACGAGCCTGCTTGAGAAATAAAGGTACCAGATAAATTGCAGTTATCCTGATTATTGGATGCAGCAGTTATAAGCACTATTTGTCAGCTCCTTCTACTTCCAAATTCCATTTCCTTTCAGCTGCAGAGCCTCGCACTTATCAGCTCTCTTCTCTCCCTCTGATTAAAGTTCAGAGCTGTCATTCCCAGATAGTTGGTTCGTTTATTTCTTTTCTCCATATTCTCAGACATTCTTTCTGTCTCAGAGATGTTAGGGAAGAGGTTGGGGCATGCTAATGGGAGAAAAAAAAAAAAAAAAACTCTGAATCCTGTTTGCAGGTGCAAACAGTCTTCTTAAATGTCAACATAGCAATACAGGCATTTTCCCTCATTCTCTTTTAATCAAACACTTTTCTCCAGGTTCCTCATTTTTGTTTGTTTGTTTGTTTTTTTTTTTTTTTACAAAAATCACTAAGTCCCAGTGACATTCTAGATTTCCTTCTCTGTGCCCTGGTCTTGAGTCTTCACACTAGAGCTACGTAGGGCTTTCCTGCTGGGAGTGGGGATGTGGGAGAAGTCACCTGATGGACTGAGTCAGTGTCCCCATGGAGCGGACAGGGGAATAAGCCAATGGGTCGAGTGTGGAGAGGTGGAATTTCAGGCAATAAGGAAATCAGAGGAGTGCCAGGGTGTGCGTGGGGTTTGATGAAGATTTTTGGGGCCACATACCTTCCCATGGGCTCCTTGGGCTCTACCTTGCGAGGGACCAGTTGCTCTGCCCTGATTTGTTTAGTCCTAAAAGACTCAGGATAAGCACTGGGTTTTGCCTCCTGGTAGTTCCAAAGTATGCGCTGTTGCTTAGAGACAGGGGATGGTGCCTGGAGTGAAGATAATGTTGTCAAGGAAACCAAGCCACAAATTCCCTTGTTTTTGTTCAGGTTGCTGGACAGAAGAGTAAAGGATTTTTGCTCTGACAGTTGGAAGAAAGTTTTTTCTTTTCTGTGTATGTTTTTACCAAATTGATGTGTTATCCAAGACAGAGCCGAGATAGTAGCCACGTTGACAAACGGTGTTGAGTTTTGCATGGCTACCTTCCTCTTGATTCTGGTGTTCCTGATTCAGCAAAAAAAAAAAAAAAAAATCCTTTACAAGTCATCCTCGAGGGATTCTTTGTTGAAGCTTCAGATGATCACATCTGCTCTATGCTAGCGTATCAGTGGACAGAAGAATTGGAGGGGGCGATATCCAGGAATGGTACTCGAAATGCTCCCCCCAGCGGGGAGTTTAAGTTTTTCGTTGATCAGTGGTAGCAGTTTTAGCTCCTGATGCTGGAAGCCTGCTGGGAGCTTGAGGGATCACACATGTCTCTGTGTGTGTATGCATGTTTGTGCACATGTGTGTGCACACGTGTGTGCATACATGTGCATGTGTGTGCACATGTGTGTGTGCGTGCGCATGTGTGTGCATGTGTGCGTTTCCTCGTAGCCTCCGTGGCCTCATACCTTCTGTTAGTCTGTCTCCTCTCTCCTTCCTGTCTGTACATCCATCATGAGTTGCATCACAGGTTTTCTGAAGCCCTCTGACCTGTTTCTCTTCCCCATTCCCTGACTCTGCACAGATCCCCTGCTCCCCTGGGTCACCTCCCTGAACACACTCAGTTCTGTTCCTTTACTGAGTCCAGGGGCGTTTCAGCTGAATGGTGGGCTCAAAACACACCTTTGAAGGGAACAAGGCTGCTACACTAGTGATGTGGAAAAAACTGCGTCAGGAGCAGAGAGGAGGGGACTTTAACTGGATAGGGGTGTGAGTGCCATGGGGGCCCACGAGGATGGGTGGATTAGACAGTAGAAGAGACAAGGGATTTTAATGGATGGAAAGGGGGAAGAGAAGAGGGACCCGGATCTGTCCGGAAGCCCAGACATGTACTTTGGTTGGCACCCTGAGCGTGTCTGCCCTAATTCGGCATGTTTGTTTTCTTCTCAGCATCCTCCCTCTCCCTCTGCCTCTCTCTAGGTTAAAGTCCTGACCTTCTGCCCAGCTACCCTTGAGCTGGAAGCCCCGTAGTTGTCTTAGCTCTTCCCTGTCCCTGATTCTCCATAGCCAGTTGGTCACCGAATCCCATTGATCACCAGCTCCCATCTCACCCACCTCTATTTCCTGTCTTCCTTTTCCAGCCCCACTGCTTTGTGAGGGGGCCTTTCTTTTGAGACAGAGTCTCACTCTGTGTAGTGAGGCAATCACGGCTCACTGCAACCTCCACCTCCTGGACCCAAGTGATCCTCCTGCTGCCTCCGCCTCCTGAGTAGCTGGGACCACAGGTGTCCCCGGAAAACCATTTCATTTATTTTTTTGTGTGGAGACAGGGTTTCGCCATGTTGCCCATGCTGGTCTGAAACACCTGTGCTCAAGTGATCCTCCAACCTCAGCCTCTCAAAGTGCTAGGATTATAGGTGTGAGCCGCCGCACCCGGCTGAGGCCCATTTTCTGTTGCTTCCTTCTCTCCTCATCCATCTGCTCTACACTCTGTCACCAAACCTAACTTTTGAAAATAGAAATTTGCTTTCACGCCAGTCTTCATCTTACACGAGAAAGAAAATTGCAAGTGTCTTTAATCTCCCCATACGCAACCCCCACTCACTACTCTCTGATGCTTGACTCCTGTGAGTTGCATCAAATCTGTGGGTGCAGAGCCCACCAGGGTGGGAGCCTTTGGAGGAGACAGTGGAGCTGGTGTCAGAGAGCAGCGACAGTGCAGGTCCTGCTCCAGCAGCACCTGGACCAGAGTGGGGCCATGTGTTGTCCTGGAAACGGGGCGCACATTCTCCTCCTTGCAGCATGTCCACCTCTCCGGGGGGACCCATGGCCTATGGGGGAGAAAACCGCGACTCAGGCTGCGGAGACTCCTCTCAAACAGGAACTCAGCTCACTGGGCTGGAATAGTCTTTGTAGGGTCATTAGTTAAGCACACAGGCTCTGGGGTCTACTGAACTAGGTTCAAATCCCAGTGGCTTCTCCACGTAATAGCCGTGTGCTTGAGACAAGTGCTCCTCTCTATGTCTCCATTTCACTCCTACTGAGTCCATTAATTCTCCAGTATTAGGGCCAACTGCCTGATATTCTAACAGAAGGGACGAGACCATAGTCCAGTCCCAATCCTCACGTTTATTATAGGCTATAAAATGGGAAACAGTGTCTATCACAGCCAGAGAATCACAGGTGATATATTAAAGGACTTTGGAGCTGAAACATCATAGAACCTACAGATCCCTAATAGAAAATCCTCCCAAGATACTCTGCAGCTCACGTCACTGTGGACTGAATGACAAAAGAATGAGTTCAAGGATGTGTACGAGTCTCCTTTTGCTGCTGTAACAAATGACCACAAACTTAGTGGCTTAAAACAACACAGATGTATTATCTTGTAGTTCTAGAGGTCAGTAGCCCAAAGTGAAGGTCAAGGTGTCAGCAGGACTGCATTGCTTTCTGGAAACTCTAGGAGAGAATCCATTTCTTTGCCTTTTCCAACTTCCCATGGCTACCTGCATTTCCTGGCTCATGGCCTCCTTTTCCCCTGCAATGACCAGTTGAGTCTTACTCACATTGCATTACTGTATTGCGAACTCTCCTACTTTGCTTTTCATTTTAAGGACCCGTATGATTACAGTGGACTCCTCCAGATAATCCAGGATAATCCCATCTCAAGGTCTGCTGGTTAGCCCCTTTAATGCCTTCTGCAACCTCAGTTTTCCCTGCCATGCCACATAGCATATTCAGATTCTCGAGATTAGGACATAGACATTTTAGGAGGTCATTAATTTCCTACCACAGTATGTATTATTTTATTTTTGCACAGTTGTGGCCAGAGGACCACTATCAGAGACCTGAGTGGATGGGGCCACTTTAGCAGCTAGCAGAAATCCATGTATCACTGCCCAGTGTGTCTTCCTTGCCCACGTGAAGCCTCAAAGCAGTGTTGCCTTGGGTCTTCCTAATTGGAAAAGAAACTCTATTTCCCTCTTGCTTTATTACAGTTCTCTCTTCTATGGACTTGGGCACCTGTCCCACAGTAACCTGGCCAGGGGTCTGTCTGCGAGTGCCTGTGCTACAGTGTATTCCATAATCTTTCCTCATCATCATGGAAGATAGTCTTATGCTAACTTCCCCAGTCTCCATGGGAACCTCCTCTTCAGTGCATTTAAAGACAGTTGTGCCTTCCCTGGTTGAGGGATCTGTATCCGAGGGTGAGAATGAGATGGCTGAAGGCAATAGCATTTTTCTTTCAGATCAAACTCATGTTTTCCATGCACCCCTGTTGGTCCCTTCCCAAAGCCTTCCCAATATCCCCTGACCTGGGGTAGAGGAATGGGCCACTTAGATGGAGAATAGGCTCATATACTCTTTTCTTTTAATAACAGCTTTATCGAAATATAACTCACATAGCTTACAATTCACCCATTTGAAATGTGCAATTTAATGATTTTTAGAATATTCACAAAATTGTGAAACCACCACCATAAATTTTGGAACATTTTCATTACCCCAAAAGAAACTCCTACCCATTAGCAGTTATCCTCCATTTCCCCCCAGCTCCTCCCCCACAAACCCTAGGCAGCCACTCATCTACTTTTTTCCATATGAATTTGGCTATTCCGAACATTTCGTATAAATGAAATCATACAGTACGTGGCCTGTTGTATCTGACTGCTTTTAATTAGCGTAGTGTTTTTAAGATTCATCTGTATATCAGCACTTCATTTCTTTTTGTTGTCAAATAATATTCCATTATGTGTCTATGCCACATTTTGTTCATCATTCATCGGTTAATGAGCATTTGGGTTGTATCCACTGTTGGACTATTATGAATAGTGCTGCTCTGTACTTTCATATACAAGTTTTTGTATAACTGCATTTTCATTTATCTTGGGTCTAAACTTAGGAGTGGAATTGCTGGATCATTTGGTAACTCCATATTTGCCCTTTTGAGGAAATGTGAGACTGTTTTCCAAAGTGATGTGCCATTTTTCATTCCTATCAGCATTGTAGGAGGGTTCTGTTTCTCCACGTCTTCACCAACACTTGTTATTATCTGCATTTCTTATTATAGCCATCCTAGTGGTTGTAAGTGGTAGTTCTTTGTGGTTTTGATTTGCATTTCCCTGATGACGAATAGCAGTGAGCAATTTTCACATGTTTATCACATCTTGTTTTAAGTGTCCACAATAGCAGTTCTTACTTTGGGGATTACAATTGCCATGTATATCCAATCAAGCTTAAGGATTCTTTCTCTAAATTCCTATGATACACATAATTATGATACATTATATAAAATTTCAGGAAGTTTATAAACTGCCTGAATCTATGGACTCCTAATTTTAACCCTTTTCTAAAGGGTCTCCCTTGTTCTGAAAGAAAGTGTAGTTCCAATTAAATTAGAAAGAATCAGATTTTAACAAACCCTTCCCTAAAGGAAATTCTACTGTATTAGTCCATTCTCACATTGCTATAAAGAACTACCTGCTATAAGAACTACCTGAGACTGGGTGATTTATAAGGAAAAGAGGTTTAATTGGCTTACAGTTCCACAGGCTATACAGGAATCATGGCTGAGGAACCCTCAGAAAACTTAAAATCATGGCAGAAGGTGAAGAGGAAGGAGGCACATCTTATATGCCTGGAGAAGGAAAAAGAGAGTGAAGGGGGAGATGCTACACACTTTTAAACAAGTAGATCTCATGAGAACATATTCACTATCATGATAACAGCAAGGGGGAAGTCCACCATCATAAGCCAGTCACCTCCTACCAGGCCCCTCCTCCAACATTGGGGATTACAGTTTGACATGAGGTTTGGGTGGGAATACAAATCCAAACCATATCATTCCATCCCTGACCCCTCCCAAATCTCATGTCCTTCTCACATTTCAAAATACAATCATGCCTTCCCAACAGTCCCCAAAGTCTTAACTCATTCCAACTTTAACTTGAAAGTCCATAGTACAAAATCTCATCTGAGACAAGGCAAGTCACTTCCACCTATGAGCCTGTAAATTCAAACCCCGTCAGTTACTTCTAAGATACAGTGGTGGTACAGTCATTAGTTAAATATTCCCATTCCAAAAGGGAGAAATCAGCCAAAACAAAGGGACAGATCCAAAACCCAGCAGGGCAGTCATTAAATCTTAAAGCTCCAAAATAATCTCTAACTCCATGCCTCACATCCAGGCTACACTGATGCAAAGGGGTGGACTCCCAAGGCCTTGGACATCTCCACCCCTTTGGCTCTGCAGGGTACAGCCTCATGGTTGCTTTTCCAGGCTCATGTTGAGTGCCTATGGCTTTCCAGGCACATGGTACAAGTTTTCAGTGGATCTACCATTCTGGGATTGGAAGGACAGTGGCCTTCTTCTCACAGGTCAACTAGGCAGTGCCCTAGTGGGAACTCTGTGTGGGGGCTCAAACCCCACACTGTCCTCTGTGCTGCCCTAGTTGAGGGTCTCCATTAGGGCTCCACCCCTACAGCAGACTTCTGCCTGGACATCCAGGCATTTCCATGCATCCTCTGGAATCTAGGTTGAGGCTCCCAAGCTTCAACTTTTGCCTTCTGAACACCCACAAGCTTACTACCACAGGGAAGCCACCAAGGCTTATGGCTTGCACCCTCTGGAGTAGTGTCCTGAGATGTATCTGGGGCCCTTTTAGCCATACCTGGAGCTGGAGTGACTGGGATGCAGGGAGCAGTGTCCCAATGTTGTGCAGGGCAACAGGGCCCTGAGTCTGGCCTGCAAAACCATTCTTCCCTCCTAGGCGTCCAGGCCTATGATGGAAGGGGCTTCCACAAAGGTCTCTGAAATGCCTCTGAGGCATTTTCCGTATTGTCTTGGCTATTAACATTCAGCCCCTCTTTACTTATGCATATGTCTGCAGCTGGCTTGAATTTTTTCACTAGAAAATGGGTTTCTCTTTTCTACTGCGTGGTCAGGCTGCAAAATTTCTAAACTTTTATGCTCTGCTTCCCTTTTAAATATAAGTTCTAGTTTCAGATCATTGTTTTGCTCACACATATGACCATATGCTGTTGGAAGCAGCCAGGCCACATCTTTAATGCCTTGCTGCTTAGAAATTTCTTCTGCCAGATACCCTAATTTATCACTCTCAAGTTCACAGTTCCACAGGTCACTAGAGCAGGGGCCCAATGTCACCAGTCTCTTTGCTCAGGTATAGCAAGTGACCTTTACTCCAGTTCCCACAAAGTTCCTCCATCTAAGACCACTTCAGCCTGGACTTCATTGTCCATATCACTATAAGCATTTTGGTCACAACAATTTAAAAAGTCTCTAGGAAGTGCCCAGCTCTCCCTCATCTTCCTGTCTTCCTTTGAGCCCTCCAAACTGTTCCAGCCTCTGCCTGTTACACAGTTCCAAGGTCACGTCCACATTTTCAGGTATCTTTATAGCAATGTCCCCACTCTCAGTACCAATTTACTGTATTAGTTCATTCTCACATTACTATAAAGAACTACCTGAGACTGGGTAATTATAAAGAAAAGAGATTTAATTGGCTCACAGTTCTGCAGGCTGTATAGGTAGGATGGCTGGGGAGGCCTCAGGAAACCTTCAGTCACGGCAGAGGGCAAAAGGGGAAGTAGGCATGTCTTCACGTGATGGAGCAGGAGAGAGAGAGAGTGAAGGAGTGAAGGGGAAGGTGCATCACACTTAACCACATTTCATGAGAACATGTTCACTATCATGACAACAGCAAGGGGCAAGTCCACTCTGTGATCCAGTCACCTCCCACCAGGCCCCTCCTCCAACAATGGGTATTATAGTTTGACTTGAGATTTGGTTGGGGTCCCACATCCAAACCATACCACTGGCTTATGTATAAAAGGGAATTTTGTGTTTCTTTGGTGCTTTTATTTTAAATTGAATGCAACTTTGGCATTGAAAAAAATTTTCTGAATATGGAGACTTGGTGTTTTTCTCTCCTCTTTCTTTCTTACCTAGAATCCCATCTATTCATTACCAAGTTCAAGGACCTCCATTTGGTTGCTCTCTGCAGGTTTCCATTTAGCTGCAAGGAACAGCACTGTATTTTTCAAAGTGCTAGAAAATTATCAGTGGTCAGTCCAGAAAGACAAAACATAGTGCCAGTGTGGCAAGAAGTGGAGCTAATGCAGCATTAATGATCCTGAATGTTTCTACACTTTCTTATTAGAATTTACCATTCACCTCTAAGCTTCAGCTCTGCAGTGCCCCCCATTTGGGATTACTGAGCAATGTTTAATGGGAAAGAAAAGATGTCTGTTCTCCAGCCAATGACTCTGAGTAGTGATATAAGGTATTGGTTCTCTCAGAACTGAAATGGAGCTCATGAAACTACTTTGTAGCTCAGAGGGAGGCGGGTGGATGGATGGCTTGGATGGGGTTGTTTTAGGAACATATGCAGCGTGGGAACATCTCTCGGTCTGTGAATTTGTGCCACTTTAAAGACTGCAGGGTTTGTGCCTGGCTGCTGTTGCCAGATGAGTTTAGAGAGACTGATGCACAGAACCAATGTCTGGAAAACCCACTGAAGGAGATGGAAGAAACAGGCTACTGAGACAGTTTACTTCAGAGCCTGCTACCTGGATATTTACCCTAAAATCTGGCTCTTGGCACTCTGGGTGAGAGAGATGAGATTAAGAAGACTTATGCCTCAAGGTTAAAGTTGGGTGACCTAGAAGGACTTCTCTTTAACCCTGATTGCAATGAAGGTAGTTTTCTTCCACAGAGAGAGTTTTCATGGTATTTGTTGATTTTTTCTTCCATTTCGCCTTAGGGCACTGAGTTCATGCTTTTGGACTCACCTCTTCCTGCCTTTCTCCAGCTTTTCCTTTGTATGTGTTTCAGGCATGTGAAAGTTTAGGACCAGGCACAGTGGCTCATGCCTATACTCCCAGCACTTTGGGAGGCTAAGGTAAGAGGATTGCTTGAGCTCAGGAGTTGGAGACCAGCCAGGGCAACAGACCTTGCCTCTACAAAAACAGGGCAAGACCTTGCCTCAACAAAAAATAAAAAAATTAGCTGGGCATGGTGGTGTGTGCCTGTGGTCCCAGCTACTTGGGAGGCTGAGGTGAGAGGATTTCTTGAGCCCAGGAGGTTGGAGCTGCAGTGAGCTGTGATCGCACCACTGCACTCCAGCCTGGGTGACAGAGCAAAAAAAAAAAAAAAGTTTAGGGTTGGAAATGTTTGCCCCTTATTTCCTTTGTCTCCTGTCCCCTTTCCCTGTTTCAACCTCGAATCACCCTTTTCTCCCTGGTGAGGATGCCTGACCAGGGGCATAGAGTGTGGTGAGGAACAGTTTCCAGGAAACAAGTTACTCTGAGAACTGACCCCTATTTCAGTTGTTGTGCACTGGCCACATGAAGCTAAAGGCATAAGCCCTCCGGACCCGCCCCTAATATTTGCAGAGCCGGGAGCCTAAGTACAAATGGAGTCTTCCATGACATATGTCTAAAAAATTTTAAGTCATTAATCAAATTAACAGATTGCATTTAGATAGATAGATCTATAAATATATATATATACACACACACATAGAAAGAGAGGAATGTGTGTATAGTATGTGTGTAGTATGTGTGCATATAATATGTAGTACATGTATGAGTATTCTTTTTCATATTGTCTCCTGTTCTGACAAAGACATCTTCATAGGGACCTGGGAAACCAGGTTCAAATTTTCAGCCTCCCTGGAGTTTTGTTGGATGTGGCGGCCCAGGGAGAAATGGCCCCAGCCAGTCTCATTCTCTTCCTGTCTCCAGCTGCAACTTGCACATCAGGGGACCTGCTTGCCAGAAGGTGGACCTGCTTGGACCCTCAGTGTACACCAATGCCTTGGTTCCCCACAGGGGAGTGGGTGGACGCAGGGAAGAGGCCTATGCAGGCCCTGTCAGTGGAGTGGGAATTCTACTACTCTGGATGGAGAATTCCAGAGTGCTGGGTATCCAGAGTGTGGTCACATCCCATAGCCTGTGATCCTTGCCTCGTGAGAAGGGGCCCATCTGTGAGGCCTGGCCTCGGAGTCCCTTTTGCCTCCGTCTGAGGGAGATACTGAGTTTCTCAGGTGGAAACATCACCAGGACTGTCCTTCTTCAGTTGAACTTGATCTTTTAAATCCATTCTTCTGAGTTGTCCTTAGCTAAAACATGGATATCCCTATACATTATATTGTTTTGACCTCTAACACTGTGCTGTATGTATGTCTTTTCAGATTTTTTTTTCCACAAAAAATCTGTTCAAATCCTCCCATTCCATTTCTTTTTCTTTTTTTTTTTTTTGAGATGGAGTCTCACTCTGTCACCCAGGCTGGAGTGCAGTGGTACGATCTTAGCTCACTGCAACCTCCGCCTCCTGAGTTCAATCGAGTCTTATGCTTCAGACTCCTGAGTAGCTGGGACTACAGGTGTGTGTCACCACGCCCAGCTAATTTTTTTTTGTATTTTTAATAGAGATGGAGTTTCACCATGTTGACCAAGCTGGTCTCGAACTCCTGCCCTCAGGTGATCCACCCTCCTCAGCCTCCCAAGGTGCTGAGATTACAGGCATGAGCCACTGTGCCTGGCCCAAATTTCCCTTTTTATAAGGACATTGGTAATACTGGATTAGGAACCCACCCTACTCCATGATGATTTCATTCTAACATAACTAATTATACCTGCAAACCAGCCAATTTCCAAAAAGCTCACATTCTGAGTTATTGGGAGTTGGGACATCCACATATTTGGAGGAGAGACAGTTCAATCTGCAACACCCTCCATCCAGGGAAGACTAGGCAGAGGATATTTTACCTGCTTTATAGAAACAAAACAAAACAAAAACACCTTATAATACAGCAGACATTTATTTTTATCCAGTTTCTTATCAACATGAAGATAACTCTTTGTAAATGTCCTAAAGTCTTCCTCCTCCCCTCCAAGATCCTGCTATTCTGTCATTCACCTACTGTCACCCTAGTAACCCAGGAAGTGCTCAGGGGGGACCCTGTGCTCTGACTTGCCCGGGAGGCAGCCCCACCCAACCCACATGTCCCTCCTCCCTTTTCTCCTCTGTCCCCCGGTTTCTGCCCCATTCTTTTCACCTGGCCGGCTTCTGCCTGCCCATTAGCACCCAGCTCCAGGGCATCTTTATGGGGAACATCTGTCATCCCACTCCATGCCTGCATAGCGTCCATCGTTCGCCTTTCCTTGCGTCCCCAGCACTCTGGCTCCCCCAGCACTGTACCCCCAACCCTGTTCCATAATGACTTTTCCCTGACAAGAGCATGGGCTCTTTGGGGGCAGAGTCTTGCTGAGCTCTGCAATCCCAGTGTAGGATGTGCCACGTAAGAGATCCACGGTTGCAGGAGAGAGAGGGTGCTTCTGTTGAAGGGAGGTTGTGAGGGTGCCCTGAGCTGCAAAGGCTCAGCAAAGGAGAGAGGAGAGGCACAACGAAAATTAGGGAGGGACTGGGAAGGCCTTAAAGATGCTCTTGTTTCACTTTGCTTAAGACAGCTACAAACGTATTCATGAGGATGGGTCATCCCAAGAACTTAAACCAGGGTTCCAAGTGACCGTGGGAGTACAACAAAATTCAGTTATTTGGAAGACAGCTTCAACATCCGGAGGAGAAAATAGTCAAAGATCATTTTCCATGGGCAATTTCTCCCATACCTACTTTTTCTAGCGGGCAGTCATATGACTTTTATTATGATTGTCCATAGGTCACATCACCCAAGACAATTGTCAATGACCTTCCTTCTTAGTGTAAACTGAGGGAGGTCACAGAAGTCTGTTGTTTTCTGGCTTTGACATGCTCGTTGTCAATCCGAATGAAGCCTGTGTACCTGTACTGATGTCTCACCTGCCTTCCCTAGAGTCCTGCCCCCTTAAGAATGTGTAGAGAGAGACCCAAAGGGAACACAGGGCCTAGCGTGAATTTACGGGCTTGAGTTTGAGGACAGCACAGCATAGAGGAGCACGTGTGGTGTGAGCCTGTTAACACAGAGAGGAAGTCATTGTCTCTGGGCTCTCCTTTGGAGCTGACCACTGTCTAGCTTCATTTCCTTGCGCCAGTTTCTGATTTGAGTATAATTTTTCCTCTGCAAAACAGAAATAATAACTTCGGTGCCACCTACTTCCCAAGATGGGTTGGGATCTACCAAGAGGCCATTGGAAAAGCCTAAAATGCATTCAGTGTACTGTTGAATTGTTCATATGGTTGTTATTGTCATAGGCTGTTCTTTGGGCTTCTAGATGCTCAAAATCCAAGAGGGACTTTGCAGAGAGTGGCTCACCTTCACTCGCTCTTAGCGAGTGTTCCTGCCTGAAATAGAGAAGGAGTCTGCATGGTTCCCTGCTGAGCAGAGAGGTGGGATTGGCCATCTGCCCCATTTCCTTTCATATTTCTTAGGACTTTTGGAACAAATGGCCACAAACTGGGTGGCCCAAAGAACAGAAGTTGATTCTCACACAGTTCTGGAGGCCAGGAGTCTCAAATCAAGGTGGCCACAGGGCTGGTTCCTTCTGAGGGCTCTGAGGGAAGGATCTGTTCCAGGACTGTCTCCTTGGTTTGCAGATGGCTTCTTCTCCCTCTGTCTCTTGACGTCGTCGTCTCTTTATGTATGTCTGAGTCTGTGTTCAAATTTCCCGTTTTTATAAGGATACTTTTAATATTGGATTAGGGGCCCACCCTACTCCATTATGATCTCATTCTAACTGAGCTAATTGTATCTGCAAACCACCCAATTTCCAAATAAGCTCAAATTCTGAGTTAGTGTGAGTTGGGACATCCACATATTAATTTGGAGGAGAGACAATACAATTTATGACACTCTCCATCCAGAGAAGACTAGGCAGAGGATATTTTACCTGCTTTAAAAAAAAAAAAAAAACACCTTATAATAGGGCAGACATTTATTTTTATCCAGTTTCTTCTCAAGGTGAAGATAACTCTTTGTAAATGTCATAAAGTCATGTAGAATGTAGTAGCTTTCTGTTCACACTTTACAAATAAAAAGGATGGATCATTCTACTACTGACATTAAAAAAAAACTTGTAATGTGATTATAAGCCAAATATAATCTAATTCGTTGTTCAGAGGAGTATACTGGTCAGATGACAATCTGTAGTTGATATGAGCCTGGGAGGGACAGGTCATTTCTGGAATGATTGAGTCACTAAATCAAAGGATCTCAACAGACTAGAATTCCTGTTAGCTCAAACAAGATGAAATGAGTAGAAATAGGGACCTAAGTAGAGTCCAGAAATGAGGTCCCCCAAAGAAATGATAAAAGTATATTCAGACGTGGGAAAAAGAGTGTGGGTTTTAAATCAATAGGCTTAATCTTTCAGTCATATATTGATTCAAGAAATAGTCACTGTTTACCTCCTACCTCCTCTGCAAGGTGCGAGGTAGCTTGCAAGTCTAAGCCATCCTTGTGAAGCCATTCCTTTTGGAACAAGCTACTTCATCTGCAGGTGCTTGTCCACACCTGGAGGAGTGCACTCTTCAGATATCTCCCAGGTATCCCAGGGGCTACAAGATAGAAGAGACTGCCACACCCTGGGGCTTTCAGACAAGAATCTTGGCAGACTGGAGTGGAAATTAAGCCATGGGAGCAGTGGCTTGACCTTTTAGGTCAAGATGATTGAACCTTTCAGGCTGGACAAAAGAAGACACAGGTGATATAAACTGCTTTATGTCTTGGAAGGACCACTGATATAGTTCGGCTGTGTCACCACCCAAATCTCATCTTGAACTGTAGTTCCCATAATCCTCACGTGTCATGGGAGGGACTCGGTGGGAGACAGTTGAATCATGGGGGCAATTACCTTCATTCTGCTGTTCTCATAATAGTATGTGAGTTCTCATGAGATCTGATAGTTTTATATGGGACTTTTCCCTATTTGCTCGGCATGTCTCCCTCCTGCCACCATATGAAGCAGGACATGTTTTTTTACCTTCTGCCGTGATTGTAAGTTTCCTGAGACCTCCCCCGCTGCGTGAAACTGTGTGTCAATTAAACCTCTTTTTAAAATAAATTAGCCAGTCTTGGATATGTCTTTATTAGCTGCATGAGAATGGAATAATACAGAGCACCATGGGGACAAGACTTTGGGTTTATCCTATGTTTACTGCCAGGCTGGAAATAGGACTCAGGAGTGGAAGGTACAGGGAAACAGATGCTAACACAGTCTAAGGAATACATTTTTTACAATTAGAACTGTGTAAAGATGAAATACTTGGTTCGTCTTGGGAGTTAGTAATGTTGTTATAGCCATCATCCATTGAGCACTTCCCATGGGTGTACCTGCTATGGTTTGGATGTGGGTTGTTTGGCCTTGCCAAATCTCATTGAAGTTTGATTCCCAAATTTCACTGTTGGAGCTAGGGCCTGGTGGGAGGTGTTTGGGTCATGAGGATGGATCCCTCATGAATGCCTTGGTGCCATTCTCCTGGGAGCAAGTTCTCACTCTTAGTTCCAGCAAGAATTAGTTGTTGAAAAGACCTTACACCACCACCACCTCCTCCTCTTCCTCCTCCTCCTCCTCCTTTCCCTCTCTCCCTCCCTCCCTCCCTCCCTCCCTCCCTCCCTCCCTTTCTTCCTTCCTTCTTTCCTTCCTTCCTTCCTTCCTTCCTTCCTTCCTTCCTTCCTTCCTTCCTTCCTTCCTTCCTTCCTTCCTTCCTTCCTCTCTCATGCTTCCTCTCTTGCCATTGACCTCTGCACATGCCAGTTCCCCTTTGCCTTCCATCATGAGTGGAAGCTTCCCGAGGCCCTCATCAGAAGCACATGTTGACACCATGCTTCTTGTACAGGCTTCAGAACCATTGGCCAAATAAATATATTTTCTTTATAAGTTACTCAGCCTTGGATATTCCTTTATATCAACACAAATGGACTCAGACACAACCTGTTCTTATTTAACACTTTCTAGGGAAAGAGTCCCTAGGATTTGCCATAGCCAACCATTACTACATCTAATATCAAGCACTCTGGAAGTCAGAAAATAATTATGATCAAGCTGGCTACTTTCTTTCCCAGATCACAGAGTCCGGAAGAAACTATTTGCATATGTATTAGTGGATTAGAAGTCAATTTTACTTTTGGAAAAAGAACTCTGTTCTTCATCTGTCTCCCATTAAGCTTGGGTCTGGGCTGTGGTGTATGAAATCCAATCTCCAATACCAGGAAATGATTATTTATTTGAATGCTTCCTTAAAACCCATTAGGTGCTCTGCAGTGTTAGTTTGGGATGATAGATTTCATAGGTGGGCTGTGGACACCTGGGAGAATTTGGGTTTATTTTGTTTCACATGAGCCTTTCTCTATGCATGGCCAGCTCTGAGTGAGGGGATTAGGAGCCTCCAGCCGTGGTTGACAGACACCTCTGCAAATCTGGATCACCTTCTCCGTTAGCCTGGAATGTGTTCTGTGACCCCTGTTGCTTTCCTTAATATGTTGGCTTTGTGCTTGGAGATAACTTGCAAATGTTCGTCAAGCAGTTGTGCCACAGCTTTCCAAATGTTTTGCTTCTAATTAAGAAAGGGAATTGGATGTACTCTTGCCTGGCTAATTTTTTTTTTCCCTGGCAGGGGAATGGGAGTGGGAAGAAAGAGCAAAAGAAACAGCAAAGAAATTAGAAAAACAACAACAGCAAAACTCTCTGATTCACCAATGATCAAAGCTGTGTCTGGAAGTTGATTGCTGTGACAGCATCCTGTTCTCCCCAACATGTAGGGATTCCTGAGTTCAAGTCCCGTCTGAAGAATATAGTCATGGAGCTGAAAGGACACTCTCCAACTGGGCAACTACCTTCAGGAACTTTCCTCAGCCTACAGAAATAAGGATAGATGATTTAGAATGAAGCACATAGGACTTTGAAGACCAAGTTCAACTCTCCATAATGGATTCTGGCTTCTGAGTTAGGATAAGGGATTGGCTGCATGTACAGAACATCTAAAACAATGGTATCTTTTCTCATTTAAAGGAAAGCTAGAGACAGGCATTCCAGCACAGGTACAACAACAACAAAACACTTTTAGGGACATCAGTCTTTTTTTGAGACACAGTTTTACTCTGTTGCTCAGGCTGGAGGGCAGTGGCCCAATCTCGGCTCACTGCAACCTCCACCTCCCAGTTTCAAGCGATTCTCCTGCCTCAGCCTCCCAAGTAGCTGGGACTACAGGTGCCCGCCACCACATCTGGCTAATTTTTGTATTTTCAGTAGAGGCAGGGTTTAGCCACGTTGGCCAGACTGGTCTCAAACTCCTGACCTCAAGTGATCTGCCTGCCTTGGCCTCCAAAGTGCTGGGATTATGGGTGTGAGCCACCACACCTGGCCCTAGGATGTAAATCTTTTTTTTTTTTTTTTTTTTTTGAGACAGAGTTTTGCTCTTGTTGCCCAGGCTGGAGTGCAGTGGCACGATCTTGGCTCATTGCAACCTCCACCTCCTGGGTTCAAGTGACTCTCCTGTCTCAGCCTCCCGAGTAGCTGGGATTACAGGCGCCTGCTACTATGACCGGCTAACTTTTGTATTTTTAGTAGAGATGGATTTTCACCACGTCGGCCAGGCTGGTCTCGAACTCCTGACCTCAGGTGATCAACCCACCTCAGCCTCCCAAAGTGCTGGGATTACGGGCGTGAGCCACCGCGCCTAGCCGGACATAAGTCTTTTTCAGTTTTCCAGATCACTTTGATCTTTAAGGTTACCTTATAGTTCAAGATTGCCCTTGGAGCTGCAGCCATCAATTCTTCCTTCAGAGAGTAGTACCAAGGAGGATAACTTCAAACCGTTGCTTTGTCTTCTAGAAATTTCTAGTGCAGTGCTGTTTTATTAACGAAAGGGACAGAATGGATATGGGAAGTTGACAGCAGCCTCTGCCCCACACAGTGGGTGGTCGATTACAGTGTATCAGAACCAGTGATGCCCAAACGACCTCTTGGGAGGGGACCCCCGTTCAAAACTACTTCCTTCAGAAGTGGTGTATGGTGGGCCACCCACTAGTGTTTTTAGGCAAGTTACATTTTCTCTGAGCCTCCATTTCCTCTGTGTAAACTGTAGCTCGTTGTCCCTGCTGCATGACATTCCTATGGTTCATCATCTACATCTCAAAAGCCGCAGGACACCCACTTCATTGTTCATGTGCTTTTGTCATTGCCCCTTCACCTGTTTTTGCGCCCCATTGCCCTACCTGGGTGGCACTTTTCTCATGCATTCTTTTTTATTTATTTATTTTGAGACAGTCTTGCTCTGTCACCCAGGCTGGAGTGCAGTGGCACGATCTCGGCTCACTGTAATCTCCTCCTCCCAGGTTCAAGCAATTCTCCTGCCTCAGCCTCCCGAGTAGCTGGGATTACAGGCATGTGCCACCACGCCCGGCTAATTTTGTATTTTTAGTAGAGATGGGGTTTCTCCATGTTGGACAAGCTGGTCTCGAACCCCTGACCTCGTGATCTACCCACCTCGGCCTCCCAAAGTGCTGAGATTACAGGCATGAGCCACTGCGCCTGGGCCTGTCGTGCCTTCTTTCTGGAGCTTTCCAAGTCTGTAGGGTGAAATCATAACAGCTTGATTTTCTCACATCAGTGTCTTCCTAACCTGTTTTGTTGGCTCTCCCTTCCCTGCCCCTGGGTGATTCCATGGACAGATAGCTACATTTTCCTGTAAGTTTTAGGTATTGATGAGCAGATTCACTGTCATATGCAATCCCAATGGACCAGTCTTAATAGAACTTCAGCATCTCCTTGAGTAGAGCATTCTTTCCTTCTGCCAATAGCTCCTGGGCTGCTTTAGCCTTGGCAGCCTGCAGTGTGCAAGATGTGGGTGGTTGCCCCTCCCTTGTTTTTTTTACCCCCTACCCTGCTTGCCTTGCCAATTCCTTAGGATTGAAGGAAGAAAGAAGTGAAGGAATATGTTTGGGTGGTGAGTGACAAAAGGCCTTCCCTAAAGGTTACAGTGTTGGTGTCCTTGAAGTAGCAGATTCTCAAGTGTGGACCGTTGTTCTCCTGGGGTCCTAATTGTGAGGGCTCTTTAGAGCCTCTTCATGGAAATATACACAGGGATGGGCAGGGTACACTGTGGATGACCTCTTGGGATCCCCCCAGCCCCAGCTGATCCTCTCTGCACAGATTCTATTAGAATCAGTTTGTCCTTGCAGGCTGATCTCTCAGGGGTGAACCTTTATAGCTTGTTTGTATCTAGTCACCTTCCAAAATGTCACCTTGGCTCTTTGCCTCTGGAAATGCAGGCTGCTTCCAGGGCAGCCCCCTCTTCTCTGATGGCCACTGGAGTTCTCTCAGGCACCTTCTCACCTTGGGACTATTCCATGATGTGTTCAGAGACCAGTTCTCCAGAGGAGCATGCCAAACTCTGCAAGCATGTCTCTTGCAGTGGCCCTCATTTGGCCTGAGTATAGAGAAACTCCTCCATCCTCAGGGTGAGCTCTGACAACTCTCCCGGGCCATTCTTGTTGTGGTCGTCCTTCTTGTCTCTCTGCCTTCCATGGGACCATTGAGGGCGGGGGGCACCATTTGGGAGGAACTACTCCTTATCCAGTTCTGCAAGAGGGTCAAGTACTTCTCAATAGAGCCACACTGTCCTGTAGAACTTTCTGCAGTGATGGAAATACTCAATATCTGCCTGGGCCAGTATGGTAGCCATGAATCCCTGGGGCTTTTGAGCACTTGAAAGATGGCTGATAGGCCGGGCGCGGTGGCTCAAACCTGTAATCCCAGCACTTTGGGAGGCCGAGACGGGCGGATCACGAGGTCAGGAGATCGAGACCATCCTGGCTAACACAGTGAAACCCCGTCTCTACTAAAAAATACAAAAAAACTAGCCGGGCGAGGTGGCGGGCGCCTGTAGTCCCAGCTACTTGGGAGGCTGAGGCAGGAGAATGGCGTAAACCCGGGAGGCGGAGCTTGCAGTGAGCTGAGATCCGGCCACTGCACTCCAGCCTGGGCAACAGAGCGAGACTCCGTCTCAAAAAAAAAAAAAAAAAGAAACATGGCTGCTATGACTGAGGAACTAGTGTGTAATCTTGTTTAACTAATTTAAGCGTAAAAAGCCACATGTGGCTACTGTATTAGACATGCCGTGTTGTTCTAGAATGTAGAACGAGAGGGTAATGTCAGCAATTTTTCTCAGCAACAGTTCTGAGACCAGATAAGCCCCATTATATGTCTTGCTCAGCTCTCTCAAGAAGTTGCTCTCATGGCCTCCTAACCCATCCATAAGTAGCACTGTCAGTGTCACGTTTTAAATGTTGCTTCACAAAAGCACTCTTTTGGAGGTAGACTTTAGCCCTCACTAGTGGGATATGTAGGTCCTTCTTTGCAGCTTCCCTCTGCCCCATTCTGCCTTAACCAAAGGCATTTTACTCTTTTGAGGGTAACATTTGAAGTCTTAGCTCCTGGCATACTTTTTGACCACCTGCTAAAAAGCTCATTGCTTTCCTGGCAGAAGTGCCCCTGGCAGTGCTATGATGGGCTTTTGGCTGAGAGGCAGAGTGATCAACTTCTGCTTTTCTCTCCGGAGAACACTTGGTAGATTGGATGCTGCCAAGGGTTCCACAGCATTCTGATGACATCCATGATTACAGAGGAGGAGAGAACTAGTTCCAGGGTCTGAGCCATGAATGCATTTGCCCTTAGTTCAGGCTCAGCTTTATAAAGAACCATGCTGTTTTACCAGGTTAATCAAGTACAGTCTAAGGTAGCAGGACATTAATATTATGCTTTAGAATGTGCAGTAGCTCTGCTTATTCTAATTAGAGAAAATGGATGTCTTAATTAGACAAAAATATCGAAACTTTTAGAGCACTTTAAACAAATTCGGTTTTATTACTTAAAAATACAAATTAAAGTCTGACAATGGGGACCAGAAAAGAATTCTCCATCCATTAGGGTTCGTTGGTTGTGAGCAACAGATGTCATCTCTGGCCAGCTAAAGCATATGAAGAAATTTTTCAAAAGTATAAGGAGTAACTCAAAGAATCTAAGGAAAAGCTAGTCTTTGAAAGACCAACAGCAAGGCATCCCAAAACCTGCAATAATAGATGGGAGCTGGCCGGGCGCAGTGGCTCAAGCCTATAATCCCAGCACTTTGGGAGGCTGAGGCAGGCGGATCACGAGGTCAGGAGATTGAGACCATCCTGGCTAACACAGTGAAAGCCCATCTCTACTAAAAATACAAAAAAAAAAAAGAAAAAAAGAAAATTAGCCGGGCATGGTGGCGGGCACCTGTAGTCCCAGCTGCTTGGGAGGCTGAGGCAGGAGAATGGTGTGAACCCAGGAGGCGGAGCTTGCAGTGAGCTGAGATCGTGGCACTGCACTCCAGCCTGGGTGACAGTGCAAGACTCTGTCTCAAAAAAATTAAAATAAATAAACATAATAATAATAATAATAGATGGGAGCTATGGGCAGTCTTTTCAAAGAGCTCATGTCAGAACTTGACTCAGGAACAACCATTTTCTGCCCCTGTGTCATTCAGCTCAGCTTTCAATTTTGGAAGAGAAAATCGGATTGGGAGAATCCAGGTCAGGTTGTAGAGGCCAACAGTAGGGGTTGGGGAGGAGCTTGTTCAAAGTCCCATTGGGCTGCATAGGATGGAGGTAGGGAATTTCTCAAAGAAAAGTGGGATGCTATCACTAAAAGAAGCAGTAAGGATGCTGAGCGTATGAAAACTAAGTCTCCCCAAGCACAATGCCTTCTTAAATAACGTCGAGATATTTACACACAAGAGGGACTTACAAGAACAAATTTGCTATTTATTTGTCATTGTAGTTTTCATCCATGTATCATAGAATGTTAAAGTTCACCGTAAAAAGATGACTTTGGAGGCCGGGCGCGGTGGCTCATGCCTGTAATCCCAGCACTTTGGGAGGCCGAGGCGGGCGGATCACAAGGTCAGGAGATCGAGACCATCCTGGCTAACACTGTGAAACCCCGTCTCTACTAAAAATGCAAAAAATTAGCCGGGCGAGGCGGCGGGCGCCTGTAGTCCCAGCTACTCGGGAGGCTGAGGCAGGAGAATGGCGTGAACCCGGAAGGCGGAGCTTGCAGTGATCCGAGATCGCGCCACTGCACTCCAGCCTGGGCGACTAAGCGAGACTCTGTCTCAAAAAAAAAAAAAAAAAAAAAAAAAAAAAGATGACTTTGGAAATTATTCAGTTTACCGTAATATGTGCACTTTTTAAATCAAGAAACTGGATGTCTTGTCCAAGGCTGGGTAATAGCAGAGATGGGACCAGAAGCAGATGTTTTGACTGTGATATGAGGCTGCATTGCTATTCCATTCTGCCTTGCTCATCAAGAATTACTTTTTTTTTTGGGGGGGGGACGGAGTCTCGCTCTGTCGCCCAGGCTGGAGTGCAGTGGCCGGATCTCAGCTCACTGCAAGCTCCGCCTCCCGGGTTCCTGCCATTCTCCTGCCTCAGCCTCCCGAGTAGCTGGGACTACAGGCACCCGCCACCTCGCCTGGCTAGTTTTTTGTATTTTTTAGTAGAGACGGGGTTTCACCATGTTAGCCAGGATGGTCTCGATCTCCTGACCTCATGATCCGCCCGTCTCGGCCTCCCAAAGTGCTGGGATTACAGGCTTGAGTCCCCGCGCCCGGCCAAGAATTACTTTTAAGTTGCTTAAAGGCATATTATCTTCTTGTGTGGCTAACCATTTCTTTTGCAATCTGAATGATGCAATTAAATTGCTTAGACATCTTTGCTATACATTGTGTCCAACCCTAGACTCTAGATTCTAAATAATTCAAATGTACCTTAATTTTTATTGTTGCTCTGATTTCACATAGAAACCAAAATGTCTAGGATACAGCAGTGATGATTCTTAAACCTGACCCTGGGAGAAAATCTACTAAAGGACAAAGTTTGCCAGCCCATCAGGTTGGCTGCCCAGATGCTTGTCTTCCCTCTGAAAGGATCTCTGGTTACACTAACATGACATTGGGGAGCAGCTTTCTCTCCAAACATAATAGTATTTTATTTTTTCTTATTTTTCTGGCCAAAGGAAATATAATATCGTTTATACTAAGGCCAAGTTTTTTGGGGGAAGACAAAAAGACAGTTTATTTAGTGATTTACTAAGTTGGTTGGTAGAAATAACTCTCTCCAAAGCCTTGTATTGTTACACAGCTTTGCTGATAGAATTTTTATTGTGGATGCAATTTCATCACTTTATAAATATAAGGCTTTGCTTTAGATTCACTCTTTTTATGGCAAAGTTACATTCTCATCTAATAGCATCTGTTATATTCATTGCAGTGAGCTAGTTGAGTATAAAAGACAGGTGATGTGGTCTTCTTACCATCTGGTCAGTAGTGGGAGGATTAAGAGCAAAGAAATCATGTGTCTGGTTGAAAGGGAGGAAAGAGAATATTTTTGTTAAATAAAAAACAAAACCAACAAACGTTTCCCAAGTGGACAAAGAATTTTAGAATTTGGATGAACCTGAAAGATAATACAGTTCACCTCTTTGTTGTAAGAGGAAATTGAAGCTCACAGAAAGTGTGACTCCTCAAAGATCACACCACTCATAGCAGAACCGGGAGAGAAAGGAGGACTAAGCTATGCATTTTAGGTATAGTGTCTCAGTTACTGCATCGCTGACAGGCAAAGATACCTTCTGAGATCCAGGTGGATTTCTGATTAGGTAGTATTTTTACCCCAGAAAAATATTTTTCCACAAAACTTTAAAATTATAATCAGTGATTACCATGGCCTGAATGTTTGTGCCCCCAAAATACCCAGTTTCCAATGTGATGGTTAGGAGGTGGGACTATCAGGAGGTAATTAGGTCATAATGGTGGGGCCCTAGAGACTGGATTAGTGCCCTTAAAAGAAAGGCCCCATATAATTGCCTGACCCTTTCTACCATGTGAGGGTACAGCAAGAAGTCGGCAGTCTGCCGCTCAGAAAATGGACCCTCCCAGACAGTGAATCTGCTGGTGCCATGATTTTGGATTTCCCAGCCTCAAGAACTGTGAGAAACAAACAATTGTTGTTTATAAGCTGCTCAGGTATTTGGTTATAGCTGTCTAAACAATGTTTTGTGGGTTTTTTTTCCTTTTTTTGCTTTTATTCAAATCAAGTTTTAACATATATACAGTAACACAAATCTTAAATATATAACTTAAAGAATTTTTACTGGCCAGGCATGGCGGCTCATGCCTGTAATCCCAGCACTTTGGGAGGCCAAGGCAGGCAGATCACCTGAGGTCAAGACCTGGCTGGTTTCAAACCAAGCCGTGGCCAACATGGTGAAACTCTGTCTCTACTAAAAACACAAAAATTAGCTGGATGTAGTGGTGTGCACCTGTAATCCCAGCTACTCAGGAGGCTGAGGCAGGAGAATCACTTGAAACTGTGAGGTAGAGATTGTAGCGAGCCAAGATCATGCCACTGCACTCCAGCCTGGGCAACAGAGTGAGACTCCATCTTTAAAAAAAAAAAAAAAAATTTTACATATGTATATACCCATATAACCACTATTGAGATCATGATACAAAACACGCTAGCAACTCAGAAGCCTTCCTGATAGCTCTTCCTAAGCAGTAATTTCCTCTAAGAGATAATTAGTATTCTAATTCTTTTTACCATAGATAGGTTCTACCTGCTCTGGAATATCATTTAAATGGAATCGTACTGCACATTCTGTTCTGTAGCCAGCTTCTTTTGCATAATGTGACATCTGTGACATTCATCTGTGTGCATTGCAATAGTTGATTACATGTTTTTTACTATGTAGTATTCTGTTGTATTTATATGCTACTGTTTGTCCATTCTTCTGTGAATGGATGCTTGGTTGTTTCCAGTTTGGGCTATTAGGAGGAAAACCACAATGAGTGTTTTGTATTTGTGTTTTGATGGACACACACTCATTTTTCTTGTATATGTACCTAGGGGTAGAATTGATGGGTCATAGGATAGGCATGTGTTTAGCTTTAATAGGTTAACCAGTACTATTTGAGAATTGGAGAAAGGTATTTTCTTAAGGTATTCAAGTATTATTATTACTAGTGTTTTCTTCATTTTCTTTGTTTGTTTGCTTTTGAGACAGAGTCTCACTCTTTCACCCAGGCTGTAGTGCAGTGGCACAATCTTGGCTCATTGCAACCTCTGCCTCCTGGGTTCAAGCGATTCTCCTGCCTCAGCCTCCCAAGTAGCAATTGCCGCTGCTGTACCATGGCAGGAGAAAAGTTTGTTATCCAGATAAATGAACCAAGAGAGGTATCTGGAGAAAGTGAATCCCAGGAGAAGGTGGGCCTGAGTGGGCAGAAAGAAAGAAGATGATCTAAGCTGAAATTGGAAATAGTGAAACCAAGAGTATATCCTCCAGGGAAGAGAGGAAAAGATTGCTGGACTTTGCTGTAGGATCTTAGAGAAATAATCTCCAAACTGTAATCACCCAACAGGTTCTTCTCACCCACTGCACAGATAAACCCAGTCCACTGAGATAATGTTGTTTCTGTAGAGAAAGAGTTTAATTAACACAAGACCAGCCAAGTGGAAAGAGAGGACAGTTGATTACTCAAATCAGCCTCCCTGAGAACTCAAAGGCTAGGGTTTTTATGGATACTTTGGTGGGCAGGGGGCTTGGGAATGCGTGCTGCTGATTGGTTGGGGATGAAATCATAGAGGTACGGAAAAGAGTCCTCATGTGCTGCATCCGACTCTGGGTGGGAGCCACAGACGGGATGACTTGTGAATCACAGGTCCAGAGGGGTCCGTCAGTTGCCAGAATGCAAAAAGTCTGAAAAACATCTCAAAAGACCAATCTTAGGTTCTACAATAGTGATGTATAGTGTTATCTATAGGAGCAATTGCAGAAATCACAAATCTTGTGACCTCTGGCCACACGACTCCTGAGCAGTAAGGGATTATAGAAAAACAAGCTAGTGGACATTCGCTGGCTGTCATTTGGCTATACCTACATTTTAGCAGAATAGCCGGGCGCGGTGGCTCACGCCTGTAATCCCAGCTCTCAGGGAGGCAGAGGCGGGAGGATAGCTTGAGCCCAGGAGTTCGAGACCTGCCTGGGTAATATAGTGAGACCCCGTTCTCCACAAAAAGGAAAAAAAAAAAAAAAGACATTTTAGCAGAATTCAGGCCCCTCCCATAATCCTAATCTTGTGGCCTCCACTTAGTCTTACGGAGCCAGTTTCAGTCCCTGAACAGGAAGGGGATCAGTTTTAGGGAGGGACTATTATCATCCTTGCTTTAAAGTTAAACTATAAACTAAATTCCTTGCGTACACCCAAGAATGAGTGAGGGCAGCCCACCTGTGGGGCTAGAAGCCAAGATGGAGTCTGCCATGTCAAGCTTCTCTTGCTGTTATATTCTTTGCAAAGGCATTTTCAAAACATTGATATTTGGAGGTCCACCTACCAAAAAGATGACTTGAGGCCCAGTCCCCCTAGATGGTAGTTCACCACCCAACAGGCCCCTTCTATGCATATGAACTTCTGGTCCATTTCTTAATACTTTTCAATTAAATATGACCAGTGAGTAGGAGAAACTCCTGTTTTCCCTCCACTCACACACAGAACTTATGGCCAGCAAAGATGTGGGTATTTTTTTTCCTACAACAACCAATTCTCCAGTTTTCTGAGAGCACCAATTTGGTGCCCTACAATTTAACTCAATTCTGACAGTGTCCACCTGGAAATCATGTCAGATCCCACAGGTTAAGGGCTCAGATCCCCTACTTCACATGCTAAACACCAGTCTAGGTTGTCAACTAGGCTTCTGACCATCTGGCTGTACATCAGGGTTTCCCACGACCCTCGTCGGGTTCAGTTATTTGTTGGAATGGCTCACAGAACTCAGGAAAACCATCTACTTGCAAAATTACCAGTTTATCATAAAAGGATACAACTCAGGAACAGCCAGATGGAAGAGATGCATTGGGCCGTTATAGGGAAAGAGGCACAGAACTTCCATTTCCTCTTCAGGCACACTGCCCTTCCAAGCACCTCTGTGTGTTCACCAACCTGGAAACTCATCAGGTCTTCTTGTTGAGTTTTTAGACGGCTTAATATCCAGTCTCCTTCCAGTCCCCTCCAGGAGGTCAGTGGGTGGGGTCGATAGTTCTAGCCTTCTAATCACTTAGTCTTTCTGGTGACCAGCCCACCCTGAGACTATCTAGGGGGCCCCCTTAAGGCACCTTATTAGCATAAACTCAGGTGTGAACAAACGGGGCTCATTGTGAATAAACAAAGATACTCCTATTCCTTAGTTAATTCCAGGAGTTTGGGAAGCTCTGTGCCGCCAGACACAAAGACAAAATATGTTTTGTATTATGCCACAATTGGATAGCTCTAATTCCTTTGACTTTTGAGGCATGCCTTCGTTATGAAAGATAAAGACCAAAAAACTAATTTGGAGATAACAGAAACAATGCAGAGATCACAAGGAAACATAAAACAAAAGCAACAATGAAAATGATGAATATCCTCAGAGGGAGAAGAAGAGGATGCTATCAATAATGAAAAGGCACAATCAGATTAAGAAGGAGCTCTTGGAAATCAAAAACAAGATAGCTAGAATAAAACAGTAGGATGAAAAGATGAAGTTGAGGAAATCTCTTAAAAATAGAATAAAAGACATGTAGATGCAAAATGTGAGAAAAGAAGGTAAGGAACTGAGAATATGAATCCAATAGGATCTACTGCTGACTGGTCGGCATTCCAGAAAGAAAGAGAAAATGGAGCTTAAAAAGCACAAAAGTGAGACTGGGCACAGTGGCTCACCCCTGTAATCCCAGCACTTTGGGAGGCCAAGGTGGGCGGATCACCTGAGGTCAGGAGTTCGAGACCAGCCTGGCCAACATGGCACAACCTCGTCTCTACTAAAAATACAGAAATTAGCCTGGCATGGTGTTGGGTGCCTGTAATCACAGCTACTCAGGAGGCTGAGCCAGGAGAATCACTTGAACCTGGGAGGTGGAGGTTGCTGTGAGCCGAGATCATGCCACTCCACTCCAGTCTGGGCGACAGAGAGGGACTCGGTCTCATAAAAAAGTGCAAAAGTGGTAACAATAAAAACTTTCCCAAACTGAAGTACCTGAATTTTCAAGACTGGAATGGCCCTCTGAGTGCCAGCCTGCTATATTAAAAAAGTACTGTTGCCAAGATGTATCAGCATGAAATTTTCGAACACCATCCTTAGAGCTTCCAGAAGGGGGGAAGTAGTTTGGCAGAAGTGCTTCAAATGTCTCTCCAGCAATACAACAAGGCTTTTAAGTTCCCAAATTTCAAGCTTTCAAAGTTCTGAGGAAAAATAGTATTAAACCTAGAATTTTCTATACTCACATTCACTCAATGATGACTCATAGACTAAAGATGTTTTCAGACTTGTACCCTTCCTTAGGAAGCAGTTGAAGATTGGCTAGGAAAAGTAGGGGCTGAGGGGGCGGCCAGGATAAGCCAAGAAAGAAGATAACGAGATCCTGTAAACACCCTTCTGCCTTCACTAGTCCAAAAGGATCTCTAATTAGAACTGGAACAGGTCTCTCTTCGTTTCCCAGCTTTAAAGGCAGGTTGGTTGCAAATTAACTCTAAGCGACCAGGTGCGGTGGCTCACACCTGTAATCCCAGTAATTTTAGGAGGCCAAGGCAGGAGGATCGCTTGAGGTCAGGAGTTTGAGACCAGCCTGGTCAACCTGGCAAAATCCCATCTCTACTACAATACAAAAAAAAAGTCCGGGCGCGGTGGCCCAAGCCTGTAATCCCAGCACTTTGGGAGGCCAAGACAGGCGGATCACGAGGTCAGGAGATCGAGACCATCCTGGCTAACACGGTGAAACCCCGTCTCTACTAAAAAATACAAAAAACTAGCTGGGCGAGGTGGTGGGCGCCTGTAGTCCCAGCTACTCGGGAGGCTGAGGCAGGAGAATGGCGTAAACCTGGGAGGCGGAGCTTGCAGTGAGCTGAGATCCGGCCACTGCACTCCAGCCTGGGTGACAGAGCGAGACTCCGTCTCAAAAAAAAAAAAAAATAGTCCCAGGTACTCAGGAGACTGAGGCAGGATAATCGCTTGAACCCGGGAGGCGGAGGTTGCCGTGAGCCAGGATCGCCCCAGTATACTCCAGCCTGGGTAACAGAGCAAGACTCCATCTCAAAAAAAAATGAAAAAGAAAAAGAAAAAATTGACTCTGAGCCACATCTCCTGGCTGTCACTGTTTGCACTCAGGAGGACCTCACAGCTGGTCTGACATTCCTGATGAGAATTGATTAGATAATATACAAATCCAAGCCCATGGACGGAAGGAAGCAGAAACTTGAGGCTGTGTCTCAGTGATCCAGGGTGGGAAGGAGCGCCACCAGGCCTCCCGCACTGCTGAGTATAAATCTGCCTTGACAGCACATCTGGCCACAGAAGATCGGGCACTGTAGGTGGCCAGTTCCACATGCTAAGTGCAGAGTCTGCTGAATGAACAAGTGGTGACTCCTGCCACCCAGGTTCACCCATCAATCTCCCTCACGCTTAGCCTCCCGAGAGCCCTGGGATGCCTTCCAGGCAGGGGCAGTTGTTGAGAGTAGGCAAGCTTGAGTTACTGTTCCTTCTGCCTGGAGGTGGGAGGCTGGAGGCTTGTTCAACAATTCCATCAGGACTACATAGGATGGAGGTTGGGGGTTTCTCAAGGAAAAGCAGGATGCTAACACCAAAAGAAGAAGGTAGAGATCCAGAGCCCCCACCCCCACCAACCCACGTGCCTCTTTAAATAGTACCAAAATATTTACACACACAGGAGGGAGGTATAAGAACAGACTTGGTATTTATTCATCCTTACAATTTTTCATCCATGTGTCATAGAATAGTCATGTTCAGTGATGAAGGGGACTTGGGTGATGATGATAATGATGATGATGATGATGATTATTATTATTATTTGTGAGACGGAGTGTTGCTCTGTTGCCAGGCTGGAGTGCAGTGGTGTGATCTTGGCTCACTGCAACCTCCGCCTCCCCAGTTCAAGTGATTCTCCTGCCTCAGCCTCCCTAGTGGGATTAAATAGGTGCCTGCCACCACACCTGGCTAATTTTTGTATTTTTAGTAGAGACGGGTTTCACCATGTTAGCCAGGATGGTCTTGATCCCCTGACCTCGTGATCCGCCCGCCTCAGCCTCCCAGAGTGCTGGGATTACAGGCGTGAGTCACCACGTGCAGCCGGGAGATTTTTTTTTTTTTTTTTTTTTGAGACGGAGTCTGGCTCTGTTGCCCAGGCTGCAGTGCAGTGGCCGGATCTCAGCTCACTGCAAGCTCCGCCTCCCAAGTTTATGCCATTCTCCTGCCTCAGCCTCCCGAGTAGCTGGGATTACAGGCGCCCGCCACCTTGCCCGGCTAGTTTTTTGTATTTTTAGTAGAGACGGGGTTTCACCGTGTTAGCCAGAATGGTCTCGATCTCCTGACCTCGTGATCCGCCCGTCTCGGCCTCCCAAAGTGCTGGGATTACAGGCTTGAGCCACTGCGCCCAGCTAGCCAGGAGATTATTTAGTTTACCCTAATGTGCCCACTTTACAAATCTGAGTGAGGGGAGCCCAGATGCCTCAGAAGTGCACATCCATGGGGTTTAAAGCAGTGCACTGAGGATTGAGATTTAATCTTCTATAAGGTATTCATGTGTAAGAGTTTGTCTTGTGTGGAAAGTTGGTAAGAATGGAATATGACTGATGAGGGCTAGTAGGAAAGCATCTGACCTGAAAGCAAGGATACCTGAATTCTACCCTCACTTGGATGTACCTGCTTCCCTTCAAGGCCATCGAGGGAGAGTTAGGCGTAGGGGATGAAGGGAGATTAGTCCTTTATTCTGCCGAATACGGATCAAGGGGGTCTTCTCTGTGCCACATGTGAGATGCAAGTCAGAGAAAGCAAATGTGATCTGCCTTCCAGGAGCTGAGAACCTGGCTGGAGCGGAGTCATCTCTCAGTGGGACTATTTTCAAGTGGTTGAGAGGAGAACCCTGGAAGGAGCGTCTCTTTGGGGGCTTTAAGTCCTTCACACCATGAGGGAGGAGGCACACTATAACTACATAGAGCTCAATGGTCCACACAGCCTTCCCCCACTTTCCCCAGAGTAACCTGTTTGGGCAACTCCTTTGTACCTCCTGAGTATGGCATTTCATGCCTAAAGCAGGTGGTACAGATTCTGGGAAAGGTTTGTGTTTGTGAGTTGTTTATGTAGAGACAGGGACACAGCCGACAGAGTCTGCCGTTGGGGTCATTTACCAAGCCCCTGGCTGGCTGCAGGCTGGATGAAGTGTGTGGCCCTATGGCAGCACCACGGGCCCAGCAGTCGGTAAGCATCTCCTGGCAGCACCAGAGGGATGGGACTGCAATGGAGTCTCACAGCAAGGGCAGGAAGCGAGGGGAGCCCAGATGCCTCAGAGGTGCACATCCATGGGGTTTAAAGCAGTGCACTGAGGATTGAGATTTAACCTTCTATTTGGGAAACCAAATCCCGCCTTTGTATTCTACAAACAAGAAAGCAGGACATTCTGTTTTTGTTTGATAGAAAGGGCGGTGGCTTTAACAGGGCCAAGAATCACAAGGCTGCATGCTTGCCCTTGAAGGTCCAATAGGACAGGCTAGCTAGCCAGCTTGTCCCCAGCAGTTAGAGGGGCTCCATGGACGTTTCCAGCCTGAGGGTGGCTCCCAGTTGTCTGTGACGGGGACTTTCCATACTTCTGACACATTCCCTGGGCTCTGCAAATACAGCCAGCTGACATAGGGACAGCCTCTTTTTGTCTTCTGGCTTCCTCGAGGGCACCTACAAAGACCTGCTGGTTTACAGTGAGTGGCTCTCTAGTGCCCAGCAACTACATATGGCTTTTCCAGCCCCTATTCCCCACCACGCCCCATACACATTCCTCCCTTAGTATTGCATTCCCTCCCTTCCCTTCCCCACTCAAATTAACCTGTGTGATTTTCTTTTCTTTTTTCTTTTTTCTTTTTTCTTTTTTTTTGAGATGGAGTTTCACTCTTGTGGTCCAGGCTGGAGTGCAATGGTACAATCTCGGCTCACTGCAACCTCTGCCTCCTGGATTCAAGGGATTCTCCTGCCTCAGCCTCCCAAGTAGCTGGGATTACAGGCGCCTGCCACCATGCCCAGCTAATTTTTGTGTTTTTAGTAGAGATGGGGTTTCACCACGTTGGTCAGGCTGGTCTCAAACTCCTGACCTTAGGTGATCCACCTGCCTCAGCCTCCCAAAGTGTTGGGATTACAGGTGTGAACCCCCATGTCTGGCCACCCATATGATTTTCAAGACAAGGTTCATCCCTAGGACCTGCAGGACTTCTCTTGGGCCACAGAAAGTGGAATCAATGTGCCCTTACCTCCTTCCTGGGCTGTGGGATATTTCATTGCCAAGAAACGTGTCTGGGTGCACATCCCACCCAGACTTTGCCGTATCCTGGAGATATCACACAGGCAAGCCAGATTCAGAGATGGTGGGATTTGTTCCCTTAATCAGAGCTGCACCGCATCGAACCTTCTGTAGGCCAGGGGATATCTTACCTCGTGCCATCCTCACAGCGATTCTACAGAACTGTTACTCTCATTTGACAGGTGACTTGGTATATTTTTGAGTTGTTTTAGTCTAAATGTACTGCATCCCTATTATAGAGTGTTTTATCTTTGTCATAAAGTTTAAACATTCTTTTTATTGTTTTAAACAACTTTATTGAGGCATAATTGACATACCATAAAATCTACCAGTTTTTATGTACAATTTTATGATTTTTAGTAAATTTATAGTTGTGCAGATATTTCCATAATCCAATTATAGAGCTTTTATCACCCCAAAAGATCACTTGTTACTCATAGATACACATAGTAAATTTTTCTTTTTTAAAATGCCATCCTGAAGACAATATACATAGTAAATTTTTAAACAGCGTTGTTGATTTAATTCACATACCATACAATTCAACCATTTACAATGTACAATTCTATGACTTTTAATATATGTAAAATTGTGCAGCCATCACCACAGTCAATTTAAGAATAATTCATTGCCTGGCTGGGTACAGTGGCTCACGCCTGTAATCCCAGAAATTTGGGTGGCCGAGGCGGGCAGATCACTTGAGGTCAGGAATTCAAGACCAGCCTGGCCAACCTGATGAAACCCTGGCTCTACTAAAACAAAAAATACAAAAGTTAGCCAGGCGTCATGGCACATGCCCATAGTCCCGAATACTCAGGAGGCTGAGGCAGGAGAGTTGCTTGAACCCAGGAGGCAGAGGTTGCAGTGAGCCGAGATCGTGCCCCTGCACTCCAGCATGGATGACAGAATGAGACTCCGTCTCAAAAAAAAAGAAAAGAAGAATATTTCATTGCCTCCAAAGCAAATCCTGCACCCCTTAGCCAGCATCCCCCAACCCCATTCCCTCTTACGGCCTAGGCAGCCACTAATCTACTTTCTGTCTCTCTAGATCTGCCTCTTCTGGACATTTTATATAAATAAAATCATGTCCTCTGTGGGCTTTTGTGTCTGGCTTCTTCCAGTTAGCCCAGTGTTATCAAGGCGTGCCTGTATTGTAGCATGTATCAGTACTTCATCCCTTTTTGTTGCCAATAAATATTCCATTGCATGGCACATTAGTTTTAAGTATATTTGAATGACATGATAGAAATATACTAATGATTATGGTACCTCACTTTTCTACCTTTTTCATTACCTTTAAATTCTAAGCAGTCCATCTCACTAACAGAACTGACGTGGAACATTTTCCCTTTCCTTGAACTCTGTTTTCTCCCTCTCAATTGTCTATTTGCGAATGCCCCACCCTGCTGCCTTTTGAGCCATCGGCCTCTGCCTCTCTCCTTCCTTAGTTTACCCACAACCTCTAGTCCCCTGCCATTTAAAGAAAATGATTTTACTGAAGGTATCCAGTGACCCCCTCCCCCAACACTCAACACACATAACCTAAGTTGCCTTCTCTCCTCCCCACCAGTAACCCTACTTCTCTTAGTGATACACCCATCTCCCCATGCCCAAATGGGAAGGCTCAGCACCATTCCAGTCCTCTCCTTCCAACATTTGCACTCCCTAAGTCTGTGGTCACGTCTGTCCTTTCTCCTTTTCTCGTCACTCCCATGAGTGCATGAGAGAGAAACCAAGAGCAAGACATAGCCTCCCTGGGTGATAGAAAATATACTCCTAGGCTGCCAGATGCTAGATGCAAACTGCTTCTTCTAGGCTTCCCCTTCAGCCTCAGCCTCATGGGTCGGTGCACCCCAGTACGAAGCGCCCTCCAGAGGTAGCATTAGGAAGTGGTTATGAGCACGTCAGAATAAAGGACCTGGGTCCAGGTTCTGGCTGTGCCACCTGCAAACTTAGATTGGACACTTGATATCCCTAAGCTTCAGCTCCGTCTTCTGTAGAGCCGGGCCACGATGGTGTGCGTCCCGTGAGTTAGTGGGGTATTAGACCAGGCAGGGCATGTCAAGTGCCCTTATTCCCCTAGATTGAGTTTTCATATTTTATCCTCAATGCTTGGCCCATTGCTTGGTGGATAAATCATGCTCAATAAATTATCTTGAAAAAATAAATGAATTAACTATATAGTAATTCTTCTTGTCTTAGGATTTAAGAGCATTAGGTCCAGTGTTCAGAAACAGGATGCAGGGCCAGATGTGGTGCCCTTACCTAATGCTACCTTCTTCTTACCTGATCATCTTGATGGAAGATGGAAGGAGGAGGAAGGAGAGACACTCAAGTGCGTTTTACCTGCCAGAAGTTATTTTATTCCTTAGTCAGTGTTCCTACAACCCCATTTCACAGATGTGGACACTGAGCCCTGCAGAGGCTCCATATTGCCTCCAGCAGTAGTAGTTGATTTTTCACTATGCCAACCAGATGGGATGGCATTCCTCAGGGACATGGCTACTATTATTTATTATTATTAACACTAGCATAGCCTCTTGAGCTGCTTTGGGTGGCAGGTATTTGTGCACGAGTCTTACATCCTCAGCAAGATGATAAACCCCTTGTAGGTAAATTCTTGTTTTGTATTAGGCACATTGAACATGGAACAATGTGTGAGATACACGCTGCTCACACACAGGCCCTTTCAAGCTACAGCACTGTTGCAGGAATCATGAAGTTCAAACTCTGACTCCCTCAGGAAAGTTCATGGATGGCCCTATCCTAGGGGCAGGTCCTTTCTGACACATGCTGTACACATCACTTCTTTGGCACCTGCCACCTTGTATTACATTCTCGGTCATCGTTTTGTCTGTGTGTTATGCCCACAGGTATCTTGGAAAATCATGACTGGGTTGTCACGTCTTCTTGCATACTTAGCACTTTACAGTATCAGCATGTGGTCAGTGCTAAGTCAGCACTGAGTTTTAGGTGGTGATGCTGCTGGATTTGTGTGTGTGGTTTGCTGTGGGCACAGTGTGTCCCCTCCAGGGCCTGCGTCTCATTTTCTCAGCTGCCTGTTGAAACGTGCTTTCCGCTCATGATCCTGTCTTCCCTTTTCCCTCTGTTCTCCTTTGCCACCTGCTCTTCTCCTCACCTGGCTGTGCCTGCAGGGGCCAAGCTCAGACTGCTGTGTGGTTGATCCTGGAAGCCCAGCTCCACAGGGAGGGTGTATTTCCAAGAATCTGTAGTAGTGGTCTCGGGAATAGGAGGGCAGCAAAAAGCCCTCCTTCTCATGCATGTAGAGTGACCTCACCAGCAGAAGGCAGGGCAGACCTACTGGCTGGCTTGCGTGGGTGCTGTCGATGGGAGTGTGTGGATTCGAAGCCTGTCGCTACCAAGAGGACGATGAGGGAAGCCTCACTTTGATAAAGGAAATGTGACTTCCCAGCTCTTCTGTCTCATGTATTGGAAAATAGGTTTTCTGTTTTATCAGTGGCCTGCTGAGCCAGTCTAAGGAGTTTCCTGCTGCCTAAGGCTGCACCCAGGGCTTCATCCTCATAACTCAGAGTATGTGAGCTGCAGTCCTAGCAAATGGAGGCTGGTTGGCGTGCTGCTGTGAATACGTATTTCATGATCTTAGCATTGCACTGTATAAAAATTGTTGCAGTTTTGACCTCTTTGTTATAGTCATTTTCTATATACTATTTCTTTCCCCCCAATATTCTTTCCTCTTTCATTTGTCATTAGTCATCCAATAAATATCTCTTCAGCCCCTGTTCCATACCAAATGATGTGCTCTTCACCAGGGATATAGCTTATAATAGTCCTTGCCTTCCTGAAACCTTGGCTTTAGAAAGAGAGACTGATAGTACCCTGCAGATTATGCACATAATTGGTTAATTGCAACTGTGACAAATAGTAAGAAGCCAAGGCATGGTGTGCTATGACCACTGAGCCACCTTGCAGGGAATTTTGAACTCTTCTATTGGGAGGATGGGGTGGTTTTATAATATGTCCAGAAATCCCTTAATATCCTCCCTTCAAGAAATAGAGCCTAATTCTCCTTCTCCTGTGTGTGCTAGACTTCTCAGTGGTTCACTTGTAACAAATAGGAAAAAGCAAAAGTGATGGTGTGCGACCTTAGAGTTGAGGTCAAGTGAAGTCTCTGTGGCCTCCATTTTGGTTGCTCTGTTGTGCTATCACTCTCTTGCTCTCTCTTGCTCTCTTGCTCTCTCTCTCTCTCTCTCTCTCTCTCTCTCTCTCTCTCTGATGCCTTGCTTTGTGGGAAACCAGCTGCCATGTTATCAGCAGCCCTGTGTCTTTAAGGCAAAGGACTGGAACTCCAAGCCAGCACCACACAAGTGAGCTCAGAAGTGGATCCTCCAGCCCCACTCGAGCCTTCTGATGACTGCAGCCCAGACTACTGTCATGACTGTAGCCTCATGAGAAACTCCAGGCGAGGACCACCCAGCTAAGCCCCTCCTGGATTCTGAGCCTCAGAGACTGAGACCATACAGGATTATTGGTATGAGCCACCAAATTTGCAGGGAAGATGTTATACAGCAGTAGATTGTTAATACAGGGCATGAGGGAGATAAATTCTTTGATACTCTGCTTACCTGAAAATGTCATTATTGTAACTTCATTTTGGGCTGATAACTTGACTGTGGATAGAATGCTCTTTCACAGTCGGAGGTTCTCTCCCCTTAGAATTCTGGTGGCATTCATCCCTCGTATCCATTGTGGATGCTAATGTTGTGGATGTTGACAGGTCTTGTGCCTTTCTTTCCCCGTCCCTGACCCACAGAAACAGTATGAGATAGTCAATGTGTGTTGTTTTCAGCTGCTAAATGTTGGATGCCTTGTCACTCAGCAATATATAACTAATTCAGAGGGGTGGAGAGGAGGCACTTGCTGGAGGAAATGAAATTCACCCTGAGACCTGAAGGAAGAGAAGAAATTGGCCAGGTGAAGAGATGGGAAGAGGGAAGCGAGTGTGCCAGGCCAAGGGCACGGCACACACAAAGCCCTGCACCAGGAAGGTGCTGATGAGATGCAGGAAAAGAAGGGAGGACTGGACAGCTTGAGTGTAGAGAAGGAGGGATCAGGGAGTGGCTTGGACACAGCTGGGGATGTAGGCAGAGGACAGGACACTGGGACCTTGGGGATCATGATAAGCACTTTGCACTTCATCTTAAGAGTGATGAAATGAAACGAAGGCTTCAGTCAGGGAAACAATATCATCAACTTTTCTCAATTAGAAAAATGATTGCCTGGGACCCAACAGAAGGATTATGGAGTCAGTGTGAGTCCTCACCATGCTCGCTGGCTTGGTGGGGGCTGGTTGCCTCTGCTGTGTTCTCCAAGGCTTTGCTGCCTTTTCTCTAGCGAGCTCGTTTCTTACGATGGGTGATTTGTACTCACGGACCATGTGGAGCTTCTGAATTTCCTTTCTAGGTGAGAGCAGGTGCTGGGGCCCATCGTGAGCTGTGTACAGTGACTGTTCCCAGGTGTTCCCATCAGCTCCAAGGTGTAAAATCTCATTTTCTCAGGATGGGTAAAGCTTCTCTCAGGAGAATGCCACAAACCTCAGGCACAGTCTGATGCTAACAATGACCTAGATTTTGAAGGCTGTTATTACAGTTAGAGGTAGGACTGTGGGTCCCTCAAGCTTTCTTTCAGCCTGAAGACAGTTTGTCCTTCTCTGTGTACTGGCCGGTGTGGTATCAGCTGTGTCTTTTGTAACCCAGCCTTGCTGTGAAGGGGGAGAAAGGATACAGGAGTCAGGTTCTGCAACTGCCAAGGTACACCCCCGTTAATCTCAGAGAAGCAGAATTTGTTCATCATTGTTGTTCATTTCCTTTCTGGGCGCTGTATTCCATTAATTCAGGTAGAGCGAGGTGCACATCAAGAGGCGTTTTCCAGAATGGGTGTGGCAGCTCACGCCTGTAATCCCAGCACTTTGGGAGACTGAGACAGGAGTACTGCTTGAAGCCAGGAGTTTGAGACCAGCCTGGGTAACACAGCGGGACCCCACCTCTACTTTTTTATTTTTTATTTTATTTTATTGAGACAGAGTCTTGCCCTGTCACCCAGGCTGGAGTGTAGTGGCGCGATCTCGGCTCACTGCAAGCTCTGCCTCCCAGGTTCATGCCATTCTCCTGCCTCACCCTCACGAGTAGCTGAGACTACAGGCACCTGCCACCATGCCCTGGCTAATTTTTTGTATTTTTAGTAGAGACAGGGTTTCACCGTGTTAGCCAGGATGGTCTCGATCTCCTGACCTCGTGATCCACCTGTCTCAGCCTCCCAAAGTGCTGGGATTACAGGCGTGAGCCACCACACTCGGCCCCCATCTTTATTTTAAAATAATAAAAAAAGAGGCATTTTCCTCTTAAAGTCTAGAAATCTAGCACCCTTAATCCTTTTCCTCCCTGTCTCTCTATTCCACATAATCGTATCTGCCATCACGTGTTATACATTGTATGAAAGAAAGAAAAGCTCTGCCTTTCAAACATAAACACCTCAGGGTACCAGGAAATTCATGTAAACACAGCAAGTCGGCCAATAAAAGACAACAGGGAGGGGTGGGGTCTGTGGCTAACTGGAGAATGTTTTCCCAACTACAGGACTTAAGATGTGTCAGCCAAAACCTTCTGTCACCCTTGTTTAGTGGCACCATGGGGATCTGTGACCCTGCATTTCTTCTTTGATCATCTTGCTTTTCTGTCTCAGGCTGTACAGTAGCCTTTGTCTGGTGCTTTGCCATAAGCCCATCCTCATTCTAGCTTTTCCCACACTGTCCCCCAGAATTACCTTCCTAAAATGGCAAATCTGCTCCTCACTCCCTGACTTACAGGCCTCTGTCGACTCACCAGAGCTTCCAGGATGCAGTCCAAACACCTTGGAAATGAATATAAAGCCTTTTGTAATTTGCCCGAAATGCTCTGTTTGTATTTTTGTCCCTAGCCCCCACCCCACCTGCAGTGGGGAGCATCCTGAGCCTTGTTTTGATGTTATCTTTGTGTGTCTGGTCCTAACACAGTCTCTGAAAAAAGAGTCAGTGCCATTTGCTAGTGAATGGATTTGTTTGTGCGTGCTCTGCACACTGGGCAGTGTTTGTGTCCTTATTAATTTCCACTGGGGTGTGTGGAGGTGCTGGTGAAGATGAGATGCAACCGCCATATAAAGGAGCATTTAAGTCGGTAGAGGAAGACCTCTGACCTTAACCTCCCACAGCCTCCGTGACCTGGCCTGCTGCTTTTCCAGGTGCATATTGACCCAGGAGGGATCATGGCAATTCTTACAGAAGTGTGCAGTGTGCCTTGATTAAAGACAGTGGGAGACGGGATAGAATTGTGTCTTAAAACTAGAGCATGGACCCTGGAGCACAGGAGCTTGGGTTCAAATGCTGGCTCTATCACCTTCTCTCTCATACTTTTTAAGGACTGACATTTCGTGTGCTTCCTTGACACCTTTGAGCCTCATAAAACCTCAAAGACTTAGCTGTGAGTTCCCTGGCTCTGGCTAGATTTCTTCCCACCCAGTAGAAAAGGCTCCCCACCTAGGTAGTTCTGCATCAGCCAGACCAACTGCACCCAGCCCAGTCCTTAACTTTCTGGGTTCTACCTCCCTGCCCACCAGCAGAATTCTTCAGACAAGCCAGTCACATCCTCCCACGGGAACCAAGGGTCACCTCATCCTTTTGTCACTGCAGAACCTGCCTTGCACAGCCCCTTCTAATTCACTGTGTGCAACCTTTGAGTGGCCCCACATAGCCTGCGATGTTCTCATCTTCTGAGTTATGTCACTAGTCCGTGCAGCGTTGCTTGTCATATGTTCAGCTATGTCACACTATTTTCATACTATTTAAGGTGGGGGATCCTTCCCTCACCACTGTAGTGACTAAAGGGGGTCAGAACAACTTGTGAAAATGACCTAACCCTCTGTGCCTCGATTTTCTTCTCTGAGAAATGAGAAGTTATCATACTACCTGTGTTAGTCCATTCTCATGCTACTATAAAGAACTGCCCAAGATTGGGTAATTTATAGAGGAAAGAGGTTTAATTGACTCACAGATCCGCAGGGCTGGGGAGGCCTCAGGAAACTTACAATCCTGGCAGAAGGGGAAGCCAACACATCCTTCTTCACATGGCAGCAGGAGAGAGAAGTGCCTAGCAAAAGGGGGAAAAGCCCCTTATAAAAACCATCAGATCTTGTGAGAACTCACTTGCTATCATGAGAACAGCATGGGGGGACTGTCCCCGTGATCTAATCATCTCTCATGAGCTCCCTCCCTCAACACATGGGCATTACAATTTGGATTACAATTCAAGATGAGATTTGGGTGGGGACACAGAGCCACACTATATCAGTACCTATATCACAGGTTTGCCATGAGCATTGAATGAAATAATGTCTATAAAGACTTAAAATAGTGCCTACACACAGGAAGCACTGTGGAAGCATTTGCCATTGTAATTTGCTATTTTTGTCTTAGTGCAGTGGCTCTCAAACTTTTTTCTTTGTTTGTTTTGAGATGGAGTTTGTCTCTGTCACCTAGTCTGGAGTGCAATGACACCATCTCAGCTCACTGCAATCTCTGCTGCCGAGGTTCAAGCGATTCTCCTGCCTCAGCCTCCCGAGTAGCTGGGAAATGGTATGTACCACCACGCTTGGCTAATTTTTGTATTTTTGTGGAGACAGGGTTTCACCATGTTAGCCAGGCTAGTCTCAAACTCCCAACCTCAAGCGATCCGCCCACTTTGGCCTCCCAAAGTGCTGGGAATCCAGGCATGAGCCACTGCACCCAGCCAAGTTCTCAAACTTAACATGCTTCAGAATCACCTGGAGAGCTTTGCTGTGTCCCACCCCGAGAATGTCTAATTTAGTAGGTCTGAAATGGGACCTGAGAATTAGTATTTCTAAGTCCCTAGGCAATGCCAATGCTGTTGGTCTGAGGACTCCACTTTGAGAACCACTGGATTCGTGTAAATCTGCAGGTGAGGGAGCTGGGGATTTGTCCTCAACATGGCTACGTTACCACATGGATTGGTCTCATCATTTGCCTTGAAGCTTTCCTTCTTCCTTCTGCTCAGGGTCCCACTAACTGTGCGTGTAATTGTCATACAAATTCAAGAAATTCATTGTTTTTGGCTGGGCATGGTGGCTCACACCTGTAATCCCAGCACTTTCGGAGGCCAAGGCAGCAGATCACTTGAGGTCAAGAGTTCGAGACCAGCCTGGCCAACATGGTGAAACCCCGTCTCTACTAAAAAATACAAAAATTAGCTGGGTGTGGTGGCACATGCCTGTAATCCCAGCTACTCATGGAGGCTGAGGCAGGAGAATCGCTTGAACCCAGGAGGCAGAGGTTGCAGTAAGCCAAGATCCCACCACTGCACTCCATCCTGGGAGATAAAGCAAGGCTCTGTCTCAAAAAAAAAAAAAAAAAGAGAGAAATTATTGTTTTTGTTGAAAGATGGATTGTCAGGCCGGGCGCGGTGGCTCAAGCCTGTAATCCCAGCACTTTGGGAGGCCGAGGCGGGCGGATCACAAGGTCAGGAGATCGAGACCACAGTGAAACCCCGTCTCTACTAAAAATACAAAAAATTAGCCGGGCGCGGTGGCGGGCGCCTGTAGTCCCAGCTACTCAGGAGGCTGAGGCAGGAGAATGGCGGGAACCCGGGAGGCGGAGCTTGCAGTGAGCCGAGATCGCGCCACTGCACTCTAGCCTGGGCAACAACGTGAGACTCCGTCTCAAAAAAAAAAAAAAAAAAAAAAGAAAGATGGATTGTCTTATCTTCTCATTCCTTGGAGAAGCAGCTTCAGGTCTGTCCATGGCGTGAAGAATATCCTGGCCAGAGAAAACCACCATCTGGTGTCTTTGTATTCCAGGAGGGTGCAGTTCTGTTGTTCCAGACCAGCACTGCCTAATTCCTCACCGTATTCTGTTTATCCAGGTCACATGGTTTGTATTTCACATGTTTGTTCGTGGGCAACCGGGATGAATTCTTTCTCACAGCCAGAAACCCCCTGGGATGACCCCCTAGCCTGGCTGGGGGGATGCACCAGTGTGCTCTCCTGGGGACACAGGAAATTGGACACTAAATGATGCCCCCTAGACTTTTGGAAGACAAAAATAAATGGATAATCTGCCCACTTGGCTTGTTATCCTCAGCTCCCCTATAAGGTGGCAGCAGATAAGTAGCTCCCTTGCATGCAGTGCTGCTACTTTATGTCTTTGAATTTTGCGGGGGGAGGTGAATGGATTTGAGCTTTCATAGGATTCTGGCATCCCTGATTTCCCTCAGCTCAATCTTTGGCACTCCAGAAGAAGTCAGAAAAACCCAGTTAAATTCCCTGCCCAAGCATCTCCACGTTTGCCAGACCAGACACGGAAGGTGAAATTTGGCCATGTTCCTGAATTATTCATTCAGACGGCAGGAGGCCCATACATACCCACAGATCTTTCCCCATTCTTCAGTAAGGCCTGACTCTCGGCCTGGATATTGATGCCTGGATTTCATCCACCCCAGGGAATGAGGTTCTATATAATAAATAACCCTTATAATGAAAAGGTTCTTTCTTATAACTAATTCAGAGGCTTCAGAGGAAGTGTGGCCTTTAATCAAGTTGTTGTTCTATGTTTCCAAATATCAGTCTGCCCTGCACAGTGGGTGACCAATAAGTGTTTGCTGATGTGAACTGAAGGGTGGAACCAGAGCTATGGCTATTATCTTCCGAGTTTTAGGCCTGTTCCCAGGGATGGTTCTTACCTGGGTGACAGTTAACCTGCTTTCACAGCCAATTACAAAACCATCCTTCATTTCTTGTGCCCTTTGCCCTAACAAGTACTTCTTTGACTTGAATTTTGAGGTGGCCTCCATTGTTGTTCTCCGTGACACCACGTCACAGTGCATGTGCTAAGTTAACAAATATATCGAGATTGTTTGGCCACAGGGTAAATACTACACTGCAGTCAGAGTCTTTGGGAGGCCTAGGAGGACAGATCATGAGGTCAGGAGTTTGAGACCAACCTGGCCAACATGTTGAAACCCCGCCTGTACTAAAAATACAAAAATTAGCTGGGCACAGTGGCGCACGCCTATAGTCACAGCTACTCTGGAGGTTGACGCAGAGGAATCGCTTGAACCAGGGAGGCAAAGGTTGCAGTGAGCCAAGGCTGCACCACTGCACTCCAGCCTGGGTGACAGAGTGAGACTCCGTCTTAAAACAAACAAACAAACAAACAAAAAAGCCTTTGTCCCCTCTGGTGACTGGAAGAAAAATGAAGGCCGACCTCTAAGAATTGGATGCTCAAATGAGGGTCATAACATAACATTCATGCAGACAAAAGAAAATATGCTATAATGAAACCACTGGCCTTGTCACAATACATGTCACCTGTGGTCACGCTTCAGTTACGTGGTTTCTGATAGTCATCTTATTTTACTCCAGCCATGCCTCATACTCCCCACTGACCAGTCTTAATACACAGCATCTGATCCCAGCCTTTGGGGTTGGGACACCTCTGCCTCTGGTATTGTCCAGGACTTATGTTTAGTTGGGAGAGCGTCACCTCTTAAATGTGTACCATTGGCTCATGTCATCTCCATCAGTTTTTGGATGGAGCCCCGGTGTTTGGCCATTGTACCGAGGGGCCCTCCTGCCTCCCAAAATTAATATGTGTATTATTCTTATAATCCCTTTTCTGGAGACAAGTTATTGATCATGCCTAACCAAAAGGTGAGTTTTGAGGAAGCAATACAGCAAGGACAGTTGGAAGATTGAAAGAAAGTCCAGCCTGGGACTGCTGCCTGGTTGTGTGACATGGGCCAACTCCCTTGACCTTTGTTTCCCTATTCTCTATCTAAGAAATGATTAAACACAGCTTAATCTTTAGGGACCTTCTAGATGCTAATGTCACATCATTCTCAGATGAGCGAGATCATTAGAGAAAACATAATGCATGGAAACAAGGGGAAAGGTTGAACCCAGCTGGGACAGGTAGTGGCAGAGGGCTGTTGGGAGAGCTGGATCGAGCATGGATGCATAGCAGAGAGGCCAGATGAAGAAATTTCTGGGGGGTCCAGGATGTACGGAGTAAATACCTGGGCCTAACCAGTGGGGAAAGGATTGGCTTAGGACCCAGGGGATGAAATTACCTGACTTATTAAATTCTGGGAAGCAATGATTAATCAATAAAAGGTTACTTGAACTGTGCCTGCTTGAAGTGTTGAGGATTCAATGGGGTGTATAAAATAAGACATGTATGTGGGAGGGTATATAGCACATTTACCTTTGAAATTGGGTTGTTTACAGTAAGACAGGAAGATAAGTGTAGAATTTTGTTGGCATAGGCCGTGGGTTAATTGTCTGGAAGTGCCAGCATCGAAGCTCATTTGAGCATCAGTGGTTAACAAAACACGTTGGCTCTGCCTTCTTGGGGATTTACAGTCCAGTGAGGAGAAGGACATTCGTGAAAGAGTTATACAAGTAAATGCAAATCTTTAACCCTGATAAATCTACCTACAACAGAGAGGGCCTTGGTGCTATGAGAGCTCAAAATAACTGGATAATCCCAGTAAGGGAGCCCAGGGAAGGACGGGGAGAGCCAGCTGGGGTGAGTGTGCATCCCAGGAGGAAACAGAATGTATCAGGATGAGGCTTTGGGGTCAGCAGAAATGTGGCTACAAAGGTGAGTTTAGCTAGACAAAGTCAGATTTTCTGTGTACTTGGTTTTTGCTACCTTAAAAATGATGTTTACCTCCAAGATTCTATAGACATTTGTTGGCAGAGTATATGATGGACTGAATAGTTAGAAAGAAAAAGTGGAAGAGAGGGAGGAACAACTGTAGAACCCAGTAATTTAAGAGAGGAAAATTCCCTTGAAAGCCATGGGTTATGGCAGTGAAAGTGACAAATGGTAAAGGCTGGTGGCATACTATTTCAGAGCCTCTTAAGATGCATTCATCCGAATAAGCTGATATCAGGTCTACTGTACGGCATCTTAAAGATATGGGATTGCGGCCGGGCATGGTGGCTCACACCTGTAATCCCAGCACTTTGGGAGGCTGAGGCGGGCGAATCACCTGAGGTCAGGAGGTCGGGGAGGCTGACCAACATGGTGAAACCCCGTCTCTATTAAAAATACAAAAATTATCTGGGTGTGTCTGCGGGCGCCTGTAATCCCAGCTACCTGGGAGGCTGAGGCAGGAGAATCATTTGAACCCAGGAGGCAGAGGTTGCAATGAGCCAAGATCATGCCATTGCGCTCCAGCCTGGGTGACAAAAGTGAAACTCCATCTCAAAAAAAAAAAAAAAAAAAATTAAGATATGGGATGGCCTCTCTGCCTAGAGTCTACCTATAGGACCCCAGTTCTCAGCATCTCTCACATATCACTGTCCCCAGGACATTCCAGGAATCCCTTAATCTCATTACCCATCTAGATGTGCATCCCACTTCCTGCCCATACAGAAGCAAGAAGTCTAAGACAGATCTAGAAGCTGCTGTGTGAACTTCCTGTCATTGAGAAATAGCCTGAGTGTCCTTCGGTCCAGAAAAACACCCCAGGATCCATCAGCCATCCGGAGATCTTCTGCTTTTGTCACAAGCTGAACATTTGGGGGCATGGCAAGGGGGGCTTATTTTGGTATCTAGGACTACTTTCCTATCTTGATGGAAAGGCAAGATGGGGCGTATAAAATAAGACATGTCTGTGGGAGGGTATATAGCACATTTGCCTTTGAAATTGGGTTGTTTACAGTAAGACAGGAAGATAAGTGTAAAATTGTGTTGGCATAGGCCGTGGGTTAATTGTCTAGAAGTGCCAGCATCGAAGACATCTGTAGTTACAGTATTAACTAAGAATAGAACTTCCCCATCAACTATTCTGGCACACTCAAATTCTTCACAGAAGCTTTCCATATGTTTGTGGATGGGGAGGGTGCTGATTCCATCAGATTCCAGCTGGGTGCCCAGGCCCTGACTCCTGGTTTCCCATGCAGTCAATTGCTAAAGCCCGAGGTTATGCCATAAGGCCTTAGCATATGCTTGCTGCACTGTAAAGGTGTCGCTAGCCTCCCTGTTGGTTTCTGATAATTTGGCCCATTGTGATCCATAGATGTCGAGGAGGGAATTTCATCTGTCAAGGTGAAGAAAATGAATACTCAGCAGCCTGAAGAGTGGGCTTTGGCCAATCACATTTAATTTTTTTTAAAGCATACATGATCGTTTCTAGCCAAGCTAACATATTTTCCTGGTCTGAGGTATTTTTGCATACCTGTATGTGAAATGCATTTAGCATCTCTGAGTGACAAGAAAGACCAGGAGGATTGAGATACATACTTAACTTACTCTTCAAGCTCTGCAAATCCAATGGGCAGGATGAGAAAAACAGGTGGAATAAAGAAAACAATGTATCCAGCATTTCCCTCATTGTTTCTCCTGAGCTCTTTTCCACCCTCCTGGTGGCGGCCATTTGAAGCCACCACTAAAGCCCTTCCACCTTCCCTTCCTACATCCTCTCTGATGATAGTGCCCTGGCTTCTCTGAAAGCTTTGAGGGCATCTGGTAGAAGCATCTCCACTCTCCGCTGTCTGCCTTTGAGCTCAAGTGACGTCATGAACCATCTTTCAGCCTTCTCTCCCCTTCGGAATGAGGAGCCTGCAGGGCTAGTGCCTCCACGTGCTCCTGAGCTCCCTCACCACCTTTCCTCAATATCTTCTTCCCTCTCTCTCTTTGAAGTTTCGTCATTCTCTCGACTGTTTCTCCAGGTTCTTCCCTTCAGCCTACAAACATCTAGCCGTGGAGGAGAGAGAGATTGGGAGAGAAGGAAGAGGAAGGAATGAGAGAGGAGAGAAAACCTCCTTAATGGTAATTTCCCTTCAAGACCTCATCCTATTTCCTTGCTTCTTTTCATCTCCAAATGTATCAGGCTGTTCTTGGATTGCTATAAAGAAATACCTGAGACTGGGTAATTTATGAAGAAAAGAGGTTTAGGCCTGTAATCCCGGCACTTTGGGAGGCTGATGCGGGCGGATCATGAGGTCAAGAGTTCAAGACCAGCCTGACCAATATGGTGAAACCCCGTCTCTACTAAAAATACAAAAATTAGCCAGGCGCGGTGGCGCGCACCTGTAATCCCAGCTACTAGGGAGGCTGAGGCAGGAGAATCGCTTGAACCCGGGAGGCGGAGGTTGCAGTCAGCCAAGATTGCGCCCCTCCACTCCAGCCTGGGTGACAGAGCAAGATTCCATCTCAAAAAAAAAAAAAAAAAAAAAGAGGTTTAGTTGACCCACAGTTCTGCAGGCTTTACAGGAAACATGGTGCTGATATCTGCTCAGCCTCTGGGGGGTCTCAGGAAGTTTATAATCATGGCAGAAGGTGAAGGGGGAGCAGGCATATCACATGGCAAAAGCAAGAGTGAGAAAGAGGGGAGGGGAGGTTCCACACACTTTTAAACAGCTAGCTCTCGTGAGAACTCACTGTCACCACAGCACCAAGCCATTAGGAATCCACCCCCAGGATCCAGACACCTCCTGCCAGGGCCCACCTCCAGCACTGGGCATTACAATTCAACATGAGATTTGAGCAGGGTCAAATATCCAAACTATATCACCAAAGTTTTCCAAAGCAGTTTGAGGCTCTAGAAAATGCTCCCTGCAGTAATGCTGCCTACGTTGACATTCTGGTGACAAACCCCCTGTCTTCTTAGACATCTTTGCTCTGTGTTATCTTCCAAACGGCTAGCCCACCCCCCCCCCCCCGTTTTTTTTTGTTTTAGAGACAGAGTCTCTCTCTGTTGCCGGGGCTGGCGTATAGCGGCGCCATCTCCACTCACTGCAACCTCTGCCTCCCGGGTTCAAGTGATTCTCCTGCTTCAGCCTCCGGAGTAACTGGGATTACAGGCATGCACCACCACATCCAGCTAATTTTTATATTTTTAGTGGAGACGGGGTTTCACCATGTTGGCCAGGCTGGTCTCGAACTCCTGACCTTCAAGTGAACTTCCTGTCTCATCCTCCCAAAGTGCTGGGATTACAGGCGTGAGCCACCGTGCCAGGCCTTTCCAAGTCCTTTCAAGGCTTCATTCATACTTTCTTTGCTTGTACCCCTACCCACAGTTACCCCCACATCCTCCAGTTCCCTCTCCACTCTGCTTCTACTTTTCACCCCACCCTATGACCATGGGGCAGCCATGCCCTTGGGGCTGGCTGCCCTGGCTCCTGAAAATTCCCGGCTGAGGGCATGCTAGGGGGCATGGAGATGGAGACCCCCCAGCTCCTTGGAAGTGTCAGCTTTCTCAGTTCCTCTTAATTCTTCAATCCATCCATTGTGACGTGGGCACCTGTTAACTCTGACTATTCCTGCTCCCTCACCTTTGCCGGTCAGACTCCTGCCTGCATTTAGAAGCTGACGTAGATTTGATCTATGGTTTTCCTCTAGACCTGTTTTCTCATCCTGGGCGTTCTTACCTGCCCCCATGGCTTCACACCATCCATACGCTGATAACTTCTGGATCAATAGCTGTGATTCAAGCTTCTCTCCTCTGTTCTGGGTCATTTCGCTTGCTGCCCTCCAGCCATCTGGCTGAGGTACATTCATCTGAATGTTCTACAGGCTCCAAACTCAGCATGTTCAGACTTTGAACCTGCATTATTTGCTGTAATCTCAATTTCCATTAGTATGAAGGCAGCTCATTTCCCTGAGAAAGAAACGTGTTGTCCTTGATCTCTTTTCTCTCCTGTATAATATCTCCCTGATACTCAGACCCCCTTCATTATACCTCTTAAATGCCTGTCCTGCCAGGGTAAGGCAGTTTGAGCTTGCTGAGGGACAGTGTGATAGGAGGTAGGACGGGAGGGCCAGGTCATGTTCAGTTCCATAGGATCTCTATGTGTAGCTGTGGATGTCAGCCAAACATACAATTTAAACTGCTCAGATGCAGATTTCAAAGAGATAAAGTAGAGGTACAGAGGCTAGCTGGGAGGCTGTTGCAACCATCCAAGCAAGTGTACATCAGTGCCCATGTTATGCAGGGTACTGGTTAAGCAGCCATAATATACCCCTATGTAAGATAGAGGTGTATTTGCATCTTTCGTTTCTTTTCTTTTCTTTTTTTTTTTTTTTTGAGACAGAGTCTTGCTCTGTCGCCAGGCTGGAGTGAGTGGTACAATCTTGGCTCACTGCAACCTCTGACTCCCTGGTTCAAGCACTTCTCCAGCCTCAGCCTCCTGAGTAGCTGGGATTACAGGCACGCACCACCACACCCTGATAATTTTTGTATTTTTAGTAGAGACGGGGTTTCACCATGTTGACCAGGAGGGTCTCAGTCGCCTGACCTCAGCCTCCCAAAGTGCTGGGATTACAGGCATGAGCCACCGCACCTGGCCCGTATTTGCATCTTGTAAGTTTACATGCCTTACTCCAGCTGTAAGGGGGGCTGGAATAAAGCCTCTGCCTTGCCAGGTCTGTGTCCACTAAAACTCTCTTACTAGGGAAGGAGGAGAGAATGGATTTAGGGGACAGACTGACCCAGTGTCTTACAGGGTAGTGATATTAGGGATATCTGTCTGAGGTCGATTCAACGCACAGGGAACTAAACTTGGCAGCCGATTGGTATGGGAGATAGGAGAGACGAGATAATGAAAAACGGTCCCCTTTTCTGGCTCTGACCACACGGTGTTGCCTTCAGGAGAGACAGAACGCATGTGAGAAGGACAGAGCCTGAGAGAAAAGACGAGGCCTTCTGGGAGGGATATGTTGACTCGGAGCTTCCTGTTGCTTCCTCTGGGGGAAGGTGTCCAGCTCTTAAACCTGATATGTCAGCCTTAGGCCTCAGAAGGGAGGTCCTGGCTGGTGATAGGAAGGGGCGGGCATGACCACAACCATGGGAGGCCTTTTCCAGCACAGCCCTGGCTCTGCTCTCTGCCTGGTTGTCTCAGTCTGTTTCAGCGGCTATAACAAAGTACAGTATATTGGGTGGCTTCTAGACAGTAGACATTTATTTCTCACAGTTCTAGAGGCTGGAAACTCCAAGGTCAAGGTACCAGCAGGTTCAGATTCAGTGTCTGGTGAGAATCTGCTTTCTGATGAGAATCATCTGCTTTCTGGTGAGAATCTGCTTCGCTTTTCTTTTTGTTGTTGTTGTTGTTGTTGTTGTTGTTGAGACAAGTCTTATGCTGTCACCCAGGCTGGAGTGCAGTAGCGTGATCATGGCTCACTGCAACCTCCGCCTCCCGGGTTCAAGCAAGTCTCCTGCCTCAGCCTCCCAAGTAGCTAGGATTACAAGTGTGCACCACCTTGCCCGACTAATTTTTGTATTTTTAGTAGAGATGAGGTTTTGCCATGTTTGAGGCCAGGCTGGTCTCAAACTCCTGACCTCAGGTGATCCACCCGCCTTGGCCTCCCAAAGTGCTGAGATTACAGGCATGAGCCACTGTGCCCAGTCTGCTTGCTTTCTTTCTGTTTTTTTTTTTTTTTTTTTTTTTTTTTTTTTGAGATGGAGTCTGGCTGTGTCGCCCAGACTGGAGTGCAGGGATGCGACCTCAGCTCATAACAACCTCCATCTCCCGGTTCAAACAGTTCTCCAGCCTCAGCCTCCCAAGTAGCCTGGATTATAAGCATGCACCACCACACCCGGCTAATTTTTGTATTTTCAGTAGTGACAGGATTTTGCCCTGTTAGCCAGGCTGGTCTCAGACTTCAGAGTCTGTCCCTCGAAAGTGTGTACCAAGGGACTTGGCCAGTGAATCAGTTTCCCGCAGCTCCTGTAACACAGTACTACAAACTGGGAGGCTTAAAACAGCAGAGATGCATCGTCTCACAGTTCTGAAGTTGAAAGACCCCACAGCAAGGTGTCTGCAGGGCTGGTTCCTCCTGGAGACTCTCAGTGGAGGGAGAATCCTTTCCATGCCCCCTCCCAGCTTCTGGGGGCTGCGGCAAGCCTTGGCATTCCTTGGCTCGTGGCTGCATCACTCCAGTCTCTGCCTCTGCCCTCAGATTGTCTTCTCCTCTGGGTGTCTCTACGTCTGCTTCCTCTTCTTTTCTTCTTAGAAGGACTCATCATTGGATTTAAGGTCCATCCTGATCCAGGATGATCTCTCCTCAAGATCCTTACCTTAGTTATATCTGCCAGGAGCCCTTTTCCAAACAAGGTCATATTCACAGGTATAGGGGATTGGGACTTGAAAATATATATATAAAAATATATATATATGCAGGAAGCAGGGAAGTACTGTTCAACCCACTGCAGTGCAGAGGAGTCCTTTTATAAATAGAATTTTTTTGGGGGGGTGGTGATGGATGGAAAGTGAAGTATTTTCTCAGGATGAAATGTACCGAGAGTCTTTTTTAAAAACTAAAGTGTCTTGCATCCGCTCTTTTTCAAGAATGTTAGTAATAGCCATTCCTCTGCCCTTCCTTACCCCAACACAAGCTTGTATTAGAAACAAAATAAGGGCCGGGTACAGTGGCTCACTCCTGTAATCCCAACACTTTGGGAGGCCGAGGCGGGCAGATCATGAGGTCAGAAGATCAAGACCTGGCTAACATGGTGAAACCCCATCTCTATTAAAAATATAAAAACTAGCCGGGCGCGGTGGCGGGCGCCTGTAGTCCCAGCTACTCGGGAGGCTGAGGCAGGAGAATGGCGTGAACCTGGGAGGCAGAGCTTGCAGTGAGCCGAGATCGCACCACTGACTCCAGCCTGGGCGACGGAGTGAGACTCCGTCTCAAAAAAAAAAAAAAGAAAAGAAAAGAAACAAAATAAGACAAAATGATGGAAATGTCAAAGCATTTCCAAAGAGATGGAAGTGAAGGACAGGTTTTAGTAAAAGAAATTATCTGTCTCCCCAAAGTTCCTCGGAGGAGTTCTCCGAAGCCAGTTTTCTTAACATGGAAGGAACAGAGCAGAAGGAGAGTTTGAGACGATCGTCGATTCATGGGGCACCGTGACCATGAGAAACACCTATTGAGTTTCCCAGGTTTTCTCATGGAACTTATAAATACGACTTTATTTTAAAATGTTCACTTTGGTGATGGTAAAATAAGTGAAGCCCAGGAAAGAGGAGAGAGACTGATGGTGCCAGACAGTTTGGGGATTAGAGCTCAGGCTGAGATGATGAGTGTGGTCTGTAAAGAAATATGCTGATGGCCGGGCGCGGTGGCTCAAGCCTGTAATCCCAGCACTTTGGGAGGCCGAGACGGGCGGATCACGAGGTCGGGAGATCGAGACCATCCTGGCTAACACGGTGAAACCCCGTCTCTACTAAAAAATACAAAAAACTAGCCGGGCGAGGTGGCAGGTGCCTGTAGTCCCAGCTACTCGGGAGGCTGAGGCAGGAGAATGGTCTAAACCCGGGAGGCGGAGCTTGCAGTGAGCTGAGATCCGGCCACTGCACCCCAGCCTGGGCGACAGAGCAAGACTCTGTCTCAAAAAAAAAAAAAAAAAAAAAAAAAAAGAAATATGCTGATTTGGGAATTATTTATTTATTTATTTATTTATTTATTTTTGAGACGGAGTTTCACTCTTGTTGCCCAGGCTGGAGTACAATGGCGTGATCTCGGCTCACCGCAACCTCTGCCTCCCGGATTCAAGCGATTCTCCTGCCTCAGCCGCCTAAGTAGCTGGGATTACAGGCATGTGCCACCACACCCGGCTAATTTTGTATTTTTAGTAGGGACGGGGTTTCTCCATGTTGGTCAGGCTGGTCTCAAACTCCCGACCTCAGGTGATCTGCCTGCCCTGGCCTCTCAAAGTGCTGGGATTACAAGCATGAGCCACCGTGCCCAGCATGATTTGGGAAATGTTTTAAAGAAAAGAAAATGAATGTTGACCTAATAGAGAGTGGAGAGCAAAGTGAAAGGGCAGTTATGGTCTACATGGAACGATGAACTTGTCAAGTCCCAGAATTGCTCTGACACAGAGCAAGTTCAAGATAACAAAGCAGATACACAGCTGTGCCCCCACCCCCCATCTTCAGGGCCCCTAGCACTGTGCGGCACATGTAGCAGACATGGAATTAATACCCTCAAATTGATTACTGCCTCTTTCATCCCGACTGTCAGCTCCGAAATCAACATTGACATTGACGAGTGCTTCTGGGCCCCTCAGGAAGGATGTATTTCCCCAGGATGTAGTTATGATCAGCCCAGAGACATGAAAATCAGCCCCCAAACCAAGAAGAGAGGCCAGGGTGTTTATACCAGCTCTCCCTTGGGAGGTATTTTCAGAGAAGGCCTTGCCCTTCAGCTAGCTCGGTTTCTCCTCACTGCTTTCTCTGGACAGTGCTGACCCACTTGGAGCTCTTAATCATGTTCTTTTCCCAGCATGCTTAGTCCACAAAGTGCCTGAGTTGGAATAGAAACAGCAGGGTTTAGCTCATCTTTGCATTGGCCACTTGGTGATCCTTGAGTACACTGACCAAGGGGATGGTCAACGCTTGACCAACAGTTATGGGGTCCACACAGGCCTTGTATGGAGCCTCCAGTCATTGGGAAAAGAATCCCCGGATGCCAAGACCTTGGGAGTAGAAGGGGGTATGGATTACAGGTAGGGGTTCCTCATGGGCCCCACAGACTCCTTGCCTATTGAAAAGGGAGTTGCCAGAAGAGACCAAGAAAGGAGCCCTCATAAGGGCAGGCCTAAGAGCAAGCCTGGTGGCCCCAGTCTAAAGGCAGTTCTGGATTCAGATGTTCCTCTCCACAGATATAGGCACAGCTGAGAAGTCTGGGGATCACAAGTTGCAGCAGAAGCGAGCTAGGTGAGAATAGAGACCAGAAGGTATGAATTTCCCCGTCAACTTGAGATGCTGCCATGAAAATGTTGAGTGGGTGAAGGTGGAGGTTGTTGATAGCATTCCCTCGCCCCAGCAGCTGTAACAAAGAGAGCGATGGGTTAGCACAGTCAGATGAACAGCACTTGTGCTGGGGAAGCAGAAGCCAGGAAAGGATTTATCCTACACCTCTCATGTCCCAGGATGTCTGGGAGGTCCCCTAAAGCCAGCCCCCCCAATGTTGTTTATTATTTTATTTTATTTTATTTATTTTTTAATTAAAGACCTTATAAATTAAAAATTAAAATTTTAAATTTAAAGTAATTTAAATTAAAGACAGAGTCTCACTCTGTCACCCAGGCTGCAGTGCAATGGCCCAATCTCGGCTCACTGCAACCTCTGCCTCCCGGGTTCAAGTGATTCTCCTGCCTCAGCCTCCCAAGCAGCCGGGATGACAGTCATGTGCCACCACATCCAGCTCATTTTTGTATTTTTTAGTAGAGACAGAGTTTCACCATGTTGGCCAGGCTGGTCTCGAATTCCTGACCTCAAGTGATCTGCCGGCTTCAGCCTCCCAAAGTACTAGGATTACCGGCATGAGCCACCGCGTCCAGCCCCAGATGCCCTTTGAAGGCTATCCTGCCAACTGGAGAAAACATGGATGGACACTAAACAAAAATCTGTTTCTTCTGCTGGAGCCTCATCCAACGTATTCCTTGCCCCAGAAAATGGGTGTTCATTAGGTTCAGCAGGATCAGGGCGGGATGGTAAAAGCTCTTGTGTTGTGAATGCAACTGGGTTAACAGGAAAGTAGGGGAAAAGAGAAACCAGAAAACTCAATGCCCTGTAGCACATGGGCTGGATCCATGAAAGGACTCCTCACGGTCCAGAATACTATTTATTCAGAGTCTCTGCCCAATTCTGAGAAATTTGGTTATCTACTTCCCCAACCTTTATTAGATTAGGGGAGAAAAACCAAATGTAATGTGGAAGGGAAAAGGTCTTGCTCAGCACGGAGACAACTGGGAGATAGCAAAGCAGACGCCGTGATGACAGTGAATCAGACATAAAATCAATGACCATATGTCATCCATAGAGACGCCACTACCGTGGACAGAGCAGCTGGTGGTGGCTCTAATGAGAGGCCTGACATCCCCTCCTAGCCCAAGATGTCTCGGGCCATCATCGTTTCGTGTTGTCACACAGTAATTAATGTTTCTGAAATGCTTCTGAGTCATCACTACAGAAATTAAATTAAGGAAGCAGGAAAATGAGTATTGCCTTTAAAAACAACTTCTTTGAAAATGAAGGAGAATATCAGTGCTTAAGGGCGAACCCTTCACAGTAGGAAAAAGCCACTCAACTTTAGCTGGCTCCCCTGAGGTGCACTGATTGTGCCGGCCGAACAGGAGAGGGCAGAGGTAGCCCTGCATGGCAGTGTGGTCTGGAGGCTGAGACCGGGGCCTCCTGATCAGAGCATGAATCCTGCTGCTGCCTCTGCAGAGCTGAGCCTCTGTGGTCTTCTCTGTGAAACGATGGTTCTAATACTATTTCTCCCGTGGGATAAATGAGACAATGGGCCAGGCGTAGTGACTCACACCTGTAATCCCAGCACTTTGGGAGGCCGAGGCGGGTGGATCACCTGAGGCCGGGAGTTCGAGACCAGCCTGGCCAATATGGTGAAACCCCACCTCCACTAAAAATAGAAAAATTAGCCAGGCATGGTGGCGGGCACCTGTAATCCCAGCTACAGACAGAAGGATCACTTGAGCTTGGCAGGCGGAGGTTGCAGTGAGCTGACATTGTGCCACTGCACTCCAGCCTGGACAACAGAGCAAGACTCTGTCTTAAATACATACATACATACGTACGTACGTACATATATACATACATACAGTGTACGTAAAGCATAGTGCCTGTCTCAGAATCTTTCATTACTGTGTTTGCTCATTTCTTGGGGCTGCTATAACAAAGTACCACAAACTGCATGACTTAAATTGCAACAGAAATTTATTCTCTCACAGATTAGGAATAATCTAGAAGCCTGAAGTCAAGGTGTCCATGGGGTCATGCTTCTCCTGAAGGCTCTAGGGAGGACCTTTCTTTGCCTCTCCTAGTTTCCTACAGTTGCCAATAATTCTTGGTGTTACTTGGCTTGTAGACGCATCGTTCCCATGCCGCCTCCATCTACCCATGTCCTTCTCCCATCTGTCCGTCTGTATTTGTATATCTCTGTGTTTCTGTTTTATCTTTTTATAGGGACACTCGTCATTGGATTGAGAACCCACCCTAATCCAGCATGACCTCATCTTGACTACTTACATCTGTAAAGACCTTATTTCCAAATAAGGTCACGTTCTGAGGTTCTAGTAGACATGGATTTTGGGGGGACACTATTCAGCCCAGTATACTATTCCCTGGCATAATTTACAATTTTCTGAGAAGGATTTCTATTAAGTAGGATACTCCCTTCCTGCCCCAGTCCCCTTTGACCTGGCAAGCTAAATGAGACATGAAGCCATGACCGTAACGCCCCCTTTTTGGTTTAGAGCTTTGTCCCCTATTAAAAGGCACATAGTTCCATAGGGGTTTGTTTTGTTGTTTCAAATCTTATTAAACACCGAAGCCTGAGTGTAAATGCGTTTGTTCAGGCTCTGTCCCAGGTCCCAGTGATAACAGTGCAGGCCCACTGTTGACCTCAGCCAATCCTCACGGCCCCCCCAGGAACATAGACAGATCAGATGGCTCCCTCTTATGAGATGAAAAAAGTGAAGTTGAGAGAGGTCATTTAGCCACAAACTGCAAAAGTCAGCTTCAAAGCCAGGGCCCTCAATGACTGCTCTGGTTAAGGAAGGTGGGGACTTGGTGAGGGGCGGGGATTCGATTTGCCGTCGACCAGCTGCTACTTTTGGCAGATGACTTCAGCTCTCCAAACCACTATTTTTCTCCCCGTAAAATGGAGTGGATAACATCCTTGGAATGCTGTTATGAGGATGAAATCAGACCAGACCACGGGTATATAATGCCGCTGGAAATGTCCAAGTAAGCGCTAGTCTCTCTCTTCCTCTGTCTAGTAGCTGGATTCCCAACAGCCTGTCTTCTGATTTTGTTCAGTGCTTGCCCTGCATGATCCTGGATGGTTTATATTTGGGAAGCATTGAGTGCTGTCATGGGATGGGGAAAGAATGGAGGCAACGACCTGCGAGTCCCTGCAGAATCTTAAATGTCTGTCTGGGGTGAGCACAGAGCAGACTTCTAGGGTGGCACCTCCACTCCGCCATCTGGCACTTGCAAGCAGAGTCCCAGGCCTGCTGTTTGTAATTGCATCTCCCCCAAGCAGGGGGTCTGCCCATCTGTATTCCCCAGTTCTTCCTGGACCAGCCTGATCCAGGGAGAGGGAACATGTGGCAGGCTCTATGGGATCCGCTTGGAAAACAGGTTTTCGTAAATAACTCAGGGCTGCAGAGGGACCTGAAGAGGAGCTGGTGGGGTAGTTCTCTGTGAGTATCTGCAATCGTTCAGAAATACGTGCAGATACGAAGCAGGCCAGGGCCAAGTTCTCAGCAGCAGAAGAGTAAGAGCTAAAATCTTATCCCTGATTTCCAGCCCAGCTCTGTGGCAGGTTCTTCGATCACTGGACCCCAGAGAAGGGAATCTGGTTGGTCCTTCCAGGTAGAACAGAAAATGTATCTTATGGCAGAGGCCGGCCTTGAGCATAGCCTTGGGTGATTCTTGTGTGTTGAAGCTTGAGAGTCACCCATGGAGATTAGCTGGTACCTTGTAGCCTGGCTTTCTGCAGCTGCCCCTGAGTAATCTGGTTGCTACAGTGCCCCCAAGATTGTCTCACAGGATGCAATCCTTTAGGAGAGGGTGTAGATCTTCTCATTGAGTTGCACCATTTGTTAGCTCAGCTGTCTACTTTCTACCTTGCAGTTCAGTCACCTTGTCTGGTTGTGCCCTGCATCTGACTCCCCAGTGCCTCCAGGAGGCAGCGCTAGAATCAACCCGTCCTACTTGTTATAAATAATACAACATCCCTGTCCCTATTGTGTTTCTCTGAATCCAGGTGTGTGTTTTGAGGAGGGTCACAGATGATGCAGATGCAGCTGCCAGCCCGAAGGCTGGACCCCAGGCCAGTGGCCAGTGGGGTATCTCAGCAGCCTGGAAACTGGGATGCAAGGGAGTTGGGGGTCCTTAGTGGTGCTCTAGGCTTGGGACCACAGATACTGTTAAAGAGAATAAGGTGATAGTTTAGCTGAGCATCACAGTGGGAGGTCTTGGGGCTAGAAATGGAGCTGCTGAAAGCAAGAAAAACAAGAAAAGGGCCAGGTGTTGGGGGAACGGGTGCTCACAACATTAGCCAGCCCACCAAATCAGAGAGTTCCTGCTGGTGAAGCGCGTGCCACGAGCGTTTTTTTTTTTTTTTCCCTTTGTAGCCAGACACCATGATTCCCTTGACAATGGGTGCCTGAAAGTTAGACAGCCATGAATCAGAAGATGAAGCCAGGGAGAAGAGAATAAGGAGCTGGTATTCTCTGAGCTCCAAGTCATCCTAGACTGAAGGGGGTGTATCCCTGACCTTGACTTAGAAAGAAGAGTAAAGCAATCTAGCAAAATGGCAAATGTGTACAGCTAGATCCCAACAGATGAGAGGTGCTCAAACTAGAAGCCACTGTTTCCTTTTCCAACAAGTTTTTCCATTTTTTGGAATAGCAAATGGGGCCCATTTGTCAGCAGTAGATTGGGTCACTGCCTGGCTGATTGAATTCTTAAGGCCCAACTGACATGCCCAATTAATGCAAGATCAGAGTCCCCCTCCAGTCATGACTGCAGACGAGTCTGTTTACCTTTATTTGGTGAAAAATGGTGTTAGCAGGGTCCTGTTGGGCTCAGGTTATCCAGGGCCTTGGCCAATTTAATTAGATACAGCTCTGGAGCTACTGTTTTGTAAAATAAAGCGCGGGTTTGTAACTGAAGACCTGTTATTTGGTTGCTTGGAAACTAGTGCTTTTATTCCCCAAAGTTGTCACTAAGCCCTTCTAGGGAGGCAAGGTGAGCTGCCACAAACCCTCCCAAGCCATTAATTTCTCAGGAGCAAGACATAAATCAGTGCAGCCAGAAGATAGAGAGTTTGGTGGTCACTGTCCCATTAGAGACACCTTGAGTCCCTACAAGGGCCATGAGCCTGTCTGCTTCCTGCCTTCCTCCCTGCTTCTGGCTCTGGCTGTCTGTTAGACCAGCACACCATTATCCATGTACATTTCCATGGACCACATCACCAATGTAAGCACAGCTACTTATCTAGAGAAATCAGGAGCGATTCAATGCCATTTTGCAAACAGAGACACAGAGGCCCAGAGCAGTTAGTTGGAAGCCCAAGCAGCTTTGGCCTCAAAGTTGCCCCCATTAGCACGTCTGGCTTTGTTAATGCCATGTCTTGCTCTTTGGTGTCAGAGGAAACGTAGATGCTTCCCAGTCCAGGCTCATCTGTGGGACAGGCTGCTCCCACCGGTTCAGGAACTCTGCAGACGGTTGGGGTTTCACGCCTCAGCCCCTGTTCCTCCTTGTCCGTGGCTAAGCCTGAATATTTTTTTTTCTAGGTCCACAGGTCAGTGAAGGTCAAGTTATTTATGTTGTATTTTAATGGTCATAGAAGTGGTCAAGAGTTGTAGTCAGCCTGATGCCAACCTGTGCTTTTGGAAGTACTGTAATGACACTGACATCCTGTATATACTGTGTGTGTGTGTGTATGTGTGTGTAAGATGGTCCCCCCATATTAGTTTGTTTTCATGCTGCTGATAAAGACACACCTGAGACTGAGTAGAAGAGGTTTAATGGACTCACAGTTCCATGTGGCTGGGGAGGCCTCACAATCGTGGTGGAAGGTGAAAGACACGTCTTACATGGTGGCAGTAAGGAGAAGAATGAGAACCAACAAAAAGGGGTTTCCCCTTATAAAACCATCAGCTCTCGTGAGACTTATTCACTACCATGAGAACAGGATGGGGGAAACCACCCCCATGACTCAATTATCTTCCACCAGGTCGTTCCCATAACACGTGGGAACTATGGGAGCTACAGTGCAAGATGAGATTTGGGTGGGGACACAGCCAGACCGTATCACCCCTGTCTATAGAAGATACATTTCAGAGTGGTGAGCCAGGCTATGGCTAAACCATGCCTCTCTGCAAGTGAATTTCAGGACAATTCAGTTGTGTCAAGGCATAGCATGTCTAACCAACTCTTCCAGATCAAAGAATATCTATGCATTTCTTTTTCTTTTCTTTTCTTTTCTTTTGAGACAGAGTTTCGCTCTTGTTGCCCAAGCTAGAGTGCAGTGGCATGATCTCAGTTCACTGCAACCTCCACCTCCTGGCTTCAAGTGATTCTCCTGCCTTAGCCTCCCAAGTAGCTGGGATTACGGGCACCCGCCACCATGCCCAGCTAATTTTTGTATTTTTTTAGTAGAGACGGCGTTTCACCATGTTGGCCAGGCTGATCTCGAGCTCCTGACCTCAGGTGATCCACGTGCCTCAGCCTCCCAAAGTGCTGGGATTATAGGTGTGAGCCACCGCGCTCAGCCTGTGATTTCTCCCTTTCATCTTTCCCTTCTCTAATCTTTGGATCCTTCCTTCTATTCATTTCACTCATTCATTTCTTTATTTGTTCAGCATTTATTTATCACACACCTGCTGTGTGTGAGCCAGGCTCTTAGCTGGGTAGCAGGTGTGTAGCAATGCAACAGGAACCCGCCCACAGGAAGTCTGCATCTCCTCCACACTTACCTTCTCTTTCTGTCCCTCCCCTTGGCTGACTCCTTCCTGCCAGGTGGGAGACAGGCAGCATTTTCTTGAGTGGGGTCAGTTATTCTGCTCATGGGCCTGAGCACTCACTATGTGGCTTCCAGATGAACGGACAGATAGAAGATGCCCAAGGCAGGCCCATGGGCCCCAACTCCAAGTAGTTTAGTGACTTGGTAGAGGAAAGGGAGTCATGCATCTAGAACATCAAGATAAATAAAGGGTGCAGATGTGCGCCACTATGCTAAGCTTGGAGTTACTGGTGGGCTGGAGAGTCTCAAAGGCCTTGAGCAGGTTGGACGTGCCAGCAGTGGCACAGAATGCTCAGGTATGAAGAAGAAGTCACAATTGTAGTGTGAAGGTGGGAATCCCAAAGACTGCCCTTCCTGGGGTGGAGAGCATTGCTCAGCCTTCCTGAAGATTAGTCCTGTAGCAGAGGATTGTTGGGCCAGCCCCTCCTGTTGTCCAGGCCGGGGAAGGACTCCGGGAAGGAGGGAGAGCCCCAAGGATATCACCAGGTCAGAAGAATGAGGAGTGTCTGGATTTGTTATTTCAGTGATGGAAGGGAGGCAGCAGAAGTGACAGGTTGAGAAGGAAGAAAGCCGCACCCCCTACAGTAAAAGGAGGGTGGGTGGTGGAAAGAGGCTCCCCTCTTGGAGAGAAGAGGGAGGGCATGCTCTGTGCTTTGCCCCTCCTGCCCCACCCCAAGTCTTTAACACCATCTCCATTTCTTTCTTTCTTTTTTTTAATGATATGAGAAGTATTTATTTTTTTAATCTTTTTTTTTATTATTATTATACTTTAAGTTCTAGGGTACATGTGCATAACGTGCAGGTTTGTTACATATGTATACTTGTGCCATGTTGGTGTGCTGTACCCATCAACTCGTCAGCACCCATCAACTCGTCATTTACATCAGGTATAACTCCCAGTGCAATCCCTCCCCCCTCCCCCCTCTCCATGACAGGCCTCAGTGTGTGATGTTCCCCTTCCCGAGTCCAAGTGATCTCATTGTTCAGTTCCCACCTATGAGTGAGAACATGCGGTGTTTGGTTTTCTGTTCTTGCGATAGTTTGCTGAGAATGATGGTTTCCAGCTGCGTCCATGTTGCATTATTTTTGAAATCAGCATGATGTGAGACATTGCATTTTCCTTGATTGTTTGACATCTAAAAGATAAAAATCGTTTCTCTGTAAATCACACATCGATTTTTCTTATAAATTCTCAATTGCAGTTGGCCTCAGCGTGGCTGATGAGCACATTACCACACAGTCTTGTTTTATTAGGAATCTGAGCCTGTGCACTTTATTACCCGTTGTCCTGTCTTCTCCCTGCTGTGTAACCAGCGATGACCTCAGGAAACTTTAACGATAATCCATCCAACCATGGAACTTCTCAGCTGCAGGTTCTCCTCCTGCAAGGTGAGCCTGGAGGGCCAGGTGTGCTACAACCCCCCATTTCCTCCTCTGGGTCAGCTCCTGTAGAACACAGCGCACCAAGTAACTCTCAGGGCACACCTCTGCTTATGATTCCTCATCATTCCCTAAAATACGGGGCTAAGGATTTTTTTTTTTTTAGACAGGGTCTCACTCTGTTGCCCAGCTCAGCCTGGAGTGCAGTGGCATGATCTCGGCTCACTGCAACCTCAGCCACCCAAGTAGCTGGGATTACAGGCATTGCCGCCACTCGCAGCTAGTTTGGTATTTTTAGTAGAGATGGGGTTTTGCCATGTTGGCCAGGCTGGTCTTGAGCACCTGACCTCAAGTGATCTGCCTGCCTCAGCCTCCCAAAGTGCTAGGATTACAGGCTTGAGCCACTGCACCTGGCCAGGATTTTTTTTTAAATGAGCAACACACACATAAAAAAACTATAGAATGGTACCTGACATGTCGTAAATGCTAAATGATGTTGCCTATTACTTTTTAACATCATTAAGATTCATTATAACCAAACTGTATACTAGAATAACCTCCTACAGTTTACTCATGTGCAGAATGTGGATGAGAATGCCTGCCTGCCTGCCTCAGAAGTGCAGGGTGCACATGTGTTCACCATCAGCAGGAGCTTATTACACATGTATTGAATGACTAATGTGGGCTGTCAACTGTAAGCCCTGACAAATTCGAAGGTATTTGTCGCTGTGCTTCCAAATGCATAGTGCTGGTTCTAAACGTGCTTGTTGCTTTGCAGTCCATTTACTGGGCATGTTGTTCTTTTGGCCAATGTGGTGATGTTATCAGCCCAGGTCCTCTGAGAAGCAGATTCCAAGAAGGGATTAGACCTGCATGAGATGAGATTGACTGGGAGAAAGACCTGAAAAGGACCAAGGGGAAGGAGCAGGAGCCGGCAGACTTATGCAGGCCTGACACCCATGAAAGGAGAGGGGGAAGAAAGGAGGCCTGGGAGGAAGAGCCGCCAATCACAGCACCGTTCTAAGAACATTAGGTCAGGCTGAAGGGAGGTCCATGAGCCAAAAATGTCCTCTAAAAGGAGTGCCACATCCCACTGCAATGGGCCTACAACCATCATCACTATCTGGCTTTAGAACTTTTTTTTTTTTTTTTTTTTGAGACCGAGTCTTGTTCTGTCGCCTAGGCTGGAATGCAGTGGCGAGATCTCGGCTCGCTGCCACCTCTGCCTCCCAGGTTCAAGCAATTCTTGTGCCTCATCCTCCCAAGGAGCTGGGATTACAGGCGCCTGCCACCACGCCAGGCTAATTTTTTTGTATTTTTTGTAGAGATGGGGTTTCACCATGCTGATCAGGCTGTTCTCGAACTCCCGACCTCAGGTGATCCGCCTGCGTTGGCCTCCCAAAGTACTGGGATTACAGGCATGAGTCACCGCGCCCGGCCCTCCAGAACTTTTTTATCTTCCCAAACTGAAACTCTGTCTCCATGAGACACTAACTTAATTTCCACCTTCTTAGCCCCCTAGCAACCACCATTCTACTTCCTGTCTTATGAATTGACTACTCTAGGAGCCTCACATAAGTGGATAATACAGTATTTGTCCTTTTGTGTCTGGCTCGTTTCACTTAGCATAATGTCCTCAAGGTTATGAACACAGAAACTCTGAGACAGGTCTCAGTTAATTTAGAAAGTTTATTTTCCCAAGGTTGAGGACATGCCCGTGACACAGCCTCAGGAGGTCCTGATGACATGCTCAAGGTGGTCAGGGCACAGTTTGGTTTTATACATTTTGGGGAGACATGAGACACCAATCAGTATATGTAGGAGGTACATTGGTTCAGTCTGGAGAGGCGGGACAACTTGAAGCAAAGGCAGGGAGACTGGAAGCCAGGGGAAGCTTCCAGGTCACAAATAGGTGAGATACAAACAGTTGCATTCTTTTGAGTTTCTGATTGACCTTTCCAAAGGAGGCAATCAGATATGCCTCTATTGGCCAGGATCAGTGGCTCACATCTGTAATCCCAGCACTTTGGGAGGCCGAGGCGGGCAGACCACAAGGTCAAGAGATTGAGACCATCCTGGCCAACATGGTGAAACCCTGTCTCTACTAAAACTACAAAAATTAGCTGGGTGTGGTGGCATGCACCTGTAGTCCCAGCTACTCGGGAGGCTGAGACAGGAGGATCACTTGAACCCAGGAGGCAGAGGTTGCGGTGAGCCGACATCGGGCCACTCCACTCCGGCCTGGCAACAGAGCGAGACTCCAGCTCAAAAAAAAAAAAAAAAAGATGATGTATCTCAGTGAGCAGAGGGGTAACTTTGAATAGATTGGGAGGCAGGTTTGCCTTAAGCAGTTTCCAGCTTGAGTTTTCCTTAATGATTTGGGGGCCCAAGATCGTTTCCTTTCACAAGGTTCATCCATGTTGTAGCATGTTTCAGAATTTCCTTCCTTTTTAAGGTTGAATAATGTTCTGTTGTATGTAATGCATGGGTTTTTAAAGCTTGTTAACCTCCACTTGGTAGATGAGTGACAACACTGTGTATGAGTGACGCATTGGAAAGAAAGATGAGTACTGTGGAAGGGCAAAGAGCTGTTGACTGTCATGGACTCTGGGATCACCCCAGCTAGGATTAAGGCATTTTCTTGAGTCAGATGGAGCCACTGGCTAAGAGAGTGAACTCCAGGCCATTGTGACAGGGTGATGAGCAAAGAAGGGGAAGTCGTTTGTTAAATGTGATCTAAAAGCCAAGAAGTTGGCTGGGTGCAGTGGCTCACGCCTGTAATCCCAGCACTTTGGGAGGCCGAAGTGGGTGGATCATGAGGTCAGGAGATCGAGACCATCCTGGCTAACACAGTGAAACCCCATCTCTACTAAAAATACAAAAAATTAGCTGGGCGTGGCGGCGTGCCTGTAGTCCCAGCAACTCAGGAGGCTGAGGCAGGAGAATCGCTGGAACCTAGGAGGCAGAGGTTGCAGTGAGCTGAGATCACACCACTGCACTCTGGCCTGGGTGACAGAGCGAGACTCTGTCTCAAAAAATAATAATAATCAAAGTAAATAAATAAATAGAAACCAAGAAGTAACCTTGCTCATTCGCACCTGGTTATCTCTTGGAGACTTGGCTAGATTCAACCACAGCAAGGACTGTGCCATATGCCAGCCTTAATGAAATAATGTGGGGCCCAGAGGGTGGAGTTGCCGGGTCCAGTGGTAGGAGAGGTGGAGAAAGCAGGTCTCAGTTCCTGCCTCAGTTGTACACACAGTCCCTCATGGGATGGTTGCTTGGGTCAGCTTTTGGGAGGCTACCTTCTGCCTCTGGGGCTCTTCAAGGCTGCCTGGTGCCCTGTGCTATTGAAACTGCCTTTGCAAAAATGATAACAATGAGAAAATTATGGCAGTGAAAGAGATCTGATCTAATCCACATCACTATCTTGCCTTTTCCTTAACTATTCCTGGGCTTTTGGCCTGAGCTAACTTCAGAAGACATTTAGGTTACGGTTTAAATGATAATAGCCCTTCTCCAAAACTCAACTGCCTTGTGAGGCTATTGAAAGGCCATCAGGCTGGGGAAGAAGAATCTGAATTCTGCTAAAGTGTATACATAGGTTGCCAGCCATTCCTGCAGATAACACCACTGTTGTAGATTGGCCCTTTGAGATATCTTTTCAGGTTTTTTGCATGTCTGAAACCCATGGCTCCACCTGGACCTGATGGCTCCTGTGGCCCCCACCAGGGAGCAACTCAGCTTAAGAGGACAGACTCGACTCTCTGTGATTTCATCTCTGCCCCAACCAATCAGCTGCAAGACTAGCCACCCCCACCCCTTCACCCAAACTGCCTTTGAAAAAAACCCCTAACCTGGGAGCTTGGTTGAGATTGATTTGAGTACTAACTCTGTCTCCCACGTGGTGTGGCCAGCCTCGTGTCTATTAAACTCTTTCTTACTCCAATGCTTTGGTCTTTCTTTGTACAGCAGGTCTTTCTTTGTAACCCCTGGGCGGTTACAGCATGATCACTGGGATCCTTGAAGGCAAGGTCGTTTCATCTGCCCATTTATCCCTTTGTGTGCTAAGCATTCACTTGGTGCTGGAGATTTGTAAGGTTATGAAGGGAACATACACAGGCATTCCTTAACCACAGCTCACAGTCTAGTGGGCATGACACAGGCTCTACCCAGTCACCTCCTGCGTGAAGCTCTGCTGACCAGCTCATGGAAGGTTGCTCTCTGTGGAGCTGTCTTCCAGCTCTGCAGTATTTTTCTTCATGGCACTTAGTACCACCTGACATTAAATTCTGTCTCCATTGATTTTGTCTACTCTGTCTCCCATACAAGCAAATAGGCTCCTAAAGGGCAGGCTCTGCTTTACTTATTGCAGTCTGCCCCAGCCCTCACCCTGTACAGCCCTCACCTTTTCCTTTGAAAGAAGGTACCCAGCACTGTCCAGCCCAGCTCCCTGGAACTTCTGGGACCAGTTCTCTGAATGCTGTCTTTCTAGCACCTAGAATGATCTCTGGCCCCCTGTAGGTGCTGAGTAAATACTGAGAAAATCAGCAAAACAAAATACTACAATAAACGTGCATTTCCAACAGTAATGAAGGACTAGTTGTAAGAGTTAAAGAATGAGGAAAGAAACACAAAAAGCAGCATAACAGTCAAAGGTTTATTTTGGAGAATAAACCTGAGAGGGGCTTCTGGCCGATTTCGGTCAGGAGCCCTCTCACTTACAGACAAAGAATATTTATTGGTGAGAGAGCTTATTACAGGCTTGGAATATTTCTGTGTGGGGGAGAAGTAGGGTTGGAGTGTCTCTGGTCAGAGGGGAGGTTATCTTGAGAGTGACATCTCTCCAGCTGGAGGGGAGGTTATCTCGGGGCTAGAATGTCTCTGGTCAGAGATGTTATTTGTGGTTTATGGTCATGCCGACCTTCGCCATTAGGCTGATGCCCTTTGAATTTAGGCAGCTTCTGGTCAAGGTGAACTTTAAAAAATGTTGGTGCTTATCTAAAATGGCAATGCACCTGCTCTGTCACTAGTAAAAGAGGGTGGAAAGCAAATAACAAGTAGAGTATCTGACCCAGTTTAGAGGCCAGGAAAGGTTTCTCTGAGTAAGTTACATTGAAAACTGCGATCTGAGAGACAAGTAGATGTTAGCTACGCAGGCAGCAAGGAGAGTGAAAGAGCCACTAGCAGAAGAAGCAGTGATAAGAAGGGCCCTGAGGCTGGAGGGAGAAGGACTATTTGGAAAGTCCAGGTGGCTACAAGCCAGGAGAAGGATAGGCAGGGCCAGATGGTACAAGGCCTTGAGGTGGTGTGAACACTTTAACTTCCTGCTTAGTATAGGAAAACCACTGGAAGGTTTTAAGCAGAGAAGAGAGGTGCTGAGATCTATGTTTTTAAAGGTCCTGTTGACCCAGCAATCCCTCTTCTAAGTATATACCCCTTTGGGTGATGGTTTCTTTCAGACTAATTGTCTTTCCACCCGTAGCGCAACTTAACAAGGGATGACAGTGACAGCCAGCATCACACAGTGCTGTGTGATTGGGGAAACCTCTCCCCTGTACCATCTCACTCCATCCTCACCACCACCTTGTGGGGTAGGTGTCATTGTCACCCTCCCTGGTCTACAGCTGGGAACCTGCGGCAATGAGTGATTCATAGAGGGACAGACATTCAGCTGATGAATGATCCTTGGCATCATTCTTACTCTGAAATTCACATCCCACATTCCACCATAAGCTCCTGTGACCACTTTTGCCAACAGGAGCTGCTAGCAGCTCAGCGACTCCTGCCCCAGCTCTATCTGCTGACTGTAGATTATTACTCATCTGGCCCCTGGAGGAGCCTGGCCATGCTGAGAGCTGTCTGGGCTCTTGAGGTTGTTGTAAAATTTCCCATTATCTTGCAGCCAGCATTGGGCCAAGTTATAAGTCAGACGGTCCTTTCTGAATAGGGGGAAAAGATATCTCTCTTTAGGGCCACATTAGAACACAAAGATGAAACTGACAAAACATGTTGTTACCAGCTTGAAAAATAGCCACCTCACCATTGACCTGATTTTAAAAAGTTGTGGCTGCAGGGGAATATTGCTGGTGATTTTCTTTGAAAGGAAAGTGCCCAGCACTGTCCAGCCCAGCTCCCTGAACCAGTTCTCTGCATGCTGAAGGAGAGTACCCCCAGGCAGACTTTTAGCCATCGATGAACCAATGGGTTCATTTTGCCTGCTGCCCAGATAAAGCCAATTTATCAAGATGAGGGAATTACGATTGAGAAAGAGTTTAATTCATGCAGAGCCGGTGGAACGGAAGGCTGAAGTTTTCATTATTCCTTAATTCAGCCTTTCCAATAATTCGGAGGCTAGAGTTTTTCAAGGATAGTTTGACAGGCAAGGGAATGGGTGCTGCTCATTGGTTGTGAATGCAGTCATTGGGGTGTGGATAATGGTCCTTGCATGCTGAGTCTGCTGCTAGGTGGGGGCTTCAGAACCGATTGAGTCATGAGGAAATAAATGTCAAAACCAGAAAAGACACCTCAAAAGGCCAATCTTAGGTTATCTGCCGGAGAAATTGGGGAAGTCGCATATCTTTTGACCTCTGGAAAGATATCCGGTAATAATTTTATGTCTACACTTGGCAGAATTCAGGCTCCTATCATCCTCCCAATTTGATGGTCCTTCATTAGCTTTACCAAGGCATTTCGGTTTGGGGGAAGAGCTATTATCATTTACACTATAAACTAACTCCCAAAGTTACCTTGGCCCAAGCCCAAGAATGACTAAGGGCAGTTTGGAGGTTGTAGGAAAAATGGAGGTTGGTTAGATGACTTGCAAAGGCGGTTTCCGAATGGTCTGACTCCGCCGTCACTGGACGGATGACTCTTTGTGGTTGGTTTTTGGAAATGTTGTGCCTAAACTGCCCACCAGCATCGATACTCATTTTTCTCTCCTGTTGCTGGGCTGCAAATTGCAGATGTATCATATAGCTTCCATAAGGTATAGAATCACCTAACCTCCTGAGCTCGGAGCACAGGACTTCAGTAACATGGCCTGTGGTGTGTCTGAGTTTCAGTCTGCCCCAGCCCTCACCCTGTGCAGCCACAGCCATAATTGGGCTGTCTCATTGACTATGCCATGTAGGTTTTTCTTGTTGCATGAGTCAGAAAGAGGGTCACTGAAGGGGTACACAAAGCCTGGAACTGTAGGAGGAAAACTGTCATCTCCCTAAGGACCCAGTGCCTCTAACCAATCCTATAATTACCCACCATGGGGAACCACTTCAGTTATTATTCTGGGTGAGCCAAGGGAAATTAGGGGTGGGGAAACATCAAGCTGTATTAATACCCCTGAGCCCTTGCCAAGCACAGAACAACTTTGCCTTGTCCCCACCACAGCTGAACCGCTAGGAAGGCCCAGGATTTGAAATCGAAGGGACAGAGCAGCACACAGCTCCCTGAGCCCCCAGGCTATCTCCCACCTCCCCAAAGGTCTACCATGATAGCTCCTCCCTTGGCCACAGGGAACTTCCTGAGCCAGATACGGAGTGAGGCCTAAGGAGAGACAGGCTGGGAAGACTTGCATGAAAGAGGCCTGTGGTTAGTGACCCTGGGCCTTCCCGCTGGACTCTAACTTCAGAGTGCATGGCAAAATAGCACCAGCCCACAGGAAATCAGGCACCAGATCCAAAAGCAGTTGGATAAACCACGCTTTATTCGGGTGCTCAGGAGAAGACAAGTCAAGCAGAGACCGTGGAAGCCATAGAGACAGAGATCCTGGGAGGTAGGTGCTGAAAATGGAACTGGATGTGAGCAGGTGAGCTGGGTTCGTCTGGATGGAGTAGGCACTGACCGTTAGCTTACTGTGCTGGAAAATTCCTTTAAGCCTCAGGTCAAAACTCAGTGTTTCCATGAAGCCCTTTCTGGCTTCTTCAAGTGAAGCTGGTCACTCCATCTTAAAGGGCCCTGTTTCCTTTGTCAGAACACTTGGGTTTCAGTTGTCCCCAATTCTAAGCAAATGCCTGGTACAGAGGAGGTGCTCAATAAGTACTTGTGGATGGAATAAATGGGTAACCTACCTGGATGGGTGAATTTTATTTTATTCAGATATAGTTAAGAGATGGGGGAGGATGAGTTTGTGAACAGCTCTTACTTATTTTGAATTCTTTCAGGCAGTATTTTCTAAAATATAAAATACAGGTTCTGTAAGATGTTAACAGGTGTCATCTAATAAAAGGGTTCCGTTGTCAGATACATTAGGAAAACAAAATTATACAGGTTTCTTTGCTGCAGGGAATTCTTCAAACCTATAAAATGTGATGTCAGTTCTGAGTCTTGCAGAGTATTTAGGATTTCTAAAACTCATAGGAAATTCCTGTTTTGCAGTTTTTAAAAAATGGTTAAACAGCAGCAATTTTGTATGGTTTAACCTAATATTTAACTGTGGAACTCTTTTAAATGTTACTGATGTTCCATGGAGCTCAATTTTGATCTCTAGAACGTTGGTTTCGTTTTGGAGGCAAAGAGGGAGAAGGGGAGGAACGTGGAGGGTTCGTGGATGAGAATCTAAATCCCATTGGGAGCTTCTCCTGTCCTGGGAGAGTCTGATGTGCTATAAGGTTGTGGGCAGGCAGTCTTCAGGAAATTATCTCCTTGAAGCTTCAGGCATAGTTCTCTCTGCCTCCACCCCATGGCAGCCATTTGAAAACCACAATTTAGAGAGAGAACTCCAAAAAGGACCAGTGTTCACGTGCTGGACATCAAGGCCTATTTCCTCATCCCAAACAGTCCAGGTGGGTCTCAAAAGGAGAGTCACAGCAAGCAGTAATGAACATGAATAAGCACAGACAGGGGTGAGAGTGGGACTGCCTGGGCATTCTGCTTGTCTGCCTGGAGCTGAGAAAGAGTTCTGTTTGTGTAGGAATAGAATGGGAAGGTCTGCCATGGGTCTGAGGAAACAAGGTTAAGGAGGTACACAATAATCCCATGGCGGGACCCTGATATTACCGGAAAGGGGTCCTGATCCAGACCTCAAGAGAGGGTTCTTAGATCTTGTGCAAGAAAGAATTCAGGGCGAGTCCGTAGAGTCAAGTGAAAGCAAATGTAATAAGAAAGTAAAGGAATAAAAGAATGGCTACTCCACAGGCAGAGCAGCCCCGAGGGCTGCTGGTTGACCATTTTTATGGTTACTTCTTGATTATATGCTAAACAAGGGGTGGATTATTCATGAATTTTCCACGAGAGGGGTGGGCAATTCCCAGAGCTGAGGGTTCCTCTGCTTTTTAGACCATATATAACACCAGGGTAACTTCCTGGTGTTGCCATGGCATTTGTAAACTGTCATGGTGCTGCTGGGAGTGTCTCTTAGCATGCTAATGCATTATAATTAGCGTATAATAAGCAGTGAGGACGACCAGAGGTCACTCTCCTCACCATCTTGGTTTTGGTGGGTTTTGACTGGCTTCTTTACTGCAACCTGTTTTGTCAGCAAGGCCTTTATGACCTGTATCTTGTGCCAACCTCCTGTCTCATCCTGTGTCTTAGAATGCCTTAACCTTCTGGGAGTGCAGCCCAGTAGGTCTCAGCCTCATTTTACCCAGCCCCTATTCAAGATGGAGTTGCTCTGGTTCGAACGCCTCTGACACTGACAGCAGCACATCCAGACTCCTGGGTCCTTATCAGAAGGTCAGGCTTCACCAACTCATTATCTGTCGTGCACTCTAGACTCGCCTAAAACTCTGTCTATACTTGCTGTCCCTCTCTGCTCATAATTGACCCCAGAATGGAGCTCTGGTCCCTGATCAGCAGTAGATTCCCTGTATTCTTTCATTCTCTTTTTGGGAATAACATGACCCTGTATGCCTTTCTCTCACTTTCTCTTTGCTCTTTGATGCCTGTTGATCTGAGCATTGCATATTGCTCATTAGGACATTGCAACTGGCCCAGAAATAGAAATCTCTTTCTCGGGGGATGAACAGTGATGGGACACCTGGGCCAAACCCACACTTGATCTTAGACAAGTGAAAAAAGCAAAAAGTTAGGGCTTGACAGACACGGTTCAAAACATTGTGTGACCCAGGTTGCTTAGCCTCTCAGGGATCAAGCTTTCTTATCTTTCAAATGCAGACATTGATTGTATCTCCACCCCGTGGTGGCTGGAAGGATTATGTTTGAAAATGTGAAATAAAATAGCTAAAAAATAACAAGTGCTCAAAAGACATCACCTTCCCCTTTCATTACTGCTGATGTTTGGCATTTTGTTTGAGCTCTTGCTTAAAAACTGGGAGGCCTGGGCTGGTCGTGTGGCTCACGCTTGTCATCCCAGCACTTTGGGAGACCAACGCGGACGGATCACCTGAGGTCAGGAGTTTGAGACCAGCTTTGCCAACATGGTGAAACTCCATCTCTACTAAATATACAAAAATTAGCTGCGCATGGTGGTGGGAGCCTGTAGTCCCAGCTACTCGGGAGGCTTAGGCAGGAAGATCGCTTGAACCCAGGAGGCGGAGGCTGCAGTGAACCGAGATCGTGCCACTGCACTTCAGTCTGGGCATCAGAGCGAGACTCCATCTCAAAACAAAACAAAACACAAATTGGAAGGCCTGGGGTGGAATTTGACTAACATGTTTTATTTTGCTAAATTTAGCTGGGTCATGCACTCTACTGTTTACATTGTTCCATAGATGCGGTCAGAGTCCTGGGGAACAGGTGATGAAATGGCTGTTGGTTGATTGGCTGTGGGGTTAAAGGGGCAGTAGGGCCCAAAAGGGGATTCTAGCAGAAAGAACAGGCAAATAGGAAGTTGCGCAGCTGCCTTGGCCAGAGGATTTCACTCCAAGCGTTGCCCAGTGGGGTGGCTGGAAGGCAGATCAGGCAGTAACCCGGTGACATTAGAGGTGGCATGAGTACACAGCCTTCCATGGAGAACAGTGATTTGAGTTGCCTGCCGAGCTGGTTCTGAGATGGCTGTGGGGTGGCTGACTTCCTTGGTCAGGAATATCTGTTCTTAATAAAAATGAAAAGAATGCCTTCTGTGTTTACCATGTCAACCCCATTGATACACCAAGGTGTCCTTTAAATGGTTTCCCAGTGTTAGGGGAGGTCTGTGCTGAGTCACCCACATGTTCTCAGCATTCCTGAGGGTAGGACATGGGGTGTGTAGGTGGTGTGGGTTGGAGATTGGCTTGGCTCAGTGGCCGTGGGATTGTTCAGTGTCCCACATGGAAACCAACACCACCTCTGTGTTTCAGAGCCCAGGGTCCAGCCTCATCAACAGAAGGGAGCAAAAGGCTCAGATGGCTCATACTGGCTCTCTACAGGAAGCAGATGGTTTTCCTGGATGTCTTTTCTAAATAGCCTGTGCTAAAATATGCTCCACAATGCTGGGCATGGTGGCTTATGCCTGTAGCCCCAGCACTTTGGGAGGCCAAGGTGGGTGGATTGCCTGAGGCCAGGAGTTCGAGACTAGCCTGACCAACATGGTGAAACCCCTTCTCTACTAAAAAAATACAAAAATTAGCCAGGCATGGTGGCATGCGCCTGTAATCCCAGCTACTCGGGAGGCTGAGGCACGAGAATCACTTGAACTTGTGAGGCAGAGGTTGCCATGAGCTGAGATTGCACCACTGCACTCCAGCTTTGGTGACAGAGTGAGACCCTGTGTCAAAAAAATAAGCTCCACAAAATCTATATATCATGAGACCTGTGAAGAAAAAACAAACAAACAGGATTCCATGACCAAAGACATTTGGACATCTGCATGTGCAATACTTCTCTGGGTATCACAAGGCTGGTGGCTCCACACAGGTAACTAACCAGATAACTAATTATGAGAGAGCACTTTCTTGTTTGGAGCCCAGAGCTGCCCACCTCTCTTCTCTTGGTTAGTTCTTTATACCTACTTTCAGAATCTTACATTTTTCTTGAATACTAGATCTAAGCTAAATGTTTTAGCTCATTTTCCACCCTTTGAGAATTCTGTGTCTTGTTTATATCAAGTATATTACCTTTGTTTTCAGCTTTGTACTTTCTCATGAATTTTTTATTTTGTGTCTCCTCTAGAGGTGTTGATGTGAAGATGGAATGGACAATAGCAAAGGCCAAGCATTTGGCTTATCTCCTCCTAAGATTGCATAAATTCATTGATTTATACCCACTGAGTAGCCACTCAACCAGTTATGAATTCAGTTAGCTGAACCATGACATTGCTGCTTTTAAAGAGCTTTTTCACATCCTGTCATGAGAATCAAAAGCTTTAAGGAAATCCAGACACATGATTTTTAAGAATCCTTTGTATTCTCCTGCTCTACTAGTTAAAATTCAATCAAAAGAATTTTGTAGTTAGTTTGAAGTGAGTTATTATTAATGAATCCACCCTGCTTTCTCTGGATCACCACTTCTGTTCCTTGGCTTATTTGTCTGTTTTAGAAATTCATGAGCCAGACTTTTAGTGACCTCTCCTTGATTTTTTTTTTTGGCTCCACAAAAAAACAATTTATTTGGTTTATATAGTCCATCATCTTTTCTGCATATTGAAAATCCAGCCATTTTCTGCTATCTGGTATCTGTATTATTTTCTGTAATTTCTTCCAAGATTATTTATTATTATCATTAGATGAAATCTCACTCTGTCACCCAGGCTGGAGTGCAGTGGTGCAATCTCGGCTCACTGCAACCTCCGCCTCCCGGGTTCAAGTGATTCTCCTGCCTCAGCCTCCTGGGTAGCTGGGATTACAGGCATGCACCACGCCCAGCTAATTTTTGTGGGTTTAGTAGAGACAGGGTTTTGCCACGTTAGCCAGGCTGTCTCCAAGATTATTTATCATTGCTGTCATCCATGGGTCATTTCAGTCCTGTGTAAAATGTTCTGGTTGGCGTATACAGGTTAGGAACACTCTCGCTGCAAGTATCAACCGATCTGGGCAGCTGTGGCTTACGCAGGTGGGGATTTCCGTGTCTCACACAGTGTGAAGTCCGGGTGGCTGTCAGTTCTGGGCTGCTCAAGTGACCAAGTGCAGAAGCCTTTGGGATTTTTTTTATCTCCTGTCCTTCCCAGTAGTTCATGGTTCCAAGCATCCCACATGTGTTCCAGGCAAGAAAAAGAAAAGGATCTCCCTTTTTTAACCTTTCTTCAGGATGGGTTGGAGTCTGTATTAGGGAAGCAAACACTTTCCAGGAAACCTTTAACTGCGGTATCACTGGCCTGAACCATGACAGTGGGCTACCTCCTGCCACAAGAAAGATGGGGGAACTGAATATTTTTAGCCAGCCACATTTCAATGCTGAACAAAATGAGAATTCTGTTAGAAAGGGGAGGGAATGTTGATTGAATAGGGGAACTGCCAGTGCATGCCACATGTAGCTAGAGATTGCAATTAAAGTAACCAAGTATTGGCCGGGCGCGGTGGCTCAAGCCTGTAATCCCAGCACTTTGGGAAGCTGAGACGGGCGGATCACGAGGTCAGGAGATCAAGACCATCCTGGCTAACACGGTGAAACCCCGTCTCTACTAAAAAAAATACAAAAAACTAGCCGGGTGAGGTGGCGGGCGCCTGTAGTCCCAGCTACTTGAGAGGCTGAGGCAGGAGAATGGTGTGAACCCGGGAGGCGGAGCTTGCAGTGAGCTGAGATCCGGCCACTGCACTCCATCCTGGGCGACAGAGCGAGACTCTGTCTCAAAAAAGAAAAAAAAGTAACCAAGTATTGTCTTGTCACATTTTTATTAAACTCCTTCTTGACCATGTCTTCCAGACCTTTCTTATAATCATTATCTTTGATTGACTGATTGATCCAATCCACGATTAACTTTACTTATTCAATAAATACTAACTGAAGGCTGGGCGCGGTGGCTCATGCTTATAATCCCAGCACTTTGGGAGGCTGAGGCGAGTGGATCACCTGAGGTCAGGAGTTCCAGACCAGCCTGGCCAACATGGCAACACCCCGCCTCTACTAAAAATACAAAAATTAGCCAGGCATGGTGGTGCACACCTGCTGTACCAGCCACTGGGGAGGCTGAGGCAGGAGAATCAGTTGAACCCAGGAGGTGGAGGTTGCAGTGAGCCGAAATCATGCCACTGCACTCCAGCCTGGGTGACAGAGTAAGACTCTATCTCAAAAAAAAAAAAAAAAAAAAAATGCTAACTGAGCACCTCCTAGGTCCCCGGGCCTGGTCTAGATCCAGGGCACAGCATGGTGGGGACACACACAGTAAACATACAGTAAGGTGAGAATATCTGACAGAAATCCTAACCTAGACTAGGGAGCCAGCGATGGCTGCCTGGAGGAGAGGACTTCCAGACTGAGAAACGAAGCATGAGGAGCCAGTGACCAGGGGAAGAAAAGTAGGCAGGAAGGGATTAAAAAATACATATATATGCCAGACAGAGAATAGAGTGATGGCATGGGCAAAGGCCCCATGGTGGGGGTACCTGCCACTAACGGTGGCATAAGGCAGGTTCGATTGCCCTGGGGGACAAAAAGCCATCCCACGACCCAGACTGTCCTCTCAACCGTAAGCAGCCCCAGCCCCTGGACCATCCTTACTCAACAGTGATGCTCTAGGAGAGGATGGGGGAGATTCAGCGCCCACCTTCCCCAGCACCAGGAAATAACTGGGAGCAGCTCTGAAGGAGAAACTCAACCAACTCATCACAGCATACTAGGGGGCTGCCATCTTCAGGGTCATTGAGTCAAATTCATGTCCTGGCTCATGTGATTCCTGTCTTCGCTTGAATCGGGTCTTACCTGGTCTTATCCCTGAGAGTTTAGTGGGACCTCCCACTTCAGGCCTTGAACCTTGAACCACTGTTTTCTTTTTCTTTTGTTTGTTTATTTATTTATTTATTTAATTTATTTATTTACTTACTTATTTATTGAGATGGAGTTTTGCTCTGTCACCCAGGCTGGAGTGCAGTGGCATGATCTCGGCTCACTGCAACCTCTGCCTTCTGGTTTCAAGCGATTCTCCTGCCTCAGCCTCCTGAGTAGCTGGGATTACAGGCGCCTGCCACCATGCCCAGCTAATTTTTGTGTGTTTTTTTGTTTGTTTGTTTTTGTTTTTTCAATAGAGACGGGGTTTCACCATGTCGGCCGGGCCGCTCTCAAACTCCTGACCTCGTGATCTGCCCGCCTCAGCCTCCCAAAGTGCTGAGATTACATGCGTGAGCCACTGCGCCTGGCCATTGAACCACTTTTAAACCTTAGCCTTCATTTTAGTTTTTTTCTCCCCAAATGTTTTAATTGTGGTAAAATACTCATAACAAAATTACCATCTCAACCATTTGTAAGGCTGTGGTTTCGGAGTATTAAATACATTTATAATGTTGTGCAACCATCACCACCATCCACCTCCAGAATTCTTTCCATCTTGTAAAATGGAAACTCCGTACCCATTAAACAGTATCCACATGCCTCTCTTCCCCCAGCTTCTGGTCACCACCATTCTACTCTTCTGCCTTTATGAATTTGACTAAGTACTTCAGGTAAGTGGAATCAGATAGTATTCTTCTTTTTGTGATTGGCTTATTTCACTTAGCATAATATTCTCAAGGTTCAGACATGTTATAGCATGTGTCAGCATTTCCTTCCTTTTTAAGGCAGTATAATATTCCATTGTGTGGGTATACCACATTTCGCTTACCTGTTCATCCATCCACAGACACTTGGGTTACTTCCAGGTTTGAGCTACTGTGAATAGTGCTGCTGTAAACATAGGTAGGCAAGTATGTCTTTGAGACCCTGCTTTCAGTGCTTTGAGGTGTGTATCCAGAAGTAGAATTGCCACCTCCTTGTGAATCAGGACTTCCCATAACAGAAATATTTGGCAGAGACAGAAAACAGAACCTCAGGGACGTCATAACTGCTATCGCCATATGGTAATTCTATTTTTAATTTTTTGAGGAGCCACCAAACTGTTTTCCACACTGGCTGTGCCATTTTTCATTCCTAGCAACAGTGCTCAAGGGTTCCAGTGTCTCCACATCGTTGCCAACACTTGTTATGTTTTTGATTTCTCAGGAGTAGCCATCCTCATGGGTGTGAGGTGCTAACCTCCATTTTCAAACGTTGACCCATATTGGGATTGGAACAGCGTCAACCTTTGTCTGGCTCATTCCCCTCCACTATCAGCCAACTCTTAGCTCCTGACTCTCCAGAGCTACCCCAGTTCGACTTGGCATCTCCCTCCCAGGAATCACAGGGTTGCACCTAGCGGCGGGGAGAGCAGATTCCACGTGGTGGCAGCTGAGGAGAGAAGCATCCTGTGTCCTGAATTTTGGGGCCTGGTGGTGAAGCTTGTCAGGGAGGAGGCCAGTCCCACAGGGCAGGATTCTCTGAGCACCTGCCTGCCCATCTATCCTGGGAATGTCTTGGATCCAATCTGACATTAATTAAAAGAAGGCCTGTGGGCTTAGAGCACCTTGCCGCCTGAGTTGAATATTTTATCTATATTTGGCATTTGCTCCCGACTTTAAATTTACCAAGTGTTTCGCACTGATTTATGAGATCATCTTGCCTGCACCCTTGCTGGGTGGTACCTTGATTGTCAGCTGTCATTGACCTGTTGCCGGTGTCTATGGAGACCCATGGTCATCCTCCCAACTCCCCTGACATTGGCGTTTCCTGCTTTTGTTTGTGGGTTTTAAAGGCACTATTTCTCACTCCTGACAGACTTAGCTCTAACTTGCTCCACCTTACTGCCTTCATTGCTATATGGCCTTTGCCTCTAGATACAAAAGGTGGATACAAAAAGGCGGGTTTCGTGGAAGGATGGTCTGGTGTTTCAGGACTGATGAGACTGATTTAGACTTTTGTTTTTGTGTGTTTAGAAGGCCATCTCCAAGTCTCTTTCTATGGATGCTTGTGTGGGAATTTGTGTATGTGCATGCACACTCACACGGGCACACTCACATGTGTACACTCCCTTTTGCTCACACCATCACTGTATTCCTGCACATGTCTGAAACCACACCTGCACGCACTCCTTTTCTCTGCGCCATCACTGCACCCTGCATGTGTGAGCATTGGTCTGCTCCCAAGGTTGGCTCTGTACTTCCTGCCACTTGCTCCTGGCATGTGTCACCCTCCCTGCTGCCCAGCACCTCTGGTGTTTCTGCTTAGGAGGGAGCCACATAAGGAATCCACTGCCCCATCATTCCAGTGCTATAGTGGTGGAATCTAAACACCCACAGCACCTACCTTTATGATTCCCACATTCTTTCCCTGTAGTCTTTCATACTTCTTCATTCTCTGTAGCCCAACGCTAAGTTGAAGGTATAATCTTTTTTAGCTTTCAATTAATTTTTTTTTTAATTTCCATAGGTTTTTGGGGAAGCGACGGTGTTTGGTTACATGAGTAAGTTCTTTAGGGGTGATTTGTGAGCTTTTTGGGCACCCACTACCCGAGCAGAACACACTGAACCCAATTTTTAGTCTTTTATCCCTCACCCCCTTCCTACCCTTTCCTAAGTCCCCAAAGTCCACTGTATCGTTCTTATGCCTTTGCATCCTCATAGCTTAGCTCCCGCTTATGAGTGAGAACATATGATGTTTGGTTTTCCATTCCTGAGTTACTTCACTTAGAATAGTAGTCTCCAATCCCATCCAGGTTGCTGCAAATGCCATTAATTCATTCCTTTTTATGGCTGAGTAGTATTCTACTCTGTGTGTGTGTGTGTGTATGTATATATGCGTGTGTGTATATATATGTGTGTATATATACACACACATATATATACATACATATATACATATATACATATCACAGTTTATCCACTCGATTGATGGGCATTTGGGCTGGTTCCACATTTTTGCGATTGTGAATTGTGCTGCTATAAATGTGTGTGCAAGTTCTTTTTTTTTTTTTTTTTTTTTTTTTTTCCTCTTGGTAGATATCCAGTAGTGAGATTGCTGGATCCAATGGTAGTTCTACTTATAGTTCTTTAAAGAAATACTTTGAAATGAAATTTCAGAGCTGTCAGGGAGGCCTGTTAGGGAAACAGACTTATACAATCCTAGAGAATGCCCTTTCCAACTGTCGTCAACGTCAGCCCGCCTCCCTGGATGTGCTCTGAAGGTAACAGATCCCAAGACACCTGAGAAAAACCCAGAGAATGAAAAAAAGGGACTGAAGTAAGTAGGACAACCTACCCTGAGAGCCCAGGAGACAGAAGAATATAAAAATTCAAAGTGGTATGTTCAGCTGGAGATTCAAGAGCATATTTATTATGCTCATAAAACAAGAACCGACTGTGATAAAAATGAATAATCAGAGAATAAGAAAGAGTTCTTGAAAATTAATCATGTCATATAATTGCCAGAATTCTTTTAGAAAGTTAAATGGATATATTCATTAGAACATTCTGAATAAATGGCCAAACTGGTTATCTGGAAGGTTAAGTAGGAAACAGTTCTCCAGTTCCCAGATACAAAGTCAAAGATGTAAGGTATGAGGGCAGGCATGCAGGAAAATTTTTCCTGAGCTGAAAAAAAGCACAACCTTGTAGATTTAAAGGACCTACCTAATGCTGAATACTGGGGACGGAGAAAAGACCCCACTCAGACATAGCTTGATGAATCTCAAAACTCTGAAAACAAGCAGTGGCTCATGGCTGTAATCCCAGCACTTTGGGAGACCGAGGTTGGAGGGTCACTTGAGTCCAGGAGTTCAAGACCAGCCTGGGCAACATAGGGAGACATGGTCTTTACAAAAACTAAAAATAAATTAGCTGAGCATGGTGGCATGCATCTGTGGTCCCAGCTGCTCAAGAGGCTGAGGTGGGAAGATTGGTCGGGCCCAGGAGGTCAAAGCTCCAGTGAGCCATGATGGCACCACTGCACTCCAGCCCAGGCCACAGAGTGAGACCTGTCTCAAAAATCAAAACGACAACACCACTAACTTCCAGAGAGCAAAGTCTTCTTAAATAGAAGGAAATGAGAATGAAATTAGCATCAGACTTTTCAGCAGCAGCATCAGATACTGGAAGATGATGGAACAATACCCTCAAGACATTGAGCAGACCAAGCACCATAGCTCATGCCTGTAATCCCAGCACTTTGGGAGACCAGGGTGGAAGGATCACTTGAGCCCAGGAGTTAGAGACCAGCTAAGGCAATAGAGTGAAACCCTGTCTTAAAAACAAATAAAAAGAAAAAAGATATTAAGGCCCGGGCATGGTGGCTCATGCCTGTAATTCTAGCACTTTGGGAGGCCGAGACAGGCAGATCACTTGAGGTCAGGAGTTCGAGACCAGCCTGGCCAACACGGTGAAACCCCATCTCTACTGAAAATACAAAATTAGCCAGGTGTGGTGGTGCGTGCCTGTAATCCCAGCTACCCGGGAGGCTGAGGCAGGAGAATTGCTAGAACCCGGGAGGCAGAGGCCGCAGTGAGCCTTGCTCTGGGTGACAGAGCAAGACTGTTTTAAGAAAGAAAGAAAAAAAAGATATTAAGGAGAGGTAATTTGGAATATAGCATTTTCAAGTCAAGCTATAAAGTCACAGAGAAAAATCAAAAATTTTCTTTTCTAGGTAAGGGTTCAGAAGTTGATCACCCACACATCCCGTAGGAGGTTAAGGAGGCCCCCTGACAAAATGAAGAAGGGACACAAGGGGATAATATGACCTAAGAAAGAGGGCATTACAGATGCTGTGAGTCTTTTTCCATGAGACACCTGAGGAGTCAGCGCCACAGAAGCAGGAAGTAGAAGGATGTTTGCCAGGGGCTGTGGGAGGGAGGAGGAGGAATGGGGATCCGCGTTCAGTGGGTAGATAGTTGCAATTATGCAAGATGTAAAGAGCTCTGGAGTCAGGTGCAGTGTCTCATACCTGTAATCCCAGCACTCTGGGAGGCCAAGGCAGGCAGATCACTTGAGACCAGGAGTTCGAGACCAACCTGGCCAACATAACAAAACCCTGTCTCTACCAAAAATACAAAATTAGCCAGGCGTAGTGATGCAGACTGTACTCCCAGCTACTGGGGTCGCTGAGGCACAAGAATCGCTTGAACCCAGGAGGCAAAGATTGCAGTGAGCTGACATCATGCCATTGCACTCCAGCATGGGCGACAGAGCAAGATTCTGTCTCAAAAAAAAAAAAAAAAAAAGAGCTCTGGAGATGGGTGGTGGTGATGGCTGTACAACACTGTGATTGCACTTAATGCCACTGAATGTACACTTAAAAATGAGGAAGATGCTCAATTACATGTTATTAATTCATATTTTATCACAATTAAAAATGGTAATAAGAAAGGGAGGAAGGACGGAAAGAACCTAATTAAAACCTAGACGACGAGAGGATAGGGGCCACGATTCTTACAACCGTCTTCTTCAAATGGGAAGAGTTTGAAGCCTTAGGACTGTTTTTCCTTACCTTCATATAGCAACCTGATATTAAAGAGAATCATATGTTAGCACTCCAATATTGTACACTCACTTTTTTGTTTTGAGACAGAGTCTCACTCTGTCACCTAGGCTGGAGTACAGTGGCATGATCTTGGCTCACTGCAACCTCTACCTTCTGGGCTCAAGTGATTCTCATTCCTTAGCCTCCCAAGTAGCTGGGATTACAGGCGCCCACCACCACGCCTGTCTCATTTTTGTATTTTTAGTAGAGGCGGGGTTTTTGCCATGTCGGCCAGACTGGTCTCGAACTCCTGACCTCAGGTGATCCTCCCACCTCAGCCTCCCAAAGTTCTGGGATTATAGGCGTGAGCCACCATGCACAGCCTCCAGCCTTCTCTTTGAGCTAAGCCATAATGCCAATTTCTCAGACATCATCTTGGCATGACCAATAAGGCCGTGACCACACAGGGCCCACCCCAAGGTGCCGACAGTCTGCCGTCTGACACCTGAAACCTGGCAATTGCTGAACTGGGATGTGTGAGGCAGTTATTTTTTTTCCTCCATTAACGATTGAAATACTGCTGCTTGAAAACATGCCCCTCCCTCCCTTGGATACATACGCTGTGGTGTGATGCCTGCCCTCCATGTGGTAAAACACACTAGTGATCTGAGACTTCAGAATCTTTTTCTTGCCTGGCTTTTAGAAATCCTTTGGTGGGAATCACATATGGGGAGTGATAAATGAACCTGTATCTTAGGTTATTTATCATCCTGAAGGAATTGCCAGAGTCTAATTTTGTTCAGAAGTCCTCGAAGGGAATTAAAAAAAAAAAAATTCCTTTCCTCCAGGTTTTGAGGCCCTCAAGAACATACAAATTACAAAAACGTAAATAAGTCCTCCCCACCCCCCACCCCACATCCAGAGCTATTCCACAGTCAAGCGTGTGCGGAGTTCACGATGCCCATGTACGGCCTGTGGGTTGGGGTGAGGCTCCAATCACAGGCGATGTCGTTGTTGTGGTTCTGATGCCCATGTACGGCCTGTGGGGTGGGGTGAGGCTCCAATCACAGGCGATGTCGTTGTTGTGGTTCTGATGCCCATGTACGGCCTGTGGGGTGGGGTGAGGCTCCAATCACAGGCGATGTCGTTGTGGTTCCGAGGCATCTGGCCCTAGGCTGCCTTTCCCTTTGACAAGGCAGTCGGGTCCGACCTGGGAACCAGACTGCACTACCCGTTCATGTGAAATCAGGGGAGGAATAGCAGGGATCAGTGGCCATCCTCCTCCTGGGGATGTGAGACCTTCTTGTGGGATAATCCCCAGAGTGACTCTCTTGGCTCCCAAGCGGCACAGAATGGACGCCACCCCCCTCCACTGCAGAGTTACACCTGATTCCCCGACCATCTGGCTTGTGCCTTGCCCCAGGAATTCCCAGTCTCTTTGTGGAGAACTCCCGGCATTGATCTTTTCATGAGCCAGGTGAGAGGCTGGGCCAGTGGAGCCTGTGTCTCTTTGTGCGTGTGCTCTCAGCTGCAGGTCTTCCCAGCCGGGAGGGATGTGTGGCTGAGTTCCTGGTACGACTTCCATCTAGTGTCTTACGAATCTGAGTCTGGAGTCATAGAGGTGCTTTCAGACATGCTTTCCCCTCTTTCTCTTAGAATGGTCCAGCCACCTCAGAGGCAGTATTTTCCTAGGATCAGGCAGAAAGATCCCTGTGACCAGTGCTTAGGGACCTCCTGCCTTCAGTGTGCAGGTGTGGGGCTGGGGACTGCTCCCACTGACTAGGGTGGGGTGGCACTTAGCAAAGCCTCCATCTGCAGCCCCAGTTTCCCAAGGGGACCAGAGAGCCTGCCCACCTCTGCTGCCCACTTATCACATGATAGGCTTGTCTTAGGAAAAATAATTCCCTTCTGACCACACTACTCATTGCCTCATGCTCCCACTGTCCTGTGTCCTCACATTGACAGAGCTTCTTGGGTTGTCCCTGCTTTCTAAGCCTCCCAGAGGAATTTGTTGTGAACATACAAGGTTCCCCAGAACATAACCCCGTTCACTTGCATACGGTGAATCTGTCAGATCCAGACACTTCCCTGCCTGCCGTGGACTTTGGACGTGGAGGGAAGAAACCCAGTGGCCGGGTGATTGAGGAGGCTCTGACTTTGGAGTCAAGGAACTTTGCTACAGGGTTGCAAGCTTTTCTACACCACAGCTTCACTGGTGGAACAGAGTCTTTGGGAGCAACAGACAGCAGCACTCCCCACTCAGAGGGCACAGGGATTTCATGATCATTCCCTGTTGGGCAAGGCAGGGGGTATCTTGAGTTTTTGTGACTTCCAAGATGGCAGCTCTTCTGACAGCAGGTCCGCCCACTGAGTCAGAAGCTACCTGACCTGCCTTTTTGCTTCTGCTCAGTCCCTTGACCTCAAAACTAACAACTCCCTTGGTTATGAGCAATTACTCATTAAATAAATAAACGAAACCCAACAACAGAGTATGCTCAGCTTGGCAGAAAGAGGCTGGGAGAGTAGACCGTGGTGCCTTTTCTGGTCCCTCTCCTACACCTGGTCTGTCCTTGAGTCTGCAGAGATACTTCTTCAGATTCAGGACAAACCCAGGTGTGGACGACCGTGGTGCAAGGTCAGGGGAAGTTGGCTAGAGGCGTGCATCTGGGCGTGACACGGAGCTCGTTGGTTGGAACAGCTCGGAGTCTTCCATGCCAGCCTAGGCATTCTCTCCCTTTTTCTCTGAGGGAACACAGAGATCTGATCTTTGTCTGGTTATTGAGAACTAAAGCAAATTGAAATTGACTCCGAGATGTGGATGTTTAACAAGATGCCTTCACCTGTTGTTTGAAGATGTGGCTGTCTGTCTTCAGTCATACAAACGCGGCGCTGCCTGTGTCTCCGCAGTCTGCTGGAGTCAGGCTTAATTCTAAGTCGGCAGCCATGACTGGAGAATAGCATTTTCTGGGTCTCTCACTGTTTCGGGGGATCCCAATGTGAAACAGTTGGAGATGCTGAAAAAGCACACTTGTCAACATTAATTAGGAAGTAATTATTTTAGTTACAAGGGGGATTCATGTTAGAGTATCTTCAATTGTCAATATTGCTTCATAAACAGTAGGATATGACTTTATTGATAACAATTTTTTTTTTTTTTTGAGATGGAGCCGCCCTCTGTTGCCCAGGCTGGAGTGCAGTGGCACGATCTCGGCTCACTGCAACCTCTGCCTCCTGTGTTCAAGCGATTCTCCTGCTTAAGCCTCCCGATTAACTGGGACTACAGGCTCCCGCCACCACGCCTAGCTAATTTTTGTATTTTCAGGAGAGACGAGGTTTCCCCATGTTGGCCAGGCTAGTCTTGAACTCCTGACCTCAGGTGATCCACCTGTCTTGGCCTCCCAAAGTGCTGGGGTTACAGGCGTGAGCCACTGCACCCGGCCTTATTGATAAAAATTTGATTTAAAGTCAACGTTTCTAGAACACCTCTATTTTTCATCTTTCCCCACGTGTATCTTCTTCTAATATAAATAGCAGGATTAGTAATCCACTCTAGAAAACTGCATCAAACTACTTTTTCAAGAAAATAAGTTGGTAAATTTCCATCCTTTATACAGCCTCTAACAGACTCCACAGGGATTCCTTGGTGATAATACCTGGCTGGTTCTACCAACATTTGGTTTAATAATTGTGTAATACGATCAGAGTTCCTGCCTTCTTGATTTTGCTTCCTGCCAGACTTTTGCAACCAAAGACAGGCCAGGCAGGGTTATCAGCACATTGCCAGCCAGCCAGTCTCCCCAGAAGGCTCAGCTAAGTTTTGGGGCTCAGAGTGAGAATGAAGACAGCAGCCCTGCCCCGTGGTGTGTCTAAGCCTGCGCATCGGCTCTCCTGATAGACTGTGACTGAGAAATCCCTGCTGCAGTGTTAATGTGACATTGCTCCCTTCCCTGGTGTGTTGTCCTCTCACAGTTTAGTGACAGTTACCAGACAGGTTGGGACAGACGGGGAATCAAAGCTGAGCTCGTCCTTGGCCAGGGCGGTGGCTCGCGCCTGTAATTCCAGCACTTTGGGAGGCCGAGGTGGGCAGATCACCTGAGGTCAGGAGTTCAAGACCAGTCTGGCCAACCTGACGAAACCCCGTCTCTACTAAAAATACAAAAATTAGCCAGGTGCAGTGGTGTGCACCTGTAGTCCCAGCTACTTGGGAGGTGGAAGTTGCAGTGAACTGAGATCGCACCACTCCACTCCAGCCTGGGTGACAGAGTGAGGCTCTGTCTCAAAGGAAACATTCAATAAATCTGAGCTTGTCTAGCACCTCAGAGGCTCCTGATGCAGCTGGAGGTGGGCACGCCCTGTCCTCAAGGCCCCCATTGTCCACTCCAGCAATAGATGTTTCAACATATTTTGTTTTTAGTTTTGTTTATTAAATTAGAGACAGGGTCTCGCTCTGTCACCCAGACTGAAGTGCAGTAGTGTGATCATAGCTCACTGCAGCCTTGACTTCCTGGGCTCAAACGATCCTCTCTCCTCAGCCTCCTGAGTAGCTAGTACTACAGGTTCATGCCACCACACCCAGCCAATTTTTGTGTGTGTGGTAGATATAGGGTCTCACTATGTTGTCCTGGCTGATCTCAAACTCTTGGCCTCAAGTGATACTCCCATTGCATCCTCCCTAGTAGCTGGGACTACAGGTACACACCACCATACCCAGCTAATTTTTTTTTTTTTTTTTTTTTTTTTTTTTTTTTTTTTGAGATGGAGTCTCACTCTGTTGCTCAGGCTGGAGTGCAGTGGTGTGATCTCGGCTCACTGCAAGCTCCACCTCCCGGGTTCACACTATTCTCCTGCCTCAGCCTCCCGAGTAGCTGGGACTACAGGCCCCCGCCACCACACCTGGCTAACTTTTTGTATTTTTAATAGAGATGGGGTTTCACCATGGTCTCGATCTCCTGACCTTGTGATCCACCCGCCTCGGCCTCCCAAAGTGCTGGGATTATAGGCATGAGCCACCGTGCCCAGCCAATTTTTTAATTTTTTTGTAGAGATGGGGTCTTGCTATGTTGCCTAGGCTGGTCTTGAACTGGGCTCAAGAGATCTTCCTGCCTCGGCCTCCCAAATTGCTGGGATTACAGGAGTGAGCCACCACACCTGGCCCCTCAACGTGGTTATTTTTCTGGCTTTTAATGAGTGCCTTTTGGGACCTGAGAATGTACATGTGGATGTTCAGCCTTGCTTCTAGAGCTGAGTCCGTATTTACTGGTGAAGTGTCACCTGGCCTGAGGGATGTTATGAGGCTACCTGCCCTGTTCTTCCTAACCCACCTTCTCTCCTCATCCCAGTCATCCCTGACTGAGGAGTAGCTCCCAGCTTCAGAGGGCACTCCTCATGCAGAGAAGGATACCCTTGACCTTCCTTCAGCTTCTTTATCATATGTTTCAAAGCCCTCCTCTCTCCAGCAAATTTTTGCCTCTTGCCTAAATCCATCTAGCTGTAATTTAAGTCATTTTTCTCTTACTCTGTCTTTAGGGGAGATGGAAATGAATAAGCCATCCCATAACTTGTCATTTCTCCACCCTTGGGGTTTGTTGGTGGTAGTAGTGGTGGTGGTGGTGGCTGTGTATAATATTTATTAAGCCTCCACAGGCTCTTATCTGCTTATCTTAATTTAAACACTTTTTTAAATCAAGGAGGAAAAGTCGTGGCATCACCCCTTATTTCGTGTGTGGCCTTTGCATTGACATTTTCTAGGCTTCTTCTGGCTATAACTTCTGGAACTGATACTATGAGTGCTTAAACCAGAGGCCCAGCTGGAGAACAAATGGCGTGGAACAAAGAGGTTTAGTGACATCCACATAATGCCCTAAGAGACAAAGAATGAATGGTACAGGCACAGGATGGAGAACGGTGGCTTCACAACAGCATACAGGGAAAGATTGCGCGTTTAGTTAGCTGTGAGCCCAGGAGGAATCTCCCGTGAGAAAGCCACCCAAGAGGAGTGTGTTCATGAGCTGCCGTGAGGTCTGGGTCAAGTCCAGAACAAGGGGAATGACAGCCCTCTACTTCCTACCCCTGGTCTGACCACCCTGAAACAGCTGTATCCTGTTTAGAAGCCCCTCTCATGCTGAGATGATCTGAGCTGGGCCAACATCCCAGGGAGCATAGTCTGGCAGGAAGAGAAGAATGTCCCCATAGCATCTCTGAGTGGGCCATTTCTGTCCCAGCAGCGGGCTCTGCCGAACCAAGGTAATTGTACTTCTCAAGCTACCCTGTACAGGTGTCCCCTCCCATCCACTCATTACCAACGCCCATAAATGTCAGGTGCTATGGTCTGAATATTTGTGTTTCTTAAAAATGTGTGAGGCCAGGTGCTACTCAGGAGGTTGAGGCAGGAGAATCGCTTGAACCGGGGAGGTGGAGGTTGCAGTGAGCTGAGATTGTGCCACTGTACTCCAGCCTGGGTGACTGAGCAAGACTGTGTCTCAAAAAAAGAAGAAAGAAAGAAAAAGAAAAGAAAAGATGCGTATGCTGAGATTCTAACCACCAATGCGATGGTGTCAGGGAGCGAGACTCTGGGGAGGTGATTAGGTCTTGAGGTTGGAGCCCTCGTGAGTGGCATTAATGCCCATATAAAAGAGGCCCGAGAGAGAGGCCCCCTCACCCTTCCCATCATATGAAGACACAGCAAGGAACCCCCCATCTGTGAACCAGGACGCTGGCCCTCACCAGACACCAACTCTGCGGGCACCTTGATCTCAGACTTCTCAGCCTCCAGAACTGGGCGAGAAGAATGCAAACTCCACCCCATGCCCTTAAAACTAAGAGCTGCTTATAGGTCCATTGAAAGAGAAAACACTTTTCATTGTTTGCTTTCCTACCACTGACTTAAACTCTAACCGTGTTCTATTAATATAATAGTTTAATTTTTTTTTTGTTTTCTGTAAGTGTCCCTCATCGGGAGAGAAGAAAAGTAACATTTGGCAATCTCTGAAGACATCTTTGTTATAACTGGGACAGGAGGTGCTCCTGGCGTCTAGTGGGTAGAGGCCAGGGATGCTGCAAAACGCCCTACAGTGGCCAGAATAGTCCCCCACAACCAGATGTCAATAGTGAGGAACCCTGAACAGGCCTGTCAGGTACATTTCGTTTTTTTTTTTTTCATTATTTTTTTTGAGATGGAGTCTCGCTCTGTCGCCCGGGCTGAAGTGCAGTGGCGTGATCTCTGCTCACTGCAAGCTCCGCCTCCCGGGTTCACGCCATTCTCCTGCCTCAGCCTCCCGAGTAGCTGGGACTACAGGCACCCGCCACCACGCCCGGCTAATTTTTTGTATTTTTAGTAGAGATGGAGTTTCACCATGTTAGCCAGGGTGGTCTCGATCTCCTGACCTCGTGATCCGCCCTCCTCGGCCTCCCAAAGTGCTGGGATTACAGGCGTGAGCCACCGCGCTCGGCCAGGTACATTTCATTGAACACAACCATCCTGTAAGCAAAGCAGTGTTATTCCCCTTTCACTTTTGCAAGTACCTTAAATAATATACTAAGATTTGAGCCCAGGTTTATCTCAACCGTTTTTGTTACTGTTTTCCACAGAGGAGGGCATGGAGGGATGGAGTTGCAAGGGCAACGGGGAGGTGGAGAGAGGCAGGCACAGCCGCCTTCCAGCCCCAGGCGGAGGTTGGAGTGAGCTGCTTCCGCTTTGGTGCTTATGTTCAAGTTTGTCCTCCAGACTCTGCCTCACCCTGCCTTCAGTCGGACTTCCTAACCCAGGCTTGGCAGTTCAGTTTCCCTGAGCTAATGGCAATAGCTTTGTAAAGGGGCAAGAACTTATTCACAGTATGAGTTGGGTTTCTTCTGTTTGCACTCGGGGTGGGACACCAGGGCGTGAGCACCAGTGGGCATTTTTCCTCCTTTCCTTTTCCACCCAGTGAGTTCTTTCTACCGTCTGTTGATCTTCAGTGTCGGCCTGAATTCTCGTTGTGGTGTTCTTTCTGCATACATAACTAACATGTCCTGCCTTCTCATGAGCTTGACTCTCAGGGCTCACCTCTGTTTCCAGACGTGGTAACAAATACACCGTGTTTCCCCAGGACCTCTTCTTCCTGTTTCACTTTCTAGATCCGGGGGGAAAGTGGACTGAAGCCTCCTAAGGCAGCGTGGAGCTGTGGTTCCCTCCCGCCAGGGCCACTGGAGAACTGAGAGGAAAGATGTGCTTATCTGCAAACCATCACGGAATGCTCATTTGTGAACTTTTGTCCCTGCTACTGGCCTGGCCCGAGGTCCAGGATGGGCCGGAGGGAAAATGCATTCCCTTTGCTCCAAACCTCTTCAGGGTACGGAGACTCAGATGCCAGTGTTCACTACCCGTGGGGCCATGTCATAGCTGGAGGAAAGCTGTGAGCAAACTGGGCAGCAGAGGACACTTGGGGGTGGGGAATAGAATGAGAGACTGTGGATCACGACCCAGCTCTAGCCTCCCCAGCTGGGTCACCTAGGGCAGGCCCTTTTCCTCATCTGCTCACTGGGTGCTCCCTTCCCCAACCTCCCAAAGCTGTTGTGAGCATTTATATAAGTCATCGAGCTGAGGCTGCTGAACTCCGAGCTAAACTACTCGAAGCGATTGTTTTGCTAATTAGCATGCACTATTATTTGCATTAAAATGACTAATTAGAAGAAAATTTTTAACAAAAGAGTCAACCAGCTGTTGTTTATGGTTTTAGAAAGTGAATTTTCTCCAAGGGAGGGATATGCCTGTCTAGTGTCAGGAAGTAGTTCCCTTGATTTCTCCCCAAGGGTCCCTGGTGAAGATCTGTGCCTTGCAGACCCACCGTTACCGATGGATGGTCTCAGGTGTGTGAGTGCAAAACAAGGTTGAGAATAGCAGGCTTGTAAATACTGGACTCCTCAAAGGCAGGACAGTGGCCAGGTGGCAGCAGGTCACATGTTCTCGAAGTTCATATTCTCGTGACCATGGACACGGGCAGCTCCCACGACTCGGCCTGCACAAGCAAGGCTGCCTCCTCCCTAATGGAAAGGATGTCAGAAACCCTTAGGCATACCCATCGCAGCCTGCCCTGAAATTCAGCTCTCGCCAACGTCAGGCACCTCACCTAGGATACTCTTTTTTTTGAGATGGAGTCTCACACCGTCACCCAGACTGGAGTGCAGTGGCGCCATCTCGGCTCACTGCAACCTCTGCCTCCCGAGTTCAAGCGATTCTCCTGCCTCAGCCTCCCTAGTAGCTGGGATTAAAGGCGTGAGCCAGCACGCCCAGGTATTGTTTTGTATTTTTAGTAGAGACGAGGTTTCACCATGTTGGCCAGGCTGGTCTTGAGCTCCTGATCTCAAGCAATTCGCCCACCTCAGCCTCCTAAAATGCTGGGATTACAGGCACGGGAGCCACCGCGCCCGGCTGGGTACTCCTTCTTGCCTACCTCTTTTGGATGGTGTCACATCCATCAGGCGAACCTTAAAATATTGAACATGGATCCACACCCCTTTCTGATACTTGAGTAGTGGCTTTCATCGTATCTACTCATGGAGTGATGAAGGACCTACACCCTGGGCCTCGGACTCAGAACCTACCTGTGTCTCTCAGACCAGCTCCCATCACCTTCCCTCTCTGATCTGTGGACTGGAGGTGACAGTCCCAAGCTATGTTTGAATTAGCCATTTTAATGCAAATGATAGTGTTCCACATTAGGCCTGAAGGCTGCAAATTAGGCCTTGTCTTCAAGATCCTAATCTCTCTGTGATTCTTTGCCTTGGGAAATGGGGCACTGGTGGCCCTTTCTATGCTAGACACTGGACTATACGCCTTATACCTACAGTGAAATGTATGTGTCGATACTAGTCTAGTCTATCATTGATTACTGTAAAAATACATAAATCTATTATAAAAAGTTAAAATTTATCAAAAATTATACCCTTCAACACAGGTCATATATGGTGCCACTCGCAATGAAGAGAAATATAAGCAAACATAAAGATGCAGTGTTAAGCCTCTAATCTCAGCACTTTGAGAGGCTGAGGCAGGAGGATCCCTTGAGGCTAGGAGTTCAAGATCAGCCTGGACAACTTAGTGAGACCATCTCTATGAAAAACTTTTTAAAAAATTAAAACATTTAAAACATGATGTAATATTAAGTCATAACTACATAGAATTAACTACAGCCCACTGTACTACTGCAACCATTTTGTAGCCACCTCCTGTTGCTGTTGCAGTGGGCTCAGGTGCTGCAGGTGTCTGCGTAAAAGGCCTTGTCGGGCTCGGCTTGGTGGCTCACGCCTGTAATCCCAACACTTTGGGAGGCCGAGGCGGGCGGATCACCTGAGGTCAGGAGTTCGAGACCAGCCTGACCAACATGGAGAAACCCTGTCTCTACTAAAAATGTAAAATTAGCTGGGCATGGTGACACATGCCTATAATCCCAGCTACTCGGGAGGCTGATGCAGGAGAATCACTTGAACACGGGAGGCAGAGGTTGTGGTGAGCCGAGATCGCACCATTGCACTCCAGTCTGGGCAACAAGAGTGAAACTCCGTCTCAAGTTCAAAAAAAATAAAAAAGGCCTTGTGACACTAAGCATCTCCTCGTGAGCAGTTCACCTCTGCAGTGAATTGCATGTTACCGTAAAAAGTGATCTCTCTCAGTTCTGACGTATTTTTCATCATGTTTAGTGCAATACCGTAAACCTTGAATAACACCACAGGACCCATACTGAGTGCCATTAGAGATACTGGAGGTGCTCCCAAGAAGCAAAGAAAAGTCATGACATTACAAGAAAAAATTAACTTGCTTCATATGTACCATAGTTTGAGGTCTGCAGCTGTGGGTGCCTGCCGTTTCAGACAGACAACGCCTCTTTATGAACAGACAGTGTAAACATATGGTCTTGATAAATACAGTACAGCACTGGAAATGTATTTTCTCTTCCTTATGATTTTCTTAACATTAAGAACTTCTATGTAGCTTGCTTTACTGTAAGAATATAAGAAGTGTTATCTAGCTTACTTTCTTGTAAGAATACCATATATAATATATATAGCACACAAAATATGTGTCAATTGACTTTATGTTCTTGGTAAGGCTTTTGGTCGGTATTAGACTGTTAGGAACGTTTCTGGGGGAGTCAAAAGTTACATGTGGGTTTTCGACTGTGCAGGGGATTGGTGCCCCTAATCCCTGCATTGTTCAAGGTTGTCAATTGTAACTAAAAAATAATTTTTAAAAATGCATATCGATTTTCAAGTCTGGTTGCCCTGGTAGTGCTGACTCCAGCCAACCACCTTCAGCCTCAGAGCTGTTAAAGGGAGAAAATCAGTTCCTCTCACTCAGTAGATTTTTATATCTTCCCTCTTCTTAAAAAAAAAGTTCTAATTTGACCCCCGCAAAGCCCTTGGCCTTGCTGCTGAACAGTGGTGGTAATTCAGTAGTTCTCCTTCGTGTTTGGATCGACGGGAATCATTGCCCTCTTCACAGATGTCAGAAGCGCCCTGACGCTGTGCTTCCACCCCTTTGGTCCACGGCCACTGGGTCAGGTCCATTTCCTTCCATGACCCTCACTACTCCATCAGATACACGCAGACCAGCGTCATCCTCCCACATCTGATCCCTAGGCGAGTGGCTGGTGAACTTGGCAAGCCCGTGAACCACAGGAAAGGACCTGAAAACCCATCTCGTCTAGCCCAATGCTGCAAGCTCGACTCTAGCCACCCCCTCAGTGTAGACCGCATCTGTCTGCACCGTTTGAGGGTGGTTCCTTTGAAAGCTGGAATGTTCTTCAAAGAGCATTCGTATAAAAATGTATGCTTGGGTGGGCACAGTGGCTCATGCCTGTAATCCCAGCACTTTGGGAGGCTGAGGCAAGCGGAACACAAGGTCGGGAGATCGAGACCATCCTGGCTAACACGGTGAAAGCCCGTCTCTACTAAAAATATAAAACATTAGCTGGGCGTGGTGGTGGGCACCTGCAGTCTCAGCTACTCAGGAGGCTGAGGCAGGAGAATGACATGAACTCGGGAGGCGGAGCTTGCAGTGAGCCGAGATGGCACCACCGCACTCCAGCCTGGGCGACAGAGCAAGACTCTGTCTCAATAAAAAATAAAAATAAATAAAAATAAAAATGCATGCTGGTGGTGGTGATCGTGCCACCCCTCCTCCTTTCCTGCTGACAAGACCCCAGTTTATTCGGATGGCGGCTCCCTTGATTTCAGGGAGCATGGGCAGGGTAGGCTCTTTCCCGGCCCCAGAGAGGGATGGAGACTGGCCTCAATCAGTCCCGGAGTCTCAGGATTTGGGGCCTGAGGCTGTGATGGAACCAGGGATGGGCATTTGCTCCTGTTCTGGCCAAAGAGGTATGAGGGATGCCGGGAAAGGCGTTCATTCCAGAGTAATGAGCCAAAGACTTGATAAAGAAAGGTTTCTACCTTTCTACTTTCTTCTTGCCTAGGATGTAGTTGAGATGCCTGGAAGTAGCACAGTCACTTTGCAACTATGAGGACCTAGTGGTGAGGATGAAGAAAAAAAAAAACGAAAACAAAAGACGCTTGTGTCTACAGTGACATCATCGGGCTGCCGTATCAACCTTGGACTTTCTGTTGCATGAGCTAATAAATAAAGCCCTGTGTGTTTAGGCCAGGGGTTATGAAAAGTCCAGATAGTAAATATTTTGGGTTTCAGGCCATACGGTTTCTGTCCCAACTACTCCACTGTGCTAATATACATGAAACCAGCCATAAACAATTCGTCAGCCAATAAGCATGGCTGTGTGCCAATACAACTTCATTTACAGACACTCAAATTTGAATTTTATATAATTTTCTTTTTTCTTTTTCTTTTTTTTTTTTTTTTTTTGAGACAGAGTCTCACTTTGTTACCCAGACTGGAGGGCAGTGGCACACTCTTGGCTTCCTGCAACCTCTGCCTCCTGTGTTCAAGTGATTCTCCTGCCTCAGCCTCTCGAGTAGCTGAGATTACAGGCGTGCACCACCATGCCCTGCTAACTTTCGTATTTTTAGTAGAGATGGGATTTCACCATGTTGACCAGGCTGGTCTCGAACTCCTGACCTCAGGTGATCTGCCTGCCTCGGCCTCCCAGAGTGGTGGCATTACAGGCATGAGCCACCGTGCCTGGCCAAATTTTATATAATTTTCATGTGTCATGAAGTAGTCTTTGTTTTTTCAGTTACTTAAAAAATACAAAAATCATTCCTAGGTTGCAGGCAGCAGCCATTTGGACCCCATGCCTTAGTTTCCCTGGGTTTAAGCTGCTGTTAGTATGATTTCCTGTGACTGGCAGCCTCATGCAGTCCTACTTGACACGGTGACAGTGATGGTGATGTTCCTTATTGGGAAATATTCCTAACCCCTCTTGTTTTTCTTACGTCTATTTCAGAGGGTCTCGCTGTTGGAGTTGGATTCGGGGCTATAGAAAAGACGGCATCTGCTACCTTTGAGAGTGCCAGGTAAGCCAGCACCCTGGTACCCCAGAGCATGGTTCTGCACCCAGGGGTGCTCCGGGTGTGCGTGTCACCTGGGTGGGCTGTCTGTGCATTATCATTCAGCACCCCAGCCCCACTGATGGAGGCCGCATGGGGTCCGGTGAAGGCCATCCCTGAGAAAGGAGTCTTTCAAATGAGCTATTAAGTGGGTGATGATCATTTTGAAAACAAAACATGGACAGAATCGCAAGCTGTACTCTAAGCACTTCAAAGGTGTGAAGACTGATGACAAAAAACAAAGGCAGCCACTGACACTCTTCAGGCCTTTCCTTTTCGAAGCCCTCCCTTTGTCTTTCTTGACGCTGGGCTCTCCTGGTTTCCCTCTCTCTTTCCACCTGCTCCTGGAAAGTCCCTTTGGTGGTGGGCTTCTCATCCTATGGCCTGTTCTTAAGAGGTGATGTTCCCGGGGACCTATATCTAGAACATCCTTCCTTTTCACTGAACGCGCCATCCCTGGACAACCTTCTCCATTCTTGTGACTTTATTTTCCATGTGTTTGCTGGTGATACCCAAGTCGAGCTCCAGCCGAGTCTTTTGTCCTGAATACGTGTTCTTATATTTCTCCATCTGTTGTCATGTAGAACCTGCCCTTCCTCCAGGATTCCCTGTCACTGCTGTACCCCACTGACCGAGCCAACCTTGCCGTCACTCTCAATGTCACATTTTCCCTCACCTTCCATACTCGAGCACCGGGCCTTGTACATTCTTTGCTCTTCTACCTGCCTGGAAATAAACAGGGCGTGGGTAAGGTCACAGCCTTGGGATCACATGCCGTTCTCTAGACGTGGTGCAGGTGAGGTCTCTATGGTCCACCCAGACCCACAAAGCCATAAATGCCACACTCTGCAGGATGGAACCTTCTATCTGAAGGCAGCAAACTCAAGTGGCTTCAGGGGACTAAAAGATCATCAAAATGGGTGGAGACAGTCAGCTGAAGACAGTTGGGAACCATGAGGACTGAGGCAAACTTTAAACAGCATGCGCACTATCTAAAGGTAGTTGAATTCACAATTATTTTAAAACATAACTCAGTGCAGTGACTCAGGGGCGACTGGTTTATCACTCCTGTAGCTCATTCACTGTCTTCAGACTGATGCAGTCCCAAAATATTCTCCCTGACTCCCCCCAGGAAATAGCACTCCCTCCTGCACCCGTTGATCGTGACTGTCAAAAACGAATTTCTCACATAACCCCTTTTCCATCCTTCCCCGGTTACCAAGCCTGCATGGGGCCTGTTTATGCACCCTGAGGACTATGTTCAGACCACTTCCTTGCATCTATTTCCCCAGCTGAAGTGGAGCCCCTGTGTGTTACATGTAGTCATTGCTGGTCACTGAATTCTAAGGCTGTATGTTAAGAGGCGTGCCTGCTCCATGAAGCCTCAAATATGTGCATGGACAAGAATGTTCTAGGGCAAAACGTTTCGTGTTCTCAACTTCATATTCCTGCCTCTCAGACTCCCAAGTCATTCATTAAAATAATGCCCATGGTGAAAATCACATGAGATGGTAGACGAGGGCAGAGCCTTTAGAATGGAAGAAATGTCACCCAAAACAAGGGCTAATAATGACTCGTCACATCCTGCAGACTGCTCTTCTAAGCGCGGGGCCTGGGGTGGGGGCATGTAGCTCTTCTGGCCCTGGCACAGCAGTTTTGATCCTGACTCCACTAGACCACAAGAGACTTCAGAGTCAAGCAATATCCACGGGGCCGAAGAGCCCAGAGGGTCTGACCTTATAAACATTCAAAGGCCAGGTCCTCCCGGAGCACAGGAAACCACACAGGCTGCAGAAGATCTGTGCCCAGCAAGTGACAGCTGTGCCCCAGGCATGGAACTCACAGGCCAGGCTCTCTGTCTGGTGGCACCACGTCCCCCGCGACATCATCATGTCAACTCCAATGTTCCTCTGTTCTATCACCTGCACTTTCTGCCAATCTTTGTAAGTATTTCGGAAGAAAGTGGAGCAAAAATATTTCCAACTCAGCTCCTCCCTTCCCTGGACCAAACAGATTCTCTCTGAGTTATAAAAGCCCTCAACCAGATCCTCTAACTGGGGTGGAGTCAGTGCAGCGGGCCTCAGTGTCTTCAGCCTCACGAGACCCTCTGCTATACAAGCATCACTGGAGGGTCTATATGCCCCCACTCCTGACCCGTTATCATCACGGCCTGCGGGGCAGTAATGACGGAGCTCTGCTGTCATCGCCACTGTGTCCACAGAGTAATGAGGGCGGGGGGCCCTGCAATGCAGGCTGGAGAGAAGCAATGGGGGAAGAACATTCCCTCAAGCAGACCCTTCAGCCCATTCTCCCCACTTTGAAAAACACATCGAGTTTGTGATTCCCTCCTTCCTAAATGTCTGCCCTCTTCTTCTTGGGTGGCAAGATGTAGAACAGCCCCCAGGCCAAGGCTTGTTAGCTTTCTCTGCCTTTAGTTCACACTACACATAGGATTTCATAGGAGGATAGGGACTAGAGTGTAGTGGAGAGTAAGGACTTTCCACTTGAGTAGCCACGAGGGAAAGGTGCGTGCTGAAGTATAGCCTGGACAGGCAGAGCCTGCCTCCCTGCAAGGCTGTAGAATTGCTCAACCAATAACAGGTTGGGGCCAGTGTTGTGCCTGTTGATACAAGGACGTCAAGGGCTGCAGCTTCCAGTTGTCTCATAATGCTGGGGCTTTCAAACCAGCATCTGTGCTTGTGTGTAGAGTCCAGAGAAGCCAGCCCTGCAGAAACAGGCTGCTATGGTGTTCATACACCAAGGCAGTATCTTGCCTTAGATTACCACCTGCAATCCAGGATGAGACTTTGGCTTGATCGATTGCACTAAATCCACCCACACTCTCGGTTCCGTCTTTTTTTTTTGAGACGGAGTCTTGCTCTGTCGCCCAGGCTGGAGTGCGGTGGTGCAATCTCAGCTCACTGCAAGCTCCGCCTCCCGGGTTCACGCCATTCTCCTGCCTCAGCCTCCCGAGTAGCTAGGACTACAGGCGCCCGCCATCACGCCCAGCTAATTTTTTTTGCATTTTTAGTAGAGACGGGGTTTCACTGTGTTAGCCAGGATGGTCTCGATCTCCTAACTTCGTGATCTGCCTGCCTCAGCAAAGTGCTGGAATTACAGGCATGAGCCACTGCGCCCGGCCAGTTCCCTCTTTCAAGAAGGAAAAGAAAAGGTACTGACACTGTAAGACGATGAAAGTAGAGTGAACAGACCACCCTGTTGGATGAGCCATTGGTAAAATCATGTAGTCCTCAGCATTGAATAAAGCCACATGAGGCCAGGACCACTGTGACACAGAGTGCCAGGCAGAGGGACTGTGTACCAGCCCCTGCCTGCCCAGAATCTCCCAGACTCAACCAGTTCAGCCTCCACTGAGGCTGCAAATGCTTAGCTATCTTCTGAGCAGTCCTGGTCTCCGCTCATTCATTCATGCATCCGTTCTTTAGTGAGTACTGGTATGTGTCCCACATTATGCTAGTCACTGCAGAAAACACAATTCGTATGACAGAAATCTTCCAAAAAGCTGAACATTTGTCACTAGTACTTCCAGTAACGTGGTGAGCTCAGCTGACGTGGATGTCCCACTGCAAACACACACACAAGTAAACATGGTTTTTACTACACAGCCAAGAACTAAGGAGAAAGAAATGCCAGATGCTAGAAATAAAGGGAAAAATCAAAGGCACCATGGAAGGTGGTTTCAGATCCTTATAGAGGTTCAAAGGACTGAGGGTTAGACCTCATGCCCATGGAGCAGATGGAGCCGTGGCCTTGCCCTTGGATATCATGGAACTGAAACAGCCAAGCCTAAAGGCCAGGACTTACAGGTATTGCTTTCTGTAAAAGGGGCTATAAAACTCCACCCACTGGTCCAGGAACTTGCCTGTGCAGCTTGTCCTCTCTCCAGAATCTTGGACAGAGAGACAGGGTATAAGGCATAGTAAACGATGTGCAGGATAGGAAAACCCTAGACCTGCATCACACGAGGGTGTACGGTACAAACCTTTGCACTGTGTCTTGTACCAGAAACCTCAAATAAAGAACATAAATACTGGCCTAGGATAATAGAAATATTTTAGGCTCTAGCAGGAACAAACATAAAGTCCTCACCTACACAAAGCCCTAACTCTTCCACTAACCAGCCACAGCAGATGCCTGGGGCAAGGAAGAGGACTCAAGTACAGTTACACTTACTCTCAAATAGAAAATAAAATAGAAGCAAACCACATAGGGAAACATGCTGCGCAGGAAAGATAGCGCTCACAAAACTAGAAATAAGAAAACTACAGGAGAAATGCATCAGACAGACCCGAAATGAGGCACAAAATACCTGACCAGCCCTCCTCAAAACTGCCAGGATGGTCCCAAAACAAGGGAAGTCTAAAAAACCGTCCAGAGTAGATGAAGGAGACTAAATGTAAGATGGGATCTTTGTACAGAAAAGAGACATTAGGGAAGAACTAGTGAAATCTGAGTACACTGTGTAGTGTAGTTAAAAGTAATGCACATGGCCAGGTGCGGTGGCTCACACCTATAATCCCAGCACTTTGAAAGGCTGAGGCAGGCAGATCCCTTGAGGTCAGGAATTCAAGACCAGCCTGGCCTACATACTTCTGAAACCCCATCCCTACTAAAAGTACACAAATTAGCTGGGTGTGGTAGTGGGTGCCTTTGATCCCAGCTACTTAGGAGGCTGAGGCAGGAGCGCTTGAACTCGGGAGGCAGAGGTTACAGTGAGCTGAGATCTCACCACTGGCCGCCAGCCTGGGCAACAGAGCGAGACTCTGTCTCAAAAAAAGAAAAGAAAAGGACCTGTAATCTCAGCCCTTTGGGAGGCCGAGGCGGGTGGATCACCTGAGATCAGGAGTTTGAGACCAGGCTGACCAACATGGTGAAACCCCATCTCTACTAAAAATACAAAAAACTAGCCAGGCATGGTGGTGGGCACCAGCTTACTCAGGAGGCTGAGGCAGGAGAATCTCTTGAACCTGGAGGCAGAGGTTGCAGTGTGCCAAGATCACGCCATTGCATTCCAGCCTGGACAACAGAGCAAGTCTGCGTCTCAGACGAGCAAGCAAACAAAGGAATGCACCAATATGGGTTCCTTAGTTGCAACAAATGTTCCATCCAAAGTGAGATGCTAACGATAGGGGAAACTGAGGGCAGGGTATACAGGAACTGTCTGTACTATCTTTGAGCTTTTCTGTAGACCTAAAGCTAATCTAAAATGAAAGGTTTATTTAAAATTTAAAAAAAAAACTGCATAAGGCTGCACAAATGAAAGCACTGTTTAATGCTTAATAAGGGATAGATTTATAATAATACAATAGTTTTACAAAAGACACCAAGGAGGAAAGCCGCCCCCATGATCAAATCACCTCCCACCACGTCCTACCCCCAGCATTGGGGATTACAATTCCACATGCGATTTGGGTGGAGACGCAGACCCAGACCGTATCCACCAGGGACTGCGACAGAATCTGGAGATACCAGAGGCGGAGACAGATTCTCTACACAGAAACGACAGTTCAACTCACAGAAGATTCCTGAGCTCTAATTGAAGACAAGCGAATGCTGTCTTCAAAGTGCCAAGAAAAAGTAGCTGCCGTTCTAGAGTAGAAGCTGCCAAACTTTCTCTTAAAGTTCCAGATGGCCTGTGGGCCATATGATCTCTGTCACAACTACTTGACTGACTGTCGTGGAAGTGCCAAGGTAGCCCTAAATAATACGTAAAGAAATGGGTGTGGCTTGCCAGGCACAGTGGCTCACGCCTGTAATCCCAGCACTGGGAGGCCGAGGCGGGCAGATCACCTGAGGTCAGGAGTTCAAGACCAGCCCGACTAACAGAGTGAAAACCTGTCTTTACTAAAAATACAAAAAATTCACCAGGTGTGGTGGCACACACCTATAGTTCTAATTACTTGGGAGACTGAGGCAGAATTGCTTGAACCCAGGAGGTGGTGTTTGCGGTGAGACAAGATCGTGCTGTTGCACTCCAGCCTGGGGACAAGAGTGAAACTCTGTCTCAAAAAAAGAAAAAAAGAAAAAAAAGAAGAAGAAGAAATGGGCGTGGCTGTGCCCCAATCCAAGTTTATTTACAGAAATAGGTGGTGGGCCTTTGGGTTGAGTTTGCCTACCCCTTGTCTATTGCCAAGTTGAATTTTTTACTGAGCACAAATACAGACTGCCAAGTCTACTACTTATTACCCATTGTTACAGGATATGCCTAGAAGGTACATCAGGGCAAAAGGGAAAAGAAGACATTAGTAAATTATGCTAGGTCTGGCGTGGTGGCTCACACCTGTAATTCTAACACTTTGGGAGGCTGACGCAGGAGGATCGCTTGTGTCCCAGAAATCAAGGCCAGCCAGGGCCACATAGGGAGACCCCATCTCTATAAAAAATGAAAAAATCAGCGAGGCATCATGGTGTGCACCTGTGGTCCCAGCTACTCAGGGGGCTGAGGCAAGAGGATCACTTGAGCCTGAGAGGTCAAGGCTACAGTGAGCTGTGATTGTACCACTGCACTGCAGCCTGGGTGACAGAGCAAGACCTTGTCTCAAAAAACAAATATGCTAGTGAATCTAAAAGGACAATTACTAATGAGAGAGAGAGGTATAGGATGGAGGAGGGAAGTGAGAATGCATGAACGAATAAACACTGGGAAGAGAGATGGAAAACCAAAGTGAAATAATTCAGCCATCAGATGGTGGAATTCATCTCTTCAAAGAGGTTTTGCTTTTTAAATTTTCAGTTCTAAGTGATTAGCAAGTGGCACACCTAAAATACTACCTGATAAAGTTGAAAAGAAAGGAAGAAAGATACAAGGCAAATGCTAATCAAAAGAAAGCGGGTATTACCTTTTTTGTCTTAGACAAAGCAGACCTGAAGGCAGAAAGCCAGATAAGGGCTAAAGGTCAGTACTTAAGGAAAGGGGAAGTAATGTACCAGGATGATGTCATGATGCTGCGTTTGTAGGCACCTAGCAGCATAAGCCTCGAACTGTTTAAAGGAAAAATCATCAGAATTGCAAGGAGAAACACAATCATGGTGGGGGATTTTAATGTCCCTGTCTGATACTTGTAGATGACGCAGATATTAAGTTAACAAAATGCATACAGTGGACATATATAAACTCCAGCCCAGCCATTAGAAAGCTTACTTTCATTTCAAGCCACAAGAGGGTTTGTAAAATGGATTAGAGTGCTGTGCCACAGAGAGAGTCAGAATACATACCCCAACATCAATACCATTCAGACCACATTGTCTTGACTTCAATGTGATGTAATTGAAAGTCAATAGCAGAAAAGATACCCATAGTAATTTATTAGTGGGCGGTTAAGCCCATAGACAGCATAAGATTAACACAGTCCAAACTCCACAGGGCTTGATCCAAGCCAGACCGAGAAACCAGCAGAAGACAGGCAAGCGTTTCGCTCCTCTCAAGGGCTCTTCATAGAGTGGGCTACATTTCATCAGGAGCGTAGGGGTGGTCTGCGTGGATGAGGGGATGATAAGGGCAGGTAGTACTTTGAGCAAATGCCAAGGTAGGTGCCAAGGTTCTTTCAGGGCTGGTGGACAAACCGATATGACCGAGATAGAATTCGCTGGTGCTTTAGAGAAGGTATGTCTAAAGGATTGGATTGGCTGGTTACAGTGGCTCATCCCTATAATCCCAGCACTTTGGGAGGCTGAGATAGGCGGGTTGCTTGAGCCCAGGAGTTCAAGACCAGCCTGGGCAACATGGTGAAACCCTGTCTCTACAAAAAAATACAAAAAAATTAGCCAGGGGGGATGGCATGCACCTGTAGTCCCAGGTACTCTGGAGCCTGAGGTGGGAGGACCACTTGAGCCTAGGGAGGTTGAGGCTGTAGTAAGCCATGATCGTGCCACTGCGCTCCAGCCTGGGCAATAGAGAGACTGTGCCTCAAAATAAATAAATAAATAAATAAATAAATAAATAAATAAATGAATGAATAAAGCATTGGATTGAGGCAGGAAAAAACAGGTGCATTACTCAGCAAAAAATTGGCATCTGTGGTGGGTTCTGATACAAACAAAAGACATCACCCAAGAGGTAACTCAAACATGCGTCTGGCTAAGATGAAATAATTTGGGAGAGCGGGTGGGGGAGATAGGCCAGTATGAAGAATGCAGCAATTGAAAAAGAATATTTACAGAACATCCCCCCCCCCACTGCTGTGTGTCTTAGCAGCAATGAAGAAGATACCGGATGTTGTGATGACCGTGAGAATAAGGACTGATCCCAGGAAGAGCTGTTATGTACAGAACCCACAGACAGCATTTGCCAGCTGATTTTGTTGTTGCGTGGAAGGGAGAAGGGAGAATTTGAGTCCAGGTGACAAGGAAATGTAGGTTGATCTCATGCTGTGGAGTGGACTGAGAGGGGAGCAGGACTGCATTTACATAGACTGGGGAAAGCGCTACCCAGTACAGGCCCAGGGTACATGTGCACCAAGCTAACTAAACCGGATCGTTTTTGACTCCTTTAGTGGAGGGGTTGGCAAACTATGGTCTGTGGGCCAAATTTGGCCCAACACCCGTTTCTGGAAAGGAGGCTTTATTGGAGCACAGACACACCCATTTGTTTCCATATTGTCTGTGGTTCCATATGTGCTACAGTGGCCGATCTGCATAATGGCCAGAGAAATCTTAAGGCTGAAAAGCTGGAAATACTTACTATCTGCAAAGCTGAAAATATTTACTATCTGACCTCCCCTCTCCTTTTTTCTCTTCTCTTTTCTTTTCTTTCTTTTTTTGAGACGTTGTCTCACTCTGTCACCCAGGCTGTAGTGCAGTGGTGCAAATCATGGCTCACTGCACCCTCGACCCCCTGGGCCTGGGCTCAAGTGATCCTCCCACCTCAGCCTCCCTCCCAAGCAGCTGGGACGACAGGCACATGCCACCACACCCGGCTAATTTTTGTATTTTTTTGGTAGAGATTGACTTTGTCCAGGCTGGGCTCGAACTCCTAAGCTCAAGTGATCTGCCTGCCTCAGCCTCCCAAAGTGCTGGGATTACAGGCGTGAGCCACCGTGCCTGGCTATCTGACCCTTTTCAGAAAGCGTGTAGACCCCTAATTTAGTGGACACAATTCCTGTTTTTAGCCCAGATTCATCATTCAATACTCTTGAGGCCAACTGTCTTTCTTATGACCTCCTGCTTGTGCCCTGTTTAGTGAAGCAAGAGGCTTCATGTAGATATTGCCTATGGCATCATAGCCACCCACGAGAAAAGGAACTATTCCGAGAAGGCTGTCTTCAGTTCCCAGGTAAGGGGTTTCTGACCTGGGAAGACAGGCAGGCACCTCGCCTATCATGTGTGTGTGTGGCTGCTGCCATCTGGTGTACAGAGGCTGTTACTTCCTCAGCTTCCTGGAGACCTGCCCAGCTCCTTCACCTCTGTCCACCTCCCTACCTGGCCATGTCAGCTTGCACCAAGGTATTCATTCAGACGTCATTGTCTCCTGAATTAGGAAGACTCTCAGCCAGCAGAGGGAGGCCTGTAGTTCGAGGGAAACACAGCTTGCTTCTTTCTTTTTCTTTTTTTGAGACGGAGTCTCACTGTGTCCCCCAGGCTGGAGTGTAGTGGCACGATCTCAGCTCACTGCAAGCTCTGCCTCCTGGGTTCACACCATTCTCCTGCCTCTGCCTCCCAAGTAGCTGGGACTACAGGCGCCCGCCACCATGCCTGGCTAATTTTTTGTATTTTTAGTAGAGACGGGGTTTCACCGTGTTAGCCAGGATGGTCTCGATCTCCTGACCTCGTGATCCACCCGCCTCGGCCTCCCAAAGTGCTGGGATTACAGGTGTGAGCCAGTGTGCCTGGCCCCAGCTTGCTTCTTTCTGTTCTGGTCCCATAGCAGTTTCTTTCTGCTTCAACCACAAAGGAATTCTTCAGACCATATGCATTTGGGGAATTGCATGCTTAAGTGGTTTTCCTTTCTGAAGTATCGTCACTTCGAAGAACGTGTTCTCTGGAGAGGAGATACACCCTCAGCTCCCACTTAACTCAGTGGCAGGCATCATTCAAACCAGCAGGGAAAGCAAGGCTGTCTATACTTAAACACTCAGCTTCACATACCACTTCCTGTTTTAAGCTTTGACTAAGCACGTGTCAAGAGACGTTTGTAGTCCATGGACCCGCCTTGACCTACAGGTGCAGCGGCCATCCCAGAGCAGGCTGTGCACAGCAGAGGAGGCTGGCTGCGAACTTTAGTGTGCCGTGAATAGTCCACAAAACACATCCCCAAGATACGACCAGACCAGCTAATGCTAATCAGCACCCAGACACTTGGTAAAGGATGCATGGTTGATTAGTCTACATTTGGACGTAACATAGCTCATTCAATTACACATGGAGGCATCAAAACCAATTTTAAGATATATGTTTGCCTCTCCGATCAAAGAGTAAAGATCATAAGTCAGATAAATCCTTTCCCCGGCTTATAAATATATATGTTGAGATATTAACAGTTATTTAAGACAGCAGCCATTCGTTAACAAAACAACCCTTTATTTAGAAAGAAAAATGGCAATTGACATATTTTCCTGGTCATTCATCAACATTAGCCAGTAGGCCGGGCGCGGTGGCTCAAGCCTGTAATCCCAGCACTTTGGGAGGCCGAGACGGGCGGATCACGAGGTCAGGAGATCGAGACCATCCTGGTTAACACGGTGAAACCCCGTCTCTACTAAAAAATACAAAAAACTAGCCGGGCGCGGTGGCGGGCGCCTGTAGTCCCAACTACTCGGGAGGCTGAGGCAGGAGAATGGCATGAACCCGGGAGGCGGAGCTTGCAGTGAGCAGAGATCCGGCCACTGCACTCCAGCCTGGGCAGCAGAGCGAGACTCCGTCTCAAAAAAAAAACAAAAAAAAAACATTAGCCAGTAGATGAGCATGTCTTTATGTGTAAACATATTACATGTGTGTCTGCCTGTCCAAGCAGCCACTCTAGTTTTGCTCCAGTAGATTGCGTGTGTGTGTGTGTGTGTGTGTGTGTGTGTGTGTGTAGACAGGATCTTGCTCTGTTGCTCAGGCTGCAGTGCCGTGGCACAATCATAGCTTGCTGCAGCCTTGACCTCCTGGGCTCAAATAATCCTCCCTCCTCAGCCTCCCAAGTAGCTGAGACTCTGGGTGTGCATCCTGCAGGTTACTGAAAGCATGCTTGCAGGTTACACGTAGAGAAGTTACAAAGGAGAGTTCATTGTTGTGGCAGGGAGGAGTCTCAGGGAACTCACATGGAAACATTTTAATTATAGTTCACTCTAACATCTTTGAACAAGCAAGCTGCCTTCACTGGCTCCCTCCAAGCCTCCACGCAGCTGCTCTCGCAATGCCTAGACCTGCCCCGGGCAGCACTCAGTCTCCCAGACTCGTGGAGCATCCCAGGGAGACCCTTCCTTCCTCACAGTTGCTGATCTTGACCTCCTCCCTGCCTAGCAACTTGGGTCTCAGCATTCCCAGCCTGGTCTCCCTGGAGAGTAGCCTTTAGCCTGAGAAGTGGAGCCCCAGCCTGAGGACAGTAAGGTGCCTCGGGAGAAAATACGTTGACACCTTGATCCCACTGTTCCCACCCTTTCACAGCAGAGAAATGCCCCTCCCACCCTTCAGTCACTTCAGCACTATCCTGTTCTATTCTTTATCTGCAGTCGCACAGGGTGCTCTCAATTTTATTTCATGCAGGCAAGCTCTTCTCTTGAACCTATCACACTACCCTGTCTGGAATTCTAGAGTGATCTATTGGCAGCTCCTTCTCTTCAATTTTCCTGGCTCATCCTCCCACACTGCATAGCCTCACCTTAAATTACAAAGCCACAGTGGTCTTGGAAAGTGCCGGCGGGCAGCAGTGGACAGACAGCGCCACCACACGGTAGCTTGGCGTCATAGGTCGCTAGACAGCACCAGAAGGAAAAAGTTTGACCAGGAAAGGCAGCTGAGACGAGTGTGTAGCTCTCCGGATCCATGTTCGGCTTGTACAGAGGGTGTACCTGCAAAAGGCTAAGGACCATATATGTAAGTTACATGTAACTTTGGACATGTCCAACTTCGCTTGGGACGTTTTTCAAAATAGTAACATCCTTATATTCTGGCTGTTGTACCCTGATGTTTCACCCCCCATTGAATTTGGCACTTATAAAGCTCCTTATTGTCTTATTTTCCCATGTCGGAAATAAAAGTAGAGCTTTTATGTGACCCTATGTAGAGGGGTAGAAATGTGAAATGGGCCAATTAAAGTGTGAGAAGCTACTCCGAGCCTTTGATGGTCTACCCTAGCAGAGGAGCATAGAGATGCAAAATGTCCTCACTTCCAAACACCCAAAAAATCAGTTCAGTGTTTCTTTTTGCCATTTCAAGGGGACAGGGTGACATTCACTTTTCTAGTGACTTAAAAAACGTAATGTTATTTATTGCATGCATTCTGGGAAGTGAAGAAAGTGAGCCAGGCCAACGAGGTCCACTGGATGCATGGGCAAAGCCAGACCAGGATCAAACAGGTTCTCACCATCTTATGTCATTTGCCATCAAGTCGTTTATCAGTCTGTCCCCATCCATCCGTCCCTTCAATCCACAGAGATTCACTGAGCACAGGATTAATCCTTTTGAAGAAAGGTAACTTAGGATAGTTATTTCATCCATTGCAACTGGGAAAACAAGCTTGAATTCGTAGGATTGGTGGGCTGAACGTGATTTTGAAAGATTGTCTTGCCTCTTAAGTACTTTTTTTTTTTTTTAGCAGTTGAAGCTTTTGGAACAAGTTCCTAGGTGCACACTCTGCATGGAATAGATACCACCCTTTCCCCCAAAGTTCCCCCTGTGCACTTGGCAGAAAACCCCTGATCTAACCCAAGTCTCTAATGTTGTAAGTGAAGAAACTGAAGTCTCAGGGTGGAAAAGGAGGTCATCAGGGATGACTGAAGTCAGAGCTCCTGGTTCCTGAACCCTGAGGCTCTTTCCTCCCCTCTAAGAGCTGATCTGTCTGTAGCTGGTCATGTTTCCATTTCAGAGGGTGGAGGGAACTTCCAGGATGTCTCAGAAGGTCTGCTTTCCTCATTGTCTCAGCTTCCCCTCTGAGGCTCACTCCCCGCACCGCTTTCTTGATATTTTTTCTCTTGTCCCATTTGAACTTCAAGAAGTGCCCCTCCCATTCTTGGACCACCTTGAAGCTTTTGAGCAAGCTTTTGGAAAACTATCTGTTTTGTGCATTGCAATAGAAAACTCAAATTAAAGGAGCCAGATGGGATTGAAGGCTGGGAAGCGAACAGGGAGAAATGAATCGTCTTGGGCCTCATCACCAGAGTCCCTGTCCAAACCTGGGTAATTCTTATCTCCCTCTGCCCCTCTCTTTCCTCTCCCTTTCTCCCTTCCCATGGCTTTTTATAATAATGCTTTTCAAGCTCCCAAATAAGAGCAACGTTTTACAGAGAAAAAAAAAAAAAAAGACAGTGTTTTGCCAGTAAGATGTGTGTTCCTGTGTTAGCACCACTGATCTCCCCATAGTTGCACATCTAAAATTTTTTTTTTGACTAATCCTACCAGGAGAGAAGAGCTACCCCTTGGAGACTTCGTTCTCCACATCTCCAGCTCTGTGCTGACAAATACAATCCCATTGTTACCTGGAAACCTGGTGATTTTCCAGAACGTGTGGAGGAGAATCAAGAACTTAATAGCCATTTGCTTATAAAATATTCCATCATGGAGCCTGATGCTTGTGAATCTCTGGGTTGAATGGATAAACAGATGGACAGATGAGTGAATGATCTGAATACCTGCTAACCTGAGATTGTCCACAAGGTTCCATCTTAGTTTGGCTTCATCTGTGTCTGGCAGACTTTTATGACCCACTGTCTTCACTCGCCAGGACTGATGGAACATATAACATTATTCAACAGAAGTCATTTGAAAAGTAAATGTATCACTTCAACAATGGCAAAAAGAAAAATCTAGTTGATCTTGGGGTGTTCTGAAGTTAGCACTCTTCACACCTGTACCTTCTTCTCCTAGCACAGACAGTCCACGTGTAGGGTGATGGTTGTGTGTTTTTGGGGTTGGCCTCACTGGTGTTACAAATCCAGTTACTGTAATCCGTCTCTTCCTGCTACTACTTACTCTGAAAGATGGTTTTCTTTTGAAGGATGGAGAAATTCTCTAATCCAGACCTCCTGACAGCTAGGCTGCAAACACACACACATACACACACACACACACATACATACATACATACATACATACATACATACACTCTCTCTCTCTCTCTCTCTCTCTCTCTCTCTCACAGTCCTACAAAGAAAAAGAAAATCCCAGGAGTGGTATTAAGACTCGTGCTCATTTCAGCACTCTGTCCTCCAACTAGAAAAACCTAGTTGATCTTGGGGTGTTCTGAAGTTAGCACTCCTCACGCCTGTACTTTCTTCTCCTAGCACAGACAGTCCACGTGTAGGGTGATGGTTGTGTGTGTTTGGGGTTGGCCTCACTGGTGTTACAAATCCAGTTATTGTCATCCATCTCTTCCTGCTACTACTTACTCTGAAAGATGGTTTTCTTTTGAAGGATGGAGAAATTCTCTAATCCAGACCTCCTGACAGCTAGGCTGCAAACACACACACACACAAATGCACACTCTCTCTCTCTCTTACACTCCTACAAAGAAAAAGAAAATCCCAGGAGTGGTATTAAGACTCGTGCTCATTTCAGCACTCTGTCCTCCAACTAGAAAAATCTAGTTGATCTTGGGGTGTTCTGAAGTTAGCACTCTTCATGCCTGTACTTTCTTCTCCTGGCACAGACAATCCACGTGTAGGGTGATGGTTGTGTGTGTTTGGGGTTGGCCTCACTGGTGTTACAAATCCAGTCACTGTCATCCATCTCTTCCTGCTACTACTTACTCTGAAAGATGGTTTTCCTTTGAAGGATGGAGAAATTCTGTAATCCAGACCTCCTGACAGCTAGGCCACACACACACACACACACACACACACACTCTCTCTCTCTCTCTCTCTCTCTCTCTCTCTCACTCCTACAAAGACAAAGAAAATCCCGGGAGAGATATTAAGACTTGTGCTCATTTCAGCACTCTGTCCTCCTGGTGACATCTCTCCATGAAGCATCTGGGACTTCGCCTGACAAGCACCAGACAACCTGACTGAGCACTTGGCCCTCACTGTGTGTGCCTCAGTTTCTACGTCCATCATGTGAAAGAGGCAGATTGTATCCATGGCTATGAGACTGTTGGGCTTTGTTGGACAATGAAGACATCCCCCAAATATGTAAAGAGTGACAAAGGACGGCCACCTTTTATATTTTTCAAAGTGAAGGCATTGAAGGAAAGATGCGATCATAGACTGCCATGGTCAGTGAATTCTTTTATGAGAGATCACCCTTCTAGAAAGTGCAGCCGGGTGCAGTGGCTCATGCCTGTAATCCTGGCACTTTGGGAGGTCAAGGCTGGCGGATCTCTTAAGGACGGGAGATCGAGACCAGCTTGGCAAACATGGTAAAACCCTGTTTCTACTAAAAAATACAAACATTAGCCAGGTGTGGTGGCGGGCACCTGCAATCCTAGCTATTCGGGAGGCTGAGGCAGGAGAATCACTTGAACCCAGGAGGCGGAGGTTGCGGTGAGCTGAGATCGCACCATTGCACTCCAACCTGGGCAACAGAGTGAGAGTCTGTCTCAAAAAAAAAAAAAAAAAGTGTTATTTACCACCAAAAATTAGTTCATGAAGTCAGGATAAAACAAAGTCCTTTCTGCCTTCCAGATAGAAAGACCAACGACCTTCCAAAAACCTTACTTCTTCTCTCCTGCACCCCACCCCGGTTCAAATTCCATAAAACAATATGAAAACCTTGCATGATAATACCTGGTTTGTAATTGTGCTCTTGATACCAATTAATCCGTTTGAACTCCATTGGGCAATGCAACAAGATGATCTGGACTCTGCAATTTATTCTGCTACTGTTCTCGTCTGTTGAAAATCTAATTTCTCAAAGTTGGATGGTGTATTTTTAAAACGTATTCCCTTGACTTCTGCTTCCGTCGTCTTTGCCTGTGTGCAGAAGCCACCGAGGAGAGGAGGGCAAGGAGGGAAGGGGAGTCTTTTTGAGAGAAGGAAGTCACAGCCCTAGGAGGGATCTTCATTCTTGAATTCCTAAGTGTTACCCAAAAAGAGAATCATTAGCATGGAAAAGAAATTGATACTGGAAGATACTGAATTTCTTTGGATTGACCAATTTTTTTTTTCTTTGGCTACTTCATGGAAATGGGGGCCCTGGGACAGAATAATATCCGAGGGAAAAGGGAAAAAGATAATTTTTTTAATGCACAGCTGAGTTACAGGGTATACTTTTTTTGTTTGTTTGTTTGAGACGGAGTCTCGCTCTGTCGCCCAGCTGGAGTGCAGTGGCGCGTTCTCGGCTCACTGCAAGCTCCGCCTCCCAGATTCACGCCATTCTCCTGCCTCAGCCTCCCGAGTAGCTGGGGCTACAGGTGCCCGCCACCACGCCCAGCTAAGTTTTTGTATTTTTAGTAGAGATGGGGTTTCACCCCATTAGCCAGGATGGTCTTGATCTCCTGACCTCGTGATCTGCCCGCCTTGGCCTCCCAAAGTGCTGGGATTACAAGTGTGAGCCACCACGCCCGGCCTTTTTTTAAATTAATTAATTAATTTATTTATTTATTTTTATTTTTATTTTTTTTGTGATGGAGGCTCACTCTGTTGCCCAGGCTGGAGTGTAGTGGCGCCATCTCTGCTCACTGCAGCCTCTGCCTCCCAGGTTCAAGCGATTCTCCTGCCTCAGTCTCCTAAGTAGCTGGGATTACAGGTATGCATCACCACACCCAGCTAATTTTTGTATTTTTAGTAGAGATGGGGTTTCGCCATGTTAGCCAGGCTGGTCTCGAACTCCTGAACTCAGGTGATCCACCCACCTCAGCCTCCCAAAGTGCTGCGATTACAGGCATCAGCTACACCCCTGGCCAATTTTAAACTTTAAAGTTCTGTTTCTCAAACACAGAAGCATCATCATGACAAGGGCCTTTCTTGGGACCATATCCTGCATCTTGGTCCTCGAATCACAGTAATGACCAGTGTTATGTAGGGGAGCTCTGCTGAGTGCTTGCTGTGTGCCCAGTCCTGTGCTGTCTTTTTTTTTTTTTTTTGAGACTGAGTCTGGCTCTGTCGCCCAGGCTGGAGTGCAGTGGCGGGATCTCAGCTCACTGCAAGCTCCGCCTCCCGGGTTTACGCCATTCTCCTGCCTCAGCCTCTGGAGTAGCTGGGACCACAGGCGCCCGCCACCTTGCCCGGCTAGTTTTTTGTATTTTTTAGTAGAGACGGGGTTTCACCATGTTAGCCAGGATGGTCTCGATCTCCTGACCTTGTGATCCGCCCGTCTCAGCCTCCCAAAGTGCTGGGATTACAGGCTTGAGCCACCGCGCCCGGCTGTCCTGTGCTGTCTTTTTCCTTCATTCTCTTGAATCATCACACATGGACCCAAGAGGAGCCCCATTTTACAGACCCAGAAAATTGAGGCACTGAGAGGCACCTTGTCCACAGCCCCATAGCTAGTAAGGGCAGCAGTCAAGACCGGATGTGGTGGTTCTTGCCTGTAATCTCAACACTTTAGGAAGCTGAGGCAGGCAGATCATCTGAGGTCAGGAGTTCGAGACCACCCTGGCCAACATGGGGAAACCCTGTCTCTAGTAAAAAAACAAAAATTAGTCGGACATGGTGGCACGCGTCTGTAATCCCAGCTACTCAGGAGGCTGAGGCAGGAGAATCGCTTGAACCCAGCAGGCGGAGGCTGCAGTGAGCCGAGATCACGCCACTGCGCTTCAGCCTGGGTGACAGAGCAAGACTTTGTCTCAAAAATTAACAACAACAACAACAAAAAGGGCGAGGGGTCAGCAGTCAAGTCTGTGCCTAGTCTCTGACCCCAGAGCCTACCTCTTTTGGGGCGTTCTAGGCTATGAGGCGACCTGGCCAGGCAGGAGGAGAAGCTAAGTGGGAGAGCCTGGGGGAGTGGGTGGGCCTTGCTTCCTATTGAGTTTAACTTACTGCAGACCCCCTCATACCTCATTGTATGTGTTGGGGAGATGAAGTAGGAAGTATTGACGCTATTTAAGACCATGGATTCTGGGGCTTGACTCCCTGGGTTCAAATCCTGGCTCTTTCATCAACTGGGTCTATGACCTTGATGCATTGCTTTTCTTACATGCCTCAGTTTCCTAATCTGCAAAATGAGAATAACAGTATCTACCTCAGTGGATTGTTCTGGCCATGAACCGAGTTTCTCTAGGAAAAGCATCCTGAGTAGAGCCTGGCAGAGGGTAGCGCTGTCTGTGTGAAGCTACTGTTCTTGCTTCCTGGCACAGCCATGACACATCCTACAGCTAGATGGCCAGCCCGTTTCTGTTTCCACTCAGGTTCCAGGACAAGCGCTCCCCACTCCCTGCCCACCCAGGAGAAGAACTGTCTCAGAAGTAGCTTCCACTGTCTGCAGGGAGCTGACACTCAAGCCTCGGGGCTCAGGTCCAGGAGCGGGGTCTCTGAGTGTGCCTGGCTGTTCTGCCCTCCCATTGCTTTTAGTCCTGTTGCTAGGGCTGCGTGCTGGATATGGGGCCTTCACATCCTTCACTGTCTTTCCCCCGAGGCCCCTCCAGGCTGACTTCGTCATCTTGTCACAGCATGGACTCTGCACGCTCATGAGCCCTGGCCCTGGTACTGCCTGGCCCATGTCCTCAGCCTTCGTTGTGTGGTGTTTTTCTCTCTCCTGTGTCCTCCCTGGGAGCAGAGCCTGGGTCACCTCTTTTATGCTCTACATGGGACCCAGAACCAGGCAATGTGTGGTCAGCTCTACGCTAGGGGTGGTGATGGCCTCCCTGGAATCCTTCAGATGATTTCATAAGGGTCGGCCCCTCCAGACCACACAAGCACACGAGCTGCTTCCTTTTTGCTCCACAGTTTCCTGGACTCATCTGGAGGCCCCTTCCATGTAACCACACAAGTCACCTTCTCAGAGCAAGAAGGGAGATGACAGTGCTGCCCCCTCCCCCATCCGCCGGGCAGCAGTGTCTCCTCCATGAGCAGCACAAGCGGCCTTTATGCTGCGGCCCCTTCCTCCTCCGCCACTGCCCCCAGCCACCCCCACCCAAGTCCCTGGCGACAGGGATTGGACATCTTGGCACAGGAAGCTATCTCTGCACAACGTACACTCTGTTAGTCTGGAGCAGCCTCGGGGGAGGGAGGGCCCCGCCAAGCTCTCTGAAAATGGCAGTGTGGTTTCCTTGAGGCTTTCCCGGACACTGGAGATGACGCACGCTTCTTTTCTCTTCTCCGTTCCCGCTGCTTCCCTGTCCATCCTCCCCAACAGCTTGTTACAAGCGACTTAGGGAAGAAAGGAATTCTGTCTTCCAGGGCAGCCCGCTGAGGAAGGTCAGGCCACTACAGAGGGAGCTGTGGGTGTGGTTTAGTTCTGGGGGGCGGGGTCTTCATTTTAAAACATTCTGCTTGGTACACTAAGGCAGCTCAGGAGCACTGGTGCCTGTGTGGCGCTCGCGGGGACATGTGGCACTTGGTTCTGTTTACCTGCGTTGCTCAGTCCTCACTGCCATCCCAGTATGGACATGGGAGGCAGAGGAAGCGCCCAGAGGTCATTCTTCTGGTAAGAGGCAGATTCAGGATTGCTTTTTTTGAGACAGAGTCTCTGTTGCCCAGGCTGGAGTGCAGTGGCGTGATCTTGGCCCACTGCAACCTCCCCCTCCCAGGTGCAAGTGATTCTCATGCCTCGGCCTCCCAAATAGCTGGGACTACAGGCGTGCACCATCACACCCGGCTATTTTTTTTTTTTTAATTTGTATTTTTAGTAGATTCGGGTTTTTGCCATGTTGCCAAAGCCTGTCTTCAACTCCTGAGCTCAGGTGATCTGCCTGCCTCAGCCTCCCAAAGTGCTAGGATTATAGGCATGAGCCACTGCACCTGGCACATTCAGGATTTGACTGACTTCTGTCTAGCCAGGCATGGTGGCTCATGCTTGTAATCTCGGCTACTTGGGAGGCTGAGGCAGGAGGATCACGTGAGGCCAGGAGTTCAAGACTTGCTTCCATCTGATTCAGAAACCTACGAATAAACCTCTGCCAGCCTCTAGCAATCATGGAACAATCAAGAAAGCTGGAACTGTCATCCCATTTTACAGAAGCAGGCTGTGTCCAAGAGCACACAGCAAGTGAGGAGCAGCTGCCATTCTACTTTCTGTCCCTATGAATTTGACTCCTCTAGGATTTGAACCCAGGTGCCCAGCTCCAGAGCCCGTGCTCTTAACTATCACGCTGCTGTTAAGTGATGTACCTGCCTGTGACCCCAAGGGCTTAAAACTCTCCCCCAAAGTCATGTGAGAAATGGGGTCAACTCAGTTGTGAAAAATGTCTAATCTCCTATGATGAATCCTTTGAACATTGACTATAGTAATTCCAATTTGTCAGACACTTTTTTTTTTCCCCCTGAGATGGGGTCTCACTCTGTTGCCCAGGCTGGAGTGCAGTGGCATGATCTCGGCTCACTGCCACCTCCACCTCCCAGGTTCAAGCGATTCTTCTGCCTCAGCCTCATGAGTAGCTGGGATTACAGGCGACTGCCACCATGGCCAGCTAATTTTTTTTTCTTTCTATTTTTAGTAGAGACGGGGTTTCACCGTGTTGGCCAGGCTGATCTCAAACTCCTGACCTCAAAAGATTGGTCCGCCTCAGCCTCCCCAAATGCTGAGATTACAGGCATGAGCCACTGCCCCCAGCCAGATGCTTCTTTAAAATCACATCTCATTTGGCTCATTAGGAAATGCAAGCCTAGGTAAAGAATCCACAGTGAGGGACAGATCGAGATTTTGTATTCAATGTTAACTGGAAGCAAATGTTTCTGTGAAAGATGGTTTTGAGCCTTACTCCAGATGAGTGTTACTTTGGTAAGAGAGACAACCCTTGGTGGTGCCTCATGACAGCGAGATACCAGGGAAGGGAGAAAGAAAGGAAAACTCCAGACAGGTGGTACTGAGGTGAGTTATGACTCACTTCTCCAGCCTCACCTCGTGGACAGCCGACATGCAGGGTCACTGCAGGGGAGAGCTACAGAGCAAGTGTGACCTGTGCTTTAAGTTCCAGAATAAGGAGCGATGCTGAAGTCATGCACCCCAGAAAGTTATGGAAGTCCTAATCCCCAGGACCTCTGACTGTAACCTTATTTGGTGGTAGGGTCTTTGCAGATGTTCAGATCAGCTCGTGCTGAATTAGGGTGGGCCTAAGTCCAATACGACTGGCTACCCTTGTAAAACAAGGAGGGAAGACGCACGCAGAGAGGACAGTGCCCCGTGGCCACACAGGGACACGTGGAGGGAAGATGGCCTTGTGACAGTGGAGGCAGAGACTAGAGTCCTGTGTCTGGAAGCTGGGGAATGCCACCGAGTGCCAGGGCCACCAGAAGCTGGAAGAGCCGAGGGAGGATCCTCCCCTACCTAGAGCCTTCGGGGGAACGTAGGCCTGTGGACACCTTGATTTTGGACTTCTGGCCTCCAGGGCTGTGAGAATAATTCCCTGTAGTACTTCATCACGGCAGCTGTTAAGAAACCAGGGCATCGAGTCTCCCCACCTCGATCGGCGTCTTCTCTGTCCCTGAGGTCCTCTCTTAGCTTTCTCCACTTCCTCTCACAGTGGACACAAAGCCCCAAGGCCACTTTTTTCCCCCTCTTTTTAAATTAAAAAAAAAATTTTTTATACACAGATTTATTTATTTATTTTGAGACAGGGTCTCTCTCTGTTGCCCAGGCTGGAGTGCAGTGCCACCATCTCAGCTCACTGCAACCTCCACCCCCTGGGTTCAAGCAATTTTCATGCCTCAGCCTCCCGAGTAGCTGGGATTACAGGCGCCCGCCACCACACCCAGCTAATTTTTGTATTTTTAGTAGAGATGGGGTTTTACCATGTCGGCCAGGCTGGTCTCAAACTCCTGGCCTCAAGTGATCTGCCCGCCTCGGTCTCCCAATGTACTGGGATTACAGGCATGAGCCACCACACCCGGCTCTGGGGCCACTCTCTGTGCCTCTGCATCTGTGTTCCCCATCCCTTTGGTAACTTCTATTTTTTATTTCAGGAGTGGGTTAAAGTTTCCGATTTTGTTTGGTTTTGTTTTGTTTTCCTTAAGCCTCTCTCAGTTCAGTCTGGACCAACTTGGAGAAGAGCGGCGGCTTTCTCTCCTTTTTTCTGTGGCCGCCTTCAGACGCTGGCCCATGGGAGAGTCAGGGCTGTCCCCCGTATTGGAGCTATTAAACTGTCGTAAGAAAGAGGCCTTTGTCACGGGAAAGACGGCACTCAGCTCAGTCACAGAGACAGATTGTGCCAGAAAACGAACAACGAAAAAAAAAAGGTTCAACCACAGCATTCTTTGGGACTTCAGTCATCCGCCTCCCGCTTGTTCTTAAAAGACGAATTTCCTTTCTTCCGTGTAATTCCATCAGATAGGTCGTCAGGTTTTCAGTCTGTCCAGAACTGAATGCTGGGGGCCCTACCCTGCCATCTGCGAGGGGCCTCCGCCCAACACCCTGCTTGCATGACCTCATGCCTGCAGGTTGGGAACCCTGGGGCTCCCTTGAGCCTTTTTGGGGCGGGTCAGGGAGGGTGTGAGGAGAACGAGGGTGGGGGTTAGGTATTTTTTCACACTCACCATTACCTGCCTGTGCACTTAAAAAAATGATCAAGATGGTACATTTTGGCCAGGCATGGTGGCTCACATCTGTAATACCAACACTTTGGGAGGCCAAGGCGGGTGGATCACTTGAAGTCAAGAGTTCAAGGCTGACCTGGCCAACATGGTAAAACCCCGTCTCTACTAAAAATACAAAGAGTAGTCGGGTGTGGTGGCACATGCCTGTAATCCCAGCTACTCAGGAGGCTGAGGCATGAGAATCGTTTGAACCCGGGAGGCGGAGGCTGCAGGGAGCCAAGATCACAGCACTGTACTCCAGCCTGGGTGACAGAGTGAGACTCCCCCCAAAATAAAAAATAAAAATGGGCCAGGCGCAGTGGCTCACGTCTGTAATCCTAACACTTTGGGAGGCCGAGGTGGGTGGATCGCGAGGTCAGGAGATCGAGATCATCCTGGCTAGCACAGTGAAACTCCATCTCTGTTAAAAATACAAAAAATTAGCCGGGCGTGGTGGTGGGCACCTGTGGTCCCAGCTACTCGGGAGGCTGAGGCAGGAGGATGGCGTGAACTCGGGAGGTGGACGTTGCTGTGAGCTGAGATTGCGCCACTGCACTCCAGCCTGGGTGACAGAGCAAGACTCCGTCTCAAAAAAAAAAAAAAAAAGATGGTACATTGTATGTTATGTATACATTAATCATTAAACACTAATTCCCCGTTCCCTATCTTCCCCCAGCCCCTGGCAGCTGCCATTCTCTTTCTGTCTCTATGAATGTGACTCTTCTAGGGACCTCATAAGTGGCATCACACAGTGTTTGTCCTTTTGTGTCCGGCCTATTTCACTTAGCATCATGTCCTCAGGGGTCATGATGTTGTTACATGGGTCATAATTTCCTTCCTTCGAAGGCTGAACAATATTCTGTTGCACAGATGCCCCATTTTGTTTGTCCATTCATCTGCCCATGAACACTTGGGCTGTTTCACCTTTTAGCTCTTGTGAATAATGCTGCTTGTGAACATGAATGTACCAATATCTCTTCAAGACCACTTGAAGTTCTTTGGGGTATATGACCAGAAGGCGGCATTGCTAAATCCTATGGTACTTTGATTTTTAAGCTTTTGAAGAACTTAGTCATGGCACATCTTATCTGCCATTTAACACTGTGCCCTTGGGCAAAGGGGTACTTCCTGGAGGAGCGAGCCTCTCGCGGGCTCCCGGGGCCCCTTTCGTGGCTGGGTGCATGGAATGCATGCAGCCAATCCTGACCTCCTCTTGAGTGCAGACCCTGGGATGCTGCACTGGTCACACACCCGTGGAGCTGGCCCTGAGTGAGAGAGAGTAGAAATCACGAGAGGAAATATTGTGAGCATGAAAGGGCTACGTGGATGCAGGATGTGAGGTGAAGTGGTTTAGAATGTGTACATGTAAAGATCCGTGATTCCATGCTTTCCCAGCAATTGCTGTTTAACCAAATGAACCTCTCACTGTTAACCTCACAAGTACGGCCACGTTCCTTCTTCAGCAAGGCAGGTGAAACGCTCCACGAACCCACATCTGAAACCAGGCAGTCCGCAGGAGGTGAACAGCTGCAGACTGTGTCATCCACCTTCCTGAAAGGTTTGGGGACAGCCCCATAATCACAAAAAGGTGGTGGTCTCTGGTCTTTACCAAGGAGGCCCAACACAGACACGGTGTGCACACTCAAGCTCTTTGTCCTTGTTAAGGCTCAGTTTCCTCATCTGTAAATGGGATTTCCTGAAGGGGTAAATGAAAGTGGAAGGAAAGCCCTTGGGTGGTGCTGGTTGCATAGCAAGCACTCAGCAGGAGGTGGATGTTGACACTGTCAGCAGCAGGGTTGCAGACTTGGCTGCTGTGCTTCTTACCTGCTTCCTTCCTTTTTTGGTAGCCCATTATTGAACAGTATTAGGCTGGTGCAAAGCAAAATTGTGGTTTTGGCCATTACTTTCATTGGCAAAACCCGCAATTAGTATTATTATTATTATTGTTTTTTTGAGACAGAGTCTTACTCTGTTACCCAGGCTGGAGTGCAGTGGCATGATCTCAGCTCACTGCAACCTCCACCTCCCAGGTTCAAGCTATCCTTCCGCCTCAGCCTCCCAACTAGCTGGGAGTACAGGTGCGCGCCACTACACCCAGCTAAGTTTTGTGTTTTTAGTAGAGATAGGGTTTCGCCATGTTGGCCAGGCTGGTCTTGAACTCCTGACCTCAGGTCATCCACCTGCCTCAGCCTCCCAAAGTGCTGGGATTACAGGCGTGAGCAACAGTACCCAGCCTGAGCCACCACACCTGGCCAAAAACCACACTTTTGCAGCCAACCTAATATCTATGCACACCTTTGTGGTGGACTGTAGATCTAAATTTGAGGTCCCTGACATTATTATTTACCAGCTGGGTGAGCTTTGAAATGTCATTTAACTTCTCTGGGCCTCAGTTTGCTTTTTTAAAATCTGTATAATGGGCCTATGAATGACTCCCGGATCACAGTGTTGGGGGATTCAGTGAGAGGGCACTTGCAAAGCATCTAGCACAGCCCTGGAATGAAAGAAGTTATAGCTGTTATTATCACCCTCAGATGATGGCAGGGAGGTGATGGAAGAACATTGCAGGGGAAGGATTTGGTTTCACCATTTCATAAGTATAATAAAATCAACTGGACTTGGGGTCCAATTCGATATTGAGGTTGAGAATAGCTAGAAACCCGTCCCAGTTTTTTTATGGGTACAGCTAGTTGGCTATTAATACTTTTCACAGAGATTGGGATCCAGAGGAGGAGGAGGAGGAGGAAGAGGAGTTTGATGACTGAGTTAAGGGCAATGTATGAGAACCCTTTGGGCCTCCCTCTGTTGACCTGGCAATCACTAATCTGTATTAAGGGTAGTGTGGTTCATGACCCCCACTTTGTCTAGGACAGTGGTGTGGGGCTGCTGCCTCCCCCTGGAAAGTCTCCCGTCTGCGCCCTGGCTGGGAGTGCAGGAGAAGCTGCTGCTTTGTAAGATGCAAGCCCACTATCAAGGTCACCAGTGATCTTTGTGGATGGAGAAACAGGGAGATGCTGCCGCTCACCTGTGCTTGGTTCCCACCTCGTTACCCAGTTTCTGACTCAGGCTTTAGGACTGTGGCTCCTAATCTTTCAGCCTAGATTCTCACTCCGTTACAAACCTGGTCTGTGGATCCAGAAGTCTCCACCACAAACTCCACGGGCTAAGTCTTATCACCTCAGGCTTCAATGCCATGTCTTGCCTGCTCGAACGTGCTTCTTCCTGTTTTCCTTCCCCTGTACCTGGACTCTTAGGACTGTCTTGTCTGCTTGAATCTTGAGCTGCTAATCCATCCTTCCTTATTGGCACTGACTTCCATCGCCCCCTCATCTCCAGGGTCTTGACCTTGGTTTCCCGCCCTGGACTTACCTGCCTTCCTGACACCGACTGACTTCACCTCTCCCTGTGCCGCTGTGTCATGTCTTATCTGTCCCTATTGTGGATCTGGATTCCTTGGCCTGTCTCACCCTGCTACTGATCATACTCCACTCTGACCCACAATATAGATTTTTCAAGGTAAACATTTTTTAAAAAAATGTTTCACTCTGTGGTCTAGTAAAATACATGAACGTGTATCCTTTGAGTAAGGGTCTTTGTGGGTGGAGAAGCAAGGAAGTACCGCAGCTTTCCAGGGGAGGGTCACCTTCAAGCTTTGTGGAAAGTTCCTCATGTCACCTGGCGAAGCACTGGAAACCTTTCAAAGCACACTGAAAATTCAAACATCAAAACTCACAAACACTACTTTCTGGTAAGGCCATCCAAAATTTTAGCTGGATCCAAGACATCCTGCAAATGTTCTCTCCATATTGCCTTTTAGATCACCTTCTATTAAAACACAAAAACTCTATTAACTGAAACTCAGTAGAAGCTTTCAAAAAAATGAAGGAAGGGTTGACCTTTGTTATTATTTTGTCTTTGGTATTTCAAGATGGAGTGAGAACTGGCCTCTAGCATTTGGTAAAGACCTTACGCTGCCCAGCGAGGTTGGCTGAGTTACCCCTGGCAGGCCAGCTCAGATAGGCAGGCAGGCCCTGCCACAGGCAGATGACAACAGGTAGAAGAAGTCCACATATTTCACATGTCTTTGGAGCCTGTTCCCTGTCTGTCTGCCTTCTTGAACACCCCAGTCCTTTCTCTATAGGTTTCTGGCTCAGCCCATCTGCTCCCTCTCAACTTAATGGCAACAACTTTGAGGCTCCTGAAACGAATGTGCTTGCATGGGGAGGCAGCACTCTTTGTCCCACCTCTGCCAGCAGACCTCGTAGGACAGGACATCAGTCTAATCCCTTACTAAACCCTGTGCTTTGCAGCCTTCATTTTAACTGCTTCTGTTCAAGGTACAGCAGCATCTTCTCAATTTAAGGGCCTTCCCATCCGTTTAGAAAGCAGGAGACGGAGAAAGCTTCCTTTCTTGCACAAGTCTATTCCTTTCTACTTCTGGCTGTTCATGTCTTTCATTGGAATTTTCTAAAATTGAGCACAGGCCACGCATCTGAATTTTTCCTACCATTTCTCCCCAGAGCTGTGACCATCGAGGGGCAGCCAGGGGAGATGTCACTCACGGTGTTGCTCAACCTGATGGGAATCTCCAGCTTTGCAGCCTGAATGTTCCTCTGTCCCCACCGCCTGCACTCAAGGGCTTCCGGGAAGCTATTGCCCCACGGTTAGGTCTTGTTACTTGCAGTACTCCACTTACAGTGCCAGTTCTGTAGTATTTAGAATATGCATTTGCTCTTTGTAACAGAATCTAAATTTATAATGGTATAAATAAGAAGTTGATTTCTCTCTCACCTAGAGTTAAGTAGCATGACACCATGGTCATCTGTGACTTAGATTGTGTCTAGATTTCTACTTTACCATCTCTAGCTCCTTGGTCCAAAGTGGTACTCAACCATTATTTCCGCATCCCAAATAGTGGAATGGAGGCAGAGGGAGTAAAGAAGAAGTACACTTCTTCCCTTTAAGGACCTTATCACCCCAGGCTTCAATGCCATGTCTTGCCTGCTCAAACGTGCTTCTTCCTGTTTTCCTTCCCCTGTACCTGGACTCTTAGGACTGTCTTGTCTGCTTGAATCTTGAGCTGCTAATCCATCCTTCCTTATTGGCACTGACTTCCATTGCCCCTCATCTCCGGGGTCTTGACCTTGGTTTCCCGCCCTGGACTTACCTGCCTACCTACCAACTTCCAGAAGTTACACCCATCTTTTCCCCTCCACATTTTTTTGACCAGAAACTTAGTTACATGATCTCAGCTAGCTGCAACGAGGCTGTCTTTATACCATGCAACCCATGTGTCCAGCCAAGGATCAGGGATTCTTTTCTTATTGAGAAATGGATAAGGGAATAATGAGTAGAGCCTGCCTTAGGCAACCACGCTGAGTCCTGAGGATTGCATAAGAATTAGGCAGGCAGGTGGGGAAGGAGGAAAGGGTGAGGCTGCAAAGGTAGGCAGGACCCACATCATCAGAGGCCTTGCATACTGTATGAGGGTTGTGTAATTCTGTCTCAAGAGCAAAGCAGACACTAAAGGGCTTTAAAAGGGGGAGGGAGGATGTGATTGGAATTGTATTCTAGGAGCATCACTTTGAGCCATTTGGTTTAAAATAGCATCTTGCTAGAAGCCCTGTGTGAAGACATTAAAATGATGAAAACTTGCTCAACAATGCTAAAAATAAAGACAGCAACATCTGGGCAGAATTTCCCCTAATTTTAAAACCAGTGGTGGAGTTGGATGAAGAAAAATCAAATTCTCATTCAACTGAAATAATCTAGGAAGACACTATGTGGTTTCTTGGAAATAAAATCAACAATTTATAAGACTTATAAGGTGGAGATTATCTTAGTTCATTCATGCTGCTACAACAAAATAAGGTAATTTATGAATAGTTGAAATTTATTTCTCACAGTTCTAGAGGCTGGAAAGTCCAAGATCAAGGCACCAGAAGATTCTGTGTTTGGTGAAGGGCTTGCTCTCTGCTCCATAAATGGCACCTGGTTGTGTCCTCATATGGCAAGGGGGACCCCAGGGCAGAAAAGACTTGGGTGTTCCCTTCAGCCTCTTTTATAAGAGCACTAATCCCATGCATGAAGGTGGAGCCCTCATGACTTAATCACTTCCCCAAAGGCCCCACCTCTTAACACTACTGCACTGGGTCTTTAGTTTCAACATATGAATTTTGGAGGGACATATACATTCAAGCCAAAGCAGAGATGAAAGAATAACAGGATATGATTCAAAGAAAACAAATCAAGGTGAAAACAAAGGTGGGTGGATTAAAAAACTGAGAACCACAGGGGAACTGAAATCGTGGTGCCAGAGTAGAAAGTCACTGGCAGGAGATAAGAACAGCACTGGCATTGTAGAAAAGCATGCTAGCTGTATGAAAGAAAAATGATATATTCTCCCTGTAAGCAAAGGATGAAGAGGGAAATTAAGAGAGACAGAGGAAGCAATAGGTGTGGTTGGCAGAACAGATGACCCAGAGACCTTCTGCACGTTCCCCAAAGAGCAACCAGATCAATTTGAACAGGAGCAACAATCAAAGTTATAATTGAAAATGAAACTTCTGGAACCTGAGGGGAAAATAATCTGAGGATGCAGCTCAAAAGAACTCAACCACATTTTAGTTGAATTTAATGAAAAGAAAATTGCAATGTGACATATCCTGGGAAAACTTTTGAGTTGCAGATACATAAAAATATCACAAAACCATCCAGATAGGAAAAGCAGGTTACTTATAAAATAGTTAAGTTCAGGTTGATCAGAAATTAGTTCAAGTGGAAAGGGACATTCATTGAAAGGATATAGGAAACAGGGGCAAGAAAATCTTGAGCTTCATGAAGTGAAATTGAATCTGGAAAGCTCTCTCTCTCTCTCATACACTTACATGCACACACACACACACACACACACACACACACACACACATACTCATACTTCCTTCATAATTTCTTTGCCCAACAGCCATTGTCCATTGAACACATTTTTCTTTATCAAGGTTTAATTAAGTGAGAAGGAAGATATTTGGCTCAGCTCATCTCTGTTCAGGGAGAGACCCTCAAGCTATAGGTGAAAGACCAGCCTATACATCACATCATCTTGAGGCAGGTGTCCGTACCTGGGCCCACTGGTGAGCACATCTAGCAAAAAAGAGCTCAAGCCAGGCCTGGGGACATGCACTTGTATTCCCAGCACTTTGGGAGGCTGAGGTGGGAGGATCACTTGAGCCTGAGCAACATAGTGAGACACTGTCTTGACAATAAAAAAGTGCTCAGCTATTTCCTCATTGGGCAAGTGAATTTAAAAAGAAAAAGGCTTTGCCTAGGTTTCTCAGAAAACAGAGCCAAAGGCAAAGTTCAGGCACTATGACTTGTGAGGAGGTGTGCTGCCGCAGAAGCAAAAGTGAAAAGGAAGTGAACAACACAGGAAGGCAAGAAAGCAAATCCAAGGCACATCATTGAGCTAGCTACAGCTTCTCAAAACAAGTCAACCTTGATGCTCAGTCATGGGTTGGGAAGAATATCTTCAAGGAGACTGAATGGAACTGCTGAGTGGACTCTCATTGGAAAGGGCAGAGAGATTGTAGAAGAATGGACAAGCAATGCCGTGGCCATGGGTCTTCCTGGGCTTGGGGGTCCCTGAGACCATCCCTGATGTTAGGAGATGAGGTAACAGGCTATAGGCAAGAATGACATGCTGTACCAGTCAAGGTTCTCTGGAGAGACAGAACCAATAGGATATGTATATATAGAAAGAGATTTGTTATGAAGATTTTGCTCCTGTAGTTAGGGGGGCCAGCAAGTCCAGATTCACACAGTGGGCTGGCAGATTTGAGACCCAGAAGAGTTGATGATGTGGTTCTAGTTCAAAGGCAGTCTGCTGGAGAAAATTTTTCCTTTTCCTACTTGGTGGTGGATCAGTCTTTTTGTTCTATTCAAGTCTTCAGCTTACTTGGATGAGGCCCACTTAGATTCAGGAGGGCAGTCTGGCCTACTGTACCAATTAAAATGCTCATCTCATCAAAAAGCCCTCACAAAAACACCCAGAAAATGTAATCAAATATCTGGGCACCTCCTGACCCAGTCAAGTTGACACATTAGAATTGCTGAGTCTGCTCAAGCAGGATACAGGGCAAGTGGCCAATGTCCAGAGTCTAGGAGAACCTCAGAACTGGAGTGGAGCAGTCTGGTCCCATACACTGGGCTTGGCAGGCAGATTGACTACTGTGTCTGGTACGAAATTATTATAGTGTACTTATTGTTCTGCAGAAATTAGAATGGATTATGTGTTTATCTTTAAATTCTATTGACTTGCCTCTTATTGATAAAACCCTTATCATTTAAACTGATTGTCCTTTGAGGCTATTTTTGCCATGCTTGAGAAGAATGGATAAAAAGAGGCTTCAAGGTTGAGCTTTGGCTTTTGCTTGGCAATTATTATTCTATGCCATACCCTTTGCCCTCCTAACCATTTTCTCTTTGGTGGAAACAAGATGAACCCTGACAATAATATAACAGAACAAGCATGTGTACCTGTGTGGATGTGGGGGTGCCAAAGGGAATGATCGGGACTTTGTGCAACTCATAAATGTGGAGATGATAATGTGTTCATAGTTGCTCAATGGCACAGGAGTTCTTCAATCTTTCTCCTCTCTAAGTGATCCTTGTTTGCTTTCCTGTCTGCCCTCCAGTACCACCAGTGTGTCCCAGCCTATACAAGTATACATATTCTCACTTGGGACAGGTCCACTTTGTTTCAGTTGTAATCAATACAGCAAAACTTGTTTTCGTTGTTGTTGTTGAGACATCTGTTATTCGGGATCTCTTTCTGTCTTGCTCTGTCATCTAGGGTAGAATGCAGTGGCACGATCATAGCTCACTGCAACCTCCAACTCCTGGGCTCATATGATCCTCTAACTTCAGCCTCCAAAGTAGCTGGGATTACAGGTGTGGGCCCTACCCCCATCTACTTAAAGAAAAATTTTTTTGTAGCAGTGGGGGTCTTCCTATGTTGCCCAGGTTGGTCTCTAACTCCTGGGCTCAAGCAGTCCTCCTGCTTCAGCCTCTCAAAATGCTGGGATTATACACGTGAGCCATGATGCCTGGTCTAACAAAATTGCTAATAAGATAGTTTACATTTTCTTTTTCATACTAATTCTCATAAATCCAGTGTATATTTACATTTACAGCACATCTCAATTTGGATTCACCATATTTCAGGTGCTCAACGGCCACACATAACCCCCTTGCTGCCCTGTTGGATAGAGCCCGGCCCTAGGGCGGTGGTTTTTGTTTTTGTTTTGTTTTTTTTAGACGGAATCTTGCTCTCAGGCTGGAGTGCAGTGGCGCGATCTTGGCTCACTGCAAACTCCGCCTCCCAGGTTCAAACCATTCTCCTGCCTCAGCCTCCCAAGTAGCTGGGACTACAAGCGCCCGCCACCTCGCCCGGCTAATTTTTTGTGTTTGTTTTTTTAGTAGAGACAGGGTTTCACCGTGTTAGCCAGGATGGTCTCGATCTCCTGACCTCGTGATCCGCCCGCTCGGCCTCCCAAAGTGCTGGGATTACACGCGTGAGCCACCATACCCAGCCTAGGGCGGTGGTTCTAAACCTTGACTACACATTGGAATCAAGTGGAGAACTTTCAAATGCTGATGCCTAGGCCCTGTCGCTCAGTGATTCTGATTGAATTGGGTTGGGCTGGGACCCGGGCTCTTCAGGTAGCTGTGGCCAGATGAGAACCACTCTTCTGTAGGGAGCTCTCCCTGAGAAGGTAGAACCTTTTCCCCACTCTGGCCAGACCTCTCCCCCTTCTTCCCCATGAGACTTACATTGTAAACAGAAATTAAGCAAGCTCTAACTTGGGTCATGAGGGGAAGAAAAACAGAAACAGGATGGTATTAAATTCTGTCTGCAAGGCAAGAGTGAACAAGCTAAATTCACTTGTCTCCTTGGGTCTGTTTACCAACAGGCTCAGTAATTTTTTGCCACTGCCCTTTAAGCTTGCAATGTGTTTCCCATTCTTTCTTTGCCAGAGTGTTCTTTGAGAATTGAGAATTCTTTAGGAACACTACAGAGTTGGCAAGACTGGCCCCTGTGCTCCATTGGGAGCTTCCAAAGGGAGTGAAGGCATTCCATCAGGAATCCTGATTCCTGGAGAGAACTAAAGAAGTATATGAGACAGAAAATCAAAGATACTGTGACTTGTGTACAACCCATTTTTCTTTGCCTTAGACAAGCAAACTCCCCTTCTTGTCAAATAGAAACCAGTCCAAACACACCACAGAGACTCAAGTTTCTAAATGCATCCAGAAGAGATTGTTTCAGAGAAGTGCACAAATGAGGCATGAATAATTCAATCAGCAGGAAAACAAACACGATGACACCCCACATCTGAAACCCAAGGTGTCAGCAGGCAGCTGTTTGCCAGCTCCAGCAGCTCACAAGCACCTGAGGCTCCATCTGGCCAGTTGGTCCCTCACACTTCAGTTGAACTTCCCAGGGATGGCAGAGAGCTGGCAGTCATGTGTCTTGGGGACCAGAAAATAGCTGAAATTTTTCTGGGGGCCTTGGAATAAAAAATGTACAGAGAATAGAATCACTGGGAGGAAGAAAGGTGCTTCCTTGATCTTTACTCTCTCGATCCAGGATTAATAAAGTAAGTAGCTGGTCTAGGCAAAAGATTTTTGCTGTCGTGAATGTAGCACATTCACTACAAAGAGATGGAATTGTACCCATTGTCGACAGTAGACTCACAGTCTGATCCCTGGAGCTCCGAATGGAGCCCCAGCTGAACCAGACTGACTGAGAGGTGAAGAGGGTTCCCCCAGGGAACTGCTGGGTCACATTAAGATAAGAGCAGGGACCTTCATACTCTTGGTCCTTCATGGTTGGTTCCAAAATCCAACCTCTGCCATTGAGTTAGGTAGCCCTCTGTCTGCTAGGGTGCCACACCTTTGATGTTGACCTTCAGATGGAAGAGATGGGCCAACCTATCCACCCTTAATCCAACCTATCACCCAGATCCCATCATTACAAATGGCCAGCTGATGTCAAGGGTACGTTGTGGCTGTGGATGAGAGGATTGATGCAGTTGGGTGAAGTGAATAACTCACACAGGAACCAGTTCTATGAATTTACTGATAATAGTTGCAACCAGCTGTACTTATTGATATGGAACATGTAAATTCAACCACATTGCCCATGTTCTACAAAAGTTTACATTCTCCTTTAAGATAAAGGTTGGGGGAGAGGGAGCAGGACCTTGATAACTGCCTTTTTCCCACTGTCTTCACTATGAAAGTATCATTATAGTGTACTTTTGCATCTCCTTTAATGACATGTTTCTAGTTTTCATTTATATCATTTGCAAGACACAGAAACACAATTCCTATTGTCCTAAACCAAAAAGAGAATTTACTGGTTCACGGACCTGAAGAGTCTGGGATGCTGGTTTCAGGCATCGTTTGGTCCAGAGGCTCAAATTATATCATCAGGTCTCTGCTTAATTTTTCTCTCTCAGCTCTGCTCTCTTCAGCATAGGCATTATTCCCCATTTCTAATTGTGTTGATGGCTTCCTGCTAATGACTCCAGCCCTATATCCTCCTAGGTTCAAGTCCAATCAAAATAGACCGTCTCCTCTCAATAGCTCCCTTGGAATCCTAATAGACCAACTTGGGCCACTTACTCCCCCTTGGACCAATTGCTGTGGCTAGAGAGATGGAGTTGCACCCATTGTTCAGAGTAGGGTCACAGTCTAGTCCCTAGAGCTTGGACTGGAGCCCCAGATGAACCACATGGACTGAGAGGGGAGGAGGACCCCCCAGGGAACTGCCAGGTCATGCTAAGGTATGAGAGGGGACCTTCATACCCCTGGTCCTTCATGGTTGATTCCATTGGTTTCTGGATAAAATGCACACAGATGGCACTTTGACTTTTTTGAGGGACAGTATCACTTTTGCACAGAGTCTACCATAAAATTCGGGGCCTCGCAGGACCCACTAAAAAGTATATCAAAGAAAAGGGATTTGTCAACATATGTCCTCATCTTGACTGTTATTCCTAAGGACTGGTGAATCTAGCTGTGTCTTTGACTTCTTTAATCTAAATGACAGGAGAACTGGGGAGCTGTTCTGCAGAAAGAGAACCTCACACCGTGTTAGAGCAAGAACCCTGAAGCCAGACTTCCTAGGTCCGAATCAAGGTGCCACGATTTACTAGCTGTATAGTCTTGAACAAGTGACTCGAGATCTCTGTACCTTGGTTTCCTCATCTGTCAGTGAGGGATGATAATAGTTTATCTCCCATAAGAAGATTAAATGAATTAGCAAGTTAATATGTCTAAAATACTCAATACAGTGTTTGGGCAAATAGCAGGTACCCTCTGGTAAAAATAATAGTAGTAGTAGTTGTTGTTGTTGGTTTGGAAAGAGTCTTGCTCCATTGTCCATGCTAGAGTGCAGTGGCATGATCGTGGCTCACTGCAACCTCCCAGGTTCAAGTGGTTGTCATGCCTCAGCCTCCCAAGTAGCTGAGACTATAGGCGCACACCACCATGCCCAGCTAATTTTTGTATTTTTAGTAGAGACAGGGTTTCACCATCTTGGCCACGCTGGTCTTGAACTCCTGACATCAAGGGATTCACCCGCTTCAGCCTCCCAAAGTGCTGGGATTACAGGCATGAGCCACAGCACCCAGCCAATAGTTTTTCTTATGATGAGGTGGGTTCCTCTGTTTAGGGATCATCAAACAAAGAAATTAAGTCCTAAGCCTCTCCCAAAGAGACACCGAGATAGAAAATAGCTAAACCTCTCCTATATTCATTCAGGTTCTTGGTTTCTGAAAACTCTGAGTTGATCTTGGTTGGCCATGGATGTTAACAGTTTTCCAAAATGGATTTAAGGACTGAATCTGTCTGAACTTCAGTTTGGTCATGGAGAAACAGATCATCAGAAAAGCGGGGACAGGAAACCTTACTGTGTGTTTCACGGGCATATTGTCAACACAAAGAATGTGGGTGACATGCTTGGAACCCTGTGGGGTATCTCCCCTCTGACCCACCATGTTACCTTTATCCCAGCAAGAAAATGCCCATTCAAAGGTGTTCTTTGGCTTACTGTGTCTCCTTATTATAATAGTTCTCCTATTTCTCCCCACACAGAACTGCTATAATTAAAAGGCCATCAGCTTCGCATATCATTACTCGGCTGTAAAAGTTTCTGCAAGTTGGAACTTGAGTGTAGAGGGATTTGGCTTTGATGCACAGGGTTTATGTTGCTGTCTTTCTCCCTCCTAAAGCACATACACACCAGCACATCAGTCCCACACGCAGGACTTTTCATTGCCTTGTGGTTTGGAAGGGATCCACTCCTGATGGAAACCCCCTAATATCTCAGGAAAAGCCCATGAAATAAACCCAAGTGGGAGGAAGAGGCAGACAGATGAAGACCCGCCGACCGACGGCTCTGGTGTCTGGTGATGGGGTGGTAAGGGAGCTCAGGAGAGCAGGCAGCCCATTTATGTCTTCTTTCTTTCAGACTCCCAAACCCACAAAGACAGAGGGAATCTATTCTTTTTTTTCTTTTTTCTTTTCTTTTCTTTTTCTTTTTTTTTTTTTTTTTTTTTTTTTTTTGGCGAGATAGAGTCTCACTCTGTCACCCAGGCTGGAGTGCAGTGGCGTGATCTCGGCTCACTGCAACCTCCATCTTCAGATTTCAAGCGATTCTCCTGCCTCAGCCTCCCAAGTAGCTGGAATTACAGGCATGCGCCACCACACCTAGCTAATTTTTGTGTTTTTAGTAGAGACGGGGTTTCACCGTGTTGGCCAGGCTGGTCTCGAACTCCTGACCTCAAGTGATCCACCCGCCTCAGCCTCCCAAAGTGTTGGGATTACATTTGTGAGCCACCATGACCTGCCGGAATACACTCTTAAAATTCCCTGGAAAAGAGGAATTCCCATATTCTCCCATGGACCCTTCCTGCTTTTGTCTAAAAGCGATTGCTAGAACTTGGCACTGTTGTGTCCTTTGATAACTCATTTGGTAGAGAGGAAGACTGTAGGTGTCTAGAACTTGGCACTGTTGATCATCTGGTGGATAATTCTTTGTCGTGGGGTTGGGGGTGGGGGGTGCCATGTGCATTAGCCTGTTCCCACTAGATGCCTTCCCCATAATTGTGACAACCAAAAATGTCTGTAGACATTGCCCAATATTCCCTAGGGATCCAAATTGCCCTGGTTGAGACCACCACCCTAGGCAGCACATTCTTCAAACATTTGAAGGCCTACTGTATGCCAGCCACTGTGCTGGTGCTGCCTAAAGAAAAAAACAGTAGCTTCCTATCTTCGGACTCAGTAGAACACAAGGAGATAGAGTTAGCTTGCAAATTTATGAAAGCGCATGGATTGGTATATCTGGGGTTAGTGATCTGTCCACCCTGAGAAATGTCTATGTTCTTTTTTATTTTGTTTTACGGAGACAGAGTCTAACTCTGTTACCCAGGCTGGAGTGCAGTGGTGTGATCACAGCTCACTGCAGCCTCCATCTCCTAGGTTCAGGCGATCTTCCCACCTCAGCCTCCTGAGTAGCCGGCACTCCAGGCACGCACTACCACAGCTGGCTAATTCTTAAATATTCTGTAGAGATGGGGTCTCTTTGTGCCACCCAGGCTGGTCTCAAACTTCTGGGCTCAAACTGTCCTTCCACCTCAGCTTCCCAAAGTGGTGAGATTACAGGTGTGAGCCATCACACTCTGTGTGTCTACGTTCTTTTTTTTTTCTTTTTTCTTTCCTTTCCTTCCTTCCTTCCTTCCTTCCTTCCTTCCTTCCTTCCTTCCTTCCTTCCTTCCCTCCTTCCTTTCCTTTCCTTTCCTTTCCTTTCCTTTTCCCTCCCCTCCCCTCCCCTCCCCTCCCCTTCCCTTTCTGACAGAGTCTCCCTCTGTCTCCCAGGCTGGAGTACAGTGGTACAACCTTGGCTCCCTGCAACCTCTGCCTCCTGGGTTCAAACGATTATTGTGCTTCAGCCTCCCCAGTAGCTGGGTCTATAGGCATGCAACCACCACACCTGGCTAATTTTTGTATTTTTAGTAGAGACAGGGTTTCACCATGTTGGCTAGGCTGGTCTCGAACTCCTGACCTCAGATGTCTGTCCACCTCGGCCTCCCAAAGTGCTGGGATTACAGGCATGAGCCACCGTGCCTGGCCAGGTCTCTGTTCTTTAAAGTGTATCACTCATTATCTCTTGAGAGAGCTCTTTCTAGTCCCACAGCCTTCCTACTTAGCATCGCCACACAAGGAGATGGTCCCTCAACACCACGTCCTTGTGTGCCCTCCTCAGTGGAGAGAGCAGCTAGTTTTCATCCCCCATAGATCCCCACTTCCAAGGCTTGACCAGCTTCTTTCACACCTCCCTCTCTTCAGGCAAAATTCCAGGTCTTTAACCTCCTGGAAGGCATTATTGGCAATGCCAAAACCATGCCAAACATCTGGGTGAGAACTGCAAAACGAGACCAGTTCTTCCAAAGTTTCCCAGCTCTGCCACTGGGATGGGATGTGATGGAAGGTGAATGTGGCCCCCAAGCATGTCATTCCATCTGAACTTGGTGGAGCTTCAGGCTGCAGGTTCTGCAGGGCCCATGTATACCACGTGTGTCAGCCTGATGTGGCTTGGCTATGTCCCCACCCAAATCTCATCTTGAATTGTAGCTCCCCTAATTCCCTCATGTTGTAGGAGGCGCCCAGTGGGAGATGACTGAACCATGGGGGCGGTTTCCCCTATGCTGTTCTCATGGTAGTGAATACGTCTCAGGAGATCTGATAGTTTTATAAGGGGAAACCTGTTTCGCTTGGCTGTCACTCTTCTCTTGTCTGCCGCCATGTAAGATGTGCCTTTCACCTTCTGCCATGATTGTGAGGCCTCCCCAGCCATGTGGAACTGTGAGTCCATTAAATCTCTTTCTTTTATAAATTGCCCAGTCTTGGGTATGTCTTTATGAGCAGTGTGAAAATGGACTAATACACAGCCCCACCTCTGTCTTGCCCCTTTCTTGCCCCTGCCTCAGATTGCTTGTTCTGTCTTCTCCATTAAGGCCTGGGGACCCTGGGGGCAGGGCTGTGCATTCTGACTTCTGTGTCCCTTCCCTGGCGGTCCCCAACCCCGCCTTTCCTGGCAGTGTATCTTGGAGATACACTTGGAGATACAGAAACCACTGAACACATCCAGATGTTGGCTGCTATATATAAAAATAGTTAAATGTCCCCCTGGCATTTTAGGTTTCCTTCAAACTGTATGTGATTCAGAGGCAGCTATACTTACTGCCCAGAGATTAGATAGAAATAACTTTATGATTCTGAGATTTAAAATGACCGCTCCACCCCAGCCGTTGATGGAAAACTATTAAAAAATAAAATTGCAGTCAAGTTCTTTGTCCTGATAGAATGCAATAGAACAAGCACAGGATGTGAAATATGGACTTTAACAAAGATGCTGACCCAAACCTTGCCCATCTCCTGCCAAAGAAGCCAGCAGCATCATGTCCCTTCACCCCAGGGGCACGGTGGCAGGCTGACTATCAACCAAGATTACATGTTTAACCTTCTTCTCCCAAGAGCTTCCGTTCTTGCAGAAACCCCTCATCTATCTTGCCGTAAGTCAGGTATCAGAAGTACCGCTCTGGAGCAGGCCAGCTCCCGTGTTGAGGTTTTTCGTGGACTGATTTTTTTGGTGTGGGTTTCTACCAAACCCCAGATTCTGCAAAGGGCCTCCAGAGGGGTGAATGTAGGTAGCAAACCCGAAAGCTAGTGATTTCAGGATTTCAGCTACCTGTCCCCTGCCAAGTAAGATGAATCACATGTGGTGGAGTTAATAGCACAGAGCAACACAGAAGGCTTTGTCCCCTGGTCCCTGGCTGACAACATCCACAACCCTGGCCGCCCTTGCCAGCTCTGTCTCAGGGTTGCTCTGTCCCCAGAGATCTTTAAATATGGGATAGGCAGGCATCTATCCCAAGTGTTTACAGCACGGCCCCAAGACAAGGAGTGGATTAGACTCTTTCTAGAAATACCTTTCAGCCTTAGAGGAGGGACAAGGAGGCAGCTGTTATTAATGAATGAAGGGATAGACCAGCACACATTGCAGGGGCTTCCTGAAGCTCCTCTCCCTCCATCAGAGCTGCTCCAGGCTACTTAAGAGTAACGGACTGGATAGATTCCCAGGCCAGGCCAGGGCCGCTCCTCTTTGCCCCTAGCTCCCAGCAAAGTCTACAACAAGTTTGTCCGACCCATGGCCCGCAGGTCGCGTGCAGCCCAGGATGGCTTCGAATGCAGCCTAACACACATTCATAAACTTCATTCAAACATTATGAGATTTCTTTGCAAAATTTTTTAATTTTAGCTCATCAGCTGTCTTAGTGTTACTGTATTTTATGTGTGGCCCAAGACAATTCTTTTTCTTCCAGTGTGGTTCAGGGAAGCCCAAAGATGGGACACCCATGGTCTAGAGTGATTTCAGTCCCCTCCCAAAGAACCAACCTCTGGCCGGGCGTGGTGGCTCACGCCTGGAATCCCAGCACTTTGGGAGGCCGAGGTGGGCAGATCACGAGGTCAGGAGATCGAGACCATCCTGGCTAACACGGTGAAACCCCGTCTCTACTAAAAATACAAAAATTAGCCGGGCTTGGTGGCGGGCGCCTATAGTCCCAGCTACTCAGGAGGCTGAGGCAGGAGAATGGTGTGAACCCGGGAGGCGGAGCTTGCAGTGAGCTGAGATCACACCACTGCACTCCAGCCTGGTGGACAGAGCAAGACTCCGTCTCAAAAAAAAAAAAAAAAAAGAACCAACCTCCACATCCCAGAGCTACCGTTTCACTGCTGTGAAAGCCCCTGCAGGTGTGGAGGGGGAGGAACGTTTGTACCGTGGGGATAATGCCAGTTCCATCAGGGCTGGGTCTTCTGTTTTCTCAGTAGCTAGAAGAATATATGGCGCAAATAAGTATTTGTTGAATGAATAAATAAAAGTGGCTTTAAGTCACTGTTGTTCCACCAAAGTACTTTTCTTTTTCTTTTCTTTTTTAAACCATGTCACATTTTAAGCAAACACCCAGAAAGGAGAATACTACAATAATAAAACCCCATATGCTCATCACACAGCCACAGCATTTATTCACCCCCAACTGCCTTTTTTTTTTTTCCGGTTTTTATTATGGAGACTTGCAAACATACATAAAAGTAGGAGAATACTGTAATAAACCCCATATATGCGTTATTCATCTTCAACAACTATCAACAATAGCAAACCAGCTTTACCACACTGAACATGCAATAAACGGTTTTGGGGAGTAACCACATCAGTTTAGAAGCTATTTAGAGACAAACCTCACATCTTGTAATTTCATTCAACTTCCTTTCTGGAAAAAGAGCCAGAAAAATGGCTTTTTCTTCTCCCTTTAACTTGCAAAGCAGCTCCCCAATTTCAGCCTGTTTGTAAGTAACAGTAGACCTGGAGACACATATAGAAAAGTACCCAACCTCCAGCCAGCTATGATCTGTGTTTATCTTATCAGGATAATACTAAACCAGGCCCGCGTAGAACAGGGCGTTTAGTCTTTGCTGATGGGCTTCTGTTCCTAGCCACCAGTTCAGTTTATAAATCTGCTGTCCAAGGCGGAAAACAATTTGAAAGGCAACATTGTTCCTGGACAAGGCTGTTACTGTGATAACGGAGCTTGTGTGGCTCCTGTCTACTTCATAAATTGCCCAGCCCTGGGGTTACAGCCAGGGGGCCTTGGCAGGAGTGCTGTGCGGTATCTCATCCTTCCTGAGCCCATCTGAATGGCGAGTGTATCAATCAAATCAGACATAAGAGAATTTATGGAGCCCCTGGGATCATGGGGGTGGGGGTGGGGGGTTCTGCTCTGAGGGGGACAGAAAGGAGCAGAGGTCATGGTTCCTGCCAGGGAGTATGACTCAGCATTTCTCAGAGGGAGGACTTAGCTGCCACTGGTGATCTGATCTTCAGAGCAACCCAGGGATTTGCACCGTGGTATAGCGAGCTCAATGTTTGGAACACTTGGATTTTTGGCTTTGTTGAGATGGTGTGGTGGTGATGGCACTGATAGAGATTGTGGGAGATTGGGTGGGCCAGAGCCTCTTCCCAAAGCCTCCACCCAGCCATCCTCTGTCCCTGATCTTACTGGGAGCAAATTGAAGATAGACACCTTCATCTGGGGATAATCAGGAAAGTTTTTGCAATAAAATGAAATATGTGCCAGGGGCTTGGTGGCTCACATCTTTAATCCCAGCACTTTGGGAGGCCAAGGTGGGCAGATCACTTGAGTTCAGGAGTTCGAGACCAGCCTGGGCAACATGGCGAAACCCCATCTCTACAAAAATGAGCCGGAAGTGGTGGCGTGCACTTGTAGTCCCAACTACTCAGGAGGCTGATGTGGGAGGATCACCTGAGCCCTAGTGTTCAAGGTTGCAGAGGGCTGTGATCGGACCGCTGCACTCCAGCCTGGGTGACAAGTGAGATCCTGTCTCAGAAAAAAAAAAAAAGAAAAAGGAAAAGAATAAGAATAAGACATATGTAAAAGTATTTTGCAAAGCCATGAAAGTGAAACGTCTGGTGGTGTGGCTATTAGCAGAAAGAAACAAGAATACCACGGGCAGAAGGTAGTAGAACACGTCACACCCAGACACGTAATCACCAGTCTCAGACCAGGGTCCTAAGTTCTGTCTATAAAATGCAGCTGCTGAAGCGTATTTCATGAGGCGCTTGTAACCACAAGCTGATCATACAGGCCAAGCCTCTAGCACAGAGCAGGACACATAGCAGGGCTCAAAAATGGTAGGCAGGCCGGGCGCGGTGGCTCAAGCCTGTGGTCCCGGCACTTTGGGAGGCCGAGACGGGCGGATCCCGAGGTCAGGAGATCGAGACCGTGCTGGCTAACACGGTGAAACCCCGTTTCTACTAAAAAATACAAAAAATTAGCCGGGCGAGGTGGCGGGCGCCTGTAGTCCCAGCTACTGGGGAGGCTGAGGCAGGAGAATGGCGTGAACCCGGGAGGCGGAGCTTGCAGTGAGCTGAGATCCGGCCACTGCACTCCAGCCTGGGCGACAGAGTGAGACTCCGTCTCAAAAAAAAAAAAAAAAAAAAAAAAAAATGGTAGGCAGTAACAATATCACAATCATATTATTTTGTATAATATTATTTATAATACGCTTTATAACATAGTTATTCAAAGCAGGTTCATAAAGGTGCTAAAAAGAGGTGAATAGGTCTGTGTGGATACATTGGAAGTTCCCTGGTGGGGTGTGGCAGTAGATTGGAAGAAAATTTATAAGGAAATCAGAGAGATGGGGGGTTCTGAATGCTTCTCTAAGGAGCGTGGGTCTGCTATGTCAGACAGCAGACAACACCTGGGCGCTTTTGAGCGAGATGGGAATGGTGAGGAAAGTCCATTAAGCCCAGCGGAACAGGAACAGACTCCGGGATCAGATCTCGGTTTAAACATGGAAGAGTCACATACCCTCCCTGAACCTGGCTTCTTTGATCTTAGAATGGGGATTAGTATTAGCCACGTCCCCTCTTGCAGCTGTCCTGGTAGGCACCTTGTAAATGGCAACTGCTATTACTTGTGCTTAGAAAGATCATCCCTTGCGTGGGGTGGAGGACAGGGGAAGGAGCAAGTAGATTCATAGACTCAGAGGCCGGGGTGAGGCGCCAGGTGCGGACTCAGGCTCTGCCACGCTTTCCGATCCCCACCTTGGACCACAGCGGAAATGCCAACTCCTGCCTTCCCCTCCCCCTGCCCCATGACTCCCGATCCCACCTGTTTCCTTCCGCGATCTTCGCAAGCTGTAATTACATCCACTTTTTTCCTCACTTAATTATTGTCTGTCTCTCCTTGCAGACTCTTTGCCCCATAGCGGGGTCTGTTTCGCCACGCCCAGCATCCAGGTGTGGTGGTGCCTGCCCCTGCATTAGTCTCCTGTGGCTGCCTAACAAATTACCACAAACTGGGTGGCTTAGAACAGCAGAAACGGATTCTCTCACACTTCCCAAGGACAGAATGTGGATATCAAGGTGCCAGTAGATAGCTGCGCTCTCTGCAGGCTCTGGGAGGAGGACCCTTCCTTGCTGCTTTCCAGCTCCTGGTGGCTGCAGGCATCCTTTGGCCAGTGGCCACATCATTCCCGTCTCTGCCTTTGCCTTCACGTCACACAGCCTTCCTCTTCCTCTCCTCTGTGAGTCTCTCCTCTGGTTGTCTCTTCTAAGGACGCTTGTCATTGGATTTAGGGCCCACCGAGATAATCTAGAATGATCTTATCTCTACCTCCTGAACTTAATTACACCCACAAAGACCCTTTTTTGCAAATAAGATCATATTCTTAGGTTCCAGGACACGGCTATCTTTTGGGGACCACCGTGCAACCCTCGGCACCCTCTTTTGTGTGAGGTTTCTCCCAGAGGAAAGAAGTTTTCAGTCTATGGTCATATTACCCTGAATAGGCCTGATCCCATCTGGTCTTAGACGCCAGCCAGGGTCAGACCCAGTTAGTACTTGGATGGGAGAATTGTTCAGCAATAATGGCTTGCCAGGAAGCACCCAGGGGGTGCAGCGCCCTGTTTTAGGCACAGAATACAGCGGGCTGCAGCCCAGGCAGCTCCTCCCGCCATGGAGCTTATCCCCTGGATGAGCAGGTGCATGTGGACATGTCAGGCTGTGGACAGTACGTGCCAGGAGGAAAAACTCAAGCCAGGAATGGCTCAAAAGTCCTGAGAACATGATAGGGAGGAGTGGGGGTGGAGAGGGTTCTGTTTGAGGAGGAGACACTGAGGCAGGGACCCAACCAAGGGAGGGACAGAGGCCTCTAGGAGATGAGATCAGAGTAACTCAAAGCGGACTTCCTGTTTCCACCTTTCTTGGTATTTACGGCCTCTGTGTACCCCATTCTCTTGATTTCCAAAGAGAACCAAAGAACTGCATACCAGCGGAAAGGAAGGGGCCAGCTGCTTCTTAAAGGGAGGAGACCACAAGGGAAGGGTCAAGGGAAGATCTACGCTCAACTGAGGGCAGCCATGGCCACAGCACCTGCCTGGCCTTGGTCCAGAAGGATGGAGTGAGAGGCAGAGACTCTCCCAGGGAGGAAATGGATGTCATAATGCATGTCCATGGAGGCCACCAGCACCTCCAGGTCACAGAGCCAGGATAAGAGCATCTGCAAGGCAAGGTAGCCTGGGACGACAGTCAGCAGACCCCAGCCCCAGCTCTTCTCTCGGGAGGCCCAGGGTTTGTCAAAGGGAAAATGCTATTTTGGATTGTGGTAGACGGACCCTGAGGGGACCACCCCACCCTGCCCACAAGGTTCCTTCACCTTCGTATTCATGTTTTGTCTATCATCTTCTGGCCACCATTCCTTAGCCTGCTGTGGAACCACTGGAGGTGACCAAAAAGGAATTTCAAAGCCAGCCCCACTGCAAAACCAGAAATCCCACAGTGTTTAGGGCCATGGAGGGGAGCCCCACAGAGCTGCCCTGCAGACAGCCACACAGCAGTGAGAAACTGCGGTCTGCGTATCGTGATGTCTGAGACCGAGGAGACAGTTCTTCCAAAGTCCCTTAAATGGGAGCCAGAGCAGGAAGCCACAATGGGTACCAGGGCTCGGGAAGATATCTAAGGAGCCAATTCCAGCTTTCCTTCCTGAAGTTTAAATAAGTAAGAAAATCACATGAGCTCAGAATGAAGCACCACCTTTGGTTTTCATTTATGTGTTCCACAGCACAGTGGCAACCTCACAGTGGATGTTGTAAGACCCCCTTCTCAGGAGTTCCCATCCTCAGCAGAGCCAGGAGGAGAGAGGCCTCGGGCCACCCTGCCTCACCCCCCGCCAGCTCCACTTCCCCGAGACTGTGTCTGCCAGCCACGCTGCAAGCTGGGAAGCCCAGCACAACCTCCTCTATCTTTCTCCTCTTCTTCCTCTGGGACTCCCTCAGTCCAGCCCCAAACTGAGCAAGGAGAGGACTCTGTCCCCTCGGGAGAGTCAGGGCAGGGAGGTGGGTGCCACAGGTCTACCATCTTTTTCTATAAAGAGCTGGGGACTGGGCTCAGTGGCTCACCCCTGTAATCCCAGCACTTTGGGAGACCAAGGCAGGTGGATCACGAGGTCAGGAGTTCGAGACCAGCCTGGCCAACATAGTGAAACCCCATCTGTACTAAAAATACAAAAAATTAGCCAGGCGTGGTGGCGGGAGCCTGTAATCCCAGCTACTTGGGAGGCTGAGGCAGGAGAATCGCTTGAACCTGGGAGGCAGAGGCTGGAGTGAGCCGAGATTGCGCCATTGTACTCTAGCCTGGGCAACAGAGCGAGACTGTCTCAAAAAAAAAAAAAAAAAAAAGCCAGACAGCAAGCTTGGCCAGCCACGTGGTCTCTGTGGCAACTACTCAGCTCTGCCCTTGTAGCCGAGAGCAGCCATAAACAATACGGACATGGACGGGTGTGGCCGGGCTCCAGGAAAACTCTTATTTACAAACCATGACAGGTGAGAGTTGGCCCTCCGGCTGGAGTTTACCAACCTCTGATATAAACGGTGGGGAGCTATGGAATATTTTTGAGCAGAGGAATGGCATGGCCGTTTGTCCTCCATGAAGTTGCTTGTGGCAGCTGTTTCCTTGGCCGTGGGTCTCAGGCGCTGTTGGATTCTGTGCGGCTGAGCGTGCCGCGACTTTCACAAGATCTGCCGTGCTTGGAAAGCAAGATGCTTACTGCTGTGTGACCACCCAAGGAATGGACGGTTTATTGATCTCATTTTTAAGTAAAACATTTTAATAATGTTTAAAGGCTTTTGAGCTCTCTCCTGGCCCAGACCTACCCTGCATCGAGGCAGCTGCCTGTTTAAAACATTCTAAAGAGAGGGCAGCACTGCCAGTCTGAACATCTGTTTCGATTAAAGATGGGGAGGAGAGAGGGAAGGAAGTTCCCCAGACCATGAGCTTGCTGGCTGGTCAGTGTTCGTGTTCCCTGCAGCTTTGGAGAAATGGGGGCACCTGAGGAGCATGTTCTCACACAGCTTCCTGGGGCAAGAGGACAGTGGGAGAGTGGGTGCGCCCAGGGGAGGGGGTACCAAAGGGCATGTCTTCCTGAGGGCTCAGCCTTTTGACCTAGATTGGAGGCTGCCTTCAAATTTGAGATTCATTATTTTCCCCTTTGCCTTCTATTTTTGTCTTGGGACTCTTAATTTCAAATCGATCCAGATGTTTGGTTTATAAGAAGATATTTGGCATCCGATAAAACCCCTAGAATGCTGACAGTATTTAATATCCTTTTAGTGCAGGGTGTATCCAAATTGTGTATAATATTAGCACTTCTTGGCAAACAGGTCGTGTCTAAGAAAGCAGACCCTGGTTAGGTGTGAGCCCTGTCCAGATGAGAGTGAGTGCTTTGATGAGGTGCGCTGAGATCCAGCCATGAGGTTTCGGCTCCATGCTCTCTGCCCCTTCTTTTTTCCAGCCCCCAGTTGTCCTGTGTGTACAGATATCTCATGGACATTGATGTGAATACGTGAACATCTTTCTTTACGTCTCTGTTCTCATCCCCACCCCATCTGATAGGGTTTGGCTGTGTCCCCATTCAAATCTCAGCCTGAATTGTATCTCCCAGAATTCCCACATGTTGTGGGAGGGATCCAGGGGGAGGTAATTGAATCATAGCACCTGGTCTTTCCTGTGCTATTCTTGTGATAGTGAATTAGTCTCACGAGATCTGATGGGTTTATCAGGGGTTTCCACTTTTGCCTCTTCCTCATTTTCTCTTGCCGCCGCCATGTAAGAAGTGCCTTTTGCCTTCCCCCATGATTCTGAGGCCTCCCCAGCTGTGTGGAACTGTAAGTCCAATGAAACCTCTCTTTCTTTCCAGTCTGCTTTATTAGCAGCGTGAAAACAGACTAATACACCACCTCATCACTTTAGGATTTGAACAGTTTAATAAAAATGCACTACTTTGGCCGGGTGCAGTGACTCACGCCTGTAATCCCAGCACTTTGGGAGGCCAAGGCGGGTGGATCATGAGGTCAGGAGACTGAGACCATCCTGGCTAATGCAGTGAAACCCTGTCTCTACTAAAAATACAAAGAATTAGCTGGGCATGGTGGCAGCGCCTGTAGTCCCAGCTACTCAGGAGGCTGAGGCAGAAGAATGGCACGAACCCAGGGGGTGGAGCTTGCAGTGAACCAAGATCGCGCCACTACACTCCAGCCTGGGCGACAGAGTGAGACTCCACCTCAAAAAAAAAGCACTACTTTGAGGTGGGTGGGGGAGGGATTATAATCCCCTGTTCAGGCATAGGCTTCCAGGTTCAGCAGGTGAGTCCCATTTCCTGTCTCCGGATTCCCCAAGGACAGAGGTTACATGTCCTATATAGTGCTAAACCTCCTATTTGGCACTGTTGACCAAATTTGGACAGTGTCGTAGCTGGCAGAGAAAGATCTGGTCCGGAAATCTTTATGTATGCAAGGTTCTGTGAATGTTTTAGCGACAACATTCCCAAGTGAAAGTTGTCTACGCATGGGAATGACTCCAGTGTGAGTCAAGAACACGCACAAGCTGTATTTTTATTTAGTTTCCACTTATGAATAATTCTCCAAAATGCCACAGGTTCACAATTTCCATGTTAGTGGAATTCATCTCAAACAGCTGAAATTATTTAGTGTACTGTTTTTCACTGAAAATACCTTTTGATCCAGCCACCAGAATGTTAGTGGAAACAGTGAATGAGGACAAAACCTTCAGCTCTTACATTTCTGGCACAAAGTAGGTGTTCAATAAGTAACTGTCAAGTGAATAGATGAATCTGTCTGCTGAAGGGACCATTAGTTTTCAGGTGATTACACTGGCTAGCCATTTTTTAAATATATAATACATCTCAGAGGGGCTGGACCAAGGGTCAGGCCGGGTCTACACTTGACTTGGAAAGAAACAGGTGCAGAGAATTTGGAGGAAAGAATAAATCACCCAAAGTCACCTCTAGGAATTGTCTGAGTCAGGAGTGAGCTCAAGGTTACTCTAAGTCTCTTCTCCCTGCACATTCTTCTGTGAGGATTGCACTTCTGAATCACCCTCGGGGTTGTTCAGTAGGCCTCACCCCCAGAGTCAGCATCTGTGTTTGGAGAAAGCTCCCAGGTGGTCCCCCACTCCTAGCCTGCCCTCACCTGTATAGACTCCATGTATAGAATCATTCCTTGGAGCTAAGGCCTTGAGAACCCTGCTATAAAATGGTGTGGCCCGTCTGAGACTTTCCCCTTCCCAGTGTGGCCACTTCCTCCCTTGTACGGATTTGGGAAATCTGGTCTGGCTTATCTGCTGTAGCAGTTTCCAGGTGACTGCTGCTCCTTGGGACTGTGTTCTCATCTCCCCTCCCAGTCCTGCACTGGACCTGGTCTTGTTGGTCTTGGACACACCAGGAGCCCTTCTGTGACCGTCACAAATGCTTGATGGTCTTATGAGAGAGGGTGGAGTGGAGTCTGTAGGGTGGGCCTCCCTTCCCTGAGACTCCACCTCTCTCTCCTTCCATCCCACCACCACAGGGTGCTTCTGGTGTCTCTGATGTCACTGAAGGATTTGGGGGAACCAAAAGGGCATTATAACGCAAGAAAGAAGGAGGTTATAGAACTGTTCACAAAATACTGTCCTAAATGTCCATCTCATCGTGTTGATCCGTTCATAAGCTGATGGACATTTGGGTGGTTTCCACCTTCTGGTGATGTGAATAATGCTGCCATGCGCATGTGTGTAGAAGTATGTGTTTATCTGTTTCAGTTTCCCTTTTCCATATTCCAAGGGAAAAGTACCCGAGAAGCTAATCCTCCAAAGGGGCCCCATGTGAGTACCCCCAGCTCCTCAGTATTCTCCCTTCTTCCGAGAGCCAGAAGCCCCTTGGGGAATTCTCCTATGTGTATCCTCTGACTCCCCATTTGCTTTTAGGAAACCTCACCAGGACTTCCCCTGGGAGAAGGTTTGGTTTCATCCCCTCTTCCCAGCTATCAGATCCCAACACCAACACAGGTACATGCCTTCAAAGTTTCAGGAAGTCCTGCTGTGGCAGCTTTGGTACCCCTATCCCGTGGGACAGTCTCACCTGGGTTCTTGAGCCCCGCCACCAGCCTGGGTACAGACAGGCCTCGCTTGCCCCAGCGCGTTACTCCTGAATCACACACGCTCCCCAGAAGAAGGAAGGACAGTGTTTCCTGGTTTCCCTGCAGCTTGCAAGGCCCCCTCTCAGTGGGGTGTATGATCCCCTCACACAGAGCTTGGTGGAGAGAGGGCTGTCTTTGAACATCCCCTACTTTTGAAATTTTCGTAATGTAAACTTAGCCGTTTGGAAGTGAACCATTTATTGGCATTTAGTACTTTCAATGTTGTACAACTGCCGCCTCTATCTTCCAAAACGTTTTCATCACCCCAGAAGGAAAGTCCACACCCGTAAGCAGCCACCCTGCCTTCTCCCTCCCCCCACAGCCTCTGGCAACCACAAATCCACCTACCGTTGCTACGGATTTGCCTATTTGGGACATGTCATGTCAGTGGAATCATACAATATGTGGCCTTTCGTGTCTGGCTTCTTTCACTTAGCATGGCTGTTTCTGAGGTTCATCCGCATTGCGGCATAGATCAACACTTCATTCACTTTCATGGCTGAGTGATATTCCCGTACAGGCCCACCACGTTGTGTTGACCCTCCATAGACTTATGGACATTTGGGTTGTTTCTGCCTTTCGGCAATTGTGAATAATGCTGACGTGAACAGGTGTGTGCAAGTACGTATTTAAGTCTCTATTTCCAGTTCTTTAGGGTGTATACCCAGGAGTGGAATTGCTGACTTATATGGTAATTCTGTGTCTCTTCTCCCCACTTTTCAAAACTGTGCCCCATCAGGCCTTCCGTGACCTCTGTAGCTACACATAGACCCAGCTGAAAGCTTTCAAACAATTACTTTCAAGGTGCTGGTTAATTTCTTAGAAAAGGCAAATCCTCCTCCCTATCTTGGGAGAGAGAGAGGAGGTGAGATTTTATCTTCTCAACTGCATTTGGAACCACTTATTAACACTTTAGCATGAAACTGAGTACAGTCGAGTATCTGGCCAGCAACCTACAAAGCTGTCACTATGCAGAGGACCCCAAATATGTACTGGATTTTTGATTGGCGAGGGGCTCGGGAGGGGTCCATGGCACAGGAGACAGGACAGGGATGACTGGCTGGCCCACCTCAGGTACGTGCTCCAAGAGGGGCCCTGGGCAGTCTGGAGGGAAACAGAATACCAGTTGTCTTGGAGGGTAGAGGTACCCAGAGCCTGCAGGGTGTGAATAGACAGATGTCGCGTATCACCTTGGTATTTGCGTCTGTTGAACAAAGTCAGAGATGGAGTAGCTGCGGCCCTATTTCTGGAGTCCCCAGAGTCTACCCACCAGGGGGAACCTGGCTCTTCTCACCTCTTCTTGGACCCCTCTACATCAGAGACAGCAACTTGGTTCTAAGGATTTGCAAAGACCAATTGATGCCCACGGAAGCCATCCTTTCCCCTGAGATCCTGCTGCTACATTAAGTTTGCCTGGAACTATCCCTTACCCTATGTGAAGTAATTTGACTACCAGAGCTACTGTGAAAAGTATCTGCGAAGTGCTCATGCCCTAAGATCTCCCATTGCCACCCGAAGTCCTGTTAAACTTGGGGAGCCACGGGGGACACATGGGGAGCAGCCACTACATCCTCCACTTCCTGAAGAGGATCTCTCAGAAGTGGCATTTGTCCCCAGTGGAGGGCAGCTGTGGGCACACATGTTATGGTCTGGCAGCCGCCAATTGGCCTGGCGTGGACTGAGGGGGTTGTCCAGCATGACACAGCAGCAGAGTTTCCAGGTAGAGAGGCTGGAAAACATTCACATCTCTCACCTGCCATAATGCTTGGCCACTGGGCCCCCTCCTAGCCTGGCACCAGCTTCTGGCTCCAACAATGACTGTATTTTGTACTTCCTCTGTGCCCTTCATTCAGGTATCTTAGGCCCTATTCTTGTTCTGCCGGGTGCCTGCAAAGCACAGCTTCCTCATTCAGAGCAGAAACGGGCCTGAACAGGCCCAGGATAGCTCTGAGGCGTCAAAGCACACTTGTCTTCCCTGAAGTTCACAGTAGTCAATCAGCCCAGAGCATTCGACAGTCAGCTCAAGTGGCCTCCAGAGCTGCTGGGTTCTTCCCTGTTTGTCCCTGACTTGGGTCATTCAACTGGAGTCATGCAATCCTTACATACCAAGGGACCCTGTGGTGTCGTTGGCTGTCAGTGGGGCACTCCGAGGTTCAAATTATGGCTCTCCAGGAGGTGTGTGGCCTTGGAGATGTCACGGAGCATCACAGAGCCTCAGTTTCTGCATGCGAAAAATTGGAATAATTACACCTACTTGGCAAAGATTTTGCAGGTTCAACAATAGAAACTATAGAGCATCCAGCCGGGTCTTGGCATATGCTTGCTTGGTCAAAGGCGGCTGCTGCCAGGATTTCGTCAGCTTCAACACTATGAGCATGATAGACCTTCCCCACCCCATGCCTCCTCCTCACAGGAGTCTGTTTGCCCCACGGCTCAGGATCTCTGTATTTTCAGCAATGGTTTTCAAACAGCCTCCCACAGAGTTTTACAGCTTTATGGTGGGTGTGAGGAGCAAAGCTTTGCTCTCATCTGTTGTCAATATTGTGCTCCTGCCTGGGTGCGGTGGCTCACGCCTGTAATCCCAGCACTTTGGGAGGTTGAGGCGGGTGGATCACGAGGTCAGGAGATCGAGACCATCCTGGCTAACATGGTGAAACCCCGTCTCTACTAAAAATACATAAAATTAGCCGGACGTGTTGGCACGTGCCTGTAGTCCCAGCTACTCGTGAGGCTTAGCAGGAGCCAGGAGGCAGAGGTTGCAGTGAGTGAGCCGAGATCGCATCATCGCACTCCTGCCTGATCAACAGAGCAAGACTGTCTCAAAAAAAAAAAAAAAAAAAATTATGCTCCTACCCAAGGCTTTGCCAGCCTGGGCAATGTAGTAAGACCCTGTGTCTACAAAAAAGGTTTTTAAAAACTAGCCAGGCATGGTGGCATACGCCTGTAGTCCCAGCTACTTGGGAGACTGAGGTGGGAAGATGGCTTGAGCCTAGGAGTTTGAGGTTATAGTGGCTGTGATTGTGCCATCAGAATCCAGCCTGGGTGACAGAGCATGACCCTGTCTCAACAACAACAACAAAAGTAAAACACTTATTTAAAAAAAAAAAAAAAAAAGACTTTATTTGAAGAAAAGAATTCTCCTCCTGATTAATTTGGAAAACAGCTATTCAGAAGCCTCTTAGGAGTCTATATATTTCTGTAGCATGTCTGGGAGATGCCTGGCAGGTGATACAAGCATGTTCTTCCTTTAATGGCAAGTGGCGGAGGGATGGATTAAATGACCTGTGGTGATCCCATTATGCCCCTGATTAGAAGATGCTCTAATTTAAATCTTTAATTGCAAGGGAAGCCCATTTAATAGGGAATCTGCTGGTAGTCTCTTTTTTCATAGGCCCCTTATAAACTTGAACACATGCCCTGATTCCTGCCTGTGCGGCACACGCTGAGGTTAGCATCTCATTGGGCCACAGCTGGGCATGCACGGCAGCAGGTTGGGGAAGAGACGGGCAGAGGCCTGGCCCTGAGACTCAACCCCCTCACTGGACAGAAGCACGTAGTTTTAGATGTTGAGAGGGAGCTCCACCGGACAAGCAGAGGGGGGGTCTGGAGGGAAGGGCCCAGGCAGGGTGTGGTGCCTGGGTCTTCACTATCAAGAACCAACCAAGAGTCATGCTGGGTAAGGAGACAGGTGGAGCAGGACAGCAGCGGGATCCCGAATCAGGCAGTGTTTGAAAGTACAGACAGACCCCAGTCAGCTTCTGGAAGGTCTGTGGCCACATAGCAAGACTCCCGACGCTGGACGATGGCTCGGAAGTGGGGATGAGGCTCCAATGCTAGGAAAGCGCAGCATCTGGCTGGAAGCATGCCAGCAACAGAGCTGGGGGACAGAGACTCGTCCATGTCTAGGAAAAAGGCAGATAGATATACTGTTGGCAGAACAACAAAGAACAGATGTTGAGTGTCACATTATGGGTTGAGGAAAACCCTTAAGTATACCTTGTGATAAGTCCAGATTGGTCCTAGGGACAAGACCAAGCCTGCAGGTGGAGGTCAAAGGTCAAGGAGGTCACCTGTCAATAGATTTTTTTTTTTTTCTTTGACAGAGTCTCACTTAGTCACCCAAGCTGGAGTGCAGTGGTAGGATCTCAGCTCACTGCAATCTCCATCTCCTGGGTTCAAGCAATTCTTCTGCCTCAGCCTCCCGAGGAGCTGGGACATACCACCACGCCTGGCTGATTTTTGTCTTTTTGGTAGAGACAGGGTTTCATGTTGCCCAGGCTGGTCTTGAACTCCTGACCTCAAGTGATCCTCCCACCTCAGCCTCCCAAGTGTTGGGATTATAGGCGTGAACCACCATGCCCAGCCCACCTATGGATAGATCTGATGCAGAGGTTGGAAATTGGGCTGTTTCGAAATCAGAAAATGTCCCTGTATTCCTATATCATTCCCTAATCCTAGATGACCATGTTGCATCTGTGTGTTGCATGGAAAGCCAAAGAAAAAGTATGAGGGAGGCCTGGTACAAGCCCGTGATGAAAACTGACCTTTGTCACGTTCCTGAGATGAATCCTCTTGGGGCTCATTGTGTTTGAAGCAAAGTTCGAGTTCACTCTCCCCATCACTTACTAGACTCCAGACACACAGGACTTCAAGTTTCTTGAACACACAAAGATCCTGCCCATCAATGGGCCTCGTTCTTATTCTTTCCTCTGCACAAAAAGTTCTTTTGCCCTCAACCGCCCCTCCCCCTTTAATTCTTCAGATCTCAGTTTCAATTGCAATTGCACCTCTTCAAAGAGTCCGCCTCTAAACACCCTTCCTAAACAAGGTCCTCCCCTGAAATTCTCCATCAGCTCCCAAAGGTGGCCTCCTTCCTAGCATGGGAGCAGTGTCCAGCGTGGGGTTATCTCTTTGCACATCACGTGTCTGCTCCCAAACTTCGTAAGAGCCTGGGCCCTGTCTCATTCACCCCTATGTCCCCGGCACCCAACTTGGGCCTTGGCACGTAGGAATGCTTAATGAATTGTTATCGACTAAATGAAGGAAAATCCACTCAATGGAGTTGAATCAATGATCATTTCCCTGCTCAGCACCATTTATATCTTGTGTCTGGCCCATTCTGAATTGGTTCAGCTGGGATCAGAGGGAATCAAAAGTTCTGCAGGATGATTGCCACATGGCCCATGAGCTTAATGTGTCATCAGAACCCCCGGGGGGCCTGAGACAAACTTGTCTGCCCAGACATGCTGACAACTTCAAGCCATTGGGCACCCACACAGAGCATCAATAAATGCAGAGACAAAATGCTTTCTCTTCTAGCTACACTCTGAGGAAGCTCACCCCTCCACTCTCCAGCTCTCTGATGACACCGTAGTCCCCTTCTGCAAACAGAATGAGCCTCAGTTGGGGACCACATCTGTGACTTGAAGCAGGAGGGAGACTCACCAAAGTCATCATCATAGGGGTGGATGATAGCAGTGGCTGTGAAAAAACCAGCTGCCAAATAGAGTTTAGGGACAGTGTTAGGGTCCCTTGATCTGGGGAGTCTCTTGAAAGCCTCCCAAGGTTTACAGTTGCTGCTTGGGGTCTAGAGGAAAGCACTATGAGTTATCCTTGGTCATTGTGGTCGGTGCTAGCAGGGCACGCCTGCCCAAACCTGGGACAGTGGCTCTGTCAGCTTCCCTGGTCAGAGAGAAAGGTCCTCTGTCCTGGCTTGTAGGCTCATTAGTGTTTGCTGCTCACTTTTATGATGTGTTACTTACCTTGTAAATTGTCTGCCCGTCCCACGAGCCTAGGCAAAGCCTCCAGGCCACAAGCTGGACACTTGTACCATTGACTTTGCTAGGCTATGGTGCCATAAATGTACTGCTGACCTCTGGTATGGTGAGCCCAGGTGCCTCCGGGCAAGGGAGTGGGTTACAGGAACCGAGTGTCTTGACTCATGAGCTGTCCAGGGAGCCTACGGATAATCATCGTAAACTGCTAACAGACCTGGGGAAAGAGCCCTGTGGCTCCCCAGGAGCCAGAATGAGAGCAGAGAAACCTCTCTGGTGAGTCACTGCAAATATTTACCCTTGAAAGTTTGATTGCAAAACCTTCTAAGCACTTGGATAGCCCTTCCCCTGGGACTTAAAGAGCCCCTCTACTAGCAGTAGTCAGATGGGTAGTGTTGAAAAAGGGTCAGGCAGCATAATTCCCCCCTTTCAAAAACAGCCTGGGAAGAGCCCCAAGCTGCCAGACCTTCAAAGGAACCCTGGGGCTTAGACTTCTCCAGGAAAATGGAAGTGATGGAGTCCCAGGATTCCCGGCTCTCTCGGGGGACCTGTTGTCTAAGAACACCTCTGACTTTGAGCTGCACTTTGGTTTTTTGGCTCTGTCTTTAGCTAAAGAGTTTTCTACCAGATAAACCCTTTGACTCTTGGTTGGCACTTTTATGGCACAAGTGCTGTGTGTGTAATCCCCTGTTGACCTCACCACTACCAGAATCAGCCTCAGGCCAGGGGTAGTGGCTCACACCAGCATTTTGGGAAGCAGAGGCGGGAGGATCACTTGAGCCTAGGGGTTCGAGACCAGCCTGGGCAACATAGTGAGACCCCTGTCACTACAAAGAATTTAAAAATTAGCCAGGTGTGGTGGTGTGTGCACGTAGTCCCAGCCACCCTAGGGGTTGAGGTGGGAGGATCCCTTGAGCACAGGATGTCGAGGCTGCAGATAGCCGTGATTGTGCCACTGCACTCTAGCCTATAGGAAATGGTGAGACCCTGTATCAAAAAAAAGAAGAAAAAAAATTAGTCTCAAGGAAATGGGGCAGCAAAACCCATGCAAATCATGACATTGGATCTATTCCTTCCTTCTTCCATGGGGAAGCCAAAGACAAAGTATGAGGGGGGCTGGTACAAGCCCATGATGAAAACTGACCTTTGTCACGTTCCTGAGATGAATCCTCTTGGGGCTCATTGTGTTTGAAGCAAAGTTCAAGTTCACTCTCCCCATCACTTACTAGACTCCAGACACACAGGACTTCAAGTTTCTTGAACACACAAAGATCCTGCCCATCAATGGGCCTCGATATGCAATGTATACTTTATCCATTTTTCTGTTCATCCTTCCTTCTTTCCTTCCATAGAGGATCTACTGAGAAGCAGCTACTTGGGAAAGTCTGAGTCGGCCTTTCACCAACAGTTACCTATAGTAAATTAGAATGTAGGGGGCACCCAAAACATTCTGCATGAGGCAGCACCTTCAGAAGCCACTGATGCCTTGCCACATGACAGTAAAGCTGCTGCGAGTGACAGTTCCTCTTGTAGATGCCAGTTTGCAGGGGGACTCAAAAGAGGTGCAGGTGGACAGTTTCCATTTTTCTTTGGTTTGCTGGCATTTTTGTTCTTTGTTTATTGACAAAATGGGTGCCTCAAGATAATGCTCTAGGTCTTAGATTATTCAAGATGGGAGAAGATGGGAACTTTTACCCTGTCCTAGAGATTGACTCATAAGTCAGACAGTTATACAAATAAAAGGACTGATAAGAAGATAGTGGAGTCTCCAAGTGAATCAGCAGCTTCCTTTAGGGTGGAAACCACCTCATGATTGGAGGCAAAGAGCTAATGGTTACAGGACAGGTTCCCACAGAAATCATGGGGGCTTGGAGCTAAAAGATACCATGAAAAGTTTTTTTGGGGGTGTCAGTGAGTTTCTCATAGTCCAGCTGGGAAGAAGTTCAAAACCACCTGTCTTGCCCACAATCAACTGTGCTTACCAACTCACTACATTGACCCTTGGATAATGTGGGGCTTAGGGTCACTGGCCCCCTCCCCACACAGTCAGTTCCATTTAGTTAATTACACGTATAACTTTGGACTCCCCGAAAAATTAACTGCTGGTAGCCTACCGTTGACCAGAAGCCTTACCAATAGTATAAACAGTCGATTAACACATATTTTGTATCCATATTATATACCAGCAGTCTCCAACCTTTTTGGCACCAGGGACCGGTTTCGTGGGAAGACAATTTTTCCATGGACTGGGGTGGGGGGAGGGATGGTTTCAGGATGATTCAAGCACATGACATCTATTGTGTATTTTATTTTTATTACTATCACGTTGTAATATGTAACGAAATAATTATACAATTCCCCATAATGTAGAGGATCTTGTTTTCCTGCAACTAGGCCGTCCCGTCTGGGGGTGATGGGAGACAGTGACAGATCATCAGGCATTAGAGTCTCATAAGGAACATACAGCCTAGATCCCTCGCATGTGCGGTTCACGATAGGGTTCATGCTCCTCTGAGAGCCGAATGCTGCCGCTGATCTGATGGGAGGTGGAGTTCAGGCGGTAATGTGAGTGATGGGGAGCAGCTGTCAATGCAGATGACAATGCAGATGAAGCTTTGTTCACTTGCCCGCCGCTCATCTTCTGCTGTGCGGCCCCAGTTCCTAACAAACCATGGGCCAGTACAGGTCTGTGGCCAAGGGGCCAGGGACCCCTGTTATATGCTGTATTCTTACCATAAAGTAAATGAGAAAAAAGAAAATATTATTAAGAAAATCCTAAGGAAGAGAAGATGTATTTCCTAGTCAATAAGTGGAAGTGAATCATCTTCACATTGAATTGGCTGTGGAGGAGTAGGAAGAGGAGGTATTGGTCTTGCTGTCTCTGGGGTTGCAGAGACAGAAGAAAATCCACATGTAAGTGGACCTGCACAGCTAAAACCTCTGTTGCTCAAGGGTTGTTGCTCAACCCATCGTTGTTTCAGAATGTGAAAATGTCTGCAGGGAAAATGGTTCTTTCTCGCTTGTAGCTAGATATCTGCGGCTGTGATAGGGAGAAGAGCAGGAGCAAAAGAGATGAGGAGAATGGAATTCGTGACTTCTCTCCTTCCCCCTGCCACCACCCTCCACTGGTCTCTCGCCTGGACTAACGTCACCTCTGGCCACTCCTGCCTCCCTCCAATTTTCCACCCACAGCAGCTATGGCCAATGCTTAGAAACGCAGTTCTAATCATGCAGCTCCTCACTTACATGGCCTCTAGCTGCTCCTATGATGCTCCTAAGGATGGAATCCTTAGCCTGTGACTCAGCAGTTCCACTCCTCAGAGTAGGCCCAACATCACTGAAAACAGGCATTCAAACAAAAACATGTAGGCCAGGTGATGTGGCTCACACCTGTAATCCCAGCACTTTGGGAGGCCGAGGTTGGCAGGTCACCTGAGGTCGGGAGTCCAAGACCAGACTGGTCAACATGGTGAAACCCCAAAAAATTACCTGGGCGTGGTGTTGTGTGCCTGTAATCCCAGCTACTCGTGAAGCTGAGGCAGGAAAATCGCTTTTTGAGACTCCGTCTCAAAAAACCAAACAAAAAGAAACCAAAAATATGTACACCACTGTTCACAGCAGCATTATTTACAATAGCCAGAGAGTGGAAACAACCCAAATGTCCATCAGTGGATGAATGGATAAGCAAAATGAGACATACCCATACAGTGGATTGTGGTTCAGCTGTGAAAAGGAACGAAGTGCTAATACATGATTCAATATGGATGAACCTTGAAACATTATGCCAAGTGGAAACAGCCAACACGGAAGGCCACATGCTGTGTGGTTTTATTTATTGTATTAGTCTGTCCTCACACTACTAATATAGACATACCCAACATTGGGTAATTTATAGAGGAAAGAGGTTTAATGGACTCACAGTTCCACGTGACTGGGGAGGCCTCACAGTCTTGGCGGAAGGTGAATGAGGAGCAAAGTCACGTCTTACATGGCAGCAGCAAGAGGGTGTGCGTGGGGGAACTGCCCTTTATAAAACCACCGGATCTCATGAGACTTACTCACTATCGTGAGAACAGCATGGGAAAGACCCGCCCCCATGATTCAGTTACTTCCCACCAGGTCCCTCCGATGACATATTGGAATTATGGGGGCTACAATTCGAGATGAGATTTGGGTGGAGACACAGCCAAATCATATCATTCATGTGCTGTTCTGAGTGGGCAGATCCATAGAGATGGAAGCAGAGTCATGGTTGCCAGGAGCTGAGGGCAGTAGGGGTGGGGAGTGACCACTAATGGGCATAGCATTTGCTTTTGGGTGACAAAAATGTTCTGGAACTAGATTGTGGTGATGGTTGCACGACACTGTGAATATACGCTAAACACCACTGAAATGTATACCTCATAAATTGTTAAAATGCTGAGTTCTATGTTATATTAATTTTACCACAATTTTTTTTTTTTTGAGATAGAGTCTCACTCTGTTGCCCAGATTGGAGTGCAGCAGCGTGATCTTGGCTCACTGCAACCTCTGCCTCCCGGGTTCAAGTGATTTTTCTGCCTCAGCCTCCCGAGTAACTGGGACTACAGGCGTGCGCCACCACGCCCAGCTAATTTTCGTATTTTTAGTAGAGACAGGGTTTCACCATGTTGGCCAGGATGGTCTTGATCTCTTGGCCTCGTGATCTTCCCACCCCAGCTGGGAATACAGGCATGAGCCACTGCACCTGGCCAATTTTACCACAATTCTTTAACAAATCCTTAATGTGTCCTCTAAGCCCACCTCCCACCAGGCCATCCTTCACCTGCTTCCCAGCCCAATCAAGATCAATACCTCCTGCAACATATCTCTACACACGTTGGCCCCTTTGCTTCCAGTGGTCTTCAACTCCTTACCTGGCCAGCTTCCTCCAGGAGCCCTTGAAGAAGCCTCAGGTGGGCGCAGCTGTCTCCATTCAAGTTCCAATAGCTGCTGCCCTCCTCCTGCAGAACGGGTTCCCTGGGGGGTTAGTGCCTTTCTCTGTGTCTGCGCATCTCAGACGCTGAGCAACCAGAGGACAGGGATTCAAGCACTATTCTTTTATTTTTAATTGATAGGTAATTGTTGTCTATATTTTTAGCATACCTGTAGACATTGTGTAATGATCAAATCAGAATAACTGTGATATCCATCACAGCAAACATTTAACTTTACTTTGTATTGGGAACATTACAGTTCTTCTCTTCTAACTGTTTTGAAGCATACAATAAATTACTGTTAACTATAATTTCCCTACTATACTATCAAATACTAGAATGTGATCCATCTTACTGTATTCTTACTGTATCCCTTAACCAACCTCTTGATCACTCTCCTCCTCTCTTCCCTCCCCAGCGTCTGGTAGCCACCATTCTACTCTACTGGCATGAGATCAACTTTTGTAGCTCGCCCCTATGAGTGAGAATGTGCAAACATTGTCTTTCTGTGCCTGGCCTGTTGCACTTAACATAATGGCCCCCAGTTCCATCCATGTTGCTGCAGATGACATGATCTCTTTTTATGGCTGAATAGTATTCCATTATGTAAATGTACCACATTTTCTTTATCCATTTTTCTCTTGATGGACACAAGTTGACTTCCTATCTTGTCTCTTGTGAACAGCCTCAAGCACTGTTCTTAGTTGCACCCTGGATGTCGTCTCTGAGAGATCTGGAGCTCAGAAATCATTTGTGAATTGATGAATCCCTAAACTGCTTCATGATCATTACCCTAAGGGCATGAGGCATGCTCTTGGAGTTTCTCTCTCTCTCTCTCTTTTTTTTTTTTTTTGTCCAGGCTGGAGTGCAGTGGCACAATCTCGGCTCACTACAACCTTTGCCTCCTGGGTTCAAGCAATTCTCCTGCCTCAGCCTCCTGAGTGGCTGGGATTACAGGCGCATGCCACCATGCTGGGCTAATTTTTGTATTTTTAGTAGAGACAGAGTTTCACCATGTTGGCCAGGCTAGTCTTAAACTCCTGACCTCATGATCTGCCTGCCTTGGCCTCCCAAAGTGCTAGGATTACAGGTCTGAGCCACTGTGCCTGGTCACGTTCTTAGAGTTTCAAAGCAAGGTGAACATCCCTCCAGCCTCCACATTTCCATCTCCTACACATTTCTTTAGTACCCTCCTGTTCGCTTCTCACTGTTCACAGGGAAGGTATTTTCCCACAGTGGGGAAGAAAAAACACGTTGTAAATGGTGATTCAGTTCCTGAACTCCCCCACAAGCTTTACATAACCCACAAAGTACTTAAATGCTTATAAACTGTGCATGCTTGAGTTAAATGGGCTTTTGTGAGCGGAACGGGCATCCAAGCTGCTATTTATGGCAGCCCTTTATGGGAAACTGCCGTGAGCTCAGAAAAGTTATAAATTTTTCGTATGCCAAAAATGCCATTGAAACGTGGACCCTCTGCTTCTGTTTGTGGGATGTTAGTTGACGAATGCATTTGACCATCTTCTGAGATCCTCAAGGGAGAGGGCACTTCTGCCAGGTTAAGTTTGGTATTCAAACTAAGAGGAGAACACAGGAGCACTGGATGGGCTTGTAGGTGGCAATGTTGTTTCCAAGATGACCTTGAGTATCAGGGGAAAGGCCATCGGTAGCTTTCTCTCGCTCCCTCCTGCATTGTGTAAATGTACCACATTTTCTTTACTTGCAGTTCTCTACTTGCAATTTCTGGCCTGCTTGCAATTCCTGGCACTCTACTCTGCTGTGTTCTAGTAATTCTCTAGGGAGGAGGACTAAAGACTGTTCTGAAATCAAGGGAGTCTTTCTAGCTTCATTTTCCCAATACCCAAAGTCTTCCTGGATGCTACACCTGCCGGGGAGGGTCGCGCCGTCTGTGCTTTAACAAACCCTCCGGGTGATTCAGATGCACACTCGGGTTTGAGAACCACTGCTCTTGGTGAACCTCATTCACAAACCCTCATTTGCCCCGATGTTAAAAACATGCCATTTAAAGATGGCCGCGTCACTTCTGGCTTTAAATTTGCTCAGTTCAGGTTACAGATGCATTCAATTTGAGATTCTCCCTCCCTCTTCTCTTTTTTCCTAAAGGAGATCTGGGTTCTCAGAATATCCCATCTCCTGACCCGAAAGGAGTGACATCTGACCAGATGTTATCCTTTCTCCTTGCAGCATCTGCTATGATGTAGCAGGGTCCGGCTGGTGTTGACCATGGCCTCTCATGTACCTCTGTCGCTGGTCCCTGTGTTCCCACTGTCAACTTTGGCCCTGAATTTTATATACTTAGCCTCTTGCAACTCCTAGCCCCGCAACTCCCACCCCACTAGGGTCAGGAATGCTGGCTGCTTTATATCCACAGTGCTAGGATGTGATGGGTTCTGTGAGAGGCTTCCCTTAGGTCCAGCCACCTGACACCACCATCAGCCACTGCTGCTGCAACTTGTGCAGCAGCTACCCAAGACACCCAGGTTTGGTGATTTTACAAGGACTCACAAGACTCAGCACATAGTCATACTCACAGCTGAGAAATTCATTCTAGTGTGAAGCTACAAAGCAAAATCAGCAAAGAAAAAAGGCGCCCAGGGCAAAGTCCAGAAGACACCAGCACAAGTTTCTAAGAATCTTCTTCCAGAGGAGGTACACCAGATAGGCTTCACTCCTCCAACAGTGAGGTGAGTCGGCACACGCACAGTACTATCGACCAGAGAAGCTCATTCGACAATCAGTGCCTGAGATTTTATTGAGGGTGCTGGTCACATAGGCACCCTCTGTCTAACATATACCAAAAGTCCAGACTCCCAGAAGTAAAGCGAGCATTTGGCATCAACAATATTATTTGCACAAACAGTTTAGGCACAGTGAGCCTCTCTTCCTATTTTATTTTTTTTTTTTTTTGAGACGGAGTCTCGCTGTGTCTCCCAGGCTGGAGTGCAGTGGCGTGATCTCGGCTCACTGCAAGCTCCGCCTCCCGGGTTCACGCCATTCTCCCGCCTCAGCCTCCCAAGTAGCTGAGACTACAGGTGCCCGCCACCACGCCCGGCTAGTTTTTTGTATTTTTAGTAGAGACGGGGTTTCACCATGTTAGCCAGGATAGTCTCGAACTCCTGACCTCGTGATCCACCCGCCTCGGCCTCCCAAAGTGCTGGGATTACAGGCTTGAGCCACCGCGCCTGGCCGCCTCTCTTCTTATTTAGGGAATGTTTTATATCTGTGTAGGGAACTGTTTACCATTCCAGTTCCCAGGCACTGGCTAAGGGCCAACTTTGCAAGCAGACGTTTCTAAGGACAGTAGTCTCATGCCTGCTGTGTTTACTCTTTTCTGCACGCTGCTGCTCATCATGATGACGATGATAAGAAGCCTAGCAGCAGCATTTATTGAGCATCTACTGTGTACCAGCTCTTTCGATGTGCTAATGTCATCTGCTTCCCAGGTACCATATTGAAATGTTGTGATCATCGGGGTTACAGATCCCATTTGCTCTTGGAACCGCCCTCTCTACGTCTGCCTCCAAAAAAAATTACGTAAGATTTCTATTGAAGGCAGCCTTCTGGGATTTTTACTTCAGAAGGTATCAAGGGGCTGGGGTCCCTCCCTGGACATCCCCCAGTGTGTAGATTTCCATCACAACCAGCCCTCTGTTTCTATTTTGCTTTCGACATGTTTGCTTTTATAATTATTTCCTGTTTTGGGCAAATAAGGCAGGTGTTTCTTTATAGCAATATTGCCATTTTGTTGAAAACAAATTTGAAAAAAAAAGAAAGTGATTGTGTGTGTGTGTGTGTGTGTGTGAAACACTGTGAGTTGAAGGAGAGTGACAAGGGCTGGTAACCCTCCTTTAGGACTTTGGCTGGGCAGGATCCTCAAGTAAATTGGGACATCTGGGCCAGGCGCGGTGGCTCACGCCTGTCATCCCAGCACTTTGGGAGGCTGAGGCAGGCGGATCACCTGAGCTCAGGAGTTTGAGACCAGCCTGACCAGCATGGTGAAACCCCGTCTCTACTAAAAATACAAAATTAGCCGGGCATGGTGGCACATGCTTGTAATCCTAGCTACTTGGGAGGCTGGCGCAGGAGAATCACTTGAACCCAGGAGGCAGAGGTTGCAGTGAGCCAAGATTGCACTATAGCACTCCTGCCTGGGCAACAAGAATGAAACACCATCTCACACACACACACACACACACACACACACACACACACAAAATTGGGACATCTGACGCTGGCCATCACACCCTGACAGCACTCACAGAGCAACGACTAGAGACCCAAGTTCTCAGCCAGTTTGCTGGGACTCCTAGGGCTGTTGGCAGCTAAGGTCTTTCAAGAGTATCTTGTCATAGGGAAGCCACAAAGGCAAAGGAAGGGGAGGTTGGGAGATTATGTTGACTGTTGCTACATGTCTTAGTCCATTTGGGCTGCCAAAACAAAATACCATAAACTGGGTAGCTTACACACAACAGAAATTTATTTCTGACAGTTCTGGAGGCTGGTAAGTCCAAGAACAAGGTCTCAGCAGATTCAGTGCCTGTGAGGACCCACTTGCTGGTTCGTAAATGGTTTTCCCTGCTGTGTGCTCACATAGTGGGAAGAACTAGCTGGCTCACTGGGGTTTCTTTTATACAGGCACTGATCTCATCCATGAAGGTAGAGCCCTCATGATCTAGTGACCTCCCAAAGGCCCCAGCTCCTAATACCATCACAATCGTGATTAGGTTTCACAATATGAAATTTGGGGGCACACACACATTAGACTATAGCACTATGGAAGGGAACATAGTAGCCTGTTGACAACTAGCTCTTTTTGCGTATGGAAGTTGGGGGCAGTTTTTCTCTCAGATAGATGGATAAACTCTCTCTCTCTCTCTCTCTCTCTCTCTCTCTCTCTCTCTCTCTCACACACACACACACACACACACACACACACACACACACACACACACTTTTTTTCCAATGAACGATTTGACACTTCAGGATCCTTCCCATCTATGTATATTTCAGCTGCATCTTTTAAGAGTAAGGACATTTTGATAGAAAAATCGGGGGAAAGATGTGACCAGACAATGCACCAAAACAGGTTTTAAAAATAGTCCTCAAGCAGATGAGAAAAACGTTGAAACTCACCTCCCCATTACAAAAACGCTAATTATAACAACTCTGGGATACCATTTTTGACTTATCAGTGGGGAAAATGTAAAAATATGACAGTATACTCTGTGATGAGGCTATGGAGAAATGGCTGTCTGGTACCTTGCTGGTGGGCATGCAAATTGGTACAACCCTTCTGGAGAGAAATTCGGCAATATCTAACAAAAGTACATATGCATTTCCCTTTTGATCCAGCAAACCCACTCCTAAGAATCTACCCTAAAGATACACCTCCAAGAATATGAAGCTACATAGACACACAAGGTTATTCATTACAACATTGTAAGTGCAAAATATTGGAGGCAACCTAAATGCTCATAAGTGGGAGAGTGGAGGAGTAAGCTATAGGATAGCCACACCGTGGATTAGCATATAGCCATCAACAAGAGTGGGAAGATCTCTGTGAACTCATTTAGAGGGATTTTCAGGATATACTATTAAATGAAAAAAGCAAAATACAAACGAGTATCTATAGTATACTGTCACTGATGTAAAAAAGAAGGAGATATAAGAAAATACACACATATCCACTTACTTGTGCAAAAGATACTTGGAAGGATAAAACAGGACCTAAGAAGACAGATTACCTACAGAGTGTATGTGGCAATGGAGGAAAGGAGGGAGTAGGGGTGGGGAACAAGGGGTGAGGAGGAAGTGACACTTGTCTATACAAATTTATCTCTTTTTTTTTTTTTTAAGACAGAGTCTTGCTTCATTGCCCAGGCTGGATTGCAATGGCGCGATCTCGGCTCACTGCAGCCTCCTCCTCCCAGGTTCAAGCAATTCTCCTGCCTCAGCCTCCCAAGTAGGTGGGATTACAGGCCCATGCCACCATGCCTGGCTAGTTTTTGTATTTTTAGTAGAGACAGTGTTTTACTATGTTAGCCAGGCTGATCTTGAAGTCTTTCCTAACCTCAAGTGATCCGCCCACCTCAGCCTCCCAAAGTGCTGGATTACAGGTGTGAGCCACTGTGCCCGGCCAAGTTTCCCTTCTTGAATAACTCCAATTCTTTTTTATAGAAGTGTTTCACATTCCCCCAAATCAATAATAACAACATGTATAGCAAACAGCATTAATATTTATAGAAATCTTTCACATTGTCTGTGTCAGATTCCGCCCCACAGTGGAAAGTTGGCAATACATGATTTCATGATATGAAGTATTGTTAACAATCGCAGGCTACCCTAAACCAAGATTACAGCAAGATCCACCCTCACTCTGCCCTGTTTCTGCAGAAGTGTGGGAGGCAGCATGGCCACACAGGGGAAGCCCTTGAGTTCTGGAGTCAGCAGACCTGAACTGAAATTTCAGCTGGGCTGCTTACAGGCTGGTGAACTTGGAAGAGAGTACTTAACTTCTGTAAGCCTCAGTTGCTTCATCTCTAAAATGGGTTGATCATATTTTCTGCATAGAGCAAATGCCAGAGAAAAATGAGAAGATGCATGAATAGTGCTTAGCATTTGGCCTGGTGCAGGGCAAGGGCTTAGTAAGCAGTGCTGGTGTTCCTGCCATGGTTGCTGTTGGCCTGGCGCCTCTGCAGTCTGCACCAGGCATTCCTGGAAGAAGTGGTTCTGGTGAGGGCCCTTGCTTTGCCCACCATCTTCATAGCATTGGTAGCATATGCAAAGCAGCAGGCGCTGAGCCTCCCAGCCAATGATGCCCCACCCACCCGACTGGCACTGGCGTTCTGGCCACGCACCCTGCACTCACCCTCGGCCATCCATACTGGGAAGCCAAGAAAACACAGTTGTTTCCCAATGGCAAAGCGCTGAGTCCCTGGCTAGCTAGAAAGCAAGTCCAAAAATACACGGCATGAGGAAGGAAAAGATTTCTCTTTTGTTCGTTTTCTTGCCAGCTTCTCGCCTGGTTTTCTCAAGGCCCCCCTGCACCCAGAGTCAGCAGGCCATGTGCTTTCCATATGGTTAGGCTTCAGGGTAACAGCAGGGGTTTCACCTCATAGAGCGTCCTGAGTCATACGGAGATGCCGCTGTTTGAGGGTGAGGGTCCAGGGCTAGACTTCAGGGCTGTTAACTTCCTGCATCTTGCTCCTGTCTCTTCACCTACACCCTTCAGGGAGGTCCAGAGAATGACCCTAACCCCAAGATCTCCATTCACCTTTATTCTCCCCTTGCAAGCATCCCCTGCTATTCACAAGACATTGACTCAAAGGCTCCCTATTGCCGCTCAAACTGTCCTGTGCTCCAAAGTGTCCTCCCCAGCGAGCCCTGGACATTATCAGCTCTGAAGGTGCAAATGGAAAGCATCCCACATTTCAGGACATGCCTCTCCCCCTCCCTGCACTGCTTACATTCAATGCCCCTGAAACTCATATCAGTTGCAAAGGAATAGGAATAATCATTCCTGTTTGTTTTGGAAGCCCAAGCTGGTTGTCAAACAACAAGACTACATACTGCCAGGCGGCTTTCTCTTCTCAGCCACGGAGGGAAGGGAGCACGTTCAAACTGCATGCAAATAGCCAAGGATTTCTCACGAGCCCTGAAAGCTCCCCCTTTAGTTTGCATTAGGCGTGCAGTTCAATCACTTTCCCTTAAGGAAGAGGAGGAGGAGCAGGTGGTGTTGGTGTTCAGCTTTGAACTCGGGCCACATGCCCCAAGGATAAGTGAAGGTATAGATCCGTCTAAACAAGGGGGTAGTGCGGGAGAAAGTCCCCTTCTGTATGTTTTGCATTGGCCAGGAGCCAGGCAGAGAGAGCAAAGTGACGGAGACTGCAGTCGAAGGCTATTGAGAGCGTATGTTATTCAGCAGCAAAGCATTCAGCTCCTAAGATTGTGCCCAGAAGATTGTTTTGCGGTTGGAAAAGAAAGGAGCCTTTCAACCTTTCTCATTTGGCCTCCACTGCCATTTTGCTGAGCAGCCGTTTTGGAGTTTCCTCTTGGAGTGATCGGTTTATGCTGTCCAGATGTGCACAATGCGATGGTTTTGCTTTTTGGCTTTCCAGATGTGCATGGAAAATGGACAGGAAAATGAGCTTTGGCAAAGGCGGAGGCCTGTCTCAGCAACCCAACCCCTGGAATCTAGAGGACCCACAATGCCCTCGTTGTTTAGGAATCACAAAGCGTAGGATCTGGAAAAGAACTTGCGGGTTGCCCAATTTAACCTCCTTATTTTACAGCTGAAGACATCGAGGCCCAGAGAATTGTGACATGCTCCCTGCTGATTGATTACACGCAGCTGGGAGCAGACATCAGACCTGCTAGAGCTCTTAGATGTGCATCTGCACACATGTCTGTTTTGTTGCTGTATGCACCTGGCATTTGTCTATGTGCTTGGGTTAGGTTGGTGAACAGAGAATCCTAGCTTCTTTGAGTGTGAGGTCAGGTATGGGAGAAAGAACAGATAATAAACATTAAACATTAAAAATTAATACCTTATATATAGTGAGTTAGGAGACAATAAATGCTATCAAAAGGAAAAGAGAAAGAGAAGAAAGAAAGGGAAGGAAGGAAGAGAGAAAGAAAAAGAAAGTTTTAGAGAAGTAGATTTCATTGAGAAGTAAGCAGGCATTCTGGAGGAACAGCGAGGAGATCAGATGGCTGGAGTAGTTGGAACTAGGAAGAGAGCAATAGAAGAAGAAATCAGAATAGAAGAAGAGAACGAAGGGAGAAGAGAACAGAGAGAAGAGAGAATGGAGAGAAGATAAATCGGAAGAGAAGAAGAGAACGAAGGGCATGAACGTGTAAGTCATTGCAGGCCAGCGGGGGATGTGGGCCCTGGCCCTGAGTGGAGTGGGGAGCCACTGCAGTGTCTTGGACACAGGAGCCGCATAATCAGACTTAGTAAATATGCAGAGAATAGGGTTTATGGGGGCAAAGGTGCAAGCAGGGAGACTGATTCGGAGGCTGTTACTGTAGCCCAGGAAGGACATGATGGAGGCTTGCACCTTAGTATAGCCATGGAAGAGGGGAGAAGTGGCTGGATTCTCATCAGATCTAAAGGTAGATCCCCGCCTCAGGTTTCCCTGGTAAATTGCATGTAAGGTGTGACAGAGAGTAGCCAAGAATGGCACCACGGTTTATGGTCTCCTCTTCCCCGAAGCTGGCACTGACCACTTTCCCTCCCTGCCTTCCGTGGCTTTACGTGGAGCACTGAAATATGGAAGAGGGCTTGGCGCCCAGCATCATTTCCCTCACTGCAGGAAACCACACCGTGTCCTTCAGTCCATGGCTTACCCTTCGTAGACCTTGGTTACTACAACTACAAAATGGAAAATGGACCTCCTCTGTCAAAGAAATAATAACTGTTTATAAAGGCACTTAAATCTCCTTAGAAGAAAGCACTAAAATTGTGGACACATGGTTAGTGATTTGCAACAGTATTTTGAGAGCTGGAGAACTAAATGTTTTGGTTGCACCTCCTCCCCTAACGTGTTTGCTGCAGATGGAGAGGCTGAAGCACTGAATAAGAAACTGGAGTGAGAGATGCTTCGCAGTACAGACTTTCGTATCCTGAGGAAATACCCCATACAGAAGTCCAAACCCATGATCTAAGGAAACTGTCCACATGCCAGGCCCGCAGGAAATGAGACTGAGGCCCTCATCATTCAGACCCCCAGGCAATCCTCTTCTGGGGTCCTGCACTGCTACCTCAACTATCTATTCGAAGTTCAAAATCACACACACCTAGGCTCTGCTATTAGAAGTGAGGATAGTGATTCTCCTTCAGGAGAGGCCCATGAGGAGCAGGAGCCCAGGGTTGAGGGGGTCTCAGGGTGCTGGTGAGGTTGTTTCTTGATCGGGATGTGGGTTTCATGGGTTTGTTTAGTTTCTGAAACTTTATCATGTAGAACGCATGCATATCTGCTCTTTCCTGCACATAGATTCAACTGCAGTAAACTATCTTTTTAAAAAGGTAATGGGAAGATATTCTTTTCCCAAAAGTATGACTCCTCCCTAGGAACTGAAATCCTACCTTTAGAGAGTTGTCGGTTTCTGCTGAAACGTGTTGTTTTTAAAATTTCAAATACGTTAAGGAGAATTAACAAACAAAACTGCTAATGGGCTAGTGGTCATGAAATTAGTAGCTAAGAAGGCATAGTTTGGTTGTGTCTGTTTGGGGACTTTGTGTAAATAGGACTGAACAACACTTACTATTTTGTGTCTATTTTTTTTCACTCAAAATTTTGTCTGTGACATGGCTCCAGACCTGCACAGAGGTATAAACCTTTCATTCTCATTGGGACACAGTATTCCGTTGTGTGAATAGAACACGATGAATAAAATGAGTTTATTTTACTCATTCTGTTGTAGAGGGACACTTGCATGGTTTCAGTTTATGACTATTATTGATAGCACTGCCTTGAATAACAGCACTCCTAGGATGTGTGTGTCTTTCTTTCTTCCTTCCTTCCTTTTTCTTTCTTTCCCTTTCTTTTCCTTTCTTTCTTTCTTTCTTTCCCTTCCTTTCTTCCTTCCTTTCTTTCTTTCCCTTTCTTTCTTTTTTCTTTCTCTTTCGTTCTTTCTTCTTTCTTCCCTCCTTCCTTCCTTTTCTTTTTGTTCCTTTCTTTCCTTTTTCTTTTCTTTTCCCTCCCTCCCTCCCTCTCTCTCTCTTTTTCTTTCTTTCTCTTTCTTTCTTTCTCTCTTTCTCTCTTTCTTCCCTCCTTCCTTCCTTTTCTTTCTTTTCCTTTCCTTCCTTTCTTTTCCTTTTCTTTTCTTTTCCCTCCCCTACTCCCTCCCTCCCTCCTTCCCTCCCTCTCTTTCTTTCTTTCTTTCTTTCTTTTTCTTTCTTTCTTTCTTTCTTTCTTTCTTTCTTTCTTTCTTTCTTTCTTTCTTTCTTTCTTTCTTTCTTTCTTTCTTTCTTTCTTTTTTTCTTTCCTCTTTTCTTTCTCCCTTTCTTTCCTTTCTTTTCTTTCTTAAAAAAGGCCTCCCTCTGTTGGCCAGCCCAGGCTGGAGTGCCGCGGCTCCCTCATAGTACTACAGCGTCAACCTCCTGGACTCAGGCAGTCCTCCCACCCATCTCCTAAGTTGCTGGGATTACAGGTGCGAACCACTGTGCCCAGTTTAGGGTGTGTCTTTTGATGGCTACAGAGGCACATTGCTCTCAGGTATGTGCGCTCACCACACTGTATGAGGCAGCCTCATACTTGGCCAGTGCATAGGACTGGTTTGCTTTGCTGGGACACTTAGCAGGTGAAGATCTTCAGAGCATTCCTCTGGGAGTCAGAGATCCCATAGAAATCTGGGTGGTTTCTCTACACTTCTGCAAGGAGAAGTGCACAGTGGTGGCCCGAATCACCCTCAGCCACCACCCTGCCTTCCAGCTGACTTCCTTGGGCGCTTCCTCACCCCCTTGAAGGAAGGCGGCAGACTGGATGGGCCATCTCATCTCGCCAGCCTGCACCAAGAAGGTTCCGAGAACTGCACCAAGAGGGTGGGGGAAGATCCCTTGCGTGCTAAGCCAGCTCCTCTGAGCAGGTAGGGCCGGGCAGCCCTGCGGGGAGCACCCAGCCCCTTCTCACCTGCAGGCTCATCAAACACCTCGACAGGCTGCCCATGTGGAAAGCCAGTGATGTCATCTCCAGGCCTGAACAATCAGGCCTTTCACAGCAAGACGATAACAATCAAAACAGTATGTAAGAGCCTGCCACGCAAGAACACACACGCTCATCGCACATGGGAGGATCCGAATGCCGGGGTGAAGCAGGGCTTGTCAGGGATATGCCATTCTCCTTTCATAATCAGCCGGCCAGGGAATATAGCCTGGAGAGCAAGGAGAGCAGGTTGTCGTCCCATCGCACGCCAATTCTCAGAGAAACCATGACTCTCTCCACCACCTCTCCTGAGGGCATGCACCTCGAACCCCACAGCTACACCCCAGGCTGAGCAGCAATCTGCGCTCAAGCAGGAGCGTCCCACTGCACAACTCCAGGGGGCGCCATGCTCAGAGAACACAAGGTGAAGAGTCCCCCGGAATTGTGCAACAGTGAGCTTTGAGAGTGACCACTGACTTTGTACTAAGGGAGCTGAGGCCTGGTGGCTCTCAAAGGTGGTTGCTGAGCCCCAAATCTGTCGTGCCATAGCTAAGTTCCCTAGAAGCCTGCACTCCACTGAGGCTAGAAATTCTCAAACGAGATGCATGAGATTAGGTGCTCTCCACACTCAGTCTGAGCAGTTTTTGTCGTCCACCTATTTGCTAAGGAAGCAAGTTCATCTAACCTGTTTACTCCAGGTCAGTGGGTCTCAACCAGGGGTGGTCCCCTCCCCCTCCCCGGAGACATTTGGCCATGTCTGGAGACATTTTCGTTGTCACAACTGAGAGGTTGCTGCTGGAATCTAGTAGATAGGAGCCGAGGATGCGGCTAAGCATCCTACAGTGCACAGAACCAGGCCCCCACCACAAGGAACTCACGGTGTGAAATGTCAGTAGTGGTGAGGTTGAGAAATCCTGCTGGGGATGACACGTTCCACTCCATTAAACCCTGGAGGTCTCTGGCTCGAAACCCCCTGAGTCTGGCCTGCCCTCCCTGTTGACCAGAACAGGCCAGAACCTCAGCTCACTAGTCAAGTGGGTGTCAGGCAGCGTCTGCGCCTGTCTCCCTGTGGTTTGATGGGTCTGCATGAGGCCCAGAAAACCCAGTGTGTGTACACAGTAGCAGTTAGGAGGTCCTGCTCTGTCACCTCCCAGCTCCGTAACCTTCAGGGCCAGTTATTTAACTCCTTGAGCATCAGTTTCTCCATCTGTAAAATGGGAATAATGGTGAAAGCTGCTCATGAGGTGGTTGAGGGGACAAGGCATGTTGTTACATGTAATATGCTTACAAGCACGCCCAGCACATAGTAATACTCAATAAATAACAGCAGTGGTTATCGTCATTTTTATTCTAGCCAGAGGACCTCGGGCTGCCTCGGATCGGTGCGGTAATGAAAGACTTGAGCTGGTTTCAACCACAGGAGGTTGCAGTGGGGTCTCCAGTGCTGTGCACAGCTCCTGACACATGCTCTGTGCTGCTGCTGACATGAGCTGGAAGCATTTCCCAAGCTCAAGGCCTGAGACATTCTTAAGTCAGAGGTTTGAGTGGAGATGGCTAATAAATGAAATTCAAGGCCCCTGAGTAACTCACTCAGCCCAGGCATCTGCCTCCCAAAGATGGGATAGGGACCCCTGGGACAGTACTTCGCACTCTGGCCTTGGGAAACATCTGAGGAATGGCTGGGGTGTTTAACACTCAGATTTTCCCTAAAAATCCAGCAGGTTCAGCTAAGAAAGAGTCACAGAGGGCCAGGCGCGGTGACTCACGCCTGTAATCCCAACACTTTGGGAGCCCGAGCCAGGCAGATTGCCTAAGGTCAGGAGTTCGAGACCAGCCTGGCCAACATGGTGAAACCCTGTCTCTACTAAAAATACAAAAATAATTAGCCAGGCATGGTGGTAGGTGCCTGTAATCCCAGCTATTTGGGAGGCTGAGGCAGGAGAATCGCTTGAACCCAGGAGGCAGAGGTTGCAGTGAGCCGAGATCGCGCCACTGCACTTCAACCTGAGCAAGAGAGCAAGTCTCTGTCTCCGAGAAAAAAAAAAAAGAGTCACAGAGGACACATGTGTAAGAGAGAGAGGCCTTGGCTTGAATGCATGTTTTATTTTTGTTTGTATGTTGGCTTGGACTTGGAGAAGGGGAGAGAAAGGAAGACCTGGCTCACCCCGCCACATCATCTCACATCTTTGCTTACTCTGTTCCTTCTTTCTGAATGAAATACATTTCCCCATCTTTATCTATTAAAATTGTCCGCATCCTTCACAGTCCATCTTGGATGTTGCTTTCTTCACCAAGGTTTCCTGGATCATCTGTCTCTGCCAAAGTCATCCTCCCCACTAATGCTCTGTGCTACTCTTATGGCCTTTAGCAAGTCCCGTGCTGTGTTGGAGTCATTTGCAGGCACATCTTTTGCCCTGCATCATATTGTAAGTTCCTTGAAGACGGGGCCCTTCCAAACATCTTTCTTCATATGTGGCATGAGCTCTTGCAAATGGCCAGGGCTTAGCGGTTGATTCTGGAGTGACTCCTGAGAAGAGGCTCCCAGGTGGCCAAGTTGCCACTGCAGGACATGGTTCTGCCCAGGAGGACATATAATTGAGAAGGCCGAGGCGCACCTATTGTAGAAGAAATTGGTGTGAGGCTAGGAGGTCACCAGGCTGGGGGGAATAGGAGGCTTCAGTGCCCAGCTCATCACCACCTCATTCAGCAGCCTCGGGCAGTTTTAACAGTGGCTGCTATTTAAAGAGCATCACTCTGGTCTCCGAGATGAGCCTGGCACTTCACAGTGATCATTTGCCGTCCACACAAGAGCCCTGTCAGTGGGGAGAATTCTACGCCCATTTTTCAGTTAAAGGAAAGGCTGAGTGATCTGGAGCTTGCACGGGGTCCTACCTGTGCACCTGGGGTCCCACCCAGATGTGTTTGACTGGTATGTTTGACTGGCACTACACATCACAGGGCCTCCAAAGGCATTGAACTTGTCTACATTTCCTTTTTCTACCTTAACAAGCTTAACATTCCATGCACTGAGCCAGGCGACCTCCAAGGGCCCTAACTTTTAACATGTGTGATGGGTAGGGGGTCACTGAGTAGGAGGAGGATGCAGGAGATGAGACGCAGCCCCTGGGGCGAATCAGGGTCAGGCCTCTAAGAAAAAGCAGAAACAACTGCCTGCCGGGGATGCCTTTCTTCCTGTTGCCCACTGGGATTAGTGGTCTCTGAAGATAGGAGGAGGGAGGCCCTTCTTACCTAGCACCCTGATGGGACCCTGGCCATCAGCCATCAGCCTCTACCAGGTTGGAAGAGCAAGGGATGAGAGAGACCTCTGGAAAAGTACCTCAGGCTGTCCACCTCTGCCCCTGCATCCAGCCCATGGAGATGCCAAGCCCACGAATGGGCACCTTTCCCCCGCCTGCACCTCCTTGGCACCCCTTGTGGGCCCAGCCCCCTCCATCTTCTAGGAGTCATTATTTGTGCACGGGCCCAGGGCCTTCCCCACTTCCTCGCAGGTCACCTCTGGGGGTTTCCTAAGCAGCCTGAATTGCTTCTTTATGTCCCTACCCAAGAAAGCAAAGTGTCTGCTGCTGTCCATGCAGGGAGGCCATCTCTTCTGCTTCTGCCGTGCCCGCCCAGCTCCTGGATGTCACTCAGGGCTGGGCTGGAGACAGCACCCACAAGGACCAACCCAGCATCAGTGGGGCTGGTGAGGGTTTCAGGGAAGCTGGCTCTCTAGAGGGAAGTCGATCCAACCAGCTAAAAGTGGTCAAAATTTGCATTAGACCATTGCAAGTGCTAGGTGGGGCTTTTTACTTTTTCAAACATCTGCTTAGCTTCTAAGATTCTGTATATATCCCCTGTGGAAAATTAAAATTCTTACCCTAGCTTGCCCCTGCCACCTACCCTGTTTGTGAGTACTTCTGAGGGTGACCAACTCACATCAGTTATCCAGGGACTGTCCCACGTTTAGCCCCGAAAGTCCTGCATCCTGGGAAACCCCGGAGTCCCTGGTGAACCGGAATGGTTGGGCACACTAGTTCCTGTCCCAAAAGGGACACTGTATTCAGGGAATTCTGACCTCTTAACATATTGGCCTGCACACTCTAATGAGGTAAAGCATTGCTACTCCCTCCTGCCCAAAGTCAGAGAAGTGATCTTCTGTTGTCTTCCTTCTCGCCATTCTCTCTTCCATCTCTGCCCCTCCTTGATGTTTATTTTTATTTATTTTTTGTTTGTTTGTTTGTTTTGAGGTGGAATCTCACTCTGTTGCCCAGGCTAGAGTGCGGTGGCACAGTCTCGGCTCACTGTAACCTCTGCCTCCCGGGTTCAAGTGATTCTCATGCCTCAGCCTCCCTAGTAGCTAGGATTACAGGCACCCATTACCATGCCTGGCTAATTTTTGTATCTTTAGTAAAGACAGAGTTTCACCGTGTTGACCAGGCTGGTCTCGAACTCCTGACCTCATGATCTGCCTGGCTCTGCCTCCCAAAGTGTTGGGATTACAGGCGTGAGCCGCCGTGCCTGGCCTATTTATTTATTTTTTTCAGGAATGATTTTGAAATACGCCTGATAATTCTGTTCTTCGTTGTTCTTCTTTTTTCTTTTTTTTTTCTTTTTTCTTTTTATTTATTATATACAGATAGGGTCTTGCTATATTGCCCAGGCTGGTCAAACTCTTGGCCTCAAGCAATCCTCCTGCCTCAGCCTCCCAAAGTGCTGGGATTACAGGTGTGAGCCACCAAGCCTGGCCTTCGATGTTTTAAAAAAAATAAAAATAAAAATATAATAGGAAATGAACTTTTAAAATAAACCCTGATTCCCCCAATGCTGGATGGGACCCCCCTTCCTGGTGCTTCTCTGGTTCTGCCCCTTCCTAGCAAATTCTGATTCCTAAGGAAAAGAGAACTCTGGACGCTCCGAGGCAAACCCTGCCTCGTGAGGCAGCCCCCGCAGACAGACCCTGGGTTCCTCCCTGGGAGAGGCCTGTCGGGGCTGCTCTTGTCCTTGCTGGCACAGTCCAACCCCAGGAGTCATCCGCCCCCCTCCTCCCCAATGACACCCTGCCCTGTCGACCCTCCCTGCCCGCCTTCTCCCTCTCCTTCCCTTTCCACGCTCCCTCTCTCCTCTCCTGTCCCACTCTCCACACAGATGGCCCTCTCCTGGCCCTTCTCGAGAGGCCTCTGCCTTGTTGCTGTCAGTCAGGCTCCGGTGACAGGTTGCCATGGGACTTGGCTTGTCACGGAAGGGACAAGGGACCTTGTCAGGGGACAGCCTGCAGTCTCTTTTTCTAAAAGAGCCCTTCGTCTCCACTTCCCTCTCCTTCCCATTAATGTGTCGTGGCCCAGGCTAGTAATGGCATCTTTGTGCCACTGCTGGGGGGGACAGAACCCAAAAGACAGCAGCTTTGCTGTCTTCAGAAGGGCATGGGTTGGTATTTTCCCCGTTGCTTTTGAATGCTGCTTTGAATTTTCATGGCCCATCCCGGAAAGGAAACCTCTCATCTGGGCTTTCCCTTCCCAGAGCTTAAAGGAGGGAGGGAATGGCCCACCAACCCCACCTGCCCAGGATGGTCAGTGCAGAGTGTTTAGTTAGACTGGAGGCTTTGCAGGAATGCACAGCAGGGCTGCAGGAGGGGAGCTGGTGAACCTGGGGCATCCTCCACGCCCCCAGCTCCCCCTGGGAGGTTGCCCTTGTTCCTCTTCACAGTTTCCCACCCCCCAGCCAGTCTAGGCCCTATGGCTCCTAAGTCAGCTCAGGTCTCACCCCCTACCACCGAGAGACCATCCCTGCCACGGGGTCCTCATTATTCTCCGTCACTTCTGTTACGCATCCATATCCCTAAATACTACCTGCTTTGCTACTGCTGCCCTCGGTTGCTCCAGATCTCCTCCAGAGCTCCCCAGATCAGATCTTGTATATAGTAGGCACCCCGGTTGCAGGCTCCTGATCCATTCAGTAGTGGCCACAGGTGTCCTCGGCTCCCAGACTGTGTTGGGAATTGGGATAGCAGGGAAGGGGCTCCTGGGAGGGAGGTGGGCTTGGCCTCCATCCTCATTCTCATCTCCTCTGACACCTGCTTAGGCCAGTGGCTCTCAACACCATTGCACACTCTTAAAATTTGCACACACGGGGCTCAACACCACAGCAATAAACCGAGATCTCCAGGGCGGGTCCCAGGCATCAGCATTTGCCGGTGCTCCCCGTAACTGACATGTGTCTTCAGGTCTGAGAGCTGTGGATTCATATCCCATTCTGGAGCTGATGCAGGTGATTGAAGAAGAGGAGAGGGCTGGAAGGGACTGTGCCCTCCACTGGGTCACCCCCACCAGTGGGCCTCTGACAGATGCCCAACATGCAGCGGGGCGAGGGAACATGGATGGGCCTGTGCGTATACGTGTGTGTGTGGAGGAGAGCCCAATTAAACAGTATTATGCATGACAGGTAGGAAAGGCAGAGAGGCTGTGGTGCCAGTCCCTGCTGGGCAGCAAAGGAGCCCAGGAGTGTCAGGAGGGACTCCGTGACTGCCCAGCAACGCAATGCCCTGCTGAGAAAGGCTTGGCAGGATCCAGAGGGCGTGGCAGCTATTTGGGCTGGCAGCCCCGTGCCAGGGCTGGGGCAAGGCAGAGGTAACGAGGTTTGCCAGGGATGGAAGAATGGGGTTTCTGTGCTGCTTATCAGGACGGTGGCTCCCAGACAGGATGTGGAGGAGGCTCTCCATAGCCCGCCAGGCGATGACTGTAGTCAGCGCTGTGTCACGGTGAGGACTTTGGACGGGGAGCCCCACCTCTGACTTGCCAGTGACATTGGGCTTGCCACTCTGTGGCTACATTCGTGTGCCTGCCTGTGAATATGAGGTGCAGGCAATGGCAGTGGACTGACAGCCAGTCACCAAGTGCCCAGCAAGGGCCAAGAAAACAGAAACCTTGGCCTTCCTCATTGGAAAGAAACCTTGCACTTGAGGCTTTGCAAAAGGTCAAGGAAGCTGGTTGTATTCGCTCAACCATTTTGAGGGCTGCAAGGACATATGTACAAAGTTGCAGGGAAGGGGCCCCCCTGCGAGGGTCTGTCTGGGAAGGCGGGGCAGGGGCTTATGAAACATTGGCAAGAATTTGTCCTTAAGAATTTGTCCTCGGCCGGGCGCGGTGGCTCAAGCCTGTAATCCCAGCACTTTGGGAGGCCGAGGCGGGCGGATCACGAGGTCAGGAGATCGAGACTATCCTGGCTAACACGGTGAAACCCCGTCTCTACTAAAAAATACAAAAAACTAGCCGGGCATGGTGGCGGGCGCCTGTAGTCTCAGCTACTCGGGAGGCTGAGGCGGGAGAATGGCATGAACCCGGGAGGCGGAGCTTGCAGTGAGCCGAGATCACGCCACTGCACTCCAGCCTGGGAGACACAGCGAGACTCCGTCTCAAAAAAAAAAAAAAAAAAGAATTTGTCCTCAACAGAAATACCTTTGCATGCCCCCGACTTCTGGGGTAGGAGCTCAGGGTCAGCTTGCACATGAAACTGGTAGCAGAAGCCGCGCGAACAGGCCGTATTTCTGCCCAGGGCTGGTTAGAACATGCTTGTCAGTATCCTGTAACTGAAGCAGGGCTCAACAGTGTCTTCCAAAGCTAGCTTTCGAGTCCTAGGCCCAGGGTCCCAGAGGGAAGAAGTGAAGCCATTAACTCTGATCCTGTACCCAATACCAGAAGCGGCACCCATCACCCTCCCTGGCAGAGCAGCAGAAGAGGGGAGCCTAGGACCTTTCACGGAGAGGAAGAGAACTCCTGACCCTTTCATCCTCCCCCATAGACTAGCTAGGAAGACATGTTAGGGACTGAGAAAATGAGGAACAGCAAGGTGGCTAAGCAGGGCCACCCGCTCACTCCCTACGCCCCACCCTTCCCCACACACACACATTGTAAACACAAGGGACCAGAATAACACCTTTTTCCTAAACATCTCTAGCTAGATTTCCTTTTTCATCCTGTCTAATTTCTCCAAATCCTTCTCTCCTGTTGAACTAGGGCAGATCAAGACTATGTGGAGGATATGTAAGCTACAGTTGACTTCCTGCCCAGGGCCTCACCTCCTAGAAGCACTTCTCAGGGAAGTGTAAAACTGCCCCCAGCTGCCCAGGACAAAATCTTCAAAGGTGACCCCCAGGGCTCAATTATCCAATGGAGCTTTCCATACTTAAAAGTGCAGCAGGCCGGGTGAGGTGACTCACACCTGTAATCCTGCACTTTGGGAGGCCGAGTGGAGCAAATCACCTGAGGTCAGGAGTTGGAGAGCAGCCTGGCTGACATGGTGAAACCCCATCTCTACTAAAAATACAAAAATTAGCTGGGAGTGGTGGTGGGCGCCTGTAATCCCAGCTACTCGGGAGGCTGAGGCAGGAGAATCACTTGAACCCAGGAGGCGGAGGTTGCAGTGAGCTGAGATCATGCCACTGTACTCCAGCCTGGACGACACAGCCAGACTCCATCTCAAAAAAAAAAAAAAAAAAAAAAAAGGGAAAAGAAAAACAAAAACAAAAAAACAAAAAAACGGGTGCCGTGGCTCATACCTGTAATCCCGGCACTTTTCAAGGCTGAGGCAGGTGGATCATCTGAGGTCAGGAGTTTGAAACCAGCCTGGCCAACATTCTGACACCCTGTCTCTACTAAAAATACAAAAAAAATTTAGGGGGGTGTGGTGGTGCATGCCTATAATCCCAGCTACTCAGGAGACTGAAGCAGGAGAATCGCTTGAACCCCAGAGATGGAGGCTGCAATGAGCTGAGGTCGTGCCAGTGCACTCCAGCCTAGATGACAGAGCGAGACTCCATCTCAAAAAAAGCACACAACAGAGGAGTCAAGCCCAGGCTCATCAGAATGCCCCCTACTCCCTTCCAGCAGCTCTCCCCTGCTCTGTGTCCAGGTAAGCGTCCAGCCTCCAGGCCTCCAGGCATCTACTGGGGCTCAGGGGCATCTGGAGGTGATAGGAGGAAGGATGCCAGCCCAGGAGAAGCAAGAGTCCACATCTCCTGGGAGTTTCTGTACAACCCAAACAGACCAGCCAGTATACAGGAACACAGTATCTGAAATGCCTTCAGGTTGCACAGTGGTTCTCGCCAAAATCTTACAAGTGATGTAAAAATCTCACAGACGTGTCAACAAGATCAAATGAATGAGTGCCGGTGGGAATTCAAGCCCAGATGAGCCATAAGCAAAACAGCCAAGCCCAGGTCTCTTTGAAGCAGAGCTTTTCAGAGGAATGAGTTTTGGCTTCAGGGTGGAAAATCTTAGTCTCTCTTGGAAAGAGGACCCATGAGTTCTTGGAAAAGCCTTAAGTCCCTGTCTCTGTCATTTCACACTGCAACCTCAGTGATAACACTCACCCCCACCCCAGGACAGGCATTGATTAGGTGCTTGCTGCATACCAGCTCCCATGTGCTAAGGGCTTGAGAGGGACCATCCCAGGTAATCATATCAGCAATGCTGTGAAGTGAGGGTGGGTATTATTGTTCTTCAAATTCTACATTTGGAGAAATGGAAAGTAGCATAGCTAACAAAGCACAGACCCGGGATTTGGACAGAAGAAGTCAGACGGCAAAGCCCAAACTTCAACTACCACATGCATGGCCATGACAACGTAAGAAGAGATAGGGTCTGCAGTGCCCAGGGTCTGTGGTTTCATCTTGTCAGATCTTTCTGCAGCCACTGAGCTATCAGGGCAGGGGTCAGCAGACTACAGCCCATGGGCCAAATCTGGCCCCCCACTTGTTTGTATAGATAAAGTTTTATTGGAACACAGCCATACTCAATGGTTTATATATTGTCCGTAGCCGCTTTTGCACCTGCAATGGCAGAGTTGAGTGGTTGCAACAGAGACTCAGTGGACTGCAAAACCTAAAATATTTACTATCTGGCCCATGACAGAAAGAGTTTGCTGCCCGCTAGATCAAGGGATGAAGTTGGAGCATGTCTGAGCCCTTCTCTAAGGAGTCAAAGGAGAGCACAGACTTGGGTGACATGGACAGGGATTTGGGTAGGCTCGTGGGAAACGCTGAGTGACGCAGCTTTTGTGGACATGTCCTGGGCTGGTGTGGTTGGGTGTCTTCTTGTCTATCCACTCCACTTCATGAACAGTCCTGACTGCAGGTTGGAGACACAGTTTCAAGGGCTCTGACAGCCCCAAGAGACCGTAATATTTCCTTAATTAAGGAACTGATCATTTTTAAGATGCCATCACTTTTCAGATGCCCCCTGGGGATGCTGCATTTGTCCCTCTTCACAGTTTTCCACACCCAAGCCAGTCTAGGCCCCGTGGCTCCTACATCAGCTCAGGGCTCATTCCCCCCACCCCACCCGAGGGGGACCATCCCTGCCACGGGGTGCTCACTATTCTCCATCACTTCTGTTACGTATCCGCATCCCTGAATACCACCTGTTTGGCTACTCCTGTCCTCTGTTGCTCCGGATCTCCTCCAGAGCTCTCGAAATCAGATCTTGTATACAGTAAGCACCGTGGCTACAGGCTCCTGATGTATTCAGTAGTGGCCACAGGTGTCCTCGGCTCCCAGTCTGTGTTGGGAATTGGGATAGTAGGGACAGGGTTCCTGGGAGGGAGGTGGGCTGGACTGCTTTCCTCATCCTCACCTCCTCTGATGTCGGCTTAGGCCAGTGACTCTCAACGCTGTTACGCACGGGGGGCAGATTTTAAGCTGATGGGTAGATGCTGAGGGGCTCATTGTAATCTGGTCAAAAAGTGATGGGACGGGCATTAATTCTATGAACCACATGTGAGCTAAGTGGTGACAGGTGTGAGACTGTGTTAGGGCAGCTCTTAGTTCCTAAGAGTCTACTTGACTGGCAGACTCGAGGTGCGGGCTGCTTCTTCCTGAGGTATCTGGAACTACGAACCTTGATGAAACATGTGCAGGAGTTGGGGGGATAAAGGTAAAAACGGGGTGAAGGCCAAGCCCTGAAACAAAGTGGAGGTCGGATGCTAAAGTGGGGATTCGCCTTGGTGTTCTTTGCTGGAGGCTAGAACTCAGGCGACAGCCGGATCAGGCCCAACAGGATCTTCAGGGCCACGAGTGTGTCCCAGTCCTGGGAGCCTGGGCAGGCCATAGGCAGGGGGCCCAGCTTCCAGTCTACAACACTCCCTTGCAGCAATGGGTGGATTCCTGTTGGCAGCAAGATGGATGGACATGAGCCAGTTGACCTGAAAGTCAGTGATGGTGGAGTTTCCCTTCTCTGTCTAACCTACCCACAACTCCCTCGGGCCACACACCAGCATTGCTTGCCAAGGGCATTCTCATGCCCTTTAGATCTTTGTGGATCAGATGGCCCTTCATGGCAGGGCTGCTCCTTGGACCTGTCCGACCAGGGTAGAGTCTCATGTGCAAAAGGGCCTTCCTAAGGCACTCAGACTGACCCCATTTCCCTCCGATCATGCCTCTGCTTCCTGTGCAAGTTGATTTTTGGCTGATTTGCTGTAGTTTGCAGCATCCACAATGAGGGTTCTTCATGTCCATGGCTGTGCTGTCTCCATGGCTAAATACTAAGCCCCCTGAGGCCAGGCATGCGGTCACAGATTGCATTTGTACGCATCCCATTTTGCTTCTTCGTCCTTTCACACTCCAATGCCTGGTTTGTGCAGAAAGCAGGTTCTCAGAGACAGACATCTGTTGGTACAGCTCCTCACTGTCCTGCAGAGGCAGGAGGTGAGAAGATCACTGTGAGCACCACTGGGGCCCCAGAGAAATGCAGCGATGGTGCCAGACCTGCAGAGCCCATGGAGAACCTGAGCCCAGAGCCAGATCTGCGGCACCATCAGCGTCGGCAGCTGCACTTCCTTGTCTCATTTCTGAAGTTGCTTCTGGATAAAATGTGATATACCCATTTCCATGCTGTAATGGAACAGAAACCAAAATGTGTTGAGCACCTCTCTATGCTAGGATGTGGTAGGCATTATTGGGTCATTGGGTCACTCAGCAATCCTTTATGGTAGATATTGTTGTCCCCAAATTGAATATAAGAAACAGAGGTGTAGGCTGGGTGCCGTGGCTCACGCCCATAATCCCAGCACTTTGGGAGGCCAAGGCAGGAAGATCACTTGAGGTCAGGAGTTCGAGACCAGCCCGGCCGGCATGGTAAAACCCCATCTGTACTACAAATACAAAAACTAGCTGGAAATCACTTGAACCCGGGAGGTGGAGGTTGCAGTGAGCCAAGATCATGCCACTGCACTCCAGCCTGGAGTCTCCAGAGTGAGACTCCATCTCAAAAAAAAAAAAAAAAGAAAGAAAAAAGAAACAGAGGTGTAGAAAGTAAAATGAAAAGTGCAAAGTTATACAGCCATGTGGCAGAACTCAGGGCACCCCGAGAGCCAGCCAGTGTATTCTGTGCCGTAGCAAAGCACTGTAAGGACAGAACCTGCCCAGGATCCAGGACAGCATGATGGGTAGAGGGCTCACGTCACTCCCTCCTGTGGCCCCTGCTCTTTACCTACACACACGTCCTGACTTTTCTCCTTCCTCTCCTACTGCAGGTCACAGGTCTCCTGCTGGCTTCCTAGCACCCAAGGAGGTCTGGGCCTCGGCCAGGGACTCCCATTGTATGGGCATATGTTCCAGACAACAGCCTTCACGTGCTTTCTTGGTTTTTCAGGAATTTGGCCATTGGAATCGGGATCCAGAATTTCCCCGAGGGCCTGGCTGTCAGTCTTCCCTTGCGAGGGGCAGGCTTCTCCACCTGGAGAGCTTTCTGGTGAGTGAGGGCAAGGTCATGTCTGATATCAGGTCCTCAGCAATCTCCATGTGGGCTTCTTTCAACAAAACAGTGATGTGCTTTTGCACTGCCGTGCTCAGATATGACATAGAATGACATGCATCCGTGTGCTAGGGTTGCGCCAACAACCTGGGCACGTGGAGCATCTGCTTGCCTTCCCCTGCAGTGGTAAATGTCTCTGTTCTCTCCTTAGGTACGGGCAGCTGAGCGGCATGGTGGAGCCCCTTGCCGGGGTCTTTGGTGCCTTTGCCGTGGTGCTGGCTGAGCCCATCCTGCCCTATGCTCTGGCCTTTGCTGCCGGTGCCATGGTCTACGTGGTCATGGACGACATCATCCCCGAAGCCCAGATCAGGTTGGAGAACTTTCCCTTCCTGTCTGTCCCTGTCCCAGTCCCGGCTGGGACCCCACCCTTGGAATATGCTCTTTCTTCATTTGCCTTTCCTTTCCTTATTCCCTCCCCTTTCTGCCTTCTCAAGATCGTCCCCACTCCCTCCTCAACTGTGCTCTCTGAAACTAAAAGAAAAGAAGCAAAGGGCAGGTGGGTCAAGAAATGAGGTGACACCAGGCAGTGGCATATGCACCTGCCCCCTGTCCCTTGATTCAGTAGACTATGATTTTTATATATTCTCTCGCATCCTCTCTCTCGATTCTCTGGGGCTGGAATGAGGGGAGAGGTGAGCTCTAAAATGTCGTTCAAGGTGATACATGCATGTCTTCACTGGCTAGCTATAGACCAGGTGTCAGGAGGCGGGAGTAAGGGTTTGCTTTGTTTCTTTTTTTTTGTTGTCGTTTTGTTTTGTTTTGTTTTTCTTTCTTTTCTTTTTCTTTTTTTTTTTTCTTAGGCGGAGTCTTTCTCTGTCACCCAGGCTGGAGTGCAGTGGCGTGATCTCGGCTCACTGCAACCTCTGCCTGCCAGGTTCAAATGATTCTCCTGCCTCAGCCTCCCAAGTAGCTGGGACGACAGGCAACCACCACCACACCCAGCTAATTTTTGTATTTTTAGTAGAGACAGGGTTTCACCATGTTGGCCGGACTGGTCTCAAACTCCTGACCTCAGGTGATCTGCCTGCCTCGACCTCTCAAAGTGCTGGGATTACAGACTTGAGCCACTGCTCCCAGCCTATTTTGTTTTTTATAGAAGAATAATTTTGAGGCTAGTTTACAAGGCCAGATTAAATAATATGTTTAAGAAGTTATCACCCCTCTAACACTCACACATGGACCACAGAACCATCATAGGTGACCTTGGGCAAGTGACTCCTCTTTGACTCAGTTTCCCCACCAGTAAAATGAGGATAATTATGACACCTCATGAGGTTACTGTTTGGGGTTCCATGAGTTCATTAGTTTGCCTGGCACATAGTAAGCCCCAGTAAATGTTACCATTATTAATGGTAGTGTGATTTCTCTTGGAATTGGACATTGCAGAGGATGCCTTCAGCCTAGCTGTGGTCTCAGGGAGCATTAAGGTCTGACTTTTCTCCCTGTCCTTCTCTTCCAGTGGTAATGGGAAACTGGCATCCTGGGCCTCCATCCTGGGATTTGTAGTGATGATGTCACTGGACGTCGGCCTGGGCTAGGGCTGAGACGCTTCAGACCCCAGGAAAGGCCATACGAGGAAACAGCAGTGGTTGGCTTCTATGGTACCACAAGCCTCTTTCTTCACATTAAAACTTATTTTCCTGTCTTCTTCATCTCATTATCCTGATTGACTCTGATTATAATAGAACCATTTTTACTTTGCTTTGAGGGAGATTTTTGATTTAATGGGGAATTTTAAGGTGGCATGGAAATACAGATTCTTTGTTTTGGCCACTGAATGGACTCTCTCTTCAGTGGGATTATCAAGGAACTCCAGATCAGGGAAATCTCTGCTTTGGGAACTTCTATCTCCCTCCCAACTCCTCAAGGTCACCTATAGAAGCGAGCTACCTTCTATCTCCTAAGCATTTTGGTGGCCTAGTGACTCAGGGCACAGTGGCCAGCACACCTCTCATCCGCCCCTCCTGCTTCATCACTGCTGAGCCTTTACCCATCTAGAATGCTGGAACTGGAGCATCATAAAGATAGCAAGCTACCTTCCAAGGCTGAGCCAGCCCAGAGAGGAACACACCTTCCTCTACCTCCCCCCAAGGAGATACTACGTGGGAGGGAGACACAGACAAAGCGAAGGAAACTGGCTAGTCTGGCTTTTTTTTTTTTTTTTTTTTTTTTTTTTTGGCAAAGATTGACATTCTTGAAGGAAAGGGGATGAGGACAACTGTGAACTCACAGTGAGCCTTGTGGAAAGAAGACAGACAGAGTGTGGGTTTGATCGGAAGCCTCTGCCGTCAATGGATTCCAGGAGCAAGGCCATTTGTCGCGCTTTCCAAATTTCTTAGGCATTTATTTTGATAAGTTTATAGCCATCATTTTTCTAAGAGACTTGGAGACACCAGCAAACTGCTAGAACTCAAACTCTTCAATTACTCAAAGAAGGAGCCATTTCAGTTAACTCAAGTGAATGAAAGACTTTTGGAATCTGCAGTGGGTCCTTCCCTGTTGACCATTTGGTAACTTGTAATCTGACCAGAACCTCTTGAGCTGCAACAGGCCTTGCCAGAGGGCTCAGGATGGGAAAGGAAGAAGGGGATGGGAAAAGAAGAGGTAATTTTACATTTCCCCCCTAAAGTAAATTTTAGCCAACTCATCATTCTGAAATGTCCCTATAAAGAATGAGTCAAACTAGACCAAAAGCCAGCCTACTCCTTCTTACATAGCTTCTCCAACAGGGGTAACACTGACCTGTCCACTTCAAACACAGATAAGGCCTGCCGTCCTCATTGGTTAGAGGAACACGTGAGACTTTGAGTGGGCTCTGCTGAGAAGGCAGGCAGCCCAGGAGCCAGGTATGCAGGCATTGCATTGTCAGTGTCTGCTCTCAGAGTTTACACATTCAGTTGCTTCCAAGGCTGAATCTCCTGCTCTGTGAATGCTCTCAGACCCCAAAGGCCAACCTTGGGCTGGGTCTATGTATGTTCTTCCAAAGCACTGATGATCAAAATTGAAGACAAATTCAGAGGTTTGATTGGTTGAGATTAACTGGTGTGGTGGTTGGTGTATGTATGTTTTATTTTTATGTCTTTGTATGTAGTTCTACATAATGCAAATTGTGCTTACTGATGGACAAGACCTCATAACTGTGATTAATATCAATAAAGGGGATGTTGTGGATGACCCGTGTTGCATTCAGTACTTCTTAAAGCTGCTTCTTGGCAAGGATGATCATAAAAGAGCTAACTAAAGTTGGAACTAACACCTCCCTGACCCAACAGTAGGAGAGGCGAAGGAAAGAGCTCAGATGGGAAGAGGCTAGTCAGATTACTGGTTGCAACAACAGCATCCAACAGCAGCTTACTTAAACAGAAAAGGGAATGAATGGAAGGCTATCAGGGAACTCACAAGCTGTTTCGGAGAATCGGGCTTGAAAAGGGGTTGGATCCAAGAAAGCCACAGGTCTGGGGCCATGACCCAGTCATGCCTGGAGAACAGCTTGGTTTAGATGCCACGGCCCCCAGAGCTGGTCCCTAGATCCTGGACAACACCAGTGAAACTGCTGTACCTTGATGCCACCACCACTGCCGCCACAAGAACAAACTCCACTGAGCTGGATTCTTTGTGTCCTGGCTCCACATTCGAAGTTCTAGATCAGAACATCCAGCTGCCAGGGCTTAGATCCTGTGCCCGTGAACTAGTTGATCTTGCCCCTTCCCAAGACTCGCATAATAGTGGATTTTCCAAATTTGGGAATGAGTTCATATGGTGCAGAGCCAAAATAGAAAAAAAAAAAAAAAAGGGTTTATTAAGTTCATTAAAGCCTTACTCTTTTGCTGTTTGATATCAACATATACTCCAATTCTTCTAGCTTTACTTAAAGAAAAAACTGTTGCTTAAAATATATAGCTATTCCTCATACAATAAACTTCTTTCATCCCTTTCCAACAGGGTTACCCCAATGTCTTTCAACTCCTGTACTCAGGGTCTCTGAGTAATGGATACCCCTCCTCCGTGGGTTAACAAGTCCGTCGCATTATTCTGTATCTTTGAGCTGAAGTTACATAACCATAACCGTGCACCCCATATACAATAAAATGAATAAAGAGAGAGGAAAGAGAGGCAATGAGTTAAAATATTTCAGGCTACACACAACACAGGAAGTACAAGCAGAGGCTACAGCTCTCATTTTCTGCCCTAGAGAAGAGATCCTGGATGATGTTTAGGTTTCCCTCTTCCAGTTTCCATTCCAAGTCCATGCTCTGTCTTCAGCCAGTACCTCAGATGACTGGGGTGTGACCTACTAGCCATGACCCTATTCCTCCTTCCTAAGGGCATAGAGACCAAGGTGGCCCTGCCTATATGCATGATGGCAACAGTCTTCCTTTAACTCCCACCCTTGGAGGAGGAGGAGGACGCAGCTCCTGAGAGGACCGCTTGAGTTTCATTCATAGCCGCCACCCTGGCCTGTCCCCCATGGTACAGCAGCATTTTCCCAGGACTAGGCACTGCAACCAGCCTTGTCAACCCACTTTTTTTTACCTAATGGCATGTGAAATTCTAAGTGGCCAGCCCACGTGTCCAGACTATTGCTATATTACTCTTTTTCTGTTCAGCATCTATATTCACTCTAATTCCCCAAATTTCACCTTTTTAAAAAATGTCTGCTTTAATGGAACAATTACTCATACAAACACTTTATATCCCCTTTCCAAAGGGAGCCACCCCAGTGGCCAGCTGCCTCAATGGTGCAACCTTTCTTTCCTGGGTACTAAAATCGCTAATTGGTGGAAGAAAAAGTTGAAGAGTGAGAGCCATTAAGTAAGATGGAAGTTGCACCGTCCCTACTTCCCCTTCCTCCAGACCTGTTTAGTCTGGCTGTGGGAGAAATAGCACCATGTGATGTTCCCTACTTCAGAACAAACAGGCCTCTTAAAGGATGATAGTTCAGTCTCCTTAGGTATGATCGTCTCTCAGTCCTGAAATGAAATCTTCAATAAATCATGTCACAGCTGAATACAGATGACTGCTTCTGGGTGACAGGATCCATTGACGAGGGTATCACCCATTGCTTTCCCTCTTTCACCGTAAAGTGAATTCTGTGATCAGAAGCAATTTTATAGAGCATGCCATGATGATCTACAGGCAAGAGGTCAATTCCAAAGTCAGACATGAGCCCGTTTTAGTGAGAAGAAATCACTGCCCTTTCCGTAATGGAAGAGGTCCAAAGTCATCAGTCTGCAACGACGTGGCCCATGGTGTCCCTGGAGTCTGGTCAGTTGCGGGGTTCAGGGGTGGTCACTGATAAACCCTGTGCACACAGGGGCCAGGTCTGCCCTGATCATGGAAAGCCTAAGTGGTTGAATCCATCACAGTTCCTGTGTGTTGCCAGCACGGACTCTTCTGCTCATGAATCAGTTGAGGAAGCAATGATGTGCCTGGAAAAAGAAATCATCACACATAAGCAGATGGCCTGGTTCAACTAATTATTATTAGCTTTTGCCATATGGGTATTTTGGATGATGGTTTACTCAAAAAACAAACATTTTCAAATTTGGCCCATTCTGAGAAGTGAAGCCTTGTATGACTTCCCGCGCCTCTCCTCTGTCATTAAACCTCCAGTCATTCTTCTTTCAAGTTTGTGACCAGTTGAACAGAACCCCCCATCTACACTGCTCAGAAGTTGGTGTAGCTTCTTGCATCAAACTTTCTTTCCTTCCAAGCAAAGTGGACAGAGTTATGTGCTTCAAATTCTCCTCCCCAGGAGGTTCTCCCTCTCACCTGCTATCCTCACTGAACTATAACATTACAGTCACCTATTTAGAAGGTAGGGCCCCGGGCGCGGTGGCTCACGCCTGTAATCCCAGCACTTTGAGAGGCCGAGGCAGGCGGATCACGAGGTCAGGAGATAGAGACCATCCTGGCTAACACGGTGAAACCCCTCTCTATTAAAAATACAAAAAATTAGCTGGGCATGGTGGCATGCACCTGTAGTCCCAGCTGCGTGGGACTGAGGCAGGAGAATTGCTGGAACCCGGGAGGCGGAGGTTGCAGTGAGCTGAGATCATGCCACTGCACTCTAGCCTCGGTGACAGAGTGAGACTCCGTCTCAAAAAAAAAAAAAAAAAAAAAAAAAAAAAAAAAAAAAAAGAAGGTAGGTGACCATGTGGTGTGAAGCTATCTGTAAATGAGGCTCAGCGGTTTTTCCTCTCTTAGTCACTGGCTCTTGGGAAACCCCCCTTAAGGCCAGTGTTAGATTGATAAAGGGGTGAGGGGGAGGCACACAGGGAATGAACCACCTATGCATATAATGCACTTATGCCTTCAGTACCTGGTTATGGGCTATTCCCACATAAGCCATTTCCAGTTGGTAATGGGATTTTATGAGTGTGTCAGATGACTCAGTACATGATGGACAACTTGGGTTGCAAATGACATGTAATACATTAGGGATAATCACTTGGTGTCCAGTAGTCAGTCCAGTTCAGAAGTTACTCCCAGCTTCTCATGCCAACACAGTCAATCCCGAATCTCTGCAACGTATATCAACAACATCAGACCAGTGTAAAATGATATTCTTCCACCCATTTATTAAGCACCTTCAGTTAGGAAAATCTGAAATCACATTGGTTTCTAATCCTTATCCTCGCTGGTTTGAGCTTGCCATTTTCCTTCATTCTGAAGTGTTGAGATCTAACTGTCCATTCTGGAGACAGTCGAGGGTAATGCATAAGGAGAACTGGCTTGCTCTTGCAGTGAGACTGCAAAGGAGGCAAAGAAATGGTAGTGTCGTTAGGAAGGGCTTCAGAAGACTGGAGAAGAGGGTTTCCACTGACAAAGGAGGCTCTTTGAGGATTGGTGATTCAGAGAACTTCAGGTTTTCCAAATCCTCTCATTTGTCTCCATTTCGGTTCTCTGGGTCTTACCCCTTCCTGATCAATACTCCAAATTTCTTTAGCAAGGCCATGATTTTACCAGTGTAGAAATTTGGCCAGTCCTCTGGATCACATTTTACCTTTGGTTTTCTCTTTTTGTTGTTGTTTTTTTCTTTTTGAGACAGAGTCTCGTTTTGTCACCCAGGATGGAGTGCAAGTGGCACGATCTCAGCTCACTGCAACCTCCGCCTCCCAGGTTCAAGCAATTCTTGTGCCTCAGCCTCCCCAGTAGCTGGGACTACAGGCATGCGCCACTATACCTGGCTAACTTTTGTATTTTTAGTAGGGACGGACTTTTACCATGTTGGCCAGGCTGGTCTCAAAGTCCTAGACTCAAGTGATCTGCCTGCCTCTGCCTCCCAAAGTGCTAGAATTACAGGCATGAGCCACGATGCCTGGCCGTTATGTTTTCTCAGTTATATGGACTCAAGAGGGAAGAGGATATTTCAGAACTGTCATAGGAAGCCCTTGGCTTGGTTTAAGTCTCTTCCTTCAGCTGATAACTTCGGACTTGAGCTTGCCAGTGTCTTCTTTTTTTTTTTTTTTTTTTTTTTTTTTTTTGAGAAGGAGTCATGCTCTGTTGCCCAGGCTGGAGTACAGTGGCGTGATCTCGGCTCACTGCAAGCTCCCGGGTTCACACCATTCTCCTGCCTCAGCCTGTAATCCCAGCACTTTGGGAGGCCGACGTGGGCGGATCACAAGGTCAGGGGATCGAGACTATCCTGTCCAACATGGTGGAACCCCGTTTGTACCAAAAATACAAAAGTTAGCTGGCATGGTGACGTGCACCTGTAATCCCAGCTACTCGGGAGGCTGAGGCAGGAGAATCACTTGAACCCAGGAGGTGGAGGTTGCAGTGAGCTGAGATTGTGCCACTGCACTCCAGCCTGGCGACAGAGTGAGACTCTGTCACAAAATAAAGAGAAAAAAAAAAAAACAGGACTGCCTGTTGGGCTTCATGGACTGTTTGATGGCAGAAACAACTCATTGGCTCTAGGCTTTGCTTTGAATGGACCCTTCTTCCAGGTGACTGGTATGATGAGAAGTAGAGAAGTGGGGGCAGGTGTCAGCGTCTGGATCTTCTCTGGGGTCATAACAGAAGACATTTCCGTCGTGCTGTGCTGAAGACGGGACCGGAAGGCCTTTGCTCAGGTATTCACTCTACCAGACCGGGGGTTTTACACTCTCACCACTACCTTGAATCCCCGGTGAGGCAGATATTATTATCCTGTCTTTATCTGTGAGGACGGGAACGCAATGGCGGGGTGGGTTCTCGTTGGGCGTGGAGGCAGCAGGGACGCAGAAATCGACCTCCCCCGCGCGACTTGCCTGTAGCTTTCAGTTTCGTGGCCCAACGCCCTGCACGCCTCTCCTCTCGGATAATTGGTGGTTGAATCTGTGCAAGTTGGAAGCAAATGAGAGCCCAGCGGCTGTTCTTTCCCATTCCTTTTAGATTGAGGCAAAGGGACAAATCTGCGATGTGAATTATACAGCTCCAGGAATTTTTATCAGCGCACCCCCCACCCGGTCCTGCCTGAGGGTCTTTCTGAGCCACAGGCGTCCCTTCCCAGGTCTTGTCCCCCCCCTTCTGCGAATGCCCTCGGATCACCCAGCAGGCAGGTGTGATCCGGATCCGCGCTGGGGCCAGGTGAGGCCGGGCTGCCTGCGCCGGTGCATGTTCCCGAGGCGCGGCGCCCAGTCGGCGGGGCCTGTGGGCTGGACCTCCCCGGGGCGCCGGGCGTGGCGCCGGGAACAGGTCCCCAGGCTGCCCTGCAGGGCGGGCGGCGGGCGGCTGGTGGCTGTTTACCTGCGCGGGGCGGAGGTGAGACTCGCGGCGGTGCTGGGCTTTGCACGCAGGGGACGATGCGCCCCGGAGCGGGAGGGACGCAAGGGGCGACCGCTGTTACCTCTCTTGGAGATACCAAGGCCAGTCGGACTCCCCGCTGGCCGTCTGTGGGTCGGCGGCCCCCAGTTTGTCCCTTTCCAGGGTGGATCCAGATTTTGGGGGCCGGAGGTGTATCCAACGTGGGGAGCACCCTTTGGGAAAAATAATACAGAAGTCCCAACACAAACTTAGGTGCAGGGCTTTTTTTGGAAGGGGGCCTGTGAGTGAGGGTCCCCGAAGCCCAGACTTCCTTGGCTTTTAGGTAACCTCACCTCTGAATCAGGGCAGGGAGGCCTGAGGTGCTTGGGGGTTTAGAGGCTTCCCAGACGCTGCAGGAACCCCATTTAGTTAATTCACTTTTCCTTCATCTTCCCACACACCCCAGCCCAGCAACGGGGAGAAGGGGTGGCGGTGTGTTCAGAGGCAGAAGGAACCCAGCCCACAATTGTGCTTCTCTCTCCTGCCCTGGGAAGAACTAAACCGTCGCTGTCCGTCTTCCAGCAGGATGCTGGGGACTGGGCCTGGCCATCCAGGGCTGAGCAAAACAGTAACCCTGAACCTACCTCTGGATTCTCTCCCGCGCTCTGACCTTCTAACTCTCAACCCCGTGAAAGTGCCTGGACTCTGCCGGCGGCTTAAAAGGGAAAGGGTCCTGGGGAGCCATCATCTGTCCTCAGAGAGACGTCAGAGAGCCCCGATGGGGCTTCTGATGGAGCTGCTCAGGGGACCCCGGACCTTTGAGAATCCTCAGGGCTACTGCCCTCTGCCCCAAGACAGGGAAGATGTGCCTGAGTGGAAGAGCTGGAAGTGTCAGAGGCATGTGAACAAGAGCAACTCCATCTTAAATAGGAGCTGGGTAAAACGAGGCTGAAACTTACTGGACTGCATATCCAGACAGTTAAGGCATTCTAAGTCACAGGATGAGATACGAGGTCAGCACACAATATAGGTCATAAAGACTGTTTGCAGTAAAGGAGCCAGCCAAAATCCACCAAAACTAAAATAGTGACGAGAGTGGCCTCTGGTTGTTGTCACTGCTACACTCCCACCAGCGCCATGACAGTTTACAAATGCCATGGCAACGTCAGGAAGTTACCCTATATGGTCTAAAATGGAAGGCGTGAATAATCCACCCCTTGTTTAGCATATCATCAAGAAATAACCATAAAAATAGGTGACCAGCAGCCCTCGGGGCTGCTCTGTGGAGTAGCCATTCTTTTATTCCTTTGCTTTCTTAATAAACTTGCTTTCACTTTGCACTGCGGACTTGCCTTGAATTCTTTCTTGTGCAAGATCCAAGAACGCTCTCTGGGGTCTGGATTAGGACCCTTTTCCTGTAACAGAGGAGCAACTGGTTTGTGTGGGCCCAAGGAAAGGTGTGTGATTGGTTGCAGAGGGTGAACCTCTGGACCTGTATCCCAGCATCCTCACCGCCTGTGGTCCTCCCCCAAATTAAAAGATCAGTTTGGAAATCATGCGGGGCCTTTTCTGATATAGTCTCCACTCTCTGGTGCACGATGAACCACAATAATACATTTCTCACTGGCCTCCCTCCTCCTGGCAGGGAGTAAGCAGATCCAGCCTGTTTGGACGTGGTGAGGACCCAGCCCTGGGGTTTAAGGCCAAGCTGGCATCTCCCTTCACTGATTACAAGAGCCATTGTTACAGGTGGGTCTTTGTTCTTAAAGCTCCCAAAATGGTGGCGAGCCACTCCCAAGATGGTAGCGAACCACTCCCATGATGGGGTGGGCAGCTCCCAAGATGGTGGCAAGCCTTTTGTTCTCTGACCTGAGGTTCTTGGCCTCACTGATTCCAAGGAATGGAAACTTGGGCCATGCGGTGAGTGTTATAGCTCTATTAGAAGCCGTGGGGTCATGGAAGAGAACCATGGAACCCAGTGACCAGTGTTCAGCTTGATTAGGACGAACCTGGGCACTTAGCCACACAGGAACAATGGCGAGCCTCTAGCCCGGACGGGAGTGGCGATGGGTGCCTCACTGGATCAGAAGCATAGTGGACACCCTGCCAGATCCGGAGGGGTAGAAGTCAGCAGACGGCTGGCAAACAGCAATGGAGGACAGCAAGTGAAAGCTCAGCTCGAACCGTAAGAAACACAGACCAGAAGAGTGTGCAGTTGCAAGATTTAATAGCATGAAAACAGAGCTCCCATACAATGGGAGGGGACCCAAAGGGGGTTGCCACTCCCTGCTCGAATGCCTGGGTTTGTATCCCGATCATTGTCCCTCCCACTGTGCTCTCAGGCGAAATATGATTTGACTATTTCTTTACCCTGCTTTTAGCCTAATTTGTATTTTAGTGAGCCCTCTTTACTACCTGATTGGTCGGGTGTGACCTGAGTTACAAGCCCCGTGTTTAAAGGTGGGTGTGGTCACCTTCCCCAGCTAGGCTTAGGAATTCTTAGTTGGCCTAGGAAATCCAGCTAGTCCTGTCTCTCACCATGACCTCCAAGAAGCCCAGGATGCATCAGGGAAAAGTGGAAACGTGGGGCAAGCCTGGGGAACATGCAAAGAGGGGAGGCCCGTAGCCAAATCTTGGGTTCTACTTTGTGGTTGTGCAGGAAGGAGGTCGGAGGTGTACCCTTTCTCTGACCTTTGCCTTTTAGGGTCGGGTTCAATGTGCACTTGAGTTTGCAGACTGCCTTTGTCCCCACCATGCCCTGGAGTGTGTCCCATGGAAAACAATAGTGAACTGATTTTTTTTTGAGACAGAGCCTTGCTCTGTCATCCAGGCTAGAGTGCAGTGGTGCAATCTCGGCTTACTGCAAACTCCGCCTCCCGGGTTCACACCATTCTCCTGCCTCAGCCTCCCGAGTAGCTGGGACTACAGGCACCCGCCAACACACCTGGCTAATTTTTTGTATTTTTAGTAGAGACGTGGTTTCACCATGTTAGCCAGGATGGTCTCAATCTCCTGACCTCGTGATCCGCCCACCTCAGCCTCCCGAAGTGCTGGGATTACAGGCGTGAGCCACCGCGCCCGGCTGAACTGATTTAAGATTAGTAAAATTTAAACTTGTTCAAAGTTTGTCTTCAGCTAGAACCAGCTCCCTTTCTGCTGTTTCAGTGAAAATACTTACCGAACTTATTATGTGAAATTATAGAAATGTAAAGTTTTTGGCCAGGAGTGGTGGCTCACGCCTATAATCCCAGCATTTTGGAAGGCCAAGGCGGGTGGATCTCATGAAGCCAGGAGTTCCTGACCAGCCTGGCCAACATGGTGAACCCCCGTCTCTACTAAAAACACAAAAAATCAGCCGGGTGTGGTGTTGCGCACCTGTAGTCCCAGCTGCTTGGGAGGCCAGAGTGGGAGGCAGGAGAATCGCTTGAACCCGGGAGGCAGAGGTTGCAATAAGCCAAGATTACACCAGAGTACTCCAGCCTGGACAACACAGCAAGACTCTGTCTCAAAAAAATATAAAAAATAAAAAAATGTAAATTTTTGCAGTTCCTAACAAGCCTGTAACACAGGTTAAAAAACAAAGGACTGCTCTTGAATAGATAATGTATGAGTCTGTACATTTCTTCCATGTGAACATTGATCATATTTGGTAACTTGGTGGGAGATGGTCGTTGTATTCATTTTCTATTTGTGTGTGACAAACCACCACGAATTCAGCAGATTAAAACAACACGTGAGTATTTCAGTTTCTCTCAGTTAGAAATCTGGACACAGTTTTAACTGGGCCTCTGTTCAGGGTCTCACAAGCTGTAATCAAGGTGTTGGCCTAACTATAGTCTCCTCCAGTGGCTCGAGTGGGGAGGCATCTGCTCCCAAACTCACTCCCGTTGCTGGCAGTATTCAGTTCTGGCAGGTTTGGGACTAGGGACCCTGCTTCTTGCTGGCTGCCAGCTGGAGGCTTCCTTCAGCTCCTAGGGACATGGGTTTTTCCCAGCATGGCTGCTTACTGATCAAACCAGCAAGGAGAGCCCCTCGACTGAGTCAGCTAGCAAGTGAGGGTCTTATGTAATATAGCGTAAGCATGGGCATGACATCCCATCACTTCTGCCATAGTCTGTTGGCTCAAGAGTGGCTTCCATAGGTGCATGGGCCTCTTTTTCATCCACTAGGGTAAGCATGACACAGCAAACTACATGCAGTGATGTGATTTTATTCTCTCTTTTACATATTTCTACACTTCAAAGTGGTACAATGAATGGATGAAAGAGATGTGTGAGCAGGGAAGGTACTGGAATCAAGGATACCCGTCTGGACAGATGGGCTGTTCTGGATGAGCCCTGGGAATCCTGGCCTTTTTGCCCTCTTCTTCCCTGAGGGGTTACCACGGACCCATCTCCCAGAACTATGGGTCAGGGCTGCAGCCAACTCTTGGTTCCTTCAAGGGCCTGAGGAATGGCATCCGCAGGTCCACTCTGTGTGCCCTTCTCTCTCCCACCCTGTCTGCTCTCGTCAGCACAGTGGGGCTGGGCACAAAGAAGCTTCAGATCAACTTACCGTTTCCACATCGATACCAATTGAGAGGTGGCAGAGATGCCTTCATTTTGGTCACTACCTTTATTTTGGTTCAGGAACTTTTTACAAATCAACTCCCCACAGGACCTATTCTGTGACAATGGCTATGAAAGCCTCAGTCATTGCTTGTTCTTTGCAAGAAAATATGGGACGGAAAGGGAATAGGAGACACGGGGGAAACAGTAACCAAAAGCCAGGGTCCCACTACGATGTCTACTAGAGGATATGGACCTACATGTCCCCCAAGGCTTTCAAATCTAAATATATACATAAATACTGACATATACATTTGTATGTGTGTACATATCATTGTATATACATGTGTATAATTTATATATACATTAAAATATGCTCTATATTAAAAATATATAATTATACATATATACATTATATGTATATATTAAAAATATAAAATATATAATTGTACATATACATTACATATACATTATATATAATATATACTTTCTATATTAAAAATATATAATTATACATATACTTTATACATATAATTATATATTATATATTATAATATATAATTATATATTATATATTATATATTATATAATCATATAATAATTATATAAATATAATTATAATTATATAAAATATATAATTATAATATATATAAATTATATATTATAATATATATAAATATATATAAATTATATAAATTATAAATATATATAAATTATATATTATATTATATATAATATATATAAATTATATATTATAATTATATCATACATTTAATATATAATTATATAATTATACATATACTTTATATATTGAAATATATGTATAATTATATAATATATTTTAATATATAATTATATATATTATATTTATATTATATGTTTATATATTATATTTATATTATATATTTATATATTACATTATAAATTTATATTTTATATACTATATTATATATAATTACATATATTATAATTATATATTGTATATTATATAATATGTATTATATGTTAAAATATAAAATATATTAATTGTTTATACATATACATGAATAAATGTTATTCATGTATATGTATAAATACACACACATACTACCTATTCAAAACTTACAGTAAAACAACAACAACAATCTTCTAAGTCAAAATTAAGCCTTAGTTTTCTTGCTTTGGGACCCAAACTTTACTAATAAGGGCGATATTGACAGAATAGACTTTTAAATCCTCTGGTAGAGATTAAAATGGATTGTGCCCTGGAAACTAGCAAGGTTCACGAACCCCTGTCATCCGCCTTCCTAAGCTGTTTCCTTCCCCAGTGGGTTATGCCTGCTTGGGAGGAGGGGTGATGTAGGAGTGTGTGTTTGTTTAGTGTGGAATTCTTGGCAAACCTATCATGCTGGCAGGTGCTGAAAAGTAAAATCCTCTTTTTCCAATCCAGAAAAACTCCAATGCCAGCATGCCCATTTCCCATCATCGTCCTCACAGCTCCACCAGGCAAAGGGCCATCCCTCTTAGTCCTCGGGAAACAGTGGTGGTATCTGGCTGGGTGATAGTGCTCGCAAGGTTAAAAGGAGGGTCAGGTTTGGGTGTCTTCCTCTGTGGGCTCTGTCACTGAAGATTCATTTCCCAACTGCAAAAGACAAGAATGAAAACAGGGAGATGGTTCAGCCTCCTTCTGAGGCTCAGGGTTAAGGTAGAAGAGGCGGGCTGAGGAAGCAGGAGGGAGGGGAGGTAGCGGGCATGCAGCTTGGCACCCTGGGCATCCCTGTGGTGGTGTGCTGCCACGTGCCTGAATGGGCAAGCGGCATGGCGCAGGGAAAAGGCAAGATTCCTCAGGGGTGCGTCCTGAGAATTCGGGGAACTCAGTGTGCATCTGCATAAGAGATGACAATGCCGATAGCGTGCAGATTGTGATCAGCCTTGGCAGGGAGCTGCAGGCAGGGCTTTGTGGTTTGGAAAGGTGCAGCAAACAGGTAGGGCACAAGGCGCCCTCAGAAACACACCCTTCTCTGCCCAGGGCTGCCACCATCACCCACACCCAGCTTCCTCCCACCGTGAGCTCAGCTTCCATTTCCTGCCTCCTTTGACTGGTCAGGGAGGCTGGTGCCACCCATTTTGGGCCCTGAGAATATTACCCGTAGCACCTGGTGCCCAGCTTTTTGCGGGCCCACTGACTTCCTGTGTTGCCCATGGCCTGTAGATTGGTCACCATCATTACCCACTTAGATTTTCTTGGCAGGTGTAGAAAGGAATTGAGCCAGCCCGGGGTGTTCGATGCTGAAATCAGTTGAGAAGTAGGTTACAATCTTGCCAATCAGAAGGAAAGAACATCTCTGCAGGTGGATGTGTCTGTTACAATTCAGGTATTGAACTGGTGGTTTTGATATTACCTCTCTAATCTTAATCTCAAGCAACACAACCTGCTAAGAACCAAAATAGCCAGAGGAAAAGATTAAGTAGATAACATTAGCTTGAACAATGCACCAGCTAAAAATGGAATTACGGCTCTCTCAAGTAGCATACAAAAGTAATAAAAATATCCTTGAAGTTTTTGGGGATGCTTTACCTTAGGGTACCAGGTGATTAAAAGAGATTGTTGCCAGCCATTATACCTGACCAGTTTGTCCTTTTGTTTTTATTTTTTATTTTTTTGAGACAGAGTCTTGCTTTGTCACCCAGGCTGGAGTGCAGTGGCGTGATTTTTGGCTCATAGCAACCTCAGCCTCTGAGGTTCAAGCGATTCTCCTGCCTCAGCCTCCCAAGTAGGTGAGACTACAGGTGCGCACCACCATGCCTGGCTAATTTTTGTGTTTTTAGTAAAGACGGGGTTTCGCCATGTTGGCCAGACTGGTCTCAAACTCCCGACCTCAGGTAATCCGCCCACCTCGGCCTCCCAAAGCGCTGGGATTACAGGCAAGAGACACTGAGCTATGTTTAGGGATAGTCAGCCTCCCGTCTGATCACTAACTTTGTTAGACATGTCTGATACTACAGCAGATATATTTTGAGAGTAATTGTCACTAGGTTTTGCTCTGGAATCCTAATAAAACGGTGAGGGCCAGCCTGGGCAACAGAGTGAGACCCCATCTCAAAAACAAGAACCAAAAACCAGCGAGTGGTTTATTGTCTGACACCCACAGGAGCCTCCTCACCTTCTTACTGTCTGGTTACGAAAAGCAAAACCAAATCTGTTCTAGCCACTATAATTTCAAAGCGAGGCCAGATCTGATCATTTGTTTTGCAAGGCATGCATAAGTTTGTTCACTTCCTGATTTATTCTTTATTCTGTCTTGATCTTTAAAATGTGCTTTTGTTCAACCTTACATCATGGAGAATTTCAAACCTATGCTCAAGCAAACAGAATGGTGTCATGAGCCCTCATGTCCCCATCACATAGTCCAATAACCGTCAACCCTTGGCCAGTCCTGCCCTCTTCACCTGCCTCCTCCTCCTTGTTATTAAAAACAAACAAACAGGCTGGGTGCGGTGGCTCACAGCTGTAATCCCAGCACTTTGAGAGGCCGAGGCGGGCAGATCACTTGATGTCAGGAGTTCAAAACCAGCCTGGCCAACATGGTGAAACCCCCTCTCTACTAAAAATACAAAAATTAGCCGGGTGTGGTGGCACAGGCCTGTAATCCCAGCTACTCAGGAGGCTGAGGCAGGATAATCGCTTGAACCTGGGAGGCAGAGGTTGCAGTGAGCTGAGATAGTGCTACTGTACTCCAGCCTGGGCGACAAAACGAGACTCCATCTCCCCCAGAAATTAAAACAAATAAACAGACATCTTGTCATTTTATTCATAAACAGGTTAGTATGTATCTTGAGAAGGAATGGCATTCTTTTTTATGTGACTCCAGTACCATTATCACTCCAAAAAAAGTGACACTATATAATTTACTATGTAACTATAATTTACTGTATAAATTTACTATAATTTACTCTATAACTATAATTTATAGAATTTATATATTGCATGTATTTTATTGCTTTCCTTTAAGTTAAACAGTGACCTTTGGCCAAAAACAACAGAATCTTACTTGATATTATTTGGCTCAAGTATCTTGTATTTCTAAGGAAACATGTGTGCTTTTCTGAAAACTCATTCCCTAGCTCATTTCATGCCCATAACTAGGCTTGTGAGGAAGCCTAGGGAATGAGACTGAGGGAGCATGGCTGAATCAGCACTAATTGTAGCTCTGAACTTGCCTTGCCCCAGTAGCCGAGACAGATGGTGCCAGTGACCCCCCCCAGGGGACTGCAGACTTTGAACACACACTCGTCTTCCGTCGCCTCCCTCTGTGTCGAGTGCCAGGGTCAGTCCAGGTGCCTGCAGAGGAACGGCTGTTTGCCCGAGGAAGACACTTGTGATATTCCTGGCCTGGTGACTGGCAGTCACGTGGTGGGAGGGCGGAGGCAGGGAGGGGGTGACCCAACAGAAAAGGACAGACCAGTGTGGTTTGCAGGATGCACCAAGAACTGCACACAGTAACATGGGCAGCCTCCACGGAGGCCTCTTCCAGGTTCTTTTTGGTCACAAAATCCCCTAGCTTCTGTAAAGCCTGCCACCTTGCTGGCTACGAAGGAGGGGGCGACGCTTTCCAGGCGACGTCTGATTTGGGAATTCATACTTCCAGTCTCCCTCATCCCTGGCCCGTCCCGTAAGCTGTCGGGCACGTGAGCCAAGGGCGTGCACTGCACAGGTCTGGTGTGCATGGTGTTTACTAAAGCCACCATCAGAAGAGCCCGTTCCCAATACGGGAAATGATTTTTCCTAATGCAAGGCTGTCCTGGGGTTGTTTTTATGAAAATGATGTGTTGGAGTCTCAGCAACCCCTTTCCTGGCTCTGGTTGGCTTCTGGGAATGAGAGCTCAGTCGCCCCCTTGCACGGGTCCCCACCCCGGCTTTTAGAAGGCTGACTGACACATTGCGTGTCAGTTAATGCTGCCTGCTGGAAGCCTGGGGCTTTGCCGGGGAGTGTGGATCATAACTTGCATTGTGTGCATCAAGGGCCCTGACAAGTGCTGATGGATTTGGCTTCCTTGTGGCTCCTGAGCCCTGGGCGGGGACAAAGGGGAGCATTGTTTGGCAGGGCAGGCCTCTGCCTGCGAACCCACTCATTTGCCTGACGGTGGAGACAGGTGTATCACACGCTCAGCATGCCAGAGCTATGCTGGATGATCAAGATCTAAGTTTTGTTCCCCAGGGCCAGGCTTAGAGAAGCAGACATGGCCCAAGGAATGGCCCGTGGTCACTCTTCTCCCTGAAACCAGCCCCTGACTTTTCTTTTCTCGGTTTGCTCTTCTGAGCTCTGGTCCTAAAATGAGATCTTGTTAGGGAAAGAAAATGATTCTGCCCCAACTGCCTGTCCTTTGTAGCTCAGGAGGGCTGGCAGGATGCTGGGCACCCTCGCTGGGGAAGGTAAATGAGGACCACTGTTGTGCCAAGGCTGTGCGGTCATCTCCTTTTTGTGCTCCATGGTGGCCCCTGCAGAAACCATTTCATGACCCTTCCAGCCTGACGCAGCCCAGTCGGGGGAATTGCATGGGTGGATAATTTTCTTGCACCTCCTAGTTTATTGCTATAGGTGCTCCAAACTATTATCATCACTTTTGAATTAAACATTGATTTTCATTCAGCATAATAACAGATGAATGAAGCTTAGTAAGTCAAATGGCATGAAAACCATTTTTGAAGGAAGTCAGCCATGCTCTGTCCTCTACGTCCCCAACTCTGAATCTGCTCCCCGGGGGCACCTCTTTAAATTCTGATTTAGATGTTTCTCTTGATATTTACCTCCTACTTCCCAATACCATACTCGTCCTGGAATTTCTCCTTGTTTTGGTTTTAAACATTATCTATTGAATTCTTACCTTAAAACGTGGAAGTTTCCTTAGGCTTACATTGGGCTTCATGGAACTCAAGCCTCGCTAAAGCGGCTTAACCACATAAGGGTAGGTTTCTCTCGTGTAACTTGAAGTACAGCAGAGGTTCAGTCTGGGTTTGGAGAAATGACTCTGTGGTACCACTGGGGACCCCTGCCTCCTCCCATCTTTCTACTCCATAATCCTTAGCACGTGTGCCTGCCTAAGTTCACACTTCCCTTCACACTAAATAAAATGACCCAGATCAGGGGCTGTGGCTCATTGCCTATAATCCCAGCATTTTGGGAGGCTAAGACAGGTGGATTGCTTGAACTCACAAGTTCAAGATTAGCCTGGGCACCGAACCCCCATCTCTACAAAAAAATACAAAAATTAGTGGGGCCTGGTGGTGGGTGCCTGTAGTCCCAGCTACTTGGGAGACTGAGGTGGGAGGATGTCTCAAGCCCAGAAGGCAGAGGTTGCAATGAGTCAAGATGGCACCACTGCACTCCAGCCTGGGCAATAGAGCCAGATTTTGTCTCAAATAAAAAAAGTAAAATGACCCAGATTTTATACAATGCTGCAACTATGTCTACTATGCCCAGTATAGTAGATAGTAGGCAGAATAAGGGTCTCCTAAAAATGTCTATGTCCCGGGCAGATATGATTCTTCATCCTTGTAATCCCAGCAGCACTTTAGGAGGCCAAAGTGGGAGGATTGCTTGAGACCAGGAGTTTAAGGCAGCAGCTGAGCTACGATTGCATTACTGCATTCCAGCCTGGGTGACAGAGCGAGACCCCATCTCTATTAAAAATAAAAATAAAAAAGATATCTGTGTCCTAATCCTCAAAACCTGTGATTGTCTTATGTTACATGGCAAAAGGGATTCAAGTTTGCAAATGGAATTAAGGTTGCTTACCAGCTGATCTTGAGATGGAGAGGTGACCCAGGATCTTCCCAATGGACAGATGTAATCACAAGTATCCTTGTAAATGGACAAAGATGGCAGAAGAGTGTCAGAGTCATACAAGGTGTGAAAGACTCAACTGGCCATTGTAAGCTTTGAAGACAGAGGAAGGAGCCATGAGTCAAGGAAAATAGATGGTCTCTAGAAGCTGGAAGAGATGAAAAAACAAATTCTCCCCGGAACCTCCAGAAAAGCACTTGGCATTGCCAAGGACACCTTGATTTTAGCCCAGTGAGATCCACTTCAGACTTCTGACCTCCAAAACTGTAAGATAATACATTTGCTTTGTTTTAAACCACTCTTCATGGTTTTTTATTACAACACCAATAGGAAACTAATGCACCAACCTAAAAACTATATTTCCCAGCCCATTGCAGCTAGAGCGTGGCACAATTCTGGACAATGAGACAAAAGCAGTAGGCTGCTGACAATCTTTCTAAGAAAGTTTTGTTTTTTCTGAGGTAGATGCTATTCTTTTCTCATTTGCTGCATTCTTCTTCCTGCCTGGAATACAGATGAAAAGCTAGAGATGGGACAGCCACCATAGCACCATGAGGCAAGCATGAGGGTGGAATCTGTACACCAGCTCTGGTAAGACAAGACAGACAGTCAGCACTGGGCACATTAGGACATCACGGAACTGTTGTATCATGACTGCTCCCACTGGACTTTTGTATTTGAGCACAATAAATGTCTCTTTGCTTACGAATCTGTTTTATGCCACCCTAGGCAATCCCTGAATGAAATACTCTGCTACCAGGCTCTCCCAAATCTTCCTTTTTTTTGATTTACTCCCTCATTCTGATGGAGCACATCCTTCCATAGCTTTCTGGGGAAGGAATTTTTTTGAGAACTTGCATATCCTCAAATGTTTCTGTCACACTTGATTGACAGTTTGTTTGCTATAGAAGTCTAGGTGGAAAATCACTTTATCTTAGAAATTTTATATTATTGCTCCATTACCTTTTCATCTTTTTTTTTTTTTTTTTTTTTTTTTTTGAGACGGAATCTCACTCTGTCTCCCAGGTTGGAGTGCAGTGGCACGATCTCAGCTCACTGCAAGCTCCACCTCCCAGGTTCATGCCATTCTCCTGCCTCAGCCTCCGAGTAGCTGGGACTACAAGCACTCACCACTGCACCCGGCTAATTTTTTGAAGTTTTTAGTAGAGACAGGGTTTCACTGTGTTAGCCAGGATGGTCTTGATCTCCTGACCTCGTGATCCGCCCGCCTTGGCCTCCCAAAGTGCTGGGATTACAGGCGTGAGCCACTGCGCCTGGCCTACCTTCTCATCTTATGTGTTGCTATTAAATTGTTCAGTACTCTTCAGATTCCTTTTCTTTTGTATATGAAATTTCTCTCTCTCTCCTTCCCTCTCCTTTCCTCACCTCCTACTTCTCTCCTTTGAAGGTTATTTTTTGTCTAATGTGCTGAAATTTCATGACACAGGGTCTTGGTATGGGTCTATTTTCATTCATTGAACTGGGCCCCTGATCATCCATTTCAATATGGAAACTCATCTTCACTTTCTTATTTCAAATTTCCTTTCCTCAATTGTTCTCTGTTCTTCTTTTGGAATTCTTATTTGTTGGATCTTGGAATCCCTGGTTTGATCTTCTTTTTCATCATTCTGTCTTATTGTTTCTTTTAGTGAGGAATAAGAGAAACTTAGTAATTTTTAAAAGCTCTAGTTGCCATAAAATTCCATCTTGTGGCCTTCTGTTCTTATTTCTTGAATGCAATGCTTTCTTCTATCTATCCAGGGATAATAATGAAAGGAGGTCATCATTTTTGTTTTTGTTTTCTTTTGCTCCCTATTTTCTCCAGGTTTCTTTCTCCTCCCCTGCTCCCACCACCCCCCACCCCCACCCCACCCCACACTATTTTCTTATTTTAGTCTCTGTCTTTCCTACTGGGAATTTTCTCCAACTGCCTGATGATGCTTGCCTCATTGAATGCTCTGGATGTAGGGGTGGAGGGAGATGGGACCAGACAGCTGGTAAATCTCGCTGTAGGGCACTTAGCCAGAGAGAGACTCCACTTTTCACTGGAGACTCTTAAATATCACTATCTTTAGGGCTTTCTCTTGGGATGATCTATCTTACCACAGAGGAATCCAGACGATGCTCATGTGCTCATGGGTGGACTGTAAGTTGGTCTCTAACATTTGGAGAGCAAACTAGGTGAAGGGGCATGTTGACATTTCTTTAGTACGCCTGTCTTCTGGTCCTTGTGCTGCCCCTGCCCTATGCAGTCCCCACATCTGGAGCCTCCCTGGTTCTGTTTTGTCTCCTGTTGTGGCAGAGGAGGAATTGCCTGGTGCATAGGGCAGGGGTGTGCTGGGGATCCGGGAGCTCCGGTAGCTTGGTACAGTCTCTCAAGGAAGCCTGCTGTTCCCTGCCCCATTGCACACACTGCCTTGGGAGACAACAGGTGACTCCATCCAATTCCTTACCTCCTGGTGTGTCAAGGTGTGGGTGGGCTACCTTGCATGGCCTCTTCCTCTGTAGTCAGTTGTGCTTCGACTTTTTTTAATCAGCTAAATCAGTTGCTGACTTTTTTCTTTTTCTTTTTCTTTTTTTTTTTTCAGGCAGTTTTTATGGTTTTATTTAAACACAAATAAGATACGCACGTGAGCTGTCTATTCATGTTCCTCGCTGTGCAGTCTGGCACTGGGGCTGGTGGCTCTGAGAGCAGCTGGGCTGCTCTTTCCATGATGGCTTTGCCATTTTTGGAGGAAACATTGTGAGCCACCTCAGCACAGTAAGATTTTTTGCACATTGGCAGCACTTCTAACTCCTTGAACTATCTATGAACCCTGTTGTCAGTACCTCTGGGTTTCTGCCATTTACACTTAATTTTGACATATGGATCTGACTGGTGCCAAATGAACTTCTTGGTTCTGTTTTTGATGACCCTGGGCTTCAGGAGGGGTCTGAGGGGGCCACGACGCCGAGTAGGAGACGGCTGCCACCTCTGTAGGCAGCGCCGAGGAAGAGAGAGCTGCTGACTTTCAAAACCCTCTCATGTCCTCTCTTCTCTCATTCTCTTTGTCTTTCTGACTTTTTTTATCTTTTAATTTTGTTTAGTATCATTTCAGGGGCCTAGGGAAGGAGTGGAAAGAATCATGTTGTATTAGGCCATTCAAATGTTGCTATAAGGAAATATCTGAGATTGTGTAATTTATAAAGAAAAGAGTCGGGCCGGGCGCGGTGGCTCACGCCTGTAATCCCAGCACTTTGGGAGGCCGAGGCGGGTGGATCACGAGGTCAGGAGATCAAGACCATCCTGGCTAACCCGGTGAAACCCCATCTCTACTAAAAATACAAAAAAATTAGCCAGGCGCAATGGCAGGCGCCTGTAGTCCCAGCTACTTGGGAGGCTGGGGCAGGAGAATGGCGTGAACCCGGGAGGCAGAACTTGCAGTGAGCCGAGATCGTGCCACTGCACTCCAGCCTGGGCAACAGAGTGAGACTCTGTCTCAAGAAAAGAAAAAAAAAAATGAAGAAAAAAAAAAAGAGATTTAATTGGCTCACGGTTCTGCAAGCTGTACATGAAGTGTGATGCTGGCATTTACTCGGCTTCTGGGGAGGCCTCAGGAAGTTTACAATCGTGGCAGAAGGATAAGGGGAGCAGTCACATCACATGGCCAGAGCAGGAGCAAGAGAGCGCGGGTCGGGGGGATGCTGCACTTAAACGACCAGATCTCATGAGAACTCACTCACTATCATGAGGACAGTACCAAGGGAGAGAGTGCTAGACCATTCATGAGAAATCCACCCCCATGATTCAATCACTTCCCACCAGGCCCCACCCTCGACACTGGGGAATTACAATTTAATATGAGATTGGAGTGGGGGGCACACATGCATACTTCATCTACCATGTTGAACTGGAAGCCTTCCTGATCTTTAATTACCTGTTATTCCAGTAACACTCCAGTAACCCAGGCCCAACAAATCCCTATATTTCACAGGTAGAAACTGAAGCCTTGTAATATTTAAGTAGCTACTGACACATAACAAATATTTGGTTGATTACTCTGGGTCCACAAATATTAATTATTGTATCTTATGTGTCATATGCAGGAGATATAAAAATAAGTAAGGCAAAGTTGCTGCTCTTAGGTAAAGAACAAGGAGTGTGAGTGAATTATGGAGTGCATTATCTTGTGTATTCCTCAAATAAAGTTTTCAAAGAGGTTAGATAAGTTTAAAGCCATGAGAAAACTCTTCTGAGTTTCCCCTTAAAAGTGACGGTGGTCTGGAATTTAAACTCAGGTCTGGGTGACTCCACAGCCAATGTGAACCATGCTGCTTTTTATTGCACTGACTCTTTCCAGACCTGACAGCTCATGACTCAGCTCAGAGTCTTCACATGTAGCCTTTGATGTCTCTGCCTCCTTTCTTAGCTTATTTTTGTCCTCACGCTGCCCCTCAGGCTGCTGTGGCCCTGTAAATCATGTCTGATATGGTTTGGCTTGACCCCACCCAAGTCTCATCTTGAATTGTAGTTCCCATAATCCCCACGTGTCATGGGAGGGACCTGGTAGGAAGTAATTGAATCATGGAGGCTGTTTCCCCCATGATGTTCTCGTAACAGTGAGTGAGTTCTCATGAGATTTGATGGTTTTATAAGGGGCTTCCCCTTTGCTCATACTCATTCTTCTCTCTCCTGCCACCATGTGAAGAAAGACGTGTTTGCTTCCCCTTCTGCGGTGATCGCAAGTTTCCAGCCCTGCAGAACTATGAATCAATTAAACCTATTTCCTTTATAAATTACCCAGTCTCAGGTATGTCCTTATAGCAGCGTAAGAATGGACTAGTACAATGTCCCTATCTGTGGGTGGGTTGGATACTGTCCCCCTCCAAAATCCATGTCTACGTGGAACCTCAGAATGTGACCTTATAGAATCTTTTCAGATGTAGTTAAGGATTGAGATGAGATCATATGGGATTAGAGTGAGCTTCAGTAATTGTGTCCTTATAATAAGAGACAGAGAAGGACACACAAAGACAGGGAGGAAAAGGCCGTATGAAGACAGAAGCAGAGATTGGAATGACGTTGTCACAAGCCAGGGAATGCCAGTGTATTAGTCTGTTCTTAACACTGCTAATAAAGATATACCTGAGACTGGGTAATTTATAAAGGAAAGAAGTTGAAACAACTCACAGTTCCACATGTCTGGGGAGTCCTCACAGTCATGGCAGAAGGTGATTGAGGAGCAAAGTCACATCTTACATGGCAGTGGCAGGAGAGCAAGTACAGGGGCACTCCCCTTTATAAAACCATCAGATCTCATGAGACAGATTCACTATCACAAGACCAGCACAGAAAAAACCTGTTCCTGTGATTCAGTTACCTCCCACTTGGTCCCTCTCACAACACGTGGGAATTATGGGAGCTATAATTCAAGATGAGATTTGAGTGGGGACAAAGCCAAGCCATATCAGCCAAGAACCACCAGGAGCTGGAAGAGGCAAGGAAAATTTTCTCCTAGAGGCTTTGGAGGGAGAATGGCTCCGCCGACACCTTGGTTTTAAACTTCTAAGCCTCCAGAACTCTGAGATAATAAGATCCTGTTGCTTTAAGCCACCAGAGGGTGGTAATTTGTTATGGCAGCCCTAGAAAATGAATGCACTGTCCAATGCTGGGAGAAGAGGGGGAGGCTAGTACCAGCTGCATGCCTTCTTTTTCTCACAAAAGCTTAAGGTTTCCTAGAAGCATCTGAGCTGACTTCCTATAACATCCAACTGGTCAGAAAGATGTAATATGGCCTGGGAAATCTGGAAAAACAAAAGTAGAATTTAGTTTTTACAAATGTGGCAGTTCTGAGTTTTAATAACACTCTATCTGCTCCAGTTGTAAAAATGACCAGGACACACCAAGAAGTCAGTTTATTGTTCCCAAAGGCAGGGGATAAGGGAATGTCTTCCTCTTCTCTGCCTTTCCCTTCTTTTCCCACGACCTCCTTTCTTCTTATTTTCCCCTGCTTCTCCAGCTGCCTCCAACTGTATGTGGCTCAAAGGATGTCATGAATAGTAAAAAGGCAATATGCAATGAACTCGTCCAGTAGATAGTCTGTGCTCAATAAATTATGCCAGGAGGATGATCAGAAAGCTAAGATTAGATATAAAAAAAGAAAGTTGGGAAAGCCTTTCTGAATGCTGAGGGAAATGCATGCAGCCTTATTTAAGTTTAAGAATGGAAAAAAACAGCTGTGTGTCTTACCTTAGCAAGTGCTGCTGTCCTGGAGGCTGGGTCAGGATTTGGATCAATACTGCTCACACTTGAATGAAAAATCACTCATAGAGTTTAACAAATGTAAATTTCTGGGTTCCAACTCCCCATCCCCCCTCACCAGGTGGTTCCAGGGCCCAGCCTGGGACTCTGCATGTTTAACAAGCCCCCTCGTGGAGTCTCAAGCAGGTGGTCCATCCACTGCCCATTTGCAATCGGATTCCTGAGATTCGTTCCAGCCCCGAGATTCTGAGATTCTGCAAGAGCTGCCTGAATTGATTTCCAGATACTTTTGGAAGGAAACAGCAGACGGCTTTCTGGCTTTTGGGAAGCGGCTTTTGCATAGCAGTCCTGCAGTCTCCCAAGAAGTTTCCATCAAGAGAACTCCCTTGTGTTTTCAGACTGCTTTGGGGCCAGGGGACATACAAGAAAGGGCAGAGCATTGCTTGGTTGCGGTAGAATAGATGGGAAGAACCATGGCACTGCATCTTCTGTTCTTATAGGTCCCATAAACCCCCGAGGGCCTGCACACAGACTTACAGACACCTGCTGGACCAAAGGGACAGGAGGCTCCTGCAAGGGGACCTGGACCTGCTTTCTGAGCACATGGCTCTAAGGAAGTGGAGGAATGATGCAGGTTAGAAACAGGGTTGGGGGCATTGTCACCTTTTAACACTCCAGCAGGGAAGGTTTTTCTGCCTTCTCGGTCAAGACCTGAAAAATGTTACACTGTTGAGTGAATTCTCCCATCTTTCCCACCATGCTTCAGATACATCTTCCCCCCTCACTGTGACCACTGCCGAAACTTTCTTTTACATAAATAAGACACTATAGAGAAAGCGCATAGAAAGCGCTGGATATGCAATGGCCACTCTCCATTGTCCCATGCTGCCCGGACACCCCTCTCAGCGACCTTGCTCTCACAGGTCCTCCTCCCAGGCTGCTCTGCGCTGCTCCTCTCACCCACCCTCTCCCCACTGCCATTCCCAGCTCGGCGGGGTCTGGCCCTGTTTTATTGCCAGCCCATTTCCCGGCTGCACAAAGGGGGCCTTTGTAACAGCTCCTTCCAGATGTTGAGTATTTGGAAAACATTCCGATCAGAAGGTGCTTGTCCTCTAAATGCCCTCGGAAAAGGAAAGAATCTGGGACAGGGATTTGGGAGTGGTGGTCTCAGGTCTCAGAGTGGGGCTTCCCTGAGGGAACCGGGGGAAATCTCGGGTGCTTTAGAGCATCGTTACCACCATCCTCATCAGTTTCATTCAAGTCAATTCACTCACCACTTAACTGATGTTGGGGCAAAGACTCCACACCTCAGCCCTCCTCTGCGGATGCCTATGTTCCTTCCAGGTGACTGATGTGGCTGCATTCCTACCTGATTTGATCCTCCCCGTACAAGGCAAGAATTGTGATTCACACTCAAGCAAGACCATAGCTTTGAGACAATCGGTGACTTTTAAATAGCAAATCAGGACTGGAACCTGGTATTCTGATTCCAAATCCAATATTCTTCCATTGTAACATGCCTCCTCTTTGTGGAATTTCTCTGAGAAAAAAACTACCAAGCCACTCTTTTGGGGTTCACCTTCTGGTGGCCAGATAGCCTACCATAACACCTCCTTTCTCTAGGGAACTCCAAGGCTCCATTTCCCAGTGATTCTTGGGAAGACAGGCAGGTCATCCATAAACAGAGAAATGGAGGCCCAGGGAGGTTGAACAGCTTGCCCCGGGTCACACAGTGAGTGAGTTAGAGCCCAGGGCAGGATTGAAATCCAACTCTAGCGGGTCAGACCTCATGGGCCATTTCCCAAAGCTTAAAGTCATGGGAGATTGGAGAGGCATAGTGCTGAGGTTCAGCCATTCTCAGCCAAGCCCAGCCCAAGCCCAGGCGGCATCCTCCTCCCTGTCTCTCAGGGCCTCCTCCTGGTTATGGGTTAGCCCCTCTGTTTCCTGTGACTAGCCTCTGTTCCAGGCTGGCCCCAGTACTCCATATTCCTCATTGGCAGATGTCCCTGGGACTTGGTTTCTCCCTTTACAGAGAGAAACTCATTCCCCTTTATAGAGGTTTGTTGAAATCCATACAAAATGACAGCTAGATAGAAGGAATATGTTCTAGTCTTCTATGGCACCGTAGAATGTCCATAATACATGGTTTCAAATAGCTAGAAGGCTAGTGAATATTCCTGACACAAAGAAATGATCAATGTTTAAGATGATGGATACACTAATTACCCTGATCTGATCACTATACATTATATGTGTGGAAACATCACCATGGGCCCCAGGAATATGTACAATTATTGTTTGCCAATTAAAACATTTCGTTTTGAGCTGGGCATGGTGGCTCATGCCTATAATCCCAGCACTTTGGGAGGCGAAGGTGGATAGATTGCTCGAGTCCAGGAGTTTGAGACCAGCCTGGGCGTCGTAGCAAAACCCCATCTCTACTAAAAATACAAAAGATTAGCCAGGCATGGTAGAACACACCTGGAGTCCCAGCTAGTCAGGAGGCTGAAGTTGGAGGATCACTGGAGGCCAAGAGGTGGAGGTTGCAAGTGAGCTGAGATTGCGCCACTGCACTCCAGCCTGGGTAACAGATCGACACCCAGTCTTAAAAAAAAAAAAATTGTTTTAATATAAAAAAAATAAAGACCAGGAAGACCTCAAATGAGAAGGACTGTGGAGGCAACAGGTATGGGAAATGTATGATAAGAGAGAGCTGCTTCAATAGGGTCAGGTTTGAATATTGGCTACTCCACCTACTGTCTCTATGGCCACTGAAAAGTTGCTTTTCTCTTCCACAGAATGGGGCTAGTCATAATGATGATATCTGGCTGGCAGCCATTGGGAGGGTCTCCTTTAGTCCTCAGAATAGGGAAGATAAACCATCCCATTTGCACAGGTTTGAGAGGTTTCTTGGGATATGAGACTTTCAGTACTAAATCCAACAAAGTCCCAAGCAAATAGGGATGAATTGGTCGCTTTGCCTTAAAACAACCCATGTATTTGATGGGTCAACTAAGAATGAGAATTTACAGTGGGGCTATGATAGCTTGGATTGTTGTTTAGTTTTATACACACACACCCTTCCCTGCTATCCCCGCACCGTGATGTTGGCCTTGGCTATGTGATGTGCTTTGGCTGATGGAATGTTAGCAACCATACCAGGAGTAGTAGCTGCCAGGTACTTGTACAGTTTGGCTTGATTTGGGCTCCTGTGGTCACCTGAAGAAGTGTGTGTCCCAGGTTACAACTGGCCCTTCAGTCTTGGCTTGAGAAAAAAACATGAGTTGACTAGGGCCCGGATGTGCTAGGCTGTGTTCATCACCTCCCTGCGTTGCCATCCACCAACTAAGGAATCACACCACCCTCAACTCATGGGCCTTTACAGTGTGAAGTTGCCACTTGTGTCATCAAGAGCAGGAGTCTGTTTCTCTCTCATCCCACACCTGGGGGCTGCCTTGTGACTTGCTTTGGCCAATAGAATGTGGCAGAAGTGAAGGGTGTGGGTTCTGGAGCCTAGCCCTTGAGAGACCTTGCATGTTGGCCTCCCACCCTTTTGGAACCCTGGGCCCACCATATTGTGAGGAAGTCTGTCTAGCTTGGTTGAGAAGGAGCCACATGGAAGAGAATGGAAGAGCCCCAGTGGGTAACCAGCACCAACTGCTGCACAGGTGAGGTTGTCTTGGACCCTACCCACATGAGTGAACCCAGGCAACATCAGCAGATCAGCCCAGGCAACCCAAAGAATCATGAGAAAGAAATCATAATTGTTGTTTTAAGGTACTAAGTTTTGGGGTAGTTATACAGCAGTAGATAACTGATACCAACCCATAGCTTGGGATCCAAGCTCAGTCAACAGGCATACTCACGCTAAGCTGCACATTGAGTCCATTGTAGACCACAGAACCACAGTCAGCCTTGTAGGACTGCAAATGCAGGATGAAATGTCCCTTGTTTGAAGCCACTGAGTGTTCAAGTCATTTGTTTGCAACACTCTTATGTCAACAGCTGATTGACGCAAGGGATTCAACTCTAGGAACGCCTGACTCCAAAGCCCATTCTTAGCCTCATTGCAATGCTGTGCCGTTGTCCCTTAGGCCATGAAACATCTAAGACATATTGATCTCAGTTCCCAACTATTAATACATTCCCAGGCTGTCCGGAAGTGCCCAGAAACCCTTTGTCAAACATGGGTACCATCATTGTAGAGGCTTCTAGATGGTTAGAAAAAGAAAGGAGTGGGCATTGTGTGCTGAAAGAGATGGATGAGGAGCTATTTTGTAAACTCGATAACATTTGGCAAAGAACATATCCTTAAATACAAATTAAAATAGCTTAGGTTATACCTAGGAGTACTGAGGTAGACAGAGAACATCGGAGGAGTAGGCAGGAAAATATAGAAAAACATGTTCATGACTTCAGGGTAGGGAAGTTACAGACTCCATATAACATAAAGATATTTTTATGAAGTTCAAAAAGCCAAGCATGTTATTTGGGGACATGTCAATATATATTAAAACCACAGTGAAAATAAAGGAAGTAATAAACAAAATTCAGCGTGTTCGTTGTTCTGGGGAGAAGAGAGAAGGGCAACTGAGGCCGGGCGTGGTGGCTCACAGCTATAATCCCAGCACTGAGGTCAGGAGTTTGAGACCAGCCTGGCCCATCTCTACTAAAAAATAAAAAAGCCAGGCACGGTGGCACGCGCCTGTAGTCTCAGCTACTCGGGAGGCTGAGGCAGGAGAATTGCTTGAACCCGGGAGGCGGAGCTTGCAGTGAGCCAAGATGGTGCCACTGCACTCCAGCCTGGGTGACTGAGCAAGACTCCGTCTCAAAAAAACAAAAAGAAAGTCAGAGAGAGGCATGGATTCATCTTCTAGATCTTCAGTTGAGTGGTAGATTCCAGGTTTTCACTTTACCATTTTATATAAGGGCAGCATCCTCATGGGTGGGGTGTCCTGTGATGCTTAGGTGTGTGGACGCTGAATCTGAATCCTAGTTTCCCACTCACTGGAGTCTTACACATGCAACTTCACCTCTCAGTGCCTCAGTTGCCTCGTCTGTAAAATAGGTGTTGATGGCAACAGTACCTACCTCGTAGAGTTATTAGGAGGAAGTGCTTGAAACCGTGCCTGTGAGTTACATGTTATTAAATACACAGCCACCATTATACAATACAATTGATTGAGTTGGGAGAGGAGACTCATCTGTGCTCCTTCATTAACTCAACACTGATTATGTATCTGCTCTCATCGGACACAGGTGCTCACATGCCCAGGCGAAGTAAGCTGGTGAGTTATGTGGCACAGCACCATCGATCGATCTACAAAGGAAGCTTCAGTGCAGCCGTGTTGCTACACGGACCTGTCTCACCCAGGCGTCATGAACGGAAGGGCTGGGAGAGACCTCATGGAGGAGGAAGAGCTTTGCTCAGCTGCTTGGGTGTGGGACTGAATGTGGTTCCAGAACTGGTCGCTGCCTTCACCCGCTGACTCTGGTCTCGGCGATGACAGTGAGTTCCTTCTTGGCGCCTTGAATGGGAGGGATTGTCGTGCACTTGGGGAGGAGCTGGCTGTGGAGTTCAATCATTAATTTGCCACAATTAAACCAGAGACTTCTGTCTCCAGCAGCAGATAAGCAAGCAGAGAGCTAACAACGAGGAAGGGAGGGGCGGTCTGACAAACCGGTTGCGAAGGGCAGGCTAGGCTGATTGAGAGCTGATAGGGGACTGTCATTGCTTTATTGTGGCAATAACGCCGTCAGGCATCTGGGGAATTAGGAGGGAAAGCCTCGGCGGGCATTGGCTGCAGGCAGAAGCGGGGAAAACCCCAGCCAGACTTTTTCAGTCTGCCGGGCCACCAGAGAAGGATTTGGGGTCCCCGAGGCATGTGTGAGGCTGAGAGTTGGTGATCTGCTCCCCCGGTTCCTTCCTGGCTGGGCTTCATGAACCGGGGACAGCTGGAGTGTTGACGTCTGACATTCCCAAAGAGAAGCAGCTAAAGTCAAGAGGACTGTCTCACACAGAGATGGTGATCAGGGGAATGGAGTCCCCCGGAGGCAGGAAAGGAGGCAGGAAGCCTTAGGTTAGACTCCAGGAAGAACTGTCTCCCAAAGCAGTGATAATTGGAACAGCCAACATCTGAGTGCTTGCTCTGTGCCCAGTGCTAGGTGCTTTCCATGAATTCACTAATTCCTGAAACCCACAGGTAGGTCCTTTTATTGCCCCCCTACAGAGATGAAAAAACTGGGTCCTCCAGAAGTTACACATCTTGCCCAAGGTAACGTAGCTCCGAAGTAGCAGAGAAGTAGTAGAGAGTAGCATTGAAATTGCAGAGCTTCCTCTTGAAACCTCTAGATGCTAGCCTACCTCTTCAAAGATGCCCATCAATCAGAGGTAGGACAGTCTTATCTCTGGATCTTCCTTGGTCTTCTTGTTCTGGCATTGATCAGTTGGTGTGCCATACACACAGGCACACACATAAACACAGATTATATATATGCATACATGCCATGCATACACATCACATACAGGTACAAGCACACACATATGCACAAACATTGCACATCACACACATCCACACACACATTACATACATGCACATGCACATCACATACGTGCACACACTACAGATATAATCCCTCCCCAACTCCTCCACAGCACCCCCCACCACAAACCTTTAAGGTACTGGCATGACTGTAACAGAGTCATTGACCCTCAGTGGATTCTCTACCCCTGGACAGCTGTGGAAAGACCAGTGGCATTCCTGGGAGTACTTTGAGGGTTGTGCGGGGCCCAGCAACTCTTAGCTGCCACAGCCCCCCGAAAAACAATGGCCTTGAAGTTGTCCACCCTCACTGCGCTGGGCTACACTCATTGGGCCATGCTTCATTTTGGCAGAAGGCCCTTCTGTGAGTACTTTAAATTCCTGAAAAAGCTCATTAAATTTTGCCATGGTCCTGAGGTGGTGACTGGGGTCTGTCCCTACTCTCACTGACTTGATTAAATTGAGGTCCAGAGTAAGCCATAAAACAAAACGCAAAATGCAGCTTCCCAAGCCCCCAACATGCCAAGGCTGGCCGAAATTCTAAGACCAGGTAAAAGGTGCTGCGCCCCCTCAAGTCTGTTCAATGATCAGACGGGGACTAGGGAATGCTGGTTTGACTGGTGTGCTCCTCCCCTGCCTTCTCTGTTGGGGTCGTGTTTGCTTTGTGTTCTTGGCCACAGGGTTAGCGGGAAGGAGATCATCAATGCATCATTGCATGTGCTGTTCTATGATTTTTCTCAATTTTTCACCCTGGAAGAAGGAGTGAATTTATGGACCTGTTATGGACTGACAGATGCCATATGCAGAATTAGAGGCAGCCTGGGATGGAGGCTGGGTTCTGAGACTTACATCTTGAGCAGGATTTCTCAGTCTCAGCACGGTGACATTTGAGGCTGGATCATTGATGATGATGATGATGATGATGATGATGATGATGATGATGACGACAGAGTCTTGCTCTGTTGCCCAGGCTGGAGTGCAATGGCTCGATTTCAGCTCACTGCAACCTCCGCCTCCCGCGTTCAAGTGATTCTCCTGTCTTTGCCTCCCACGTAGCTGGGATTACAGGCACCTGCCCCCAAGCCCAGCTGATTTTGTAATTTTAGTAGAGATGGGGTTTCACCATGTTGGCCAGGCTGGTCTTGAACTCCTGACCTCAGGTGATCCCCACCCACCTCGGCCTCCCAAAGTGCTGGGATTACAGGCGTGAGCCACCATACCCGGCCTGGATCATTCTTTGTTACAGGGCTTTGTCCTGTGCCTTGTAGCGTGGTGAGTAGCATCCTGGCCTTCACCAACTAAATGCCAGTACCACTCTGGCTTCCCAGTTGTGACAATGAAAAACCTCTCCAGACGTTGCCCAGTGTTTCTAGAGTAGGGGGTGGTGCAAAAGTGTGTGAGTTGAGGAGCACTCATAGAGACGACTCAAGTTTTGGGGCATGAGTAGCTTCCTGCCAACAGTCACTCTGCCCCTCAGTCCCTTTGCTTCTCTCTCCATTCCTGCCCTTCCCATCTGTTCAATGGGCATTTCCATGGCCGTGAACTAAGCCATTTACTCTGTGAGTTAAGAGGAAAGCAAAACCCCAGCCACATCTCACACTGGAGAAACAGGACTTTCTTTCCTTTCCCCTCAAAGTTCTAATTTTCCGCAAGGTCCCCAGATGGCCAACTGAGAGCCTTTCGTCCACTCTGCAGGCAGGGAAAAGTAAGCAACACAAACACCCTCTGTCCTTCCTCCAAAGGGAGAGAGGAGTTTTCCTCCCTCCCTCCATCCTTCCCCTCCCCTTTCAGAAACTCTTGGGTTGTGTTTCCCCCCCTGCAACTCAGTCCACTTACACTGCCGACCCCTCCCCAGCCATTCCCTCTCCGCTTCCCCTGGTACACCTGACTTATTTATTTATTTATTTATGGCTGGAGTATTTGAGCTCAGGGTTAGTTCGGGTCTATTAAGTTTGCTCCTTTTCCTGCCTGGGAACCCGGGTAATGAGTAACCATAGCGTGCTTCGGGCAGCTGTCTCCGACAAACCGAGAGACGCTGTGGGAGCCGCATAAGGGAGCGTTTGTTCTGTGCCTTCTCAATAGTTCCTTGTGCAGGAGGCAGGGTGATGGGAGGGAGGGAGGGAGGGAGAAGGGAAGAAAGAGACAGACACTAAATCACTGCACTTTTGACAATTCCTCTCTTCTTCCCACCCCCCATCCTCCCCCGCCCACACCGATCAGATCTTTGTGGTGGACTTAAGACTTTAAGACTTTTGTTACTGTTTCCATGAGCCTGAGGAGAGGCTCCTGCGTACCTCGTGGGGGTACTTTTGGGCGAGTTGCAGATTACATGGGGCCTGAGGGCTGATTTTTAACATGGGGATGGTTTAAGTATCCTGGATCTCTCTCACTGTGTATGTAAATTAACACAATGCCTATTGTTCCCTAGTTCATTTAATGATCCAATAAATCTCTAGGTATCTATTCCCAACCTTGTGGCCTAGATATGCTATAAAGCTGTTTGAAAAGTGCTTTCATAAAGCAGTCCAAGTATATTACGGGATTAGTCATATACCCCACAATCAACATGGGACTCGTTAGGGCCTCCCTTGATTTATATCATTATGTAGACAAGAGAGGCAGGCCAAGAAATATATTGTACATATGGTCTTTGGAAAATATCCTAAGTGATAGCCACAGCCGTTCATTCACTGCATGGGGATTTAGCACCTACTATGTGCCAGCTGTTTGGCCAGGTCTCAGGGGCAACTACGGAAATGAACAGGGCATGACCCTGGCTCTCAAATTTGCAATGGGGTAAGGAAAATAAGAAAGAACTCATGTCCCGAATGACAGTAACATAAGGTAAGCTGGAATATGTGCCGTAAGAAAGGTACAAGCAGAATATCTAGAGAGAGGGGAGGAGGGAAGATGAAAATATTTTGGGAGCATAAAAGAAAGCTTGGCTTCAGGAGAAAAAGATAAAGGGCAGCCCCTCCTCCAGGCAAAGGAAAGGTTTTAGCCAAGAAATGAAGGCAGGCAAGCATGGGGCATATTTGGCGAATAAGGAAGGGCTGGGTTGGTTAAGACATGGGTAGATGAGTCACCATCCATGCTGTGTTTTAGACAGATTAATCAGGCTGTGGTGTGTAGGGTACATTTAAAGGGGAAGAGATTAGTGATGACAGTTAGAAGTAGATGCCACCAGTCTAGTTGGAAGAAAATGAGAAAAGACAGGATGGGTGAGATGGAGGAGCACAGGAATGTGGAGGGAGGGGGTAGCAACTGACCGCATGTCAAAGAGGGCACCATGGAGGTAGCGCTGAGGCTTTAAGCCTGGGTGACTGGGAAGAGAAATCTAGAAAAATAGCATGACACATCATCAGGAGGTCCAAGGATGGCTCAGAACTGAGTAGCAAGCTCAGTGGTCTGGTTTGGATGTGCTAAATCTGAGAGGTACCAAGGGACAGATGTCCCAAAGCCAAGTGGCAACAGAGGTCTAGAGCTGGGGGGGATGTCAGGGGCACTGTCTCTCCCCAGCATCTCCCTCTAATGCTGGCACGAGGGTGGAAACATCCTTCAAACGTGAGCTGGATCTCCTTCCGTTGTCCATCCCGGTCTTGTCTCCATGTCACCCCTAATCAGTGCCCCAAGAGCTGCCCTGTACGGATTGCAGCAGCAAGCTCCCTTGGCCACTGGATTCCAGCTGAGTTCAGCAAGTGGAGCGAATGGCAGGAGATTAGTGGGTGGAAGGAAAGTAGCCTCAGTTTCTGGCAGGCTGCTCTTTCTCTGCAGCTGCTGTCTCTGGATTCTGGAAACATTCTGCTCCCCTTGCCCCATCTGACCTCAGAGGGTGGGGGCATGCCTTCCCACCATTGCTGGCCCCATGAACCTGCACTCTCCCTTGTTGGCTTCCTTGAACCCTGCCCATCCCATAATACATATCTGTCTGAAACTCTTTTCAGTCCCCCAAATTGGTTGTGCTGTTTGTATCCTGTTAGGACCCTGATTCATCCAAAAACCGTAGTCAAAAGTCACACAGGGCCGGGCACGGTGGCTCACGCCTGTAATCCCAGCACTTTGGGGAGGCCAAGACAGGCAGATCACTTGAGGTCAGGAGTTCGAGACCAGCCTGGCCAACATGGTGAAACCTCGGCTCTACTAAAAATACAAAAATTAGCTGGATGAGGTGGTGCATGCCTGTAGTCCCAGCTACTCAGGAGGCTGAGATAGGAGAATTGCTTCAACCGAGAGGTGGAGGTTGCAGTGAGCCGAGTTGCACCACTGCACTCCAGCCTGGGCAACAGAGTAAGACTCTGTCTCAAAAAAAAAAAAAAAAAAAAAAAAGACACACAGAACAAATCCTTTTTCTCTTCTTTCATACATGGTATTTCTGATCAAACAGAGGCCTTATCAAAATGGAATGGACAAATAAATATTATAATTGAGAAAAGTTTCATAAACTGAAGCAGTCTGCAAATTTTCTAGGTTTCTTCTATCATTCTGATTATTAATGTAGCAGTTGTTGATCTCATTCTCTTTAACATTTCTGGATTTTTCTGTGTCTTCCTTTGTTGGCTTCTGACTTCCCCAAGTGACTTCACATCTTTCTTTTTTTTTTTCTCACTCTATCACCCAAGCTGAAGTACAGTGGCACGATCTCGGCTCACTGCAAGCTCCGCCTCCCAGGTTCACGCCATTCTCCTGCCTCAGCCTCCCAAGTAGCTGGGACTACAGGCGCCCACCATGCCCGGCTAATTTTTTATATTTTTAGTAGAGATGGGGTTTCACCGTGTTAGCCAGGATGGTCTCGATCTCCTGACCTCGTGATCCTCCCGCCTCAGCCTCCCAAAGTGCTGGGATTACAGGGGTGAGCCACCGTGCCCGGCCCACATCTTTCTTTTAGTGCCAAGGTGAGTTGCTCCAACTGAAGCTCCCCTTTTTGAGCAGCTTCCACCTTCTTTCCTCTGGCCATGACAGAAGCAGATTCTTTGCCCTAGTGAGCTACCTCCAATGGAACCATCATCATCTGAGCAGCAGAGAATTCTGAGCAAGAGAATTGAGACTTGTTCCAATTTATTGAGACTTCTTCCAAATCTTAAGAAAATGTTTAGCTGGAAGATAGTCTGTAAGTATCAGTCTGTTTTAAAATACAGGCATGCACACCATGTCTCAATAGTTGCTGTGACTGTCTTTGTGTTTTGTTTCTTGAGACCGAGTTTCACACCTGTCGGCCAGGCTGGAGTGCAATGGTGTGATCTCAGCTCGCTGCAACCTCTGCCTCCTGGGTTCAAGTGATTATCCCGCCTCAGCCTCCCGAGTAGCTGGGATTACAGGCACCTGCCACCATGCCCAATTAATTTTTGTATTTTTAGTAGAGACAGGGTTTCAGTGTGTTGGCCAGGCTGACCTCAGGTGATCCACCTGCCTCGGCCTCCCAGAGGGCTGGGATTACAGGCATGGCCCATCATGCCTAGCCAGCTGTGATTGTCTTTATCATAACCTCTTAATGCATGGATTGGGAGCTGCAAGGAGTAGATCCCCAAGTGGGACTAGCATGGATCCCAAGGTATTTATTGGAAGGATTATGTCAAAACAACAACAACAAAGAAAGAATGAAATATCAACAGGAAAGAATATAGTCCATCTTCAGAACATGCGTGGAATGAGTTTTCTCTGCATGTAGCTTTCTTCTATCTCTTTACAGATCTGCTTTCTTCATTTAGGAGGAAACATGAGTGCTGACTGACCCTTGACTTTTACATCTTGCAGCTTTCAATGAGGGCAAGTTTCCCTTATTCAGTTCTAGTTAGCCAAATCTCAAGGCAGGACTCTGATTGGATCAGCTAAAGTCAGATGCCCATCCTTGGACCCGTCAACTGTAGCCAAGGGGAGGAAGAAGGCCATGCACCAACAGAGCTGCTCCTGCCAGAACGTGGGATCAGGTGGGAAGTATTGATCTCAAAGGAGGAGCGGGTACCCGGTGGAATAATTTGCATTACAGGCATTCTAAAACAGCAATTATTTTTTAGAAACAAACTTATCAGCATAAAGAGACTCTCAGCTCAACAAACACCATTTGACATATTCACAATTTAATAGACAGAAGCTCTCAGTTCAATAAACAAATATATAAACTGAGTAACTGCAGTGTTGCTGTAGGAACAGATCATTATTTTCTGATTGTTGATGGCTGCATTATTTTCTGATTGTTGATGGACATGATAAGCAGAGTCACGGCAACTACTGAGATGGGACAGACTGATACAGACTATCTTCCAGCTAAACATTTTCTTAACTTTTGGAAGAAGTCTCAGTATACTGGAAAAGGCCCAATTCTCCTGCTCAGAATTCTCTTCTGTACAATGCTGGGTGCATAGGATACATTAGAGAAATCTGCTCCTACAGGTGATAAATAATAGGTGTGTTAAATTAGTAAATTATATTATCTACTGGAAGTTGATAAGTGCTACAGAAAAAGAAAAGGAGAGCAGAGTTGAGACAATCTCCAGTGCTGGAGAGAGGCATGGCCATTGGGTTGCAATTTTAAATGGAGGCTGAGAGCTCTTTAAAAATGGAGGCTGAGAGCTCTTTAAAAAGGAGACATTTGGGGCTGGGCATGGTGGCTCACACCTGTAATCCCAGCACTTTGAGAGGCCAAGGTGGTTGGATCATGAGGTCAAGAGATCGAGACCATCCTGGCCAACATGGTGAAACCCTGTGTCTACTAAAATACAAAGATTAGCTGGGCATGGTGGCATGCTCCTGTAGTCTCAGCTACTCGGGAGGCAGGAGAATCGCTTGAACCCGGAAGGTGGAAGTTGCAGTGAGCCGAGATCGCGCCACTGCACTACAACCTGGGAGACAGAGTGAGACTCCATCTCAAAAAAAAAAAAAAAAAAAAAAAAAAAAAAAAAAAAAGGGCGGGGAGAGACATTTGGCCAGGCACAGGGGCTCAAGCAGTATTTTGGGAGGTTGAAATGGGAGGACTGCTTGAGGCCAGGAGTTCAAGACAAGCCTAGGCAACATAGCGAGACCCCCATCTCTATAAAAAATGTTAAAATTAGCCAGGCATGGTGATGCACGCCTATAGAACCAACCACTTAGGAGACTGAGGTGGGAGGATCCCTTGAGACCAGGAGATCGAGGCTCTGGTGAGCTATGATAGCATCACTGCACTTCACAGCCTTGGCAACAGAGCAAGACCCTGTCTCAAAAAATAAAAAAGAGAGGGGGGACATTTGAGCAAAGATTGGAGGACATGACATTTCCTCTGTTCTTATTGCATACTTCTGCTTTTTAGTTTAGTACCCCATTAAAAGTAACGTTTGGGTTTGAAATAAATACTATTTAATAATGACGTGGCCCATTATTTCTTGCTTCTAATGTGTGGCCATTAAAAGAAATGTAAACCCTTCAAGGACACAAAGAGAGAGATTTCCATGCTTCATATATTCCGGTTGAACCAAGTCAAGTCATAGATTTTAGAACAGCAAAGAATGTTGCCCCACCCTTTCGTTTTATAGGTGAATTGTGAATGCCTGGCCAAAAGCCACATGGTGAGCTAGAAATGCAGTGGTGATTAACATGAAATCAAATGTATACACAGAAATGCACTTCAACAGAGTGACTCAAATGGCCGAGAATGGAGAGCAGACGATCCCTTCTTATTTCCTTGGCTTGTATTAAAATTTCTAGGTCTCACCATTTGCCATTAAATATTACATTCCAACTGTTTTTGATGATATTGGTAGTATTGCATTGCTATATTGGGAAACGTTGAAATGACAGTGTTTTTCAAATGTGCCTTTATTCACAAGGTTCAGTTGGAATGCCAGCATGAGACTAGGCCATCACTCAGAGAGTGTTTTTCCTCATTACTCATGAGCGGCTTGCTTTTCCCTTCTCCCTTTAATTATTTGTCTCTACTTGTATCATATGTTACTGGTCTTGATTATAATTTATAGAGATGTGTTTTTGCTGAGGGCATCTCCTATCATTTTCTTTTTCTTTTTTTTTTTTTTAAGTTGGAGTCTCGCTCTGTCTCCCAGGCTGCAGTGCAGTGGCATGACCTCAGCTCACTGCAACCACTGCCTCCCGGGTTCAAGCGATTCTCCTGCCTCAGCCTCCCGAATACCTGGGACTACAGGCGCGCACCACCATGCCTGGCCAATTTTTGTATTTTTAATAGAGACAGGGTTTCACCATGTTGCCAGGCTGGTCTTGAACTCCTGACCTCAAGTGATCCATCTGCCTCAGCCTCCCAAAGTGCTGGAATTACAGGCATGAGCCACTGCGCCTGGCCTCGTTTTCTTAAATAACAGCTTATTGAGATATTATTCACATTCCATGAAGTTCACCCTTTAAAATATACAACTCAGAAAAGTCATACATTGATCACCACTATCTAATTCCAGAATATTTTCAGCACCCCCAAAAGACACCCCATAACCATAAGCAGCCATTTCTCATTCCTCGCATCCCCCAGCCCCTGGCAACCATTGATCTCTTTCTGTCTTTAGAGATGTGCCTGTTCTGGACATTTCACATAAATGGAATCATACAGTTAGTGGTTTTTGTGTCTGGCTTCAAGGTGCATCTATGCTGCGGCATGTATTAGTATTTCATTCTTTTTCATGGCTGAATAATATTCCATTTTATGGATATATCAATTTATTCATTCATCTGTTAATGAACATTTGAGTCATTTCTACTTTTTGGCTATTATGATTAATGCTGCTATGAATATGTGTGTACAAGTTTAGTATGGACATATGTTTTCAGTTCTCTTGACTATATACCTAGAAATGAAATTGCTGGGTCACATGGTAACTCTATATTTAATCATCTGAGGATCACCAGACTGTTTTCCAAAGTGGCTGCAGCATTTTACATTTCCACCAGCAGAGGATGAGGGTTCCAATTTCTCCATGTGCTCACCAACATTTATTGTTATCATATCATCTTCAAATAGAGATAGTTTTGCTTCCTTTCCCCCCCCCCCAGTCTGGATGACTTTATTTAATGTTTGTGCCTAATTGCTCTGGCTAGAACCTCCACTACAATGTTGAATAAAAGTGGTAAGAGTGGACATGCTTGTCTTATTCCTGACAAGAAACCATTCAGCCTTTCACCATTAAGAATGATGTTAATTGTAAGTTTTTCATAGATGCCCTATGTCAAGTTGAGGAAATCCCCTTCTATTTCTAGTTTGTTGCGTGTTTTATAATGAAAAGGTGTTGAATTTTGCCAAATGTGTTTTCTGTGTCAATGGAGATGATCATGTGATTTTTGTCCTTTGTTCAATTAATATGGTGTGTCACATTGATTTTTCTACATTAAACCATCTTTGCATTCCTGAGATAAATTTTACTTGGTCATGGTGTCTGCTGTTTTTATATGGTGCTAGATTTAGTTTGACAATATTTTGTTGAGGATTTTTGCATCTACTCATAAGGAATATTGGTCTGCATTTTTCTTTTCTTGTGGTATCTTTGTCTTGTTTTAGTATCAAGGTAATAATACTGGCCTCATAGAATGAATTGGGAAGTTGTCCCTCCTCTTTTATTTTTTTGGAAGAGCTTGTAAGGGATTAGAGTTAATTCCTCTTTAAATGTTTCGTAGCATTCATCCATGAAGCCATCTGGTCCTAGGCTCCCTTTCATGTGGTTTTGTTTTGTTTTAACAACTTCAGTCTCTTTTTAGTTGTTATGGGTCTGTTTAGATATTCTGTTTCTTCTTGACTCAAATACTTTTTGAAAATAGGTAGGTTGAAAGTCAACTTGTCAAAGTAATTTAAAAGTTGTTCTTTTCATTTGAAATGATTGCTGTTGGTAGTGTTGAACTTCCAGTGTGATTTCGAGTGGTAAAACCATGGAATGAGAGCGCCCTGCACTTCAGGGCCTGGCATGATGCTCCTCATTAATATCATGCTAGAAAGCTCACTGTCTGTCTCTGAATCCCAGTTTCCTCAACTGCAAGATGGGCTTAATCACATCATCCTTAAAGGGTGTCAAGGGGATCAGGTGGAGACATCCATCTCATGCCTAGCATATAGTAGACCCTGAATAATGATGATCTGTTTTCTCTAGCAATATATATCTGATACTCACCCACTAACTGCTGGGGACCCTTCTAGGGACTAAGGATACGGAGGTGAGCAAAAGCAGAGACTCTGGTGGTTACATTCCAATGGAGGAGAGATCAAAATAAACAAACACATAGAAAGGGTCTAAGGAGGTCTCTGCCTGATTTTAAGCCAACAGAGACATGGGCACAGCAGTCAGGCAGGTGCAGCTCCCATGTGTGATTTTTAATGATCAGAGCTAGGCTGGAGGACCTGACTCACCTGGGATCAGGTGGGCTTGTCTGCGCTCTTGGTTCCCCCTTTCAGTCTAGCTCTAGGGACAGTCTTCTGAGGCCAAGTTAGGATCTGTAGAGCAGGACTACTTCTGAGTCTCAGTGTCCAGTCCTTACAGACTTCAGATGAATTAGCAGCTGAATCCAGAAACCTGGGCCCGTGGCTCTTGCCCACCAGTCAGTGGCTTGTTCTGAGGACAAGGCGGGGAAAGTGGCCAGGAGCATGACTTTGTTGGGGGCTTTTCCTGTGCTCATTGGGGGCCTCTTCCCCTATTCAGTGGAGGCTCTTATAATCAGTGGGGGGGCTCTTCCTATACTCAGTGAGGTTTTTCCCCTTTTCAGTGGGGTCCTCTTCCCCTATTCAGTAGAGATCTCTTCTCATACTTGGTGGCAGGGGTGGAGGGGCGGGTTCTTCCCATAGTCAGTGGGGGGCTCGTCCCATGGTCAGTGGGGGGCTCTTCCCAAAGTCAATGGGGGGCTCTTCCCGTAGTCAGTGAGGGGCTCTCCCGATAGTCAGTGGGGGGCTCTTCCCATAGTCAGAGGGGGGGTTCTTCTTATATTAAGTGGATGGGCTCTTCCCATTCAGTGGGGGGCTCTCCCCATAGTCAATGGGGGACTCTTCCCATAGTCAGTTGGGGGCTCTTCTCATAGTCAAAGTGTGGCTCTTCCCATATTTACTGGGGGACTCTTCCCATAGTCGGGGGGCTCTTCCCATATTCACTGGGGGGCTCTTCCCAAAGTCAGTGGGGGGCTCTTCCCATAGTCACTGGGGGGCTCTTCCTATATTCAGTGGGGGCCTCTTCCCATGGTCAGAGGGAGGCTCTTCACATAGTCAGTGGGGGGGCTCTTACTATGGTCCCTGGGGAGCTCTTCCCATGGTCAGAGGAGGTTCTTCCCCTTTTCAGTGGGGGTTTCTTTCTGTCTTCAGTGGAGATCTCTTCCGATACTCAGTGCGGGGCTCTTCTCTTGTTTCTCCTCTACCCCAGTTCACAGGGCACTGTGTTAGAAGGTGACAGGGAAGTGGGAGGCACCTTTTACAGCATGGTGGGAGAAGGCTCTTCTAGGGAGGTGACACTGGGCAGAGAACTGAGTGGTAGGAGTGAGCCAGACATGCAAAGCTCCTGGGCACAGGAGGGTGTCCCAGGCAGAAGTGACTGCCTCATTGGTACATATGAGAAGCAGAAATGGCCTTTTCTGCCTCCTTTTCTCCCTCTCTGTGTCTTTTTTTGTTTGTTTGTTTTTGAGATGGAGTCTTACTGTCACCCAGGCTGGAGTGCAGTGGCGTGATCCCAGCTCACTGCAATCTCAGCCTCCCGGGCTCAAGTGATTCTCCTGCCTCAGTCTCCTGGGTAGCTGGGATTACAGGTGCCCGCCATCCCACCTGGCTAGTTTTTGTATTTTTAGTAGAGACAGGGTTTCACCATGTTGGCCAGGCTGGTTTTGAACTCCAGACCTCAAGTGATCCACCTGCCTCAGCCTCCCAAGGTACTGGGATTACAGGGGTGAGCCACCCCGCCCGGCCTCTCCCTGTGTCTTTTTACTCAACCTTTCTAAATCTCATGCAGACTCCATCTTCCTCAGAGCCTGCTGGTGCTGGGAGAAACAAAACGGCCTGTGCTTTCCAGCCTGTGGCTCTTTGGAGACAAAATCTCTTAGTCAGGTGTGGAGGCCCGAGTTCTGGAGCTCCACCGCCGGTTGTCCAAGACAAAAAGCTTTAGAGGCATCGAAGACCACTTCTTTGCTGAGATGCATCAGAATTGGCCTGAAAACCTATTTGCCTTTCCAGAGAGTTTTCTTTTTGGTTTGTTTAGTGGCTAGCAGCAGTCTCTCCAAGGGAAACCACTGGATTTATTAATGAGAAAATGAAGGCTTGTGTTGAAGCCTGGTCTCTGGTAAGTTGCGTGATGCTGAGGGTCAGATGTTTACAGTGGTTCCCCGGGGGTGCAGGCCTCGCCCTGGCAGGTGGCTGGGTTTCTGCCACGCTACGGTCCTGGGTTTCTGCCATGCTACGGTCCCATGCTCACCTGCCATGTCCTCTGAGGTCATCAGATGTGGCTTAACCTCAGCTTTCAAGGACAGAAGGCGACTCTTCTAGCACCTGCCATGACCCTGATATTGCCTGCTTCCCGGAATCTTCTATGCTTCTTTACCAGAAGAGCTGTCTACCCAGGGACATGTCAGCCAGGTGGAGGGGTCGGGCAGCAATCTGCAGGGCAAGAGGGTTAGTCCCTGGGATATCGGGTCCTATTCCTGGGTAATCCGTCTAAAGTCTTATTTTCTTTGGATGCAAAAATCTCACCTGGGCTAGGACAGATTAGCTTGAAGATCTGTGGAGGTGCAGCTTCTGGCGCCAGAACTTTAGATGCTGGATGAATATTGACAGGGACTTAGTGTGGAGGGAGGCATGTTCTCTTTAATGCTGGGCTTAGGACCTGGGCTCACTAAAGTGAGGGCTTCAGCAACAAATTGGGCTCGTCATCTCTGTAGGACATCTCCTGCAGGGTGACTGATTTCTGTCAAAAGATCAGTGACTGATTCCTCTTCCCAAGGAGACCTGCAGTGGGGCCCCGTAAGCAGGTTTTGGCTTCCTGGCTTAGTTGATTTAGAACAGGTCTATTAGATTGAACTGAATGACATGTCCTACCTTCTTCGGATAGCCTGGGCTGCTGACAGGCCCACTGTCAGGCAGGCTACCCTACGTCTTGGTGGTTGCTGCTACCTCGCTGTGTGACCTTGGGTGAGTTGCTTTCCCTCTCTGGGCTTCACTTTATACCTCTGTAAAATGAAGAGTTGAATAGACTTCCTAAGAATGTGCCTTTCACTTCTAGGCTGAAGGATCAGATCCTTATTATTTTTCCCTGCCCTGGGCCTGACACCTAGAAGCCTCTCAATAAGTATTTCATTGAATGAGTGAATGAATAAATGAATAACAATGTGATGGTTTGTTATTTTTTTTCATCAGCTGTGTTTTTCTACAGAGCCCATGGAAAAGACTTACGGCGTATGACCTCATCGGAGACTTGTACATGGGGCCAACCCCTCATTTTCCCACAGGAAACCCACACTGTAATTAAGGGCTGACCCTGAACTTGAATCTGAGTTTCCTCTTTCTTTCTACCTGAGATTTCTTCAACAGAGAGCCATCTCTCCAGCCCGGCTGGCAAGGAGACAGGTGATGTTACAGGAAAAATACACAGCTTGTGCCCTTGGAATTACCGGAGTTCAAAGCCTGTGCGGCGTCTACCCACCATCTGACCCGGGTCGAATTCTTCAGTTTCTCTAAGCCAATTTTCTCATCTGTAAGATGGGGAAGTGTGACCAGTTCTGAACCTACATATACCTCACTGGGCTTGAACAGGCCTGAACAGACATGTGGGGCTTAACTAGCTACCCATCCTTTCTGCCGCTCTCCCCCATTCTCCTTCTAGCCCCCAAAGTCCTTGGTGGAGGAGGAAGTGGAGACAGAACCTTTGGTGTTGGGTGAGGTACGTGAGGAGGCTGATTTCAGAACCTCCAGGAAACAAAGCTTTAGTGTTCCAAGGGCAGTGCCCGCCTGCGCCTCCTCCTCACGGGGGGTAGTAGGAGTGGGGTGGGGCCGAGGCATTTCCCAGCACAGCTCAATCACATCTCCCACGCCTGCCCTTGTGACCTGCTCCCTGGAAAGGAAGAAATGACCCAGGAAGAAGGGAGGGCATTTGAGATGAGTACCTGAACTGATGGCCTAGAGAATATTTGCATGACAAAGCTTCTTGCAAAATCTGGGTAGGACTTCCAGTTAACCCCCTGCAGGAGGCTTGGGGAAGTCGTGCTCTGAACCCACACACACCAGGTCCCCTTTCTGTTTTGCCCTATTTGTTTTTGCTAGTTCTGCCACAGGGAGAAGCTGTCCTCTGGATGGGTTCCCCTCCCTCTGTCACCTGGTGCCGGCACTTCTGGGTGTCTGGGTCTTTCTGAAGCCATTGCAATCACATTTCCCCTGGATGTGAGACTGTGTTGCGTTTGTTCTGACTGTCCTCTTGTAGAAGAGAGGGTAGCTTTGCTTTTCTCTCCATCATACCTCTGGAATGCACTTCTTTTCCACACTCCAGCCTTTGACTCAGTCACCTCCACATCACCCTTTCACCAAACTTCTCTGTCTGCTTTTAAAGCCAAAGTCAACTTGACTAGACCCTTTGCTCACACTGCCATTTGCTGAACTAGCTTTGAATTCCAGTTATTCCAAGGCACAACATGTGGATTTTCCTTTTCTTTTTTTCTTTTTGTGATACAGAGTCTCTCTTTGTCATCCAGGCTGGAGTGCAGTGGCACCATCATGGCTCACCGCAGCCTCGACCGCCTGGGCCCAAGCAATCCTCCCGCCTCAGCCTCCCAAGTAGCTGGGACTACAGGCACGTGCCACCATGCCCAGCTAATTTTCGTATTTTTTTTTGTAGACATGGGGTTTCACCATGTTACCCAGGTTGGCCTCAACGCCTGGGCTCAAGCGATCTGCCCTTCTTGGCCTCCCAAAGTGCTGGGATTACAGGCGTGAGCCACCACGTCTGGCCAGATTTTCCTTTAACATCACCTGCCTCTCCATCACTGATCTGGGTGTGATGGGTGTGTATGTACCAGTGATGGATGATCTAGTTTTGATCAGTTTCATAACTTATCCCTTCTTCAAGAAGCCTCTTTTCCCTCTAATATAACATAGGTTTGTGTCTTCCCTTGTTTTTATCACACTCTGTAAGAATTTAATTTAGTTGTTCACTTATTTATTCCATCTCCCCACAAAAAAGGGACTTTGACTCTCACCTTCATTATTATATCCCCAGCGCCTAGCACAGTACCTGGAGCTTACCAGGTGCTAAATAGATGTTTATTGAACGAATGAATGAATGGTCACCACTGCTTAATCTAGAGACAGAAAGCTACCAATTCACATTCTTCATAACGCCTCTGGGACAGGCACTATCCTTTTTATACCACAGACCATCAAGAGTATTGACGGGTAGAATGATGTTGGCACGTACGTGCAGGCTAATTAATTCCACCGGCTTGGGCGGCTTGCTGTTATACCAAGCTTTTGGTTAGGGCTTTGTGGGTGAGCCGTCTGGAACTTGATTCAGCACAGTTTGGGGAAGGAGTGCGTCTGCCCACCTTCAAGAGCACTGTTTACCTGCATTTACTTTGTTGGCAGTTTAACATTATCCATCAAATGAAACCAGCCAATGTTGACTGAGCCCCTGTTGAGAGGACTAAAAAATAAAAAAAAGCAAGAAAGCACGTGATATACTCCTTGATCCCAGAACACTTAAAATTAATGGGGGGAGCCAGAAATGTACACATCTTAATAACCACTGGTGAAAGACAGTATGTCTCGGTGTCAGATGAGTGGAGTGCATGATAATGTAAGGGCAGTTTTGAGAAGACAGCCATCGCGGGGATGGGGTGGGAGGGAAGGTCATCCCAGGAGCCTGAAGTACCTGCCTGGCACAAGGCAGGGCACACAAGAGGCACTCTGCAAGGACAAGCCCAGCAAAGTCCAAAGAGCATTTCTGGCAGATGGGATGGTGTGAGCAATGGTGGTGGTGGTGGGGTCATCACAGTGCGAGGTTGTAAGGACCTGGACCAGGCTGGGAAGAATGGAATAATGGAAATATTAGACATTTGAAAGCCATGAGTCACAAACACTCAGAGGGGTAAAGGGGACAGAGCAAAAGAATAAAAAATGTGTCTAAGCTTTGAACCCTGATGTCTAGGAGACTTGGAAAAATCACAGGCCTCAGCAAAGAATCCAGCAGGAAAAAAATGATTTGTGAGTAGTATCTTATTTTGGATTCTTTTCAAGGCAGAGAAGTGTTTGTGTACAACTGGATTTGTGAGTTTATCTTTGGAAGCACAAGGAGTGAATTGGGAGGGAAAAAAGTCATTAAGTGGTGGCGAATGAGAGGTTATGCTGTGGGCATACGGGGCTGAATCTCACTGGGGACCCTCCGGGCAACTCAATAAAATACACTTCAGAAGTGCCAAATCAGGCCAGGTGCAGTGGCTCACACCTGTAATCCCAGCACTTTGGGAGGCTGAGCCGGGAAGATTCCCTGAAGCCAGGAGTTAGAGACCAACCTGGGCAACATAGCAAGACCTCATCTCTACAAGACAAATTTTGAAGTTAGCCAAGTGTGGTGGCATGTGCCTGTAGTCGCTGGTCCTACTACTTGGGAGACTGAGGTGGGAGGATCACTTGAGCCCAGAAATTCAAGGTTTTAGTGAGCTAAGATTGCACTACTGCACTCCAGCCTGGGTGACGGGTGACAGAGACCCTGTCTCAAAACGAAAACAAAAACAAAAACAAGATTGCCCAATCAAAGGATGAAAAAGATGGAATATTTATCTAATGACTCCCTTCCTTGAGGGTTGTCCTTAGAGAGGGTAAACCCCTGGCACTTCTGAGATGCTTCTGCAAAGAACTAAACAAGCCCAAAGAACAGCAAGAAAAATAAAAGAAAGAAAAAAAACAAGAGTTACAGGTGGCTGAAGCAGGAGGTGGACACTTGCTGGAATTGTCCGCTGTGGCTGCAGGGCAATATGGCAGCAAGGGGCCATTGGGTGGGGCGTCATCAGTGGGTGGTTATAGAAGCTTGTTCTTAGACAGCCTGGGGTTCAGCTGATGTAGACATGTCTAACGGGCAGGCAGGAAGGCAGACCTGGAATCAGGCCAACCGCTTCGTTGGCAGGATTGGGTATGAGAGGGAGCAAGGTACTGAAGAAAGGAGACCACAGGACAGCTCAGGACTAGAGCCTGGGATGCATCCTACAGGTAGGGGGTGGGAAGTGAGCATAGTCAGTGGGCAGAGACCTTGTGCCTGGCACACGGTGGCAAAAGCCAAGGGAAAAGGGGATTTCAGAAAAACAAACTGCAGAGAGGGCAAAACTAAGAAGGCTAGTACCAGCACCCTGGATTCGGTAGTTAGTGGCTAGCAGGTTCCTGGGGCCCTGGAGAGGACACTGTTTTTTGTTTTGTTTTGTTTTGTTTTGTTTTGTTTTGGTTTTGACATGGAGGCTCGCTCTGTCGCCCAGGCTGGAGTGCAATGGTACCATCTCGGCTTACTGCAACATCCGCCTCCCGGGTTTAAGTGATTCTCCTGCCTCAGCCTCCCAAGTAGCTGGGACTATAGACATGCACCACCATGCCCAGCTAATTTTTGTATTTTTAGTAGAGACGGGGTTTCATCATGTTGACCAGGCTGGTCTCAAACTCCTGACCTCAAGTGATCCGCCCTCCTCGGCCTCCTAAAGTGCTGGGATTACAGGCCTGAGCCACTGTACCCAGCCGAGAAGACACTTTTAAGGGCATGGTAGAGGTAAGTAAGAGTCAGAATGTAGGGACTCAAGAGATGAGATGTCCCCTGGAGGCAAAGAAGGATGAGTTCATTTGATGAAGCCAGGAGGAAGGAAGGAGGAAGACGGCGGAAAGGGATGCGTGACCCTGTGCAAGTTACTCTGAGCCTCTGCTGTCTCGTCTGTAACACAGTAATAATCATATTTCCTATCTCTTAGGGTTTCAGTGAGTGTTAAAGGTTTATAAGTGCTTAGCACAGAGCTGAACATTTAGTAAGTGCTCAATGAATGCTTTTTATCATTTATTATTGAAGGGAGAAGAAGAGGATGGAGAAAAAACTGGAGCATCTCGTGACATGGAAAGAAAGGTCTGAACTCTGACGATCCCCTCACGTGATTATATGCATAAGGACTCACTCTTCCAATTGTTTGAAAATTGAATGGACTGGCTCACACCTTCTGAAATTTCTTGGTAACCCTGGAGTAGCCATTCCATTAAAGAATAGTGTGTTTTTGGCTGAAATCTGTGACTGCTTGTTTTTGAGTTATTTTAATCTCTGTGTCAAGCATGAAAACCTTAGCAGCCTGGGATTTATAATTAGATCCCACTGGCACGCCCTCTCACCTCTCCAACATGCCACAGTGCTTTGGCTCTCTCCTTGTGCAAACCTCCCTTTGATATTTTTGGATCTCGATACCAAGTGTATCTACATATTTTAACCAACTGTAGATATCTGCATATCCTGTGATCTGAGGCATTCGCTCAATGTGGGGCATCAGGCCAGCCATGAACTTCCTTTAAAATTTCCTTTGTGTCAAATGGTTCCCTAATACTATAGCTCCCCTGAACTGCTAGATTTATGAAAGTTCTGCACAACATACAGCTCACAGAAAAAAAAAAAAGAGTATTGCAAGACCAGATATAGGATATCATTTGATTTGTTTAAAACACTCTGTCCAAGGGGTTTTGACTTGCTAATTTAAAAATAATCCTAAAATTATGTACAGTTGACCCTTAATATCCATGGGGGATTAGTTCCAGGACCCCCTGAGGATACCAGAATCCAAGGATGCTCAAGTCCCTGACATAAAATGGCTTAGTGTTTGCATATGACCTACTCACTTCTTCCCATATACTTTAAATCATCTCTAGATTACTTATAATACCTAACACAATGCCTGTGCATCACTTCATTCGTGTGGATTCAATGTAGTACTTGGTGTGAAGAAAATTTAAGTTTTGCTTTTTGGAACTTTGTGGATTTTTTTTCTGGAATATTTTTGATCTGCAGTTGGTTGAATCCACAGGTGCAGAACCATGGACATAGGGGGCTGACTATGCATATTTATATCCACTTCCAAAATTAAGAATAAAAATAATGCACATCAGCGGTGCAGATTCCGATGCTCGGTGAACAGTATGAAGTCTTCCATTTTTAATGAAGTCTCAGGTGATGCTGATGTTGTAGCCCTGTCCAATAGAATGTTCCGTGATGGTGGAAAGATTCTTTATCTGCTCTGTCCAATACATAAGCCACACCTTTCAAACAAGGGGGAGTGGGATGGGCAATGGAAGAGCCCAGACAGGGTAGGGAGGGGGCAGAAGGAAGGACAGCAGAACAGGTAGGCTCATTAAGATCTCTAACATTTATTTAGTGCATGTAATGGGCAAGGCAGTGTGCTGGGTGCTTTATACCTGTTCAGTCACATTCTTACATCAACTTGTGCAGAGCATCTACTCTTCTTGGAAAGATCCTCGGTGCAGCAGGTACAACGATGTAAAAAGATCCAGTCCTTGCTGCTGGGAAATTTACAGACACGTTATCTGAAACTGTGGAGGAGGGTGAAGGTTCTGCGAGAGGAATCTACATTTGAACCCCAGCCCTTCTATTTTCTCTGCAACATTAAGCAAGGTGCTTCATTGCTCTCAGTTTTCATTTCTTTGTTTCTAAAATAGGGTTAATCATGGCACCTACTGTTGGCTTCTTGGAGATTATGTGACGGGATACATTGTAAAGGTTCAGGACAGTATCTGGCACCCAGCAAGCTCTCTGACAAGACCAGCGCCTATGATGGTGTTGGTCCTTCCCGTGAAGACAAGTGTATGCTGGCACCAAGAACTCTGATCCAAGTGCCACAGTTAATTTCCAAATACCTAATAAGCCTCAACTATGTGCAGTACTTTAAATGGTGGGGACAGGAGGATCATGACAAAGAGGAATAAAATGCAAGACCTCAAGAAACTTAGTTTAGAAAGGGACTCAAAGTGCTTGGTGGTTTAATGGAGTTCTCTCAGTTGCTGGGGATTTGGGAAGACTTGACGGAAGAGGTGGTGAGTGAGCTGCCCCCAAAAAGCAGATAGAAGAAGAGGACAAAGCTCCATAAGCAGAGAAGCCACAGTGAGGACTAGAGAAGTTGGGGTCTTTTTGGAAATATTAAATATTCCAATTTTCCTGGAGCATGGGACACGGGTTATTGGGGAGCACAGGAGAAAAGATTGAAAAAGTAGATTGAGGTTAGGCTGTAGAAGGCATTGATGCCAGGCTGTTGAGTTTACATGTGAATTTGTGGGCAATGAGGGGCTTCTGAAGTTATTTTTCCTCTGCAATTTTCATTTATTTTCACCTGAAATGTAATATGCTAATTCTAAATTTAATTGTAAATGAAGAGGTCTAAGAATAGTCAAAAACTCTTGAAGAATACAAAGTGAGAGAAGTTCAAAATTAAAATTAAGGTGTAACAAATGAATGGGCTTTGCGCGGCAGCTCACACCTGTAATCCCAGCACTTTGGGAGGCCAAAGCAGGTGGATCACCTGAGGTCAGGAGTTCCAGACCAGCCTGGCCAACACGGCAAAACCCCATCTCTACTAAAAATATAAATATTAGCCAGGCATGGTGGCACGCATCTGTAGTCCCAGCTACTCGGGAGGCTGAGGCAGGAGAATCGCTTGAGCCTGGGAGGCAGAGGTTTCAGTGAGCTGAGATTGCAGCACTGCACTCCAGCCTGGGGGACAGAGTGAGATTAAATCAAAAAAAAAAAAAAAGAAAAGAAAAAAGAAAACAAGGTATTAGAATTAAGACAGCATGATAATGGTACAGAGTTAGAAAAACTGACCAGTGGAACAGAATAGAGAGCCACGAATCTACTCAAAAAAGGAGAAAATTTGATACACGAGAGAGGGTTGATATTGCAATTGTTTTTATCACCATATATCCATATATATGCATATTTATATTAAACACATATGTAACTTTTAAAATAACATCTCAATTTTAGAATAGATTTACAGAACCATTGCAAAGATAGTACAGAGAGCTCCCATATACCTACTGATATGGTCTCGCTGTGTCCCCACCCAAATCTCATCTTGAACTGTAGCTCCCATAATTCCCATGTGTTGTGGGAGGGACCCAGTGGGAGATAATTGAATCATGGGAGTAGTTCCCCCATACTGTCCTCCTGGTAGTGAATAAGTCTCTCATGGTTTTATAAGGGGTTTCCTCTTCCACTTGGCTCTCATTTTTTCTTGCCTGCTGCCATGTAAGACGTGACCTTGCTCTTCCTTTGCCTTCCACCATGATTGTGAGGCCTCCCAGCCACCTGGAACTGTGAGTCCATTAAACCTCATTTTCTTTATAAATTACCCAGTCTTGGGTATGTCTTTATTAGCAGCGTGAGAGCCAACTAATACGACCACACTCAATTTCCCTTATTATTACATCTTACATTAACATGGCACATTTGTAGCAATTATGAATCAGTATTGGTACATTACTATTGACTAAAGTCCACACTTTATCAGATTTCCTTAGTTTTACCTAATGTCCCTTTTCTGGTCCAGGATTCCATCCAGAAGACCATATTCAGTCATCAAGCCTCCTCAGCCTTCTCTGAGCTGTGACAGTTTCTCAGACTCTCCTGGGTTTTGGTGAACTTGACAGTTTTGAGGGTTATTGATCAGGTGTTTTGTAGGCTGTCCCTCAGTTGGTCACTGTGTGCAGCCATTGCTTAAGAAGTGGGGATTTATACTCCACTTCCTGGAGGGCAGAGTATTTACATACATTTTTTGAAATTCTTCTGCACAGATTTCTTTTCTCCTGTGTATTTATTTATCCAATCACCTAATTATGTCAATACGAACTCAGGAATTTTTTTAATACTTTGGTTATAGTCTAATACCACTTTACTTCAGTTGTTGCTCAAATGTTTCCCCCACTTTGGCAATTAAGAGCTCTTCCAGTTGGTTTCTGTGTCCCTCTGTCGTGGCCCCACCATTCTGTGGTGTGTGTGCTTGTGTGTCAGTGTTTTAGCACTTTCTTACTTTCTGACACTACAAGGTGCTCCAGGCTCATCTTGCATATTTCCTGCCCCAGTCCTAGAATCAGCTGTTTCTCTAATGAGCTCTGGTTCCTTCTGTTGGACAATAGTATAAGAAACAAACCTAGGTGCTAAATGATTGCTTCTGGACCCTCTCAGCAGAGAGAGAAAGGAAATATATGTGTATGTGCTAATGCATGTATATATACATTTCTTATGTTTACCTCTATCTAGCTATGTATGTATGTATGTTTGTATCTGTCATCTCTATGCTAAGCTAAACCTGGGTTTATACCTCTCTGGATGTTTTAGGAGCAAGGAAGAGATATGATTCCAGCTTTACCTGGGGAAAATCAATCTCACAGCAATGAGAAGAAATGACTAGTTAAAATTAATTTCTGTATTTTTCTAATTATTCAAGTGGCTAATGTTTGCTGTGCAGAAATTTAAGAAGATTGAAGACTAGAATGAAGTACAATGCAGGAGAAAACAATAACCATGCAGAGTCAGCGATAGGCACCCATACCATTTTGAGACAGCTGGATGCCCTTTCGCCTGCGAGGAACATGCAGCCCGCGTTCTGGGAAGTGGGGAGAAGGTCAGGCAACTCCTAGCAGCAAAGCTGCTTTATCCTCAACATCCTGTAGGGGAGGGTTTAGGGAGGTCGGATATCCCTGCCTTTGACATTCACCTTGGCCTCAGTTTTTCTCTTACCTGGAAGCAAGAGAGGAGTTGATTGTGAGTTCAGAGTGGAAATGGTGGCCAATCGAGACCCTGCACTGCCACTGACTCTCCGGGAATGTCAGCACCAGTGAAAGCCAGGATTCCAGGGCCAGACCTGAGCTTGCCTGTAGCCTGGGACTTGAATGGGGGAAAACTTGGGCACAGTGGCAGGTGGAAAATCAAGTCTGTGCTTCAGGAGCATCTAGAAACGCCCTGTTTACCTTCTCCCCTCCCCAACCCCATTTACCCAGGTGCCTCCTGTTACTTCCAATACTAATGCCTTCTTTTATTTTTTTGAGACAGAGTCTCACTCTGTTGCCCAGGCTGGAGTGCAGTGACACAATCTCGGCTCACTGCAACCTCCACCTCCCGAGTCCAAGCAATTCTCATACCTCAGCCTCCCTAGTAGTTAAGACTACAGGCGTGCACCGCCACACCCACCTATTTTTTTTTTTTTTTTTTTGTATTTTCAGTAGACATGGGGTTTTGCCATGGTGGCCAGTCTGGTCTCGAACTCCTGACCTCAGCGGTGGGATTACAGGCATGAGCCACCACGCCCAACCTGATGCCTTCTTTTTCTGACCATTTCCTCTCCAGCAATCCCACAGTGGCGACAGGGAAACCTGGCCCAGGAGATTCCAATGTTCTTGGCTTCCTCTCCTGTCACAGCCTCAGTGATTTTGTGATTTCACCTTGCTTCTCAGGGCTTGCTTTTATCAAAAGGGTTGATTAGTCACAATAGCTGTTAACAGGTGCAACAAAGCATAGAAGACCTGTTAGGGGTTGAATTGTTCCACCCCCCCACCCACAACTCCAGAATATTAATATATTGCAGTCCTAATCTTCAGGACCTCCAAGAATATAACCTTATTTGGAAATAGGGTTGTTGAAGATGTCATTGGTTAAGATGAGGTCATACTGGATCAGGGTAGGCCCCTTATCCAATATGACTGGCATCCTTGTGGGAACACCACAGTGTGAAGAGACAGAGATTCACGCAGAGGGAAAACTATGTGAAAAGATACACGGAGAAGACCGTGTAAAAGGTGGAGGATGAAGGTAAGGCAGCTGCAAGCCAAGGAACACCTAAGACAGCCAGTGACAACCAGTTCTCAGAGAGGCACGGGACAGATTCTCCCTCACGGCCCCCAGAAGCAAGCAACCTCGGACCTCTCGTCTCCAGAACTGGGGCCCAGCTGGGATAGCCTGACTCTAGGGCTACCAAGGTTTGCCATCCTGTGCAGCATGCCCGGCTGGTGTGACCCACCTTATGCACAAAGGCCAGAATAGACCTAGCGGCATTGACAATAGGACTGGAATGCCAGCTTTGTCTGTGAAGGAAGGGTGCAAGGGAGGACAGCTGTGGTGGGCAAAGCCCAACCGTTTCCATTCTTGTTTAACTTTTGTCCTGACTACGACAGGACTACGTAGCGGAACTACGACTCCCAGGAAGCCGTTCGGCCTCCCCCGCCCCCTCCCCACCCACTCCGCTCCGCCCCGCCCCGTCGCGGGTCCGCCTAGTATATAAGGGCCGAATGGCCCGGCCGGCTACAGAGCGCGCAGCCGGCGCGGGTGCGCGGTGCGGCGCTGGTAGCCTGAGGACGCGGCAACCGAGGCTGGCATTTCTTGTTCTGCGCTTCTCCCCAAGGACCCTATGCTAGGCAGGCGCCCACCGTAAGCCTCCCGGGCCTTGTGAACCTGCAAACCCAAGTCCCAGAGACGATCCGCCTTCGGCGCTTTCCGGCTTGGCAGAGGGGTTTTCCTGGCGGGGATCTTTGGTTCGCGCTGGCGATGCGCGGGGAAGAAAGGCGAGGAGCGGCGTCCAGGCTGGGTGCTGTCCCAGCGCGAGGAGGCGGGATGCGCTCGCGGGGTCCGCGGGGCGCCCAGTCCCCGCCCTCGTCGCGCGCCCACCCCTGGGGAAGAGAATGCGGCCGCTTGGGGACCCCCGCCCGCGACCTCCGCGAGTCTGGAGCGCAGAGGACAGGGTCTGGACCAGGCGCTTTGGCCTTGGATGGAAAGTGGGGAATTGGGTGGGGGGCTGCGGACCCCTTAACGTGGATTACTTGGTGTGTGTCAGCTGGGCTCAGAAGACCCACCATCTCCTCTCCGTCCGTGGATTGATTCGTTCTACTTAACAGCTGGGTCGCCAAGCTGGAGGTAAGTTTCCCTGCGGTTCGGGGAAGGGATCTGATTTACTTTCTTTTCTTTCTTTTTTTGCTCCGCGTTGTTTTCCGAAGGTCCCGAGATTCTGGGTTGAAATTTTTGTTCTTGCAATTGACATCTTCTTGGAGGTCATTTTAGTCATCCCCCTGCCTCCAAGCGGAGCTGATTTGCCTGGGACACGGTGGTCAGCGACCACCCCATCCTGGGCGTTCTCGGCCGTCGTCCTTCTGCCTCTAGCGCTGCCGACCCCTGGCTGCCTGGAGGGACCGAACCTCAGCTGGGGGAGACGCCCGCGCGTCCTCGGCGAACCCGCTCGGCCCCTTGTACTTGCCTTAAAGCCTGGGCACTCTCCGGGCTCCGTTACTTCGGGAGCGGTGCCGCCTCCGTGAGCTCCTGGCGTCTGCCCACTGGCGACCCGGGAGGCTGCTGGGGCGCAGCGCTTGGAGAACGCGACGCGGCCGAGCCCCTCTCACCGTTGGGGCTGGGGGGTGAGCGGGGCATTTGGCGAGCAGCTTTCGGGCGAGGACTGGGCCACCCGTCAGGCGGACGCGGGGATGCGTTTGGCCAGGGTGTGGACGAGCTTTCTGAATAAGTGGGAGGTGGCAGGAATTCAGTCCAGTGAGCCCACTCGCCACCTCCCCTTTCTGGCGCAACTTGCTAGTGGAAGTGGTTTCTTGGCCAATGTGGGGAGAGGGCTTACGTCTTGAGTCCGGAACTGAAAGCACACCGCTTCTGTATCCATAGCTTCCTCCTGCCCTTATCCTTTTGTGTCTGCCCTGTTTGGGGGCAGCGCGGTGCCTGTCACTGAGTGGGCACTGAATAGATGTTTGTTGAATGAATGACTGAGCGACTCCGCCCTTGGCGTGCAGATTAACCAGGGTCCTCCTTTTCCTTCTCCCTCCTTGGTACTTGTCCTCACCTCCAGGACCTATGCAGGTTTCCTGAGGATGCTTTCCCAGAGGTGGGATTCCCTCCTCCGCCCCTCAACCCTCTCCTGTAGCCTGTAGGTTCTCATTTAGAACCTGTCGGTGATCCATTTCCCACCCAGCAGTCCCTTCTGCATAGAAATCTAGACGCTGTCAGGGATCACTCTTGGTCAGCGCTCAGGGTCCCAGTGTCTCCAGTGAGCACTGCTCCAGGAGCAAGAGAAGGTAAAGCAGCACTGGAAGAAGAAAAGGCAGTGAATAGTGGCCCGACCTCCTACCCCGGGAGCTGGGGCCCTCAGTGCCCCTGGCCCCATGCAGGTCCTGGAACTGCCCAGGTTGACGCAGCACCTTCCCTGCGGCCCTTCCCCACCCTCTGCTCCCACCCCAGTTCTGTGCTCAGACTGACTCAGGGAGAGGAATAGTTGAAACCTTCAGGCAAACTGATAATCAACGCCACCACCCCTCCTCCCTGTCTGATTTTAAAAAGTAATCCATACTCTTTCTCTTTCTTTTATAGAAAACTACACAAAAGTGCCCAAAGCAGGAAAAACATCTAATTCACACAGTAATGCTGGCAATTTGATCTATTTCCTCACTGGTGAAATCCCGCAAAATATACAACTTTTTCTCCTCCTCTTTTTTTGTGTAATTTTATTTGAACATTTCCCCCATGTCGTGATGGCATGGTAACTGTATTCTGCTGCAGGCATTGACTCATAATTTGCTTGACAATTTCCCTATTGTTGGACACTAAGTTGTTTCCAAATTTTTACCCTTAGAAGTAATACAGTGAGCATTTTTTGTACATAAAGATTTGTCCACATTTCGTATTATTTTCTTTGGAAAATTCCCAGAAATTGCTATATTTGCTTTAAGTTAGAGTTATGTCTAAAGCAAAGGAATAACTCTATTTCTGGACATTGTTGAGATGGGCTTGGAGGAAAAGATGCCACTTACCCATCAGATAATACTGCGTCTTGGAGCGGGGATGCGGAAGCTGCACAGAGTGAATGGCTGCTGAGCAAATGAAGTGTTTTGTTTTGTTTCTTTTTGTATCAAAGAATTGATCAGCATTGGTAGGAGAATAACTTAAAATTTGCCGTCGGGATTATGATGTACATTTTTTTTTTTTTTTTTTTTTTTTGAGGCGGAGTCTCGCTCTGTCGCCCAGGCTGGAGTGCAGTGGCGCGATCTCGGCTCACTGCAAGCTCCGCCTCCCGGGTTCCCGCCATTCTCCTGCCTCAGCCTCCCGAGTAGCTGGGACTACAGGCGCCGCCACCACGCCCGGCTAATTTTTTTTGTATTTTTAGTGGAGACGGGGTTTCATTGTGTTAGCCAGGATGGTCTCGATCTCCTGACCTCGTGATCCGCCCGTCTCGGCCTTCCAAAGTGCTGGGATTACAGGCTTGAGCCACCGCGCCCGGCCGATGTACATTTTTTAAAGCAATACCATAAAGTAAGATATATCAGGCAGCTAGATTTAACATGCTGTCTTTTTAAAAAAATTAACTTTTGATTCTGACATAAATCTAGATTTGCAGGAGTTACAAAAATAATGCCAAAGGCTCCACTATATCCTTTACCCTGCTTCCCCAAATGCTAACGTCTGATATATCCATGGTGCAATGATCAGACCTGGGACATTGACATTGACACACACTTTTAACTAATCTACAGGCCTTATTCAGATTTTTCCATTTGTCCCACTCATGTCCTTTTTCTGGTCCAGGGTCCAATTTGGGATCCTGTAATGGGACCTTGTAAAAAGCGGGAACCTGGAGTGGGACAGAAGACAGGCTTTGTTCAGGAGGAGGTTTGAAATTGGGACATTATTTCCATTTTCCTCCCCGAGTGAATTTACCCTTCCTCTGCTGACGGTAGCAGAGCTGTATCGGGCTTCCAGGGCCGATGGGAGCCTGCCCATAAGTGGGGACAGATCTCTGTGTACCCCTTCCCTCCTTTCCTCTCCCCAAACCTACAGCAGGAACGTGTGTGTCATTGAGTGAAACTGGGTTATTACCCAGTCTGCCTTGACACGTCTTCTGGGGGTAGACAGTTGCCATCCGGTGTGCGGGAGAGCAGGCTGCTGAGCCGCTGAATCCGTGGTTGACAAGTACACCGTGCAATGCCTGTGTGGGTGACTCATGCCGGCTGCAGTAGCAGGTGTGTCGGGAGCTAAACGTGCAGACCCAGCAGGTACAGCATTTCCTGGTTATCTGAACAGATTGGAAGGAACACGGATTTCTGCTCTGAACTCAGAACAGATTTAGGGTATTGTTAGGCAATTTTGGGCTAGGAAGTGATTCTCCTTTTCTTTAGGGGACTTTCTTCCAGGAGAAGATTTGGGGTGAGGAGAGCTAGCCCGAAGGGATTTTTGGAGGTGGCTGATATGGATGGAGGCTAGCCCAGGTTCTTTTTTTTTTTTTTTTTTTTTTTTTTGAGACGGAGTCTTGCTGTGTCACCCAGTCTGGAGTGCAATGGCCAGATCTCGGCTCACTGCAAGCTCCGCCTCCCGGGTTCACACCATTCTCCTGCCTCAGCCTCCCGAGTAGCTGGGACTACAGGCACCCGCCACCTCGCCCGGCTAGTTTTTTTTTTGTATTTTTTAGTAGAGACGGGGTTTCACCGTGTTAGCCAGGATGGTCTCGATCTCCTGACCTCGTGATCCGCCCGTCTCGGCCTCCCAAAGTGCTGGGATTACAGGCTTGAGCCACCGCGCCCGGCCAGGTTCTTTGCATAAGAGTCCACTTGTGTGAATTTGAAGAAACCCAGGAAAGGGTCCCTTCTCCTGTCCTTACAATAAAGCGACCGCATGGTCAGTCAGTAATGCACGCGTGAATTGAGGCTGTCTGCTTTGAGTATCGCTGTGTGTTTTCTGACTTGGAATGGTTGCCTGCGTTGAGCGAAGGCGATGTTTGTTTGGGATAAGGAAGTTTTGATGCTACTTAAATCTCAACAAAACAGATTTCTGTTTTCTAGACAGTTTCTGTGTTGATGTTAGGGTCTGGTTGCCGAGACTTGATTTTTCTTTTCCTTTTTGAAATACTCCCAGCCTTCCTACCGTAGCTTGTAAACAGAAGGATATCCATGTCTTTCTCTCTCCTTGTGAACTGGTACACATGTTTTCTGTAACTAGCCAGCTCCAATGAGGATCATAACAGGAAGTCTCGCGGGGAGAGGGGTTGCGGGTGTTGTGACTAAACAGTTCTGGAAGGCACCTCTGTCTACACCTGCCTGTCCCTGTCCTCAGCGTCTCCTGGTGGGTCCTCCCTAGTCAGATGCTGCAGCTTTTCTAGAATCTACTCCAGTGCAGTGCAGACTGTTCACGTTGAGATTGCCCCACCTGTCCCCTGGTGTTCAAATTGCGGTTTGCATAAGAATGAATTGTTTGCGGAACGTGTTAAAAATGAATATTCTTAGCACCCACCCCTGTCTGGCCCCTCACCTTTAGTGCTTGGGGGTCTGCATTTTCAACAAGCCATCCAGGCCATTCTGACACGGACACTTTGAAGAAACAGGAAGTTGACTGACTTCTTGGCCAGATAAAGCCTTAATTGAACCTTTTGCCACTGAAGCTTACCCAACTACAGTGTTTTTTTCTTTCTCCTCCTCCTCCAGGAAGCCTTTCTGGTTTACCTCCACTGGTCTGGGCCCCCGCATGTACTTATTTGGTTTGCTGGTACAGGTTTTTACATAGGAGCCTTGAAATCAGATGCCCTTTATACTTGGTTAAGACAGGAGTGGCTGCATTTGGGTGAATGATAAAGGAACTACAGCTCTGGGCATTTTCTCCTCTCAGGTAGGCAAGGTCTTTGGGAGCTTGGAACGTGCCCCTGACCAGGCAGCATCCTGGCACATTTGTTTGTGTACCCACACAGACCACTGCCGCTTCTGTCTGTGGCCACCATTGTTCTAGACAATGTCACTGTCATCATGGAGCTGGTTGGGGTGCTCCACACCAAGTTAGCATTCCCTGTTCACGTGATTGATGCACCCAGCTCACTTCACAAGAGGACAGGAATGATCCTGGATCAATTCTTTTCAACTATGCCATTGGCGAAAGACCCCCTGTTCAAAGTCAGCTGGGTGTTCCTGCTTCACAGACGAGGTCTGTGCCTGGAAAAACATTTATACAAAACCAATCTTGGTTGGTCACATGATATCCAAAAGGCCCGAAGGAATCGTGCAACCTAGAAGAATGCTGAAGTGGCAAGTTTCTGCCCAGGAATTCTTTTTGTAATGTGAATCATCATCACCTCCTCCCATATTTGGTTTGTTGGTACAGGTTTTTGCATGGACGTCTGGAAACCAGGTGCCTTTGTATGTGATTAAACAGACGTGGCTTCATTTAGGGGTATGATCAAGGGACTGCAGTTCTGGAGCTCCAGAAATCAACTGGACCTTCCAACTCCCAGGTCTGTGAGGCTCCCCCATGGTTTGGAAGATGCCGATTGTTAGGGTCCAATTTTAATGATTTACAGACTTCCTCGTTTGCTTCAAAAGTGGTCATTTTACTTTAGCAGTTTACTTTTTTTTGTTGTTGTTTACTGGACTGGGAAGTCCCAGTAGGACAGGCCAGGAAGGACCATGCCTGCCGCCCAGCAGTGCCTTCTGATGGTTGAGTTGGGATTTCGGGGCATGCTTTTTGAGCTAGCCATGGAGTATTCCTTCTCTAATGATAGATGTATTTCAAATCATTTACCTATGGACTTCCTGTTACCTTAATTCTACAAATATTGAGTGCCTGCTGGATGCTTTTGTAGGCATTGGTGCAACCTCTTTGGTTCTTCAGCATGTGGGCTCTGGTGGTCTTAGGGGCCCATTGGAAGCTGACTTGAAGATTTAGCAGCCTGTGTGGAAGCGGAGGTTCTATTGCGCTTGACAAAGTGAAAGGAAGGTGTCTGAGGTGCTGGTCTTTGGGGACAATTTCACTATGTGAGAAAAACCTTTACTGAGCTTTAAGTGACAATGATGGTTTCTGCAGTTATGCCTTCTTCACTTAACTACTTGAAAACTTTTAAACCATTTTTACTTTTCTCTCTTTTTTTTTTTTTTTTTTGAGATAGGGTCTTGCTATGTTGCCCAGACTGGAGTGCAGTGGTATGATCTCAGCTCACTGCAACCTCCGTCTCCCGGGTTTAAGCCATCCTCCCACTTCAGCCTCCTGAGTAGCTGGGACTACATGCATCCACCACCATGCCCAGCTAATTTTTGTATTTTTTGTAGATATGAGGTTTTGCCATGTCTCCTAGGCTGGTCTTGAACTCCTGAGCTCCAGCAATCCACCGGCCTCAGCCTCCCAAAGTGCTGGGATTATAGGCATGAGCCACTTCACCTGGCCCACCATTTTTATTATGATAAAATATACACAACATAAAAGTTACCATCTTAACTACTTTAACGTACACAGTTCTATGGTATTTGGTACATTCACATTGTTCTGCAACCATCACCACCTATTTCCAGAAAGTTTTTCTTCCCAAACTAAAACTCTGTACCCATTAAACACAAACTCCCCATTCCCCGATTCCTCCCAGCCCCGGTCAACCACTGTTCTACTTTCTGTCTCTATGAATTTGGCTACTCTGGGTATCTGATAGAAGTGGATCATACAGGATTTGTCCTTTTGTGCCTGGCTCATTTCTTTAGTCTACTTTCTTTGAGGCTCATCCATGTTATAGCATATGTCAGAATTTTCTTTTTAAGGCTGAATAATATTACATTGTATATTTATATTGCATTTTGTTTAACCCCGTCTCTACTAAAAATACAAGTGTTTGTGGACACTTTTAGGGATATACCTAGAAGTGAAATTGTTGGACCATATGGTAATTCTATTTTTCATATTTCAAAGAACAACCATACTGTCTTTTTTTTTTTTAAATTTTAACTTAAAAACTTTTTTTGAGACCAAGTTTCACTCTTGTTGCCCAGGCTGGAGTGCAATGGCATGGTCTCAGCTCACTGCAACCTCTGCCTCCTGGATTCAAGTGATTCTCCTGCCTCAGCCTACCGAGTAGCTGGGATTACAGGTGCCTGCCATCACATCCGGCTAATTTTTGTATTTCTAGTAGAGATGGAGTTTCACCATGTTGGTCAGGCTGGTCTTGAACTCCTGACCTTAGGTGATCCTTGGCCTCCCAAGGTGCTGGGATTACAGGTGTGAGCCACTGCGCCAAGCCTGCCATACTCTCTTCTATAGCATCTATATCATTTCACATCCCCACTAATGGTGCACAAAGTTTCCATTTTCTTGCCAAGACTTGTTTTCTTATTCTTTTTATTATTATTATTATTATTATTATTATTATTTTTTAAGAATAGCCATCCTAATGTGTGCGAAGTGCTTTTTGCTTTAAGAAAGCCATCTTCATGAAGACTGAAGTGCCCGGGAAAGCGAGGAGCAGTGGGGGTGGCGCCCAGCTCTGGATCTGCCACAATTATTCTTTCTAAATGAAAAGGTTTGATGACCCAGCACGTTCCTTAGGCCCTGATTCTTTGAACTGGAGTTTTCCAATTGCTTTTGTGCCCATATCCCATCTGATAGTACCTTCGACCTGGTGAAATGATCAGGTGTCATCCTGTTTTACAGGAGGGGCATTAAAGCACTAGTCAGTGAAATGATGTGGATAGATACTGACCCTGCGGACCGGCCCTCACGCTCTAACTCCTAATCTGGCACACATGGTGAAAAGCGAGTGTTCTGGAAGTGTTGGTGTGGAGACGAAGGGCCTGGAGGATAGAGACTGGACTCACTGCTTAGAATTCTAGAGCGAATCCTCTCTGCTGCTTGCCCTGCGGAGTCACGCTTTCCTATGTCTTTGCTGGAAGTGGACTTTTTTTTTTTTTTTTTTTTTTAAGTAGAGAACACTTTTCTGCACAGTTTGAGCTGCTTAAAAAGTGCCTTTTGAGGTTGGGCGTGGTGGCTCACGCCTGTAATCCCAGCACTTTGGGAGGCCGAGGCGTGTGGATCACAAGGTCAGGAGATCGAGACCATCCTGACTAACACGGTGAAACCCCGTCTCTACTAAAAATATAAAAAATTAGCTGGGCGTGGTGGTGGGCGCCTGTAATCCCAGCTATTCGGGAGGCTGAGGCAGGAGAATGGTGTGAACCTGGGAGGCGGAGCTTGCAGTGATCAGAGATCGTACCACTGCACTCCAGCCTGGGCCACAGAGTGAGACTCCGTTTCAAAAAAAAAAAAAAAAAAAAAAGCCTTTTGAGCATCATGGTGGATGTCAGAGTTCGGTGGCAGCTCCCGTGGGGACCTGGGGTGTGTGGCTGGGTGAAGATGGTCACCTCCCTTCTGTGGTTTTATTCCCTAGGCTAAGTCTGAGCCCCCAAGGCTCCTGTGGGTTCTGGTTTGTGATTGGCTCCTGCATGCCCCATGTGCATGTCCAGCCACCAGGTGGATTAGGCGTTTGTAGTAAGTGATTTCACTGACCCTGGGGGACAGATGGTAGACAATATTTGATCCCAGCCTTTGCAGGGCTCTACCCCCTCGCAGCCTCTGCACCTTCTCTGCATGGGACGGGAAAGTGACCTTGTCACCTAGAGCCACCAAAAATGTGGCTGTTTTCCATTTTAACTTTTCAATGGTGATATTTCTTTTTATTTTTAAAAATTAAGCAGTGGCTGGGCGTGGTGGTTTGCTCCTATAATCCCAGCACTTTGGGAGGCCAAGGTGGGAGGATCGCTTGAGCCTAGGAGGTCTAGACTGTGGTGAGCTATGATTATCCCACTGCCCTCCAGCCTGGGTGACGGAGCAAGACCCTGTCTCTAAAAAAAAAAAAAAAATGAATAAAAAAAATCAAACCTCAAGAAGCAAAGCTGTTGTTCCTGAAGTTGGGGTGACGGAACAGGGTCGCCCCTGCCTGGAGGCTTTCTTCTCTCTGGGAGGGGTGGGGGTGTCCCCCCAGGACCCATTCTCCATGACCCCAGAACATGGCCTCTTCTCTCTGATTCGTGACCGTGACCCCTCCTCCTTTGGTTTCAGACTAAACTTCTTTAGAGGACCCAGGACTAAGCTGAGGGAGGTTTTTCTGAACCTCAGGGAATCTGTGGCCACTGGCAAGCCAGCGGGAAATTCAGGTGTTTGGGTTTTTAATTAAATTTCTAAGTGGAAACCAGGAATGCGGTTAACCAAGGAGCGGAGGTGGTCCGGGTTTCTCATTCCACCCTGACTGCTGGGCTGTTCGGGCTTTCTTGGAATTGCTTTTCTCGTCACCTTCGCTGCCTTCTTTTTCTGCTGTCCCCCCATTCCTTGCTCGCACCGTTGTGATTGAACCGGAATGGTTTCCTCAAACCTTTCTCTGGGGTCTTATCATCCTGGGCATCTGTCTGTCAGGTACCAGCTTGTGGGGAGGATGCCCATATGCCTGCAGTCAAGGTTCACCGCTCAAACTGGCCATTGGGTGACGCTGCTTGTCGCCCAAATAATGACCCGGCCCCGTGGCCCAATTCCTTGTACCAACCCTGTGTAAGGATTCAACAGATATGATCCCTGCATTAGTCCGTTCTTATGCCGTTAATAAAGACATACCCGGGACTGAGTAATTTATAAAGAAAAGAGGTTTAATTGACTCACAGTTCCACATGGCTGGGGAGGCCTCACAATCATGGCGGAAGGCAAAGGAGGAACAAGTCACGTCTTACATGGTGGCAGGAAAGACAGAGCTTGTGCAGGGGAACTCCTCTTTATAAAATCGTCAGATCTTCTGAGATGTATTCACTATCATGAGAACAGCATGGGAAAGACCTGTCCCCATGATTCGATTACCTTTCACTTGGTCCTTCCCATGACACGTGGGAATTGTGAGAGCTACAATTCAAGATGAGATTTGGGTGGGGACACAGCCAAACCCTATCAGTTTCCAACCAGCCCCTGCTGCCTGTCAGCAGGGCAATGTCCAGAAAGAGAGGCAGGCTCAGAGAACGTTTTTCCAGAGTCTTTATTTCCCTTAATCCTCGGAGCCCTGGGATGTTATGATCTCCAGCATTTGAGGTTTAGAGGCATGAAGGAATATCCTTAAGGTCTCATAGCTTTGAAGGATGGAGCCACAGTTCAAAATCAGGTCTTGGCCCAGGCCCATCACTGGACCCCTGTCTTGCGCCAGTACCAAGTGTCTGTATGACTTTGCACACGTCCCTGGTCCTCTGTCTGTGGGCCCAATTCCTCATCCACAAAAGGAAGAGTTTTTTAGGTTGGTCATTTTTGTTGGAGGTTACAGAGAAACCAGCCGTATCCAATTTAAAACAACGGATGTTTTGGTTGTTCATGTAACTGAGAAGTGTGGGGTTGTGCTTTTGGGGTGATTTGTGAGCTCAGTCTCTCTCTCTTCATTCTCTCCCCTTCTGTATACAGTTTCATTCTCAAGTTTACTTTTCTCATCTGGGCAGGCCTCCTGACTCTACAGATCCAGAGGGAGAGAATGGCTTTGTGGTGGCCTTCCTGAGAGCTGACCCTGTAGCAACGCTCACCCCTAGACCCACACCTCTGGCCAGGAGCCGCGGTCCGGGGGACACATTGATTGACTCTCCCCTGGTCATGTGCGTCACATCTAGCTCTGTCGCGAGGTTCCCCAGAGCCGCCAAGATTCTGCATTTGTTTATCCACTCATTTGTCTGTGGACACTTGGGTAGCTTCTACCTTTTGGCCATTGTGAATAATGTTGCTAGGAACACGTATGTGCAATGATCTGTTGAAGTCTCTGCTTTCAGTGCTTTTGGGGATATACCTAGAAGTAGAATTGTTGGAACATATGGTAATTCTGTTTTTCATATGGCCTTTGGGAAGCACAGGTACATGCAGGGCAATACCACCAATTGTTCACTATGAATGAATTGGACTCCTGGGATAATAAACCAGAATGTGTGCTTTGGGGGGCAGGGAATTAGTTTTGCTTACCTCTGTATACCTGGTATCTTAGGAGGGTGCTGGGGGCATATTAATGCTTAATAAAAGTTGACAAATGAAGGGACCTCAAAAGTTCTTTCCTCTTCTGAAACTCTGAACCCCAGAGTCTGTTTTTGCATGGGACATCATCTTGTTCCAACAGGGAGCTGGCTCCTGGGTCGCTAAATCCAGCCTTGCAGTTGATCACCCATGACTGGGTTCTCGTTGACCTGCACGAAGAGTTGCTAGTGGAATAAAAACTGGGTGCTTAGAATGGCACCTGCTGCCTGAGATTTCATCACAGAAAGGGAAACACTTGCATCTCTAGACTAATGGTGTTGCTCCCAGTCTACCTTGGGAGGCAAGTTCTGTTCTCCTGGTATGAAAAGCCTGACGACGTGAGCTAGGGGCAATGGATTTGTGCAGACTTCTCACCAGCCTCCTGTGTTTGGCAGCCCAGTGGGGAAGACTGAGAATACAGGGAGGTCAGACAGAGAGCTCGTCCAGAAGCAGCCACACAAGTGGATTTATGTGGAGGGCTCCATTGTGTTCACACATTCATGTGCCAACTTGGAAGCAGATCTTCTGGGTGCTCCATGTTCGAGAGACAGCTTTGATCTCCAGGCTGTTGAGCTCAAGGTGGGAGACTCTGTTTTGCTTACTTTGTTCGCACGTTACACAGGTAGGCTTTGTTTGAGGAGCAGTGACTCACGCTCATGGGTTGTGTGAGCTTTGAAAGGAAGCCATGCGGCCCTGGCAGGTGCTCCCAGCTGTCCTCGTTTGCCATGGTCAGAAAAAAATCTTATTGTCATAGCAACAGATTTTTTTCTACCTACGGCTTGAGTATGAATAGCCTTTTTTGGTAGGTGATGAAATGAGAGGAGAGGGGGTGGGTATCCTGTATTAAAGGTGCCGTATGTCCTGTGGAAGTGTAGTTACTGTTACCCCCATTTAACAGACAAGGATGCTGAGGCTCCCAGAGCTTATGTCAGTTGTCCAAAGTTACCCTGCTGGTCTGAGGCAGAGCTGGAACTTGATCTGCTTCCAACTGGGCATGTGATTGCATCCATCCAGCCTTTAGCTGCAAGCTGGATCCTGTTTCTCTTGGAAAGTGCTAGAAGTCACAAATCAAATGGTTTTCACATTATATATTTATTTTGAGACAGAGTCTTACTCTGTCATCCAGGCTGGAGTGCAGCGGTTTGATTGTGGCTCACTGCAGCCTCAACCTCTGGGGCTCAAGCTATCCTCCTTTCTCAGCCTCCTGAGTGGCTGGGACTATAGGCATGCACTACCACACCTGGCTAATTTTTTGATTTTTTTTGTAGAGACAAGGTCTCACTATGTTACCCAGGCTGGTTCATGAAGTCCTGGGCTCGAACGATCCTCCCGCCTCCACCTCCCAAAGTGCTGGGGTCATAGGCGTGAGCCACCATGCCTGGCCTCATAATGCTTCTATCGCTATGATTCATCCTTCACTTCTTCCTCCTAGTAACCCACTGACAGCTTTAAAACAGTGCTTCTCCTTCCCTCTGCTGATAGAGGTGAGACCTGCATCCTTTCAGGAGTGTAGCTGGAAATAGACTCCATCCTTCCCTACAGTTGGGACAGTGAAATCGATGTTAAGGTTATTAATACTAAGACCAACTGAGAGGTTGGTTGACTAGGGTTCCCTGATGAGAAACTCTCATGCAGTGCTCTCCAGGTTCCAGGCTTTTCCTCCAGCTCTGCCTCTTCTCTCTTGCTGTCCTCAGGTTTCTCTCTGCAGACATAAAATCTGGTTTGGAGAGCTAGAAATGATGGCACATTTCCCAATAGACAAGCAGGAGGGCCAGGGTCCAGATGCAGATCTGTTCATCCTTAAAACCAGTACATTTGCCCACAGTACCGTCCTGACTGTATTTGTTTAGGAGATGTACATGTCCAGAGCATGCATCAGCATCACGGATTCCCCTATTGTTGAAATCCCATGAAAGATGCTGAGGCCAGGGCATGCTCAGTTGAATTTCTATCACATTTTCCACCTGTGATCGTTGGTGTTTAGGGGGATGATTCTAGGGGGCAGGGGGAAGGGGTGTCCCGGCATCCTTGATGAAGAAGGTATGTGAGGTTGGCTGCACAGTGGGACAATGGAACAGGAGATGGATCCATTATCAAGGCATTCACTGGAAATGTTGCGTTCGAGGGCTCTAACTTTCAGTTGACCAGGACATTGTTGTGTATACCTTATTCCTTGAGCTCAAAGTTGAGTTTTCAGAGCAGACCTATTGGTAGGCTCACTCTTCGGTTGTTATGCTTGGAAAGCGGGAGTGCTGCCCGGGGCTGTACCTACATCACCTTTCAGTGGGGTAGGGAGCCCTGTGAGAAAGCCTTGCCCCATCTGAGCTGCACACCCATCAGCTGCCATGCACTCTGTCCTTTGCACAAAGAACCTCTTAATTGACATGATTGGGAGGGTAGAGAATGAGCCTCTGTGTGGCCTTGAGGTTGGGGGGATGGGAGGATGGGAGCTGGTATATGTCTCACTCACTGGACTAGGTACAGTGAATCTTTCATTCCTCCTTCCACATACTTCCCTCCCCTTCTTGGCTTAAATCTTGTGTCTCTCTTAAAGAAATGGACTGGCTCCTTGGTTCTATGTGTGTGGAAGGTCCAATTCCCTTTTAACTTTTTTCTCGGAAGTATAGAACTTGGGCTATGGTTTCCATTTGTTTAAGTGAGATGACTTACGTGAAAGCGGTCATATACTGTGCAATGCAAATCTAATGAATAACCAGCCCAGGAATCTCTGTTAGCTTGAGTGGGCAGACAGGAGAGGAGTCGGGGCAGAGCGGAGGAGAGGAGTGGCAGCAAGGAGGTGCCTCCTCAGCGCTTCCTCCCTGGGGTCCAGAATGGGTTCTTGTCTCAACTGGTTTTTCCCTGTGACCTGCTGAGCACTCCTTTCCTCCTGGGCTGTGTCCTCCTCCTTTCCTTTCCTTACTCTCCCAATACATGGTTAGGGATACCTGACTTGCAGGTGACATAGAATCCAGTATCAGTGTCCAGTGCTTGCCCAGGTTATGCCTGAATAAACTCATCAGTGGGTTGGGTGCTAACTCTGTGTTTGCAAACTTTTGTTTTTCATCCAATTTTTCTCTTCCTTAAACTTCCATAATACTGACAACTATAATATCATATACTGCCATGATGGTTTCACATACCTGGATCTTTTTTCTTCTGTTTAGTCATAGGTGTGCACTCTGATTTCATAGCACCTGGCCTCATGCTGATGCTAGTAAAGACTTAAGACAGTGGACCCTTGAACAATGCAAGGGTTAGGGGTGCTGGCCCTCCGTGCAGCTGAAAATCCACATGTAACTTTCGACTTCCCTAAAATTTAACTGCTACTAGCCTCCTGTTGACTAGTAGTCTTACCAGTAACATAAACAGTCAATGAACACATATTTGGTATGTTATATGTATTATGTATTGATACAGTAGATATGTATTATATACTATACTCTTGCAATAAAGTGAGCTAGAGAAAACGATATTAAGAAAATCATAAGGAAGAGAAAATAGATTTACTATTCACTAACTCGAAGTGGATCATCACAAAGGTCTTCCCCCTCGTCGTCTTCAGTGAGTAGGCTTGCAGGGAGGAAGAGGAGGGGTTGGTCTTGCTGTCTCATGGGTGGCAGAAGTAGAAGAAAAACCGCATATCGGTCGATCCACACAGTTCAAACCTTGTTCAAGACTCAACTGTGGGCCGGACGCGGTGGCTCAAGCCTGTAATCCCAGCACTTTGGGAGGCCCAGGCGGGCGGATCAAGAGGTCAGGAGATTGAGACCATCCTGGTTAACACGGTGAAACCCCGTCTCTGCTAAAAAATACAAAAAAACTAGCCGGGCGAGGTGGCGGGCACCTGTAGTCCCAGCTACTTGGGAGGCTGAGGCAGGAGAATGGCGTGAACCCGGGAGGCAGAGCTTGCAGTGAGCCGAGATCGTGCCACTGCACTCCAGCCTGGGCAACAGAGCAAGACTCCGTCTCAAAAAAAAAAAAAAAAAAAAAAAGACTCAACTGTGTATACATGGCGACTCGGTGGGTTGAAGGCCCACACTGGTCTGCCATTTGATGTGGCTGTGGTGACAGTGGTGTCTGGTCAATGGGTTCTGGCTTAGTAGCCTAAACATACGGCATTGTAGAAGCAGCTTTCAGAAGGTAGTATTGGTGTTTGCTTGGAGTGGTCCTGAGAATTGCACATTGCACGCTTCTATCCCCTGTGCGTGGTTTTCTGTCCCCAGGAGTCCTGTTTTTTTTCCTAGTCTTGGCCTCCTAATTTGCCTCATGGCTTTGGGCTTATTACACCACATATTGGGGCCTCAGTTTCCTCTCTGTGTATCTCAGAACTATGTGATGTCTTGGTTACTTTGAGCAGGGAGGGTGTCTTTGTGTTTTGTTCACTGTGTTCCATAGGTGACCTTGAGCAAGGCGGGTAAGGCGAGATGCCAGGTTGTTCTCAGTGGACACATGGCTTCCAGTTCTTGTTGCAATACAACTCGACTTCTTGGAGAAGAACTCTGTTCAACATAAATGAAAAAAAAAAATAGAAAACAGTCTTGCTGAGCAATCTTTAGAGAACATCATTTGTGATAGCTCTAGCTGGGAATATCTATTTTGTTGTGACCTTGTACCCAAATAAATTAGAGGAGTAAATGACCCTTTTTCTCCCTGAGGTTTGAGATAATTTTATTTATTTAAGTGCTTTAGGGCACTCTGCTTGCCCTTTTCCAGAGGGGGACCGGACCGTTGGATTCAAACTGCCTTCAAAGGATTGATCTTTTAGGGCACTGTGACACAGGCCCCTCACTTAGGTAAAAGTGAGATTCTTTTCTGCGTGCTGGTGGGCTCCCATCCTGGATTTAGGAGCTGCAAAGCACACGTCGGTGGGAGATCCGGCTGGGAGGAGAATTCCGCTCTGCGGGGCTGCTCACCGGCTTGTCATTCACTTGCTGTTAAGGCATAGAGACGCCTTGTTGTAACTGGAATTGTTCTGGGGAATGAGGAGTCCTCGCCACTCCCCCTTCTCCTTCCCGCCCTAACCTCCCTCCCCTCCCCTTAGGGGAAAAAAAAAAATTCCTTCCCCCTTTCAGCATCTGTGTCTTTAAGAATTCCCTCCACTGTAGCCTCAGGACAGAGACCCTTCTGTGAGTGTGCTGGAGGCCTGTCCTTGGTGACACCCCGCCCCCCATATTAAAAGACCATCGGAACAAGCTCCCCATTCTCCTCTGGAGAGGGTCCCTCTGTCCCAGGCCAAGCGACTCTTAAGGGAGCGTTTATCCTGGGACACTCAGTTTACAAAGACTGCTGCAGCGTTAGATAAACTCACTCAGCCCTGCGGGGGGGAGGGGGGAGGAAAAGAACAAAACCCCCTTTATTTTCACCCCTGCAGGAAGACCAATAAAGACTTTGTGCTGGAGAGCGGGGGTCTGAGCAAACAGAAGAGGGGGGTCTGTGTGGTACTGATTTGGGGAGAGCATTAGGAGTTATTATCTTATCATTTTATTTTTAGGGGAAATCTTAGCATGGGGGAGGGACTCCCGCATAAGTAAATGGTCCCAAATGACCTCCTCTCTCTGCTGGCTACTGAGGTGCTGTAGGGCAAGTTTGTCTTGACTTGCCAGAGAGAAGTCAGTCTCTGGTATTTTTTTTTTCTGCCACCTATTTGGATAGGGAAATACTCACCCGCTCTGCGGACTGGGCTCCAACGTGTGTGTGTTTGATTATTTTTAGTGTAAGGGACTTTGGGTTGGCTCTGCTTCATGGAATGCATTTGGCCATCTGCGTGTGTGCCCCTTTGGAGGGGGGTGTGCGGGGACCCTTCTACCTCCTTATCACTGTCTGGAGCGCCCTTTACTGTGAATGGCCTCAAGTTGCCGTAGGTCATGTAAAGCAGAGATGCCCTGTGGTTGGCCATTGGTGGGAGGAGGGATGGATGAATGTGACTCAGTGCAATGAGGTGTGTCAACATCTCATTTAATCCTATGAGGTCTTTGAGGAGGTAAATAGTCTCATCTTACCTGGAATGCAAGACTCAGAGAGGGAAAGTGAGTTACCTAATGTCTCCCAGAGGTGGGATGCTTGAAGTCCCAGCCCTGGGGTGTCTGATTCTAAAGGTCCTGCCTGCCGCAGAGCTGGAGGCCAGGTCAGGGGGCCCAGGGTGGCTAAAGGGGGTGAGCTGGGCTGAGGGGTCGAGGTTACAGCAAGATGAAAGGCATTGGCAGGCCCTTGCCTTCCAGCAGCTGGTTAGGGTTTTGTCCTTACACCGTTGCCTTTCCCCTGGGCGCTGCTGGGGCTCTGCCACTCAGGTTCCGGTGAGGGATGGCGTGTGCTTCTGCTGGCCCGTGTCTCTTCTGGTTGTGTGTCTTTGGAGGGCTCAGCACTCACCTCCAGGGAGGAGGTGGCAGAAAGAGGCCGGAGTCGTAGAGCCCTTCGCCTCTGGGCTGGAAGGGAGGTGCCTGGCTGCTTCGGCAAACAAGCAAGATTTAGAAACCTGGCTGGAGCTGTGGTCGAGGGGGACCCTTCCCTGCTGGTGTCCTGGAGAGAGGAACCCTGATAAGGTTCCCAGATGCTAATTCCTGACCCTTCTCCCATTTTCTTTCTCCCTGGAGGAGTGTTGGGCCATGGGGATTGATCTGTGTGTGTGTTGGGGCAGGAGATTGGAGAGGGACTGGCCCCTGGGTCCCATCTGTGTGCAGCCCAGCTCTTCCTACCCCAGTTGCAAGTGTAAGAGGCCTGGAGAAGGGAGGGTGGCGGGTCTGTGCTGTGGCAGGCGAGAAAGGCCTCCCCAGGCCAGCTTTACCACTGAGTTCAGAGTCCTTGTTCACAGAGCACAGCTGTGGGGGCTGTTAGGGGCATGGACTCCCTCTATGGGCAGGATGATCTGGGCCTTTCCCCAGCCTGGCTGAGCCCACCTTATCCCATTGGAGGACCTGAGGTCCTTCCAATAAGGCTCTGCCTAGAGTGTGAACCGGACCATCTGAGGGGGCGGTGAGATTGGTCCTAAAACAATAGAGTGGTGGAGGAGAGATGTTGGTGAAACTTGACCTCGTGCAGAAAGGGGAAGATTCTGGGCTCTGTACATGGACAGCCTGCAGGAGGAAGGGGGACCCAGTCTCTGAAGCACAGTGCACTACTTAGAAAAGATGCTTACCTGCCCGTGCAGGCGCCTGGGAGCAGCAGAACAGGTGGAGGAAGAGTGGTTTGGGGAATTCAGGATGTAGCTTAAAGGGGGCTGAGTGGGAAATAAGGCGTGTTGCATTCCACAGTTACATGCAGCCACAGGCACCAGTGACATGGCACAAAGGAGGGTTAGGCTGGAAGGTTCTGGGGGACAGGGCAGAGCAAAAGAGAGAAGCCAGAGGTCTCGATGCCTTGGTGTGGTGGAGGCAGCGGAGGGCAGTGGGAATGGGAACGTGGGATGGGAGGTGGCGACGCTAGATTTCTTGGAGAAATAGCAGCAGCCCCATCTCCGACAGTTAGAGGGTGGGCTCCTGGACTGGACCAGGAGAAGAAGAATGACTCTGTCGAGGTCCCTGCCAAGCATGGGATCCGGAATAATCCCCTTGGACACTTAGAGCAGATGACGTCCGCCCAATGGGGCCGACAGCAGATGGGATGGATGGGGAGGGTTCTCACTGCCCGTTCTCCCTGGAGTCCCTCCAGTCCCAGCCACTGCTGGCAGGTGGCTGCCTCTGCAGGTGTGTGCTGGCCATTTCCATACCTTTCCATCCTGAGAACCCTCGTTTCCTACGGCGAGTGTTTAGGACCCACTTACTGCATTCTGTAGAGGTTCAGTCCTGTCAGCAATAGATTGGTGATGCACAGGAGGAGGATGAGAAGGCACTGGATCCGGAGTCAGAGAATTTGGGTCTCAGCCATAGCCTGTTATTTCCCAGAACAGTGATTACATACTTACTTATTAAGAATTAATGTATTTTAGAGACAGGGTCTCACCCTGTTGCCCAGGCTGGAGTGCAGTGGTATGATCTCCACTCACTGCAGCCTTGACCTACTGGGGTCAAGTGGTCCTCCCACCTCAGCCTCCTGAGTAGCTGGGGCCACAGGCATGCACCATCATGCCTGACTAATTTTTATTTTTATTTTTTGTGGAGATAGCATCTTTCTCTGCTGCCCAGGCCGGCCTCAAACTTGTGGGCTCAAGTGATCCTCCCACCTTGGCCTCTTGGGATTATAGGCATGAGCCACTGCACCTGACTGAAGATCTTGAGCAAGTTTCTCTACTTCTCTGTGCCTTTGTTTATTTCATAGGCAAAATACCAGGGATGAGTATTCTGAGGTGCTCTCCGGCTCTGTAAATGGACAACCACATGCTGTAGGCTGTACATGCCTGTGTCCTTATGAGGGTTTGGGGAGGCACGTGAACGTGTCTCCTCGTTCTTCATTTGTACCTCCCTGTGGCTCAGCTCAATACCCCCCTGGTTATAAATCATCCTGACTCTTTGCCCTTGCCTGGAGGAGGATGAGACTCTTGCAGCAGTGGCAGTGAAAACCTGGAGAGCCTGTTGCCCCTTACAGCCTCATCGAGGGCAGCAAGGGACAGGCAGGCAGACTGGGTTCAGAAGTCATGAGGCCCAGAGGTGGCTGCTTCCCCCCTACACCAGCCCCAAGGGGTGGCTCATGAGCTGCAGTGCTGAAGGCGAGGTCTGGGCTTAGATCAGTTGGTTGGTGGCTGCTGTCTCTTTCTGGTTTATTTCACCCCCGACAAAAGCTAGAGGCTCTGGGGATATTGTTTTGCGATTCACGAGCTCTGGAAGGTCAGAGCAATGCACGAGTCCCTGTTTGGACAGGATGACATGCGTCTCTTGTTGCTCCCGCACACGGGTGCATCTGCATCCCACATCCAAATACTTTAGCAGAGCAAGCCCTTCTTACGGGTGATCAGCCTTCTCAGGCGCCAGCAGTCCCCTCCCAGAGCACATCTGAAGAACCTCATCAACTTGACCAGTGGGAAAAATTCAGTCTTTCCAGGCTTAACCCATTTATGTCTGAGGTCGCCATTTTTTTGAATTTGAAAAATCAGACCTTGGTGATGACCTTAAGCAGTAGGTCATAAAAACACCCACATGCTTAGCGTTCCAATAATGGAACACTAGGCGTAAATGGCTACTCCCTTTTCTACCCCTTTCATCGTTGACTTTTTCAAGGGGTGAGGAGAAACCTTGCTGATGAAAGATGTGTTTTGAAAAACTTACTGAACATCCTTCTGTTTTATCATCAGCACTGTTAATTGCCACCTTGGTACTTTGCCTTCAATTCCAGACCTGAGCCAGAGGAAGAGGCTGGGATTGTTTAAATTGGCCACCTATGATGTTGCCTCTCTCTGGATGGAATCTTCACCTGATAACATGCGGAGGGGGAGGCCCCTTCAGACAGACAGGTTTCTCTCTCGCCTGTTCTTTCATAGGGGAGGGGGGTGCTTAACACAAGGGAGACTTTAGATGATCCTGGGGGGCTGGGAGGGCTAGTGAGTTAGTGGCAGGAGGTAGGGAGCGATGTCATTTATTAGGTCTATGAAAACAATACAGGGTTTGTCTCCTGGGTACGGTGGTGCCTGGGGGGGCAAAGCCAAGATGGGGCTGAGTAGAAAGAAAACAAGCACAGGTCTGACGAAAATATGGTGACCTCGAGGAGCTAGGGAAAAAAAGCACCTTTGTTTAGGGAGGTCAGGGCAAGCAGAGGCATTTGAGGAGGACTCTGGGAGATTTGTTGCCTCTATTCTGGGAACCTGGACCCCGAAAAGAGGCTTGAGAAGACCAAAGAACCGAGGCTGATGGAAGTTTCCAGGGTGGCTGATCCAGCTGCCGTGCATTTCTGGGGCAGGTTTAAGGTTTAGAGGAGCCACTTCCTTATCAGCCCTGTTCCTTGAGGATGGCCCGAGAGAGGATCACATTGGAGTGTCCCAGGGGATGGGGAGGGAGGATGATGGAGGGGGTCTGTTCTGATGTGGGGGCTCCTTGTGGGCTGTGGTTTTGCTTTCTGCTCAGCCTGCCTGGATGATCTGGCCCTGGGGCAGGGAAGGCCCCAGAGCCTTGAGTCAGGCCCCATGAGATCTGGGGAGAAGGCATTCATGGGGTGCGGTACCCAGGAGCCCCTCCCCTGGTCACACTGTATCCATCGGTGAAGGCATTCACCGGTGTGGTGCCCAGGAGCCTTCCCCTGGTCACCACGGACCCTGCAAGCGAGTGGAGGCTGCATGAGGAGGGCAGATGCCTTCTTGCTGGAGTGCTTCCTTCCTGAGACCCTCAGAGACCACCTCCTGAAAACAGCCCACATTTTCACTTGGCCCCTGCTGTCCTCTGTGGATGTGTGTCCCCAAACCCAGGGACTCACTTTTACTTCTTTTTACCAGAGGGGCTTATAGATGCGTGTGTGTGTGTGTGCTGTGTGTGCTGGGAATGGTGCTTGGAACACGGAATGTGCCCATTGGTGCCTGCCACTTGTCTCTTTTTTTTTTTTTTTTGAGACGGAGTTTCACTCTTGTCACCCAGACTGGAGTACAATGGCATGACCTCCACTCACTGTAACCCCCACCTCCCAGGTTCAAATGATTCTCCTGCCTCAGCCTCCCAAGTAGCTGGGATTACAGGTGCCCGCCACCATGCCCAGCTAATTTTTTTGTATTTTTAGTAGAGACGAGGTTTCACCATGTTGGCCAGGCTGGCCTCGAACTCCTGACCTCAGGTGATCCACTTGCCTCGGCCTCCCAAAGTGCTGGGATTACAGCTGTGAGTCACCGTGCCCAGCCCACTTGTCTCTTTTTGGCAGAAGCACTGGCCTCATTGGCCCAAGTCTGGAGTCCTTGGTGAATTTTTCCTTGGTCACGTGATATACACTGATAAGGATTGCGCCAGGCATGGCACCCCAGGAAAGAGTGGTGCCCCCACCTTCGGTGAGGTTCTCCATGCAGGACAGCGCCCTGAGTGGTGTAGGAGGCCCTGTACCGTGTGAGCCTGCCAGCAGGAGCCATCAGACAATGTGGTTGCTGGGTGTGGCTGCTCAGCTCCAACCAACTCCGCGAACCTGTGTGGTCAGAATCACACAGGACAAACCAGGGGCCTGTTTAGCCCCTTCAGGCTGCCTCTGATGGGAGAGAGGCCGGATGCATATTCTGAGAAAGTGGTTCTGTGTTATTGAGGTTGTTATGACCTTGGCTACAGTTGAAAGTCAACTCTAAGCACTACAGTAGTATTTGCTAATCACAGTATTGCTAACACAGTAGCCCGTTCTGTCTTCCAGGCACCATCCCACCAACACACGGCTCACATACATACCTACACGTACGTTTAGTCAGACACACACACACATAAAACACTCTTTCTTTTTTTTTTTTTTTTTGAGATTTTTTGAGATTGAGTCTCTGTCACCCAGGCTGGAGTGCAGTGGCGTGATCTGGGCTCACTACAACCTCCGCCTCTTGGGTTCAAATGATTCTCATGTCTCAGCCTCCCAAGTAGCTGGGATTAGAGACGCCTGCCACCACGCCCAGCTGGTTTTTGTGTTTTTAGTAGAGATGAGATTTTACCGTATTGGCCAGGCTGGTCTTGAACTCCTGACCTCAAGTGATCTACCCGCCTTGGCCTCCCAAAGTGCTGGGATTACAGGCGTGAACCACGGTGCCCCGCCCTACAACACTCATTTATTCCTCACAAGGACCCTAAGAGGTAGGCATTATTACGATCTCTGATTTACAGATGAGGAGACAGAGAGGGAAAACGACCTGTCACAGAGCACATAGCTATTAAATGGGCCACTGAGCCCCAAACCCAAGCCCTTGGCTCCAGGCCGTGCTCTCAGCACAAGGCGATGTTGCCTGTGACCATGCAGGGCTAGGGCTGCTCTGGGCCCTGCGTTCCGTGGTCTTGCAGGCGTTCCGTGGTCTTGCAGGCGTTCCGTGGTCTTGCAGGCGTTCCGTACCTGCCAGGGGTCGCTGTTGGGATCCTGTTTCACAGTGACAGAGGGGAGGCCTACAGAGTCAAATGACTTGGCTCAAGGTCACCCTCTGGCTGACTTGGCTGCATCAGCTCTGCAGCCTGGAACTCCTTTCCACAGCCTGTGTCCTGCTACCTGTAAACGGACAGTCTTGCCAGAGTTTCTGGACCATCCGAGTTGCATTTTGTTGCATTTGCAGGAGAGCCTGGAGAAGTCAGTAGATCCATCCTCATTTCCCAGCCCAGAGGGTGATGGTGGAACGAGGCTGTTCTTCCCCATCTGGGGAGGGGGCTCTGTGCGTTGCTGCTTCTCCCCTCTCCCGGGCAGTTCAGGCCCCACCGGCCTCCCTCCCCAGCTGGCCGTGTTGACTCTGGCCGCCCGCCAGCCCCTCCTCCCAGGCATTGTACCACAGGCTGATGTGATTTTCCTTTTCCTTTTTTCCCCTTTTTGTCCTACCTCATTTTTCATGTATGATGACCCTGGAGGTTTATTTTCAACATCAGGCTCATGAAGACAGCCCACTTAGGCTAAGACAGATTCCAGTGGGACCTTTTTCTTCCCTGAAGGAAACGGCCCTTATCTTCCCTATTAACTGTTTGGGGTCTGAGTCCCTAGCTGGGGCCTCCGGCATTGTTTCCAAGGGGGACTCAGAGCCGAGGAGGGAGGAAGGAGAGTAGATGTTGCCCTGGGCTAGGCTTGCCATCTTGAGCTGTGGAATCTGGGAGGTTTTCCTTTTCCCTTTTTTTTTTTTTGAGACAGAGTTTCATTCTTGTTGCTCAGGCTGGAGTACAATGTTACGATCTCGGCTCACTGCAGCCTCTGCCTCCCGGGTTCAAGCGATTCTCCTGCCTCAGCCTCCCGTGTAGCTGAGGTTATAGGAACCCACCACCACGTCCAGCTATTTTTTATTTTTATTTTTAGTAGAGACGGGGTTTCGCCACGTTGGCCAGGCTGGTTTCGAACTCCTGGCCTCAGGTGATCCACCTGCTTCGGCCTCCCAAAGTGCTGGGATTACAGGCGTGAGCCACCGCGCCCGGCCGGGAGGTTTTCTCAGGGAGATGGAAACATTGTCTGCCAGGCGGTCTCTTCAGGCCCCTCTGCGGTCAGTGTTCCTTCTGCGATGCACACTTTGCTTTTTGTTAGGGGTGTTCTCCATCCTGAATGCTCTTCCTCTTCCTCTTGCCCACCTATGCGTGGCTCCACCTCCTCAAGGAGGCCATCACCTAAGGGTGACTGAGTACCTGCCGTGCCCCAGGCTCTGTGACACTCGGAAGTTCAAGATTAGCCTGGGCAACATGGTGAAACCCCATCTCTACTAAAAATTAGCCCAGGCTGGTCTTGAACTTCTGACCTCAGGTGATCGGCCCACCTCGGCCTCCCAAAGTGCTGGGATTACAGGTGTGAGCCACCACACCCGGCCTGATGTGCTTTCTGTCTCTATGAATGTGCCCTTTCTGGGATTCCCTAGAAATGGAATCATACGTGTAGTGTTTTGCGTCTGACTCCTCTCGCTTTAGTATAATGCTTCTGAGAAAGTGACCATCACCAACTTTTTTCATGGAGCCTCCTCTGTGTGTCCAGACTGTTGCATTCTTGGTGGTGAATGGGTTAACCGGAAACAAAGGTGAAGCTCCCCTGTATATGTGTGTGTGTGTGTGTGTGTGTGGCAGGGGGGCTGCCCTTGTGGGGGTCTTCAGCCCTTCCTGCCCAGGCCCCTGACCAGGCTTTTCACCCTGCTTGCCAGTTTTGAAGGACCTGGCCTCCTCCTTCCTGCTGTTGTAGCTTAATTAAGTCATAATGACAGACAGAGAAGGGCTGTTTCCTGGCAATTAAAGTAAGTGGAAGGTTGGAACGTGGTCCAGCCCTCCTCCCAGCCAGGAAGGACTGGACTCTCCCCTCTCATTGTTCCTACCCATGCCGCCCCTGCTAGATGGGTTCTGGGGTGTGTGTCGGGCAGTGTTGGGAAGTTCCCTCCTCTCCCCAAGGCTCCCCGTGCTGTGGCTGATTTTTCTCTTCCCCAGCTGATTTTTTAGGCTGTTGGTTATTAAAAATGAGATATGCATTCATCTTATTTTGAGTCTTCCTCCTGACCATCCTAACTGCAGTCGAAGGAGACAGGAAGGGAGAAGCCACTTATTCATTCAGCAAACCCCTGTTGAAGGTCTGATGTCGGCAGAGGAGGAGAAAGTGAAATTGACATAGCCCCAGGCTTCCAGGGGCTCACAGCCAGGAGTTGGGAGAGAAGGCATGAGATAAACAATCGGATTCACTAAGGAGAACAGAATGAATGGACCACAGCTCCCAGATAGGGGAGACCATGGTGGTGCATGAGATGATCAAGAAGGTGGACGTGGAACCTTGAGGCATAGCTGTGGGGAGGGAGGAGGGGAGCCTCAGAAGAGAGGACTAAGGCTTGGGCAGACGAGTGCACAAGGGTTGCTGGAGGGCAGTGCAGGACTGCAGCCACGGTGTGGCCAGAGAAGCTGGAAAGCTCAGCTCTGGGGCAGGCAGTGTTCAGATCACCTATCAGGAGGCTGCAGGGGCTTTGCCCGCTCCTAACCCATGGTCAGGGGCAGGAGGAAGATGGCGGGAGATGCTTATTCCATCTAGGTTGATTTGATGATGGGGCTTTGGTTAAGCAGGCTGGACCTTTGAACATGGAGATGCAACGATGTTCTCTGCTGCCATCCACTGAGGTCCTCTGAGAAGTTTCTCTTTTGATTTTATGTTACTACTGGAGGCATATTTGTTATTCCAAACAACTTTGCATTTAAAAATGCCTGTTGTGCATTTACACATTTGACAATCGCTTTTATCCCTGGTCTGTATTTGAGTTTTGCAGAGTCATGATCTTAGAGCATGCGGTTTGATTCCCAGCTTTTTTTTTTTTTTTTTTTTTGAGACAGAGTCTTGCTCCGTTGCCCAGGCTGGAGTGCAGTGGCACAATCTCGGCTTGCTGCAAGCTCTGCCTCCCGGGTTCACACTGTTCTCCTGCCTCAGCCTCCCGAGTAGCCGGGACTACAGGCACCCACCACCATGCCTGGCTAATTTTCTTTTGTATTTTTAGTAGAGACGGGTTTCACCGTGTTAGCCAGGATGGTCTCGATCTCCTGACCTTGTGATCCGCCCACCTAGGCCTCCCAAAGTGCTGGAATTACAGGTGTGAGCCACTGCACCCGACCGATTCCCACCTTTTAACTTAACTTTTTGTTTTTGTTTTTTCACATGCCTGTGTGCTTGTCTTTGTGTTGATTTTGAATGCCTGTACAATAGGCTGCAAAGCAAATGTAATTTGCTTAAGATCGCTATTAAGGAGTAGGAGAATGTTGACTTTTAGTTTAATCTTATGTAAGCAATACCATGAAAGTTCTTTTTCCCTTCCATTTTATCTTTTGGCCAAACTGGGGGTTTTCATAACAGGATAAAAGCCATACCGGCCAGCGGTGTAGCGAGTGAATTCTTTAGCCCATGATTCTCAAGGGTGGCTGGGGCGCCTAACTAATAGGGTAGCAGGGCTTGGCCACGAAACTGTCCTGGTGCAAGGAACTGGGGCTGTGCTGGTGAACTCCTGGCCTCTGATCTCTTCTCTTCCTCCACTGTCAAACTCCACATCCTGGCAATCCTTGAAGACTTTGCCATTCTGCTCTTGGATCTGCCTGGCACACGGCTGCTGCCTCCGGATTTGTTCCCTTGAGTGGACTTTCAGGCTCGAGTTCCAGTGAAGAATTTTTGGGAGATACTCAAAGGAAAAACAAATCTCTAGGCTTGCCCAGCGGCCCTGGGGCACCCTCTTTCCATGCCGTCCTCCATCCCCAGTGATGCTTGGCTCTAGTCCATCTTGCTCTTCTCTGCCCCTGCCTTTCCATCCCAGGAGGACCACTGGGCACAAGGAACGTCGGAAAGCAGGGAGCAGTCTGCGCTGGGATTCCTTCCAGACACAGAGCTGAGAAGTCGTCCTCCTTTCCTAACCTTGCTCGGGCTCAGGAGGTCTCAGTGTTAAGCAAACAGCCCTTGAAAGAGAAAAGCCACATTGTCTTCCCCATAATGATGGCCTGGCCTCAAGAGCCACCGATTGCTCTGACTTGAGAATGGCTAAGTGGAACTGCAGAGTGTTTGTGTGTGCGTGTGTGCACACGAACACACGTGTGGTGGATGGTCCAGCTCTTATTCCAAGAGCTCTTCTTTTTTTTTTTTTTTTTTGAGATGGAGTCTCCCGCTCTGTCGCTCAGGCTGGAGTGCAGTGGCATGATCTCGGCTCACTGCAACCTCCGCCTCCCGGGTTGAAGGGATTCTTCTGCCTCAGCCACCCGAGTAGGTGGGATTACAGGTGCCTGCCTCCATGTCCAGCTAATTTTTTGTATTTTTAGTACAGATGGGGTTTCACCATGTTGGCCAGGCTGGTCTCGAACTCCTGACCTCAAGTGACCCGCCCATCTCGGCCTCCCAAAGTGCTGGGATTACAGGTGTGAGCCACTGTGCCTGGCCCAAGAGACCTCCTCTAAGTAATTGCTTCTGTAAAGGGAGAGAGGGGACGGGAGATATCAGGGAGGTGCGCAAGTTGCAAATGCGTAATTCTAAGGCTGTTATGGTGGTCTTGGTGTTAAAACAGTGGTAGAAAATTTGAAAAGTTGACAGAGGCCTAGAGATGAAATACATTTGCTATCTTCTTGAAGCTCTGAACCAGATGTTCATATCACGTTGGCAGGATAGAACCATTCCATGGATATTCTATGTATCTTCCTTCTTTCACTTTATAATAAGACCGATGTTCTATGTTGCAGCCTACATTGATAATTATCTTCAGTGGTGCTTGTGGGCCAGTGAGTCAGAGGGCTACTGTTTCCTTAAATCTTGGCCTTTGGGTTCCAGTTTTTCACCACAGATTGCAATAAACATCTTTGTACTTCTGTGCCTTTTTTATTTAAAAAAAAAAAAAAAAAGAAACATGTGAAGTGACTTGAGTCTCTGATCTGGCAGCCATAACCCTTATCCCGTTCCTTGAGCTCCAGGGAGGTTGGGAGAGGGGGAAGAGCAACAACAACTATGCCGTCCATTCTGGGTCCTCTTGGCCAGGGGTGTTGAGGCTGGGGAGTAAAGGGCCTCTATGGGATTGGTCAGTGGGCAGCGGCTTCCAGCTGTGGCGAGGGAGGTGTCAGCTTGCTGCTCTTGCTGTGGGTCTCACACTCTTCCTTCATCCATCCCCCTGAGCTTCAAAGAAGAGCTCTCATTATTAAAGCTGTCCTTAAAAAACTCTGCTTCTTGAGCACTGGGGAGTGGGCCCAAGCGGGCCATCTTCTCCCTACCTTCTCCCTCTCTGTTCTCTCCCATCTGTGTCTTAGCCTTTCCTTCTTCTCTCCCTACCTGCCCTTGCTGGGTTGTTTACCCCCGTTTCTCACCCTTTCTCATGAAGGAGGAGGAAGCGCCCAGCAGCTGGCGTTTGCCAGAGCAGCAGGTAAAAGGGACCAGGTTACCACCAAGACAGGAGAGACCGGGCTTTCTGGGTGGCGTCTGGATCCCCTGGTCTAAGTGCTGAGTCAGCACTCATCTCCCTGGGACCTTGAATGATGGAAGAGAGGGAGACAATTAGGGCTGATGCCAGAGAAAATGCACACTTGCAGGTGGATCTGACTTCATGTGTTTTATGGTTTAAAAATGTGCTTGCCTCCTATAATCGTAGCACTTTGGGAGGCCAAGGTGGGAGGATCACTTGAGATCAGGAGTTTGAGACCAGCCTGGCCAACATGGTGAAACCCTGTCTCTACTAAAAATATGAAAAAAATAGCCAGACATGCATGCATACTCACGTGTTCACATACGCACACCCCTCACCTTGCCTTTTATAGAGCCACGAGGCAGCAGATTCAACTGCATACCATGCAGCATGTGCCACAGACATGTATGGGAATGTTTACGAATGTTTGCCTGTAATCCCAGCTACTTGGGAAGCTGAGGCAGGAGAATCACTTGAACCCGGGAGGCAGAGGTTGCCGTGAGCCGAGATCGCACTACTGTGCTCCAGCCTGGGTGGTGGAGTGAGACTCTGTCTCGAAATAAATAAATTAATAGGTGGGGTGCGGTGGCTCACGCCTGTAATCCCAGCACTCTGGGAGGCCAAGGGGGGGGGGGGGCGGATCACAAGGTCAGGAGTTCAAGACCAGCCTGGCCAATATGATGAACCCCCTGTCTCTACTAAAAATACAAAAATCACCCGGACATGGTGGTGAGCGCCTGTAATTCCAGCTACTTGGTAGGCTGAGGCAGAAGAATCGCTTGAACCCGGGAGGCAGAGATCACAGTGAGCCGAGCTGGTGCCAACTGCATTCCAGCCTGGCTACAGAGCAAGACTCCGTCGCAAAAAAATGAAACAAAAACAAATAAATAATAAAAAAGCGCATGCCTGTCATTTTCGGTTCTCGGGACCCATATCTCTTACCTAGGTGAGTGCTTGGAGCCAAGGTTTGTTAACATAAGTCGTAGAGGCTCCAGCTTTCCTTTATTAGTGCTTTCATGCCCCTTAGGGGAGAAAATCCAATGGAAGTAGTAGGCAGTGGGGCATTATTCAGTCATAGAAAGGACCAAAGCACACGGACATGTACTACCAACATGGAGGGACCTTGAAAGCCTGAGGCTGAGAGGAGCCAGACGCAAAAGGCCCCCTGTGGCACGATTCCATGGCTATGAAATGTCCAGGATAGGCAAACCCACGGAGACAGGAAGGAGCTTAGTGGTTGGCAGGGGCTGAGCTGGGGTCAGGGATGGACAGTGGCTGATGAATGGGGTGGAGTTTCCTTCCAGAGGGGCTGACAGCGCTCTGAGCTAGATCGTGGTGATGCTGACACTGTGCATGTGCTGTCATTGTACACTTGAAATAGGTTAAAATGCCGAATTGCGTGGTATGTACATATTACCATGGTCAATAGAAATGGAAGGAGACCCAGTGGAGCCTTGCACTAGGGTTTGTCTTAGGAGAATGGGGAGAGTTGCGTCTTCCTGGTTTTCTGCTGTTACCCAGCTCTCCACGCCCACTCCTGCCTGGCTCCAGGGTTGGATAAAAATCTTTCCTAAGTGGATACAGTTCTTAGAGTCGCATTGCAGCTGGAAGCACCTTGGGCAATGTAGTTGTGCTTTGGCAGGTGCAGTAGCTCCCCTCTCAGGGCCCATGAGAAGGGGCATCTGGCTTTGGGGGGCTGTCTGTGGTACGGTTGTCAGTGTACCTCAGCTGTCCTAGCTCAGGAGTTCTGGAAACTTCTTCCCAGGCCACTTTGGCCGTTCTGACTTTTGCACGTTCTGGGCAACTTTGCCCTCTTGGATCCCTTCCTACTTAAAAAATATATAAAAATGTCAAATATTATGATATATTAAAACATTTTCTTTTACCTAAAAGCATGTGTTCTATTTTTTTCCTGATTTTAAAAGAAGTGAAAACATTTTCATGAACCCTTCAAAGTATGGCGGGTTCTGGTTTGTGTCTCACGGATGGTCTGGTGGGGACATCAGCTTGGGGCTATGTTGTCTCAGATCTGTGTGTCCCAAGAACCTCCTCCTGGTTGGTTCCATATTCGTGGGCCTCCCTGACCTTCCTCCAAAACAGCTGCAGGGTGGCAGAATCTGCCCTGGTCACCAAGACGGAGCCCTTCAGTCTGAGATAAAAAGTCTCCAAATAATGTTACAGCTTACCCCCAGGAGCTCAGCCCCGGGAGCCCTCTGCCCACCACCATCCCCAGTGGGTCTCATGAAGACACCCATCCAAGTGCTCGTGGGAAAGAGGACTCTGCCCCACACCCTGCTCCAGCACTGGCCCTGCTCAGCCAGGTTTTCGGTTGAGACAGATGTTCTTCTCTGCAGCAAAGAATATCATTCTCTATATTCTGTATACATCATTTGAGACTTAAATAGGTTTCAACAGATCCATTCTTCTTGTAGATGTAGGAAAGTTTGACATATGATTGTTCTCTGCCAAATTACCATGTTTGTGGGATTCTTTTTGATGGAAGTTATTTATTAGGACAAAAAGGGAATAAGTGCAAAAAACTAGAGCAAGATTATAGACCAAAAAAAAAAATTGACTGCGCCTCTGGTGCCATTTTTGGATGATGGCTGTGTCCAGGGAGTCAGGCTGGGTGTCTCGGAGAGCCATGATTCCCCGTGAGCCCCGGGACAGGTGGGTTGCCTGGAGTTTCTTTCCTAATGTCACCCTCTAAGCGTCTGTGGATTTGTGCAGGTGGCCTTGTCTCTCCCTCACATTTTCCCGGTGGGTCTGGGGCAGGACACTGCTGGGCTGGGGGCAGGGGTAGAGGACTGGCCACTGTGGCCAGAACGAGGTGCAGGGAGGACAGGCAGGTCCCTTGTGGCCCATGGTGCCTCTGGGGGGTGGGAGCATAAATACACATACATGTGTACATACACACGTGCATGCATACTCATGCACACACATACGTACAGCCCCCACCTTGCCTTTTATAGAGCCATGAAGAAGCAGATGCAACCGAATACTGTGCTGCATGAGCCACAGACGTTTACGGGAAGAACTGGCAGGAGGCGCCGGGAAGCTAAAGGGCTCCAGCTCTCTGAGTGGTGGCTTTGACCTTGTGGCTGTGCGAGCTCAGCCTCCTGGAAACGCGCCCTGAGCTTGGTTAGCAGCATTCACTCCTGGCTTAGCACAGCTCCGGGTTATCGCGGGCAGGACTCCTGAGAACAAGTTCATGTTTGCCTTTTGGGAGGTGCTGGGCTAAAGTGGAAAACCACCCTGGGCCGAGTGGGACCTCCCAGCTGGGCTGCTGCTAGCCAGCCAGGACGTCTGACCCTGAGAAGTCACCGTGCACTCTTGGGACTCATATTTCTCATTGGCGGGATGGCGTGATGGAGCTGGTCTTATTGGGTGCTGGGGATGATATAAAGAGGGGGTATGTGCATGTGTGTGTATCTGTGTGTGGTCGAACATGTTTGGTAAGTGATAGGCTCTGCACACGTGCAGCGGCACCATCATGGTTCCCTCCCTGCAGCACTTGGCATGCAGTGGGGGCTCGGAGCGCATGTAGACTGATGGCCTGGGGTTGCAGCCCTGCTCCGTGTGTCCATGGGCACTTGCTTACTGACCACCCCACAGGTGAACACGGGCAGGTGAGTGTTTGGAGGTGTGAGGCTGAGGAGGGTCTGGATCTTGCAGATCTTGCAGCCTGGATACTTATGGGGTCTGGAGGGCGGCTTTTACTGTGCCTGGTGCTTCCTGCTCAGGGCCGGGTCTGGGGCTGCCTGACTCTTGGGCTCTGGTGCCCTCTAGTGTTCAGGTTATATTATTGCAGGCGCATGTTCACATTTACCAGCAGCCTAACTGGGTCTCCCTTCTTTCACCACAATCAGACATGGATGGATATGGCTTTAGAAAAGCCACATGTCTTTGGCAGACTATTGAATATACCTGGCCTATCGCCAAAAGGATTTAAGGCATTTTATTTAAAATGTTATTTTCATAAGTAAAGGCAATAAAGGCCAGGCGTGGTGGCTCATGGCTATAATTCCAGCACGTTGGGAGGCCCAGGTAGGAGGATCGCTTGAGCCCAGAGGTTTGAGACCAGCCTGGGCAGCATAGTGAGACCCTATCTTAAAAAAAAAAACAAATTAGCTGGCATGATGGTCCTGGCTACTTCAGAGACTGAACTGGGAGTTTGAAGTTACGGTGAGCTGTGATCACACCACTGCACTCCAGCCTGGGTGACAGAGCAAGAACCTGTATCTAAAAAAATAAAAATAAAGGAAGAAAGGAAAAATAGGGAAAAATAACATAAAAGCCATAGGCAAAGCTGGGATAAAATATTCTGCTCTAATCCCTATAGAATTAATTGCTAGGGGTGGCAGGGCTGTGGTCCAGTGTAGTCTAGCACTTTCTGAGTCAGCTCTATCAATTCTCATTAGGAGACGTTATCCACGTGCTGCCACTGTGCAGAGAGATGCCCGGGCTCCCCAGGAATGCCCTGTGGTGGAGGCATCCTCTTCCCACAGGAAGTTCTGAGCTTCAAGGATCTTCTAGGTCCTTTCCCTGCCACTTTCTACTAAGGAGGCCTGTGACATAAATACCAAAGAGCAGGTCTGGGCCGGGTGTGGTGGCTCACGCCTGTAATCCCAACACTTTGGGAGGCTGAGGTGGGAGGAATTCCTGAGGTCAGAAGTTCTAGACCAACCTGGCCAACATGGTGAAACCCTGTCTCAACTAAAAACAAAAAAAATTAGCCGGGTGTGGTGGCAGGCCCTGTAATCCCAGCTATTCGGGATGTTGAGGCAGGAGAATCGCTTGAACCCAGGAGGTGGAGGTTGAATTGAGCCGAGATTGCGCCATTGCACTCCAGCCTCAGCAACGAGAGTGAAACTCCGTCTCAAAAAAAACAAAAGACAAACAAAAAACCCAGAGCAGGTCTGTAAAGGTCACTCTGAGAGAGGCCGGAACAGTGCAGTGGCTGCTGGGTGTGATAAACCGTACTCCTCGGAGTATCTGGGGCGGTGCTTCTCCAGCTGGAGCTCCTCTGAGCTCCCTGGGGGCCTGTTAGGACACAGATGTCTGGTCCCACCCACAGTGTTCCGATTCAGTTGCTCTGGTGCAGGGCCTGAGAATTGGTGTTTCTCGTAAGCTCCCTGGCGATGCAGATGCTGCTGGTCGGGGGACTCTTGCTCTAGCCTCCTGGGACCCCTGCTCTAGGACCCCTGCTCTCTGGACCCCTGGTCTAGAAAGAACAGATGGAACTCCCATTTTTCTCTCTCCCTCCATGAAGTGCATGTTTCCTTCCATGAACCGTGTGTTGGCAGTGGAGCTTTTGGTGACGATGAGCTGGCACAATGGGGTGGGGGAAGCGGAGTTCTGCTCTGCCAGTCCCCTGGAACGCATCTCTTCTGCAGAGGTGGTAAAGGGAAAATCCGGGGACTCATGGGTGCCACCCTTTCCTGGGAGGCTCCATCACCCTGCTCTGCTCCAATGTGACTGTTTCCAGAAAATATTTGAGTCTGTCTCATATAAACACTCCAGGGCCTACAGGAATAGCAGGCCCTGCTGGAGTGTGCAAGTCCTCTTCATTATAGGGCTGTTGCATTTTAGCTTAGAGAAGGTTTTTAACGCAGTTGATCCTAAACATTCACTTTGACCATCAGAAAAAACCAAACTCTCAGAAAACATTGCAGCTTTGCCCATGTGACTTTCCTAGCGCATCCTTCAAGGTCTGGGTGCCCTCAAGTCCTCCCTGGGTAACAAGATGGTCCACTATGGTGGATTCTTGGACACCGGTTAGAGGTGGAGAGCATCTCCCATAAATTGAGTCTGCAGTTTGGAGGAATCTCCAGTCTTTTCTTTCGGAGACTGAGTAGACAGCAGGGCACTTGTTCATTAGGATCTCTTCTAGGCTTGTCATGCTAAGCCTGTGTTGTCTTCATATACAAGAATTGTATTCTGTTGAATACAGAGGACTGTGGGTGGGGTAAATACACTCCCTCAAGTGGTAGAAACAACAGCAAAAAGTGCCAGACATTGATGAGGCTCTGATGTAAGTGACTTTCAGCTATACATGAAAAAATCCAGCAGGCTCAGCCCTGCTCCTGTCTCTAGGCCCTAGATGGGGAAGGTGAGGACCACAGCTAAGCCACCTGCCCGAGGTCACATAAATGGGAAGTGACAGAGCTGGGATTCAAATGCAGGCAATGGGGATTACAGGCAGGATCCCTCCCAGGAGTGTGTATGTGGGAGAGTGTGTGTATGTGAGTGTGTCTGAGTGTGCATATCTGGTGTGTGTATCTGACTGTATGTCTGTGTATGAGTGTGTGTTTGGGTGTGTAGGTATCTTGGTGTATGAGTGTGTATGTGTCTATGTATGAGTGTGAGTGTGCATAAGTGTGTGTCTGTGTGTATGATTGTGTCTGGGTTTGTGCCTGTGTGTGTATGTGTGTTTGAGTCTTTGTGTGTCTGGGTGTGTGTTGTGTGCATGTCTCAGTGTGTGTGTGTGGGTGTGTGTTGTGTGCATGTCTCAGTGCGTGTGTCTGTTGTGTGTCTGTGTCTGGGTGTGTGTTGTGTGCATGTCTGAGTGTGTGTGTCTGTTGTGTGTCTGTGGGTGTGTGTTGTGTGCGTGTCTGGGGGTGTGTGTGAGTGGGTGTGAATGTGTGTGTGAATGAGTGTGTGGTGTGTGCATGTCGGGGTGTGTGTGTTGTGTGGGTGTTTGGGTGTGTGGTATGTGTGTCTGGGTGTGTGTGTGAGTGTCTGGGTGTGTGTCTGAGTGTGTGTGTGTGTTGTGTGCGTGCCTGGGGGTGTGGTCCTATGTAAAGAGCTCTTCCGGTTTCTGCCAAAGGCCGGCGAAGGCACAGTCTGCGTTGTTCCTGACGGATGGACCTCCAGAGTTACAACAGTGCTTGAGGGAAGTCGCTCGCTTCTGTCCTTACAAAAGTAACTCCTTATAACCAGTTGTACCCAGCAGGGAAGTCAGGCGAAGAGCAGCGCCCGAGCTCAGGCAGCTCCTCTGGGCTCGCTGGCATCTCTCCTTGACATTGCTGGGGCCTATCGCCACCTCGTGGTTATTCCATGTATCGGCTTTCAAAAGAACCTCTCACTCCAGCATCTGGGACCATGGACCCCTGGACAGAGGCCCCTTCCGGAGGGGCTTGTGTCTTGCAAGGCACTGGGGCATGATAGGAAGAGGTGGTCGTTCTCCACGGTTCCGGTCTCGGAGGGGCACAGTGGGGCGTGTGGGAAAGAACATGGGCTTTGGAGCCAGCGCCGGATCAGGTGCACACATGAATGTGACTGTCAAGCGACTGAAGCTCTCTCACTGCCGGTTTTCCATTCACAGGGAGGCTGATCATGGTGGTTTGTGAATTAGCAACATTAAGGCATCTGGTAGCTGCTCTCGTTCTAAAAATTAGGGGCAGGATCCAGCTGCCTATCGCCCGTGAAACTGTATACGGCTTTGTGACATCGTCCCATTGTATGACACAGGTTGCTTTATTGAAGATTTCTACAAATTATGCACTTTCTGAAATAATTTTGGATGTACAGAAAAGTTTACAGAAAATATGTTTACAGAAAATAAGAGTTTCTATATGCCTCTCACTCAGTTTCTCTCAGTATTAACATCTTCATACTATGTTATATACATACAACAAGCATGTCAACATTATCAAAGTGCATTTGTCAATGCTAAGAAATTAACACTGGAACCATACTATTAACTAAACCATAGAGTTAGTCTCTATTGACTAGTTTTTCCACTAATATCATTTTTCTTTTCTCTCTCTCTCTCTTTTTTTTTTTTTTTTAAAAAAAAAAGGCTGGAGTGCAGTGGCGCCATCTCAGCTCACTGAAACCTCTGCCTCCCGGGTTCAAGTGATTCTCCTGCCTCAGCCTCCCGAGTAGCTGGGACTACAGGCATGCACCACCATGCCCAGCTAATTTTTTGCATTTTTAGTAGAGACAGGGTTTCACCGTGTCGGCCAAGATGGTCTTGATCTCCCAACCTCATGATTTACCCACCTCGGCCTCCCAAAGTGCTGGGATTACAGGCGTGAGCCACTGCGCCTGGCCTAATATCCTTTTTACTATTTGAGGAACCAATCTGGATTCTACCTTGTATTTAGTCTTTTCTGCTCTGGATGTTTCTCTCAGTCTTTTCTTGTTTTTTAGTAACGTTGACAATTTTGGAGAGGGCTAGTCATGTATTTTGAAGGATGTTCTTCCATTTGGTTTTGTCTGACGTTTTCTCATAATAAACTGGGGTTTCGGGGGGCATACAGTGGTGAAGGGTTCTCATTGCGTCGGATCAGTGGGTACATGGCATCAGCAGGGTTCATCACTGGTGACCTTGACCTTGATCACTCGTATAAGGTGGTGTCCGCCAGTTTTCTTCACTGTCCATTTGCTGTTTTTCCCTTTCTGTACCCTTCATTAGAGGAGAGTCACCAAGTCCAGCCCCTTTACATGAATGGGAGGGGACATAAGCTCAATTTCCTGGAGGGGGAAGTGTCCAAATACACTATTTGGAGTTCTTTCCTCAGGAAATTTTGTCCCTTCTCCCTCGTTTATTTATTTGTTCATTCACTCACTCATTTATATCAGTGTGAGCTCACGGATACTATGAAAGTGCATTTTCCTTGTCTTGGTCCTGGAACAATTTCTTTCATGCTTGGAAAGATATTTCCTAGTTTGGGTTTGAGGTGTTGAGTGAATAGTCCTTTGTCATTTCTTTTGGCTCTGCACTCTTGGAACCTGTAACAATGAGTATGTTGAATTGCTCGCCTGGGTTTGGGCTAGCTGGGGGTCTTGGGTATAGTGAGAACTAGGTTTTGTGGTGGGGCTGCACCAGGGCCGTGTCTGTGGTCGGCCACGGTGGTACCTGTGAGCACTTGTCACTGTCTCCTTTGGGAGAAGCAGCCGGGCTTGGCCTCCACTCTGGCGTGGAAATCCTTGTGCTGCCACCCTCAGTGTTCCTTTGGGTGAATCACTGCCCCCGCCCCCAGCTTTATCATCTATAAAGTATTGATTGTCACCTTGACAAGGTGGACGTCATGCGTGTATTCTCCCCAGCAGAGGTCTTTATCAGTACTTAGCCGTCAGAACGATCTGCAAGGTGGGTACAGACACTGGTCTCTTCAACTGCTCAGTACCGTCTCAAGGCCATGGCCAGGATATGGTGGGTTTGGATCTGGGCCATCTGGACCTCACACGGTTCAGCCCAAATGATTTCTGTGGTGTCTGTAGTCGTGGTGTCTTGTGAGGACTGATGACCCCAGACGTGCAGGGCCACCCTCATCCCTTCCCCTCTTCTTCCCCTGTCTTCTCAGCACCCCCAGGGTTACATGGTGGTTGGGCTGAGAGGCAGGGGTGACAGGATGGGGGGAGAGCTCCAGAGGGGTCAGAGACCTCACTCTAGTGACTGTCATTCTCCAAGGTCTGGGAATTGGATTTGGAGGTGCTGACTCATCGGAATTGGAGATGCCCAGGCTCTCTGATGACAGATGGCTCTGGAGGAGCACAGGAAGGGGTGCGCCCATCAGACATTCATGTCTCTTTTCAGCCGTCCTTCTTCAAGGGGGTACTGCCGGGACCCTCTGGCTGAGGCACCTGCGTCCTGGTTTCAAGGCATCCAGGGGGCCACTTGATGATACAGGCTGTTGCCTGGTGAGTGTGGGATTCGAGATTAGAGGAGGTGGCTCTGGTCTCTGAGTGTCAGCCCCTTCCTCCTGGATGGAGCTGACTGCACACCGCCCAGGGCTGCTCTCAGAATCCGGGGCGAGTGTGAGGGTGTGTGTATGTGTGCATGTGTGCCCAGGTGTATGAGCGTGAGGATGGGTGCACATATGGAATGTATACATGAAATGTGTGCACGTGTGTGTGTATGTGCGCCTAGGTGTATGAGTGTGTGGACGTGTGTGTGTGGGATATGTGCACAGGTGTGTGCACGTGTGTGTGTGTGTGCATGTGTGACCAGGTATATGAGTGTGTGAATGGGTGTGTGGGGGGTATGTGCACATGTGTGTATGTGTGCCCAGGTATGAGTGTGTGGATAGGTGCACGTGTGGGATGTGTGCATGGAGTATCTGCACATGTGTGACTGTGCGTGTGTGCGCCCAGGCGTATGAGTGGGTGGATGGGTGTGTGTGGGATGTGTGCATGGCGTGTGTGCACATGTGGGAGTGCATGTGTGTCCAGGTGTAAGAGTGTGTGGATAGGTACATGTGTGGGATGTGTGCATGAAATGTGTGCACATGCATGTGTGCATGTGTGCCAAGGTGTATGAATGTGTGGATAGGTGCATGTGTAGGATGTGTGCACATGTGTGAATGTGAGTGTGCCCAGGTGTATGAATGTGTTGATCAGTGTATGGGAATGTGTACATGAAATATGTGCACGTGTGTGTGCATGTGCACCCAGGTGTATGTGTGGATAAATGTGTGGGATCTGTGCATAGGGTGTGTGCGCATGTGTGTGTGCATGTGTGCCCAGGTATATGAGTGTGTGGCTAGGTGCACGTGTGGGGCATGTGCACATGTGTGTGTGCCCAGGTGTATGTGTGGATGGGTGTGTGCATGGGCTGTGTGTGCATGTGTGTATGTGTGCCCAGGTATATGAGTGTGTGGATGGGTGCACGTGTGGGATGTATGCATGGGGTGTGTGCACATGTGTGTGTGTATGTGTGCCCAGGTGTACAGTGTGTGGATAGGTACACGTGTGGGATGTGTGCATGGAGTGTCTGCACATGTGTGTGTGCGCGCACCAGGTGTATGAGTGTGGATGGGTGTGTGCATGGGGTGTGTGCACGTGTGTGTGCCCAGGTGTATGAGTGTGTGGATGGGTGTGTGTGTGGGATGTGTGCATGGGGGGTGTGCACATGTGTAACTAGATGTATGAGTGTATACATGTGCACATGTGTGCGGCATGCATCCACATTTGTGAGTGTGCATGTGAGTTGTGTGCACAGAGGCTACTGCCTCCACGGGTGTCTTTTTCAGATGCGTCAGCATGACCTGCTAAGACTCACAGTCCCACGCGTCTGGGGGAGGGACTTTCTGTCTTTATCTGCTGGTGTAATGAGTCTGACTCCTTATAAGGAACACGTTTTCTTATTTTTTTCAAGTGTTTGGTTGGGCATCTGCTGTGACCCCCCGCAGGGGTCACTTACACCAAGGTCGCCCCTCCCCGCCTTCCCCTGCGTGTTTCGCCGTGGCTAAGATTTCACTTCCATTCAGCACAGATACGAAAGCTGCTCCTGTTTCTTGCGATTGAGTCATAAGTTGGAGGTGAAAAGGAGACAATTTTGACTGGAGTTGAATCTGAGGAGGTGAGGGGAGAACTGGGTTAAGCGGGGGCTTTAGCCATGGAAAGGAGATTCCCTTTTCCTAGGGGTTTCCATGACAACCTGCCCAGAGGTTTATGGGATGGCTGAGTTGATGATGCTGTGGACACGTGGTTGTGCTCTTGGAAGGTTTACTGACACTCATCTCAGGACTCAGGAATTCTCTGAGAGAAGGGACTTTACCTCACTCAGTAAGGAGGAAAGAAGGAGAAGTGAGCAGTTTACATGTGGGAGTTTTTATGCAGCTGGTGGGAGGGGGAATTGAGGCATGGCTCATTGGTTTATTTAAAAGGAGAAGCTGGCTGGGCGTGGTGGCTCATGCTTGTAATCCCAGCACTTTGGGAGGCCAAGGCGGATGGATCACCTGAGGAGTTCGAGACCAGTCTGACCAACATGATGAAACCCCCTCTCTACTAAAAATACAAAAATTAGTTGGGCGTGGTGGCAGGTGCCTGTAATCCCAGCTACTCAGGAGGTTAAAGCAGGAGAATCGCTGGAACTCAGGAGGCGGAGGTTGCAGTGAGTGGAGATCTCACCATTTCACTGCAGCCTGGGTGATAGAGCAAGACTCCATCTCATTAAAAAAAAAAAAAAAAAAAAGAAGTTTGTGCACAGGTGGGACTGTGGGAGTGGACCTTAGGGATGGATATCATAGCATCCCATAAGGCCACTTCTCCAGGGTGACACATGACCATCTGGGCTGAGGAGGTTAGGAGAGTGTTTAGGGATGGATCAGGGCTTGGCCGACAGTGGAAATGCCTCAGGGGGGCCTGCTGGACAAAATGGCATGGAGCCACCTCTCAGATGTCAGTAAGGAATTGCCCTCCTTATCTCAGTGGGACAAGGCGTGAAGCTAATTGGAGGAGGTGGAGAGAAATTTAGAGGGGGTCCTGGTTAGGGTGCCCATAAAAATAGAGGCCCTTAGGATGTTCTGAGCAAAGGAGCCAGAATGCAGAGAACAGGGCCACAGCCCTAGCTAGCGGGAGAGTTTGAGATGCAGGCTGGGGGTGCCCTGCCTAATTTCAGAGACTTAAGGGCCAGTGTCAGTGACAGGGTCAGGAGGGATGGGTGAGAGTCTGCTAGGCCAAGGGGAAGAGTGAGACTTAGAATCTACACAGCCATATGGTAGTATATGGGGGAAGATTTGGTGTACAAAGTAGATTCTTAGGCTCAGCTTCTGCTGAAGGCTAGGCAGGGATTGGGGGTGGTGTTGGGAGGGCCCTCCATGCTGAGTTATGGTTTTGGCTTTGATGTTGCCAAAGGCACCAAGAAAGCTCTGGACAGGAGGATTCAGGGGAGATTTACTTACCCATGGTATGTAAGAGAAGATTGGGGATGAGGAGTGAAGAGAAGGCTGGAGACCAGTTAGAGGCTACCGTAGCTGAGTAGTGAGGCTGAAAATCTAACTAGGTTGGAAGCAGCCAGGCAGGCTGGTCCTAATGTTGGGAGTTGTTCACATCTGGTGGAGAGGTCATTACTTATAGAATTGTTAATTTGTACCCCACCTTAATTGCAAAGAGATTCAAAGCAGTAAGTCATCAGTTTAGAATTTAATGTTCTGGGCTGGGCATGGTGGCTCACACCTATAATCCCAGCACTTTGGGAGGCTGAGGCAGGTGGATCACGAGGTCAGGAGATCGAGACCATCCTGGCTAACACAGAGAAACCCCATCTCTACTAAAAATACAAAAATTAGCCGGGCATGGTGGTGGGCGCCTGTAGTCCCAGCTACTCGGGAGGCTGAGGCAGGAGAATGGCATGAACCCGGGAAGCGGAGCTTGCAGTGAGCCAAGATTGCGCTGCTGCACTCCAGCCTGGGTGACACAACGAGACTCCCATCTCAAAAAAAAAAAAAAAAAAAAAAAGAATTTAATGTTCTGTTTTCCTTTTCATTTACTCATTCAGCAGCTATTCTAATGCCTGCTGTGTGCCAAGTGCTGTTCTTAGTACTTTACTTGTTTTATGTGTTATCTAATGCTGTGTAACAAATTACTCCCAAACTTAGCAGCTCACAACAGCATTTATTAGCTCACAGTTTCTGTGGAGCAGGGATCTAGATGTGGCTTAGTTGGGGTCACTGGCCTGGGGTCTCTCCTAAGGCTGCAGTGAAGGTGGTGGCCAGGGCTACAGTCATCTGAAGGCTCGAGTGGGGCAGGATCCACTTCCAGGCTCACTTGATGGCTGTTGGCTAGGTTTAGTTCCTTGCAGTCTATTGGATTGGGGCCCCAGTTCCTGGCATATGGCCTCTCTATAGGGCAGGTCACCTTGTGGCAGCAGACACCATCAAAGTCAGTGAGAGAGAGAGAAAGAGGGGCCAGCAAGTTGGAAATCACAGCCTTTTATAAGCCAGTCTTGAAAGTGGTAGCTCATCACATTTGTCCTACTCTGTGTGTTACATGTGAATTTCTAGGTCCAGTCCACACTCCAGGGGAGAGGACTATACAAGGCATGAATGTGTGGTGACCAGTAGGGTCCTCTTAGAAGGCTGCCAGTTACATTTTAATTGACTCATTGAATTCTTGCAACAATGTTAAAAGTGAACAATATCAGCCCCATTTTATAGAGGAGGAAATTGAGGTAGAGAGGAGTTGAATCAGCTCTCAAGGCCACAGCACCAATGAGTAGTGGAGCTGGGATTCAAACCCAGGCTTCTGGCTCCAGGATTCCACCCTTAGCCATGACCTGAACCCTTGTCTGTGGGCCCTTATAGGTCATACTGTGGACCACCTCACTCCTTGAGGCCAGAGCCAATGGAATAGATGGCTCTTGGTGCCTGCATTCCTGGAATGCTTTGTAGCCAGACCGGATATTGAAGGTTCACCTTTTGATGGCTTTAAATTTATTTTTATTATTTTATTTTTCTTGAGACAGGGTCTTGCTTTGCCTCCCAGGCTGGAGTGCAGTGGTGCAGTCATACCTCACTGCAGCCTCGACCTTCCAGGCTCAAGTGATCATCCAGCCTCAGCCTCCCAAAGTGTTGGGATTACAAGTGTGAGCCACTGTGCCTGGCCTGTTTGTTTTTAAATAGGAGTAATTAGTATTTGCCATATAATAAACGTGGCTTGAGCAAGATGTACTTCCTGAGTGACCCTGGGCAAATTTTGTAAGTCATCCATAAAATAGAAAAAATGACACCTATTTCTTAGGGGGGACTAAATAAAAACGCTCTCTTCTGATGCTGTGGTGCTAAAATCCTCTACGTTAGCTCATTGGATCCTCACGTGTAAAGGTACTTAGAATGGACGGTTGTCATAATGAATATGTGGTAAATATTTAATTCCCCTCTAGAGTGATGTGCTGGGCCTTGGGAGGCAGAGATGAATCAAAAGGGAATCCTGTGTCTCAGGCTCAGCTCCTGCTGGTGGGGGAGGCAGATATTTTCCTGGATTATTACATTCCAAGGGTGATATAGTTTGGCTGTGTCCCCACCCAAATCTCATCTCAAATTGTAGCTCCCATAATTCCCCTGTGTTGTGGGAGGGACCCAGTTGGAGATAATTGAATCATGGGGGTGGTTTCCCCCGTATTGTTCTTAGGGTAGTGAATAAGTCTCACGAGATCTGATAGTTTTATAAGGGGAAACCCCTTTTGCTTGGCTCTCATTGTCTTCTCTTATCTGCCACCATGTGAGACGTGCCTTTAGCCTTCCACCGTGATTGTGAGTCCTCCCCAGCCATGTGGAACTGTGAATCTAGTAAACCTCTTTCTTTTGTAAATTGCCCAGTCTTGGGTGTGTCTTTAAAATCAGCTGTCTGAAAATGGACTAATAGAGTGGGTGCGGGTTAAGGCTCAGCTTGGTGTAAGGAATGGGGAGTGCTCAGGTGGGAGGGACCAAAACGAAGCCGCCATCCTCAGGACAGTCCCAAATGCAGGGAGATGGCTTACAGCCTGCGGGGTGCATGGGTGCTATCTGTCCTGAGAGTCTTGGCCTGAAGAATAAATAGGGCTGCAGCCTCTGGGACCTGCAAGGCTTTTGTAGGGCTTGTGGCTTTCCACTTTGTGGAACAGAAGGAGGACATAGGTTGAAAGACCTATCTTCCTTCTATAAAAATCCTGCCTTACAGGTGAGAACCTCATGTTCTTACCCACGAGTGGTCTTACCCAGGCAGGGTACAGCGTCCAAGCCCACAACACTTAGGAGCCTATGAAAATGTTTTAATTTCCTTTAAAATCAGAAGAAAAAATGAATATAATAATAAAGAATATATAATTATGTATCCAACCCAGATTATCACTATACCAACGCAGTCATAAAATATAATTTAAAAATATTTTTATGAAGGCAGGAGCCCAAAAAGCCAAACGTGTGTCCACAAGCATCAAATGCAGTTCTGTGAATGCATCCTAGGCCATGATATAGTTCCAGCAAGTTTAGAAATTGACAAATTCCAAAATACTGAGAAAGAAGATTCAGACCAATGAGTAGTGGAGCTGGGATTCAAACCCAGGCCCCACTGGCACCCTCAGGGAGGGTCTCGGAGAAGATTTCTCTTTTGGGCTGTTTGGGCTGTTATAGCAAAGTCCCTGGGTGGCTTATACATAACAGAAATTTATTTCTTGGCTGGGTGCGGTGGCTCACACCTGTAATCCCAGCACTTTGGGAGGCCAAGGTGGGAAGATCACTTGAGGTCAGGAGTTCGAGACCAACCTGGCTTACATGGTGAAACCCCATCTCTACTAAAAAATACAAAAATTAGCCAGGCATGGTGGTGCACACTTGTGGTCCCAGCTACTAGGGAGGCTGAGGTAGAGGATCACTTGAACCTGGGAGGGGGAGGTTGCAGTGAGCTGAGATCGCACCAATGCACTCCAGCCTGGATGACAGAGTGAGACCCTGTCTCAAGAAGAAGAAAAAAAAAAAAAAAAAAAAAAGGCCGGGTGCAGTGACTTATGCAATCCCAGCACTTTGGGAGGCCAAGGTGGGCAGATCATGAGGTCAGGAGATGGAGACTGTCCTCGCCAACATGGTGAAACCCTGTCTCTACTAAAAATACAAAAATCAGCTGTGTATGGTGGTGCATGCCTGTAGTCCCAGCTACTCAGAAGGCTGAGGCAGAACAATCACTTGAACCAGGGAGTTGGAGGTCTCAGTGAGCCGAGATCGCGCCACTGCACTCCAGCCGGGGTAACAGAGCAAGACAGTGAGACTCTGTCTCAAAAAAAAAAAAAAAAAAAAAGCAACCTCAGCAAATGGGAAAGGTGCATGGTAGAGTCTGGAGCAGACCAGGTGCACATCCTGAAAGTCTTTTCCCAGCGGAGTCACACCTCACACACTGCTCAGTACGGCAGCCACAAGCCACACGTGGTCTGAGAGCATTTATTTCAGAAGTGGCTGGTGTGAATCGAGATGCGTTACAAGCATAAAATGCACAGTGGGTTTCAAAGACTTAGTATGAAAAAATAACACAGGATAGCTCGTGAATAATTTTAAAAATATTGGTTGCATGTTGAAATGATGGACAGTGGAATATATTGGGTTAAATCGACTCTATGATTCAAATTAATTTCAGCTGTTTCTTTTTAACATTTTTATGTGGCTGTGAGAACACTGAAAACTACTTTCGGGGCTCACATTAAGCCTCTCTTGGTCAGCGCTGGCTCATGTCAGGCAGTGGACTAAGTCATTTGTTCTCTCTACACCCCAAGGGAGATCCCATCATTATCCCATGGTAGATAAGAAAGTGGAGACACCCAGAAGTGATGTAACTTCCAAGAGGAGGTGACATTTATACTGGCCATTGGAAGTGGTTAGCAGAGAAATGGGTGAGTGTTCCAGGTGGCGGAACATCATGTGTACAGGGGACATGGAAGGGAGAGGGTGCCTCGTGCCATGTTTTGGGGAATGCAGGTAGTTTGGAATGTCTGAGCAAATCCTGCAGGGGGTTATAGGGGAGATGAGGTGGGCGCATGGGCAGCAGGGGTCTGATGACCCCGAGCTCTGTGGCATGGTTTGAACTTCATACCCAGGGAAAGGGGAAGACATCACAGCGTTTTAAGTGGAGAAACTGCATGATCTGAGATGTGTCTGAGGAGCTCACTCTTTTGGTGAGGAGGCTGGATTGGGGGCAGTGGGGAGACGGGACAGGGATAGACACCTAGAATGTAGGAGGCTGTTCAGGGGCTCAAGAGTGAGATCAGGAACTCCCGGACCCATGTGGGAGAGGAGGGTGTGGTCTGAGGGAGACTCTTAGGGGATGATGGATTCCAGGGCCATGTTTCCTGCAGGGGAGGCTGGATTCAGAATGAATCCTGGATGTCTCAATGCTGAACTGCCAGTGGTATCATTCAGAAACTGGCAAAAAAAGGGAGGAAGGCAGGCTTGAGGATGGTAGGAAGGGCACTCTCAGACAAGATGTGCTCCTCAGCGGGACCCTGGTTGGTCTGATTCTGCAGACAGTGAAGTGTTAATCCAGTGCGCAGGACAGACTGATGGATCGGAGCTCGAGGCTGACAGCGACCCTCAGCGTGATCCAGGAGCCCTGTTCTGGGGCGGGCATCCTATTAAACATACTAAGCACAGGATATCATTTAATCTTCTAAATAACTTCTGATGTACAACCCCAATTACATGGAAGAGAGAAATGGGCTCCGAGAGGGTGACCCGTTTGCTGATGGTTACACGGCTGTTAACCGGGATTCTGGGATCAAACCTTGGGTCTGGCTGGCTGAGAGGCTACGCTCTCTCGTGTTCTGTGCTCACCTGGGGGTTTTAGGAGCAGGCTGCAGAAGATCCACTGATGAGGAACACAGAGAAAGAGGGGCTGGATGGTAGGAGGGAAGCCAGGGGATTGTGGTGCCCTGGATGCTGGGAGATGAGGTTTCCAGAAGGCAAATGTCAGGGCTGCAAATTCCTCTTGGAGGGAAACGCTGAGAGCACTCATTGTACTTGGCAGTTGCACTGTCATTGAGTGACCTTGAGTCAAAGCAGTTCCAGGGACAAGCTGGGCGTGGAAGTCAGTCGCAGAAGCCAGAGAAATGGCTGTGAGGGGCGATGCGGAGGAGCGTCTCCAGAAAGCCAGCTCCTGGGCAGGGGGCTGTCTAAACAGCAGGGGTGGATCTGCCCTGGAGATGAGGCAGAGCCCCTCCCCTACACAGCCCCCAGTGACTGGCCTCAACTGTGTATTTACAACTTCATGATCTTAAAGAGGCTCCCTCTCCCTCTGGAAAACATGTATGTTTCAGGTCCCACAAAACCTGGATCCACCCATGGCTGGGGGTTGGGGGGTGGATGGAAAGATGGGATCAAGGAAGGTAAGTGAAGGAGCTGGATCTCAGGCTCTGACTCCAGGCCAGGCAACCTTGAGTGAGTTATTGAACCTCTGGGTGTTTCCGTCTCCTTTTCTGTAAAAACAAAACAAACAAACAAAAAACCAAAAAACAAAAATCATAAAAAAACTCATGTCCTAAGGTGGCAGTAAAGGTTAAAGAAGATGAAGTACAGAAGGCATTCGCACACAGCAAACGCTCTATGCTTTTCCTATAATTTCCTGTTATAGTGTTCTTATTAATATGTATTTCCTGTTACAGTGTTCTTATTAATATGTATTTCCTGTTACAGTGTTCTTATTAATATGTATATTCCTGGTTGGTGCTCTGAGAACTTTCCTGTTGCTTTGTTGGGTTCCTCCAGTGGTTTGTGGATGGAGATCATGGGATGTGTTAGTCTATTTGCATTGCTATAAAGGACTATCTGAGACTGGGTAGTTTGTGATGAAAAGAGGTTTATTTGGCTCAGGGTTCAGCAGGCTGTACAGGAAGCACGGCCCTGGTGTCTGCCTGGATTCTGGTGAGGCCGCAGGAAGCTTCCAATCATGGCAGAAGGTAAAGGGGAACCAGCATGTCACATGGCAAGAGGGAAAGCAAGAGATGGGGGAAGGTACCAGGCCCTTTTAAACAATCACATCTCATATGAACTCTTTTCTTCTTTTCTTTTCCTTTCGTTCTTTCTTTTCTTCCTTCTTTTTTTTAATTTTTTTGAGATGGGGTCTTGCTCTGTCACCTAGGCTGGAGTGCAGTGGTACAATCTTGGCTCACTGCAACCTCTACCTCCCAAGTTCAACCAATTCTTCTGCCTCAAGCCTCCCATGTAGCTGGGACTACAGGTGCGCACCACCGCGCCCAACTAATTTTTTTGTATTTTTAATAGAGATGGGGTTTCACTATGTTGGCCAGGCTGGTTTCGAACTTCTGACCTCCAGTGATCCACCTGACTTGGCCTCCCAAAGTACTGGGATTACAGGTGTGAGCCAGCACACCTGGCTCACATGAACTGTTCAAGTGAGAACTCATTACTGTGAAGACAGCACCAAACCATTCATGAGGGATCCACCCCATGACTCAAGCACCTCCCACTAGGCCCACCTCCGACACTGGAGATCACATTGCAGTCTGAGATGTGGAGGGGACAAATAGCCAAACCATATCACGTGCTTTCTTCTTGAGTTACCCCATAATTTGTGCCTAAAGACCAGGAGGCCCATGGGATGACGTGCTGTTTCCAGGAGAGATGTGTTGTAGGTTTGTGGGCCGTGAAGGGCTGTGGGCAGTGGGCCCGCCCAGATTCTCTGTACACATGCACCAATGGTGTCCGCTCACAGACATGGACCGCAGACCTGCGCCATCCCCTGCAGGATGCCCCAGAGCAGCGAGATGCCCCCTTTGCTCTGGCTCCACTCTGAGAACCAGACCTTTTACACTTTGAGCAACTTGCTGGAGGAGAGAGTGGGCCTGGAATTGCAAAAGTAACTCCTCTTCCAAAGGAGGCGGCAGGATTCCCGAACATCCTCTGGAGCAGCTCTGGGTGGTGGAGTGCGCCTGGACAGCTGGTGTCCGTCTGCAGGCTCCTGCCTTAGGCTCTGGAGTGGCAGCTTGGCAGGTCCAGACCCTTCCCCAGGGACAGTTGAGGCTGGGAACCCTGGACCTCTTCCCTGGGCCTGAGCCGCTTCCCTGTGCGGCCGTTCGCCGAGTGACCACTTGATGGCGCTGTGGCTCCACCGGGCGAGGGAGCAGGCGGAGCGGCGCGTCTGCTTCCAGCCGCCGGGCCGGTGCTGCCGCGGTCACCCCCGGCGCCTGGCTGTGCCCGGCGCGTCCGCCCGCCCGGCGCGCGGCTGGTGGGGCGCAGCCCCCGCGGCCAGTTCTGCCCGAAGCACAAAGCCGCTGCTCAGAGCCAGCACCTCCTGCTTGCAGCTCCCCTAGTGAAAGAAGTTTGGGTCCTTGGTGGTGTTTTTCTCCCTGGCCTGGATGGCCCTGCAGCGGCCCTTGGCCACCTAATGACTTTATTCTTCTTAAAACATGTTTCTTTCTTTCTTTGCTTCTTGTTTTTGTTTTGATTTGTTTATTGGCCTGTGCTCCGTTTCTGCCATCTTACCAATAGCTCCTGACCAAGCCCCGGGCCTGCTAGAGAACTGCAGTTTAATTTAACCTCCACCGGCCAGGCTGGTCTGTTTCCTCTTTTCAACCTTCCCTGCGGTTCTAACTTTGCTCCAGATGATTCCTCTTGGAACTTTTGCTTGGGAGAGAAAGGTGTTTGAACGCAGAGTTCAGGCGAGCTGGCCAAAATGGAATGCAAAAGAAGAACATTTAAGAGAAAAGAAGGCCTCTCAGAAATGAACTTTTCATTTGATTCCAGATACTCTGCAGTGCAGTTTTGTAAAAATACCGGAAAACACAAAGAAGGAAATAAAAAGCATCCATGATTTTGCGTCTAGAAATGGCTTTTGTATTTTAATATGTCTTTCCACAATTTATTATCATTGCACAGATATACGTTCCCTTTCATCACCCCGATTGGGTCAGTTTACTCAGTTTAGCTGGGTCGCCTGTTTTTCATTGAATGCACTGGGAGCACTTTTCCTTGGCAAGCTGGTTTCTGCAAGTTTCCCTCAAGTCGGTCCACTCTGGAAGTTTCACATGCAGGTCACTCCCGGCCAGGTTGCTGAGTGAGATAGCCTCACCGAAACTGGGATTTGGACGTTTGGAGGACGATGACTGAATTGAGCTTCCAGGGAGGGCACAATTGTGAGCTCTGTCTGGAAGACCAGAGTTGCCCATATTTGTTTTGCAAAGCGAGCAGGCCCCATTTCAAGTCAGCCGTTCTCAAAGAGCCTGAGCAGGGTGCTGAATTCAGGCCTCTGAGCTTTGAACGCCCCTCCCCGAACCCCTAGGCATCTGAATGTAGGTCGGAGGCTTCCCAGGCTCCCCAGAGTCTGGGGACTGAGAGGCAGGGCTCAGGGGTCACTAAATCAGGCCCTTCCTTGTCCCTCTGGAGGACCCCAGGATAAATGCAAAAGGCGTGTGTGTGTGTCTGTGTGTGTGTGTGTGAGTGTGTGTGTGGTGAGGGCATTCGGAGGTGGAGAAGGCAGGTCAGGCCGCTTCTCCTAGGTCTGTCCTCCCTTTGGGACAGAAACAGTGTGGCTGCCAGAGCTGACCGCCTTCCTGCAGCTCCGAGCGTGCAGAGCTCAGCAGCGGGCAGAAACCGGGCTGGGGCTGGCATTAGCTTTCCCTCCTCCCAGCTTCTCTCCAGCGCAGCAGGGCACCTCTGGCCCGGAAAAAGAAAAGTTTCTTTCTCTTATATCTGTTTTCTGCTGCTGCTAATCTCCTCCTGAGGGGTTGTGTGGCTTCTTGGGACTCTGGAAAGAAACTGCAGGGGACAAGGACAAACGAAATAGCTACTGTAGTCACTGCAGCTATGCAGGCACTGTGCTAGCCCAGGAAAGGCCTGGACGTTCAGGTCTGCTGTGCCAGGGGTGGGCCCGTCTCTCTGCGGCCACAGCCGTCTGGGCTCAAACCTTGGCTCTCCCCTTACTTGGCTTCGTGATCTTGGGGGATGCACAGGACACTCTGTGCCTCAGTTTTCTTATCTGTAAAATGGCGCAAATACCTACCAAGTCATAGGGTTGATGTGAATTCCAGTTGAGATAATGGAGGGTAATTTCTTTTTTTTTCCTTATGCTTAAATTTTGGATCCATTTTGTGTTGATTTTCGTATATTGAGTGGTAAATTCTTAGAAGCTAGAAAATTATTAAATGCTGCTTATGAGCCAAATACTGTGCCAAGGGCTCTGTCCAGATCATTCCAGTTAATCCACCCAAGACCCCAACAGTACATGTTGCTATATTTCCATGGTGAGGAACTGAGACCCAGGGAAGTCATTGTACTTTGCCCAAAGTCGCCCCGATGTCAAGCGTTAGAGCAAGAATTTGAACCCCAGAGCTTAACTCTTAACCATTTTTGCTAACTGGCTGTCTCTCCAGGCCCCCATCACCCTTTCCATCACCCTCTCCTGCCCTGTGGGCATCCTGTCAAATGGTAGTTCCCCACTTATTTGCCTCAGCATCTCCAGTTTAGAGCTTAATGGCTCTCTTCCTCTTGAAGTCATGGGATGGATTTCCCATCTCAGAAACTGCACGAGAAACAAACTGGGAGTTTTGAACAAAGGATATTCAAGGAGTATTCAAGAATGAATCTTCCTAGTCATGGTCATGAGACATGAGAAAAAAAGGTGTCTACCACGTCTTGTCTGTTACTCATAAAGAACATTGGCTGGGTGTGGTGGCTCACACCTGTAATCCCAGCACTTTGGGAGGGCAAGGTGGGTGGATCACCTAACATCAGAAGTTCGAGACCAGCCTGGCCAACATGACAAAACCCCGTCTCTATAAAAATACAAAAATTAGCTGGGTGTGGTGGCGGGCACCTGTAATCCCAGCTACTTGGGATACTGAGGCAGGAGAATTGCTTGAACCTGGGAGGCAGAGGTTGCAGTGAGCCGAGATCACACCACTGCACTCCAGCCTGGGGTACAAAGGGAGGCTCTGTCAAAAAACAAACAAACAAAAAAAAAAAAGAAAAAAAGAACATTCCTTTGAAGGATGTGTGTTTTCCGGGTGCTTGTGTGTGCACATATGTGTGCACATTTGTGTAGAATCCTCACTAGTGGAGGTGAAGAGAACACAGGAGCTAGAAGATGTGACTCAGGGCATCCGATGGGGATGATCCAGAAGACAGTACCCTCCAGGAAGGTGGGGCTGGGGGTGGAGTGGAGAGAAAAGGAGGAGACAGCTGCTGAGGCAGGTGGAAAGATCTGGGGTGACTTCTGAGGCCCCTCACCTACGTGCCTCTGTCTGGATGCCCCTTCAGTTCCCCAGATTCCTTTAAAGAAGAAAAAAGCCTTTCACTGGACTCTCGGGGGGCGAGGCTTAGCAGGGCAATGGCTGAGGTGACACTTGGGTGAGAATGAGTTTCAATGAAAGTCTCATCCATCAGCCGGGGAGCAGCAGGGATCCTCGGGTCCTTTCCATTTTGAAGAGGGTGAAGATGGTGACGAAGGATTGCTGCCGGGTGGCGGCAACGGGAAGGCTGTCACGCAGCAAACTTGGGAACTGATTTTGCTATGGTGACAGCGTTTACTTTCTGCTGGGCCTGATGTCTGTAGGGAGGGACTTTGTGATGGACAGCTGTCAGCTGTCAGCCATCCATTTCCTCTTTAAGTCTGGCCGACTTCATTGCAGGGCTGCTGTCCCTAGGATTTGCTCACCGAGATCTTTCCAGTCTGTATGACAAAGTGTGACAACACAGTTTTGGAAGACACACACACACACGCGCGCACACACAGAAGTGGTTAAGGAATATACCTCCAGTTAAGATGGGTGCCAGTCATAGCCTACGAAAGCCAGAAGTGACCCCAGGCAGATGGAGATGACCTGTGTTCCATCCAACGTGAGGTTATCCGGAAATCTCACAGACCCTGTCCTCCCTCGACGTCCCCACAGATGATCTGTCCTCAGCAAGTGGTGGTGTTACCCTAAGTCTTATGATGCTGGTGGCTGGCTTGTGTATTTACTGCCAGGACAGGAGACACCGGCCCTTCATTGAGCTCTCAAAATAACTCCGTAGGGATATTGATATGACATATTTCATCAAGCGGGGAAGCTTGATGAAAACGGTCCTGGGAGGACCTTGGCGTGTATTGATGTATCGAGGCAATTACCGTCTCGCGTGAGGCTGAGCGACAGGCTGCGTGAGCTCCACCGTCACAGGCAGGCGTCTGTGCTGAGACTTCTGTGCATGTTTGGAAGTGTGTCGTCATATGTGCATCCTGCCTGCCGACAGGGCAAAGTTTTCCTGATCATCCTGTTTGTGACAAGCCTGTGCTGAGAACAACCCTTCATAGGGAACCACGGAAGACTCAGCCTTCGAAGCGTGTTGTGGGAATACACAGCGTAAACGTTAGTTTCCATGTATTGAGTACCTACCGTGCCCAGAAAGTATTCTGCACATGTGTTCAGCACCTTCCACGATTCTGGAAGGGAAGTCTCATTGATACTTATGAATGAAGAAACATGTTCAGAGAGGTTAAGCTACATGGCTGAAGTCACACAGCTTATTTACTGGTAGCAAAGCTGGCGACCTGACCGGGTCTGCCTGCCTCCCCCGCTCGTGAGTGCCCTTCCACGTGACGCCAAGCTCTGGAGGCCTAAAAACCCGCCACTCAGGGGAAGGGCAGGATAGCACGCAGGCGTGTCTCAACGAAACCGAAGGATTGACTTGCTCTCTGCCCTCTTGTGAGCCTGACCCAGCTGAAGATGCCCCATTGGAGTGGCAGAGACAGCCTACCTGCCCTGCTCCATGAGGCTGCCTGAGGATGCCCCGGGGGGTTTGAAGAGCTCTCTAGACAGAGAGGCTGGAGGAGATCATAGCTTTCTTCTGAGATTTGACCTCTATTGTCTGGCAGTTGTTGAAGAATCAGCCGGACAAGGTTGTGCTGTTCTCAGACCCCTCTGAGGTTTCTGCATCCCCAGTAGGGTTTCCAAGCAGAAGGGCATCCAGGTGACCACACCCTGATCACAGGATGACAGCCACATGCACGTGCCTGTTCATTTGTCTCTGGATGGAGCAAGCAAGGGGAGTTCACTGTCCTTGGTTTGAACACACTCAGCCCTTCTTCTCCCACCCTGTTGGCTTGGCCTGTGGTTGTCATATCAAGCAGACAGTCGATTTTTCTCCTGATTGGGAAGCAGCTGAGGAATCTTTCCTTGGATCGATGGACAAAAGACCAAGATGAACCTGCTTGGGCTTAGGCCTAAGCCTTAGGTGAACAGAGGTAGGCCTGCATCCCCACCTTTTTCTGAGATTTTTAAAAACTCACTTTCTGAAAATAGAGAAGCAAAATAGTTGTTTGCTTGCGTGGGCAAAAAGGACAGTGGATACATTTGCTTAAGTAAACTGTGGGCTGAACATTTGTTCCCTCCAGCTGCCCTGTGGTTGAGATGTGTGTCTTCTACTTGTAAACATCTGTACCTGAAATAAGTTTTGATACATATGTATAGTGTTTTTATTTAAGACCTTTTATCTGTAGATCTTCATGGGAGAAATTTGTTCATTTGTTCATTTATTCAACAAATATTTGTGTAGCATGTGCTGTTAACCTGGCACTGTGCTCTGTGCTGGGGATAAAAAGATTCAGGTAGCTGAATGCCCTCACCGACAGTTCCCATACAGCAAGCAGACAGACTTGTCAACAAGTAATTATAATAGTATGTGATCCATGGCTGAAGAGAAGTTGACTCTTAGGGATACCCTGGGGGATGTATGGCTCAGTCTGTCTGAGGCTGGTAGGGAGGCTTTGTGAGAGACATTCAATGGCTGTTGAAGGATGAGAGGTTCAAAGAGTGTTGCAGGGTGGGAGAGTAGGGAAGGGCATCCCAGGGAGAGGGAACAGCACGTGCAGAGGCACAGAGGTGTGAAAGGATCTGTATAGGAATCTTGGAAGGTGGGTGTCTGCTGGAACAGTGGCTTTTTTATGTCAAGGACAAATTAAGAAGGATCTTGAATAGAGTGTTAAAAGATGTCAGCCTTGTTTTAATGAGAGAAGGAATGGAAAAAGAAATTTCTCTCAAGGGTCTTAGATAGTGAATATATTCGTCAGGATAGGCTAAGCTATGCTGCAGTAACAAACATCCCCAAATGTCAGTGGCTTAAAACAAAGGTTGCTTCCTTATTTGTGTTATATGAATAATATGGGTTGTGGAGGAGGGAGGCTGTGCTTCAGGAAATTAGGATGACAGTGGCTCCACCATTTTATACCACCTCCATCTGAACCTATGATTTAGGGTCATTGCAGCCAGGAGAGACGGGAGAACTGCTCACAGCCCATTGTCCACAACGTGCTGGGTGTATGACCCTGTCATCCAAGAGGGCCACGAAGCACAGGTGCTTATGTGGACTATTTGGTCTGCATGGCTGTCACTGCCTGTTTGTGATATGATAAAGTTTTGCAGGGGATGGAAGTGGAAAGGACCAAAGAGTTAGGTGTCTGGGTCTAAACAGCCTATTTTCTCCTTTCTAGTAGGGAAGCTGCAGTTGTAGCTGGGGAGCTCTGTGTGGTGCTTGCTGGGAGTGGCCAGGGGAGCCTCTGGTCTTAGGCATGTACTGTCAACCGTTTGCTCATGGTGAGGACGTGCGCTGACCTGGGATATCACTGAATTTGTGCCTTAGGGCATTCCATATGGAGTTTTGGGCATTCTTAGGGCATTCCATATGGAGTTTTATTGCCCTTCAAAACAGGGATTTTTTTGTTTGTGTTTTTTTTTTGTTTGTTTGTTTTTGAAACAGTCTTGCTCTGTCTCCAGGCTGGAGTGCAGTGGCACAATCTCAGCTCAATGCAACCTCCACCTCCTGGGTTCAAGTGATTCTCCTGCCTCAGCCTCTGGAGTAGCTGGGATTACAGGCAAGTGCCACCACACCCAGCTAATTTTTGTATTTTTAGTGGAGACGGGGTTTCACCATGTTGGCCAGAATGATCTCCATCTCTTGACCTCATGATCTGCCCACCTCGGCTTCCCAAAGTGCTGGCATTACAGGCGTGAGCCACTGCGCCTGGCCCAAAATGGGAGATTTTAATAGACCTCTTTTCTGCTGGGCTATCGGGCTGTGTATTTGGTGGGCATCGAGTAGCCCCAGGATGGTCCCACAGAAAGCTTTCCTGCAGAATCCAGTAGCATATTGTACAGTGGATATTTGTGGAGGACTTTGATTCTTTAAGCAGAATTGTTCAAGAATTGGCATTCAGACCCTCCTGTTTTCTTCCTGTGCAGATAATTTTTCAGCCTCTTCTCTCCAGGCCAAAGGGAGGAGAAAGCTGCCTTGGCCTTGTCAGGTGAGACCTGTCCAGTGCCTCCTTCAGACCACTCCCGAGGAGGAAGGACTGTTTTGGGCCTCTTCTGTTTGGCTTTTCTGCTTGCTAAAGGCTGGGATGCGAATGGGATTGCAGCAATCCTGGCATTGGAAGCTAAGCACTGTGTCCCAGGACGTCGAATGAGAAGGCTGTAGAGTTATGGGGTGATGTTAGGGCTTGCCTGTGTCACAATCTATCTCAGAGGCAAAAGTATACTTTTTCCTTCTTTTTTTTTTTTTTTTTTTTGAGACAGAGTCTCGCCCTGTCCCAGGCTGGAGTGCAGTGGCATGATCTCAGCGCGGTGCAACCTCTGACTCCCGGGTTCAAGCTATTCTCCTACCTCAGCCTCCCGAGTAGCTGGGATTACAGGTGTGCACCACCACGCCTGGCTAATTTTTGTATTTTTTGTAGAGACGGGGTTTCACCATGTTGGCCAGGCTGGTTTCAAAGAGGCAAAAGTATACTTTTGATTTGCTTTCAGACCAGTTGGTAGGAAAACTTCCCAAAAGGGTTAAAACTTGAATGTTATAGGTGGATTTGTTTTGATACATGGGTTTGGGAAAGGCTTGTGGGTACCGTTAAATGCCTAGTAGCTGTCCCTGCCTGGGGGCCCATGGTTTCTCGAGTTTAGCAGTTCTGAAACTAAATTACTGCCCATCTTCTTCAAACCTATGTTCCTGTTACCAATTTCTATACAGCAGTCCAAACGTAATTGTCTTGGCTGGGCGTGGTGGCTCATGTCTGTAATCCCAGCACTTTGGGAGGCCGAGGTGGGTGGATCACTTGAGATCTGGAGTTCGAGACCAGCCTGGTCAACATGGTAAAACCCCGCCTCTATTAAAAATACAAAAATTAGCTGGGCATGTTGGTACACACCTGTAGTCCCAGCTTCTCGGGAGGCTGAGGCAGGAAAATTGCTTGAACCCGGGAGGCAGAGGTTGCAGTGGGCCGAGATCGCGCCACTGTACTCCAGCCTGGGTGACAAAGTGAGACTCCATCTCAAAAAATAAACCCCCCAAAATAAAACAAAAACAACAACAACGCATAATTGTCTTAACTCTCCGCTTTCTCTCATCCCCTGCATTTAAATTCTGCTCAGTCCTGTCATCTGCAACTTCCTTAGCTTCGATCAGATGATTTATTTCTTAGGCTGTTGTAATCGGTCTCTCTTAATCTCTTCTGTCTTATTTATTTCACCTTCCATGCTGACACTAGGATTATTTCACTGTTAAGAACCTCAGTTTCCTCATCTGTAAGATGGGCCTCGCTATACATCCCTCACAGGCTGTGGGGGAAGGGGATATGAGATAGCGGGTGTAAAATGCATAGCTCAGTGTCGGGAAGTAGCGCTCAAAAAAATGTTAGCTCTTACTATCTTTCTGATTACCAATAACGTCACTTCCCTCTTCTCCCCGGCCAGAATGTTCCTTTTTTTCATTTCATATCTTTAATTCCGTATTTCTTTGTGATAAAATAAGAAACTCTATGATGACAATAGTCAAAGGCAAACCTGACATCCACATTGTTTTGGTGAAACTTTGGATATTATTGTGGACATATAGAATTGTTACTTTGAACTGATATGATGTTTCCAGAGTGATTGTCGCTTAGTGTGGATTGAATTGATGGCCGGAATTTGAGTTTTGGAGACATGGAATTATTAGAATAACCAGTGTGTTTGGTGTTAGAAGGGCACTTGTTTTTTTTTTTAAATTACTTTTCATGCCTTCTGTGTTTTTATGTATTCTGCGTTTAAGCTAATGACCCTTCAGAAGGAATTTGGCTACATATCTGGGAGTCTATAGGGGTTACTTTATTGGGAATGGTGTTGAGGCCAGGGGAGGCCAGGGTGGGTGACTCTTAAAGGGGAGGCTGAGGGTGATATTTCTAACCAAGATGCCTACGTCATTGTCTTCCTTTAAGTGCTCTTCAAATTTTAACATAAAACATCCTCTGGGGATGGTTTGTTTTTGTTTTTGAGACAGAGTCTTGCTCTGTTGCCCAGGCTGGAGTGTGGTGGCGCGATCTCGGCTCACTGCAACCTCCGCCTCCCGAATTCAAGCCATTCTACTGCCTCAGCCTCCTGAGTAGCTGGGACTACAGGCATGTACCACCACACCTGGCTCATTTTTGTATTTTCAGTAGAGATGGGGTTTCACTCTGTTGGCCAGGCTGGTCTTGAACTCCTGATCTTGTGATCTGCCTTCCTCAGCCTCCCAAAGTACTAGGATTATAGGCTTGAGCTGCCGTGCCCAGCCTGGGGACAGTTTTGACACAGAAGTGAGCTGATACTCCTGAGAGCTCTAGAGCTTTGGCCTGTACATTTCTTCCCAGCTTGGAAATTTCTTGGAAGTCTCCTTTATTCCTCCTCAGAATTCCTGGGAATGCTGCAGCCTCTTCCACCATGAAATGGCAGAGCATTGCAGACTCTTGTTTCACTGCCCTCTTGTTCTAAACTCAAATATCCCTCAAGAAATTACAAAGCATACTCCCTTTGATGGCTTCCCCTCTGTTAAGCTGTGGGTACAGACATAAACCCTTGCCAGCCAGATGGCATTTTCTCTTTCTCCCAGTGGGCCTCTGTGTGCTCAACAGAAATGTTCCCACCCTTTGGATAAAGCATGGGCTGCAACCTGCAACATTATTGCAGGCTTTGTTCCTAGATTATGTGCCCCAGATAGCTCCAGCCGGGGATTTTTTCATAAAGTGGGTATGTGGGCGGAAGGAGAGGACTTGCGTTTCTTTTGTAAGGACAGAGATAGGAAGAAGGGAGGTGATGTACTGGAAGATCATCAAAATGAAGAAAGAGACAAATATGTGGAGAGATAGTTACTTGAATATCACATCAACGGTGATTGTTTTCTGTGGATTTTCTTTGGGCTGGCAGGGAGGTGCTATTTTGAAGTACAAAGGATCATCTAACCGGGTGCATCTCTTGGCATATTCTGATGCCTCTGGGTCTACAGCAATAAATCCATCATATCATTAGGAATATTTTCTCTGTCCCTCATCCCCACTCCTGTGAGGTTATCTGAACAAGATGCACGGCCTAACAAGTGGCTAAATTTCCTCTTAATGGGTTGCGTAGATTGCAGGTGATTCCTAAATAACAGAGAGAGCAGAGACCAAGAGAGATATTGTTATACTTTTAGAGACAGGCTGCTTCGGGAACCAATTTTGGAGGCTAGATGTTCTCTTGTTTTCCCTCCGTGTTCCAAATTCTCAGGTTAATTAAGAGCAAAGGAGTAAGCTATTAGAATTTTTACTATCCACACTAATTTGTGTGACTTTGAAAGTCGATTGAGTTGACGAGCAGTTTATTTTTAGAGTGGTTTTGGAATTGAAAATGTGCAGCTTAATTGTTGTTTTTCTTTTAGGGACTGTGAATGGACTTATCTTTAACTGGGCTGTATGTATGTACAAATAAATCTTGATTTTCTGAGAGAGAGAGAGAGAGTGTGTGTGTGTGTGTTTGTGTGTACGTGTGTACCTGGACCTGCACTTCCTGGCTGGTGTATCTATGTGTGCACAAATATATGCAGGACTATAAATAAAAACCACAAATGAATGCCTTAGACTGAAACATGAGGGCTGCTCTTTCTATTTTGTGCAGCAAATGAGGCATGCAGATCTCCTTTGGAGACCAAGTTTTTAGGAGAAATAGCAGCTCCGGGAAGAGCCTGGCACCTTTGCTCTCTGGGTTTCTGCACCATGCCATCTTGTGGTTAGCAGGGGAGACAGGGCGTTAGGCCTGGGGATATCCTGGTCCCAGCTCCAGGGCTACCCCTGGGCCTCCCTTTCCCCAGTGGGTGTCTTTTCCTTGTGCTAACTTTAAGGATAAACCCTGATTTGGATGTTCCAAGGTCATGTGGTGTAGGCCTCAAAGACAGACTATCGATCTTTTTATGTCATTTCCTTATGGATGATACTTGTCGGTTTCTAAGGCCAGCGGAAGGCCTGTGTGTGTGTGTGGGGAGGGGGGATGGAGTTGGGAGCGAGCTTGGTGAGCAGGTATGGCGATACCAGGGCAGACGGAGAGGTAGGCCACATTATCACCATTTACAATAGGCTTCTAGGAGACTGAAAAAGTCATTAGTGTCACCTAGACCGAAACAGAGCCAGTGGTAATAACCCAGGATGGTACACTGCAAGTCTACATCTATCCATTCTTATTTTCCATCCTTCAAACAAGAATATATACTAGAAGAGAAGGCAAATGAATGCTGATTGAATGAATGAAATATAGAAGATACCTGGAAAAGTCGGAAGACACATACACGCACACCCACACACACATACACTGTACTCCTCAAGGAGTTGACCATCTAGGCATTTAGCCATGTATCTTTAGGCAAGTTATGGAACCTCTCTGTGCCTCAGTTTCCTCATCTGTGGAATGGGTAGACTAAAAATAATGAGCACATACACTGGAGAGGATTAAATGAGTTAAGAATTATTAGATGCTTGGGACAGTGTCTGGTACTTCTGTGCGCTCAGTGTGTATCACTTATTATTGCGATGATGGTTGTGATGGGGGCACAGTAGAAGCCTCTAGGTAGTGCTGGGAGAGACAGCATGCAGTGTGAGTCAAGAATGGCCCCGGGGGATGCTATGGGCATACAAGGAGGGCGTCACCAGCTGATGGGTGGCTGGTGTGGACTGCATCAGGTCTCCAAGGAGGAAGGATGATGTTAGTGACCCACGGGGCCAAGGACAACATGAGGAGGTGACAGGAAGGAGATTGGCCTTGATGGAAAGGTCCAGGTTGTAGCCTTAAGGAGAGTGGCCACCCCAGGAACAGGGGGGACTTGAGATGGCTGCTTCTCCATGAGTTGTCTGGGATGGTGCCAGCCAGGAAAGCATTTGAAAACTTCCCTGGGGTTGAGGGTGGCAGGCAGGGAAGAGGCAGCAGAGAAGACCAGAAAAACATTTCAGAGTTGAAGAGGCAGAGAATGAATGAATAGCATTATAGGTGGTGAGGGGCAGTCAGAGGTGATGAGAAAACGGAGTGTGGCATGAGGAGAGCTTGGGAGGAACCCACGTCCTGGAGCACTGAGCTTGCAGCATTGTGGTCCCTTTGTGCCACAAAGCTGGTGCCTTCCGTGGAGGTGGACATGGGGTGGGAGAAATGCGGAGATGGGAGCACCCTCCAGGTTAGAATGGCGAGTCAAGCTGACCAGTGAGACCTGGCAGGCTCTAACAGCAGTGCCAGCCCTAGTGTGCCTTTCCTCTCAGTGCCTACTCACAGCACCAACTCTGAGCCTCATCCCAGACTCTGACCCTGTCGGTCACAAGCCAGACCTGGGAATCTGTATCAGACACAAGCTTGCAATGACCCAAGGGCTTGGGGCGACCCACCCCAAGGATGATGACTCCATAAATGAAAGTATTAAATTCCTTAGAGGAAGAAGGAACAGGACCAGTGGGGACTAGGGGAAGAGGGGAGGAGGAGAGTGGACAAGACTGAGAAGACACTTCCTAATTGAGTGGCAGGAGGATGGCGGTGACATTGATGGGATGGAGAAGGGGTATCTGCTTACCTTGCTCACACTTTCTTTTCTTTTCTTTTCTTTTTTTTTTTTTTTTTTTTTTTTGAGACGAGTTTCATTCTTGTTGACCAGGCTAGAGTGCAATGGCGTGATCTCAGCTCACTGCAACCTCCGCCTCCCGGGTTCAAGTGATTCTCTTGCCTCAGCCTCCTGAGTAGCTGGGATTACAGGCATGCACCATCAGGCCCAGCTAATTTTTTTGTATTTTTAGTGGAGAGGGGGTTTCTCCATATTGGTCAGGCTGGTCTCAAACTCCTGACCTTAGGTGATCTGCCCACCTCAGCCTCCCAAAGTGCTGGGATTAAAGGCATGAGCCACCGCACCCAGCCGTTCACACTTAATAGTTCTTTACAGTTGCTCAGTGCTATGGTCTGAATGTTTATGTCTCCCCCAAAACTCATGCCTTAAAACCTAATCCCCAATGTGATGGTATTAGGAGGTGGGGCCTCTGGGAGGCCACTGGGTCATGAGGGTGGTGCCCTCATGAATGCAACAGTGTCCTTATAAAAAAAGGGCATATTTGGAGCCAGGACAGTGAGACCATCTGAAAACCCTGTGTAGAAACAGTTGTCAGATTTGGTAAATCTTGTATGTTGAATGAATGAATAGCCTGGATGAGAGGTGACTGAGAATATCAACTAATTTTGGTGTCTGAAAGGCTGCCATGGTAAGAATGTTTGTTCCATGTTACCCTATAATGCAAGAGTGAGACACCCTCATAGAAGCTCTTGAGTGACAGATTTCAGCATGATTCAGGGAGAGCTTGATTGGCAAGAATCTCAGTTACTTCTGTCATTAGTTTCAATCTGCTGCCTTGCAAAACCCCTCCAAACGGGACATAAGCTCCTTGGACTGAGTTTCCATTATTCTCCTTTTTCCAGAGGGCTTGTTGGTGGAGCCAGCTTGGATAACCTTGTGGCGGATTAAGAGGGGAGGCGGGAGTGCAGGTGAATGAACTAACTGTGATCAGGGCCCCTTTTTACAACCAACTTGGCTCCAGCTGGGCACAAAATAAACCTGTGGTAATTTAAAAATTATGTATGTATGTATATATGTATGTGTGTGTGTGTGTGCGTGCTTTTTGCTAAAGAATAATGTGTACAAAGTACACAAATCTTAGGGACAGCTCAATGAATTGTTATATATGTATACATCCATGTAACCACCATCCAAACCAGGATATTATTGAACATTGCTGTCAGTCTGGAAGGTGCCATCTTGTCACTTGTCAGTCAACAGTTCCCTTCCGCCTCCTTCCCCAGGTAACCACAATATGGAGATGGTTGATGTTGTAAAGGGAAGGTTTACTCTCTTACAGCTAAGGGTAAAAGATAAGCCCACGTGAAAAGAAAAGAAGGGATATTTGCTTGTGGAGGTTTTTCTAGGTTTGGTTTGAGTTAAAAACACTGGGCGGGCGTGGTGGTTCACGCCTGTAATCCCAGCACTTTGGGAGGCTGAGGCAGGTGGATCACTTGAGGCAAGGAGTTCAAGATCAACCTGGCCAACATGGTGAAACCCTGTCTCTACTAAAAATACAAAAATTAGCTGAGCATGGTGGCATATGCCTGTAATCCAAGCTGGTTGGGAGGCTGAGGCAGGAGAATCGCTTGAACCGAGGAGGCAGAGGTTGCAGTGAGCTGAGATCGTGCTACTGCACTCCAGTCTAGGCAACAGAGTGAGACTCTGTCTCAAAAAAAAAAAAAAAAAAAAAAAGAAAAAAAAGAAAAAGAAAAACCAACTTGGTAGATCCTAAGATCTTTTTCTCACTGAAATATTTAAGCACTGCATTTTAAGAAAACTTCTTATTCATCCGTAGACTTTTATCTGGCCAGATTTCCACTCTGAGGGCTTTTCTTTCTAGTTATCTGACAAACCATAAATTTTATTTCCTTTAAGGGCAAAACCAACCTCCAAGCACATTTATGGCCCAAGTTTTAAGAGCTGGCCACCCTTTCTATCCTGTATCTCTGGTTAAACGTGTTTTCTTTTCCTTGGAGCAAATTTTTCAAAGAGGGGCTAAAGCTATGTGTTCCTCTGGAGAGAACTCCTGCCTGCCCAGCAGCAAAGAAAATGCCAGAGAAGCCTCTGACTTGGGTTCTGCCCCTGGCAGCCAGGTCTCAGGCTAGAAGCCTTCTTCTTGGTTGCATTGGAGTCCTTCTCTACCCCACCTTTGTTGTTTCTTCCTTCTTGGTTTTTATGTATTCTCCTCTGCCTCCTTTAAAAGGTGGCAACTTTTTGGACTTTGGACAATTCCTGTGTAGCAATCTGGGCTGATTTTAGAGAGTCCCTCTGCTTCCTGCTTTCCAGTGAGCTGATTGGTTGATGAATTGATTTTATTTACCTCCCCCTGGAGGAAGTAGAGTCCCAGGATGCTGGGGAGGCCCCCTGGAGACCCCCGAATACCCTTTATGTTGACTTCTTGTCTTTTTGTTTGGGTTCCTAGGGTTATGGACTGAGAGGCAGCACAACTTTGAAATGATGTCTGTTGAAGGAGTCTCTTTCTGCTTCTTATCATATTGAGAAGAAGGTGGATTAAAAGCATATTTATTTACTTTTAATTGTGGTAAAATATACGTAACATAAAATTTACCATTTTCCTTTTTTTTTTTTTTTTTTCTGAGATGGACGGTAGCTCTATTGCCCAGGCTGGAGTGCAGTGGCGCAATCTTGGCTCACTGCAACCTCTGCCTCCTCAGGTTCAAGCAATTCTCCTGCCTCAGCCTCCTGAGTAGCTGGGACTACAGGCGTGCACCACCACGCCCGGTGAATTTTTGTATTTTTAGTAGACACAGGGTTTCACCATGTTGGCCAGGATGGTCTCGATCTCCTGACCTCGTGATCCACTTGCCTCAGCCTCTGAAAGTGCTGGGATTACAGGCATGAGCCACTGCGCCTGGCCTTTTTTTTTTTTTTTTTTTTTTTTTAAGAGTTAGGGTCTCACCATGTTGCCTAGGCTAGTCTTGAACTCCTGGGCTCAGACAAATCTCCTGCCTAGGCCTCCTCAAGTGCTGGGATGACAGGTGTGAACCACCATGCCTGGCCCCCATGTTAACTATGTTTAAGTGTACAGTTCAGTGGCATAAAGCACATTTACACTGTTGTACAACCATCGTCACCATCCATCCACAAAACTTTTTTTTATCTTGCAAAACTGAAACTGTATCCCCATGAAACAATCATTTCCCATTCTCTTTTCTCCCCAGCCCCTGGCAACCATCATTCTGCTTTTCATCTCTACAACTCTGACTGTTCTATGTTCCCCATATGAAAGATATTATATAGTATTTGTCTTTCGTGACTGACTTATTTCACTTAGTTTAACATCCTCAAGGTTCATCCACATTGTAGCATGTATCAGAATTTCCACCTTTTTTTTTTTGAAACGAAGTCTCGCTCTGTTGCCCAGGCTGGAGTGCAGTGGTGCGATCTCGGCTTCCTGCAAGCTCCGCCTCCTGGGTTCACATCATTCTCCTCCTGCCTCAGCCTCCCGAGGAGCTGGGACTACAGGTGCCCACCACCACACCTGGCTAATTTTTTTTCTTTCTTTCTTTTTGTAGAGACGGGGTTTCACCGTGTTAGCCAGGATGGTCTTGATCTCCTGACCTCGTGATCTGCCCGCCTTGGCCTCCCAAAGTGCTAGGATTACAGGCGTGAGCCCCCGTGCCTGGCCAGGAATTTCCATCCTTTTTAAGGCTGAATAATATTCCACTGTATGAATGGACCACATGCAGAGCACAGAGTTTTTAATGCATGTGTATCATAGACCCTAAGTCTTCTATATTTCACACGTATTGGGCACCTCCTGTGTTCCTGATCAGGGACCCGTTGTCTTGTCTGGGAACTTCCAGGTGTAGTTTGTATTTTAGAAGGGGAATTATGAGGGTGGATTCTTTAAGCAGGTAATCTCATACTGTTCCTTATTTCTAGTGTTCACTGCACAGAAAGCTTTGAGGCGTGGTCTAATACTTCAGTGCTTTTGGCAGCCACCATTCCTAGATTTCCAGAAATGTGATTATGATTGTTTAGCCAGGGTTTAAGGCCATGAATGGTGACGTGGTTTAGACATCAGCTTTTGGCAAGGCTGAGGGGACATGGGATGATTTCATTGTCTCCTAAGTTAGCATCTGAAGGCTTTCAGTGCAATGTGTAAGATATATTTTTCGAGAGATTTAAAGCTTTAAAAAACCATCTTAAGAGAAGAGAAAATATCAAATAAGAGAAACAGACTGAGTGCTCGTCTCAGCTTTTCTGTTCATTCATTGCAGACCCTGGAATAGCTTCTCATTATCTCATTTCCTTGGTTTTCTTCTTGGTAACGTGGACAAACCGCCCCCACCTCCACAACCACATCACAGAGGTCTTTGTCAGGAAAGATGGTTCAAAACCTGGAAACGCTTTCACATTTTTATTGTTTTCATTATTATTATTTAAGATGGAGTTTTGCTCTTGTCGCCCAGGCTGGAGTGCAGTGGCGCTCACTGCAACCTCTGCCTCCCGGGTTCAAGTGATTCTCCTGCCTCAGCCTCCCGAGTAGCTGGGATTACAGGTGCCCATCATCACACTGGGCTAATTTTTTGTGTTTTTAGTAGAGACAGGGTTTCGCCATGTTGGGCAGGCTGGTCTTGAACTCTTGACCTCAGGTGATCCGCCTGTCTCGGCTTCCAAAAGTGCTGGGATTACAGGCATGAGTCACCGTGCCTGGCTTATTGTTTTTATTTTTTTGAGGTAAGGTCTTAGTCTGTTTCCCAGGCTGGAGTGCAGTGGCGCGATCTCAGCTCACTGCAACCTCTGCCTTCTGGGCTCAAGCCATCCTCCCACCTCAGCCTCCTGAGTAGCTGGGACTACAGGCCTGGCTAATTTTTGTATTTTTTTTTTTTTGTAGAGATAGGGTTTTGCCATGTTTCCCAGGCTGAACTAAAGTGATCTGCCCACCTCGGCCTCCCAAAGTGCTGGGGTTACAGGCATGAGCCACTGCGCTCGGCCAAACCTGAAAACTTTTAAAATGAGGTTCCCATCGGTGAGAATGGGACTCCCAACCCATCCCCCATCTCTTGTTCCACATAACAAAGTATGTGCTTATTTTATAGGCATTTACCCATCTAATAGCTTCTTTTAAAAGGCTTGCCTTCCAGATTCATCCCTTTATTCATCAGGTGCTGATTGACTCCTTTCCCTGTGCTGGGTCTTGAATTAAGGTCCTAATTCAGACATGAAATGCAAGCTGATCAAACTTATTTGGGGGAAAAAGGAGGATTCTGTAAAATCATACCCACACACACAAAAAAAAGAAGTAAAGAAAAAAATAAAAAGCATTGAGTTTGATTGTTAACTTTTCATTGCTCCTGGATGAATTTCTGGCATGTTTTTGGCATTCACAGGCATCTACCTCAAGGTGTTGGACACAAATAACCTTCCTTTGTATCCATATTTTCCTCTGTTGAAGAAGAGGATCAATGAGCTATTGATACGCAGGGCATGGTGGGTGGTGATGGTGGGAGGGAGGATGGCTTTTGGTAGATCTGATCCAGGGGTTCCTGCTTTCTGAGGAAGAGACTGCCTGAAGCCACACATTCCAAGTTCATTTTGCACTTTCCCTGCAGGACCAAAACTGTGACAACCACAGGTATTTCCTAAACCACCAGTCCTGTACTAGGTGAGACTCACATGATGGATAACCAACAGGTAGTCATAAAAGATGCACTTTTCAAGGCTGAGTGTGGTGGCTCATGCCTATAATCTCAGCACTTTGAGAGGCCAAGGTGGGAGGATTGCTTGAAGCCAAGAGTTCAAGACTAGCCTGGGCAACATAGTGACACCCCATCTCTCTCTTTTTTTTTGAGACGGAGCCTTGCTCTTGCTGCCCAGACTGGAGCGCAGTGGCGCAATCTTGGCTCACTGCAACTTCCACCTCCTGGGTTCAAGCGATTCTCCTGCTTCAGCCTCCCAAGTAGCTGGGATTACAGGCATGCACCACCATGCCGGGCTAATTTTGTATTTTTAGTAGAGACGGGGTTTCACCATGTTGGCCAGGCTGGTCTCAAACTCTTGACCTCAGGTGATCCACCTGCCTTGGCCTCCCAAAGTTCTGGGATTACAGACGTGAGCCACTACACCCACCTAGACCCCATCTCTTAAAAAAAAAAAAGTACTTTTCTGAGTAGGAACAATGATTGAATCCTGAAAGTAAAGAAGAAGGACAGGGATTTATGTAGAGGAACCCTTCCATGAGGTGATTTCTGGACTGGGTGAGTAGGATACGAACCTTACTGATGTGCTACTCATAGAATAAGAAGACCTGATGGGCCTCACAGTGTAACTCGGAGAGTCCTGAATGAAGCTGTGGGGAGACCTGCCTCTTGTCATCTTTCACCATGGCTGTCTGTACATCTGAGGCAAGTCTCCAACCTCCGTGGGCCTCTGCTTCCCCATTGGTGAAATGAAGGAGGTTGACCAGGTGCCCCCGTGATTCCTTGCAGGAGCCTCAGTCCCACTTCCTGCTTTTGGCAGTGTTTGCCAGCTCAGCTCTTGGGTGTACCACCCCAGGCCTGTTGCTAGGTCCCTGGTACAAGCCTTTGGGACCAGTTTCAAGAGAGTGTTTAATACACAACCCTGCAGACTCTCACAAACCTTTCTGGGTAACACTTACTTCATTGCACTTTTAAAAACGAAAACGAAAGAAAATGCAGCTTAGCAGACTCACAGTAATCAGGGCTGACAGATGTCACTCAGAATTTTATTATTTAAAGCCACAATGATTTTCCAAATAACCTAAAAATATATAATCCAACCTCAAAATAGTGTCCTGTAACAGAGGCCAGGGAACCCTATAGGAAATGAAGTCAAGATCTTGGCACCTCTTGCTTGCTGGTTCCAGGGCTTTGAACACATTTATGTCCTCTGAGAAATACAGGAACATGGAACCGTATCAAGTTGCTTAGTGAGGCCGCCAAGGTCTCAGAGAGCTGGGGTGTCTCAGGTGCTTCTCCTGGTACCTAAGCCAGCATGACACCTCTTCTGGTCCCAACAGCGTTTCCTCCTCATTCTATGAGAGCATGGGTGGAGATATAATAACCTTCAGGTATTTTAAAAATTAAGCATCTTCCTGTCAATAGGTTGTTCTGCTATATTCAGAAGATCACATTCTAAATCTGGCCACGTGAGTGGTAAAGACAGTTGCATAAGGAAACTGAAGTTTATTGAGTAGGTACTAGCATCCAGACACCGTGATAACCCCTCATTTATTTATTCCTTATAATTATTTATTAAATACGGATACTTCTCTACTTACAATGGAATCATGTCTTGATATACCCATCGTAAGACGAAAATATTGTTAGTCAAAAATGCAGTTAAGACACTGCACTTACCAAACACTGTAGCTTAGCCTAATGCACCTTAAACATGAGTAGAACACTTACTTTAGCCCACAGTTGGGCAAATCATGTAACACAAAGCCTGTTTTATAATAAAATCTTTTTTTTTTTTTTTTTTTTGAGGGGGAGTTTCACTCTTGTCACCCAGGCTGGAGTGCAATGGCACAATCTCAGCTCACTGCAACCTCCGTCTTCTGGGTTCAAGTGATTCTCCTGCCTCAGCCTCCTGAGTACCTGGGACCACAGGCATGCATCACTATGCCAAGCTAATTTTTTTTTTTTTTTTTTTGTATTTTTAGCAGAGACAGGGTTTCACCATTTTGGCCAGGCTAGTCTCGAACTCCTTACCTCAGATTATCTGCCTGCCTTGGCCTCCCAAAGTGCTGGGATTACAGGCATGAGCCACTACCTGGCCTATAATAAAGTCTTGAATATGTCATATAATTTATTGAATTTTTTTAGTATCCTGAAAGTGAAAAACAGAATGGTTGTATGGGCACTTGAAGTGTGGTTTTGGTTGAATTTGTTTGGTCTCATGCCATCATAAAGTAGGAAAATTGTATATTGGGGACTATTTGCATTATTTATACTTATATCAATGACATTAACAGATAATTAATAATCAGTGATATATGAATTAAAGAAGCTTGTGAAATTTACTACCCCATTTTACAGATGAGGAAGTTGAGTCCCCGAGAGGCTAAGGAGCTTGCTCAGTGTATGAGAGCTAAGAGATGGCAGATCACGTTGGGTTTGCATCTGGGTGGGTGGATTGGGTGGGAGCTGGCATGAATTTCATTGCTGGCTGAAGATCCTGAGCCAGCAGCCCCCTGGCCAGCGGGTGGAAGCAGCAAGGCTGTCTTCGTAAGACTGAGGATCGGAGAACTGGTCTGCCTCAACGTGGGAGGGAAGAGGGGACGCTTTGCCCTTGGTGCCCATGCCCCACCGTTTCCGAGGAACTGTCAGATGCTAGGCCCTATGTTCCCAGTTGGAGGCCCAGCAAGGTACCCGCTGCAAGTTATCTGTCCAGATCGGTCTCCAGGAAGCATCTCCGTGTGGCTTCCGAGCTGGGGGAGCTGCAGGCCGGGCTGCCAGCATCTGACTGGCTGTTATTTGGTTTTCTGTGACTAGATCTTTGTTTCTGTGAAACCCTTAGCTGCTGAGGCTCTCGTGCCGCGGCTTAATCGGGGCTGCATGGAGTGCTAGCCTGGTTAAGTAAACACCGTTGGAATATTACCTGTCTGTTAACCTGTCAAAATTGCTTTACAGCCCCCTTTTATCTTCCCCCCGACGGAATTTCCCCTGGAGTTTTCTGCCTCCTCTCTGGTTCCTTTCCTCGCCTGCCCTCCTTCTCCTGCAAAGCTTCCCCACCCCCGGAGTCATTAAATATTGTCAGAGTTCCGCCACTTACGGCTGCCTTGTTTGCTCAGTTCAGATAAATTGTTGTTGACTCTGTGATGCAGACCAAGGGCACTGGGCTCCCAGCCCCAAGGAAGGAAGCATGAGGCCTGCCAGGTGGGAAGAGGCGAGGGGGGCTGGGGAAGGATGCATGGGAGGGGGCCCTGTCTCCCTGGCTGCACCTCGCTCCCCCAGGTCTCCTCAGAAGGAGCCAGTGCTCTGTCTGGCCTGGCTGCCTCGCAGGCCTTCTTCCTTCCCTCATTGCCGGCACCACCCTCTCTCTAAACACTGAGTTTATGAATTTGAGGGTCTTAGGGGAACGTCCAGTTCTAACCCTCACAGTCCTTAGAAGCTGAGCCCCGACTCTGTGTTTCGGTTTCATGCCTGATTGGATGAGTTCTAGGATTCTTTGGAGATTCCACCTTAAAAAAAACTGTGGTAAAATACATATAACAATATAACATAATTTACCGTTTTAACCAACTTAAAGTATACGGTTCAGTGAGATGAAGAGCATTTACAGTGTTGTGCAATCATCACCACTATTTGTATTCAAAACTTTTTTCCAAGGCCCTTAAAAATCTTTATTGAATGACAATCGGTATGCATAAATTGCACATTTTGAAGAGTCTGGACATATGCATACACCACCCCAAAAGGAAAGCCTGCGCTCATTAGGCGGTCATGCTCCATGCTCCCCTCCCTCCAGCCCCTGCCAAACATTAGTCTACTTTCTGGCTCTATGGATTTGCCTATTCTGAATATTCTACGTAAACAGAACCTCACAATATGTGGCCTTTTGTGTCTGGCTTCTTTCACAGGGCATAATAGCTTCAAGGTTCTGGAGATCCACTTTTGTCTTCTGCTTAGAGGGTGGAGACTGATCTAAGGAACGATGGGCAACCACTGGAGACCTGTGGGGTGGTCTTAACTTATTTCTGGCAGCAGTTCCTTGTTCTTGGCAGCCTTGAGCCTCTGATCTCTCCAGCAGTGGCCTGGTACCTGGAGACTTTCTGCTGCATACTTGGGGAGGTCATTTTGACTTTCACTGAAACTGCCAGGCCCTCCCTCTTCCCTGGGCCTCTGCCACCTCCCTGATCCAGTCAGATGCTTCTGTCCTGCCATCTCTGGGTCAGAAATCTGACAACTCATGGAAACAGTTCATCTTTGGGCACTTGGGCTCAGCGCACTGGGTAGAAAAGCCCCTCACTTTTAATCAGAGTCGGGATGGACAAAGTTAAGTGTGTGTGTTTTGGGGTTAGCTGGGGGTTTGAGTCTCAGCTCTGCCATCACCTAGCTGTGTGTCCTCAGTGCTCCCACCTGTAAAACAGAAGTGGCAGTGCCCATCTTTTAGGACTATAATGATTGAATGCACTAATAACCGTAAGTTACTTTGTGCAGTGCCTGGTGTTTAGGATGTATACGGTAATTGGTGATTGTTAATGAAATCTAGGTTAAAAACATAATCAGTGCAGTACCCCATCCTCCTACCACCCCATCAACCTTTGCCATTCTAGAGTTTTTGGCAACTTTTAGAAACCGCACAGGGCTTTAGTGCAGCTTGTCACTAGATACATTTGCTAGTTTTCAGGATTCTAGAAGGCTCCAATCAGTAGATACATTTGCTAGTTTTCAGGATTCTAGAAGGCTCCAAACTCAGATCATGGTTTGGTCTGTGACAAGCAGAAAACTTTGGTTATATGCAGGACCGTAACAAAATTTCCCCATTCCTTCTCCTTTTTTCCTTTTTTTTCTTAACCCCACCATTTTTGGAATTTCTTATATTCTAAGATAATTCTTACTATACTCATGTTTCTGTCCCACCAAACCTTGGGGACAGGGCAGCCTGTGAATCCAGTGAGATCCAAATGGGCTCTAGAGAGCATGAAAGAGTTAAATGTGTCCCTGAGTGCTCCGTTTCTTACAGGATTAGGGGAAAAGTGACTTTATTTTTATTTGTGGCCCGACTCAAGCTCAGTGTAATTCCACACACTGTTGAATACCTTCTGCGGGAGTTCACAGGCAGGCCGTGGGGATGGTCACGGGCACGTGATGTCAGGGTCTGTTTTTGGCTGTCTTGAGTGATTAGTGAGTTGCGTAACCTCTTTGTTCATCAGGTCCCTGTCTGGGAATCATTTGCCCTCAGCCTGTGTGTTTCTTGTGGGGCAAGAGAGGGAGTGCGCTGCTCACCGCCCTGCACCCGCTGCCCGGCTCTGCTTTCCACTCTTGGCTGGTGCCCCGTGGGCCTTTCAGGCGAGCTGGGCGGAAGTAGGTCAGGGACCTTCCAGCTGTGGGATCCTCAGTGGGGTGAGTCCATTGCTTTGCTTGGCTGTTGGAGCTGAACCCACTTTTGTTTCCTAAAGGAGTAGCCTTTTATTTTTAATTGAAAAAGCAAGCACCGTACTTCTGTCCAGCAAAAAGACGTAAATTTCCTTCTTTTTTTTCCTTCTCCCTGATATTATATGTGTATTTTTTCTTTAGGAAGGGTGAGCCTGTGGATTTTCTTCCTAAAGTCAGTTTTATTGAGGAATAATTTACATACAGTAAAATTAACCCTTTTTTCGTGTTCAGTGGACTCCATTTTTTTTTTTTGAGACAGGATCTTGCTCTGTCGTCTAGACGGGAGTACAGTGGTGCCATCAGAGCTCACTGCAGCCTTGATCGCCCAGGCTGAAGCTATCCTCCTGCCTCAACCTCCCAAGTAACTGAGACCACAGGCATGTACTACTGTGCCTAGCTAATTTTTTCATTTTTTATTTTTTGTAGAGACAGAGGTCTCACTGTGTTGCCCACAGTGATCTTGACCTCCTGGCCTCAAGTGATCCTCCCATCTCAGCCTCCCAAAGTGCTGGGATTACAGGCATGAGCCACCGTGCCTGATTAGGATTTCAGTTTTTAATGCAAAAGCTTCTCTTCCTAAAATATCCCCATAATCAGATTCGGAGTGCTGTGGCTTCATCCAGGCATGCGGAGTTGAGTACCTGAGAAGGCAGTGCTTGATGTACGGCCCTTGAGATGAAATAGATTCAGGCATACTGAGAAAGTGGTACAAGGGAGACACATTAACATGAGTGAAGGGCAAGTTTTTAACCCCTCCTTTGTGAGAGTTGAATGACAATTGCTAGACATTTGCCTGTGTAGTTTTAGAAAGATTCTAACTGGAGCGACGCTTAGCTGGGGGAGGTCAATTGCATGTCTGCGGAAAGGGTTCAGACAGACTTGTCATCATGTCCTGGCGCTGACCCTGGCTCTTACCTGGAAAGCCCCTAACCCACCCAGCCCAGGGATTCATGGCGCAGGGAAGGTGATCATGCAGAAAACAACCTCTAGTGAGTTGCTCGGCCTCAGGCCCTCTGTAGGTGACCTTGCCTTGCCTCCAAAAGACGGGACCTCCTTTTCTTCTTCAGTGGTAAAAGAAGTTTCTTGGGGCCACTGTGGGCTCTGGGCAGAGACTGTGCCTTCCTCCCTTTTGTGTCTGAGTCTCCCCGCATGCTTTGGTGCAGGGAGTTTGGGCCGGAGCGATCTCCAGGCCCTTCCAGTTCACTGGCTCTGTGATAAGGTTCCTGGGGATTTTGTGTCACGTTGCTTGGAAACCAGATGGAAACAGGCCAATTACCATCGAAGTGGGGCGGCTCCTGAATGTTCCAGGACCAGGAGATTTGAGCTAGGCTTGGGACCTTCTCTTTGCTGGGTCTCTCCCTGGTCCTGCCTCCTAAGAAGGAGAAAACAAGCAAATACTCTGTCTGTACTCAGATTAGCTGCCTTACATGAGAGCAAGAGAGCGGGAGGAAACTACTTAGCTGCCTCATTTTCCTCCTGGGGTGGAGGTGGATGATTGTCTTGCCTGCACACTCTTTAAGAGACTGAAGCCAGCCTCTGACCACCTTGGGGATGGTGCTGGACCCGCAATGTGCCTGTCAGTAGAAGGAAGGGTGATTTCGAAGGCTGGAGAGAACAGCTTTGTCTCTTCGTAGCAGCCTGCGGGCTCCCAGCCATATCCTGGCTGAGCGATAGCACATCCAGCTTGCTTGGGGCCAGGGCTGAATCACCATGAATCCCCCACAGCTTGGCAGTGGCTGCTTAAAGAGATCCAGGGTTGAAATAACAGGGGAGGTTAGAGGCTCTCGCTGGAATCAGGCTAAATGAGGGAATGGCAAAGATGAGGGAATCTATCAGAATCTACTGAGATTCAGGAATAGGCTAGGCCTGTCTGCCAGGGAAGAGATGGGTGTGGGCATTGGATCATTGCTATGGAAAGCCCAGGGGCCGACTCTGTGGGCCTAAGCTTGATGCCTTCATTCCAAGAGGCCCTTCTACTAACACAAGTTAACATGTGTTGAGAGTTTTCACTTTGCTAAAGACCTTGAAGACCTTCCCACGGTTAAGCCTACCCGTAGTCACATATATACTGGCCCATTTTACAGATGAGAAAGAGAGGCTTAGAAGGATTAAGTAACTACCCAAAGTCAAGAGCAGATGAATTATTTCTCCCTCAGGTTGTGTCGCTACCCTTCGAGGCCAATCCTTTGTTAGCTTGCTCACACAATGGGGTTCCCAAGCATGGAAGAGCCCACCTTTATCTACAGTCATAGACTCATTGCTGTGTGTGCTTGATTAATGTTGGTCCTGTGTTCGTCTGTTGTCATACTGCTATGAAGAAATACCCGAGACTGGGTAATTTATCGAGAAAAAGAGGTTTCATGGACTCACAATTCCACATGGCTGGGGAGGCCTCACAGTCATGGCGGAAGGAGAAGCAAAGGCACATCTTACATGGTGGCAGCCAAGAGAGTGTGTGCAGGGGAACTGCCCTCTATAAAATCATCAGATCTCATGAGACTTATTCACTATCACGGGAATAGCATAGGAAAACCCCTCCCCATGATTCAGTTACCTCCCACCAGGTCCCTCCCATGACATGTGGGGATTATGGGAGCTACAATTCAAGATGAGATTTGGGTGGGAACACAGCCAAACCATATCAGGTCCCCTTCCACTGGACTGGGAAGCTGGATGGTTTTACTTGGCAAATTAGGCTCTTTAATTGTTGAATGTGGCCAGGCACAGTGGCTCATGCTTGTAATCTCTGAACTTTGGGAGCCTGAGGTGGGAGGATCACTTGAGCCCAAGAGTTCAGGACCAGCCTGGGAAATATAGGGAGACCCCATCTCTACAAAAAAAAAAAAAAAAAAAATTGGCCAAGCATGGTGGTGCACACCTGTAATCCCAGCTACTCAAGAGGCTGAGGTGGGAGGATTGCTTGAGCCCAGGAGGTCATAGCTGCTGTGAGCCGAGATTGTGCCACTGCCCTCCAGCCTGGGAGACAGAGTGAGATTCTGTCTCAAAAAAAAAAAAAAAAAAATGTTGAAGGTGTGAATGAATGAATGAATGACTCCCAAACTCTTATGGCTAACCTTTTTGCCACCTAGTAGACTCCAGCTGCGGCTAGGCTGAGTGTGTGTAGAATAAGGCCCTGTGAACACAGGCATCCCTCTTGGGATGTGGCACAAGAGCTGAGCAGTGCACTTTGCAGTCCCCGGGCGGCCCACACCATCTGTTTGCTGCAGCGGGATGGCTTGGGTGGTCCATCCAGGGCCCTGCCCAGAGTCTCCTGGGACCAAGGCTTTCCCATCCTGTCCCTCTCACTGCCCACCTCCACCTCTAGGTACAGTAAGGAGGGGCTGGCAGGAATGACCCAGGAGTGAAATCAATCCTCCTGTCTTCTGGTGGGAGGATGGAGGGGCCGGGGCAAACCGTGAACCAGCCTTTGGATGGGCTGCCCACCCACTTCGGTGACTCTCCTTGCCCCTCTCTGCTGGGCTCTTTAGGGAGCATCGAGCTCTCATGTTACTTTAGGGGTTGAGGCCGCCCCTGGATTTCCCTCCTGAAGTGTCCTGTGTTGCAAATGGCTCTTTGTTCTTTCTTCTCTAGGGTATGGGAAATGTGGTGGCTGCCCCAGGTCTATGCAGCAGGGGAACCTGAGAGCCTCCTAAGGGAGGAGGGGCAGATTTTTCTGGAAGCTGGTGTTCGTGTAAATAACCCTGGGTGCTTCTGTGATTGGTCCCAGCTAGGAAAGTAGACCAGACAAACCAGCCCAATCGAGTTTGTGAGAAATTGAAAGCACTCCAGCTTTCTTACAGATTTTTTTTGTGTGTGTGTGTGGGGCGGGAGGCCGGGGGGGCAGATGGTGTCTCGCTGTATCGCCCAAGCTGGAGTGCAGTGGCTCGATCTGGGTTCACTGCAACCTCCACCTCCCAGGTTCAAGCAATTCTTCTGCCTCAGCCTCCCAAGTAGCTGGGATTACAGGCGTGTACCACCATGCATGGTTAATTTTTGTATTTTTAGTAGAGGCGTGGTTTCACCATGTTGGCCAGGCTGGTGTCAAACTCCTTACCTCAAGTGATCTGCCCTGGCCTCCCAAAGTGCTGGGATTACAGGCGTGAGGCGTGCCTTGCTGATATTTTCTTTAAAATGAAATAAATATATAATTGGATGGCCTTACAGGTGATGTGAGGGCCGCAAGGCAGCTTGTGGTTTTTAAAGGAGGAGGAGTGTGGCTGTCCCTCAGTGACTCCTGTAAGTTCAATGACCTGGAGACCAAGAGAAGGGGACATTTGAGGATCTCGACCTTGTCCTTCCAGCAGGTGCTCCCAAGCCACCTCCGGGCCTGAGAATAGGCATCACAGGACCCTGTTTAATCCTCTGACACAACACGGAGTGGTATTCTGGATCCACAGTGCCTGCCTTTGAGCCCTGGCGGAAGCCTCTCTGATTCAGCCTCCGGAGGGACTTCCAGGGACTTTGCTACTTTCCTTGGTCCCCTTTCGCCTTCCACTATCTGCCCCCGGAGGTGTGGCTTGAGTCACCTCCTTAGGAAGTTTATCTTTTATGCTGAATTTCTATGTAGCTCAATTACACCATGGTTATTCCTAAATGTCAGGCTTAATTTGTTGCAAGTTTTACTTGATCCCAACAGCGTGTTTTATTTACAGTAGGGAGGTCTATTCGTATAACCTCTCTCTTTTACAGTTTGTGCTTACAGAGTATGCATAACTATTCACAATTAAAAGAAAGCAAACAGACACAACACTGTTGGAGTATGGCTTACAGCGTGGGGCTTTGGGAAAGGACCACATCAGTGCGGTCCCTTTTCTCAAATTCTGCTTCATGACAAAGCCCACATACGTACACTTAGACACTCCTTCAGAACCCTACAGTCTGATCTTGTAATGGCTTGGGTTTCAATTTAAGGTTGGTAGGTTGAATCACCTTAATTTTAGAGATCTCCAAATAGGCCTAAAAAGGCTCCCGTTCATAGAAATGTGCTTGCTTCACCCTGGAAGATACACGCGGAAGTAACAGTGCTTTGGTTTTTAAGGCTTTAGTTTCTCTTTGCGGTAACTTGCTCCTCCTGTACTTAAGCAATACTCCATCAGCTAAGAAGAGAAAGCATCTCTTTTGTTTTTCTGTCTCTGCAGTTTTATTGAGGTACAGCTGACAAATAAAAATTGTATCTATGTATTCATGGTATGCAACATGATGATTTGATATACATTGTGAAATGAGTTTTACAACCAAATTAATCACAATCAAATTAATCAGTGCATTCACCACCCCACGTAATTACCGTGTGTGTGGGGTTGGGGGGGGTAAGGACACTTAAGATCTACTCTCTTAGCAAATTTCAAGCGAGCCATGTTGTATTATTGACCATTGTCACCACGCTGTGCTTTAGATCCCCAGAACAAATCCATGTCGTAACTGAAAGTAATCAGGTTCTCTATGTGGTCCCTGGACTGAAGTCCTCTCCTCCCTGGTGGCTGGGAAACCTTGTAGGACAAAGGGCATGAATGTCTTCTGGGCAGATGCTAAGTCCCTGTAACCAATTAGATTTTTCTCTTCTGTGGACTGATCGTCCTGTGGTTTCTGGGCAGAATTCAAAGTGAAATGGGTTCTACTAGCCACTCAACCAGACCACAGAGGCCCCAGGGAGGCAGCAAGCTCGGAATGGGTCCTGGGCATTGTTTTGCTTGGGGAAGTAAAACTGGCATCCTTCGCTTCAAAGGCTTTGTCCCTCCTGACTTAAAGGTGTGGCCTTGACCAGAGTGACAAGATTGCAAACACTGGGGTGAAGAAAATGTCTCAGGTTGCAGCCTTTTTCCTTCCAGAATATTCCCAACTTCCTGCTGCTTTTTCAAATCAGTTACGTTTTCAGAAGAGACTCTTAGTTTAAAGCAGTGTCCCTCTTTAAGAGGTTGTGTTGTGTATTAATTCAAGCTGAGCTTGGCATGGAAGAGCATTCCCTCTGACCAGTAGCTTGTTTTTTTTCTTTCTTTCTTTTTTTTTTTTCTTTTTCTTTTTGCAAGCCAGAATGGCGCTGAAGAATTCCCCAGCATGGGGTAGGGCTCAATTTATCGAAACCTTCCAAGCCGCCTTTTTTTCCCAGTTATCCTAAATATATAGCGTTTTATAGTGTTTCTAAGCGTGGGGACAAAGTGTTTTGCACCAAAGAACAGGAGTCTCAAAATAAAATATGGGCTTCCTTTGGACGAGGCACCATGGCCACAGTTAGCATGCTGGGCAGGTTCCTGGTTCAAGCTCAATTTGAACTATTTCTAGATATGCAAGCAGTTTTATAATCTCCTTCCCCCATTCCTTTCACCATTAAAGAAAAAAAAAAAAGGCGTAGTATAACTTTGCTGACTATCAAATCCTTTGTTCTTCCTGTTGCATGCATTACTACAGGAGCCTGCTCAAAGCTTTTCCTTTAGGGAGTTTCAGTAGACACTACAGAGAGATGAGAAGGAAATTAAACTCGGTGGGGGTTGCCCCCGTACCCCGAAAGTAATTCCATGATTGAAATGCCGAAAGCCCGAAGATCTCTTTCGCTGTCAGACCCAGAGAGGAGAGTGAGACAAACTTGAATTGACGAGAATGGAACTTTAACTTCTGGATGGTTCTTCGAAATCATCAGTCTAGTTTTGGGGAACATGACTGTCTTGAAAGTCCTTTAACTCTTTCCAGTCCCATAGTATTTTCTTTCCAGGGTAGCGGACAAGTTAGTTTACCAGAAAAGTCACTTATTGTCCAAAATGAATTTAAGTTAAAGCTACTCATTTGTTGGTGGTAAGGCAAATGGGTTCAGGCTTTCCGGAGGAGAATAGCCAAATGAACGAAAAGCCTTGAATGGCATATTCTTGACATGCTATCAGTGCATTTCTAGAAATTTCTTCTGAGGACACCATTGATAAGTTTGCCCATCCTGTGTTTATGAGACAGTGAAAAATGCAAACCATGGAAACGCCCTTCAGGAGCAAGGTAACCCCATCCATAGAGTGGAATATTAGGGAGCTATTGAAAATGGTGCTATAGGCCGGGCATGGTGGCTCATGCCTGTAATCCCAGCACTTTGGGAGGCTGAGATGGGCAGATCACCTGAGGTTGGGAGTTCGAGACTAGCCTGACCAACATGGAGAAACCCTTCCTCTACTAAAAATACAAAATTAGCTGGGCATGGTGGCGCACGCCTGTAGTCCCAGCTACTCGGGAGGCTGAGGCAGGAGAATCGCTTGAACCCAGGAGATGAAGGTGTGGTGAGCCGAGATCGCGCTGTTGCACTCCAGCCTGGGCAACAAGAGCGAAACTCCATCTCACAAAAAAAAAGAAAAAAAAAAAGAAAAGGAAAAAGCGACAGAAGGTGGTATGTGGTGCTATAGACTTGTATTGGTTGATAAAGAAATATGTCCATGATATATTGTTGTGTATAATCAATTTGTTTTAAAACCATATGAGTGCCTTACAATGTGGTATCCTGGAACAGAAAAAAGACATTGGTGGAAAAACAGGAGTACTCTGAATAAAATCTGTAGTTTAGTTAAAAGTAATGTACCAATGTTAATTGCTTAGTTTTGACAGATGTGCTGTGGTTATGTAAAATGTTCACATTAGGCGAAGCTGGGTGAAGGAACTCTTTGTACTATCTTTGTCAATTTTCTGTAAATCCAAAATGGTTATAAAATAAATTTTTTTCCAAAAGGCATAAACACATTTGAGACTTTTGGAAGGATTTTAAACAAAAGATTAACAGGTTACCTCTGAATGCTGGGATTATGGGTGATCTTAATTTTGTAGTTTTCAGTGATAATTTTGTTAACAAAAGCCAATAAAGCTCATTTGTTCTGTGAAAAGAAAGTAGCCTATAATTTTGTTGTTCGGATACTAGAGCCCATCTCTCCATCACAATTCACAGGTGTTCTGGGTTGAAGTCTGCCCTTCTGGGTATAGCCAGGCATGGAAGAGAGGTTATGATTAGAACAGGGACTTTGGAACTGGAGAGACCTGGGTTTGAATCCATCGCTTGCCAGCTGTGATTTTGGTTAGTTACTTTGTCTGTGGCCCATTAAAAAAAAAAAAAATCCGAAAAATGTGTTTAATGACTCTGATCTCACAAGGCCATTGCAAGAATTAAAGGAAGCAATTTAGTGTTACTAACAATGAATGCTTCCGTCACTTACGGGAAGAGCCCGGAGAACTCTGTCTCCAGCAGATTCTGGTGTTGAATATATCTCACCCTGAACACATCTTTTCTGGAAACTTTTATGCCAGTCGTTACTGCTTCTGTGATAGAGGAGAGTGTGAATTCTATTTATTTGTTAATGCACTGAATTATGGGCTGTTAGGGGCTGTTACTGAAACATGGAGTATTTGAGGATCATTTTTATGCCCTTCCTATTCCCATCTCACTATTTCATGCCCTGTGCCCCAAATAATCTTGGTGCAATGTGTTTGTATAGGTTATGTCTAAATTAGGCCAGTGAAGAGAAAATCCTTCATATGTGTTTTTGTTTTTTGTTTTGTTTTGTTTTCTCAGCCCACATCCTCACATAGAGGTCCACTGACCTCACATGTCCTTGCTCTCCTGGATCGCTGAGTACTTGAGAAGTCTCGCGAGTATCCCTGGGGAGATGGTCACTGTCATCATCCCTGATGGATGGTGACTGATAAAATATGTTTCTATAAGCTCTGTTGCGTAGGAAGGATAGCCCTGGGGTCCTTAACTCAGAGCTAAAGCCCATCGCTTTCCTGCTCAGAGTAGAACATTCTACACGTGGACCTAGAATCCAGGCCGCCTGCATTCTGATCCCAGCTGGGCCACTGCTTACCTCGAGAGAGGTCACTAAAGCCCGTTTGAGCCTCCGTCCTCCTTGGTAGCAGAGAGGATGCTTAGGCTTCCTGGGTCTAATGTTGCAATTTCAGAACATTTGGCAAGAAAAAGCGTCATCCTCACTCACCCTTTCGAACACAAAACAAGACAAAACAAAACATCCCAAACCAACATCAGAGGCCTAAAGGCTTTGAACATACCATTAAAAAAATGTTTATTTAATATTGGATAAAAATATACTGCCTTACCTTTGAAAAAAATAATTAAATAACTAGCAAGGCTTCAAAGCAGTTCCTCTTCCCTTTGCTTTCCAGGAGGAGAAATATTTTTCAAAGTCATTTGAATATTAAAGAGCTGGGCCCAGAAGCCCTCCGTGTCTGGGATGGAGATCCGCAAGTCAATCAAGTATTTTTTAAAACGTTGGTTTTATGCACAGTTTGAAGCAGAGACCCTTTCCCTCCCGCCCCATGGTGCCTCCTTCCCCGTTTCTTTTATTTTTGTGTGTGTGTCAATTACGTGTGTATGCTGAGAAACTTAATCCATTTGTTTCTGATTCATTTACACTTAACTCATCAAAATGCTATTTAGTGAGAGGTATTTCAAATTCGAGGGGTGCTTCATCTCGTGGAACAGGAAATTGCATCTTGCTGTGGGTAACAGAATGCAGACCCAGGCCGCTCCGACTTTGGCCTTAGCTCAGACCCCAAGTGCATCTCTACATCAGGTGGCTTTAAATCCAACCCCAAGTGCCCCAAAGGCCTTCTCTTCCCTTCCTCTCTCCTGACTCCCCTTGATTTATACACCAAGGCTTTGTGTAAACCCCTCTGAAAACTCCGCACGTCAGTGTTCTTTTCACACGAAGTTGTTTGGGATGTTCTTTCCTCCTTCCACCGCCAATATTTTATTATGGAAATTTACAAATATACAGAAAATGGAAAGAATTAGACACCAGCACCCACATACCCATCATGTAGATTCTATGGTTGACTTTTTTTTTTTTTTTTTTGAGGTGAAGTCTTGCTCTGTCGCCCAGACTGGAGTGCAGCAGCACCATCTTGGCTCACTGCAAGCTCCGCCTCCTGGGTTCACACCATTCTCCTGCCTCAGCCTCCCGATTAGCTGGGACTAAAGGTGCCCACCACCACGCCCGGCTAATTTTTTGTGTTTTTAGTAGAGATGGGGTTTCACCTTGTTAGCCAGGATGGTCTTGATCTCCTGACCTTGTGATCCACCCGCCTCGGCCTCCCAAAGTTCTGGGATTACAGGTGTGAGCCACTGCACTCAGCCTTTTTTTATTTTTTTTATTTTTTTTTATTTTTTGAGACAGAGTCTACAGGCTGGAGTGCAATGGTGCGATCTTGGCTCACTGAAATCTCCACCTCCCAGGTTCAAGCAATTCTCCTGCCTCAGCCTCCCCCAAGTAGCTGGGATTACAGGCATGTGCCACCACACCAGGCTAACTTTTGTATTTTTAGTAGAGATGGTATTTCCTCACATTGGTCAGGCTGCTATCAAACTCCTCAGGTGATCCACCCACCTTCGCCTCCCAAAGAGCTGGAATTACAGGCGTGAGTCACTGCGTCTGGCCCACAGTTGACTTTTGTGTTCCACAGTTGACTTGCGTTATCACTTACCTGCTCTTCAGGCTCCTTTTTGTCCCATGTTCTTTGATCCATTCCAAGTAAGTTGCGGACTTTAGTATTCTTCTCTCCAAATACTACAGGGTTCAGATCATTCACTAGAGTTTAATATTTGATGGCAGATATTTTTTCTTTTAAAGTAAAATTTGCATGCACTGTACTGCAGCAAATCTGAAGAGTACCATAGGTACAGAATAATACCAGTGCCCCACAAAGTGCCTACATGGTCTTTGCCATCCACCCTTACCCTTAGACCCTCCATGATGGTGGCATGGTATGGTTTGGCTGTGTCCCCACCCACATCTCATCTTGAAGTATAGCTCCCATAATTCCCACGTGTCATGGGAGGGACCCCGTGGGAGGTAATTGAATCATGGGGACAGTTGCCCTCATACTGTTCTCATGGTAGTGAATAAGCCTCATGAGATCTGATGGTTTAATAAATGGGAGTTCCCCTGCACAAGCTCTCTTCTTGCCTGCTGCCATGTAAGACGTGCCTTTCTCCTCCTTTGTCTTCTGCCATGACTGTGAGGCCTCCCCAGCCATGTGGAACTGTGCATCCATTAAACCTCTTTTTCTTTATAATTACCCAATCTCAGGTATGTGTTTATTAGCCGTGTGAGAACAGACTAACACATCTCCATAGCAACTCTTCTGATGTCTTTCTGCCTAGTCTAATTTTGCTGTTCTAGGAGAACTTCCTATAAATGGAGTCACACATGATGTGCTCTTTTGCTTAACTCCTCTTTCACTCAGCATACTGTTTTTGAGATTCCTCCGTGTTATTGCCTGTATCAGAGCTTTGCTCCTCCTGACTGCGCAGCAGTGTTCTATTGTGTGACCGTCCCACAGCTGTGTGTCCATTTCTCCTCTAGCTGGGTGCCTGCCCTGCCTCCAGGTTTTGGCTGCTTTGCATCAAGTTGCTATGAGCATTCTTGAACAAAGCTTCTGGTGGACACATGTTTTCATGTCTCTTGGGTAAATAACTTGGAGTGGAATTGCTGGGTCATAGAGTAGGTGTATGTTTAATTTTATAAGAAACTGCCAGACCTTCTCCAAAGTGGCTGTACCTGCTTACACTCCCACCAGCAATGTCTGAGAGTTCTAGTTGCTCCAGTCCTCACGGAGGAGGTGCTGCCACTTTGTAAAACTGCAGTCATTCTGGTGGGTATGTAGTGGTGTCTCACTGTGTCCTTACCATATGTGTGTTACCTCTGTCACTGCTGAGACCCAGAGTCACATAAATGGCAGGAGAGGAATTCTCACACAAAGTAGGACATACTGTGCCAAGTTAGCTCGGTTTGACCTCTTTTTTTTTTTTTTTTTTTTTTTGGAGTCAGGGTCTTGCTCTGTCACCCAGGCTGGAGGGCAGTGGTGTGATCGTAGCTCACTGCAGCCCTGACCTTCTAGGCTCAAATGATCCTCCTGTCTCATCGTCTCATCCTTGTGAGTAGCTGGGACCACAGACATGCGCCACCATGCCTGGCTAATTTTTATTTTATTTTATTTTATTTTAATTTAATTTAATTTTTTATTTTTGTAGAGGGTTTTTTTTTTTTTTCCCTATGTTGCCCAGGTTTGGCCTCCCCAAGTGCTAGGCTTACAGGTGTGAGCCACTGCACCCAGCTAGTTTGACCTCTCGAGGATTTAGAAACCTCCCTTTTGTTTAGAGTGTTAGAGATTTTTAATTCCATGTTTTTCCCTCTCTTGTGGATGTGTTCTCCCCTCAGAGGATAAACAACTCCACGGCAGAGCCTACTTCATGGACATGTCCCCAGTGCCTGGTTCTGAAGGGAGCACGTGAATGCTTTGCAGGGATTGATGTGGGTGCAGCTTGTTTCTCTGACTCTGGGATCAGCCTCACTAGACTTGGCCCATGAGGCCAGGACCTCTGACTGACCACCTGGGTCCCATGTCCAGCAGAGTGAGAGACGTATAGTAGGTGCTCAATAAATATTTGAACAAAGGGATAAGTAGAGTTTCCCTTTTTCTCTCTTACAAGTCATTTATTCAATAAACGTCGTCTCAAGGTTATGCGGTGCGAAGGAAGGCGCTCAGAGCACTTTGGGAGCTCTGATAGAGACGGAAGGTGAATACAAGCTTGACTGCCAGGTAGGAAGAAGGTGGTAAGTGCTATAAGAGACACAAGGGGATGACGTGCACCCTGAATCAAGGTCCGCACACTGTCACTTCGCAGCTGTAGGACCTGGTCATGTTGCTTGTCCCCTAGGCCTCCATGTGCCCATCTGTGCAATGGGATAGTAGTGGTTTGCACTGTACAAGGGGGTTGTGGAAGTGAGAGCCTCTGCCTAGAAAGCCCTTAGGATAGTGCCTGGTACGTAATGACCGCTCAAGGAAGGGGAGTTTTTAGTTACAAGCATGTATAATCTGAAGAAACTAAAGGCATTGAACTTTGGTGGGTAAATTGGGTCTTTTCCAGCAAAGGTATAAATTCTTAAAAGCTAAGATCATATTATCTGATTTCTCTGGGCTCTCCGCTGGATATGGTGCCAAGTCCATAAAGGTATACCCCATGGACACTCCATGTTAAATGGAGATTAATGTGTAAGAGCTGTTTGTTTTTTGTTTTTTTTTTTTTTTTTTTTTTTTTTTAATTTGGGAAGGAAGCATAAAGACCACAATGGGTGTGGCATTGGCTCGACCCACAGATCTGCTTAGTCTCAGACAGGCGCTTTGAACCAATCTTTTAAAATTGTGTTACAACAACTTGATGATATTCTTGGACATAGGATGTGGAGTTGTCTTCCAGTCCGGCCTTGGGCTATGAGGACTAACCCCGCTAAGTCTGATCTCTTCTTGGGAAAGTCAGGAGGATTGTAAATAATCACCATGAAATGCTACAGGGGACTAGCCTGTATAAAAGAGAGCGTTAGAGTCTTATTTCTAAGAATAGGAACGAGGAGGGAAATGGTGAGTGGATGTGAACTAGAAAGGTCACCTGGCAGTCACCTCTTTCTTCCTAGAATGTCCAGTTCACGTTTGTATCGCCTCTGAGGGCTGCGTGGATCCGAATCACCCAACACTGGCTCCTCACTTACCTGGCCAAAACAGTCCTGACTTTCCTTCTTGTTCAGGGACCCACAGCACAATGCTAACAGCTGGACCTGATGTCAGAGGCGGAGAACTGTCTGGATTTCCCTCCCAGCCTCCTCCTCCAACGCCCTTTTGATCCAAGATTGAGTAAGAGACATTGGCAAACGCTGAGAAGGACAATTCAATTGTTTTAACTTGCAGGCCGAGGGGGGCGATGGGTTCCAATCTGCACATGACTCACGTGCACAATCCCCCCGCCTCACCCTGACTTAGAAAGTTCCAAACCGACTACAAGACCAGAAACAAACCACGTGCAAGTCGCCCCCTTGTCTGTATACACATGTGGAGTTCAGAGCCACCTTTGGAGACAGGCTGCTCAGGCTCGGCTCCCTGTGCTGGGCTTTCTAGATCTAGCTCTGTTCGGGAAAGTTCTTATCCCGTTGTCTGGGGTTGCTGATGTTTGGATGCAGGGCGTGATTCTTAGGGGTTAGGGACAGGGCCACCCTGGTAAAAGCCAGGTTAATGGGACAGTCTTCCATGCAGCTTGGTCCCCTCCATTCCCCTGTAGCTCCTCGCTCAGCCGCACTCTGAGAACAGCTTTTGCTCTGTTTCCTGGACTCTGAATGCAGTAGCTGTGTCCCTGGCCTGCAACGAGGGCATATCGTGTAACTCCTCCCGGCTTCATTCCTATGCAGGACAGGTAGGCTGCAGGCTCTAACAAGCCGCCAGCCAGGCTCCACTGAGGCCTCGGCACCGGTGGAAATTAAAAAAAAAAAAAAAAAAAAAAAAGAGCCAGCAGAGGGGAGTAAGCGAGTGAGCGAGAGAGGGATTATTTTGTTTCAACGTGTTTGAAAGCGGGATCTGTGGCCAGTTGGGTTTTTTTTCCTCCCCCCTTATTTACACAGTCTGTTCGGAGACACACTAGGGCCTGTTTGGATTGGGTGTTTGCTCCGGAGACAGGCCAAGTATTTCAGCACTGCGCGTTGGCACTGCCACCTCGGCGGCACCAGGAGGCCCAGTCGGTCACAAGACCTCACGAGGCCTCCTTGCTCTCTGCTTATCCTCCTTTCACCTCCTCTCCCTTCCTCACCGCTGATCCCGGCCACCTTGGGCAGCTGGCGAGCAAGGCTGACCGCTGAGTGGATCTGACCTTCAGAATGAGGGCTTTCTGAGGCAAGGGCAGGGAGGGGTGTGGCACGTGGAAGACAGAAGGGTTGGGGTAGGGACCCAGGGTTAGATCTCTAGAAGGGTCTGGATTCCCTGGGGGCCTGTGATGAAACTTGTACTCTGTTGAATAGTTCCAGGGTTGAGGAGGTAAGCAGAGGCCAGACCGCCCTGGAAGTCTGCATAAGGGCTGTTCCTCTGGGGGTGCTGAGCTGGGAGAAGCCTTGCCTGGGGAGGTGGCGGGGCCAGAGCTAGCCAGAGCTGTGCTGCAGGTCCCTGCCATGCTGAGGGTGATGCAACACCAGCATCTCTTGCTAGAAATGCAGCCAGACCTGTGGCATCGGAATCTGCATTTTAACAAGGGTCCCAGGTATTGTATGTGTATATTAAAGTTTGAGAAGCACTGCCTTGGGCCCACGTTTCCCACAGGCAGTTAGTTTCCTGGCATCCTCATGATGTCTTGAGATGCTTTTGGACAAAGGGATTCTGCAGGCCAGTATGTTTGGAGAATGTTACAAAATGCACCACCCCCTACCTTGGAAACTGATTTCCTTATGCTTGCTGGTGAAGTCTGTGAGAAGTTCCACAGGAAGAAATCCATCTAGTTTGGTTTAACTCAGTGTTTCCCACATTTAACATTTATTTATTTATTTATTTATTTAGTTAGTTAGTTAGTTAGTTTTCTTTTTTATTTGAGACAGAGTCTCACACTGTCACCCAGGCTGGAGTGTCACCCAGTGTCACGATCTCAGCTCACTGCAACCTCCGCCTCCTGGTTCAAGTGATTCTCCTACCTCAGCCTCCCAAGTAGCTGGGATTACATGTGTGTACCGCCATGCCTGGCTAATTTTTTTTTTTTTTTTTTTGTATTTTTAGTAGAGAGAGGGTTTCGCCATGTTGGCCGCACTGATCTCAAACTCATGACCTCAGGTGATCCACCTGTCTTGGCCTCCCAAAGTGCTGGGATTACAGATGTGAGCCAATCTGCCCAACCCTTATTTATTTATTTTTAAATGGACATATAATAATTGTAGATAAATATATGGGGTACCTAGTGATGTTTTGATATATACAATATATATTGATCAGATCAGGGTAATTAGCATATCCATCATCTCAAATGTTTATCCATTGTCTGTGTTGGGAAAATTCAATATTCTCTCTTGTAGCTATTTGAAAATATATATCATTGTTAACTGTAGTCATCCTACAGTGGTATAGAACACTAGAACATATTTCTTCTATCCATCTGTAATTTTATAGCCTTTAACAAATTTTTCTCTATCCTTCTTTTCCCCCTACCCTTTCCAGCCTTGAATAACCTCTGTTCTACTCTTGACTTCCTATGAGATCCACTTTTTTAGCTTCCACATGAGTGAGAACAAGAGGTGTTTAGCTCTCTGTTCCCAAATTTGACTGAAATCATCTACCATTTGCCGCCACCGAGTATGCATTAATGTTTTCTAGGACTGGTGTTGTGTGGCTTCTGCTTTTTTTTTTTTTTGAGACGGAGTCTCACTCTGTTCCCCAGGCTGGAGTGCAGTAGCGTGATCTTGGCTCACTGCAAGCTCCGCCTCCTGGGTTCCTGCCATTCTCCTGCCTCAGCCTCCCGAGTAGCTGAGACTGCAGGCGCCCGCCACCACACCCGGCTAATTTTTTTTGTATTTTTAATAGAGATGGGGTTTCACCATGTTAGCCAGGATAGTCTTGATCTCCTGACCTCATGATCCACCCGCCTCGGCCTCCCAAAGTGCTGGGATTACAGGCTTGAGCCACCGCGCCCGGCCGCCTTCTGCTTTGAAAAGCACTGTTTCTGTCAATCAGTTTACCCTTGGGATTTTCCAGGGAGCTTATCTTCACTTTAGATAAGATGTAGACAACGTAATAGTTAACAGGTGGATTCTGGAAATAAACGAACTGGCCTCTGACCCTTTCTCAACCCCTTAGTAGGGATGTGACTTTTGCCAAGTTATTTAGCTGCTTTGTGCCTCAGTTTCCCCTCTATAAATTTGGACTTATGATAGCACTTACTAGATGAAGTTGTAGTGAAGTTTAAATCATATGATATGAGGCTGGGCGCAGTGGCTCACGTCTGTAATCCCAGGACTTTGGGAGGCCGAGGCAGGCGGATCACCTGAAGTCAGGAGTTCAAGACCAGCCTGGCCAACGTGGTGAAACTTCATCTCTACAAAAATACAAAAATTAGCCGGGCGTGGCGGTGCATGCCTGTAATCCAGCTACTCGGGAGGCTGAGGCAGGAGAAACGCTTAAACCTGGCAGGCGAAGGTTGCGGTGAGCCAAGATCGCACCATTGCACTCCAGCCTGGGCAACAGGAGCAAGACTGTGTCTCAAAAACAAACAAACAAACAAACAAAACGTATGGATTTAAATCAGAATAGTGGCTGGAGCATAGAACCCCCTTAATAAATAAATACTAGTGAGCTAATATTTTTGAGTCTTACTCTCGTGGGGTCACTGCCTCTCTTGTGTTCTAGATGAATAATTTCAAACCCACTGTGCATCAGAATCACCCGTGGAGCTCCTGGGAAAACACACTTTCCCAGGGCCGCAGGCCAGGTCTACTGAGTCAGTCTCCAGCAGGAAAGCCTGTGAATCCGCCTTTTGAGAAGCTTCTTGGATGGTTCCAAGGCAGCCAGCCTGACGTTAGATGGCAAGGGAGCAGCTGCTCTAGAGCCACTCCAACTGAAAAACACCTGCCCTGATTTCCCACACTGGTTTCAGTCACGTAACTCGGAAGGGTCTGTGCAATCAGGCCCAGGGCTCTGATGTTGGTGGTAGACCCTCCCTCACTCTGCACTTCAGGCTCCTCATCTGTAAAATGAGGCAGCCATGCAAAGTGTAGTCCTTGGACCAGCGAGCGACATCAGCATCGTTTGGGATCTTGTTAGATGGCACAATCTCTGGCTCCATGCCAGACCTGTAGAGTCACAGTCTACAGTGTAACAAGATCCCCAGGAGGTTCTTGTTAAACAGAAATAGCACCTCTCTAGAAAAGGTTGAAAAGAATCAAGTTTTCAAGGAGGCAGAGGCAGTAGTCTTCTTTCTGGATGAGAGAACTCAGCAAGGTGGAGGAAGGTGCAGTGTCGGTGGATATTGGAATAGTGACCAGCTGTTATCCATTCATACTGGACAAGAGGAAATGAGCTTCAGGAGCCTCAGGGAGTATGATCAGATTTATGAGAACATTTCCTGACATTGAAGGTTACAAGTTTCTGGGAAGGTTTGCAGGAATAAGTAAGCTTTGGATACGCTTCTCTGGAGTCCATTAAAATCAGATTGATTGCTCTGCATCCATTTTACAAATGTTTATTTAGGTGCCAACTATGTGCCAAGCTTGGGCACCAGTAGCTTGAGAGAGCACTTGCAGATGGCAGTGGCTCTGTGTGGCTTCTCTTTATGTTCATACTACCCATCACCAAGGAAAGACATGTATATTTGCCTGTGCACAGAGCTTTGCATGATCTGATTGCTGGCATGGACCACCAGAGCACTCCAGCACAACCCATGGCCTGGTGGAAGTGTATCAGTTATTTGTGACTGAGTGACAAACCATCCCGAAGCATGGTGGCTTAAAACAGCAACTGTTGGATTTGTCCAGGATTCTGGGGTTTGGTTTAGGCCTGGCTGGGTGGTTATTCTGCTAGTCTGGTCAGTGGTTACTCAGAAGGCTTCATTCTGCTGGAGAATTGGTTGGGGACTGGGCTTGTCCTAGTAGCTGGGCTACTAGGACACTAGACCTTTCTCTCTTTTTTCATATCATTTAAGGGCTTCTCTTTCTCCACGTGGTCTTTCAAGCTATCCCAGAGGATAGCTTGCCTTCTTTTTTTTTTTGAGATGGAGTCTTGCTCTGTTGCCTAAGCTGGAGTGCAGTGGCGTGATCTTGGCTCACTGCAAGCTCTGCCTCCCGGGTTCACGCCATTCTCCTGCCTCAGCCTCCTGAGTAGCCCGCCACCATGCCCGGCTAATTTTTTGTGTTTTTAGTAGAGACAGGGTTTCATCGTGTTAGCCAGGATGGTCTTGATCTCCTGACCCCGTGATCTGCCCACCTCGGCCTCCCAAAGTGCTGAGATTACAGGCGTGAGCCACCATGCCCAGCCTAACTTGACTTCTTAGATAGCTGCAAGACAGACTTGATATGGTTTGGCTGTGTCCCCACCCAAATCTCATCTGGAATTGTGGCTCCCATAATTCCCACATGTTGTGGGAGGGACCCAGTGGGAGATGATTGTATCATGGGGGTGGTTTCCTCCATACTGTTCTCGTGGTAATGAATAAGTCTCAGGAGATCTGATGGTTTTATAAGGGAAAACCCCTTTCACTTGGTTTTCATTCTGTCTCTTGCCTGCCACCATGTAAGATGTCCCTTTGCTCTTTCTTTGTCTTCTGCTATCATTGTGAGGCCTCCCCAGTGATGTGGAACTGTGAGTCCATTAAACCTCTTTCCTTTACAAATTACCCAATCACAGGTATGTCTTTATTAGCAGCATGAGAACAGACTAATACACAGCAGAAGGCTTAGGCCTAGAACTGGTACAGCATCACTTTCTGCCACATTCTGTTGACTGAAGCGTGTCACAGGGCCAGCCTAAATTCAAGGGTAGGGGATTAAATGAAGACACGGATCTCGGGAGGTGAGTTTCATTGGGAGCCACCAACATAGCAGATTACCATATGAAGCTGCTACTGCTGCATCTCCTGAAACCTGGCTGATGGGAGAGGTTTTTTTTTTGTGTCTGAAAATGTCCAGGTTGTCTGCAGACCACAACACTGATTTCTCGTTAGCAGTTACTATTTCCTGGCCATTTCTTCCTGAAGGTTCTGTGGTTAAATTCCCTGTCCTCAATATTTTATCAGCAGTAGGGCCATCATTCTTCTGGTTATCAGCCTCTACATTATGAAGTAAGGTTCAACCCCTCCGCTTTTCTCAGGTCCCCAAAATGGTTCCTATCCAATCGAACACAAAAACGGGTATTGAGAAGGAATTGGCAGGGTTCAGTGGCTGTTTCCGTTGCTCCTACCTCATGGAGACTCTTACTCATGCTGGATTTACTGAGAGAACTTCTAACTGACCACTCACCCCCACCCACTCTTGTGCAGTCTGTTCATTCCGGAAAACACCACTTTCATCCCTCCTGCACTCAACCCGTGAGGGATTCCTACTTCCTACAAGATAGATCGGAATTCCTTGGATCGAGATGAAATCCTTCCTCAATCCCGTGCAAATACCTTTTGAGATTTACCCCTGTCTGCTATGAAACGGACTCTGTGTTTTATCCAGGGTGGTCCCCTCGGTGCCCCTCAAGCTTGGCAAGCTGATTTCTTACCTCTGCACTCCTGATTTTATTGTCTCTCTTTCCCTCCTTTCCTGCTGATGGGAGTCAATTCCAGCTTTTGAAACCTAGTTGAAGTCCTCCCTTCTGTATGAAGCCTGCTCTGAGCCTTGCATCATGGTGCTGAAAACTTTGAACATGTACGATCTTTTTTTTTTTTTTTTGAGACAGAGTCTTGCTCTGTCACCCAGGCTGGAGTGCAGTGGTGCGATCTTAGCTTGCTGCAGCCTCCACCTCCTGGCTTCAAGTGATTCTCCAGCCTCAGCCTCCCTAGTAGCTGGGACTACAGGCGCGGTCCACCATGCCCAGCTAATTTTTGTATTGTTGGGTTTCACCATGTTGGCCAGGCTTGTCTCGAACTCCTGACCTCAGGTAATCTGCCCGCCTTGGCTTCCCAAAGGGCTGGGATTACAGGCCTAAGCCACTGTGCCCAGCCACTTATATGATCTTTACTAGGCATTTGGTGCTACTCACAGCCTGCATTATTCTTTTCCTTTCCTTTTTCTTCTACGAAATTGCAGCCTTTGAAGCAATGCCTCTGTCTTGAAAAAGAAAGAAGCTCTTTCTCACAACACTGAGTTCAGCACTTTGCTTTATATATGGAAGTTACATCTTAAATATATTTTGCAAGGCCGGGCACGGTGGCTCACACCTGTAATCCCAGCACTTTGGGAGGCCGAGGTGGGCGGATCACGAGGTCAAGTGTTCGAGACCATCCTGGCCAATATGGTGAAACCCTGCCTCCACTAAAAATACAAAAATTAGCTTGGCGTGGTGGCGCGTGTCTGTAATCCCAGCTACTTGGGAGGCTAAGGTGGGAGAATCGCTTGAACCAGGGAGGCAGAGGTTGCAGTGAACTGAGATTGCGCCACTGCACTCCAGCCTGATGACAGAGTGAGACTCTGTCTGAAAAAAAATCTATTAATATTTTGCTGTATTGGGGAGAGAACAGATTTTTGTTCTAGATCTGGATCTGTTCTCTACATTCTGAAGTTTCCATAAGATATTACTGAAAGGGCAGTTAGTTGTTCTACCAGTAAGTAGCTTATGTGACATTAATGGCTTTGAAGCCTCAGAATGGGATGGTGCGGAAGGACAGGGGCTGTTGAGCAGACTTGCTTGTAGGGAGGTGCAGATCCTGGCTCTGCTCTTGCTTAAAAACCAGTGTTTCTCAACTGGGCTGCTGATGGCATTTGGGTGGGAAAAGACCTGAGTGACGCAGACCTCCGGCTTCCTTGCCCCCTGCCTACTGAATTTCAGCAGTCACCTGTGTGTAGTGACAACCCCAGATGTTCCCTCACCTTATTCCTCCACGTTCTCCCTTGGGAACCTCTGAGATTAACTTGGTAAACTCCTTGGGCAAGCTCTTTATCCTAAGATTCCTCAGTGAGTCTTATAGAATTGCTGCAAGAATGACATTTGTGCATGACGTCAAGTGTCTGGTATGTAGCTAATACTTATTGAACACAGTAATTTATTGAATAATTGTCATGATCACTGGATGAGATGTAGCCACTGTGGAGGTAGGCATACCAGGGTTTTAGAGGCTTCGGATCTTGCAGCAGGATTTTCCTCTTGCCTCTCCAAACTACCCTTTGCCCAGATGGCTTCAGCATCTTTTTGCGTCCCTGTTTCCTTGTCTGGTGAACGCCTGTCTCGACCTGTCTGCAGGGCGTGGTGAGATTCTACATCCTTGGTAAGCCCTCATGTCACTCCAAAACAGCTGTTTGATTCTAATAGCACACGTGAGGTCTTGCAAATTTGTCTGAGGAACTACAGGACATTGGAGCGATATTTATCAAACACCCACTACATGCCTGATACTTAACTAGGAACTAGAAAGTGGGTGGTGAGGACAAGTGGAAGTAAATGCAGACCTATTCCCATATGTTTGTCGCTACATTGTTCCCACCAATTTGCTCTTGGAATTGATGAATGGACGTGTGTGTGTGCATGTGTAAGTGGAGTGTATATGCGTGTGTGGTATTCTGAGGGCAGTCAGGTAGAGGGAAGGAGGGCAGAGGCAGAGAAATAGTATTTGTGATTACGGGTTGGGGAAGAAGTAGAAAGGAAGCATTAAGTAGCCCATTGACATTCATGTGATTGCAGCCAGCTTTGCTGAGTAAAATGTTGAAAACTCAAGCATGGAGACTGGGCTGATTGGAAACAAGGTCTGATTTGCTAAAGAGAGTGTCTTCTCATTGATAACTTGTTGGTGGGTAAATCGTTCTTCAAGTTCTGCTTAACTGCTCCAGGTGTCGTCAACTCAAATGGATTCTGCCTTGAGAAATGAGGGCTGGGGGCAGAGCCAGTGACCTGCAGTCATTATAGGACACATAATGGCCAGATGCAAAGGAAAAACAAAAAAAAAGCCTCAGTTTTCTTCAAGTGTGAGGCACCTTGTCTGAGGTGTTCATGATCTAAAGGGCTCTTTATTTAATGATGAAGTCATCGAGGTAACCAAGCAGGTCATAGTTATGGAGGGAGTTTCTCCATGTAAGAGAGAGAGGGGATTTGGAATAGACTCCAAACATCTGTGCTCTCCAGAGTTGGTGTTCAGTTGCTTTCTTTCATGTGTGCTCTGTGCAGTCATAGAAGACCTCTCCTTTGAGCCTGAAATGCTGAGTCCTTCCAGATTGGAGATGATCAACCAGTGGTTCCTGGGCCAGATCTGATCCATAGATGTGTTTTATCTGGTTAACAGTAGTCCATGTTTACGTTCTTAAAATTAGTTGCCAACGACACAAATTACAATCTCTTATTTAAAAAACAAAAACAAAAACAGTTTTCTAGCCTCCCTTGAAAAGCCAGAAAATCTGGCAATAATGGCCTCTTTTTTCCCATCTGGCAAAAATCAACAACCTGAGTAATAAATGTCTCCTTAAGACTGGACATTCACTCTCAGTTTATTCAAATCTCCACCAATCCCCACCTCATCCCCTCCACACCTGGCCCTCTTGGCCTAATTTAAGTGACTGCTGATTCTGGAGGCATTCAGGCCCATGATAGGGCTCCAAATGCAAGCCATCCCCTCTCAGATGCTGGAGAAAGCAGTGATACTGGGTGAGACGCTAGTGTTGGCTGCTGATTCCCTGGGGCCAGTGGTGCTGGCAAAAATGTGTGATTCTCTGCTGCTGGGTCAGAAGGCCAAGAGTTCAAATGCCTTGTCCCAGCTGTGCCCTTGACTTTCACAATGACCTGTCAGCAATTATTTAACCCAGGTCAAGCCGAGTGGCAAAATGCCAAATAGCAGGGTCTTTATACATCTTAATACCTCTGCAGTAAAGGGGGGAAATGCCTCCATATGAAGTTTTACCTACATTCGTCTCCTTACACTTCTTATTCTTTCCCAGCGTCATGCCTTTGGGGTAAAAATTGTTTTTCTAATTAAAAATTATTGTTGTCAGTTGCTGTAGCTCATGCCTGTAATCTCAGCACTTTGGGAGGCCAAGGTGGGAGGATCACTTGAGCCAGGGCAACATAGTGAGACCCTGTCTCTACCAAAAAAAAAGAAAAAATAGCCAGGTGTGGTGATGTGTACCTGTAGTCCTGGCTACTCAGCAGGCTAAAGTGGGATGACAGACTGAGCTCGAGAAGTGAAGGCTACAGTGAGTCATAATGGTGCCACTGCATTCCAGCCTGGGCGGCAGAGTGAGACCCTGTCTTAAACAAAGAAACAAATCATGCTAATATATATGGCAGTCTCTGCTAAAGTTGAACATATGCATACTTTAAGAGCATTGATATATACCCAACAAAAATGTGTTCATATTTCACCAAAAGATTTGTACTAGGATGTTTATAGCAGCATTTTTTTTATAGTAGCTCCAAATTAGAGAGTACCCAAATGACTACCAACAGTAGAATGGATAAATAAACTGTGGTGTATTCCTTTAACAGAATATTATACAGCAATGAAAATAAATAGCTATAGCTACACAAAACAGTATAGAGGAATCTCTCAAACATAATGTTGAGTGACAGATAAACAGATAACAAAGATCACACCTAGACTGGATAAAGACTATATACTGTATTACTATATTTACATAAAGTTCAAAAAATAGGTAAAGTTACTCTGTGGTGTCAGAAGTTGGGAAAGTGGCTGTCCTTGTTTGGTGGTAAAGACAAAGTGAGCAGGAGGTGGACTTCTGAGTGGATTGGTAATATGTTTCTTGATGTGAGTACCTGTTACATGGTTGTGTGTATTTCATGAAAATTTGATGACCTGTACTGTCATGAAATGTGCATTTTTCTGTTGCATATGTTATTGCCCAAAAAGTTAATAACATCAAAACCACACAAAAACAAAACTGAACAGATGTAGTGCTGTATAACTTCCAAGCACCAGTGCCAGGGTTTTTGTACAGAATCCTATATCTATCAGGGTTCTTGTTTGCAAGCAACAGAAGTCACCTTTGGCTAATTTAAAGCAAAGAGGGGTTTATTATAAGCAGATTGTGGCTGGGCGTGGTGGCTCACACCTGTAATCCCAGCACTTTGGGAGGCTGAGATGGGAAGATCGCTTGAGGCCAGTAGTTCAAGATCAGCCTGGTCAACCTAGTGAGACACCATCTCTTTAAAAAAATGCAGATTGTATAGCTCAGCATCTCCATGAGGGTAAGGATGCCAGGTTTGGAGGTTCTGCTGCCAAGAACATGTCTTAAGCACAGAAAAGCTGGTCTGATGATGATATCATTCCTACTGCTGGGCACACCCATCTTAGCCTACACCACTGGCACTGGGTGCAGGAGGCTTCACTGGAATCCCTATCTTAGAGAGAGCAGGCCGTGGCTTAGAGAGACACCACTGCTTTGCCAGAATTCCTGTACCTCACTGCTCCTGCCACCAGTGTTCTATGAGCTAGAATGTTCATAGTAGCACTTTTTGTAATAGCCTCAAATTAGAAAGTACTCAAATACTTTCTGCTGTGACCCCCACCCTCACCAGAGTGGATCTTTCAAGGCTTCTGCTGATTCTAACTCAAAGTTGGGCATAGTTGTGACTGACTAGGGGAACCTAAGTCTGGTGTTCTTGCCTTAGATGCAAGGGAGGCTGAGAATAGAAGGGCCTGGCATTGTCAGCCTTTGTAGCAGGTATTAGCATCTGTTTCATGAGGTGGGGCATTCCCCAAACTCAGGAGGTTGACAAATGTGTGCAAGAGACATGATCTACCTGGTAATGGCTAACTGGTTCTCCTGGGTGCTGGTGGGAGAAGCATTCAGTGTGATGATCAGAATTTTGCTGGTCTTTCCTAGACCAGAGGGAAAGTATGCCAACAAAGAGAATCTATAGGATAAATTCTCTTCTCCTTTCCTTGCCGCAGCCCCAAAATTCTCAGCCAGTATGAAAGAGGACATTCAATCTGAGTGTCATGAAGAGGTAGAATGTGAACGGAGATGTTGCTAATGTAAAGCTCGTGCCAAAACTTCTCCCCCAAATTTTAGGGGCAGGGTGTGGATTCCAGTGTCAAAGCTGTCAGTTCACCAAACAGATGTGTTGGCAGGGTTCTTGACGGTCACCTCCCTCAGCCTTCTACCCACTGCAGGAATTTTCTGTGTTTATTTGATCACATTTCATTCTGCCAAAACTTTTCCTGTTGTTTTAAAAATAAATATATGGGTCCCCAGTCTTATTTATAGAGAAAAAAGAAGAATATTTATTCATTGGTCCTAATTAATCTGCTCTGTATTTTTTTTTTTTTTTTTTTTTTTGAGACGTAGTCTCACTCTCACCCAGGCTGGAGTGCAGTGGTGCGATCTTGGCTCACTGCAAGCTCCGCCTCCTGGGTTCACACCATTCTCCTGCCTCAGCCTCCTGAGTAGCTGGGACCACAAGCGCCCGCCACCACACCCAGCTAATTTTTTGTAGTTTTAGTAGAAATGGAGTTTTAGTAGAAATGGAGTTTCACCATGTTAGCCAGGATGGTCTCAATCTCCTGACCTTGCCTGTCTTGGCCTCCCAAAGTGCTGGGATTACAGGCGTGAGCCATCACGCCTGGCCTAATCTGCTCTGTATTTGCAGTATCTATGTTCTAGTGAGTTAAAGTTTCATGTGGTTGTTTTTTTTTTTTTGTATTTGTGCTTTTATTTTGGCTCATGTAATGGATTCCTTGGGCAAAATAACACACTCTAAGCATCCTTTTCCTTATCTATAAACCGAGTATGATAAGAGTGTTGAGAGAATGAACATGATGAAGCTTGGATGACTGTGAACACTGTGCAACATGGTGCATATTCAAATTAGGGGTGATAATAAATGGATTAATAATCTAGACCTTGGAGAGTCTGAAGATAAAATGAGAGCATGTATTAAAGCATTGAGTATGGATTGTAGTAAACAAATACATTAGGATAACAATAACTGTTATTATTCATAGATGCAGAATACAACTGTCTGATCTGAGCGACAGGGTAATAGAGTCATGGATCAGTGAATGTCAACCCTGACAGACTGGGAGAACATGGCTTCATCCCAAGACTCTCCTTCCCCCAGCCGAAGGCGTATTAGACAGATGAGGAAACCTAGGTTTTCAAAAATCTAGGAGCCGTGGAGCTAAAACTTGAGATGCAAAATAAATGAACCCACTGAGCTATGTCACAGAGGCCAGGCAAGTAAAACCAAAGCCTCTGACCATTGCAACGTGTGCCTTTCCAGGAGTGTCGCTTTGCAAGCCCTATCTAACCAGAGCCACAGAAGATGAGCAGTTCTGTAGTTCGGTTTCAGGAAATGCATTGACCATATACTAATTTACATGTGCATAACTTAAAGTCCAAAGTTTGGAAATTGCCCGATTACTCTCTAGCTCTCTAGTAACTGTCCTGACTCTTTCACGTTGGGCAGAGCTGGGAGAAGCACCTGGCTGGGCATTACATCTGCACAGCCAGCTCTGCTGGCTGGAAGGATCGACGGAGGGCAGAAGCCTGTGGGTCTTATGGCCACAGTATAAACAGGATGGAAGGCAGGGTGCTTGGGGAAAGTGATGTGGTGCTGCTGTTCCTCTCTGTCCCCTCCCTTCGTCTCCTGTCCTGTGGCTTATGCCACACTCCAGACAGGATGACAGCCTCCTGTTTCCAAGGCTGGGCTCCTGGACAGGAAGATGCCTAACTGGAAGAAACGGCTTTGCCAGCAGTCCTGTACACCTGAGCTGGGCCCAGCAGGGAAAGCTCTGTGACTGCAAGAGGTTAAAACTTGCCCCTGTGTTTACTTTTGTTGGCTGCCACACTGCATAATAATCTGTCAGCACGTCAGGTGCGGATTTATTTGTGCATTAAAAATTGCCTAGAGCGGGCGGATGCAGACGCTCTACAGCACGCTGGAAAATGTGCCTCCAGCACAAAAACAGCCTCTCCAAATATTTCACCCTTTTAATAAGTGCATTTAATTAAAGTCATATAACTTTTTTTTTTTATTATATTAAAAAAAGCCCTTTGCCTGCTGAAGCTGCAAGTAAACTTTCGAACACAGGAGAGGGAATGCTTCACTTGTCCCTATTCTTTAAAATGGAAAAGTCATCAACTCCTGTGTGCTCTCCTGCCCTTTCCAGGTCGACTTGAAGAGGACGTCGTGATGGTGTGGGTGGGGAGGAGGAGGCTGTCAGTGTGGTCCAGGGGAGTGTCCCCAGTTAGCACGGAGACAGGTACAGATGGTGTTTGGTTGTATGTTTAATGTTGCTTGTTGAAGCCATAGGTGTGAACTTGACTGCATTCACCTGTAGGTTAACTGCCCATGCACCTATACAAGGAGGAGGCTGTGGCCTCAGCCCTGTAGGCATAGACAGAGCTATTTTTCATGTGTATTTTGAGGACAGCCCTACCCAAAGACCGAGGAACAGACGAAATGACCTCTTAAAACTTTACCTTCTAATAGTGGGATTTGTGATTGTTGGAGAGGCAGGGAGAATGGCATGGGATGGAGAGGACAGGATCTAGATGATAGACACAGGTTTAGTTTGAGCTCTGTGCATTTTCCTTTTTCCCACCATAGCTTGCAAAGTCTCTAAATGAGTTGAGACTAAGTTTGGCTCCGAGGTGGTGACAGCAGGGTTCTGTGGACTTGCTCTGCGTTTGCCAGAGGATTAGGAAACGTGTCAATGTGAGGGATGGCGGCAGCTCTGGAGCTGCTGTGTGGGGACCCACAGTGGGTGAGGTGCGGCTGGGGGAAGAAAGGGTGGGGACGTGTGTGGACTGGCGGTGGAGGTGGCGCCAGTGAGGAGGGGGCTGCAGGGCTGTGTTTGGAGCGGGCAACCACAACCACATGGCGACTCGAATCCTGCTAATTATGCAGCCTAAGGGAGCAATGTCGACCTGCCAGAGCCGCCCGGAGAGGTGGCATGGAAAACCTCAGAAGGGGTCTTGTGTATGCCTTGGGTCTGACCAGGAAATAGCCTCAGGGGCCGTGATGCTGGGCCCCAGGGCTGGGGGAAACAGGACTGGCTGCTCTGCATGTCAACAAGAATGGTTTTCAAAACTGGCCTCCCAGAGGTTCTCCATGCAGGAGGGAGCAGAGATTCAGAATCATTCCTCCTGGGTGCCAGGCTGGAGGTCTCTGGAGCTTCTGAAAGCCAGGATGCCCATTCCAGAAATTCTTCCGAACCAACCACCTTGGTCTTTAGCATTCTGGCGCTCGTTGGCCCCCTGGAAATGCTCATTAGCTTATTTTTACGGCTGCAGAAACAGAAATCTCAGAGTTGGTTACTCAAGGCCACCCAGCACGAACAAGGTGACCAAAGACCAGGCAGTTTCTCTTTTTTTTAAAATTATTCTTTTCTTAGCATCTTCTAATGATATGGGAGCATTGCTATGAATGATTATTTTTCCTGCTCGCAGAAAGTAAACAAATTCAAGCTTCCGTTCTCAACCTTCTCTTGGATGTTAGGACTCCTCACCTCCAACCTGGGTTGAGTTTTATGACTTTCCCAGCATCTCCCATGGTTTAAAAAAGAAATGTTTTAATTAAAATCATCGTACGTTGTTGTTGTTTGAGAATTTAGTAGCTTCTCCACTTCCCAGAAGAAAATAGATTTTAGGAATCAGGTTATTCTACATTGAAGCCTAAGGTGCACTGTAAATGGTGTTCTTTGCATGGTAGAAAATGATATTAAATATAAGAGTTGACTAAATGCTATATTTGTGTAGGTGATATATATTACATACTTTAAGATATATATATATTTTATGCTCAGAAATATATATGCATGTATATTTTAAAGTATGAGGCTTTTTGTTAAGCAAAGAAACCTCCCTCCAGCATGACAGGGAGACGACGACACTAATGTGAAGCCAATTAGTCATTGCCTGTGTGTGAAAAACTATTTTAGGCCGCCTGAAAGAGCTAATAAGCACCTACTATGTATTAGGTACTGTTTACAGACTTCGTCTCGAGAGAGTCTAAGTGGGGCAAGACCTGAAATAATTTTGAAAGCGTTTCTTTACTATTCACCTATGCATTGTGTATTCTGGAAAATTAGAAAGAGAGGAACCCCCTACCACCCCAAAACATGAAATAAAATCACCTGTATTTGCTAGAGTCTTTTACAGTCTGACTTTCCCCTCCTTAACAATGTTCTGTGGGTATTTCCTCTCGTTGTTAAATATTCTTCTACATGGTGATTCTGAAACATTTGGTCTCAGGACTCATTTGCATTTTTTAATTAGAGCCCCAAAGAGCTTTTTTTTTTTTTTTTTTTTTTTTTTTTACTGTTGGTCAGAACTATTGATTTTTACTATATTCGAAATTCAAATTGAAAAATTTTGGCCGGGCGCGGTGGCTCAAGCCTGTAATCCCAGCACTTTGGGAGGCCGAGACGGGCAGATCACGAGGTCAGGAGATCGAGACCATCCTGGCTAACACGGTGAAACCCCGTCTCTACTAAAAAATACATAAAACTAGCTGGGCGAGGTGGTGGGCGCCTGTAGTCCCAGCTACTTGGGAGGCTGAGGCAGGAGAATGGCGTAAATCCGGGAGGCGGAGCTTGCAGTGAGCTGAGATCCGGCCACTGCACCCCAGCCTGGGCAACAGAGCGAGACTTCGTCTCAAAAAAAAAAAAAAAGAAAAATTTTAAAAAACTTTATTTTAAAATGATAAACCCATTGCATGTTAACATTATCATATTTTTTTATGATAAATAGCTATATTTTCCAAAATAAAAATTAGTGAGAAGAGTAAGATTTTTTTATATTCTTGCTAAATTCTATATTGTCTGGCTTAAGAGAAAATAGCTGGATTCTGAAATCTGCATCTACATTCCATCTATAAGGACATATGTTGTTGTAAAGTATATGAAGAAAATCCAGCCTCAGTCAGACATGTATTTGGAAGAAGGAGGAGTATATTCATAGCCTTTTCAGATAATTACGCATTTTTTTGATATTTCACAAAAGTCACTTTGAATGGATCTTTTATCCATGCCAGATTTTGAAACATCATTTATTAGTCATCTGAGTCATCTGGAAAATGTTGATTCGATTAAGTTATGTAGGTTTTCCAAATATAAACACATTTCATTTTACAATGTCAAAGAATCACATTCTTTAACCTCACCCTTGATATTAGAAGGGTCTGTCAGGACCGGGAATCTGTCAAGTTCCTGGTGATGAAGACAAATTTTTAAAAATTATAATTCTTTATTGAAGCTCAGATTGTATCATCTTTCACCGTTATTCTTTCCCTTGAAATGACAGGCTTGCTTAATTCATTCTCCAGAAAATGTCTGCGAGATACCCGAGTGTGAATACCCAGAATTTGTCTGTCAGTTCTTTCAAGTGAAAATGGTGTTCAGTGAAAAATGCAGCTAGTTTTGCTGGCAGCTTAACACTCCCCTAAGTGCTTTCTCTTGAGACAAACATCATATTCCACTCTGTGTCAGGAACGCTTTATGCACACTTCCCGTTTTGTCATACAGAGTATTAAGATTTATAAAATTGAGCATTTTTATTACATCATCAAGGATAGTCTTAGGTGAAATTTGCATACATATATATTTATGGTGAGTGTGTGGTAGCAGTTTGGCACCACTGCCTTCATTCATGCCAAAGTGTTGATAATTATACCTGCCATTTCTTTTGCACCATTGGTGCAGATGTACTCCGTGAATAAGGCAATAGCATCTTTTCTTTTTTGTTGTTGTTGGGGGGTGGGATGGAGTTTCACTCTTGTGCCCAGGCTGGAGTGCAATGCACGATCTTGGCTCACTGCAACCTCCGCCTCCTGGGTTCAAGCGATTCTCTTGCCTCAGCCTCCTGAGTAGCTGGGATTACAGACATTTGCCACCACGCCCGGCTAATTTTGTATTTTTAGTAGAGACGGGGTTTTGTCATGTTGGTCAGGCTGGTCTCGAACTCCTGACCTCAGCATCTTGATATTATTATGAAAATAGTGTTTATCTTGTAGACTGCCCTCCCTGCCAGGAGAGGGTGCAGGAAACTCTCAGGGTCCAGGGACCATGCATAGAGAACTGCTGTCCTACAGCATTTTC